>NC_140594.1:219911934-222311934 GCF_964204655.1 Triturus cristatus | reverse complement strand
TTTCAAGCCACGAAAAAAATTAACCCCACGAAGCCCCGAACGATGTGTCCGCAAGTGACCGTTGTGAAGAAAAGGGGGGTTTAGTATTGCGGTCTGGGAGGCCGCATACGGCATAGCATGAGCAGGAAAGGTGAGCGTAAAAACAGCTCTTGTGAAAAGTGCTCCTAAAGGAAAAATAAATTAATGAAGCAGCAACGTGCGGAAAGTGACGGGCGGAAAGCAACAATTAACAAAAGAGATCTCACAACAGAAAAGCAATGCAAGCTTAAGGACACTGTACTTGGCCGGCGTTCCTCTGCGACAAACAGAAGATACGTATCACTGCATTAACCAGTTAGGAGGCAGCAAAGAAGAGCAACACTCGACTGAACCCATGGTAAGCAGCAGGCAGGTTATTCAATACAACAGGTCTTGTAGAGAGCGCATGCGCACTCCCTAGGATCGACCCAAAAAGTAGAATTGTTATTGGAAGTACCAATATCAGAATTGAATGGCAATAGGACACATTGCCAAATTAATTCTAATAGATTCCAAAAAGTGCCCCAAGTTTGAGTTGAAAAGACTCAATTTATTACTTTCTTATTACTATACAGCTAGGACGTGGCAATCTGATTTACCTTAGTAGGTCATATGGAACTTCCACATACTGAGAATCCTTTGAAGGCAATTAATACAACTTTTGAGCATAGTTATTACAGTATCAAAACCCTTGGTTCTAAGAGTGCTTTTGTGGTTCAAGAATAGAACGTCATGAAGAAGCAGCGGCTTGTTCCTTCCTCCCGAGCCATCTCTAAGTCACCTTCAGTTGTGATGTCCAAATTTCATCTATCGTGGTTATGCAGCTTTTCAATTGTTACCACTAACTTTCTAATTATGCCGAATACATTCTCATACACTGATTTTTTTTTTTCTGGCACCCAAATCCTGGGTGCACATTTTTACTTTTTTTTTTTTAAATGACTCTGTTTTTTTATGTTGCAACAGCTCCTGAATATTGCATCAATAATCAACAGTAGGGCCTATTGCCGTCCCTTCCCCACAGTGGCCCCATTAGAGAGGTAATGTGAAAGTACATACAGTGAGCTCTAGGCTTAAGACTATGGCGGCAAACTCAGTGTCTCTTGAGCTAAACAAAAAGAAAATAAGCGTTGGTATGTTAACTAAACTAACGTGTAACTCTTGCTTATACTCCGTGGAGACTGGGCACCTTAGGCCATGTCATATTGTCCAAAGGCACCCTGATGAGTGAGTATCTCGCCCCGCTGCCCAACCTTGCAGGACAGAACAATCCTGTAGCTAAGTTCTGGCAGCAACCACAGTGGTCATTGCGCAGTACATGGGAGCGGTTCGCCTCTAGGTTATACATATCTGTCCTAGCAGGCTGTGGCAACTCTGTGGAGACTGGTCATCCCGGGTGTCCAAGGCCTGGACGAAAACAACCATTCATGGATCCGGTTGTTCCCTAAGGTATTCACCACTGCAGTCCTTTCTGGGTCAATACTATCTCCCAGCCACCTCATTGGCCACTGGTCCTGCGCCACCATGTAATACCACTTATAATTCAGGGCACCCAGGCCACCCTCTTCCAGCAGAAGCTGCATTTTATAGACTCTCTTCCGCTTCCCGCCCCAGATATAGTTTGAGAGCATGACATGCAGTTCCACAGAGAATGCCGTTTTAAGCACCATGGGGATGGTCGTGAACAAATCGAGTAACTGTAGGAGAATCTGCATCTTGGCTATAGCCACCTGGCATGATGGAGATAGTGGGAGCGTGCACCAGAAAGCCACGGTCTGTTGCGTAGCCAATAGCACCTTTCCCAGGTTTCCCCTCACAAGATCATCCTCATTTTGCTTACCCCTAGATATTTGAAGAGATTGGCCTCCTATACAAGTCTGATGAGGAGGACCACCCGATTAAGACGTCAGGCCCTTTTTAAGTGGAAAGAGGCAGGATTTGGCCCAATTGATCTTGAGCCCGAGAACATACTATATCTTTCAAGCTCCGATGTTAGCAAACATAAGGACTCACTGGGATTGCAGAGATTCCAAGGGTGTTGTCCACATACAATGAGTACATACCACTCTCCCCCGAAGGAATCCCCCAGTCTGGCTCTGTCTGGTAAACAGACATGCCAAAGGCTCCAATGTCAAGGTAAATGTAATGGGAGAGAGTGAGCGACGCTGCTGTGTGCTGCGGACGATCTCCGATCCCTCCGAGATAACCTGGCCAATTCGAACTCTTGCCAGTGGACTTGTAAACCAGAGCTGCTCCCACGACAGAAACTCCGACCCCAGACCCAGTCTCTTAAATACCATCTGGAGATCATGCCAGCCAGGCGTGTTGAAGTCCTTTCAGGATCCAAAGACCCCGCTACAGCAGTTTCCCCTTCTGTGCCACCTGCATCCATCAGGCCAAATAGTCTCCGAACGTTCATGAAGGTGTTGCGAGTGGGAATAAATCAATTTGTGAGCATGGTTGACCATTGGTAATATTTGCAGGACTCTGTTGGCCAGAATGCGGCTCAAGACTTCATAGTCCTGAGTCAAGAGGGAAACTCTTTGCGTACTTATTGGAGCCTTTCCATGACTTTGTAAAGTGTAAGTGAAAAATATAAAAAGTATGCTAACATTCTAAAAATCCGTAAGTGGGAAACCCACAAATGGGTAAAGGGAAATGCCTCCATCTATTGGTGCCACCTCCAATGATTAAACACAATATCTAATGAAAATGTAGGAACCAGAACTAGCTTCAGTCTTAGTCATTCATGCAATTATCAATTTAAAGCTCTGCACCATCTGCAATCAAATTACATACCTCTATAGCAGTGTTATTTCTAAAGACCAGTGTAACATAAATGTGATCAGGGTATCCAAAATTACACCACGCTGTTACAAGGAAACGGAAGGCTCAAAGAACATGATCGTACATGGGTTTTGTCACAAATGTACTTGTCTCCTGCTGTCCTAACAGTTTAAAAACGATCAAGTGACTTCTGAATACTACATTGTAGCTCCACTGACACAGTTCAGGTTTTACTTTCAAGAAGCATATCTAAAAAAACATTTATTTTATAATCTCATGGTAGGTCGTTTGCTGAATTTGCACATGGAGCTAAAGCTGATTTCCACACCAGATGTTGCGAAATGAACCTAGTTGAGTTTCCATTACAGAAAACATCAACAAAATGCTGTAGTTCTTGGCCCCACACCAGTATAATATAAACCGATCTTCACACTAGGGTTTTGTTAGCATTGCCCAGCGTTCTACCAGTCTTTGTTATTTACTTATCTTGGAGTTTTATAAAGCTCTGCGCGTCCCCTTTTCAATAATTCTGAGAGCTGCAATTGAATGAAAGTCCGGTCAGTGAGTTGATGAAGAAAGGCGAGTTCATTTGGCTCCTGTCCTGCAGCCTTCTGTCGGTCCACTCATTTGCATGGAGTTTAGAGAAAGATGGTCCAGAACAGATCCGTTTTCTGACCTTCATTTTTTTAATTATTAGAAAATGCCTTTCCCTGATCTTAACATGCCCTATCTCTTCTGCTGTTGGAGGAATAAACAATACTTGAAGTGATCAGCTAAGCAGGTGGGGGGGGGACAGGGATGCAGGGCAGTAAGCATGACATCGGGTGTATTCAAGCTCATGTCCGGGAATTAGTCCAGTAATAAGTCCATTTCACACCACATTGTGATATATTGTGATACTTCAGTTACACTACTCTTGCATTACATCACAGGTGATAATTGCTAGGTTTATTTTACTCAAGGCGGTCACTCTGTTTCTTTGCATATTAGATTACAGAAGATAAGCCGCCTACTCTGCATAAAATACAAGAAAGACGTTACTCCACTTGCTCTACATCCACAGCGCTCAGTATTTTGGGCTATTCTAAACACATTCTGGTGGCACAGAAAGAGAAGTAAACAAGCATTGGCTATGCCAATAATTCTGGCTTTAATGTGCTGAAGCATGCAAATGCAGGTATGCACAATGCTGTTTGCATATATTGCATGCACAAATGCTGTTCGCATATTAAACCAGATATCTTAGCTTGGAAAAGTAGCAAAAAATAGTTGCTTTCTGTCTACAATGCATATAGAGAACAAAGAACTGCCTGTACCAAATAGTGTGACGATCAAGCGTACTTTTAAGATTTAAATTAGACCCTCGTGCATTTTAATGGAAGCACCTCCTAGGAGGTGGAATGATCCTCCAAACAGCCAATAGCATGAGATGAGGGAGATAATCCCCTGGTTAAAACCAAAGCCCTATCTATATTTTAAACCGTTTGTAAGAATAGGCCTTCTGTTATGAATTGGGTTATAGGTAGAGGGGGTGAAACCCTACGCAAGCAGTATCCACAATTTCTGTCAGGGTGAAACACCAGCAAACCCCAAAATTTGACCCCAAATATTAATGGCAAAATGCCGAAAGCCGACCTTGATGAGTCGGCAGTAACGAACGAGACGTCTCCTGTCAGGTAGCGTCCGGTCCGCATTTTGCCAATAATATTTGGCCCATCTCATCTTGGTTGGACCGAGGTTCCCTTCGACTTGATTTTCTTGTATGTCTGTTTAGGTCTCGCCTGAGCCAGCGCGCATGCGCTGCACTGCAAGGCATTTAGTAAGGGCTTTTAAACCCTGAACACACGCTCGTGCGTGTGTTTATCACCCGCAATTGGCCTTTGCGTGCGTCTTTCTAAGAAAGACCGCACGCAATTGGTCCAAGGCGGGGCATGTCCCGCCTTCTCTGTCCCCTGGCCTACGGTGCTCGGGAGCGAGCAGCAGCGCCATCTGTTTCCAATTATCTAATTTGAAACAGATTGCGGTCAGTGTTGGTCGCGCTGGTTATCTTGTTTTTTGGGTTACTTGAAGGTATATACAATACATTTCCACAAGGGAGAAAGGGTCCTAGGGAAGGGTTTAACGACCAAGCTTCAGATTCAGTGCAGCAACTTAATTGGCATGAATAGAGCCAATGTAAATCATCCATTTGAAATATATAAACTGTAGGGAACCTTATAAACTGTTTTATTACTTCAGAAATAGAATATATATGTTTGTATCTTACAGGTGTGAAGAGTACCCTGCTTGTTCTGAGATACCACCACATGAGGTTGTACTTGATGGCAACTTTTGAGCACTTTTTATTTGCACGTTTTCGCAGTAGCTGGTTGTTTGTGTCCTGAAGAAAGCCGGGGTAAAAGGCCCTGAAGGCTGAAACTAGTTGACCATTTTGTGAAGCGGCCTATTTGCTAAAAGTTGCTTTTGCATTATTTTAATAGGATTGGTAGAGAGATGTGTATTAAAGTCTTTTTTCTCTCCCAACTCCCTTTTTAACTTTCACTTATATGCACTGCACTATGAATTTCCATTATACAAGTTATGGTTTCCCATGCTTGATTTTTTGCTAGATCATGACCAAATCGGTCGTTTCCTGTCTTTAACTTTATTTCTTCCTGGCATTATCTTTATGGCCTTGTCGCAATCTATGCTACATGATTTCCCTCTATGTTATGAGGAGTAGTGGCAAGGTGGAAGGATATCCAAGTGATGACACTGGCCTCTCTTTGTAGTTGATGGAAATCCTATCATTTTGCGAAGGCTTTTTCCTTCTTTCACCTGCATCATTGCTTTCTAGTGACTGACTCTGCGGCTATATTCTGCAAAGTTGTGATAATTTTTTTTTTTTTTTTTCCCTACTTTTGTTTTCTTAGACCACCAGATTTTTCATAGAGTAATTATTACTTGAAGGTATGGCAGGCATTCAACCTCTTCTCTGCGGTGCCGTCTGTTGCTGCGCACGTTTTTGCACACATTGATTTATCACTTTCTTACTGACAGAGCCTTTCTTCTCGGTATGTGGCAGGAGGCCCCCCCACACAATACCACTCAGTGCCACATAATTATATGCTACATAATTACACTGCACTCAATGCAACATACACTCCAAATAATACCACTCAGTGCCACATAATAATTACACGCCACATAATTACACTCTACTGAATGCAACATACTCTCCACACAATACCGCTCAGTGCCACATAATTATATGCTACATAATTACACTGCACTCAATGCAACATACACTCCAAATAATACCACTCAGTACCACATAATTACACTCTACTGAATGCAACATACACTCCACACAATACCACTCAGTGCCACATAAATATGCTACATAATTACACTCTACTGACTACAACATACACTCCCCATAATACCACTCAGTGCCACGTAATTACACGCCACATAATTACTCTACTCAATGCAACACAAATACACTCTACATAATACCACTCAGTGCCACATAATTACACGCCACATAATTACTCTACTGAGTGCAACATACACTCCACACAATACCACTGTGTCACATAATTATATGCTACATAATTACACTGCACTCAATGCAACATACACTCCAAATAATACCACTCAGTGCCACCTAATTACACGCCACATAATTACCCTCTACTGAATACAACATACACACCCAATAATACCACTCAGTGCCACATAATTACATGCCACATAATTACACTCTACTCAATGCAACATAAATACACTCCACATAACACCCAGTACCACATAACACGTCACAATTACACTTTATTCAATGCAACCTATATCAACTCCACATAATACCACTCAGTGCCACATAATCACACACCACAGAATTACACTCTACTCAATGCAACATAAATACACTCCACATAACACCCAGTACCACATAACACGTCACAATTACTTTATTCAATGCAACCTATATCAACTCCACATAATACCACTCAGTGCCACATAATCACACACCACAGAATTACACTCTACTCAATGCAACATAAATACACTCCACATAACACCCAGTACCACATAACACGTCACAATTACACTTTATTCAATGCAATATATATCAACTCCACATAATACCACTCAGTGCCACATAATCGCACACCACAGAATTACACTCTACTCAATGCAACATAAATACACTCCACATAATACCACTCAGTGTGACATAGTTACACGCCACATAATTACACTCTACTCAATACAACAAATACACCCCACATACCACTCAGTACCACATAATTATAAGCCGATGCATTTTGGGCTATTACAGATATATATTTAGATTATATATATATATATATATATATATATATATATATATATATATATATATATATATATATATATATATATATATATATATATATACAGTTATCCGAAGATGCGAACAACACTGTTGCGAAACATTTCCCCTGACGAAGGGCTGTAATATCCCGAAATGCATCGGGAGATACTTGTTTAAAAGGATTTGATTGATGCTGTCAAAGTTCACCTCGAATGTTTTGATATGAAGACAATAATATCAAACCATGAATAAATGCAGCATACATCTATTTGGTTGATTATGGAACAAAGATTGTGTACTTGGTTTCATTAATTCCAATACCCAAGTTGTGGGTCTTATTGCTGTGCTCAGGGGGACATCCTCTAACCAGGAGACGCTACTTATTGTTGAATTCATTACACTCTGTGACCAGAGAGTGAAACCCCAGAGGCACGCAACAAACAAACAGACTATACACCTTGGTGGTGCGTGTTCCAACAAAGTTCCCCGTGTCGGTAATGGATCTTATTTTCAAAAGCATTTTCACAGCCAATAGGTCTGGGTTTATACGCTAACGCAGCCCCCCAGGAGAGAATCACAGGAGCGGACGGGGGGGAGGTTATAGTTGTGAATTAGTTCCTCTTGCATTTCAGTGCAAACAGTTGAGTGGAAATGAAAGGCTACCTCCAAGCATCCAGTAACATCAGGTGAGGGATGAATACTCCACTGGTCTGAGCCAAGACTTGATTGACAAAGTCTCAAGTCCATTCCTTAAGAGAGGCTGATTGAAGTGCGCCCGTGGTTGAAAGGGTTCGACCCAAAGCCCGCTCTATGTATATTGTTAGCGTAGTTCTGTTGGACAGCTGAGCTGTCCTAAAATGGTATTGTCCATGGATTATCCCCCAATATCTCTTTTGCCAACAGTAGGAAACATCGCGCGCATAGGCTGATGTCACTCAGCTGCTACTCAGATTGGATGATAGCGCAATACATCATAAGCTATTAGGTTCATGCCTTCCCCTAATGGGATAATAGATACTGCTAGTCAACTCCAGCCAACTGGTTAGTTCTTGCGTTGGAACGACAGCTGTTGACCTTTTTACCCACACTCTTATTTAATCAGGCCTCTCCACACTGTCTTTTTCTAGAAATGCCAAGGGAAGCTTGGGTGAAAGCCTAGGCATCTCCTTAGACATGTGTTCATGGAGTCCCAGGTGTCAAACCTCTGTAAAGCATTGTTTTCCTGCTGGCAGGCACATATAGATGATATTAGCCACCCAGAGTCCGGCATATTTTAGTTGGCTCCATTGTGAGCTCCTGTTTAACCTCTTCCTCTAACCTCCTACCGAATCAGCATCTCGGGATCATAGCGCTACAACTTTTATTTAGAGGCTATTTAAGGAGACATTGTAGTTTGAGAATTTCAAGCAGTTAGCGTTTCCTTTGTCCACCCATCGGAGGGTTTGACTTGTTTCCCAAGCCTATTTTGCAGGAAATAAGTAGAATAGCGCCTAGAGACTCGCTCTTCAATTTGCAAGTTATACAAGTTGTTTTTCATAATCAATAAATTCTTACTGAGCTGCCACAAGTCCAGTGACCAAAAAAAAAAAAAAAAAAAAGTTGGTACTTGTGCAAAACACTACTTCCTGCATCCTCTTCCACTTTCTTCGAACTTGTCTGGAAAACTTCAGTAAAGTCTCTATTTTAATGGTTCGTTTACCACGTTGATGAAGGTTCCTATGGCGTACAATATCGAATTATTGAGAGAAGGTTACAAAAGGTAAACAGTGTTTAGTTCACAAGCGGAACAACGCAAGCCATAACAATGTGGTTGTTACAATGACCACGGTGTTATTTCGCATACTGATACAACGCAAGTCGGAAAAACGATTAAGGGGGAAGAGGGTGTTTAAAAATCCAACACCTACACTAGTGTCCGCACAGACTGGAGTTTGAATAGTAAATTATACTATTCCAACATCCAGCGCCACCTACAGCAAGTCGTTGTTCCGACTTGTGTTGTAACGGTATGTGAAATAACAATGCGGTCGTTGTATTGACCACGTAGTTTTGGCATGGGTTGTAAACGCATGCGAAAAAAAGGTATACATTCCTTACAAAATAGTGGAGTGTTTAAATCATGGGTCCTAAGAGGACAGGCTAACGAATTTAAATATATGCTCAGAGGCCACGAAATTCCAAAATGGAAAGAAAGAGAATAAGTGGAAATCACTTTCAGTAGAAGACAGTTCTTTTGTTCCATAACAAAATGTTGTTAGTCAAGTCACAGAACCTAAGCCAGGGTCCCCGTATGTTGATCCAGGCAGCCCCGGACAGGGTACACCTGTTCTAATTCTGCACCTCTCTCCGCCCCCCTCTGCCAACGGTGGGCACTCTTGCACAACCAACAACGGGCAGTCTCTTCTCTCAATTAACCTAACCTGACCAGCATCTGCTTGTGTTGACTGTGTGCCTCCTTGTTTGTGACTCCCGCGGTGCGATCTGCGGTGCAAGCGGGACTGGGCCCGAGAGGACCTGAGTAAGTGTCGCCTGAATGTTGGGCCAGTATGTGCGCAGTCCCACACCACTTGGAGAAAGATACAACTACAAGACTCGTTACATCGCATCTCACGCATTCTGCGGCTGGTAACTTCGCTATTGCATGCAGGTGCCTTGGCGTCTAGTAATGTCTCTCGAGGATCTTGTATGTATCCGCCTCAGGCGCGCAGAAATGGCCTGCTCTATGGGGGCCATTTTCCCCTCTTGGCCCTCATTGTCGAAGACCATTCTTAGAATAAAGGGCACAGTCTGAGACTCGAGCAGGGGCGTGGCTACCAGTAGTGCAGCAGGTGCAGTGACAATGGGGCTCAGTAATCTCCAAAGGTCATCTACATCTAGATGTAGCGTTTTTTGCTAGTAACCTAGGGGATGGAGGCCCCTTCTCCTTGCTTGTGCCCTTTCCACCCTTTCCACCCTTACTACTGCACTGGGCTGGGCTGATGCCGTGTCCGGGGTATCTGGGGTGAAACAATGCAGGGAATTCCGAGACACCCTCCCAGCTGATAACAGGTGTGACTGGCGCACGAGGGGAATTTACCTAGTAATGAGTAAAAGCTAGAGGGAACGTCAAACATGGGCTAGGAAATGGCAGTGTAGGTGGGCCTGGCCTTCCTTATCTGCGGGCAGCATATGTTTCTGTGTTGACTTACAATGACGTGTTTGCCTTCAGCTGCCCTAAACCTGATTTAAAGCTCTCGCGGGGCAGCGACCGCGCGGCGGATTGTTCTCCGCTTTCCTGCGCTGGACATTTCCGAACAATGAATGGAATGGGTTGTTTGTTGACCTCACAACGATGAACAATTATAGTTTCGGAAGATAACAAAACCACTCGAATCTCATGTGGAGGTAGAGTCCACTCTTAAAGGACAGCAGAGTCTGAAAGTATCTATTCCAAGATAACCGTAGACTCTGTCAATACTGCAAAGAAGAAGAGCGCAAGGCGTGTTAGTATATCCTCTCAATAAAGCTGTCTTACTCTCCCTAGTCACAAAGGCAGGGTTTCATGGGGAGAGCTATGCACAGGGAGATCTCCTTACGGATGGCATTCATCATTTCCGTGCAGTTCTCCACCGAGATGTAGACTTATGACTTGTCAACCTCTTGAATGAGGCAGTGGAGATGACCAAACTTATGACCCCAAATTTACTATTAATTATGTTCCGACTTTTTGTGAAGCTCTCCATCACCAGGACAGAGATCGCCCTATAGAAAGACATAGAGAAGATTAAAGATAAATTGAGATTGTAAAACATTAATATATAAATCTAAATAAAAAACGTACTTCCCTCATGCCACATAATTTTTTTTGGGGGGGGGGAGTTTTATATAGCGCGAACTCGACCCCAATATATCAAAGCTCTTTACATGAGCACCAGTTGCTTACAGACTGGCACATTCATTTTGTTAGGCATGGGGAGATTATGTGATTTGCCCAGAATCACAGGATGTTGAGCGTCATTGCTGAGACTCAATCCAAGTTCCCCAGCTTCGAGGTCGACTGCTCTACCCGTTAGGCCACATCCTCTCCCTCCCACTAACAAGGCTAATTATAGTTTAAATTAATGTTCTATATTTACATTCTGTCTTAATCATTTAAATTAATTAAGTTTTGACCCCCCCACCCCCTTTAAAGTATCACTTCTATGTATTACACGTTACCAAATAAATTAAAATGTATTTAATGGTCAAAATGTATTCCCAACCGTAGTGTGTTGCAGTGCCAGTGGTTAGCTGTGTGTGGTGATTGACTAGCTCCAAGGCATGTCTAGAGTACATTAAAGCATGATTTATTTCAGTAGTACGTCTATCTTTTGTGAATGGGAACTGTCATACCCATTTGTGGGTGTTTTTTTGTTTCGGTATGTCCAATCCTAAATCCTTCTTTTATTTCCTTAATTCAAAACTATTTGTAGTAATTATTCCCCACTTTACCAGATTTTCCCTTGGTTTCCCCCCACATTTCCTACTAAAACCTGTGCCTCCATGTCCAGAGATCTCCATAGTGAAAAGATAGAAAGGTGGAGATCTCGGACCGCAGGCTTGTGAATTGCTTTTTGGAATACATGGTCCTATTATTTTTTTGTCATCCAAAATGGCATTTCCGAATTTCCAAATGCTTTTTGTCACTTTGTAATTTGTGTGTGTATATATGTATATGTATAAGTGTATGTATATATATATATATATATATATGTGTGTGTGTGTGTGTATTTATTAACCGAAAAAAATAAAGGTTGAAGTAACTTTATAGTTAGCTGAAAATTTCAGTGACAACATAATATTTAAACAAAAAAAAAAACACTGAAAAGCGCTTTGACACCATCAGGGGCAGCAAGCACTATATAAATGCAAACCTTTTCCTCTTCTATCCCTCCACTATCCTTGTCAAGCCAAATAAGAGATTAATTTCATATTTCACTGATCTGATTCACCACTAATCCTTTTTGGGTTCCGAAGTAGTGTGCTTCTTGCCGAAAAACAATTTGACTCCTCTTCAGGGGTAGTAAGCGCCATATAAATGCAATTACTATAATTCATGCCCTAAAGTAGCTATAACAGTCTTGTCATCAGTTATGCCATTCCAGATGTTGCAGTGATGTTATCAGTGATGTCAGTAGATAATGTCATGCGTAATGTAATTTATGTGGGGTAGTTAGCTTGTGCATGGCAAGGACGAGATTTAAAGTTACTTTATATTTCGATATATTATTTTGTTTTTTGATTAACATGAGGCTGGCTAGAGTCTCCTGGACAGATCTTGAAATGAGAGCGTTCTTGGAAGCCGAGCGGATCCCCTGAAGTTCAGCGTGTTCCTGAAAAGCGTCCAATGTGTTTTCGGTGTTCCTCATCACACCACTGTAGTTGGAGGGACAAGTGCTTCTTTGTGCGCGCCGCGGTGGCGACACCTCCTTGAAACGGGGCCAGCGTGTTTGTGTTGGTTCTCATTGCCTTCGTCGTTCAGGGCGTGCTTAAAAAATAATTACCGGCAACAGCCAGTAACTAAACCTGACCAAACACCTGACGCTCCCACCTGAAGTCTGCCAGGAGCCTTTCTGCAGCGACTCATACAGTAAATAATGCAGGCTGGAGTCTGGTTACACGAAAATCTGAGCGTAGGTGTTACGCCAGTCCAGACAGGGAGGTTTACGCTTCCTGCCCGCCTTTTTCTTTCTTCAGCAGAACAAAAAATTATTTTGTTAATTCAGAATGTAGTTTATTTTTTGAGTGACTTATTAAAACATTTCTCTTGTGTGTAGTGTTTTTAACAGTAGCGTAAATATAGCCTTCCCCATTTCAACGGATATCCTGCAGGGGCAGCATTAGGGCGAGCTTTTCCAAGCTCTCTTCTGAAGATGTGAGCCTCTAGGTAACGCAAGGGTAGTTTTATGTTACAGAACCATTCTTTTCTTGGCCTCTCTGTAAGGGCTGCCAATAAACATGTAAGCCACTGACGATTGAGGCCCTAGCTTCAGTGGACATCAGCTCGCTGTAAGGTAGGCTGTCCCTACTAATATAAGACTGTTCTATTGGGTGATATTGAGCCCCAATCATCTTTAACTTGAACTGTGCAAAAAGTCTGTCACTTAGAGGTTAAAGATACTGTAACTTGGGCCAAAGGCTTGATCCGCCTGTTGCTCACTAGGACTCTTGGGTGCGTGAAGGCCAAGGGCAACCTCCGTAGGTCTGGAAGCGTCGGATCTATGCCTTATTTTCAGCATAACCACGGACTATGTACACAAGTTCCATTTCATTGAATTGTATGTAATTGTATCTTGTGTGGATTTGCTAAAACTCTGGCATGAATCTGGCCTTTTTGGACCAACATTGGACCAGCAGTGGACACCCCTGCGTCAAACGATTGAGTCATCAAGCACCCAAATTAGGATACGTGTGTGCCAGAGCTGGCAAGATCCCCAAACAGGAAGCGGATATAAAAATAAATGTATATCTGAATACATTTATACCAAACCATAGAGCCGGTTAGCCCTCTGATTAGGACCCTTTTATATATGGAGCTATCATTCTATATCTGTGGCAAGCAATTGAACCACTAACTCTCTGATGAGGAAGCTTGCATATCGGATGTCCTCAGTACACACCTATGCCATTTAATGGACGTCATTTGGGAGTAGTCATGGGTCGCAGCTGTGACCTGTAGATTGCTCCCTGATAATCCTGGCACTTCCTTTGCCACCCCTGGCCTCAAAGAGGGCAACACCTTTTCCTCCTCTGAGGCCAGGGGTCGCAAAGAAAGTGCCAAGAGCAGCATGGAGCAAGCCAGAGGTCACAGCTGCGACCCCTGACTACTCCCAAATGACCTCCAAATCTTTGATGAGCAGGCAATCCTACTCATACATTGTTCACCGCATCTTTGCTGTTCTTTGAGCTGGGCCTTGAATGGTCGACCTCCCACCCAGAGTGAGGCCCGGCGCCCTAGATTTATTGTGTTGGGCATATCTTCGCTGCACCTCCAGCTGAGCCGTGCTTGCTTCATCAGCAGGGATGACCAACCCTTACAAAATAACATTAGATTCATTTTTCACCGTGCTGTACTGTGGCTTTCCATACATGAAAACAAGCGTAACCGAGTTTGATATGAAATATTGTTTTATTATAGTTTTTGGAATCGACAGTATTGAGTTGCAGATCTCCTGCTGGTTGCTCTTCCTGAAACTTCAGATCTCCACTTTGGAAATATTTGGACTGAATACAAAACCAAACTGCATCAAAGCACATTTGATGAAAAGCAAACGCTTCTGTTAGTCGCTAATAATAAAAATCAGATACGGAGGTATTACACTATCACCTACTCTCACAGTGCAATGGTGATCCGAGGGCTCGGGACGGATATGACGTATATGGAGAAAACGTGGTTCTGGCCCTTTAATACTTGACATTTTACTGAACTGTTTCATAGCAGCAGAAATTAAATAAGCACAAGCCACATTTTATAGCGCTTTTTTGTATCACAGGAGCATCCTCGTGGCGCACAGGGCCTTCTGTGATCAGCACGGTGGTTCGCTGAGCATTTTATGACTCCACTTACAGCAAACATCTACCTTTTGCTACCCGCACGCTCCTTCTCAGCTGCATTAGCTTGTCTTTGTCTTTGTTTTAATGTCACTGAGTGGTGCGAGTGGCTTGTATTTTATGTTGTATTTACACTGGAAGCCATGACAAATGTGGTTTATCTGAGTAAATGAAGTGGGTAAATATTTAAACATAGATTACACAACTTAATGTGTCCATTTTGATCACAGCTGTATAATTTCAATAACTGTGGTGTCATGGTAACATTTACTCCGACTAAAAGGGTTCAAAGTTGGAAATATTTTTTTTTTATTCCATTTGATCTTTTAATGTATTTATCTCCTATATGACCACAGGCAATTTCTTTAAATCTCGTATTTTTTTTTTAATACGATTGTGTTGATGTCTAACCAGGGTACAGCGATGACTGTCCGCAAGACCTATTCATGTTACCAATAACATATACAGAGGGTTAAGCAGCAGTCTGATATCGTGACTGTGGAGCAAGAAGGCGCCAGTATGTTAGCAACTATCATTGGGCACAAACAGGCTTGGACATTCCTTCTGACACTGCCTGATACCTTGTGATCTGCCCGGAGGAGCTTACCGTGGGGAATTAGAGGGTCGAGTGTTCCTTCATCATCAATTCTGCTCGCGGGACTGCGAGGACCAGCGGGCCTTGCGCTCACTCACTGCCTGCAGCTGGGGCCTCTTCCCGACCCCTCCCCCCTACAGAACATAACGCCTCGCGGCCCCCGCTTCGCAGGAGCCGCTCGGAGGCTTGGACATTCCTTCTGACACTGCCTGATACCTTGTGATCTGCCCGGAGGAGCTTACCGTGGGGAATTAGAGGGTCGAGTGTTTCTTCATCATCAATTCTGCTCGCGGGACTGCGAGGACCAGCGGGCCTTGCGCTCACTCACTGCCTGCAGCTGGGGCCTCTTCCCGACCCCTCCCCCCTACAGAACATAACGCCTCGCGGCCCCCGCTTCGCGGGAGCCGCTCGGAGGCTTGGTCTTTCCTTCTGACACTGCCTGATACCTTGTGATCTGCCCGGAGGAGCTTACCGTGGGGAATTAGAGGGTTGAGTGTTTCTTCATCATCAATTCTGCTCGCGGGACTGCGAGGACCAGCGGGCCTTGCGCTCAATCACTGCCTGCAGCTGGGGCCTCTTCCCGACCCCCTCCCCCTGACTTCTATTTCTGATACGCCCACTTACGCGTAAGCGGGACGCGAGCGGGGCGCAGACCGGGCAAAGGGCGGGCCCTCTTAGGCCCTCAGAGGCCGAGTGAGGCCGGGCAGGGCCCAGTCATTTAAATCGTTATTTATTATTCTGTGTCCATCTGTACTCCCCGATATTATTGCTGTTATGCAAAGACATTGAGGGAGATATAGTTGTAGTTAATTTTAGAGATCCACGTGCAGTTGATTATATACTGAACTGGCCTATGGGAAATGGTAACAACTGCATCATCACCCGCGCCTTGACTTATTTCTACCCTAGATCCCTGGTGTTCCCTTTATCTCATGCAAGTAAACAGGCTCCAACTCATACAAACTTCTCATAAGCATCCATTACTAAGCATTTGGCACATGGCCCCCACATAGCTCCTGATGTTGATTCCCTTGGGTGGAACATCGTACCTCCTAGATTTAATAGGAATACCAACAGGAGATTGGACCATTTGAGAACCTTTACCCCTTTGGAGATAGAGAACAGGTTTGATGTGTTCACCGGTATGGATGAATGCGATTGAAGACTACAGCCAATGCTGGGCACGGGGGGCCTTTTAGGCGCTGCTAGCCCAGTGGGCAGTGATCATGAGGCTCATATAGAGGCCATTAGTTCAGATATTGGGAAAGAGGTTCCATCGGTAGCCAATAGATTTGATATTAGCGGGATTCCAACCACCACTCACCCACTGTCACTGGGGTGCAGTGGCGACGGCTGTCCACCGTCAAAATCAATAGGCCCATTAGAAGCTACTAAGGATTCTATCCCATGTGTACTGGGTGGGAACAAGGGGGTTATTCCTGACCCGTTTGCAGTAGGTAATGAGGCTCTCCATTTGGTATCTTGGAATGTGGCTGGATTGCAAAAAAAGATGGCTCTCCCAGAATGGAATACCTTCATCGAGAAGTTCGATGTATGTATGTTCCAAGAAACCTGGAGTTTGCTCCCAGTACACAAATCTGGTTATGTAACCTTTTTCTTGCCCGCTCTAAGTTGTGGGAAGGGCAGACCAGCAGGTGGTTTACATGTTTGGGTAAAAATCGAATTGAATTGGGATGTTTCTACCCACGAATCAGCGAATAGGGACATTCAACACCTCTCATTCGCAGGACAAAAAAAGGGCAGCAGGATAGATCTATTTAATATCTATTCTAGAGGGACCCCGGGGGATACAACCTCATGTACATTAACGACCTTAGAACAGGCACTAGCCAACTGCCCCCCATCCTCCAAAATTATTGTGGGTGGGGATTTTAATTGTACATTTGAGCCCCTTAGTGGGGATGATCCTTTGGGCACAGAAGAGGAGGATTCTAGATGGTCCATCTCGGCCCTGACACTAGCACCAATTAAAAAATGGTCATCAAAGGTAATACAGATCAATGCCCTCACAGTGGAATATAATCTAAGAGCACTAAATGGCAGGTCACCTTCTGACCGAGCTGGAGCGATGACCTTTAATAGGCTTATTGGCCCGTCTAGAATTGATTACATCTTATTGGATGTCACACTGTGGTGTGATCTAATAGATATGGAGGTGGTACCCTCGCAGGATAGTGATCACAACCCCCTATGTATGAAGTTAAGGTGGGGTAAACCAAAAGGTTGTGTGTAGAACGCCCCCTTGAGGTCAACCAACGAGGTTGTCCCTTATAATGGTAATCGTAGGCTGAAATGGGATAAGGTTCAATCCCAGGTTGATAATTTGGCGAGGATCAGGGCGCATGTAGTAGATCTGACTATGGAGTTGGCGGATCTTGAACTGGGAATAGGTAGTGTCCAGGGGCCGCCCTTCGCCTTGGCTTACAAAAACGCAATAGAGGAAGTAGGAAAATACTTTTTAATCCAGGGTAAAAGTGGCAGATCGAATAACAAACTGCCCAAAGCCAGCAACCCTTGGTACACGGATCAGTGCAAGGTAAAAAGGAAAGAGATAACAGTTGCCCTGCGTAAAAAGAGTCAATCTCTAGTTAGAGCAGCTAGGAAGGATTATGCAAAGGTATTGGTGCTGGCCAAACGAGAGTGGGAGGAACAACACTGGCAGGATCTTAAATGTGCTTCTAAAAGGAAGAATGCATCGCTGTTCTGGGAATTGATTAATAAGGCTAGGCAGCGTAGCACGCCACCAATAGTTAATCATATAACAAGCCAACAATGGTATTCCCATTTTTCTGCACTGTATGTTGGGATAGATGCGACCCACTCTTTTCCCCTGATTCAGTTAGCAGGGCCCCTTCTTTATTGATGTTTGAAGAGCCATTTTTGGCTTCTGAGGTAGTATTGGCCATTAGACACTTGACCCCGAAGAAGGCTGCTGGCCCTGATGGGATACCAGGGGATCTCCTTCTGGATGAACCTGTAGCCTGGGCTAAACTTATTGCCAAAATAATGAATCTGATTTCTAAGGGATATCCTGTGCCAGACTCGTGGAAGGGAGCAGAGGTGATAACGGTGTATAAAAAGGGTGCTAGAGATGACCCTGCCAACTACAGACCGATCAGTCTGATTGACGTGACCCAGAAGGTGGTTGGCAGGGTCATTATTATGAGGGTGGGTGTTTGGATGGAAGAGGAGCACGTTCTTTCTCACTTCCAAGCCGGGTTTCGACAAAAGGTGGGCACGATGGACCAGGTCTTCCGCTTCTTTGCCATCTATTGGAAGTCAGTGACCATCAATAAAGGTAGTCTCTACCTGGCTTTCATAGATCTCAGGATGACGTTCGACCTGGTCCCTCGTGCAAGGCTGTGGGATGTTTTAGAGAAGATGGGCATCCCAGGACCACTTTTGGGTTTTATTGTGAAGCTCCACGAGGGGAATTATGCGAGGATCAGATGGGGCACACAGGGACAATTGACAGAGAGGGTGCCCGTGAGGAGGGGAGTACGCCAGGGATGTGTTATTGCACCGACCCTGTTCTCTCTCTTTGTTAATGGAGTGGTGGACCATTTGAGAGCGGATTCGGCAGATGCGCCATCCCTGGCAGGGGAAAAAACACCTACCCTACTCTTCGCGGATGACACCATTTTGATCTCTAAAACCCCCGCTGGCCTCCAAAAGCTCCTGCACCGTTTTAGTGCGTTCTGTACCGACAGAGGTCTTACCATCAATACCTCTAAAACAAAGCTTATGGCCTTATCACCCTCCAATAGATTCAGGAATAATCTCTTGCTCAATGGTGAGCCTTTGGAGTTGGTAGATTCCTTTGATTATTTGGGTGTTAGGGTAAACAGTCGGATGAGTTGGAAAGATCACTTGGCCAAAATGTTACTAAACTATAAAAGAGTCTCAGGGGCGGTCCTGAGAGAACAGCGGGAGTCGTTGAGTAAACCTGTTGCACCGACTCTCGCAATTTATGAGGGCCAAGTATTACCATCCGCACTATACGGTTCTGAACTATGGGGGTTCGAGAATACATCGGAGCTAGTCACATCTGAAAACAAGTTCTTGAGAGATCTGGTAGCCCTTCCTGCTTCCACCCTGTTAATCCCATTACGGTTAGATCTGGGTAGGCGCCACTTTAAAGACCTAGTGCGCCTGCGCCCATTACTCTTTTGGGTTCGTTTGAGAAGGACCCGGGAGCTTCAAAATTATGCAGCTGCTCTAGACTAATTTATTTAATACAGGTAATAAGATTAAGTGGTTGAGCAATCTGAGGCAGTTGGTTGTGCAATTGGGTTTGAGTGAATCATGGAAGAGCCAAACACCACCCCCCAAGCTAGTGATTAAGAAGCTGTATTGGGACTGGGTCCAGAAGGAGGCCACATGTAGAGGTGTAGGGGGTCCTCTCACCGAGCGGTTCATGGAGTTCAAATGGACAAGGAAACTTGAACCGTTTTTTGACTTTATAGAGAAACCCCTGGATAGATCACTCTACCTAAAGGTCAGGTTCAGGACTCTTCCGGTGAATGATTTCCCCTCTGGGTGGAATAACCAGGGTGGCTCATCGAAAGCTTGCCCGGGCTGTGCAGCCCCTAATGAGTCCGTGGCGCATTTCTTCTTTGCCTGCCCAGCATACAGGGTGGCCAGGAGGACATGGTTAAAGCCACTATGCAAGGGGCTGGGCCTTAGATGTCACAAAATGGCCCTGCGGGTCCTTTGCACCGATACGACCTCTTCTGCCATGGTGTGCGGAGTAGCTAAATATTTGGGTAGTGCATGGCTGACACGCATGAGGAGGACTAAGGCCCTCCCTTATTCCACCTAATTGTTAGTGGGCACCCTGGTAGGAAGTCCCCATGGTATCTGACAGTTGTTTTATGTACATTTTACTAAATTAGAAAATGCGTAGCATGTGTTGATGTATGTATTTAAGGATTGGTGGGTTTTGTTTCTATCTCTTATGGTATTGTATAAATTGTACACTTTTATGATGAACTTTTTATCGAATAAAGTATTACTACTACTACTACATATACAGAGTGAGGTTTGACTTCTCCTTGGAGGAGAATTACTAATCACCTCTTGCTACTGGCTGTTTGGTGTGTCAGTGTGCACCTTACGCACTGCTTGTCATGCCATTCATGATGGATGGACTATTTTACAGCAAAAAGTGTACTCCATTATCACACGTGAAACTTTTTGATTCCATTCATGCACTGAACACAGGACGCCTTCCTGTTTCTTCCACTCCAGCAGGTTTTTTAAGTCTGGCTGGGCAGCACAGCTGTCGCTGAACCTTATGTGATCAAAAAGAGCTTTCAGGGTGACTACATGAAGGACTTGTGGGAGTCCAGCTTTTGATTTGTCAATCGCTGTGTGCTTCCTCAGAAAGAGTGCTTACCTTTCAAACAGCTGTGATTATTTTGTGTATCCAGCTGCTTGAGCCAGGCTCTTTATCAAGCAAAGCTATTGAGTTTGACCTTTCAGTCAGACACAACACTGTGATGGGTAGAGCTTGTCTTTGAAGGTCGTACAAATGCCACTGCAATGCTATTAAACAACTACTAGAGAATTACATACATATCGTGTTTATTCTTCTCTGGTTACATACCATGTGTGTAAGCATGTGCTCAACACAGTAAGGCTTTGTTGGTTATGGTGGCAAGCCAGTGATAAGGTTAGATGCAGGCCCGCTGGAAATATGCGGCAGGAAAGTATCAGTTTATGTGGCAGAGTTGACTAACGTGGTGAGAAGGAGCAAATTATGCAGCTTAATGCTGCACATTTTGTGACCGTATTTCTTCGTTATTTTGTATTTTTTACCGTGTTGAGTCTCTTAGTAAAATCTTTTCTGCATTAGCGGCACTTGAACACTCAAATACAGCAATTAGCTACTGAAAAGTGACTAGTCAACCCTTGTTGGCAAAGAATCGCATAATTCCCGTGTCCCTTGCTATAAACTACATCTGTTTATTATGCAAAGTTATCATAAAGTAGGACGAACTTATTAGTAAAAAGGATATGCTAAAGTCAATAGTCCTGTAAGGGTAGATTGTTATGTCTCTGTTAAAATCTGCAGAGAGATATTTTATTATTTGAAGTCTCAGTTTCTCAACAGAGTCAAGAATGCAAATGTTGGTTGGCCCCTCTTATAAACAGTAGCAATACATTTGCACAATGATAATCCTTGTTAGGTCCTCTTAGGAGACTTAATATTTTGTTTTGCTAACTGTATTGTTTACATTTTTAGGTCTCGCCTGACCCAGCGCATGCGCTGGTCTGGCGAGACTTATTGAGAGGGCTCCAAAAAGTGCCACCAGGCCAGCCTAGAGCTACAGTGCATGTGCGCGTGCGCCGCGATCACTTTCGCGGCCCCACGGCCGCTTGGCATAGTCAATAGATCTCGCTTTTGGGACCTTATAAATATTTAGTTATGCATCTGTTGCATGGCTAAACACTTATAAGGTCCCAAAGGCGAGACCTATTGGCTATGCCAAAGCTTGTTTATTTTGTGACTGTATGCCTAATGGTTGCCTTCTTGAAATGCTCACAATCCATACAGCAGGCCCGAGTTGTTTATGATTACAAGGGTACAGTCCTGGGTCGTTTGCTGGTAAAAGTTACGGCCAAAGCTATTCAACTTTTGTGGTGGTTCAACAACACTTTTTCTAGCACCCAGTCCACTAAAGATCGTGATTTCAGTGACACTGTCACTGCTCGGCCCAAAGGTGAACATTAAACCATGGCCATCAGGATTCTTCACAACCCGACTGTAGCGGGCTATTCTAACCGTTAGCAGAGAAAATCCAAATGAGTGGTAAAGTGCTTCTGCTCTCCCTTAAACTCATGGTAAAATTAGCCTCCACCTGATTTGTACATTTAATTTACTCTTAAGTATATGGTACTACATGTACCCAGGGCCTGTAAAATAAATGCTACTAGTGTGCTGCAGCACTCGTAGGGCTACCCACTAAAGTAGCCTTTTAAAACATGCCCCAGGCCTGCCACTGCAGCCTGTAGTGCAGTTTTAAACTGCCCTTTCGACCTTGCCAGGCCTAAACAATCATTTTTAATACTTATAAGCGGCCCCTTAGGCAGTCTCAAAAAGCTCATTGAGCAGGGTGCATGGTATTTAAAAAGTAGGACATGTGTGTTTAAGTTTTACATGTCCTGAAAGTGAAAAGCTCATAAAGTTGTTTTTGACTGTTGTAATGCTATCTGTCACATAGACTAATACTGGGTTACCTTATTCCACTAAATGTTTGATAACTTCAGTTTGGGACCAGATAGGGAAATGCTATTTACACTCAAATGAATTGTAAATATGTGTAGTGGTAAAGTCCGAATTTAAGTTAGGGATTTGAAAATGTCCATTTTAGAAAGTTGTTGTTTTTCTGTCCAAACCAATTTCTCCTTTATGCCAGTGTCCTGGGTCACTAGACTGTGAGTTGCTCTCTTGTTGTGGGTTGTCTACTGCTATGCTATGATATGGATATTTGTAAAGTGCGTAGCTACCCAAGGGCTTTTCAGTGCTGAATGAGTCATAGCATACACTAGCGTGTTTCTGAGACAGTAAGTATCCAGCGCTAGTGGGGGTATAGCCATGTTTTAAGTATTTTCCTGAAACATGTCTCATTTATTTTGTTTCTGAGCTCAGCGGTGCATAGCATTCTATAGCTTAGGGGTCAAATGCGGGAAGGATCTACCTCTCCATCTGATCCTCTGGATTAGCTAAACCATTAATAATTGTGCATTGGAGGATCTGAAGGCCCTGCAAGGGTGAAAGGTAACATAAGTTCCCTTAGCAGAGAGGGTCCTATGTGGTTTATTGCCCTATTATCCAGATAAAGTCCCTTAAACTCCACTGAAAGCCAGTGCAAGGAGGCCAATGCGTGTTTGGTAGCTTAAGGATAGTCCTATCTGCCGCGTTTTAGACTATCTGGAGTATCTTAATAATGTTTTTAGGTGAGCCCATATACAGGGAATTCCCCTAGTCCAAGTGGGAGAGAATCATCGCTTGGTCCACTATTTTCCTAGATTGTGCGGGTAGGAGGTCTAGGATTGTGTGTAGGGTTCTGATCATGCCAAAACAAGATTATGTTAGCTTTTTTTTACTTGGGCCTCCATAGATAAACAGCTATCCAGCCTCATACCTATGCTCTTTGGGGAAGGAAGGGGTTGGCGGAGTTCCCAGGCACTCTAGCCATCCAATTGTTGTTTGTGGTGTTGGCTTGTTTCCTAAAACCATCAGGTCTGTTTTATCTCCATTCAACTTAAGTGAACAGTTAGCTATCCACCATGCAACTTTCTGTAGACAAGGGGTCTGTTGTAAAACAGTCCCCGGGCAAAGGGAGATGAGCAGCTGGGTGTCGTCCGCATAGGAGACTATCAATTCCCCAAATTCCTTGACGATATTTGCCGATGGGTGCAGATAAATGTTAAAAAGAGTGGGGCTCAATGCAGAGCCCTGTGGAACCCCACACTTTAAAGAGAAGACATCTGAGTAGCAGGGAGATTTGCAAATTTTGAAAGGATCTTTCTTTTAGGAACGAGGAGAGCCAGTTCAAAGCACCATTTTGGATTCCTATTTCACTCATCTTGAGCTCCAGAGTCTGATGGTCAACAGTGTCGAACGCTGCACTCCGGTCACGGTTAATAGCGGTGGAACTTCCTTAGTTCAGCAATATCTTCAACTCCTCTATTATTGCTAATAACACGGTTTCCATACTGTGTTGTGGACCGAAACCGGTCTGAGTGAGTTTGAGAGGTGAGTTCTCTTCCAGGAATAGGGAGAGGTTTTGACTAATATGTTTTTCTAGTAACTTCCCCATGGCTGGAAGCAAGGAGATAGGTCTGCAATTTCCTTGGACATGCAGGGTCAAGTTTTGGATTTTTTTAGTAGAGGCTTGACCACTGCACGTTCCAAGCTCTTGCAAGTGACTCCATTGTGCCAGGGAGAGGGGTGGGGGGGAGGGGGTTTGAGATACATGTCCTCTCTTTGTGCAAAACGTGTCTCTGGCGTTATGAACATGACTTTTGTTTTTGTCTGCTTTAAATTTCTATAAATAATAGCTGTAAATTACTATAAATAATAGAGACTTTATCTTGGAAGTACGCTCCAAGTTCATTGCAGTGTGCTACGGTAAGGGTAGGCAGCATATGTTCAGCTTTTGGTGTGGTAAGTGACTTGACATATGGAAAAGTTCCCTCAGGGCATTTGCTTCATTTATCACAACCGTATCATAATATGATGCCC
This sequence comes from Triturus cristatus, assembly GCF_964204655.1. Taxonomy (NCBI): domain Eukaryota; kingdom Metazoa; phylum Chordata; class Amphibia; order Caudata; family Salamandridae; genus Triturus; species Triturus cristatus. Next base: position 222,287,352 of record NC_140594.1, on the reverse strand, counting down.
GTGCCTTTTTAATTTCCAGATGGAAATGTCTGCTAGAAATCCTGTCTGGGAGTTTTTATTTTGTTTCATAATTGTTTCTCCATTTTCTTTCTAGGATTTTACATCCTTTTTCTTTTTTAAAGAGGACCTGGTGGGCAGTGAACCAAAGTGCTGATTTCTCTTTATTTCCCCTTTTTATAGTAGTAATAGGGATCATTTAGTCTTCTACTATGGAGTTTGTTGCCACAGGATGTTTCCCAGTGGCCTGTTTAGTTGCGGTTAATGAGGTAATCTGTTTCTTTATTCAGTTTTGACCATCTTTGACCTAAGCTGGTAGTGGTCTTATTGTCTGATGGAAATTAGATCAGGGCATGGTCTGTCCATGTCATCTGACGTGGTTTTCTATTTTTTATATTAGGGTCATTATTGGACACCGGATCTAGAAGATGTCCTTTGTCATGGGTGGAACCTTCTACTCTTTGGGTAAGCTGCAAACAGCCTAGGTCATGTAAAATGCCTCACACCGTGGGATTATTGATCTCATCACAGTGAACGTTGCGATCCCCTAGAAGAGTAACATTCGTTTTTTAGATTTCAAGGCTAGATACCATCTCAGGTAAGGCTTCCACAAACTTAGTAAAGGTCCGGGGGGGTCTAAATACTAGTAATCCCGAGAAGGAGGCAGTGGGTGACAGATGTGTATATAAAAGGAGAGATTTTTGCAATCTTGGATGGGCAAGGGATGAAAAGTAGATCTATGCATCTTTTAGGATGATAGCGATATCCCCACCACTTTTATGTGCTCGGTCTTTCCTACTTATATAATATCCTGGGGAAAGCGTTTGATGTCTGGTGTAAAGCTGTCACGTAGCCATGTTTCTGTTAGAAACAGGACATCCAGCTGTTCATCCTCCATTAGCTCAAACTTATGGAATGACAGGGATCTACAGTTGATAAGTGTGAGGATCCATTTATTGGGCCCAGGTATTGTAGCTCTGACTTCCTCGTGGCTGCAAATCCAGAAACTTCGGGGAGGGCAGCACAAGTCTCTGTTCCCTGGCCATAATGGGAGGCAGGTGAGCAGGGATGGTTTAGGCCTGAGCGAATATAAGGATTGAGCTGAATAGTTTACCTTCTTCGATGGGATTCGGGCAGGGTTCCTGGCTCCTGGTCCTGCATCCCGGCCTCCATTTAAGGCTGTGCAAATGAACACTAGAGCACCAACCTCACTTGTGTCTCTATGGTCACGTGCAAATGCAGAACCTGTGATCGGACTACCAAGTGCGCAGTACTTCTAATGCTTTCCAATTCCTCCTTTATGTGCAACTCCCCTTCATAACTCAAATTTAAGTTATCAGTTCCCGCTTTTAAAAATAGACATTTAAACAGCTTTTTAAAACATTTAAAAAAATGGTAAAATGCAATTCTGTCAGTGCAATTTAACTTACCCGCTCCCTAAACCTTTCCAGTTGAATCTTTCACTGTGAAGGTACGTGACCTGTTAACTACACTGCGTTACATGCCGTCGTATACAATGGGGATTTCTATAGCCTATTTCTGTCATTTATTGATTACAGAATCCCTGATTAGTTCAGATGTCGGCTGAGAACTCTAACGAGAGAAAAGGAAACTAAAATCCCATATTACCCAGACTCCAGGTGAGCGTCTGTGACACTGAGGGATTCCTTTATTGTTCCTTCATTCTTCATACACACATGTCCCTTATGTAAAATTATTTGTACTTACAGGCAGCCAGCCCTACTTTTTTGTCCTGAGGAAGACCCGTTCTAGATGCACACAACCCAGCACGATTATATAGGGTCGAAACGTCGACGTGCTTTGTCCAAATCGTCCACGCACTTCCACAATCAGAATTGGGAAATCATGTCCAACTGTGGTCAATGCTCTTGATTTGTGGACTCTGTCTGTATCATTTTGTGTTTGTTATCTTTGTGATTCGTGTATATGGCAAATGTGATTTTTTGTAGGCACTGAATGTTCTATGTTGTATTTGTATTAAGGTTGGTCAGACCTGTAAATGCACAAGTTTTTTTTTTTTTGAAAAATTACCGGACACTGATTATAAAATTAATTTAATTTCTGAATCCCTTTGTCCATGTGTGTATATTATCCCCCTCCCCATGAATGAATGTTTATTGAATAAGGTTTAGCATTTATTGCAAGTGTAACTAAGCTTACCAATTCCCGACAGAACCAATTTTTGCCTTTATCACAAATGCCCAGGTTCTGAGGGTTACTGGGTTACCCCATTATCTTTAATGGTTCCCTAAACCGTTGCAGCATAGTGCTTGACTGTACGATTGCGTTCATATATTAAGACAAAAGAGGTCTAAGTGCCAGGGGAGATGCTCTTCCTGATAGGATGGCTTGGGAGGAGTTGTGCCCAGCCCTGATTACACCTCACCTGTAGCACATGCAAAGGTACCTGACACCATGCCTGCCCTTGCTTTCATCAACTCAGACAGTTTGGACCCAAACCCAGGGGAAGGGGAAGAACTGTTAAGAAGCAGTTTTGCGGGTTGGAGGTAGGCCAGGAAATTTCCCAAAAGCCCGCTGACGCTCAGTTTAAAAGTGGCACCCTCAGCCCCTCTCATCTTTGACCTGTGGAAGATTCAGAAGAAGGACTGTGCTGCTGTCTGAAGAAAGAAGATTAGACCTGCTTGCCTTGAACCCAGTCTCTCCAGAAGGGATTCCAAGGGTCAGTGGGTTGACCTCCTGTTTGAGCTACAGAGACACAACAAGCCCCCAAAGGCCTCCCTGGCAACTGCCCATCTGACCAGCATCAACTGGACCTGCCTGAGCCCTTCTTCTGGCCTCTTCTGTAGTGAGTCCTAATCTCAAAGAAGCACCCCCAGATCCTGGAGACTTGGCTGATATTAGAGTGCACCCCCTTGAAGAAAAGGTGAATCTGCAGAAGATTTGAGCTCATCGCGACTGCGGAGTGGCATTTTCGTGCCGAGAAACAACCGCCAGTGCAAGGCTCCAGGGAGATCAGCACTATGCAACAACAGTGAAAGACTCATCGTCCAACAACGCAAAGCTCCTGTGGCGACCAGGTCATCAAGCTACAACAATGACCATCGATGATGTCTGACCTGATCCTCACGCTGACAACGACATCCTCGCATCCCCCACTAACATAAACAGCAGCTTCTCATCCGGACTTGAAGGTGACTCTTCAGTGGGATGAACCTGGTCTCCGTACCAGACCTGCGCTGCATCACAGTTGGCATATCATAACGTGTATTTGTAAAGCACACATTCACCCTGAAGGGTATCTTAGCACTGAATAACAGATGGTGATTGTTACCCAACTCAGTGGTACTCCTTTTATCGACTTCAGAAGGAGGAAAGGCTGAGGGGACCCACCAGGATTTGAACCTGTGACCATGTGCTCAAGCACAGGGCCCTACAATGGACGCATTAGTTCAATAAGCCACTAGACCCGGCTTTATCTTGAACTTTTTACTACCCCCAGTGCAGTGTAACCAGTCAGCCGTTGGTGGGGCGTTTTGCTTTTTCTTGCTATTTTCACCTGAAACTTTAAAAATTGAAAAGTTTGTTCTACTGATTGGATCATTGCAACTTTTGTGTCATTTTGTTTATTAATTTCTACTCTATTTTTCTAAATTGGTTTGGAGTTTTTCTTGCGTTGTGTTCACTGTATTACTGTTTGAGTGCTGCACAGTGCCTCCAAGTTAAGTCTGGCTGCTTTTGTGCTGCGCTACCAGAGGGTTAAGCACAGGTTTATGTAGTGACATTTGTGGGTCACTCTGATAAGGATTGTGTTTATTATTTGAGCGGGGCTTGCACCACTCTCAACTAATAACCCAAATTCTTGCACTCCATAATAGAGTGATTACATACTTGTTTTTTTATTCATGGGACTGATACCTGCATTTACCGTTAAATTGAATGAAGTCGCGCTTTGGCTTCACTAGTGTTTGGCCTAGTATAATATTAAACTATCTGTATGCAAGTTCAACGGTACATACACTCCACACATTAAACTTTCTTAACTCCTTCCCTCCCTTGATTTACATTGTTTTGGTTTCTAGTGACTGTTCGAAAATATTTGTACAATTAAGCAGGCGGTGACCCAACTTAGTTTGCCTAGCAAGGTCTTCGGCACCATAACTAATAAGGTATTCTATAGTGTAGTAATATCAAACATTATGTATTGCAGAGTTCTGCATTGCTTTAAGGATGAGTAAAGGCAGCCTTCTTTTCCGACTTACGAGGAAAAATGAATTGATTCCTCTCTGGAAAATGCTTATAGGCATGCACTGCCTTAAGAAACACCGCATATTCCATTTTCTCTCTATCTTGTAGTATTCCACTTTGCACGATTCCTTTTGTACATTGCCATGGCATGCATATCCTGCATTGATCCTTATTACCCTTTAGTTTATACCCTCTTCTTGAATGATCTGTCCCAATTATGTACACAATTGACTTGTACCTGGCCTCTGCTGCTTCTTTAACCACTTCTACCACACGTGCCTTGTGCCAACCAGTATCGGCCATTTGTCCATCCCTTATAATAAATCAACAGATCCAGAAATGTATCAAACCACAGACCTACATGATTCATAATCCATTTAATATGCTCTCCATCAAACGAGGTATAGTTTCTTGCTTCAGTGATCTTCCTGAATAGAATAGTAGTTCTGCTGTGAGTGGGTGGTCGCATGGGTGATATTTAATAACTTTTCAACAATCCTCGACAAGGATCTGTTTCACTGATCTATTGAACTGGATTGTAAAGTCCACTGTCCAAAGCCTCCGCTTTGAACAACTTCTGCGATGATTAGGGATGTATAAGGGCAGTGGAGTGTCTCCCACAAGTTGTCTCCAGAAGCCAAAGAGCCTCTGAGGCAGATGTGTCTGCCTTGGGGTGAAGAACCCTCTTATAACGGGGGCGCTAACGATTTTGAGGTGGTCGGATTCTAGTTAGGGTAATCTTTCCACACGGTTGTGCGCCAAATGAAAGGGTGCATTCTCCTTCGAACGGTGTGAAGGAGCTTGATGTCTGGACATTCTGAGTCCCAGAATCTAAACAAATTACGTGGTGTTTCCACAACTGGAGAGCAGTGTTTTAGTAAATATTAATGTGTGTGCACATTAAGTGCAAAGGAAATGAGGATTACCTTGAGATAATTGGTTGGAATGCCCAGTAACTGTGGAAAAGTCAAGTCAGTGAGAGGTTTTGTGGCACGGGTGGTCAGACTCTGGCTACAAGTCCGTAGCCCGGGCAGGTGAACAGCTTTATTCATGGGGCGCCAGGAGAGACCTCGAGCTGCTCACAGTGGGTGAGGGGAATGCCGTAGTTCATGTGTAAACAGAACTCCACCCTCCACATTTTCCTACATGAAAAGTGGATTTTTGAGTCCCTGAATGTTTTGCAACAGTCAATGAAATACTTTATTGCACATGCAGGGCGTAAGCACAAATTGTGCTGCCCCATCCGCGTGGTTACTTTGAAAGAAGGCTTGTTGAATGTTGGTGTGTCACTGCCAGCCACAGGTATGGAGTTCATGCAATCACCACAGGTAATAAAGAAAAAGAGGAAAACAGCAATGGGCAATGAACCTCACATACAGTCGTTCAATGCCCATAGTGTCTACTTCATACTCTCCACGTAGCGAGTAGGCTGCAGTACTACAGATTATCCATACCGCCTGAGGGAGCAGGAATTCCTGGACTATACAGAGGCTTTTTCTCTAATCTCTTTTACATGCTTGTTTGTATTTTCATGAGAAGAGAACTTGTCTGATCCTTGTGGCCGCTACAGTCATGCCTAACATAATGTTGTGACCAAATTCACCTCACTTATGCCTGTCAGGAATTCACACACGGATTCCTGAGAGGGGTAAGCCTGGTTACAAATGCTAACATCTCCACCACACTTGTGGAGTTTGCCACACCCTTACATCCAGCATTCAGGGAGTGGGATTGAGGGTGTTCCACAGTTGTCTAAGGCTTGTCTTTGAGGTTTGTGAACACCCACAAAGTAGTATATTTTTGGGCATTGACATACTCCTATGATTCCCCTATCCAGCTTGGATAGGATTTTGAATTTCTCCCGTCAGGTGCTTGTGTACATCCCTTGCCATGGCGGGAAGAGGAATGGATCCCCACATTTGGTGGAGGTGTGGGGCAAGCACTGCAGAATTAATTCCCCCCATGTTGAGTTCTCCGCTCTAGAGAACCTCATTCAGCGGGAATGGATTCCAAACTTGGAACTCCCAACTAATCCATATGGAAACCTGCACTAAGCACAGTTTGCATGTTGGATTCCAATCAGGATTTTTGAATTGCAAAAAGTAGTAAAACTACACTTGGAAAATAGATTTAAAAATACAAGGTAGTATTACTCCTATTCTTTGGGGTATCGCCCAAATACATTGAATATGAACTATGTTTTTGGCTTAAAACTACTCCTTGTTGTTAATTCATTTTGATTTATGTCTGCTTGTAAGGCACTATCACTCGTGTGAAGCACAGAGGTGAAGGGGTTGTTAAAACTCATAATTTTCCAGGTAATAAAAATAATGAAAGACGGGAACAGCGTGTTTAAAAATGTGTATTTAATCACATGACTGCCCATTGCACTGTCAAAGGTCTTTTATGTTTGAAGAACTTGAAGGGTGTTTTCAGTGGAAGATGTAGAAAGTAAATTGTGCTCTTCAAGACACTGGATCTTCTGCCCTCGAGACTATTTTTGACATCTCTGAGGCCAGGGGTTCCAAAAGCAGTGCTGGGGGTTGCACGAGGCAAGCCAGGGGTTTACAGCTGCGACCCCTAAATGAGTCCATACTTTTAGTAAGTTACTGTTTTTTTCTTTACTGGAGAGCTCGAATTCCTATGGAAATAAAAGTGAAAAAAAATCACTACCCCGCCCTCTTGTGATATCATACACAAAGCTTGCTAAGCTGAATCCAAATCGTAGGGACCTTTTTCTATTTTCTTTTAAGGGAAATGTTTTGCAGATTCCTCGTACGGCATCAAAATTATTAAGAATATAAAAACACCTTTTAAATGACAGAGACACTATTGCCTGCCGCCTCTAGTACATGCATATCGGGCAACCTGCAGAGCAGCCTCTTGTATATTCTATAGGATATGACATAGAAAAGTGGTTTGGACAGGTTGCAAGAACTGCATGATCGTTGGGGCCCTGTGGCTTGGAATATTTGCCTGTAACCTGAGGCTCTTCTGTTTGCCTCCTGTAAGCAGGCTCCAGGGAGATGAGATGAGTGCAGTGGGCTGTGTTCCCTTGGCAGCCACCAGGTGACATCCCATCGGATGCAGCTTGTGTCTTAAATAGCAGCTAATTACTGTGGCAAGGAGGCCTGTGCGGCTACTGCATTCTGCTCAGCAACTAGAACTCCTGCCCATGTGTACAATGGCATTGTGGCACATAATGAAAGGGACCTTCTTTACACATATCCTGAGAAACTTTCGATGCTGTATGTGTAACACAAAGCAAATTACTGAAAAAAAGCACATTTTCATGGCTTACTCGATGTGGAAACTTAGAACGTCCACTGAAACTTTATATGTTGGCAGGCACACCGCAGCCTGGATTCAAAGGCTAATAAACAGCCTAAATCACAAATCTATATATAAAAATCTCACATAATCCGCATATAATACCAGAGCGAACAATATTTTGTTCCATTTTTTTAGTTGATAAAAACTGATCTCAAACTCTGGCAGTTCTGGCTTCAGGAGGAGAGCTGTTTAGCATGTCTCTCTCGCGATTGCTCTACACACCGGTGATCGCCCAGTGCTGTGCATGTTCACGCTGCGGCATTCCCCTTTCTACTGATTGGCTGTCGTGGGCTACATAAAGAAAGCACGAGCCCACTCACATTTGTCAGTATTCTATTGCACACACTAAATGAAATAAATTCAACCACTTTGTTTTCTTGACCACAATCTGTAGTGTCTGTGCTAACATTACTGAAAGCATCATTCTGGTCATAGCAGCCCTAGAAAAGAATGCACCTTAGTGACATTAATCACGAGAGAGCAAAGATCCACACAGGACTGGCCCTAGGCTTGGTTGAGTTGGGCGACTGCCCAGGGCTCCTAGCACAGAGGAGTGGTCAAAGCTGCAGACACAACAGTCTTGGCCACTAGCTGCCAGAGGGGAAGTGTGTTTGTTTGCCCGGGACCTGCGTGTGGAGAATCGAGACCTCCCTACCCTTAATTCTTCTTGCACTTCCTTTAGCGCCCTACAATACCCCTGTCACATTAGTTATACTCTCTCCAGGAATACTGCATGGTGAGAAAAGGTGGAACATTTTGGTGGGCCTTATCAATGATTTTTTGTTATTCTGTCTGTGTTTTAAGCAGTGCAGGTGAGAGCAGTGTTTGAGGGCGGAGGGTTGGGGCAGCCGTTAAGAAGTGTATTCATCCAATCTATGCAGTGCCCATAACGTTTTTGTTATGTTTTCTTTGCATTTGGTACTTATTCTAGTGCACTTGGTGAAAGAAAACTGCAAGTAGGACAATGTATAGAATTCAAGGACAGGATGACCCAGGGATAAGTGGATACAGGATTGTTGGGATTCTCACATTCTGGCACAACCTACCATGCTTCACCTTCGCCCGCACTGTGGCTGGCAAATGCGACCGTGGTCTCACGGTAGCTTACGTCGGGCAGGATGGCTGATCTAATTATTATTTTGTCTGTTCGCTAAGTTACTGGTAGTTATGTTACTTTAAAGGCTTAACTACAACTGAAAGTAAATTCAATAAAATTGACCACTCAGGGTGAAGTACTCCCAGCTGTTATGATGTTCAGCTTATCCTGCTGCCGTCTGTACTGTACCCGCCGTGTGTCTATCAAGCATTTGTGCACTTTGTACTGTCCCCATGTTAGTGTGCTTCAAGGAGGCCTGCGCGGCATATGTCTGTGTTGTAACTGTCCTCTGAGTGAGAAAGGCTTATGCCTTGGTGCCTTTTGAACTGCATATCTCAACCAATCAAACTTGTTCAGAAGTGTGCAAGAAGAGTCCACCTTCCATGGCCACTCAAATGTTGGTCAATGATAGCATCCCTGCTCAGAGGGGTTTACACTGCCACATTAAAAGGATAAGCAGTCCTACGGAGATGCTGTGGAACGGTTTATAAGAGAATATATCATCTCTGCTGAGATGTTCTAACAATGTATAACTGTTTAACAGCCACACCGGGAGGTTCTTATACATGCGTGCATAGTGTGGCAGCCAATGGTAGTTGGTAATGAGTCCATCATAGTCCACTGCTCTCGTTTTTCCAGCTTTGTTCTAGCTTATTAAGGAATGTTCCAACTTTCTTGCATTGGGTAAAATTGAGTAAGTGCATTAAAAAATGGTAAACAATTCCCACTGCAAAAGCATGATGAGCAGAGCAAAACTGTAAGTACTTTGTACACCTGAGAACCAACCGCTGCCTTATGGAGGCATAAAGAGCTATTCGGCAAACACAAAAGAGAGAGAATTGTATAAACCCATATGATATGAGACATGGCGTATTATTTGGGAAAAAAACACATCTATTTTCTCTGCAGGGACTGGGCCTGAGTATGTTGAGAATTTGAAATGCTACTTTAAGCCTTTGTATTTTTGAAGAACTTCTTAGCCGAAACCCCATTCTTTCAAATGTGACGAATAAATCCTTCAGCCCCATGACATGTTTTATTTATAACATTTTATATAGCGCGAACATGATCCCGAGGGATATCAGAGCGCTTCACAATTACGGGAGGGAGGATGATCAGGGATGTACAGGCGTCAAATACATGTCAAACGAAACAGTTACAAAGGGTGCATCAAAACATTACAATAGCTAAGAATAGCAGATCTGGGAGGGGAAGAAAAGATTAAGTAAGAAAATATAGCAAATCAGTACCAGATGTTTCAAACTATGCAGAAGTGTAGCAAAAAATAAGTTAGAGGTATCCCCCAATTCTCATATTATTTAACCTTGATTTCTTGCACATCCTATATTGGTGTGCAGGTAGCAGGGTTTAAGTGAAAAGGTCCTTGAAGACTGAATTTTCTCCACCTCTCCCTTTCCCTGTGGTTTTTTGCAGTATTCACTGTAGTATTCACCCATTTATGCAGCAATTATGGATATTGGGGTTCCATAAAGGCTGACTATGCTTTATGCTCCCTTCTTTGATATTGTCTGAGCTTTTCTCTGTGATGTTGACAGACCTAAGACCCCCAAAGATTTAGGTGTTAGGGTATTGCTTATTTGGGCAATTCTGCCACCTACTTGTTTTAGCCACTTAGCCTGCAGCTTTTTAGGAGGCCTGACCAGGCCTATACAATTCACTGCCTTTCCTCCATTGAAATGTAAAAAACAAGGCATTTCCAGGGAAAAGCAGTCCCTAGGAGGTGAAGCTAAAAGTTTCTTAATGTTTAAGAGGAAAGCAGGGCAGTGAAGGGAGGGGCATGTTTAAAGTGAAAGCACACTCATTTTTAGGTGTTGCCTGAGACGGCACGCACGCTGTCCCTTGCTTGTTGCCCCGTCCTTCCCGCTCCTGTGCTTCAGGTGGGGAGCTCCATGTCCGCATTGATGGGTTTGAGCAGACAAAATAATTTTACTTGTCATATGAGGACATGCTGCATGCAGTATCTGGCTCAGGTATGACTATCGGTCTATGTCATTGGAGGCCAGATAAGTTCTAAATATAGCCACTCCTCTGTCCTAGAAGGCATCCATACTATTTTATCAAAATTGTAGCCGATTTTCAATTATTTTTTAATTATCACTTTCTTTTTGGAAATATGTGGCTGCAACATTTGAGCATTGGCATGTTTTCTTTCTAGTCTGCTTTTTATTATTGTGACACATGCTAGTAGTAATAAAAAAAAATAACTCTAATCACTGGACCAAAGGCCAAAGCTATTGTTTTTGCTGGTGTGGGGCTAGAACTAAGCTTTTTAAAAATGTATCTGATGCTCATATGTGGGGCCAAGGGGGCTCCACTTTGAGTGCAAAGATGTAGCTTACACTAATGTCATCACTGTGGAAATTTGACATCATTTCCAGTGTTGTCGTCATTAGGCTAATTAGCACCTTCTAAACCTGAAATATCCTGCCTCTTTAATGTCACATAAAGTTAGCAGGTATATCAGCAAAGGGCAGGTGAAGCAGTGCAGCTTCTAAGAATGAAACCACGTGACTACATTGAAAGTGGAGCCTCAGGAGATGTGAAACCCTGCATTACCCGTGTATGGAGCACGTGCAGCTGCTTCTCCATCACTGACGTTGCTCACCCGCAGTGAACACAGGTGTAGGGCTGGAGGTGGCTGAAAGCCAATGGATGCTCAAGGGACTACATTTAATTATGGTCTGTTAGAGTAAAATTTCCATTGTACATGTATTTATCACACTAGCCTTCTCCCTCCACACTGCCCCCACCCTAGCCTGAATTGTTGACGAGACCGAGACCATTAGGAAGGAATTAATTACATGAAATAATGTGAAAGTTTTTTAAAAATAGCTTTTCATTGCGGCATCAAGTAAACAGATAAGGTCTTATTTGCAGCCGCGGCCCGTGCAGGTAAGAGCGGTGAGGCCGGGTTGAGGGGGGATTCGACAGATGATCACGAGGGAAAAGTAAATTTCCCCCGTCGTCGTCATCTGTGGCAGGCGCTGTGACGGTTTCTTCGGCAATGCATCGGAAAATAAGTGCGAATAAGACACGCTTCTATGGTGTTTGGTCAATTTTCCAGCTCCTCGCAACAAACAGTCTCCAGAGGCCCTAAACAGCAGCAGGCACCTCTTTGCAGGTTGGAATTCCCAGCAAGAAAATTCAGGGTAGCTGGGGGTGAAGTCTCTGTGTCCCTGAGACTTCAGAACAGGAGGCAAGCTCTGTTGCTAGCCCTTGGAGATCTTCCTCAAGATGACAAACCAAACAGAAAAGTCCTTTTCTCCTTTCCTTGGCAGCAAGCATCCACTGAAGGCCAACCCCAGACAGCAAACCGCACAGGGTCAGTATTCCTCCTCTGCATATCCGGCGCTTCTCCTTGGCAAAGGTTCCTCTTGATTTCCCAGAAGTGATATAAAAATCTGGGGTCTGGGCCCCTCTTTTTATACACCAACATCCTTTGTTCTCTGAAGGCAGAGAGTGTCTGTATCCAGCCAAAACCAGTTATGTGGGGCCTTTTGCAAGTGCACCCCAACCTCCTTTGTCAGTGTGAGCCCTGGCTTCAGACACACCACAGGGGGGCGGAGCCGTCATTGTGGAAGGCAGGCACAGCCCTATTCAGGTGAAGGTGCTACTCCTCCCACCACTCCAAATGCAGACCAGGCCTATTCAGCACAGCCCGGACTCATCAGACTTCTGGAGCCACTGCCCTTCTCCAGCCCCTGTCATCCAAAAGCCAGACATGCAATACACAAACCTAGCAGAGGCACACTGGATGGTTAGGCAAGGAAATATCTACTTTCTAAAAGTGGTATTTTCAAACACAGAATGTAAAAATCACCCTCACTAAAAGATGCATCTTATCATTCTGAGTTCATGCATACTAAACTTTATTTTTCCATCTTGTTCCTAGTGTCAGTTATGTTTATAAGATGTTATAAACAAACTCCCCATTCTGTCCTATGGGAATAGATAGCCTCGCAATAGTGAAAAAGGAAATTGGCAGTAATTCACTATCAGGACATGCCACACACACCAGGGCATGTCCTACTTTTCACATACAATGCACCCTGCCAACAAGGGTACCTTGGGCCTATCTTAGGGGTGACTAATGTGTAGAAAAGGGAAGGTTTAGGGACTGGCAAGTGTGTGCACTTGCCAAGTCGACATGGCAGTCCCAGACTGCACACAGGCTCTGCAATGGCAGGCCAGAATTACATTTTACAGGCTGTTTCTGTGGGTGGCACAACCAGTGCTGCTAGCCCACTAGCAGCATTTGATTTACAGGCCCGGGTCACACAAAGTGCACTGTACTAGGGACTGACTAGTAAATCAAATCAGCCAATCTTGGAAGCACCAATCAATAACAGTAATTTACAGGGAGAGCATATGCACTTTTAGCACTGATCAGCAGTGGTAAAGTGCCCAGAGTCATGAAACCACCAACAACAGGTCAGAAGAAATACAGGAGGAAGGCAAAAAGTTCTGGGATGACCCTTCAAAAAGGGCCAAGTCCAACACTAACTTACTGTGAGTGAGGTCATTCTGCTCTTTCACAAGGAGCACAGTTGCACTGCGAGGGAATACTGTGGCAATATGTGCGCCTTTTGAGGCCAAAGAATATTTTGGGTTTTACAAATGTTTTTATTTTATATTGGCAAGGGCCCGGTTGCTACCCCAGCAATATTTTTTTTAAAAAAAAGACCAACTAAAGCAAGCATTGACAAAACCAAATGACTGCCAAACAATGCCGGGCCTATTGACTTTGTATTTGATTGTTTCATAATGGTGTTTTGCCACTGTTTTTTTTTTGGGATCACAAACCTTGCTACAAAGCAACCAAAAACTATACCGTAGGATGAATAGGCTATGTTGACCAAGACTGCGCACCAGGATATATAAATGGGCCTGAGAGTAATGGTAAGATGGAGATGAGAACCATTAGTTTAGGATTCTGATGTAGATGTAGGAGGAGGAGTGTGGAAAAACAGGCAAGAGTGGCAATTGGAGAAATTCGGAGAGCATGAGACACATGCAAATGAGGTGTCTCTTGGGTGTCTCAGATCCATTTTGAAGCAAAGAATGGATGATGCCAGGCATACGTCAACTCCAATGGCATTCCTTTACATCAACAGGCTTGCTTTGCTGTTTTGTTTTTACTTTTTTTTTCGCTTCTAGTGGTATTTTCCTCTGCTATTCTGTTGTAGTTAGGTAGCAAATATGTTGTTTCTCATTTATGCTGCCAGACTATTGCATTTTGTTTGACTCTTTAAAAATTACATTGAAAACAGTTGCAATTTTTCTAACAGTAGAGTCACATTATGCAACAAACATGACACGTGGTCCTAAACTGTGGATATAGTTTGTGTTGCAAGGACTGACAGTAATAACTTATTTTTTTTATTTATTTGGAGATTTGTACCACTCTCTTCCATTACTAAGCGCTGTGAACACCAGATTTTACTGGTACCTAATTTAATGTTACTTCATTTACCAAACTTGGAAGGATTTAAGTGTCAGCCGCCTTTGCAGGGATGAGAACATGAGACGTGAAGATCCCTCGTGCAAGTTCTAGCCATCGGGGTTTGTGTCTGAGACGCAGCAAGGTAAAGAGAGGTGCAGCTATGCATGGGCTCTACGCGAAGGGAGGCCTACACTAGAGGAACACATCTAAGACCCTTGGAACCCACTGTTTCTGATGTGGTCTACTGTATTCATTTCAGCTACTGGAACAGTACTTACCTTGTGGTTTGCACTGTGAAAGTGCTTGGTAAGAAGACAAAACAACACAAAAGATGGCAGAGAGTTTGATGCAGACTTGGTATCACTAAGTTTGCCTTTGAAACACAAAACAGATTTGATGTTAGCAAATAACACACACAATATGTACTGTAGATGACGTGCAGCCATGCACACCAAAGCAAGTTAATTTTACAAAAGTGCATTAAAAGTGTTCCTAATCCTCCTGTAAGAAAAGTGAAATGCAAGCCTAGGAGCCATTGTTTGGCTTTGAGCACCATGTTGGTGCAAACATATCATTATTGAACACTCTTGGTCTCTCACAAAGTGATGCTTGGAGCTGTGCTCTTCAAGGGGTTTTAGTAATATGCTGGACGGGTGACTGGACAGCTCATGATTACAAAGCCTTATTGAAAGTCTTGTCAACAGAAATACAATGCGGTTCCATGATCTACCAGTCATTAGGAAGACGGAAAATTACCTGTGAGTTAACATTCGCCCCCGACATCTCCAGTGATCTGAAGGGCACAAGTTTGAATCTCATAAATGCAGATTGTGAGTTCCATCCCTCAGAGGTCAGTAAATTGAGGAACATCTAAGTGGATAATAGTAACTCATGTTATGTACATCACTTACAAATATCAGAAGTTATATATGGAGCATCATAAAAAGATCAAGTTAGTATTGCTGTTATTGTGAAGGGGACACACCATCCAAAGTGAGGTCAGATTCTCATGTCCTTTCTTAAAGGGATACTGTAGAAGCTTCAATACCTAAAGCTAGGAAAGTTTCAGACTGTTACCTGTTGTTCTCGATCTTTAGGATCCCTGCATAGTGCTGGAACCGACATCTTAAAGCTGATTGAGACTGGCCGATCATGGATGCAGCATGCATGATGATTTTTTTTTAGTTGAACTCAAGCAGCCCTTACAGCTATGTGGATGTCATCAAGTGGTCCCAGACTAGAACTTATTGGTAGTTCATCCAAAAGATTGTGGTCTACTGTCTGCTTATTATTGCAGACTATACTAGACCTTTACCCTAGAGGGATACCTTAAATCACGTTCACTGGATTTTAGCAAGACGTCAGTAGAAAGAAAGCATTGCCTACTGTAGACTTGTAGTTTCATTAGCTATAATAGCAGAAACTACTGATGTAAACAAATAATTAAGCATAAATGTTTAAATAGTGACATTTGTCTAGCAGGTAGCCAGATACCGTCTTATATACAAATATGTTTGGAAGACTCAATACTTTGTGTCCTGCTACCATTTCCCATCATCCTGTGAGCCCTCTCTCACCACTTGATGGCCGTGCTTTCTACTCTAATCAAAAGCGGAGAATTAGCTCACTACTCCACTATCAGCATAAAACTGAAATCTTTTGTCAGTCATCACTGTGTCGGACCAGCGAATGACATGAGAGATAGCAGTGAAGATCACCATCCACCTTCTCTCATCTTCTTCGGGTCCTCCGAGACATGGAAAGGGTGGGGGAAATGCTCCTGGGATCCCCTGCTGTCAAGACCTCTTTGGAATACAACCAGTGAACTTTTGATTAAGGCACCGCTTACCCTCTGTTCAACCACTGATGAACCAAATCTGTCTGGATCACCATCAGGGATGACCTGAAGACCACCATCAAATCAAAACAAACAAAGTTGCTGCACTACTAAAATGCCTCTCTCCTGCTTTTGATAACGTCCATCAACCCAACTCACTTCAGTGACCAAGAAACATTGGTATTATAGGTACCATCTTAGACTGGATTTTCTTCTATGCCTCTGAAAGATTCAACATGGTTTTCTTCCATCTTTATTCATCAGCTTATTTCATCCCTTATGCTTATGTCTGTCAGGCTTCTAACACTTTTCCTCTTGTCATGAATGCGAACGTCCGATCTTCACTTGGCCTCATCAAACCATTCAAGCCAGTATGCCACAAGTGCACTGATGACATCCAGGCCAATCCAATGCTAAAAAGTCATTTGGATTTTGACATCAATTTTGTAGGTCCGTGCCTTCAAAGATTTGCCTGTGGATAATACACATCTACCTCAAACTAGTCTCTTCAAAAACAGATGTTCTCACCAATGACAACTGGGCAACTTTTCACTATACTAACCATGTAGAGTTGGATCTTGGATACCTACCAGCCACCTCACCTGAAATGAGGAATCTGGAAGTGATGATGGGCTTCAAACTCTTGCTTGTGCCATAAGTAATTCAAGTGACCACTAAACCATGCAAGTCTTGCGTTCATCTTATCACATGTAGGGTTTCTTGGGAGAACACAAGTTTGAATCATAGAAAGGTCAATTAAGCTGTTCATTCTTCACTGCTCGTAAATGCAGGTGCCATTAATTGGGCAATAGTAACACCTTTTATTTACAATACTTACAATCAGCAAAACTGTGGTGTTGAGTGGTATACTAAGCACAATATTAATAGTAATGCTATAATCATCATTGTTACCAGGAATCCATTGTATTGATACTTTCAGGGGGTGCTGTGGTTTTTTTCGCTACACCATGAAATCTCATACCTTCAGAGGGTTGTGCTCTAATGTAACCTGAAACACTGTGATGTATCCCTGGAACACTGTTCTATCTACTCTGAGGATGTTTGAGAACATTGACTGCCGTGGAGTCTGAGGGTGGTAGTTGGTGACTGGGAAAGGGCAAGGGGCCCACTTTCTGACATACGTTTCATGAAATAGGTCTGTGTTTGATTTTACACCAGTCTGAATTCGGTAGCAATGGAAAATACCAGTCGCACATCTATTTCCCTGTTGTTTGAACAATTTTTGGTGCCCATCGGGATAGAAAGAACATCCCACTACCACGGATGTGACCGACCACAAGGCCCGGGAGGGGGTCACTTGTAGTCACTAAACGTTTTCTAACTGGGCACTATCCCGGCACTCAAACGTTATTAATCAGAATATCAATAGTTATAGTGAGAGATATAGCATGATTACAAAGTGTCGTAACAAGAAGTCTTGATTGTCCCCCAGAGCTCAGAAAAAACAATAATGTCCCAACAGAGAGTCTTCGTAATGAATCATGTGATTTAATATGTGTCTGATATCACATATTATGCAGTTCCAGAAAGACCGACCTATTCTCCTGGTTACATTAATATGAATACACAGTTCATTGGATACACAAAGTTTTTGTGTTACACTGTAAAATTCCACCAACTGTTGTAGGTGACACAATATTATAGTACAGTACACACAGTTAGTTCCTTTGCAATGCACCAATTTCCCAAACAGTAAAGAGAATCAGGTGTCAGAAATTCATCAAAGCGGTGATCCAAGACAGCCGACACGTGTTTCGTTACGTGATGTAACTTTTTCAATGCTGTGAAAGTAATGATTTCAAGAAAACTTTATATTGGCCAACAAGTACAAGTCAAAACACAGAGTAGTACTGTGACTCAACAATGTTCATTAATCGTGGTGTACTGATATATGTAAGGTGGACAGAAAGTATCCCAACAAAGAGATTTGGTCCAAGAGCATTTGTGTATCGTGCGTGTGCTAATCCATTTGTGATCCTGGTACAAGAACCCAATAATAGGAAACCAGAGAGCAGGAAGATAGCCCAAAATAGTGTTGCATGCCGATAGTAAAAAGAATGAGTAATGGTTGTGGTAGTATAACAGAAAAGCGTCCAAAAGAGTAGAGACGTGCATAGATACATAGTCAGAGTATTCAGTCTCTGTAGGTATTACCTTTACAAATGATAGAGTTGTGGACGGTTTAGGATAATTTGGTAGTCCCAAGGTATGTTCCTCTGACAAGTAGTGATCCGCGCCGATAACGAGGTATATTAGCTAGGTGCCGCCATTCCGTGATCTAAAATAAACACGCAAGAGTAAGTAACTAGAAGAAAGAAAGTGTATCTATGTTAGAAAAGTCTCAGCAGACTGTTCCACCAGAGAAAGAGACTGTTCGCGGGGCAAGATTTCCTAATGTCGGTATATAGCCACCAGTCTAGGAAAAATCCGACGCCAATGCAAATGTATGCGCATGAGGTCAGAGCAAGGTGTCTCGACAAACAGAAGTGGTCACCCATTACCCTTCTGCTCAGAAAAATTTGTAATGACCAATACGTGTATTCTCTGGCCCAGATGTATAGGAGGCTGGTGGACTGGATTGGAAACCCTAAGCTTATCTATTTGCTGGGTTCTGTAGTTTCCCCCGCGAACAGTCTCTTTCTCTGGTGGAACAGTCTGCTGGGACTTTTCTAACATAGATACACTTTCTTTCTTCTAGTTACTTACTCTTGCGTGTTTATTTTAGAACACGGAATGGCGGCACCTAGCTAATATACCTCGTTATCGGCGCGGATCACTACTTGTCAGAGGAACATACCTTGGGACTACCAAATTATCCTAAACCGTCCACAACTCTATCATTTGTAAAGGTAATACCTACAGAGACTGAATACTCTGACTATGTATCTATGCACGTCTCTACTCTTTTGGACGCTTTTCTGTTATACTACCACAACCATTACTCATTCTTTTTACTATCGGCATGCAACACTATTTTGGGCTATCTTCCTGCTCTCTGGTTTCCTATTATTGGGTTCTTGTACCAGGATCACAAATGGATTAGCAAACGCACGATATACGAATGCTCTTGGACTGAATCTCTTTGTTGGGATACTTTCTGTCCACCTTACATATATCAGTACACCACGATTAATGAACATTGTTGAGTCACAGTACTACTCTGTGTTTTGACTTGTACTTGTTGGCCAATATAAAGTTTTCTTGAAATCATTACTTTCACAGCCTTGAAAAAGTTACATCACGTAACGAAACACTTGTCGGCTGTCTTGGATCACCGCTTTGATGAATTTCTGACACCTGATTCTCTTTACTGTTTGGGAAATTGGTGCATTGCAAAGGAACTAACTGTGTGTACGGTACTATAATATTGTGTCACCTACAACAGTTGGTGGAATTTTACAGCGTATCACAAAAACTTTGTGTATCCAATGAACTGTGTATTCATATTAATGTAACCAGGAGAATAGGTCCGTCTTTCTGGAACTGCATAATTTGTGATATCAGACACATATTAAATCACATGATTCATTACGAAGACTCTCTGTTGGGACATTATTGTTTTTTCTGAGCTCTGGGGGACAATCAAGACTTCTTGTTACGACACTTTGTAATTACGCTATATCTCTCACTATAACTATTGATATTGTGATTAATAACGTTTGAGTGCCGGGATAGTGCCCAGTTAGAAAATGTGTTTGATTTTACTCAGTCTATTCGTTGTGAGACATAACAAATTAACAGAACCCTAGTGCTGACCAGTCAGTGCCACTGGCAAATAATGTACAGCTTTCCTGGCGATATGGAAAGTATTGCCATAAAATCTGCCATAATCCTGGCCAATTTCTTAAAAGCTTCAACTCAATAGTTGGTGGTTACTGTCATTTGTTTCTAATACTGTCAAAGTGCTTTCACTGGTAGCCACTTATGAAGACATGCCCTTACTATCTTCTTGTGCCTTTAATTACTCACTTGTGTTGTCTGTTTTCTTTTCAGGTGAATTGCCTCTCTCTTTGGCTGCCTGCACCAACCAACCGGACATTGTACACTACCTCACAGAAAATGCCCACAAAAAGGCTGACCTGCGCCGTCAGGACTCCCGGGGCAACACTGTCCTTCATTCGCTTGTCGCCATCGCTGACAACACCAAGGAAAACACTAAATTTCTCACAAAAATGTATGATCTGCTGGTGATCAAATGTGTCAAACTTTTCCCGGAATGCAGTCTGGAATCTTTCCTAAACAATGATGGACTCTCTCCTCTGATGATGGCAGCCAAACTGGGCAAAATCGGGGTAAAAATGGTTTATGTTTAATTTGTAATTTGACTTCTGTCACTGTCCTTTTCCCATCTGTTCAGCCTCTACAAGGACTTCTTAAAAATGTTGCTTCTTTTCAACCATGTCATGCTGATGGACTATTTTAACTTACTGTCAAACATATAAAGCATAAGGCCTTCCCGCCATGTTTATGCACCCTGGCTTGATTATGAAACCTAGATTCCTCTTGAAATATTTTTGAAGCATGTACCCTCCTGTGCTGCTGCTGAAGGCTCTGTCCCTCCTTTCAATGGATCCTCTGCCTGTCACCCTGGAGGCGAAGCCTCTATCCTTCCACCTGTTCTGATAGAATCCATGACCTTTTGTCCCTCTCGCCCCTCTCGTGAAACCTTTATTCTTTCACAATCCATGCCACTCCTGCTGCCTTTGCTCTCTCTGCTGATAAATCTTCGGTCTTTTCTAACATACCGATTGAGGCTTTATCAGGTTTGCTGTCCTGATGAGGCCTCAAACCTCGTGTTCTGCTAACAAAGCTCTGTCTCTTCTGCAGGACAAAAATACCTCCCTCCCGGCTGTTGTTCTGCTGATTTTCTCTTCATCCCTCCAACTGTGTTGTGAAGGTTGTATCTCCCCTGATCTCCTGAATCATCCTCAATTATACCTGTCAAACTGATGAAACTCTTACCCAACTGATACAAACTGTTCCTCCCCTTCCCTGCTGATGACCCCCTGACCTCCTGCTCTGTGTGGATGGTATCCCCACCCAACTGCTATACTGATGAATCCTTCTACATCACTGTGACACTTAAGCGATCTGTATCCATTTTGCCCTGCTGATGAATCCTTTATTCCCCATGACCTGCTAATGAAATGTCTATCCTTCCAGCTTTTAAGGGATGTATCCTTCCTTCCTTTCTAATGGAACCTCTGTCCCTCTTGCCCTATTAATTATACTTGTAGTCATTGTACCCACTGCCTCTAAACCCTGTGCTTCCTGCCATGCAGATAAAACCACTATTCCTTTTAAACCGGGGAAGCCTCTAATTCTTCTGCCTCTCTGATGAAGGGATATTCCACCCAGTAGCCAGGAATTGAAAACTGATTGGATAGCGACAAAATACAGTGGGGCTGTCAAGATTGGGAACACCTCGCTGGATAGGATTTAAAAGTAAGCTTACAGGAGGATTTGGGAGTTATTCTTAAGGATGTTTAGGGGTACATCGTGAGAAATTGGGAATTTAGAGCACATTTATAGCATCCTGAGCCATTAATAAAGGCATGTAGCAGCAACATACAGGGGAATTTGAGTTCTTTCCCAAGAGATTCTTGGGAATATATTGGCAAGTGGATTGTTTTAAAGCACACGGTGTCTGTAATGTACGCAAAAACTGGATAAGCTTTAAAATCAATTTTACAGGGGATTCTCTCCAATGTATTTGTTGAAATCTTCGTGGCCCACAGTAAATTTAATTCACATGAGAACAATTTTGCATATGCTTCAAAAGTGATACTGTAGGAGAGTTTTTGTCTTCCCAAATATTTTTTAGGCAGGATATGTGGTATATGTGCACACTGCGACTATATAATTGATCACTAAGGAACCTACAGCACACCTTGGCTGCAGCAGCAATGTCCTTCATAGACAGCGCTGCAAGTGCTACTTAGCCCATATCTGCAGTATCCCTTTCACTCTCTACAAACTGGGATTCACTCAAAACCCATGATGCACCTTCGTTGTAATATGCACCAGCCCCCTGCTGCTGGGAACCACTCACCACTGGGGCTGCTCTGCCAAATATTCATAGTCCAGATCTGCAAGACCCTATTCCTCTCACAGAAGTGGTACCAATGAAAACCCTTTTTAATGCTTAACAATCCTGTATCACCATCCTTCTCTCCCAAAATTCACAGACTGGTTTGCCATCTCTTTGGAGCTGTTGCACCCCTTGCTATACCAAAGCTCCTTACTAAATCCCATAGATCTTTACTGCCAAAGTTTCCCAGTCCTGATCTGCTATGCTCTCTTTTGCTGGAGATATTTATACACAGACAGCTTTGCAGAAACACCTCAGCCCTGAACTGCAGCTACCATTGCTATCATAGGACAAGGATCCAAAAGCACCTGTGCCAAGGATGCTCAGCTGAGTCTTGGTCTCTTTGGCAACTAATGGGACATAACATGCCGCATCCTGCATTCCCTCCATCCATATGTATGAGGTGGGGGTGGATCCGTTGGCCCGCAGGTTTGGGCAAGCAAGCCATCCTGCCTAACCCTGTCCTCCACTGCTTGTTTGGTGTATTGCTTTTGTCTAGCATGAGTTGAAGAGTGTTTGACAACTTAGGGTTTGATTACGAGTCTGGCGGTCCATGGACCGCCAGATTCCCAGGGGCACTGCGGTAGCGGTCTTCTGACCGCCCTATTACAATTTGGTCAGTCGGACTGCCATTGCCCCACCGCAGCCGCCGGGGAACCACGTTTCCTGGCGGTGGTGTTGGGCCAGCAATATGCTTGGCGGGTATGCAAAGCATATTACAAGTTTCCTCTCCACCACGGTTTCCATGGCGGTTCCTCTGCCATGAAAATCGTGGTGAGAGAAAACAAAGGGGGCCCTACAGGGCCCCCTTGTATCTCAGGGCCCTTGGGTGCTTGCAGGTGGCACAGCATGTGCCCCCCCTGTATACATGCTCCCCAGTTCCTGCACGACATGGACTTTACAGAATATAAAAGTTCACTGGTTCTTTGTATTTGCAGAGAAAAGCACATGTGTGTTTTGTCTCTCATGTATATAAGTAGTATTTGTGTTTCACACTGGAGCACTGCGTTGCCTGCACTTATGTTAATTATATTATCTGCATATATATATTTTTTTAAATAATACAAAAAAATTACCACAGAAACCATTATCAGCATTTTTCGATCAATTAACTGTACTTACTTACTTATGAAAGACTACCAAAGTGTGTAAGGTACCACTTGGTGTTTGAGTAACACATTAAATGGTGGCTTCCCCAAACGAATGGAGGAGGGTGGCTTATTCCTGGAAAGAGTCCCACGGTGGACGCTGGTTGCATATACGTGTGAAATGAAGCCACTTGTCAGTTATGTGAGCGAGTTTGTGCAGTGACCTTTTAAATTTTGGGCACAGTTGCTTAGTGTGTGTTATCAGTGAGAGGATTTGTGGCTAGGGGTCACTTCTATCTGTATACGTGGCACTGTAAGTGTTCAAATCACGAGAGGCGGTGGGGGCAGGGTTCTAGCTGTCGTGAATTGCTCACGTTGACCTGTGCTCCTTCTTTAAGGTAGTAATGCATATGTAATAGCCTACAGTGGAATTAATATTGGAGTGACTCCTTTGAATAAGCTGCAGTTCTTTTTCTTAATACCTTACATACAAAGTGAAGGGCCTTCACTCTGTCAAATGACTTCTTGGCTCAAACCCATATAGTTTGGGTGGTGGCATCGGATGTATTGACGAAATGAAACTGTGTGCACCTAAATACTGCTTTCATTTGTACGATAAGGGAATCTTAAGACGTTTTACATTATTCACTCCAATCTCTTGAATGTCTCATCCTTTCTTAAGTGCTGCTATTCATTTTAAGAACTATCTTACTTGTCAGCTTACTTACAGCAAATTGCCCACAGCAGCGCTTTACTATTCAGCTCTGAGCATATGAGCAGTAGTGTGGTGAGATGCAGTAAACAGTTCACTCTGTAGAGTTACCTGGAGATCTACATCTCTTCAGCTCCTCAAACTGGGTCACTGCTCAGACAACACAAGCTTCTGGTGGTCTTATGGAATCTATGCCATACATTTACATTGTTTGAGCAATCCTCAGATAAAAGTGGTGAGCTTCAATGAAACTAAAATAAGTGTCTTAACACCCACCATTGTTGGTTCTAGAAACTTCATTATTCTCTAAAGCACTGTTTTTGTCACTATCCCAAAAGGACGTAGGAGAGGTTTTCTATGGAATGCCTTGTGTTTTTTGTGGTATGTACAAAATGAACTTCTACAAAAAATAGAGAGACTAAGAAGAACAAGTGGGGAGGACCCAAAGAGGGAGGACCCTAAGAGTGGTTGAGCAGGAGAAGAAACACATCTGGATTTGTAAGAACACTTAGCCAAGAAAGGTGGCTAGTAAAGCTAGAGATAGGGAAGGTGGAAGAAGAAAGTTACCCTAGGAATGTAGAGTATTACAGATACATTTCAAACCGGAACTTTGTTAGCGTTGCAAAATTGGAGGCGGTCTTTTGAGGGGGTTGGCTCTAGTGAAATTGGTTCAGCAATGCCGAAAGCAGGGGTTGCTGTCATGGACAAACATGAGCTTGGTCACCAGTAGGTTTCTTAACTGAAATCTGTACTCTAGGACCGCCTTGAATTAAAGCTCCTCTTTAAACCCCATGAACATCACCTTTCCCAGTGGTCAGCACAGCTCACACTTTCAACTACTTGCACTTCACACTCCTCTTCAGTCAGATTCAGGCTCAAATCACAGACTCTCTGCAGCTTTGGCTGGCACTAAAATGTACTGGAGTGAAAGACGCTTAACATCGACGTGTAAACACCAACGCGCAACCAAGAGTAAGTAGCCTGATTCAAAAACCTACTTAGTTTAAACAAAATATAGGCACCATTTTTGCCAAAAGGTTCCTAACACAGAAATCTTGTACTCCTTTCAGGGATGACTTACATAATGAGTGAGGATTTGACCACAGTCGGTGAATATACGACTGCAATTAGTGCATGCATGGACGCTGCCAGTGAGAGTATGTGTACAGTCAGTGAGGGTATGTGTGTGCACATTCATTGATGTCATGGATGGTTTCAGTGAGGGTATGTGTGTGCACATTCATTGATGTCATGGATGGTTTCAGTGAGGGTATGTGTGTGTGCACATTCATTGATGTCATGGATGGCTTCAGTGAGGGTATGTGTGTACACATTCATGGATGGTTTCAGTGAGGGTATGTGTGTGTACATTCATTGATGTCATGGATGGAAGACATGCATGCATGCCATAAGTGCAGTTATGCATGCGTTCATTAGAGTGATGTGTACAGTCAAGTGAAGGTGTGCAAGCAGTTGATAATGTCATGGTTGCAGCCACCGAAAATTGTCGATAGTGTGATGTATAGCGTGCTGTCACCCACACATGACCATTCTAGTGCTAGAAAGACTGACTGCAACTCAGAGTAATTGCATCTGAAAAAGAAATTGTGTCCAGTAAGCAGAGTTGAAAATGTGAGTCTTTGATACCTTAAGGAAAGCAAGGTGGCTATTGATTTTCAAGCTCTGTCCACCAAAAAAACAGAAAGATCGGATATCAGAATGGCTCTTGTGTGTCCCAGGGACCACTAGGAGATGGCAGGAGGCAGATCTGAGGGGGTGGGGTAGTGACATGATGGACTAATCTCCATTGGAGAAATCGGAGGACCGGGTGGTAGAAGACACAAACTTAAATTTAATCATGCGACCGGGGATAGGTGGTCAATGCAGGCAAGCTTGTCTGAAAAGAAAAAAGCTGTGAGGAAGCTGAAACGTGACATGGGCTGCTGTATTATAAAGTCTGGACCGTGTAGCAATTGACGATGCAGGAAGACCCAGTCAGAGTTGCAGTAGTGCAGAGGTGCAAGAATGATGCTCTGGACCATTGTTTGTAGAGTTGATTGAGGAAAGAGCAGAGTAATTTTGCAAAGTAGACAGATATGATAGAAACAAGGAGAGAAGACTCTGGCCCGATTCTGGGCAGTAGCCAAATCTGCAGGCCACCAGTGTATACAATCGTTGCCAACTACTAAAATCTTAGTTTTGTCAGTGATGGTTTTAAGTGAATTTCACTGTAGCATCAATGTGAAACAAGATCTCTGTATTTTCAGCGGTGGTCATAAAGAAACGTCCAAAGGAGTGGAGGAAATTGGCCAAGGGAGAAACGTAACCATTGGACATAGTGGGCTCAGGAAAGCAGGGTCGGATTGGGAAGGCGGACAGGCGGACATTGGGCGACGGACCGGTGCCTAAGGGTGACATGTGGACCGTTTTTTTAAGGGCCTCTGCTTTGTTCCTCCCCTGCCACGTCATCGCCACGTTGCTCCATTTGTTGGGCCATTCTTACCTCTGGCCCGGTTTGGCCCTGAAAGCAGTGTCTTGCTCCTGACCCCTCCCCTGCCAGGCCATCATATTCAGGCAATGGTGGGTGGGAGTATGCAGGTACCTCGCATGGGGGTGCAGGTTATTTTCTGGCTATAGGCCATCTACATCTCTTTGCATTTGTCACCCCGAGTGGGATGGGTATGCTCAGACGTGAGTCCTGTGCTCTCCATGCCACTGGAATCGAGCTATCCTGGCTGAAGAGGGGTGAAACCCCGAAACCGGTCCTAGGATGCTTGTTTCCAGTCTAGGGAGGACCTGGCCTGGCAGTTCGGGCTGGACTGTTCCCATAGGGCACAGGGTCAAGACTGATTTGCATATGGCTGGGTCCAAACTGGAATGGCATGGTGAGCAAAAAAATGATGGATTTAGGACCAGATCTCTGTACTGGGGTGAATATATGACATTGTTCTGCATTCTGTCCATCAATAGTTCTTTTTGCATTTACATCTCAGCACCTCCCCCCCGAGCAGCAGTAGCTGTGTCCTTTCTCTTGAGCCCTTCACTGCAAGGCCATCGCCCTGAGGCTATTGAGGGCTGGGGAGGGAGTGATGTAAGAGAAGCCTTCCTGGAGGGTGTGTTTGTGTTTGCATAGGCCTCGCTGTGCGCCAACCATTATTAATCTTTTATTAAACTAGAGAGGAGGTCGTGTTACAGCCAAATCTGCTAACTTTGGAACTGGGAAACCAGGTTCCAGTCCCAGCGTCGGCTCAAAATCCTGGGCAAATCACTTGTCTCCCAACACCTGAAGTAAAAATGAATGTGATCTTGTGCAGTGTAACAGGTGCTCATGTAAATCGCTCCAGTGCCCCAGCGCCGAGTTCACCCTATGTAAAACTATTAAAAAAAAGCAATTAGAAAACAGCAGCAATTTATTTATGTTATCGGATTCTGCAAGGGCCAGAGCATGATAATTAAAGCGCACTCTATATATACAAATATACATATTATTTTGTAACATGGCTTTTCTGTCTTTGTTTAGTTTAACTGATGAGGAGAGCAGCTTTAGAACACATTTTGAGGTGCTTTCATCTTATGTTGACTGTTAAAATACATACTGATGGGTGTTACAAATGCAGACTTTTGGTGATTTTCTTCATTTTTTCGTACTGGCCAGGATATTAAAACACAGGCCTTGTCAGTAAAAAAACGGCCAGGTGGCAACCCTAGCCAGGTCCGGCATTGTGGCCCTTGGGGCATTATTTTTACCTCGCCCTCCTAGCCAAAATGCAGTAGTGCTCGTTTCCCCCAATCTCACTGATGATATAGGCTTTTAAATGCTTAGGTTACCAAGCAATTTTTTAAAAATGAGTCCAACGAGACTAACCAAATGATGTTTCATGAATGGGCACGATCCGCGAAGGTTGGACACTCTTTTTTGGGGGGACTGTCTGGGCCGGATTGCAATCCCCATCCTACCTTGCAGGGAAGATCCCTGTGGAGCGATTGGCTTCACAGTGATTGCCTTGAGTGAGGATCTAAAAAAAGGAAGGAAACTCTTTGTAAGCGATCTGCCAGGTATTGGGCGATACAGGCAAGAGCGTGATCGTCGATCTCGAATCTTGAAAGCTGATGCGGCAAATTCTCATATGGCATTGCATCGGCTATGGCAAACAAGTCTCGGAGGATTAGGGCGGCAGTGCCTACCTGATCCACTATTAATCTAAGGGTTGTCCAAGGTCCTGACTAGGGCAGATTCAGGGCTGTGTTAGGGCTGGACCAGATCGATAGTGATCAGTGAGTTCATGCAGGCAGTCAGGGGGGAGGAAGAAGTTGTCTACAGCCATTGATGGTGTCTATGTCTCTAAAGGCATGGAGGGGGTGTTCACCATCAGAGGGCTTTAGTCAATGAGCAAGTGAGTGCACTGAAGGTGTGTAGAAGAATAAATATTAGTCGTTTTTTAAAGTACATACACAGCTAAACAGAATTTTAAATTGTAAAGCGTTCTGTAAATGTGAAGGGATTTGAAATTGGAGGCTAAAAATTAAGTTGATTTCTTGGAGAAGCGCAAATACTGCAGACAGTAGTGGGGAAGATTGGCGGGCGGCCTCACTGGAGCGCTAGTTCTCCCTGACAAAGGAGGGGCTGCGATAGGAGCATAAAAGATAGCGATGTGGGAGAGTCGAGTACATCGTCTTATAAAAATAGGAGCACACTTAAAGCTCAAACCTTCCCATTAAAATTAACATTTCAATTTTTGTTTGTAAATAAAAATAAAAAAATCATACATTTTTGCATTTTTTGATGTATACTTGTTTTTGTAGTTTAGGGTATTTTTTGAGTTTCATATCTTAGAAATTGATTAAGTGGATGTTTCTCCACTTCAATCCTCATTCAGTGGGAGTCAAAGGTTAAGAACCGCTGTCATCTCTGAAGCAGAGAGACTGACAACTGGACCTTTAAGTCCCAGTCAAATGCGGAAAAATATTCTGGCTGCTTTGTTAATCTGCTTTACAATAATGAGAGAACCCATGTCTAAGATAAACAGGTTATATTGACAAGCACGGTGCTTATCTAGACAGCAGAATGATTAACTTGTCCTTTTCAGATTTCTGTGGTTTAATATTTTGTTTTTAATGAGTGGAGTGCTGCTGCCATCTTGTGGTCAAAGCAGTGCTTTGAAATGTAACTGATGGATCGGTCATAGTCCTGTTTGTCATTTTCAGTTTTCCACCTCTTGGTATCGAGTACAGGGCCAAGGGTATGCTTTCTCATTATTTACGCTACATTTCATGCTGCAAAGCGTTAACATTCTGAAAACATTATCGCACCATTATTAGTTGCATGAAAAAAATGTAATTTATGATTTTTGATGAGCAAAGCTGTGCGAAAGAGGAGCAGCTTTTCTCACGGGTTTGCTGCTCGGGGGTCCAGAGTTCACCAGGTCAACGAGGGCTGGTGCACAGCCCGCAGTGCGTGGTCTGCAGTCTCTGAGGGCTTGTGCACAGCCAGCAGTGCGTGGTCTGCAGTCTCTGAGGGCTGGTGCACAGCCCGCAGTGCGTGGTCTGCAGTCTCTGAGGGCTTGTGCACAGCCAGCAGTGCGTGGTCTGCAGTCTCTGAGGGCTTGTGCACAGCCCGCAGTGCGTGGTCTGCAGTCTCTGAGGGCTTGTGCACAGCCCGCAGTGCGTGGTCTGCAGTCTCTGAGGGCTTGTGCACAGCCCGCAGTGCGTGGTCTGCAGTCTCTGAGGGCTTGTGCACAGCCAGCAGTGCGTGGTCTGCAGTCTCTGAGGGCTTGTGCACAGCCCGCAGTGCGTGGTCTGCAGTCTCTGAGGGCTTGTGCACAGCCCGCAGTGCGTGGTCTGCAGTCTCTGAGGGCTTGTGCACAGCCCGCAGTGCGTGGTCTGCAGTCTCTGAGGGCATGCATGCACCCGACCAGGTATGGCTGCTGTGCGGTCTGTATGGCCATAGGGGATTTCAGTGAGGACCTGTGCAGTGGCCGCTTAGCAGCAATTATTGTATGTACTGATAAAGGCTGCTAAGACAGCGACGTCGTGTGTAAGTCCTCCCTTGTTGTTCTTTAGTGCATTGTATATAATTGAGTTTTTAAACAATTTACTTGAAGATTTCAAGTTGCATGATCCCGCAGACCTTAAGAGCGCTTTGTTTACAACAAAAGTCCAAACCGCGAATTATAATGTTGCCATTGCGTATGAGATCGTAAGGCGAGTGGACCACGCAGTGCATTTAGATAAAAATGATAAACATTATGAAACGAAGCGACCAGAAATGAAAGCGAAGCGAGGAGGAAGTTCATGAACACGGAAGAAGTTTGGAGTTTATTTATTGAGGTAGCCTTTCAATCAGAAAGACTGCTGCTAGAAACACGTGGAACAATTTGGAGGATACATAGAGGGGTAAAGGGGAGACAGTGAAATGTGATTAGTAAGACATATAATCCTTTTGTATGCTTGCATATTATGCTTTCGTGACCATATGTGGACCCAGACAAGAGGTGTATTTCGAAACCAGTCAGGGAATGTCATTTCACCATTAGATTGCATTAGATTAGAGTGAATTACCTTTTTTTAGTGGAAGACTGAAGTAAAACTGTGTTTTGTCCTTTAAGAGGCACAAGTCTACCGCCTGATTCAATAGCATTGTCTTGCATGTCATGCATTCCACGCTCTGCCTTTGTCAGTCTAGTGTGAGTTGAAGGCAGGGGTTTAAAGTGAGATAGTCATTCATTTTCTTATTAATTTAGGATGCAGAAATCAAATATGCAGGTGAAGGCAGACATTTAAGAGAGGGATCCATTTAAGGTGAATGGCGAGTAAACATTTTTAGGAGGGTGCTATATGTTTCAAGCGGCCAGTATGATTTTGGTGTTTGATCTACAGAAGGCTGGTTTTTAGGAGCATTTTAAATGATGGAATGGAGGCTCGCAGGGAGTGAGTGCCAGTGAAAGAGTCACAAAAGAGTGGACTGTCCTTTGCTTCACGAGGTCAGGGGCATAGCTTCAGGGAAGGTGTTTGGGGTGTTACTTCCCCCTAATAAATGGTTTTTGGGGGTAAATAGTGGGTACAGGTGCTTTGAGTCCGGTTTGGGGATGAACCGGTCGGATTTCACCAGGACTCTTTCCATACACGCAGACAAGCGCATACAGACACTCCATCACTGGGTTCTGAAAGTCTTTACAAATGTTGGTTATTTTACATATTTACATATTTTAATATATTTTACTTTACAAAATATTGTGATTTCTCTTACTTAGTACGCCTACCAATCCGCATTTCTCTCCCTTTTCCCTGCTGCTTAAGCTCCTGTCGTGCACCCTGCTTGTGATGTAATCTATTTTAACAGTATATTGTTGGAAAACCTGAAGCTCCCACCCCCATCTTACTGACCAAGCTACGCCCCCGCACAAGGTAGTTTGTGGATAGCTAGGAGGTTCACACTTGAGGATTGTAGATTGCAGACTGGAGTGTATCTAGCTAGTGTTTGTGAGTGGTGCGTTGGAACCAGGGGCGTAACACAGGCCCCCACATACCCCGCCATGCGGGCAGACCCCCGAGCTGCAGGGGGCCCCCTCAGCCCAGTCATAAAACCTGAGCGCTCTGTATTAAATCCGGATCAGGGGCCCCTCTGTGTACATAGCAGGGGGGCCCCTTAAACTTTCGTTACGCCACTGGTCGGGACAGTGCCATCGATCACTCTAAAGACTATAGGGAGCTCGGTATTTAGCAGACAGTCTGTCATCTTGGTGATTCTGAGCTGGCTGGGAGTTGCTTGTCTGAGGTGGTTGTAGTTGTGAACGGCAAAGTTAATGCGCGTGTCTGGGGAGATGTATGAATGTATTTTTATTTGTAGAGTGCAAACATAGCTCAAGAGCAACAGAGGGCTAAACAAGGAGCATGACCCCTCTGCAAAATGCAATCATGGGCGATGGCCAAGGGTAGACCACCAGGTCAGGTACAGTGCTCCTTGCAGCTTTTCTCTGCCCCAGGCGGAATTCATCAGTGAGCTACACTTTGAGTTAAATGCACGATGAGCACGATGGCACAGTGAGCACTGGACCAATCAATCAGATGTCTTGTAAAGCGCGACTACTCGCCCATAATTGTCTCAAGGCCTGGCCCTACCCATTACATTTAGGGGGCTTCACTGAGAAGACAAAGGTGGTAGGTGGAATGCTTAAATGAAACTCAGCCACTGGTAATTGCTCAGGACGGCGTTCAGCCTACAGAAAGGCGGTAAAAATGGAGAGAGAAATTTGTCGTGAGAGGTGGTTTGTAGGGAGAAGATGTAAAGCCCCAAGACTGAATGGACCCCCTGGTACACCCACTGGTAAGGAAGTGGGTGTAGAAAGAGAGGCATTTTGGGATTGTGAAGGATGGGTTGGAGAGGTAACAGGAGAATGAGCCCAGTGCCGAACCTATCTCTAAATGACGCAAATGTTGCACCTGGTCCAGGATGGTCGACCATGTCAAAAGTATCAGAAGTGCTCAGAAGAATTTAGATGCAGCATCTTTGGTGGGCAGAAGTGAAAGTTTGAGGTACATGTGAATTTGGTCTCCGTGAAGTAAAGTGTCCGGCAACCATATTTGGAGTAGGTTTAAGGCAATCGTAGGTCTAAAGGTGTAGTGAATGAGCACAAGGCGTCCAGTGTCTTAGAAAAATAGTCGGAGTTAAGTGAGTTGGGATTGAAGTGTTTTTCCAGCTGTGGTATGACAGCAGATTTGAAACATTTTGGGTGGAATTGGGATAGAAGAGTGTGAGTGAGTTATGAAGTCGGTCAGGCCTCTAACATTGGAGAACAGTTCTAGATAATTCATCATTTCAGGGCTAAATGCATCAGACTAGTCAAAGGAAAGGTTTTCTGACTTGAATATTAGTAAGAGTTCTGCAGGAGAGGTGGAAGGTGGCAAGTTGAACATTATGAGTGATGGTGTGTAAATGAGTGTGGTTGCAGTGGGAAGTGAGGAGGCAAGTTCAGCCCTGTCAATGGATTGGTTGTAGAAAAAAGGCAAAGTCAAAGGTGCTAAGGGAAGCATAGGTAGTGGGCTGTCTATGCGGAAACAGGAAGGAGAAAATGGTACAGGCTAAATATTGTGCATGACGTTATAATGAGGTTATAAAAGTAGGAATCTTCGTCAATTTGGAGAAAAATTGTAAGTGTATTGACTACCAATTTGTATTCCTGCCAGTGTTCATGGATTCTGGATTTCTGCCATCTTTGGTGGAGTAAATGTATTTGTGTCTTGAGGGGGTGGATATTGAGAGTGAGCCAGGGATGTGGGTAGGGTGCAACAAGGTAGAGTTGTTTTCCCATGAAGATGTGCAAAATAACAATAAGCCCATCTCAAGGTGAAATCTGAAACCAGCATTGGCATAGCCAATAGGTCTCGCCTTTGGGACCTTATAAGTGTTTAGCCATGCAACAGTTGCATAACTAAATACTTATAAGGTCCCAAAAGCGAGACCTATTGGCTATGCCAAGAGGCCGTGCGGCCGCGAAAGTGATTGCGATCAAACATCAAAGCGGCCGTGCGGCCGTGAAAGTAATCGCGGAAAAGCGCGGCGCCCATGCACTGTAGCGCTAGGCTGGCCTGGTAGCACTTTTTGGAGCCCTCTCAAAAAGTCTCGCCAGACCAGCGCATGTGCTGGGTCAGGCGAGACCCAAAAATGAGGTCAGTTTCTTGGAGTCTTTGAGAAACCTCATGGCCTATCTTAGATGCGGCATGATCTTTCCTCGTAAAGAGAAATTAGTGTATTCTTCTTGTGACCTTGCCCGTCCCCCTCACCTACCGTTCCCTAAGAGCAACAGAAAAATCACACAAGTAAACAACTACCAACCTTTGTGTTTGATCTTGTACCTAGTGTTTCTACCATGTCAGGTAAAATATGGCTGATCATGTGTATGCTCTTGCGAGGTTAGACTGTGCTGTACATTTATTTGTGGTCCAATTTTCAGACGTGTACTGGCCCCAAGGTCAATATTCATTTTTCCAAGAGTCCAGTGCCTCCAATGAGCAGGTAAAGTGATTTGAGACTCAACCACACATTAGTTGAGCCTGAAAGGTGGCTTAGTGTGCCCGATCCTTACTAGCCTTCAGAAGCATCAGCATATCGTGCACTCTCCCTCGTCTGCTGCAGTCTAGCCAGCATCTTCATTGGACGACATGCTCCACAGAACTGCATTAAGGGTTCCTGGAAAGCCCTGTTGTTCATTTTATGGACAGGAGGTTCGAACCAAGCGTGCCAATTGGCATCTGCGCTCCGTACAAATAAGGAACAAAATCAATCATTTGTCTCTGCTGCCAAACAGATAAACCAGATAACAATAAAGTTGATCGTTTATTTTATTATGTAAGTTCTTATAAAAAATCCTGTTTTTTTAATTCCATATTGAGTGACCTGTTAAATGACTTTTATGACACTGGATCACTCTGACCCTCTTCGTGATGAAACATGACGCTGCTTGGCTATAGAAACCTTCCTCCAGCGTTGGAGAGGAATGTCGGTGTGTACTGGTTATGGCAGTCCGCGCCTGCAACAGCTCAGCACATCCTAGACCACAAAGCCGCATTCCCTCCTCCACGCCTCAAGTGGCCCTGCTATCGCCCCACATCCCTAATATACATTACACTTTCTTATACTAGTTTGTACTGTGGAAGCCGCATTCCTGATCATATGTGTAGCCTGAAATGGTTTTCTTTTCGATGCAGGTATTTCAGCATATCATACGTCGGGAGATCAAGGACGAGGATGCGCGGCATTTGTCGCGAAAGTTCCGCGATTGGGCCTATGGCCCAGTCTACTCTTCTCTGTATGACCTCTCTTCGTTGGACACCTGTGGAGAGGAGGTGTCTGTCCTGGAGATTTTGGTGTACAACAGTAAGATAGAGGTAAGGGTGTGGATGGGTTCTGGTTTAATATCATGTTTGCTTGGTGTCAATAGAACTTTACTGTGGCGTGGAAACATTGTGCTCAGTATGAATGTATTATCTGTATAATGCACCATGGACAATCACCGTAGACTGAGAATAGATCACAGTACTGGAGCGCTGCAACACGGGCATTCTTCTGTTCGTTAACACCTTCTGAAAAAATCCGTAGGGCATTGGCCACCGATGGACAGTGAAGCCTCAGCCTTCCTGGCAGGGTGTGTCAGGCTGCCTTGCGGCATGTCCCTCGTGCAGCTCTGCACGGCAATGGGAGCTGGGATGAGATTTGATCGCGTGGTCCGCATAGTACCCTTTCCCCGGGCACGGCTGATGCACAGTGACAACATACAACACAGTTTAGAAGGCCTCCCTTACCTTCCTTGTGGCAGGCAAGCATTTTAGGGAGTCATTTCCTCTCTTCTAGAAACTGGTGATGTGGGCAAAAGAAAGGAAAGCTCCCGCCCTTTATTCTCTCCTAGGAAACAGCTTGCTTCATCCTTAACCAACTCAAGGGCCCCCCCTTTCTTGTGAGGTATTGAGAGCGCGGTTTGGAAGTAAAGAAAGAGATCACTTGTCTTGAAGACCTCTGCTTACTTTGTGTTCCTAACCGAGCAGGCTCTAAACCAGGGGCTTTAAGGGTGCAATCTGGGATTGCAGAGGGGGAATCCGCAGGTGCCCAGGGTGGCTTCTAATTGTGGCCCGCGGTGGAGCTCTTCAATTTGCTTTCCCTTATAATGCGGTGAACTACAGTGCCAGGCTCTGCACAGATAGAACTTTGTTTCCGTCTAGATAGCGGAATACAACATTTTGCAAATGCTTTTCTTTTAATCCACTCCCCTTTATATTTCAGCCCCCACTTCTGTACCACTCCCTCCATGGGTATGCCCATCCTCCCTATCACTTTACATTCTCCTCTCTTGTCTTCTTTCTCTACATCCCCACCCGTACACCAGCGAATCCTCTCTTCCTTGCATCCTCCCATTGCGAAGACTAAAAATCCCTTCTCTTTCAAAGCAACTTGCTTCTTTGTAGCTAGGTTTGCGCTTTATGAATCACATGCAGTGTCTGCATAGATATCTACTACAATGGCACAGTGTTTAAAAGTGAGCAATGGCATGTTTTTCCTGAAAGAAATACCCATATTATTAGGATCATGTCCTAATCTAGATTACGGTTACAGTCGCCACACTCTTTGCAAATGCATATTCAGATTTTCTCTCATTAGCCCTGTTGGAGTATCTTCAGTCCTAGGAGTAGCAGAGTTTTCTTCCAGTTGGGGTCTTTATGCCCTTCCAGAAAAGAACCCCCGAATTGGCCATAAAATTGCACTTTTCATAAATACTGATCACAAGGAAACCCCGAATTCCATGCACCACATTTGAATCTATTTTTCAGTCAATAATCTTTATTCGGATAAAAGACAAGATATCCATAAAAGATACAATTCATACAACAATATTAAACTCCAATAAAAATGATATGAGTCAATTATATACATTTCCAGTAAAATCAATAATATAAAATCCCTATATAAAAACAAGTTAAAAAACGAACAATCCAATGCGGAAAGCCTTTATATACGACAATCTTACATGAAAGGGGGTAAAATATATCTGTGTGTGTCAAATCATTCCCAGACAAATTGTCCATTTTCTGCTTCATTGGGCCTCTCCTTTGGTCAATCTTAATTTGACTGCAAGTCTCAAAAAGTGCACAGTGCTAAATAAGACAAAAGGGTCAGTCGACATTTTAAGGAACAAAAGGGCCACTTTGGCCTGTCTAATTTTAGCTCGTTTTAAGACTGTTTTTAAAAACCGGGACCTTGGTAGTGCATAAAAGGGACGAAGTGTAGGGTGTCCTGCGGAGATCGCAGATCGCAGCCGCAGCACCCTTTTGTCCTAACATCGCTCACAAAGCCAGCGGGGACTGACAAAATGTGATGCACAAGGTTTAACCTGAATCTAGTCATCAGGAATCTATCCTGTTTGTTGTATGTGTTAGACAGGTAGGCTTCCATCCCCACGGAAGTTTTTGTGAGCTGATAGTCACGGACACTATGTTTTCGGCCTTCTATTTCCTCTCTTGCCCTGGCTATATGTCGTAGGTGGTCAGCCTTGGTGAGAACCAGATCATTCTTGGCCAGTGTAGAAGGTTTGTTGAAAAAGGATGCATGGCCCAATGTATCTAGTGCCTCCCTGACGTGCTTGAGCCAAGGTATTAGCAGGCCCTTATCCCCCCTCATGCAATCCTCCAAGATTTGTCTAGTTAACAGTGCCTCGGGGTTTGTCCAGATCTTGATCCAGTAAATTAACGGATTAAGCTGTATCCTGTCACCAAGGTGAGGAATGCCCAATTCCTCGTGGGCGATGTATGAGGGGATACATTGGGGCACTTGCAATAATCTCCTTAGGAACTTGTTTTCTTCCACTTGGATTTTGCTTGGATCTATAAAACCCCACAGCTCGCTCCCATACAAAGTCTTAGCACAGCAAACTGACCTATATAGCGTTACTATTTCTTTGGGAGACCACCGACCCAGTCTACTTGCATAATTCATGATTTACCCCGCTGCACTCGGGTGTTGACTGCATTTGTGCTTTGCAAGGGGTTTAAAAGAGAGGTCCTTATCGAGCATGATCCCCAAATAATTAAAGGTTTTTACCTTCTCAAGTTTATGGGTGTAATTCCTTAGAGGCGTTTTGCCCGCTTCCATGACATAAGACTTTGATAGGTTGGGAACTAAGTCTAAATCTGCCATGAAACGTACAAAGCCGCTGATGAGGGTCTGCAGGCTCCTTCCTGTGCGTGCCAGGAGTACCGCGTCATCTGCATAAAGGAGGACTGGTATACTTCTCCTCCCAATGCAGGGACAATCGGCCTCCAGCTCTCTGAGTGCCTTGTCAAGTCCATTAATATAGAGCGTGAACAAAAAAGGGGCGAGGATGCACCCCTGTCTCACCCCTCCACTGCACCCAAAGTCCTCTGTCACTTCCCCTCTCTCACCAAATCTGACTCGTGCCGTGGTGTTTAAATGGAGTGTTTGTAGAATATGAATCAGGCCAGGTTCGACGCCCATCGCAACCAGGATCTCCCACAGTCGTCTTCTGTTCACGCAGTCGAATGCTGCTGAGAGATCCATAAAAGCCAGGTAAACGGTGCCTTCCCTGGCCACAGTGTACTTCGCTGTCAGGAGGTACAGGTTAAGGCACTGATCAGTAGTAGAACGCCCATTTCTAAACCCGTATTGCACATCCGTGATGATGTTATTTTCATCGGCCCAAGTCAGCAGACGATTTAAAACAGCTCTTCCTAAAATTTTTGCCGAGACATCAATAAGGGAAATTGGGCGATAACACTGTGGATCGTTTCTGTTGCCCTTTTTAAATATGGGTACGATCGTAGCAGTGGACCAGGATCTGGGCATGCCTACTTCAGCGGCTGTGTTCAGCACCCTAGTCAATACAGGGGCCCAGAGATCTACCTGGCTTTTAAAAAGGTCGGGGGGTATCCCGTCTGGGCCTGGGGCCTTCCTCATCACCAAGCACTCAATTCCCAGTGTGACCTCCTCAACCGTGAAGTGGGACCAATCGTCACCGAGTGATTCTATGCCAATATTTGGCAACTCCTCCGACTCACCACGGTTGTATAGGCCACTAAAATGCGCCATCCATTCATCTGGCAAAATATGGGAAGCCACCTGGGGCTTATTTGGGTGTTGAAAACATGGGGCGTTTATAATCCTCCAGAAACTGGTCATGTCATGGAGCTCTGCAGCCTCTTTCAGGGATTCCCATGCCTCTGTTTGTAAGGATATTTTTCGCAACTTCGTTGCCTTTTTGTACCGGGCCCTACACGCTGCAATCTCTCCTCTATTCCTAGGGGCGGATGATAATGCCATTTTTAGGTCCCTATGGGTTCTAGAGCAGTTCTTATCGAACCATCTAAGGCAGCAATCTGCCTGGGACCTTGGTTTACTTCTTAAGAGGGTGTCTATATGCTGTGCGGTGCCCTCAAACGCTGCAATCAAATCCATCCCCTCAACCGTGGGATCTAAACATCTCCACAGGTGATTCTCGGCATTGGCAAGGAGGGCTTTATGGAGTTGTTCTCCATCGATGTTTTCCCATTTGATTCTTCTTCCTTGATCCTTTGCCTTGAATACACCCGTGGTGGTCCTTCTGTCTATTTTGGTGCCTGGGAGGATGTCCACTAGAAGCATAACCAAGGGGTTATGATCGCTAAACACGCTGGGTACTATCATAAACTTGCCTATACTGTGTATTAAGACAGTGGGAATGAAGATGTAGTCTATTATTGAATTACAGCCTCTTCCTTTAAAGGAAGGGGCTATATCATCAGAATTCCCCCGATCAATCAGATCCATTGTGTGGGTTAGGGCGAACTCACTCAATATTGTACTCAGGGAAAAACCCTCTCTGGAATGCTCCAAGTGCCAACCCTTAATAGAGGGGCAATTATCCCAAGTGCCGCCCTCCCATTTCAAGTGTGGGCACTGGTGGCAGTTAAAGTCACCCATGAGAATTAGTTGATAGCCCTCGTCCCCTGAGTTCTGAAGGGTGGCCAATCTTTCCTCTAATTCCATCAAGTTTATTAATGATTGTCACGCATTATAAAAATTTATAAAAATCAGCTTTTGACCCACCAATGTGTATTTTATGCCCTGAAGGCAGGCAGAGTCCCACCCCAGATCTTGCCATTTCCCCTGCAATGACAATGCTACATACGTGATTAAACCGCCTTTGGCTCTTCCCATGTTAGATTTCAAGGCTGGTACAAAAAACATTTTATATCCTTCCAGGAATGGGACAGTTTTGTTGGATTCCCATGTTTCCTGTAGGCAAATGATTTGAAAGTTTGTTATAAATGCTAACCATTCAGTGTTATGGATCTTGGTAGCGAGTCCTGAAATGTTCCAGGAAATGATGCCCAAATCCCTGGAGTTTGGAGCTATACCCCTAGTCTTGCTAAGCATCGTTCTTAGGGAGGGGCTCTTGTCCAGACCGTGTGATGTTAGCGGCCTGTCTTCCGTTTCCGTCCCTTGCTCTACACCAGGGGCGGCTACTACCACTTGCTCCGGGATCCCTATGGCATCTACAATGTTGACCAAGGTAGGATTTACCTGCTCAGGCACCATACTCCCTAATTCCAACAGTCAGTCCTGTTCGTCCAATGCAGAAGGACAAGAGAGCGGTGCAAATCTATTTGTGTCAAATACAGGTGCCACCTCCCTCCGATTTTTGGGGCGCCAAGGACCCCGCCATCCTTGCCCAATGTCTGGTATGTTATTC
Source organism: Triturus cristatus (assembly GCF_964204655.1). NCBI lineage: Eukaryota > Metazoa > Chordata > Amphibia > Caudata > Salamandridae > Triturus > Triturus cristatus. The sequence continues at coordinate 222,247,254 of NC_140594.1, read as the reverse complement.
CTATAAAAAAAGTGCAGGGGTAGCATCGATATGGGTGACTCTAAGCCCCCGTACATGTGTCGGTTGTCAAGTAATTCTCTCACCATCTCGGGGTGTCTAAAATTAACTATGATGCAGTCACCTGTGAAACTTTTCGCGCTATTCACGATCCAGGCCACCCTCCTAGCCATTAAGATGTGCCTGTGTTCGAGCCTCATCCCATGTGGTTTGTTACGCACCCAGTGTGCGGTCTTATTTATCAGGGTGCTAGTTGATTCCTCGACATCTTTATTAAGGCCTGGAACACCTACTAACACTAACGTGTAGGGACTGGATGCAGGGGGTAAATCAAGAATCGGGAGGCCTGGGGTATTCTGTGCGCAAGCAGTGTTGTTGCTAGTGTTGGGCCGGACTACATTCTCGTTTAGACCACAGGGGGCGGTGTTTGGGTCGGGAGGGGTGCGTGTGTTACCCTTAGATTTTTGTCCCGGGTGCTTATTGCCTGTATGTGCTTGTACTAAGGTGGCTTCCCTACAGTTACTATGTTCAGGTTCGTTATTAAAGGTAACCGTTTTGTCACAGGCAACCCTGTGTGACTCTTCTTCATTCCCTCCACCCTCTTGCCTCCTCTGTGGGAGGATCCCATCTGGCTTTTCAGAAACTGATTCCACCAGCCTCCTTATTGTGCGTTCCAAACTGGAAAGTGCTAATAATACCGGGCCTAGATGTTGGACTAATAGCTGTTCCAATTTCCCTTCCAGTGCTGTAGTGGCTTCGTTTAGCCCTGTCGAGCCAATTATGGTTTTACAAGTTGTGCATTTAGAGCACTCAAGGTTCTTGGTGGTCTTGGTTGGTCCTCTGCGACTAGGCTTACTCGCGGGATTAGGGGTATGCATCCCTCCTATGGTTACTGGGCCTGGCTGTAATTGAGATCTTTTCGATCGAGTTACCACTTCCCTGGTGGGTGATTGTTTGGATTCAGTGACTACTGCTGGCGAGAGTGCATTTGGCCCCCCCCTTTCTGCTTCTCCTGAGACAGTGTCAGGGTGTTGAGAGCCAGCAGCTTGCGGCTCCCTGGAAGTCGGGGAAATAATTATGGCAGACGGGCTTTCTAGATCTAGGGACCCCCGTGGACTAGGTTCCGCCACCTGCAAAGGGTCAGGGAGAGTTCCTCCCGGCGTTACACTGAGGGCTAAGTTTCCCAGCGAGGAACGTTTCTTGGCTATTAAAGCGTCCAGGGAAAGCCGCTTTTCCGTCAGTAAGATTTCATGGGCAAGTAGGGACTCTGCTCTTACGATAAAGGCGTCCAGGGTCCCCTTAACCCCTCCCTCCGCCCTAGGCTGAGGGTTGTAATTGTAATTGTAATTGTAACAGTATTTATTGAGCGCGGTTGCTGCCCGCAGGCGTCCAAGCGCTGGATAGAGGGAAAGTGACTGAGGGAGCTTAAGGTACATAGGATTGAACAAACAACAGTGTTTTTAGGTTTTTCCGGAATGCCAGAAGGTCAGGGTTGGAGCGGAGTGTGATGGGAAGAGCATTCCATAGCCTAGCGGTGTTCAAGGAAAACAGCCTGCCTCCAGACCTAGCTCGCTTCACCCTGGGTACAACGGCCAGGAACGCCTCCGAAGACCGGAGGTTCCTTTTAGGATGGTAGGGGGTAACCAAGCCAGTGTATATGGCAGGTCCCGTCTTCCAAAAGGTGCGATGTGCCAAGCATAGCGCCTTGAAGGACACTCTCTGCTTCACTGGCAGCCAGTGGAGGCTCTTCAGAGCAGGTCTGGCCGACTGGGTCCGTGGAATTTTCAGCAAAGTGCGTGTTGCACAGTTCTGAACAATTTCCAATTTCCTGAGGGTCATCTCCGGGGCCCCCAAGTATAAAGCGTTATTTGAGTCCAGGCGAGATTGAATCAGACCTTGGACTGCCACCTTTTTGGCCTCTAGGGGAAGTAACGGGAGCACCTTCCTCAGAATTCTGAGTAGGCCAAAGCAGGTGGCGGACAGCTTCTTGGCCTGGGTGGAGAAGGAAAGTTTGTTATCTAGCCATACTCCCAGGCTTTTAACACTTTCTTTGTGAGTGGGCGGGGGACCCAGGGCACTGGGCCATAGGGAGGTGAAAGACACAGGAGAGGTTGGTCCCAGGAGCATGAGCTCCGTCTTTTCACCATTCAGCTTAAGGGAGGAGTTGGTCATCCATCCCTTCACGTCCACTAGGCAGTTTAACAGGTCTGCTGCGGAGTGAGTATTGTTCTCCGTTGCCAGCGAGACCACAAGCTGGGTGTCGTCGGCATATGACACGATTTTAATGTCATACGGTTCGACAACACCCGCCAGCGGCCTCATGTAGACGTTGAACAACACAGGGCTCAAGGAAGAGCCCTGTGGCACTCCGCAGCTCAAGGGTTTCCTGGAGGATACTGTCTTTCCATCGAAGATCTGAAACGACCTCCCAGACAGAAAGGACTCGAACCACCTTAAGGCGTCACCTGAGACCCCGATGTTATAGAGACGGTCTAGCAAGGTGGTATGGCTGACCGTATCGAAGGCGGCACTTAGGTCAAGGAGGATCACTGCCACTGATCCTCCCTGGTCTAGTATCCTTCTGGTTTCTTCGGTGACTGCCAATAAGGCGGTTTCAGTACCATGCTTTGGTCTGAAGCCTGTCTGGGAAGTATGTAGTAGAGAGTGGTCCTCCAGGAACTGGACCAGCTGCGCGTTTATGTGTTTCTCTAACACCTTGCTAACCCAAGGGAGAAGTGAAATGGGGCGATAACTGGCGTGGTCGTCTGGGTCTAGGCTGGGTTTTTTTAGCAGTGCCCGCACCATGGCCTGTTTCCAAGCCATGGGGACTGAACAAGCAGATATGGAGGTGTTGAGGAGGTCTAGAATTGCGGGCAGGGTGGTATTGCTGGCTCGCATAAGGATCTCTGGGGGGGCAGGATCACAAGGGGAACCCGACTTGACTTGTTGGGCCACCTTGCTTAAGGTGTCCAGATCCTGAGGATGGAAGTACTCAAGGGAGGGCTGGTCTGGGTGAGGGGGCGGTCTAGGGGGAGGTGAGATGCTCGAGTCCAGGGATGTGGCTGCGATAGGGAATGTAGAGTAAATTTTTAGAACCTTTTCGTAGAAGAAGTCCGCGAGCTCGTTGCATTGGTCCTGGGTTTTAATGGGTGGAGGGGTCGTATTGACATTGGAGCACTGTTTTATAATTTGAAAGATTTCTTTTGGCTTGGATTTTGCTTCTAATATTTTCTCGGAGTAATGGGTTGCCTGGGCTGACCTGATTGCTTCTTTGTAGGATCTGATCGCCTCTTTGTAGGCAGTCTTCTTATCTGGGAGGAAGTCTAGGCGCCAAGCTCTCTCTCGTTGTCTGCAAATGCGTTTTAATTGTCTTAGAGAGTCGGAAAACCAGGGAGCGGATTTCTGTGATCTCTTCGCGAAGGACTTACGATGCGGAAGGATCGCGTCTAGCGAATGAGTGACCCAGCTCTCATAGTGGGTGTTTGCCACGTTGGGGTCTGGACAGGGTAGCGGGCGCGTGGAGTCTAGGTTGTTCATCCAGAGCTCTAGTGGGAGTTTTGACCAGTTCCTCCTGGTGGTGGTTTGGGGAGGTAGCTGGGGGGTCTTGTGTTTTACCCAGGAGAAAGGAATTAAGAAATGGTCTGACCATGGGAGGGGGATGGGTGGATCCACAGTTAGATTCAGACAGTTACTGAATATGGGGTCGAGTAAATTGCCTTTATCATGGGTCGGGGCAGCAACCAGTTGGAGCAGTTGGAGAGCTTCCAGGTCCTCTTGTAGTTCGTGAGCAATGTGGTCTGAGGGGGAGTTAAAGTGAAGGTTGAAATCACCCAAGATTGTGTGATTGGCAGAGGAAAGGATTCTTTGCGTTGTAATTTCTGGAAGAGACCTGTGAAACTCTTTTGCAGGCTCGGGGGGGCGATAGATTAGAGTGCCAGAAAAAGTGCTGTTGGCATGAAACTCTATACAGAATTCTGCACTCTCGCACTCAGGGATGGTTCCTGATGTAAAACGGCATCGGTACTGGTCTTTTAAGATGATCGCCAGACCTCCGCCTCTCCCTAGCGGTCTATCCACTCTGAGGATATAATATCCTACGGGTAAAGCTTTTACCACGTCTGGCTCGGAGTGGGCAGTGAGCCACGTTTCTGTTAGGAATACCGCGTCCGCTCTTTCCTCCTCCAACAGCATGGAGATCTGTGTGCTGTGTTTAGGTAGGGCGTGGCAGTTGAGCGCGTACATACGGTACGTTAGAGCCGCGGTCAAGGGGGTTTCGTAGAAAGAGTGTTTGCACCCTGAACATCGGGCAGGTAGCTCTGTGGGTCTGAAGGTATGAGGGCACTGGGGAGTAATAGTCCTGCCTATGCTATGTAAGGTCGTCGAGCTGTAGGTTCTGCTCTGGATAAGGCAGGAGCCAGGGGTCATGGCCCCGGGTCCCGGCTGGTCGCGGACGGGCGCAGACGGGCTTGCCTTAGGCGCGCCTTCGGCGCGCAAACGGCGCTCCCGCTGCGCTCGTCCGCTGCGCTTCCTGTGGATGCACATATTTGACCAGAGGGGGGTGTGGCCTAAGTGGGCGTGGTCAGCGTGCACGCCTCGTCTGATGGCGGCCGCTGGGGCTGATGAGGAGCGTCAACAGCGTTTAGAGCAGCTGTGCGCTAATTTCCATCAAGTCCTGGCGTTGGTGCAGTTTAAAAGCAGCACGTTTAAGTGACACCACACAATTGTAAAAGTAAGCTTTTGTATTTAAAAACAATCAAGTATTTCTCAACACTCGTACCTCCAGCTCCCGGCTTTCCGCCTCAGGAACTGGGTCAACAGTCTGCCGGTGCGCTGGAGCTCAGCGTATATATAGTGCGATCGAGGGGGCGTGGCCTAAGTGGGCGTGGTCAGCGTGCACGCCTCGTCTGATGGCGGCCGCTGGGGCTGATGAGGAGCGTCAACAGCGTTTAGAGCAGCTGTGCGCTAATTTCCATCAAGTCCTGGCGTTGGTGCAGTTTAAAAGCAGCACGTTTAAGTGACACCACACAATTGTAAAAGTAAGCTTTTGTATTTAAAAACAATCAAGTATTTCTCAACACTCGTACCTCCAGCTCCCGGCTTTCCGCCTCAGGAACTGGGTCAACAGTCTGCCGGTGCGCTGGAGCTCAGTGTTTATATAGTGCGATCGAGGGGGCGTGGCCTAAGTGGGCGTGGTCAGCGTGCACGCCTCGTCTGATGGCGGCCGCTGGGGCTGATGAGGAGCGTCAACAGCGTTTAGAGCAGCTGTGCGCTAATTTCCATCAAGTCCTGGCGTTGGTGCAGTTTAAAAGCAGCACGTTTAAGTGACACCACACAATTGTAAAAGTAAGCTTTTGTATTTAAAAACAATCAAGTATTTCTCAACACTCGTACCTCCAGCTCCCGGCTTTCCGCCTCAGGAACTGGGTCAACAGTTCTTGCACTTTACCATGGCGATAGGGTAAGGGACGGGCCAACTATAAATTTAATGGGCACCGAAGGGGTAGTGCAGGACACAACATAGATCTCTCACCACTGCCTCCAACCAATATATGAGGCGGGATGAAAGCGGGACTTTTGACAGCAAAGAACGGGAAAAGTCAGCGGTCAACAGAATACAATGGATACACCCAGTGAATCGACATCCGCAGCAACAGTCTCAGTGTCCCAAATCCTGTAGCGGCGGTTTTGTACTTGCCTTGCAGGACAGTGTCTAGTAGGAGAGGGAGCAGGATGAGCGATTTGCCACGGCCCGCCCTCTGCCCGGGCTCAGCCCGGCGCCGCCCGCGCGCGTCCCGCGACGCGGGGGGATCCACGTCCTTTTAAGCGCCTCCGGGCGCGTGCTTTGCGTGAGGCGGGCGCTAGGGCACCTGGGGAATGTAGTCTCCCCGCTCTTCGGCCGCACGATGGTGAAGCGGCAGCAGGGGAGACACGGTGTTAGTTAGCCCAGGAACAGCGACGGGACAGCAGGTCAGGGATGGCGCCAACAGACTTTCCCCCACAGAATGTCCAGTTTTCAAATTGGAAGGTTTCCCGCTCCCCAGAGGGGTCCACGTCCTTTTAAGCGCCTCCGGGCGCGTGCTTTGCGTGAGGCAGGCGCTAGAGCACCTGGGGAATGTAGTCTCCCCGCTCTTCGGCCGCACGATGGTGAAGCGGCAGCAGGGGAGACACGGTGTTAGTTAGCCCAGGAACAGCGACGGGACAGCAGGTCAGGGATGGCGCCAACAGACTTTCCCCCACAGAATGTCCAGTTTTCAAATTGGAAGGTTTCATTTGAATCTAGATCCCTATAGCCTGGCCCAGCTCTAGACTCTGCCCACTGTGACTCTTTCCATTACACTCTGACTCTCACAGCCCCCCTATACTTTCACCCTTGTTGGCCATCACCTAACCCTGCATAACTCAGAGTATCTGCTGGCTAAAAATGATTGGAATTGGAAACCATCTCAGGTCCCAGACTGTTTGACTGCAAAGTAGCCCCAACAGCTCTCACATCGGTTCTTGGTGTAGTCAACCCTGCCTGCTCCAAGACTTCATCTGCTCGTTTGAATCCAAAGCTCACTGCGTAACCAGCACCATTAACTATTTACAGGAACCCTTTCTACTTCTTATATCAACTTTGCCACACAAACCATCGTCGTCCTCCACAAAGACATTTCCGCCAATTCCTATGACCACCAAGCTGAATAGATGCCTGCAAAATTACCCTAAATGACTTACTTTGATATTTAAAGCTACCCACAGCACCTCCGCAGTCTAACTCTCTCAGTCCTTCAGGATAAGACTGTGCAATGTCTGCGCCCCTCTAACCACAGTCTTCTCACTGTCTCAAAGCCACTTTCTGTCTCGTCCTTGCACTTACTTGCCATCCATCTCCCTGCCCCTCTCCCCAGAGCTCCTTCCTCGCAGGCAGAGGGCCCATCCCTTTGTCATAATTCCCCATCCTAGGACAATACAGTGGGTAATAAAGTGGTATTTAGCAACTTTTCAGGACTTGAAACAATACAGCAGACGAGTCATTCCCTCTTTCCCGAACCCTGTAGTCATGAGATACCTTGACCACCTTATACTTATGTTTCTTCCAGCGAAGAAGACAGACCCTCATTATATCAAGATTTCAGAGTATACTGCCTTTTTACATCAACAGCATGCGTGGTACGCAGGGCCGGTTCTAGGATTTTCGGGGGCCTGGGGGAAAGAAAAGGTGCGGGCCCCTATAATTTACATAATTGACACCTTCTGGGCTCCGGAGGGTTCTTTGTGGAGACTCTTCCTGGACCGCAGCTCCTCCTTTCAGCCACCCACAAGCACCTCTTTACAGCTCCTATCGGGCTGAAGGTGTGAGAATTGCTTGGGGTCTGACAGTTAAAACTGTGGGGACGCTAAAGTGCAGACTATGGGCGTCCTGCGGTGTCTCTGAATGGGCAGCCCGAGAGGAGGCAGAATTGCAGGACAAACCTTCAAAGTGTGTTTCCCTGCAACTTGGACAAGAGGAAGTGTCCCCCTCCCCTGGGCCTTTCTCCACCATCCCTGAGAGGCCCAGGGAAGGGGCCCCTCTCCCATGGGCCCAATTGTAAAGATACACCTTTCTTTCAATTGGACCGGCAGGGGTACATGAGCACTGGTGGGTTGTTGGAGTTGTGCGGGGCCCCATGCTGGCAGGCTGAGTGGGAGGCCCTGGGGACCAAGATGAAATGTGAATATTATTTCAAATATGTTGGAGAAGTAACTCTTTGAACCCGCTGACTCCTGTGAATTCAGGTGTGGCTTTGAAGAAAAACATTTTATTATTCCCCATTTAACTAATCCAGTCATTAATTTTCAGGTTCTTCTCTAAACCATTGAGTTTTCACAGGGACAGCGGTACCAGTGATTTAGTCTGTGCATTTACGTGGCAACCAGAGTGTTCCTCTACAAACGTCTTTCCGGTTCTCCATGGGCCCCAGTGCATAGAGTGAGCACAGGAGGCGTGGCCTCAAGCACAGTTTTGGGCTGACTGGTGTCTTCATCTAGGGTAGCTCGTGAACTATGAAATTGGGGGAGTTTGGGGGAGGGGAGAGTCTCTCAGTCCTCTGCCGGCACCCCATTTCCCACCATACATATTCGAACGCAAACACACACACGCCATACTCCTTTACACTCATTCACTCCTAGGTGGGCACACACAACCACCCCCGTCCAACCCCCTCCTCACTTACCACTTGGTGGCTCCGCATTTCATCTCATCAGCAGGCGGCAACTGGCTGTGGTGAAAGGAGGGAGCTTCGGGCTCTGGTGATGGTAGCCACCTGGTGCTAGACCCCAACAGGGTTTAGGAGACAGACAGCTGCTGTTTACAGCTCTCCCCCCTCCAGAGCTTTGCTGAGACCGAGCACCAACATCAATTGGCATGGGGATCAGTGGAGGGGGGAAAAAGAAGGATGACAGCAGTGAAGGTAAGTGCACAAAGAAAGAAATGGCTGTTTTGCGCTCTCTCTTTCCCAGATCTAGCCACTGCCTCTCATTGACTATAATTACAAAGTGCAGTAAAACACAGCAGAACAACAAATCACAAAGCAAAATAACAACACAATAAAAACAATAGAGGGCAACAACATATTTAAATAGTGAAATCCAACAACCAAAGTACAGCAGAACAATAACTCAATGCAATAATACAGCATGATAAGGAAACCACACAAAAATAAACAGCACATCACCACCACACGAAATTGCAACTCAAGAAATATACTTGTCCCACATGACCATCTCCACAAATCTGCTTTTATCATACAATGGTAAAAGGTGTTTGCCCCTAGCACTGGCTTACTTACCACCAAGGACGTGTAATAGCACCAGTCTAGAATGTATTGCAAAATGGCCCAAGCATTTAGTGCTGGGGAAATATTTCAAAATCTGCATATGAGATGTGCACTGAGACGTATTACGTTGACTGGATCAATGAGGTTACTCTTAAAACATGGCTGCTGTGGACTTCGGATGCTCTCGCAAGAAAGATTCCTAGGCATCCATTTTCCTCTGTATAATACTTTGTGTCCCTCACAGTTATTAAAGGGGCCTGGACCACTAGAATCAATGCAGTTCCTGCGACTTTACAGATGTATGTTAGCAACGCTAACATCAGAACATATATGCCGGCCTCACGAAAGCCCTTGCTAACAATGGTTTGGGATGTGCCTGTTGACATACTCTAAGCGACGTATACCTGCCAGTCTCCGCCCCATGATTGGTAACAAGTGGAATTCGTTATGACAGTAGGGAAAATTTACCAATGTTGGAACATCTCTTATGTTAGATCACCCTGATTCGACATTGAGAGGTCCAGCGGTTCCTAATATTTACACAGGCATACGCGCAAGCGCTGTGATCCTAGGTATGGTGAATCGGGTAAAAAAAAAAAAAAAAGGACGTTCCATCATTTGGCGGAACTCCAGAGATCAGTACCGGGTCAGCCATTCTGCTCTTGCTCATAAATATCCAACACCCACCCACCGTATTTTATTTGACTTTTGCTTATGGCACATTTTCTTAATTTACTTAACATTGAACCATAATCTAAATAGATAAAACATATTTTTTCCTGATGTCTGTGTTTTTGAGTAGGCCAATCTGAATTTTTTTATATTGTTAATGGGATCATTTACTCTTTTCAAAATAAAATCTGTTGTTCCTTACTATTAAAGTCTTAGACCCTGTAGATATTTTAATTGACCATTTTCCCATAATTCTTTTTTTTTTTTTTTTAACTTAGTTGTAAGCACTTTCCTCAAGCAGGCTATCCTCCATCTTGTGAATGGGTCTCCAACGCCTGAAACGAGAACCTTATTTGAGTGAATCATTTATAGGAAATTTACCGAAGCTATTTTGTGGGAAGGGAAATACAGGAGTCCTTAGTCAGAAGCATTAGGAACTCCAGTAGTATTTAATCCAAAAGAACGACCCAGTACTCAGGACACATCCGGATGCTTCAAGGGACTCAGCAGAGCACCGGGTGAAGTTCAAAGAACCATCCAGCCCGTTCTAAAGAACGTGGAACCCCAACCAAAGAAATACACTTTACAAGTAACGATGTATACATGAGTACAAAATACAATACAAATAAAAGAAAACAATAATAAGCACATACTACTTCACCTTTCCCCCATAATAAAGAAAAGATAAAGATAATACAATTTATCTACTTTTTTTCAAATTCAATACAACTCATGTTCCTTGAGTTTTATCGGTACCTCAACTACTCTAGAGGAACGAGTGACTGCAGCACCTTGCCTTGCTGGGACACTTGCTCCTGTGACCAACTGTTCATAAGTATTAGGATTGGCAACGTTCTGGGAACCAGACCCATTGACATCAGTACCATCGTTTCCATTAGAAGTGAGAAAATCTGTGGGTAACATGGAATCATAATCCTCTGGTAATTTGCATGTCTGATTGTAAATGATAGCTTGATATTTGGAAATAGGATTCAAACTATTCTTGTTCCACCAGCCTCTCCGCCTTGTAACAAAACCGAAGCTGCCCCAGTTTTGATCACTTTAACTGGAGAAGTATCTTGAGATTCACACTTCAAGACTCTGTGTGGTTTCCTTATTAATACAAAATTATTTACCTTTAAATCTACATCATGTACCCTGTACTTGTTATCATACCAATTCTTTTGTTTGCTGTGTTTGTCCAACACTCTATCTATTACACTCGGTGAGGTGCTTCGATTCCTAACTGACTCACACCCTGAGACTAGTTGTAGCCACCCCGGAATAAGTTTAGATTTGGCATCTCCACCTCTCAGATAATTGTAGGGAGACACCCCAGTGGTCGAGTGAGGAGTAGTTAAGTAACTCAAAATGTTGTCCTCCAAAAATTCTACTACATTGAACCGAGCAGAAAGAGCAGCTTGGAAACCTTTTTAGGTCTCGCCTATGCTGCTTAGGAGGGTACCTCTTGGAATCAATTCACTTTTTTGCCCAAAAACGTGCACGCTCTGCATTGCTTTCAATTGCAACGCGTGCACGTTTGGCATTTCCCTTGCGGGAGCGAGCTTTGGGGACATCAGTTTTTAATTATCTTGCAAACAGATGGTGCCCCTGCTCGCTCCCGCAAGGGAAACGCTGTGTGTGTCTGGTCCACCCCACCCGAGTTCAGTTCCTGTCACCCCGCTCGTATGCATCGGCCCCTCCTCCACCTTAAAAGTACAGACCTGCTCGTGTGGCTTTGAGAATCTGGTCACCCTATGCTGACCGCAAGTAAGGGTGGCTGTTCCTGTGTGCACTTTCTGGTGGGAGGAAGCGCTGTGTGTGCACTGCGAGGAGAGCTGTCCGGTTGGGACTGTAGTTCTCGCGGCGGCACATGGGCATGTTGTGTGTTCGTGTGTAGCTCGCAGCTGCTTGTGCACCCATTTCCCCAGTTCAGTTCCTGTCACCCCGCTTGTATGCATCAGCCCCTCCTCCGCCTTAAAAGTGCAGACCTGCCCGCGGGGCTTTTGTTCTTCGCATTCGGGCACTTATAGTCTTGTTCATTCCATTGTAAAATAACGCTTACAAATCCCACAATGCACTTCAACCCAAGACTTGGCGACTGCTTCAGTGTGGGCCTGGGAAACTTAAGGGGACTGTGCTCCTCAACCGAAACGCCCCCCCTGCTGCAGTCCTCGCCCGCCCTCCCTTAAGTTTCACTTTCATTTATCTGCCGCCTCTTCCCCAAAACATTGTTAAGTCTCTGCGCATCCCACTGAGGTAAATCCGCTGCTGCTCCCTTGTGAAGGGATTATTTCCCACCTGGAGCTAAGTGAGGGGACAGTATCACTCTGCCTTGGGGGAAGGGGAGACAGTCTGCCTCCGCTTACACGGCGCTGATGTACATCTGCTGCAGCCCCTGGGGTGAGGGGATTTCCACATGTGAGGGGGGTGGGGTGTGTCATGGTCGGCTCATTCGACCTCAGTTCACACATAGCGTTCAGATTCAGTTACCAGAAAATAATTTTTAAATAAGTTCCAATGTGTCTGACAACTAAAATGTGCATTTTGTTATTTGATTTCGTTTAATGTTGTCACCCTGAGACCAAATGTAGCAACTCTGGTAAATTATTCTGTAAAGAGCTTAGACCCTTAGACGCCGATTTCTGACTAAGTATAACCGAATGAAATGACCCAGAAAGGTGATGAGAGCTTGAAACGTATATTGGCAGCTAGGGAATCCGTCACTGCAACACCTGGAGTAAACACCAATTGTTTAAACCAAGTTACTCACCCCCAAATGGCCAACTACCAATTGGCCATACATGAAATACTTTAGAACATAGAATGAGAGGCCACAATAGTCTAAAGTGATAAAAGCAACAACTTAAACACCGAACTAAAGAAAGCAAGACGCGCCAGTCACTGCTTGTGATTTATCTTTTATTCATTTATTTCATTCCTTTTCAGCTAGCGCTGCCAACGCGTTTTGTCTAAATGTAGGCTTCCTCATGGCTGCAATCGTGTAAAAAACATATTACAAACATAAGTGTTTTTGAAAACCAAAGACACAAATTTCCGACAAAAGACAAAAATACATGCCACGTTATAATGCAAATGTTTACAGCTATACAAACATTAAATATATCCAATATCACAAACATTTAAGAACAAGCATTGGCATAGCCAATAGGTCTCGCCTTTGGAATCTTATAAGTGTTTAGTTATCCAGCACAATATCCTTGGTGCAACAACATCAAGTGTTGTATGGCTAAACACTTATAACGTCCCAAAGGCGAGACCTATTGGCTATGCCAATGCTTGTTTTAAAATGCGATTGGCTCTTTCCACCAAACCATTGGAAGATGGGCTGTAAAGAGCTACTTTCAAATGTGTAACATCTAAGCTTGTTATGAAATTGTTCACCTCTCTTGACACAAAATGGGTATCGTTGTCTGTAACCAAAAATTGCGGAAATCCTTCAATTAAAAATATCTTTTTGATAAAATCAATAGCTGATTTCGTGCTTGGTGAATCCACAAAGGAGTAGTGAATCCATTTAGAAAAGTAATCAACTAGCACAATGAGAAATCTCTGGTCAGAGGGTAACTAATTGAAAGGCCTAGAGAAAACCAAAGCTACTTTCACCGAGGGACCTGAAGGCAAAGGAGCAGCATAAAGTGGCTTGACAGTGGGGATCCAATGTTTGCCCGAAACCAAGCACTGAGCACATTTATCACTTATGGTAGCAACCATTTTGTCCAAACCTGGCCACCAGAAAAATTGTTGAAATGTTTTACTTGTGGATGAAATACCCAAATGACCACTGTGAGCTAACATAATTTTGTGCTCATGTAATCCAGATGGTGGAATAAATAAGCTTCCTCAGTAATGCCACACAGCTGAGTGCGATCGATATGCAGCCGCCCGCACACGAAGAGCAGGAAAAAAAAAAAGTGGCAACCTGCCTCAAGTTCTCAAGACGCAGGGTGATCCGTCAACTGCGCGTTGCAAGAAACATCGCAAAGCTGTAATCGCAGGGACGTCACAACAGGAGGCAAACGCACTAAGGAATGCAGACTGGAGATGGCAGCAAACACATCAGAGGGAATGCAATGCAGGCACATGACGAATGGAATCCTGACCAAGTTCAAACGACGCCGGGGCTTCCCAGCGGTACGTCCTCTCACAGGAAAATGTAGGAAGTAAACCATTTCACTCACTGTCAGCAGGCTGTTGGCAGGTTGTACTCTTCGCGGTCAAAAAACATCTGATAGAGATGTTTGGTCGGTGGGTTTGCGTGTTCACTGGAAAGTGCGGAGATCAGTAATTATTCCCTTTCTGCTCGAGGCGATACCCCACTCCTGGCACCAAAGTGTGGGAAGGGAAATAAAGGAGATCGCAGCAAGAAGGAGTATGAACTCAAGTAGTATTTTTTTATTTTTTTTTCAAAAGTTTTTTATTGGTTGTTACAGCATAGACATATATAAAGCAAGTCCATTAGTGTAATATGAGTCATAAATTTACGAATCAAAATTACTGTACGCTACAGTACATCATAGTAAATGTCAGTACAAAAGTACAACAGTAGAGCACGTATCACATACTCACAACAATTCAGTAACAGACATTGTATTTCAACAGCATTTTACTCATTCATTAAGGACAATTATTTACGGTGGCTAGGAGTGCAATGAAGGCAGTCGGGCAGCATATGTTGGTGAGTCGTGGATGGTGTGTGGGCCCATCTAAGGTGGCTTACGTGTCGTGAAGTAGTTATCAAGAGTCGACCATAGTTTTCTCGTGGCAGGACGCCACGGTGTCTGAAGGAGTGTAATATTGTCTGCTCCACGTAAGCTAATTATCCAATTTAACCACCCTGCGTAGTTGGCCTTGCTGGTATCTTTCCAGTTGCTGAGGACTGTCTTAACTGCAGCCGAGAGGAGGAGGTCAAGTAATGCCCTATCATCTGCATCAAGGGATGGGTTCTGGGTGAACCCGAAAACTAGATAAGGGAGCTCTTTCACCGGTGAGATGTGGAATAGCTTTGAGATCAAGTCGAATATATTCTCCCAGAATTGCGCCACGCAGTCGCATTCTAGGATGATGTGTGATAAGTCACCCCCCGCGCGTTTGCAATTCCAGCAAAAGGCATCTGGGGAGAGGTTGTGTGCAAATAATCGTGCAGGGGTCCAGAAGGCTTTGTGTAAGAGCCAGTATTTTGTCTGTGATAGTGTAGGGCTGATTTTGTGTCTCGTGCAGGATATCCATGCGTTGGTCCAATCTGAGTCTGTGATTGGCCTAGATGAAAGGTTATTCCAGAATTGTGTGATTGGGGCAGTAAGGCCAGATTGTTGGGGACGGCTGAGTTTATAGAGAAAGGAAACCTGGTGTCCTAGTCTGTTTAGTCTGGCAAGGTATGGTGGGAGTGAGGGCGGTGTCGGGGAGAGTTTGAGTTTGGACAAAGCCGTTTTTACGTTTAGGAAGTTATAGAATTCAATTGGTGCAAGATCGTATTTGATTTGTAGGTCGCTGAAGGGAATAGGGTATTCCCCCGCGTACAGCTGGTGTGGGAACAGTATGCCTTTTTTGATCCATGTCTCGTTGTGCATGGGCTTACCCTTGTACAGAATGTTACGGTTGTCCCAAAGGGATTCCCATCGTGAGCCCCGGATGTTGATTTCTAGGATTCTATCAAACTTTAGGAGAGCAGATTTTGTGTTATGAAATATCGATTTAGAATGGGTCAGTTTGTTCAGGTTGGATGAGAGGGCCGCGCTAGGGGAGATACCGTTAAGAATTTCCTCCTCAATTTCTAGCCATACTGGGGTGTATTCAGGTGAGGGAGCGAGCCAGTGGGCTCCTTGTTTGGCTAGGAAAGCGGTCTCATATCTCTTAAAGTCTGGTAAATTGACCCCTCCCGCGGATTTGTCTAAGCGAAGCTTTTTTATGCTGATTCTTGCCCTTTTCCCTTTCCATAGGAAATTAGAGATGGCCATGTCTAGTTTGTGATAGAAGTCTGGTGTGAGGGTTAGTGAGAGCATAGATATGAGGTAATTAACTAGAGGTGAAATCATCATCTTGATGGTTTCCACCCTACCCCACCAAGTGATGAAACGGGGGGACCACCCCTCTAGTTGCGTCTTGATTTTATTTAAAGTGATTTTTTCATTTCGATGGAGGGTCTCCATGAGGGAGTCACCAAACTCGATACCTAGGTACTTCACAAACTCTGGTTGCCAACATAGCCCTGAGTCTCCCAGCACCTCTTTGGTGGTTAAAATATTGAGTGGTTTGACCTCAGATTTATCCCGGTTGAGTTTGTATCCTGAATGGGAAGAGTAACTATCTATGGTGGACATTAGTGCAGAGATTGAAGATTCTGGTGATTCCGTTACAATCAGGATATCGTCCGCATAGGCGGCGAGTTTGACGCACTTATCCCCGAATTCCACACCTTTGATGTTATCATTTTTTTTTATATGTGCAATTAGGGGCTCCATTGCCAAGAGGAAAAGTGAAGGGGAGAGGGGGCAGCCCTGTCTAGTCCCTTGTTCTAAGGGAAAGGCGTCCGACAATGAACCGTTTATAGCAATGCGTGCGGAAGGTGACCGGTATAGGGCCATAACCAAATCAGTGAAAGTTTCTCCCAGATTAAAGGCGGACATGCAGCTCTTGAGAAAAGACCAGGAGACTCTGTCAAACGCCTTCTCTGCGTCGAGGGTAATGGCTACGGCCGGGGCTGCGAGCATTTTGGCTTTTTCAATGACGTGACAGAGGATCCTCGTATTATCGTTAGACATGCGCTGTTTCATGAAGCCTACTTGTGATGTGCTGATTAGCTTTGGGAGTTGTAAATTTAGACGTGTGGCGAGGATCTTAGCATAAATTTTGCAATCTAAGTTAATTAGGGAGATTGGCCTGTAATTTTTGGTTAGCAGAGGGTCTTTACCATCTTTAGGTATGACTATGATGGTAGCTTCACTCATGGAATTGGTAATACTTTTTGTTACGCTAAAGGATTGGAATAGTTTTAGGAGAGTTGGGCTCAGGGAGTTTGTGAGTTCTTTATAGAAGCTGGCTGAGAACCCGTCAGGACCCGGTGCTTTCTTACATTTAAGCGTCTTAATGGACGCTGATATTTCCTGAAGGGTAATCGGAGAGTTCAGTGTGTCCTTATCAGTACCGTTTAGTTTAGGAAGACCCAGTGAGGTTAGGTACCTGTTACACTCTTCCGAGTCAAAGTCTAGGTTATTTTTGTACAAGTCTTGGTAAAATGATTTGAACGTATTAAGAATTAGATTCTGCTTTGTTTGGATGGCATTGTTGCTATCTTTAACTGAGGCAATGTTGAATTGCTTATTTTTATGTTTTAGATATGATGCTAAGATCTTCCCAGCTTTGTTGCCCTCACATGTTCTTAGAGCCTTAAACTTATTGATCCAGACCCCTGCCCTTCTGCTGAGTATCGAGTTGTATTCATATTTGAGTTTGGTGAGGTCGTTTAAAATATTCGAGTTTTGGAGATCTGCTATATGGGCGGTTTCCAGCTTTTTGATGTTGTCTTCCAGAGTGGACAAGTCTTTGTTTAGTTTTTTGTTAGTTTGAGCTCGGATGCCTATTATTACTCCTCTCAAAGTGGCTTTGAGTGCCTCCCAAACACTCGCTATGTCTGAGTCGGGGGTGTCATTATGTTTGAGGTAGTCAAGGATGGCCTCCTCGATTTTTCGTTTGTTTTCTGGCTCGGAGAATATTTCGTCATTGAATCTCGTTCTTTTAGGGGGGAGAATGGAACTGGAACCCACTAGTTTGGTCTGTATGCTTGAGTGGTCGGAAATCAATTTAGGGGCAATACTGGTTTCTTCGATGAGGTGGGTGAAGGGGCTATTAATGAGGATATAATCTATCCTCGAGTAGGAATTATGAGGAGGCGAGTAGAAGGTGTAATCACGGCCATCAGGGTGTTGGAGTCTCCATGAGTCGTGTAAGTTGAATCTGGAGCATAGGCGGTGTAAACTAGTATGTGAGCGTGTGGGGTGGTAGGCGCAATTCGAGTGTCGATCGGTGATTGGGTCTAGTGGCAGGTTGAAATCGCCCCCCACAATTAGTAGTTCTCCCTGGGGAATACAATCTAGGGTCGGGGCTAGTGAATCCCAAAACTCTGGATCGTCATTGTTGGGGCCATATATGTTTAAGACATGGATATGATCTTCGTTTCTCTGAAGGTGTGCCATGATGAAGCGGCCGTTATCATCGTGAGTGTGTGAAACTACGGAGATGTTGGATTTCTTAGCTATTAGTGTGAGAACCCCCCTTTTTTTGCCAACTGCTGGGGAGCAAAGGTTGTGAGATATCCAATGTTGGTTTATAAAGACAGCGTCATCCTTTGATAGTTTAGTCTCCTGCAGAACCCCCCTTTTTTTGCCAACTGCTGGGGAGCAAAGGTTGTGAGATATCCAATGTTGGTTTATAAAGACAGCGTCATCCTTTGATAGTTTAGTCTCCTGCAGGAGTAGAATGTCACCCTTGGATTTTGCCAGATAATCTAGAACTTTTCTCCTCTTGACCGGATGGTTGAGACCTTTGACATTGAGGGAAACAATGTTAAGGCCCTCCGAGATGGATGTATTACGAGTCATTGGTTACTATGGTGTCGCTCTAGTTCTGGTGTATTATTGTTGAAGAGTACGTTAGAGGGTGGTAGGTGTGTGATGAGTATGAATGAGTAAGCTGCTTCATTGGATCTGTTCTGTCTCGCGTGTAGTGCTGTTACAATGGTGATGTTAGAGCAGACGCATTTCGGGTTTGTAGTGAACATGGTACTGGAGGCTATTGCTGTGGATAGGCTAGTAGCACAATAGGTTAGGTCACCGCATGTGTACTGCGAGGGCCCCCATGAAATATCGGAAAGCAGTCCTTTTGCTGACATATAGTTGAGAAAGAGCATTAACCTCAAATAGAAAAAGCATGCTGAAACAAACCAGATTTTTCCTCCCCCTTCCCCCCCCTTGCCCCCTTCCCCCTCCCTCCTCCCTCCCTCCCTCTACTACCCTCCCCCCTCCCCCCTCAACAGAACTTGGGAACTGCGACGGCATTGCCATCCATCTGCAGCGCAGGAAGGAGTTAGACTGATGGATGTAATAGGGAACAGGTAATTAACCATATTCGATAGCTGTAAGTAGTAAGCAGTATATAGTAGTGTTTGATACACTGATAGTTTTTGTAAACATAAAACTTAACCAAGCAGTGAAGTTTAAGAACATATTCAAAAAGAGTAATGACCATTTAGCCACGCACACCGTGTGCATTCATACGTGTAAGACATGCGTAAACAAAAGGTATGCGCAAATAGAAGACAAGATGACATGAGGGGATTTTCTGCAGATACATATATAGATAGTCCCTGAGGAACAGCTGATTCCCCGGTATGATCATGGTGTAGAGAGTGAAGGAGCAGAGCATATGCCCCGATTTCGGATTAGAGAGCATCAAGCAAGATCCATTCTAAAACACTTGTTAAGGATATTAATGGATGTACAGGTGACCACGGTATGAACACTGGGCGGTCTTACCTGACGGAGTCGATCAGAATCAAAGCATCAACAGAAACTGAAAACAGAAGAGACAGCAGAAAGTTCGGCTGCTCAGGGGTGAAGATTATTTCAACTAGCTATTTATCATAGGCGATACTGAACAATGAGAACATTATGCACTTCAAATTAGAGGCTTGAAATTGTTCCGTTAGAGTCACCCATGACCAGAAGCCGAGTTTATATTTTCTTGCGAGTTGGTCTTCCGTTTGAACTCAAGTAGTATTTAATCCAGAAAAACGATCCATGACTCAGGACGCGACCGGATGCTTCAAGGGACTCAGCAGAGCACCCGCTTAAGTTCCAAGAACTGTCCATCCCATTCTACAGAACGTGGAACCCCAACAAAAGAAATGCCTTTTACAAATAACGATGTATACATGAATACAAAATACACTGCAAATAAAAGAAAACAATAATAAGCACATACTACATATTTGCAATAAATTCAATGAAACCTCTTGATCAATATATGCAGAATTCACGAAGAATAGAAGAGATGATAGGATTTAGAAAAAGAAGATGATCATGGTAACAACAAGTAAAAAAGAACCATGTCATCCTGATAATAAGTATGTAGTATTCATAATTAGTATGTAGTAGTCACAGTCTTAAGCCTCACAAATCCTCCTCAAATAGAAGACAACAAACGTGGTAGATGGGAACCCATATTAATGTGCAGTGTTTGAATATTGATTAATACAAGCAGCTAAGATTTCACAGTTACTTTGAGGACAAAAGCCAATGCATGTGAAAGGGGACCCTAATGGTCCTTCAGATTGGCCAGGATCCCTGGTACCAGAATGAATGAATCCAACAAATGTCCAGAGATGACAGTGAATATGTTCACTTTACCCCACTCTTTAGGATGAGATGAGAAAGGGGATTTTATTCATGCATACTTATATAGCCCGGACATTACCAAAAGGTGCTAGAATGCTTTATAGGAGAAATATTTTGTTCAATCAAAGTTAGAGGGTTTAAAATAGATAATGCAGTTATAAGTAATTACAAGCTTGAAGCTAGAAACAGGTAGATCATTACATAAAACAGAATGTACAAATGCTGTACGAAGGTTGAAGTAGTATACAGAGTGTTCAAAAGGTATGTAGGTCCGTAAACAGGTTGAGGTAGTATACAGTCTTGCAAAGGTTGAGGTAGTATAGAGGTCTGTGCCAAGAGTTCATTACAGTGTTTTAGCTGAAATACCATTGGATGAGCAGGACTTTCAGGTCCTATTTGAAAGTCGCCAACGAGGTGGTTGTGTGCAGATTTGGAGGTTGTGAATTCTAGATTATGGTTGCGCTTCCGGAGAAGGATTGTGCCATCAGTTGTTCCATTTTAAAGGATGGGGTTCAAGGAGCAATGGCCTGGAGCCACCTGATGGCTTGAGTTTGTCCACCCTGTAATAGGGAGTGGATGTGTGCAGGTCTTTCTGGGTAATGTAGGCAGTCTTGTAGATAGCCCTCCCTTCAACAGGCAACCATCGGAGAGTGATCAGCATGGGGGCAATGTGGTTATTTCTTATGGCCCTGTTGACAGACTGTGCTGCTGAGTTTAGAATTGCTTTCAGGGGGTGAGATGGGTTTTGGGGAAACCAGTCAGGACATCATTATAATAGTTTATTCTGGAGAGCACCAGTGTATGAGCAAGAGATTGACCATCTTGTTCTGAGATGAAGCTTCGGATTCCCCACAGAAGTAGTTGGTGATGAGTGTTTTTGGCCATGGTACTGATTTGAGAATGTAAGTTGACTTTTGTCTAGGATGACTACCAGAGATTTAACGCCGTCAACAATGGGGGGTTTACTGGTGAGGATGCTGTGTGTGTCCATCCAGGATTGCAGTGGAGGTGTTGTTTTCGAAGGGGAGATCATTCAGTATTAGAAGGGTTTAGCTGTAGTTTGAGAGGACAGGTAGGCATGAACAGAGTTTCGGGTAGTGGAGAGCTGATGAGATATAAGGAGACTTAGATACAGCTGTGTGTCATCGGAGTACTGGTGATAGAGGATCCCTGACTTCTTAAGTAGGACTCTGAGTGGTTCGATGTATAGGTTGATAAGGGTGGGCAAGGATGGACCGTGGGGGACTCAGTAAGCCACCGCAGTTGGTGAAGAGAGATAATCGTCAATTTTTATTCGTTGCAACCAGTTCTGTTCGTGATGTTTTGTTTTTTTTTAAACTAAGTTTATTGGCTTTTTTTTTTTTTATTTTATTGTGCAGAGAAAAAGGGTACAAGCACGGGCCTACAACCTCCTGGGCCGGCCGCTAGTATTCAGAAATGATCAAGCAGTTCAAAAAACAATGACTGGCCCACAGGGGCTCCGCTAAATTACAGGAGATCAGACTGCACATAAGGGACGTCAGGATATACCCTTTTTACATAAATATTAACCAAAGTAAAGAAAAACAAAAAGCAAGGCGAAAAACATTGAAAGGGCGTCTAACCACAGCAGAGGAACTCCACACCCGACCACCCTAGGGTGGTCAATAAAAAGGGGGATCTGAGAGGGAGGGGGGGGCCGCGGGAAAACCAGATCTATACACAGATGAACAAGTTAAGCAAGGAACCCTCAAGGATCAGGGGGACAAGGCAACCTCAGACGTATCCACCAGGGGGGGAGAACAGATAGTCCCTCGATACACATTCCACTGACCCCAGATTCTACCCCACGCCCCCGGTTTACCACGAGCCACATACACCGTCTTCTCCCTGAACATGCACCAGTCCATGTTCTCCTTCCATACGGACACGGTGGGAGGCCGTTGGGAACCCCAAAGCTGCGCAATATCTCTCTTTGCGATCATGTTTCCAAGGGCCGCCCACCGAGCCTGGGCCGCATTATAGTCATTGGGCTCCCACACATTCAGAACACATCGGCGCACCTCCGGCAGCAGAGCGACCCCAGTGACTCGTTTCATAACATCATGCACCTGGCGCCAATATTCCGCCACCTCGCGGCACTCCCAGAGGATGTGGAGAAAGGTGGCACTGAGCCCGCAGCCACGCTTACAGAGCCCGTCGTCAGAAAACCCCATCGAAACCAAACGGGGACCCGTCACATAGACACGATGGAGAATCTTAAGCTGGACCAGACGGAGACGGGCCGGGATGGCGACCTCCTTAGGGGATGACAGCGCAGACTGCCAGTCCTCGTCGTCCAACTCAACCCCATCTCCCGTCCACGCCTCCCGAAGACGCACCAAGAGATCAGCCCGATTATTTATTAGTTTTTTATAAATCAGATAGTACTGTCGGGGACGTGTCCGTCGAGTATACGGTCCTCGAGAGGCGAAGAAACAGGGACCGTGGTCCCCTCCCCAAAGACCGAGAGTAGGGCGTGCCGAACCTGGGCATAGCGGAAGAACTCCCTTTCACTAAGCTCGTACTCGCTCTGAAGCGCCGCGAAGGATTTAACCGCGCCATTAACCCATAGGTCCCCCACTCTGCTAATGCCGATCGTATCCCAGTGCTCAAAGCCTTTCGTTGTCCAGAGGCTTCCCAAGCGCTCTGAGGCGAATAAAGGAGTAGCACACGTTAAACGCTCACTCCAGCCCACAGCTACATTCGCCGCCGTCCACACACGTACCGCAATCCTAGTAGGGCTCGTGAGGGTCCTTCCGGCAGATCGAGAGTAAAGTGCTCTGTTATAGTTACCGCCGGGAAGCAGGAATTTATCCATCTCATATGCCGGGTTCGAACCAGGAGCGTACGTAGCAGGGTTAATGGCAGACAGCTGGGAGGCCCAATAGTACCTTCTAATGTCAGGAAGCGCGATGCCCCCGTCATACCAGGGAAGAGTCAGCTTTGCCAAAGCGATACGCGCACGACCGTCCCAAACCAGTCTCCTCTGCAAACTCTCCACTTCCCTAAAGTAGGCCGCCGGAATGATATCGAAGGAGTTCTGGAGTGCGTAAAGAAATCTGGGAAGGGACATCATTTTAAACAGTGCTGCGCGACCAAGTGGAGACAAGGGCAACTTACACCACCGAGCCGTATCCACCCTCAAACGCCGGAGGGGAGACAGGAGATTCTGCTCGTAGCGGACCGCCGGATCCAACGAAACGTACACCCCCAAGTATTTAAAGCCGGATTGAGATGTTTGGATCGGAAGCCGAGGCGGCAAGAGAGGAAGGCCACCGGAGATAGGATACACGCAAGATTTGGACCAGTTAATTATCAAACCCGAATTTCTCCCGAAGGAAGTAAGGACATCAAAAAGCACACTGAGCGACTTCCGCGGCGAGGTGAGGTACAAAAGAATGTCATCCGCGTACAACGAGACCCGATCCTCGAAGCCCGGGGCCCACCGGATCCCTCTAATCGAGGGCTCCCAGCGGAGCCAGGCAGCGAGCGGTTCCAAGGCGAGAGCAAAGAGCAGAGGGGACAACGGGCACCCCTGCCTAGTACCCCTCCCGAGAGCGAAGGGCCGAGAAACCCGCCCATTGACAACAACCTGAGCCATTGGTCCAGCATAGAGGAGCTTAACCCAACTAATAAATCCCTCCCCAAAGCCAAACTTCGCCAAGACGGCCCAAAGGAATGGCCACTCGATGGTATCAAAGGCCATCGTGGCGTCTAAGGAAACCAATATGGCCGGTTCAGAGAAGTACTCCGCCCTAGCGAGGACGCCATGTAGACGCCGCAAGTTGAGAGCGGTATTACGATGAGGGATAAAGCCGCATTGATCCGGATGTATCAAATCACATATAACTCTCAGCAAGCGATTAGCGAGGACCTTGGCAAGGATTTTCGGTTCGGCATTTAGTAGGGAAATAGGCCTATATGAGGCACAGCGGTCTCGTGGCTTACCGTCCTTGGGAATCACAACTATAGTAGCCAGACGCTGGTCGTCGGGAAGGGAACCCCGCTCGAGCGACTCCAGAAACATACGACGGAGGAAGGGCACGATTTTATCCGGGCGTAGTTTATACAGTTCAATCGGCAGTCCGTTGGGGCCCATAGCCTTGCCTGAGCGAAGGGAACGAATCGCGGTAGCAATCTCGTCGACAGACAGGGAGGCCTCCATCTGCTCACGGTCCTCGACGGATAGGCCGGGCAAGGCAATATCCCGCAGCAAGAGACGAGAGTCATCCTCATCTCTATCAGACACCGGGGAGTACACCGCCCGGAGGTGGTCAGCAAAACACTCCACAATCTCACCAGGCTCAGTCACACACACTCCATCCGAAACCCGAAGCTCCGGGACCACACGATTCACTCTCTCCTTCTTATCCAACCAAGCAATCAGTTTACCCGCCTTGTCCCCGGCATCATACAACCTACCCTGTTGCTCCCTATATATGGTCTTGGCAGCGTCCGTAACAAGAGACTTATATTCAAACTGCTTCAAGCTGAGGGCATGAAGCCCATCCTGAGTGACACCCGTCTCCAAAGCTGCCTCCATCCCCGATATTTCAGTCTCCAGCTTCACCACCGCCTCATTCTTAACCCTCTTAGCCTCCACTATCTGGGATAGGGCATGCCCGCGGAGCACTGCTTTAAAGGCCTCCCACAGGGACACTGAGGACAACACCGACCCCTCATTCTCGAGAAAATACTGATCAATCGACTTAACAAGGCTATCACGAATCTTGGGGTCTCGCAAGTACCAAGGGTTAATAGGGGCGATCCGCCCAGCGGACCGCGTCCCGGTGTCGAAAAGCAACCACAGTGGGGAATGATCAGAGATACCCCGGGCCAGGTGCTTAACCTCTCGAATCCGGGCAGTCTGGGCCGCGGGCATAAGAAAATAATCCAATCTGGAGAGACTGCCGTGGGCCCCAGAGTGAAATGTGTACTGACACTGTGTCGGATGCATTAACCTCCAACAATCCACCAGACCGAGGGTATCCAAGAGCCCGCCGAGCCACGCCTGGGCAGCAGGGAGGGCCCTGGGCGGGTGGCGATCCAGATCACCCGAAACAACCGAATTAAAATCCCCACCCATAAGCAAAAGACTGTCAGGAAGCTCAAGCAGCATACGACCCAAGTCTGAGAAAGTGGAGTTCTGGAGGCCCGGGGGAACATAAACCGAAACCAAGGAAAGGGACTGTCCCTCCCACCTCCCAGTCAGGGCCGCATAGCGCCCTCTATCGTCTAGGACAACCCTGTTGATCTCTAGCGGAAGTGAAGATCGTAGGAGAATGCCCACCCCTCTGGAGCCGGTGGTGAAACCGGAATGGGCCACGAGTCGGTAGCCCCCCCTGTTCATGGCATGACAAACATTACCAACCAAATGCGTCTCCTGTAAGAATACCACATCAGGAGTCAAACGACGCAAATATTGCAGCACAACACCCCGTTTGATACGATCCCCCAATCCGTTGACGTTCCAAGACATCAATCTCAACCCGTCCCCCCCCCCATCCCCTCCAGTAGGTCAAGGGTCCCCCAGCAAATAGCGCGACACCTGAAACTGAAACAGAGCCAATACCTTGCCTTGAAAACAAAAAACACAAATCCAAACAACCCCTCCCACCCACCAACCCCCCCCCGAATTCAACTCCCCCCCACCCTGCACCCCTGCGGTCCAAAAAACCACCCCAACTTGCAGTGTGCCTGTCGCCCTACAAACCCCATTCTACGAAAAGACCCCGGAGGAGGAAAGGGACCCATCCCTGCCCGCCCCCAACACAGATCATAATTAAACAAAATGTACAAAAGAAGTAGAACCCGGCTGAACAAAACAAAATGTCAAAGTCAAGGACCAAAAGTCACTCCGAAAGAGGCCCGCCACCCTCGGTACCACCAGAAGGCCCAGGCCGGTCACCCCGGTCCGGCAGAGAATCCAGACAGTCACTCACACTCGCAGGACAGTCAAAAAAGGTAGTCCGGTCTTCGTATTCCACTCGGAGCCTAGCAGGAAAAAGCATAGAGTACTTGAGACCCAGGTCCCGGAGACGGCGCTTCACCCCCTGGAAGCCCATCCGCTGCTTCTGGACAAGTTGGGTGAAGTCCGGGAAAAAGTTAACGGATAAGTTCTCATATCGGACCGGGCCATGTACCCGTGAGGCCTGCAGAATCGCATCTCGGTCTCTGTAGTGAAAAAGTTTTGCAACAATAGGCCTCGGGGGAGCCCCCGGTCGCGGCCGACCGCCTGGGACTCGATGGGCCCGCTCCACGGCAAAGAACTTACTCAGGCCAGCGGGGGCAAGCTGGTTGAGGATGAGATCCTCAACCATAAGATCAACCGGGCGATTGTCGGAGGTCTCTGGAACACCTATGACGCGGATGTTATTGCGTCGAGCCCGTCCCTCGAAGTCCTCCAGCCGCCGGGCCATCAGGTCGTTGGCCGACTTGAGGTCGCCAAGAGCAGTCTGCAGGTCCGACACATCCGTACCAAGGGTGGACGTCCGCAAATCCAGCGATTGAACCCTCTCATTGGTCTTAGAGAGATCCGCCCGAATTAGCGTAACATCAATGGCCACCGTGTCGATTTTACGGGCCAAGGCCTCGTACTGCTTAGCGATGGTCTCCTTGATGCCGTCAATGGCGCCCATGATGTCCTGCAATGACAAATCCGGAGGGACGGACGGAACACCACCAGCGTCATCCGGGAGAACACTGGCCGTCCCAGGGGACCCTTTACCTTGAGTGTAGCGGTCCATGTTGTTAGTCTGGACCGGTCCCCCACGTAGGGATGTCTTGGTCTTACGCCTCTCGGGATCCCCCTTGCCACCCATGTTGAGCCACGCTTGCCGAAGGGGACCACCGAGCAAGCGGCGAAGGGGCACAGGCGAAGCAGACACGAGCCGTACCAGAGACCGCAATGTGGCGGTGCGAGAGGATCAAAGTCAATGGGCACACTGGTATCAGGCGGAGGCAAAGGCACCAAGCGAAGGCCGAGTGAAAACCCAGCCGCACAAAGCAACTCCACGGTCCAGCCACTCAGAGATCCAAAAGTGAAACCGAAAGTGATGGGACGGCCGCCGGCACAGCCCCGATGCCGTTGTTGTTCAACTATGCCCCGGCTCCACAGTTCACATTCGCACCGGGCACAGCCATCAGTTGGGCCTCAAAAGTTCAAACCACCATAGATCAGGTCTCCCAGGTCCGATTTGGTTTCTGAAAAGAGTTTAGGGTTCAGCCAACGTTCATCTTCCAGAATCCGTCAACCAAGTCAGGATAAAGTCAGGATAAGTTCCGAGGAGCAGCGAGGGTCCGGGGAGCCCTGTGCTCACGCGACCATCTTGGATGCGTGCTAGGCTCCTCCCCCTTTATTGGCTTTTTTGGTTTCATATACAACATGGCATGCTTACAGGAGCCAAGTCGTTATACTTTACATCTCCAAAACAACCAATTCAATTCAATTCAGCTGTAATTTCAGCTACTTAATGTCAGTGTGCGTCATATCAAACAATAATCCCCTACCACGCCCCCCACTCCGTGTCACTCATTAGTGTGCCCAATAAAGCAACATTATACTGGTTTACATGGTCTTCTTAGGTGTCACATGGCATTCCCCTTACAAACTTTTCCCCACAAGTCTAGTGGGGACTGGGTACACTTGGGGCAACCCCCCGTCATCAGAGCCATCTTCCCCATCCACGGTCTGTTCCCCTTTAGTTCTGTTATCCTATGGGACCATTCCTGTAGATCCTCCTCAAGCTTTTCATCCGATGTCACAAGTTTCATTTGGATCCGCTCTGCCGTGGCCCATTTAGGCATATAATCCAGCTTTCATATTTCGGAGGTCTAGGACACGGCCATGCTATAGCAATCCGTTGTTTTGCCAACACAAGACCCAGCAAGACAAACCTTCTGCACAGTTTTTTTGCCCTTAGGTGAGGGTAGTAGGCCTAATAAGACCTGCCTGATCTCCTCAGGCACCAACCATACTGTGGCTTTCCACAGGCAAGCAAGAACCTTGCCCCAATAAGCACAGAGCGCCTGGCATGTCCAGACCGTATGCATAAAATCTGCTGCATTCTCTCCACATCTCGGACATTCGTCTTTACAGGTAGGTTATATAATATGCAGTGTTAGAGGACTGAGGTATGTCTTTTGAACTATATTGAATTGAAGGAGCTTAAAACGCGAGTTAGAACTTACTGTTCGTACCCCCTCGTGTACTTTCTCCCATTCTTTATCTGTCAAAGGTTTGTATAATAACCTTGCCCATTTTGTATGTACCCGGAGCTCTCCTCCCGATAGATCGTCTCGTATTGCCCTATAACGGTGTGATATCAGTCATCTGCCCTGTGCCATACACAGCATTACTGATAGCATCTTAGTGCTAGGGGGTTCTTCAGGAAATGTTGGCCAAATTTCCCTTGCCACACTTGGAATATTCTCATATTGCAGAAACGGGCCTGTCCCGAAGTCAAAGGTGGCTTCTGCCTCGGCTCCTGTGATATATCTGCCCTCCGTTTACAAGTCGCCCAATGTAAGACATCCCCCTTCCTTCCACCAGTTCACAGACATTGAATCAGCCATGCATACAAAAGGACGCAATGCGCATATAGACATATCGTGCGTGAAAGGTGCCCTTTTTATCACCCGCTACACTACCGTATGCCACACCGTGGCCACATGACGCACCACATATGGGGTCAAGGGCGGAACGCCTCTCCCAAGCATCAGTAGCTCCAGTAGTGGGTGGCCCTGATGCGTACCCAGCAACAGCCTTTTTTCCCCAATTATATCCGCTATCTAAACAATGAATTGTGTTGCAACTGGGAAGCCATGTACTAGAATTCCAGGCAGGGCACCTCCAATCCTCCCCTAGCCCATGCTCTCTGCAATGTCGCCAGCTCTACTCTTCTCCATCTATTTCCTCACAGAACTGAAGGTCCATCACCACAGCATCCAATGTTTTAAAATAATGACGTGGTATCTATATATGCAGTTCTGCAACACATATAGGCATCTGGGTAGAATAATCATTTTCACAATTGCGACACAGCCTTTTAAAGAGAACAGTAGCTCCTTCCAAAATCGTACAGATCCTTTCAGACCCTCGATCACTCTCCCGATATTAAGATCAAAATACGTGGAGGCATTATTTGCCAGTCTTATCCCAAGGTATCGCGTCCCCTCCCCCGTCCACGGCAACTCCACTCATGGCAGCTCCGCATCCGTCGGCTACGACAGGCGTCCAATGGGAATAAATTTAGATTTCCCAGGATTTGTATAAAGACCAGAGATTACTCCAAATTGTCGCATCACCCCCAAGGAGTACCGGGACTGAGTGCTCCGGCTGTCATGAATAAATCAGTGTGTCATCAGCGTAGAAAGAAATATGTTTGGTCTCTCCCAGGCGGATCCCCCATGGTTCCAATACTTACCGTAGGGTGGCTGCCAGAGGCTCCATAGCTACTGGAAACAGCAGCAGAGACAATGGGCATCCCTGATATGTGCCATGACCCAGAGCGAGCTGTTGGGATACCACCATACCGATTTTGACTCTTGCCGTTGTGGTTGCATATAACAGCCAAATTCATTTAAGGAACCGCGCACCTACACCCACCCTTTCCAGAACCAGCCACATGTAGTGCCAATCTATGGAATCAAAGGCCTGTTCAATATCTAACTGTGAGAGTACACAGTCCTCTTCCATCAAGGCCGGGGCATGCCATACATGTGCCAATCGACGTAAGTTACGAGCAATGATTCTCCCTGGGATAAACCCGCCCGGTCCGTATGAATAAGATTGACATATCCGGCAGGAGACATGCCGCCAGTATTCCAATGCGAAGTTTGACATTTAAATTAAGTAATGAGATTGGTCTATATGAGTTGGGAAGTAAGGGATCTCGGTTAGGTTTCGATATCATGGCAACTAGCGACTCCCGCATAGACGGCGGCAGAACGCCCAGCTGAATTGCCTCATTATAGACTTCTAAGAGCCTATCAGCCAGCAGATGGGCAAATTTCTGATACAATTCTGCTGGTAGTCCGTCGTTACCCGAACTTTTCGAGTGTTAGTTTTTGAATGGCCAACATCACCTCCTCCCTAGTTATAGGGATCTCCAGGGCTTCGGCCGCTTCCTGTTCCAGTCGGGGGAGCTCAACTAAGTCTAAAATGTTTGTCACCTCATCCTGGCTGGGCGACGATCCGCTTCTATACACCCCTCAAGGTGTCTCACTAGGACCTTGGCAATTTCATTTTGGGAGCATACTAATTTCCCGCTACTGTCACGTAGCTGTAGAATGGGGTCCGTCGGGGATTCCCGGCGTGTTAGGCACGCCAGCAACGCTTTTGTTTTATCACCTTCTATGTGTAGCCTTTGACGATGTGCCATATAAACGTGTTTCTCTAGCCTACGGAGGTCTGTTAAAAGAGCCTCTTTTGTTGCACACGAATCTGCCATCTTATGAGGAACCATAGGGACCTCCCTCTCTAGTCTGCTTACCTTCTCCTCTTGGGTGGCTACAACCTTTTCTAATTGCTGCCTTACTCCATATGATGTTTTAATATATATTTCCCGCATCACTACCTTCATGGCTTTCCATTCGAGTACACAGGTTGAAGCTGTGCCCCAGTTTTCCTCAAAGTACTTTTGGAGAGCTACCGTTACCTCCTCTACAAACGGGGGATCTGTTAATGCTTCCACGTTCATTCGCCACAGGGGAATTCGGGATCGAGATCTGGATCCCTCCTTTACTTTGGGCCCAAGCTCAGCCGACACATACCAGCAGTCCAAGCGGCTGAACGTACCAGTGGCCGGGGTATGAAAGGAAAATCCATCCAGTACGTCTCATAACATCTTCATCATTCGGGGTTTGGTATTTTGGCATTTGGGTTCACGCTCCTACATCCCATTCATTATACAGTTGACATTCCCAGCCAAAAGTAACGGACAACTCAAGAACGGCGTCACCGTCTCAACCACATTAGGAAACACGCATTTTTCAATGCAATAGGTCTCGCGTTTGTGCGAGTTTGAGCTATTGACATTGCAAATAACAATGCCTTTTATTTTTGTTTTCGTTTTAAAAACATAAATAAAATGCGTTGTCATTTACAATGCCAATAGCTTAAACTCGCATAAATGCGGGACCTATTGCATTGCAAATGCTTGTTTTAATGACTGTCAAATAAAGGTACTACACGTCAGGGTGCAGGATATATGCGCATGCACAGGTTGAGGTGGACATATCCGGGAATATTTTTAATGCTGCAAGGCAAATGACTCTTGAGAAGATCCCAGATACAAGAACGGACAATGTAGGGTTGTAAGCCCTCGGTACAGTATTCCCTATTTTAACCACGCTGGCAGACGAAAACTCTGCCTCGAGCCCTATTACCAATGCGCTATGTGATTATGGCATGTCACACCGACAAAATGTGAACTTCTGCTACTCTTTGCCTGGGCAAGCCAAGTCCATGTGCCAGGCTATGACACTAGTAATTGTTGAAGGCAGCTCGATCCATTTGTGAGATGCACACCTTTTTACGTGAACCCCCAATCTGTTTCCTGAAGGATGGCTCAGACGACCTCATTCTTGACCGGTAAATAATCTGAAATGAACTTGGGATGCCCAGCGTACCATACCTACCCCGTCTAAAACACAAAAATTACCAAGCCACACGTTGGAAATGAGATAAGTGAAACCCCAGCCTGTTTGTTCCTTTTGATATTTCTAGTAGAATTAAGATTACAAATTTTCTGTTTTACTCATTTTTACAAATGATTCAAATGTGAAATCATTTCCCATGGGTATTTCTACATAAAAATGGAACAACCGGAAACCATATAATATTTAGGTTAACTACACACACTACGTCACTAAGCACTCCAATACAGAGGTATACTGACAGCATAGAAAGAGCAAAACTTCCCGGAAGTACCTACGTTTATAAACGGATGCTCGGCAATAGGTACTTAACCGAAATAAACATTGCATTATCGTTTTAACAACCCAGTAACAAAAATGTATTGTTTGTTTTGTAAAACGGCTCATTAACCTGCATAGAAATTCATGTGTGAGAATATATTTTATGTACAAGTAAAAGCGAAAAACAGTTACAGGATTTTATTTTCAGGCACCAAAAATCAAACCGTATAACAAAAGATAAATTGAGGAAAAATAAATATATATAAATATGGACGGAAATGTTAAAAACAAATAAATATACTATAAAACCGGGAGCTTGAACTGTAATTTAAAGTAGATCACAGGACGAAAGTAGAATTATCAAAGTAAACATGCGTGGTTACAGCAGAATAGCGCGTCGTCAACATAACAGCATAAGATTGACTGAAAATCCCTCCTCGATTTCCGTATAAGCAGAATGTCTGAGAGGAAATGTTCTAATTTAATGCCCTGGATGAGGGTGGCACGCGGGTTCTGTTCTTGGCCTTCACCCCCACCCCCCCCCTTAATTCTACGTCAAGTTTAGTTACACTTCTGCCACCCTCCTGAGGAGGTCCGGGTGTCTCGCCAACTGTGCGCAGAGCAGGAAACGCCCCTTCAGAGATCGCCTCCAAAAACATACCCGTTCGGCAACTTTATGAACACTAATGGGTGGTTAAGGCGAGGAGAGGGTTCGCTATAATGAGAGGTAATCTAGATTTGCAGCAGTAAAAAAAAAAAAAAAAGACAATGAGCAGGAAATAACAAGCGCGTACCCGAAAGTGAAAGAGGACCGCGCTGCAGCCAGAGCATGGGGATCTCTTGTCTTTATGGGGCCATGTGTTTCTAGAAACACATGGCCCCATAAAGATAAGAAAGTGCTTTGCAACAGCAGCAAAGCAGGCGAGCCAGTCCGACTCGGAGGCAAGAGGGCGTGAACCAAAAACCCTAATTTCCAATGGCAGGTCACCGTTTAGCATAAACGGTGATGCCAGCCAATGGGAATGAGGGGCGGGGCTCTTCGTTCACAATAATTCTCGCCGAGTCGAGCAGCGCTTTGCGCTGCAACGCCACGCGAGTCCTAAAAACATGGGGCAGTCATCATTAGGAGCGTATACATTGATGATACGCAAGTCTCTGCCATCTGGTTTACCATACAGAATAATTTATCTCCCTTCCGGATCTATTACGTGATGGAGGTGCTGAAATGGAACCCCCGGGGCCACCCAGATTAGCATCCCTTGCGCATAACCAGAGTAGGATGTGACATATAACTGACCCCCTCCAGCGTTTCTGTAAACATGGAAGTGAATCCCCCCACATATGCGTCTCCTGTAAACAGGCCACAGCAATATTAAACCTCCACAAATAGGCGAACACTCTTCTACGCTTTTCAGGTGCGGCCATACCACGGACATTCCATGTGATCATTTTAGTAATGTTGGCTGCCATATAACATTTTTTCTATACATATCACTAGTATAGGTCGACATTTTCTCAGACAATGTATACACCAGTAACCCTGCTAACTTCACTTTGGGCAACACAGAACGACATACTTGTGGAGATACCCACCCTTCCCATCCCCAAAAATGAACCAACTCCCCACCCCTCAGGGCAATGCCGACCCCCCCCGCCCCCCCAAACCCACCAAAGGAGACTAGGAGAGGGAATATCGCCTTCGCCCCATTACCCAATGAATCCCAAAACACAGAAAAACACAAAACCAAACTTTCATATTTTGGCTTTTGGCTTTTAGCTAATGACCAGTCTGCCGGTGGGGTGTGAGTCAATGCCTCCAGCTCCCCGTCCGGGTACTCGTCACCAGGGGTGCTAATCCCCCGTCTACCAATAGCTAGGATGTAGAGACACACCCACTTAATATTCTTACCACACCCCTGTATTCATTAGCGAAGACTATCAGATCAGTCATTATCAGAAACATTCAACCATTCCTTGGTTCCACAGACTTAGATATACTACACATACAGGTACTTATATGGGTTAATCATAAGCGTCTTCATTCGGAGCACCGCTTGTAGATTGTGACAGACGACTTTCCAGAGTCCAGGACGGTGTCTGGCAATCGTAATGTTCCATCTGGACACACCTGGACCCTGCCCAGGCTGTGGCTTCTACCACCTGTAAGCTTTTGGTCCTGTTTTTTCAGATTTCTTGGCTGCCTTGCTAAGCTTGACAATGAGGACGAACTTGTTGGGAGTACTACCACCTCTTCAGGTCTTTCTTAAGTATCCAGCCAGTCACTTGCCTCAGCCGCTGAGAAGAACAATGCCCTTCCATTACTTTCTATACTCAATTTGGTTGGGTAGAGGAGGCTGGATTTCAAGTTAAAGTCTCGTAGTCGTCGTTTTACTGCTACAAACGTTTTTTGTAGATCTTTCACCGGTTGTGTGTAGTCGGGAAAGATGGATATCTGATGTCCCCCAAACAAGAGCTGGTCTTTCGCACGTGTGATTTGCAAGACAGCATCCCGATCAGGAAAATGAATAGCCCGGCTATGATAGCTCTCAGTGGCGCATCCAGTCGCGGTGGGGGAACCAGAGCACTGTGTACTCTCCCCATGGTGAAAAACGTAGAAAGTTTCTTGGGAGCCAGTGCCCTAGTGAGCCAGTTTTCAAGGAACAGTTCGGTGGACGGTCCTTCCGCCTTTTCAGGAAAGCCCAGGAACCGTAAGTTATTTCTTCGTGATCTTTCTTCAGCATTTTCCGCACATTCATCAAAGTGCACCACACGTTTCTGGAGGCCATGAACGTATCACGTAAAGTGCTGACCTCGGATTGCAAGCTATTCATCGTTTGCTCAGTGGTTGTGACTCTGAGACCTTATGCAAGACGCAGTGGAGCAAATTCACATCAATAGCTATAGAGTCAATTTTATGGATCATTTCATCTCGAGTAGTGTGTATTGCCACCAATCCCTCTGCTACTGAGGAGGTCTGTTCCATCTACTAGTGTTGCTCATCAGCATGCTCACCTCTGCCCTTCTCCGCCATATCCTGGTGCATAGGCATGAGCTGTGCATAGTTAAGTATTTCGTTGGATTGGGCTGAGTGATTACCTTTATCTTTCACCATAATGCTTGACTGCATTTACTCCACTGGCCCCAGTGAATATTCAACGCTGCTTAACACCTCCAGCCAGACCCACCACTGTGTGTATTCAGATTCGCAATGTATTGTGGTCAGGGCCTGATCCCGGATTGCGTCCGGCCTGCCTTCTGTATCCCTGGGTGTTGGTCTCCTCCAGAACAGAAAATGGGCATAGTCTATCACCTTGACCTCTTTCTAGGGTTGGAGCCGGTGTTTCCTGCCTACTCCAGCCACGATATATATGCCAGCCATTCAATTATATAGGGTACCTATGTCCCTGGTTTAAACCTTCCCATAAATATGCCGCCTTTCAGTTCATCACAAAAGCAGTCCACTCCACTACAATCTGTGTCGTTGGAGATGCACAGAGCTCAGCTGTCCATTCACCGCTGGTCAGAATAAACTTCCAGACCACCCACTGGTCTTCCAACTATGCTATACTGCCCCACACTGCCGCCTCTCGCCCGCCGCCGTGCTGTCTGCAGAGTTTCAATTTTGGGTGCTCAGTCCGTGCCACAGCGCTTCCAATATGCTCCGTTGCTGCCCCAGGGCCGCGCTACACCCCAGGCCGATGCGCACTCCGCCTCCTCGGCCACTCATCGTGGTTCGTTGACTAAACTTCGAGCCTGAGAGACTCTCTTGGGCAAATGCGGGGGGCTCTGTCAACAAGCGGCCATCCCAGTCTGTCGTATAAGTGCAATCAACAGGAGCTTCAGTAGAAGATGTCTGTCCAGCCATGATGTTAGGCCACGCCCCGCTATTGGTGATGGATGAGGCAGAACAGCTGATGAAGCCAGGGGCAGAACTCCCCTGTCATCCTATTTAGGCCTTCATAGCAATAACTCAATGCCGCAGATGCTGATAGCCCCCAACTGACCCGCCTGCAGACATTGACCCATTCCTTCCTTCCTCCCAGCAGCAATGCTTGATTTCGACAAGGCTCAAAACAAAGAACACAGGACCCAGTAACAGTTGTAAAGTCTTCCTAGCAGGTCAACATGGCACCTCGCTTTGGCCACAGCAGAAGTAAACAGGAAATCAAATGGAGGAGGTCCATATCACAGTGGTTAGCAAAATATGCATTCTTCACCTTTGTTGATGAAATGCATGTAAATTGTGTTTTCTTTCGTACACAAAGAAGAGAGGAGTTGGCCTAACTGTTAGGGCGCTCGACCTCGGACCTGGGGAAACCGGGTTCGAGTCTTGGTAATGACGCCAAACATCCTGTGATTCTGGGCAAATCACTTAATCTCCCCGTACCTAACAAAAAATGAATGTGTGTCCTCATGTAACGTAACTGGAGCTATGTAAAGCGCTCTGATACCTGATTGGATTCGGGTCAAGTTCGCGCTATATAAAACTCTGCTGTATGATTGTGGGAGGCTTTGATTAGACAAAAGGACAGCGCACGATGGAGGACCCCAAACAGAAGGTGGTCCGGGAATCGCATGCTTACTTACCTGGTGTTCCTGATTCTCCCCTTACAGACTCCTATACAAAAATGTGGAGGGCAAAGCGAAAGCATTTATGATTGTGAAATCGACTGGAAATTAAAACATCATTTTATTTCTTTTAAACCTAAAAAAAATATGGTCTTTACACCATTGAAGGTGAGCAAGCCTGTAGCTGGGTTTACCAAGTTTGTAGCTTGTAACCATCTTCAGCAAGCGGTTGACCGTGACCCTATAGATTAAACATTGAGTATTAACTCATCATTGTGTACCGTGGCTTAGACACATTTTTGGTACCCAGCATCACTATGAGCCATGTGAGTTGAAAACGTGTAATTGAAAGTGTCGTTGTGCCTCACTGTGATCCGTGAAGGTGGCAGACGGTATTAAGCCCTTGCGTTCTCAGTACTAGAATAAAAGTATAGCTTTCGGGTGCATGTATGTTAGTTCTTTTAGGTAATATTCGGAAAGACTCATTATCCACAGACTAAGTGCATGTATAAGAACTGCAGCCTTTCCCTTCCCAGAAGGTCATTGTAACCTGCTCATGAAAAGAGGCGATTTAGCACGGAGTGTTCCTCTGCCGATTACCAGAAAGCCCTGGGCTTCAGGTCGGAGCTGAAGAACCGCAGACCATCAAGGAAAAGCAGGATCTGCCCCCGAAGTGTATTTATCTTGACATTGGGAACAATTACATAGGGCTGTCGGTTTCATCTTCTTCCTCGACGCTTTTTATGAAGCGCAATCTCTCGCGAGACCATGATTTAACAGGACACGGAGCCCTCCGCGTGCACGGGCTCGCTTCTCTTTCCTTTTCTCACAGCCTCTGTGGTAGTAAATCAAGGCCTCCTGATGGTAATGGCGATGTTCCCGTCCCTTTTAGTGCTAAGGGCACAAAAGATGCAACTAGAAGTTTGGCATCTGTTCAAACCACGTTGAGGAAGGCAACTTCCTTGGACTGCGGTACAAGGGAAACAATAATGGTGCCGTCGGTTTCTCCTGTCTGCAGTTCCGATCTGTGCGATGTTCAAGCGACATCCACAATAAAACTAATTGAACTGTTCAGGTTTTTGCAGTTCATCACTTCTCATGTGTCTTTATCCTGCTTCTTATCTGTTTGATCAAAAGACACACCATTGATGAACGGAATGCAGAACAAATCAAAACATTCACCCCTAGTTAAGCGATCTGGGTTAAATCCATTATTCTTTTGCTCACCATGTCACCCCAATATAGACCTGGCCATATGCAAATCAGTCTTGACCCTGTGCCTCATGGGAACAGTCCAGCCCGAACTGCCAAGCCAGGTCCTCCCTGGACCAGAAACCAGCATCCGAGGACCGGTTTTAGAGTTTCACCCCTCTTCATCCATGATAGCTTAAATTCAGTGGCACAGTGAGCCCAGGACCCACGTCTGGGCATACCCAGCGCACTTACGGTGAGAAAGCAAAAGACACACAATTGATGGACGGAATGCAGAACAAATCAAAACATTCACCCCCCGTGAAGAGATCTGGGTTAAATCCATCATTATTTTGCTCACTATGCCACCCCAGTTTAGACCCCGCCATATGCAAATCAGTCTTGACCCTGTGCCTCATGTGAACAGTCCAGCCTTAACTGCCAAGCCAGGTCCTCCATGGACCAGAAACAAGCATCCTAGGACCCGTTTTGGGGTTTCACCCCTCATCAGCCCGGATAGCTTGAATCCAGTGGCGCAGTGAGCCCGGGACCCACGTCTGGGCATACCATGCCAACTTAGGATGAACAAAGCAAACACAAGGAGATGATGGATGGAGCGCTGAAACCTTTCAGACACTCACTCCCAGATCTGGGTTGAAGCTCTCATCGTTCTTTAGCTCATTAAGGCGCAGATCTCTGTACTGGGGCGAATGTATGACATTGTTTAGCATTCTGTCCATCGATTGTTCATTTTGTATTTGTCACCCTGAGTGGGACGGGTATGCCCAGACATGGGTCCCGTGCTCTCCATGCCACTGGAGTCAAGCGAGCCTGGCTGAGGGGTGAAACCTCAAAACCGGTCCTAGGATGCTTGTTTCCAGTCCAGGGAGGACCTGGCCTGTCAGTTCGGGCTGGACTGTTCCCATTGGGCACATGGTCAAGACTGATTGCATATGGCTGGTTTCAAATTGGAATGGCATGGGGAGCAAAAAAACGATGGATTTAGGCCCAGATCTCTGTACTGGAGTGAATGTATGACATTGTTCTGCATTCTGTCCATCTATTGTGCTTTTTGCTCTTATCTGTTTGATGGTCTATTGACCTGTCCAACTGTCTAGTGGTATATTTTCTGTCTCTCTATCCATCATTCTGTGCATTTTTTGATAGCTCTGCCATCTGTTTATCGGCCTATCTGTGAGTATGTCTGTCCATCAACCTGTCCAACCATCTTTTATCAGTCCCTTAGTTAGCTGTCTTTTTTCAATCAATGTGTCCATCAATTGGTCTGTATTCTGCCTCTGGTCTGTGGATCAAGTCATTGCTTGGTCACTATGTCGTTCTGCTCTTTTTTCTGTGTGTTTATCCATTTGTCCACTTGTCTGACTATTCATCTGTATAACAGATAATTGCTTGAAAAGTAAAATGTACATACAATAAAGACAATGTACTATGTAGACTCATTCAGTTTTGTGTTTGTTTCTATTTTGTGTAGACTTTGATAGCTTAAAAAGACAGACTATAACATTCAGAATAAATTAATATGGGCTCAATGTACATCATACTTTCTAAGAATTCTCTCTCTACTAAATGATATGTCACGTATGACTTCAATAATAGTTTCTACACTGTTCGACTTTGGTGTCCGAGGCAAAAAGAAAAGCATCAAGTGCATTGTAAGGCTATCTGTTCCACCATTCATTGCTACGTAAACAGCCCTCTGCAAGCGAACCACCCAAGAGAAGATGTTTTCGGGCTATCTTAAGTTAATGCAAGAGATGACATTGTCTCAGACTTCAACTTTTTCAAGAGTTGGCCTGTCTTTTCCACTTCAGAGAAGGCAGCAACCTTTCAATTATAATTTACTTGCTTCTTGGACTGTGCCCCGAGCTCCAGGACAGACCTCTTCGGCCCTGAAGCTCAATGTGGTTTCAGAGCCCACATCAAGGAAGAGTAAAAATCTTCTGCCCCAAAAGTAATCCTCATTGTTTATCGTTGCCATGTTGATTTTGATCTCCGAGGCTCATAATCTGTCCTGTTCCACTTTCCTGCTCCTTCCCAAGAGCTTTTTCTTTTTCTTTTCTTTTACTGTTTACGTTTTATGCCCGTCTGCCATAATTATGTAGTTAAATTAACTATTAAAAGATTTTGTGGAGCATCTATAGCAGGCCCATACCAAATTCTGTAGATGATCCACTTTTTCCACATAGTGCACTGAAGATGTGGCACAAAACTGGCGATCTCTAAACACATTTGCTCATCAGACTGAGGTCAGCTTTTCGTTTAAATCACTAGTGGCCCCACCACATCTTTGTTTTCCTATCAGTCTCTGTCGCTGAGACATTGCAGCTACACCTACTAATCGTTCATGCATTTTTTCTTGTTTGAGTCCCGCCCTATCGGTCAGTTTTTGAGAGCTAGTTCTCGGTTCTGAGTTCGATGTGAAAGTTCCCACCTTGTTCAAATCAAGTTTGTTCCCCCTTTGATTCAATAGTTTCAGGAGTTATTTACTTTGCTGGTTATATGGGAATAGCACAATCATTCTCTTGCCTGACACTGGGATCAACCTTCTAGATTCAACTGAATTCCCATATCTTAGATGTACATCTCTACGTCTTTCACCATGGAAAGGAGAAGGGTGGTTGCTCATCAGTGCTGATCCTCTGCTAGCACAGCTCCTTCTTCCACTGATGGCTCCCTCAAGCAAAGAGACAATACAGCATGCCGTCAGCACTTTAGCGGTATTTTCTTTTCTGCTTCTTCTTTCCCATTATTTCTTATAGTTCCAGTTCAGCTGCAAATATTTGACTATGTCAGGACAAGAGTTCTAGGTTTCCTCTTGCTCATGCTTTTTGGATGGGGCGATTGAGTGAACGCATCTTGTTGAGGAACTTAAAATCAGGACAAGATGAGAATGTTCAAAGGATATTTCAGCAAACAGGCAATCGCGTTCACTAGCACACTACAGGTTGTAATCTTCAAAATGTGTAGTTCTTATTCTACAGAATCCATACCCTCATTGTTTGACTTTAAGTTTGGTTCCAGGAAGGAAACAGTACATATACAGATGCTGGTGAATATTTTCTATTACCACCCCTTTTTTTCTACTCCCAGTAGAAGAACTGTGGTAATAGTAGCCCGATCTACACACTAAAAGGCATCTTCTGGACTATGCGTGTGGGCACACCCAGAATAATTACTGATGTCTTTATAGATACAAAAACACGACTGAGATACAAGCTCCTGCTTGTGTGAAGCTAACAGAGCACACGCAGACCGCATACATGCACCTCATTAGTCCAGAGCAGGCCAGTCCCCATACATGCCCAAGGATGTTGAATGTGCAGGAGCACAGTGCCACACTGCTCCTTTGAATGCATGGTGGACTTAGAACAGACATCTGCCCAGGAGAAGCCAAAGCATTAAAAGCCTCATGGACATGAACGGCCAACTTGACCCTCGGATAGTTCCCTCTACTTGGTATGCTCACTACTAAGCTTTTACTATACTAGCCCATGAGAGGAGGCACTGCCCAGTGGCAGAGTCACCCTTCATGAAATTTAAAATCTTAGACCACCTTAGAAATGATCTCCATGAGCAGCTCTTAAATCCAGACAATCCAGAGAGCAAGATCTCTCATTCAAAGGGCAGCTACCTTCTATGACTGAAACAGCAGCATAACCAAATATGTCTACAGTTAACACCTCCCACGATCCCCTGGTAGACTAGTGTAGTAAAAAACCACCAAGACAGCGTACGCTGGCAGCAGAAGGCTTTAACGTCTACCACCCACCTCCACATATGATACTCTAAGCCGTGGTTCGACCCCAGCTTCTTTTGAAAAACATTGAAGTTTGTAACATTGCTATATAAAAAAAATCGAATAGAGACTGTGTTACTGTATTGCTAGGGAATTGTGTTACAAGACAGTTTGCATTGCCCCCTTGCCAGGCTCAGTACGGTTGGTGTGAAAGGTCTGCATAATACATCTTCATGCATCTGGTTATAGGGGCGCTGAGAGATGAGGAAGCATGCAACAGGCAGGGATTAAGGACGGTCTGCAGACTGTTCAATCGTTGTTGCTCAACTGCAGATGCAGTGATTTCTTCTGGTCAACCAGCAGGAGTTTGGATTACAGCACCATCACAGATGGTCGTTGATCGGGATCATGGAGTGGACGTACTTTCTACTGCTTCCTGGATTGGTCTAGTGGTCAATTGGCTTCTTAGCAAGTGGATAATATGTCTAATTTTCCTGCCTCTTGTAAAGCTAGTAGGATACCTGGCAACACCTAGTAAATGGACACACCAGTTGTAAGTGAAAAATTAGGAATAAAAATTGTCTTCCCAGCTCAAAGGAGCAAAATCCAATGGAATGTGACGCTGGTTGTTTTATTTAAAACATTGATGTATGTGGCGTGTAAAGGGACTAACATGCTACAAAATGGCTTCTTTCAGAACCGGCACGAGATGCTTGCTGTGGAGCCGATTAACGAACTTCTAAGGGACAAGTGGAGGAAGTTTGGTGCAGTTTCTTTCTACATAAGTGTTGTTTCATATCTCATTGCCATGATCATTTTCACGTTGACTGCATTCTACAGACCACTGGATGGCATCGTAAGTAACAACGGATTTACCTATTGTGAAATGTTTATCACGATCTGCGTACTAGGTTAAAAGACATTTATATTTAAAGCAACCATCTAAACATTTCAGGCAACATCGAGCTATCTTTAAAAGAATAGCATGCGCTCTTAAGGAACTGGTGTACTTAATTTGGAAATTCGCAGTTTTGTTAGAAGAAAATTGGGTGAGGATCCAGATTACGTGATGGTCATCAAATAAATCAACTTGTAGCATAAAATAATGTAAATGCAATTTAACAAGTGTCATATTATGCCAATAATTTTTGTCAGCATGATGTCTAAAAATAATTCAGGCAGTATTCTGCAAAATATGGCTATTCTCTAATAGTGTTTAACAATGCAAACCCTTATTAAAAAAACAATGGTATTTACTACTGCTTTTTTTTTATTTTTTTTTAAACAATTTTTATTGTTTTCTTTCAACACAGTACAATACATCAACTGTTGATCACTTATTAGTTTTCCAGCATATAAAAAGATCTCAAGTGGCTCAACCCCCCACCTCCCAACAACACCCCCACGCATACTACTGCTTCTTTTAAGGCTGATGTTCTTGCTTCTGATAATCATAGAGTGTGATGATTGACCTCTAATCAATTTATTCAAAGACAAGGGAACCCATTAGGGAAAACAAGGACCTTGGGTAGTGATTTTTTTACAAAAACAATGGTCCTTGATAAGGCTCAGTATTAATAGAAATGAATATAGAATGCAATCTCTTCTATATAGTCACTGTCCATCCAGACAGTGAGATTTAATCAATCTATACGTTCAAAAATTCTCAGCGACAAATGAATAAAGTGGGACACAGTCCTATATCCTACATGGAACATTAGACATAAAAGAACAGATAATCAGGCAAAACAACAAGGCTTGTTGGTAAATATTCGTGGTTAAACAAGCGTAATGAGCAACCAAAAACCGTTACAAATTAGATATGGATACCTTAGTGCGCGCCGAACGAACAGACGGACATTGCTCTGCCCCGGACCCCCGAGCTCGTAGCACCACACGGATTCTACTGCTTGTAGCCGGATTTCCCTCATGTCTGCCTCCAGTAAACTGCCGGTACAGACTCCTTGCTAAGTTTTAACTAGCAACGCCGAATAATTCATTTATTCAAGCCCCACCACCTTCCCCACGGATATCTCCGGGCATCCTGCGCTGTAACAAACAACGACCATTGCCTCATCGAGTTGTATGTCTTTCAGGCAATTATTTCAGTTTGTCCTGATGATGATCCCATTATTTGTCTAGAAGTGATCGAAACATCGTTGACTTTTTAAACCGTGTATACAAACGTATTCATATCTAATTTGTAATGGTTTTTGGTTGTTCATTACGCTTGTTTAACCACAAATATTTACAAACAAGCCTTGTTGTTTTGCCTGATTGTCTGTTCTTTTATGTCTAATGTTCCATGTAGGATACAGGACTGTGTCCCACTTTATTCATTTGTCGCTGAGAATTTTTGAACGTATATATTGATTAAATCTCACTGTCTGGATGGACAGTGACTATATAGAAGAGATTGCATTCTATATTCATTTCTATTAATACTGAGCCTTATCAAGGACCATTGTTTTTGTTAAAAAAAAGATTGACCTCTAATCAGCATTCTGGTGGGGGAAAGGCTGACGGAGTATTTTAGTGGGAATTGGGGTTCCTCGACTAGTGAAGTCAGTGAGTGGGAAGTGGTGAAAACGGAGATGTGGGGGGAGTGCATTAGTAAAGTCTACGGTATTACGCAACAGTTGACTAGAGAGGTGGAGGCAATGAAAGGGAAGTTGGCAGAGCTGTGCGACACTGAATCCCACGGTGGGAGTGGAATTGATTAACAGTATGCATACACTGGGGGAAACATGGGACTGGCTGGACCAATTCACATACAGAATTCCGTTAGAGACTGCATAGAGAGGGAGACAGGCCAAATATGCTCCTGGTGTGGCTGTTAAAGTGAGA
This sequence comes from Triturus cristatus, assembly GCF_964204655.1. Lineage (NCBI taxonomy): Eukaryota > Metazoa > Chordata > Amphibia > Caudata > Salamandridae > Triturus > Triturus cristatus. The sequence continues at coordinate 222,203,071 of NC_140594.1, read as the reverse complement.
AGATAATAGACTCCCCATGATGGCTCTGAGGAGGCTTGATGGTACTTTGGCATCGACGCAGGTGGGGGTTAATGGGGCGCTTAGGACTCACCTGGAGGGGATGTATATGGAGGGACACCATGTGGAGTAGCTGTGGTGACTGCCGGGCACAGGTGGATCTTAAGGTGGTCTCCCAAAATCACAGCGAGGGGCTAGAGGTGGAGTTGATGTTGGTGGAATTGTGAGGGACATTGGGAAAGATGGCTGGGAGAAGTCTCCGGGTGGAGACAACTTCCTGGTGGAATTTTATCAGACTTTTACAACGCCTTTGACGGAACTCTTGTTGGAAGTTTATAGGGAGGCATTTAGGTATGGGCAGGGCCGGATTTGCCGTAGTGGGCACCCGGCATTTCCCCGGTGGGACGCTAGGGTGGGGGCCTGTTTTGTGCCCCTAGGGGACCTTTTTTTTTTTTACCGGGGTTCGGCAATATCGCCCCCCCCTGTTACAAAATTGTCTGAAACCAGCCCCCCGCAAACTGCTCGGCTGCACCACCCCTCTCTCCAGGGGAGCCGGCCGAGCAGTTTGCCAGGGCCAGTTTCGGTTCCCAGTCTGGCCCTGGGAAGCTGTTTGTGTGGTACCCAAACTGGGTGGGGATGTTATGGATCCAGCGGCTTATAGGCCCCTGACCATGTTGAACGTAGACACGAAGGTGCTATGTAAAATACTTGCAAAGTGTCTTAGAGCGGTGGTGGGGATACCTCGTGTAAGAGGACCAATGTGGCTTCATTCCGGGATGGAGTACGGCCAGGAACTTGCGTAGGCTGGCTCATGTGTTGCATTTGGTTGAGGGTAGCAATGAGGAATCAATGGACAGTATGAAAGCATTTGATACGCTTGACTGGGAATATCTGCTGTAGGGGTTTGGGACGCATGGGATTTGGTCTGGGTTTCTGGGTGAAGCTCCTCAATTGTGTGCCTCAGACCCGGGTCCGTAGCAGCAGGTTGGTGTCAGAAGACTGGGCGGTAGAGAGGGGTACACAACATGGGTGTCCCTTTACCCCACTGCTGTTTGCATTGGTTATGGAACTGTTGGTAGTGAGGCTGTGCAGTGACCTGCAGGATTATGGAATAAAGATAGGGGACGGTATGCATTTGATATCATTATATAAGGACGATGTATTTTATTTGTGGAGGCCAAGGGATTTAGTGCATCTGTTGATAAACAACCTAGATGAATTTGGATCTGTGGCTGGGCTCAAGATTAATAGGAATGAGACACTGCCATTCCCTCTGGGGGTGTTACAAAATAGTATGGGATCTGAATTGGCTTAGATGGGAGACTGAGGCCTTCTGATACTGAGGATTATGATTGGGTATGGTGTGGAGGGACAGAGGCGACACAACATGGACAATAAGCTGGGGGGATTGACAAAGTCAACTGCTTTTTGGAATGCATTGCCATTATCACTGGCAGGTTGAATTGCTGTAGCTGTATTATGTACTGAAGTCACTTCTTACAATTGCCCATTGTACGTTCAAGGCACTAGATAGCTTGTTGATTTACTAGTGTGGGTGGGAAAGAGCAGCAGGGTGGCACTGGCAGCACTTAAACTGGACCAGGAAGAGTGAGGCATGAGCGTCCCTGACGTCGAGTTGTATTATGCTTCCTAGCTGCAGCACGCAGCGCAGTGGTTGACGGAGGAGGGCAATTGGGAGAAACGGCTGCTGAGGGGAACGTGTGGAAATGTGTCCCTGCTGGAGTTGTTGATGATAGGGGTGAGAATGCCACAACACTTTCCACACTTGGTGTGGTGAACTGCGGCGATCTGGGAGAGTGTGATTGGCAGAGTCCTGAAGAGGCCGCCATTTGCAGTAGATTTAAGTAGTTGGTCATTGTTGCCATTTAAAGGTATTAGCGAGAGTATGTCCATAGCTCGCTGTTGAAAAGGGGGCTGTGAGATGCTGGGGGACTTCTATCCAGAAGAGCGGTTTGTTATGTTTGAGTATGCACAAGTTGAGTTTGCGGTAGTGGCGTGTCACTTTTTACAATATGCTAAAATTGCCAGTACGTTCAGGGAGATGTGGCGGAGGTTTCTGGAAGCCCCCAGCCGATCAGAACCGCTGCAACTGTTGCTGACAGTGGGAGATGGAGGGCGGGTGGTGACTGTTTTATGGCATGCTTAGAAGCAACAGGGCCAAGGGGATTTGCAAAGCTAGGCAAGTTTATGTGGATATTTTGGAGGAACCTGTCACGGACAAAGCGTGGGCTGAGACATTTTTCGCTTGTGTGTTGGGTGTCCTGTAATCCCCAGTTCAAATTGATCCATTTTAACCAAGTACCCGTACCTATTTGACACCAATTAAGCGGAGTAGAATGTATGCTAATAGATCAGCGGACTATTCCGATGTGCGGCGGTGGGTGCCGCATTTTGGCACTTGGCCTGGATGTGTCCCATCGTGAGCACATACTGGGCGCCGGTGACGGCGAGACTGAGCAAGGTGACTAGCATCGGGTTGGGGGGAGGCCCCTGGACAGTGTCTTCTAGGTATGGTTCTGGTACCCCATGTGGGGTGGTGGAGGGTGGCGATGAGATGGAGGTTTCTACAGTTAGCACTGGGCATTGATGAGTAGCAATGTGAAGGTAGGGCAGCGCGTTCCATCGGTGTCCCTGTGGGGTAAGGATATAGTAGAATGGACCCTAGCAGAGGAGACGCATATTTGATTGTCGATGGATGACAGAGTGAAAGAATTTGGAGATCTGGGCCGCGCTACTGGAAGCAGAGGAGGTGGCACTGGGACTGACGGTGACTGGAAAGGTGAGGGAGGTGAACATGCAGAACGCACATGGGGAGTGGGTGGAGAGGAGTGAGGACACACAGGGGTCAGTTGCGCCGAATGGGTGAAGAGGTTAGTGATGATGGGAGAGGAGATTCTGAGGAGGTCCCTTGTGATCCCAGACATTGTGGCCAGGGTTTACATGTATGTAGTCATTGTTCTGAGAGGGGGAGGTGGCTCTCCAGTCAAGCTGGAAGTGTTGACACTGTGATCCGTTATGATTGTATTTTTGTCTATTGTGATGCAACAGTCTTCTTTTTTGTATCAGTGAAAACTATAAGAACACAGTTAAAAAAATTTGCATTATGTTACTGACAACACACACGCAACACAGGGGGGCGAGAGGTACCACCCTTTCCTAAATACTACCTTCTGTAACACTGCAACACACCAAGGAAAGGAAGGGGTAAATCATGACCTATTGTCTCAAAGGGAGTTGCTCAGCATTCTGTAGTGGGAAATCCCTTTGTATTTAAATAATGCCCTCACACACTAGATAGTGTCATGCTTCATCAAAGGGCACACATCATCATCCTGACGCAAACCAACAGCCAGAATGAAGCAAAAAAAAAACATTTTTTTAATGTTATTATCAAAAAGTTGAGGAACTAGAATCAATCCCTCTGTCCCACCTGGGTTCAGGATCCTCTAAACACTTCCCCTGGAAGGATTAAAAATGGCAATAGGCGGGATATTCCTGGACCCTTCGTATCCGTGCCACGTAATATATTTATTGTGTTAATCTATATACAAGTTTCGACCTTCTGTATGCCCCGGAGGGTGTAAAGCCTTCCTCAGGATTAGGATAACTCTTACATAGGCATATTCTGCACTCCCCTACATTCAGTACCTTATGTCTTCAGGTATAAGTGTAGTAAATTGTAATCGCTCTTTCTCGTTCCCACTGCAACTTTTCTCAGGAATATCCTACAAATATAGTACTTTCGAGTCACTCTTCAACCCAAGTGGGTTTAGGAGTGACTTGAGAGTGCTATATTTGTTGAGAGGGGGAAGAAGACCACATAAATTGTTTTTAATGAGGGAGCTGCAGGTGATGCAGCGTGGAATGCAAAATCCCTCGCTTCATCACAGATCACACACAATACTACATACGCTGGTGGGGCCCATAACACCAACATACACCCATCTAATAACCTGTTTCAAAGAGGTGATTGTTCCACTCGCTGTAATGGAAGAGAGTACTCACATAACCCAATTCATAAAGATCTAAACTTCACCTTTAGTACTCCTCCCATGAATAGGCCATGGATCTACTAGCTGCAGGTTGAAGTGATAACGAAATCCATAACATCATTTATATAAATACATTTTCTCAAATAATAACGACCCAACACAGTTCTTGTAATGAATATTGAATTTTTATCTAAATAATTGAAATTCGATTCTCTAGGTTTTAATCAAGCAAAATAGATCATCATAGTTACCTATTCTGGCTAAAAGTCGCCCTCTAAGTCAAAATCTTGGTCATCAGTTCATACTGTCAGAGTCTTTGGAAACAGCTGTCCTGCAGTGTCATCGTCAGCATAACGTCAGGAAATCGCAAATCTTCTGAAGGGTCTCGACTGAAATCTCTCAGAATAATAATAATCTAACCTCTCTAGTCTACCATTTTTATAGCAAATTTACATTCCAAAGTGTAACGATTGATATTTTGGACAAGTTTGATTGGTCCGTCGGGGAAAGTTCGACTTCTTTCCCATACATATAATGTGTCTTTAGATATAGTTCCAATCCACACAATAGTATCTTTTCATTGTTTCTTTCAGAGCAGCTGGCCGAAAGCCCGGGAAATAGCCTTGGTTGTCACAGTTGAGTCGGGGTCGTGTAAAGGCCGCGGCTGCTGATGGCGACGCATGCGCACTTCACCCAGAGATGCTCATAATGGAGTTGTTCTCGTCTAACAGGGACGTCGGCCATTTTGTGGCCACCAAATGGTCAACTTAAGCAAAGAAACACAAAAATGTAATTAATACATAGAAATGACTAATAATCTGTTATCCCCTTATTAATACCCATATGTGTATGTATTTATCTAGCAGGAGCAACACTTAATACGGGTTATATTCACATTAATAAAGCACAAATCACAAATACATCACAAAAGCAACATATAATCATGCAGTTTCTGAATATATTTTATTAATATGCATACAAATTCAGTTTACGTCATTAGTTAGGCCATGCCACTGCAATTCCCACGTATATTTCTCATATTAGTAATGTTGATCAATTCACACAGCAAACCATTAGTATAATTACTATTAATTAATTAATCTTATTAATCTAAACATGCAAAATGGAGAGGGTATACGATTTTATGGTTTATATGTTTTTATTGAAAATCAGCCCAAAGAACATGCGTCGAAACCCAAGTACACATTCCTATGATATAACTACCATCTGGGTCATTGTCGTTCTTCTTTTAAACCGAAGTGTGCTTAGCTGAATAATCATTTAATCAAACACAACTTTCAAATATAAACCCTCCTCCCCCAATAAAAGGCCCCTCCAAACAAAACAACCCCCCTCCAATCTCCCAAACCCCATCCTCCCCCCTCCCTGGCTCCACGTCTTTCCCAAGGTCCCACCATTAATGCCCGTCTCCCACTGGAGTCTCCGCAATACGTAACAGTCTTAGATATCGGGGACAAGTGACTTCCCTAAACTCTGAGGCTAAGAGTGATAAAAAGGGCTTCCATAACTCCCCACATCTGTCCCCTTCCCCCGCCATGGTTAGCGCTAGCTTTTCCATCCTAAGACATACCACAACCGATGGAGCCATCCCGTGAAGGTCGGTAGCTGGGGTGTACGCCAGTGCGCAAGTATATTTTGTATAGCAGACCCCAGCGCGATGTTTATCAGCCTGCCTCTGCGTGAGCGCAATGGGTATGTCAGAGGGTTGGGCAGACCTAAAATTACATAAGCAGGGAAACGTGGTATCTCCGTCTCGAAGTGATTATCCACTTCATCCAATACCCGCTTCCAGTAAGATTGGAGATGTGTGCAGTCCCACAATATGTGCGTTAGACTACCCAATTGACCACCACCCCTCCAGCATGTCGCCTCCCGAGAGTGGTCCATCGCATGTAAGCGCTCCGGGGTGTAATACCAGTATGTCACAATCTTCGTGAGAGTCTCTGTGAGCCCCATGTGGTATGCCGAGTGCCGTGCCCTGTAATAGATGCCCTCCCATTCTTTATGACTCAGTGTTCTTCCCAGTTCTCGTTCCCATCGGTTCCTGCTAGAATTATATGTGTGTTTGTGTTTGACCTGCAACTGTTTATAGAGATCGGAAACGAGGTGTTTGTCTGATGTGCGTGTAATAAGCCATCGCTCGTAGGGGAAGAGGCGCCAGTCTGCCCCGGAGCAAACCTGTGGCTGGAGAGCCCAATGTCTCACTTGCATATACCGCAACCTCTCTGTCACCGGTAGCCCGTAATCTCTCTGCATCTGTACGAACGAGTGTACTCCCCCCTCTCCATAAACATGACACAGGGACCGGCAACCCGCTGCCTTCCAGCTCGCAAAGGCGGCATCCTCTAATCCTGGGGTGAAGTCGGGGTTGCCCATCAGCGGGGTAAGCGGGGACGGGAACGATGTGAGTTCATGTGTGAGATTAGTGGTGTCCCAAACCTCCAGAGGGACCCGCGTAATGTAGGAGGCATATAGGTTAGGCGGACGGTGCGCCTTGCGCAAGAAAGGAATATCCTGTAAAGGACGCGCAGCCACCGCCTGATCTTGAAATAGCCAATGTTTCTTGGATTCCCATCTGCTCCACTCCACCAGATATCTCAGTTGGGCTGCTTGAAAGTAGAGCCCCAGATCTGGGATTCCTAGTCCACCCGCTTCCGGAGCTAATACCCCCAGCGCCCGTCGCATTCGCGGTTTCTTCCCGTTCCAGATAAACCGGGCCAGGTCTGACTGCGTCGTTCGAATCCATCCCGCTGGCGGACGGAGAGGTATAGTGCGGAAGAAATAGAGAATCTGTGGAAGAATGGTCATTTTAACCACCGCAATCCTACCCAACCACGAGAGGGGGTAGTGCCGCCATCTGTCAAGTTCCTGGCGAATCCTGTCGCGTAACTGCGCGTAGTTCGTCTGAACCACTTAAGAAAGCGATGGGGCCAATTGGATCCCCAAGTATGGTATCGTGCCCGTTGCCCAACGAATGGGAAGCCGGGATTGCAAATGATCTTGAGTGGACCGTGACAGCGACAGGTCTAGGGCTAAGGATTTCTCTGCATTCACTTTGAACCCGGCAGCTTGCACGAAAACCTCCAGTTCTGCCCAGCACGCTGGGAGGGCGGGTCCCGGATCAGATAAGGATAATAATACATCATCCGCATATAGACTGATTGTATGGACGAAGCCCCCAAACCGGATTCTCGTGATTTCAGGGTTTTGTCGCACCCTCTGAGCCAACGGCTCCATATAAAGGGAAAAGAGGAGGGGGGGACAACGGACATCCCTGCCTTGTGTCTCTCTCAATGTGAAATCGAGAGGATGTGTACCCGTTCACTCTAACAGTAGCTGTGGGGGATCTATAACAGTTGAGGATATGCGTGCGGAATCGGTCGCCTATTCCTGCTTTTTCCAACACTTGCTCTAAAAATGGCCAGTGTACCGGTCGAACGCCTTTTCGGCATCAATGGCTAGCATCATGAACTCCCCTGGGACCCGAGTAGCCCTTTCTATAAGATGCAAAATCCACTTAGTATTATCAGTCGTTTGCCGCTCAGGGATGAAGCCCGCCTGATCCGGGTCTGTGAGTCCTGGCACAAGAGGGCCGAGGCGGGAGGCCAGTATCCCCGTGTATAACTTAAGGTCTATGTTAAGGAGTGATATCGGGCGGTAAGAGCCACACTGCGATCCGTCCTTGCCCGGTTTAGGAATTACTGCTATCGATGCCTCCAAGAGGTCGCCTGGAATAGCTCCCTGAATGGCAAAGGAATTGAACAGCCTGGTGAGGATCGGGGCCAACAGGGAACAAAATTTCTTATAAAAAATAGCGGGAAAACAGTCTGGACCAGGGGCCTTTCCCAGTTTAAGCCGAGAAATGGCAGACACCACTTCCTCCGTTTGAATGCTTCTTTCTAGATATTCGGCCTGTTCAGGTAATAAAGCCGGCAATGTGACAGAATCCAGGAAGGCCACCCCCTCAGAGCGGGCCAGCGGGGCCTCCGCACACAGGGTCGCATAGAAATCGCGGAATGCCTCTGCAATATCTCTATCGTCCGTTACTGTTGTGCGATCTTCCCGAGAGATCAATTTAACTCCCTGTCGTTGACGAACCTCTCTGAGCTTATGAGCCAAAAGGCGCCCACATCTGTCCCCACCCGCATAGTAGGCATGTCGCAGCCTCAGTGCCGCAAACTCCGCCCTGTCTTGGTCGAGCGCTGTCAACTGTTGGCGAGCTGCTTTGAGTTGCCGCCATACTCTCGGGGCGCCCGCCCGCTGGTGTATCCGCTCCAATTCCCTCACCTGTTGTGTAAGCTCTTCCCGTTCGCGTCCGCGCTCCCTATTGTCCGTCGCCGAGATCGAGCTAAGCTCCCCTCTAAGGACCGCCTTCAGCGCTGCCCACTGCGTTGCCAGCGAAGTGTCTGTTGTCATTATGTGTGAGATAATCATGAATCTTGCGCTTGATGTGTTGAACCACCTCTTCTCTCTGCAAGAGAGCATCCCTGAGACGCCACACTCTGGAAGGACGCGGTGTGGGCGGAAGAGTGAAAATAGCGGTCACCGGAGCATGGTCCGATAATGACGCCACCCCCATGTCAGCTGCTGTCGAGAGCGCCCGCAGCGGTGCAGAAACTAAGAGATGATCTAATCTGGCGTAGGTCTTATGCGCATTAGAATAAAAGGAGTAGTCCCTGTCGTGGGGATGCATGGTGCGCCAAAGGTCGCATAGCCCCAAATCTTGCAAACGCGCAAGCCCTCCGCAGAAATGGCCCCGACTTGATGAAAACGCTGACTGGCTCTATCCGGAGCGTTATCGAACACCAAGTTAAGATCCCCCCCGAGAATGACATGGCGGGCTGGTGTAGTCGTGGCCTCTGAGTGCAGAGTGTAAAAATCGCTCGGGTCCCTCATTCGGGGCGTATATGGAGCTAATAGTAAATGGCATCCCCCCAAGGGCAAAGCGATAGGTCAGGAGGCGCCCCCTGATCTCGGCCACCCTATGAAGGACCTTCCCCCGAAACCGTTGTGCCACCAGAATCGCCACCCCAGCTGTCTTAGTAGGCCCGGAAGAAAAGAACTGAGTGGGGAACCTCCGGGACCTAAGGCGATAGCAATCGCGCGCTAATAAGTGGGTTTCCTGCAGGAGGCAAAGGTCTGCTTGGTAATTTTCTAGGTATGATAGGACAGCTTTACGCTTAACTGGGTTATTAAGACCCCGGACATTCAGGGTCAATACTTTAAGTGTAGTGGGTGGCATGATAAATATCACATGAGGACACTGCAGCTGTAAAGCAACAGGCATCGCGGCTCTAGAGTTTCCGATGTGTAAGCGAGTCAGGGACATGGGGGTGCAAGTGGAGGTTCCGGCTTTAAAGGGGAGGCGAACGTGGAGCCCCAGTCCCTCTCCCTCCCCTACCCCAACAAACCCCTTAAAAAAAAAAAATACCCCAACAATGAGAACTAAAAATATATAGTCCGTCACTCGTCTGCGACTGGTAAAGAGTCATTGGGGTGTGTCCACCAACCGTGGAAAGAAGCCTCCCTCCCGCCGAAGGGCTGGATGTAAGAAGAGAAATACCTCAGGTACCGTGCGTGTCCAGTTCAGCCACTCTGAGAACCTGAAAGATCCGTTGACACAGATTCCAACGCCGACAGACGGCCTTTCGTAATCTCCGCAGCTGGTGGTTTCTTGAGACAGCGTCTACACCCCTGTTGACGCCAACGAGGCCCAGCAGTTCCCGCACCGGACGTGGAGGCCCCCTCTCCATCTTCTTCCTCCGGGAGGTCCACACCCAGCAGTTTGCCGGCCTCGGACAGAGAGCGCAATTGGTACAGTTTGTCATCTTTACGAAACACCAAGCGGAAGGGGTGACCCCAGCTGTAAGGAATGTTATTTTGCTGAAGGTGCATCGTGATGGGTCTGAACAGGCGCCTTTTTTGTAGCGTGAGAGCGGACAGGTCTTGGTACAGCACCGGTCTGTGATCACGAAATTGTAAGGGGTGCATACGGCGTGCCTTTTGCATTATCATCTCCTTGGTACGGTAGTCCTGCACGCACACTAAGATGTCCGACGGAGGGGCCGACGGTGCCCTGGGGGGACCCACTCTATGCGCCCGATCTATCCCCAAATTCGTGTCCAGGATGTGGTTGAATAATTCCCTCGCATAGGTGAAAAGATCCTTCAAGTCGTCATCCGTTTTCACGCCCCTGATTCGGATGTTATAACGACGAGAGCGGTTCTCGAGGTCCTCAAGGTGTCCTTGAAGGTCCACCTGTTGATCATGCAGTCTGATGATCTTCTGCTGTAGATTTGTGATTTCCTCGTCCCTTCCATTGCTCTTGCCCTCCAGGTCCGCCACCCTTTCACCAATGCTATCCATATCGCGGCGGACCTCTTTGAGCTCAGACGTGAGCTCTTGTTTGAAAGTTTGGATATCATCCCGTAATGCTGTGAACATTGACTCCAGGAAGGCTTTAGTGATGGGCTCAGAGCCCCCGGCATCCGGCTTCCCCTTTCCGGTCCCCCCGGCATCTGCCGTCGTAGCCATCTGACCACCCGGGGACCTGGAGAACAGATCCTTAATATTTTTGTCCTGCCGTTTCGGTGATGTGGACATAGCGCGACCCGCAAAGCCCCGTGTGTGTCCTGCAGAGATCCTGTCCCCTTCTCACCAGCTCCTCGTCAAGGGGACAAGACCCGGGTATACGATTTTAAAAGAAAACCCTACTCCAGCACAGGTCTGTAAGACAAACACTGTTTATGAGATCTCATTCCCCTGTAGGATATTCCTGAGAAAAGTCTGCAAAGGGCTTTCGTCTGCGCTGGAACACATCGCCATGTTTTTATAAATTTTTGGTCCATTTGAGCTAGAATCAATGTTATTGTTAACATATGCAGATTAAGCAGCAGATGATAAATGATGGCTAATACTGCAAATCCTTAATTATGCTGAAAATGCCATGGCTGCAAAATTGCATAATTCTAGTGGCCCTACCTATAGGCTCACTATCTGCACAAATCCCCCACTTCATGAGCAGCTTTTCGTGGGTTACGGTATAGGTGGTAATTACCAGGGCACAAAGCACAACAAAGCCAAAAGAACTGTTTCATGGCCTAGGAAAAATGGGGGCGTGGCTGTGAAAAGTATGATTGGTAAAATATAGGTCCTTACCGCAGTCCCATTTCAGGCAGTAAGAGGTGTTTGTACACTACTTGGAATCCTCATTTGGGTGCAAAGTTTGCCCAGCTCGTGCATTTCTTTCCTATACAGATTTCTCCAGGTAAAACCGGTGAAGACGAGCGTAGGGAAAAATAATCTTGAGTTGTAGAACTAGGAGCGAAAAAAAACATACGTTATTAATATGTGTTCCCAATTCTGTGGAACTTGGAATGGGGGAGATAATACCAAAACCAGGGTAAAATAAATAATGCCTTATTAGTAAGTATTACCGTTCGGGATTACCACAACCAGTGTAATGAGCGCTACAGGCAGTAAGTGGATCTGTTTGGCTACTTGCACCCAGTTTAGGGAGAGAAGAGCCAGAGAGTAAAAAAAATCCATTGAAGAAGGTGCAGGAAAATCAGGGATGCTGTATTCTGGAGGTGCTAAATGCATCAAACTGGCATAGGCAAAGAGCCTCCATTGGTTTTTTCAGGACTCGATGGCACCATTAAATATTGAGGTACCTTTCTGGCCCTGAAGTGAAATGTGCATGCTTTGCTTCACAACCCCACTGTGAGGCAATGAAATCCAACGCAGTGTCTACATGTACACCCAAGTTCATTATCTTGGAGACAAGTAGGGAGCAGTAAAAAGACAGTATCTTAATTGCCTTGACATGCTGAGGTCTCACCATTGAAACTCCTACGTAGCTCTGCATAGTGAATTATATTTCACCCAGCGAATATCGCAGTTAAAACACAATAGGAGTTACAATTAATTATTTCAATTTTGGCTAGCATGTGTTATCTTTTTCTGGTATTTGCTGAAAAGTCAAATGGATTTCAGTTCACATAAATTCTATACAAAATAATAGTGAAAATATTTTACGATAACTCCCACAGCCACTATATGCACGCTGAGCATATTTCATCAAGATAGAAAACCCATGGTGTGCTTCCTTTAAAGCCACAGTGCATACATGCTTTAAGCACCACAAAGAGGTGCAGGTTTCCCAGGAGACAACAATCAATTTCCTAAAAGAATTTAGTTTTGGATTAGTCCATAAATGTGTGAAGTGGAGACAATAGTAGGAGGCTCTAAAGATGGAGGAAGGGCAACCTGAGAGGCTGTGGTGGTGCAACTCAACCAGCACAAACTTTTTGTATGCACATAAATTGAAGCATGATATGCTGTGTATTTTGGCCTGGTGTAAACTCCTACTTCAAAGGCCAGGCAAGAATTTGGTAGACGGATCTACACATATTTTTGAAGTGTTGAAAATAGTTTTAGCATTCTGTGTAGGACCTTTGCAGCGTGCATCAAATATGTCTCTATATTTATACTCTTTGACAAAAAATTACTTGCTATTTCAAAACAAGTTTGGTCAAGGTACAGTGAATATTTTTTTTAAAATGACTTTGTTCCTTGTTCCTATGCTTGGTTGGAAACATTGTTAAATTCTGAAGATAGTCGAGGTGTACCAGTTGGTGAAGCATCAGGTGTCAAGGAAATGTGACCTTTGAATACCCCACTACAAAAGCCCTAACCCTACTATAGAAACATGGATTTATCACTAATCACCAGAACGGCCTCTGTCTCAATGTGGTCTGTGCCTTAGCTCCCACAAAGTTAAACAATTTAGAGCCTAAAAACTGTTTAAGAGGAATTTTGTGTTTACACTTAGTACCTTGGCACAATAGAGAGGCTTCCCTCAGAAAAATGCATGTGTTGTATTTAACAGCACCAACAGAGCAATAAAGTCAAGGAACTAGACAAAATTCCTGAACCATTTGAGTACATTTTCTAATAAAAGAATACTAAAATGATGGCTAAGGGAATCAGGAGTTATGTGTTTTTAAAGTATTAGTAGACTTTGGGAAACACAATACTCCTTGTAATCCTATAGTCCGCTGCAGACTGGGATCGAGGCACCTTTTGTGACCAACTCAATGTAGAAAGATTCTCTGACTGGGTGAAGCTGGATTCGGTAGCGAAGCAGGGCTCAAGGAGATCGGATAGGATACTTTCTCCCTGCTCTTCTACAGCAGGAAAAAACGTCTCTTTCATAAGCTCCAAACTGGACATAGCTGTAAAAAGGTGGACACCAAAGGTGTGTCTTTTTTGTGTATGCTTGCAATTCTGTTGTGGTTAATAACACAACTGGAGTCTTTGGAAAGCTCCTGGTTTTATTGCACACAGCATTAAATGCAGCACACCGAGACACTCTCTCCCCCTCCCCCTCCCCCTCTCCCTCTCCCCCTCTCCCTCTCGCCCTCTTCCCCCTCTCCCCCTGGTGACCTCATCATCTGTTCAACTGCCTGTGCTGGAACCCACTAGCACCAAGCAACCAGCCCTCACAATTTACCCCTACCATTCCTTTCCACACATAAATTTGTTCTAGTCTTTCAAAAGTGAAAATATTTTTAAAGTCTCAACAACCAAAAGTTGAAGAACTGCATTGTGAATTTTCCAATTTCCCCAAAATTGTCAGGTCCTGACCGTGGATTTCAGTGAGAAGACAGGCCCATCAACCATTCTTCTCCAGCCCACAGCCTAAAGTTCAGTTTCTACTATTCCTGCTCGTTTTCTCCTGGTCAGCAAAGCATACTCTGTTACTTGGGACTCTCCCTTTGCTGCAGCCCTGGGAAAAGTAGTCCACAGAAGAAGACACTCAAGGATAAATCCAGAAATCACCTTTGTTCTTGCTGTGTGCAAGGGACCGGTTCTCTTGATCCTGAGATTTTCTCTTGTAAGCAGATAATAATGGGAAAGCTAAAGTCAACCCCTCTACTGTCCTCTTTCAGTGGGATCAAAATGTCTTCTATTGTCCTCTTGGTTCAAGCAGCATTATGGCGTGTAGGTGGTGGGAGCCTTACCTGATAGTGGTACCCCCTAGTGATTGGTGAGGTTTCTTAAGCTTATCAAAGTATATTCCCCAGCATACCCCTCCTAGTGCTTGCAGTACATCTTTTATTTGAGGTGGATTTTTCTACAGCGTACCTGAAAAATAAGTATGCATGTAGAACCAGTGGCATGTCGTTAATCCACCACCATAGATAATTTAATTGGTTGATAAAGCCAAGGTGGTGTTTGTGGATGTCACTGACAAGTTCTGGAGATCAGACCCAGCTCTGTGGGGACATGCCAGTGCCTGTTTCCTTAGTTAAAAAATCATCGTGGATGAAAATCAGATTTTGGACTCTTTGGTCTAACATTTAACTTTGGAGCGTAGTTAAGATAAATCTGAAAATGTTTCCATGTCCGTTATGTGAGAGATCTCAAATCTTACTGCCATCTTCATATTTGAATTATGGCAATGTACTATTTAGGGCATTCTGCGATTGCAAGGAATGGGAACTGTTAAATCTCCTCAAACAACCCTGAAGACATTTTAACACATTTCCTGCAGCAGTGGCTAGCAACCACTTTCTCCCTCACACTTTTCCTTGCATTTTTTACTGGAACCTCAAAGGAATGCGGGCACTGTTTCTTAAACACAAGATAAGAAACTGCCTTATCAGCTCCTATCTACCCACCCTATTCAATTAATGCAACCCACTCCATTGATGGTCATAAGGACTTTTCAGCTTGTAGCATTTATTTAGGGTCCACGTACGTCAACCAGCTTCCCATGGTCTGTGTATTTTTGTTCGAGTTCCAAGTCCTGTGTTCAGTGAGAAGTGATATTGTGTTAGCCAGTCTTTTCATAGTTATCGCAGTAAAGCAAAGTATTTTCAATCTTGGCCCTTGCCCTCTGGAACTTCTTTCTTGCATCCATGAGTTGTGCTGAGAAAAACCTTTCTTGTGATAGAGGGATAAAACTATGTCCATTCTTGCAATACGCATGGTCATGTTCCACTAGCCTCTTCTATATTGTTTCTAATAACCATTAGTATAAACAAATATGGTGAACACATGTCAATTCAGGCTACATTGTTTATTATTATTAGTTGACCTTGAAAAATTGATAAAGACGCTTTTTCCAGACTGATGTCGCATCAGGTGTTCTTATGGACGTCATTGTCCAGATAGCTTGACATGCTTGCAGGTTCTTAGAAGGATAAGGAGAAACAGCATCTACCTCAAAGGTACACCTGCTGATGACCGGGCAAAAAATGGTGTCTCAGCGTGCTCAGAAAGGAGTCTGGCCTAACTGGGTTTACGTCAAGGGCTCCTAAGCAAAAAAAAAAAGCTGGTGGAAGATCCAACTTCTTAAGGTGTCATTGGTTATATTAACTAAGTGAATGTTTAATAAGGTTACTAGAGTACTGTATCGGATATTTTCATAAACTCCCTTTCCGTATGCAGGTTAGCAGGGAGTATGTATGTGAACTCATCTTATGTTGTGTTGGTCGCTATTCTTTTTTCGCTGCAGTTATTCTCAACAAACCCAAATTTGGTAAAGTATCTATCAGCTCTGTGTAAAAGGTCTTAGCACTCTCTAGAAGCTCCATGACCTTAAAAGATGCCTGCCCGTTTGGGTTGTAATACATTCTGAAAGCTCGGTGTCAGTGAATATGTGTTTTAAATGTATTCTAGACTTTCTGTGTCGAATCTATGGTCTCAGCTAGAAAGGGCATTCTGATACATGTTTTTTTTTTTCAGTGACAAGGCACCCCAGAGATATTGCAAAGTCTAACCTAGTATAGTGTAGATCAAGCTCCAGGGGGCAATTGAGCATTTATAGAGAACCTTGTTATCACAGAGGACTATCTTGAAAATTGTATGGTGTACAGACACAAAGAGCAGTATGGCGTGTCTGGTTCAGTAGAGGATATATTAACAGACACCGATTGTGATGGGAGTATTAAGAGGGACTTTGCTTTTTTACATATTTGCATGGCATGTTTGCTCTTTGAAACACAGTGTGATTAAGCAATTTGCCCCGAATTTCATGCATTTGTGTCATATGCCGAAGCCTGGATTGAGAGTCCGATCACAGGGTTTCTAGACTGGCAGTTTAGCTCATAACCCAGTTCTACTCATTTTCCTATGAAGAAAATTAAGATGGGCCCATCAGCTGTTGTACTTAAAAACAGGACACATTTGTGATCCTGGAAAATCACTGTGCTTCCACAATGTTTCTTGTGGATCTTTTAAAGGCCATCACAACAACCTCTGTCAGGCGTGCCGCATACACGCAAGGCTCTGATAACTTGAGCCTACAGTGCTGGAGCCTGTAAACAACATTTATGTTTCCACAGGAATACCAAGAGCCTATGTGTTGCCCTGTGGCTGATGTTAGAAGGCATACATTTCTATTTAATTTTATGTCTCTTGTTTCTGGGAGTAAGGTACTAAAGAGTCTTAGAATGCTTAATTATTTCTTGCTATGTTTGTGTTTTTTAGTCATCCTCAGCGGTGTGGGGATTAACAATGTGCTCATTTCCCCAATTTATCTTTCAGTGGTAACCATTATACTGTGAATCAAAGGTATTTTACTTGGTAGAGTAACCAGGACATTGATTGGGGATGACATTAATGTGTTGAGACAGAATTCTAAAGCTAGCACTTTTCGGCAAAGCTGCCCTCATCTAGCTTGGGATTTTAACTACACAGGCATTCCTGTGTCAGTGGGGCCTGAAGAAGTCAGTTCAGTTTACAAGCAAATGTAGATGGATGAGAGGAGAGGTTTCTGTTAGAAGGTGATGAAAAGAGGCAGGGTCGGACTGGCTTGCAAGCCAATGAGGTACAAAAGGGGGTGGTGATGGACGGAGCATCAGAACCAATCAAACACTCACACCCAGTCAACAGATCTGGGTTTGATCCATCACCGTTCTTTAGCCCACTCTGCCACCCCAGTTCAGACATGGCCATATGCAAATCAGTCTGACCCTGTGCCTCATGGGAACAGTCCAGCCTGAACTGCCATGCCATGCCTTCCCTGGACCGGAAACAAGCTTCCTAGGACCAGTTTCTGGCATTTCAGCCGTCTTCAGCCAGGCTTGCTTGCATCCAGTGGCAAAGTGAGCAAGGGACTCACGTCTGAGCATACCCTGCCAACTTATGGCGAACAAAGCGGTACAAAAGGGGGTGGTGATGGACGGAGCATCAGAACCAATCAAACACTCACACCCAGTCAACAGATCTGGGTTTGATCCATCACCGTTCTTTAGCCCGGATCTGTTGACTGGGTGTGAGTGTTTGATTGGTTCTGATGCTCCGTCCATCACCACCCCCTTTTGTACCGCTGTAAGCCAATGAGGCTGTGCCCCCAAGGGCTGGTATGACAGGTAGTTTGTGGGCTGTTTTTAGGTTGAGCCTAGAGTCAGCATCCATGCGCTGCTCTGCGAGCCATGCTGTATTAGAGTATCCATTTGAAGCCCCGCCCACTTTCTGCCCATATTTTTTGCTTGTCATTGCCCTTTGTGAATCCTGGCTTCTAATTCGTAAATAGGCTTGTTAGTCCCTCCTTAGTACCGCCTTGTCTCCATTTGTAACCTCCCATGGCTTTTTACACGGTGTGCGTTATAAGTAGGTGAGCACTATTTAGTTTATGGCTGACTAATGGGGACAACAGCGGCTGTTTTTGTTGTATTTGCAGTGCGCTCACACAGAACAATGGCGGCCGCTTTCGTATTGAACGCTATGCCGCACTAACTTTAAAAGTTCCTGCCCCCTACCTTGACAGTACAATGGCATTTAAAAAAAATTAGTTTTAAGAAGAACGCGGCGTGTGCTTCAGGGACACCGCGCTTTGATTTACATTTTTATTTTAATAAACTTGCATGCCGAGCAAGGCACCCGCTTCAGGGACACCGCAGGGTTTCCCTTTTTTTTTTTTCTTTTTTTTTTTTTTTTAACTTTACTGGTGAGTGCAGCTTTCACTTCAGGGACAACACGCTCTTTTTTTACTTTAATGGTGAGTGTGGCGCCCGCTTAACGGACACCGCACTCTGCAGTGCAATAGGTCTCGCTTTTGGCGAAGTTTGACCTACTGGTATTGTAAATGACAATGGCTTTTAATATTATATGTTTTATGGTCTGGTGGGCCGGTTTTTGTTGCTGAGTTACACGATAATACCACAATTATTGCTTACAGCAAGCTCAAATGCATGCAGCCCCATACCTTGCAAAATTCCTATACAACTTGTCTTTACACGTTCAAAACGGCCCTGATTTCCAAATGACGGGCACCTTTTTGCTGTCTGATTCCCCAATGGGGGGCACTTTTATTGTGGATCCCGGGCCTGTTTTCTGTCCCAGTCCGACACTGACCGGTTTGTTTTGGCTTTGAGATCGTCCAACGATTTGCTACTTTGCACTGCTACATGTTTGACGTTATGTCAATATGCACAGTGCTAAAAATATACTAATGATGAGATTGCCATTTTTGGGGGAGGGTGTTTGTAGGCTTTTTAATGTGTGCTACAGAAGACTCTGGAACCTAAACAAATATGGGTCATATAGATTTATGATTATAGTCCAAACTTGGAATTTGCGAGGGAGCAACAAGGTGAAATGTTGATTTCTACAACAGGGTTTTATAATTTAATACACACTTTTGTAGGTCCATGGGCAATAATCTGAACATAGCAGCTTGGCACAACAGGATTGCCAATTGATTCACTGCCTGATTAAGAGTTTGGCGGCCCGACCGCCGAAGGACCACGTCTACGGCTGCCATTAGCTATTACGAGTTGAGCGCGAGACATGCTGTGTGGCTGCAGCGGTGGGCAATGTTTTTCCAAATATATCAATGCATGTGTGTACATTTCAACAGCATATGTGTTGAATGCACACATATGCATGATACATATGGAAAAATGCCACCTACCCATTGGCGGTGTCCGACCCATATGTGGGCAATCCCTGCAATGGGTATATGGCATCAAGAGCACTTACCTGTGCATCGCCGCAGACAGGGTTGTATTCCTCAGGGTGAAGATCCTCCTGTGTAGGGGGGACCTTGAGAAAGGGATCCAAATTGAAATCTGCTGGGAAAAACTGGAAAGGGGTGGGTATGCACTCCACATATTTCATCTCTGCTGACCTTTAGGCAGCGGTCCGACCGATATGGTGGGCTCGTCGGAAAGTCAAACCATAATACGTCCGGCGCTGTTGCGCCTCTGTACTGCCCTATGGAGGCTCCTCCCCGCCCCCCCCCCCGGACCGCAGTCCTTGGTGGTTGGCGGGATGCTGGCAGTGCTGATGGTCCAGTCTTGGTCTCTGCACAGGAAACACTCCCAACTAGTAATACGGCAGTCAAACCTTCGAGCTCACCATGGTTGGACCACCACCGCCGGTACGATGGTCCACGGACCTCCAAACTCATAATAAGTCCCTCAGTGTTGACATGGCAACATGTTTCTAGGCGTCGGCCTTCAGGTTGCAAATCGTTGCCATAAGTTGCACATGTCAAATTGATTCTGTTGTAGCTGCAAAGACTGCACCGCCCAGAATTCATTGATATGTTCACTGAAAGGCAAGGCCAGAAAAGCCTCTTTTCTATGGACACAGAATGTATCTTATAAATCATCTCCCAGATGTATTCCTGCTAATTTATTATTCTTATTTTTTCCCCCCTTTCTCTCTTCACCTGTGATCTTGTCTTTTTATTTCCATTCTAGAGGTAGCTTGAAACCCCCTTTATTTAATTTTTTTACTTTCCAATGCCCTTATCTTATTTTTTACACCCCCCCCCCCCCCACCACTCATTTGCTTTGGATTTGTTTTGCTTTTGTTTTTCTACTTTTCTTTCTTTCTTCTGGGAAATAACATCTGTTACCCCTTTAACTTCTTCCTTAACCTCTTTTTCCTCAGTTAATATCTGTATACTCGATCCTTTCTGAACCGGATTTTTGTTTCTTTTGAATTATTGACAATTTAAAATTATTTTGAGAAGCAAATCTTAAGAAGTACTGAATTAATGATTAAAATTGTGCAGGTTTTGAGATATTATCATAGACATACAGAGATCTGGAAATCCTGAGTGCAAGCAATAGAATCCAACATGGCTGAGACTGTTTTATGACAACTGAATAAGCCCAAACTGAAGTGTTTATACATTTGATGTTTCTTTGTCAAAGTTATACCGGGGATATCTCTACTATAGGATATTGTGTCACAACTTTATCTCTAACGAAGTGAGCAGAAGTAGAAAATATGAAGAAACCAGTCAGAAGACTTCTCGTGCCAAACTGTTTATTCCAGCTGTGCCCAGTGTATGTTCAGGAGGGCTGAATCCACATCAGATCTTCAGTATCTGCATATAGTTTAAATTTACATTTAATAGGTCTAAATTGAAATTGTTTATATAATTAATGGTTATCCTGAAAATTTGTCATGGATTCAGCCGCTTCCAAACCTGTGTTTTATACTTCTGTTTTAGTCTATTTATTACAGGATTTGGGGAAATAGTTTAGAGCCTGATCTGAGTAGTCTTAAATTATTACTAAATTAATCTTTTACTTTTCCTCTTTTTCAGCCTCCCTATCCCTATACCACTACAATAGATTACTTGCGCCTGGCTGGAGAAATCATAACTTTGTTCACTGGCATTTTATTCTTTTTTACTAATGTGAGTACTCATATCATAGCTGATAATGCATGTTTCTTCTCTACTGAATCACTGTTTGACTTGTAACTGATAAAGTAAATTATTTTCCTAGGCATTAAGTCCAGACTAGCCTTTGAGGGTGTGTGGCTCTCAAGGGTACAATCTTCTGACTCCATTCCTATTAAGTGTTGCTGCTCATTTCTGAATGAAGATATGATATGTCTCTAAGATGCTCTTAGGTGGGTATTTAAGGGACCAGCGAAATTAATAGTCCCTTATTCCGTGCAAGCAGACTCATTCTTGTCATTATACCAAATTAATAGGCGGGAAAGCAGGATTTGTTATCACACATGCTAGGTTGCCTGATGATATCACAAGTCAAACCACAGAGCCCTTTAACCTAATGATATCACAGGAAAGTGATGTTACACACTGTTCAACCCTGAGGAATTCACAGGAAGTAAATGAGAAATTATTCACAATAATCTCACTGATGCATAAAATGGCAAGTGTGCCTGTGAGAAGTGGGCTGGTTGCGTACAAAAGCATCCTCTTGCCGTCAAGCTCTTTCTAGTTCCTAGAGGCATATAGGTAGCTGTTATGTTGTGTTTTGGGAGTTTGTGTAAAGCATAACTGTTAAAAATTAAACAAACCCCTTTTACACTGACAAACTAGACTCCCTGCCAAATATCGCAAAAGAAGCCCTGGTTCAAATTGGAAACAGAAAGGTTTTCCCAACTTGCCGAAATATATAAAGGTCTTCCATTGATTTTAGATCATGTGACAGGAGACTGAAAAAGCCCCAGCAATGAGGGGAGTTCTTTATAATTTAGGAAAAGAAAGTTGTCAAGGATAGTCTTTAAAGTAAGGCTCTTGTTGGATTGTAAAACCTGTTCTAATTATTTAGGCTGACGCATAGGCACTGCCTATGTCCAGGCCTTAATACGTCTGTCACCTCAACATCCACCCACCATGACAGCTTGTAGTATTTGCCCTAGATTACAGGGGCAGGCAGCTCATTCCTGGTGGATGGTGGGGGGTAGTGATGGACATTATCATAGCGATACTAGAACCGCTGTGCTAATGTTTCTGTTCATCCTTGTGGTAATGGTGCCTTGCGCATGCAGTGGGCCCTAGAAAATCTCCCAAATCCATTGGTAGACCTACACGTGCAGGATAGTGCCAAATGACTCTGCTCCCAATTGTTTGAGTGTCTCAAGGGAAAACAACCTTTACATCGCGGTCTAATGACCGCGATGCCTTTACAACATGGTCATTATAACGACCGCATTGTTACAAACGCGATGCCATTACTACGCAAGTCATTAAATCGACTTGCAGTCGATGGCGCTCTAACATAAGGAATAGTATAATTTACTATTCCAACACTTTCCCTACTGTTGCGTAGGCTGGAGTTGGAATAGTAAATTATATATTCCTAATGTTACGGCGCCATCTACTGCAAGTCGATGTAATGACTTGCGTAGTAATGGCATCGCGTTGTAACAACGCGGCCGTTGTAACGACCGTGAAGTAAAAGCATGCGTTGTAACATGCTATATTCATCTCAAGGAACACTCGTTATCCCTAGGATTATATTCCCAGTGTGCGCACGCACACCCGCTGACAAATCGGTAAAAGAAGACTCCTGGGGACTCAATTGCCTAAACTGCCTGAAAGTGTGGTACAACATTTCCCTTAGGCAGTACCACTTTAGTACTACACGTGTGTTCAGTGTCTGCAAGGAAATAGATGTGATTCCCCTTTTGCCAGGAGTTTATGGGCAACCCTGGAGAGGTAATCTCAGCTATTACAGCTAATGTACGTGAATGAGCGGGGGGATGGAAGCTGTCTCCCACACCCTATGACTGAGGGAATAGTCTGTGATTTCATCCCTTTGGCCTACCCCATATGAGCAACAGACCAGTGGGACACTATGCAGGGATTCTCTGAGGTGAGGGATACTTTGGGCTACTGCAAGTTATGATCTATCAGCCCCATCATCACTCCATCACCATCCTTCATTCCACCAGGCCATATTAGACTCAGGTGGTGAATGCCGCCATCTGATATAGGCATGGTGAAGGTTAGGTCGCAGAGGTAAGGAACACGCATGTGATTGGTGCTATTCCTACCACCACCACTGCCTTGAAATTTACAGCAGGGAGTTGGAACCGTGGTGGAAGAAGGCATTAGCCTCCTTCCGTCCATGCCAAAGTGACTTAAAATTTATCAATTTTCAGTGTACTTGAGTCCAATTTTCAAAGCCTGTGTCATGGTCTATCCGAAAGCTAAGACTTTCATGACATGGGTTGATAATTTTGTGCATTGCTTAAATTAGTTATGTGGCCTACAGAAGAGCCTTTGCTGAAAGGCAGTAGAGTGTCTCATTACCTAGGGGTCAACCAGAGCGCTGTTCCTGGTCTTGTTCCTATGTGACAACCTTGGGGATAGCTCCGCTTAGCTAGCTCATGACTGACCAGAAGAGGTGACCCCTCTAGTTCTCTGTTGTGTGGACAAGATTATCAAATGATGGTCTCATTTTGTGTGGCTGAATGATGGGTGTATGATATCATTGTGTACTTTGTTGAGTGTTCTACTGAAGTCAGGGTTGGCATGGAGATCAGATACAGGAGTCTGTCATTGAATATCAATGCCTTGGTGCTGCAATTGCCTAAATAGTTGCCTTGGTACTTAGCTACTTAAGAGACAAGCTTTCTGAATTGGTCTTCTGTACCTTCTGAGACCTTCAGAACACTTGTGTCCTCTCTTGTTAATGGCCAATAACCTTGGTCTCTAAGCCCTCTTGGTTCATGTTCCTCTATTTAGAATAATTCTCCCAACATCCTTTTTATTTATCATACCCTACATTTAACACTGCAAAGGGTATTTAGGAACTATATTACTTTTGCTATTACTGTTCTTACATTTCCTGAATTAAAATGTCTGCATTATTTGATTCTTTGTCTTGCTTAGATCAAAGACCTGTTTATGAAAAAGTGTCCAGGAGTGAATTCACTGTTTATTGATGGTTCATTTCAGTTACTGTAGTAAGTACAAGTTCTTATTCCATATGTGTCTGCTTATACTTGACACTTTCTTGGTAACTGTGACTTGTTTAAGTTTATGAAAATGTTACCATATGCTGCCATGTTTGCTTTGCGTGCGCGTCACTTGCAATTCCGCAGGTGGAACCCAGTTACTGCCCCGCTGATGATTGGCAAGAAGGCTGCTATGCCATATGTGCCCAGCATGGCTCACTGCGGTTCTGTATGTAAACTTACCTACCTTTCATATTGACAGAAAGACTATAGCTAAGGAAGTATAGTTAAGATTTCCAGTTTAATGTTTCTTGTTTATTAATTTTGTATTTAATCTTGTTTGCACTTAAATACGGATCATATGGTACGAATGCACTTTGAAAATGGAAAAATTCACAAAGAAGGTCATATTTTTATTTACTTCATGTTGCCAATCGTGCCTGCCATGCAATATCTCTGCGGTTTGTGAACATGGCAAGAAAAAAATATTATATGGTTGATATTTGCATAAATAGCAATGGATGTACACGTCCTTTTAGTACAAGGTGGATGTTTTTCAAACAGTCTATTGTTGTATTAGTTGTCTCGTTATTGCAAAAAAACGATAGGCATGCAATTGAGAGTGTACATTTTTTTAATGAAAAAAAGCACATTGAAAAATATTGAAAGATTTGTCAAGAATGAAATATGGCTGAATGCAGACAGCAATTGTGTGTGTGTGTGTGTGTGTGTGTGTGTGTGTCCGTGTCCGTGTGTGTGTGTCCGTGTGTGTGTGTGTCTCCGTGTGTGTGTGTGTCCGTCCCCCCTACTGCGGTTGCCAGTAGGTAGTTATACTTAGGGCCTGGTTTCCGTACAAAGGGCTTTATTTGTTTTGCCAGTAACTCTGGCGTTGTTTGAATCCATAAGTTACTCACTTAAGCTGCCGTCTTGAAAGTTTCGTGGTGACCCGTCAAGCGTGGGCTAAGGAAACAGGGGTTTTCAAAAACATTTTCCCCATGTTAATAGAGATTTTAGCTATGCTTACAGCCCGAACTCCTGAACGGAATTACACCAAACCTAGCAGAAAGGTTCCTGCAGATCCAGAAAGTGACCTTTTTGTAAATTTGCGTAAATCCGTTCAGTAGTTTTTTGAAATATTGAAGGAAATCCAAATTTGTATATATAGGGACTCCGATCCTCCGATGATCCGACAGTCCTAGTGCTGAAATGTGATTGCCTGCCAACACTTCAACCAGGAAGTTATGGCAGCCATCTTGGAACTTCGGCCGAGTCCCACGAAATCTTTTTAAAAAGAAAAGGTAGGAATACACTGCCCCCCAGGCCTCTTGGGTGATGCCGGGGTCCCACATTTTATTTTAAAAACGTGTGGAGGGAGATGCTCAGGATCCGCGACTCCTTTATTTCTGTGGGAAGTGCGGGCTCCCGCACCTCTGTAATGTTTAGCTTCAAGATGGGCCAGGTCCCTGGGCATGAGCAATTATGTAAAGGAGGGGGACGCACGGTACCCCTCTCCTAGGAGTTCAGAAAGCTTCGGGGGTGGTGCGACCTCCCCAGGCACTTTAAAATATATATGCTGGTGGGCCCGCTGGGTCTGCCCTCACCCCGGGGAGTGCCACCTCCCCGGGGGTAATCAAGTTAAATTAATGCAGGGGGCCCGCACGGGGACCACCACCTTCGCCAGGCTGAAATAAATTAATGTAGGGGATCCATCATGTCCCCTGACCCCGGGGACCACCACCTCCCTTGGGCAAAGATTTACAATGGAGGGGGGCTGAGCGGCCTACCTTGTAGAGCCATTTATGGCCCTGGGACGGCAACGCCCCAGGGCCGGATCCTGCTACCTCCCGAGGTGAAAACCCTTGGGAATTACTTGTTTGCTTTTGCTTGGTGGGAGCTGGCAGCTCACACCAAGCAAAAGCAAATAGAACTCTGCCTTCGGCAAGCCAGAGCTGTTGATCAGAAAACAGAGTGTTCGAGGCATATGAGCTGCAGATTGTACACTTAGCATAGATCGCCATCTGGTGTTGGGCCCGGATGTTTGCAGTTTGTTTTTCTTCTTGGACAGTCTTTGGAAGTCACGAGTTTGGTGACTCCTCCTTCGGTCCGTACTGCGCATGGGCTTCGGCTCCATCCTCAGATTGTTTTTTTCCGCCATCGGGCTCGGATGCGATACTTCGTGCTCCGGCTTCGAACTTCTACAGTTCCAGCCTCGACGGAAAATCCTCGTCTCTTCGAGTTTCTTCATCATCATCTTCATCTCTCGAAGCGGCACTTTTCTCCATCCCGTACATCGGCACCGGCCTTCGGGCCCTCCTCGACTCCGGTCCCGGCCGATGGAAAGGACTCCGTTCAAAAAGTGCCCAAAATGTGGGTCTAAATTTCCCCACACCGACCTCCATCAGGTGTGTAATCTTTGCCTCTCTCCAGAACACGAGGCCAGAGACTGCCCCGCCTGTAAGTCTTTTCGATCGAAGAAAACCATCCGGGATCGAAAAGCTCGACGCACCATGGCGCACTCATCGTCTGCAGCTCCACCGGACATCTTCGGAGACGGCGCCGAAGCTTCGGGGCAAACACACACCGAGCAGGAAGAAGACGTCGTCAGCGCTTTCGAGGCCGACGACTCCGACGTGGAGGACATCACACCGGCGCAGCGGGCCGTGAGTACTGTGCCCCCTCCCACCCCCGCGCCCAAAACCAAAGAGACTCAGGTTACTCCCTCGCCTGCCGGCCTGGGCAAAACCAAGACCAAAGCTTCGATCACCCCACCTTCGGGCTCGGTGTCGAAGCATCCAAAGTCTCACGGCAGCTCGGGATCGAGCCAGCCGACGCCCGGTGCCGAAAAACGGCATCCGGCACCGAAGAAAGCAATATCCAGCTCGACTCCGAAGCCACCGGTGCCGAAGCCTGGACTCTCGGTGCCGACCAAACACAAATCTGTCGGCACCGACGCTCCGGCGCCGAAAACTCCTTCGACGCCGAAAAAACAGGAGGCCCCAAAAAAGCATGGCGCACACAAACCATCGAAGTCCTCGGTTCCGAAATCACCGGTGCCGACGGACGATTCGACGCCACTGGCTCTGTTTACACCAGACCCTCTACAAAAGACTCTGTCCAAAGTTCCAAAGACTGGACTATTGACTTTAATTATCAAGAAAAGACGCCTTGATACTCCGGCTCCTCCTCCACCACCCAAACGGAAGGACTCTGCTACTTCTCCCCTCAGAGTGCCCTCCCCACTACCACCTCCCCTACCTCCTCCACCTCCTCCACCCCCTCCCAGGTCTCCGCCACCCTTACCTCACTACTCTCCGGCCCCGTCCCCAGATCCAGACGACGGGGACCCGGACAATTATCCGGCGGATGCCCCCATGGATCCCACTCCACCAGGGACCCCAGACCCGTGGGAGGATTACAATAACCCTGATGTACCCGATATTCCTCAGGACGACCTATACCCATCCAGGCCGTCTCCTCCAGAGGACTCCTTAGGGTTCCATCATTTAGTGCAGAGAGCAGCACACTACCATGGGGTGGACATGCACACTGAACCAGTGGAAGACGACTTCTTACTGGATACATTCGACATACAGGACAAATCCACCTCCATCTTACCCATGCTTAAGGGTGTCACCAAGCATGCCGCAGAGGTGTTCAAAGACCCTGTCAGGGCCAGGGTACTAAACCCTAGAATAGAGAAAAAGTATAAGGCGGCACCCACAGACCCTGCATACATTAAGGGCCCTGCTCCCTTAGATTCCCTAGTTGTCTCTACAGCTAGAAAGCGGGCTAACTCCCAGTCCTCAGGAGAAGCCCCACCGCCAGACAAGGAATCCAAACTCCTAGACGCGTCTGGCAAGCGCACCGCCTCTCAAGCTGCAAACATGTGGCGCATTGCAAACACACAAGCGCTACTTGCGCGCTATGACAGAGCACACTACGATGAACTTGAGGCTCTTATGCAGCACCTCCCCGAGAAACACAAGCGTAGGGCTCATGAGCTAATACAGGAGGGTAAACTCATTACAAACACCTCCATTAAGTGTGCCCTCGATGCAGCCGACACTGCTTCTAGAGCCATAAATACCAGTGTCCTGCTTCGTCGCCATGCCTGGCTCAGGATCTCAGGGTTTAAGCCTGAAGTCCAGGCGTCCATACTCAATCACCCCTTTGACCAACAAACGCTCTTTGGGCCCAAGGTAGACGAAGCGTTGGAAAAGATGAAAAAGGACACAGACACAGCAAAGTCTATGGGGGCACTCCAAACACAAGCGTCTAAACGTTCCTTTCGACGCTCCTCCTTTCGTGGCACAGGCAGAGGCTTCTCCACCGATAGCACCTCTACCTCCTACAAATCCCCTCCTCAAAATACCTTTTCAAAGGGCAACCAAAGGGGTGGTTACAGAGGCAACAACAATAAGGGCAGGGGCAAAACTAACAACACCCGTTCTGCCACCCCGCCCACACAATGACTTCCCTCCGCTCCCCCCAGACCATTCCACTCCGGTCGGGGGCAGACTACAAAACTTTATCCACGCATGGGAGTCCATAACATCGGACAAATGGGTGACCCAAATCATTCGGTCAGGGTACTGTCTCGAGCTAACATCTACCCCACCCAATATCCCACCAAGGCACTGCCCAATGTCTCAAGAACATTCCACACTGCTCAAACAGGAGGTACTCTCCCTCCTCCAAAAACACGCTATGGAGCAGGTCCCCACCAATCAGCAAAATCTAGGGGTTTACTCCCTATATTTCCTAATACCAAAGAAAGACGGGACCCTCAGGCCCATTCTGGACCTCCGGCCTCTAAATGCCTACATACATTCAGACCATTTCCATATGGTCACCCTACAACAAGTCCTCCCACTCCTCTGTCAGGGAGACTTTCTCACAACATTGGATCTGAAAGACGCATACTTTCACATTCCAATACACCCCTCTCACAGGAAATACCTCAGGTTCGTGGTGGACGGGCAACATTACCAATTCACGGTTCTCCCCTTCGGGGTCACCACCGCACCACGGGTGTTTACCAAATGCCTAGCGGTAGTAGCAGCACACCTCAGACGTCAACAC
This sequence comes from Triturus cristatus, assembly GCF_964204655.1. Lineage (NCBI taxonomy): Eukaryota > Metazoa > Chordata > Amphibia > Caudata > Salamandridae > Triturus > Triturus cristatus. The sequence goes on along the minus strand of NC_140594.1, from coordinate 222,174,269 downwards.
ATTCACGTCTTCCCTTACTTAGACGACTGGCTGATAAAAGCCGCGTCTTACCACCAATGCGTGCAGCATACAAACGGCACCATCCAACTGCTCCACCAGCTAGGCTTCACGGTGAACTACCAAAAGTCCCAACTCATACCATCTCACACAAAGCAATATCTCGGGGCCACTATAGACACCTCCAAAGGTATTGCCTATCCAAACACAGCCAGAATCACAAGCATTCAAGCCTTATGCAAAACATTCCTTCCCCAACACTATCTTCCAGCAAGAGTGTTCATGAAGCTCATAGGAATGATGGCGTCTTGCATCTTTATAGTGCCCCATGCAAGACTACACATGCGTCCACTTCAGGAGTGCCTAGCACAACAGTGGAACCAGGCCCAGGGTCAGCTGACGGATCTGGTGTTGGTGGACGGCCGCACACATCACTCTCTGCAGTGGTGGAACACCACAAACCTTTCCAAAGGGCGGCCGTTCCTGGACCCGGTTCCTCAGGTGATTCTAACAGCGGACGCATCGCTCTCCGGCTGGGGAGCGCACCTCCTACACCTCACAATGCAAGGTCTATGGACGCCACAGCAATCTTTCTAGCCCTAAAATCTTTCCAAAAACAGATTTCGGGCAAAGCAGTCCTCATTCGCACAGACAACATGACTGCAATGTATTATATCCAAAAACAGGGGGGGACACACTCTCCCCAGCTCTCCCGCTTAGCCCAGAGCATATGGAGATGGGCAATTCCCCAAAACATCTTTCTCCTGGCACAACACGTTCCAGGCGTACAAAACACCATGGCAGATCTGCTCAGCAGACAAACGCAACAACTACACGAATGGGAACTGCATCCGCAAGTTCTTCAGCCATTCTTCCAACAGTGGGGGCATCCTCAGATAGACCTCTTCGCCACCCACGAAAACAAAAAATGCCCAAGCTTCGCCGCCAGATACCCACACCCATTGTCCAAGGGCAATGCGATATGGATGAACTGGTCAGGCAGATTTGCATACGCCTTTCCACCTCTCCCACTAATTCCATTAGTGGTCAGGAAGCTACAACAGCACTCCCTCACACTCATTCTGGTAGCTCCGACGTGGGCCAGGCAGCCGTGGTACACCACGCTACTACAACTATCAGTGGTACCACATCAAAAACTGCACCTATCCCCATGCCTCCTAACCCAGAACCATGGAGAAATCGGGCACCCGGACCCAGCTCAGCTCAACCTGGCGATCTGGCTCCTGAAATCCTAGAATTCGGATACCTTAACCTTCCCCCTGATTGCATGAACATCATCATGGAAGCCAGACGTCCTACCACTAGAGCATGTTATGCCGCAAAGTGGAAAAGATTTGTTATTTACTGCCGTAACAATACAATCAACCCTTTAGATGCATCCATACAGCACATCATATGCTATCTGCTCCATCTTCACAGGTGTAACCTGGCATATTCATCCATACGCCTACACCTAGCAGCGATCGCTGCTTATCTACAAAACAGACAGCATTTATCTCTTTTCAGAGTGCCCGCTATTAAAGCCTTCATGGAAGGCCTTAAACGAGTAATTCCTCCCAGGGCACCACCTTCCCCTGTATGGAATCTAAATTTAGTTCTTACACGACTAATGGGTCCGCCCTTCGAACCAATGCATAAATGCGAGCTACAGTTTCTCACCTGGAAAACAGCTTTTCTCGTAGCTATCACTTCCCTTATAAGGGTTGGTGAAATACAAGCGTTCACTATACAGGAACCCTTCATACAAATACATCACAGCAAGGTCATACTTCGCACAAATCCGAAGTTCCTGCCCAAGGTCATTTCCCCCTTCCATCTCAATCAATCGGTGGAATTACCTGTCTTCTTCTCGCAACCTCAATCTGTTGCAGAAAGAGCCTTACACACACTCGATGTAAAAAGGGCCTTGCTATACTACATACAAAGAACGCAACCCTTCAGGAAGACTAAACAATTGTTCGTCTCCTTCTCTCCACCACATAAAGGCAACCCCATTTCTGAATCAGGGATAGCTAGGTGGATTGTAAAATGCATACAGATTTGCTACCAAAAGGCTAAAAGAACATTATCTGTTCCGCCTAAAGCCCATTCTACAAGAAAGTTAGGGGCTTCTATGGCCTTTCTAGGGAATATACCCTTAGATGACATCTGCAAAGCAGCCACATGGTCTACACCGCACACCTTCACAAAACATTACTGTGTAGATGTGCATTCCAAGCAGCAAGCTAGAGTGGGCCAGGCTGTACTAAAGACACTATTTCAAACCACTGCAACGGATACCGGTGGTCGCCGCTAGGGTTGGGTACTGCTATATAATCTATGCTAAGTGTACAATCTGCAGCTCATATGCCTCGAACGGAATATGCTACTTACCAGTATGTATCTGTTCTTGGCATGTAGAGCTGCAGAGTTGTACACGCCCACCCGCCTCCCCGGCTACCTGTATCCGTTCCAGTACATCTTATTTAGATACTACACACATGGGTTTCTCACTGTGATTACCAAGCTCCATCATTTCCCTGTTGGCGAAAAACAATCTGAGGATGGAGCCGAAGCCCATGCGCAGTACGGACCGAAGGAGGAGTCACCAAACTCGTGACTTCCAAAGACTGTCCAAGAAGAAAAACAAACTGCAAACATCCGGGCCCAACACCAGATGGCGATCTATGCTAAGTGTACAACTCTGCAGCTCTACATGCCAAGAACAGATGCATACTGGTAAGTAGCATATTCCTTTCATCTGTTTCCCCTGCATACAAATATGTGTGCAGGGAAACAGATTAAAATGTTGCTCCTACAAATAGGGAGCTGCTATTTCAAGCTGCTCCATGCTTGCGGGAGCAATGCAGGCTCCCGCATGAGTCCGGAGCCGGCTGGTACCACGGGGATCTTGAGTATGCCCATGTAGTCTCATAGCACACTGTGTGCCCTTGTGGCACCCAGGAGACATGGCTGGGGCCCCACCCCTATTGGATAATGTGCTGGCCCCGGGAGATGGGGTCCCCAGCGCTGAAATCGGCCTGGGGAGGAGGTCCGTGTGGGCCCCTCACCATTTGTTTTATTGCCGGTCCCAGGGGTTCCTGGGCCCAATCAACCTGGGGATGGGGGGCACATGGGTCCCCTCACCCATTTAAAATATATATTTGTGAAGGCTGGGCCCCAGGTGATGGGTGCCTCCCCTCCCCATTGAGTTGAGGCCGGGCCTTGGGGGATGGGGCTATATGTGGCTAGGGAGGGGTACCATGCGGCCCCCTCCCACTTTGATAAATCTGTATGGCCCCGGGGCCCGGGGGGTCTGTGTGGCCCCCTCACAATTTTTTTTAATAAAATTCTCAGAGTGGTGGTGATCCCCCAGGGCCCGGTGGTGGGCCGTGTGGCCCCCACATTCATATAAACATAAGCCCTGGTTAGGTCTTGGTCCCCAGGGCATAGGAATGACAAGAAATTCCCTCACAGCTGGATTGCTGAGACGTCATCGGAGGCCCCACCCCCTTTCCCAACCACTCTGCAAAGGTGCCTCTTGGCACACTACTGGTTTGGGGATGAAATCCTCTTGGCTGCTGAGGGTCATTGGGGGCCAAGAACCCCCATTGTTACGACACGTAAGTCCCCCACAGCGGGACTTCTGCAGTATTATCGGAAGCCCCGCCCCCTTTCTCAACCACACTGCAAATGGGCCTCCTGGCGCACTATTTATAATAAATATATGGAGAGGGGGTGTCAGTAGGGCCTCCCTCTCTGAGCCCACTTAGAACCCTGGGGACTGCATCCCTAGAGCCGGATACATTTAATTTAGGGGAGGAGGTGCGCTCCCCCAGCCTGGGAAGAACTTAGAACCCCATCCCTTGAGGCTTAATATTTTTCTGTTATAAAGGGGTGGGGGTTGCGTGACACCCTCCCTGAGCCTTCTTAGGCCCCGTATACCCCATCCTCTAAGGCCAAAATGTAAAAAAAAATAAAAAATTGGAGGGGGCCATGCTGCCTCTCTCCTTGAGTCTTAAAAAGGCCCTTGGAATCCCATCCACTGAGGCCAGCCATGAGGCCACCCTCCCTGAGCCTTTAGAGGCCCCTTGGACTGCATCTCTGGGTGCCAGCTCACTTACTGTGTCCCAGTGAGCCCACTCCTGGGACACAGTAGTTTCCCTGCTGCACTACTGGGATGTCCTCAGTGATGTCATAAAGATTCCATAGAACATGTCATGAGTGATGTAATTTGTGAGGTCATTAGCAGTGCATGGCAAGTTCTAGTTAGTTCAGTAAACTAGAACTGGTGAATTTCAGTGGGTGGTTTTTTAAAAACAAAAAAAAAAGATAATTTTTTATATTAGAGTTAACTATAACCTCACTTTAACCTTTGTTTTTTCAGTGGAATATATACCTTCACCTTCCTTGCTGTCCAAAACAACAATGACACACTTCAGGGCAGTAATTCTGCTGAATTCTTTAATGAGGGAAACCAGTATTTGCATTCCTGATTCTTTTCTTGCCTGACCGGTTTCGGAGCCCCCAACTCCTTAATCATAGGCTTGCAGATGCTCCCAAACATTTCCAAAACTGCATGCTCATGAAATCATTGCCCTTCGGTGGGCCTCGCAGGTGAGTACTTTGCAAAGCATGCTGGATTTTGTAGTTTGTTGACTGCCAATTCTTACCCTTCAGTGGGTACTACATGATTGCAATTAATTCATTTTATATTTACAGCCCTCAAGTTGGCCTCAGGAAAACAATTGCATGGTTTAATTTTCAAAAGCTGCTCTGCCACTTGTGGGTTTTCACCAGTTCAAGCCCCTGTGGCCCCAGTGCACCACCACCACTGACAATACCACCACACCATGGAGCACCTCAACTTCAAGCTCCACACGGGCAACCATCAGAAATACCCTAGCATACCGACCCCAGGCCCACAGCCCCAGCTTCTGCAACACAATTGCAGACTTCATTGCACACCTCGCCCTGGACTCCAAGGACTACATCTTTCTCAATGACCTAAACTTCCACCTTGACGACCACAACAACACCAATTACACCCACCTCCTTGACAGCATGAGCAGCCTCGGATGGACCCAGATCATCTGCGACCCCACGCACATTGCCGGACACACACTGGACCCCATCTTTACCTCCAGTGACCACATAATATACAGCCATGTCACAAAACTTAAATGGACAGACCACTCCATCTGCTGCAGCATCTCCAGTCCCTGCACCACCACCCCCAAGTTGGCCAATCCTACCCCTCCACCCCCCCAATAAAGCTGGACCAAAATTTCAAAGACCAGCTGGACGAACGCCCTCACCACCGCCACCCTAGCTACTGCCACCAACCTGGAATAGGGAATCAAGAACTTGAACACCTGGATCACCAACTGCGGCAAAAGCATTGCCTACTGCAGGAGCAACAATCACAGAAGATCCTCCAAAAAGGCCAGTTGGGGCACCCAAGAACTGAGAACTGCTAAACGTGACAGCAAACACCTGGAAATGCGATGGCGCGCAAGCAAGGACACACCGACAGGGCAGCCTTCAAGACCTCTATCTCTGCCTGCTGAAGGCAACAAACAAGACAGACCTAGCCACATGCATCAAAACCGGTGCCAACTACAGCAGGGAACTTTTCACCATTCTCCAACCGGGCTCCCAGTGAAAACAACATCACACCCTCACATGAACTATGCGACAACCTCGCTGACTTCTTCCATGTCAAGATGGCAACCTTATACAGAGACTTCTAACCCCAACCTAAATACACACACTTCATCGACCGATACACCCTCCTGGCAACCAACACACACCTCAGACTGACCACCCAGAACCACTCTCCACCCAGGACGCCACCTTTATTATGAAATTCATCCACACAGAAGTTACCACAGACCCATGCCCGCACCTCATCTTTAACCTCAAAGGCCAAAGAATAGGCCAGGAACTCACCACCCTGTTGAACACCTCAATCACCACCGCAACATTTCCCAATGCCTGGAAAAACACTGAAGTCAGACCACTACTCAAAACAAAAACCTCCTACCCCAGTGAACTGGAAACCTCAGGCATATCTCCATGTACCCATTCCCTGCCAAGTTACTCGAGAAGACTATCAACCAGCAACTCACAACACACCTGGAGCAGAACCAGCTACTCTGCTCCTCCCGATCAAGCTTCCACATTAATCACAGCACCGAGACCGCCCTTATCACAGTCACTGACAACATCTGAACCCTCCTCGACCGAGGAGACTCATCAGCCCTGATCCTCCTCAACATCTCAGCAGTCATTGACACCGTAACCCACCAAACGCTGATCGAAAGACTCCACCCTCTCGGCATCCAAGAACACACACTCAGATGGATCACCTCCTTCCTCACCGGAAGAACAGAGGTTCTGCCTACCACCTTTCTCCTCAAAACTCAAGAACATCACCTGGGACCAATACCTGCAAACCACCCTAGAAACCTCTAAATCATCCTCTATATCAAGCTCAGCATGAAATCGCAGATCAATGCAGTCTCCTCCACCCACTTCCTCACTCTATGCACGCTGGCGAAGAACTTCAAGAGGCTTCTCCTGCACACGAGATGCACAGTGACACATGCCCTCATCACCAGCCGACTGAACTTTGGCAACGCTCCCTACGTAGGAATCGCTGCACACCTCCTACAAACTATACAGATTGCTGCTATCAGATTCGTCCTTGACCTCCCCTGATGAACCCACATAACACCTCACCGTAAGCAATGCCACTGGCTCCCCATAGAGAGATGCAAATTCAAGCTCCTGACCCATGCACACAAGGCTCTACACAACCAACGACACGCCTACATCAACTACCGCCTGAACTTCCACCAACCATTGAGAAGACTATGTTCCGCCTCCCTATCACTGTCCCACATTCCCAGCATCCACTGAAGCAGAAGTGAAGGATGCTCCTTCTCCCAAATTGCCGCAAAGACCTGGAATGGCCTCCCCATTCAGCTCCGGACCATCACCTCAAGGAATTCCGAAGGACCTCAAGACCTCGCTGTCTGGGACCGGCAAGTGCCTAGGTACCCTATTGGGTGATTAGCAGTGGTATATAAATGCTGATTGATTGATCTCTTGACAAAGTCAATAGGTCTGCCTTATTTAAAATGACACCTAGGCCTGCGCTCAATTCTCCGCTGCCCATGGTTAGGGTGTAAAGAGGTGGGTTGGACATCACCAGGGGTTGGGGGTAGGGCCTGACCTGTGGCCAGCCTAGGCTGTGTATGTCCAAAGGCTGTGCACAGCAGAGTTGGCTCCTAGAGAGTGGTATGACAAAGAGCCTCGCCACGGGCCAGGCCCTGCATTCAACCCCATTCTGTGTGCGGAAGAGGGCCTTTCACGGTGTGGGGTTGGCTGCTTGCCAGGGGTTGGATGCAGGTACTGAGCACAGCAGGCCCTGTGGCTATCACCACACCACATACTGCCAAAGGCTATGTGCGGTGTAAAGTTGGTGTTACATATGGTAAAAAATATATACCTTTACATTAAAAAAAAAGTAAATATTCACAGAGAAAGCCAAAGGTTAATGGGATGCTATAGTTAAGTGAAAATGTCAGTTAAAATATACCTTTGTAAACAAGCAAAACCAATGAAATTCACTATTTATAGTTCTCTCAACCAAGTGTCACTAGAGCCCTAAAATAACTATAACTCGCGCCTTGCCATGCACTGCTGATTAGCTCCCATATTTCATCACTCATATCATGTTCTATAACATCATTGATACGATAACCTGTATCATCTGAAATGACATCATGATCAGACGACTACGCATGGCTGGGATTCAAGTGGATAGTTCTAATCTCAGGGCCATCTTGAAACCTATGGCCCCAGAGGATTGTTTGTTACACCTGCTGCGGTCTGTGCATTCCAGTCTTCTTTCGGAGGGGAGGTATGGCGCAAGCGGGAAGTGCACTGATCGGTTCTGGATAGCCCAGGGTGTCGAACAAGGTTTTATATCGGCGCCAGTTTTGTTTTCCTTACATACTATTTGACAGAAGAACTAGTACAGGTTTCTCTGAAGATTAGTATTACATTATTGTTGCTTTTGCTTTATGCCAACGAAGCAGTGCTGATATCGCAGGTTGTTATTGGTTTGGACCATTTGTGATCGAAATATGTGACTTATATGATATCTTGCAGCTGGAAACTAAAGTGCTGACCTCAAACTTTAAGTCCATAGCCCCTTTGTCTGCCAAAACAAGGAGGATAGGGATAGGTAACTTCGGGCCTCGTATTAAGAATTGACTTGCAAAAAGTGGCTGCATATTGCGCAGCGACTTTTTGCAAATCAGTTCTGATTTTGCTAGCCGCCCTATGTACATATGGGCCGGTTCACAAAATACCGAATCGTAGAGAGGCGCAGAACGACTTTCCTGATTAATATAATAGGCAGGTTGTAATTTGCAACTCCTTGTGATTATCTGCACGGGTCAGCAGGCCAACATGTATGTGATTGTGTTAAAAGAAAACCTTTCTTAAATGTATCCTGTTTTCCTTCAATTTTGCGGCCGCGCTTGTTGTTTTTCTATCCCACTCAACTCTAAGACTGGGCGCTCGGCATAGTCAGAGTAGCTCTCTTTCCTCCATCTTCTGACTTCTCTGCGTTCCAGTCCTGAAGGACAACTTCAGCTTCCTTCAGGACAGGACTCGAACGCATGGCCGGGGGAAGTGGGGGGTGTTCTCACGCGCCTCTTTCAATTTTGCGGCCGCTCTTGTTTTTTATTCCTGCTTTTATGTACTGTGTGTGCCTTTGCGGCGCTGTAACATGATCAGTTTCACTAGGGGACTCATTGGGTAGGAGCAGCGTGTGCCCGCGATTACTTTGACTTGCTACATTTGACCGTGTTTTTTTTAATTCCTGCTTTTATGTTCTGCGTGTGCCTTTGCGGCACTGTAACACGATCAGTTTCACTAGGGGAGTCATTGAGTAGGAGCAGTGTGTGCCCGCGATTACTTTTACTTGCTACATTTGAACGTGTTTTTTTTTTATTCCTGCTTTTATGTACCGCGTGTGCCTTTGCGGCGCTGTAACACGATCAGTTTCACTAGGGGAGTCATTGGGTAGGAGCAGCGTGTGCCCGCGATTACTTTCACTTGCTACATTTGACGTGTTTTTTAAAACCTCTATCTCCTTGTTGGCACTTTCTTCGATAGTGCCATTTATGAACTGGGCGGCCTTTAGCCGCTTGTACGAAATATGGGTGCGTAGCCCACGCTTATGAAAAGTGTAAGCTTGAAGTCAGGAGGACCTAAAATACCTTACAGGGTGCTGGGATTTCACCCTTTCCTAGATTCCTGCTCCTCACACTGCCCTCCGGGAAGAACTTCCAATATTATCCATAAATTGTGAGTGCCCAGCAGTGCCAGATTCGTACACAGCCCACTGCAGGTGGGCAATGCCCATAGTGCTCAAGGCTTCAGCCCCCCCCTTCTCGTCCTGTGTCTCAGCCCCGGCAGCTTCCCAGGCCCACACACAGACTGTTTTTCAGCTGCCAGCAGCACCAAAGTACTTCACAGGTCTTTCAAGACCATTCACTTGTTAACGAGGCTTTATTTTTTTACCCCTAATAACCCTTCGAACTCTTCACACATAGCCATATGTTAATGACCCAGCCCAGCAAAAACGTCCCTCCTCTCTCAGTGGCGCCCAATTGCTGTCCTACCATTTCCCAGTATTTGCACATACCTGACCTGCAATCACAATGCCCATCCTACACAGTTTAAAGCCACCCGACCGCGCCTACCCTGTGAACCCCCCTCATCCACCATCCTCTCGCGCAATGTTCCACTCCTGCCGCCCGATCAATATAGGAGGCGGTGGGGGGCAAAAGAGGGCACTTTTGTTGTGTTTCCGGCTTCCAGCTGCTATATGGCCTGGCCTCGGCCCCTGTGCAGGGGCTGCTGTTCGGGAGAGTGAAACTGCATCGGCTTGTGCAGTCCCAGCGCGTGGCAGGTACACAATCCAGGGCATCTAAGTTCATGCTCCCCGGGTACTGCTTGGAACAGACACCATGGCGGCAGCAATCGCAGCCCCTTGTCCGCAGGGCGGTGGCATAAAGGTGCTCACCCCCACCGTGGCGCAGATCAATACGGAGTTTGTTACCTAGGTACATGCTTCTTCTCCAGACCACTTTTTAAAAAGTGCTTATGTTACAATCTCACTAAGGATCAGTTGTGAGTAAGGACTCCCCTAAAACATACACAGCACATATGCGATACTCCAATACTGACAAGTTACATGTAGTAAGAAATGTGCACTTCAAGCCGCCTAGGATATCAAATAGGAGCTGGATAGCAAAAAGAGGTGCCCTGTGTCTATAAGGAGCAGGCATTGGTGTGTCGAGCGAATGGTGCCCAAATCCCCACGGTCCAAGATAGTTGAGAGATAATGCTTGCATCTTCAAGTTGACAGATGCCATGTGGGCAACGGTTAATAGATGTGCTTCAAATATCATGCACAAGTTTTACCAAAGATAACTCATTAAGGTATTGAGAAGTTCGAACTCCCAGAGTTAATGTAGTTGTGCTTAAGACCACAACCCCCCAGCGAAGCCACGGACGTCACACCTTCCCAGGAACTCTGCGACAAGCTCAGCTCCTATTTCCACCAGAAGATAAAGGTCCTCTACTACTACTTCAGCGAACAGCCGCCGGACACCACCCCCCTATGCCGCTGATAAACCGACCATCATGACCTGGAACCCCACAACCGTCCAACACATCACCCGACCATGAAGAAAACCCACTCGGGACCTAACGGACCCCTGCCCACTACGCATATTCCACAGGGCCGCCGCCGCCAACTCGCCCGAACTAGGGCGGACCATCAACACCACCTTCATATCCAGCAACTTCTCAGACGACTGGAAGCAGGCAGAGGTCAAACCCCTCCTCAAGAAACCAACGGCCGACACAACAGACCTGAAAAACTACCGGCCTATTTCTCTCCTCACCTTCGCAGCCAAAGTCCCCGAGACACTTGTAAACGCCCAACTGACTGCCTTCATCGAAGAGAACTCCATCCTGGATGCCTTCCAGTCTGGATTCCGCAGCAACCACAGCACTGAGACCGCCCTCCTTGCCGCCACCGATGACATCCGCATGCTACTCGACCAAGGACACACTGCGGCTCTCATCCTTCTAGACCTCTCCGCAGCCTTCAACACCGTTTCACATTGCACGCTCGCAGCCAGACTCCACGAAGCGGGGATATAAGGAGCCGCCCTCAGCTGGATCCAATCCTTTCTCTCTGGGCGAACCCAGAGGATCAGACTCCCTCCCTCCCTTCCTCTCCGAACTCAACGATATTTACTGCGGAGTATCCCAAGGATCATCGCTCAGTCCCACGCTCATCAACATCTACATGGCTCCCCTCACCGCCATCGTCAGACAGCATGGGCTCAGCATTGCATCCTACTCTGACGACACCCAGCTCATCCTCTCACTCACAAAGAACCCTGAAGACACCAGACTCTGTTTCCAGGAGGGAATGAAGAACGTGGCAGCCTGGATGAAGGACAGCTGGCTGAAGCTCAACTCAGAGAAGACCGAAGTCCTCATCCTCGGACCCTGCACCTCTTCCTGGGACGACTCCTGGTAGCCCCCCGCCCTCGGGAATCCACCCACCCCCACAGACCACACACACGAAACCTCCGCATCATCCTCGACTCCTCTCTCTCCATGAACCGCCAGATCAATGCTGTTGCCTCCACCAGTTTCAGCTGCCTGCGAATCCTCCGCAAGACCTTCAAATGGATCCCCCCGACTGCAGAAGGACCGTCACCCACATGGTCATAACCAGCAGGCTGGACTACGGGAACGCCCTAGACGCTGGAATCAACAGAACCCTCCTACACAAACTCCAAACCATCCAGAACGCTGCAGCCAGACTCATCCTCGATACATCACGTCACGAACACATGACTCGTCACCTACGAGACCTCCACCGGATCCCCATCGAGAAGGTCACCTTCAAACTCCTCAACCACGCCTACAAATCCCTCAACAACATCGGACCCAAATACCTCAACGAGAGAATATCCTTCCACGCACCCAAGAGGAACCTTTGCTTCGCAGACCTTACCCTGGCAGTGGTCCCCCGCATCCGCAGAAATAGAACAGGTGGGAGGGCCTTCTCCTACATCGCAGCCAAAACCTGGAACCAGGTCCCGGTGAACATTAGACGCTCCCCAACCCTGCACACGTTCAGACCCTGCACACGTTCAGGAAGGACCCTAAGACCTGGCTCTTCGACTGATCCGGAGCTGATCCGCAGCTTCTCTCCCCCTCCTCCCCCCCCCCCAGTACCTTGAGACCCTCACGGGTGAGTAGTGCGCTTTACAAACCCCTGATTGATTGATTGAATGATTGATTGATTACGTGCTCCTGCTCATGAGCCCATCTACCTCTTTCCTACCCTCCACAAGTAGAGTACCTGAGCGCACTGCCCGAGTCCTCTCCTACCCTCCCTGCAGGACTAACCACTTCTAAGGTCCCAAAGGCGAGACCTATTGGCTATGCCAATGCTTGTCAAACCAGTTCCCACTGGCATCGGACCAGAACAGTAAAAAAGGCCTGGGCACCAAAATAAAAGTGACCCCATTAATGAATTAGATGCCTAAAAAAGTGGCCCATGTCTACATTGAACTTGTAAAGACATCCTCTATATGCGTTTTGCAATTTATGGAAGGCTGTATGCATTTGGGCTTGCTGCAGGCAATGTTTGTGATAATATCAAGGAAATAAACAGTAAAACCTAGCCCACCAGACCATAAAACAGACCCACAAACAGCCAAAAGAAAGGCCCACACACTGACCTCCATTGACATCCAGCCCTTTGGGCACTGCCTGATTGCCCTATTTGCCAGTTGAACCCTGGTTACCATTGCAACTTGCCAGTCAGTAATTTTTCAATGTTTCGGGACCGGATTACTGTCACAAACATTGATATATCAGCATTCGAATCGCTATTTGGAAAGGGCACCCCAAACACGCATCTTAAAGTAGCGATTCTGAAACCATTTCTAAACCCATTTAGCCGTTTTGAAAACATTTGCTAAATCACTTAATGGATTTTTTACATTTGGAAAAAAGGTTTTAGCATTCGCAAACGGCCTGATTTACTGAATCCGAGGGTTTGCGAATGCTAAAACCCATTGCGCATGTGGCCCCACCCCTTTCATAAAGTTAATTCTTTCTCCTACCAGGTGGTGGAATGTGATTGTAACTTAAATTAGTCCCCCCCCCCCTTCTGACCACCAGGAGATTGAGTAGCAAGGGTGAACAGTGATATTTTCAAACTCACCTGCAGCCATGGAGACACATATTTACTATGTATGAAAACAACTTAAAAATCAATGTCTGTTCCGTTTGCAACATATGGTGCAGGATTATGAGGTTAATTACCTACTGACTGCCTACAGGGAGAGCAGAATGCATTTTTCTATCACCTGCTGCTTTTGTCTCAATAAGAACCTACTATTTCTATCACTAGGCAGTGGCGTAGCAAGGGAGAGGGGTGTGGGAGGGGGCTGGGGGTGGTGATTAGGGGTGGGCGGAATTTGCGAAAGCGACTTTCGCAAATTATCGCGAAAATGTTTAAAATCTCCGCAAACACGCGGAAATATCGCGAAGATGCGGAAGTTTTTTCCCGCCCGTTCACGGTATTTTCTGCATGTTCGCGGCTCGCCAACTTACCCATGCGGTTGCTTGCGGGCGCGGCCATCTTGTTTTCACTCTTCTCGCGGTGCATGATCGTGAGAAGAAAGACGTGATCGTGCGACGCATGACGTCACTGCGGGCGCGAACTGTCGCGAGACAGCGCAAATGGCTAAAACAATACAACATCTCATGGAGAACGCGACCGGATCGGGAAAACTTGTCGGCGAACGCGGGGATTCAGGTAAGGCGATCGCGAGAATGTATTATTTTACAGCGCGAGCAAGAACCAAATTATCGCAAAGCTGCGGAATGCGGAAATTTTGACATTTCCGCGCTCTCCGTGGAAAGCGGAAATGCCAAATTATCGCAAATTCCGCGAACGGAACGGAAATTTTGCCCAGGCCTAGTGGTGATCCGCCCCGGGTGGCTCAAGTTTACGTCCTCACGCCTTACCTGCGGCCTTCGCGGTAATTGCCAGCGCCATCCTTCGCCCCCCTCACACCCCCCCCTTTACCTGCGGACATCGTGGGAATTGTCAGCAACCCCCCCCCCCCCCCACACACACTCCTACATGTGGCAAACGCAGGCACCGCTACGGCGGCACATGGGCTGGCTATGCCACCGTCACTAGGCACTTTCTTTTTTGGTTATCACACACTTATCAGTGTAGACCAAGGCCTCTGCCACATTCTGTCGGCTGATCCTACTGTACTGCTGGACCTGGTCAGTGACACTGCATAGGTGAAGTGGGTGGCAAAATGGATGAGCCATCCATAAATGATGTCACATTCGGATAGTCTGATGGCACTTGAAAGGTAGAAGTATGCACAATTACCTTTCCATCTCTGGTCTTTGACATTGTATCAGTGGAAGTTGTGATACAATGAGCCAGTTTTCGTTTTTAAGTTTAATAACTAAATGATGTGGAACCAAATCTTGTATGGGTAGAAGCCGCTATGATGATAGGATACTGGTGTCTTGCTTTATTTTGGACGGGGTGTCTCTTTTCCAGGACACGTGGGTGTGAAATAAATGTTGCTCCATGCTCTTGTGAGGATATTTGATCAGAAACTTTAATGCAGTTCTTTTTCTGCCGGAAAGTATTGTTTACGTCCTGTGTCAATTACCTTGGGTCATAGAATGGGCCGTTCAGCTTTTATGGACTTGCTGTTGCTGAGCAACCCACTTACTGCGCTTATTGTCAGGAATGGGCAGCACAGAGATAACGAAAAACACTGGAGGTTGGTGTATAATTGTTTCATGCAGCTGAGTATTATATGATGAAATGTTATGTTTTTATACTGTGTTTTTATGATTCTGTGTGCATCAAAATAATGAATCGTAGCTTGAATCTTCCACTTTGGGGAGTTTTTTTTTAAATTTAGGAATATAAGCACTTAAGTGTTGAATGACTCTTAGAACTTAAAAATTCGTGTTTTCTCATTTGCAAGAATAAATTCTTGGCTCGAGCTCAGAGGCATCATGTACAGTTATGGAATGGGCTGTCAACTGTGCAGAGCTTCTTGGCCAGTCATTGCTAGCTTTTGTGCTGCAAGTGGTGATGGTGCTTGCACGACCTTGGCGTTATTTGGCCATTTACATAGCCCTCAGTATCAATGCCTGGGTTACCGATGAATCGCCTTGTTCCTGTGCAGAGAGTCCAAAACTGGCTTTGAGCCAACATGCTTGATCTGGGTTGCTGGCTCCGCCTGGTCTAGCAGCTATCGTGGTATTACTGTTCGACTCTAACCCTGGTTTATTACCAAGTACTGCTATTGATGGCATATCTTGCAAAGTGATTTGAGTTTCATGGTGTGCACTGTGGAGGGAGTCTGTCCATCGCCTGTGCTAAAAAGTGGATGCTCATCGTCTTTGTTAGACGAACACAGGGTGGCTCCTCCGTTATGGCGTCGGAGCATCGCCATCCCTGCTTAAAGCAAGCCGAGGCAAAGGACAAAAACAAAATGTTAATAAATCATTTTTATTATAATTTTACTTTTCGTCCTTCAGGCTCAAACTGTGAGCCGAGGGAGGGGCGTGGCCACCTACACGGACGCCGCAGTTGCAGCACTAGGGAGGAGGGGGGAGTGGTGGGCGCTGTCAAGGACATAGGATGGTTTGGACGGCCAAACCGTCATGCGCACTTGGCCTTTCTCCATCTAGCTGCGCTGTACAACAGGGTGGAGGAACCAACACAGAATCCCAGTCTATGTCTTAGCACCAAACCGAGGCGCTTAGACCAATCCAGGCTCTGCTCACATGCTGGGAATAGTATTCACAGCATGTGAGCAGCGCTGGAATTGGGAGCTGGGAGCCTGCATAGTGTGCTGCAGTTCCTGGACGTCTGGGCGGCAAGGATTGGGAGTAAGGCGGAGGCTGTTGGTGCAGGTAAGTGCATTTTTCTTTCTTTCTTCATATTTCTTTTTTTTTTTTGTCTCCCCTCACCCCGCCCCACTACTTCAAAATATGAATGGCCGCTCCTGGATTGTCACAGTACCAACTTTGGTGAAAATGCTTGGAGTACCTGTCCGGCTTCATGTCTAATCCCAGGGGCTCCTCGCCCGATAGCTTCAGAAAGTTTGCAAGCCCACTCAGCTTGCTCCACCCTCACCCAAGCTACTGATGAATGAATGGAGTCTTGGGGATACAACTAGGTTGCAGACAACTATGGTGGTAACATAGCTTCAGCAACAAGAGCCAATACTCAAGGGGTGAAAGATCTGGTGACGTCTAAACAGAAGCTAGCCAGTTTTTCCCATCATTTTTATTGTTTAGTATCAAAAAGAAGGCACGTCATACACAAACTCCTTACAGATCAAAATGTTAAGAGGAGAACAAGGCACATGTAAATCAACCAATTTGTATCGAAGATACATAAATACATTTACCATAGAAGGCATCCACAACCCCTGTAGCCGTCAGGCCTTTCTCTGAGTCAAAGCAGTTTCTAGTATGACCACCCTGGGACGGGAGGATGTCGATGCTACCCAGATGAGCTGGGGCCTGGCCAGGATCCACCATGTGTTACATCATGCTCGTCCATGATCCCCAGATCTTAGTGTTTTTTTTGGGACACCCCTTGGCCTTATAAGGCTGGCCCCATTTCAAGGTTACGAGCGGCCCGTTTCAGCAAAGCAGGCGTGGGGGTGGCCCATGCCTTCCACTTTCTTGCCAGATCTCTTTCGGCCATCTAATACCCAAGACAGAGGACTATGTGGTTCGATATGTTGCCCTCCGCTATTCCATGATCCCAAATAGGTTAACAGTAGGTGTCCAGTCGATAGGTTGCCACATCACAGAGGACAAAGCATGTTGGACTTATTTCCAGTAGGGCTATGTCCCAAATCATGTGCATCAGGGTGCACCTTGAAGTCTCACATCTACTGCAGCTAGAGGGCAGTACAAGTCCTTCCTCCATAGCAAAGATGGGAGATATTATCTTCTATGTGTATAATACAATGGAACAATCGGAGTCTGGCCGATCTGAAGCTAGTTATTTTAATTCTGAGCGCCAGTGCCTGAAGACGTGGAAGCCTCCCCATTGATGTGGCATGATGTGATTGCTCCTTCCATTAGGTGCTCGATCTGCCTGTCCTTCTTTGAGTTTTCAACCTCTTTAAGATGCTACTCAAACCAGGGGACATTGAGTTGAGTGCATTTCCATGGTGGAGTGGGTAGCATGGTTCAAACCATAGTGAAGGTGGCATCTTGTGTAGCTTGTGTATGAGAAGGAAAAGGTTGCTGAAGTTTGGCATTACCATTAGACTCTATAGACGGACAAGACTAGCAATATAGCAGAGTAGCATGGGAGAAAACAGTGAATTAATTCTAACAAAAACTGACTGACCAAACTGTAATGGCAGGTGGCAACCACATATGTATGTATGTGTGTGTATGTATGTATGTATGTATGTATATATATATATATATATATATAGTAAAAATGAAAGGTTACAAGGACGTTATAGTTGGGCTGAGATTTCACTCATGACATCTCAAATGAGTCACAGAAAGAAAAATAAATATAATAAAATAAGATGACTTTTGACCTTTGTCTCTGAATGTCAGCAAATATGACAAAATAACGAGATTTAATGCCATCTGTATTGCTCTTTCACTTTGTGAGCAATAAAGATGCCTTTAAATATTTTTATCTTGTCACATTTGCTCTGCTTTCAGAGACCAAGGTCAAAATTCAATTTGTCTTCCCTGAAGTTAGAGGTTTTTCAACTGCCAAAAAGGGTGAGTATCCCTAAAAATAGCTGGTCCTAAATAAATCTTGCTCAACAATGCGAGTGGATTTGCTGAGCCCTGTATTGTTTGGAAATAAGTATCTAACATCATAAACAACACACAGAACAGTTTGTACTGTATTTAAGAACGTTGTTCTTCCTAAACACAGAGTCGGGCCTATTGTCTTTGTCATTATTTGTTGTGCAGAGCATGCTTACTTTAGCCATGGTGGTGCTGGCAGGGTGACGCTTACATTGACAAGACTTTTTCTCTTGCAGCTTCATCTATTCAGTCCTGGTGATAGTCTCAGCAGCATTATATTTGTCTGGGATTGAAGCTTACTTGGCTGTCATGGTCTTTGCCCTGGTGCTTGGTTGGATGAACGCACTTTATTTCACCAGAGGGCTGAAGCTGACCGGCACATACAGCATCATGATCCAGAAGGTTAGTTTCTGTCTTGTTTATGACTTTTGCTCGGCATTGAAAGTGGAAATGTTGTACCGAAAAGATGGGGTGCACATAATTCAACAAGGTGTACACCCCACAAGAACATATGCCATCAACAGTAAATAGAAATGAGTCCTTGTCACACAACTGTCTGGCATAAGAAGCTCTAATGTTACTGTGTGACTTTAGTCTGTTTTAGTGTTGTAGAAACCAGCTAGATGCCAGTGTGCCTCATACCATTTTTTTTAAGCTTCTTTATATTTTCACAGTGCTCAGTCGACAATACATAGAGGACACATTACACAGAATATCATCAGTCAATGAGTCACAAGTACAGTAATTGCATCAAACATCATCTGACTAAATGATTGTGACAAGATTATACAGATCCTCGTCCTATAACTAAAGACAGTTCCTACAGTCCCCGATATGCCTGCCAGTCACCCTATAATTTTTTTCATTTACCTGGGCACCCTCTACTCATGGATATTGTATGTTCAGCTCACCAACACCAATCCAAATCTGTTTTCCAATCAGCCACTCTCGGTGGAAAAGCCACCCCCCATCACCTCACTATATTACGCTTTGCCACCATCGTGGCCAGCGCCAACCATAATTGTTTATATCTGGTCCAAGTCTCCTCCCCTAGGATAAGTAACAAATATCATTTTGCTTTGAGAGGGACCTCCACCCTACCATCTCTGCCATTATCTCCCAAGCTCAGACCAGTAGTTCTGGATTAACGGGCATTCTCACAGCAGGTGATAGAAGGTCCCCTCCTGCCCACAGCTTCTCTGGCATAGTGTATTTTCTGTGCGTCCCAGGCGATGCAACAGTGGTCTGGAGTAGTATATCCTATGGAAAACCTTCATTTGAATCAGCCAGAAACTGGAACGTATGGGCACCTCCCTCAGGCTGTAGCTGTAGCTATCCCTCACTCTACATCTTCAAGTGGACAAAGGTCATTCTCCCAAGCCGCCCTAAGAGGTCCCAGCGGGTCTGGAGAATTGTTCACCAGCTTCTTCTAGATTAACGAAATCGCCTTGTCTTCCAGTGGTTCTTTCAGCAACCGATCTTCCAATAGAGCTGCCTCAACCAGTTCCTCCCCTTCACGAATATAACCTGGGAGAGAGTGCCCCAACAGTAAATACCTGAGCCATTTCCCATTCCCCATCCCCCAGATTGAACTCTTACCATGGGAGGTGAACATGTTGTAAGCTTGACCCCTCCATATTTCACCCAGTCTTTCAAGGCCTATCAGCTCCCATTTTCCAAATTCTGAGAGCTCCCCCACTCCCCGAAGCAGATCACTGACTCAGAGCGGGGTAATCCCTGTCAATCTTCCTTCCTAACCCAGACTTTTAGTGGCCTCCTGCCATGCCCTAACCACTGTTTGCATGTGCAGAGGTAATACCATGTCTCTTTTCCTCATATAGAGTAGTAGTGGCTATCCCTTTAGGCCCATGGCCAGTCTATATACACGATAGACTAGGTCTGCCCGATCCCGGAGCACCCAGTCATTCACTGTGACTAGTTGGGCAGCCCAATTATTTTTCTTAATATCATGGACCGGCAGTCCCTCGTCAAGGACTCCTCTCTGCAATTTATGTAGAGCTATACGGGCGGCACAACCACCCCACAACAAGGACCATAATTCAGCATCCACCTTTTGGAAAAAGGCTTGTGGAACAGGAAAGGGTGTATTCTGCAAGCTATACAGCATGTGCAGTAGTGTCATCATCTTAAATATTGCTGCCCGGCCCATCAATGACACCGGTAGTATGCCAGTGCTGGGTGGCTCTCGTGACTCTGTCCAGTTGAACCAGCAGTTTCTGAATGTAAAAGTTCTGGGGTCTCCTAGTCACATATATTCCCGGGTATTTGAACCCATTCACTTCCACTGGGATTTTGCATCTAGACGTTAAGGTAGGCGTCCCACCCACAGCAGGGACGTATCCCAACTTATAGGATATCCAGAATATATATCCCAAATATATGAAAGATCTGCATAATTCTATCAATGAATTGTTTTGGTCTAGTGAAGTATAACAGGATATTGTCCTTATATGATATAACTCACTCATCCCATTCCTCACCTATTGGGATGCCCCAAATGAAGGGATCCTGCTTCACCCAGACAGCTAGCGGCTCCAGGCTAAGGCAAAGCGCATCGGGGACAAAGTGCACCTCTGCCTTTTCCCTTTCCACAGCGGGAACACTCTAGATACTGTGGTGTTAACTTGCACACAAGCCAACAGTTGTGCATAGAGAAGTTTTACCCAGCCAATGAATTTAGAGCCAAAACCCAGATGCCGAAGAACAGCAAAGAGATAACACCATTCCACACTATGACATGCCATTTTTTGTGTCTAGGGACAGGAGAGCTGCTGGCTCAGCAGAGGTGGGCTCCGTGACATGAAGGATTCCTAACAGCCATTGTAAATTCAACATAGTCCCTCTATGAGGCATAAATAGGGATGAACAAGTGAGGTGATCACCATGCACAGGCGGTGGGATAAGACATTGGCCAATACTTTGACCTCATAGTTACGCAGTAAAATGAGTCTGTATGACCCAAACTCGGTCGACGGCATTTCCTCTTTAGGAATCACTACTTTCACTGCCATCCTTAGCTCTGTGGAGAAGATACCATATTTCCTGGCTCCTTGAAACCTATTTAAAAGATGGTCCACTGTTTTGTCTAGCATCCATTTAAAGGGTTCACCAGGCTGACCACTCTGCCCCACCGCCTTCCCAGATTGTAGGGCCTGTGCCGTTCCGCTTATTTCTTCCACGGTCAGATCCCCTTCTAACAGTTCCCGGTCCTCTACCGACACTTAAGGGAGTCTTCTAGAAGCTCCATACAGTCCGACTCTCTCATCCCAGCCTTAGATATATATACTGCCTCGTAGTAGGTTGCAAACGCCTCAGCTATCTCAGACCTAGTGGCATGTCATATCCCCGCCCCATCTATTTTTTCCGGGACCTATCTGTTGCCTATATCTAGCTTATCCAGCCCCGCCTGCAGGTTATTGGACTTATTGCCAATGTCATAGAGACGATGTTTCGTGGTCAGAGCCTGCGCCCTGGTGCTATCACCCAGTAATGTCTGTGACTCATACTGACATTCTTAATTGATGCCCCAGTGTTGGTGACACCTTCTATCATCTGGCAATGCGGAATTCTAACTGAACAATGTTGCTCTCCAAAGTGAGGCTCTGCACGCTCTTTTCTTTTTTAATAGCTCCCCCCTGAGCTTGGGCATGATCCCTAATCACAGTTTTAAACTCTTCCCACAATGTAACTGGTAAACTCACTGACCCCACATTTTCCTTGAAAAATAGTTTGGCATGTTCCCTCAAACTAGTTTTAAATTTCCTATCTTTAAGGAACCACAGGTCGATCCTTGGAGGTAAGACGTCGTCTCTAGTCAGGCCTTCCAGTATTGCCGCCACTGGGGAATGATCTGATACTCCTCGTGGCACATGCACAGCTCTGTGAAACTCACCCAGGGCGGGTGGCTGTGTAATCAAGTAGTCCAGCCGGGTGAGGCTCCCATGAGCCGCCGACATATAGGAAAATTGCTTGACATCAGGGCATTGATGTCGCCATATATCACTCAAGCCCATAGCCAGCAGGAAGTCTTGCAGCGGGCCAATACTCCTCCCAGATGCAACTCCCTCCAGAATACCAGCCTACCCTCTTGGAGCTCTAGAAGCAATGGGACTAACACGTCAAGCATGAGAGCCTGACGCTTCAGTGGGACATAAATCGAACCGAGAGTAAGGATTTGTCCCTCCCACTGGCCACTCACTGCCACATACTACCCCAGGGGGTCATTCCAAGTTTTTTTTCGGGTGAAAGGCAAAGGCTTCCTACATAGTATTCCCAGCCCCCTAGATCCAGTGGTGTAATCTGCATGTACTATTAATATGTATCCAAACCTGTCAAGGTCTTTACAGTGATCTCCCAGCAATTGCGTTTCTTGCAGTAAAATAACATCGGGGGCTTGCCTCCTTAATGAATTGCAGAACCACAGTTCTCTTTATCTTACCGTTGAGGCCATTAACTTTCCAGGGCCATATTTTTAACGTGTATACTTTTCAGGGCCATATTTTTAACGCGTATACTTTAATCCTAGACACATTTGAGACAAACGATGTGAACTCGCCAATGAATCCTCCCCTTGCGGGAAATGTATGTCCCCCTCCTCTCGTGTCTGTCCCTCTGGAAGGTGGCTCCACCCCCTCCACCCCACAACGGAGCACGACATTCCACACTGTGACATTACAACAAGAACTCAACTTCCCTCAACTGGAACACCCATCCCTCCACCCTGCTAGATAGGTTTTGCATTCCCCGTCACCCCCTCCTGCAGAGAGCCTGTTGCCCAAACAATATCGCTCTGCTCTGACTGCCTGTAAACAAATTTAGATAGTATATACCTATGTTCTTCAAATTTAATGTGTGGTCCCATTACACCAGCACCTCCTCCTGTGTAGCTGTACCCAGGTATTGTCTTTGTTCCTGTAATGAATTATAGTCCAGTTGGATTTACCTTCAGGACAGTCTAACAAGAAGGCATTTCATACCCAGCACTGCATCACATTATGTCTGGATGCTGTCCATCTTGTTGCTTCTCCTGTAACTCCTCTGTCACTTTGTCTTGGGCCGGTTCCCCACGGCCATGCCGTGGTCCCTTTCCTTCCTTCCAGCCAGGCACACGCCAGCCCTACAACCACTCCCAGACCTTCTCTGGCGACTCGAAATGCCAAGTTTTGACCTCCATGATCACTCAAAGCTTTGCTGGAAATAGCATCCTGTATTTAAGTTTGCGTTCTTGGATCTCTTTCTTCACTGCCTCAAAGCTATGTCGTTGGTGCTGGACCAGGAGGGTGAAGTCAGGGAGGAAGTGAATCGAAGCATTTTCATACTTGAACTCACCCCTTGCTCTTGCAGTTTGAAGAATTGCATCTCTGTCACAATAATTAAAGATTTTGATGATTATCCAGTGCGGACAGGTGCCTGGTTTGGGTGAGGGCACCGGGGCTCGTGCGCTTTATCGACCAAAAAAAACTTTAATAATCTTTTAGGTCGCAGAGTGTTCAATATAAAGTCCTACAGGAAAAGGCTTCAGCCCCCTCCGGCACACCCACCACCATGATGTTATTCCGTCTTGCTCTTCCTTCTTGGTCTTCGAGCTTTGCCGCCAGAGACGTGGCCTGTTGCGTTAAGGACTGAACCTGCATCTCCAAACGCTTCGTTGTGGACTGAAGTTGAGGTATTTGGACCTCTGCAGTTGTGACTTTTTTTACTAAGCTTGTGAAGGTCCGCCCTAATCGAGGTGACCTCCATTGTGACTGCATCTATTTAATGCTCGAGGGTACCCTTCACATCTTTAATCGCCACCATAATAGCCCCTCCCTTGCGCTTCCTCCTGGTGCCACAGTGGCTTTCTGGACCGCATAATTGTCCATTTTGTTGGTTTGGGGTACCCTTGGGCTTGACCATTGCAGTATTGGTATAGTTGCTCCATCTATGATAAAAATCTAGGCCATGTTTATGGTTTACATGACTATCGTCTTGCCTGTTAGTTCACTAACGGCATTGTCGTTGAGAGGGAACCATGAATGTTTCACTTCTTTTAATAAATGTTTGTCTATGCAGTGATATGACCTGTTGTATTTGAGTGAAACACGCATGTTAAAGAAATACACTTTTTTTTTTTAAATTCTTAAGAGATTGTTTCATATTTTTACACAGTTTTCATGTTAGGGAGAAACCCAAATATGGAAATTTTACATGGCTCCTGGGTACACAAAAGCTAGAAATTGTGAAATGGTGTACTTTTGGGGGGAAGGTAATGTGTGGGAATCTTACTGAAAAGGCCCATATTGAAAATAACATTAGCAAAGCCCAGTCTCAAACTAAAGGCTTGGGTGCTTTTATAGGGCAAACGGGAGAAGACACTTCTTGCATCTTTTAGAGGTCTATAGAGCAAAAATTCCGGCCTCTCTGCTCTATGGCCAGGAGCCAAAGTAGCTAAATGTTTTTTCTGTAGCTATGATGGCAGGACGAGTCCTTAGAAACGTATCTTCTATTAATTCTACTAATTCAGCGACCTCAGTGGTGGCCTTAAGATTGGAAATGGGCATGAGAAGTGCCATTGTTCAGGGTTTGGTGGGGATGGTACGCTTAGCAAAGATGATACATTAAGTGCCTATGTGAAGAAAGACATTTTGGTTGATATTACAGATAAGTCATCAATTTGTAGAAACTTTGCTCATGCTATTGATATGCTTCAACTAGATTCTAATTTGGTTTCTGCTCCAGCAACGCAGCAGTTAAAAGCTAGTTTAAGACAAACTACACGGTCCTTAAACTTTGGTATGCCTCAAAGAAACGGGCTTTCAAAATATAATTGTCTACTTGGCAAATGCACTTTTCCTTTGCATGTGTTGTTGCAATACTTTTAAAGTGCAGCCTATCTAGTGCATAGTGGTGCCTCTGAAAATCATATATTCATGTTATGCATGTGGGAGCTGTAAATAAATACTACCTGTCACATATGTTATTCAGCTTCCAGGCCATTGGAGTTCATCTGCACCATAAATCTAGAAAGTTAAATCCAGCTTTGTCAGTACCATTTACTCCAGAGTACATGCACTATGGTATTATTTGGCAGTTTCACAGCACACTGTCCTAGCTCAGCAGGTGCATGGTGTGTCCTCCAAATGCAGACCACTGGGGGAGTGAAGTATTACCTGTGCTATGTTGTTAAAGATCTTTTCTCTGGTACAGTTACACCTGAATGGTTCTTGCCGCTTGCTGAAAAGAGTGATCTTATTGGCCGTGTGTTTAGTTTTAGTATTAATGTCACCTATACTAACAGTGTAACAGTTATACAATACAGCTCTGCTTGCTCGGGTGTCAAACCCTCTTTGATGGGTTACACCATCATGGAGGATAGATCAATGAGCAGCTGTGTAATGACCAGTGTTAACTGTAGAATACTACCTGGAGACATGGGACAAATGTTTTGACAAAATTACAAAACTGTTGAAAACTAAAATGCCTGCCTTCTATTGCAGATCCTGTTTAAGGACCTCTTCCGCTTCCTGTTGGTCTACCTGCTGTTCATGATTGGATATGCCTCCGGTATGTAGCCAGAATGCATCACGGGTGGGAACCCCTTACAAAGATAGTGAGAACAATTCAAATGCATCAATGATAACAAAAATGATGTGGAGTAACAATGCACTCAAAGTGCAGGCGAGACACATTCCACATTATCACTTACACACATTCTCTTTCCGATAGGAAGGAAGGATGCAGCAATGTTGCTGATCATGTGGAACATTTATTTTCAGAGTTATTGCATGGCAGTGAATCATTGCAAAGTGCACATATTTAAAAATACAAGAATTTAAAATACAAAATGAAACCTAGAATCATCCAAATTTACAGCATGAGCTGCCCCTGCCAGATAAATCAGTAGTATAAAAACAGGCGAGACTAGTCAAAATTAATTAGGATGGTGTTCTAAAATACAAAACCATATATGAACATATGCAAATATGGAAACCTACTAATTATTGGGGACATATGTGTGACCTAAATGAATAGTCGTTATCCCTTATACTCCAAGTTCTTCACAAATGAAAATACTTAGTCCTGCATCCAGGGGCAGCCGGCATGGCTCGCGGGTGAGTGATGGGGGGGGGTGGGGGGGAGGTCGCGTGGGGTAGGGGGGGTAGCGGGGTTTCGAAATTTACAGAATAGAAACTTGCCGAGTCCTGCGTCTTCTGTGCTCCTGCTCTCCTGAGTCCGCTTCCAGGAACAGGAAGCAGGCAGCCAGGCTCCCTCCCATAAGCCAATCACAACACTGCAGTGCAGCATTGTGATTGGTCTGATCAGCCTGACACAACGCTCAGCCAGGGGCTGTAGGGGTGGGCATGTTCTCCATGCTGGCTGTAATGCATCCTGCATGGAGAACAGGGAAGTGTGCATGACTGCCTTGGGCGGCCTGAGAGGGCCGACCAAACAGTCATTGTGCACCTCAGTGGGCAAACCTCTCGGCCCCTGCCCTGCTCAATGAGCAGAGCAGCCCTGCCCACCTTCCCGCCAGCAAAGGAAACATAACATGATAATATATGAAAGTTATTATCCTGTTTTATTTCCTCTTCTCTCACTGCTTGAAAGCAGTAGGGCGACGCTCCTCCGCCATAGAGGAGGAGCCACCACTGCCTGCATTCCAAGGTGTCCACAGATAAAGATATTATACTCTTATGCCCCACGTTCTCCGTAAAGACTCCATTATTGCTGACTGAATGCCTGGATCAAATCAATTACAAATAAAGCACAAGGCTTCTGAAATATTTTTCTCACTTTATCTTAAACATTTAAGGAGACTAGCACTTTACATGTACACAGAAAAGAGCTTAATGATTCCCTTGGCATTCAAAACCAATGAAATAACTTCAACAGTGGCACTATTCTGAATCCATGTAGACTACCTTTGGGTGGGAAAATATATTCTAGGGTTCCATTCAGAGTTCATAAAAGCATTTTAATCCTGATAAAAAGGACGTGGATACCCTTCCGGATCACACACTTCTGACCATTTAAAGTGTCTAAGCAGCCTTTTGTCTTCAACTGAAGTGTCTTGATGGCTGAAACTGGCAGGTCAAAAGAACGTTTCTCTATATTTGCTTTGCTGTTGACAAAATCTCTGGCAATTTACCCAGGTGGTCGGAGCAGCTTCTGGCCAACCTGTTTATTTGATGCTAGAGCCTCTCTTTTTGTATTGTAGAGTCCTGTCGACAAAGAAGAAGAGCTCACTTTCTGATTCATGTAAAATGCCTAAACCCGTTATTTTATCAACAACCAAACACTGATCTACATCACATCCACATGGGTTAGTAGGAAGGCATCAAGCTGCACCTTCCCCTCATACATCTTTCATGCAGAAAGCATATTTAGTCACAGACATCAGGCTCTAGGGATGTTGGGATGGTAAAGTTCTCTGCATGGTAATGGATGTGCACCCCTGCCCTGAGTGCTCAACTGTACTGATTTCTGGGTCGCTGATGCTGATTTTTGTTGTAAGCTAACACAGATCATGCATGTGTGCCATCACATAGGCCTGTCTTACGGATTGCGGTGTTGTTGAACCAGAAGAGGCACCTAAAGTGCTACCCCGACAGTGATGAAAAGCTTCTGCCTTCAGCGGGAGTTAAGCAGCATGAGTGCGGTGCTGGCAGCATACCGTGTAGTAATCAATAGGAGTGAACATGTCCTTCCCAACGTGTCACTGGAGTGAGGCATACTGGCTCACTTATTTTTAACGTTCTGTTACTGGCACACTCATATTTAAAGTTCTGCTGCTGTGTGCTTAACTTTTCCTTTGCCTACATCGGTTTGGCGTGAAGTGCTGTGCAGCACAGTGGTGTTGTATCTGCGCTGGGTTTATATGTGCCTGGGAAGGGACAATTCAGGGATAATGCAGTACTGAACAGTGCATGCACAGTGAATGCATGTGCTGGATGCATATGTGCCTATGAGTGGTACAGTACTTTAAGGCTGTAGTGCTTTGCTGTGCGTGCAGGATAAATGCATGTGCTGAATGTATGTGTACCTGTGAGTGGGTCAATTCATGGAGGACGCAGTGCAAGCATTTAAAATGCATATGCAGAATGTGTGTGTGCCTATGAGTGGTTCAGTACATGATGGAGACAGTCCTGAGCGGTGTGTGCATGTTACATGCTAGTACTGGATATATGTGTGCCTGTGAGTAGTAGAGTACAGTGAGGACACAGTCTGTGCAATGCTTTTATGCTGAATACACTGGTGTATGTGAGCCTGTGGATAGTACACTACAAGGAAGGGGGGCTTGGGTTCCATTCTGGGAGAACCAGGCCTGATGGTGAGAAATGGAGAGGTGGTAGAGAAATCCCACCAGACAGATATGTGCATTGCTGCATTCCTATAAGTTGATTGAGACACACTGGGAAGGGGAGAGCAAGGCTTATCCTGTACACTTCAAAGGATGCTCTTTGATTAAGTGAGAGGTCACACAAAAAGGGCTCGAACATCCTAGGAAGGATGTTGGGCCAATAAGAGAATCATAAAGAGTATGGCTAGGGGCTCTGGGCATGGCCAGTCTATGGGGGGGGGGGGGTTCAAGTGTGAAGTTCTGCTGGTTAACTAACTCGGCCCCAAGCCCTGCTCTTTTGTTACTGGGGGCCGATATTGCAGCACTGCTGCAAAACCAGCCCCAGTAATGAAACCAGCCCCCACCGCTGCTTGCCAAGACTAGTGTGCCCTGTGAGGAAGAGGACAGCATGCCATGTTGCGCCGATCTGGCCGAACCCCTGCATTGTTCCGAGGCAGTGGCCCCTTATGCCAGAAGAGGTCCCTGGAAAGAAGATGGCCTTTGCCTAGTGGGTGGTAAATTAATGCATACCACATAGGAGGAGCCGCAGAGAGCCTCTAGACACTTCGGGAGCATGACCGTGAGTGAGAAACTTTGCAACCACTGAGAGCAGTTGCTTGGGCTGCATGTGGCTGGCTCACTTTAATTCAACTGCATCCACTGCGAGTGCCAGTGGACGAGGCGCACTTAGAAACTGAACGTTTCACACCTGGTGGTACAGGTAGGATTGCTTTCAGGAATGCCGGCGCTGGGGGAACATATTGCCTAATTTGAAGCATAGCACTGGAACACTACTGAGTAGAGTCCTAGTGTACTCTTGAGACTCGGACTACTATTGGTGCATACCCTGGATGTTACCAATAGTGGAAGAGGAGTAACCATGATCGCTAATGCAAGGCGTGAGTGGGGCAGGGAACCGCCAAAGAAACACTAGAGCCCCGACCTCAGGGAAGGATTGTCTAATTGTTTGTGAATGTTGTATTTTTTCCTTTGTGTGTGTAGTGGTAGAAGTAAAATACTTCTATTTTTTCATAAAAGTGAGTATTTAGCAAGGTAAAGATGTATTGCTGCTACTGAACACATTTGAGTTGTTAGTCTGTGTTCACTATTCTGTATCCACCCCTCACCTTTGAGAGGGCCTTGGACTGCTTGAACCACACTACCCTGAAAGTTAAGTGAAGAAGGGGCACATGGCCACATGGCACAGGATCCATAGTTGGTCAGGTCCTGGGACATCAGGAGTAAGGCCTCAACCCCCATGGTTGGGCGCGGTAGCCCTTGCATGCCCTGTGGACCTCTGAAACGGGTTAGACAGGGGATAAATCAGATGGGACAAAGACCATTTCACCTATGCAAAAACAGCCATCTACTGGAAGTGGGTTGATGAGAAGATATGAACAGGTAAAACAAGATCCTCTAAGTTTTTCTAGCACATTGTAGAAGAGCATGCACTCTACGGTTATGATAAGTGTGTATGGCCAGGCTCCCCTCTCCCCCACATGGGACGACCGGGCATGGCTTCAACAACACAAATAGTTCATATCAATGGTTTATGCTGCAGTAACAACAAATATTCTAATGTAAATTCATTTAGTCTGTTTGATTGGGTAGCTGTGTCTGCTTTCGGTCCTGCATGGCTGATCAGGTAACACTAAAACCAATAAAAATCTTCCAGGGAACAGCTTGTACCTCTATAGTCTTTCTGTCCGGGCATCAGTGGTCAGGTCCTGCTCTTGATATTGTACTTTGCAGCAGCCTCAGTCTCTTCTTTGAGCACTTGGTTGTAGCTAGCATGGCACTAGTGCACCGTTCGTGTCCACATTTTGCCAGTGTGTGCGTATATCTCTAATACCCATCTGCTGCACAGGGTCATTTGAACATGTTGGGTCTGAATCCTGAAGGCCCCAAATCGTACTACTGATAGTAGTGTCATCTCAGCTCCTCTAGGTTCAATGGTACATGTTCCTGGTACCCGTTTCTCTTTCTCTATCCATACCAGTGCAGCAGCTCCACGTGCACCTGCAGCTGTTTTGAATAAGAAACGTATCTCATCTGTTCTAGTCGGACAGGTTGTCCAGCGGCACTGGCTCTGGCATCTCTTTTAAAGTTTTCTTTCGGTCTGAAAACAGGGCTGTCCATAATACACCATATGATCTAATATCCAGAGATAACCGCATTGAAAATCAGATTAACTTATATTTTTAGGATTCTAGAAAGTACATGAGACAAAATGTAATAGTCTTGGAGTCGATTCATTTTTCATGAGGCTTATGTACTGAAAACGGACATTTCCCAGATGTGTGGAATTGCGAAAAGTATGCACAATCTCCCAATGTGTTAATCAATCAGGGGAATTGTAAGCGCGCTACTCAACCGTGAGGTACATTGAATTGTGATTTCCCAATGGAGTGTCGGGGAGTGCGGTCAGGGAATCCTCATTACTTGAAGTAAACACTTTTGATAATTTTGAGGGTATGTAGGCAAACGTCTTCCATGCATTTCCCACACGTATGTTCAGATCAAAAGTTACAACTGAGTGATTAGTTGTTAAGTGCTGATAAATGGACATAACTGGTCCGAGAAATTATGTGAATCCATGATGGTCAGAATTTTTTTTGTTTTTTGCTGATTGGACACAACTGCTCCTGAATCACTTTAGAGAATTTTTGATTAGTAGTGCACTGACATTTATTCCCTGGAGTGACTCGTCTCTAGTCTCTCTATGTATTGAGCTCTTATCCAGTTTGCCTGTTTCATTTGCTTAATTTTCCTTGAAGTCGAACTCTGCCCTCCGGCCCATTTATAAGCGCTTCACTTATAAATCAGCGCCGCACTTTTGAACACCACTGGAATAGTGGCATAGCTAGGACTTCTTGATAGAGACATTTTTTTGCCCAGAGGCTATGTACTTAAATCGAGATGTGGCATGATTTCCAAGGTAGCCACTACTCAAGTTAATGCCCTCAGCCATGAAAGCATAGGTAATCTTGCCTTCTCTTTTTGCATAATTTGAAAACGTGTCTTTTTTTTACATTCATTTATATTTTGGCAGTTTTATTTCTTAGCACCTGGATGCCCCTAGGGGTGTTACTTACGCATAGTTTTTTTTTTTGTTCCCCTCTTTTTGTTTCTGGCCCACACCAAGTGGAAAGTATCTTCAATAGTGTACAACCATCCATGTGTATATTAATGAGTAAAAAGAGCAGGACTCGGGTTTAAGAGGAATACAAAATTAACCTAAAGAATTTATGGTAAACTCCTGCTTGAAGCATGTGTTGTAGATCATATGCTGAACACTCTTCTGCTATCTAATTTAGGGTTTAGAATATTTTATTTTGTTTTCAATTGAAGCCTTTACACTTCAGGCAATCTCTGTTTTTAAACAACTGGATTTGTCCTACCGAGAAAAGTAGGCTTACCCTTGTATTAGAAAAAAAGTAAAGGTGCATGTCCCAGAATGCATTGTGATGTGGGCTAAAAAGCCTGTAGTGGTGGAAAGCTTCACAGATAAAAAGACCACCTGTCAGCACTGGTAGCCTGGTTTGCCGTTCAGTGCAGTGGTCTCGAAAAACTCAAATAACAACAAAAAATCGTTGTTTTCGTCATCAGTGCAGAAAAGCAAACATCGATTGTATTTATGAACAGATATATTGAAGGAATAGTTACACTGCCAATGGGGAAATCCTTCTCAGTGCATCTCAAACATCTCTGCAACTTCTGTATATAGAGACAAAGAAGGACGGTTTTGTTGAAGTCTCCCACATTGTACCCAGTTTCACCATAGTTTTCTCAGTAGTACCGCTTCCCTTCTCTAACCGTTCCATTCTTTAGGTCATCCCCTGCTGGCGTGCCCCGTGTGCCCCCTCCGGTGGAAGGCTCTTCGCTTAATGCTCTTGCTGCCATTTTCCAGTTGCTTCTGAATATATCCATCTGCTTCTGAATGGATCCCTTCCAGTCTAGCTGTAGGTTTCATGAATAAATTGTAAGAAAGTAAAAAAGTTATTTATGTTGACAGTGCTTAACTCCTGAAAAGCCAGAACATTTGCCTGGCTCATCTCTTCCTTCATTAACCTAAATTTCACAGGTTTACATAACCCCTACTCTGCCTCAAAAAAGTGTTAAACCGTTTTGAACTCACTTGGTAGGTATTTTTAGATAAGCCAAATATATATATATATTTTATGTTCACATCGTCAAGGTGTAACTTCCAGATGAAGGTGCATGTGGTGTAACATATGCCAAGGTTAAATAAACGGGCCTCTGTTTATTATTCCTGCGATGTGATGTGTCCTCAATTTAACCTGAACGCCCTCGCAGCCAAACATTTCACTGACTTAGTTTATACTAAAACCTACTTTAATATATAGTGAATATTTACAAATCTGCTCTTTCCGCCACTCTTCCCTCGTCCACCCTGCACAGTGCCAGGACAAGGTCAGAGGGCGGCCATTTTGTAATGTAGGGCTGGAAGGCCAAAAATCCACATGCTAGCTATGCCCTTTATCAAGCCGCTGTAATCGCTGGTACACTAGCTGATTGTTTTTATTGTGAGTGCTGTGTAACCGCTTATCACTGGAAGCCCTTGAGGGGCAGCTCAGGAAACATGTGCTGCGCCATTTCAAGGCAGGGGTCGAGGTATTGCAGGTACTCAACTAAAATTGCACCATCCTCTAGGACAAGGATGGCCCAGAAATAGGAGTAGCGGCACATTGTCTAATGTCTTTTCAGGTTCTTGCTGGCATTTTCAGGTATCTCTTGGCTTTTTAGCATGCAGGTTTGTTGAAGTGTGAATGTTAGCCTTTAGTACTGCAGTGCGCACATTTACATCTGAAAGGTTATCTCTGCCCTCTCACTCACTAAGGGGTATATCAGCAAGACGAGGCGATAAATATCGCTAAGCGCACTTAGCGCTAGGATAATTATCGCCGGTTATCTCTGGAGTCTATCGCGGAGATAGCGTGGTATCCGCAACGCTTATCTCCAAAGCGATAGAAATCCATGCGTTCGCTAGAAAACAGTGCGATTATCGCTGGGAATCCAGCGATAATCGCACTGCGACCGGCGATACCTTGCTGATAGGGCAAGGTGGATTTAGCCATGTAATCCACCTCCCATTGGATTACATGGCTCAGTGAGAAGAAAAGCAGGCGTAAGGAAAGTAGCGATAACCACGGTTAGCGCTACTTTTCTTATCGCTCTGCTTGTTAGCGTGAAGCTTGAAAATGGGAGAAATGTCGGTTAGCGACATTTCTCCAGTTATTTTGGGAAGGCACGCCCACTTTGCATCTCATTAGAGATGCGAAGCTGGGCGTTCCGGAAACCGGCGCTAAGGCATGGATTCACGCGTTAGCGTGTCCATGCTGATAGGGCGATAAAATTATCGCCACTTTTCATCCGAAAATGGACGCTAAAATGTCGATAATTCTATCGCCTCGCCTTGCTGATATGACCCTAAGCTGTGTAGCCTTTGCTTTTCTACAATTCATAAGGCAGGCAGTCAGAAACTAAATTTTACTTTTCATTTTACAAGTCTGCCAAGTAGTGCTATCACATATGATACAATTAGCCATTACTGGCTTTACTGCCAATACCATGTTGTATTGTGGAACTTGTAGTTTTGCTTTTAACACAGCAATTATGGTTTCAAAACCCTAATATGAAAAGTGCTGCTGGCTAAAATTCCAGAATTAGACAAAAATCTTATACAAGTCATGGAGATACTTGTCAGCGTTGTTTTAAAACATTTTTCAACGTCTAGTCTGTTTAAAAAAATTCCTTGTTTCATGCATGAATCCAAAATAAAATTCTGCTCATGTATGTCGTGAGGTTTGCATCTTACATTCTCATCAAAACGAGTGTTGCCAATGGTTTTGTATTTTTTGTAGTGGAAAGTATTAAACCAAGCTTCAAACCCCAGCAAGGTAGCAGCGTATGAATAGTAGCAGCACAGTCTTCTGTAACATAAAGAATAAGGGACAGATAACAGTAGCAAGAGTAACATCGTGTGATTCACTTACACATACAGGGCATGTATAACAAAGGTGGCTAACACACTAGAGAGGGAATGAGAGGAGTTAAGAGACTGTTGTATGCTCTCTGTAAACAGACCCAAACAACCAAGAAGTAGAGAATTCCTGAAAGAAATAATAAACCTCTTGTGGAATTGCCACACATAAATGTACTCAACTAGGAGATGAACCCTCACATACCTAGGGTGGTATGAGTTAACAATGGGTTCCACAAATAGCGCTGGGAAGTATTCAGGAGAACTTTTGTTCATTGGTTGTACAGCCTTCTAGTTATGGGTTCCCCATTTGTATGAGGTTATGCCCCTTATGTCACCATTTATGTTTTTCTTTTGTTAAACTGTCCAACCCCTAGCAGGTCCCCCTTCTGTATGTAGCCTCTGGTTGGGGGCCGGGGAGGCACCTATGGTGCTCCCTTGTTAATCCCTGCACTGTATGGCAGGCACCCTCGGGTGCCTGCCACGTGGTTCAGGGATGAGCACAACCTCCCTTTTCCCAATGGTAGCTTGTGCTACGGCCGGTTTATGGCCATAACAAATGCTCCCATAGGGAAATGGGAGTATGCGGACATGTGCGGTCGCATCGTAATTAGCCAGTCGGGGCTGCCAAGCGGAGGTCGGTCCGTCCTGTTTCTGCATCCGCCCGACATCGTAATAAGCCCCTTAGTTGATATTCCACATCTGCTGTTGATCTTAATGGATATACCTTATGAGTATTCTGATGGCCTTTCTGCTTTTACTCAAAGACCTGCTGTTTCTGCTAATTATTTGGCTTAACACATATTGAGACCTAGCCGTTACCCAATGCCGCCTCATTATTTAGAGCAGCCCAGCCACATTCTAAGTAACTATGCTCTAGACAGGCACAGAGGTGGCATCCTCTCAAAGACTGAATGCAGGCGCATGATGCTCCGTGCAATCCCAGCCTCGGTG
The DNA here is from genome assembly GCF_964204655.1 of Triturus cristatus. Classification (NCBI taxonomy): domain Eukaryota; kingdom Metazoa; phylum Chordata; class Amphibia; order Caudata; family Salamandridae; genus Triturus; species Triturus cristatus. The sequence continues at coordinate 222,138,999 of NC_140594.1, read as the reverse complement.
CTGCATCTGTTCAACATGTTGAAGCCGCCAGTGACTATCCTGCTTACTTTATTGATGTACAAAGAAGGGTGCAGTGTGCTGCTGATAGCCAGTCTATGCAGCGTGATCTTAGTGGTACTTACAAACTGCATAGATGGCGAGATGAACGCTCGCAGCTGAGGGGCAGTAATTTGAAGGACACAATTCAAATGACGACAGGGCAGACTCAGACTTTTATCTTTCGTATGAAGGCAAATTCCATATCATTAAATGGGGTAACATTAAAATTTGCTACTAACAATACTCAGAAAGGACACAAGTGCAGTATGATGTGATATATGAAGACAAATTATTATTAATGTGACCTCATAGTGTCCTCCATCTTTCTACGTGGTGCATGGTCATGAAAAATGGCTTAACAAGTGGCGGCTTACACATATAATTCTACATGGATATATCGACCTCCTCATACCTTTCCACCGGCCTTCCTGGCCGGGCCACCATCATGCGGAGATGTGATCTTTTTTTTAAACTCCTTGTATCAGCTGAGAGAATCAATACCAACTCTGTGCTGAGCCGCAGGGTGAAAAACATCAAAGAAAATAATCATTGCAGTCTGGGAGGGTGAACTGGCACTGTGAATACACACATTCCAACAACTGTACCAGCTGTTTCTTTCAATGAACATTCTCCACAGCACTAAATCTTATTTGTAATGTTCCCTGTTAACGAATGGAGTGCTATGGCACTGCTGCAGTAATTCAGTACTGTGGGTATTTGTTAAATTGTATTTATTTGATCCTTGCTGTTTTATACTGCGCAATCCTGGCCAAAGGCATTAGAGTGCTTTACATGAGCACAAGATTGCATTACACAAGCTCAGATTAATCTTTTTAGGTCTCGCATAGACAGCACATGCGCTGTCTCTTCACGACGCATTATTTTGTAACAGCGGGCTTGGAGACTGCCCATTATTTATCATTGGTTGACTTCATTGTCACTTTCATTTCCTTGTTTCCTTGGTTACCTGCCATAGCTTTCCTTTCTGTATTGTTTTTCCTCCCCTACATCATGGATGCATTACTTGTATGCTTCCACTGCTCATTTTGTAGGCGCTACTTTATATGCGATTAAGCAAACTACCAGGGTGCATGTTTGGTCATGTCTCCCGCCTGTACTTGCCCTACCTCCATGTTCCTCCCGCTTGCTGGCTCTCCACTGTCCATCTGCCTGTCTCTAGCCCCTCCCACCATCTGTCATCAGCTTGCCCCAACTCCTCCCTCTCACCCTCTGTTGTCGTTAGGTTGCCTTCCATCCCACCCTCTGTTTTCATCAGCTTGCCCCAATCACTCCTTCCCACCCTCTTTGGTTGTCAGCTTGCCCCCAGCCCATCCTGTCGTTGTCAGCTTGCCCCCAGGACCTCCCTCCCTCTGTTGCTCCCACCCATTCCTGGCTCATCCCTATCCCACAATAAACAAAAACAGAAAACTATTACTCTGCCTGCGCTGACCCAGTCATAGACCTTTTTTCCCCACACCTGCTGCCCGTGTTGCCCCTTCCACACCCTCCCTCTGTGTCGTTTCCCACCCCCCTTTCCATCCCGCCAACAGACCAAAAAACCCCACAAAAAACACTGGTTCACCCAGCGCTGATCACGCCATAAGACAAGGCTAGACAACATTGACAAAACCAATAGTTCTCTCAAAGGCTAGACCTATTGGTTTTTGCCAATGTTGTTTTTTTAGGCATAATGGCATAAGGAGATTAAGGAATTTTCCCAGAATTACAGGGTGTTGTGTCAATGCCGGGACTTGAACCTAATTTGAGAGTTCCAAAGTAGGCAGCTCTGGCTTGCAAAAGCTATTGACTACTTTCAACCCCTTTGATGTAGCCAACCTGACCAATGATTTTTTCATTGCTGTGGGTTTTCAGTGCTTCTTACAATAGTTGGATATAGTGATTTATACCATTAACTGTTTATTAAGGCCCTGCAGCGTCAGGTTTTTAACTAGCGCTTATACTTCCGATCATGGGGATGGAAGTTAGTTGTTGTGCTGTGACAGAGTGCCATTGGGCCTAGTCTGTCACTTTCGCAACCCCAAGTGATTGTGGTGAATAGAAGTCACTACATTTTACATTGTGATTAGCAACATATATGCAGACCATCCGACTTCCATTGTACCGCCATGTGTGCAGTGTAGGCCTATGCATTTGTTTGTTTTATACGGTAAGCGTACTGTCCTATAAATACTAATTCTCATGTATTTTCTGCTACATATAATTTTTGTTTTGCTTATGCTTTACTCATACTTTTTGCTTGCGGGATTCTGTTTTAAGCTGCACATGCATTCATGAAGTGTGAATGTGTGCGGTGACTGCATATGCTGCACAAACAATGTTCATCTCATGAAAACAGTACTGTACAATAAATACATGAAGCAAGTCTCTTGTGTGACTTCTGTTGCTAAGGCATACCTCAGGTACAAGTTCGACACAATGCAATTTATTTTTGGAGCCACATCATGATGGGATTTGCTGGCTCAGTCTGTGTTATGCTCCTGCAGGGTGTTAAGTGGAATCATTTAACCTGATAATTGTTTGAGTTATTGCTTTATTTTCAGATAAAACAGCTCTGAAACATTGAGAAAAGTTTGCCTCTATCTGTTTTTGAACAGGGCTATCTGAAAATAGAAAACTAGCTCTGAGAAAAATTGGGTTAAATTAATTCAGTTTATGCACCGCAGCCACATAAAACGGGCACCTGGCTCTGTGCTGCTCCAGCAAAGACCACTATGACATGGCCAACGATGGACAGGGAGGCGTTTCTCTGTGCACATGAAGGGGTGTGCACACAGGAAGAAGGGGAGGAGCATAAAGCCTCTGTCCGTTCTAAGGACTGTCGAAGAAAAGACCGCACCGCTAGACAGGGTTCTGTTTTCACTGAATAAGTTACCTGCATAAAACACAACCCTGTGACTTATTCTGCTTTGGTGATCAATGGCTGTGAGTCAACAGTTATTAGAGGCACGTTTGTTGGGACTGACAAGTGCACTTTTGTTTGGAAAATGTATTTTAAGTCTTGAGACTAGGTAGTTTAGTCATGCCAAGTACCACGCATCTGGGGTTAGACTGACGCTTTTTAGTGCGGGTGTACGCATTATAGCTCCCGACCTTCTCAAGAGGCATAGTGCAGGAGGAGCTGCATTTAAATGGCCATTGTGCTGGTAATGAGTGCACTGTGCAGAGAGAAACTGCATCTCGCTTGTTTACTAAGCACTCTGCATAAAATGATCTAAATAAACTCTGGCTCTGCTTTGGCGAAATGTATTAATTAGAAATTGAGCCTGAGCGTGCCACCTGGGCCTATGTCATGGGAAACAAATCTGTACGCGGCAGAGTGTTCCTTGTAGATTTGGAGCGGCGCTATGCGTGTTGTGACTATACACGGTCTGATTGCCCAGAGGCAGCCACTCAGTGGACCATAACTGTGTTTTAACATTCCACACATGTGACTGGCAGTGAGGAGGTGAGTTGTGCTCACAATGTTGCACGGGTCTGTAAGGCAGGATATTTTCAAAGCCCTGCAGCCACAGCCTACCTCAGCAACCCCCAGCACTGTCAAGCAATCATCGCCGCCTGGACAACCTGCGCTCCCCTAATATTGGTGCGGCGGAGGGAGTACCCACTCTGACTTAACTGGCAGGATTTTCTCAAGCAGGGCCATCCGCAAGGCGGGTGGAGTAAAGTTAGGGCGCTTGCCCCCCTCTGGATTTTTCACTTGCCCTTTAATGAATATGCCCCTGAACATTGTTAAAATTATGCCCCCCTGAAATATTTCTGCAGACGCCCATGTTTTCAAGTTCTTGCATTCTGCCTCAGCAGCCCCCGCTGGATCCAGGAGCTGGTTAAGCACCCGCCCTCCACAAATGATCAATCACTAGCAGTATGCCTGTTTCTTGTTAGAGCTATAATCAACCTTCGTCTCTCTTTGCATAGGCCTGATATGGGCTTTTTGACAGAGACTTGGCTAGGCCACCCTCTATTACTCAGGCTCTCTCAGATATTCATCAAATGATTAAAGTAGACCGAGTCGGGAGATCCGGGAGGGCGCATCTCCATTCTATTTAAAGATACCATTAAAGTTTCTTTTATAGGCTCCCTTAATTTGGAGTGAGTAGAAATGTGCGTCTTCAAAATAGAATTTTCCTCAAACAATCATTGGAAAGGTGCCTCACTGTATTGCCGCCCTCCCCCCCCCCCCCCCCCCCCCCCCCGCGCCTTGGGCCCAAAAAATATTTTAGACATCTTATTGAGAGCATTGCTACCCACGTGCTATCAGTCCAAAATTTCTACTATTAAAGATTTTAATTACCATTTTGACGACCCTTTGGACACAGACACGCCCCAGCTTCTAGCTGATTTAGAGACCTTGGGGCTTTATCAAAAAATTGGATGCCCTACTCACACAGCTGGCCACTCCCTGGACTTGATTTTTGCAAACTCTAAAGATTTACATTGCAAGCCACCCCTTACATAGACCGATAATGCTTTGATCAGTTTCCAGATTGCCAACTCTGGAAAACCAGATCTGAGACAACTTAACAACAAAGGGGCCACAAGACATTGTCACTGTGTCTCCTCAAATTCCTTTTCTGAGGTTTTTGACCCCTTCCCTCCCCACCATTAGGCAAGGTTTTGAAGTCAACCAAATGTTGGCAGGATTTCTGTCTGCTATGATTCTAGCCTTTGATAGCATTGCACCTTTAAGAACTCTAACTAATACTTCACTGCGTCTTTTTGCACCCTGGTACACCACAGAGCTAAAAGCTGAAAAAGGGCTGTTTTAGAAATTAGAAAGACAAAGGCAATGCAATTACGATCCAGACGATAAAGTAGCCTTCAAGAAGGCACTTTCTGTGTGTCATCACAACATCAAAAAGGCTTGCAAAATGTATATTTCTAACAAAATCGAGCATGCTGATAACTCCTCGAAGGAACTGTTTAAAAATTCTTGAAAACTTTAATCAACCTATGGCATGCTCACAGCCGCTGGCTGATTACTTTGAAGACAAGATCAAGCAGATTTATCAGATTTCTACAAATAATTTGCCCCATTACACTGAAGATCTAATTGATGCCCCTTCTGATAGTCCTAGGGGTTACAGGATGGACAATTTCAAACCCTTACTCTTGTTCAAGTGCAACATGGGCTTGAAAGGGTGAAATCAGGCTCTGCCATGGACTCCTTTCCACTGAGGAATGTAGCTCTAGTGTCCAGCCAGATTGCCCCCACAGTTAGTGCATTATTCAACTTATCCATCAGATCAGGAAAAATCCCCTTAGCCTGTAAAAGTGTGCAGATCATACCCATTCAAAAGAACAATAGTTTAGATCCTTCTATTCTTTCAAACTACAGACCCATATCATTACTTCTGTGTTTGGGCAAGCTGCTGGAAGGCCAGATTAACAAACAATTGACTGATTATCCTTAAGTGAATACAATCCTATATTCTTTTCAATCCGGCTTTAGAGCAGAGCATAGTACTGAAGCATCCTTGGTGGCCATGGCTGACATAATTAGGTGCTTGCTGGACATTGGTAGATCTGCCATGCTTGTGCTGGTGATCCATGGCTCTGCCCTGGCTTGGTTCCAGTACTTCTTGAAGGATAGAGTGCAGGTTGTCTTGCTGGGAACTTTTAAATCCAAGCCCAGGTTGGTTGAAAAGGGAGTCCCGCAAGGGTCATGTTTGAGCCCTACTTTATTTAACATTTATGTGGCACCCCTTACTGAAGTCCTCAGAGAATATGGGTTTATTATATCATATGCGGACGATAATCAGCTGGTCTTGTCCTGAGAGGAAGATCTCGACAAAGCAAAGTATCGGTTGTTGACTGGTATGAAGGAGATTGTCGAGTGGATGGCAGATAAGTTCTTGCAGGTAACCCAAAGTAAAACAGAGATTGTTCTGTTTGGGAAGAGCCAAACCCTCTGGTCTCCAGATTGGTGACCACCTTAGTTAGGCATGGACCCCATCCCTAGCAATGTAGTAAAAAATCTAGGTGTCAAGATACATCAGGAACTTAAAATGAAAGAAAAGTTCTGTCCACTGTGGGCACCTGTTTCGACATACTACGCTTACTCAAGAAGGCATTACCATTTCATCCGTTATCTGCCAGGAAGACCTTGGTGTGTACGCTCTTGTTGTAAGCTGGCTGGACTATGACAATGCGCTAATGGCTTCTGCCAATGAGTCGCTATTGTCGAAATTGCAGATTGTGCAGAGTAGACCAGCATGGCCGATTTGCAATTGGCCGCGTAGAACAGCCTGCGTTCCCCTTCTAAAATCTCTTCACTGGTTGCCAGTAAAGAAAAGGATAACATTTAATTAGTGCTATTTAACCTACAAAGCCCGGCTGGGCAAAGGTCTTGACTATATGTCAGAGGCTCAAATGTTATCACCCTTCTAGGAATCTGCCTTCCAGTGAGAAAGAGCTACTGTCGGTTTCCCGTATTCATCGATCTAGATGCGGTGGAAGGTCTTTTTCTTATTTGGCTCCCACCCTCTGGAACAAACTGCCATTTTCTGTCAGACCCTGTCCGGACTAGAACACATTTAGGGATGCACTTTAAACTGCATTATTTTAGATCTGCTTTTGCCTCTCTGTGCTGTCGGTGTGCCGAGACACCCCGGTTGGGGTGATTCATGTGCGTTACCAAATTAAATCATTCATTCAGTCAGCAAATGACAGGGCCTGCTGCAGCCCGGTACCCTACCCACCCCTCCTGCCCAGCTCTAGCCAAAGAAGACGCTCTCGCTCCTGAGCGGCCTCACTGTGGTGGACTCATCCCATCAGGGGGCACTCATAGGCACACAGTCAGGTGAGTGTGTCCAGCACTAACTGTGATCATTATAAAAATATAATCTGCTGGCTAACTCTAAACACGCTGAGGCTATTGCATAGTATGGGTCCATGACCTTGTCAAGCCACAGGCCCCCTTCTTCGGGGGTGGATACGCTTCAGCTGATCACAGCCGCTATAACACAGCAGTCCATTTTTGTTTTGAAATAAAAAGATTCTGTTTTCATTAATAAAAACTTTTTTAGAACGCAGTATGTGAAAGGGACCACTTCTCCCTTCAAAACATCCCTCCTGGACCGTACAGTTCACATTTAATAATTGTAAATTGTATGGCTTTATTGTGATGAATGTCAGCATGTGTGGCAAATGCCATCTTCATGCAGTTCTGAAAGCCAAGCCTTTTGCCATCATGGAGTATGATACAGTGCTGCTCGCATGCCCTTCCTGTAATGATCGTCTTAGAAAAGGGCATTAGTTTAGTGACCTTTCAAGTCCGGGGTTTTTGCAGCAGCTTCAGGGTCTTTTTAGAGCTTGTCATTGCTTGGAAGAGTGTACTTTCTGATATTTATGTGTCCATTGACTTAATTGCTTCATTTTATTCTTGAAAAGGGTGTCACCCTTAAGTGTCAAGCGTTTGGCAGTTGAATGTCACTCGTAGTACACAGAAACGGTGAAAATGTCACACACGAGCAGTCTGAAAACGTGGAAGTTGTAGCGTTATGGAAGCTGATATTGGCACTCCCGAGTGTTGCAAATGCACCACTTATAAAAATATATTGAGACTGTGAAGTTATAATCCTCAGTACTAAAATGGACTCACAGTTTCAACTCGTTTACTCACTTTGCAAAGACAAAATGTTGCTTACTGCTCCAGAAATATGAAATGTTTTACAGTGTTGTGATACCTGTGCTTAAGTTCATGAGCACCAGTTAAGGACACATTCATTTACGTGGCAATTAAATGTTTTGCCCAGAATTACAGGATGTTGAGCCAACTCTGAGACTCGAACCTGGTTCCCCCAGCTCTGAAGTCTGCGGCTCTGGCTATTACGCCACATTCTCTCCCCACTTTTATTGTTTGCATTTGGTTCTGTTTTAGGTGGCTCTAACAGGAGAAATGGGCTGGTGCAAGCTGCCTCCTGACAAGAACCCCGGCCCTTTTTAAATTTTTTTTTTTACAAATTAACCACTGTGTTATACATTGAATTATTGACCACTAACTGCATTTACCATAGTTAGATTTCAAAAGTGTGCGGATGTTGTCATGGAATCACAAGCGCAAAAATATTGAATGCGAAGGCCTCCTTATGTTAAAGACATGAATACTGTAAGGCGTGATATACCACAGAATATAAAGTGGGAGAATATAAACTCCTGCTATTCTCCTCACCTGTTGGTTACTGGTGATGAAATGAATGCGTGATCTGCTTTTACTTCCACCAGCAGTCCTTGCATTACCATATGGGCTATAGTTGGCATACAACCTACCGATTGCTTACCATTGGTTGACTTTATTGTCACTCATTTACTTGACTCCTTTTTCATGCCGCTCCTTTCTCTTCATGTGTTTGTTTCCAGCTTCCAGTTAGAGGAGTTCTGCTTCCAGTAAACCCCAGGGTCTTGAAAGAACTGCCTCACAAAGAGTATCGTTTTTTTAATTTTATTTTTTACCTGTAATGCTTTAGCCATGGAGAATATTATTTAAGAAAATACTTCTACAAACGCCCACCTATAAACATTTACCAAACATAACCTAAAATGTTACACCAGACTCTGAGGTGTATTTAAATTTGCCCAACTTCTTTACCATCCTTTTTGTTTGGACAATTTTTAGCCCTCTACTGCCTACATTCAGGGCTATTTTTCTTTAGATTTTAGCACTCCATGGGAGTGCAAGTGTTTTTTTTTACCTCCCTGGTATGCTGCTTCCACACTAAATCCCTGCCCTCCTGTAGGAAGCTGGCTCTGTATTTACTATACCAAAAAGAGGTATAGTGTGCACAGAGTACAGGGAGTTCCAAAATGTCTGGCAGAGGTTAAAGTAGTAAATACCTTACTCTAAGTTTAGCGGTAGCTGGGCTGAGCAGATAGACATATCAGATGGTAGTGTGAATGCATTTGGTGATCATATTCATACAAGGAAGGGACAAACACTCAATGACTAACTCCAGGCCAATGTTTTGTACAAAAATATTACTTTGGTTACTTATATTTCTCGGAACCAAGTTGAACTCAGTTGCAGGTAAGTAGACTTTTATGTTGTACTTTCAAATTACTGGCAAGAGATTTATATAGCATCAAACAATACTTTACATGTGCATGAAATGCTTTTCAGTACAGAAAAAGATACTTTGTATTCAGGATCACACTTAGTATCATACAGTGAGAGACCAATGCAATCCTATAAAAAGGAAAGACTGGTGACTTACTTACAGGAAGGTAAACGATTTTGAGATTGTCTCCAGGGGTTTGGATGACCACTGGTAAACCATCGGTTGTGCACATGAAGGCCTGGGGGGCTGTGGGTGCATGGGTGTCTTAAGGCATCTGATTTTTCTCACCACATCTGGTAGCGGCAGCGGGGCTCTTCAGGTTGAGGCTGCAGTGGTGCAAGTGCCGTGGATTAGCTTGGATCTGGAGTCCTTGAGCTAGTTTCTTGTTAGACAAATCCGGTGTCCATGGGAGACAAGAATCTTTGTTGAAGTCCGCGCCGGTCCCCAGGTTCTTGGAGGTTGTTGTCTGCAGGCCACGCCGGTATCTTGGAGCAGGGTCGCTAGAGGAAGAGACAGGCCAGTAAAGATGGGGCCAGGTCAGTCGTCGTCGTCTTCTCCAATGCTGCACGGCTCTTTGGTCCTTCTTCTTCGTAGTTCGTCGAATCTGAGGAACAAGGTTCAGAGGAGCCCTCAAATACTAAATTTAAGAGCGTTACTGAGATCGGGAGCAATAGCTTATGGCTACTGTCCCCTATGGTGACAACACCCTTTAGGTGCCCCCTCCCTTTTGGGAGTGCGGCACATCCCTGTTACTATTAGGCCTAATTCTCTAAATCAAGAAGGTGAATTTCAAACAGAGGGGTTCACCTCAGCTCTTGGCTACTCTAGGGGTGTTCCAGGGTGAAGTAGACACTCCTACTCTGCTTACTAATTTGCCCGCCACCCCTGCTCCCAAAAGTGGGGTGAGGACAGGGGGGGTGGGCATCTCCACTAGTTGTAGCCTTTGTAGTTCACCTTTTGCTGTTACTGCCAGGGGGGGTGTGAAGCACCTTCACCCAGAGCAAGCTTTCTTTCTGACCTCCGAGAGCACAAAGGTTCTCACCCCATGATGTCTGAAACCTGTCTGGTTGTGGCTGGCTGGAGGGAACCAGTCAGCCAGTACACTAGAACATAGTCATTTTTCGGGGGTGGGGGCGTGGCTTAGGGGGCCAATCAAGATGGCAGCTCTTTAGCGGAGCTCCGGACCGCACTTCCAAGGTATCCCAAAATCCGCACAGTCATCCGATCCTGCTGACATCCATATGCCGGTGACGTACAGAGGAACGTTGGTAGCCAGCAATAAGCTGTGAAATGTCCGTGGTGCACCGCAAACACGCAGGTACGGAGCACCGGCAGGAGTGAGGCCTTCACAGCATCGGCCAGCGCAACCATCACAGTGAGGAGTGGAGGCAATGATCGGTGGAGGCCGCAACACACTCCCATCGTGAGGTGGTGGCACGCTGCATGTGAGCTGTTGGCAACAGAGACCCCCCCCACGTTCTATGCCCTTCCATCGCGGGACACAAATAAGCAGAACATGTGGCAAGACCAGCAGCGGTAGGCTCAGGGAGCAGAAGTGGGCAGCCGCAGTGAAACTTCGGGGGTCCGGCTGTGGTCGCACCAGAGCAAGAGAAAAACGGTCACACTAGCTGTGCAGACACCCGGAAAAGGGGCTATGAAGCCGCGAACAAGGTGTGAGCTGCAAGGAACAGCAGAGGTGGCTGGGGGTGACAGAGTGTACATGTGGTTTGCGACCACGGGGCGAGAACTGTCAGGACCCCAATTCACAGCGCCCACTACCACTTGGGCGAGCGGACGCTATACCCAAGACCCAGTGAATACTACGGGAATTATACGGCCATGGCCATAGCTCCAACGTGAGGAGCTACATCTACAGCGTAGGGTCTCCGGATGAGGCCCAAGGGACAAACCGGGACGCAGACCAATAAAATGAACAAGTACGCGGTCCCGTGGCAAATGGTAGGAGCCCAGGAACAGCGGTCGAAAGAGACTGTGGAACCTTCCTTGACTGCAATAATGGCAGCAATTATGGACTTAAAAGGTACGATAGAACCTAAACTAGATGCAGTGACCATAGATGTGAATCTTCTGCGGGCAGAGCTCCACAAAATATCCAACAAAGTCACTGAGACTGAGGTGGCGCACTTACAGACCAAAACAAAATGCCTCAAAGAACAAGTTCTGATCCTCACAAAACCGCAAGAGGTAATGGCTGCTAAACTGGAGTATCAGGAAGGGCTGGCGCGTAGAAACAATATTAGAGGTATGGAGGGACCGATTGTTGATTTGTTCTTGGAGGACTTAATCCTCAATCATTTAAAGCCCAAACGACTCTCCAATTATTTTACCATTGAAAGTGCACACAGGGCACCCATAACCAAGTCAAAGCCTGGTGCCCCACCCAGAACAATCATTGCACAGAGCCTTAATTTCTGGGATAGGGACGCCATTTTGCAAGCAGCGCGTGCACACACAGACCTCCATCCTCCACCACGAACATGCAGTGATCCGGTTCTTTCCAGACTTCACGCTACAAGTCCAGAGGCAGAGACAAACTTTTGAGGGTGTCAAAAGAGAACTACGCAGCAGCAAAGAGATCAAATATTCAATGCTGTTTCCAGCAAAGTTGAGATAGGTCGCAGAGGGGAAAACCTGGCACTTTAACTCAGCGTAGGAGGCCTGGGAATGGCTGGAAGGCTGGCGTACAGTGGGCCACAATCCCCAGCGAGATAGAAGACATGGACCACAGAAAGACAAACCAGGGGGATCAAAGGCGGAATTAATCCATACCTCGGACTAGGACTCATCCGAAAGGAGAGTCTGGAAAAAGAAAGCAACGCGCACGTACTCTGCTAGCAACTGAATGCATGGGATCGTACATCCTATTACAGGTGGGAGGGGGGAGATAAGACATTGTGAGTGGGGCTGCAGTCACTGGGACAGATAACCGACCAAGGGCCCGAAGTGTTGTCAGCAGGAATAAAGTTAAAGCCGGAGGAGTTTGTGGTATGTGGGAGATCGAGGCGGTGCTCTAATCTGTTCAGCACCTGCCAAGCCTCGCTTAGTTATCGAGTTAAAGGGCGAAAGGCACTCTGCGATTTGTGGTTTTGAACCCGCCAGCAGGGCAGCAGGGAGGGGGGAAAATATATAGTTGGGGTATGAAGTGTTATTTTTGTTCTAGAAATTTGTATCACTTGCTACAGAAATGTCAGATTGTGGGGAATGTACAGTATCCAGGGTATTAAGCGATGAGGTCAATGCATGAATGGTTATTGAAGGTGCTTTTGTATCCCAAATGGAAGATCAAAATGTAAGGGCGCAGTGTCGGGGGAGCACCAGAGTGACACCAATCTTAGAGTACTGTCTTGAAATGTCAACGGTCTGTGTAATCTAATTAAACGCTCAATAGTCTTACAGTATCTACATAGACACACCCCGACCTGGTGCTGTTCCAAGAAACTCACCTGAAGGGGAACAAGCATAAAGCTCTGGATAGATACGGCTACAAGTTTGTAGCACACTTGGGTTACACAACGGGATTGAGAGGGGTAGGGATAGTGTTTAAGACTGCTCTCCCCCTGGTAGTGAGGAAGATCTGGCATGACCCGTTAGGAAGATACGCAGCGCTCTCAGGGAAATGGGAGGGACAGACCCTGAATATTATCTCATGCTACATACTGCCGGCCATGCACACAGAGGCATTGTCGGCACTGGGGGCCTTACTGGTTGACCTCCTGCCAGGGTTCCTAATATTTGAGGGGACTTGAACTCCACCATAGATCCAGAGAGAGATAGAGAAACTAAGGCCAACAGAGGGCGGGGGACGGAGCCACTTCAAGAATTTGTGGAAGCCATGGGCCTGATGGATGTATGGCGCCTACATAATCCCTGAGACCGACAATATACATTCTACTCAGCAGTGCATTTTTATTTTAAAAGTTTTATATAGCGTTGGCTAAACCCAGAGGTATCGGAGCGCTTTACATGAGGAGGTACAATTGCTTCAAAACATAGTTACAACAGTTTCAGGTACGTAGTTGCTGGAGATACATAAGTTACAAAGGCATGGCTCAGGTATGGGTAAGAAAAAGCAGGCAGGGGGAGAGAGATTCGGGGAGAGAGGGAAGGAATAAAAGAGGTAGATAAAGAGTGAGGGAGGAAAGAGTAGATGGAGGGGTAGGAAACACAACGGAGCGACGAGAAAAGAAAGTGTCTGGTGATCGGATGGGTAGGTGACGGCCAAGGGGGGAACCAGAGCCAAACTTCTCAATAGCTGCGTAGGGCAGCTCCACCAGTCATCGTCGGAGGGTTAAAGTATCAGCCTAGAGGAGATCATCAAGGGGTTCAAAGAGAGCGCCTTTCATGGTGTACGGGGCTGAGTTCCCAGCGATAATGGGAACCTTCCCAAACCTCCGCTATGTGTTTGTCCCTTAACACTGTGGACTCTCTCAGAGGGGAATCTGAGACTCTGGGGCATAAATGCTGGATCCCTCCCCAACAAGGGGAGAGTGAGTGCTTTGGCACGGGGCACATTCATGGAGGCCATTTACGGACAGTTGGGTGGTAGGGGAGGACCTATACAGCAGAGTGGGGGAAATGAGAGAAGGTACGCTGGTACAGACGCCTACTGCCCTAGAGCAGCTAACGTTGGAGGTAGTAGGAAAAAGCTAAGGAAATAATATGCGTAGTCTGCCAAAATGAACGTAGCTTAATCTAAATCAGTTACCCTCATGGTCTAAAATGGGAGGGTTAGCAGTAAAAAGCGAGTTAAAGAGTGAAGAGAGCGTAGGCAGAATACGGAGATCGCAGAAACAATGGAAACAAAAGATTGCGGAGGGGAAGGGAAGATGTGGCCCGGGGGGAAATGTTTGGCCGTCATTTTTAAGGTCAGGCCGGTACAGGCAGTGTCACAGGGACGGTCACCGGGGGTGCTGGAAAGACCCAGAGGAGTCAGAGTGCTAACAAGGGTATTGGTAAGATACAAAATTACACAGTTAACAAAGGATAGATGCAGTGATGCACCATACGAACCAAGGTATTAAAATAATCGGGGGGGGGTCGACATGACATAAAAAGAGTGGGGGGGAACAGGTATCCGCAATACTCTTAGACGATGCGTAGATCCGTGGAGAGGAGAGAAGATCGAAAGTAGTCCAGGTGGAGATCAGTGGGGCCGGAGGTACTGACCAGGTCGCAAGATGGCGGAACGGGACAGAAGTGACTATCGGAGATGGTCACAAAATGGTGGGATGCAAAAGTGACGTAGTCCAGAAGTCCATTGGAGTAGTTTTTACCTCCGCTCAAAACCTCCAAGTTCTCCCAGACGTCTTACGGGAGGCAAACCAGTCAGGATGGCAGTAGGAAAAGCAGCGGCAGTCCAGTCCGGAGGCAGAGGGAGAGTCGTGGGGTGGGGGGGGGGGGAGCCTCAGCCCGGTTCCTCAGTGGCCATCCGGAAAAATAAAGTCAGAGGCATCAGCGGCGTTGCGATGAAATCCGCCGAGAAGCGTCGAGGAGTAAGTCAAGAAGCGGCGATGAGCGTGGAGCAGGGCTCAAAGAAAGGGGCGGAAGAGAGAGATGGCTGAGTAGAGTGGATCCTCACCTCCAGCCTCGGGGTTCTGGTGGCAGTCTGTGCCGAAAAAGTCTAATCACGGCAAACCGAGGCGCTCGCCCCAGCAGCCCTGCCAGTGGTAGAGCTCAATTGAGATGGTCCATGTCTGAGGCGTGGGAAAGGGGACAACACAAACACCGGCAGCCCCACCAGTAAGGGGCACCCAGGGAGGACCTCACTCCGAGGACCCACGTTGTCTGCAGGGAATGGCGGCGCGAGGGAGCACGTCCCAGTCCAAGGGAGAACTCGACCAGCGATGTTGTGGAGTGTCCAGAAAGGGAAGCAATGTCGTCACTATGCATCGGAAGATGAGGGAGTCGCACTCCGGAGCGACGAGGCAGGACCGTTCCTAGCAGCAGATTGGCCCCAGTGCAGGAGATCAGCCGAGAAGTGCAGGAGACCGGGCAGCGTAGGTACAGACCGGAGCAGCAGCAGCGGTCGATCCGACGGGTAAGTTGGATGATAAGTTCAGCTTCAGTGGAAAGTTTCAGAAGGGTGCGCCGTCTGGTCCTAGGGGTGGAGAGGTGGTTTTTACGGGGATAACTACCAGATTGGTAATCCCCAAACCAGGAGCTCCTCGGGAGGCTGCTACTCAGCAGCCATCTTGCTCTGACCCATCAACTGCATAGCAGTTACTCTCACCTAGACCATGTTTTGACACACAGGGGGAGTGATGGGTGGATCCGAAACACCCGAATTAGACCACGAGGGATCTCTGACCACTCACTGGTGGAAGTGGCCCTGCAGGGCCAACAAGAACAAACATACTGCTGCCTAGAATAAACCCCTGGGTTTTCAAGAATAAGGATCTAGTTGACCAAATTAAAGAGAGGGCCCAACTTTATTTTCAAGGAAATGAGGAGTCAGTGGATTTGGCATGCACCTTATGGGAAGCATTTAAGTCCGTAATAAGGGGACATATCCTGGCGCATCATGGGGGATGTCAGGAAGAAAAAAGGATTCAGTGGGATATATTAGAAGAAGTAGCAGCTACGCTGGAGGCCCGAATATTAGCCGGGGTAGAGGCTTACCCACCGCTCATGCATCGTCTTGACATAAAAAGTAGGAAATAAGACCTGGCGGACAGCGCCGCAAGGTCCGTTGCATTAGCAACACAAAGAAGGCTATATGACCTAGGAGATAAGGCCAAGAAAATGATTGCATGGTTGGGAATGAAACTGGGTGGCAGATATGTGATTCCCGGGGGGTAATGCACATACTGGTGAAGGAATAGCGAGGGCCTTTGTGGATTATTACGAGGGGGTCTATGCCTCCAACCCTACCAGAACAGAAACAGACTATCGAGAACTATTAGTTGATGTCCGGCTACCCACGTTTTCCGACGAGGATAGAGAGGAAATGGAGAAAGATATAACAGCCAAAGAGATTACAGGAGTCATACAAGATCTGCAGGCAGGGAAGGCCCGTCTCCTAATGGACCGCCAGCTGAGTTATTCAAGGGCATGGCGAGTGTATTGGCACCGCATCTTCTGAACATGTTTGATGAGGCCGGAGAAAGGGGTTGTTTACCACTAGACCAACGAACAGCCACCATTGTGGTAAAACCTAAGGCGGGTAAGCCACCGGAATAATGTAGTTTCTACAGGCATATATCCCGAGTACAGCCCCCTAGAGGACTGACTCGTATTAGACCCAATCCCAGAAAAGGCACTATCCTTCACATATAAGAAGGTCATCAACAACTCACCCAATCCCTTGACTTTGCGAGAAGCCTTGGAAGCCGACATCGGCCTATTAGAAGACCATGATTGGGCAGAGGCCATACATAGCCCAAGGGAGGTAGCAGTCAGAGCGAGATTTAGGCTAGTACAGTTAAGGATTCTTCATAGATCCTACTCCACGAGCGTAGTTATGCACAAGCTAGGACGCACCCACACAGATCTACGCATACGGGGCTGCGACCAGAGAGGTACCTTTTTCCACAATATCTGGGAGTGTCCAGCTATACAACAATACTGGAGAAAGGTAATACGAGTTATGTCAGAGGTCCTTGGGCAGGAAATTACCATAGATGCCAGATGGCATATATTATGTGTAACAGGGGAGCAGACATGGCCGAAATACCAGAAAATGTAGCTACTAGTGGCGGCAATGGTGGCCAAAAGGCATATCTCCAGGGCGCGGGGAGCTACCCTCCCCCGAAGATGGGTCAATGGAAGGCCGATCTTGATTGTTGTAGCGCAGCTGAAAAGATTGTTTACAGGAGCAGGGGAGGCCCACGAAAATGGGAGAAAATATGGCACCGATGGGAGACATATAGGGATCTTTGAGAGGGGGAGAGAGGGAAGACACCGAGACCGACAACAGGTGGGACAAGAGAGTTACCAATGATCAAAGTTGTTATGGAGATGAGATCCGGCATAACTGTTGTACCAGTGGATTACAGATTTGGATATGTATGCTTCTGTGTTTGTGACCAAACGCTTGTTGATGGTATGCTGTACACTGCATCTGACGCATGTTTAATAAAAAGGCTTTTTTTTTAAGAAAAAGAAGTTAGTCGTTTTCAGGGGGTATCTCTAAGATGCCCTCTGAGTGCATTTTATAATAAATCCAACAGTGGCATTGGTGTGGGTTTATTATACTGAGACATTTGGTACCAGATGTCCGAGCTTTCAGTAAAGCCATCGTGGAGCCCATGTACTCCATATGGCTTCTCCGCACTTACAATGTCTGTGAATGGCACAGTCACTGTAGGGGCATATTTCTCATGCAGTTATGCCCTCATGTGCTATAGTGCACCCTGCCTTATGGCTGTGAGGCCTGCTGGAGGTGTGACTTAACCATGCCACAGGCAGTGTTGTGGGCATGGAAACCAGAGATGGGTGCCATGTTGAATCTTCGGTTTGTTCTGCACCAAAACACACAGCCTGCAATGGCAGTGTGTGGGTGTTAAGGTGAGTGGTTTCTAATCGTGGCATAATAAATGCTGAAGCCCTCAGAGACCCTCTCTAGTCACAAGGCCCTATGTACCAGGGGTACCTTTTACAAGGGACTTACATGTGGCCCAGAGGTGTGCCAATTGTGGAAACAAAGGTAGAGTTTTGGAAATGAACACAGGCCCTGGGAAACCGATTGGCTTGTTCCGTCAAGTTAGCATCCGTTTTCTGGCAAGAAGTTAGGAGGTAACCATGCAAAAAGGGGCATTTTCCTACATCCCCTCTCTCCAAGACACTCATATCTGCTTGAGATGACACGACAGTCTCCAAGCAACCCACCTCCATGGATGTTATGTTAGTGAGTTTTCTTAAGTGCACAAATTCCCTGGGGCGTCAAGACGCTGTGGTAGAAAACAAGACCAGGATCTTAGTTAAGATGGTTACCTTTCTCAAATATTAAGTGCCCTAAGCAAAAGGTAGAAATTCAGAATTGTAAACTAGAAAATTTATAAATTTTCATAGCAGGCAATGTATAAGATCTGTGCAACTTGTGAGCACCATTGACCTTAGATTGGCCAATGGGAACTCACTGTCATGCCTTCTGCAGCGGCACCACTTATTCACTGTTTGTAGCTGTAACTATACTCTATCATCCCTTGAGTGAGTGGCTGCTCAGGGGTTGGTCCTGTGGGTACATTCGGTATTACTTTAGAGTAGGTGGTTTGTGAACCAGAGGTGTGTCCTTGTTCCCTGACAGCTCTCCTGGTAGTTTATGCCATCTATTCCTTCTACCTGGCTTGGTTTTAGCTATCTGAATCCTATTTCCCAGCTACAACGGAAGTAGCAAAGCTGCTGGAAATGACAACATATAGAAGTGCACTACAGGAAGTGGGGTGAGGTGTTAGTCTGAATGTAACTTGTTTTCTGAACAGGTTTGACAGGATTTTCTGATAGTGCTCAAATATATTGAATGAATGGAAATGAAAGGAGTTTAAGCCCCAGCTATGTTTGTTTATCGGAAACTACCTGACCTCTCTGTTCCTTCTGAAAATAGCCAGAATCACTTTTTGCTTGGTCAATGCTACAGTAAGGCCACTGCAGATGGCTAGAAGTTGGTGCCAGATAGCCATAGATCGACTAAACACAACCCTTGCTGCTAGGGGCAAGTGAGCACCCGAATGGTAAAATGTGGTTTTGCATGGGGCTCCGAAAATACCCTGCACTGAAAATCCAACCCTGGTGTAAATTATTAAATCACACTGGAAACTAAATACCGCGCTGTTTATGCTCACGTCAGATCCTCATGTTATCACTGGCCTTGAAAGTATAATGTGTCTTTCCCCTTACACCAGTCTTCTTTTCCACATTATTTCAGCGAGGGTAAACAGAGACACAAAATATATATGCTGACCAATGTCATGCTTTTTTTTTTTTTTTAACTCAGGACGGTCTTAAATGTGTGCTATTCCTATGTCTCACATTATTATTTGAACCATGGAAGCTTTTTGTCTTTTGTTATTTTCTTCGGTTTTATAACACTCTTGTCTTTGTAAGCCTGAGACACAAACACAATATGATGGGAGGAATGCTTGCACATGGTCCAAAACCCTGGCAATCGGTCTGGGTAGCATTCAAACCTATGTATTTGCATCCACTCGACCACTCTAGGCAGAGGTCCACCTTATGTAAATTCATTCTGAGCCTCCTGCACATGGGGACAGTCCTTCCTGAGCAAGGCTGACATCAGAAGCGATTTCACATTTTATTGCCTCGAAGGGGTTTGTTTTGTATGGCAATAATGAAAGGACCTCTATCACTACATCTGGTAGTTCATAGCTTTTTGTGTTATGGCTTGCCATCCATAATGGGTTTATCTTCATGCTGTTGGTGCCAGGCCATTACTGCTTCAGTTTTGACCCCCATGCCTCTTATGGAGACCTGCTGAACTTGTTGCCAGTTGTCCATCTGTGCTGTCTCTCGAGGTGATTGTCCTGACCTTATTCCCAGCAATGACATTGACGTTTGTTAGGCAGGTTTTGAAAAACCACTTTATCTATTGAGATGTTTTCCTGAGACTCTCCCTCAGTAAGATCAGTGGCCAGGTGACATTATAATAAGAAAAGGTGATGTGGAGAGCTCTTTGTAGGCGAGTGTATGAAGGTGGCAGGGTGCCAATTCTGTGCGTGCAGACGAGCCTGTGTGCCTTCGCCATACTGAGGAGCCTACGAGGGCATGCTGTAAATTCTGTGTCTGTGGATGAGCAAACATTGATGTCTGGAATGGAAGTAGGCGTGGCCACAGCGTATTCAGGGAGGAGTCTGGGGTGAATGATGTTTCCTGTAGAAGACCAATAGTCTGCAGGGAAGGGTCTGAAAGGAGAATGTTTTGTAATTAAGTTTTGTTGCTTGTGAGTGGAATATGAAGATCTCCCCAGTGGGCACATCCCATGGTGTGTAAGTCTAACCCTTTGCTCTGTAGGCAATCCAGGTATTGACAAGGCCATCTTGAAAGTGGACTCGACTTTCCGAGACCCAAGTGACATGTCAGCCCCATGCGGTCTGAAGCCACCAGTGGGTATATTCCCCAGGGTTGTTCCTGGTCCTTGTACAGTTGCACAGCCTCTCACATGGTTGGAGACGGTATTGAGCTATCACAAGCCAGATTGAGTAAGCGGAGATACACTGCAGGTTAACTTTGTAAGGCTACCAGCCAGCAGGGGTCAGGATGTGCTTCACTCCTCAGTCCTGAGGATGGAGACCACTTTGCACCTAGTCCAGAGCTGGAGGTCGACCCTAACTTCACATCAAGGGGTAGTGATTTGCCTAGATATTGAGCCTAGGCAGTACGCATGCGCTGTAATCAAGACCTGTAGTAGTCCGTAAAAGGACTTTGCTCCCGCCTGCTGCTTCCTCATTGGTTTAATGCTGTGTCACTCTTCTTAGCTGCTTTCTAAATCGTTGATGCAGCGAAATGTAACTTCCGTTTTTTCAGGAAGCAGCACCGCCCAATCACAATTGTTGCAGCCCAGCATGCTGACCTGCATCGTCTAATATGGAGGCCACATATTTATTTTGTTATGCGTGGCCATCTAATTATCTTGCTGTGGAGTGAGGCCGCAAGATCCCTTTTCAGTACTGAGCCGGTCTAATCGTGCCACGGCTGTGGCTGGAGCCGCTTTTCTTTCCACCCTTCGCTGCGTTCAGCCTCCATGTATTTTACCTATTTAGCTCGCTTTTGTTTGAGGCCCTGGGATCCCTCTGTTACACCGAGCCGGCCCAGTTCTTGTTTCCGGTGCGCCACGATTTTCAGATTTCACTGATTCTGCTTCACACACTGGGAAGCTCAGGGAGAATCTGCATACTGCCAGGCAATGCCGCATTTAGCAGGGCATTAAGGTACAGTAAATGGCAGCTGGAGGGTTATTGCACATGGTCAGTGACTGGCTACCGCCCTCCCCCAATGACCACACCACCCCCGGACACAGCACCCAGACGTGGTATCTTTGGAAGGCGGGGGGTCGCGAAACCCCCCGGCCGTATTTATTAAGTACAAAAACAATAAATTTCAAATTTGCATGATAAACGGTTATACAAAATTCAGCAGGACATTAGATACATAATTGTCAACAGGTGTGAGTGTCTATCCTTAACAAAGACTCTAATACAGATAGTTTCCTAACCGAATCTAAAATCCTCCTCTGCATTTTGTATACTAACATTTCTGGGTCATATGGCAAGGTCGCTAACCGGTGTCAGGTCCTACTAGCTGCGCCTCCCCTACAGGTGTGCGCATGCGCAGCCGGGCCCGGTAATTACCCGGTCCACGCCGTGAACTTCATTTACCCACTAAAGGAGGGCCCTTACTCTGCGCCATCCGGTGACGTCATGAGTATGCGCGCGCGGGGTGGCTACCAGCCTAAGGAAAGCGTGACTCCCCAACCCGCGCCCCTTTGAAGCACCAGTTACCTTGCCCCTGAAGTTCTAGGAGGGGCCAATGGCGTCCAGGGAACAAGGGGGTCACCTGGGCGCTCCCCACCGCTTTATCCCCCCCCCCCAGTGGCCCTCCCCCCTCCCTTCCGACCCGGATGTCGATTAACGACATCCGGGTCATACAGGCAGCCAATCGGCGGTAGGGCGCGCCCCCTCAGTGACGCGCCCCACCACCGAGTAGTCCGGGAGGAGGTCGCCGCACAGCCATGCAGGCGGGGGGGCCAAAAGCCCCCCCTTTCCATAACAAACAATTGAGAAAATCTAACTATCTTTTTTACGCGGCCTTTCAAAGATCTGTAAAGAGCAGGTTGTTCTGGAATTATCCAATTTTCTTACACATGTTGACGGAAAGATGAAAGGCGGAGCCTCCCCAGAGAATATAAACGTGTTTCTTTAATATAACACACTCCGCTCCACTATTGTTTCTCCAAGTACTTCTTCATACAGTCTGCATTACTACTATTATTACTCAAATAGATGTCACTCATTTTATCGGAAATATGAGGCAGAGTAACCTCTGACAGACTAACATATTTATGTAACTCGCTGGCGCACCGACCTGTCTCTTAGAAAGGCAATGTAGTAATTCATATTCAAAATGTCTTTATTCTGCACCGAAATTGGCCATAAAAGATCGACAAATAAAAACATCACAAAAATCTGGTATAACATTCGAATTTGTTAATGTAGTAATACTGTATATCGTGGAGACAATTGTTATTTAATTCGATGTTGCTCATGTCCAGGGCCGGACTGGCTGTGTCGGGCACCGGGTATTTCCCCGGTGGGCCGCCAGGGTGGGAGCCGGTTTTGGGCCCCTGGGAGGCTGTTTGTTACTTGGCTGATTTTGCAGATTAGCTGCAATATCGGCCACTGTAACAAAATCGTCCGGGCCCTGCCAAACAGCTCGGCCTTTACCCCAAACCCTGGGGGGGGGGGGGGGGGCGTCCGAGCACTTTGCCAGGGCCAGTGTTGGTTCCCAGTCCGGCCTTGCTAATGTCGTCGGAATAATGAACAGCGAGACAGCCCTGTCGGAGAACAAACAGCGTATTTTTTTTTTTACTTCATCACAACGTTTACTGGCACCTTACTGTGTCTAGAAATATTGCTGTATTTTGCACGTGTTATTTATTATTTACCATGACGGCAATAGTATATGTAGGATAACAGTTGAATATGCCCTGCGTGGATTCCAAGATGTAATTTGAAGGTTGCATGTACGCATCTGTTGAAGGGCAGTTAAGCACTGATTTTTTTAACGTACTAGAAACATATGGGAAATCGTATTCTTCGTTTTCTCAGTGTTTCGGTCCACTCACTGCATCTGTGAGGGTCTTGCTTGCTCCCCCACCAACCCTCACCAGTCGACCCCGTTTGTAAGAGCCCCAAACCCCCCTAGCCACAGCTGCAGTCATAATGGGAGGGAACAGGTCGGAGTCATTGCAACACGTGGATATTTGAGGTCTCCACCTGCCCCAGTGAATTAAAGTAAATGTTGATTTTGCCAATGCTTTTTTTTTCGTTGCTGTTAATCTCCTTCCCCATCCACGTTTAGAACTCATGAACAGCAGATCACAGCAGATGTTAATTAAGAGCGGTGAAGTCACTGCGCCACAATTCCACCATTCAAACGTGAAGCCCTTGCACAAGTGAGACTTGCCTCAAAACCAAACTGGGAGGTTTCTTGCCGTTTCTCAATTCTTGTGAGTTGTCTGCACTTCTAAGAAATGTCTAGCCAAGGATAGGGCTTTCACACCACTGTCACACGCACCTCTCTGAAGCCTCAAGCAAGGCACTATGTAAGCGATAACACCATGGTTTGGCACGCTGAACAAGTGGGCGAATGACCTTATAAAACGTGCAGAGATTCGGCGAGTGATAGGCCAATGACCGTCCATCTTCACTCTCCCGCCCCCTTTTCTAAATCTCCAACAGATGACACGGTTGCGATGTTACGCACTATTTCTAGCCGTAGTGACATTTCCACAGGAAGCTGTTTCAGTACAATACAGCCGGCTGATTTTAGAAGTAACCACGTTATTTTTGTTTTTTTTAACAGCAATATTGTTTTGTTTTCATGATAACAATCAGTTACATCTTTTGTGACTTCTGGGAAATGGCTAAACAGTGAGCTCTCACGCCAGCCTTTTCTTGTGCTGTCCTTCTCACCGTGGTTGTATTACCTTCAGGGTTAGGACAAGGAGATTTAGGTGGAAGACTTCACAGCTCAGTAGGTTGAGTAAGGACTGTAAAGATCAGGGTGATCTGCAGGTTTTGTAAACACATAAATAAAAGGCATTATCATTTACGATGCCAATAGCTCAAACTCTCGCAAATGCGAGACCTATTGCATTGCAAATGCTTGTTTAACCTTCTTACCTATCAATCTACAGTTATTGGCCTGGTAGCCATGGCAAAGTGTATTTAGAATCACTCAAAGAGCACCTAATTTCTATTTTTATCCACATTTTAAAATAAATACAGACAAGAAAATAAATGGTGTTCTGTCTGTATTTATCTGTAAAAATCTGTAAAAACGGAACAGGGAGCCTTGTTAATAGACGGCTCACTAGGGGTTGGTAACACAGCTCTGTTGAATTTTCAAGGATGTTCGCAGTACCCCGAGCCTCATGGGTGTAACACAATCTACTGCAGGCGCTGCATTGCAATGTGCTCCCCCCCCCCCCCCCCCCCCGCCAACCCTTGACGGAGCTCCATGGGAGCCCTAGGCCAATGAATATTTGTGAGATATGGTACTCTCAAGGGGCCCTTTTCACATTCTGCAGGGGGGACAATTATTTAGTGTTACGCCACTGCCGAGCCTGTGCAAATCATGATTCACCCCGACATGGCCTCATGATTCTTGCGATTACAGGGGTTCAGGATAACAGTGGAACTGTGCATCCATTCCCTTCTCTCTGGCCCCTCCAGCCCCCCCCCCCCCCCAGCCCCACCCGGGGAGTGACATAGATTCTCTCCTAGATACGTCTGCCCAAATAACAATGTGTTTATTGTTGTAAAACTGTTAGTCGTCTTTACTAGAGAACACATTTGGAAAAACACTAACAATGTGGCCCCTAATCGGCTGTATTAGCTTCTTTATTTGCTGCATTAGTGATGGTTTTTTACTTTGGACTTGTAGTTGGGTGAATCCAAAGTGATTGCTACTGCCTGGCCCCGTCTTATGAAATCACTGGCTCTGCTTTTTTTAAATCACTCGTCCAGTGACAGGTGGATGGGATTTGTTGCTGTGAATCCATCCGCTTACTGCTGGTCTCCTAGGCATTGCTCTACAGGAGTCGTTTCCCTCAGGCCTGAGTGGGTCAACCCCTAGATTGAGGAGGGTTCAGTAGTACTTCTTGTTCTCCGGTAGGTGGAGTGCATGCACGGAATCCCGAAATTGGGGCTTTTGTTAAAATTAATAGAAGAGTTCTCTGCCTGGATCTTCTCAAGAAACAAAAAGTTGGGGCGCTGTTTTGTTTCTGGGTGGGAGTACATTTCTGTAGATCCTGTATGGCATGTAAGACTCGAATGGCTTTTCTTCCTCGGTGAAAGTGATTCCTGTCCCTTGCTCAGTTCCGCAGAGGGCGCTACGCCTAACAAGATGGTGTACTAGAGAGAATAGAAGACCTTGACATGTGTCTGAGTTTGGCGGTGTTATGGCGTGACTAGGTATAAAGAAAGTATGCTTGTTGAGAAGGCTAATACATTTTTGTATTGTATTATTATTGATCATGCTTAGTGCTTCCTACCCCTGGCGAGGCTTTGATTCACTTTACGGGGCAGGTAGCACGCTACACCTTAGGGGAGTGCTTGGTTGGAAGAGTGTGACCTATGTGAGGAGCATTCCGCTGCCACGAGGGTTGAGCCTTAGTGGCACTCTTAGCTTGCCATAGGTCACTGCGCTAAGCGTGTGATGGAGAGAAGACGAGCGCAGAAAAGAGCGCATGCTGTTCACCTGGATTTATAGTGCCTCATTTATGAAACGTGACCCATCACTGCATGAAAACAGATGCGTCACTTTTCATTGTGCCCTCCGTGCGACATGCTGGATGCGTCATATTTATAATATAACGCATCATGTGGCAAGGAGTTACAGATACGTCAGTATTTCTGATGTATCTGTTGGCGCAAAAATGGCGCATTGCTGGAGTGTGTCACAAAAGTGATGCAACTTCAGCAACGAGCCATTTCACATGGGCAAGTCCCATTTCAATGTGCCTGCGTCAGTCTTACGCCTGCTGTGAGGCAAGCTTAAGATATTGACGCATTTGTGTCCTAGAAGTGGCGCCGTGAAATCTCATAGATTTCACTGCGTCACTTCTACGAGGCTTACTTGCGTCCTAACGCCCCACCTGCATACATTATACCTGGCGCAGGTATAATGTGGTGCAGAGGTTTACAAAGTGACGCGTCTACCTAGATGCGTCACTTTGTAAATATGAAGCAACATGGTGCATTTTTTACGCTGCTGGTGCGTCACAAAAAGTGACGCACCTGTGACGCAAGGGCTCATAAATAAGCCCCGTAGTTGTGTGTGGGGTATGAGTGTGGCCTGCACAGGGAGTGTTTTGGTGTCATACATGAAGAGTGGTGGGTTGCAGTGCTCGTGTTGTTGTAGTTGTGTCTTCTCAGTTATGCGTGGAGCGCAAAGGAGGAGAGTCAAAGATGGCAGTGCATGTGGACGTGCCTACCACCCTGCGCAGGGCGAAAGGCCCTGGTTCTTGGTTGGGGTTTGAACAACAGAGGAGCATCCCACAGGAATGCACTGGATCTCAAGCAGCCAGGTAAAAGCTCCGAGGGGCCCAAGTGACTGAGGACACACCCAGGAGCGACAGTGGAACAGTCCACAAGAACATGGTCCGTGACTGGCTACCCACCCCTCCCAGCTTTCCACACCACCTTGAAGAATTGTCATAAGCAAATTATCTTTGGAAGGCGGGGGGTCAGAGACCCCCCGGCCGTATTTATTATACAAAACAATAAAAGGATGAATATCAACATTACATCAGTTATGCAAGAATAAGCAAAATTCATGACATTAGATTTACAGAATCGTAGACAAATATCAAAGGCTAACCTTAACAAACGTCTAATACAGCGTGTTTCCTATCCGAATCTAACATCCTGCCTGAATTTTGCATTCTAACATATCTGGCCGAGCGTGGGGCACACGGAAGACACGGGGAGCGAGCCAGGAGCAAGAGGGCGCCCCCCCGCTCCCCGCGCCTTATAAAGGGGGCTGCACATCGTCCTGGGGGCCCGCACCCCGATCGTCCCGCCCCCTCTGCCCCGGAAGCCGAATGGCTGCTTCCGGGTTCACGGGGGCGGCATCAACCAATCGGTGTTGGGGGCGCGCCGCGCGCGTCATCGCCCCGCGACACACCCCCAACACCGAAAGGCCGGGGGAGGGGGGGCGCCACACCGCCATGTGGGCGTGAGGGCCGAGTGGCCCCCACTTTACATGCGAATCCTACCTCGAGGAGACGCAAATATTTTGTGAGGATTCCGTTTGCAGTGTTGTAAGTGAAAACAAATTAAAACACTACATCCATGAGAAAAAGATTCTACAGAGGTTTCTTTTCCACTAATTATTGGAAGACGAAATTGAGTAATTCAGCCTGAGAAATGGAAGAAAAGAGCCTGCGCCCTGCTTAACCTCACTGTAGGAACTGGACGCAGAACGACAGCACAGGCGGAAAGTGGAACAAAAGACAGAAACCAGTGAAAACAATGCATCAGAACCTAGTGGAGATGGAAGGTGTTCGGGGAAGGAGAGAAAGGTAGAGGAAAGGCGTTAAGCATTCTTTATGCAGTAAATCAGTATGCAGAACCCTCCGGCAGAGATTAGAAAACCACGATAGAAAAACACTGATGTTCCTTACTTACCAGCAGGGTTTTGCTGTGAGGAAATACAAAAGATGACTTCATTCATTGTCACGTACGTAGCATGACGTCCTGTTGTGGAACGAGTACAGATGTTCCTGTTTACTAGCTAGGTTCACTCAGGAATAGAAACCACCCATACTGAATGATAAAACAAATGTGATAATGATTAAAGATGGCTGCCATCTTAAAGAGTGGACGGGGGTCAGGCTTGGCAAGATGCTGTGGGAGGGTTAATCGGCCCTCGCATATCAAAAGCAGAGATAATGGGGCAATACAGGAATCCCCCTGCCCATTGTATGCAACATGAGAAGGGTGGAGGCGGGAGAAATGGCGCTATGCAAGGCAAGGGCTGGAGAAAGAAGTGTAAACGTAGGTATCTCCTACTGAAGCAAAAACAAAACTGTTGAAAATGCACAAAATAAAAAATATATATATTTGGCTCAAACTCATTACTGGGGCTACAAAGATTAATTAATCCTTCCGGATTTATTGACCAAAAGTAGATTCTGTTATAAATGAGGATCATTTAATCACATGCAGGCAGTCACTGGACATATTTTTTCTGTTTTCCACAGCTTTGGTGTCTTTGCTGAACCCTTGTCCCAGCTCAAAAAACTGCACCGAAAACTCCACAAACTGCACGATCCCCGAATACCCCTCCTGTCGGGATAGTAGCACCTTCAGCAAATTCCTGCTAGACCTCTTCAAGCTGACCATCGGCATGGGCGACCTGGATATGATCAACAGCGCCAAGTACCCCGCGGTCTTCATCATTCTGCTGGTGACCTACATCATCCTGACGTTTGTGCTGCTGCTCAACATGTTAATCGCTCTGATGGGGGAGACTGTTGGGCAGGTGTCAAAGGAGAGCAAACAGATCTGGAAGTTGCAGGTAATGAACCATAAGTAACAATAGTTTCTAATTTGCACGTACATGCCTAGTTTGACCTATTTCTGTCCCGCGACAGCAAACAGGAAACCAATAGTGAGACAGGCTGTGGTTCACTGGTTAAGAGGGGAAACAAAAGCTCCATTCTACTCATATTGCAACTCAGCTGCCTTATCACTGAGTGAGTCCCATAGAATTGACTTTATGCTCATTGTGCTCTTTTGCACAAGCATTTATGAAGTCGCCTTTCCCTTATAGGTCTGTGTGTGTTGTGTGCGCATGTAGAACCCACCCTGTGGGGACAGGCTCGGTCCAAATCGCGTGGTTAAACCTTGTTCCAATTAGACAACCAATATCTTCGTGAGGACCGCTGCATCAGGAGGACCGGCCCCCGTCGTGTGTTTAGGTTCTTTTGAGCGTGTGTATCAAAAAACTAAAAGTGCCGTTCAGTTCAATTCTTTCTTTATTCGACCTTCCGAAGACGTGTCATGAAAAGTACACATAATAACAAACCACATTAAAATCAAAACTCATTTAGGAAAATTAGAATTACAATTTCCGTTTAATAAAATACAAAAGACTGCAGGCAAAGACAATGATATGTTCAAAGCTAAAGTGGCAGTGCAGATGAACTGGATAGCAGCAGATATAAACCAATAGCATTAACATTTTAAAATCAGTCTTATAAGACAGCAGCAACAATAAGCATTTTAGCAGCAGTACAAATACAATAAATACAGCAGCTGTTAAAGTGCATTGATATTAAAACAACATGCTCCTTCTCTTTGCTAAAGTGCAATTCAGGAAGCTCGCAACAGCGAAGCAAACGTCTCAGTCATTAAGTTGCTGAAGAAAATACAAAACCGCTTTACACTTAGAAAACATATACCTGTGCAAAAGTGGTAATAAAAATTTACTAGTAAATGGAAGATCGAATTGACAAAAAAGACAAAATGTAAAATAGTTTGGCTCGAATGTTCATCGCAAGGGCAAGTGGTAATAGTTTCAGAAGAATACTGGCCGAATGGGAAGCATATCAACCAGCGAAAAGACCCCAGCCTAAATCTGGTCAGCAAATTCCTTTTGTGAACGTTATTTACATATAAAAGATATGAGGCAATAGTGGAAGGTGCCTGAATAAAGCAATAATCTCTGACAGTGGGTTTGGACACTTCAAACAATTCCCTAGAGGATTCTTTGTGCTTTCCGAAGCTATCCAACAACCTCTGTCGGTCCCCTTTGCCAATTGATTCTGGGTACTCAAACAGAGAGACACAACCAAGTTCCATGAGGCAAGTTTTAATGTATTGGAGCCAAGGAATAGAAAGGCCTCCGGAACAACTTAAACAGTCTCTAATAATTCCCCTGTTTAGTTCAGCTTCTTCGTTTGCCCAGATGGAACACCAAGTGGCTAAAGGTGCTGCATTCATAATATCTTGTACATAATCAAGACCTAACTTCAAATGAAGGGAAAAATGCGGCGATGAGGGGGGGAACTCCTAAAACTCTGAGACAAAATCTATTCTCCTCAGTCTGTATAGCATGTACATCCCTACATCTGCAGATTCCCATGCCATATGTTAAAATTGGTATACATTTACGATTATAGATCTCTAAAATTGGGGCAACTTGCTTTTTACCTATGGACATTGCAAGGGAGAAGGTGGTCCCAACTGCTCGCGTGTATCGTATTATTTAATTTTTGATACAAGTGTGCCATGTGCAACCTTCCTCGAATTCCAGGCCTAAATACAGGAAGTAACTAACCCTCTCCAGCTTCTTTCCCTCCACGTTCAGACAACAGTATTTAGTATTTTTGGGGCCACAAATCATTATAAAACTTTTCTTATAGTTTGGCTCCAGTCCCAGGTCCTTCATAAAACTGACAGAACTGGCAATGAGTTTTTTTAGTCCATTCGCAGTCCTTGCCAGAAGGACTGCATCATCCACATAGAGTAGCGCTGGCACAGCCTTTTTCTCCACGTCAGCCCCAACTGAAACTAAAGTGTTCTCCTAATCATTAGTATAGAGGAGAAATAAGATTGGGACAAGGACGCAACCTTGGCGCACCCCGTGCTTGATATTGAACAGCTCTGAACATTCCCCGGCATTGCCATACCTCACTGAAGCAGAAAGATCATGATGGAGAAGCCTCAGAAAATAGACCAGACCTGTTTCGACTCCCATGTTAGTTAAGATGTCCCAAAACTTAGAGCGTGGGACAAGTGCAGTTATATTTGCCTTGTTCCGTTTTATAACCTATCTACACAACAAGACCTGCCTTAAACAATGACTTTTATCTTACTTAGCTCAGTGAACACATCCTACTCAGCGACCCTGGTACTTATAAAGCCCATTACAATCTGTACCATCTATGCGGCACTGTTTGCCAGTCTCTAGGTGGGTCTAGTGTCACAAGCTCTTGGACCTCCTACGTGTCAACGTGTATTAATAACAAAGTTTCCCTGGTGCTCTATTTCCCCAATGGTATATAAGAGAAAGGAGGGCTCAACAAATCCCTGCGATGTAGTGCCTTTTCAAATGCCGCCAGGAGAGAAGTGCAGAAAGGTGCAAAAAAGTGAGAAGGACGACAGTGCCTCACGGAAGTAACCCCGGCGAGGAAATGCAGACAGGTACTCGCCTGCTACCTCACGTTCTCATCATAGGCAACTGCCGACCAGGTTAAAGAAAAAGAATAAATGAAAATTCTAATGTAAACCTTAACTGACTAGTGTTTTGTGGAACTAATAATCAAACTGTGTCTATGTTCCAATAAATAATAAAGTGAGTGTCGACCCCAAAAGAACACGGGAGACTGAGTCTGATCAGGACCCACGTCACTCCCAATTAAAACCGGGCAAGACCACACTAGCTATATGCAACTTTATTCTGTGCTGTGTGTCTGTCCAATAAAAACCAACATGTTTCGTTGCCTGTTTAAATTAGCGACAACTTCTTCAGGGCTAGGGTCGACTGGCCTCTCTGCTTTACTAGTCCTGACCAGTGTTATCTCTATCAGCACCGTGAGGGTTGCTCACTTACAGCATACCTCAACCCTCGGTATTGGTTGGTATGTGTTGCCTCGGATAGTTCAAAATTGCTTGTTCCTTAGCCGCGGATTCGCGTTTCTCATCGGCTCGGAGTTCCGGATGCTATTCAACCTCCATCCTTTTTATAACCTACCCTGCTATCAAAGCAATCTTTGAGTTAGAATAGTAAATACACACTTCATTACGGTCAATGGCCGATCATCATAATGATAGGTATCGTATGTTATGTTGGGGGGGGGGGGGGTGTGTGTGTGTGTGCGCGCGCACTTTTTTTTTTTTTTTTTGTACACTTTTTTTTGTTCCGAATCTTGCTCAGATCTTGGGGCATCATCATTGAAATTATCATTTACATTGACTGAATTGGCAATTTGTGTTTGATCATATCCAAATAACACTCATCAAAATCAGGAGCAGCACCGATTGAGCTACGCACGCTCCGAGTACTGGTCCATTGCAGAAGCTGTACACACTGGTGACAGAGTTTAGCAATTGTACTTGCTATCCTGCTTTCCCTACTGTACCCCACCGCCCCTTATACCTCCCTTGCGGAGGTTCAAGCTCATTGGTTCCATAAGCACTATTGTGCGGGGTTGCACAGTATTATGAAAAGAAGCAGATTTTTCGAGTAAGCTATGGCTATTCCTACCCGTTTGGTCTTTTGCAAGTTGATATGGGACTCCTCTCACACATTTTAAGGTAGCAGATGTCTTGTGCATTTACTTTAAACCGGGGGATCCATAGAGCTACAAAAGATGCACTCGCCTTCCATAATTGTGAACGAAGCACTGCATTGACTCCCTCGTAGAATGAGATGAGTAAAGGATGTTAACTCAATATTGAATTTGCAAAGAGGAGATTGAAGGGAAGGTGACGAGTGGGCAGAAGGTTTCAAGCTGTTACTAACCGTGGAACCAAGGTGACTTCTTTCGCACATCATTGCAGTGTAGTCAGTGAAATCATGCACTTTGTTTTTGTAACTGCAGAAAAATAATATTAAAGTGCTCGACTATCATTATTTGTTCAGTGGATATGAGTAAGTTTGAAATGACATGATAGAATACCGTTTGACTGTATATAGACGTTCAAACAACATACCGTCCTATCGGTTCTAAGCCATGTTGCTTTAGCTAGTTTATTGCCATTGTAGAAAAAAGCATTTTCATCCCAATCCTGGATACTTTCAATTTTCCTATATGCGAAAAGAAGCCTAAGATATTTTGCCGCAGCAGTTTCCGTGTTCC
This sequence comes from Triturus cristatus, assembly GCF_964204655.1. NCBI lineage: Eukaryota > Metazoa > Chordata > Amphibia > Caudata > Salamandridae > Triturus > Triturus cristatus. The sequence goes on along the minus strand of NC_140594.1, from coordinate 222,106,320 downwards.
AACCATTAGCTCAATGGCTTTAGAATTTCAAGTAAGCTAGAACCATGGTCCTCGCCCTGTTAAATCTCACTTTCTACTGACCTAGATAATTAAAAGCAGATCTTCAGCACTGAATCTGTTGCTATCACACAGTTGCTGAAGTTGGTCAGCACCAAACGAAACTTGGAAGACTACAAAGGAGTGTGGCAAAGGCTGAGAAGATTATAACCAAGCTTTGCCACTCTGGCTCAAGAAAGTGAGAAAGCAAAACCAAAGGGGATGATGGACGGAGTGTTGAACATTGCAAACACTCACCCCCAGTCAACTGATCTGGGTTTAATCCATCATCATTCTTTAGCTCACTCCGCCACCCCAGTTCAGACATGGCCATATGCAAATCAGTCTGACCCTGTGCGTCACGGGAACAGTCCAGTCGAGAAAGTGAGAAAGCCTGCATTATTCAGGTGATCAATATTCTATGCATATATATTTTGGGTATTGGAGCATGTTTGTTCTCAATGTGATTTCTTTGGTTTAGACAAAGGATGGCAGTCAAACTACGGTTTGTGTATGGGACTAAGCAAATAATAACCACATACAAGTGAATTGTGCAAATGTTTATCCAGTGTCCTCTTTAATGCATGAACTCGTAGTGTATGTCTGTGCAGAAAGTTCTAAGTGGATGCTGATAGAGTGCCTGGAAACATAGTTTACTATAGATCCCAAACTCTTTATTAATGCCAAGACTCTTCACCTTGAACTGAAAGGTCAGAGTGGTATAGTCCTAAATGTGATCACTGTGTGAGGCTTCACATGGTGGGAATTGGAGATGGCCTAGAGTCTTAACTTTAAGGCTTTTTAGAATTCTCTATGATTGTTCTCCAAGATGCGAATGGTTTGAAAGATGTCACTGTGATGTATGAATCCTCTTGGGCATGCTTTGGTATAAGAGGGATTGCTTTTATAGATCTGTTTTATATACAAGTTTGTCGCTGCTGTGAATTCATAACATTGTAAAGTCTAATGGTGGCAATAGAGATGTTTCTGTACGACAACTAATTGCTCCAACGTAAACGACAATCCTGATGTGAAAAGGGATTAATGTGGTAAAAAAACAACGTTTTTTGCTGAAATGGATGAAATGTTAGTAAAATGTTATAACTCGAGTGCAACGGGCAGCTGTCTTCAATTTGCATAAGATACCTGGCCATCTTTCAGCTGTTAATCCTACGGTGTTGATATCTCTGATTCTAGACTGGGAAAGGAATTTTGTCTGCATATATAATAAAAACCCTCCTGGATAGAAATAATGAATCCTTTTTTATGAAAATATTTAGTTTTACTGTTCCTGCAAGTTCATGTTTAAAACCACAGACAACAGATATTTTTACAAGAGCACACAGAGGTCTGTAAAATCCCAATCTTTTTATATTTTGTAAGGTATCAAGCCTGGTCTGTAATGTGTCTTACAGTGAGATATTTTTATAACTGATGTGCAGTGTGTAACACTGTTCTGCAGGGCTGTTTCTTAATTTAAAGAGGAGCTTCTAGAGACCCCTAGTGCGAGCATAGGCTGAAGATTAGGGCGAGATCTGAAACAAAACTGGAATGAACAGATTAAAAGGGGTTCATTCTCTACACTGCATTTGTTTTACACAAATGATCACACTCTGCTAGGTAGAAACAATAGTATTGCTGAAATGGCGTTCATGTTCTAATACGCAAGGCAAATGAATTGTTGATTAATATTATTTTGTGTTATAATTCTTTATTAGTCTTTCGAAATATAAATTACAAATACTATAGCATGAACCATACACTTATAATGGATGAATAAACAAGTGCATTCAAACTTATATAGTACTATGCTTTTATATGATGAATATTATTTTGAGCAGAATCTGCTGAAGGTGCCATGTATTTTGTTGTATTGTAGGGGCCCTTTGTGTATCTTAATTGTGTGTAAAAATGCCATAATGTCTATCTAACGGGGCCACAAAATGTGCAGCATAATTTGCCTGTAATTGTATCACACGCAGCACAATTTAGCTTTTTGTTGTATAATTTGCCTTTTCTGTATAATTTATTCAACCACGTCGCATAATTTGGCCTTCTACTGCCATGTAATTACAGTGGCTCCCAGCCCATCCTAATGGACTTTACCATTTTCATAGAAAATCCATTCTAGTGTGTGGGTGGTCCAGTGCGCCATTTTGGTCTTACAAGCTGATTTGTTCATGGGTTCTCTCATATCAACAGTGGGCCACCACCATTTTGGACATCGAGCGGTCCTTCCCCGTGTTCATACGAAAAGCCTTCCGCTCAGGAGAAATCGTCACCGTGGGGAAAAATTCAGATGGCACCCCGGACCGCAGATGGTGTTTCAGGTACAGTTGTAGAAAATTATCTTTTTTTTAATGCCATTTGATAAGTAATTAAACGAGAAGCGGTGGGAAGCCTTTTGTGTCACAAAATGGGTTGTGTTCACTGAGGATGCCCCTTCAATTAATGCGCTCACAGACACAAAACTCTCTGCAGTTTTCATAGTTTCAAAATGCATTATAGTTGATTGGTTCCCAGGGCAGCCATGATAAGTGTTTAGAGGGTACAGCGGAACTGCATACTAATTTGCATATTAATGAAGTCACAAGTAATACAGGGGGCACAGCATGAAATACCAGATGGTATTTAGGCCTCCTAGTAAATATGAAAGACAGGCAGTGCCTACCAATTATGACAGCGTTTCGTGGAATATCTGTTATTGATTCATAATTAGGCCTCATTAGACCACATGCCTTTTTCTCTAATGCGGATCTGCTGAATTCCTTTTGTCATTTATATGCCTGGCTGAATAGTTGGCTGTCTGTGAATAGAATGTGTGTCAACACTACCGCTTAGTCTTAAGTACGCGGGTCATCTTATTACATGCAGTTCTTCTCGTGAATGTAATTTGCCAGACTGAAGAACAAATCTGCTGGAAACCTGGAGCCTCAAGAATTATCAAGTGCTTTTGAGATGTCGTCGTTTTGAAGACGGCGGGCAGTCTTGAGTGGAACAAAAGGAAGTGGCCCTTTTCTTCCCAGGCCTGGTGTTCAACATTCTGAAAGGCTGTCAAAACCTCGCTGCGGTACATCTCTTTTCATCGCTTGCAGTATCCAGAGGTAGGTGGGAGGAAGTGGCCTGGACGCGACAGTCACGGTGGTCTTAAAGGCGCCTGGTCTCCATCCTGACGACATTGTTGACCTCAATTGATGGTGTGGACCCACGGGTAGGTGAGACACTTGTGTAGAATTTGCAGGGATGCTCGAGGTGCCCCAGCTCCTATGTGAGTCATGAAACACCCCAACATGGCACCCGATTCTTGAGTTGCTAGGGTCAGGCGGGAAGATGATCTGGCGCTCCTGCGGGGGGAGTGCGACATTCATTTTCTCCCAGATGTGGCAAAAAAAATGGCATTGGTTATTGCTGTAAAAAAAAAAGTTTCTTCTTATTATTGCTGAACCCATCTGTAAAATACACATAATGTGGGACATTGCCTGCACTAACCTTGTTTGACACTGTTTTATTATAGGAATCCTTCCTAGTCGGAAAGGGATAATGGTGGGTCTTTTGAGGGGGGATATTCACCGGGCCTAGGCTCACGGAGTGGAGGGGGGCAAAGAAGATAGGCGTGCATTGCACAGTAATCAGAGCTTCTGTTAATAGTTTTGGAGAGGGAGTAATGTAATACTTTGCTGAGAATTTTCCAAGGGGTTCCACTTGTTTGGAAGTTTTAAGATTTTGAGATTAAATGAGTCCCTTGGTGCGCAAGCTATGGAAAAGCCAGTAGGTCTCGCCTTTAAAATACATTAGCTGACCTTTTGGCTTTGCCAATGCTTGATGATCAACAGCATCCACAACAAGAAACAATACTATTTTGCATCAGCAACAAGTTCACAATAGCATTGACCAACTCAAAAGGTTGTCTTTATCCTAAATGAAAGCGATTCTTTAATGCCTGGCAAATTTGTGCCTGCGGATGTGTGAGCGGATTAATGTGAGAATGAGGCAACGGTGTGAGTTCATGGATGAACAAATAGAGTGCATAGTTAATAGGTGAGTGAGTAAATCAAAGGATAAATGGGTGAGCGCATTGATGAATGGTTTAATGACCCCAATTTTACAGCCTAAGACTGAAACAGCAGTAGTGATAATGTTGCAAATAGGCCAAGCATTACCAATATCATGTAAACATGATTGCAGGATTTAGTACACGATATGTCAAGAATTGCAACCATTATCCCATTGCAAAAAATATCCTTGAGTGGATATCGCTGTGCCAAATGTCCAAAGTATGTCAATAATTTCAATCATTATACGTCCTCATACTTGCCCCATCACTCAGTGATCGTAACTAAATGCTTAGATTTGTCCAATTTCTCTGTAATCCATAGCACATGATTGCATTTGTCCCCTCAATCAATAATACTTGGTGCATGTCAACTACGCATTTTAACATCTAAACGGTTAGGTGTCTACACCTTCCCATAGCTTAGTAAGAAGTGCTTGTAAATAAGTGCCAGGGCCTTCTTCAGGAGGCCACTGCAGCTTGCACCAGTCCTTGCCTCTGCGAGCGCTGCCAGCGGCATAACCAACATCACTACTAACCATCGCACTCCCGCAAGGGTGATACCTGGGGCTATCCTATGTCCCTAAAGCTATAGAAATAGTATGGGCGGCAAGTATCAGTCATTTTTAATGTGTAATAAATTAATAAATAACTGTTAGTGTGCTCCTCTCTAAATAGGTCTAACAACGCCACCATGTTGCAGACTGCCATAGTACAGGTGTAGACAAATAGGGGTCGAGCACCGGAAACCACTGGCTCAAATTAAGCACTGTAAGAATACTGGGTAAACATTCTTATGGCAGGGGAGAGAGAGTTTCGAAGTGGATAGCAAACTGATTATTTCCATCAATAGCACAATATTTTGTGACATTTATTGAGGTTTGGTATCACTTAGCTTAATTCTATCTACCAAAGGCTGCATGTCCACCGAGAGACAAAGCATTTGGAATGAAAACACAGAATAGAGGATGCAGTGTTGAGGACCAGCAGGCTATTTCTGAATCCTAGTTGAAAAGATCCTTAATAGGTATTAAAAAGATTTTTTGCAGGTCGGTGCAATGAGTCCAATTTTCAGGAGTACGTCAACAAACAGTGGGCATGTGTGCACAAAGGTACCTTGCCCAGGTAAAACAAAAAAGATTGCAAATTGCTCTTCAATGATGGACCTAGCACCCTTTTTGTAAAAATGCAGTGTGCGATGTCTTAAAGTAAACAATGATATCAGATGCTCTTGTAAGAATTAAAGTGATATCTGTAAAGAACCAGAGGGATTCTTTCTTTCATAACTGGCACACCTTTTTGTAGCCCAGAAAGCAGATTGTTTAGCCTTGGCCTATCTCTTCCTTTGACGAGGAAGTGTGTTTTATTCTTAGCCACTAGAGGGGGCTTTGAGAACCAACTCCAAATGAGGAAGAGATACAGCACTGGTCCCTTTATTGGCACTCCTGGCAGCAGCATCTCTCCTACCACAGTGGCATTATTCTAAAATAAACTGCAGCGGCGTGGACACGGTTCACACAATAAAGCCCGTGTGAACGTGGAAAGAAAACAATCACACAATTACTGTAGGCTGCCAGGCGCTCTGATTGTCAAATGGCTGCCTGGGCTCTCTGTAAGTAACTGAGCAGGTCGTTCTGTTTATCACACGGGCATATATTACATGAGAGCTTCCTGGATATCGGCAACTCTGCCAGGAATCAATAGATGATCTGTGGGGTCAATATGAAGAGTACAGGGGGCCTGTAAGAGGAAGCCGCACGCTGATGGGGAGAAAGTAAGAAAACGCAAGCACTCCCAGGAAGTGCAGGAACAAAAAGAACAAAAGTAGTTTACTGATGTCACTGGGGAAGGAAACAAGCTAACCAATGAAAAGAATGGTAAAGAGTCCCTGCCCCAGTGGAGGGACAAGCAGTAGGGGAAAGTAAGCCAGCAAATAAGAAGATAGCAAATTAGAGTGACAATGAAGCCAACTAATGGTAACCAATGGATGGGCTTTAAGCCCACAGTGAGTTTTTAGTAAACCCACAGTAAGTTGTTTACAAGCAGACAGCTTCTGCTAACTGCTAGGCAAGATCTAAAAATTAAAATGAGAAGTCAGTACATAAAAGACATACCATGCCTGATTCTTCTCACATACTTTTTTCACGTCTGAAATATAAATGGCAGATAACACAACAAATAAGATTTGTAATATTCCCAAACTTAGCAGAATGAATGGGACTGTAAAGGGCAATGATGGAGAACATTGACTTCTGCTGTTTTAAGACCATCCCAAGGTTCCAACTCTGTAAGTCGCAATTTAAACAAAATGCAGTATGAATTATTTTGATTTCCTGGCACATTTTTTGTAGTTTTATTTATTTCTAATCTTATGGATTTGAAAAAACCAACAGTGGAAGGGCTTATGCTATTACTGCCTTATATCACAGTAGGTCCTATGCTGTTCATATTCCGTAATCTGCTCTACTGCTGCATTTCTGTCCCAAAAGCCACATTACGCATAAGAGACACATGGTTATCACACTTTAATGTTAATAATGCAAATGCATTCTCATAAATCTCTTTGAAATGTTTTAGCCAAGTATTTCAAGCTATCACTTCAACCTATCTCTGTATCGCTGGTTGACTATCTTTGAGTGGATTGTAATCCATACCACGATGGCCACCTGTGTGTGCGGCAATGATCTTGGAATAGTTTTTCTTTAAGAAAGAAAAGAACATTTTAATATGACCCCTGCATGCAAATGCAGCAGACTTCTTTGATTATCTTTTCTTTTGTTTAAGGAGAACATTCAGGGCACACAATGGGCATCTGTGGGTTTTTTTCTGGTTTGCAGAGGCCATCCGGGAAAAAAAGCACTGGGAAAGCTTCTCGGCATCACAGGAGAGCGTGACCAGCAATGGCAATGCAAAGTCTCTGACTCGATGTACTTTTAGATCCAATACACATCGACCCCAAGTTCTGACGCGGTAGCTTATCTGATTAGCTATGTATATGAAAGGGATCGCTGAATAACTGCATTTATCCTCCTTGGAAACTTAGAAAGCATAAATGCCAGTTAACGATAATGCGCCAGGATTGTGGATGGTGGAGAGACTGCTAAGATTATTTCACCTTGTAAATAGTGTTTTATGATACATATAGGTACATCCGTGTAATCTGTACCCCGTTTGGGTATCCGCACTGGTATCTAATTTTGTTTTGTTTCTTGTTCTATTCAAAGAACAGGGAGGGGTCTCCTCCACTTGGTACTGTCCACTTCTTACCAAGCCTGCTCACATAAGCACTAGGGTGTGATCTGAAGAATGTTATGGTTTCACTGAAAGCACTCAGTGGTACAGGTAGTGCCAGTGTGCTATCTGTGCAAATGTGTTATTTATTGCTGCGTGTTTGTGACCCCCACCAGGTACATAGGCCCATCAATTGGTAGCAAAGTTCTGTAAGCAGGCTGTCAAACTCCTACATGAGGCTGCAACAGAGTTCGGCCTCCAATCACAGTCCAGCACTGCAGACGTGACTTTGACTTGAAAGCGAATACACATTTGAGAAACTAAGGAGCATATTTACAAGGGCATTATCGCCGCTTTAGCGGCACTTTTAGCGGCGATAATTTCATCGTTCTATTAGCAAGGCAGCGCTAAGATGCATTAGCGCATGTTAGCTGCCGTTTTTGTAACGCCACGCATCTTAGCGATATACATTGCTAATGTGATGCAAAGTAGGCGTACCTTCCTGTAACACCATGGCAAAAGGTCGCGAACAGGACATTGCGTTATTTACAACGTGGCCCCGGAAGCACGAAGCGATGATGGAAGCCACGCTAACTGCGGTTTTCGCAGGATCCTTAAGGCCTGGTCAAAACTTGACTTGGGCATGTTTTGAATGGGAGGTGGATTGTTCGGTTACGTCCAAACTCCCCTATTATCAAGCTTTTCATTAGCGTGTGAAATCATCGCTTGATTTCACACGCTAATGATGAATATCGCCGTCTATCACAGGTTTGTACATTGCCTGTGAGCAAGACGTTGTAAATCCGCCGCTAACACGGCGATGTAAACCAGCGATAGGCGGCGATATTCAAAATCACGCTATGCGTGATTTGCGATGTTTAAGGTGAAGCGTTGATAATATCCCCCCAAAATAATATAGCTCCAGCACATGCACACCAATGAAGACAGCAAAAAACACTCTGAAAGTGCGGCAAAATCACAAATGCTGGGCAGGCAAGAGACGAGAGAGAAAATGCAGACCAACAGAAGAGCCAGAGCATCTGGGCCATGTGAATAACATGCAGGTGAGGAGGACGGAATCCACAATACCAGAACCACACACACCAAACGCGATACACCCGCCCAAGTAAGGTAAAGAGAATTAAAGCTCCAGTGCTCACCATACATGGAAAACATCAGCAGACATCATTTTGTCAGACTCAGAAATACCACAAATCAAACACTTTAGGTGGTCAGGAGAACACACTGCACATTCTGCTAGATTGAGGGAATGGATATCTAGGTTACAAAACTGCCAATCAGAACCATGCCACCCTTGCCTATGAAGACACCATTGCCACAGGGGTGGATATAGTGTACTTGATCAATAAAACCAGCAACAGGAGGATATTACAATTGGAATGCATGCTTAAAATGCAAGGCCACAGTACTCTAGTTCTTATTGACATGTTGACAACCGTAAATGTGATGTCGGATGAACGGTTATCTCAGGTGACAAACGTGAACAAAGCCACTCATTTGAGGGGTTAATATACATCCATTTGGTAAGTCACCACCTCTCACTCGAAAGGTCGCCATTCATCACAACCGCCATTAGGTCACAGCTAAAGTTTTTGTAAGAAATGCGCCCTTCTTCAAAAACTCTTTCAAGCTACAGATGAAGGATGAGCTCAAGATGAGGTTCTTCCTCCCCAGTTACTGATGACCATCTAAGTGGTCTTGACTTTGATCTCCGCATGCAGTTTTCCATCAAGAGACTCATGGGACAGACAGACAGACAGACAGACAGCCCTCCGGTGGATTCAGATTCAATCCCTGAACAGCTCAGCCATTCACTGACCCAAGTTAGTGAATCCCGTAGCTAAGGCTCCCAGCCCTACAATAACCTAGAACCAAACATTCGTCTACAGCCACCCTCTAAAGAAGCTCTTTTGTATCACGTTTGAAAACGTACTAACCTTTTTAGCATGTCTCTGTTTGGGGTGTTAAGGTCCAAGCGAGGAAAGGGATGCCCTTCCGCTTAGTTCAGCCTTCTCCTGACTTACCTCACCCACTATGGTATGTTCTTAACAATGTTAATGTATCAATGAAAGCACTCACTGTGGCGGCTCGTGTGCCTGGCAGGTGCAGCCCATCACCCAGGAGTCCGTCATTTATTTTTAGTGTGTAAGGGCATCCCCGCCTGTGTGCTTGGTCCTAGCTTAGCACTAAGAGGTGTAAATGACTTGTATAGCGCCCATTGTGCAAAAGGTTTACACGTACTTTCTGCATACGTTTTCAATAGCTTGTGGATTTTCTTTCAGTTTTGATATTTCCCTTCTATTTATCCCCTTCATGTTCTCATCTTGAAAATGCTGTACTAGTTGAGGTGAGAACTGTTCTTTACAAACTATTTCCTGGTGTACATTAGGTCCTCTGGCAAGTGTAAAAAGTTTATTTCCCATTGCAAGGCCAGTCTCATTAAGTTGGATGGAGCTAGGAGCAGGGTTTAGTTCCAGATTTGCGTAATGATGAGTGGTGACCGTAGCGGAGTAACAGTACGAAATATGGGCGTTTGTAGTGTACTGTGCCCTGTGTACCGTGCAGCCTATGTGAGTGAAACAAACAAGTACCTCCAACCCATGTGTAGGCACTTGAAGAACTACCAAACACTACATGGCCATTCCTCAAAAAGAGCAGGCACCCAGATTGTGTGCCAGTAATCCTTAATTAGGGGTTGCATAACTATGGGTGCAAATAAGAGGGTTTATCACATTGTGGATCCTTTTTTCCGGAGAATTAAGATCACCCAACCTTGCGGACATTCTCAAATGTCAGAAACTCAGTCACTCAGAGACACCTTTTTCACAGACCTCCTCCTTCACTATATGTTGTACAGGATAATAGGGTCAGGCTTTCCCCTAAAGCCTCTAAACTATTTCTGTTGCCAGGCTCTCTAGGCTATCCCATCGCCTACTCCTTGCTGACTCTGTAATTGGGTTTACCCACTACCTAGGGAGATGGAAACTGTCTTATGGACAAACTGGTGCAATTATTTCGGTCATGGTGCAGAAAGGACTCTTTTACATGCCAATTCGAGAGGACTGATGTGAGGAATGCATTGCCAGTGACTGCCGTATCTAGGACAGGTAGGCTGGCGTCTCGTTTGTCATCAGAATGTGGAGGACCGGGGAGAGAAGCACTTGCTGCAGATAAGGTGTAAGAGGCCATCCTGATTTTTAACCCACTGATAATGTCAAAGACGCTCCTTTATCCTGCAGGCTAAAGATACCTGCAGGACTGATAAACCTCATGGTGGCCTCCGTGGCTCAGTCGCATTCCTGTTCAGGTCCTCGCTGCAGAGGCACCAGGCAGGCCAAGGGCCACTCCATCTCCAGACTGATAAAGGAACACAAACTACCAAAGAATTTACCACCAGCTAGGGCCTCCTGTCCAGCTCTTTGGATCATAACCAGGTCCTTTCACATCCTGGTGCAACTCCTCCCAGGTAGGCCTTCCTCAGGTGTGCAGGCCACGGGACACACTGGAGGCATTGTGTCGCTCATGTACTCTTAGTCTCATCATTCAACCAGTTCCCTCTTTCTCAAGCGAACTTCACACAACACCATCCATTCACCTGGCCATTCACTCTCTCACCTGGCACATTAGAAACCATGCCCTGGCCGCACATACCTTCAGACCAGCCTCCTATTGCTAAGGGATATATGTCAGTTCTCCTGTCCACATTAGGCTGTGCACAACACCGCCACCTAGGGGGCCAAGAGGTATATTCATGCAGCACACATTGCCTGCTCTCTCATTCTGTTAGGCGGGAGACACACATGCATTTCTGCTTGTCCTCATGTTAGTGTAGCCCACCCGTATATTATATACCACTTCCTTGACACTACTCTTGCACCTATTTTACACCGCTTGAGACATCTTAGTGCTTACACACATTAAACAATTGCTTGTTTTATGTTGTACTAACCTGTGCTTAATTTGTAAAATGTTATGGTGTCGGGACCAAAGTTTTGCTTAGCAGCCCGTTGCCGGCGCTACAGATATCAGTGATGTCAAAAACAAATACTTAATAGATTTGATTCCACCTGATGCCCCTTTCATCCACAAAGAGACACTCCCTGCCCCTTTATCTGAATCCTGCAGGTTGTTTTTAATCCCTGATTTGTCGCTTTGTCACTGTTTTCCCAGCTTTGTCTTCCTCTTTCGCCCCCTTTTTGTGTTTTTCTCTCTCTTGCTCCAGAGGCAAGTCTAAATGGGGAAAAATAAAATGAGTTCCTGTGGGCCCCCCCTGCAACCACCGGCTCAAATTAAGCACTGGTCTTAGCCTACTCTTACGTAGACGTGTCATAGACCTACATAAGAACAAGAAGTATAAACTTGGGCATGGCATGGTCAGCTCAACTATCAGCCGCTGTCAATCACTGCTACTTGCTTGACTTATGATTTTTCCAGGTGCAGTTGTAATTGTGTTATGAAAAAATGTTGCGTCTGCCAATTTCAACCTTAGCTTATAACGAAGTTTCACATCAAAGTAGAACTTTCTTAGAATGTCCCGTGCTATAGATCTGTTGTTTTGCATCTCCGATTGTAATTACTGCAAGTGCATCCCTGCTAAACCAACATCCCATTGTTGTTTTATTATGACTGGGTTTCAAAAGTTGGGTGCTCCTCAAATAATGTTGAATTCTACTGAGTGTTTCACTTCTGCTGATAGGTTTAGAAAACTTCTAAAACAGGAATTCTAATATTTGAAAACACTTGGCAATCTTTTACACGCCCTGGCACGACATGGCAGGTAAGTCACTCCAGAGCATCTACCGGCATACTGAATGGCAGTTTTTTATTTTTTTTTCTTCATAAGGTTGGGCTCCCATTTATACAACCTGCTTTACATGCTTCCTTAGCATTGAATTGTTGAAAGTCATTGGGGCATCTCTTGCGTCTGTCGAGGAATAACTCCTATGAGGTGTCATATGCAGGAGATGCCTTTGAATATTCTAAAGATGTCCATTGTGGAGGATGCAGTTAGTGTTCTGGGATGGTTTAGTGCATAGACAGGCTTGGATCAAGACTAGCTCTTGACTCTTGTGTGTGAATACAGGGTACTGTTACATAACACCATTGTCTTAACTTGCTTTTATACCTTGACGTGTAACATATTCATTAAGTAATTCCTCCTTGTGTCTCTCAGGGTAGATGAGGTGAACTGGTCACACTGGAATCAGAACCTGGGGATCATAAACGAGGATCCTGGAAAGAATGAGACCTATCAGTATTACGGTATCTCGCAGACTGTGGGCCGACTGAGGAGAGGTATGATTGGCTGAGAGCATCATGTGATCATTTTGCAGCTTCCGGCCGTGTGCTTAGTTCTGGAAGATATCCACCTGTTATCGCAACTGTACATCATACGTCAATCATAACTATGTTAGTTGTTTCAAGAGATTGAGACATCTTATGTTCAGCTATGTTATTGTTAAGATGCATCAACGTCGAAGCAGATACGTTTTCTCCGTATGATTTAATCAAAATATGACCGGTTCAAGTTACAAGATTAGAATTTGTTTGAAAAGTCCTGCTAGAGCTATGTTGCTGCATATGCAGCCCCTTTATATCTGAGCTCTCCCCCTGCAAAGCTAGAATCCTAAAACACGTTTTCTATAGTAGCATCATAGCTTCAACAGATGGCTGACATCATACCTAGTGCAGCACACAGAGACAGAACTTAACCATTATCTTCTGGGCGCTGTATCCCATGATCATCTCGAACGTGCCAGGGTGAAGACCCGCTTCTCATCGGATCCCCACTTTGAGAGTCCCATTGTAGTTGCTGTTACAGAATCCACATCTCTCCTTTTTATGGGATCTGCTGCACACTTACTGAAGTCAGCGGTGCCAGCAAAACCCTAAATGGTTCTTGACATCCTTTTGTAAAGGACGTCTGGGGCGATACTACTAGGACCCTGGGAGGGAGTGAAGACACCAGCAGTAGCAATACTCACTTGGTTTCAAATAGTGGTGGGATTGAGAGGAGAAGTTTAAAGGAAACAGATCTTTATTAATATACAGGTGTAACGCATAGCTGCGGTGAACCCGCTTTGTACCCTAGGTGATGCTCGGTGCCTTAAGAGGGCTCCTTGTCTTCCATGGTGTTTACTCAGCTGGTCTCATTTCACGACTGTGTAATACAAAAGCACAGAGGGACAACATCTGAGACTGCCTTGCATGCTTACAGGAAGGTGTAACAGGTCCTTCACAATTCTCTTCTTTTCATGACAGAGTACATAATGCTCAGCTACTCGAATCACTCCCCTTCAGTGTTTTTAGGTTCTTTGCTACTTAAAAGGGGGGATGCCCTGACATCTTTGGCACTTAAAAAAGGCACTCAAGTGGCGGTTTCTATTTTTTTATTTTTTTTTAATTTTTTTTTTACATAAAAACACATTTAGTGAAAACAGTGTGTGAAATTTGGCTATGTCTTTATCCTTCTTGAATATAACTAAAACACTTTGCCAATCTCCAGCTGTTTAGGTTGCTCGGATTTTTTTATAGCTCCCAGAGGCACTCTAGAAACACTTCGACACACCTCGCTGAAATGGCAATGATGGTTCACCCCTCCCCTCCTGCCCTCAGCTCAGCCTTCGTTTGCCTCTCCTCCCCCCTACCTCCCCCACCCACACATCCAATGCCTTTTCCCTTGGGGCAATTAAATCAAGATTGCCTTGGGGAAACACGATATACTCATTTGCAGATCAGCAAGAACGCAGGAGAAAAAATGTTTCTGCACTTTTGCACAACTATCCAGTTGGGTGACTACTGTCTTATACTGTATAGTTCTCTCTTTTACGTAACATAACATGTATTTGTGAAGTGCACGTTAACCCAAGGGTATATTGGCGCTGAATAAGTGTTTATTGATACTCAAATCAGTGGTACTCATTTTATCGACCTCAGAAGGATAAAAGGCTGAGTGGACCTGCCGGGATTTGAACCTGTGACCATGAGATCAAACACAGGCCCCTACAGTGGACACATTGGTCCAAGCCACCATACCTGGTTTGTGAATTCAGTGCAAATATGAGTCTGTTTGTAAATATGTGCATGAATGAATTATTCTGGCACGTGGCGTGCTTGGGGTGATTAGGTGTTTTGGCCGTCCAGAATCTATGCACTACATTGAAGCACTCTTTAGTAAAACTGCATGCAAGAAAAAAACAGGCCAATTGACTACATTATCGTAAAATACTTTACTATAAAAAATGTTAGGTTTCCGGGTAGAGAAATCCATTCTGTTACACTGACAGATAATATGGGAGAAGTGTCTTTCGCACTCGATTTGCACATGTACCCCAGCAGTGGAGGGCCTAAGTGTTCACCTTGCTCACCTCTGGCCTCCTAGGAACACCCTGTTCTCTCCCATACATCTTAAGGCTACAGAAATGCCGCCATATTTGCTGATTTTTCAGTTCCAGAAATGCCATTTGTGAGTTGAAATGTGGAACCTTGTTTGTATGAACCAGGATCTGCTGTTGGTGCCATGAATGACAACGTTTGCGCATTCTAGATCAACTTCTGCAAGATGCAAACAATTATGCGCTTCTGGCCCACAGATACTACAGCAAATGCAGTCTTTAAAGCTTCGATTTACTCTTGAATGTTGCAGATATATTTCCTATTTCTGTTGTCTGTTCTGGGCAGTGGTATTTATTTGTAGTTCTTTCTTAATTTGTCTAGATCCTGTCCAGATAGAGCTGTCATATACAATGCTGCGCATTTTCTCAAGTAGGAAAGATTAATACATGCCTTATCTTTACCTATATGCAGATCGCTGGTCGAGTGTGGTCCCGCGTGCTGTGGAACAGCACAAGAACCCCCATTCAGATGAGGTGGTGGTATCACTTGATCAAATGAGACCCTCCAGCACTGCCTATCCACGGCAGGGATACCCTCAGAACTGGAAGAAGGACGAAACCCACATCTAGCAGGCAGCACAGGGGGACATTAAAAAGGGAAGGCCATAAACTTCAAAGCTCCATGATGTCTCTGCTTTCGATGCACAGACCACTCCTTGGTGCGGCATTGCATTTTTGCACATTACTAGATGACCGGAACAAGAGCCTCTTTATATTTTTAACCAAACACACATGGATAGTTTTTACTGTTTTGCATCCAATTTTCAGGAGCATTCAAGGTCTGGTGATAGCTTTGACTCATGCATCGGTCCCTCACGAGTCTTAGGCCCAGTGCCTGGGAGTGGATGTAGCCTTAATCTGAACCTCTCTTGTGATTGTGCTTCGTGGAGAACATAGACAAAATGTGGATTTGTAAGTGATCTTCAGACCACGGATCATCTACTTCTGGACAGTCAATTAGCCACAATATGGGGAATCTGTCTGGGAGCTAGAGCACATTGAGAAAAGTGACATTGATCTTTTCCGGGTCTGAAAATTACAAAGGCCCCATGCCATGCAAAGGATTGAACACTTTCCTACGACATCATTTTTTTTGGATTCATTTGTGTGCTGAAGTCAATGGAAGGAACCTGATCATTCCCAACCCAGCACTGCCAGATTCTGATCACTGGTGCTCCACTTCCTAGTACTTGTTTTTTTTACTTTGTTACAATTAAGGTATCGTAGATGTTTACATGTTGGGAGCAAAAAGCCATTTCTCTTGAACTGTAGCCACCTGTGCTTATCTCATCAAACTTCGGTATGTTACGCTTTGTTGTTACATTATGTAAGTCTTCTAGAGTCCCCTGCAATCTATGGATTTGTTCAACTATTTTTTTTATGCAATTTTCTGTAAACAGCTTGTGATTATATTGCTTAGATTTTTAATATCATATTTGCTCTCTTAGGCAATCTAGAAACCCTCTGACACACCTCCCTGAAATGGCAATGATGGTTCATCTGCTGCCCCAACTTTACCTGCGTTTGCCTCTTCCTCCAGCTACCTCCCCCACCCGCCGATCCAATGCCTTGCCCCTTTTGGCAATTAAATCAGGATTGCTATGAAAGAAACACAGGTTACTTATTTGCAGACCAGCAAGAACGCAGGAGAAAAATATTACATTCTTTCTGCAGTTATATTGTTGTTTTGCATTCTATCATATTTTATTTAATGAAAAGACACATTGCTGTGCAATACATATGTGTAGGCTTTTCTGCCAAGCATTATCAGTATACTGTTGTTTATTTTTATAAGCATGCAACAGCTTTTAATAAGACACCTCATGTAAACAAATATTTTGCAGGACCAATGGCAAAAATATACATCTCGCACAAAAACAAAAGACACAATTTTAGTTTTTGGTAGACAATGCGGTTTTAATATTTTAATAAAGTGAACTTTTGAATATTTGTTTCTATAAACATTGATGGCTTGTCCCCTGTTTTGTGATTTTATTCATGATATTAAGGTGTTTTTAATGTCATTGATGCAAAATCCATCGATTGTGACAATTGTGTCTAAATTCACAGCCAGAATACATTGATCTGACCCTCTGACACAAACTACAGCCCATTAAATTCGTTTGCAGAATTTGCAAATTTTTTAGCCATCAACATTTTAATTCATACACATAATATGCAGAATAAGTGATCTGTGCTGGAAAAACACAGGGTGAGACACTGAGGAAAGACAAAACAAATGTTTTGCTTTTGCACATTGAACTGCCATAGACATGGAGACAATACTGCATCTGAGATGGCACTTTGTAGAATTTCACAAAATTCCAGTTATATCTATTAGTATATACAAGTACAATAAGCCAACTCAAGCACTCTGCATAACAGAATGTAAAACAGAAATCGTAAAACTGGAAAGCTTTTTGCGGAAAACAACATTCCACCGGAAAAAAAGAATATTCTTTGTTAGTGTTCAAGTGTTCCACCACTGTCTGTGTGAAGTCCAATGAAGAAGGGTGAAGTATATATCTCGTGTAACGAATCTGTTTAATCTGTCTTTGTTTAAAAAATAATTGTGTTGTCCAAAAGTATGTCCACATTTAATTTGAGAGGCCCCAGAAAATTTGCACTGTACAGCTGTTGATTTATTGCTCTCTAAAACCTTTTGAGAATGTGTACCAAAGTCTTTTAACTTTATTCCTATATACTGCCCCTCGCTGTCATATTTGCGAGGGGTTGATTTCTAACTGGTCTTGTACCTTCTGGTCGAATGTGAACGGTACGAGGGTAGGGAAGGGAACATTGCTATTTAAGTGCCTGAAAACAACCATCAGCTTTTAGTAATGGAAATTCATAAATAATAAGAATATTGTTGTGTCCCTTGCAGCTACTAGTACTTCCGTTTCTAACTCTGGTTCCTGAAAGAGTGTGACTTACCTTTGCTTTCATAGTCCGCAACCTGCATGCCAAAAAGTAAAATCTTTACAGACAAAAAAAAAATCTATTGAATCTGGCGGCACCTGATTTGCACTCAAAGTACAGTTCTGATACTGTGGTTGTCATATAACAGCTGATGTGTTAAATAATAAGATGCCTTTGTGGATATAAACAGTACTCTAAAAAATACTCTACAAAGTTGTAATTTTACATCTACAGTGAAAAGAAGTTTAATTTCCAGAGGTCCAGCTTTCATTTTCTGCTAATACACATATGTTTTTCTGAATCTTATATGTAGTTTTCTATAGATGATAACATCAAAAGCAATTTTTTTTTCTGACTTCATTCTTTGTTTCTTCATCATTCTTATACCACGGTCATGCCTTATGTACATAGGTACTGTCATAGGATGAGTTGAAGGGAGAAATTATGCATGATATAACAAACTATTGACGGTTGATTGCTCCCACAGCTCTAAATGTTAAAGTCTGAATAGAGAGTAAAATTGTTATGAAGAAACTTTATATGCAAGTGTTAGTGTTTGGGGAAAGTGTCACATTTGTGATAAAATGGTCCACATTTGCATTTCTTTCATATGTATTGGCAAAGTTCTGTTCATTCAGTAATTTCACTCATTTATTGTATTGGAGAAAACAACATCTGACTTTCTTCAGACTGATACAAATTGTTGTCTATCCTTATATGCAGAAAAAGGGAACACTCCCAAAGAGAAAGAGGTTTGGCAGAGCCTCTTTGAGTCACTGATGTCATAAAATGTACACATTTGTTAGACTGAATTTTTCAAGACAAATATATACACAAATTGTGGATAAAAACAATTTTATGGACAACAGTTTATTCAAATTATTTAACAATATGAATTGTTTTTTAATATTCAAAGTTCGCTCTATTTCAGGTAATAAAATGTATTTCTTGTAGATTATGTTGAAAGTAAAAAAAGAGTATTTATTACTGTTACATGAGTCATAAGTTAAAACTTATTTTTGATTCTTCAAGTTGAAAGCAGCGTTACGATGCTTCCAAATAATATATGACCTAATTTATAAGATAACAAAACAAGAATTTTGTATTCTCTAATTTGACAGGTTGTGATGTTTCATCTGTCTTTAAAACATAATAATGAAACTTCATAATAGAATGAATATTTTTATGAAACACAATTTTCCTTCCATCTCTGTGCATGTGTGATTTTCATCAAATTTGGAAATGTTTTTTCTGTATTTTTTTAACTTGAATTATTCAACAATTCATTATCTAAGACCGAGATGACAGTGCTGGTGGCAATGCATTCATATTTTTTTTTAAAAATCAAGGTGCCTAAAAGTGATTTTCTTATTGTTTGCATTTGTTGGGAAAAATGCAGTTTTATTTGAAGGAATCCATATTTTAAGAAATACTAATTGTAGTTAGTGTAATTTAGTTTATAGGTCAAGGCTCATGTTTTTCTCTTTGGACACTAGAACACCCTCATGATATATAAAACCATACCACAAACATTCGTTTGTTACGTGCATTCATTTTATTTTTCTAAACAGTGCCATTCATACTATGTATTTTAGGAAGGATCAGTCACTTAAATATTTCATTTGGCCACACGTTAGGAATATGTTCACAGCAGAAAGAAAATAAACACAATTAACATATATCCTGATTGAATGTCTATTTCACTTACTTTTCTTGCAGTGGCAAAATACATCAACTGTTTCTGTCATAAAAGTGGTTTAATCTCCTAATTACTGTGTGGCGTGAGCTTGCGGTCTCAAAATAGCACAAATAACTCCTCATCTTTGTAGGTAACTCAGTGCTTAATGACGAATGACACAATTTTCAATCTAGTACAAGAGCACAGACAATCCATGTATAAGGGGCAAACACATCCCTAACACATATTGAACTAAAATAAAATATGTAGATGAGAGAATTGGGAGGACCTGATGGAATTTTTAAATCTGTCTTTTGGTACAACAGGAGAGGGGGCAAGAACCCCATCTTGCACACAGAATCAGAATGAACCAGCACCTGAGCATTGGGTGGAACCTGTAAGGCTGGCTCCTACTCTCAGGAGAGGAAATCACTTTCAGGTGACAGTCCTTAGAAATATACACCAAACATTGGTGTCATATATCTAGATAAATAACAAATGTCAATCAGACAATGTTAATTATCCTGAAAGTCTAAGCACATTTTGCTGTTATTTCAGTGAGGATGCTTTAAATGGTTTCTCTGCTAGGGTGCTTACAGATACTTGTATGGCAGGGTCAATTTAGATAAAGTATAGAAATGTTTTAGCTCATAGGATGAGAACTTGTATCACCCTTCCTTTCCATGACTGCGGTGAACTAAAGGTGTATCTAAAGGTGTGGCTCTGTGGAGTATTACTTCTTTCTGTTGCTTGAGGAGGTGGGCCTCTGGCTGGAGTCATGTATGTAAATGTGAATATCATCTTGGGACTTTCAAAAGTCCATGTAAAGCCTGACAGTCAGATTGCCAACATCTTGAATTTTTCTTGGGTCAACCAATGTTATGAGTGACAAAGCGAAAAATAAAAAATGTATGAAAACTACATCTTTATTGTATTATCTCGAGGTCAAGAAAAGACATAAGCATGTGTCACACTGCTAATTGCACTGTTTCTCTTCAGAGAGCCGGCCGGCAGTGCCCCTGGGCTGCAGATATTAAACACATGGCAGTATTACAAAAAAGGTTTATCTTACCAATAGTTAAATAAATCATGGTGCTAAATGTGCTGCTTTTACCCAATCTCTAATTTGAGCTTTAGTTTCACAAAAACATGAAATATTCTCAAAACCCTGTGGTCTGATATCAAAACCTGACTGTCAACCTAGGACGCCAGTGGCTAAAGGGAGGTCAACACAAACTAGTCAGTGGTGTACGAGGGCTGACCCAAAGCGGCTTTCTAATTGCCATATGTGGTGTGGTTATTGTACTAACAAAGGGATACCTGACATCAAAAGCGGTGTATTGCTGCACTTAAAAATAGCCTTCACTTTACTTTAAAGTGGATATTGTGGGCCCTTGTCTGTTCCCCAAATTAATTATTAATGCTTGTGAGTCCACACAACCTCTGGGCAATCTTCATCTGCCTGCCCATTGCTGCATTTTACTACCCGATGGAGTGAGGACGTAATGAAACATTATCAGGTGTTTACACTTTCCTTGTGAAAATACTGTTCATGAAGAGGCTGCAAAACCATCCGGAGCCTAAAAAGCCTACCAACTTTGTAGCCTTCTTACTCTGATCGAAGTGTAATGATGAAAAATGGGTCCTGGTCCCTAAAAATAAGTTCAAATTCTCACCACCTGCAACCACAAAAAAATGGAAACATCCAGTGGTCTGTCAGTTACTGGGATACCGAGATAAGTGGCCTGTTGGTTTCTATGTCACGTCTTACTCTGGGCTGAAGACTTTCAGTGGTCTCCCGCGGGGATTATCGAGAGGCAGAGGTAGTTGGAGAGTGCTAATCTTTGAAAATGCAACTCCAGAAGGGCAGAATATCAGCACAAATCACTGTCCTGGCTAAAACAGACTTCCCACACAGAAGTTGCAGAGGATTAGAGTACTATCAAGTGAGAAACCTGCACTTGTTCTATTTTAACCAGGACTGCCACAATGTCAGAAAGGAGGCACTAGACTTTTGTGGGGAAAAAACTAATGATTATCCCATTGCCTTTTTCAAGGGGTACTGCTGGTTTTCCATGATGGAACTCACAGGCTCGCACTGTCACTCGGTACCTCACAGGTAACAGAAATGGGTTAGGGTTTTAGTTCCCCCTCTATGATGAATTCTTATGGTAGGTGGTTTTTCTTGGTTATCTGTGAACCCGCTTTAAAAGGGGTTTAAAATTGTTATTCCCTCCAATATCTTGTTCACTGTTTTGCAAATTGTTTTTCTCCAAATATCGGTAATTTTACACATATTTACCAGTGTGTGCATTAAAGTACTTTTCCATCTTAAATGTTCTGACTGCACAATGATTTAGTGATTTTATTTATGTTTGTGACTGCTGACATTCAGGAGGTCCTGAGGTCTTTAATATAGTCATTTATACCAGGCCCCATCCTCATTTAGCACCATGATCAAAACTTAAATCTTCAGCTGTATTTTATAGGAGATGACTGTAATGCAGGTGATGGAGCAGGGTTTTTACTTTAAAACCGAATACCTGTTTCATTTTCGCATGTTATAATTAAAAGTACTACGGATTAATTATTAACTACTAAAAATATGTCAAAGTCGTGTCTAACCAACCTTATTAACAAGAGAATTACACGTGGGAATGCTATTGCATGGCTAAAATAATAAATGAACTAAGTTGGTGAGCAAACTGACAGAAATAGATATTGCTTATGTGATGTTATTGTGTTTTGCGCTTATAATTAATATGCATTAATGGCTTTTGATGTCGCAACTGGCTAGATAAATACATACACATAAGGGTATTAGCAGGGAATAACACTGTATAATCATTACTATGCAGTAATTCTGTTTTATGTTCTATTTTCACTTAAGTTGACTAATGTGGCCTACCAGAAAATGGCTACCACCCGCAGCCTGCATTTGAGTTGATGGGAACTTTTGCAAGGAAGCTTCGCGCTGCCTGTGACCTTGCCCACTCGACAAAACTGAAAAGCCATGATCATGATGACCAATCCAGGACGGATGCCAAGAGCCCCTGAACATGAAGTTTGTTACAAATACGAAAACTGAACTTATGAACTGATGATCCCAAGACTGGGATACAAATTATGTAAAAGAGACATCCGTAGAAGTATCGAATTAGTCATGGACATCTAATTTTTCTATTCATTATTTGGGACAATCTAAGTGTGAGAAAATCTTGCACAGTATCGCAAATGTACCAAGATGACATTATTTCCGCCATTCATCTGTTCTGAACAATAAATTGTAACATTACAGAATGTAAATTTTAGTATAAATATTAGTAGACTAGAGAGGTCTAGCGCCACTTCTTCCCGAACTGATGATCCGAGGTCCCTATGCTGACGGAGAGGACGGTGACTCTACATGATGGATAGAAACTCTGATGAAATTACTGAGGACCGGTTCTGACTTAGGATCTGACATTTAGACAGAATAGGTAAATATGAGAGAAATGAATTTGCATTTAATTGGCTTTTCTTACAATTTTAGATAAATAATTCTGTTTGAATCTCTGTGTCGGGTGATTATTTTCTTGTCATGTTTATTGAATTTATTTGCATATTATTTTAAATGTTTTCGCCAGATTTATAAGCAACTAGTTGATGCCATTGACCTCAGGGTACATGCAGATTGGTTAGGTTATCAGAAAGTGTTTCCCCTTATACATGGCACGGATAAGAGTGGTAGGATGAATGTTGGTGTAATGGGCCCCACCAGCGTATGATGTCTGTGTGCGTGTGTGACTGTGAGACCACTCCGTCCGTGTAAGTAGAGGGGATTCGGAAGCTCCGATCTGCACCAGTTTCTTGGTAGCAGAATGATGGTTAACTATTGTCTTGATCTGGTGAAGTTGCGTGTATATAGGCTTGTTGACTATTGATTGATATTTGTACTAACACTGTATGTTGAAGTTGTGTTGAGTTTTATGTATTGTGAACGGCTTCTGGGACGTAGGGAGTCGGTGACAGTTCCGTAGTAGGGCAGAGGAAGTGCTGCTCTCGGAAAAAGGTTTGGATTGTTGGCCCTGTATGCAGACAGGGGAAAACGCGTGACAATTGAAGTTGCGCGTCGCATTGTCTGGGTTCGATGAGGTAGCATCACTGTGTGTTGCCATTAGAAACTTATTGTCTGTGTGAGAGAAGTGTATATGATAGCAAAGGTAATCTGTGAAGTTCTGGTCTTAGGTATCAGGGATCCTTATGGCATTCCGTTATTGCTTATCACTAGAAAGGTAATAGGTATTTTCTGAGCTTGTTAGAAGGACGGAGCAGAGGTAAGCGCTGCTCTGTTAACGTGTGATATAATTCTGTAGTAGGACAGACTGTTCGCTGTTCTCGGGAAAGACAGAATTCTGTGTGAATGTACTACATTTTCTGGTATGAAAGTGCGTGAATGAGAAGGCATTCTGGTTAATTGTGAAACTCTTAGGAGCATTCCGGAGAAAACAGTTAATTGGTGCTTGTTAGAAGGGTAGAGTAGAGGAATGTGCTACTTTATCAATGGAAGGAACGATTCTGTAGTAGGGCAGAGGTAAGCGCTGCTCTCGGGAAAGGCAGAATTCTTGTGGGAAAGGTCTTTTGCTGTTCTGTGGCTAGCGAAGCAGACAATGGAGATGTTTGTATGTTGTAACTAACAGACTCGTAGAAGTTGAAACAAAGTCTACCGAGTAGTCTTGTAAAGGAGGGGTAGATGAGAGAGACAGGAGACAGGAGCAGAAGCTGCTGCAGCGACTGCTGACGTCAGGGAGACCGCGCTGTGATTGGACAATGGGTTGGAACGGTGAAGGCACGGTGATTGGTGTGCTAGTGTACGCCGCGCTAGGATTGGGAGACATACAGGGTGACGTAGACGCTCCAGGATTGGTGCGTTAGTGTGAGTCGCGCTGTAATTGGACAAGAGATCGTACAGTTGTAGAAAGGACAAACAGCTTGTGGAAAATAAGAAAATGTACTACCACGCTGAGGAAAAGAAAAAGAAATCCTTGCTTAGTAAAGTAAAGAACTGGTTTGACAAGGATAAAGATATTGTGACTAGGGAAGGACAGTTACTTCCTCCGATAAGAACCCCCGCATCCTTCATGGTTGCAAAGTATGGGTATCATACCTGTATTTGGTTAGATAACTGGGTGAAGTATACGAAAGATGATGGAGTGTTAGCGTTCCCGGAACATGGCTCATTTAATCTGGCCATACTGAGGAACTTACGGGAGCGGATGATGAGCTTAGAGCCTCGGCCTAGGCCGACGCAGTTTGAGGCATTGACTGAATGGGAAGATGAAATGCATGAACGAGAAAAGCAGAGGGGTGGGGTTAGTTACAGGTATATGTTTGGGCGAAAGTATGATCGTGAAACCCATCATGATCGGATGAGAAGGTGGCGTGATGCCAGTATGACCGAGGGATTATATCCTGTAAGAACAGCAGATGAGTCAGAAGGGAGGACGTGTACAGAGAAAGAACATAATGTAGAAACCCGGAGATATGGGGCGAATGAGTCTGATGACGATGTCTTAGAGGACATGCTCTATAAAAGACCACCCCCGTATAGACGAGAACCAGAGGTAGGAACAGCAGTGACCCCAATGAGAGACACCCTGCGGATTATTAAGACAGAGGGTACCACCCCTGGATTGAAAAGCAGTTGTTCTCTGGCGGAAAGAGAAAAAGAGAGAGAGAGAGAAAGAGAGAGAGAGAGAGAGAGAGAGAGAAAGAGAGAGAGAAAGAGAGAGAGAGAGAGAGAGAGAGAGAGAGAGAGAGAGAGAGAGAGAGAAAGAGAGATAGAAAGGGAGAATGAAATTGAGGATGAAAAGACCAGAGAACTAGCAAGAACTACCTTTGAACTGACAGAGAAAATCAGGGAACTGACTAAAAATCTGGAGGCAGTTAAGGTGCCTGTGACAATAGGTCCGGTTATGCCGATTTTCGATAAGCAGAGGACGGGCGAAAGTGGTTTGACAGTACCATATGTGGGCAATAGATTGATTGTTCATCCGGAGCAGGCAGAAATGAGAGCAGGAGAAACACAGTGGAGAACGGGAGAAAATCAGTGGAGACATACCATATGTGGAGGAGAATTGAGTGTGCAGACTAACTCAAGTTTGAATTCTGGATGTGTGGAAGGGAACAGAGGATCGATCTTAGAACCACAAAGAGTGACAGAACCAGGGGGTGCAAAAAAATCTGTGGGAATAACTGCTGAAGATTTGAATGATTGGCTGAAGGCTTTGCAGAAGAAAGAAAAAGAATCCCAGGGAATTGATGTAGCTAGGCTACGTATGGAAATGGAGGAGATGATTGTAGGAACAATCCCTACAGAAACACTGAAAAATTATCAGGAAGGGGAGATCCTCTTCCTGTGCAAGAGTATCACATGGAGAGCAAAGAACATACATGACAGGTTGAAAGGAATAGCCAGTGAATTGGGGATTGACATGGACAAGGTAAAAGCTTTACAAAAACCTTACCGAGTAGATTTTACAGATAAAGACATTGAGAATCTGAACAATGCAGGCCGAACAGGGCAGATCAAGGAGATGCTTGCTTTGTTGAGGAAATGGGGAGACGTAGAAAGATGGAAAGACAGATGGTACAGAAAGCGAGAGGATGGAACAGATAGAACTTACTCGACATTCCCTCTGAAAGAAAAAGAGAAAGCAGTGACAGCCTATCCTATGAGGGAGATTCCAGGAGGTGGTTATGTACATGTCCCATGGACCAGACAGGATATTTTGTCCTTTACAAATGATTTCCCTCGACTAAGGGAGAAACCCGTTGAGTGGTATAGACAGGTCAACAGATTTGTGAAGTTGTCAAAAGTACTGTGGATTGACCTGAATAGTCTGTTTGATATAATTGTACCAGCAGACTTGTAGGCAGAATGTAAAATAGTCATAGACTGGCCCACTAAGGAATACCCAAGAGATCCAAAGACAGGAGCTCTAGATCCGGAGGTCATGAAGAAGTACGAACAGGTTATGGCCTTCCTGAAAAATAAGGTACCCCCCAAGGAAACAGATTGGGTTAAAATAGATCGAACCCATCAAGAATTGAAAGAATCAGTCCATGCATATTATGAAAGACTAATATTAGCTTTCAAACAGTTCAGTGGAGATG
Organism: Triturus cristatus; assembly: GCF_964204655.1. Taxonomy (NCBI): domain Eukaryota; kingdom Metazoa; phylum Chordata; class Amphibia; order Caudata; family Salamandridae; genus Triturus; species Triturus cristatus. Next base: position 222,079,835 of record NC_140594.1, on the reverse strand, counting down.
AACATCTGGGTGACAAGGACCTGAGCCATTTTGTATATAGATTTGTGTATGGTTTGCGGCCGGAAATCAGTGAAATGATAAGGCAGCATACCGTAGACTGGCAGAGCAAGAAGATTGATGAGATTCTGAGACATGCAAAATACTTCAGTGACGAGATTGAGGCAAAACAGAGGAAGCTAAAAGAAATGCAATGTGGGCACAGGTGAAAGTTGCAGAAAGACAGGAAGCTCAGTTGGTTGAACAAGCAAATAACCCAGGTAATAAACCCAGGTTTGGTCCAGGAAAAGGGAAAGGAAACATAGAGGAAGCGAAGAAGAAGTTCCCATGCCATAACTGTGGAAAATTAGGGCACTGGAAATCCGAGTGTAAGAATCCACCGTCTACTAATGATGATAATCCATCATTGAATTCACAGGTGCAGAGTGAGGGGTGTGGTCAGCATCAGCAACAGCAGAAGGCTGTTAAGCAGCAGAATCAGGTGCCAAAACCCGCCTTGCCACAGAGGAGAGGATCCCAGAAGTACAGCCAAGAGTCGGGGTTCTACGATGAAGAGCAGGTAATCAAGCCAAAACGCGCAAGCGCTGTAGCTCAATACTGGCTGAAAAATGAGGGAAGTGATTCTGAGGGAGACTTCTGACGGTGCCGAAGAGAGGAGGAGGAGTGCGTACTTGGCGCAACTCTAGAGATAGACCAGGCAGGGCCTTTTGTAGATGGGAAAATTAATGGTGAAAGTGTTACTTTTCTAGTTGACACAGGAGCTACGAGATCAACTGTCAGGTCAGCTGATGTAAAGAATCTTCCTCTCTCGGATGAAGCAATCCAAGTAGTTGGTGTGTCCAACACACAGATTAAAACTCTTCTTACTGAACCAGTAAGGGTTAAGATAGGGAAATTTTCAGACATGCACCGATTTGTGGTGTGTGACACTAGTCCTGTGAACTTGCTAGGCAGGGACCTGCTGTGCAAGATGAATTGCACTATTTTCTGTACTCCAGATGGAATAACCTTTGAAACACCAGATGAGGATGTCCTATACAGAATGACCATGGATAACAGGGAATGTGAGGCTTTGGGGACATATGCTGTATTTAATCCAGATGCATTACCCCCAGAATTGAAACAGACAGTAAAAGCAGCAGTTTGCGATTTTACTGGAGAAGATGTGGGCCTGATGAGAAATGTAGATCCAGTGAAGATTACTGTAAAAGAGGGAGTGGTTTACCCAAACATACCGCAATACAGACTGACACCTGAAATAATCAAAGGAATAACACCCATAATTGAGAAGATGATTCAGCAGGGGGTGTTAAGAGAAATATTGAGCAGCCCATGTAACTCACCAATAATGGGACTGAAGAAACCTAATGGAAAGTTCAGAATAGTACAGGATTTGAGAAAAATTAACAAGATTGTTGTGTCATGTTGTCCCATTGTGCCAAATCCATCAGTGATTTTGTATCAGATTCCCCATGATGCAGAGTGGTATACTGTAATTGATTTGTGTCATGCTTTCTTTTCAATTCTATTGCAACATGACAGCCAGCCAATATCTTCTTTTAGATTTGGAGAACGGATTTTGGCATGGTGCCGAATTCCACAAGGGTATACAGAGAGCTCTTCAATATTTAATCAATTGCTGAAGAAATCTCTGGAAAGTCTAACAATGCCTGAAAATTCAGTCTTGGTCCAGTATATTGATGACCTGCTTGTGGCATCAAAGACCCGTGAAGCCTGTGAAGTAGACACCATAGCTTTACTGAATCACTTGGCAGATGGAGGATTAAAAGTATCTCCAGCCAAATTACAATTCTGCAAGAAAGAAGTCCAGTATCTGGGACTTAACATTGAGAAAGGCCTGAGAAAAGTGACCATTGACAGGATTAAAATCATTAGAGGAATGAGAGCCCCAATGACACAAAGAGAAGTGAGAATGTTTCTGGGAATGGTGGGTTACTGTCGTAATTGGATAAGTAACTTTTCCCTGATTGCCAAACCATTGATTAAATTGACCAAAAGTGAGGTGAAAGAACCATTAGAACTAAACCTAGAAGAAATGGCTGCATTTAGAGAGTTAAAGGACAGACTGTGTGAAGCTCCTGCCCTGGGAATGCCAGATTATGAAAAGGAATTTGAGCTGTATTATAGTGAGAGAAATGGATGTGCACTCTCAGTGTTAATCCAGAAACATGGACGCCTGAGAAGGCCAATTGCCTACTTCTCATCAACACTTGACCCAATAGCTGTGGGTTTGCCAGGTTGCCTAAAAGCAGTAGCTGCTACCTGTAAAAGTCTGGAACAAAGTGAGGGAATCATAATGGGATATCCTGTACGGGTATTCGTACCTCATGATGTGGCAATCCTTTTGACAAGGAGCCGGACACAGTTCATGTCTCATAGTCGGATGACTAAATATGAGAAAGTTATTCTTGGTGCAACCAATGTAAGCCTGGAGAGATGTGTGAATGTGAATCCAGCGACACTGTTGCCTGATGCTGAGTGTGTGGGAGTGAGAAATGAAGTTGATCATGACTGCCTGGATGTGCTTGATTACTGTACAAAACCAAGACCAGACATAAGAGATCTGCCACTGCCTGAGAGTGATCATGTGTTGTTTGTGGATGGATCATGCTTGAGAACGGATGAAGGAACATTGAGTGCTGCATATGCTGTGTGTATGGTTTCAGGAGTTGTGGAAGCATCACCTTTGAAAGGAGTTAAATCCGCTCAGGTGGCAGAATTAGTGGCACTGACGAAAGCCTGCAAAATTGGAAGAAATGTGAGAGTGACTGTAATGACTGACAGCCAGTATGGCTTCGGAGTTGTCCATGATTTTGGCCAGCTATGGCTACAAAGAGGTTTCCTGACCTCAAGTGGAACTCCTATAAAGAATGCTGAAGTGTTTGGAAAACTGCTAGAGGCGATACAGCTGCCTAAAGAACTAGCAGTAGTAAAATGTGCTGCTCATGGTCAAGGTGATGATTTTGTCACCATTGGGAATAAATTCGCAAATGACATGGCACAATACTGTGCCAGAAACAATCACTCCATTAACCGGAGTAAAGAAAGAGAAATATCTTCTTGTTCCTTAATGTTTACTAATGAGGTGGGAACATGGGAGGAAGTAAAACAGCTGCAGGAGGAGGCAGGAGATGAAGAAATGAAAGATTGGGTGAAAGCAGGTTGTGCACCTAGAGAGAAAGATCATGTGTGGGTCTATAGGGATGGAAGACCAGTCATGCCAAATAGCATGCTATCAACAATGGCAAGGATGTATCATGGCCAAGGACACCTGGGGAGGGATGCTATGATAAGGGCCTTTAAGCAAACCTGGTACAGCCCAAAGTTCAGGCTGATAGCAGAAAGTCTCTGTCAGAGATGTCTGATATGTCAGCAATTCAATCCTGGAAAGAAAACAGTGGTGAGCCTAGGAACAATAGGCAGAGAGGGAGGACCCTTCACAAGAATGCAGATAGACTTCATTGAAATGCCCCAAGTCAACAGATTGAGGTATGTCCTGGTGGTGGTCTGTTTGTTCTCCAGGTGGGTGGAGGCATATCCAACAAGAAGGAATGATGGGATAACAGTGGCCAAGCTACTGTTAAGAGAGTTCATCCCAAGGTACGGGTTCCCAGTAACCATTGAATCAGACAGAGGAGGACATTTTTATAATGAAATCATGAGTCTGATCTGTGAAGCATTGAGTGTACAGCAGAAGCTACATTGTGCTTACCGACCAGAAGCTTCTGGTGTGGTTGAACAAATGAATGGTACCATCAAAAACAGAATTGGCAAAATGTGCTTAGCCACAGGAATGAAATGGCCCGATGTCTTGCCTCTAGTCCTGATGACCATTAGGTCTACTCCAGACAGAACAACAGGTTTGAGTCCACATGAAATTATCATGGGACGTGCTATGAGACATGCATTTGTACAAGTCAACAAGCTGATGGCTATAACTGATGACATGATTTTGGATTACTGTAAGGGCCTGGCTGACGCAGTTCATTCTGTGTTTCACCAGGTTGGAGAAGACGCCACCACCCTTGAAAAGAAACCAGCCCATGATCTGAGCCCAGGGGACTGGGTAAGGATAAAAGTCCACAGAAGAAGGAATTGCCTGGTTCCAAGGTGGGGAAGGCCAAGACAAGTCATTTTGACCACAACGACTGCTGTGAAGTGTGCTGGAGTGAAAAATTGGATACATGCAAGTCACACACTGAGAGTTCCAAATCCAAGAGACGGCACTGGAAAAGAATACTTTGAAGAATCAGATTCCAGTGATGATGCAGACAGCGAGACAGTAAGAAGGAAAAAGAATCCTGAAAGTGGGGAAAGTGAGTCAAGAGAAATTTTCATCCCACCAGAAGAGGTTCTGAAAAGAACAGTGCAAACCGCAGAGGCAAGTTCAGATTCTGAAGAAGTTCCTGAAGTTCCAACTAACAATAACCAACACAAAAAGAAAGAAAGAAAAGAAAAGAACATTCCAACAGAAGAGACACCTGCATCACATGAGGAAATTGGACAAGTTCCACCTGAGATAAATATTGAAGAAGAAGGGACAGACAAAGACAGAGAGGGACAGATTACGGAAAAACCACGAGGAGGTGTAGGGAACATCAACAACAAGCTAGGTGAAGGGACAAGCAGACAGCAAGAAGATTGCGTGTCGGAGACCCGAGGAGGGACAGAAGTAGGGAAATCTCAATTGGTGGAAAAGAGACAGTTGGAGAAAAAGAAGTTGTTGGAGAAAAGAAAGCTGTTGATGAACAAGAGGTAACTGAAACAGAGTCTGATAAAAGTGACCATGAGATACATGGAGGACGAGTTCTGAGAAAGAGAACTTGGCTTGGAGAAAGAAACAATAAAGAAGGAAGACAAAAGAGAAATGCTAAAGGAGATCTTTGGCCGAATAAGATAAAGAGACTGAGGTATAGATTGGGACGCTCTTCCTTGTGGGATCTGCCTGCTACCATTGTTGCCTACCTGCCGTGAGGGGAACGGCTGCTCCAGCGAGGTGTCACCGCAGCGCGGGACGCTCTTCCTTGTGGGATCTGCCTGCTACCATTGTTGCCTACCTGCCGTGAGGGGAACGGCTGCTCCAGCGAGGTGTCTCCTTGCCTCTTTCCTCCATTGTGCGGGCGGACGCATCCATAAACGCCGTGAGGGGAACGGCACATCTGGACTAATCTTCCCGGCATTCCTTGCGAGCGGCGCTTGCGGTGACGACACCTGGCAGCGCCGGACCACTACTTAGGCCGCCAGGTGTCACCGCAGCGCGGGACGCGCGTGGGCGGCGCCCGGGCCAAGGGCGGGCCCGTCCTTGCCCGTCAAAGGCCGGAGAAGGCTGGGCTGGGCATATCCTCTAACGTGTATTGCTGGACAGTGATTTGTAAGTACTTATGTGCTAAAAGATCGGGGCAAACGTGTGTTTGAGCCTGAATGCCTGGGGTCCCAAATCTGAAGAAGTTATTTAAAGTTTATCAAGTAGGGTCAAAAGTACGGGGGAGCCACCCCTTAAGGGGGGACACCACCGTAAAGTTTTAGTATTTTAAGTATTATCGGACCCTTGCTTTAGATTGGAGGCCCTTGGTTTATATATTATACACGATGAACACTAGGCTTAGCTCGAATAGGAAATCATCGGTGGGAGGATCTGTTAGGGGTACCCTAGACCAATTTATTACTAGGGCAGCCTCACTGTTAGATCGCGAAATAGTGCACACTGAAAGATGCATCTCAACTGAATTACAGAGGAAACGTTCCTCGTTGGGGGCCATTCAATTTGTAACTACACCATCACACAACACTTGTTGCATTACACACCCTGAACAAACAGGGGATACAAATGCTATCTCACAGCCTCATATACAGATAGATACTCAAATAAGCTTGAATGACACTGTCACTATAGATAATGGCACAGGGACAGAATCTGAACATCACACTGAGGGCCAGACTCAGGCAAATAAGACTTCCACAAAGTCAGATAGGACAAGTAAAAAAAAAGACTCACTGCCCAGTAGCGTAAAGCAAAAAAGGACTTGCGGCACTAATAACAAAAAAGGTGGGGTTAAAACATCAAATAATTCCACTAGCGTCATAAGCCCAATTGACCATGGTCAGCCTAAAACTAACATAGATAGTCTGGCAGCACACCCCTAGCAAGAACTATTTAGTGACATAGAAAAATTAATTACATCTTTGTTGTTACCCCTTGCAGAAAGGGTAAAGAGGATGACAGAACAGCTAGTGTTAATAGAAGAAAATAGTTCGGCTAATGCCAAAGCACTGGGAGAAATAGCCGTGAGAATGTGCACGCTGAATCCTCTAGGTCCAGTATCTGAGCCAGCGGCCAATTTAGTTAATCACACAAGTAGTGTAAAGTCAACCCCTATACTCAGGGAGACTAGCCTGGCCACACAGAAGATGAACCCGGAATTAAGAAAGGATATAGACAGTGGGCTTGTAAACAAGAAGAATACTGAGTGTGATAAGATGAGTGGGCGAGAACGCATAGATAGAAATCATGAGGGATCACCCCAGCATATAGATCTTCCACCAGAAGCTGAACCCTACGTCATTGTACTCACAAAGGTACCTGAGCTAGCACATGGAAATTATGAAGGCCACCAGACCCTTAAAAATAAGGTAATGCACTGGCTCAGAGTGAACAGGCCACTACCCACAAATTTAGACGGGGAAATTCTTTACGTCAGAAGGTTAGGATGGGTGGGACGACGCCCCAAAAATGAAAAGGGAGATGCAGTCATTGTTAACTTTAGGGATTATAGAGTGGTAAACCATATTAGAGACTGGTACCCGGGGGGCCGGGGGGGAGGTATAGCCACACACGATCTGAGTTATTTTTATCCTAAGACCCTGGTAGACAGAGATGAGTGTTTAACACGCCCAAACTCTCAGCCAACGACAAGTTTAACGTTTAATGTCCCAACCTCAAATCAGTTCGCGACACTCTCTGGTCTGGAGGAGGTTGATTGACTAACCATTCCCATGATCACCAATATAACTACTAATGAGAAATTGCTAACTGATGATTTGGGATTAGTCTCCTGGAACATAGCGGGCCTTGCCTCAATATTTGATAACCCTGAGTGGAGAGAATATATAGCAAGGTTTCAAGTGATATGTCTCCAGGAAACTTGGGCGGTGGATTACAATTCTTTTCAGTTAGAAGGGTATGGGTGCTTTTTTGTGCCGGCACAAAAATCAGTTATGGGTAGAGCTAGTGGTGGATTGGTCACCTATGTGGACCTGAGACTGGAAGGTGTGTGGACCAATTTGAATTGGAATTCCCATCATATCCAGGGCCTAAGCCTTAAAATAAATAAAATGTGCATTATTTTAGTTAACTTTTATAATGCCATTACCCATAGTAAAGAAGGCTCAATATTATGTGTCCTAAATAGCCATCTAATCAGTGCAATGAGCAGGATAATTCCACAGCGGCCCCTTGCATTATTTTAGTGGGCGACTTAAATTGTCATCTGTGCCCAAATGTAAAATTCCATAGGGGCACGTGGTCTGGGTGTACCATAACAAATGGTCTGCACCTTGAACATACCAAGGAAGGGAAGGAGTTAGAAAAAATCGTGAAAACCCACTCACTAAAATACACGCTTGACTTGGTATCAGTGGAAGAAGGAAGTGGTGCCCCAATAACTTTTAAGGGAAGAGGATGCAGTTCAACGATAGACTTTATATTAGTTTCAAATATATTCTGGCAGTGGATAAAAGAGAGGACCACGGACTGAAGTATATTTAGTGACCACAACCCATTAACGCTTGTGATTAAAAATCAGTCAGCCCCTAAAGATAGAAGAGGCCCACAGAAAGGCACTCTTGAGAAAGTAACAGATCAGGGGAGACGATTAAGATGGTCCTGTATTGATGGAGCTGCCTTTTATGAAACCCTTATCTCGAATGGGAGAAAAGAGTTCGAAATATGTAATGACCCCCTATCTGGAGGTTTGGATGTGATAAATGCATTCGAGTCACTGGCTAATCACATAAACAGACTATTAAAATCCACTCGTTCAGTGAAACACAATGATGTGTCTAGATGGTTCAATAAAGACTGTTCACGAGCACAGAAGGATTTAAAAAAAAGTCTGAAACAGAGACCAAGAGATAAAACGCAAATTGCCAAATGTAGGGCTGCTTATAAAAAGGCTGTAAAATGTAGAAGACTTGCCTTACAGTCACACACATGGGAAACTTTAAGGGAAGCCGCGGAAAAACGAGATCAGGGTACTTTCTGGAAAATTATAAATAATCCCTGTTTCCAGGATGTCGCAGCGCCAGTAATTGGCACAACCATCCTCCCCGAGCAGTGGTCAACTCATTTCAAAAGTCTGTATAATTTTTCACCCGCAAACTCTCTCGTGGAAGAGGACTTGTGCCCATGGAGGGCAGAGATCGAATTTACTATTGGTGAAGTTAAAATTGGAATTCTGGGGCTTACACAAAATAAGGCACCTGGCCCAGACGGTATACCACCGGATTTGTTTTTATATAAGGTAGAATTTTGGGCACCAATTCTGACTAGTGTAATTAATGAGGCCATTAAAGTGGGTATGCCACGCTCTTGGTCCACAGCAATAATAGTACCCATTTTCAAAAAAGGTAAAAAAGACGACCCACAGTGCTATCGCCCTATATCGTTGATTGACGTGACAGCAAAAGTTTTAGGTAGAATGATTTTAAACCGCCTATTGGACTGGGCCGAGGAACACCATATAATTTCTGACTTCCAATATGGTTTCAGGACAGGCAGATCAACTACGGATCAATGCCTGAACCTCTACTTACTGGTGGCAAAATATACCATAGCCAGTGAACAATCGATATACCTGGGGTTCATGGATCTTTCGGCGGCATTCGATCGCGTAAATAGAGATAAGTTATGGGCACTTATGACAAGATTGGGAATTGACCCAGAACTTATAAGTATCCTGAGAGCATTACACTGGAAAACCTCCGCAAAGGTACGATATAACATGGCCGGGGATACAACAGGACCTTTTCGTTGTACAAGTGGAGTAAGACAGGGCTGTATATTGGCCCCATTCTTATTTTCCTTGTACATTAACGAACTAGAAAAATCATTGTGTACTCTGAACGCAGACACTCCAATGGTAGGTCACCGCCCGGTTCCAGTGTTATTGTACGCAGATGATGCGGTTCTATTGGCACGTACGCCGAAAGGTCTACAGAGTCTAATAGACGGTTTTGTTGATTTTATGAATACCCTAGATTTGTCAGCTAACCTATCAAAATCCTATGTATTGTTAGCGGGAGCTAAACCATGTAGAAAATTCACTTACCACCTAGGGGGCCTCATGTAGGTAAATAAATTTTACCGTTTCTTAAATACCGAGCCGTACCGAATCGGTAAATTAGAATCGGTAAGTTATATGTAGGTAAAAATTCGGTAACAGTTACCGATTCGGTAACATTCGGTAATCACGAATCGGAATTCACCGAATCGGTAAATACCGAGGTGGTATTTACCGAATCGGAAAATACCGAGGTGGTATTTACCGAATCGGAAAATACCGAGGTGGTATTTACCGAATCGGAAAATACCGAGGTGGTATTTACCGAATCGGAAAATACCGAGGTGGTATTTACCGAATCGGAAAATACCGAATCGGTATGTACGGAATCGGTAAATAAAATCACATGACTTGACGAAACAGCTAATCCTGTGCAACCACAGCCCACCCAACCAGGAAGTGGCCACACCCAGGCAGGTGTACATAATTAGCCGACCCTGGAGAGGCTTGGAGTGCAGAGGAGAGGCAGGGAGCCGGTGCCTGTGCGAGCGGGAAAACGAACATCATGTCCAGCCAGAGAACACAGAGAGACGGAGGGGAAAGGAGGAGGAAGCTGAAATTTAGCCCCAAGGAACTCCAGGTGCTGGTGGAGGAGGTGGTGAAGCAGCACCAGAAGCTGTTTGGAAGGCAATCCCTGCAAGTGCCTGAGGCTGAAAAGCGCAACATATGGCTGGCCATCCAGGCCCATGTGAATGCCGTGGGAGTGACCCACAGGGACATAGAGGTCCTAAAGAAGCGCTGGTATGACCTGAGGATTGTAACCAAGAGGAAGATGGGCGACATCCAGAAGGAGGCCAGCCAGACTGGAGGTGGAACCAACAGGGCACCTGCCCTCACCGAACTGGAGGAGCTGGTGGGGGCCACAATCGAGCAAGAGAGCGTCGTGGGTCTTGGGGACGCCGACAGCTCTGCCAGAGCCGCCACACAACAAGGTAAGACGAAAGCACAGCAATGTAGCACCCCCTATCCCTATCCCACATCCCCCAATGTGAAACGAGAATCACACTGCAGTCCACACGTGTCAGTGCAGACAGGCAATGCATTCCGGGAGATGTAGTCAGGGAAACACCAACCATGACGTAAATGTTACAGGGCAACAAGGCATGTCACGCACTCGAGGCACAAGGAGACAGAGGACATTTTGGAATGTGAAATTATTTATTGTGACGCTTTCAATGCAGCCCTTCGGGGACACTGAGCCAATGTTGTATTTCTGTCCACAGATGTGACATCATGCAGGACAGGGCATGCTGCAGGAGAGACGGCACACCGGCCACAAATATCACCTCTAGCCAGCACAAGTTCAGACCAGGGAGCAGGCCCACTGGCAGCCGCACCACCAACACAGGCAGCCTCGCCGCAGCCAGAGCCAGCATCACCTCACCCAGAGCCAGCATCACCTCACCCAGAGCCAGCATCACCTCACCCAGAGCCAGCATCGCCACTCATGTTTGAATCACCGGCCACATCTCCGCTTGCAGGTGTGGGAATGAGGAGGCGTCCAGCAGCCAGGCTACGAGCCTTAGACACCTCGTCAGACGACAGCATGGGCCCTGAAGAACTCACCAGGCCCCAGGAAGGGAGCCATGCCACTGTGCCCCAAACCTCACAGGCAGCACAGACGGGAGCAAGAGGGCGCCGCAGGTCGCGTGTCCAGAGTCCACCAGCACCCATTGACGGCCATGGTGTCTTCTTGGGTCTCGAGGGCCAAATGTTGAAACAACAGCGCCTGCAAACAAAGGCAGTCATGACAGTCCAGAGGCACATGCGGGTGATGAAAACTACATTACTCAACATGGACAATAACATCAGCGGCATGGCTGCGGGCATTCGGCACATGTCCCAGTCAATCCAGCAGTTGTGCAGCAAATTAGATGCTGACATCGAGGCACGGCGCCGGGAACGGCAGAGAAGGGACACTACCAACAGGGCACTCAACCGTCTGGCAACTGCGACTTCTCTACTGTGCCGGCGCTCTGTGACGATGCAGGAGGGCCTAACACACTGCTGCAGCGACCTGTCTCGGGGGATGGTGCAGGTGACAAGTGCACTAGGGGTGCTATTTACCAGTCAGGCGTCGACAACTGCTGCAGGGGATGCTGCGGAGAGCATCGACACCAGCAGCAGGAGCAGCATCACACCCCCCATCCCAGAAGCACGCAGGAGCAGCAGGCGGCTTGGGGTTGGCTCTAGTGAGGATGCACAGGCCGTGCCATCCACCACTGCAGCGCGTATGCGCAAACATTGATGTGGCCCTGCTTAGCCACTTCCCAATGGGTGACGTAACCCTGGACATACTCCTTGTATAGATGGTATATTGCCAGATTGGCTTGTTCATGTGTTCATGGCGTGGTGCCACATTAAAACTACGTCATGACTGATCACAACTGGCTGTGTCCCCTTACTTACTCAGAAATAGTTGCATGTGATCTCTGCCCGTCTCTCTCTCCCATCGATTGCAGTTGGCACTCTAGCTGCGTTGCCCTGTGGCTGGCCTGACTCATCCTCGTTGTCCTCAAAATATGTTAGTTCCACATCTGTACCTTTTTTCGTGGCAAGGTTGTGCAGCATTGCACAAGTGGCAATAATCTTGCAGCAGGTGATGGGTGTGTACTGGTGTGCGCCTCCGCTCTTGTGGAGGCAGCGGAACCTGCTCTTCAGTAGTCCAAACGTGCGCTCCACCACATTGCGTGTTGTTTTGTGTGCCACGTTGTATCGTCTCTCACTCTGGGTTGCTGGGTGTAGGTAGGGAGTGAGGATGAATGACCGGCATGCATATGCACTGTCGCCTAGATGAGTTAAAGGGACACATCAGTCACATGCCTCTTTACACTATGATTTGCAGGTTGCAAGGGGCGTCACTGTTACTCACCTAGCAGGTATCCCTCTCCAAATTCTCCGGCACTCAGTCGTGTGTAGATCCCACTATTCTGGAAGATGTACGAGTCGTGGGTGCTACCAGGAAACTTTGCAACAATATCTGTGATGATGTTCCCTGCATCACAGATCACCTGCACATTGATGGAGTGGGTGGACTTCCTGTTCCTGTAGATGTGCTCTGTGTCAGCTGGTGGACAGATTGGGATGTGTGTACCATCAATACAGCCGATGACATGGGGGAACTGTGCCATGTGATAAAAGTCTGTTTTTGTTTTCTGCAGTGCAGCCTGTGTGTTGGGGAAGCTGATGTAGTGGTGCATTCTCTGCATCATGGCATCCAGGAACTTCCTGAAGAAACGTGACAGGCAACTCTGGGATACACCACCCACCGCAGCTATCACCACCTGATAACTGCCGGATGCCAGCAGATGTAGGCTGCAGAGCACCTGCACATGTGGGGGTATGGCGTGCGCCCTTCTTATTGGCTGGTCCAGGAGTGGGTGAAGGTCCCTGATTAAGTCCATGATGGTTTCGGGGTGTAGCCTGTACCTCTCATGTATCTCTGCATCAGTCAGGTGGAATAGTGTGATGCGCTGTCTGTAGATGCGTTCCTCCCGTCGCCAAACCCTCAGTCCTGCTGCCTGTAGACGTAGGCGCCTTGCAATGACATACATAGCGGCCATGTTGTCCACGCTGTTGCATTTTGGGATTGCTAATATGCACTGTTGATGGTTACCACCTGCTTTCGATCCGTGTTAATTACCGACTCTTATTTACCGATTTTCTTGGATTTCTTAATTACCGAGTGCTCCTACATGTCATTTTAATTTTTACCACTTCATATTTACCACTTCATATTTACCGATTCGTTAAGTATGTATTCGGTAAATCTGATTCGGTATTTTAGAATTCGGTAAATATGATTCGGTATTTACCGCCTCATATTTACCGAAAAGTCGTTTTTGGACTCCTACATCTCACTTGTCTGATTACCGGTCGGTAACGGCATATTTACCGAAAATCGGCCGTTACCGACCGGTATTTGGCTACCTACATGAGGCCCAGGGTCACATAACTTAGAAGAAGTGAAAACTTTCTCTTATCTGGGTCTTTTATTTGACGGGCTTTTAAATTTTAGATTTTTAACTGAAGAACGGAGCATAAAATTGATTTCTTCAACAGGAGCAATTATGAGCCATGGAAGGAGGCTGGGTCGTTGGTCACCTGAGCAGGTCATGCACCTCTATGGCTCCGTCTGTTGTACCAAAATAATGTATGGAGCAGAAGTATGGGGATTTGCTGGGACTAAACAAATACAGGTTGAGGAAAATAAATTATTTCGTAAGATCCTTAAAATTCCTCAGAGCTCGTCGGCTTTTCTCACCCATGCCGAATTAGGGAGACCATATATTGAGGATTTAATCCAGACTAGACCTGCCATGGCTTGGATTAGGACATGGTCCAATACGGATGCAGAATTAGGACGGCAAATTATAGCAGACTGCTTGACCAGGGATAAAGGGATGTGCATACCATGGTTGAGATATGTAAAAACATCATTCGAAGGTATAGGTTGCACAGACCTTTTTACTAATCCATCCACCATAATACCTCAAGACAAGAATAGGATTAAAGATTTGCTCCTGGAAAAAGCTGGAGAGCAAAGAATTAACACTGAGGGCAGAAAGCCTCTAGCTAGTACCTACTGTAGGACCAAGACAGTAGTTGCCATGGAACCATATCTTGGTTTAATATATAATGGACAGATCAGGTTCTTGTTCACTCGTTTTAGGCTCAACCTCATTCATCATATTTTAGCGGACCCATCGGGATATACCACTACAGTTGAGCAGAAAGGTGCCTGCGGCTGCGATAATAAATCTCCGCAGGACACCCTTCATTTTGTATTGTTATGCCCTTTTTACTCTTTTCCCAGACGTCGTTATTTAATAAGACTTTTAAAAAATGGCAAATTTAGACAAGCCAAGGTTGCCCTGCTGTACTTACAAAGGGCAGAAGACCCATTAACCTTGGCTAGTATTTCAAGTTTTTTACAAGCTGCACTCAAATTAAGAAATACCAGGGGACATCCAGGGTCAAATTAGGGCCAAGTTAAGAAATGCTGTATTTTTTAATAGAAACCATTTTAACTGTATTTAGAAATTATTGCCTTTTATGTCATCAATGGTTTTTATTAATTTATATTCTAGCCCTAGCATTTGCACTTTAGGAATTGTAGTCTATTCTTCTCCTATGTATTAACAATGGAAAATGTGTGATGGAAAGTAGCAGTCCATGTGTATATGAATAGTGCCTTGTGGCCTCTTTATCACGAACTGAGTTTTTTTATCTTGGTGAAGATATTTTAAATGTACCTTTTAAAATGTTAAGTTGAACAAGTGATGAATGTACTGTATCCTATTTTTTATCAATCAATGTTGCTTTTATGGTGACTTGTATTGCACCGAATAAAGCTGATTTTGAATTTGAATTTGACTGACACGAGTTAACTCTTCGAAAGCTGAACAAGTGAACGAAGTGTCAAGTCAAAATCCTACTGAAGAAGAAGAAACAAAGATACCTGAGAGAACTAAAAGAATAAGGAAACCAAACCAGAGGTACAAGTCACCGGAATGGACGTATGTGGCACTGCCTGAACAAGGAGAAGAGGCAGACAGTCAAGGAAGTCCAGAGGAGGTTTTACTGAAAGAGGCTGCCGAAGAAGAAGCTGTGGGAATCCCGAAAGTTATCTTGTCCGACATTGGAGAAGAGACGGATGTTTAGGACCTGATACAGTTTGATGATGATGAAGAGACAGTGAAAAGTGATGAAAATCCAAATTGAGTAAATCCAAGGAAAATCACTTGGAGAAGAGAAGAAGAAGCAATACTAAAACTAGTAGATTGTAAAAATCTGTTGGGCACTTGCTGCCCTTAAGTTCGGTAGAGGAGTAGAAGAGGCTAAGTCAAAAGACACGGTCAAATTAACAAAATGGCTAACACTGAGAATAATAAGAGTAGATGTACCTTTCTGAAAAGATGGTGCAAAATGTGCTGCTGCTTTACAGGTTTATTAATGCTGCTTTGGAGCGTGCTTGCTCTACTGATTTCATTTAGAGTCACTATAGACACTTTAGAAGGTCATACTGAGAACAAAACTAATATAGGGAAGAGTTCACAGAAAAAAGTACCAACTAGAACTAGCAATGTACATATACATAAGGATAGGTCAATTAATGATTTTTCTAGCAATGTTTTTTCAAAATTGTTGTATGAATACGTAAAGACAATGGAAGTAAGGGATTGCTATGTTTGCATGCAATTACCTGCCTCCGTTTCGGAAGGAGTGACTTATCATCATCTTGTATGGAATTTCATGTAGTGTGTTGATTAGTATATTCTACCAGTTAGGGAAATTAGATTATAATATGTCTAATGTAGATAATATTCTTGGGCAGTTGCCTATGAATAAAGCACTGAATCCTGCAAAAGAAGCTCACACTTTAGGTGAGATTTTTTTAGAAACCAAAGAATTAACCTTAGAATATGTTTTTAGAAACAATTTAACTTGCAGTTTGAAGGGAGAAGAGAAGAATTTTCTAGACATGGTTGAGAGAAGATGGTTGAACATGCACAAGAAAGCAGAAGGGCATAAAATGAGTGTCACAATGTGGGATATTGAGAAAGAAAAGGAGTTGAAAAATGGAGCCAGTCCAACTATGGCTATAGATGCCCCACAGAAAGGCAAACTGTGCATTACCAGGAAGAGATCCCAGTATGATTATTATTTCATAGGGACTAGTGAGTGCCATGATACATACTTTATTGCAACCGGATGGGGATTTGGAGGAGGAGAAGATCCAGTTTTCCCGGGAGTGTATTATATTTGTGGGAACAAGGCTTATTATAGTTTGCCTGACCATTGGTTTGGCACATGTTATGTTGGCCTGGTCTTTCCAAAGATCTTTCACATGGATAGAGTAGAAAATGCTGAACAAACTAATCTATTAACACGCTATAGAAGAGAAACATGGACAGAAATTGTAGGAGATATTTTTGGAGCTTTAATTCCAGCAGTGGGAATTTCTTTAAATGCCTTTGGCATTCGGAAGCTGTCAACAGTGGTGGATCGCTTGTCAACAAGCACCGCTGGAGGCTTTCTTTTGGTTAATACAGAAATGGTTGCTTTGCGTGCTATGGCAATGCAAAATCGACTTGCCCTTGACATTCTTTTGGCAAAAGAGGGTGGAGTCTGTGGAATGCTAAAAGTTCAACATTGTTGCACTTACATTCCTGACAAAAGCAAAGATCTAAAAGTTTATATCAAAAATATTACTGATTTGCAGGAAGAATTAGTACCACTGGAAGCTGAAAGTATTTGGACTAAAATGGCTAATAAGATGATTGCTATTAAAAATTTTGTAGCTAAAATAGGTAGTACCATATTTGGTACGATATTATTTCCATTAACCTGTGTAATTGTTGCATTATTGATCCTTAGATTAGGGTGTATGTGTTGTAGATATAGAAGAAATAAAAAGAAAATTACAAAAGAAAATGTTAAAAGGAGACAAAAGAATCCAGAAAGAGATCCTCAAGAAATAGAATTAGAAGAGCTAAGAGAAAGTATGTATATAGAAACTAAGAAGGAAGATGAGATGGAAACAAGGGTTTGAAAGAATGAACAAGAAGATATTTTGAATTTCTTCCAAAAAGGGGAAATTAAATTGATTTTCGGGTTTTTGATTTTTGTGGTGATAAGATATCACCAAAGGGGGGATGGATGGAGCAGGGTTTTTACTTTAAAACCGAATACCTGTTTCATTTTCGCATGTTATAATTAAAAGTACTACTGATTAATTATTAACTACTAAAAATATGTCAAAGTCGTGTCTAACCAACCTTATTAACAAGAGAATTACACGTGGGAATGCTATTGCATGGCTAAAATAATAAATGAACTAAGTTGGTGAGCAAACTGACAGAAATAGATGTTGCTTATGTGATGTTATTGTGTTTTGCGCTTATAATTAATATGCATGAATGGCTTTTGATGTCGGAAAATGGCTAGATAAATACATAGCAAAAACCAAAGGAAATGATGGACGGAGTGTTGAACATTGCAAGCACTCTCCCCCAGTCAACTGATCTGGGTTTAATCCATCACCGTTCTTTAGCCCACTCTGCCACCCCAGTTCAGACATGGCCATATGCAAATCAGTCTGACCCTGTGCCTCATGGGAACAGTCCAGCCCGAACTGCCAAGCCATGTCTTCCCTGGACCGGAAACAAGCTTCCTAGGACCGGTTTCTGGCATTTCAGCCGTCTTCAGCCAGGCTTGCTTGAATCCAGTGGCAAAGTGAGCAAGGGACTCACGTCTGAGCATACCCTGCCAACTTATGGCGAACAAAGCAAAAACCAAAGGAAATGATGGACGGAGTGTTGAACATTGCAAGCACTCACCCCCAGTCAACTGATCTGGGTTTAATCCATCACCGTTCTTTAGCCCACTCTGCCACCCCAGTTCAGACATAGCCATATGCAAATCAGTCTGACCCTGTGCCTCATGGGAACAGTCCAGCCCGAACTGCCAAGCCATGTCTTCCCTGGACCGGAAACAAGCTTCCTAGGACCGGTTTCTTGCATTTCAGCCGTCTTCAGCCAGGCTTGCTTGAATCCAGTGGCAAAGTGAGCAAGGGACTCACGTCTGAGCATACCCTGCCAACTTATGGCGAACAAAGCAAAAACCAAAGGATATGATGGACGGAGTGTTGAACATTGCAAGCACTCACCCCCAGTCAACTGATCTGGGTTTAATCCATCACCGTTCTTTAGCCCACTCTGCCACCCCAGTTCAGACATGGCCATATGCAAATCAGTCTGACCCTGTGCCTCATGGGAACAGTCCAGCCCGAACTGCCAAGCCATGTCTTCCCTGGACCGGAAACAAGCTTCCTAGGACCGGTTTCTGGCATTTCAGCCGTCTTCAGCCAGGCGTGCTTGAATCCAGTGGCAAAGTGAGCAAGGGACTCACGTCTGACATCTAATTTTTCTATTCATTATTTGGGACAATCTAAGTGTGAGAAAATCTTGCACAGTATCGCAAATGTACCAAGATGACATTATTTCCGCCATTCATCCGTTCTGAACAATAAATTGTAACATTACAGAATGTAAATTTTAGTATAAATATTAGTAGACTAGAGAGGTCTAGCGACACTTCTTCCTGAACTGATGATCCGAGGTCCCTATGCTGACGGAGAGGACGGTGACTCTACATGACGGATAGAAACTCTGATGAAATTACTGAGGGCCGGATCTGACATTTAGACAGAATAGGTAAATATGAGAGAAATGAATTTGCATTTAATTGGCTTTTCTTACAATTTTAGATAAACAAATAATTCTGTTTGAATCTCTGTGTCGGGTGATTATTTTCTTGTCATGTTTATTGAATTTATTTGCATATTATTTGAAATGTTTTTGCCAGATTTATAAGCAACTAGTTGATGCTATTGACCTCAGGGTACATGCAGATTGGTTAGGTTATCAGAAAGTGTTTCCCCTTATACATGGCACGGATAAGAGTTGTAGGATGAATGTTGGTGTAATGGGCCCCACCAGCGTATGATGTGTGTGTGACTGTGAGACCACTCCGTCCGTGGAAGTAGAGGGGATTCGGAAGCTCCGATCTGCACCACAGGCCATCCAGGTAGATCTATGGCCGTGCCCCTCTTTATCCATTTCTTCCCCCTCCCAGACCAGCAGGACTGTAGATGGCCCAATTTCTATATACAACACATGAAGTATATGACATTTTTTAAAATAATTTCTGTGATCATAACAATTTAAATTATAGACCTGCAGAACAATTAGATCACCTTTGCCAGTTAATTCAATCATAATGTGAGCACGGCTACCTCTCACCTATCTTTCTTTCCTCACACCATTAATCAATGGTCCCCAAAACCAGAGTGCCTCTGTGGACAGTTGTGCACAACACCAAAATGCTGCCCACATAGGCTCACAAATAAAACAACACAGATCGAACAAAACACTCCCAAATGGTTAAGTGTGCTACCCATCTGATAAAATGCCTTTGCACCTCACAATTGGGTGTGGAGTACTGTATAAATGCAATTACACTTGCCGTAACAGTATGATACAAGTCACACTGTCAACTGCAATTTCTTGATCCTCCCTCAGGTTAAACTGCATATTCCCCTCCCCACCATTAGCCCCCTCTCTGTTTCTAGCTAAATATAAACACGTTTGAATTGGGTTAACAGGTTAAATTCATCCATCCTACATAAGTATAGGTAGCCTTCTGTACATAATCTCACGCTCAGAGCTTTGAAGGTCAGAAGGCACATAATCTCCCTACCAGCCACTGGTCCCATATAAGAGACCAGCGGCTGAATGCCTTTAGGAATAATCACTTTTCCCAACAACAATAGAGGATTTTATTTCCTTTGCCCATGTGTTAAAACAACCACAATTACTGTATGGAAATTCTCTAGTGATGGAACCTTTTTCCAACTTCAAGCTATCACTAGTCTAGCGGTTCAAATAAAATTGTGTGCCTGTTCAAGTTTCTCATATTAATTACTTCTTGTTCTCAGACACATGGTAGCCTGACAGGTGTTAAGGCATGGGAAATGTGGACTCTGCCCAGGGCCACCACTTTCCATGGCCCCCCTAGTAAAGCCATCATACCAGTCAGAAGGGTCTCTTTCTCTCCGGTATCTCATTTCTCTTTATCTCGCCAACTAATAGATCTCTGCTCTTTGCTGTACCTCGTTTCACTAAATACTGCTCTCTGCCTACCTCTATATAAGCTCACACTACCACCCTGTAAGCGTGAGCTCGGTGGCCCGCAGAAGCAGCCAAGCTTGGTCTGGTTGCAGCTTGATGGCATCCTGGTGAGCTCCCGTTCACCCCACCCCACCTTATCTGGACTCGCAAAACCGAAATTACCTTAACAACGAGCGCAAGGCTATAAGACATACCCTGAACACTGGGCTTTAGGTCTAAGCAGCTTCAAGTAACTGTGAGTGCCCGTCCGGGGCACAGCACGTCTCACATTTCACCATATATTTTGAAGTAATAAGCTTGGAACATAGACCTATAGAAAATATCAATGGTAGCAGGAACATAACGGCACTGTCCATTTGTTCTTTTTGCTTAAGCCATTCTACAAAAAAGGGCATCAGAGGAGAAGGCAGCCAAAACTTCATCCGCATTAGCAAAACTTCATCACAAACTACAGAGCCCAACAGCAGAAGGGATACATACAGCAATCCGTACCAAATTTCTACCCTCCATAAGCTATGGGCATCTCGCCCACCGAGGAATGGTCCAAACACACTTGAAGGTTGTCAAACTGCGACCTATAGGAACATCTTTGAGCTCCTCAAAACAACAAGGCAACCTTGATACAGTTAGAGTTTGAGCTGGTAAACATGGACATTGAATGTAAAAAGGATATAGGGCCTGATTTGATCTTGGCAGGACACTGGTCATCCCTCCGTGGCGTAGTCAACAGGTACTTTGTCGAGCTGACGGATTCCCGCACGCCGTATTTAGATGTGAGCTGGTTGATCCGCCGTCCGCATTGACGGTGTTTCCCGTTGCGTAAACATCTCACTGCTGTCAATGCGACAGACTCCTCTGCTGGCTACCATTACTCTGTTGTCCTAGTGGCGGATTGCCGACGGAATGATTCTGTCATGGGGCGCTTTTAAACATTGTACAGTTCCTGTGGCTTTTCGACAGATGCTAGCATCACACATCTTCTTTTTTTAAAAAAAATATTTTTATAAATGTTTTCCTCCATCCAGTATAATAAGCTGACAACATGTCGGACAATGACCTCTTGCAAGAGACTCAATCCTCCCAGGATACATCAGGAGAAATCAAACTTCAACATTTCCGCCCTAACACCCCCACCCCCCCCTGTCAGTGTGCCCGCATCAATCCTTCCCCTACTGGGGCGTATAATGCCCCGTGTGCCTGGAAAACCCCAACTCAGAACAATGGTATGGGCTCTGTCCACGTTCACAAGAGACAAGAGGCTCTACCCTGCCACCCGCATGCTCTCCAGGGTCCCATCCCGACCCCTCTCAGTATATTTGGCGGCAGCTGCCTCCTCGTTGGGAGTGCTCAAGTGACCCCATCCTGGTCAGCCTCCCCAGCGGCCCCGGGGGTCCCCACCTCGGTCCCCGCATTCTGGTCCACGCCCGCAGGAGCCCCATCCCGATCCTCTGGACAACGAAGCCCCTCCACTAAAGCTCCCCACGCCCCGGCGGCATCCAACGCCTTATTAGAGGTACACCTGGCCAGCTGTAGACGAAGCATCCCTTCACTCCCTGCCCAAGCCAGGAAGCTCGCCTTCCACCTTCGAAAGCTCGGCCCAGCCCTTGCCTTCCAATGCATGGTAAGCTCCCTCTTCGCCATTATCAACCCCAAATCATAACATTTGCTCGTCATTTTGGTACTGGGGGTATGCGGAAACCAAAGAAAAAGGCAAGTTCCCATCTCCACTTCCAACGCGCGCTCTGTCACTTGATTCAAACACGTCACGACATCCACCCAATAAGACCCCAATCCCGGACAAGACCAAAACATATGCCCGAAATCAGACCCTGCCGCATTGCACCTAGGACACGGAGATTGGGACCCTCAAATACCGCAATATCTTTGCCGGAGTTAGGTAGGCTCTGTGGAGAGTGTAGAATTGGACTAATTGAAACCTAGGGTTACGCGTGCCCTTCCACGCTCGCCGCAACAACTGTGACCACGTCGTCTCCGGGATAGGTCTGCCAGGACCCCCCTCCCATTTCTCCCGCAAGGCGTCCAGGGGAGGAAGCCTCTCTGTAGACAGCCGCCTATAGAGGCAGGTGATGGCCTTGAATGTACCCGCCGCCATAGTGACGTATTGACAACCCAGGGATGTTGGGGGCTCCGACAGCCCCATCCTCCAGTGCTTCCGAATCCTGGACACCAAGGCTGTGTGGAGAAGATAATCCCCCCTCGGTAAATCAAAAGCACTCTGCAACTCCTGAAATGGCAGTAAGACACCATCCCTGTACAAATCTCCGATCATGTGTACCCCGCATTCTTCCCAGCCCGCCAACGCCGACCAATCCCCGCCGTGTGGGAGGGCCGTACACATGCCCAGAGGAATTTCCGGCGCATACAGCACCCCGAAGCCTGCCCGCTTCTGACTGCGGAGCCAGCAAAGCCGGAGTGTACGCTCCTCGTGCTAGCATCACACATCTGATGTGTTTTTGCTAATTGTTTTCATCTGCATACCACACTATAAAACACACTCCTTTTCAGACCATGATCCTTTGTCATTCCACTCCAGCAGAACACTGTTCCTAAACACTTTCTCAGTGGTCATGTGTTTTTTTTGCTTTCTACGTCTCTTGTCCATTTGCTTTTTTTTAAATTATCTTGTGGGTTATTAAAAATGAGTTTTAATGAGGAAGAATTGTCCTTCAGGTGGATGAAATTATTAGAATAGAGTCACAATTGTTTGGAGCACAAGTACAAAATACAACTATAGCTCGGAAAAGGTAATGTAGGCCAGAATAGTGGACAGTGAATGCTGTAGCAAACAACCTGTTCACAAAGGAGAAAATAAGGAAGAGGTAGAACGACCTGCGGTGAGAGTACATTCCCTGGCCTCCAAGCGTCATTTGGAGGCCCAGAGGACTGATGATGGTTCTCTCAGCCCCCCTTACAACTTTTCCCTGGGAGGAGGTTTTGCAGATCCTACATCCTGAAGGCCTGACCGGAATCCCTGGTGGAGTGGAGGCTGGTAAGTTGTACTTTTGAAAGTGTTACTAAACCTAAATGTCATTTTTGCTATTGCTAATATGTTTTGCACCTTTTGTAAACCTATAAACCCATATACAAATATTTTTTAGGAAATTTGTAGCATTGTTGTTTCCCTCATTTTACTAACTGTTGATATGTGTTGTCAATGTGTGTTTTTCTTCATGTTTTAATTTTTATTCTGTTTCTTTGTATGTCTAAATGTATTATGTTGTACTTAAGATTACAAGTTTCAATCTCCATATAAATACACATGATGTTATGGTGTTTGTAAATATATTTTTCACCTAATAACATATTTTATATGTGTTTTATATTGTAAATATCTGTCATTTTCACTTCATATACTTTATTAGTTATGTTCAATGTACAATGTTGCAAGTGTTGTTACTGTTTAATTGAAATGACTACAACTACCATGATGCCATGTGTTTTGTGAAAATAATATTGCAATGTTATTTTGGTAATTCTCTCTTTTCTTTCATATTTTCACATATGTTAAAGTGTTATGTATTTATCAATCTCCATTTTATGCTATGTTTTAAAATAACATTTTTTGTTTAATTTTGTATGTTCTCACTTTCTTGTAATTTTATTGAATTGCTGTTTTGTTTCACAAATCAAAATATCCTGAATCAAAAGTTTTAATGTATGTTATGTTGTATGCTGAATATAAGTTGTTTTCATAATGTACTTTAGAATGTTTATATGATGACAAATGCTATTTATCCTTCTAAGTTGTTTACTTTACAGATGTGTACCCTGCTAGGCCTTGGAATAGTTTATTTTGCATTTCTCCTCTCAACTGTGGTGTTGAATGTTTGCTACATTTTATGTACACTTCCTAATTTTTTTTCCTTCAATTTCACAACATCAATTTACCTGCTTTTCAGAAGTAGTTTTGTCTGTAATTTATAATATTTTTTGTAATTTATCATACTACTGAAAGATATATTCATCATTACAAAGCACTTTTCCCTTTTAGGTTGTTTCCTTTTTTCCTACAGGCTCATTTGATGTATCATCCACATTATAAAAGTTTTATTTTTTTAAATTTACAGTGGGTCCAACACACAGAGTACGTAGACAACCATCTGCCGCTGCGACTGACGATACCTCCACTCCAGACCGGGAACAAGCCTTCAGTGAGGAATCCACTCCTGGAAGTCTGGATGATGAGGAGCAGGCTGGTCCATCTAGTCTGGCTAGGCAGACTGCTACAGTAAGTCTCACTCTGCCCAAACCTACACCTCCCATCCCAGCTGTTACCGCACCTCAGCCTCTGGATTCCTCCACTTTCTATGTTCAGAGGAATGCCACCCCAATCTTGTGCACCCCAGTCCTGGCTCCTGTTGATCCAACACCACCACCTCCAGTACAGCTAGGACCCAGTTGGATGGGGCAAACTGTCAATGGCAGAGGGTAGTGGGTGTGTGGGTCGTGTAAGGGAATCTGTGGGCCAGCAAATGAGGCCACTGGGTTTATTGTCACCCAGGCCAACATCGACCAAGTCTTGGGATCTCTCAGTCAGTCCCAAGACATGATGGGCCAGTCCTTACAGAGCTCCGGGAGATGAAGCAGCTACAGAGGGAGTACAATGTACAGATGGACAATCTAAACTCAAATGTGGGCTCCCTGACTGGGCTTCTGCATAATTGTTTTACCCATATGCACAGGGCTTTTCCAGCAATATCTTCCCCTTTCTGGGCCTCAGCCACAGAAAGGGAGTCCCTACCACAAGAGAAAACACCTGCAGCCACAACTGTGGATTCACCAGTCCCCCTCAGGAGGAAACGTTTACTCGGACCACCAGGAGAGGATGGGAAGACCACCATCAGCACCGCCAAGAGATGCAGAACCTAATTTCCTCCAGTGTGTGACCACCATTCACTCTGTGGACTATTTTCTTGAAAATTAACAATTTTGATGCTAGTTGCATTTTGTACATTGATTTTCAAACTGTTTTGGTTCTTCAATGTTAGTTTCATTCACCGTGATTGACTTATGTTTTTGCTTTGGTATTTTGTTTCATCCTGTTTTATTTGGTTTTGTTGAACAAAAAATAAATAAATAACTGGTGTTTTTACTTTTCTCAATTTGTTCACTTTATTTTGGTTCCATCATAAATTTTAAAAAGTTAAATTAAAGACGGTTTTCTTCCTCTGCAATGTATGGGAATTTTCATCGCAGGGCTATGTTGTGTCGCATGCAGCATGCCATGGTGATTTTGTAAAAACAACAATTGATGGACAGAATGCAGAACAATGTCATACATTCACCCCAGTACAGAGATCTGGGCCTAAATCCATCGTTTTTTTGCTCACCATGCCATTCCAGTTTGAACCCAGCCATATGCAAATCAGTCTTGACCCTGTGCCTCATGGGAACAGTCCAGCCTGAATTGCCAAGCCAGGTCCTCCCTGGACTGGAACCAAGCATCCTAGGACCGGTTTCGGGGTTTCACCCCTCTTCAGCCAGGATAGCTTGATTCCAGTGGCATGGAGAGCACGGGACTCACGTCTGAGCATACCCTGTCCCACTTGGGGTGACAAATGCAAAAACAACAATTGGCGGACAGAATGCAGAACAATGTCATACATTCACCCCAGTGCAGAGATCTGGGCCTAAATCCATAGTTTTTTTGCTCATCATGCCATTCCGGTTTGAACCCAGCCATATGCAAATCAGTCTTGACCCTGTGCCTCATGGGAACAGTCCAGCCCGAATTGCCAAGCCAGGTCCTCTCTGGACTGGAACCAAGCATCCTAGGACCGGTTTCGGTGTTTCACCCCTCTTCAGCCAGGATAGCTTGATTCCAGTGGCATGGAGAGCACGGGACTCATGTCTGAGCATACCCGCCCCACTCGGGGTGACAAATGCAAAAACAACAATAAAAATAAATAAATAACTGGTGTTTTACTTTTCTCAATTTGTTCACTTTTTTTTAGTTCCATCATAAAGTTAAAAAAGTTAAATTAAAGATTGTTTATTTATACAAAAAATCCATATAGGTAATGTTTTTCAAATCTTTAAAATTGTCAACAAAGAACAACAAACACAAATCAAAAACAAGTATTTGATTTAATTGCAATAAAGACATTTTTCTCATATTTTCCTAATACATTATAACCCATGCATTTTTCAAGAAACATCTTGCAATATTTTCATTTACAGTTCCAGACCTTGCCACCATTGAAGAATAGCAGATGATCAAACACGTCAGATAAAATAGGCAAACTCTTACTGATGTATATCATCAGCTGGGTCCAGATCTTCTGCTTCACAATGAAAAACACACATCATAAACACCAATAATGCAAATAATGGCCGTACTTCCTTTTGTGGCCACAGGATCTTTCCAATACACTGTTGCAGTATCTGGTGGAATGTTCAACTAGCTTGAAGTGGTGTGCTACAAGACATTCTTCCTTCACTGATGAGACGCATCTATAGCTACATATAGTTACCACAAAATGTGGATTTTTCCTATGTGATGGGAGATTTGTATGCTTTGGTTAGCCTACCACATGTGGTTAGAGCAATTTAAGCAGCACATATTGCCTTTGTGGCAACAATCAACAGAAAACCAGTCTAATGCAATCTTAACAAATTGAATTTAGTCACTGTGCAACTTACCTTTCAACAAGATCTGTACATCCAAAGTGTGTGTGTCTTTAATAGGATCAACCCCTGCTCCCTTTGTACTTCCCAGCAGCAGTATATAACAGCAAATGTCACAATGTTAAATGTCCAAATGAAGATGAGATGGTGAAGGAACCCAAAATAGATTTTAAAAAAAAGATTTGTATGACATTACAAAATAGACACATTAAAAATGATACATTTTGAGGACACATTTTCTAAAAACAATCAAAGATAAACAATGTAAATAAACATAGTAGTCTGTGTGTCAAAACATAGACCAACAAACATCTTTGCCCTGGATTTACCTTAGTGTGCCCTGTCACAGAAATATCTAGCACAGATTTGTATTCTCAGCAGATTAAAAGTTGGCTTTAAATGTAATGTAATAATATGTGGCATTTCAACATCCTCACCTGGTGGCTCATCATGGTTTTCTTCCTCTGCAATGTATGGGATGTTTCATCGCAGGGCTATGTTGTGTAGCATGCAGCAGATCATGGTGATTTTGGAGTAGTCTGGAAATGGTCTCAGAACTTGAGGCTGTTGTCTCCTCTTCCTCCCAGGGTTCATATGTCTGCATTTAAAGGGGAAAAAAAAAGTCTGAATTGTTGCATACATATTTTTAAAATGAAACGCTTTTCATTTCATTTTCTCAAAAAATGTTTAACATTATTTTACACATTAATGTTTTTAAATATCATTTTTGACAAATATATATATATGGTTTTATTAAAATAAACGTGTGAATAATACATTTAAAATGTATTATTTACACATTTATTTTAGTGTAAATACATTCTAAATGTATCATTGACATATTCTTGGTTTTTTTCATCAAAAAGTCTGTCAAGGGAAGAATAAATAAAATCATGCAACTATTGCATTTAAACACAATAAAGCACAGCATAATACTTTGTTATAAAACAAATTAATAACATGAGCATTTTGTATATGTAAACAAACTAGCCACAATTTTGAGTGGTGGTGATGCACTTAACATTTACAAACACACTATTTCACCACCTAAAATGGTGGACGCCTGACCTCACCATCTGGACATTTCTAATTAGAGGTCAGCAGAAGTTGACTGGGTACTGGGTGTGAAACTCCATTACACACAGCCATAGGCTAATAAGTGTGAAAGAAATGCATGAAAGTCAATGGATGTGTCTGTCTTCATTGATCTTGCACATCGCCAGAGGAGCTGGAGATGCTGGCTACTGAGGTCCTGTCCCTCTACAGTCAGCTGTATGGCTCAACAGAGGAACAGGTATATGTTTAAGATAAAAATGTAATTCTGACTAACTTTTAGTAACTTTTTTTTACTTACACACCATCTCCTTTTTAATTCCTGGATGAAGTGCAGTAATTGAAGTGACGTTTCTGGCTTTTTAAATGACATATAAACCTTATGGTGGGTATTTTTAAACACATTATAATTAGACAACAACATAACATTAGTATGAGTTAAGTGTGTGACACCATCATTTGTATTCTGGTGTGCATTATCCCACAAATAAATCAGCCCAAATGATGTCACAGGCCTTGATTAGTTAAATAAGAACATAACAAGGGGGGATGAGGGTACTCAACAGGTCACTACATTTTTTTTTTATTTTATGAAAAAAAACCTATGCTGTTGTAACATATTTGAAAATGCTTGTGATTGGTTTCTCAAAATTGTGCCACATCCATACAAGAAAACAAAAAGTCACAATTTTTTTTTAATTTGTGTATCCATACAGGTAAACTCCCATCAGAAGAAGGAGATCTGGAAGGCCATCACCAAGAAGGTGTGGACCCTGGGGGTCTACAAGTGGTGCAGCATTCACTGCAGGAAGAGATGTGAGGACATACAATGCTAGACCAAGAAGTCAGCAGAAGTCCAGCTCAGCCAGTCCTCCCAACTAGTGTGCCACACCCTAACCTCCCTCTAATGGCCTGCATTCGTGTGGTTACCGATCCCCAGCTTGATGGGCAGTTGAGACCCGACAGAAGCATCAAGGTGGTAAGTTCATTTTTTAGTTTTTTATTTTAAATAACTATTTTTGTTTACAGCAACAAAATATGGCATCGAGGTCAAAACATGTCCAATGCACAAGAAGAGTTCTTAAAGGTGTAAGTTTTGCACAAGGTGTATGATGGTGTGTTATGTATATTAATTTGTGGAAAATAATACCAATATATGTCTGATCAGTACCAAAGTGCTGTTTTTAGCAGACACATGCCTAAAAAACATTATACATGAGTTTGTGTGATGTTCTAAGGGACAGTTGTACCAAACAAGCCCACATTTTAAATTGTGTGTGGTGTGCTGCTCCATCACAATTGTGAAGTTGTGAAGGAAGTTACGTTAGCCCTATTAGAGGTGACATAGCATAAAACACCCTTATGATACAGTGGATGTTCCAAACGTCACAATTGTGTGTTAGTATTATAAACAAACAATAGTGAGCATATAAGCCAAAATGACTAGAAATATAAGATCAAATGGCTACATTTTTGATAAAATTGCAAATATGTTTTTAATGAAACCTACAATTAAATTTTTGTTATTTATTTTAATTTAAGATGTTTTATATAGTGCTGGCTCCACCCAGGGGTTTTGGAGCGCTTAACATTAGTAGGATGATCTTAAAGGAATACATAAGTTGTTTCAAATGCAGCATTCATACATGGTGGACTAAAAAAGCATATTGAGTAACCCTGGGCGTAGTTTGCGTAGTAGCGCTACGCGTAGTGCACAACGCACTAAGCACGCTACGCGAACTGCGTAGTGCGGTAGGGAAATGCTGTTCACACTGATTGCACAGTGCCGGATGCTTGTCCGCACTGTGCAATCATTGCAAACGGCATCTTGCACAGTGCAAGCAGTCATTTTCTTCCGCTCGAGTAGATTTGTACTCAAGCGGCAGGTTTCTCAACGCGGACTGGTAGTTTCTCACCGCGAGCGGTCGCGAGCATACGCAACCACTCTCAATGATAAACCTGTCCTCCCCGCATTGAGAATCTCGCCGGGAGATTTATTTTCCACGCTCGCGATCGGCAACTTGATGTTGCTGATCGCGAACGAGGAAAAAGTCTCGCCGGGATGTTGATTTTGCTTGCTCGCGGTCGCCAACTTGACGTTGAGGACAGCGAGCAAGCAAAAAATGCCCGCTATGCGTTTTTGCACTGTGCTACGTGCAATTCGTGTAGTGCGTGAGCGTAGCGTAGTACTACGCCCAGGGTTAATATTGAGTACTATAGGCTAATTGGTGAGAAAAACAAAAGCAAGGGCAGTTAAAAAAAAAAGAAACAGCATGAAAAAGATGACGTAACAAATTATAATACAGTGCACATGGAGTAGGCTCAATGGACAGAATAAAGCTGGCGGGTTGAGCGCGTGAGAAGGGTGGGATTGGGGATGTTGGGATGGGGAGAGGGGGAGAAGCAGTGTGGAGAGGGGTCAGGAAGAGGATTTATCAGAGAAAGGGGGAGAAGGTAGGGGTATTTGGGAGGAGGGAGAGTATCGCATGTACAGTAAAAGAGGGATTATGTTCCCCAATATTTGTTGAGCAGGTGTATTTTAAGGTCTTTTTTTAAACTGACATAAGAGGGGTTACCTCATAGATCTTTAGGGAGGGCATTCCAGATGCTGGGGGCCTTACCAGAGAAGGAGCAGGATTGGGAGGCTTTTTTTTCAAGAGAGTGGGGAATGAGGAGAAGAGAGTTGGTGCTTCTCAGCGGGCGGGCGCAACCTGCTTTGTTGAGTTTGTTTGAGAGGTAGAGCGGGGTCTTTTGATAGAAGGCTTTGTGCATAATGCAGGCAATGTTATAGGCGGATCTGCCTTCCATAGGAAGCCATTTAAGGTCCTTGAGGGCAGGTGAGATGTGGTTGAGACGTTTACAGTCAGTTGTTAGCCTGGCTGCTAGGTTAAGAACAGATTTCAGGGGGGCAAGGTGATCTTTGGGAGTTCTGGAGAGTAAAGCGTTTCCGTAGTCAATTTTCGAGAGGACTAGAGATTGGACAACTGATTTGAGATCTTCCGCTGGAATGAAAGGTTTGATTTTTTTTGAGATGTTGAAGTGTGAAGAGTGCTCCCTTTGCCCAATTTTTTATATGGGAGTTTAACGTTAGCTTACTGTTGATGGTGATGCCAAGAGATTTTACTGATTCGGTGAGGGAGAGAGAACAGTTTAGGGCATTAAGGTCCGCGATCCATGTTTGAATGGGGAGAGGGTTGTTTTTAGGAAAGGAAAGAATGATTTCAGTTTTGTTTGGGTTGAGTTTGAGATCATTGGAGTAGAACCAGGATTGAATCTTGGTTAGGGCAGTGTTGAGGTGTAAGATATCTGAGTGGGATTTAATTTTATAGTACATTTGGGTGTCATCAGCAGATAGGTGATAGCTAATTCCGGCTTGTTTAAGTATGAGGGTAAGGGGGCTCCATAAAGAGGTTGAAAAGAGCAGGAGAGAGGATAGATCCTTGGGGGACACCGAGGGAGAGAGATGTGGGGGAAGAGAGGCAGTTTATAATTTTAATTTGTTGAGTTCTGTGTTGGAAGTAGGAGGCGAACCGGTTTAGGACAGTGCCGTTCAGGCCAAAATGATCTTTGAGTGCATTAAGTAAGGTTGAATGGTTAACTGTATCAAATGCAGCAGTGAGGTCGAGAAGCATGAGTAGGCAGGTCTCTCCCTTATCCAGGGCGAGGTGGATGTCATCCACTATATTAAGCAATGCAGTTTCTGTGCTGCAGCCTTTGCGGAAGCCGGATTGTAGGGGGTCGAGCAGTATGTAAGTGTCAATGTGTTTATCCAATTGAAGTAGGGCACATTTTTCAAGGGCTTTGGAGAGAAGGGGGAGATTAGAGATGGGGAGGAGGTTGTTAGGGTCATTAGGATCGCCCTTTGGGTTTTTAGGGAAGGGTGTGATTTGTCCAAGTTGGAGGGAGACAGGGACGCACCCCGTAGAAAGTGAGGAGTTAATGATATTGGTCCAATAATGGACGATGACGTGCTTTAGATCTTGGACGAGGGTAGATGGAAGCGGGTTTTTTGTGTGAGAGGACGGTTTTAATTTGGATAAGATGTTAAAGACCTCCAGTTCGGAAACGGAGTGGAAATTCTGCCAGGAGGCATTATTTTTAAGCATTGGGTTAGTGAGGTAGGGTTCAGGCATGGTAGATGAAGGAAGGTGTAGGGAAGGAGTAGGGGGTAGAGTCCGGGGGGAGTGTGGTATTGTGGTAGCATCAAGAGGCCCTTGGCGGGGTGGTAGGGGCTGAGTAACAAGGAAGGTTTGATCAATTTTGGCAATTTTTCCGGAGAAAAGGTTAGCAATATCTTCACATTTGTTAGTGGGGGCCAACAAGTTGAGGGGGCCGGGGAGGTTTGGTTTCTAACAATGTTGAGCAGTTCTCTGGGTCTGTTCTTGGCACGGACGAGTTGCGAGGGAAAGAAAGATGGTTTTTCAGAGAAAATTTATTTTTTGTAGGTAGATCTAGCGGTTCTAAGGAGGGCAAGATGGATGGTCTCCATGATCTTTCAGCGAATCTAAGTGTAACGCCCTGAACGTCTCAGGATCGTTTAACAGACACGACAATGAGGACGCAACCACTTGTGAAGGGTTAGTTCTTTTAATGAAGGCAAATAAAATACAAAGAACAAACAAAAGTTATAGTCACTGGAATCCTCCAGGCTAAGTACGTTACCAGCCCACAGCACGGATGGTCCTAACCGTCCTCTGCATATACGCTGATCCCGGCGTATGCCAACAGAGGGCAGAAATGAAATGGCCGACAATGCCAATCGGTAGGCTGTGAGGGGCACGAAGAGTGTTGGGGAGAATCGAGGAGTCAGGGAAACACCCAGCCGGGGTCTCTACCTGAAGGGAGCAGCCGCTCAACCTCTTCCTCAGACTGCACCGGGACGCGGAGTCACCTCCTGGTGATGCGTCACCGATACCCCAATCACAAGCAAGAAGACTGAACCGAGAGCAGCCGCTCGATCGATCCTGTGGACTTCCGAGTCTGTAACGCGGCAAACACCTCCTGGTGTGCGTTACAGCTGGCAGTCCCTGTGTCTCTGGTCGGGCTGGGAGTTACGACTCCAACCAGCAAAAGCGCCACTGCGCTTGGACTCAGCCGAGTCAAAAAGCGAAGCTCAATGGTTGACCGGTAGAGCTTCCGGGTCCTTCACAGGTGACGATGGGGCAAGACACGGCCCAGGGAGTAACGACTCGACCTACCTCCGTTCTTGCCTTACTGGAGCACCACTCCGGAACACTGCTCTTCACGAAGCAGGTACGTCGGTGTAAACACAATATCCGACAGCCTTGTACCTCCCGGTTCCTCCCTTTATAGGGCGTGTTTTCCTTGAGTTATGTAACAGCTCTCCTGTTTACATAAGGGCGTGTTTCCCTTGAGTTATGTAACAGCTCTCCTGTTTACATAAGGGCGTGTTTCCCTTGAGTTATGTAACAGCTCTCCTGTTTACATAAGGGCGTGTTTCCCTTGAGTTATGTAACAGCTCTCCTGTTTACATAACCTCTCAACCGCTAAGCATCCTGGGAGATGTAGTCCGTTTTCGCTGGTTACCGTTTTCCTCCCCTCGTATGACAGGAATTCTTGACAGTACATCCTCCCTCTCAGCGGCTCCCCACGGGTCCAGCGCTGGCAGGAAAACGCCGATGGAACAAGGAGACCAATCGCGGAGCATGAACCCCTTCAGCCGGTTCCCATGAATGCTCCTCCGGGCCATAGCCTTTCCACGCAACCAGGTACCACAGCTTCCCCCTGCGCCATTTGGACGCCCGTATGCCCGACACTTCATACTCCACCTCCGACTCCACGCATACCGGCCTAGGTGTCCCAGACGGCTTGGAGGGTGCTGGTTTGAGCAATGATACATGAAAGACAGGGTGTATCCGCAATGACTGGGGCAAGCACACCTTCACGTTCACGGGACCCATACACTTGGTAATTCGATAGGGGCCCATGTACTTGGGATGGAACACACTGTTCTTTCGAAACCTCATGTTTCTTGTGGATATCCAGACGTAGTCTCCAGTGCGGTACAGTGGCCCGGGCCTTCTCTTCCTATCTGCCGCAGCCTTGTATCTTCTCTTGGCCTCTATTAGGACAGCCCTTGAGCGCATCAACGTGTCTTTTATGTGTGCCACCCTGTCCGCTGTGGCGGGAATCCTGTCCTCTCTGAACGGATGTAGAAATGGCAAGAACCTGGGATGTTGGCCATAGTTGCTATAGAACGGAGATGACTGTGTGGAGCTGTGAGTGGCATTGTTATAGGCTATCTCTGCAACCCATAGCAAGTCGACCCATTCTTCCCTGCCCTGGTCCACAAAACATCGCAGATACTGTTTGAGCGTTTGGTTCAGGCGCTCGGTTTGGCCGTCCGTTTGAGGGTGGTAGCTGGTGGACAGGGCGGTCTTAACATGCAGCGCAGTGCACCAAGTCTTCCAGAATTGCGCAGTAAACTGCGACCCCCGGTCCGACACGATCACCCCAGGTAATCCATGCAGTCGTACCACATTCTTTAGGAGTAGTGACGCCAATTCCCCGGCTGTAGGGACTCTCTTGCAGGGGATGAAGTGCCCCATTTTCGTCAAGTAATCCACCACCACCAGTATTGCCGTCATCCCCTGGTCTACCGGTAGGCCCACCACGAAGTCCAGTGATATGCTATCCCATGGTCTATCCGGGGTCGGAAGTGGATGTAAGAGCCCTTGGGTTCGGCCATGGTCGGCCTTCATGGTAGCACACGTAGGACACTCCTGTCCCCACCTCCTGACATCCACTCTCATGGTTGGCCACCAGAAATGCCGTCCCATGCTAGCCACCGTTTTTTCAAAGCCCAAATGACCTGCGCATGGAGAGTCATGGCACCAGATGAATGCTTGTTTCCTTAGCCTAGGCGTGGGTATCAATAGGCACCTGCCCTTCAGGGGTATCCCGTCCTTCAGCTGCCATTCTCTGTGACTGAGGAGCCACCTCCGCCATGCGAATGACCTGATCCCTCTCTTTATACCCCTCAGGAAAGTATCCGGTTGGATAACCCCCAATACCATCCTCGGGGAAATGATGGAACGCTCGGTTGCAGGCAATGGTTCCTTAACTGCAGATTGACGGGACAGGGCGTCCGCCTTCCGGTTTTCCGTCCCCGGCCGATATGTGATGCGGAAGTTGAACCCCGCAAAGAAGATCATCCACCGCAGCTGCCTGGGAGAAAGGTGTCTAGTGGCCGTCATGAACTGTAGGTTCCGATGGTCCGTGTACACCGATACCACATGTCTTGCCCCCATCAACCAATGCCTCCATTCGGTGAAGGCGTCCTTGATTGCGAGAAGCTCCTTCTCCGCAATATGGTAGTTGCGTTCGGCGTCGTTGAGTTTGCGGGACATGTACGCAACGGGATGAAGCACCCCTGTGTCGTGGTTGCGTTGGGACAAGATAGCCCCCAGCGCCACATCCGACGCGTCCGCTTCCACCACGTAGGGGAGATCCGGATCGGGGTGAGCCAACACCGGCGCCTTACCAAAGGCGCTTTTCAGGGCCTCAAAGGCTTTGTTCGCTTCAGGGGACCAGACAAACTCCTTGGACTTCCTCAGTAGCTGTGTGATTGGGGCCACCACTCCTGAAAATCCATCTATAATCCGCCTGTAAAAGTTGGCGAAGCCAATGAAACTTTGGACGTCCTTCACGCTTTGGGGCACCGGCCATTCTTTCACCGCCTTGATCTTTCGTTCTGCCATCTCCTGTCCCTCTGGACTCAGCATCGCTCCGAGGAATTCCACGGATGTGACGTGGAAGTCACACTTGCTGAGTTTACAAAACAGCATGTTTTCCCTCAGCTTTTTGAGCACAGCTTTGACGTGGTGTACGTGCTCCTCCACACTGGACGAATAGATGAGGATGTCGTCGATATATACGACCACGTAGATATCCAACTCCTCTCTGAATACCTCATTCAAAAAGTACTGAAAGGCTGCCGGGGCGTTGCACAGACCGAACGGCATGACGAGGTACTCAAAAAGGCCGAACCTAGTCTTAAAGGCGGTCTTCCACTCGTCTCCGTCCCTCATGCGCACCAGATGGTATGCCCCTTTCAAATCCAACTTGGTGTAGATACGAGCTTTCTTGACCTGTTCCAGAAGTACACTGATGAGAGGCAAGGGGTACCGATTTTTTATGGTTATCGCATTCAATGCCCTAAAGTCCACACAGGCTCTCAGCTCCCCATTAGCCTTCGGGATGAAGAAGAGTGGCGAGGCGGCCGGAGACTTGGACGGGCGGATGAATCCTAGCTTGAGGAGTTTATCCAGGTACCCCCGGAGATGCACGTTTTCAGGCTCCGTCAGGGCATACAGCCTGCCGCTGGGAACGCTGGCCCCTGGCACCAGGTCGATCTGGCAGTCAAACTGTCTATGTGGTGGTAGCACTTCCGCCTTCACCTCATCAAATACATCCTCAAAACTGTGATAAGCCTGGGGGAGAGCCACATCTTTTTCTGCCGCTGTAGCCACCATCTGACTCCCGCTCTCATCTGCGTCAAGGGATTCCGTTCTTATTCCACAATGCAGGATGCAATACGGTGACGTCATTTCGATGCGATGTGTTGGCCAATCCACAAAGGGGTTGTGTTTCTGTAGCCACGGCAATCCCAATATGACGCCATATTGGGGAGCTCGGATGATGTTAAAATCGATTTGTTCCAAATGGTTCCTCCCATATCTCATCGGAAGGACCCCCGTGTGCTGTCCGATGGGCCCCGTCACCAATCGCCTTCCGTCTACCGCATAGACGTCTTCGGGTACTGCTTTGGGAAGAAGCACTAGCCCTAGCCTGCATGCCTCGTTGTGGTCCATAAACATGCCAGTGGCCCCTGAATCCACCATGGCCACAACGGGTATCCACTGGTCATGCACTCCCACGTGCACCGTGATAAACCGGTGTCGTTGTCCCTTAGTGACCGAGTTGGAAAGTGAAGGGATGGATGAGTGACTCCGAGATGCCCCTTCTCTGGTCTTGGAGTCCTCTAGTTTTCCGCCGGTATGTCCACCACGGCTGTTACCGACCGGTTGGCCCGATAACGTGACGTCTTCGGTTTGGCAGGGCATTCACGTACGTAGTGGCCTTTTTTGCCACAATATAGGCACAATCCTTGTTTACGGCGTGACTCTTTCTCCGTGGCTGTGAGGCTCGCTCGTATTGCGCTGATGTCCATGGGTTCTCCCTTGGATGCGGTGGAAGTTTCAGGACTTCCCACCGTCACATAGGATGGAAGGGATTTTCCTTTTCTCCCATGATCCCCCTTTCTTTCACTTAGCCTATGTTCCAGCCGTAATACCAGGTTGATAAGGCCCTCACATGTCTTGGGTTGAGGGTCAATATGAGCCACGGCGTCCTTGAGCTCATCGCATAGCCCTTGATGGAAGAGCGCCGTCTGTTTAGCAACAGGCCACTTGGTTTCCGCAACCAGCCTTCGGAACGCGTTGAGATACTGCACCAGGTCGTTGGATCCCTGTCTCAACTCAAGCATTTCACGGTCCGCCGTGTACGAGTCAGCCCTTCTGTCGAATACCTTCAGGAATTCCTTGCGAAAAGCACCCCAATCACATAAGAGGGGGTCGTCCCTGCTCACCAGAGGTACGGCCCATTGTGCCGCGTTTCCAGCCAAATAGGATATAAGGAAAGCCACACGAGCCTGACTCGTGGGGAACGCCTTTGGTTTGCACGATAAATGTAGCGCCACTTGTGTGAGGAATACCTGCACTGTGTTAGGATCCCCACTGTACCTCTCTGGTGTTGCCAAGGGGATGGCTACCGGCATTTCCACTACTACCGCAGGGGTCTGGTTCGTGAGGGAGGTGCTGGGCGTGAGCGGGTCCAATTGGATAGCATCCAGTCTGGCTTTTACATCGGCTGCTTCTTGCCTAGAGGCAGCCACTTCAACTTGCATGGCCGCTAAAGCAGCCAGCACATCATCAAGTGTTGCCATGTCTGTTATCGACCGGGAGACAGTTAGTGTTATTAAGGTCGGATATTTTGTAACGCCCTGAACGTCTCAGGATCGTTTAACAGACACGACAATGAGGACGCAACCACTTGTGAAGGGTTAGTTCTTTTAATGAAGGCAAATAAAATACAAAGAACAAACAAAAGTTATAGTCACTGGAATCCTCCAGGCTAAGTACGTTACCAGCCCACAGCACGGATGGTCCTAACCATCCTCTGCATATACGCCGATCCCGGCGTATGCCAACAGAGGGCAGAAATGAAATGGCCGACAATGCCAATCGGTAGGCTGTGAGGGGCACGAAGAGTGTTGGGGAGAATCGAGGAGTCAGGGAAACACCCAGCCGGGGTCTCTACCTGAAGGGAGCAGCCGCTCAACCTCTTCCTCAGACTGCACCGGGACGCGGAGTCACCTCCTGGTGATGCGTCACCGATACCCCAATCACAAGCAAGAAGACTGAACCGAGAGCAGCCGCTTGATCGATCCTGTGGACTTCCGAGTCTGTAACGCGGCAAACACCTCCTGGTGTGCGTTACAGCTGGCAGTCCCTGTGTCTCTGGTCGGGCTGGGAGTTACGACTCCAACCAGCAAAAGCGCCACTGCGCTTGGACTCAGCCGAGTCAAAAAGCGAAGCTCAATGGTTGACCGGTAGAGCTTCCGGGTCCTTCACAGGTGACGATGGGGCAAGACACGGCCCAGGGAGTAACGACTCGACCTACCTCCGTTCTTGCCTTACTGGAGCACCACTCCGGAACACTGCTCTTCACGAAGCAGGTACGTCGGTGTAAACACAATATCCGACAGCCTTGTACCTCCCGGTTCCTCCCTTTATAGGGCGTGTTTTCCTTGAGTTATGTAACAGCTCTCCTGTTTACATAAGGGCGTGTTTCCCTTGAGTTATGTAACAGCTCTCCTGTTTACATATGGGCGTGTTTCCCTTGAGTTATGTAACAGCTCTCCTGTTTACATAAGGGCGTGTTTCCCTTGAGTTATGTAACAGCTCTCCTGTTTACATAACCTCTCAACCGCTAAGCATCCTGGGAGATGTAGTCCGTTTTCGCTGGTTACCGTTTTCCTCCCCTCGTATGACAGGAATTCTTGACACTAAGTGAACGTCTTTCATTGTTGAGGTCTGAGATAAACCATGATTTGGAGGGGATATTTTTTAGAGTTTTAAATTTGGGCAGGGCAAGTTGATCTAAAACCTCGGCGACAGTTTTATTAAAGTGCTCAGTGAGTTCATTTGCATTGAGAGAGGGTGGGGTGAGCCGAAGTTGGGATTGGAGTTTTGACTCAAGTGCACCAGGAGGGATTTGCTTGAGATTTCTGGTCACAATCGTGGTTTTGTTGTTTTTAGCTGAGGCGGGCGGGGTTGAGGGGGAAAGCATGAACAATATGAGGTGGTGGTCAGACCAGTCGATAGGGATGATGTTGGATAGGGATGCCAAATCTGTGTTAGCGATGATGGCGATTGTTTGAGGTCGCTAATCTTGAGAAAATTAGAGAGAATTAGAGAGAAGGTTGATTGTGAGATCTTCTGGTCCGTTCCAGTGAAGGTTAGAATCGCCTAGGAAGAGATTTTTAGAATTAGAAAGTAACGATTGCCTAAGAAGGTCAGATAGTTCTTCAGCGAAAGGCAGAGGCTCACCAGGAGGGTGATAGATACTGTGTAGTCGTATTGGCGGAGAGCCCTTCATCTTAAGTTCAGCTCCAAGTTATTCAAAGGATGTATAGTCTGTGTTCTTGGCTAGGGGGAGCTGGATTTCTTTTTTTAAAATAATTGCTAAGCCACCCCCAACTCTCTCAGATCTGTCTTTTCTGATATTGGAGTAACCAGGGGGGGAGAGTAGGTCGAGGATGGGTGTTGAGTGATCTTTGAGCCAGGTTTCCGTGAGGAAGGCAATGTCAATATCTTCGCTAAGGATGATTTCGGATATTTCGGTTGCATGTCAAACAGCCAAACCGCAGTTCACGAGCATGCAGGTCAGGGGTTTAGGGTTAGTATGGGGGGCAGGGCATGAGTGACTGGCGGTGAGTTGAGGGGGGGTCTGGGGGAGCCGGGAGAGAAGTGGATTCTGCTGATCCCCATGATAACAGGGATATTGGAGGGAGGGAAGAATCTTTAAGGGGGGACTTATTTAGGTAGGAGTTGCAGATGTCGGATAGGTCGGAAGCGGAGCAGTCACTCAAGGTCTGTGTGTATGGTTGTTAGGAGGGGTGGTTATCCAGCATTTGGGATATGGGCGTTTAAGAGGGCCAGAGCATGGGGAGGAGGACCAAGAGGGGTGGGTTCTAGGGTTGAGGGATTTGACATTTTTGAAATCCTCTCTAGGTCGGGCAAGTTCTGTAACCAAGGTAGAGATATTGCAGTCAATGTTGTAAAGTGTCTGGGTTAAAAGAGTGAGGTGGTATGTGGTTGGGGCAGAAGGAGGGGGGGTATGGTCTGAGTTGGCTGGGAGAGGAGGTTTGGTGTAAGGAGAGGGCGAGAGGCAAGGGGGGGGGCGAGGGTAGTGCTGAGGCTGTGGGGGAGGGCGGAGAGGGTGAGAGGCCAGGGTGGGGGAACGAGGGTAGTACTGGGAGTGGGGGAGGCCTGGGGGGAGGAGGGAGGTGTGATCTGGCATTGGGAGGGAGGGGCAAGGTGAAGGGTGGGACAGTAATAGAGGTAGGTGATGGGGCATGAGGAGAGGAGAGGTTGTCAGGGGTGTGAGGAGATGCTGCATCATCGTTGTGGGTTGGAGTGTAGTTTGGGGAGGGAGAGGTAGGGGCAGGAAGGGGTATAGTTGCTAGGAGGTCAGCTTGGGGGGAAGGAGAAGGGTTTGAGATGAGATTAGGGGTTGGAGGGGGGCGGTCATTAGGGGGCATGGTAGTTTGGGAGTGGTAAGTGACTTAGAGGTGATGAGGGGGTGGGTTTAAGAGAGGGTGATAGAATAGAGGTCAAAGAAAGGGATATGTTAAGAGTAACAGATTTGCATGATGTCGTACTGCTTCACAAACTATTTTTGCAGCATCTCCAGGAGCAGTTCAAGGGAACCTTGGTCAAGAAGGCAGGGAAGCAGATGGCCACTGTGTTTCAGGAGGTGAAACATCTGACACCGATCGACAGATTGGCATGAAGGGTGAGGGGGCTGGAACAGAGGCCACCACCTCGTTCTCATCTTCAGAGGCCTCCACAAGTGACAAATCCCTAGTGGTTGTGAACTGTACCAACCTCATCCTTGTCCAAAAGTCAAAGACCCATCTCCACGCTCCCTCTTGTTCCCTGACTGTTGCTCAAACCCGGCCCCCTGAGAGGGCTGGGGTTTCCTTTGCTACAGGCA
Organism: Triturus cristatus; assembly: GCF_964204655.1. Lineage (NCBI taxonomy): Eukaryota > Metazoa > Chordata > Amphibia > Caudata > Salamandridae > Triturus > Triturus cristatus. The sequence goes on along the minus strand of NC_140594.1, from coordinate 222,038,782 downwards.
CATCACAACCTGCCCCCAGCTGCATTCAGTGAGGAGGCTATTGACCTCTTACATAGCATCTCTGTAGGCCAGACTATGATTATGAATGGCATCCCGGGCCTTAGCTGCCAAATGCAACAAATGTTTCCATTTCTGGATGCCATTCACAGTTCAATGTCTGGCATGCAGAGATCGCTTTCAAAAAATAGCCTGCTCACTCATCCCAGCCTCCCAACCATCCCAACAGCCTGGCCCAGCTCATGTCCCCTCCTCCACCCAACTCCCACCTCAAGCCGAAGCACACTCACTTCTTTTCAGGCACCCATTACAACAGACACAAGCAGCACAATAACACACAAACATACACACAAAGAAATACAACCCAACACACACACGATTGACACTACACCCACAGGCACCACAACCATTATCACAACCACCACCACAAACTCAATCACCACTACCCCACCACACCCACAATCACCACACCCACCGCCCCACCCACCAGCCCATCTACAACCACCACCACACCCACAATCATCACCACACCCATAGGCACCACAACAATCACCACACCCACCAGCACCATAACCACCATGCCCACAACCATCACACCCAAAAGCACCACATCCACAACCACACCCACAAGCACCACATCCACAACCACACCCACAAGCACCACACCCACAATCACCACAACCACACCAACCACCTCAACAGCACCCTCATCCAAAGCAACACACTCACACTAAAGCCACATACAAACAAAACAATACCAACCAAAACCAAACACACACACTCACCAGAATACCAATCACCTGCCAAACCAGATACATCCAAACATACATAACATATATCAGACCCACATGCAATCGTCAAACATACAGACACACGTACCACAACCATCACCACATCCATCTCAACAGCACACTAATCCAAACCAACAGTCATACAAAAGCACACCTACATACAAAACAACACCAACCAAATGCACACACTCACCAGAATACCAAACATACACAACATACACACATACACAAAATACACCAGACCCATATGCAACTGACACACGCCCATCATCCACTCCACTTACCTCTACCTCCAAAACCCAATGCTCTCCCACCCCTCTTCGCCGTTGTCAGGGCGCATTGTACTCGCGCACACTGACGCCACTTGTCGACAGCTACAGGGTAATGCCGTAAGAACCACAACTCCTGGCATGCCTAGCGGCAGTGATGCCCCACGTGAACGGACGCCACTGCTGGTAACCGGATATAGGACGTGCAGCGCTGTTGCAAGCTGCTGATTATTCTGATGTTACGGCGCTGGTGGCAGTCCGGTGTTTCCTGGAGGCGGTAAGCGTGCCCTCGGCACCACTATTCAAGTTCCTTTGCTTCTGTGGTTGTTCTCCCTTTAGCCCATTGCGGAAGCTCCTTTTCTTGTCTTTTCTCCCGTTAGCGAGACTGCATTTTCGGGGGTCTCTTGCGGAGGAAGACTTCTGAGCTGCTTTGGGGGCATTGGAGGTAGGGTTTCCCTGTTGGCGAGATGTGCGTCTTGCGGTCTCATGCAGGGAAACATTCAGAGGGAACCACATTCTCGAGACACTAGTTAGTGAGCAACCGGTTTAGGCGCTCGTTCATTTCCTGACATAAGATCCTGAGGCTGTTCATAGGAACCTTTTGTTATTTCCTGGAATCATTTTTTTTTTAGTATTGTTTGCAAGGAATTGTCTGCAACGATCTGGCATTTCATCTAAGTGACAGTACAAGGTTGTTATTATACTATGGATTTATCCCTGACATGGTTTTGTCATTAATTCCTTTCTAGGAGAGGTAGAGAGAGGGTCTACTAGTGAATTTCAGCCTCATACATAACCGACTATTCCACAACCAAGTGGGGGTGGGTGGATGTCTTACATTGCCCTTTCTTCTTTTCGTCCTCTGCCCATGTGTTTCTAGTTACATGAGTCAATATTGCTTCCACACGATAGTGCCTGCGTTAGAAGACTGAAATAGGCATCCTCTCCTCTCTCCTGGTGCCACTTCTTCTCTTCTTTTACAGGTAGCGTGTTTCAGTCAATCTTCACGTCCTGTTTATTCATAGTAAAGAAACCGTGCGTTTTATGTATGCAGATATAGTGAATTTATTTGCGTTCTCCTTGTGTCTTCCTCAGATCTCCCTCCCAGCAGTTCCCATCCTTTCCTTCCCTCGCTTGACTATCTCACCAGTCCGTATTTATATCATTTCCGGACTTGGGGCAGTCGAGAGGTGGACCCCCTTAAGCATCAGCACGATCCTGAGGACTTTGGAAAAACGTGACCTGATAGAATAGTCGGTCCACAAAATCACTACTCCTCCTGATCGTGCTGAAGTCAGGTATGGCCACCTTAGACAATGTTATAGCAGCCTTGGCAGTGATGCAAACAGAGCTCGTTGCTTCATGCAATGAAACTGCTGCCTTGCAGGCTAAGGTGGATACGATGCAGAAAAACCCCTTTGGCGCCAGGGGATCACAATAATCTGTGCCTCCTTCTGTGGTAGTTGAGGTTCCCTCCCAAATACCATTAACCCCACCCTGGGAGGTTCCATGGGGATATAAAGGAGGTGCAGGTGTTTATGACTCCAGTACTGCTTCATTTCTCCTGCAAACCCAAGATGTTCTCAACCAATTGGGCGCGAGTAGCTTTTTTAATATCCTACTTAGCAGGTGAGGCAGCACAACGGTCGATCCCCATCGTAAGAAGAGATGATCCTTTGCAGGGCGGACACCTCAGCAGATAGAGATCTGCTGGAACTCAGACAAGGTAGTTCGGACCTGATCGGTTATTTGAATAACTTTCGCCGGCTTGTGGCAGAAACTGATTGGCCTGAGTGCAAACAAGCGGCCGTGTTTATCAAGGGCTCAAGGAAGAATTGAAAGATGTAATTGCCCAAGAAGATCCGCTACCTCGGACGTGCGCAGCACTTATTGAGCTAATTATGCGTCTTGATCATCGACTAAGAGAAAGAAAAGGAGATCACAAGCGGAAAGACAGGCTTGCTCCACCATTTGAGCATTCAAAAACCCTTGAACACGGAACGGCAAAGCCCAAACCTATGGAGATAGGGACCGTCAGGGCTTCTTTAACCCTCAGTGAAAGAGACTAAAGATGCAAGCAAGGCCTTTATTTATATTGTGGGAAGAAAGGACATTATTTAAGAGCCTGTCCTATCAAACCAAGATCCAATCGTTCTCGACCAGTTCAGAATAACGCGGAGCAACGCACAGACGGTGTGAATCTTGATCACTCTGGCGGGAGAGGGAACCGACGTATCAGGGTCTGACCTCCCTCCTTAATAGAGGCTATCCCCGCTACGCCACCTGAGTGACAGTGTTCCTAATCACCACGTGGGACAGTATGGTCTTAAGTTGGGCCCACCAGTTGTGTGGATGTTTCCTGCACAATAATCACTAGTATTTCATTTGACCACACATTGGATGTAGGGGTGGACTCGCCTACTATTCCAAAATTCAAATGACTATTTGGCTGTGAGTGCCCCATAGAAGTTATCTATTGGCTGGCCCCACCCAGGGTCCTAACTCGAGTATTGGATCCTGAGGAAAACCAACAGTCTTTTAATATTGAATGAATCCCGGCACTATAATCAAATGATTTTGGAATTGAACCTATGATTTGTTCCCTAATAAAAAGACTCACATGATGTGCCCTGAAGAAGGAGCCTGTTGAGTTTCATGGGATCTCAGAAACGCGCGTCGGCGCTTGTCTTTGTCTATTGAATTGTATTTGTTTGATGCATGATGTTTTGTCATTTATTGTTCTGTAACGTTGTTGTTGTCTCTTATTTGTTGATTTTGGTTTTTCCATGTCTTTCTATTTATTGATTGTGTAATCACGTTGTGTGCTGGGTTAGGATGTGTTCTATTTTATTATTATCTATTTCTCACTATATATAAAAAAGAAAAAAATGGATATAAAATGAAAAATTTTGAAAAAATGATACAATAAATGAATTAACTTTTTATATACGTTTGGTCTGTGGGTGTGACTAATTCTATGGACATATTTCCTATCATTGAAGTATAAACGTAAAGGAAGTTTAGTGTTTTTTTTAATATTTATCATTTCCCTGATCACTTCCTCACTTATTTAATTTGCTCAGGGTCCATCTTTTGTAGTTTTGTTAGCGACCAGGACAGGTAGCCATGGTCCAAACAGAGAAGGGGGTGGAAAACTCCAGAGCTTGAAGGTTACAGGAGGGAAACCCTCAAGCATCAGCATAGTCCCTTCTATGAAACTTCAGACCCCTAAAGAAACAGAACATTTCTTCATCCTAATGGAGATAACGGTAAACCAAGAACAAAAAGGCTTACGAGCAATGGTGGATTCAGGATCAACTGGTTGCTTTATGGATGAAATGGAAGCACACAGATTGGGGGTGGTTCTTATTCCCAAGGATGTGCCTGAGAAAGTGGACGAGGTGGACGGCAAGGAATTAGACACCGGACCAATCTGTTATACCACCTTAGGGTTTCACCTTCAATACAACGGAGCTCATAATGAACTGCTGACCTTCAACATTATACATACACCCCAGTACGGAGTGGTACTGGGTTTACTCTGGTTACAAAAACATGAACCCACCATTGAATGGTCCAACCAGAAGTTACATATGCAGTCTGACTATTGCCAAGAACATTGCATCAGACAACCTTTGATCCCGTCCCTGGCTTTAGCTCTATGTCATCAGATTGCCACTGCTGCAGAAAAAGACGTGATCCTCCCTGCCTGTAATCAGGATTACGCAGAGGTATTCAGCGATCAAATGGCACAAGTGCTCCCTCCCCATAAGGTATATGATTGCCGTATTGACCTTGTTTCAGGAGCGGTGGTTCCATGCGGAAGGATTTATGCACTTACGGAACCAGAAAAGCAACACCTAAGAAGGTACTTGGATAAATATCTCTCCCTGGGGTTCATCCGTCCGTCCAGGTCCCCGGTGGCATCTCCCCTCTTTTTCATACCGAAAGCAAACGGTGATTTAAGGACCTGTATTGACTTTAGAGCCTTGAACTCTTATAACCATCAAGAATCAATACCCGTTGCCTTTGATTTTGGTCCTTTTGGAACAGTTGAAAACGGCTGTCGTCTACATGAAACTCGATCTCCGAGGGGCATACCACTGTAGTGGAGGCAGCGTTTTAGATACATACATTGCTATGTTAGCATAAGCGCCTTAGATATTAGAAACGCCATCTTGCCACTTTTGCTGCTTTTGCACACGACACTGCAGATACATGTTATTATTTAAAAACTGCTTGCTTGCCTTTTCTTCACATGAGAACTGTCTGTTGTTCACATCCCTAGATGTGCACTGCGACCTTGGTCTGAACATTGTGTGCAGAAACAGTCTGAGCCACCAAACAATGTATGTTTTTGAGTTCAGGTTGATCGGCCCACGCTCTAAACACGCACACAGTCGAGAGCCTTTAATATTGCAGTTTGCATGCATTAGACACACATTCTGGAGAATAACTTTTCCAGGCGCAGAGCAAAGCTGATCCTGTGATGTGATTCACCTAAGCTGATCTTTACGGTATGGGGTTCCCCATTCAAACCTAGAGACCTTCTATTAGTATAATAATACTAGCTCACTAGCGAAGGGAGGGTGGTTGTATTCCACTATCATTTGTAATATGATTTCTCCCTTCATTTTCTATGGTATTGTAACAATGCTGATGGTTTTAATTTTAATCATTTGTCTGCTTATGTTAGCCAAAGTACTGCATCTTAGGACAAGTAGTTTATAAAATAAACATTTTTAAACTTTACCGTGTCTCTGATTACTCTTGTTGTGGACTGATATGAGAATAATAACGAACAGGTATTTCTGATTCCCACCATTCCTGAGAGTATTCTAAGTCGCTTGTTCTGGGTTGTCTATACATTGGGAGCTTCGAGCGGATACGGAGAACGAATGGGACACTGATGCTAGTCAGATTGGGGTTCTGGGTTCTGAGGTGAGTTTTTGGTACACCGCAATTCACTGAGGTCCTGGTTTCCTGCGCATAGTTCTGTGCATGAGCAGAATCCCTGCAACATGGCGCACCTAACGTTTGGTCTACTGATTTGAAACGCCTTAGTAGTGCTTATATTAGTCCACGACACCCTCACTCTTGTTTCCGGATAGCGGGAGTGACAGTTTTAACCTACCTGTTTGTACGATAGGTTCCCTCAAGCTTGTTAATTAAAAAGGTTTTTATAGTTCTGAACCCTTGTGCTACTGTTAAAAACATTGTTGTTCTTATCTATGTCCTTATGGTGGTCGATATTGCAGCGCATAGCCGAACGCCTCTGCGGCGTCATTTGACGCAGTTTGGGATGCCGGACGATGGGATGGCCGTTATTTTTGTGGTGATGCATCATATTCCTACAAGTTGTTTTACTCTTGGGTGACTATGCCGGCGGTGAATGCGGATGATAATACGTTTCACTCCTATACTCCCACGCGGCTCCCAGCAATCTATACACCATATAGGACGCAAGAAATTCCTATTTCAGCTTGGCAGCATGGCTTTTGGTTTAATGGCGCCCTTCCCCATGCGGTTACACCGGTTAGAATGGGCCCTTTGTCAATTCCAGGGGCCACTTGGTCGGTGCTGGCCGGATTTACACCTCATCCTCGATATTTGAATGTTGCGGTGGATGAGTTGCGTGTCCTCCATACAGCCCTGATTACTGTGTATTGGGCTTTAGTGCAATACGTCTCGCGCAACGTGCAGGTGGGGGCACCTGCTGTTGTGGGACAGCCAGCTGGCCAGGCCGGGGTTGTTATTAGTCCCGTCATGGTTAATTCGGTAATGGGCAAGCGCCCCCAGAATAAGGACGATTTGCCTTATTGGCTTGCTGAGAAATTTGACCAGCTGGAAGCAGTATTTCCGCACTCTACTCATGTGGAGAAACACAGGATTCTCACCATTAATTTGCAAAAAGACTTAGTCCTGGAGGTGTCCGATTGTGACAACTGGGGTAAAGTTTTTGCAGCGGTCTACTCGAAGTGCTTCGGCACCCCATCTATGGCTGGGCTTCCCTCAGTCATCAAGCGTGTTCAAGATCAACAGGGTCTGGAGACGGCGGTCGAGCTGGGTATGCGGCTTGTCGGAGTGTTCGACGTAGTGGCCTCTCTCATCCTTGGTAACCTCAAGGGGGATGCGGTACACTTTCAAGTGGCTAATGGTTTAGCCCTCGTTGACGAACTCGATAAGCCCCGAGAGTTACCTAAAATTATTGCGGAGGCTTATAGGACTATTGGCCGCAGTAGTTTAGGGATTAAGCCAACTATTGTCATTCCAGACTTAATACAGCAAACTAAGGTAAGTTCGTCTGTTAAAGACGATCGTCCAACTTTTCCGAAACAAAATTGGCGAACAAAGAAACAGGGAAAGCAGCAACAGAAACAGGGGTCTCGTCCTGCGTCTCCAGTACAGGTGACTGGTGAACACACATACGATTTGCGCGATCGCACTAGTATTAGGTCAGCTGATAGATTTCAGGTTACTGAGCAACATTCTCCTCGTTCTTCACAGGAAACATCGGTCTCACAGTCCGGTGGCGGAGAATATGGCAAAGGTCGGGGTGCCCAACAAGGACGTGAGCAACCCCGTCAGCCTGACGGTAAAGGCAAGCAGGACGAGTTTGCACGTCAATGTCCCCCGTTTCAGAAGAAGAAAGTTGCTGCGCTAACAGCGAGGTATGCCACAGATAGTGAGAATGCAGCTTCGGAACCTGACATGGGCACTAACGCTGAACGGCAGCGCAGCGGAGGTTACAGTAGTGCGGCAAGCACTGCGTCCCTATCTGGAGGCGACAGCAACTGACACGTTCATTACTGTAGAAACTGCTGACAGTAGAGTGGCTCCCCCTGACAGACTATATGACATAGTCCTCTTAATTGAATGTGACATACAATGTACAATACAAGGGATTTTTTGGGATAATCTGACCTCTTCCTATGACATTCTCTTAGCAGAGGCGGACTGGCCCCCGGCTTTCGTTTTGGATGCTCCAAGGGGGGAGGAGGTGATCCTCCCGTCCTTTGCGCACATAGTGCCAAAGGAGCATGCTGAAAGGTTTGCCGAAGAGTGGGCCCAGGTTGGGTGGGATAAATTGTCGCCAAGCCATGAGATTCCTTTACGGTCTATGTCCCAGCCACAGCCCCAATATCCCATGCGCCGCAAAGCTAGATCTCACGTCGCGGAAATCCTTGAGCAATTGGAAGATCAGGGTGTTATTGAAACATGTGTGTCACCAATGAATAACCCTTTATTCACTGTAACGAAGCCTGATGGGTCGTACTGCCTAGTTTTGGATTACCGGCATATGACCTCTCATTGTCGGACGTGTACTGTACAGAATACCCACAGTTCTGCCCTCGTTGATAGTCTCGTGAAAAAAAGGTTTAAGACCACACTTGACATATCCAATGGCTTTTACAGCCATAACCTGTCCTCTATTAGTAGTCAGTGGACAGCGTTTACTTCTGGCGGCAAACAAAAACAGTTTAAGAGATTAGCCATGGGGTATAAAAACAGCCCTGGCGTCTTTGCCGTGTTGTCTCTCTGTTAGAGAGCATTGACCCTGATGCGTACTCGTATGTGGACGATATCTATCTCACAGATGACGAGTTGTGGCCGCATCTGTGTCACGTTGATCGCATCATTGTTATGTTTGCAGACTTCGGTTACAAATTCAACTTTGCGAAGTCTCACATTGCAGAGTATACAGTGTTGTTTTTGGGCTACGAGCTCAACAATGAAGGTCGGGGGTTAGCTCCTCACTTTCTGGAGAAATGCGCATGCTTACGTGCTCCTACAACACTGAAAAAATTACAGTCTTTGCTGGGCTTTCTGAATTTCGGTCGTACATACATTCCCGATTATGCCCAGCGTATCAAGCCGCTATATGCCTTGGTACAACCTACTTTTTCCAAATTGAGCTGGCTGCCAGAGCATTCAGCTATTTTGCAATCTTTGCAGGCTGATCTTCTTGCTTTGAAATACTTACTGACATGTGATAACCACACTAACCTGGTAATAAGAATTGTGCCAGGCGCAGTGGGTTTCACGTACTTAACGTTCAATGAGGGCGATACAGTCCCCATTGCCTACAAATTACACCTGTACACTTCGGCTGAACTGTGCTTTTCCACAGTCGAAAAAGTTTTGACTGCAGTGCAGATGGCGATTCTTAAAGATCGAGCGCTGTCGCAAGGAAAACGCATGTTGGTGGTTACACCATATCCTGCCCTAGATGCAGTGACGAAAGCCAGTGTACCTAATTCTAAAGCTTTGCATCCACGTTGGATACAATGGGCCACTTCTTTGACATCGCTAGATGTCACCTATATCTTTGATGCCTCATTGCAGACTCAGGAGTACTTGCAGTATGAATTTGTTCATCCGGCTCCTCTATCTTTGCGCCCACTTGAAGATTACCATTGTGTCATTTACACTGACGGTTCGGCGCAACCGGCAACGGAATCAAAGCATGCCCATTCAGCAGCCTGCGCAATTGTGGCGGGTACTTTCGTGAATGGAGAATTCAAGTCTAATGTCGTGCATACGCAGTCATTCGGTGATTGTACCGCACAGTTGGCGGCGCGCCGAGCTCTTGTGCTTGCACTGGAGTTTGCTGATCTTTGGGTTACTACTCTTATCGTGAGTGACTCATTTTACTGTGTTCAGTCTTTTAACGACAATCTGTTCTTTTGGTCTCAAAATGAATATCGTGATTCCAAAGGTAGCACAATTAAGCATAAAATGCTTTGGGTTCGAGTGGCAGAAATTAAACAGCATCTGCCTCTCGTGAATGTAATTCACACTCTTGGTCACCAGCGAGTTGGTGTCCACGCTGTCGGCAACAGCTTAGCTGACGAAGCAGCGAAAAAAGCAGTGGTGACATATCTAGTAGCAGCAGTTACAAGATCCAAAAGTAAGATTGATGATGACATCTTGGCAGCTATTGCTGCTACAGAGAAGGGAAGCAATTACCCGAGAGGGTTCCCTTCTCGGTACCATTATCACTTAAGTCCTGATAATGTCCCGTTTGTAAGAATTAACAACGTTGGTGACAGATTGATTCCCAACGCGGACTGCAGACCGTCCTTGGTAACAGCGGCTCACGAGGTTATGGCCTCTGCCCATGCCGGCATGTCAGCTACTGTTACTCATTTACAACAGCGTTTCTGGTGGCACAGGTTGTATAAACAAGCTCGCACTTATGTTCTTGCTTTTGACATTTGCCAGCAGATTAAACTTTTGACTACTGCTCGCCCACCACAAACTCAGTTGTACATATCTAATAAACCACTTGGGTGTGTTTATTTAGATCACTGCATTCGTTTCTCCTCTGATACTGCGTATAAGTACATCTTAGTTGCAGTGGATTCGTGCACACGTTTTCTTTGGGTATGGCCACAAAGGAGTGCTGATGCTCGTACTGTCATAAGGGATTTGCGTGTCTTTGTGGGAATTTTTGCGTGTGGTACCTTTCATTCTGATAAAGGCCCTGCGTTCGCCTCTAAGGCGTACAAAGAAGCCATGAAATCTTTGGGGGTCCAAGTCAAATTTTTGTCTCCATACCGACCTGAGGGTAATAGTGTAGTGGAGCGAATGAACCGTGACTTAAAGCAATCCTTGACAGCCAGGGTTTTAGGCACTGGTCGGAACTGGTTGGCCCATCTGTATAACATCCAACGTGCACTTAATAATCTCCCCAGAAGGTCTCTGGGTGGGCGGACCCCATATATGATGCTCTTTGGCATAAAAATGTTTGTCCCGGACCTTGATGGTCTAGACATGGCGGCGTCAGCCGCACCCTTTGACGTAGATGATCACTGTGGTGTATTACAGAATCTACAAGAGACCAGAGACAGTCTCGCAAAAGAACACTTGCCCTCCACATCTGATGCTGCGCTTCAGATTCCGGTAGTCGGCTGGCTACCTCAAGTTGGAGACCTGGTCCGTGAGAAGGTGGAGAACAAGAAGGAGTTTGGCCCCTCTTATCGTGGCCCGGTTCCAGTGCTTGGCGTGCAGGGTACACGAACAGTCATTTTACCTCCACTTCCTGGTCGCAAGGATAACCGGTACATCTCCATTGACAATGTCAAACTACAGCGAGTGGCCGATTCTTCTTAGTATGACTCCAGCAGTTTCTTGCCCTGCAATGCTGAGAAATTCTGTTTTGGCTCCGGCTTCTACCAACATGCCTGATATTGCCATCGAGATGCATACAGTTACTAATCCTTTGTTGCCACCACCGGCTGGTGGTCCACCTGAAGATACTGAGTATGCATATCCCGCAGATGTGTCATTGCCTATTTTACAATCAACCGCAGTTAACCAGTCACGTTTCTCCTTTGACACTAACTCTATCCCTTCCAGTGCTCCATCAAAAGTTTCTATTTTTGCTGTTTGGTTTAAAAGACATTTTTTAATTCCCCCTTGGACTTACATTTGGCTGGTGCTCATATGTATTTTTTTGTTTATGTCCATTGGATTTGTGGTGGTATTTTTTCGTCTTGTTAATGGACACTACCTAAAGGAAAGATCTACAATTAGACTAATTGATGGAACTTTGGCCCCCCACTCCTCATCATCACACATCATGAAGAGGGACTAGACTTTTGTGAATATTACTGCCTGGCCTGTGTTGGATGGGATTGTGTGGGATGCTGTTAAATTTCAAATTCATGGACCCACTGAGGTTATTAATGTTCCAAATGTTCTTCGTGTTTCTATGGGGGATGTAGTGAAACAAAACATCCGCTATGATGATTGGGACGTTCAGGCCATAGAGGCACTGTTTTCTGATTTGAAATATTATGCCGCGTTTGATGCTGAAGATTTGTATTTGGACACTGCTAATTATGGGGAACTGTTTTGCAATCAACATTATGGCAATCATTTCCTATATAAAGCCAATACGTTTCGAAATTTTGTAAATTATACGCAATGGGAACATTGTCCGACGCCAATGCAAGACAGCTCCAACACATTGGTGAACAAATTTGCTTATTTTACTGATTTCAGTGTTTTGAAACCTGCCGCCTTTTATTTTAAAGTGGCAGCAGAGGCTTCCTCGAAGGTTAGGCTGACACACACTAAATTATCGTATTCCAAATCCTTTATGGATGAATTGGCTATCGAAGGGTATGACCTGTGATAAGCTACTATTGATCTTAAATCTGTTTGGGGTTCCAAGAAATGGCAGGTGCAAGGGACTGAGGCTCTGCATTGGGCTTGCCTTATTCTAAACCACATGTTATTTTTGAATAATACTATTTTTCAAACCACCTGCTTTGGATTGGCTACTTCTAAAAAGCTGAATTCCCCTTCTATTTCAGATCTGGGTGCTTATCCAAATTGGGATAATCATACGGATCTGTCCCTTGATGCGTTGCAGTCATACATTACTAATACATCCTTCAATATTTCCAAATTACATTCGGAAGGATGGTTAACTTGGCAGACAAGCTCAGATTCATCGTTTTCTGGGTCTGCAAACTGGGTATACGCAGGTTCGCGTGGACCCCCGCTTTGAATCTTCTCATTCAGTTACTACCTACTCTGTGGGGAAGTTATGCCAATCTTGGCTGCAACATTCCACCTTGGCATCTGATAAACTTCATTCATCTAAATTACATGACAAAATAGATTTGAATGATTTTGTTAAGGGTCCTGTAGGTAGCAGGTCCAAAAGATGGGTGTATGCTGTTTATAACGAAGTTTGGAAATTATCGCAAATTGAAGCGGCTTCCAGGTTGAGAGCCATTGATCAAGCTAATTTGGAAAAAGTACTAGCTGTTATCGATAATAGCATTAACACCCTTTTGTTCCAGAATTTACACATTAGATAATATTGTTTCATCTGTTGTTGATATTGTGCAGGATGATATGTCTGTTTTATATCATGGTCAAAATCAATTGCGTTCCATAACGCAGTTTGCATGGACTTTGCAAATGTTAAAGGCAGGGAAAGTCCCCTGGGACTACATGAATACTTCGTCTTTATTCCTTCCTTTTAATCTGACTGCGAAACAACAATTCATGTCCATGAAAGATGCAACATACTCATTACTGCAAATTGAAAAGTTAGAACCTTTGCCTTTCACTGTGGCCGAATTGAACTCCGCTGTGTGGCTTATCCACGGGTTAATCACATTACCATTTCCTTTGTTTAAGTTCAGTTTGTGCATGAAACATTATGCCCTAGGCAGATATGGACCGTTGGGTACTGCTTTCCTGCATGAAGTTTGGTCACTCCCATTTACATATGGGTGCATGAGAGAAGGTAAAGAAGTTTATTTGAAGGGTGAGGAATGCACTTCCACACCTGATCACTCTGTAGTCTGTAGGCACATCCAATTGCATGGCGCGTGCAATGTGCAAGCACCTAATTTGGCATGCGTCCTGAAAGGTATTCCGGTGCCAGATATTACACCCTCTTTCACGTTGCTAGCTAATGGTAGTTATTTGCTTTTAAATAACGAGGCTTGCTGCAGGATGCTAGTGGGAATTCCCTACATTGTGACTGTATCACAGAGAGTAGTCTGCTGTAAAAATGTCCTTTTTCCACCCCTGCATGGACGGCTGGATGTATCCATCTGGCCTTCCATTCCAACCTTGAAAGCAGAGTTCAACAAGATGAACAGAATAAGGGCTCTATTGTCTCAAAAAGAAGTCGCTCTGACTTCATCCCGTGAAACATTTGTCCTTCACGTAGCAAACACCCGCATAGAGGTCCATGCGCTTTTAAATACTGATCTCCCACTGCATTTCGGTGCCCTGATTCAAACTATATTTAATGCCTCGTCCACAACTGGCTTGGCGCATTTATTCAACATTGTGGGCTCCGGCCTCGTGACCTCCTTCCAGACTATTTTTGGTGTGATACTGGCATTTTTTCATTCTATTTTTTCCAGCGTCTTTGGCGGGCTCCTGTTGATTCTCGCCCTCACGGCTGGTGTGCTGTTGTTGGTCTGCTTACTGCGCAATGGCTGCACAATTTGTGTCACACGACAGCCTGTCCCGGCTGCTCCATCTTCGTAACCGGATGCTTGAATATTATGAAACATTACCACTGGCAACCCTGAGCATAGCCTATGGATTGTCCTTCCGGTTTTCCTACTTTACTTGCGTGCAACCTGTTTTTCGTTGCCTAGATTGTCCTTTCGAATGGGCTCTGGATTTGTGGTGTCTCCTGCCCCGGATTATGATCGACTGATGAGTCCCTTAGTGGCTCATGAGTTGGACTGTTCTGGTATCAGGATTATGGCCTGTGGAGCGGCACATGGAGTCCTAGGGAATAGGAACATCTGTACAGCAGTGTATGACTTCTTGGCAAGAAGTTATCTTGAAGAACACACCAGTTGTCCTCTGATTGTGCTAGAGGCCCCAGTTGTTGAGGAACATGTATGTTCGTTTACCTTGTTGGACTGGATGGCGGAAACTTTTACAGAACATTCTAATGACTTCCTCTTGGAAGCTGTCGCTACTAACTGTGCTAAGGACAATAAACACCTAGGCCATTAACTGATATAACAGTACCATTAAGGACAGCATTGATATATTGAATGACTCAGTGTACAGGAAGTTCTTAAACTAAAATATACATTTTATTTTTAATATAAATTCATGATAAAAATGAGGTAGTTCAAAATGATGCAACAAAATACATATAACAACATATTCACAAATATCTATTACATACAAGACAATAGGTACATGACTTACATATAACATAAAAACGAGTGAATTAATTGTGTGGTTAAATCTTTGGACAAGTTCTTAGTCATTTGTCTACGCGCGTTTTGGCGCAAAAAAAAACGCCTTCTTCAGGACGGCCAAAGCAACCTGGACAAACAAAAATAAACATCATGTATAACATCAACACAATAAAATTATGTACACTGAGTCAAAAGGACCTGAGATGAAATAACAAAGGATGATGACAATTGTAATTTCTGTGTGAATAAGGCAAGTTACAAAATGTGCTAATATAGAGAAAATGGAAAAAAATATACAAGAACAAAGAGAAAAAGATGTCTCAGAAAAAGGATAGAACCCATGAGCACACCGAAAACTAAGCGGGTGGATAAAAAGCTCCATTGATATAAGATGCCAGTAATAGAAAAGAAACAAAAGAAGAAATAATAAAAGAGTAATAATATGAAATGACTCAACTGAGATAGCTGAAGATTAGGATAGGACTGCTGAAAAAGATACCTGCTTACCTACGGTAGATGTTTAATTGGAACCAACAAACAATAATGGGACCAAGGTAACTCAATTACCTAAAATATAAGAATAATAGGAAGGATGAACCTTATGAACTGTACCAAAGTGAAAAAAGATACACAATAGTGCTATATAACATCAATGCACTTACTTTGAAGAATATAAAGAAACCTTAAAGGTGTGGACTATCACGTTTTCAAATGCAGAGGATAATACTGCTGTAACCAAAACGAACTCTGTAAAGATTATGTATTATAAAGATTGCATTATGATATTATTTTGTACTTTACAGGTGAGATAAAAAGAGAGAAAAGCAGAAGGAGAAAGAAAAGATATAATAATGATTCATCACCTAAGACTAAATGAGGACTCCTTCTGTACAATGAAAAGGGGGTAGTAATTATCGTCCAAGTAACACAATCAAGTTCTTCACACTGGTTTCTATATCCAAATGTGGTTCACACATTCTGTAAGACAAGAGATATGTATATGTATTTTCCAGAATGCACTAGTAATATGGTAAAAGAACATAGAAACAATGCACTTATATCAGGCCAAAGTTTTACCTTACAAACTTCAAAGAAGCCAAGGATTTCAGAAGTAGCTGATCAAAGTAAAAATGGAATAGTAGTTTGTGTAAGGATAAACTTTCTGAAACAGAAGAGAGAATGTAAAGATGTATTTAGATATTTTAAAACATCTTGAGGCAATCGATAATGCTTAGCATATCTGGAGTGTAAATTATGAATTAGTCGTGTAATGATGGTAATAGGGACTAATTGAAAATATATATAGTAAATACATAAGGGAGTCAATGCCTTATATATTACATATTCTAGACAAACCGGTGTGGGACCCCGCTATTTACTGTGCTTGCACGTTGATGGATTAACTTGGATGTCGTCCAACCTTCATTGTACGACCCACACGTTTTTGTTTTTTTTGGTTCTACATTTGGGCTCGCTGAGCCTTTGCAGGATGTTACGGTTTTCCATTTCCTTTTTTTCCCCTTCATTTTGTTTTACTTTACGTTTTTTTTCTTCGAACTTTCACTCCCCTTTATTTGGATTTTCAATACATGCACTTGGTCCCGCTCTGTTGAACTTGAACTCTGCGTTCCTTTAATTGTATCCCTAATAGTTCGTGGTCTGATCAAGGGAGGGTGTAGTGGAGGCAGCGTTTTAGATCCATACATTGCTATGTTAGCATAAGCGCCTTAGATGTTAGAAACGCCATCTTGCCACTTTTGCTGCTTTTGCACACGACACTGCAGATACATGTTATTATTTGAAAACTGCTTGCTTGCCTTTTCTTCACATGACAACTGTCTGTTGTTCACATCCCTAGATGTGCACTGCGACCTTGGTCTGAACATTGTGTGCAGAAACAGTCTGAGCCACCAAACAATGTATGTGTCGTGACTCAGGGGTTCTCATCAGGACCACAACAACAATTTAGGGCTTCGCATACAAATGACTAATGCAGCGTCAATCCACAAACGACTTTAGTACGGACATTCACGGTGTGTAACAGGACGTGTCATGTATCCTTCATTCTCACCCAACAGTGAGGAGCCGTTTCATGCTGAGGACGTGTCATGCATCCTTCATTCTCACCCAACAGTGAGGAGCCGTTTCTTTAAGAAAGCGCGTCTTGTTCCATGTGTAACTGGAACCGTCTAGCCGGAGCTGACAAGCGAATAAGCAAACACACGCATGGCGCCATAGAAGAAAGCATAAAAGCAAAAAAGACTGTCCGACTACGTTTCTTCACCTGTTCCGGTTAAACATGAAACAAGACGTGCTTTCTTAAAGAATCGGCTCCTCACTGTTGGGTGAGAATGAAGGACGCATGACACGTCCTGTTACACACCGTGAATGTCCGTACTAAAGTCGTTTGTGGATTGACGCTGCATTAGTCATTTGTATGCGAAGCCCTAAATTGTTGTTGTGGTCCTGATGAGAACCCCTGAGTCACGAGGGTTCGAAACGCGTAGACCTGTTATCATTTGCCAAGCAATTGTTTATATACATGACTTTTGACAATAAGTGCTAGTATTGTTGTGCATTCTGAGCTATTGGATTCAGTCTTTTGACATGCACAGCTAAATTGGATTTTCAATCTTTTTCTTTGTTTGGATTCTATTTAATCATTATTATTTTCGTTAATGAGGGTGTTGAATGAATTTGTATGGTTGTGGTATAAGTGTTGGTGAATGGAGGATGGTGTATGATAGATGAGTCATTAGCATGAATGGTAGACAAGCCAAAACACTGTTTTGGCAGGTCATTGTCTGAATGTGGTATAAAATAATTTTTCTCTTTGAATTTGATTCTGTATAGTTGTGTGCGGTGTTTTGTACAATAAATATTGTGGTCTTTAGACAAATAAAGTCAAAAATGAATTCAGAGTAGATTCAAAGAATAAATACTATTGATTAGTATTGGTGTTGATTGACTTTGGGCTTTTTCACCAGGTTTAAGTATAATGTGAATTCTTTATCAGTACTGGCAATTGTGGTTGTTTTCTCTGTTTAAGGGCTCAGCCTTACTGATTAGAGCCACACCCATTACCGTTGTTTGGTCCCAGAGGCATGGCACTACCGGGCAGCTACATCCAGTAGCTTTTATGTCCAGAAAACTGAACAACGCTGAACAAAACTACACCATTGCCGTAAAGAAACTTTTAGTCATCAAAGAAGCCTTCTCTGAATGGAGGCATTGGTTGTTGGGGGCTAAACACCAAGTAACTGTGTATACGGATCATCGCAACCTCCAGTTTATGAGAGCAGCTCGACATCTCACTCCACGTCAACTCCGTTGGATGTTGTTCTTTGCCGAGTATCACTTTATCATCACCTTTCGTCCTGGCAAGGAGAATAAGAAGGGTGATGTGTTAACGAGACAGGAAACCCCCAGTAACCCACAAGAAACAGCAGAGAGAGCAATCATAGAACCTAACAAGGTCCTTTGTGCCACACAAGTAGATGACTTTTTGACGAAAGTACGGCGGGGAATTCAGTCTGTTACTTGGAGAGAGTGGATTAAGAGACATCCGGAGTGACAGCTGAAGAATGAGGTACCCAGGAAAGGTCAAAAAGTACTCGTCCTTACCTTGGAATTGAGAAAACTTGTGTATTAATGGTGCCATGATCTTCCCTGTCTCTGTCCCGGTCATGTCGGGGGGGAAAGAAGACCACCGAGAAGATATTACGCCAGTTCTGGTGGTCAACCAGTGCTTAATTTGAGCCAGTGCTTGCGGGTGCTGAGCACTTGCACTTAATTGGTTTCCGGTGCTCGGCACTGGCACCTAATTGTCAACACCACACTTAGGGCAGTCTGCCACATGGTGGCACTGCTCATGTAATTTAGAGATGAGCAGTATAACAGTTGTTTAGGAGAACAATATACAGTAAAAAATTGCTAACACCTGCCTGTCAACAGCCATTTCATTAGCTTTTGGGACTTGGAATAATCTGAACTGTCGCATTTACATGCGAGAGAGATGGTTAATAGCGGTTTTGGCAGCAATGACAAGGGTGATGGGTGGTGCAAGCTGCAGTGGCCTCCTGGTAAGAGCCCTGGCACTTACTATTTTACAAATTAAGCACTATTGCCAACCATTTGTCCTGATGTTGTGTACTGGGTAAAAATCTGTTCCACATGTACTCAGGGGAAAACCGACCATAGCAGGACTCGGGGTCTCCTTCAACCATTACCCACACCCAACACTCCGAGGGAAAGACTCTGTTGATTTCACTGTAGCCCTGCCCCGGGATCAAGGGTGTACCGCCATAATAGTCGTCATTGACTATATGACAAAGATGGGTCATTCCATCGCATGCAAACAAGCACCCCCGGCAGGGCAGTTAGTTCGGTTGTTACTGACAAGCGTGGTTCGGTTACATGGTCTTCCCCGGGTAATTGCTTCCGATAGGGAATCGCAGTTCACAGCTCACTTCTGGAAAACATGGTGTTCGGAGCTGCAGATAGTCTTCCCTTTCAACCAATTTCCACCCACAGACAGATGGCCAAACAGAGAGGCTGAACCAGACTCTAAAGCAGTACTTGAGGTGTTACATAGACTGTAATACGGAGGCTTGGGTGAAGGGGTTGAGGGTAGCAGAAATCACTTACAATAGTGCCACACACAGCTCCACACAACACACACCCTTCTTTAGTACTTATGGTTTCCATCCTTGTTTCATTCCTTTCTTTCTTCCCAGTCACAACACAAAACTTCCAGAGGTCCACAAAAGAATAAAACATATTCAGAAAACCTTAACTGATACTCAGAGAAACCTGCAGTCTGCCAAGGAACAATATAAGAAGCAAGCAGACAAACATTCGTAGGCCAGGCCCAACTTATAAAAAGGGAGAGTTGGTGTGGTTGTCCACTAAGAACATCAGGTTCAAGAGACACAGTGTCTTTAACCCCAAGTATATTGGTCCGTATAGGATGATAAAGCACATCAATGCGGTAACGGTGAAAATAAGACTGCCCGCTCATTTACGTATACACCCTGTTTTCCATTTTTCCTTGTTGAAACCATCCCATAGCCCAGTCAAAAAACGACCTGTTACCATATGGGTGCAACAGGACCCTTAATATGAGGTCAAGGGCATTTTGGACTCCAGACTGACGAGACGTAGGTTATGGTATCTTGTTTCCTGGAAAGAGTACGGTCCTGAGGAGGATTTGTGGGAACCTGCTGGGGAGATCCATGCTGCACGTTTGGTTCCTGCTTTCCATAGCAAGCACCCAGACAAGCCTTGTGGCTGTCAGTGTGCTCCGGAGGAGGGATGTACTGTCAGGGCGCATTGTACTCGCGCACACTGACTTCCAATTGTCGACAGCTACAGGGTAATGCCGTAAGAACCACAACTCCCGGCATGCCTAGCGGCAGTGACTCCCCACGTGATTGGACGCCACTGCTGGTAACCGGATATAGGACATGCAAAAGCTGTTGCAAGCTGTCGATTATTCTGATGTTACGCCGCTGGTGGCAGTCCGGTAGTTCCTGGAGGCGGTAAGGGTGCCCTCGGCACCACTATTCAAGTTCATTTGCTTCTGTGGTTGTTCTGCCTTGGGCCCATGGCGGAAGCTCCTTTTCTTGTCTTTTCTCTCATTGGCGAGACTGCATTTTCGGCGGTCTCTTGTGGAGGAGGACCTCTGAGCTGCTTTGGGGGCATCGGAGGTAGAGTTTCCCTGTTGGCGGGACTTGCGTCTTGCGGTCTCATGCAGAGAAACATTCAGAGGGAACCACATTCTCGAGACACTAGTTGGTGAGCAGCCGGGTTTAGGTGCTCGCTCATTTCCTGACATAAGAGCCTGAGACTCTGTTCATAGGAAACTTTTATTTCCTGGAATTATTTTGCTTTAGTATTGTTTGCAAGGAATTGTCTGCAACGATCTGGCATTTCATCTAAGTGACAGTACAAGGTTATTGTACTATGGATTTATCCCTGACATGGTTTTGTCATTTAATTCCTTCTAGGAGAGGTAGAGAGAGGGCGTACTAGTGGATTTCAGCCTCATGCATAACCGACTATTCTACAACCAAGTGGGTGTAGGTGGATGTCTTACATAACCCTTTCTTCTTTTCGTCCTCTGCCTATGCGTTTCTAGTTACATGAGCCAATGTTGTTGCATTTTGTTTCCACACGATGGTGACTGCGTTAGAAGACTGAAATAGGCATCCTGTCCTCTCTCTTGGTGCCACTTCTCTTCTTTTACAGGTAGCGTGTTTCAGTCAATCTTCACATCCTGTTTATTCATAGTAAAGAAACTGTGCGTTTTATGTATGCAGATATAGTTGATTTATTTGCGTTCTCCTTGTGTCACCCTCAGATCTCCCTCCCAGCAGTTCCCATCCTTTCCTCCCCTCGCTTGACTATCCCACCAGTCCGTATTTCTATCATTTCCCGACTTGGGCCAGTCGAGAGGTGGACCCCTTTAAGCATCAGCACGATCCGGAGGACTTCGGAAAAACGGGACCTGACACCTGTATTCCTCCTCCCAGATTCACATTTTACCTGTCCTTAATTCCTGTCAAACTTAAACCCACCCCTCCCAAGAAAGATGCTTGGCGTGCCTGCTCTGTGCCCAATAGATGCCCCTTCCTGAGGAGGTTACCCTTTGGCAGTATGTATAGAGAGCAAGTTATGAGCAACACAACCACTGCCTGTTGTCATGTGAAAGCCTTTTGTTCTCCTTTTATGTTTTGAATTGAATAAAATATTTATGAGAGAAGTATCTCATTTATTAATAAAACGATTAACATTTTACAAAGTTTGTCATAACATTATTTTTCATTTACATTTCTTTGATTCATAAAATGTTAATGATGAAATTGTGAATGACATATTTTTACTTACAATTATGACAGCAAATACAACAGTTTTTTTTTTAAATGACTTATTTGTAAAGTCCATAGACAAGTAAAAAAGATTGTGATGGGCATAACAGTTTTGGTCAAAATAAAAGGAGAAACCTCTTATCTGACCTATCTTTTCTTTGTATATCGTGTTACTCACTAATTCTTTACAGAAACCCAGGAAACAAAGTTATTTCAAAAACATTTTCATTCTTTTTAATATTTTCTTTTTTTATATAATAGATAATAAAACATTCATATATGTTCTTTTTAGTGAATAATTTATATACAATTCAAATATTATTACACAGATGTTTCTTTACTGATTGCTTTACATGAACAAATTTGAAAGGCAAAATAGTTTGAAAAGCTCATACAAGGAACCCCCAAACTAATCGTTTCCAAAAGAACATTGCATTCACATTCTCACCTATCAATCACTCTTACATACCATCAGACATTCTACCCACGATTAAGGAAAAAAAAAAGACAAAAGAAATTTAACTTTTTTGATAAAAACATGAACCAAATCTGGTGTGAGATCCTACTCCATTACAACCCAAGGGGTTGGATTTTGAATAGTTCTTACAGAGTCCTATGATTGTGTAGTCAGGACGTTGGCGTTAGATTCTTTCTATGGGTCTCCCAGATATGTGGTTGGTACTCTTGGTCTACGTACGTTTCGGAGACTATGTGCAATTTTCGCGTCTCCTTCTTCAGGACCAAAGTATATTTTGGAAGTGTCTTTGTCGTCTATACGATGAAAAGAGTGAGGGTTCTCTCTAAATATGATAAATACAAAAAGATATTTCAAACATGTGCAAAAGAGTTTTTTAATGTATATATGTATAAAGCCTGGGAAGAAATAATATTCAAACTGACTTATATGTGGTTGCTCACACTTAATATGAGCACTAGCAGCTAAAAACAAACTTTACAATCGTCATTTTATCGTTTCCATTAGCCTATCAAAAAAGTAGAAAAAATAGTGCCCAGAGTACAGATAACCCTAAAGTGCTTCAAGTCAGAAAGAAAGTGCCATATTACAGACCAAAGAGGAAAGAAGATTTACTCAAAGAAAGTGTAAAGTTGTTAGCCAAAAGTTGGAGGGAGAGCATATTGACGTAATATTCGCCTACGTGTATTTGTTGACGTTGCCTCCAGTTCTAAAGAGCTTGATCCATATTTCAAATTAGGGCATTAGGTGTCAAAGACTTCTATAGGGTAATTCTATTGGTGCAAATTAGAAAAAAGATGTAACATTTATATGTGACATAGTAACTCTTTGATCTTAGTAGAGAGGTGATTAAAAGTGAGTCTCACCCTCTAAGAGATGGGCAGGCATGGAGGCTTTTGCGTCCTGATACCTTAGACTGAAGATTATCCTACTTATTTTGTTAAGACAAAGTGAAGAAATGAGGCCACACTGTGAGTAGTCACTATATAGGTTCCATCTAAAGGTAGACAAAAAAGAATGTATATATGTCAATAATAGTATGATATGATAATCATTCCACTTGGTTAGCCTCAGACTACCTCTAAAGTCTTACCTAGACTGATTAAGTGCTTGAATCCTCACAAGACACCCTTCAAGTTTTCTCCTTACTGATTGGGGCGGTGAAGGGCCAAACTTTGCTCAAATACACAATCTGAAAGGAGCAAGGGAGAAACCGAAAGATTTTTTTATATATTTCGTTTTACTGGTTGATAAGTTGAAGCTTGATACTTTTATCCAGTAACTCTCGCAATTATATGTTGTATGGTTTGGTTGTAAATGAAGACATGTCATTATGGTGATGTATGCGGAGTATTAATAATACGCCTAATCATGCCTTCGTTAAAAAGATTCTGTGAGAGAAAAACACCTGAAACAGAGCCTACAGATTAATGTTTTAGCTGTGCATCCTGTGAATACAAGGTATGTGTACTATGGGATAGGAATTACAGGTGATGCGGGTAAAGCAGGTGTACATCTTTTGGATTTCAAGAGAAAAGATCAACATGAATACTCAAAAAATGAAGCATTCTGAGTAATGCAAAACTAGTTCGGGAACTCTGTGAAGACATTGGTGATCGTTCTTAACGGTCAAACAATTAAGCGTGCTGTTCTGCTATCTGAGAGTGTTTAGAGATAGATGTCTATCTATGTTATTAAAGGGGATCACTAATATAGCCGTTTTCCTTCCCTCATGTGCTGTGTAGTTTTTCGCTCCATTTTCTATGCTGCCAAACCGGAAAAACAAAGAGGGTGACATCCTCGTTTTTATTTGAACTGAGCGGGGTCACATGTTGCTACATTAGAAATGACCCGACGTCCTAAGAACGTAGCTCGTACGTCGTGAGGAACGGGACATAACAGTTTTGGTGCAATCATTGATCATGATAATGGATACTTACACCAAAAACAATAGCATTTTTTTGTTTTTAAGTGTTAATACAGGTGTGTTTATTTAAACTTAATTAGTGATTAAATAAACACTTCTGCATTACACCTTACAAAAATATGGATATTTGGGGGCACCACAGGTGCGCTCCAGTCCCCATAGCGGAGGCCCGGGTGGACAAGGGCCCTGCTTAGGGCCCCCAAAGTCCCTTTCCGTCTGTCTTTTCATGGCGGTTGGACTGCTATGAAACGGCAGATGGAAATGGGTATTGTAGGCATTGCGGTCCCACTGCTGCCCCAACGGGCTCATTGAGCCCATCGCAAAAGCAGAAGTCGGTCCCTCTGCCTGATGCCTCCGACTGCTGGATCATAACCCGGCAGTCGGACCGCTTCAGTAGATGTCGGTGGGCCGCCACTGACGACCTGTCGGTGGTGGGGCCCACCGACACCGGAATGAGGGCCATAGTGATTGGCCAAATTAAAATATTGGCTGGGCTCCCGCTGACGGCTGCTTTTGCCTATGGATCCGTCGACAGAGGAGGAAAATTCTGACAGAGATGGTGGCACTCGGCAGACTATCATCTATAGACCAGCCAACATCTAAGTTGAGCTAGCGGACCGCCTGGTAGGCGTGTGGAGAAACTGATGGAAAAGTGACGAATTAACCAAATCTGGCAGGATCTAAATCAGGCCCATAGTAAAGTATTACCATCAACTAATTGGAGCCGAAGCTGGCTCAATGAAATTGACTTTGCACATGATTTTTAATGATGCAGGCAGCCCTTCGGCAAGATACTTTCACTGCCCCATTACAACACTAACCCTTGTCACGGAAAGCCTGAAACACTAAGCCCGGACTCCGCCACATCTAAAGCGCATATTAAAATAGCAAGGAAACTATCTGCCAAAAGAACAAGACATGCCTGTGATTAGGAAGATCCCGGGGGTTTTGGGATGCCGTGATTTGCATGTGGACATTTTCTGCCAGCCATACCTGAAAGCTGTATTTTGCACATCCGTCTCCTGGTATTTACAATCTGTGAATTTAGACCGCAATGGCGGCATGCTTGCTGGAATTGCAGCTGTGTAAACTGTGCCCTGGAGTCAATAATACAGGTACTATGTTGCTGCCCAGCCTTGTTGCTCCAAAGGCGTCTCTTCTTAAGGCCAATATTCCTTCAGCATGGCCTTTGAACCTGTAAGGAGGCCGTGTGTTAGGGTTACATGTGTGTGGTCCCTCTGACGTTAGCAAGAATCTCCAGGTTCTGTATAACAGCGTTACTGAGGGACCATAGCGTGTAATTTCGTAATATAGGAAGGCTAACCTCTACACAATATATGAGGTAGAAGCGGGTTCCTTGGACGCTTTGACCTGCTCTTTCCTCGTCCACTGCAGTTAAAGATTGACAAAGTCTATTGGTTTTGGGATGAAAAGCTTCGATTTGAGAGCACTGTCTTTTAATGCATGTACCACTTGACTGCTGTTTCCATTGGACTTTAGAGAACTGACATATGACACTCTTAGGGCATGGAATGCCCTGGCAGGTGCCACCATGGACATAAAGACTGCTTCAAAATGCTGGCACGGGGCGAAACTAAAGTACCCCGTCAGGTCTATAGTCTTGTACGTTGCACAGCACTTCATTGCATTTTTTTGTGAAATTGCGTATGAATGTTTGTTATGATTGGTTCATTTCATATCCGCATGATTTTAAAGTAATACCTGCCACATAGCACTTTTAATATATGTCAAGAGCTGGGTGGCGCCTCTGTTGGGTTTCAGAGTATTGACTGCAAAATATCCCCGCAGGGTTTTGGTTCTGCACATTGCACTTTTATTCTACATGATATGTTATTGCTCCCTCAGTGAAATTGCACTTGTATTGTTTATATCATGGCTGGTTCTCTTCAGTTTGTTTAAATGAGATGTATTACGGTTGGCTGTCTTTATATTTGGTTTAATGAAATGTACTAGAAATATTTTTTAGGCATTGTATTTTCTTATGCATTTTTGTGAAGATTTTAATTAATCATACAATAAACGTAGTTTGCTTATTTATTAATTCCTATTTCACCTGAATCTGTTTCATCTACTTCACCTCTTTCGCAGCTTACTTTTTCATTTCAGTGGTCAATCTCTCCACTTATACCTCCCCAATAAATCTCTCTCAGCCATCCCTCTATATCACCTCTCTGCCTCAAACGTCTACCCCACCTCTCTCTGTCCTACTACTTAAACTCTCAATTTACCTCACCATTCATTTGATCCCTCACCTCCCACTGCCCTTCTTTCTAACTCCAGTCCCTTTACCTCATCGTTTTGATTAGCTTACTCTTTTTCCACTGCGTTTCTTTAGCTTGACTTTTTCTTTGTCGGTCTGCCTATCATTACCTCCCCTCTTGCTTTGTACTTCCTCCACTATTTCACCCACTACCTCACCTCTACTACCAACCACTCTCTTTATACTGCACATTTCTAGCTCTACCTCCCTCTACAGCAACATTGACCTCATCCTTTATCTCTACCACTGTATCAACCTCATATCTCACCTCTTTTCTCTCTATACCACATCTTGCTATTTATTCTTAACCTTGGTGTACAGTTTCCTCTGCCTAACTACTCTTTAGCTGATCTGCATTTCTTTGGCTCGTTTCTCATTTAGCCTCCTCTATCTCACCACACTCTACTTAGCATATCTTTATGCTTCTTACACTACTTCACCCATCCCTATACAACTCACCTTTTCTTACCTTACCACTCTATACCTCATCCACATCTCTCTTCCTCACTCTAAAACCTTACATATATTTTACTTTGCCTTCGTTTTCCTCTTTTCTTCTTTCCCTAATTGTCTGTGCTGCACACACTGAATGCATCTGTCTTTCTATAACCAGGTGAATAACTAAGCTGATAAAGGTTTTGAGTCATTCCAGGTAAAATTGGAAATGCTGCAAATCTATTCTGGCAAGAATCTGCAGGAAAGTCAGACTGCATAGGGACTATTCACAATCTGCATTTAGGTAATAACAGTTGCCCACAAAAGCAAGGCCATTGGTATTCACATATTACGGTTCTAACCCAACTACAGTCCTACAGGTGACAATACATGTGTAAATATATCCCAGCCTGGCCTTGGAGTAATTCAAGCAACACACATGGCCTACCACTGGTACTGCAATATGTTCTCATAGAAATGTATATAGGTAGAGAACTAATGTTAAAATACTTTGCAATCGTAATTCATGTTGTAAAAGGCTCCACCATTTAATTTGAGGGTTTGGAGATGTATACGTGTACACCTAGGTATAAATCTACACTTAGAAATGGTGCAAAGTGTAGTTACAATTCACTGTATTAGTAAATATACCCTTGAGTAAATGTGGATATTTACTTTTGTGAATAGACCACCTTGTATTTAAATCTATTGAGTTGAGCAGTGCAACCAAAGGAGGTCGGGAAGCATGTTGAACATTGTAAGAACAGATAACATGAAAGGCAATTGGATTCATTTGGAGAAGGGTTGAGGACCTTGCTTCATGGGGAAACCCATAAATCGGTGAGTCATGAGGACATCTTTGAGCTATCACAGAGAAAGGCAGTGCTCCTTAGTGAAGAGACCTGGGGCCGCATTACCCATGTGGCGCATTTTCCTTCATTTCGTCTGGCTCACCTTTAAAACGGTGCGCCCAGCGCAATGAAGCAAGATGCTCTGTATAATGGGGAATGTGCTGCCCCGGGGCAGCAAGAATGTACTGCCCCCCAAGCAGCCGCTAACTCGTGCTGCCCTGGGGGCAGTGCATTCACGTGAAATACGGAGCAGCTGATTTACAGCTGCTACGTGTTTCACTGTCACAACCTGCCTGCAATTTTAAAGGGGACTGCAAATCCCCTTACAGGTGGGTGCAGGCAGTGACTGCACCTGCTTGCAAGCGCAAGTCTAGGTGTTCAATGGGACCCCCTTTACCCCCTGCAGAGTGCTGCTCTCAGGAGACACACTCATAGTGGTCTGATTCCTCCTTTAGTGGACTGCAACGCCTGGGGTGCGGTGTTCGCGTCAGTGTGCTTTGGCACACCCTCCATGAGCGTTCTGCCGAGCCTTCTGAAATGTGTACAGGATGAACACGGGATGGTCCAGCCCTGGATTTGGGGATGAAGTTAGTGGGCATGTTCTCTATTGTCCCGGATATGATTCTGGCCAACATCAAAGGTGAAACAGTTTGCTTGCAGGTGTGTCAACGCCTAGCGGCAGTGGCAGACGCTGATCGGGAGCGACAGTTGCCGATTATTATTGCTAATGTGTATATGTCCTTTGGTTACAATAATTTGGGGGCCTGGCTGTTGCAGGGATTCTGCACAAACAGAGAACTATGCGCAGGACCTTGGTGTATAGGGACTGAGTCATCCTACCACCTTAGTACCTATGCGCCCAGGACCGACTAGCTATGCTCTCCTACTCACTCACAGAGAAACACATTATTACACACCCCACAACACAACATACCCAGATCTCTCAGGAATCGCGGTAATAAGAGACACCCTTTTGCTTGCACTCTTGTACTTGTCCACAATAAGATCTGACAGAGACACTAAACAGTTTAACATATTTATTTAAACTAACGTGCCCTAACATGCAGTATACGTGCCTCAACAAGCAGAAGAATGCATAGTACAAATACAGTCAGCCAGTCCAAATATCATGAAGGGCGGTGTCATAATGAAAGACAATAGAGGCTACCCTCCCTCCCCTTACTAAGAAGCAGTATAAGTTATTAGATCTCTGGGCTTTTTTTTTTTTTAGCAGACCCATACCTCAGCCTATAGAAGGTAGATCTCAACATAGGTGTTTTCTCACTCTTCGCCCTGGAAAGGTCCCTCTCCAAGTGAATGCTACCTATTAGTGTATTCTAATAGGACCAAATAACGTTGTCCAAACAACAGCTGCATCGGTATGTTTTGTCAAAGGGCTAAAGCCTGGCCAGAATAAAATAACAAGGGTCGTTGTTCGACCTTGCTCACAATGTTCAGTCAAAATCCCAGGAATTTGCAGAGAGTGAACATAGCAATTAGTTCGCATGTGAAAAACAGTCATATAAATTATTGCAAAAATAAAGTTGTGTACTAACATACGCAAAGCAGAAGGCAAGCTGCAGCGTGCTCATGCTAACTTAGAGAAAACAACAATGTCCCCATGTGACACCCTCCCCTTGGACGGATCATTAGCACTGAGCTAAAACAAAAATCAGAGGTAAGCAGAAGCAAATCGTGGCGGTGGCATCCCAACTAGAATATTTGTTGACTCAAGAAGGTATTCCAAAATTAAAAAATGTAGCCAACTGGGTACCCAAAACTATACCCATTAACAGCAAATCTTCAGAGCTAAAAATGTCACGGTAAAAGCTGAATGCCATAAACTCCAGCATGTTGTCTGAACCTTCTATAGTAAAAAGGTATGCCATCCAATTAAGTAAGTCGAACGAGCACACATGCTCCTCAAATCCAGAGGCCGTTAGGAGCATATCAGGGCAACCTGCTTTAACTTCAATGAAACTCTGATCCAATAGGCGCAGTGCACAAGAACAGGTACTAAAGTCTGCCGTTGGTCCAAGTAAAGGATCGCTCGCTAGGCGCCTACCCGCGGAAGACTGCTGGTCATGGGATGTCAATGAACTCATTAAAAGATCATAATCACTCTCTCTGGATGCGAGAATGGCATTCGATTTGATCGAGTGGCCATACCTTTTTGAGATGTGGCGTCGCTTCGGGTTTGGTCCGCAATTCATGGGATGGATCAGGCTATTATATACAGACCTCAAGGGCCAAATTAAAGGTAACAATCGCACATCTCGAATATTCCCACTGAAAAGGGGCACCAGACATGGATGCCCACTGTTCCCATTGATTTTCTCATTGATATTGGAACCCCTGTCGAATTGGGTCCGAAGGGATGTCCTAATAAGAGGATTAAAATCGGAATAGGGACAGGAAGATAGAATCTTCCCTCTATGCAGATGATATCCTGCTCTATCTTGCTTCCCCTGTGTGGTCACTCCACAGAATCCTAAATATCTTTGCGAACTTTGGGAAATACTCGGGTATTCAATCAATTGGTCTAATACAGTGCTCTATCCCCACGACTCCCACCAGGTTGTCAACTGGAGGTGGCGGAGGGAGGGTTTCGATATCTGGGAATCTATGTAACCCCAGACCCTAATGTCTTCCACACCAACAATCTAGTACCGCCATTGAGTAGGCTGCGGAGTGATGTCAAGCACTGGAGGACACTGCCCCTTTCACTGCTGGGCCAAGCAGCATTGTTTAAAATGCTTGCTCTCCCCTGGTTTTTATATATACTCCACAACTGCCCTTATAAAATCCCTGAGTCCTACTTTAAAAATGTGGAGAGCGAGATAAGATCCCTGTTATGGGATAGGAGGGAGCCTTGCATAGCCCTGCACAAACTAACCAGAAGTTGGTATGATGGAGGTATCGCTCTCCCGGATGTCCGCCTCTACTACTGGGCATCTCAGCTAGTGGTGGTTAACCACTGGCTATAACGCCTCCCGACTGATCCAGCTTACATATTGGGAAGAGAGGTGTACCAAGGGGCCCTGTATTCTGGGGTGCGGAGGAGACGGAGTGTCAGCCCCACTGCTCAAACCATTGATGTTTAGCAGCAAGCTAACAGAAAATTGGGCTGGCTGGGGTCCTAATTCTGGCCACCCCTATGTGGTCGACCCAAACATTGGAAACACTATGGTACCAACCCGGCTTTGATCGGTGGGATAATATCGGTATCTACTCCATTGGAGACCTCTGGACAAAGGTGAAAATGGTTCCATTCGCTTAACTTGTAAAGGAATATGATACGACAAATCTGTCATGCTCAACGCAGCGCTCGCTGAGGCTGAGGATGTACCAGAATCGTCTCCTCTCGAGGACTGTCTACTTTCTGAATCCCTGCAGGGTAAAGCGATCTCATTGACGTATTGTAAGCTAAGCAATAATTTACCGGACCCACTTAAGTACCTTCGTGAACAATGGCAAGGAGATGTAGGTCCAATTGATGACGATGATTGGCAAGCTGCACTTATGTCTCCGCGGGAAGCGGCTATTCCTCTTAAATTCTGACTTATCCAATTGAAGGTATTCCATAGGTCATATTTCACTGGGGCCGTACTTAGTAAGATAGGACGTAGAGAAGACACACTTCGCTGCGACACTGCTCTAAAGAGGCTACTCTTTATCACACCCTATGGGAATGCTCGCTTATTAGGACTCTATGGGTGGGATCCACAGGACATATGTATAACGCCTTGGGGAAAAATATACCTCTGACACTGAAACTGGGGCTCCTGAATATATGAGAGGCAATGGATCTCACGGCTGTGGAACAACAGTGGGTCACCCTGGGCTACACACTGGTAAAACACTCTATCTCAATGCAGTGGGGGCAACAGACTTACCAACCACGGGGAGATGGGCAAAAGAAATGGATGAATATATGATAGATGAAAAGGAAGTATTTAAATCTAGAGGCTGCCCCAAGAAGTGGGATACAAAATGGGCCAAATGGAACACTTATAGGGGGAGATTTGTATGTCACACACTATGGAGATGGAGATGCGGGAACAACAAAGTAATAGACTTTCTGATCAGAAATATTGGTTTACATGAGTGCATCATATGTACAGGAGTCCTAAAGGAAAGCGTAGCCAATATTTGTGTGTTAATAAATGTAACTGTTAAAGTTAATAAAAAAAATCTTTAAATAATAAAAAAAAGAGTTCATAATCCAGGGCAGCGTGAGACCTATTGGAGAGGCAGACATCCAGGGCCCATTGACAAGGGCATCGGAGGCAGCTGCAACTGAACTGGGTTTGGCAGCACCACAGGCCAAGTAGCCATTGCGGAGCAGCAGTAGAAGTACAAGTACACCGCAAATCAGTAGGAGCATTAGGGGAAACCCTCCGCGGCGCTGGAAAGATAGAATGGATAAAAGCAGGGATTACTCTAAAAAATAGTCTGAAAGGCGGTGACGAGGCCGGATTGTTAAAAAAGTTGGCTAGGCACTCTGTATCAGACACATTAAATATTTGGTGAATTAATTCTTCAAAATGGATTGGGAGATTTGTGTTTAGCAGTGACTAAATCTCACTTGAAGCTTTTGCCACTTGCAAATAGAATGGCTCAGAAGCTGATGTGAGAGCCACTTCTTGTTGAAACAACAGCGCTTTGAGTCTGCTTAGCTTATAGAAATCTGTTTTCAAAGTTGGAATGGAAGGCCAAAGCGAACTATCTACAATCGCATGCGGGTGTGGAAACAGAACATTACTGCAACATGTAACAAAATGTAAAACTGTTACTATATATGGGATGTCTGCCCGTAAACCGCAGCAGTCATGGTTATTTTGAATAAGATAGCTACCGTTAGAAAGCAAAGTTACTGCTATTCAGTGCTAAAGTTCACGTGATCTCTGTGGCGAACTTGGTAAGATTGGTATACACCTGTTTGGCATATTTAATTTACCTATCAGTCCATTGTACAGTGGGATCCCATATACCCAGGGCCAGTAAATTAGATGCTACTGGTGGGCTTGCAGCGCTACCCACCAAAGTAGCCTTTCAAACCTGTCTCAGGCCTCTGCCACTGCAGGGCTTTCACGTGCAGTTTACTGCTGCTGTGATGTGGCACATAAAGTGGTTGCCATGTCTGTAACTCCCCTTTTATTACATATCAGTCACCCCTAAGGTAGGCCATAGCTAGCTCAATGGGTGTAGGTAAAAGATAGGACATGTGCCTTAACTGTGTGGTATGTCCTGGTTGTGCCAAACAGCCTATTTGGTTTCTCACTGAAGTGAGGTTGCCCTCTCATAGGGATGCATTAGGGATTCCCTGATATGTGCTTCAGTGGTAAATCTGACATGAGAGGGGTAGTGTGATCAAGTTTGGTATGTTTGGAACAGTGCTGATAAATGCTGCCTATTGGTATTAGCAGATTTATTATTACTAGTTTAGAAATGCCTTTTAGAAGTAGTCATTTTTGTGTGCTATGTGTCTTTGTCCCTGCCTGACTGTCTGCTTCTGACTGACAGGGGGAGAGGGGATGTGCATTTCCTCCAGGCAGTCCCTGGGGGGTTTGAGGTGTGTCTTGCCCTGTCTGGGTGACTAGGCGCTAGGCTGAATAGGCCTGGTCTGCATTTGGAGTGGTGGGAGGAGCAGCATCTGCACCTGAATAGGGCTGTGCCTGCCTTCCACAATGATGGCTCTGCCCCCTTGTGGTGTGTCTAGGGCCAAGGCTTACACTAACAATGGAGGTTGTGCACATATAAGGATATTTTAAAGTGCCCCCCCTGAACTGGTTTAGATTGGGCTCAGAGCCCTGTGCTAGGGGGAAGAACAAAGACATTCCTACTATAAGTACTGGGGCTGTGACCTCATGTCTTTTGAGCTTGCTTGGAACTGAAATACTGCCAGAGGATTGCTGTGTTGGAAGGGAACTGCCATAGGACTCCTTGCCTTGTTGTGCTGGCCTGCTGAAGAGACTGCCTCTGTGTCTGCCAGGGTCCTGTGTGGTGGCCTGAGCCTTCTTCCTGCTGTGTGTGGGCCCCAGTGCTCCCACAGGAGCTGTGGTGCCCTATCACCTTGCCTAGCGCATGGTGCGCACTTTTGGAGGGCCGAGAGTTTGTGGGAAGCTCTTTTCTGATAGGGAGCGCTGTGTTCCCCACCCTGCTGTTGCCAAGTGCATGTGGAGCTCTGTGTGCGACGATAAGGAGGCGCCACTAAATTTGCCTAGCAACCTTTAGGAACGAGCAAGGAGAGAGAGACCAGACCTGCAGAGCAGGATGCCGCATCAAGCTTCGGAGCAGTGAAGAAGCGCTCCAGGCAGGTGGAAGTCAGGCCCGCCTCCCCCACGAGGGAGGCCCTGCACTGGATGAGAAAGTAATCTGGCCAGTGGTGGGCAGGGCCCGAGCCCACCTGCAGCATGCGGATGACGAGAACCTTTGAGAGCTCCAAGGGCCGGAAGCATCCCAGCTGCTGGAGAAGCTAGGCCACAAAGAGTGTAGCGGCCACGCTGTCCAACCCCGCTAAGGTACAGGACACCCATGGGGAGTCTGACTCGCCTGAAATGCAGGTTTGTCTACATGCTAGGTCGGAACCAAAGAGAAGCCAGGTGAGGAGCCAAGTCAGTGTCACCCTACTGGCACGAGGTAGCAGCTGCCCCGTGTGGTAGTGGGCAGCTGCCTTAACAAATAGGGTGACACGGGCCATACTCAGAGGACCCTGTGAGATCACTCCACCGAGGGAGGTGGTCCTCTCCTTCCCTTGCTGACGCACACCTACCCAGGGGCATTATTGTGGTTTAGTAGCTCGTGAAGGTAACCCTTGACTGAGGCCTCGGTCCTGCCAGAGAAACTGCCATCTTCTCTGTAGTTTAGGGTGAACTACCATACAAATTATGACCGGACTTCCTTAAGGCCATAAGGTAGTAGCCGGTAGATGATGGCACCCCCTTTGCGACCCATGCGAGGTTTACAGTGTATGCTGTGCAGCTTAGACCCTGATGTTTAATGTATACCATTATGCCTTGCATGTGATAGGATAATAAGTAGCACTTCAGGACCTGCAGTTTTTGCCCTGATGCTTATGTGTATGTGGTGTTTTGCATAATGTCAGGACTGGTGTCACCCATAAGTATTTACTTTAGTACACTGAATGGGGTGTTATGACCTTTACCTTATGGCAAAGCAATTTATGGTCTATGTGAGTGACAATGGCCCGATTGACCAAGTGATTTATGTCATCCATGTGAAGTTATGACAAGTGCCTAGTGGCACAGTATTATATGTGATTGGGTTCTAATGTGTTTTTATGGATAAGACAAAGGCTATTTTTATATAACCTTGTGTGGAGTTTCTTTTGGGGTGTGCCTAGTGTGTCACTGCTGTGTGAGTGTCTTGTGCAAACGTGTTACACATTGCCTCTGGGATAAGCCTGACTGCTCTGCCAAGCTACAAAGGGGGTGAGCAGGGGCTATCTTCAGCCTGTAACTCCATTACCCTGACTAGAGTGGTGGGTTCTGCCTGGCTTAGGTGCATGCCCCAGCCAACCAGAAACCCCATTTCCAACACAGCATATCTGGAGTGTTTCCCCTGCTGCTCCTTCTGTTTTGTGATGTCCTGTTAGTTCTACTGCTGCTCCATAACGGCTGCGCGACCTGTGGTTCGGTCAATCCAGGAACAGTTGCAGCTGTGGCAGATTTTGGGTTTCATGCCATTGGGAGCTCTTGGCATCGACTATTGGTTGACCTTCCATTGAGCCTACTTTACCTGTGTTCTACTGCATTCGGTGCCCTATTCAGTGGGCCCAATACGTCTGCCTCTACGCTACGTCACACGCTGCCCTGGATTATGAACTGTTGATGGGTCCGTTGATGTCCCATGATCAGGACTGTTCCGTGGGTAGGCACTTTGTAAATGATCCTTCCCTTGGACCTGTGGCAGATTCGAATCTCTGTGCTCGTGCATAGCGCCTCTTGGAACGGAGTTTCATCGAAGTAGACACAGGTTGCCCAGGAATGCTCCTAACGGCCTCTGGATAAGAGGAGCATGTCTTCTTATTCGAACTGCTTAAATATTTGGCGTACCTTTTTAATATTGAAGGTTCGAACCGCTTGTTGGAGCTTATGGCATTCCACTTATCCCACAAAGATATGCTATGAATGGATATCCTATTGAGTAAAATGATTTTTTTCTCTTCATTCTTCTTCATTTCACTGTGATTCTACTTTGGATTTGAATCACTATTTGGCCTTTGATCAAGACGCTTTGCCTCTGCTTACTTCAGATTTCTTTTTTTAGTCCAGGGCTACTGACCTGACCAAGAGGAGGGTGTCACATGGCCCATGGGGACATCGTTGTTTTCTCTAAGTTAGCATGAGTGCGCTGAAGACTATCCGCTGCTTTGTGCACATTACTACACGAGTTCATTTTGGAAATGCCTCTTTTGCCATTTTCACATGAGAACCTACCACTGTGTTCCCACTCTGCAGGTTCCTGGGATTTAGTCTGAACATTGTGAGCAAGGTCGATCAACAATGCCACTTGTTATTCTGGTCAGACCCTAGCACCTAGACAAAACATACCGATGCAGCTGTTTGGGAATACGTACTTTGGTTTTATTGGAATACACAAATTAGTAGCACACACTCGGAGAGGGACCTTTCCAGGGAGAAGAGCAAGACAGCTCCTATGATGAAGATCTACCATCTATAGATTGAGGTACAGGGTCTGTAGATAACGCCCAGAGATCTTCTAATATATAATCATTCAGCCTCTGTACAATGGGAGGGAGGTTAGGCTACACAGTCTTTTCATAATGACAGCTCTTTTCATGATTTATGGATTATTTGCAATGCTGACCATGTTTGTGTTATGCATTTTCCTGCTTATTGTGGCACGTACACTGCATATTAGAGCATGTTAGTTAAAATAAATATTTTAAACTTGTTCGTGTCTCTGCCAGATCTTATTGGGGACAAGTATAAGGGTGTGCTCCAGCCAATTTTCGTATCCGTCAATTAACTACCAGAACCCACTCTGGTCGGATGGAACTTTTTACTTGCCCAATAGCGTGGAGGGAATGAACACAATTATCGAAGAATACTGTCCGCAATTTGTCATAATCAAGGACTCGAGACTTAATCTCTTGGCTCTCTGGCTTTTATTATCAGCATAAAAATGTGAAGATACAAACTCCTCAATACGAGGCACAACAAATACATAGGCACTAACACAAATGCTACTCTACGAAGAATCCGCATACGACTAAAAATAACTAAAAGCACAATTTCTAAAAGCATGAGGTAGAAAACTACCAAGCCAATGTCGATATTAGGGACACTGGACCATACCATCTCTGTCCCTACTCTGTACTAGATGTCATCCCTACTTAGCAATCCCTTGAGACCCTCAAATCGAGAAAAGGTGTCAGAGTGAAACTTCCTAAGAAGTCTTCACTTAGAGAGCTTGATCTATAAAAATGCCCCCTCTACCTCCTCGCCTAACTCTTCTCTGCTCTGGGCTGCTCTGTTCTGCCTCCACCCTCGGGGCGCTTTCCCTAATACAGAACCCCAAGTCCCAGAACACGTCCTTTTGCACCTCCTCTTCAGCCGGGTCGTCTTTCAGTAATTTTCCACCGAGCGCTGTCCAGTTCCATCGTCCATCAGCTTGGCCTTGAGTCCCAGACACTGTCTGCACTAGGAGTTACGATTGGCACATTACAATGCACTCCCATCTATGGCTTTAACTACATAAGTGAATTCGTGAACAAAGAACTTCTCTACTAAGGAAGCAACTGTCCTTGCACCTGGAGTGAGATCATGGAATGCAGACATACTTCACATCTTTTAACTTTGCAATTTACAACAGCCTAAAACCTCTACTGGAATAAATCCTTTTGGCCTATTGCCCTCGGCTAACATAAGAAAATAACAGGCCTTTCGCCTCAACGATATATGTGAATTCTGGACACTACTTCGGTTACACAAGCATGTCTAAATCAGGCTATTGGCATTTACGTCTTCCCTTTCATGTATGTTTAAACAGTCTACATGCACGTATTCTAGGCTACACATTTTAACATCGCATGGAGTTTATATATACCAAGCTCTTATGCAATTCTCTAAATAAATTCACAATACGCTAGTACATTGCTAACACTTCTATTTAAATCGATATAGGTTATACAATTCTTAATACATTGCACACAAAATACCTGAGTACACATTTGATTATATGCGGGTGCCAACTAACAGTGAATATAACGCACCCCTACAATTTTCAACCTTTTAAACGCTACATCAGTTCCCCCCTTTGATGACATCTGTCATCACACCATTACAATCTCCCTTCTTCAGAAACTGATTTAGACGGTACTGGTCATTGCTCTGCCATGTCGAACTCCCTCCATTCTCTTAAGACTCTCATATTGTTGATCCTGAAATTTCGCCATCCTTTTCTCATTTGCTCTAAGAGCTCTTTCAACTTTGCCTCCTTGATACCACTTCCAAGCTTTCACGCATCCCCACAAACAAATCACACAAACTACAGCAATGATAATTGGCTTCAACACCTATCCAAGAAATCCCCTACCCAAATTTGCAAACCATGTTCCCACTCTACCAAATCCCTGTCCTATCTTTTCCCACACATTCTCCTCCGTCAAATCCATAATTTCCTTGTGAATAGTGGTGATGTTATCTATGTACTTCCCCCAACTCCTTCGTATTGTCTGGAATATACGTGCAGCATTCTTGAACCTTCAATAATTTGCAGACCCCGCCCTCCTTAGCTAATAACACGTCTAACGCAAGGCGATTCTGCATAACCATATTCCGTATCGACAACATCTCTCCAGTCACCAACAACAAAGACCTCGCCGTATTCATAGACAGTTCATCAACTACTGTCGCCAACCTTCTGATCTTCATGTCATTCAAAACCACACCCATACTAGGTATCATTGCTCCATATAGATCACCAATCACTGCACCTGCCTTTACAGTCCTACGTCTCCTACAATGTTGTCTCGTCTCTAACAACTCCAAGTCCTCTGTGTGATAAATCTTCGGGAATATAATAGCCAAATAACATATGCCATACCAATTTGCAGGCAATCTGACATAAGCATTCTTCCCACATACATAATACACTGTCGGAATCACTTGCACTGGACCTTGCATAAAGTCCTTAACAGAAGCCTCCATAGTGAAGGTCTGAGAACAGGTGCTATGTCCTACTGCAACCTTCTCAGTAGCTGATTGAGGACGTCCAATACACAAGTTCCCTTTCTGCACTTCATCTAATGCAATTGGTCCATAGCTTCCCTTGGACTCTCCTCCTCAGTCCAATCTACTGGACTATCTCCGGTGTCTCGTGTCTGGGTCAACTTTCTATATCTGTCCTCTACCTGATCAATGAATTTCTTCTCCATCTCGGACAATGCACATGTCAGGTTATGCCTGTGAGCATGCGCAGTATCCAACTTCACAGTAGGTCTAAAATACTTCAGGAGTCTGTCCTCTTTCTTATAATAGTCGTACTTATTCAAATGCTTGATTGCTGGAACTTCAGGAAGTACCGTATCAAAATTTGAAAAGAAATACTCGAACTGCCTCCTGTCGTAAAATAAACTAAGCAATAAACTACAAGAAATCCCATACGTCAATGGGAGATGATGATACTTGATACCTTCATCTACTGAATCATACACACATAGCAATCCTTCACATCCATCGCATCAACATACTCGTACAACAACTTCGCATAAGCATTAAGTTTAAAATCACCCTTCGACAAATCCATGTGGAGTCTGCGATCCTCCCTTAACTTTGATGTTCTCTGATCTCTGATACTGACACCTCTCTGTCCTGGGGTAATAGGTGTAGGTGCTCCCTGAACCTCCCCCTCCTGCCTTTGGGCCACCATGTACGAACTTATCACTACTGCAAATATAGTGGCTATCACAACTCCTACCAATGTGCCTATTATCAATCTAGCCCTACGATGTGTGTTTGCAGGATCTGCCATCTTCGGAATATACTCAATGTTCAATACAGTCTCTGGAATGGTAAGTCTCTTTCTCATTAATGTCTCTTTTGCGAACTTTGGCAAACCTCCCTAACTTTTCTTCGTTCTACAACGGAAGGTCCCTAATTTTATTCTTCTTCCGCTCGGATCTAGGTTATCTTCTTTTTTTCCTGCTTTACAACGCTCCTGAAACAGTCCAGAATAACTGCTGGTCCCAACAGTTCTAGGACCCCCTGCAATATCTCGAGCTTAACAATGGTCAGTTCTTGTGGAGCTGGCACAACTGTGAACGTCGGGAAATCCAAAGTATCCAAGATCATACCACGAATGATGCTTAGAAATGGTGGATTCGGGATGTTGATGGTCAGGATTCCATCGATCTCCAATCCCGGAATTCTCAGCAACACTTCTACTCTCGGAAACGGAGCACTGCTGACCAATGTCATTGACCTCAATCTTCCCGTGCTCGGTAAGCCTGGCATCAGTCACTGGATATGCCCACTCCGGTGAAGCGTACTTCTGACTTGGCACTCTAGTTCTCTTTGACCTTCTCAGAGTACCTTGAGGATGCTCCTCGTCACTCGATTCTGCTTCTGGCTCCTCCGAAACTGGTGCAAGATCTGTGCTCGGCGCCAACCTGAGGTTTACCCGTTTCTGTCTTGCGGGCCAAACCCTTTCTGCTTCTGTGGCACCTCCGGTCTTCCTCTCGATACCCTGTGCACTGGCCTCCTCTTCCTCGGCAGAACTCGATTCTGTACTGCCCACTGCACCTCTTATTTCTTCCCCTGTTTCTGGGTCAGTGCTTCTCTCACGTTCTCCTTCAGCTTGATTCAGTGCACCATCAGCTGCTTCAGCAACCCTTACAGCTTGACTGGCCCTCTCAGGTGGCTCTGTCGGCTCAGCTGGGTTTTCGTTCTCGAGACGGGCTGTATCTTCTAAGGGTGCTGGAAATCTACGGGTATGGGAAGCATGCACCCAGTTCGGTAAACCTCCACACTTGACTGCTGTGTTCGTGATGAGGATCACTTGAAACGGGCCTCGCCACCTAACATCCAGGCAACTCTTCCTCACGTGCTTGCGGACTAGGACCCAATCGCCTGGGCATAAGTCGTGGCACAGGTCACTCGCAGCTGGAACCGTTGCTGTCTGCACCTGCTGAGACACAGAACGGACCACGTCAGCAAGGCCTTTAAAATAGTCCAGGATCATATCATCAGTGATATTTATCAGAGCAGTGGCAGGTATTGCAGGCAAACGCATCGCCCTCCCCATGAGGATCTCATGGGGTGACAATCCAGTCCTTCTATCAGGCACACTTCGAAGGCTCATGAGAACTAAGGGTAATGCGTCAGGCCATTTCAGGGACGTCGACAAACACACTTTTGCCATTCGAGCTTTTAAAGTCCCATTCACTTGCTCCACTATCCCTGAAGCTTCTGGTCTATAGCTACAATGTAACCTCTGATCTATATTTAAGGCGGCACAAAGCAACTTCATGACTTCACTGTGGAAATGAGTTCCTCTGTCTGATTCAAAGGACGTCGGGAACCCGTACCTTGGAATAAGTTCTCTCAATAATAATTTTGCTACCGTAAGTGTGTCACATCTGCGTGTAGGGTATGCCTCCACCCACCTGGAAAAGACACATACTATGACTAATATGTACCTCAACCCATTACACTTCGGCATTTCAACGAAATCCAGCTGCATCCTATTGAAAGGTCCACCTGACCTCCCTATGTGACTCAACGTCACAGCTGTCCTTTTCCCTACATTCATCTGTTGACAAGTGACACACCTCTGGCACACGGTTTCAGCCACTGCCCGAAACTTCGGGTTGTACCAAGTTTGACGAAACACTCTCATCATTGCGTCTCTACCAAGATGTACAGCACCATGTATCAACCTCGCCATGGGATTCAACAAACATTCCGGCAACACCGCTCGTCCATCATTCGAAACCCATATATCCGCATCTCCTTTCTCACATCCAGCTCGTATCCAGCTGTCTCGTTCCCGATCCGAAACCCCTTCCTGCAGCTGTTTCAGTTCCTCCCATGAGTCTGCCATTGCTAACATCTGATCATACACTGTTTTCTCCTCAGTTTCCTCAATGTGGTTCTCCGTGTAATTACATCCCTGCTCTGCACAAAACCGGGCTACTTCGTCAGCATAATTGTTACCCAATGAAACAAAATCA
Source organism: Triturus cristatus (assembly GCF_964204655.1). Taxonomy (NCBI): domain Eukaryota; kingdom Metazoa; phylum Chordata; class Amphibia; order Caudata; family Salamandridae; genus Triturus; species Triturus cristatus. The sequence continues at coordinate 221,996,960 of NC_140594.1, read as the reverse complement.
TTTCCCTTAGTGTGTGCAGAACATTTAACAACAGCAATTTCATCAGGACCTTGAAATGCTTCAAGCAATTTCCGCACATAGTCACCATTTCTAATAGGTGAACCTAAAGACGTCATAAACCCTCTCTGGGACCATAGCTGTCCAAAGTCATGAACCACACCAAACCCATATTGACTGTCTGTGTAAATAGTTACACGGATCTTGTCGGCTGCCAAACAGGCACGAGTCAAAGCAATGAGCTCAGCCACCTGCGCGGAGTGTACTCCTTCTAAGCAAGCGGCTTCAACCACCCCCGTGATGGTGCATACAGCAAACGCTGCTCTCAATCGACCGACACTGTCTCTTAAGCATGAACCGTCCACGAAGAAAATCTCATCTGAAACTGGGAGCGGTTCATCAACAATGTCTGGTCTGGTTTGGTGCATAGTTCAGTCACATCGAGACAATCATGGTCCTCACAATCTTCATCATCATCTACATTTGGGACAGGTAACAATGTAGCAGGATTTAAAACAGCACACCTCTTCAATATCACATTATCGGCTGCAAGGATAACTTGCTCGTAACGAGTCAGCCTATTATTCGTGAGGTGCTGTGTTTTAGTCCTAGTCATCAACAATTCAACGGAATGTGGCACATGTACAGTAAGAGGATGACCCATCACAATGCTCTCACATCTCTCGATGCTGACACCTGTTGCCGCAACGGATCTGAGACATCCGGGCAACGCAGAAGCTACTGGATCTAGAGTAGCTGAAAAATAGGCAACTGGTCTACGGACACCTCCATGATTCTGAGTTAACACTGCTAATGCGCAACCTTCTCTTTTGCAGCAGAACAATGCGAATGCCTTGTTATAGTCCGGCATTCCCAACGCAGGAGCGCTACATAAGGCTTCTCTCAGCCTCAGAAATGATTTCAAACAGTCGTCGTCCCATGGTACCGGATCACTTACGTCCTTTCGCGTCAGCCGCTGTAAAGGCTTCGCTTCAAAGGAAAAGTTTGGGATCCACTGGCGGCAATAACCCACCATTCCCAAAAACATTCTAACTTCCCTCTGCGTCGAGGGAACTGGCATTCTCAGAATCGCATCAATGCGATCTGGAGACACCTTTCTTTTACCCTTCTCAATTCTGTGCCCCAAATACTGTACCTCAGATAAACAGTATTGCAGCTTGTTTGGGGACACCTTGTGACCATTTTCTCCCAAGAAATTCAACAACGCAATCGTATCCGTTCTGCAAGCGTCTTCTGTTTCCGACGCAACAAGCAGATCATCAACGTATTGCACTAAAACAGAGTTTTGTGGCAACACAAGACTTTCGAGGTTTTTCTTCAAAAGTTGATTAAAAATCGATGGGCTCTCTGTATACCCCTGTGGGATACGACACCACATTAATACACGGTTCTCTAGTCTAAATGCAAAAAGAAATCTGCTCTCTTCATGTAGGGGAATCGAAAAAAATGCTTGACACAAGTCAGTTCAGTTCATAAAGCTTTATTCGGAGCTTGACAAAAGTCCATAAAAGCAGATCATACATTATAAAACATCAGTAATATACATAAACAAATAACAAAGAATAAATCATAAACACTTCATCTATACGACTAAAACAGACAAGTGATTAAAATACAGCAGAATAACAGTTTAAAAAATAATACTAGGCCTTGCCTTGATAGCTTTGAGAAGAGATGTAGCAATAAAAAAGCAAACATCAGGTGGGGGATTAAATGTCAGTTTCATGGCATCTTTAACAGTCCTAACACCAAATTTCTTGAAGACAGGTTTTAAAAAAGCAATGCGGTAATTACCATAGAGTGGGCAGAACAGTAGAAAATGCATAGTGCTTTGAGCAGTAGTGCCATCGCAAGGGCAGGGACCAATTGGGTATTTTTTGATATTGGGAAACGCCACTAAATGGTGAGCAATCCCAAAGCGCAGTCTAGTTAGAACGAACCTGTGGGAGGGTCTAGTAACAAAGCTCAAGTAAGGTTGATAACCTAACAACTCACAACAGCTGTCATAGAGCGTACAGGTGGATAAGTTGCTACTGGCCTTCAAACGTCGCTCGTACTTTAGAGACATAAAAACAGATTTCAGTTCACTTTTGGTCAAACTATTGGCAGCATAACAGTCCTCATATAAGTTAAGACCATATATTTCCTTATAACTGCTCATAACAAAATTTACCCAGGGGATCTTTAAATGATTGTCTAGGGACAGACAGTCCTTGATAATGGCTCTATTCAAGGAAGTCTCCTCTTTTGCCCAGATGGCACGCCACAGCAGAAGAGGTCTATGGGCAACAGAATCCGAAAGGTAGTGTATTCCGAGTTCCCTATGCACCAGATGCGTTGATGCTGAGATAGGCAAGCAGAGTAGTCTTTTTAAGAACAGATTTTCCTCCACTTGTAGACTCCCAGCCGATACATGCCCCCAGACACCTGCTCCATAAAGGGCGATTGAAAGACACCTCATCTGGTAAATTTTCAGCATATCCCCAATCCGCCTATCCCCTATTTTGGAGGCGAACGTAAACACCCCGTGAGCGCATTTCGCCATTCTTGCTCTAACGTGGGTGACTTCGCTGGACCAGCTACCTGTCTTGGAGAAGGTGATACCAAGATAGTTAAAAGTATCAACCGTTTGGACCCTATGCCCTTCGATAAAAAAGGGATGCGGTTTTTTACGGCCCTTGCCACATTCCATAACAAATGTCTTTGATTTATTAATCACCAGCTTCCTTTCCCCAATGAACAGGGAAAACCTGTCCATGAGGCGTTGGAGGCCGACAGGGGTCCTGGAGAGAAGGACGGCATCGTCCGCATATAGTAGGACTGGGATGTGGAAGTCAAGTATATTTGGGGCATCTGCCCCCACAGTCCTTAAAACAGAGTCAACCTCATTAATAAAAAGTGTGAAAAGCAGGGGAGCAAGCACACACCCCTGCCTAATTCCACGCTTAACTGAAAACTTTGGGGTACATTCCCCACCTGGGCCATATCAGACACTAGAACTAAGATTGGCATAAAGTCTGGCCAAGAAATAAACAATACCCTCCGGTGCCCCCATTTCAAGTAGTATCTCCCATAGAATCTTATGATTAACCATATCGAAGGCACTACTTAAATCTGCAAAGCAGAGGAAAAGGGAACCTTTCTTGGCCATGGTATATTTCCCTATAAGTAGTTCTAGGTTGAGACACTGTTCTACTGTGCCTCGACCCTTCCTAAATCCATATTGGGAATTAGCCAAGATGTTATTTGTTTCAGCCCATTCTTCTAATCTAACAAGAAGTACCCGGCTCATAATTTTCACGGAGGAATCTAAGAGGGAGATTGGGCGATAGTTCTTAGCATCCCTCTTCTCCCCCTTTTTATAAATGGGAATTATAATGGATTCCTTCCATGTAGGCGGGGCACCGTAACAGACAGCAGCATTAAATACTTTGGTCAGTAGCGGGCCCCAAATCTCTGGTTCTTTTTTATAAACGTCAACCGGCACCCCGTCTGGCCCCTGAGCCTTCCCTCCTTTGCTTGCGATGATACATTTCTTGACCTCGGTTGGGGAAATATCTAAGGGAATGATTGGCCAGACCCCTCCTCCTACGTCCATGAGTTTGGCTGAATCAAAGATCAAAGAAAAGTGAGAGACCCAACTTTCCGCACTGACGTTTGCCGACAGAACAGGTGTCTCCTCGTTCCTTAAAAAAGGGCTGTTGACTGTAGCCCAAAATAAAGAAGAATCAGAGGTTTCGGCGGCCTGGTCTAACTTGTCCCAGGCCTCTCGCTTAAGTTCTGCCTTTCTTTGGGAGACTGCTGCCCGGTAGAGAGCCCTAAGGTGCCTAATAAGGGTTGTATCCCTTTGTTTAGCTGCCAGTGCCTCTTTGAGGCTCTTGAGGGCGGCAGTACTGGCATGGTCAAACCACCCCCTTTGCCGATTTAGGTTGCCCTTGAGTTGCTTGGTGAGTTTAGCTTCAATGCAATGATTAATATCAATAAAATTATACAAGATTACATCAGTCAGCTCATTACTCACTAAAATAGCATCAATTTCCTTTAAACAATTTACAATAATGGAGTTAGACAAAAGGTCTGCCTTATCCCCCTTCCACCTAATTCTGATTCCATTGGATCGATGTGGTTCAATGTTATCAACAATACATGGTTTAGGGCCTAGATTGGCCTTCCAAAGCACCGTCTCCATGGACAGGCAGTTATGGTCACTGATTAAGTTGTCAACTACCAAGGGGGCTGAGCACCATGGATTAAGGCTGGAAGAGGTACAAATAAAGTCAATAACAGTGTGAGCATTTCTTCCCGTAAAGGTGGGGAGGATTTCACCAGAAGCGCCCCTCCCATTACCCAAGATCTCCATATCGTATGTCATCAGGATTTTGTTTAATGAGTCCCCGTACGGGTTATGGGGGAAGTGGGCGACTCCCTCACCCCGACAATTTACGAAACCACAGACCCTATGGGCAGAGGATGAACAGGCAGAAGTATTAAAATCCCCCATCCAAATAAAATCAAAAGCAGTATCATTTCCCGTTACAATTTTTGCCAAAGCGGCCTCCAAGGCATATACTACCTGTTGCCTAGTGTTATCAAAAACATTATTATAAAAATTGATTAAAAGGATATTTCTATCCTGCTCCTTACAAAGCCATAGAATCTGGGAATGGGCCCCAATCAGGACATGTTTCTTTACAGTAAGTGGAACATCAACAGAAATCAGTGTCAGAAGGCCACCCTTGGCTCTTCCCGAGTTTGAAGCCACAGCCGGTAATTGATATGAAACAAAGCCGTAATAGTTAATGGGGTCCAGACTCCAGGTTTCCTGAAAACATATAATATTAAAAAGATTGATAAAATCAAACCAACCTAAACATTCATCCTTATGTGATAGTCCCGCAACATTCCAACAAGCAATAAAACACGAGCCAGAATTAGCTGGGTGAATGAGGGTATTCGATGCAGTCCTAACCCTTCCAGCATTAACTGGTCTATCGTGATCATGAGCCACTATAGAGTCTAGATGGCTTACACTGGTACCAGTGGTAATACTAGTTAATATCCTAGAGACCGAGCTAGAACTCTTCTTACCCATGGCAAAGTCCTCGATCCCTACATCATCTGAGAGGGGCTCCAGTCAATCATTGCAATCAAGCCCACTCAATGGTTGAAATCTATTATACGTAGGGATAGCAGGGGCGGCACACACATTCTGGACTCTAGGCCTGCGCCAGTGGTGCTCATCAGCAGGTTGAGTAGCAAGGTCTCTATAGAAGTACCCAAGGGGCCGCAAAGAAATGCCTTGATCACTCGCAGGGAGAGATGCGGCTTTGATTAGAACTGTAGAGGTAAGTTGAGGGTTGCGAAAAGTAATGACTATACAGTCACCTTCACAGGTCTTACGTGATTTGCCAACCCAATTGGTTCTCCTGGTACTTAGTATATCCCTAGATAGGGCTACAGGGAAGTCACACTGTCGGTGGAGCCAGTCCACAGTCTTGTTCTTTAATGACGAGTGGGATTCTCCATTTTCAGGATTACCGCCATGCCTCTTAACAGGAGGGACATTGGTCAGGACGGCTACAAAGGGAGCACAGGTAGGTGGCAGGTCCGGTTGAGGGTTACTATGGCTATAGGTATTTACGTTATAGCCCATCGGCTTCCCTGGTACTGTATTGGGGGGTGGTTTAGTGGAGCCCGGCCGCTGAGGTGATATATTGGGGACTACAGATTGAGTTCCCGGAGCATTCCCAGGACTGCAATTAGAACTTCTACTCCCATCCGTCAATAAAACTGTATTAGATGAGATTTAAGGTTATCTCATCAGGCACCAGGGTATTAGCGATAGTATTCGTTTTGGGTCTAGCCTTGAAAAAAGAGTCCAAGATGCCTCCCAATCTGGCTACTTCATCGGTAATTGTAGTAAGTTTGGTCAAAAGGGGTTTAACCAATAGGTCAAACTTGGCATCTATAGCATTAATTATAAAGTCCAACTGCTCTTTATCAAGGATGACCTTGGTTCCATCCAGTGGCACTGGTTGGGCTTGTTGATTTTTCAGCGGAGGGGGGTCGTTATTCTTAACATGACGATTCCCTCCTCGCTTAGGCTGGGAGGTTTTGCTGGTGTTCCTGCAAGTGCGTGTTAATCTTTGGCGTCTAGGGACAGTCAGGCTGGGGGTTGGTGTATCAAGAATAGTAACTTGGCCAGATTCCAGGTCGTTAGGGGGCTCAGGGGTACCACTTTCCAAACTTTCCAAACTTAAAGTATCCGTTGGAGCTCCCTCAGTTGTACAGTCCATGAGATCTAAAGGTGTACTGGCATCCTGATCGAAAGGAGGCTGGGGAGCCGGACAGTTGGATGAGGGGGAGATCGTACTTTGTGACCCCGGGCGACCTAAAGATCTCCTGCGTTCTTGGTTGATTTTATCAACCATCTTGACCAAATAGTTGTCCATGGTTGTGGTCGTGGCTACTGGCTTAGCTTTGGGCATGATAGCCAAGACCGGGACCTACACCCCGCTACAGGTCTTACTGATACAAACAGCAGACTAAGAGCTTTCACCGTATATACCAGCCTATCCCAGATAGATTTGCACGTACGACCACCAAACACCTCGGTAAATTAGTTAATACACAGTGGTAGCTAGCCCGGACCACCCACAGTAAAATAACGTTATACAATAGATAGTAAACCGGTCTACTGCCCCCACCTGCCCCCTCCTGTCCCGGACTGTCACAGACTGTCCGCCCTTTGTCCGGGCTTCGTCCTGGGTGTCCCGCGGCGCGTCCCGCGCAGCAGCACACAATGATATTAATAAGAGAAGAGGGCCAATGGGCGTGGAGGCGGTCCGCGGCTCAGGTGCGGGCAGTCAGGCAGGTATGCACGGGCTCCTGGGAACCGTAGTCCGTTCCCCTGCCTCTCACCCCCTCGCAAGCAACCGAGTCTACAAAGCAGCTTCCCCCGATGCACCAGGGCTCCGAGTCACAAATGCCCCAGCAGCGAAGCGGGACCCGCGCCAGCGGGTTCCGCGAGCAGTTTTTAATGATTGTGGGCGTGGAGGCGGTCCGCGGCTCAGGTGCGGGCAGTCAGGCAGGTATGCACGGGCTCCTGGGAACCGTAGTCCGTTCCCCTGCCTCTCACCCCCTCGCAAGCAACCGAGTCTCCAAAGCAGCTTCCCCCGATGCACCAGGGCTCCGAGTCACAAATGCCCCAGCAGCGAAGCGGGACACAAGTCAATCACTGTGAACCATTCAGCTTCACATGGGATCTGAAACAGGATCACAGATGGATTCGGTACCACTGGACAACATGGAACAACTATATCGTTTATTTTTCGCAAATCTTGCACTATCCTGAACTTCCCACTTGGTTTCTGCAGTCCCATAATGGGCGAATAGCATGGACTACCCATGATTTCCACCAGTATTCCCTGCTTAATCATGGACTCGATCACGGGTTTAATCCCTGCAATCATTTCAGGGGATAATTTATACTGAGGGGTTCTCGGGAATTCCGCGTTTGGCTTGACCTGTATCTTCACTGGATCCACTCCCCTGACTAAGCCAATCTCCTCTCCACTTAAGTCCCACACGTCGGTAGACACTGAGTCCCTCAAATCAAGTGGAAGCTCCTCCACTGTCAAAGCGGGGTACATTTCCACACACACCCGCTGATTCGCAACCTTAAAGGTCGCGTCATCATCCCTTGTCTGTACCTCTACTCCTTTCGGGGTACAGTAGATTGTGCAATTGAGCTTGCACAGCAAGTCTCTCCCCAATAAACAAACAGGACTAGAATCGCACACCACGAACTGGTGCCGATCCCTAAAGTTTCCTATCCTGACTGGAATCGGTTCTGTCAAAAGGCTCACTAGCCTCTTATTCGCCACCCCAACAACCTGTATACTTTCCCCAGAAAGGGCTACACCCGGAACTACTGCCGATCTTATAGTCGACCTAGTAGCCCCCGTATCGACCAAAAAGGTAGTAGGGTGTCCGTCAAGCTCTGCTTCCACAAAGGGTCCTCTCTGATCTACCTCTAAGATGGCCCTAAGTATGCAGTCATCATCTTGGCTTAAACTCAACCGGGCCAGCAAATCTGTGTCCTTCTCCACGCTTACTTCAAACATAGGCATCTGCAAATAAGTTCGAGCTCCCTGCTGTATGTTCTGTATCCTGGGTGGCTGGGGAACCTGCACCTGCGGGATGCCTGTCCCCCCTTTCATCATTCTCGGTGTAGTCACCGTCTGTACCTGTTCCGCCCCAGGGACCTGAGCTATTCCTCCCTCCATCTGTTGCTGGTTCCAGGGGTTCAGGGGACACTCGCGTCTCCAGTGTCCCACCTGGTGACACTGGTGACAAGCAGTCGTCTTTTTCAGTATCGCTACATCCATGCCTGTCCTAGGGTCTATAGGCCTCGGCCTTCCCTGCCCCTGAACATTATGATTTCCTACCTGATAGTTTCCCGGTCTCCTTACCACTGGTCCCCCATTCGGCGGTCCCTGCGCGGCTTGCATCTGAATAAACAGCAAATTATCTTTCATCTTTTTATGTTTCGATTCAATCTCGTCCGTGCAGTACCTGGCGTACCGTAAGATTTCATCCACGGGCTTATTCTGCCAACAGATCAAATGCTGCTGTATCATGAGACTAACCTCTGGCTTCAAACCCAACACAAACTTAGAAACAAACTGTCCCATATCCTTCGTCCCTAACTCGTCTAGGCCACTGTACTGCTTAAAAGCCTTTAAGAGTCTCTCATAAAACTCATGTACTGTCTCCTTTGGTTCTTGCACTGTCCTGTCTATTTTCACCCAATCAATGTCTTGGGGTGAAACCTTCGATTTCAACCAGGTAATTACTTTATCATACAGCCTCATCACCGCTGGCGACGGACCATTTGTAAGCATGTTCCTATCAGGCTCATAGTCCGCCCAATCAACGGCAACCTTACATGCGTTCCACAAATCTCCCGGAACCACGATATCAAATAAGGTATTCAGATCGATCAATAATACCTTCGAAATCTTAACAAAGCGCTCAACTTGCTTGTACCACTCTGCAGGCTTCTCCCTGAGCCTGGGAAAATCATTCGTAAATGATGCCAAATCGCCCCTGCTCCATGGTACATGCACATATCCTCCATTCGCCACTTCCCTCAACGGGAAGGTCTTTGCTAGTAGCAACCCTTCACTCGGAGTCCCTCCTTCCGCTCCCTTCGAGGGCTTTTTCTTAGACCATCTCTCCTCCCATTTATCAAGCATCAGCCATACTCGCATGGCTAGAATCAGTTCTCTGGTATGTGACCTTAATCCAACAACCCTTTTCTCCTCCAGCTCCCGCTCGGTATAATGCATCCTATGACTTCCTTGCAACGCCCTAGTCTTGGATAAATCCACATCATATTCCTTCGCCAATCCCCTCAATTTCTCGTGTGCAATTCGTGCTTTACGAGTCACATCTTTCGCTATAAAGAACAGCTCATCCGGGTTGTATGTTAATATTCTCTCAAGAGGTAGACTTCCATATATTATTTCATCTACCTCTGCCTTGAGCCTTACTATGTCTAACATCCCTGCTTTCAAGGCTCCTCTCAACACCTGACAACTTGTTCCCTGTCTCTCGTCATATTCACATTCCCGTTCCCTCTCTCTACTCTCTTCTGGTGCTTCTATAAGAGCAGAACGACTCATAAAGTTTGCCCGATCTCTCTCCGATTGGACCGCATTCGGGTTCTGATGCCTGTCTGACGGTACCCACGACCTTAAATCTGACCTTGACTCCATCAGATTTCTCGGCCTCACTGGTCATGGTTCCTCTTCGCCCCTAGATGTATCTGACACCGCTACCAATGGTGTACTCCATTGTACAGGGCTAGGGGGTCGGGCCATTGCGCCCTCCAGCCCACTTTCCTCGCTTTCCCTCCTCGTTCTTTCTGCTACCTGTTCAGACCTCTCCCTTTCCTCCGATTCCGGACTATAAATCGACAGAATCGGTCCAATGGTGACCGGTACCCTCAATGCATCCGGTAACCTCATCTCTCTCTCAATTCTCCCACTAGCCTCAGACTGACTCCGTGGACTCTCTGTTCCAAACGAGACCAACCCTTCTACTCGAGTCTCGGGTTGAATTGTTACCCTTCTAGTTTCCCCTCTCTCACCCCACCTATCATCTGCTTCTTCTGGATTGTAAGGAGGTGGCCTCTCCTCCAACAATCTTTCCAATACTCCGTCATCAGAGTCACTTTCTTCGTCCTGTGCCTTCACATGCCTTATCCCCGTCGAGTCTATTAATAAGGGATACAGTTTCTCTTCCTCAATTGCCTGCACTCTCCATCTTTTCTCCGCTGCATCCCACTTGGCATCCTGGAATGCCCTGATCGATTTTCTCATCCTATCATGCGCTGCTCTAATCCACGCATGTAATGCTTCGAACTGTGTTGGTATTGGCAAGGGTCTTAAGGACGCCATCACCGACTTCAGCTGATACAGCACCGCTAGTCTAAATGAGCCATACCTCGGGAAAGCTAGTTCCCCTTCACCTTGTGTAATCTTGTGCCTATTCTCGATCCAAACTATGGTATGTAACCCCACATTCTTTGCCATGTAATGTGCTGGGGTATCCTCGGGAGGGGCTTCTTCTCCCTTCCGAGTGACCACATGGTTGTCGCCTCTACACAATTCTCGTAAAACCTTAAGACACTTCATGACGAGCAAGTTCGATCTCGCACTCTGTTTACTTCTTGCTCTTAAATCCTCCAATAACAGCGTGACTCACACCAACCGGCCTATCACAGCGCGACACTCTCTGACGTCACCTTCCTTCGTTCGCAGCAGTTCCCTTCTCCAGACATGTTTCACGCCTACTCTCGTCCCATTCATACACTGAAATAACCGATTAAGTTACTTCTCTGGCTGTCCGTCCACAGCCTCTGACTGTTCGTCCACAGTCTCTCGACCTTGTTGACCTCGATTGGCGACCGTCTGCCCCCGTCCGGCCAGACAGATCGCCCCTGATAGGTTACTAACACTCCGATCCACACACAACAACCCACGACCAGCGTTAAGTTGCCATACACACACACACACGTTCGCTCCCCCTATCTCGGTCCAGGTGATCGATGGTACCTCACGATCTCCTTTGGGTGGTCAACAAAATCTATCTCAGGTGTCTTCTACACCACAACTCCCGGGCTGCGCGCGCTCACAGCCTGATCTCACAATCACTCGACATACACATCAACTCCGCAAGACATCACACAACAACTCAACACTGCAATCTACAACATCTCATTTTGTTCATACTCACTCCTGGAACTGCTGCTTCCTGCTGCACTGCTACTCGCCGTCGATGCTCATCTGCCGCCGTCGTCTCCCGCTCACCATCTGATGATTCACCATCACTTATCGTCTATGGGCCTCAAGGATCACTTATCCTTATCTAATCTAATCGTCCCTCGCTATCGGAAGTAACCATCCTCTGCTACCAACTGCTCCAGCCCATTTTCGTATCCGTCAATTATCTACCAGAACCCACTCTGGTCGGATGGAACTTTTTACTTGCCCAATAGCGTGGAGGGAATGTACACAATTATCGAAGAATACTGTCCGCAATTTGTCATAATCAAGGACTCGAGACTTAATCTCTTGGCTCTCTGGCTTTTATTATCAGCATAAAAATGTGAAGATACAAACTCCTCACTACGAGGCACAACAAATACATAGGCACTAACACAAATGCTACTCTACGAAGAATCCGCATACGACTAAAAATAACTAAAAGCACAATTTCTAAAAGCATGAGGTAGAAAACTACCAAGCCAATGTCGATGTTAGGGACACTGGACCATACCATCTCTGTCCCTACTCTGTACTAGATGTCATCCCTACTTAGCAATCCCTTGAGACCCTCAAATCGAGAAAAGGTGTCAGAGTGAAACTTCCTAAGAAGTCTTCACTTAGAGAGCTTGATCTATAAAAATGCCCCCTCTACCTCCTCGCCTAACTCTTCTCTGCTCTGGGCTGCTCTGTTCTGCCTCCACCCTCGGGGCGCTTTCCCTAATACCGAACCCCAAGTCCCAGAACATGCCCTTTTGCACCTCCTCTTCAGCCGGGTCGTCTTTCAGTAATTTTCCATCGAGCGCTGTCCAGTTCCATCGTCCATCAGCTTGGCCTTGAGTCCCAGACACCGTCCGCACTAGGAGTTACGATTAGCACATTCCAATGCACTCCCATGTCTGGCTTTAACTACATAAGTGAATTTGTGAACAAAGAACTTCTCTACTAAGGAAGCAACTGTCCTTGCACCTGGAGTGAGATCATGGAATGCAGACATACTTCACATCTTTTAACTTTGCAATTTACTACAGCCTAAAACCTCTACTGGAATAAATCCTTTTGGCCTATTGCCCTCGGCTAACATAAGAAAATAACAGGCCTTTCGCCTCAACGATATATGTGAATTCTGGCCACTACTTCGGTTACACAAGCATGCCTAAATCAGGCTATTGACATTTACGTCTTCCCTTTCATGTATGTTTAAACAGTCTACATGCACGTATTCTAGGCTACACATTTTAACATTGCATGGAGTTTATATATACCAAGCTCTTATGCAATTCTCTAAATACATTCACAATACGCTAGTACATTGCTAACACTTCTATTTAAATCAATATAGGTTATACAATTCTTAATACATTGCACACAAAATACCTGAGTACACATTTGATTATATGCGGGTGCCAACTAACAGTGAATATAACGCACCCCTACAATTGTCAACCTTTTAAACGCTACATCAGGTGCAAGCGAAAGCATGTGTCTTGCAACCGCTATTCCTGAGAGAGTCTGGAGTGTTGTGTTCTGGGGTGTCTAATCACTTGCTTCTCTGTGAGTGAGTAGGAGAGCAAGTGAGACTTTATAGCTTGTTGGTCCTGGGCTCATGGGTACTCAGTCTCTATGCACTAAGGCCCCATAATCCTATGCATAGTTCTGTGTTTGCACAATATTCCTGCAACAGCAGCTTTTCTTTGTTGTTTGCTCAGGACTTAAAATGCAAGTCAGACCCATTGACTTTGCCAATGAATGTGTTTTTAAAGCTGTGAAATGCTTATCTGCAATATTAGCTCGGAATTCGTTGCAGGTGTCTGTGCTTAAACTACACAATTATAAAACGTGGTTCGCGCTTGGCTAACTCACCCACCCAAAGGTGAGTATATTGGGCAATTTTAAGTTCCAGTTATACAGTGCTTAAAACTTGTATTTTACCGGTTTCTAAGCATTTTCTTACTACTTTTGGCTGGTGGGGAAGCAGGGGCATTTGTGATATACTTCAGATCACATTGTGTGTCACAGCAGAGAGGATGGGGCTGAAATCCTGTTCTTTTGGATTCTATTAACCACTAGGCTGCCGGTTCTTTACATTACCCAAAAGCGGCAAGATCAAAACAAGAAAGTATATTAAAATCTTCCTGCTCCTTGACGCTGCTGTACAAAGATTTTAAAACCTTGGTGCTAAACAGAACCTGTTTTACGTATTCAGAAGATGTAAAAAGACAAATGACTCGGCGGTTTCTGTTTCTTGGGCCCCTGTGCACTCCGTTACAGTGATAAATCGCTTGCTACATTTGGGGGCATATTATCAAGCCAGGCGATAAAATTATCGCCGCTTTAGTGGCAGAAAACTGCCGCTAAAACGGCGATAATGGGCTTGATAATGTGCTCTATGGAATTCCAATTGAAGCCCATGTTAAATGTGAATGTTTATCGCCTGTCTTGATAATATGCCCCCAAGTGTCTAGATTAAACACTGAATATCCAGGTGTCTGTTCATTTTCTAAAGGAGATGGTGATGTCAGTGGTGAAAGGGCGCCATGCTGTCTCAAACACAGCTTGGCAAGAGCAGAGCCGGCGTCGACGCAGCATTAAAACGAAACGCTTCTAAAAGGCGAGGAAGACAACTTCGCCCCCAGGGTGTGACCAAATATAAAAGAGAGCGCAAGCGGATGGACACTCGCCATCAAACAGAAGCAGGACGGTGCCGGGCCTCTCCACAGATAAAGCCGCGGATTGGATTGATTTTATGACAGACTCCATGGTGAGTTTACTGCAAATCAATTGGAAGGATGATGCAGTCGGTCTGAGGTGATGATAGACGGTCCCCTGTTGAAGAGGAAAAGTCCAGGCTGAAGCGAAGACGGGGGGGGGGGGGGGGCATCATTAGTGTAACATGGCCGACCCGTGGGACAGGTGTGCCTGCTGGGACTGCTTCTAAGTGGGTTGTGCAGCCTGGAAGCGGATTCACGCGCTTCACAGACCCGAGTCACGTGACGCAAACGAAGAGAAAACTGCATGTGATTAATCAGGTGTTATAGGTTGGGTGATATCGGGGGCATGCGCAGCTGGTGAGATAGCTCAGTCGGTGGAGTGCCCTGTGCAGCGATCTTTATGTGCACTGAAGGCCAGGGGGCTTACCCAGCAACTCTGACTTAACCAGCTTTGTTGATAAAATGAGTAGCAATGTGTTGCGTTTTAATGACAACTTAAATTTGACAACAAAAGAGAATACCTGCTTGCCAAAAAACTATTTTGAAAACTCCTGAGATTTCTCAGTAGTTGCTAAACAAACAGATGACCAAACATTGCTCAATTGCAACTAATTCGTACAAGAGGCCTGGTTCAAGGATTTTTGGCACCTGAGGCAACGTCACATTTTAGCACCTCTTCTGTGGCAATGAAGTCAAGTTGACATCCCGCTACTTCTGGCACACTTGGCAATTCCCTAGCCTTACCATAAAAGAGGAGTCTGCAGCTGCATTCTGGATGAGTGATTAAATTACCCTGCTGCATAAATAATGTCATGCATGGTTGTTTTTCTAAAGGTTAAGATGGGCTAATGTGGGCATTGCTGATATTAATGATGACTTAAAGTGATTGGTAACGTCATACTTAGGCAGTGGTGGCTGATCGCAATGCCAAGTGGTGCGGCAGCACGGGTGAAATACAATAAAAAAGCACGGGCGAAATAATAATTAAAAAAAATAGTACTTACCCTCCACTGCCTAGCTCCTTTCCTTGACTCCCCGCAGTCCATGGGCTTGTGCACACTGCGCAGGCTCCCAGGTGCCAATCCAGACGCTGCTCTCATGCTAGGAATACTATTACCCAGCTTGAGAGAAGTGCTGGGATTGGTCTGAGCGGCCTGGTTTGGCGCTCAGACAGGGCCTAGGAGCCTGTGTCTCATCTCCACCTGGCTGGGTAACACAGCTCGGAGAAATGTTAAGTGTGCATGTCAGTGTTTCTGTCCTCAGATAGCCGTCCAAACTTACATGTGCACTTACAGTGCCCACCACTCCTCCCTGAAGCTGAGGGTGACCCGGTCCAGGACACGTCTGGCACTGTGCTCAGTGAAAAATAGAATGATAATAAAAAAATGTATTCTTTTTTTATTTTTTTACATTTCCCTCTGCTGGCTATCAGCAGTGGGGCGACATTCCTCCACCATAACAGAGGAGCCCCCTATAATTATTTAGTTTTGCGTCACCCTTGTGCCACGCAAGGAGACACAAGGGAGATGCAAAACATAAATGAGGTTTACAAAGCCACACAAGACGACCTTGCATGGCCCTGCATGGCTTGGTAAATCAAGAATAGCGCAAGGCAGAGCAAATCTGCGGCAGGGAGGTGTGCCATAGCTGGAGCTTGGTGTGTTCCCACACATCCACTCATGCAGTCTGGCAGATTCTTAGATTTACCAACACTGGTAGACCTGGGAATCAATCAGAATTGCATACCTCCCCACCAGAGGCGCATCGAAGAAAAATATATTTATTTCTCCTTGTCGTTTCCTCTTTGTAAGTGTGGTGCATTCTGCAGCACACATAGAAAGAGCAAAAGGCCTCTGAGGATTGTTTTTATGCAGGAAGTTGTCCCTTCTTGCATAAAAACAATCCTGTCTACAACGTAGGCGCCCTTGCACTGTGGTGCAGCAGTGCCTGCATTGGCGCTAGGCAGTAGTTTGTGTGCCAGGAAGAGAGCAGGAATGCGCAGTACGATGTTAAATCTAACGCATTCCAGCCCTCTCCCTTTCACACAGCGTAGCAAGGTGGCTTGGTGCGTTCCGTTGTGTGTAATATTGGTAAATATAGACCTTAGTTTTGAATCAGCCAGTGGAACGCAAGCTCCCCTTCCTGAGATAATCTCATCTTCGCACCCTCGGTTCATTTGTCTGATGAGTTAAGCCTCAGCCCACAATCTTTGTGGAATATGATTCTGCCGTTTCCCCTAAAGTGCTATTCTAGAGTCTCTGTATCCCACGTTGGTACACAATCCTTGGGAGAGTCAGTACGCCATCAGATGTCACCGTTTTGGAGGAGTTCTCACCCAGCACTAAATACAGTGCTTTGGGGGCGTCCACATCCATTCCCATCTGCATTGTGGTGAGGTTGGAACTTAATTGTGAATGTATAACCCATGTGCTGTTTGTATAGCATGTCTTTGCCCTTTAGATTCTTTGTTTGCTCTACAGAAGTCACCACAAACAAAGGTGAAGCATGAACCAAATACCTGAAGTCTGCCTCACCCTTGCCCCTTTCCATTACCTCCTCAACATTTATGGGGGGGGGGAAATCAGTTCACAGTGACTCGCCAGGGATCCAATGGTCCTGGTCATTGAGTGCTTTAAGTGCTCAACACTTCCCTGAAGTCTGAAAGTTAATTGACGTCCTCATAGAATAACTGTGCTTTTGGTGTTTGCAGACTGAGCGAACTGTGAATCTCTCTTCGTGCAGTTTTCCGAGCTCTACGCCTATGCATTGCAGATTGTAGGGTCAGTCATTATCCTAACTGAATTCCCTTCCTTCTACGTTACACATTGAAACTCCCATGGAATCTCCTCAAGCTAGACCTTACTCCGCCTTGTTGTGACATCATCTTGTTTGACAGCCTATGACGAATGCCAACTGCTTGAGGATGTGCGGGGACAGCCCGCTCATTGGTTCAGAGAAAATATGATTATAGAATTACAGGAGTTTGATCCTCATAATTGCCAGCTGGCATTCATAAGTATCTGGCAATAGCTGGAATGCAAATAGTAAATATTCCATCTTGGATGCAACACATTATAAAAGTGATGTCTGGAACCCCTGCCCTCACGCAGGAGCGTGGAAGACCTCATTGATCAAGAACTTCAGATCATTATCACCCAAGCCCATGCATTCCTATATCCAGAAGTTGCATCGGATATGATCAAATAAGTCTCTGACTATTCCCTGGCATTCAATTAATTTGGACAGTGATCAGTGGTGGGGTGGGTATGGACGGACGGCGGCAGGAACAGGAAGCACCGAGGCTTCCAGAGTCCTCTAGCCAATTACGACATTGGTCTGAGCTCTGTGGATCGGCGCTCAGATTGGGACTGGGGGCCTGGGCATGTTCCCCACCAGGCTGTGCATTGCAGACTGGTGCGCATGACTGTTTGGCCGGCCTGAGATGGCCGGCCAAGCAGTTATACGCACTGGAGTATTGCCTTCCACTCCTCCCCTGCTCTTTGGGCAATACAAATGTGTTAATTGACAGTGTAAACAGTTGTCATGAAGTTAAGGTCTTATCTCCGATATTAAAGATTCATGGGGTCAATTAGAGGTTGGGAGATGGGGGGCATCTGCCAAAACATGGCAGATAACTTGTCTGCCAGCATCGCGGTTCCACCACCCTAATTAAAGATGGGGCAACCACAGGGTTCTGCAAGTGGAGCCTCAGTGGGCTCTGCTGGAGCATAACCATTAAAGCTTGCAGTCTGTCTGCCACAGGACTGATGGATCACAGTGGTGATGTCCCCGATTCCTGCCAGTGACAGCCATTTGATGCACAGCACAACTGGACAGGGAAGAGTATCAGTGGGCCGGACAAGAAAAGAAAAGAAAAACTATCTATTGATATGGTGAGTGATCTTCTGGTCCAGGGTGGGGAGCTCCTCTGACCTGGCGTGCTGGTGGTCCTCAGGCCAGGAGCTAAAAAACGATGTAAATTACAGAAAAACTCAATATTAGAAGCCATCAATGAGACAGCAAAATAATATGAAAGGTATTTAGAGGCTAAATCGTGTTCAGGGTGGACCGGACAATGTTCTTTTTTTATGGTTTGTCACGAAAAACACATGACGACAACAGTGGCGTAGCTAGACCGTAGACCTGCATTTGTCGCCCCGCTGCGGCAGTATTGAAGAGCGGGGGAGGTGTTTGCTGACAGATTCCTCCGAATGTTGCCGCCACGCACTGAAGGGGGGGGGGGGGTGCTGACGATTGCCACCCCAAGACGGCAGGTAAGAGTTGGGGGAGGCCACCGCCCATTCGTTTGAGAGATCAACGTAAAGAGATGACCATGAGCTGGCTGTCATCTCAAAATTTGACGGATGGTACTGGAAGAGGTAATGTCCTCCGCCATCCCAACAGACACTATTCTGTTTTTCAAAGTCTTAATGAGGTCCATAATCATTAAAATAAACAAAAGACTATTATGTAGATTGTGGTGGGGAAATAAACTGCAATATTTCTTCTTGCCTGAATATAATAATTGCCTTATCATTCCAAACTACATTTTTTAAAACACTTGCCACGCATTATGATTCATGCTGAAATTATTAAAGGAAGTAGAAATGGGAAGAATAGCAGTTTTTTACACTGGCCATTTTCCTATTTGATCATATCTTCTTTAGTGGTGGTGCCCAGAAAACACTAAGGTGAGTGCAGGCTCTTATACCATTTATCTTGACCAGATGCCAGCTCTTTGAACAACTTTATTTCAGCAGAAGACAGTGGTAAATTATGTACCAGTAGATTATGCTATTGCATTAGAGAGGAAGTGTGGGGTAAAGCTGAGCTAGCAAAACCATCTATAAAGTCGTCATTCAGATTGTCACTGGTACAGCTAAAGGATTTCCCATTACAAGATTTTCTATTTGGTATAGCATTTTTGTAGCTATAGTATTGCCAATAAGTTGTTCAAATCCATGTTCTATCTTTGAGCTTTTTAGTGCATTTTTGTTGTGGGTTTGCTCTTTTTAAGCATGTTTTGTTCAGAAGACTCAATATTTGAATGATTCTTTGTTTGTGGATCCTTCATGTCCCACGATTCGCGGAGATGCTTTGGAATCTTTTCAACTAGTGGTGCAGGCATTGGAGGTGCCTTTGGCACAGGTAAAGACCAAAGGACCAGTGCCAGTCTTGGGATTGAGATACACTGTTAGAATGAAGGTATGATTGCAGGGCAGAGTGAAGAAGTTGTTGGAATCATTAGAAGAGGTGGCTGGGCAAAGAAATGTGAACTGAAGATGGTGCAAGTTCTGTTAGGCCTCTTGATTGTTGCTCATGGAGTAGTGAGAGCAGGGAGGGCCCCCTGCGGGATGGTGAGGTTCGCAATGGCAGGTGCAGTTTTAGGGCATCACAAAGTTCATTTGAATGCAGGTTTGAGACAAGACTTGACGGAATGGGTTTCTTTTTGAAAGGTTTCAGTGGGGTGACAATGTATTCACTACAGAAGGAATGGTTCTGGTAAGTGTATACTCATACTCAGTCGCTGCAGGTTCTAACGGTTTTGGTTTGTTTTGCGATGATAAGTGGCGGGCAGGGCCTTCGCTGGATAGTTGGTTTAAACAGACAAGTGGCATTATTTATTCTCCTTTGGTAGTAGTAGTGGTGTTTAGATAATGAACTGTGTATAACAGGAGGGTGTCTTTTACCATGGACAATAAAACAGTAGCTGCTTTTGTAAATAGTCATAATGCGAAAGATAAGAAAGTATTGAAGCTCTTGCAAGTATTTCATCTATGGACGTCTGTAATCGAATATGGTATTTCATGCCAGGCAAGTTCTAGGAGCTGACAATAACACTGTGGGTGGTCATAGTGGCAACATATCTGTGAACTGGCACCGGGAACGAAGGATGCAAAAACCAAGATGCCACAGGATCTCTGGGGGGAATTGAGGGTGCTGGTGGAGAAGTTGGAGGCTGCGTCCACAAAGAAGGCGTATATACCAGTGTGGCAGGAGTTCTTAGACAGCAGGTCGAAAAGACAGGGGGCTACTAAGCAAGAGCTGCCAAGTAGAAGGATGATGTGGTGCATTTTATAATGGGCTTGATTTGTAAGAAATTGACAGTGACAACCGCAGGGAAATTGACTGTCGTGTTCTATGGTAAGTTCTTTTCTACAAAACATCAACTGGAGAATTTGGGTGCAGGATATGGGCAGGAGACATAAGGTGACTGATCACAGGAGATTTGGTGTTGAACATTTTAAGGGTGTTGCAAAGGATATGAGAATTTGAAGTGGTATTGTTTGCACTTTTCATGGTATTTTTGTTTTTTGGAGCCTTCAGGATTTCAGACCTATTGGGGATAAGAAGTTTTATTGGATCTGCAGAGGGAGAATGTGGTGGGAGATGGGAGCAGGGTTGGACATTGGTTAAGAAGAGCAAAGACATGAGTAAGGGAAGGGCCAAGATGAGATTAGGTGTCTGGCGAGGGTATGGTAGATACATTTGAGCACATCATTCAGCATGTAGATGGCAGTGTGTTGATGCAGTTGCAAGTAATTGTGCAGGTTGGGTTGGCCAGGTGGAAATTTTGGGAAACGCTCTTTCTGAATAGGCACAGTAATGGAGGCCACAAAATTAGGTTTTCCTGAGGCCGGAGTGTGGAGTCTAGGTAGAGGGAAATCAGAGTGCTGTGAGATTTGCATTAGGCCAGAACAAGTAGCCTTTTGAGTTCTGTGGCAGCAAAGAGGTTCTTTGTGTCATTAAAAGTGTGTTTCTTGATACAGGTTGAATTGTGGGACCTGTTGCGGCTTCAATGGCAATTTGAATCGTTGCGTACATAAACATGGTTTGGCTGCAAAGCAAGCTGAGATGAGGTACTTCGGGTGAGAGCTTAGTTTTGGACAGTGCCCACATTGCAGTCTCTTGGTTGGGAAAGAGGGCAATGTGATGAAAGCCGCTGATGCCATGCCTGTCAGACTGTTTTAAAGTGAGACGTTGCCCTGATCTGTTACTACTTCATTTGGGAGAAAACAATCTGGTTCAGCTACCTGAACTAGGGTTACTGAAAGACAATTGAAGCTGAGTCTCAAACGACTGAAGTGCGCACTGAGAAGCATGAGGCAAGTGACCAGAAGGCCTAAAGCGATTGAGAAACAATGGCGTGGGGTGAATAGGGAGATGACAAGATTTTGTGTGGAACATGGTTAAGGGGCAGTGAAACACAAGCAACTTGTACTGTAAGACCATAGGCTGTTTAGATCAGAGGTGGGGTGGGACAAAGATCCCACCCCACGCAGCGCATGGAAACCCCAGATGAGATGAGGTCCAAAATTGCCAAAGCAGCTATGGGATCAGTTTAAGACCGGAGGGGCTTATGCCCTGTTGTTGAGGTCACTAGTTTCGAATCGGGGAGATTGGACATGAAATCACCTTGGCTTGGTTTTCTTGGGCGGGTGGAGAAATGGCAAGGACATGAACACATAACGCATCAGGCTGTTGCAATCCAGGCGATTCTAACTTGGTGGGGTGGGGCAGGGATCTGGTCAGTGACTGAGGTGGTTTGCTATCATTTATTTATTGCTGTATATAGAAAGAACAAAGCCCGGGGTATTATAGTGCTTTACAAGAAAAAAAGTTCAACCAATCGCCAAAAACCAAACATAAAAGCAATAAATGAGTTACATAACTTGTGGG
The DNA here is from genome assembly GCF_964204655.1 of Triturus cristatus. Taxonomy (NCBI): domain Eukaryota; kingdom Metazoa; phylum Chordata; class Amphibia; order Caudata; family Salamandridae; genus Triturus; species Triturus cristatus. Next base: position 221,975,218 of record NC_140594.1, on the reverse strand, counting down.
CATTCGAACACTTAACAAGAGGAACAGGTTAGGACAATCTAAGCAAACCAGTGTGAGTGATTAAAACAGATATGGAAAGGGGCTAGGAGACTTTTAGGTCACGGGTTCTTCATCAACCAATCCAAAGTGTTCAGCAGAAGCGATGTAAGTTCCTTTGTAAATGAGGCACGATTGGGGCTCTTGTGGTGGGCTAGAGGAAGTGAGCTCCATATACTTTTTTAATGTTTTTTTTTATTGTACATTAACTTATGCAAGACCATTTGTGAAATCACCTTGTCAGGAACAAGTACATATCCGGTTACAAATCAATGACAATGTAACATTCTACTCCCCACCCAGAGATCGAAGTGTGCAGGGGAAGGGGGCAGCGACATTCCCAAGCTTTATTAAAAGTGATCAAAACTGTTTCCATACTTTTGGTTTTAAAAAACACAACCGTTCCTGGACCGTTGATGTGCGTTAAAGGAGAGTTAAGTGAGAGAAACGCGAGGCAGCTAAAGAACAAACGAGTCTTTTCTTCAATTTGCCTGCTACCTGAAAGAAATGTATATATGCGCAGTTGGTTAATCGTCCGGGTCCACCTACCAAAATCTGAAGTGATTGCATTGACCAACCGAGCTGTTTCTACGAGATAAATGCATTTCTCACAAATAAAGGTAAGTTGTATTTATTTTTCATTATGGTGTGCGCATTATATTTTCCATGCATTTACCCGTAGATGAAAGTCCAGAATAAATGTTACATAATATTTAGTTTTTTTCTAGCCACGTCTCTGACAGCACCCCTTATTCGCTGACCACGCCCATGCCCCCAATGTGCCGAGGATCACAGTTCCCATACTTTTCTTTATCTGCTGTACGCGCTGTAGCAACACGCTCCTTTGACATGCATTCTGATAAGACAAACAAGTGCATTCCGTGTTATCCTATACAAAGTGCACTAGTCCGGCCTGTCAAGAGACATTAAGAGACGTTATGTGACCTGACAGTCATCCGTCGTCATCAGATTCTGTTCCCTCACGGCTTCCATCTGTCCATCTGCCTGGAAAGGGGCGTAGCTGGGGGGCGTGAGGGTGTTTGGGATGTGACACCCCCTAATAAATGGATTCTGTGTGTAGTTGGGTCCAGGGGCTATTTGAGTCTGTGGTTGGGTTTTTACTCGAATTGGCAGCCCTCATAGCAGACACACGTCCCTGTGAAACTTTTCAGAGTTTATACTCACCTACCCCTCCTCTGCCCTCTCACACAAATCAGGCAAAGAATAAAACAAAGACCTGGGTGGCTGTTATGTGGCGAGAGAAGCCTTTTCAATGTAAAACTATTGTCATCCATTTTCCTATTTCAATTTCGTTGGTCATTGGGAAATCTCTGCTCTACACCCCCCTAATCTAACTGACTAGGCGACACTCTTGGGCGTGGAGTATGAATTTATTATTTGCTACCCAGTGTGTGATATCTTCGTATGTTTTTTTTTGTCTTTCCTCTCTTCTTTTAGACCGTGTTTATCAGCGAGCTCTTGCTAGGTCCGATCCTTCCTCCATGCTAAGGTTGTGGTTCCAATGTACAGCTATACATCTTTTAGCCAGCACCAATCTCAGCTATGGGTTGAGTGTTTTTTGTTCCATTTCGCCCATTCACATCTGTGTTCTTCATTTTTTATTTCATCATTTTACCCTAATGTAGTTAAGAACAGAAAACATTTGTGCAATAAAAGCACTTTTCGATTAATTCAATAAGCGAGCTTTAAAAACATACTTTATTTTATATTAGAGTGATATGAAAAGAAAGACTGGTCTGGGGATTGTCATGCAAATCGCAGACCTAGCTCTTCAAGGAGTATCTCAACAAGCATTGATAAATAACCTCTCTGGGCCTCGGCTTGCAGTGCTGCTGCCATGCTGAACTGGTTCTGCTAGGATGGGGCATTTGCACTCCCGCTCCCTTGTAGATGCACTCAACATTAATACATAATATCCCCCGTGCACTCCACTGGTTCCCTCAGAGCCTGGATTTCTCTCTACTTTTTCCTGGGCCCTGTGCCTCCATCCCTTGACTTCACTTCTCCCCACTAGTCGGGTCCTGGGCTGCTCTCCTCCCCCCATGGGTCGTGTACAGCTGAGCCCCAGACCCTGTGCTGTTTTCCACTTAGATGCTGTGGTGCATCTTAACCCTGCATTGCTCAAACACCCAGGCCCTTCATTCCTCCCTTCCTTTAAACCCTGCACAGCACAGTTAATATTCTCTGATAATTCCACTCCTTTTAATTCTGAATAGTGAAATGATTTTCAACCAGAATCACTGACCGCACAACCCAGGTACAGCTTGGGGCCGCAGCAGTGCAGCCTCCACTTGGGCTCTCATCACACGTGGTGGGATGCACCACCACTAGTAATGATTCAACACAGTGTGTGAAAACGATTAGTTTCAATTACGTTGCTACACAATCGCCCATGTTCAAGGAGCGTGTGCCGCCGATGATCCACACATCAATACACATGATTTGGATCAATAATCCCCCTCCAGATCCTTCATTTCTATTCCTAAGCTGCACAGCGGCGCCATTCGTCTCATCCACGTCACAGCGTGTGCTTCATCAGGGGTCAGATCTGCTATCGCCTTCATAGCTATATCAATCTCAGCCGCGGGCATCCATTGTCGCATTCTTTGTCTTCTCTCTTGATTCTCTGATCCAAGGGTTTCACTATAGCAATATCACCCTGTCGCTCGCCGTCCGCGCGTTGCCACTCTGAGAGGTGCCTGTAACTGATGGATGACAACTGTGTAAGGGCTTTCATCAAGGGCAGCGCTAATAATTTTGATGGCAGGCCGGCTGTCGTTCCAGGTGTTAATAAATGTTATCAGCATTCTCACTTTTCCTTCTGGCCATAGTCAGAATATTGATTTTTTTGTGTCTAGTTCTTTTCAATTTCTCCGTCCTTCTGCAAGTTAACAAAAGCACTTTTAATCAATATATACATCTCACCCTGCCTGTAAATTGGTTACATCATTTGCACGCTGAGATCTCAGCTGAAGTGGGACTACGTAGTGAATCATGATATCCAGGAAGAGATCCCTGTGATCCTGGCTGGTTATCAAAACTTAATGAGTTTCCCCAAGAAAGTCTTCACTATCAGCAGATTGAAGGTGTGGAAGTCATTCTTTGCCATTTCTTTCCTCCAGCAATGAAGCAACTTTTACTGTTTGCGGAGCCAACAAGGTGCCCCGCAGCTGATCCTGGTACCCTGGCTTTCGTAATCCTTGCAGCCTGTACCGTGGCTGAACTGACCGTCTTGTCACTCGAGGTCTTCTCGGGTAGTCTGTAGGCTAGTGGGAGTTTTCAGGTTAGGCTGGTCTTCCACCATCTATCCATGCTCCCCTGATCCAATTCTTCTCGCAGCCTCCTGCAGCTTGGGGCTGGTTTCATTGGTTTTGCCAGAGATGATTTTGGTTTCTAGCCCAACCCTGCCATCTAGTCCTGATTTGCCTCTAACTGGCTCTATCCTGAATTTGAGAATGAATCTTCCTGCCACTATCAGTTTCTCCAAAAGAGATCTCGCTGTTGAAGAAGAGTGCATAGCGTCCAGCAAGCAGTGCCATTATAAGTGCAAGGGATATTCAACCATGGCAACACAATGAGGGAGCCACCGCCTGTATCTCTGCCATGTGCACCAAGGAATGGGTTTGGGAATATTCTGCGAGATTTAATTCACAAATATGTGTTTGCTTTGCCAAGAAAATGTCTGTAACCACAAATATTCAGCATTCAATTTGGAATTTTATATCCCACCACAAACTTGGGATGAGATTTGTGTGAGTCAGACAAATTCACAATATTTTAAGTCTTGTAGGTGAAGGGCAGACCATCCAATGGCTAGTGTATGTTTTTTTTCTTCCTAACCCTGCTGGGAAGGGCAGCCCACATTAAGTTTTCTCTTCATTTCAGCCCTATAGCTCAAGGCAGACCCATGCCAGGCAACACATCCTTTTCAAAGAACTGTTTCACTTATTCTGCATAGCAGTGTTAGGCCTTCCAGCAATGTGTGCTCTATATTCAAGGCATTTTGGGCACAGTAAACCGTCATTGCCTGCTGCTGTATTATGACAACAGCCATATTGCCCTGGGGGTGAGGGGTTGCCACTATCTCCTAGGGCTCAAAGGGAACACATATGTAGACTGCTCTGAGGGGGCATGCCCTCCATCACAGGCAATACCCTAAAACATGTGATCCCTTTCCTATTGGGGCTGTAGGGAATAAAACAAAATACACACACTGTCCTGCAAGAGCCCATCCTTCCTTTGCTGCAAGCCCTAAAACAGCTAGAAATACTGCCTTGCACCGCCTGCGCCTGCTCTCCCCTGCAGGCTATACAATATATTCAGATAACAACTGCAACCCCGACTTGGGCCCCATACTTTAAAGAGATAAATGCAGGTAATTCGATTTTTGACAGAAATAGATAACCCGGACCTTCCACAGGGCTTGGTTTGGAGGCTGCATTATATTCATCCTTTGAACACAAGTTGGTCGCACACTGCTCGTCACACCAGCAAGTTGCCCCAAAGGACTGTGGTGAATGTAGTGGCGACGGCGGGTACGCCTATGTCACGATGTGTAAAAAGAAAACAGTATGTGTTGCATTTAGCCATCCCTGGACACGTGTTTCGAGGTAGTTGCCTCTCGTCAGCAGGGAGCAGGACAATGTAAAGGGGTGTCGAGTGGACTGCCAAAATGTAATTAAAACAGGTCAAATACCTCTCATGGCGCGCAGGTGCAGAACCAGGGCTCGTCAGCCCGTTAGCTCACGGGAGCCGTAATAATTTGAACACAAGTTGGTCGCACACTGCTCGTCACACCAGCAAGTTGCCCCAAAGGACTGTGGTGAATGTAGTGGCGACGGCGGGTACGCCTATGCCACGATGTGTAAAAAGAAAACAGTATGTGTTGCATTTAGCCATCCCTGGACACGTGTTTCGAGGTAGTTGCCTCTCGTCAGCAGGGAGCAGGACAATGTAAAGGGGTGCCGAGTGGACTGCCAAAATGTAATTAAAACAGGTCAAATACCTCTCATGGCGCGCAGGTGCAGAACCAGGGCTCGTCAGCCCGTTAGCTCACGGGAGCCGTAATAATTTGAACACAAGTTGGTCGCACACTGCTCGTCACACCAGCAAGTTGCCCCAAAGGACTGTGGTGAATGTAGTGGCGACGGCGGGTACGCCTATGCCACGATGTGTAAAAAGAAAACAGTATGTGTTGCATTTAGCCATCCCTGGACACGTGTTTCGAGGTAGTTGCCTCTCGTCAGAAGGGAGCAGGACAATGTAAAGGGGTGCCGAGTGGACTGCCAAAATGTAATTAAAACAGGTCAAATACCTCTCATGGCGCGCAGGTGCAGAACCAGGGCTCGTCAGCCCGTTAGCTCACGGGAGCCGTAATAATTTGAACACAAGTTGGTCGCACACTGCTCGTCACACCAGCAAGTTGCCCCAAAGGACTGTGGTGAATGTAGTGGCGACGGCGGGTACGCCTATGCCACGATGTGTAAAAAGAAAACAGTATGTGTTGCATTTAGCCATCCCTGGACACGTGTTTCGAGGTAGTTGCCTCTCGTCAGCAGGGAGCAGGACAATGTAAAGGGGTGCCGAGTGGACTGCCAAAATGTAATTAAAACAGGTCAAATACCTCTCATGGCGCGCAGGTGCAGAACCAGGGCTCGTCAGCCCGTTAGCTCACGGGAGCCGTAACAATTTGAACACAAGTTGGTCGCACACTGCTCGTCACACCAGCAAGTTGCCCCAAAGGACTGTGGTGAATGTAGTGGCGACGGCGGGTACGCCTATGCCACGATGTGTAAAAAGAAAACAGTATGTGTTGCATTTAGCCATCCCTGGACACGTGTTTCGAGGTAGTTGCCTATCGTCAGCAGGGAGCAGGACAATGTAAAGGGGTGCCGAGTGGACTGCCAAAATGTAATTAAAACAGGTCAAATACCTCTCATGGCGCGCAGGTGCAGAACCAGGGCTCGTCAGCCCGTTAGCTCACGGGAGCCGTAATAATTTGAACACAAGTTGGTCGCACACTGCTCGTCACACCAGCAAGATGCCCCAAAGGACTGTGGTGAATGTAGTGGCGACGGCGGGTACGCCTATGCCACGATGTGTAAAAAGAAAACAGTATGTGTTGCATTTAGCCATCCCTGGACACGTGTTTCGAGGTAGTTGCCTCTCGTCAGCAGGGAGCAGGACAATGTAAAGGGGTGCCGAGTGGACTGCCAAAATGTAATTAAAACAGGTCAAATACCTCTCATGGCGCGCAGGTGCAGAACCAGGGCTCGTCAGCCCGTTAGCTCACGGGAGCCGTAATAATTTGAACACAAGTTGGTCGCACACTGCTCGTCACACCAGCAAGTTGCCCCAAAGGACTGTGGTGAATGTAGTGGCGACGGCGGGTACGCCTATGCCACGATGTGTAAAAAGAAAACAGTATGTGTTGCATTTAGCCATCCCTGGACACGTGTTTCGAGGTAGTTGCCTCTCGTCAGCAGGGAGCAGGACAATGTAAAGGGGTGCCGAGTGGACTGCCAAAATGTAATTAAAACAGGTCAAATACCTCTCATGGCGCGCAGGTGCAGAACCAGGGCTCGTCAGCCCGTTAGCTCACGGGAGCCGTAATAATTTGAACACAAGTTGGTCGCACACTGCTCGTCACACCAGCAAGTTGCCCCAAAGGACTGTGGTGAATGTAGTGGCGACGGCCGGTACGCCTATGCCACGATGTGTAAAAAGAAAACAGTATGTGTTGCATTTAGCCATCCCTGGACACGTGTTTCGAGGTAGTTGCCTCTCGTCAGCAGGGAGCAGGACAATGTAAAGGGGTGCCGAGTGGACTGCCAAAATGTAATTAAAACAGGTCAAATACCTCTCATGGCGCGCAGGTGCAGAACCAGGGCTCGTCAGCCCGTTAGCTCACGGGAGCCGTAATAATTTGAACACAAGTTGGTCGCACACTGCTCGTCACACCAGCAAGTTGCCCCAAAGGACTGTGGTGAATGTAGTGGCGACGGCGGGTACGCCTATGCCACGATGTGTAAAAAGAAAACAGTATGTGTTGCATTTAGCCATCCCTGGACACGTGTTTCGAGGTAGTTGCCTCTCGTCAGCAGGGAGCAGGACAATGTAAAGGGGTGCCGAGTGGACTGCCAAAATGTAATTAAAACAGGTCAAATACCTCTCATGGCGCGCAGGTGCAGAACCAGGGCTCGTCAGCCCGTTAGCTCATGGGAGCCGTAATAATTTGAACACAAGTTGGTCGCACACTGCTCGTCACACCAGCAAGTTGCCCCAAAGGACTGTGGTGAATGTAGTGGCGACGGCGGGTACGCCTATGCCACGATGTGTAAAAAGAAAACAGTATGTGTTGCATTTAGCCATCCCTGGACACGTGTTTCGAGGTAGTTGCCTCTCGTCAGCAGGGAGCAGGACAATGTAAAGGGGTGCCGAGTGGACTGCCAAAATGTAATTAAAACAGGTCAAATACCTCTCATGGCGCGCAGGTGCAGAACCAGGGCTCGTCAGCCCGTTAGCACACGGGAGCCGTAATAATTTGAACACAAGTTGGTCGCACACTGCTCGTCACACCAGCAAGTTGCCCCAAAGGACTGTGGTGAATGTAGTGGCGACGGCGGGTACGCCTATGCCACGATGTGTAAAAAGAAAACAGTATGTGTTGCATTTAGCCATCCCTGGACACGTGTTTCGAGGTAGTTGCCTCTCGTCAGCAGGGAGCAGGACAATGTAAAGGGGTGCCGAGTGGACTGCCAAAATGTAATTAAAACAGGTCAAATACCTCTCATGGCGCGCAGGTGCAGAACCAGGGCTCGTCAGCCCGTTAGCTCACGGGAGCCGTAATAATTTGAACACAAGTTGGTCGCACACTGCTCGTCACACCAGCAAGTTGCCCCAAAGGACTGTGGTGAATGTAGTGGCGACGGCGGGTACGCCTATGCCACGATGTGTAAAAAGAAAACAGTATTTGTTGCATTTAACCATCCCTGGACACGTGTTTCGAGGTAGTTGCCTCTCGTCAGCAGGGAGCAGGACAATGTAAAGGGGTGCCGAGTGGACTGCCAAAAGGTAATTAAAACAGGTCAAATACCTCTCATGGCGCGCAGGTGCAGAACCAGGGCTCGTCAGCCCGTTAGCTCACGGGAGCCGTAATAATTTGAACACAAGTTGGTCGCACACTGCTCGTCACACCAGCAAGTTGCCCCAAAGGACTGTGGTGAATGTAGTGGCGACGGCGGGTACGCCTATGCCACGATGTGTAAAAATAAAACAGTATGTGTTGCATTTAGCCATCCCTGGACACGTGTTTCGAGGTAGTTGCCTCTCGTCAGCAGGGAGCAGGACAATGTAAAGGGGTGCCGAGTGGACTGCCAAAATGTAATTAAAACAGGTCAAATACCTCTCATGGCGCGCAGGTGCAGAACCAGGGCTCGTCAGCCCGTTAGCTCACGGGAGCCGTAATAATTTGACACAAGTTGGTCGCACACTGCTCGTCACACCAGCAAGTTGCCCCAAAGGACTGTGGTGAATGTAGTGGCAACGGCGGGTACGCCTATGCCACGATGTGTAAAAAGAAAACAGTATGTGTTGCATTTAGCCATCCCTGGACACGTGTTTCGAGGTAGTTGCCTCTCGTCAGCAGGGAGCAGGACAATGTAAAGGGGTGCCGAGTGGACTGCCAAAATGTAATTAAAACAGGTCAAATACCTCTCATGGCGCGCAGGTGCAGAACCAGGGCTCGTCAGCCCGTTAGCTCATGGGAGCCGTAATAATTTGAACACAAGTTGGTCGCACACTGCTCGTCACACCAGCAAGTTGCCCCAAAGGACTGTGGTGAATGTAGTGGCAACGGCGGGTACGCCTATGCCACGATGTGTAAAAAGAAAACAGTATGTGTTGCATTTAGCCATCCCTGGACACGTGACAGCATACTGGCCTCCCTTCCCCGGCCAGACGAGGTCACATCCTCGGGGGATAATTCTAATTCTACCGCCCAACTTAGGTTGCAATCGGCGGAGCTGGCCTCCCTGGGTCCGGTCACTGAGGAGGAAGTCTTGATGGCTTTGGGGTCTATGAAGAGTGGCTCTCCGAAAGACCCAGTACCTATTAAATATCTTAAACTGGTGTCATCTGTAATAGGTGGCCCTGTGACGGACCTGATAAATTTGTCTCTTGTTCAGGGGGTAGTTCCCCCTAGTTGGAAAGGGGCGGTGGTTAAGGCCCTTTTGAAAAAACCTAACCTTGATCCCGCCGACCTCGCCAACTTTCGGCCTATCTCCTTGTTACCGGGTATCAGTAAGGTGGCTGAGAAGCTGGTGAACCGCCGCCTTTCGGACTTCTTGGAAACCAACTCCCTTCTGGGCGACTCCCAAACGGGTTTTCGCCCTGGACAGGGGACTGACACCGCCCTGCTGGCCGTTGTGGAGAATGCTAGGAGCATGCTGGATTCGGGAGGCTCAGTGGCAGTGATCCTCCTGGATCTCAGCGCTGCTTTTGACACCGTGGACCATCAGGTGCTTCTCCAACGGCTTTCGGGGGTAGGGATTACGGGTTTGGCCCTTAAGTGGTTCGCCTCCTTTTTGGAAGGTCGCTCATTCGAGGTCTGGGAAGGCCAGGAAAAATCATCTCCATCACCTCTCCAGTGTGGTGTGCCACAGGGCTCTTCATTGAGCCCCACCTTATTTAACGTCTATATGGCCCCCCTGGAGAGTGTGGTACTGCCGCTGGGTATTAAAATCATCAGCTATGCTGATGATACTCAGCTGGTGGTCGGCCTCTCCCAGTCGGCGCACCATCCCGACCGGCTGCACACGTGCCTTGGTAAGATCTACACGTGGATGTGCAGCTCAGCCCTAAAGTTAAATGGTTCCAAGACGGAACTGATGCTGCTCGGGAACTCTTCTCCATCTTTGTCCCCCAGCAGCTGGCCTGACTGTCTCGGACCGGTACCCCCCCCCAAGCAGGAGATCAAGAGCCTGGGGGTATGGCTGGAGCAGGACCTGTCGTTCAAAACCCATGCCAAAAAAACTGCTGGCGTGTGCTTCGGCCTGCTCCGCTCAGCCCAGAAGATTCTGCCTTTGCTCCCAGTAGCCACTCGTAGGCTTCTCATCCAGGGACTGATCATCTCGCGACTGGATTTCAGTAATGCGCTCTTCCTGGGTGCTCCCGAGGCTACTCTGAACAAACTTCAGCAAGTACAGAACGCGGCTGCTAGGCTCCTGACGGGTCTCCCCAGACGTCAATCTGCCCGTCCGGCGTTGAGAGCATTGCATTGGCTTCCGGTGAGGGACAGGGTAAAATTTAAGTCACTCTGTATCGCCCATAAAGTTCTGCATGGGGTAGGCCCACCGATTCAGGAGGAATTGGTCCAGCCCTACAAGGCCCCTCGTTCTCTCCGCTCTGATCATCAGCATCTCCTCCAGGTTGGCAGAGTGAAAAAGGCAAGAACCGGTGGCAGAAGATTTTCAATAAATGTGGCCTCTCTGTGGAACTCACTGCCCCTACAGCTGCGCTCGGAAGCCAGTCTCCTTCGGTTCCGTAAACTTTTAAAAACTTTTCTGTTTTCTGTGTAATCCCCTCTTTTGTGCGGTAGCAGCATGTGCTGGCAAGCGCTGGGATGCCGATTGGTAACCAGGCGCTATATAAAACTCGGTAATAATAATAATAATAATAAATAATAATAATAATAATAGTTGCCTCTCGTCAGCAGGGAGCAGGACAATGTAAAGGGGGCCGGCATTAGGGTTTAGGGCTCCGGGCTAGGGCTTAGGGCTCAGCTTTAGGGCTGAGGGCTGAGGGCTAGGGCTGAGGGCTTGTTTCTAGGGTTTAGGGGTAGGGTTGAGGCTTGTTTCTAGGGTTCAGGGGAGTGTGCGTTGTTGCGGTTAGGTGTTTAGGGTTCAGGGGAGTGTGTAGGGTTAGGAGGTAGGGTTGGGGTGGTGTCTAGGGTTAGGAGGTAGGTTTGGGAAGGTGTCTAGGGCTTAGGGTTGGAATTGCTAGGGTTCCCCCGAGTTTAGGGCTCAGGGCCCGATTCAGTTTCGTTAATATTGGTGTTTTGGAAGGGTTTGGGTTGGTCTGGCTGGGTTGTGGTTGGTCCGATTTGGCTGGATTTGGTTTGGACTTGTGTGGTTTGGTGTTGGGAAGGTTTTCCAGTGGTTTGGCAAAAATCGATCCAGATTTGGCTGATTTTGGTGTGACGAGCAGTGTGCAACCAACTTGTGTTCAAATTATTACGGCTCCCGTGAGCTAACGGGCTGACGAGCCCTGGTTCTGCACCTGCGCGCCATGAGAGGTATTTGACCTGTTTTAATTACATTTTGGCAGTCCACTCGGCACCCCGTTACACTGTCCTGCTCCCTGCTGACGAGAGGCAACTACCTCGAAACACGTGTCCAGGGATGGCTAAATGCAACACATACTGTTTTCTTTTTACACATCGTGGCATAGGCGTACCCGCCGTCGCCACTACATTCACCACAGTCCTTTGGGGCAACTTGCTGGTGTGACGAGCAGTGTGCGACCAACTTGTGTTCAAATTATATTCATCCTTACATGGTTCTTTTAGCCATCTACATCATTGGTTCCGACATCACACATCAGTGCCACCCAGGTAAAAGCCTTGGGGATGTGGGACAATGGCTCCTTTGGCACTGCCAGGGTTGCAACCTGGGACCCTCAAGTCAAACTACAGATATTTGCAATGAGCAACCTTATTCACATTGAACTTGAGGAAACTTTTGACATTCGATTTTCATTTCATTTCACCTGCAGTTGCTATAGTGTAGTGTAGTTCCTATATCCCTGATAGGCTCTGCGCATTGGAATAACATACACTAAAGATTTGAAATAGGACTAAGGTCAGTATGTCTCTATCGAGTATATTAAACTTAATTACTTGTGTGTACCAGCTAACTCAGAGGTCACAAGAAACTTCTCGAATATACAAGAAGGGATTAGTCTCTGACAACCGCATAAACATGACAACTTTGTTTCCCTTTAGAATCGGAACAGTCTCAGAATTGTGGAAACAATAGATAACAGTTTCACTCAGTCAATCGTGCATGCTTCGTTTCTATAGAGTTGCACAGAAATAGAGAGACGGGCGTTTTCAATAAAAAGGGTTCATTGAACAGTCTTATTTCTCGTGCAAGAGATATGAATTGCTACAATCTTAAGACAGACTGTGAAGTACAATATGTACGAGGTTAGCAGTAAGATAAAATAATACTGCAATAGCATGGTTTGTAGCTATGACATATATTAATTGTGAGAAGTTGGCCTGGCTTATGCTGGTCACTAGTTTAAGTGGCCACCTTGCACCAGTCCAATTCGGCTCTTATGGTAGATAGGTTTAAGACAACCTTTTAAAGAAAGCTATCCTAGTGGTAGCTGTGGAGAGCAGCCTTCAGGCTAAGTCTCAGAGGAATGAAAAGCAGCTTGTTTTACCTTATAATCTCTTGAATCACTAAATGAAAGGACACCACACAGGTATATATATAAAATATATATGTATTTATTACTAGACACACTCTACTAATCTCTTTAAGAGATTAGAAGTCAAGGACATATGCACAAATCAATGTTTCACAACAAATTAAGCACTTATATGGCTGGGGCCCTAGGGGTGTACCAGACCATATACTAAAAAAGAGGTATAAGAAGAACGACTTGAGAAGGTCTTCAGAAGCGCTGGGGCCTCACTAATCCACCCAAGGCAGGTAAGTAAAGGACCCACGGGAGACGCATGCAGTGTGAGAACACAGCCACAGATCCCAATAGACTTCAATGGAGCAAGTCGCGGTTGGAATTTTATAGTTTTAGGATACTTCGGGAGAGTCTACAAGCAAGTCACTTACAGGGTAAGTAGTTCTAGAGCCAACACACACAGGAGCACCAGAGTACTCGAGTTACCTCACCCAGGGAAGCCGGGTGCATAGGTGTCTTTTGGTGTCGGGTTGCGGCGTCGTTTTCAATGGGAGCCAAAGAAGACTTGCTGCTTGTGAAGACAGAAGAAGTGTCCGGTGGAATCCAAGGCTGGATTCGGAAGAAGGAAGACCTGAAAGGAGGCGTCGACGACAACCAGGAGCTGGATTCGGAGTGTCCCACGAAGTCTGCAGCTTACTGAGGTGTCATCAACCGGATTGGAGCCAACAAGTCTTGGCAACAGCAGGTCTCGTGGAAAGTGAAGAAAGTCAGCAGTGTAGACCAGCAAGGTCTGAGGTACTCACCCAGCAATGGTAAGTCAGGGCAGGCCTGGAGCAACCAGGGGAGCCCTTTGGTTCTGTGGAAAAGTCTTCAGAGGACCCACAATCCAACCGGCAAGGGATCGCAAAGACGCCTCAGGAGGATTCGCTTCACAGGAGCCCATGACCACTCGGGATGAGGTAGGCCTCTGATCTTGAATACAAATCCTGCTGGAGGCTTGGACCACACGTGGTCCAATGTACAAGTTTGTAGAACGTCGTGAAGGGGTTGCACTCGACAATAGTGCATGGTACCCGGGTATTGCTGTTCCTCATCACTCGTGGGGTCCACTTGCCTCAGCTTCGCTGGAGACTCACGATGGACATCGAGAAGTCAGGAAATCTACTTTTGGGGCTGCAGGGACTTCGGACTCTGGCGGGAGCAGGAACGTTTGCAACCATTGATGCAAAGTTTTGGTGCCTGCTAAGCAGGGAAGTCACTCCTTGACTCCAAGGGAGATTCTTCAGTTTTCCAAAGGTAGTGGAACGTTGAAGATCCAGGATTCTTCTTCAGAGCGTTGTCCAGGGATATCTAGTTTGCAATGGCAAGGGTTCCCTAACTTATACTACAAGGAAGGGAGGGACTAGCTCTATGACACCTCCTATGGGAGGGTCAGGAGAGTGGGTGGCTACACCCACTTCCCTTTGTCCAGTTTTGCACCAGAGCAGGGGCAGGTAGCCCCTGAACCGGTTTGAGCTGGCATATGCAAAGAGGAGCCTACTGCTCCCCCAGTGCAGGACTTCAAAGCACTCTAGGAGTGCACCCACCCAGCCCCAATACACTAAATCCTGTCTGGAAGGTGGTTATACCTCCCTGTGACAGGAGGCCTATTGTTGGGCCTCCTCCACTGCGAGTTTCGGTCAGCAGCAGGAGGGCAGCCCAGTGTCTGTGCTGATGGCATCCATTTTGTGATGCCAGGGCTCTTTCAGGAATCTACAGTGTTTCCACAGTGGGTACATGTCTATCCCTCTAGAAGGGTGGGATCATACTCCCACACCAGTTACTGGTGTGGGGGTATGATTCCAAAGCGTTTGACACCAAACACAACATGTTTTGATGCAGCCATCCCAAAGTTAGCATTTACCGCTAGATTATCATGCACTTAAGAGTATATGGTTTAACCGCATCCACAAACAGCTACAGAGAATAGACTCTGAGGGCTGCAGAGGGGCCCTGCTCAGGCAGAGGCACCCCCTCACATGGAAACCAAGCACCCTGCCTTCAGGATTGATAGGGCCTGCCTTAGGGGTGACTGATAGGTTTATATGTGTGTGTAAGGTGAGATATAGGGAACCTATACCTCAGTGAGGAGTGCTAACACTACCTCACCCAGGCTGCAGTAGCAGGCCTGTGGTGTCAGATTTAGTCTGCTTCCCAGGGGTGGCATAATACATGCTGCAGCCCCTGGTAGGCCTGTGAAGTACCTATGCCCTTGGTACCTAAGGTACCATATACTAGGGGCTCATAAGGTACCGCAGTATCCAATCACTAGTGCATCTAATATGCACTCCAAGTTGTTTAGAGAGAACAGAGAGGCTGGGGCCCTGATTAGCAGGGACCCAGCCAGACTATAGCCAGAAACCAGTGTGAACATCAGAAAACAAGCATTTGCAATGCAATCGGTCTCGCCTTTGGGACCTTATAAGTATTTAGCTATGAAGCAAATTATTGTGGGTACAGCAACAATAATTCCAAATAAGCCTAAAAACAATAGTCAATCAGAGATTATACAAGGCGACTTGGTGATTTAGGGCAGTGGTCGAATTGCATTAAAAAAGATGTAAAGGGATCTTTGATATTGTGTGCAATGGGGCAGGGTCAGTGCGTGAGGGGGCAGGGTCAAAAGGTGTGGTTAAAAAAACATGCAAGCAGCTTGCATGTCACTGCTCATTTCTGAGGCAATACTCAATGGGAGCTAACTTGTAAAAAAACATGTGGGGCATGCACAAACTATTAGCCATTTGCAGGCTATGATTTTGGAACGACCCAGACATAAGCCAATCCAAAGCGGTGGAATGGGTCAGACCCCACAAAGTACATACAATGGATCAAATGACAGCTGCGCTGTCTAGGATCGACCAAAAACAGCTTCTCTGGCGATGTAAAGTTAATGAAAATGGGACTTCAGCATTCCTACAACGCTCTGGTTCACAGCCGCAAATGTGTGTAACGTAATTAGCATGGGGGTAAGAACTGGGGGAGAGGAAGCGAGCTTGAAGGCGGGAGATTACCACCCCACATTTTTTTTTAAATCGGAGGGATAAAATCACCCCTCCTCTCTGCCCTCCCAATATCTTAAAGTGAAAACTGCAGATTAAACAGGGGCAGTCGCAACAGGTTTTTCTGAAGTCCTGCTACATATCACATGCCTCCTTGAAGCAGTGCGATTGGTGGAGAAAACTCTGTTGTGAGGAACAGGGAGGCAGTCGGTGTTCTTGTTGTTTTATTGATTATTTAATTGTGACCACTGGAGTGTGGAACCTCTCCTAAAATCCCCCAGTCAAGCCAGCAGAGTAACGCAAGGCGGGCGAGGCTGGTTTATGTTAACTGACTGAGCAAAAGAAACCATTTTATGAAAGGCTTAAGCCCCAATGACAGCAGTTAAATAATCTGCAATAACAGAGAGGGCTCCGAGGTCCTGCAGAGTCTGTTCTTCCAGGAGGCACTTGGAGAAGTGCTGCATGGTTTCAGAGAGGCATGTTGTTCTTTTTGATTTCCAGAGTCTCTGTAAACATTAAAAACAAACGCACAGCTTTCACATCTCATGAGTATGCACATGCATATATGTGTATAGTGCAAGTCTGATTTAAGGAGTGATAAATGTATTTATTGGACTTCGTATACGATCACTAATTAAATACATGAATACCTCCGACCTTTTGTGTTCAAAAGAAGAGAGGGATGTGAGAACATAGTCTCTGCCTGAAATGCACAATGTGCAACCAGAAATCCTGGGCTCAAATGACAGCTTCCCCACTTGACCAAACTGTGATGTGTGGTCATTGCTTTACTTCAATATATTTTTTTTTTTTTAAACATTTTTTATTATTTTCGGGCCAACATCGCAATACAAATCCACAACAGCCTCAGCCCTCCACCGGAGAGTGTTACACCTAACATTGCAATCCGTTGAGCATGAGAAAAGTTACCCTTCCCGCGTGGGCTCCCCCACCCTCTCCCTCCCTCAACCCATGTCAGTGTGCCCCCTCTGCCTGTCCTCCTCCTGATGAGACTCCCCTATTACTATGAATCATGTACGGGTACTCAAACCATTCCCTGGCAACTCGGGCTTTCCCCCATTTCTAGCCACGCCTCATGTGTCCACTTCTCCCCATGGTTCCCCTCCTACTCCCCACTTGCCGCTGCCTCCTGTCGATCGGATGTGCTCCCGTCCCCTCCCGTGTCAGACATCAGCCCCTGAAGTTCCACCACCAACGCCTCCCAGGCACGGGCCGTCGCTAATGCCTTTTCATCATCCCCCCTAAGTGCTAGTTGCAATCGGAGTAAAACAGAAAGCATGACACATTTTGGATAACTAGTGGCAATCACATCAGCCTTGGGGGTATTCTCATATTAAAAAAAAATACGACACTAAGAAATGTTTTTCATGAGATTTGTTTCATGACTTACTTTGTTTACATATTTTTACGGCTTGGCTTGTGCATTAGTTATTAGAGCCAAGCCATAGCCCTGGCACTGTTATTTCCAAGGTAGTCTTAGAGAGAGAGAGAAGGGGCAAAAGCATATCCCACTGATGACTTAAATCAAATCCAAAGAAACATGGTCAGCCAGAGCCCGACAAAATAAGGGAAGAGGAGAGCAGGTACAGCCAGGGGGAAAACAGCATGTGGGGCAGTCTGCCACAACCCACGTGGTGCCTAGTTGGTTAGCAAAAACTAGTAGCAGATAAGCAAAGTAACTGCTCTGAATTATTGAGCTATAGATGGTTTAGGGTCGGGGTAGTTTGTATGAATCCAGATCATGGATAAAAAAACATGTTCGGTTCCACAAGCAGTACATGTATAACTGGCTGCCCGTTACTGCACACCACCGCTTCCAACGCGAATCACATGACATCAGCAGCACTGCTATATCCCAGGATACTCGAAGGCATGGCTACAGGTACGACGAACAATGAGCCCCTGGGAATCGGGCACGGAGTATGAAGCTGCAGACATAAAAGAAGTACCATGCCACGCTTGTGCCGTTTCGTATTAAAAAAATGACAATGCCTTTTATTTATGTTTTAAAAATGAAAACCAAAAATAAAAGGCATTGTCATCTGCAATGTCAATAGCTCAAACTCGCGTAAACGCGAGAACTATTGCATTGCAAATGCTTGTTTTTTCACTTCAACAGGCCTCAAAATACAAGACTTGGCTATTGGCTTTGTCAATGCGCGTTTCATTTTGTGTACAAAACTAAAATCAACCAGGTCAGACACTGGCAAGGAGTCTACCATTTTGCCTATGGGTGTTTAACAAAACAGAGTACAACTGCCAGGGCCAATAAAACAGCTAAGTGGGTTGAGCATCCACTGCATAATAGACTGGGGAGAAATGGTTAGAAGGCCAGAAAGTCCTAATCAGCCTTCTCATGGTCCATCTTTAAAAAGAAAAGTACCACTGAGCTAGTGTGCCTAGCGCCGCCTGACACAAACGCTGCAAAACACTCTAAATGCCAGCTGGAACCGGGCCCACTCTGAGGTACGCTGCCACCCTAGAAGTGCTAGAGGTTACATTTGTGCAGTAAATTGAAGACACATGAGGCCTCTTAGCCATAATGAAAGTTGTTTCCACATGTAAAACTACTGAAATATGCAATCTGTGCGTCACATACAGTGTTTTTTATGTCACATCTGTTCTGGTAATAATGTCGAGTCTGACCTTGCACTGTATTAATAAATGTGTGAATGAGTGTTTGTTTATGAGTACAGTTTTTCTGCATGACATTCTATTGGGCCACATTTATTTTCGCCGCCATGGCACAGACATCTGTATATGCTCGTATGGATGTTTTTACTGTCAGATACATTTAGGTTAAATGTGCAGTATCGTTCAGTAAGTGGCTCCTACGTATGAGGTTGTAGAAATTGCAGCTGCTTGGAAGGATAATGCAAACAGAGCGAAGCATACTATGCCTGCTTCACTTAATAATGTAGCTAGGTAAACGTCACCGATTTATCAATGGTAACTGTGTGAGTATGCCACACAAGGGATGCTCTAACAGTAAGGATACAGGAAGATGATCAGACAGATAAACAACAGATGAGTAACCTCCGTAGCTCAACTTCAGTTAGTTCCAAGTTCTCCAGCAGAAATACATTATCATTATATAAAAAATGTTGATGCAAAACAATCAATAACCTATCACACAGCCTGAGAAAGCTCCTTAAATCATTCATTACATTACAGCCACCGTGAGGAGGAGCCGAAATCTGACCAGAGGCTGCTGACAGGTTGAGCTGCTCAAGGAGTCAAAGCACACACAGAAAATAGTAATCAGGCAATGATGCCTTCAACAAACAAGAGATCAGATGTGACTTTCCACAAACTCAAACAGGTGATGGAACCTTCAAGAAATAAAAACAAGAAAGCGGATCTTCAAAAACACAACTGCTGAATGTTTCTTTCAATAAGCATAAAACGGCAATACCATCCTTTTAGTCTGCACAGACACTTTTGTAATGCTATGCTAATATGTATAAACGGGAATGAAACGCAAAGGATTTTTTTAACTGATGAGGGGGAAGCAAGAGGCAACAGCAACACTGGTTCGCAGGTGGGGGAAGCAGACAACAGAGCGCGAAAGCACAAAGTGAAGTACATGGAGGAGAGCAAACCAGAAAAATGTAATGTGGAGCAGGCGGGAGAATGCAACAAGGGGAACACACGAGGCAGAGGGCAAAATGGAGGGGGACAGAAGAAGCACAAAGGCGACAGAGCTAAACACAGTGGAGGTGAGAGAAGTTCAAGAGGCAAATATCTGTAAACACAAGTGCGCAAATAGAATGCTTAACCCGTTCTAGTAAACCTTACTGTTACTGGTGTCCACGTCTGCCAACGTCACTTTTTCGCATTCATTTTCAACAAGAAAAGCACACCAGAGTGGATGCCTGCTTGTGCCCCGGGGGGACCGTAGACTGCGTGCTTCTACAGCAGCACTGTAGTGGGTCCCTGCTTGTGCCCCCGGGGCACTGTAAAGTGCAAGGTACAACACAGCAATGCCGAAAACACGCGCTGCGCCGGGAATAAAAATGCAGGGATCGGATTGCGTGTGCGTGGCCACTCGTAACCGGGGGTAATACTCCAGGAGACTCAACTTTTTAAACAAGCATTTCCAATGCGCGAGACCTATTGCACTGAAACAGGAGGGTGGGCGGGAAGACACGAGTGGGAGTGGGGGGGCTTGAGGGGGGCTGAGAAGTCAGGGACTGCAGGAGAGGGGTTAGGAAGGGATGGGAAGAAAGTAGTCTGCAGTAAAGGGGCCAATAGCCATGGAAGGATACAAATGACTGACATGGCTGTCATGGGGAGGGACTAACAAGCTTAAAACCAATCGGAAGGCAGCATTTATAACCTAAGCCAATGAAGAAGATGGGCCGGAGAATGGGCAAAGCTTCCCAGAAGCTTCCACACTATAGTGTATACTGCATGCCTCGCAAAGCGAAGGCAGTGCATTTGCACTGCATCGCTAGGCGAGACCTAAAAACTGGGGGCAACATAAGTGCAGATCCTACGCTCCTACATTAATCAAAATACATACATAAATAACATAATGCTAAAATGTGATACTCATCTGATGCTTCTAAATTGTTTTACCCCAGGGTACTTAACCTAAGTGTAGTACAAGGTTTGAAGTAGGTGCTATTTCTAAAGTATAGCTAGCTATATTTTAGTTTAGCCAAGAGTTGCCAAAGGTTTCTCTAAGTTCTAGTCAGCTCCATACCTGAGAATGAGAGAGGTTGGAATCTCTTTTCTGGACTCAATAGTCTAACCCCCACAAGGGAAGTCAGAGAGACCTGGAGCTGGATTCTCTGCGAGGAGGATGACGGCGTCAGGTCAGTGCACCAGGCTGGAACTCGATCTCCTGCCGAACTTGCCGTGGCAAACCGCGTAGTCTCGCTTGGATCGAATCCTCCGGGAGCCACAATTTGCCAAGGCAATTGCTGGTATATTTATACCTTGAAGGTGTCTAGGAATGCCAGTATTGACGTAAAAGTTGGGCAGAGGAACATCATGAATGAACCCCTAAGGAATAGATGTTCATGCATACTTAATGAGTTCTTGGAGAAATCAATATTCAAGCTGGGGGAAATTCCTTAAGGCTTAAGGGTCTGGGTTTCCAAGAAATCGTGATACCTAGAAAAGGAATCTAAATCTACACACAACAATAGTTTTGATGCATACTGTTCTCCTGATGTGTTTATTCTTCCCTTTCTAATCCATGCCTTTTTTCTTACCCTGTGGCCATTCCTGCTAAACATCGTTTACCCCAAATCCGGAACACCGCATGCAATTACAATGGGGTCATTACAACTACTGCATTGTAACAACGCATGCCATTACTCCGCAAGTCGGAACAACGACTTGTAGAGGGGTCACAAGATGTTGGATTTAAAATCCAACACCTTCCCTACTGTTGCACAGACTGGCGTTGGAATAGTAAATTATACTATTCCAACATCCAGCGCCCCCCCAGAGCAAGTCGTTGTTCCGACTTGCGGAGTAATGGCATGCGTTGTAATTGCATGTGGAAAAGAAGCATGCGTGGTAAGGTAGCATATTCGTTTACGTATAATATTTATTCCTCTTACCGACAAGGTTAAATGTCTGATATTTTCTATTCTGTTTTATTTTTACATACAGTTATCATAGAAGGACTAATGTGAACACTTTATTTTACTTCCCCTTAGTGAGCAATATCATCTTCATTCTCTTCCCCTGTCTTAATTATTTAGGGCCTGATTACAACTTTGGTGGTGTGGCAGAGGCCTGCTACGCCAGTGCCCTGCTGCCACACCTCCAAAGCCATACAGACACCGCCCACCAGATTAGGAGTTTTCTCCTGATCTGTTGGGTGGCGCTTTGGCAGTGCAGGCATTGAGCCTTAGAAAGGCTCCGCAATGGGAACGCCAAAGCAAGTTCCTGCACGGCATGGACTCTTAAGTCCGTGCCGTGCAGGAACTAGGCAGGCATGCAGACAGGGGTGCACACCATGTACCCCCCTACATGCATCCCCGTGGACCTGAGGCACAGGGGGCCCGACCCCTTAGTTTCCTCACTGCTAATGTTTTCATGGCGGGCTCACCGCCATGAAAACTGTGGTGGTGAAGAAACTCGTTATATGCTTGGCGGTGCCGCAGCAGCAGCACCACCAGAATATTGCGGGCCTCAGACCATTGCAAGACCACCAGGGATCGCATATCCCTGGCTGTAGCAGTGGTCCCATGGCGGTCTGGCCGCCCAACTAGTAATAGGGCGGTGGGACAAGGAGTGCCCACACCGCCACTATGACTATGGCAGTTGATGGACCGCCATAGTCATTATCAGGCCGTTAGTATTTACCAGTCAGCAGTGCAATTCCACAATGCCGGAATTTGATTGGCTTCTAGCTGGCTCATTCCTATCAAGGAAAGCCATAGCCGGAAGCTGAGACAAGACCAGCTTTAGGGCGGCGTGACCTAAGCAGCCACGCCTGGCTCTGAGCTCAGGAGGGGGAGCTATGTGTAGAATAAACATATGGGTTTAACATCACCTGTTGCAGAGTTCCTTGTGTGTCCAGCAGTATTCAGGTGATAATAAATATGTCAAGTTAACTTTAGTGATTAATGCTTCTTCTGGGGACAGATCAGAGTTGTGTCTAGTGACAGTTTTGACTCACCACAAAGTTGTGCAGAGGGATAATGTGCGTGCTGCAAAGACCGTGTATCATACAGATCACGGAAGTGTATGTTATGTGGATAGTAGACTGGGCTACTGCTTTTGACAGAGATCTTTTTGTTACTTGCAGTTCCTGAATTACAATCCTAATATAGCACCGTGACCTATGAACAAAGCTGCATGCAAACTGCATGGTATAGGTTAGAATGCTATGCCCCGTCTTTCATTGTCTTTTGTTTGAGTAGAAATACAGTCTTATTATGTGAGAGGGGGGCTATGGAAAGAGGAGGGTAACGGTTGGAGGGTGGAAGCAGGGCCGGCTCTAGGGCGGTGCGATCAGTGCCACCGCACCGGGCGCTTACTTGAGGTGGGGGCGGCCTGTTTATGGTTTTAAAAGCACCAGATGCCACGTTCCTTGTCCCATCAATTTTCTGGTGATTAATGTACTTCCTGGACAGAGACCGGATCTTTGTCTGGTAGACGAAGTTTCAACTCATAATAGCGCAGAAAGTTAAATTGCCTGCTGCAAAGAACGTGTCCCATTCAGATCACAAAGTGCATATACTGTAAATAGGTCAATGGGTTATCGCTTTTGTCAGAGAGATCCTTTTGTTACTTGCAGTTTGAGTTAAAATCCTAATATAGAGCAGTGAGCGCTTAACTGTCCTCAAAGAGCTGCATGCAAACTGCAAGGAATATATTACAGTTACAAGTTTCTGCCCAGTCTTTTCTTATCCTAATATTGCAAAAAGAGTTAATTTGGGTAGAAATCAATTATTATTATTAAAAAAAAAACGTTACGTTTTAAATTCTGAATTTGTGCTTTTCCAGACCACACACTCTTAAATGATACTGCCTACCAGTGTGGATGACATGGGACTCCACAGCCATGTAGGCCTCTGTCTTATGTAACATTTTGAGGCGAGGTGGTCATGGCGGGCACCAACAAACATTGTTGCACAGGGCACCACCAGTACTAAAGCCGGCCCTGGGTGGAAGAGAGGGAATCTTTGGAGAAGGAAGTCATGGGGGGCACCAAAAAGGTTGTTGCCCTGGACGCCACCAGCACTAAAGCCAACACTGAGCCCAATAACAGACACTACTCCTTGCTTGCACGTCTGCTTTTGCTTGACACTGCGGGATCACATGTCAAAGAGACCAACCTTTATTCATTGTTGGGGAAGTACTAACAATAAATTCTCACTCCACTGCATTTGAAAGAAATTCATACTGCACCAATATTTTGTTGTCACTATTAATTTGGAACCTCTGTAAAAAAAAAAAATGGCGGCGTCCCCAACATAGACAATGTTGCGTGACCTAAAAGCCTTCTGGGAAAATCATAATATCATGTAAACAGTATTCATAATTACATCCATTCTTTCATAGTCTGATTTAAAGCTGCGATACAGGCCAAGACACCGGGCACTACTGGGTAATTATTGACAAGGTCAAGATGAGAGACGTTCCTCTTCACTATTGCACATCGATCGCTACTTACTTGGAAATTCGTCCCCAAAGATATAAATTGTTTATTTTTTTATTATAGTTGGAAAAGCTTCAGTTCTCTGCAGGACTCCTGTATCGCAGAGTCTAGCACGTTATAAAAGTGAGGGGATTTTTGTAGGTTAATGACTGACCTCCTCCCATCCGTGTTGCTGCCACATAAAAATAACATAAATTATCTAGTTACCTAGGGCACTTTAATAGCATTACAATGTCATGTGTGTGCCCCCGAGAGTTCTGCCTCAGGCAGTTGGATAAATTAACAAAATGATCACACATGTGGGAGAGCAACACTTTGTTTGTGAAATCACACAACTTCTGCCCAATCGAAACATGTTCACCGGCTCCCACCATGTGGGTGGATCCAAACCCCCTCTCTGTGATGGCCACGTAAGTGTCTGGCGACAGCTGTGCTGTCAAGCCAGACTATCACAATAAGTACAGGTCCCCAAAAATGAGTGCTAGAGTGCCCGAGCAGCAACCACCGGCTCAATTTAAGTGTTATATTAGGGAAATGCTCTGTTTCAGTTGAACGATAAACAACAAAATGCCAGTACTGATTTTTCTTTTTTTATACCTTATTTTCAATGCGTCACAAAGAGACAAAACAAATTGACAAAGTTTTTTCTTTTTTCAATTAATGAATACATCAATATTTATTTAAACAACCAAATCAATTAATATCCTATTAAAAAGATCCTAGTAATTCTTTTACATAGCACATAGCTCCCATATTTCATTTTTACACAATTCTCTCATACTACCATTCCCTCTACCTAAAGACATATGACCCCATTCCTATTGGCTGGTCTGATCACATGCACTCCTGAACTCTTGAGCTTTGGAATTTTATATTGAATGTTTTATTAGAAACTGACCATATCTGTCATATCTGTCTTATAACCCGATGCAAATTTACTGATCCACTTGTTTTATCCTAACTTTGGTAAACTATACTAACATTTCTCTATTTGCTCAGCTATCATGATTATTTCTATTCAAGTGAATGTGCATTCTTAATTTGGGATTACTAACGACTAGAGGGGAATCTCCAGAGCAAATAGGGGTTCCAGAAATGCCCAATCCCTGCTACTTGAATCCCCACCTTCAGACCGGAACGATACATGAACCAGCTTTTCTTCGATAGTGCCACAAGAATCTGGAACTCCCAGCCTTCCTTCATCTAACCACCTGCCTAGTAACCTTCAAAATGGACCTCAAGCTCCTCCTTTTTAACACACATCTTGGTTAATTCACCCTCGACCTGATTTAAGCACTCTCCCCACTGTGATCTGACCTGCCCTCATTATACGAATCCACCATCTAAATCAATGCTTTAACTGTGTATTTCTCCTGCCCATTTGCTGTAACTGTTTCTTATGATAACTCCGGCACCCACCCACTGATGTAAATGTCTGAGTTTAATCCCTACTATTGAAACCTGATGTAACCCTTGTATCCTGCTTGTTGTAAAGCTCCCTGATGCCTTTGGGCCTTGTGCGCGATATATAAAATTACAAAAATAAATAAAATAAATGGGAGTACAAACCCTGGTACAGCATGGAATGAAGTTGATTACAAATTATTCTTGAATGGTGTACATCCTTATTTCTCATGTCATGTTTACAAAATCCTAGGTAATGCACAGAAATGAAGAAGTAGGCGCACAAGTAACATTAAACTGTACAAGTAACACAGTACAACATAATCCACAAATAATAACCAACTGGCTGATATTGTCCTGTGATGCTCTGACTTGGAACAAAATGTCTTTTTGGCAGCATATTGAGTGATATCTTTTTCTGATGAGTTTGAAATTCGCTACCACACAGTTATTGTCTTCTTACGCGTCACCTTCAGGAAATGGGAACTTTGGTGTTTTTTCCAACTGGAGGGCTCCCCATGCAAAATAAATAAAACCACTTACTTTGCGCTTGCGGCGATGCAGCAAGTGCAATGTAAGTGGTTTTATTTAATTTTACTTATCCCCTCATCTGTTGATTTTACCGCCACACTGCTTTTACCTGCACCGGCCGCCACTGAAGCTGGATAGTTTTTAATGTGTAGAATGCAATGTAATGGTGTGTGGAGGAGTGAACAAGAATGAAATGGGTCTGACATGAGTATGAGCAAGGAATCACAGATATTGACAAAGGATAATCCCAGTGTGTTGGACCTGGCCTTTTTTGTAGGGTTATCCCCAAACTTTTTGCCTTCTTCCTCCTGTTTTTCTAACCTTGTTTGCTGGCTTTAGGACTCTGGCCACTTTACCACTGCTGCCAAGTGCTAAAGCGTATATGCTCTCTCCCTAAAATGTAAGGTAATTGGTTTCTACATGACTGTCATATTTGAATTACTAATAAGTCCCTAATATAGTGCACTGCGTGTGCTCAGGGGCTGTAAATCAAATGCTACTAGTGGGCCAGCAGCACTGATTGTGCCTCCCATAGGAGTAGCCTTGCAAACATGTCTTAGACCTGCCACTGCAGCGTCTGTGTGTGCAGTTGTAAACTGCCATTTTAACCTGGCACGTGCACCTACTTGCCACGCCCAAACTTTCCCTTTTATTGCATGTAAGGCACCCCTAAGGTAGCCCCATGAGCTGGGGGCAGTGTATGTTAAAGGTAGGACATGTACTGTTTTTTTTTTAATGTGTAGTGAAATACTGCTAATTTCATTTTTCACTATAGCAAAGACTATCTCTCCCATAGATTAGCACTGGAGTTGCCTTGTAACATCTTACAAGTGTATTTGCTAACTGGGAGTTGATAGAAATTTGGAGTTTGGTGTTTCTGGACTCATAATTTAAAAACAAGTTGGTTTTTAAATTGCAGGTCTCAAAATACCACTTTTAGAAAGTTGTCATTTTCTTACTTTAACCATTCTGTGCCTCTGCCTGTCTCTGAATACATGTCCGGGTTAGGATGACAGTTGGGCTGTTTGTGCATTCATTCTAGATAGTCACACAACGGGAGCAGTGTTGTGCCCTGCATATCCCGATGGTCCTTCTACAGGCTGATGGGCCTCCCTGAGCTAAATTGGTGGGAGTAGTTGACACTGACACCTGAATAGGGCTATGCCTATCTTCACACAAAGTCGTCTCCACCCCTCCTGTATTGTGTCTGGAGCCAGGGCAGGGAAAGGTAGGGTTTTGTGCACTACAAAGACTGTACTTTGAAGTTTGCCTACCTCACAGGCAGAAATTGGTATAAGTACTGGCCCTTTCACACCATATCCTCAGAACACTTCTGGATTGAGGACATTCTGCCATGAAGAAGAGCTAGATGGCTGTCAGGAGGGACTGCCACTTTGCTTTGCTGTGTTGTCCTGCTGCTTTGCTGCTTCTGTTCTGCAAGTGAAATGACAGGACATTGCTTTCTACATCCTGCTTCCAAGGTTCTCAAAGGTTTGAGTTGAGCTTGCCTCCTCTTAAGCAGTCTCAGAGCCATCAAAGACTTATCCAGCTCTTGCTAACAACACATGGGCTCTTCTGCTGAGGGTCCTATTTTGCCAAGTGGTGCCGAATCCAGTTCTTGGGCCCTTGGAGTTAAGTAGTTTGTGCTGCGACTTAAGAAAAGCAAACCTGACACCGTCAACAATGCCGCTGCCTGCACCGGAGCCGAGGGCACCGCTCATGAAGAGCATGATGCACCGCCCGACTTCCCCCCCGCAGCTGCGGTTGTCGTCAACAGCAACCTATTGACTCCAATGCTGTCATCGAGGTTGCTGCATGCACTGGAGTCAAGAGCACTGCTCATGAAGAGCACAACGCACTGCCCCGACTTACACCGCAGCCCTGACTTCACCAAAGACAGTGCTCCAGCATCGATGCCACGCAGCTGCCTGCACCAAAAATGAGGGCACTGTCCATGAAGAGCACTTGACCTTTGACCCCTCCTCGATGCAATCCACAGTAAAGAACCGGGATACCGCACCTGCCACTGCAGCATCACATCTAATGCAGCAGTAAGCATCCGACGCATCACCTCCCCTGCCCAGCAGTATGGAACCAACACCTCACTTCCCCTGCAACACTAAGGAATGGACAGCGGATCGGCCTCCACAATGCCTCACCTCCCCTGTGTTTTACAACGTCTTTATTTTCTCAACACTTCGAAAGTACTGTACTGGGTTCTGCCCGACTCTGTAACCGGCCCTCGCTCCATCGAGGTCAGACTGTCTTTGAAGTCAACCGCGACCAAATAGCTCCGGTTGGAGCTATTTTTGATTTCTAACAGCTATACTTGATTCAATCTTTTAAAAGTGATATCTTGATTTATGTATGTTGGATTTTTGTTGTTTTGGTCTTGTTTTATTCGGATAAATGTTGTCTATTTTTCTAAACTTTTGTAGTGTTTTTATTGTGTTACTGTGTGTGTGTGTGTACAAACACGTTACACATTGCCTCTGGGATAAGCCTGACTCCTCTGTGCCAAGCTCCCAAGGGGGTGAGCAGAGGTTATCTGAGGTATGTAACTTACTTACATACACTAGGCAACCAGAACCACCATTTTTAATGCAGTGGAAGCAAAAGAAGAGGAATGTTTGTTCATACATGCATGTGGAGCGAGAACAAAGTATACAGGAGCAGTTACATTTCATGATATTGCACTCAAAAGCACATAAGGATTGTGTGGAAAATATTCATATAATCCCCCATATTGACTAGTTAAAAACGTTATTCTTCTATGTTTAATATGGAATTGATAATCAATTGTGATGAAACTTATGTGGTAGGTTAGCACCCAAATAATTTATAATCTACAAATATATCTTTTAAGTAAATGTACTAATTATATATTCCAGGAAAGACTCAGGTATCAAATTGGCTACCGGTGGGAACATTAGTTCAGGCCTTAGGATTTGGTATCAAGTCAATACTTAAGTTTTCTTGTCTGTTGAATGTGTTTGTCTGTTTTTCTGTGTATTTAGATACTTATATCTACTTTGGAAAAGACATTTCCACCATTTTTCATTCTCTCTCCAGGGGATGCACATGGGCAGAAAGGGGATATTTACTAATTTATCCTGCAACACAGGGCAGCAGGCAAAGTTGCTCAATGCCCTGCATGAAAGGGAGACAGTAAAAATGCGCCATATCTACTAAGATATGGCGGATTTCTACTATCTCCTAGAACTGGCACACTGTGTGCTGCTTAATGCCAACGCACGTACTCTTGCACCATGGTACAAGGGTGCCTGCATTACATGCAGGATTGTTTTTGTGTAGGAGGGAATGCTTTTCTGAACGAAACAATCCGTAAGGGTATTTTCCACTTTCTATTTGTGCTACAGAATGCCATAGTAGGAGAACACAAGAAATTTAAGATAAATTAACTGACCTTTTAGATGAGAAAGCAAGAGGTTTACACTAGTGTGACATATCTCATTACCTTCTGAGTGTAAGCACAATTCTTGAAAGATGCCATTTTGGAATGAGAGTACAAAAAATGGATGAGTCAAGAAGACCATGTTAAAGAGTTGTGATAAATCAATGAATTAAGACAGATTTAAAAAGCAAAGCAAACAGAAGGAGATGATGGACAGAGCGCTGAAACTTTTCAGACACACACCCCCAGACACAGATCTGGGTTGAATCCATCATCGTTCTTTAGCTCACTTCGCCACCCCAGTTTGGACCCAGTCATACGCAAATCAGTCTTGACTGTGTGTTTTTTATTTGGATGAGAATTCTCCTAGAACAACTGTTTGTCTCCTGTCAGATAAAAAGGATTTGAACCATGAGAGAGCTGTAGTGGGGAAATCCCTACAGGATGTCTTGTGAAATGAATGCTGCAGAAATATCAAACAGTATCAATACCACATAATTCCCAGCATCCAAGGTCATTTTAATGGTCTCTGAGATGTCAAGTAAGTCCAACTTGGTAGAATTTTGAGGCCTAAAACCAGATTGGTGAGCATGGAGAGAATTGGAGCTTGACATTTCAATTTATGGAAGTAATTGGGATGAACAGGATGGGAGACAAAGGCTAGTGTTGATTGGTGCCTAGCAGGTCCACCCTACCATGGAAAGCCAACATTAAAAGAAGACAAGTACAGGTTTGTGTTTACTGCAACAGAGTACTTGGGCATCAAATAACAGGGAACTGTGTGAAATTAGTAGAGGAACTGATTACTGCAATTTCCAATATGCCAGTGCCAAAACACAGAAATAAATGATTGTCTTTATTATGGATGTCAGAAGTCTAATTGAAATTTGTGAGGAACTAAGGTCATGTTTCAATTGCTAAAAAACAACAGAATTTTCTAATGAAGTAAAGAATGTGCAAAGAATTTAATAACATAAAAAGAGATGTATCTAAGGAGCAAAGCTTACAGTTCTATAATCCCAAATAGTTGCAGCATTGTGACTGATACAAGCAACAGTCAATCAAGCAATTAAAGTTGATGATGAGGAGAAGACTATTGCATTGGCCTCTAGGGCCTAAAAAGACACCACAAGTAATTATTCAGTAACTGAGAGACGACTTTAGATGCTGTTTGGGCAGTTAGTAAGCGCAAATATTGTATTTTGAGGCCCATTTTACGATTAAGACTTACCACAACTCTTTTGGGAGGATTTTCCCAAAAGACATTGTCCCTTTGTCTTTACTTATCCGTTATTGGATTATTATTCTCTTAATGTACAGAATATACCTGGAGTTGAAAACAAAGCAGCAGGCTGTCTATCCAGACTAGTTGGGGAAACCAAGACAACAGAAAAAGGTAATTCACAGTATTTTTGGACAGGGCGATCTGGTGAGATTTTAAGTTGTTACACTTAGAACCATTTTGGAGGGGGAATGGATAGAACAGGTTAGTAAGTACCAGGAAATGTAATAGGTAAAACATAATTAAGGGCAAAAAAGTAAACAATAGTCAAGTAGATGATAGTTGTTTTTTTTTTGTTTTTTTTTTTAAACCTTTATTTATAATTTCCAAGTGAGAAAAGACATTTCGGTCAGGAATATACAGCTCAGCACATACAGAGATCCTTTGAGTACATATGTAACACATTATATCCGTGAAATCAAGCCTCTTTCTCTGAATGTTCGTTAGCAACTATCGACTCTTCCTGGGGTTCATCATGTCCTTTACCGCTGCATTCTTACCCAGTACATCATAGATCAACATGAGGTTCACATCCATGCAGAGGGCACAGGGGCGCATATATGTCATCTGGAAATACATTTCGCCATTCAAAACATTTTTCCCCAGCCCCCCGCTACCGTTCCCTCCCCACCACCCCACGAGATAATACTTCACTGTCCTTATTCTAGATTTCAGGGTGATAATGTGGGGGGAGGGGGGTATTGCTATCATCCCCCTTCGCTGTCCCTTGGTCCTCCAGGGGAGAGTCCATCGTATGTGCCAACAGGTAGTGTGTGAGGGGACCCCATATGTCTATTGGTCTCGAGGATATGGGCAGTGTCTCCGCATATCTTGTAAGTTGGTCCTGACAGTACATCATGTCCTTCAGCCATTCCTTGAACTTGGGGGCTTGTCCTCGGCCCTATTTGCACGCTATTTTGCGTTTAGCCAATAGCAAGGAAAGTGTGACATATCTACGGCGCGCTTTAGGGATTTGCTTCGTGTATCCTAATTGCGCAACTAAAGGGTCGCCCTCCATTGGTAGGTCTGTCATCTCAGCAAGCGCTGCAAAGACCCGATTCCAATATTCCATCACTGTTGGGTACTCCCAGGCCAGGTAGAAGAATCCAGCCCCCGATCTACCGCATCGATCGCAGCAGTCTGTGTCTCGTAACCCAAAGCGGTATAGCCTAGCCGGGGTATAATATATGCGTTGCAGATATTTGTAATGGATTATACGTAGCCGGGCACTTGCCGATATCTCCGCAGTTTGTAAGCAGCAATAGTGCCATTGTTCATCCGTTATATCCCTGCCCAGGTCAGTCGCCCAATGGGTCCGAGGAACACTGTAGGGGTGTTCACACTCTGTTCTAATCAACTCGATACAGGTTAGACACCAGGTGTCCAGGTTTTATGCTCTGCAGCATTTGATGCAGTGGCTTGAGAGGCACCGGCTTTCGTGGGAAGCTTGGGAAAATGGCTCGTATTCCCTGCCGCAGGCGCACGTATAGAAATAGTTCTAATGGGGTGGGTTGTATGGCGCCAAAAAATTGAGCGGATGTGCAAAAGGTCCCATTTCAGAACAAAGCTCCCCAGGTTTGTCTGTGTAAACGAGCACATAATTGCCTAAAACCCTCTTCCTGCAACAGAGATAGTTCTGGGTGATATGTCAGGGGCAGGGCCGCAGAGTAGAGATACGGTACTCCCAGGATCTTCATAATGTGTTGCCATGCCTTTATCGTGCTCGTTATTGTTGAGAGCTCAGCGCTACGAGGGCGGGGTTGTTCATAGATCATTCCATCCAGAGGAATCGGGTCTGCCAGCCAGTGCTCCGCCGCAACTTGCGGCATGCAAGCTGGTGGGTGCACCCAGTAGTATACGTAATGGGCTTAGGCACATGCGTGGTATAGCTCAAAGTCCGGAATATCAAAGCCGCCCTGTGCTGCAGGTCTCGTGAGTGTCGCCCATTGGACCCTCGGCCGCTTGCCGCTTCAAAATAGGCGCGTACTTTCAGATTGCAATGTTTTAAAAAAGGAACGCCCTGGATGGTAAGGAAGGTTCAGAAACCGGTATAAAAACTGCGGCAATACGACCATCTTAATCAGCGAAGCTCTGCCCGCCATTGATAGTGGTAGGGCGATCCATCTTGTAATATTTGAGGTAAGACGGCTTATTGCAGTTCCATAGTTGAGGCGGATCATTTCTTCTCTGTCTCCGGAAATAAGTAGATGATATTTGTAAACATTTTTGGATCATTAAACGTGGCTTAATTACTTACCTACTTATGCCTACTACTCCTCCTGGGGTATTAGTGGTCAACTAGGACTCTCCAGCCATCGTGTTCTTGGGCTTTCTTTCAATCTGACTCTAGTTGTAGCCCATCTTCTTGCAGTCAGCCTCGAGGCCTTGACACCAGGTGTTTTTTGACATTCCTCTTTTCCTTTTCCCTTGAGAGATGCAGACAATTATATGATTTTCAGAGATACTAGACTGATTCCTCCAAGGAGTCCTACAAATATAACACATGGTCTGGCACATGAAGGCCGTTTGGGAATAAATAAAACAAAAGAACTATTGAGGTCAGATTTTTTGTGGCCAGGATTGGATCATGATGTCAACAGGGTAATAAAGGAGCATTCCGAGTCCAACAAAGTGTGCAAGTTTAAAAGTCCTACCTTTTGGAGGAGTGACATTAGATATAATTGGAACCCTAACTGGTAAGAGCAAAAGTTCAGACATTTTAAATAATATGATTGTGAGATGGCTGGAAATTACTTGTGTGAGTGATATTGCCATTACAATGATAATAAAATTATTGGATGAATTTATTGAAAGAAATGGTTTTCCTTTATTGATATTGATTGATAATGGATTCCAAATCACTTAGAATTAGATCAAAAGATTTGTAGATAAAAGGGAAATAAAGCACAAGAGGAGTGCAAAGTAACTAATGGAATGGTTTGGAGGATTTAACCTAACAATCAAGTGTTGCGCGGATTCTGCACATATACAGAACTATGCACAGGAAAACAGGACCTCAGTGAATAGGCGGTGTACCACCCTACCACATTAGTACCCAAAATCCCAAACCGACTAGCTATAGTGTCTCATTCGTTCTCTGTCTACAGCGAAGCTACCAATGATTAGACGGGAATCGCGGGAGCCAGACACTCTTTCGCTCACTCACTCGTGCTTGTCCACAATGCGAGTAATCAGAGACGTGGTATAGTTTAAAATGTTTATTTCAACTAACGCGCTCTATGGTGCAGTAAACGAGCCAATACTAGCAGCAAAATGCATAAACACAATATAGTCAGCATTGTTACAATACCATAGAATACAAACGGGGATATCATGTTATAAAAAACAGTGGAAAAGGACTAAGCGACCTAACCACCCTCCCCATGGCAAGAGATAGTTTATTATAAAAAAGAAGACCTCTGGGCTTTGTCAGCAGACCCCCATACCTCAAGGCCAAGATGCAATGTTCACATCGCAGGACAAGCACAGCTCTTCTCTTCGGAAAGGTGTCTCTCCAAGTGTGTCAAGACATATTGCGCTTGCAATATTAAAGTACACGATTTCCAATAGCGCAACTGTGTGTAGCATGTTATGTCTAGGTGAGGGAGACTGACCAGAGGGGAACAACCTTTACAACGCAACTTTTACAGCGCACTACTTTTACAACGCATTTTTTACAACGCATAATCCATTACAACGCATGACATTACAACGCATGACACTACAACGCATTTTTAAAAACTACCTTTACAACGCATTCCATTACAACGCATACTACCATTACAACGCATACCATTACAACGCATAATATTACACTACACTATCCAACACTTACCCTACTGTTGCACCCCCTGGAGTTAGAATAGTAATTTTTACCCCTATACTATCCAACACTTACCCTACTGTTGCACCCCCTGGAGTTAGAATAGTAATTTTTACCCCTATTCTATCCAACACTTACCCTACTGTTGCACCCCCTGGAGTTAGAATAGTAATTTTTACCCCTATTCTATCCAACACTTACCCTACTGTTGCACCCCCTGGAGTTAGAATAGTAATTTTTACCCCTATACTATCCAACACTTACCCTACTGTTGCACCCCCTGGAGTTAGAATAGTAATTGTTACCCCTATACTATCCAACACTTACCCTACTGTTGCACCCCCTGGAGTTAGAATAGTAGTTTTTACCCCTATACTATCCAACACTTACCCTACTGATGCACCCCCTGGAGTTAGAATAGTAATTTTTACCCCTATACTATCCAACACTTACCCCACTGTTGCACCCCCTGGAGTTAGAATAGTAATTTTTACCCCTATACTATCCAACACTTACCCTACTGTTGCACCCCCTGGAGTTAGAATAGTAATTTTTACCCCTATACTATCCAACACTTACCCCACTGTTGCACCCCCTGGAGTTAGAATAGTAATTTTTACCCCTATACTATCCAACACTTACCCTACTGTTGCACCCCCTGGAGTTAGAATAGTAATTTTTACCCCTATACTATCCAACACTTACCCTACTGTTGCACCCCCTGGAGTTAGAAAAGTAACTTTTACCCCTATACTATCTAATACTTACCTTAAATGCAATTTAATATTATGCGTTGTAATGGTATGCGTTGTAAAGGTAGTATGCGTTGTAATGGAAATGCGTTGTAAAGGTAGTTTTTAAAAATGCGTTGTAGTGTCATGCGTTGTAATGTCATGCGTTGTAATGGATTATGCGTTGTAAAAAATGCGTTGTAAGTGCATGCGTTGTAAAAGTGTGCGTTGTAACGTCATACATCCCTGACCAGAACGTAATAACAAGGGGCATTGTTGTTTAACCTTAAACATCGTGTGCAGACTAAACCTCAGAGCACAGCAGAGAACGTGCAAGGTAGACAGTTCTCATGTGAAAGGGGCACAAACAGGGTCTTGCAAAATATATGCATGCAGTGTCATGCGCAAAAGCAGCCTCATGGCAGCAAAGCTCATGCTAACTTAGCAAATGTTGACAATGGACTTATAAGCCATACCACACCCTCCCCCTGGTCAGTCCATTGTATGTAGGCATAGGAAGAAAACAGAGTTCAAAAAGCGTGAGCAGATATCAATAGGCGTGTCCATAAATTTGGAAAAAGCAAAGACGAAAGTATATATTGGAATAGATAGACCTCTGAGGCGGAAGCCGGAGGTGTAATTTGCTCGTTTTTATAAAACTTTGTGTGAAACTGTGATTATTTGTATTTTAATTCTCTGCACCTACCTGAGCTAGTTGTAGACATTTCCCGCCAGCAGGCACCTACTAACAGCGGATTCTAGCGCTGTAGAAAGGGTAAACATCGGACGCCATCGCTGGTAACGCGAGGCCACGCCCACTCGCTAGGCCACGCCCCCTCCTACCCTATGAAAGCGCTGATTGGAGAGCGCGACACATTGGAATAGATAGACCTCTGAGGCGGAAGCCGGAGGTGTAATTTGCTCGTTTTTATAAAACTTTGTGTGAAACTGTGATTATTTGTATTTTAATTCTCTGCACCTACCTGAGCTAGTTGTAGACATTTCCCGCCAGCAGGCACCTACTAACAGCGGATTCTAGCGCTGTAGAAAGGGTAAACATCGGACGCCATCGCTGGTAACGCGAGGCCACGCCCACTCGCTAGGCCACGCCCCCTCCTACCCTATGAAAGCGCTGATTGGAGAGCGCGACACATTGGAATAGATAGACCTCTGAGGCGGAAGCCGGAGGTGTAATTTGCTCGTTTTTATAAAACTTTGTGTGAAACTGTGATTATTTGTATTTTAATTCTCTGCACCTACCTGAGCTAGTTGTAGACATTTCCCGCCAGCAGGCACCTACTAACAGCGGATTCTAGCGCTGTAGAAAGGGTAAACATCGGACGCCATCGCTGGTAACGCGAGGCCACGCCCATATCCTCTTTCCATAAATGTGCGTCCCACGTAAGCGCAGCGGAAGAGCGCAGCGGGAGCGCCGTTTGCGCGCCGAAGGCGCGCCTAAGGCAAGCCCGTCTGCGCCCGTCCGCGGCCGGACGGGGCGCGGGGCTTCGGACCCTGTCACCTTCAAGTCCCAAGAGAGGCGGTATGATAGACAGGTATTGCTGGATCTATGCCCTAATACTGCACTCCCCTGCAAACACTCTATGGAGGCTATATCGCTACATGGTTGCAACATATGTCCCTTCACTCCTGATAATAATTGCCTCACCACTTCTAACACGAAAGGGCTGCTAAAAGCGGCATTATTGAATTGCAGATCCTTTAGGAAGCATTGTAATCAAATCTATCATCTCCTTGAGGATGAAGAACTCAATATCTTGTTTCTCACTGAGACCTGGTTAGATGAGCATTCTGACCCTGTCATAATTGAGGCCTTGCCACCGGGATACTCCCTCTCCAGACTTGATAGGAAGGATGGTAGAGGTGGGGGTATCGCTATAGCAACTAGGGCACCTTTAGAATGCTCCCTATCTCCTCTTTCGATAGATCATAGTGAAGCAGGCTCCTTTACCATCTTAATAGGGCCGAAATATTCCCTCTCGGGTATCCTTATATACCGACCCCCAGGAAGACTCTATGACTTTACATCTAGCCTTATGGAGGCTACAACTCACCTAGCACTGAGAAAATCCAGATTGCTAGTGTTGGGAGACATGAATGTCCACTTTGACAACCCCCTTGACAATGAGGCAGCTGACATAAAGTCTGATCTGCTCTCTTTACAGCTAGAGCTTAAAAACCAGGACCCAACTCACCAATTAGGACATTTGCTGGACCCCATTTTTGGGAACTGGACTGGAGTACTCCCTCTGGCCCCTCTACCGATACCCTGGTCTGACCATTTCGTGATTCCGATGCAAATACAGATCCCTGCTACCGAACTCAGCTCTGATACTGCTTATCGCTATCAATGTAGAAAATGGAAAAATTTCTCCCTTGACTCTTTTATTAAGAAATTTGATAACGCTGGACCTCCTGGAGGGTCTGATTGTGAAACAGCTTATAGTCAGCTACAAAAATGCATCACAACTGCTTTAGATAGCACTGCCCCGATTCGTATGCTGACTAACATCAAGAGAGCCAATAAAGCTAATCCGTGGTTCACTCACGAACTACGTCTAGCCAAATCCGCTTGTAAAAAACTTGAGCGGACATGGCGTATCAATTTTTGCCCAAAAACTAAAACCCTTTACAAAGAAGCGCAAAAAAACTATTATAGAATGATCCGAGCCTCCAAAGCATCCCACTATAACATTCGCATTATAGAAGCAGAGAATTCCTCGAAGGAGCTTTTTAAGATCTTTAAAGAAATCTCTGTAACTGCCTCTAATAATATTTCCCTTAATGATTCAGTTGATACTTGCAATAAGATCGCTAAGTATTTTTCCGGCAAGATCACTGACATCTATGCCAAGTTTTCGGGCAACATAAAACCAGGACATGACTTTGCTGAGAGTGATGATGCCGCTCCCACAGATTTATGCCTGCGTAATTTCACGGTCCCTTCCCTGGAAATCTTTGTAAAAATCTGCCAAAGTATTAAATCTGGTTCCCCTCGGGATCCGGCTCCTCCCAAAATAATAGCTGCTAGTCTGGCTGTTTTGGAGCCCCACCTTAGGCACGTGCTACAAATTTCCTTTTCTACAGCCTGTCTGCCTGAAGACTGGAAAAAAGCAATCGTACTTCCAATAAAGAAAAAGCCCAATGTGAGTCAGGATACCCTAGACAATTTAAGACCTATATCTCTGCTACCTTACCTAGCCAAAGTCGCAGAGAAAATAGCAAATATTCAACTCATGGCCTATCTCGAATCCCAAAATGCTTTACACAGCTCTCAGTCTGGTTTTAGATCAGGCTATTCAACAGAGACAGCGCTCCTGAGAGCGACTGAAACTTTACGGGAAGGCGCAGATGAGGGTAAGACCATGGCACTCATTATGCTGGACCTCAGTGCTGCGTTTGACACTGTAGCACACTTCATCTTGCTACAGTGTCTAAACAAAGCTGGGGTCACCGGGAAGGCACTGGGCTGGCTGAAAGCTTTCCTAACCAACCGGAGCTTTCAGGTTCAGAGAGGCAATTTTCTCTCGGACAGCATAGCGTTAGAACAGGGGGTACCTCAGGGCTCTGCCCTGAGTCCCACCCTGTTCAACCTGTATATGGCCCCACTGGCAGGGGTGGTCCAATCGTACGGCGTAGAGCTAGTCTCTTACGCCGACGATACTCAACTGCTGATCTCCCTGTCCCAAGTTCCCTCCTTGGCTGCTGAAAATTTTAAAACCTGCATGAGCAATCTTGCAGATTGGATGACCCAACATTGCCTCAAACTTAACGGCTCGAAGACTGAGGTGTTGATAATTGGAGGCAAGGACACTAGCTGGACCAAGGAGTGGTGGCCATCCTGTCTGGGGCCTCTGCCTACTCCCGGCAGAGAAGCAAAGAATTTAGGTGTCTGGGTGGATACCAAACTCTCCTTTGACAGCCATGTAAATAAAATTGTAGGGAAGTGCTTTGGGGTCATGAAAACTCTCAACCGTACCCTGGACCTTCTCCCTTTGGAGGCCAGGCGTACCTTGACTCAGGCCCTAGTAACCTCTCGCATGGACTATGGCAATGTACTTCTTCTTGGTACTTCGGAAAAGAACATCAGGAGACTGCAGGTACTACAAAACTCGGCAGCACGGCTAGTATTGAGATTACCCAGAAGAGTTGCTTCTAAATCCACCTTGGCAACCCTTCATTGGCTGCCCATCAGGAAGAGAATTCTTTTTAAAGCCCTTCTTTTATGCTTTAGAATTATCTCTCACAGTGCACCGTCCTACTTGTCTGACCTAGCTGTCCCTTACGAGCCTAACAGAGCACTTCGCTCGATGGGAAAGGGCCTCCTCATGATCCCCCGTATAAAAAAATCCAGAATGGGAGGTCGATCTTTTCGTTCCCTGGCAGCAACCAAATGGAACACCCTTCCCATCAATATTAGGTTAGCAAAAAATGAAGCCACCTTCAGGAAACTTCTAAAAACACACCTATTTGCCCTTTAGGCTCTTCCCCTCCTCTGATCTCTGACTCTATTCCTCAGCGCGGGGATACGCCGGTAGGCGTCACCATGCGCTCTACAAACCCCTTTATTATTATATATAAAAAAAAAGTTCTGGAAGAAGTCGAGAAAAGGAAAAAAGAAAAAAGAAACATGCTGGGAAAAAGGCATCCGAAACCAAAATGATGCCCGCTGGCCATGTACGTGATTAATCCATCAAGGTGTAGGTGCAAAAAATGCAATACCCTCCAAAAGGCCACCATTATCATCTGTAGAAAAAAGAGATGCCATCCAATTTAGCAAGGTGAAGGATCAAGAGTGTTCTTTATAGTCTGGTGCTTCCATTAGCATTGCTGGATAACTAGCGTGATATTCAATGTAACTTTGAAGTAGGAGATTCTGTGTAGCTCCACAGATATCCCATTATGCCAAAATTCCAAGTGCAGCAGAATGTGCCATTAAGCCATTCCCAGAACATTCCTGCTCATGAGCAACTAAGGGACTCATTGCCTGGTCAAAATCTGGGTCCGGACATGACGCGTTGGTAAGGCTTAAATCCAATGCCCATGTAAACTGACAGTGGAGGCAAGAAAATATGGGTTGCACGCAAGTGAAATACGCAAAGTGAAAAGATAATCCATAAAACAAGCTGAGTGTTGCAAGTGCAGTGTACCGAAGCATTCATGCATCCGGTCACGAATGCATTGCAGCCGGCCCGGTCTGTGCAGAACCACAAGAGGAGCAGCCATTGCGTAGCAGGCACAGCAGAAGAAGGATTCCAGCGGCTAATGCCAATATTAATGGAAAACCGCCAAAGACGCTTGAAAAGATAGAATTAATTAATGCAGGTATTACACCACATATAGTTTGAAAAGAAGACATGAGGCCAGAACACACAACTTAAAAAAATTGTGCTAGGCCCTGAGTAGTCGACGCATTGAAGATGCGATGTATTAACTCCCCAAAATGTAGTGGGAGTTTCATATTTAAAAGTGTTTGAAATTCAGTGGCCACGCTAGCCACCTGGAGGGTGAAGGTTTCTCGTTCGTTAGTCAGTGCAACTTCTTGTTGCGTTAAAAGCGCCTTTAATCTGCTCAGTTTGTTGAAATCTGCTTTCAAAGTTGGTATTGAAGGCCAAACTGAACTATCCAGCGGCCCATGTGGGGGTGGAAAAAGCACATAATTGCAACAAATTACGCGCTGTGAAACCGTCACAATGTAAGATATGCCAGCAAGCAAGCCTCAGCATTCTTGGTTATTTAAAATAAGATAGCTACCGTTAGTAAGCAGAGTAAACGTGGGAATGTCGACGGGAACTGGTTTACCTTTCAAAACACATGCGAGGATCGGAGCTGACAGATTGCAGGCGCCATGCAATTGTATGTGTTTGCATACTAGGGAATGCCCTACTGTGGAGTCACAATCCACCCCGGTATGATAAACTTCGGTATCTTCCCTTAAACATCGATAAGTGAAAGGTAAGGACCACAGTTCATGTAGAAAAGTACTTCCAAGGGGTTCAAAACGGTTGGGTCTGTCTTGAGTTAAACCGAAACTACTGTTATAAAAACGAAGTCAGAAGGCATTTCAATGGGTCTGCCAAACTAACCAACCAAGTGGGTCCAGCGTAGATTCATTAAATGAATTATTCTGAACTAACATCTGTAAAGCTTCAATAGTATAATTTGTGAATGAATGACAATTAGTATATTCAGATAAGGATGGAATGACAGGGGCATTTCCTAGCAGTAGCCAAACCGAAACATGTTGTTTGGTATACTGTAGAATTTAAAAACAAAATGTGTGTAGGGATGAGGCAGGCACGATGAAAGTCTTCAGTGCCTTGCACTTGCCAGTCGTTAGAACCCCAATTGATTTTAAGTCAATGGTGCCCTTCCAATGATCATAGCCTTTTAGGGACAGATCATGTCGGAAAGTAGTGGAATAAACCAATTTACTATGGGTTAACATGACTTTTTGAGTTGAAGGGCCACCTAATTTGAAATAATACGATTAAGGATTTGATCTATCAAAATCGGTGAAGTATGTATATTTTTTCTTAAGTGTTTTTGAGCTGCCTTTTAACGGTGTAGGGTAATGTTCCCATTGAGTGTAATTTACGACAGGACGGAATGAACTGGTCCTGTGTATGAAATGATGGCCATAATGTTGATAACAGAACTCATATACAAGTCTTCAGCATCAAAGGCAGCATAATATTTTTAATCTGAAAACAAGGCTTGTTTTGCATGCACATCCCAATCATTAGAACGTATGTCTTGTGTCACCAAATCACCCATTGAAACACGAAATATGCACGGTACATTAATGAGCTCTGTCGGACCATGAACTTGAAAATCCACCCTATCCCAAATGATACCATCCGGACTTAGGGATGCTGAAATGTTAACAAGAGTCTGGTCACGCTTCATGATGTGAGAAGATGAATGGGGTGCCAAAATACCATCAACATAGTTCACAGCAGAGCGTTCAGGCAAGTAGTGACCATTGATGAGTAGGAAAAAAACAGTTACGAATCCAAATGACATAAAAAGAAAAATCACAATTAATATCAACCAGATGTATGTCCATGGAGGGACCAAATAAGTCTTTTTAAACCAGGAGAAAAAAAATAGTCAATTTGGTTGGGGCATTTGAGGAGGTTGAAGACGAGTCGTAGGGGAAACTGCTGTAGTTCAGTGGACTATCTGGCAAATCATGGAATGACTCACTTGTGGGATATGTGTATACAGCCTCCGCATTGCAAGAGGAAGCTGCAGGAACAGAAGAAAGTTCAACAACAGGATCCATCTTGATGGCAATATCTTGTGGTAAACTGGAAGACATGCCACTTTCACGAATCCCTGTAATTGTGGGACATGAAACAGCAAGTATCACACTATTAAAAATCAGCCAGATGTTGTAGCTTGACATTACCCACTGAGATGCATCTGTTGACCAGGAAGAGGAGGTAAAATTACTGTTCGATTACCCTTTAGGCCAAGCACTGGAACCGGTGCACGATAAGAGTGACCAAATTATTTTTTGTTCTCCACCTTTTCTCGGACCAGATCTCCAACTTTGGGAAGCCAGCCGACCACTGGTTTCAGGAGTCCTGCTTCAGTTGCTGAGGACAAATGTTCAGTAGCAAGGCTGGCACGGGTCTCTTGTAGGTTCTGGAACATAGTAGAATGATTATCTACGTCAAAGGATGAGGCAGCCGCCGCAACGTCTAGACCTTCAAGGTCTGGCACAAACATTTTGATGCCAAAGAGCATCTCGTATGGGGTCCGCCCACCCAGAGGTCTTCTAGGGAGATTATTTAGTGCACGTTGTACTCCATACAAATGGGCTAACCAGTTCCTGCCAGTACCTAAGACTCTAGCTGTCAAGGATTGCTTTAAGTCACGTTTCGTTCGCTCCACAATCGAGTTGCCCTCAGGCCTGTATGGAGACGAAAACTGCACCAGCACCCCCAAAGACTTCATCGCTTCCTTGTACGCCTTAGAGGCGAACGCTCCACAATCGAGTTGCCCTCAGGCCTGTATGGAGACGAAAACTGCACCAGCACCCCCAAAGACTTCATCGCTTCCTTGTACGCCTTAGAGGCGAACGCTGGAACTTGGTCTGAATGAAAGGTGCCACAGGCAAAAATCCCTAGAAAAAAGACACACAAATCCCTGATGACATTTCGAGCATCAGCACTGAGTTGTGGCCATACCCAAAAGAATCTAGTGCACGAATCAACTGCAACTAAGATATATTTATCTGCAGTATCAGAAGAAAATGGACCTCAGTGATCGAGATAGACACAAGCAAAAGGGCGATCAGCAATACAAAGCGGTGTTTGTGGTGGACGTGTTACCGTAGAAGGCTTAATTTGTTGACAGATGTCACAAGAAAGTACATAATTACGGGTCTGTTTATATAAACCACGCCACCAATAACGTTGCTGTAAGATAGAGACAGTTGCTGATACACCAGCATGGGCCGAAGCCATGCCATCGTGTGTGGTTTTGATTAAAGTGTGTCTGCGGTCTGTGTTGGGAATCAGCCGATCTCCAACGTCTGGTATTCTAGTAAAAGGAACTTGTTCGGGAGTTAACTGATAAGTATATTTAGAAGGAAAACCTTGCGGGTAATTGAGGCCCTCCTTAGTAGCAGCTATTGCTGCCAAAATGTCATTATCAATCTTAGTCATGGATCTAGTAACGGCTGCAACGGGACACGTGGCTACTGCAGATTTGGCTGCTTCATCAGCCAAACAATTCCCAAGAGCGTGTGTTCCCACACGCTGGTGGCCAAGAGTAAGTATAACATGTGTGAGCGGCAGACGCTGTTTAAGATCTGCCACTTGAACCCAAAGCGTTTTATGCTTAATTGTGCTGCCTTTAGAATCTTGATAATCATTCTGAGACCAAAAGAATAAGTTGTCATTGAAAGACTGAACACAGTACTAAGAGTCGCAGATAATAAGAGTTGAAACATTTGGATCAGCAAACTCGAGAGCAAGAACCAGAGCGCACAGCTCGGCCAATTGAGCGGTACAGTCTCCCAGTGCCTGAGTGTGCACTATGTTAGACTTGAATTCTCCATTCACTATTGTACCTGCCACAATAGCACAAGCCGCTGAATAAGCATGTTTTGAATCTGTGGCCGGTTGCGTCGAACCATCGGTGTAGATGATACATGCATACTCCTCCAATGGAAACAAAGACAGAGGAGGTGGATGAACGTGTTCATACTGCAAGAACTCCTGTGTCTGAAGAGAGAGGTCAAAGATAAAAGTGACATCTGGGGAAATCAAGGAAGTAGCCCATTGTATCCAACGGGGATGTAAAGCTTTTGAGTTCGGCACACTAGCCTTCGTCACTGCTTCTGGAGCAGGGAAAGGTGTAACCACCAAAATGTGTTTTCCCTGTGCCAGTGCGCGTTCCTTTAGAATCGCCAGCTGCACAGCTGTCAAAACTTTTTCAACAGTCGAAAACCTCATTTCGGCCAAAGTGTACAAATGTGATTTGTATGCGATTGGAACTTTGTCTCCTTCATTGTACGTCAAGTAAGTGAAACCTACTGGACCTGGAACGATTCGTATCACCAGATTAGTGTGGTTATCATGCGTCAACAAGTACTTGGAGTCAAGCAAATCAGATTGCAAAGAAAGTAATATAGCAGAATGTTCCGATAACCAGCTGGCTTTTGAAAAAGTAGGTATATCAAGGCACCAAGAGGCTTGATGCGCTGGGCATATTCGGGAATCTAAGAATGCCCAAAATGCAAAAATCCCGGCAAAGACTGAAGTTTTTTCAGGGTAGTTGGAGACTGCAAACATGCGCATTTCTCCAGAAAGTGGGGAGCCAAGCCCGACCTTCATTGTTGAGCTCATAGCCCAAAAAGAGCACCGCATAACATGCAATGTGGGATTTAGCAAAATTAAATTT
Source organism: Triturus cristatus (assembly GCF_964204655.1). Taxonomy (NCBI): domain Eukaryota; kingdom Metazoa; phylum Chordata; class Amphibia; order Caudata; family Salamandridae; genus Triturus; species Triturus cristatus. The sequence goes on along the minus strand of NC_140594.1, from coordinate 221,930,426 downwards.
GTAGCCGTAGTCCGCAAATTCCAGAATTATGCGGTCAACCCGGCAAAGATGCGGCCATAATTCATCATCTGTGAGATAAACATCATCCACATACGAGTTTTCATCTGGGTCTATGCTGTCTAACAGAGAGACAACACATGCTGCGAATACTCTGGGGCTATTTTTATACCCCATGGGCAAATGCAGGTATTTTTTCTGTTTTCCGTCGGCCGTGAATGCGGTCCATTGACTGCATTCAGGGGACAGGTTGTGGCTGTAAAAACCATTGGAAATATCACAAGTTGTTTTATATTTTTTATGAACTATACTGTCTACAAGAGCAGAGCTATGGGTATTCTGTACCGCAAAGGTCCGACAATGAGAGTTCAAATGCTAGTAATCAAAAACTATGCGGTAAGACCCATCGGGTTTAGATACAGTAAAAAGTGGATTATTCATTGGTGACACACGTTTCAATCACTCCTGATACTCCAACTGGGTGAGAATATCAGCAACGGGACCTTTGGCTTCCTGCTTAATGGGATATTGGGGTTGAGGTTGAGGTTGAGGTATAGACCACAATGGAGTATCATGTGGTGGTGAATCTTTATCACAGCCAACTTGATTACGCTACAAGGCCGGCGCCAGGGACAAAGCCCACTCAGCTGCAAAAGCCTCTGCATGCTCTCTGGGGACGTAACACAAAAAACTCGGAAGTATCACATCCTCCCCGCGAGCTGCGGCCAGAACAAAAGGTGGGGAGCAATCTGCCTCTGCTAGCAAAATGTCATAGGAAGCGGTCAGATTCTCCCAAAAAATCCCAGTGATTTTACGCTCAATGTCACCCTCTATATGAAATACTATGTTGCACAGTCGATCCGGGGTGGGGGTCAACCCGCGTGTCAGCTGTTTCTACAGTAATGGAAGTTTCAGTTGCTGTCGCCTCCAGACAAGGACGCAGTGCCTCCCGCACTATGGTAACTTCCGCTGCACTGTCCAGCAGGATTACTGCCCAAGTCCAGTCCAGCAGCCGGGTTCCTACTGTCTGAGGTATATCTCGCTGTTAAAGCGGAAACTTTTTTTCTTTTGAAAAGGGGCACGGAAGCGTGGTTGTTCCTCCTGCTTACCCTTGCCGTCAAACTGACAAGGCTGATCCCGTCCCCTTGGAATTGGTGTACTTGTTCCACGATCCTGGCGGTCCCCACCACCGACTTGTGAGCCAGATGAGTCATGTGAAGAACGGGGAGAACGCTGATCAAGGACCTGAAATCGATCAGGAGTCTTAATTTAGGCGTGGTTGCGCAAGTCATAAGTACGCTCAGAAGTCTCATGTGTCGGTAAACCAGCACGCGAACCTTGCTTCTCTTGTTGTTGCCCCCTTTTTTTATTTTCCAAGTTGTTTTTAGAAAAGACTGGACATCCATCAGTATCAGCTGGAACTGTCGGCTGTATTTGAACCTTAGTTGGCGTTTGAGTAAAAGGCTTAACCCCAAAACTATTGCAGCCAATGGTTTTAAAAGCCTGTGCAATAATTTTTGGTAATTCGCATGGTTTTTCCACTTCAGCGACTGCTGCCAAGCCGTTAGCAACTTGAAAGCTTACTGCATCGCCCTTGACATTGGCAACGATCATATCAGCCACCACGCCGAACACTCCCACAAGACGCATCCCCAATTCCACAGCCGCTTCAGCACCATGCTCATCTTGCACACACTTAATCACGGAGGAGAGGACAGTCATAGAGGGAATGCCGAAACACTTCGAATACACTGCTGCAAACACCTTGCCCCAGGCGTTACAATCAGCTAACTCGGGAATCAAGTCTTTAGGTAAACTAATAGTTAAAATTCAGTGTTTTTCTACAGGTGAGGTATTAGGAAAAACTGCTTCAAGCTGTCCAAATTTCTTGACAATTCATCCTTATTTGTTAAACGCTTTCCCATCACTGAATTAACCATAACTGGACTGATAGTCACGCCACCAGTCCCCGGAGGTTGCACTACTGGAAAGTACATGGCATGAACTGACTAACAGCTCTATGTACCCAAATCAGAGAAGTATGCAACACGCGCAGTGAATACCCAGCTAACACCGGCCATGTGGCCCCTTCTATTGATAAAGGACCCAAGCGGACTGTCGTGCATGTGTGAGGAAGGGCGCCATTAAACCAAATTCGGTTTTGCCAAGCTGTGAGTGGAACCTCAAGGTTCCAATAGGGCTGATAGGCAAACGGAGCAGCTGTGGCAATGTACTCATGAAACAGATTGTCGTCCGCTTCCACTGTCGGAAAGGTGACCCAAGAGTAAAAGACTTCAAACGGATCCGCTGGATCCGCTTCTACTACAAAAATCAAAGACACCCCTGCATCAGGGACTCCATAATTTCTTAAGAAATCCCTGAGCGGGGCACGATTGTGCACGGCAATGTTATGCCCCATCACGAAAAGTAGGAAGTACAACTTCAAAATTGGCAGCACAACAAGGGAAAATAAGAGAGAAAGAAACCTTTTGTAAAACTTCAAGCTAGAAAGAACCTATAAAAATGTCAATATAGGGGGTTGCACCGTCAAAGCCGCCTCCGGAGGTAGAAGTGAGGGTATTGTGGGCAAGCACAAGCCCTACTCAAGCGTCTCGCAAATAAGAACCAGACAAAACGTTGGGCGCCATGTTGCGGGGATTCTACACATATACAAAACTATGCACAGGAAAACAGGACCTCAGTGAATAGGGGGTGTACCACCCTACCACATTAGTACCCAAAATCCTAAACCGACTAGCTATAGTGTCTCATTCGTTCTCCGTCTACAGCGAAGCTACCAATGATTAGACAACCCAGAACATGTCACTCTATCTTGGGAATCGCGGGAGCCAGACACTCTTTCACTCACACACTCATACTTGTCCACAATGCGAGTAATCAGAAACGCAGTATAGTTTAAAATGTTTATTTCAACTAACGCGCTCTATGGTGCAGTACACGAGCCAATACTAGCAGCAAAATGCATAAACAAAATAAAGTCAGCATTGTTTCAATACCATAGAATACAAACGGGGATATCATGTTATAACAAAAAGTGGAAAAGGACAAAGCGACCTAACCACCCTCCCCATGGCAAGAGATAGTTTATTATGAAAAAGAAGACCTCTGGGCTTTGTCAGCAGACCCCCATACCTCAAGGCCTGGATGCAATGTTCACATCGCAGGACAAGCACAGCTCTTCTCTTCAGAAAGGTGTCTCTCCAAGAGTGTCAAGACATATTGCGCTTGCAATATTAAAGTACACGATTTACAATAGTGCAGCTATGTGTAGCATGTTATGTCTAGATGCGGGGGACTGACCAGAACAGAATAACAAGGGGCAGTGTTGTTTAACCTTGAACATCGTGTACGGACTAAACCTCAGAGCACAGCAGAGAACGTGCAAGGTAGACAGTTCTCATGTGAAAGGGGCACAAACAGGGTCTTGCGAAACATATGCATGCAGTGTCATGCGCAAAAGCAGCCTCATGGTGGCAAAGCTCATGCTAACTTAGCAAATGTCGAAAATGGACCTATCAGCCGTACCACACAAGTAGTGCAAAGGGTTGAAAAGAAGAACTGCATGAAAGAATAGTTGCTCACCAATTGTCTCGCCATGACTCTCCACGCAAGTCGCCTTTCAGTTGTTTCGAATGAGAAATGATAATACCATCATTTGTCCCATTTGCATAAAGTGGAAGAAGGGACTGGTGATTGTTAGCACAAATGGTATGTGGTGGTGAGATAGTTGAAGAGACAGATGGCATGGAATTGTGAATTTGATCCCAGGAAAGCAATAAAGTCTACACTTGCAGGATACTGGATTGTTTTGAAGATTCTTTTTTGAAAAATAAAGTTTTCCAAATATTCAAAACCACAAACAGTAATTTACCTTTTAAGAATGCTGTCAAAACTCATGGTGGTCACATATAAAATCTTAGCTGCAAGGCTTTATTTCATAAGGAGAACACGGCCAACATGGATGTACCTGACACAAACACCCGTTGTGCAACTGATGTATGTTTCTTCAAAATAAAGTCATTGTACAGAGTCCACAATGTCAAATATCATTAAGAGATTAACAAAACAACTTGCTCATGTTAATGATTATATCAGATTATTGTAGTTATGCAGTGGTAGCATTTTGGTTGTATGACAGAATATCGAAGAGAAAAATTGTGTGTATAATATATTCAAAGACATTGAGGACCAAACTATCGGTAAGTGCAAATAAATAATATAGATTTACCAGGGGCAGCTCCTCCTAAATGGCGGAGGACCGTCTCCCTGCCTGCTGCGAGCACAGCAGGCAAACACATAAATAAAATGGCATAATAATGCAATTTTATTCTGCCATCAGCTCATACTGTGTACAGCGTGAGCGTGAGGCAGGGTAGCGGGCTGAATCCTGCTATTGCATGATTATTGCTGCCCCTTAAAGTGTGCATGTTAAGTTGGCCGGCTGTCTACCTCCTACGGCCAGCCTGACATGCACACTGTACACCCAGCAATCCCATGGCTGTGAACCAGCCGAAGGATTGCTGTCACAGGCCCCCATCCTCAAAATGAGCGCGGGTTAGCCTGCACCCACCAATCCTAGAGGTGCTCTCAAGCTGAGAGCAGCTCTAGGATTGCTCAGAAGTCGGGTTCCACTGGCAAGAAAGGAAGTGCTTTCCTTTCCTGCTCGTGGACATCACATCGCTGGGAGTGCCACACCAGGCTGGAGATCATTGATGTGAGTTGGGTGCGTGGCGCCCCCCCCCCATAGTTTTTTATTGCCAGCCGCCACTGAGATTTTCTATTTTTAACTTTCAATCTTAAGACCTTCAAGATATATATATCATCAAGGTACATATCTGTGGATTTAATTATAGTAAAATTGACTTTCCCCATGGAAACGTATCCTCACAATATTTTTGTCCCTCGATATTTCTGCAACAGTATTTCTGTCAAACAATATTTTTCCTTCGATATTCTTATCAAACACAAACATTTCAATTGTGTTGAAATTATTATTTTTACTCATTTGTACATATACTGTTTAGTGTTTCATTTAGTATTGTGAGGGAGATGCAAGCCAATAACATTAATGCTTGGGGTTAATGGGCAGCATAGTGAGCTGAAGCATTCTATAAGGTTGTGGTATAAAACCTGAACCATTCGTTGACTGTGTGTCCTCATTACAGAAATGCACTGTGTGAGCTGCTTTATAGATGTACCATACACTGATTCCCATCTTGTTCTAAAATATATTTGCACAGCTGACTTAGGTGCCCTTCAAGACTAGATCAACACTCATTATCTATTTCAACCAGATCTGCAACACCACCGATGACACTCTGATCATCCTGAAGCTAGAAAACCCAATAGACACTCGGGTTTAGTACAGTGCCTTTCAGCCTTCCAACAATGGATGCTGAGGAAACCCTGAAACTGAACAGTCTAAAACCATCTGGTCCCATGAGCACCGTTTGCAGCCACTGACATCCACTGAAGTAAGACAAGTGAACCAAGTCGAAATAAACACTTCCTGCACCATTCAAACTCTTTGACACAACTTCCCAAATACATGTTTAACACAGAAACCTCAAGTTACCATCCTCCGTGTCCTGTCTCGTATAGACTGACAAAAAGAGCCTCGCCTTAGGGTGCCCGTTCTTACTACTCCAAAGATTAAAAAGAATCCAAACTACAGCAGTAAGACAAGACTCACTATTATGTCTATGTGACCCCATGACAACAGTGCTCCGGGTGCTTCACTGGATAGCCAGGCGAGATGCCCCTCCTCCAGGTCACCTGACCTGAGCACTGGGCCATCTGACGCAGTCAAGTAAAACCTCATAGGTACTTGCGGATCAAAACCGTTTGCTCTAGGGAACACCCCTGCTGCCCATCTCAGCCTGCAAGAAGAGGAACATCTGTAGACCACCCTTCTCTACCTGGAATTCAGGAAGGCAAAAAGGCTTAGCACTTCCTAATTAAATTAAAAATTCCACTGACTGCGAGTCAGAACCAAACTTGCACGCAGTAGTGGCCTGTAATGTGCTGTAGGTGCAGGGTCGGTGCGCACACACAAACGTTCACACTCATCCACATGCACACTCACTCATGCCCACACCCATCCACATGAACACTCATTAACGCCCATATGAACACTCACTCATGCACAAATGAACGCTCACTCACACCCATCCATTCACAAGCGTACACATACATTCACCATTCACAATCCAATACACATGCACACACCCATTCACAGTATGTACGCTCACATGCATTCATTCATACACACAAAACTCCAACATTCAATAAGGACTTATCTGCTGCTTATCACTTATCTAATGACATTGTGTGTGGGGGGGGGGGGCGGAAGAAGCCGAAGCCTCTGTGGTTCCTGGAGGCTTCGGGGAAGGAACGGACTGTTGGAAGATGGCACCGATTCTTCTCATTGGCTAGCCTTGTCATGGAACTTCCCTACCTCGTCACAGAGTGAGATGGGGTCATTGAAAATTGCTGACCCCACTCTGTGACAAGCCCCACTGGTTGACACTCAGCCCTGGGCACTTCAAGGCTTAAAAATGAAGAGCTAAGGTCTGGGTTTATGGTGACACACCCACCTCGTCTTGAGGAGGACCTCAAGGGGTTTTGCTGGGCTGAAAAGGTCACACCCTCAGGGCTGTGAAATCTTCAGCCAAAGGAACTTTGGCTCAGGCTGCCAGGCACCTGCGCATTTAACACATGTACAGCACCTAGCTGCCTGACCTGACAAAGGAAAAGGTGGGGGTGACCCTCCACACTTAATGACGGCCTGCCGCTGTCTCAAAGCAAGAAAGGTATGGACAGCATAGGAATCGGGATCCCACCAGCCCAAAGACTATACCTGATTCTCCCTCACGAGGATGGCCGCGATGCACAGCTGTCTCTAATTCCTCATCTCTCCACACATGCTCAAAGTGCGGCAATTTATGCATGATAACATCCCCACTCCGGACATCTCACACAACACCAGCACATTTCCCAAATGGGCCGTACTACAAATCCCCTCCCTTTGAATGAGGCACGACCTAAGAATAGCCTGCTGCTTGTCACCCATAGTGCTTCAGTGCGTCACCAGTGCAATACAGCATTCAAACTTGAAGTCCAAACTCCTGGCTCCAAATACTTGAGATAGTGTCTCAATTTGAGTGCCAATGGTCACCTAAATGTCATTCATTTAATATAGCATGTAACACAGAATGTTATGTATTTAGTTGTGAGTTAGTGATACGTTTATGCTGTCAAGGCAAAGCAACAATAGTGCAAACAAGCATTATAGTGAACGTACAATAGAGATATGTAGGGATAGTTAGGGGCTGATTTACAAAAAGAGTTGTAAACCCAGACATGCTTATGCCTATTAATGGTTTGTGCTTTTGTACTGTTTTGCTGATTCACAAAATCCTCCATAAAAAAGTGTGCCTGAGTTTACAGATGAAAGGCCATGTTAATCAGAACCCGTGTTGATTTATTCCTGCCCTGCATGTGAGGAGGCCACTTTTCCATAGCAGATGCATCTGTAAGGTTTGGACGTTAGTGAAATGTATAATATTGTTTTTGATTTAATTTTTTAGGAAAATAATTATCCTTGATGTATCTCTTCTTTCTATATGTAGCTTGTGAAAAAGGTGAATATTGGTGCACTTAAACATACTTTATGCAGCCTTTACGCCTGGATCAATCTTGTGTAAATCAGAAGTGCAGACAAACCTGAAATGCTATGCTAAATGTTTTGAATTACTAATGGTAATGTATTGTGTTAGATTCTGTCCAGGGCTTATGATTGTATATGTTATGAACTTACATCTTAAAGGATTTTATTGTTTTATTAATTATACTGCTTGGATTGTTCTATAATTTTATGTACTTTTATGGCAGTTTTTACTCGCAGAATAAAGTCCTGAATGAATGAATGAACAAATTACCCATGGGGTTATAATGAAGGGGGTGTGCACCTGATTTCCATAGTATTTCACCGACCACTCAGTCGAGGCTGCTGCCTGGAAGCAGCAGCATTAAGGGGTGGTGGTGGGGGAGTACTATAAAAAAAAATCACTTACCTCCCGGCCGTCTGGCTGGCCGGCCGCTGCCGCCTCTCCTGCGTCCTCTTCCTGGCTTCTTTCTAAGAAACAGGAAGCAGGAAGCACCAGGGCTCTCACGCTCCCCGCAGCTAATGACAACGCTGCAATGCTGCATTGTGATTGGTCTCACGGCGCTCAGCCAGGGGCTGTAGGGGTGGGCATGTTCTCCACGCAGGCTGTAATGCAGCCTGCATGGAGAAGGGGGAAGGTGCGCATGATTGGTTGGGCCAAACAGTCATTGCGCACTTAGGAGGGTTGTACCCTCCTCCCCAGCTCTTCTGCCCCGCCCTTTCACAAAAGATGCAGCAGTAAGAGGATAAAATAAAATTATAATAACATTACATTATTATCATTTTATATTTTCCTTTCTTTTGCTTCTCCGATGAAGTGGGGCGACGCTCCTCCGCCTTAGCGCAGGAGCCGCCACTCACTTCTCTGAACTTCCCTGTGCATGCCGACGCACAGAATCATACCGATGCCTAATTTCTACATACTATGTTTGATTTATACATTTTTATATTTTAGTTTGCACAATTTATATGTTTATATGTAGATGACGGCAGCACAGGTGGGGTTTTATAGGTGTAAATTGCACTCATGTCTTGTAAAAGGTTTGGTAAATCAGCCACACAGAGCCTGCGGGCTCCTAAAAGGTACAGAAGGGGTCGTTTTGGCAGACTGTAAAGTCAGCACGCGCCGGCGAGGCTCGTCTTCGTTAGTGTTCGATGCGCATCGCCTGCTGTCAGTTCTAAAAATGAATGATACCCGTCTCGACAATGATGAATAAGGTTTAAATGCCACATTGGCAGCCTGGCACGAAAGATTCTAAAGAAGTCCTTGCAGCGCCCTGATTACTTTCATCTCTGACCTTCTCCATCCGACGATGTTCCAGCGCACTCCCGGCCAAGGATAGCTGATAATTCCATTTCCCTTCCCACCTGCCCCTTCCTTACTCGAAGCAGCCCACCCTCATGGAATATTGACCCCCCCCCACATCTCCACCCTCCTACCCTACTTCCAGCCCCTGGCACCCTATGTATTGCCCCCCCACTACCATCTATTTTGTTGCCTCCCCCCACCACTCCTTCAGGCCTCTCACTCACTAGTAAAAGTACCATGACCTTTGAACCTATGCATTGTACACCCTGTTTCAGTGAAAGGGCTCCATTGCGGTGTAGCTTCATATAGACTTATTGGACATATTTATTGAACGTTCACCCAATGCAGGGGAGCAAAAAAGAGACACAAGGGCGATGCAAAGGCTTAGGGCCCATATTTACTTTTTTTTTTTTTTTTAAATATACCATCAGAAGAAAGATGCATATTTATCTGGACATTCATGTCAGCTTCCACGTCCTGGTTTCCTATTCCACTTGTGAAAAGAGAAGACAGATTAGAACTGGGAAAGCTTGAGAGGGAAGAAAGACTACGTAGAGGCAGGATAGGAAAGGAAGATAAGACAAGAGGTGGATTTGGAATGGGAGGGGCCACTGGACAATGGGAAGTGTAGAGAGATGTGCAGTGTGGAAGAGTGGGCCCTGGATACATTAGCAGTGTGGGAAGAAGAAAAAAAGAAGAATTGGAGGAGAGCCACACACAACAACGAGGTGAAAACTTCTGCCATGGTTCAAGGACGAATTGTTGCTTCGTGAGGTAGGCCCTCGGGGACAAGAGACATTCAATAAAAAACTGAAAGGGCGAGTAGGGAGATTTTTCCAGAGAATGAAGGACTGCGTCTGAGAGGAGGAAAACAAGGCACCTCAAAGAACAGAAAATTCGAAAAGAGAATAATTACTCTGAGATATGAAAGGAGCAGTGAGAGATCCCGGACACCCATGGTTATTGTAGAAACACATTTATTTCTTTTGATTTCTTTCATTCCTTGTTACTATACTTATCTACTGATTCTCTTGAGGGACTGTGGCTCCAGCTGCTGGTGTTGAGAAGGGCGAACAAGAAAGAACACCCTCTCAGCAAATAACACTTGCTCATCATCCCAGCACCATAACAAGGACCTGACGGTTCCTCAAGGCAAGGGATCCGGGAAAGAAGAACTGATGGACTTGTGAAACGGTGCCTGAACTTTGTTTTCTTGCATGAAGTCTTAAGAGAGACAGTAATGAGACCGATGGAGAGCAAACTATAATAAATGTCATGTCTTTTTAGGTCTCGCCTGACCCAGCGCATGCGCTGGTCTGGCGAGACTTATTGAGAGGGCTCTAAAAAGTGCTACCAGGCCAGCCTAGAGCTACAGTGCATGAGCGCGGGCGCGCGCCACGCTTTACCGCGATTACTTTCACTTTCGCGGCCGCGCGGCCGCCTTGATGTTTGATCGTGATCGCGATCACTTTAACTTTCGCGGCCGCTTAGCATAGCCAATAGGTCGCGCTTTTGGGACCTTATAAGTATTTAGTTATGCAACTGTTGAATGGCTAAACACTTATAAGGTCCCAAATGCGAGACCTATTGGCTATGCCAATGCTTGTTTCTAATGTAGTGCGCCCAGGCCCACTGGAAATTATGTGATTCTGTGGCTGCAGCACCTTCGGCAAATTATGGATTTCCTACATTTGCCACATAATCTGCCCTCTTTCGAATGTCATGCTAGTTCTTGATTGCTGTATTCCGACTGTATAACTAGTATCCATATATAGGGGCTTATTTACAAGCCCCTTGCGCCGCTGGTGCGTCACTTTTAACATGGGAAAAATGCCGTACCTCCATGCTACAAGACCGATTCACAAAAAAAAGTATAATTCGGAGGTTTGCTCTCATGCTTGAAAGTATGTTTATGCTTCTGGGTATTCATAAACTTTCCCGACGTAAATCTGAATAGCTGCTCCATACATGTGTAGTAAAATTTCGCATTGGTCAAAGGTAGCACAACATACAATTGCACATTTTTGTTTTTTTTGTCCACAGGTAAACCATTTTTTTCCAGTGGAGACATTACTTCCTCTACATGTCCACAAAATGTATGAATATGTATGTGCCCTTCCTGCCCAGCAAAATTCCTGGCTGAGCTAAAACTCATTGGAAGACCTGGTCAATCTGTTCAGGGCATCTGTCAAAGCATTGCCTAAACAAGCTAACTTCATTGCTACCAAGAAAACATCATTGCACACTCACCACCACAGGCCTCTCGCTGGCAGTTGTGCTGGAACACTTTAGTGCTGACCAGTAATGTCACCAGGCACAGGCATATGGGTTATTTTTTCCTTTGAATACACAAAAACGCCACCAGACGAAAAAAACATTTGACGGGTCCCTAATGTTCATTCTCCATTTAAACTCTTTCAAGTTTTTTGGGGGTGCTGCATTAAGTTTAAGAGTGGAGTAATGGAAAATTCGCAGATTTCAGGAGGTGGAGGAGGGTTAGAAGGAGGTAGTAACAAGCTACCCATCTCAAAGGGTTGCATAACACACTTCTTACCACGTGTGAGTGCCTCGCGTCAGTGGCTGAGGTTTTCCAGCATCTGAATTCAATAGGACCAAGTCCTGGTCTAGGAGACACTTGAAAATATAAGAGTTGAACTTACTCAGATCCTCCCTGGTACTGAAAATGCATATCAGATCAGTAAGGTGCATGTGTTTTATCGCTCCCAATCCAGTTCCATATGAAGAGGAGGCTCATCCTTCTCAATATTTGTATACAATGCAACAATGTATGTTGGTGCTCCCCACTGACCACCTCCGTCACGGATTCCATCACTACCACCCTTTAACAGTGCCCCTCAAGTCTCTATAACCCCTCTCTAGCAGATTCATTTAATTAGTTTTATAGCGCCACTCCTACCAGAGTAGGGTGTCAGAGCACTTTACATCACACAGAGACAATCAATCATATGTGTGTAAATCAGTGTACAGGAAATGTTACGTAAGGTAGAGGACTACAAGGTGTAGGTGTCGCAAGGCATTGCTACTGGTAAGCAGTATAGTTTAAGAGTGCTTAGTTTGAAGAAGCACAAAATAAGAATTTAAAATGTAACACTGTGGTCGGGGGTTCTCTTTAATAATAAGAATTCATTTCTACCCAAATGGACCCTTTCGGCAACATTAGGATAATGAAAAACTGGGGAAAAATGAAATGGGGAACTAATATAATTAATTTATGTAATAGCAATATTATGTGTTAAGTGAAGTTCTGACAACCTTTGGGCCCGGTGCCACTGCACCTGCTGCACCATTCAAATCATGCTCCTGGTGCCTGACACATAAGTGCACTTGTCACTGCCTGTTTAGTAGTAAAATATAGGAATATTTGATGTTTGTGGCCTTAATTATGAAAAGCGGCTCATCGCTTGGCAAAAACAGCAATGTGTCACTTTTCATAGCACCATCCTTACGACACCATGGATGCGCCGTATTTAAAACACGGTGCTCCATGGCGCAGCAATTTACAGATAGGTCAGGAATCTTGACGTATCTGGTGGTGCAAAAATCACACTTTGCTGGAGTGTGTCGAATAACTGATGCAACTCCAGCAATGTGTCGTAACCCATGGGAGAGTCCCATGTGAAAAGCCCTGTGTCACTCCTTATGGCTACTTGAAGAAGGGGTAAGGATTTGACACAGTCAAGTCATAGAAGTGGTGCAGTGAAATCTCATAAATTTCATTGCAGCACTTCTACAAGACTTTTTTACCGGGGATACCTACCCTGCATACATTATACCTAACATAGGTATAATGTAGCGCAAGCCTTTACAAAGTGACGCATCTGGCTAGATGCGGCACTTTATAAATAGGGTGCAGTGTGGCGCATTGATTATGCCGCTGCAGTCACATAAAAGTGACGAAACGGCAGCGCACGCCCTTCATTAATAATGGCCTTGGTATTTAGAGGGGTTGCTAGAGCTTTTGGCCCCTTTGTTATTGCACTTGCTGCAACATTGAAATCGTGACCATAGTGCCTGCAAGGTAACTACGCATGTGAATGTTCATTTAGTATTTAAATATTGCAATATTTGGTGTTTAGAGGAGTTCTGACAACTTTTGGCCCTGGTGCCCCTGCCCCTAGTACCTGCTAGATAACCTCACTTGTGACTGCCTGTTTAGTAGTAAGGTTTAGCAATATTGTGCGTTTAGTGGGGTCCTTAGAGCTTTTGGCCGCAGTGCCACTGCACCTGCTGCATTATTCAAATCAAGGCCCTTTTAACTGCAAGAAAACTTCCATTTTTTCTGCCTGTATAGAAGTAAAATATACAAGTATTAAGTGTTTCGAGGAGGTCATGACAAAGTTTGAGCCCAGTGCCACTGCACCTGCTGCACCATTCAAATCATGACCCTGTTGTCTACAAGGTAGCTGCACTGGTGACTGTCTGTTTAGTAGTAAAATTTTGCAATATTAGGTGATTAGTGGGGTGCCTAGATGTTGGCCCTGGTGCTACTGCACCTGCTGCACCATTCAAATCACGATCCTGTTGCTTACTAGATAAATGCACTTGTGACTGTCTTATTTAGTAGTAAAATTTTGCAATAATCTGTGTGTTGTGGGGTCCCTAGAGCCTTTGCCCCCAGTGATACTGGACCTGATGCGGCATTCAAATCAAGTCCCTTTTAATTGCAAGGTAACTGCAATTGTGACTGCCTGTTAAGTAGTGAAATATAGCAATATTAATATATGATTAGCGGAGTTCTGAAAACCTTTGGGCCTTGTGCTAATGCACCTGCTGCACCATTCAAATCATGATCCTGTTGTCTGCAAGGTAACTGCACTTGTGACTGCCTGTTTAGGAATAACTTATAGCAATATTAGATGTTTAGTGGGGTGCCTGGAGCTTTTGATCCTGGTGCCACGGTACCTGCTGCGCTCTTGAAATCATGACCCTAGTGCTTGCTAGATAACTGCACTTCAAATCAGTTCCTGTTTACCAGCAAGGTAGCTGCAATTATGACTACCTGTTTAGTAGTCAAATATAGCAATATTATGTGCTTAGAGGAGTTCTAACAACTTTTGGGTCCGGTACTACTGTGCCTGCTGCACCATTCAAATAATGACACTGTTGCCTGTAAGATAATTGCGCTTGTGACTGCCTGTTTAGTAGTAAAATTTGGTAATATTGAGTGTTTAGTGGAGTTATGACAGCTTTTGGCCCCGGTGCTACTGCACTTGCTGCACCACTAAAATCAAACCCCTTTCAACTGCAAGGTAACTGCAATTGTGACTGTCTGTTTAGTAGTAAAATATAGCCATATTAGGTGTTTAGGTGAGTTCTGACAATTTTTGCCTGGTGCCACTGCATCAGCTCCACCATTCAAATAATGACTGTGTTGCCAGCAAGGTAACTGCACTTGTGGCTGCCTGTTTAGTAGTAAAATATAGTAATATTTGGTCTTTAGTGGAGTTATGGCAAAATTTGGCCCCGGTGCCACTGCACCTGCTGCACCATTTAAATCAAGCCCCTTTCAGTTGCAAGGTAACTCCAATTGTTACTGCCTGTACAATAGTAAACTTCAGCAGTATTGGGTGTTTAGAGGACTTCTGACAACTTTTGGGGCCCGGTGCCACTGCTGCATTATTCATATCATGACCCTGTTGTCTGCAAGGTAACTGCACTTGTAACTGCCTGTTTAGTTTTACATTTTGGCAATACCATGTGTTCAGTGGGATCCTTAGAGGTGTTGGCCCTGGTGCCACTGCACCTGCTGCACCATTCAAATCATGTCCATTTGAACTGCAAGGTAACTGCAATTGTAACTGCCTGTTTAGATTTACATTTTGGCAATACCATGTGTTCAGTGGGATCCTTAGAGGTGTTGGCCCTGGTGCCACTGCACCTGCTGCACCATTCAAATCATGTCCATTTGAACTGCAAGGTAACTGCAATTGTGACTGCCTTTCTAGTAGTCAAATATAGCAATAGTATGTGTTTAGAGGAGTTCTGACAACTTTTGGGCTGGGTGCTTCTGCACCTGCTGCACTATTCAAATGATGACCCTGTTGTCTGCAAGGTAACTGTACTTGTGGCTGCCTGTTTAGTAGCAATATATAGCATAGCTCTTGTATATTAACTTTATTTTTAATGTGTGATTTTTTTTTAGATGTGTTCATACTAGAGAGACTGGGAGTCCGCACACGGGGGTGGGTATCTAGCGGGTGTTTGAGAAGAGGAAGATTTCTATATATTGACTGCAAGAAATTTCACAAGCACAGCGTAAGTGCCACGCAGGCGAAAATTAAAAATTGTGAATAATGTCTAATGGTGATGCGCAAGTCTGTCATTGCACACCCGTTATGAGTAACATTTTCAACTATTCTGTAGGACAAGCGTAACTGGAACTATGGGACCAAACTATTTGGCTGAGTTGACTGAATTATGTGGCAAGGAAAAGAAAATTATTCAGCAAGGGAAGGCAAAGTATGTCTTTACGTGCAATTAGAAGCACTGTGAAAACCTAAAGACATTCTGCATACATTATTCAAAACGATTGTGCAAAACATTGACAGTTGGTTGTTCAGCAGCAAATAACTCAACACAAACACACTTCTTAAAAAAAATAGCATTCCTTCATTTATCTGGTACATCTGTAATGGTCTAAAACCTATCTTCAGGTTCTGAGTTATCTTATGTTCACACCACAGGGCCACTGGAAGTACCACTTTCTTTTAAGAAACTTCCCTCAAAATCAGTATTGCATTTTTATATTTCCTGCGTTTTTGTCTCAATAGGGGGAAATATCAGTTTCAGTTTCAAATCTTTATTCGGATACATTTTATCCATAAAAGCACAGATCAATCATAATAAAAGGGGAAATATAGCAATCCATGAACAAGAACTGGATAAAAACAAGATCATACATAACAATTGATTTAGCATAAAACAAATATATACAAGAATTCCCATAAATCAGTTAATATTGTACGTTCATTATCTACATAAAAGCAGATCCCATCAAATTCATGTGGGGCCTAACCACAGCATCTACAGGTTGATTCGGAGGAAGAAAAAAAAAACATCATAAGGTGCACATTGAATTGCGAGCGCACACTGACAATTTTAAAAAGGTACCTACACGAGCCGTTAACTCATCATTTTCTAACTTACAAATTGCTAGGTAAGCTTCCTCTAGATGTATAGGTCGGATATTCTTAAAAAATGGAAGCAAAAACTGATGGGTGTATAGACTATAAAATTTACAAAAGAATAAGAAATGGGGTGTTGTCTGCCTACTCCTGTCATCACATGGACAAGGTAGTTGATCCAAATTCGCAGTATACCCCAAAGGAAAGCACAGTAAAATGTTTACTGTGCCAGCCCCGAAACAACAGTCCTCTCTCCCAACGTCCAATTGGGTTTAGGAGGTAACTAAGTGGGGTATTTGATTCTTCCACAATTGGCAAATAACTTTCTACAGACTTTTTCTGGATCTCCCTGTTGAATCTTAGAGTCCTGTAATGATCATATAAGACACCCCGAATCACTTTTTTATTCATGTCAACAGATTCATCTGGGTTTGTAAAAATCTGTGCACAGTTGATACTACTCAGACCATCCCTTACTGCAGCAAGCCATGGTATATCTTTCCCCTTATCACACTTGAGACCGTCTCTAATGATCTCTCTAGTCAGAGACGCTGCAGGATTCTTCCAAATCGCAAGCCAAAAAAGAACGGGTCGTGCCTTTACAAAATCTTCAACATAGTGTAATTTTAGTACTGCGTGGCAAATAAACTGTGAAGAAGAAAACGGGGCTCCCAGTACTTTCCTACAAAATCTATTTTCTTCAAGTTCACTACTATTGCACTTAGTGTGTCCCCATATCTCTGCGCCATAAGTCGCAGTTTGAATGCACGGTGTTTTGTAAATTTTCAAAAGTGCTAGTATTATCCCTGTCTTCTTAGGCTGTGGTAGACTAATGATTGAGTTAATAACTTTAGAGAACTTGTTCCTACTATATGCCACATGGTCAATCCATGAGACATTGGCAGAGAAAAGAAGCCCAAGATAAGGGAAAGTGCTAGTGCAATAAAGTTATTGGTCATCTACAGTAATAGAATTTAAAAGATGCTTTTTAGTCCCACAAGACATGACAAATGATTTTTTGAATTAGTACACAAATCTAGACTACCCATAAAATCCACAAAACCACATACTAAAATTTGTAAAGCATTCGGCATTCGTCCCATTAAAACAGCATCATCAGCATACAATAAAGTGGGTACTAAATTGCCATTAATTTTGGGGACATCATCAGTATGTACAATAAGGGATTTATGCAGGTTGTTAATATATAAAATAAAAAGCAGGGGTGCCAAAACACACCCCTGCCTTGCACCTCTGTCAATTCTGATGTCCCCTGAAACTTCCCCACTAGTGTTGATCCTAACACAAGCACGTAGGTTCCTATGCAAGTATGCTAAAAAACAGACTAAAACCTCATCTGAGCAATACTCCAAAAGGATGGACCATAATCGGGACATATTAACAAAATCAAAGGCTGAGGTAAGATCCATAAAAGCCAAATACACAGGGGTTTGCTTGGCTACAGTATACTTCTCAATGATTAGTTTGAGGTTCAAACATTGTTCAATAGTCCCCACTTTGCTTCAAAATCCCAGTTGACACAATTGTAAAATGCAATCATCCTCGGGCCAAGTCCTTATTCTGTTGTACAAAATCCTCCCTAAGATTTTCATTGTATTATCTATTAAGAAGATTGGCCTGTAACAGTTGGGTTGCGATTGATCACTTTTTTTAAAAACTGGCACTATAATGCTTGAGGACCAGGTACTTGGGAGTGGGGCATTGATTAGATTATTAAAAACATTTAATAACAGGTGCGCCCAGAACTCAGGTTTGAGTTTAATCAGATCAATGGGCAGCCCATCAGGACCTGGAGCTTTATTACTCAGACTTTGATTAATAGCATCCTCAACTTCCTGCAAAGTTATTTCAATCGCAGGGGGGTCTTCAGGCTCTAAAGATGCTTCGCTCTGTGAAGGCAATGAATATATCTTCGAAAAGTGGGCTTCCCACGCCTTGCCTGTCACATTACAGCTTATGGAAGATAGTGGTTGAGCGAGGGATCTCATACTTTTGACTGCAGCCCAGAAAGCATTCCCATTATTTAAGAGGGCTGCCTCTGCTAGGTCATCCCAGCGCTCATTCAGGATCTGGTCTTTTCTCTGTAGGACGGCTACCTTATACTTTTTTCTTAGGGATTTAACCAGTAAAAGGTCTCTTGGGGTTTTTGATAAAGCCACACACAGCTGCCTATTAATTAGTGAGCATTCACTGTTAAACCATCTTGACCTAGGTTCCACTCTCGATATTGGTTTTGACAGTATAGCCTAATCCCCTCACATAGTTTCCCAAAATCTTCAACTACCTCCAGGTTGGGATCCTGTAATGTCAAACATGAATCGATAAGACTCGAATAGTCCCTAACCATTTTGACGAAAAGATCAATATAGTTAACTTCACGCCAAACCACTCTTAGGTTATCGGTAGAGGGTGTCAGATTCCTTGCACCACACTCATTGTTATAGTTTGGTTAAGGGGCAATTCGTAGTTCTATCATAATTGGATTATGATTGCCATGAATAACGGGGACAACCATGGCTTTGATTAAACAATCCTCAAGAGTGGGAGAAATGAAAATATAATCAATGGGGGGGCACTACCCCTGCCTCTAAATGTTGGTTCCGGAGTATCCCCATTGTAATTTACATACAAGTTATCTTTATACAAGTGGTCACAAAATTCAATACCCCTATTGCATTGATGTACCTTGTTACAAGTCCCTATGGGTGACATAAGATCATTCGGTATTTTAGCATTAAAATCACCCCCCAGACAGATACCCAAAGTGTTACCGAGCTGTAGGGATGCAATAAAATAAACAATTTGATAAAATGCATATTTGGTACTGAATAAAAATCATTGTTATAAAAATTGACTAAACATATGGATTTACCCCTTTTATATATTAACGCTTGAAATTTGTCATCTTTGGTGTCTCGCACCTTTATAGTGCCTCCAGCCGCAGTGCTCACCCAGATTGAAAGGCCTCCAGATGGGCGGCTAAGCTTTGGAGTGAGGGCAAGTGTATTATGGCATTCAAACTCCTCAATATATAGATCTTTTGTGGCCCATGTCTTCTGAAACACAAGAATGTTCTGCTCCTGTACAAAATGTATCCACTCTGGTAGAAGCACTTTGGACTCTAAACCTGCGACATTCCAACTTAGTACTTTTAGGTTACAATCATTAATTAGCTTGATGGGTAACACAGAGCAATTCCCATCTGCCTCCAGGGGCGGACCAGCTACATCAGACATTGCATGAATTGTATGTTCCAAAGAGCACACTTCTGTGTTTGTCTGTGGATCAACTTTATAAGACAGAACATGGCTTGTTGGCTCAGGGGGATACACATATGTGCACTCATTAAAGGATCTACTTCCATGGTTAGCAAGTGCGGCGTTAGTCAATCCTGACTATCTAGGTCGGATAAAGGTGAGAACCTGTTGTGCAGGGTTGGGAAGGGAGGATTGTTTATCTGAGGTCCAGGAACCGGCCTATAGAAATAGGCCAGCGGCAATGTGCAGATGTGTGTGGAATTGAAACTAAAATCTTCCTGTGCCCTCTACAGTGATCTAACCATGGGCGGGCTGTGAAGATTTATCACTATACAGTCCCCCTCAATATTCTTTGGTAACACCCCCACCCACCCAACTCTTCTAACCATAATGATGTTATACATATCTGACACCTTAAACCTCCTGTGTTAGGATAGCAAATCCACACATTTGTTTCGCAATTGTAGCCAGGTTCCCCCCTGTTCTTTCTTAACAGTTGGTACACCTGCCAACACTAAAACGTATGGGCAAGCCTCTGGCAGTAATCCCAAAACCTCCACATTAGCATCATTATTACCCTTTCTCATAGTGTTCGAAGAGCCATTACCTGACTTAGGGTTCTCTCTAGACAAACTAATAGCTCAGTCAGGCAGGCTAATAAAGGGCGAGTTCTGGGAGGTCCCGGGGATATTATGTGAATTAGTAGGATGACGCAGATTTCCCAGTACTTCGTTAGACTTAGGTACAAAAAGATCCTTAACTTTGCTATAGGTTGAACATGTTACACAAGAATTACCAGATGGAACACCTGTAGACATTACTGGTAATGAAATCAAAGACTCGGACCCTGTGCCAACATCTGTACCAATAGGCTGCACCCCCCCTACAATAGCAACATTCTGAGAGAACTCCCTTTGACCACTCGTATTATTCATCGCAGTTTCCAAATGATCTAAGCGATCCCAGAGGGAGATAAAGTTCCTATCTAATAATTCCAGGGAGACTCGGCGTTAATAGTAGGGGAACAGTATCAGTCTGTGTGCTGATAGAATTAGTTTGTACCTCCGGCTGCACCGCTCGAGACCCTTTTTGATGTATTTGTTTCTGAGTTTGCACGCCCCTTTTACTCTTTTCCAAAGTTGCTCTCTTCTTTTCTCCCATGTGGGGTTTAGAAGTGCTGGCCCTTGTGGCTGTACTAGGACCATCTAAAGTAGCCACAATTGGTGTGTCCGAACTAGGTACGTGAGAGTGCGGAGACGAACTTTGTTGTAGCGTGCTCTGTGGGGGAAATATTTGATTGAAGACTTTAAACAATACAAAATGATGCAACATGTTTGAGATTCCTCTAAACTCTGAGTGCCCTCTTTACATAACTGCTTCTTTGAGAACAGTTTCTGTTAGGGATTCACACATTTTGGGGATATTGAAATATAAAATTTTCATGAAAAATAAATATTTTTTTCCACTTTGTTTGAATACTTTCAGTTTTAGTTTCCTGCAGCACGGCCCTCTCCCAACAAATCACATTTACTCAAGTAATACAAACTGGTTATTTAATTGCCTAAAAACAGCAGTCAATGGATAAAGGGGGACCAGTTAACTTTTGCAGAGGTTGAGACTTGAACTTGCGCCTCTTGACAAAAATCTTAACAACTTTAGGTTCCGTGATCTAGAAAAGATAGCTTCCTTAAATCTGCAAATGATGCAGAAGATGGTGGGTTATGCAGCAACCACATGAAACACATGAATAGATACAACCATAGGTTTGTGTTTTCCACTGGGCCTGATCTGCCTTTTTAAACAATTGCTTATTGAATCTCATTCTGTTCAGACATGATTTTGCCAAAATAAAACAACCTAAAATAACGACTTTGCACTGACAAGCACATAAATGTCACTGCTTCATTTGTGTTAAGAATCTAAATCCAGTTTGATTCAATTGTTCATTTCCTATTAAGTTCCCAGGTTTTTATGGTCTGGCTTGACATCCCAGCTCTCGCCAGGCATTTTCTGAGAATGGCCAGGAGAGGGGCTTTGGCGCCGCCCACATATTGGGAGCCTGCAGTACATATTTTGTTTGGGCAGAAGTCTCGTGCACCACAAAATAGTGCTTGCCCTCCACAGAGCTGTGACCATTTTATTTGTCCAGATTAAATATTCAGGGACACATACATGACACATACATGACAATGTAATACTATTAAAGGCAACCGTCACCTGACCTTTTAACCTACACTCATGTATTCCACAGTTCGTTTCTCCCACACAAATATATCTCAAATCCCATGCTATCTACTTAAAATGCTTCACAATACCATACAACATTCTTTTAAAGCCAGACCTTTTGGCATTGCCAATGTTTGTTTGGACCCGGAGCTCTGCTGGTAGTTGACCCCTGTTTCCAGGCCATTGACTTCCGAGGTCACACGTGCTGCTGCGTCGACGTTCCGTCCAAGGATAGGTGCCAGTTCTATTTAAGGGCAAGGACTGTGGGGCCTCATCTGCTCTGCTCAACTCCAGCGTCCATGGGAAGCGCCATTTCACTTGGTGGCTTGCACAGGCCCACAGTAATCTGCATGTCAAGGGAAATGGCCGCCGGCTTCCTGTCACACTGAATCGGGTCAATTTGACTTTGAGAGGCAGTTACAGAAGTAGTTAAATAGCTTGTGCCTGGAAATGACAACTCCTTTCTGAGCTGTTAAATTGCCTTCTAGCCCACAGCCATGCTTATATTTCAAGGGCATTGCTTCCGTCCCCGGCTGCTCACCGCCGGTACCTCTGACAGGAGCGAGGCTGTGTTTGTATTCCCCGTCAGACACCTCACAATGACGAGCCAGCATTTCCCACCGCCTCGTTTTCACTTCCTCGGCTACCATTTCCCTATAAGATTAGAGGCTGCTCTCGTTTGTGGTGTCACTGAGTCCCGTGGGTGGTGTTTTTACTGTCAATACTTCTTTTCTGAGCCTATATATTCTCAGACCTTTATTCTTAAGGATCCGAGAAAGCATATTTTTGGCAAATCGTATGTATTTTTTGTGTGCTTTATAGAAGCAGAGTCTCAATATTGTCCAGTTTTACATTCATCAAAAGCAAAGTTACGTATTTCTGGAGGTCAGGGTGCTTTAGTTGTCGCTCTTTCGTCCTTGGCATGTTATATCTGATCCCCTCCGGTCATCTCTTAATGTGTTTACCTTGTAATTTTTAATGCAAAGGACACCCATGTGAACTCTCTGTCTGCTCTGCCCTGGTCTTTAAACACTGCCATTTCCGCCTAGCACAATATTTCCAACCTCTTTCAACGCTTCTTCCTAACCAACTTGTCTCTCATGTATCTTTCCAGGCCAACTTCCTGTCTCCTCTCCACCTCCCAGCCTAATGCTTGTCACTGGAGTTCTCCCACAGGTCCCTGCCTTCACTACTCTCCACTGCCGATCTCTTCTCACTGCTAACCTTCCTGACTGACTCCACTCAGACAGCCTGGTGCCCCACAAGGAGCCAGGGACCGATTCTACCCAATATGTCAGTGGTGTTGACCTAGATGCAAATATTTCTGGAATAAATAGAAATACTGGAGGGAATGATAAATGTGGAACATGCCAGGAGGTCTGCTTGATGTCTCACTGTTTCAGTGATCATGCAAGTAGAGAAGCATCCTCATAGCAAAGTGGCACAAGTGGGCAGCTGGCACCTGAAGGATGCCTACCATTCAATCAATCAGTGAATTTGTAAAGCGCGCTACTTACCCATGAGAATCTCAAGGCGCTGGGGGGGGAGGGGGATGCTGCTACTGCTCGAAGAGCCAGGTCTTGAGGAGCCTTCTGAAGGTGAGCAGGTACTGTGTCTGCCGTAGATGGGTGGGGAGGGTGTTCCAGGTTTTTGCAGCGAGGAAGGAGAAGGATCTGCCGCCGGAGGTTGTTCGTTGGATGCGCGGTACGGCGGCAAGGGCGAGGCTGGCGGAGCGGAGCTGGCGGGCGGGGGATGTAGAAGTTGAGTCTGTCGTTCAGGTATGCTGGTCCGGTGTTGTGGAGTGCTTTGTGTGCGTGGGTGAGGAGTTTGAAGGTGATCCTCTTGTTGATGGGGAGCCAGTGCAGGTCTCTGAGGTGGTGGGAGATGTGGCTGCGGCTGGGGACGTTGAGGATCTGTCGGGCTGAGGCGTTCTGAATGCGTTGTAGTCGTCGCAGGTGTAGTCGTCGCAGGTGTTTGGCCGGGATTCCTGCGTAGAGTGCGTTGCCGTAGTCTACCATTAGTATCTGTACTGCAAAATACGCAGCCCAGCTGGTTCCTGCTCGACCTGGTCGCTGTTCTTCTAATCTTTTTCCTGACGACCATAAGTTCAGTGAATGAGAGAGTCATATCCAATTGAATTGCATTTGAAGGGAAAAGGACCAGCCACTGTGGGGGGCAAGATGATATCTGGAGACTGTCAGCAAAGCTTTGATTTTGGATTGTACTGCTGAATATCGTCACCAACAATATTGTGGTACAAAAATATCGAGGACAGAATATCGAAGGACTAAATATCGAAAGGTAAGTGTGTATTGGGAAGGACAGATCTACTATTCCAAACTCCACATCTGTTTTCCTTGATGATAAATGTGCAGTGCAGATACATATATGTGGAGTTAAGTACAGAAAATCTATGGTTACTTACCTGCCTATATTTTATTTTTGATATTCTTGATAATGTGTCTAATCGATAATATGGTAGTCATGGCGCACACCTTGCTTTTATTGTGAAAGTGTTACTCAATTAAATAAAGTCTGATCCTAAAAACCAGGTCTTGTATAACTCTCCGCATGTCCGGAAAATATGATCTTCTTTGCCCAGACCCATAATATCCCTCACTAAAGCATTCGGTGCTCCTTGATGGCGATAGAGAAGAGTTGTAGGTGGTCCATGGTAGAGGGCTTTACGGGCATCCAGATGTGAATTCATGGATGCACCTACACAAACCACCTAATTCTACTCAATAAAATTTGCAGAAATGGTTATGTTTACTCAGATGGTGGAAACGATTTAGTACCAAGGTATTGATCTGGGGTCTCATGGAGACATCTATATCAAGCACTCTATGTTTTGAAAGTTTTCTGCTTAAGGCCAAATATGTTGGTTGGTTTGAGATAAGCAATGGATGACTTGCTTCTTAAGTGAAAGATCATCATCTCTGCTTTTCTGCTGGAGATAGTATTTATCCAAATCTGAATTTCCCCAAAAGCACATTGCCTTGTTTTCGTGTCTCATGCTAGTACTCCTGTTTCACATTTTGACGTTTTTTATGTGTTGTTCCCTAAGAACTTTGAAACATCCAGAGGTGTAATCAGTCACTCTATACCCTCATATAGTAGTTTTTGATAGTTTAAAGCACTCCTTCAGTTTTCTATAGATCCAACTCTCACGCTTACCCCCTCAGCTAAGGGTTAGCAGCATGCGCAGACTGTCAGAGCATTAACAGACTCCTTTCATGTAGCAGCCCTTATTGACACATCAACCACTGGGCCTTTGTCCTCTACTTGTCCTGAAGTTCAGAGAGCAAAAGAAAAGCCAGTGGCGTGGGCAATAGGGGGCCAGAGGCTTAACACAGCCAAGAGCCCAACTGGCTCTCTGTGAAGGAACTAGTGCGTAAGCACAGAATTAAAGGGCGCACTTAACCCCCACCACTTGGAATGGCGCATACATGACTTAGAAAAAGTGAAGGGGCAGGAACCCAAGAGGGTACGAAAGAGCAGCCAATGGTAGTGGGCGGTGAGATTCAAAGAAGCCTATGGGGCGCATAGGTGTGCAAATTGAAGGTACAACAGTTGGTCCAGTGTCAGCATTTTAACACAAAGTCTGACCACCCACCCAAGACAAATCATTGACTTGGGAGAGGGTGCCGGATCCATCAGCACGGTGGGTTGGGGGGAGGAACAGAGATCAGGCCTACAGGAGGAGCACCCTGGTCGTAAGTACAACTGAAAGGGGAGTTGGTTTCTTACCTAGATAGACTAGGATGACAAACGGCAGGGCCAACGGGATAGACCGAAAGGTTATAATGGGGGTTGTCTGCGGGGCAGACACAGCACGTACAAATCCAAGTGTGTTAGGAGCTGGCCAAACAACAGTTATAAGGTTAGCAAGTTAAGCCTAGACACCTCAAATGGTCACGCTGAAAGGCTGGGCAACCAGCAAGAACTGCGTAACAACAAAAGATCCTGGAACATTGTAATACCATTTAATAATAAATAGGATTGTGATAATGCATAATGACCTACCTGCAAAAAGGTGATGTTAATGTCATTTATAATACACTGTAGCTTTCTAACTCCAGCAAGCTACTCCACAAAATTATTAACGTTAACGTTTTATGTCATGGAAATGGGCTGAATGGCTTGAGAACCTGGGTTAAGCTTCATTACATTAGGAAAACCACCCACCTGGGTGAGTGGTAATGTTGTCTTAGGGCAGATAGTCCATGTTCCACCTTGCTCGCCTTGGCTGCCTACCAGTCTACTGGACACCGAAAAGACAGGGGGCATGCGTGCTGGGCAATGCTCGCAGGGGACTTCCACAACCCTCCTTAAAGGTGTTTGGTACACTTGAAGCTACCTTCCTTACTTGCTGGGAGGTCCCTGGGTGACATCCTCGTGGACTTTGCGTTCGCCTTTTGAATTTAGTACAACAAAACACTGTACGAATATCTGGCCAGTGTGAACACTTCAACCAGAGGATCTGTGCTGGCAGAGAAAGACAAACACTGGTATTAGGCTAACCTTACGCATGTAACCCCAGCTGGCTGGCCAAAAGCAGGGATTGATGGATGTTTCTGTTGATGGAATCTGCCACCCGCCCCCATAGTGCTTTCCATAACAGGCTATTGTTTCCGACTGCCGGTAGCCTCATTGTGTGTTGGTGACCCCCTGTATGGAATTAGGGCTATTGGTAATTTCTTGTGATCAAGGCTGTAGGAAGTTTCTTCTTATTTCCAGCAGCCAACTATAGAAAAAAAGTTTGCAATGCATGTTTTCTTCCTAGTTTGCATTACAAGAAAATCTGGAGCCAGATTCCATTTCCATCTTTTTGTAGCTCTTTGGTTCCTAACAATGGAATCAAGGCAAACGAGCGTCTTTCTTTTTATAGTTCTTTGAACAGATTTGGAGAAGGCCACATATTTCAGATATGGCTCTCCAAGGGAGGCATCGTGCAGCTGTCATCCATGTGACCAATAATATTTGCAACTAGTAACATATTTTCATGGCTATTTGTCCTGGTTTTGAAGTGGAGTTTCGAAAAAGAGAAACAAGAACTCATGGGGCTTATTTACAAGCCCCTTGCGCCGCTGATACGTCACTTTTCCCCTAAAAGTGGCGCACCGGCAGCACGGGGGGCTTGTAAATAAGCCCCCATGACTATTTGTATTGGTATCTCCGAGCTGTTGCAGGTCATACAGGCGTGTATGAGTTTCTAATTACGATGCAACACTCCAAGGTGATGTCATCACTAAGAACGCCAACCGCGGCTTGCAGTGTCGTAGGAGCTCACGCTGCGCCTCACTGAAGAGCCCTACAAGGATGGAAGGGAGCCGAGGGTGCCAGTGCTTGTTCCAGACAGGGGCACTGTGGCCTTCCTGTTCGGACTGGGCTGCTCTTATTGGAGCGGGACTAAGGCTGAGTTGCATAGTGCTGTTCGCCTACTGCAGAGGCACCGAGCGAGAATGCAGTGGTATGGAGCTTGCGCAGAGAAGATACCATTATATCAAATTAGTTGAAGAATTTTCATCCATTTTTTGCTGTTTCCAGGCATCCAAACCTGCAACTTGCAGATAACACACAGATTTAACCGTGAAACATCGAGTAACTCAGTTATCCTATGGAAAAATTTACCAGGCATTCAGGGTGACAACATTTAGGAATGTTTATCATGGCTGTGTTAAAGAAAGCGCGAGCACTTAACATTCCCTGCACTTCACTACCCTATTATGGCTGGTGGGGGCTGGGGGGATGGCAGCCTTCCCGGTGGAGAAGCCACCCTCGCCTGTGTCATTGGGAGCATCATGTTTTAGGTGCTGACATTTCAGAAAATGTTGACACAGCAGCCACCGATTTGCACACAATTCACCGAGGGGCAAACAGCGGCGCATTGTTCGCACGGATGTTTGCTCCGATTTGATTGCTTCTTGTAATTGTTTATTTATGGGAGATGCCCTCCCCATACCTCTGCTCCCTCTTCCTACCCCGCCGAAGGTCATTTTGCCACATTTTGCCACCTGCATCTAGTACATTGCTTATTTATGCGGTGCATTACACGTGGCGAAATGCCAGTCGGCAGGAAAGATGAGGCACAACGTCATCCACTATCGACTTGTGTCCACGACTATCTTCAGTGCACCATCTCTGTGCAAAACCGCCATGGAAACTATGGTGGTCTTACACAGACTTGCACAGCAGGCATCTACAGCTCCTCCGCTATGGCGGAAGAGCGTCGCCCCCGCTGCCAGCACCCTCAAAACTTGAAAATTAAAACGATAATAAAACAGGTTTACTATGGTTTTATTTTTCAAGTTATAAGGGCTGAGTCTTGGGGGTGTGGCCATTGCCTGGGCAGTCACGGAGGAGGAGTGGTGGGCACTGCTGTCAGTGCGTATGTGGGTTTGGCCGGTCGCCTTAGGATGGTCAAACCGAAATGCACACTGAGATGTCTCCAACCCGAACTGCGGTGCCGGGTTAGAGGCAGCAGGCACAGGCTCCCATTCTCTCTGGGACGCAAATCCAGACTGCTCAGGCCAATCCTGATGCTGTTCTCATGCATGAAAGCAGAGTCTGGATTGGCCGTAGGGGAGACTTGGAGCCTGTGCTGCAGTGAGGAGCAGAAGAGCGGCGATGCGGAGGGTGGCAGGTAAGTTATTTTTGTATGTATTGCCGTCATCCGTCAAACCTCTCCCCGCCACTCTGTTCTTATACCAGCCGCTTCTGACACCAGCGTCCTGATGTGCTAACACATCACAGCAAGTAAGGGGTATTTGTTATGTGGATTTTAGAATCCTGCCTAGGACTTGGAGTGACATTCTCAATAGCCACGTGTTGTGACAACAACTCCTCCAAGCTTCCTGGACATGGTGAACTTGAATTCACTGAGGCCTAGATTTAGATACAACTTACGCAACACAGTGCAACAAGTAAAGTCAGTGCATTGAGTGAAGTAGAAAGACAGAACTGCACCCTATCTACTTGAGTGTAGGATTCTAGATCATATGTTGGTGTGGGCAGTGCTTAATGTGAGCCGGTGGTTCCAGGTGCTCGCCACTGGCACTTATGACAGCTGTCACTTGGTGGAGTGTTTATCTAATTTAGAGATGAGCAGAACAACAGCTGTTTATTATTTAGTCATCTCACCTTTTTTGTCCCAGTCTAGAGTCTAGGCTAGTTTGCCTTCTCTCTCAATGCCCCTTCTCTGACAGCGCCAGTTAGGATTTTCCTGTAAACAAGGTCAGAGGAAGGGCTACTGGAACTGCCACAGAGAAATCCCAATCACCATTTGGAACTGGGATATTTGTTGTGGACCTCAAATGGAGTCTGAACCTGAAAACCCTGTACTGGCATCTGAGGAGCCAGTTTTGAAGACGTGGACACACTTCAGCAAGGTAAGATTTAGCAAAAACATTTCCTATAATGTTGAGCACTTTTTTGAGAATGAACAAAAAAATGTCTTTTAAAATAGACATAGTTCTAAAAATATTTCATTTATATCCATCTGTACGAAGCAGGTTGTTCTGATGCCATATCGCTTAGCCTAGGTGTCTCTTATGTGGAGTATCTTGGAACTGTGCTCTCAGACCTTCAACATTTATATCACTCCTGTAACTCAGCTGATTAGGAAGTTTTTGCTGAAATTCCTTCTCCTATGTAGATGATGAGCATTTTTTCTTGTTTTTTACGCAACGTACCCCTTTGCTGCCATTTTTGTTAGGTCCTGCATGGACCCTGTCGATCGACAGATGCAAAGTGATGTCTTAAAGTTGAGCGACAGCAAATCTGAGCTTCATGTATTTGGGGACAACTCATTCTGGACCTTCTTCTGCTGAGCTAGATCTTTGAGGCGCACCACCAGCCTTGTCGGCCTTGGCACACAATCCAGTGTCACACGCTATTGATAATTTCTCTTTCAAATACGGCTCTGGGAGACCTGAAGACAGTGCAGACACTTAATAAATGCTGCTCTGGGAGAGCTCAAGACTGTGCAGACACTTAGCTGCACAGATTTGGATTGCAACCACCACTTGCAGCGTACTTGTTACTCACAGCCCCATGCTGGTTTGGGCTGCCACAACCTCACGCTGCTTGCTGGCGACTCGTGGCTCGCAGCTTTCAATACCTGGCTTTTTATGCCCTGGGGAAAATCTTTTGTCCATGCAGCATAACAAATCTGGGCCTTGCCAGTAATAAGGTGATCAAAGGCCCAGTCAACTACTTTTTCATTGATCTTATATCCCTCTTTCCCTCACACTGTCACAACCTCTGTTAAACCCAGTAGTCATTATAATAATCATATAATGCATGGTATTCTGCAATCCCTGTATACAAACCCATCTCTAATTTCTTTATAATATATGGGATTCTGTGATCCTTTGATAAAATCCCTTCTCTAATTTTTTTTGTGACGCACCCTCTTTTCTATATCACAGCTAAGTTCTGACATCACAATCCCTGCTGCCAGAGCAAGCATCCGCGGGAAAAGACAGTCTGTTCACAGAACATAATTTTAAAGAAGAAAAACAGAATGTTGCTTCTCTTTCTTCTGCTCTGTTTTTCTAGCTGGACAGTGACAAGCAGAAAATAGATATTTATGACACCATGTTTATTTTTTGCACTCCTTAGATAATTATAGAAAAGTTAGAATCTTTCTGCATGTTTGAATTAAACTGATTTTACTATCTTTTTGCAACACATTTTTGATGTGTTTAGTTTTGCACTAGAGATTCTACTTTTGTTCTTCATATTTTCGAACAAGCTCTCCCTTTCATAGGAAAGAGCTAAGCAACAAGGATTTAAGTTGTTTGTGTAAAAGGTGTGGATGGGACCATGTATTATAAGAAATAAATTATCCACTGTCATTCTTTAGAAGGATATCACAAGTCGCCTTAGAGGTCCATGACCCCACTGGGGTTCTCAACCTTCTGCCTCATTCCTTTATATGGTCCTGAAACTCCTTGGTGACTTGCAATATTCTTATACTGTATGATAGGTAGTACTTAATCTCATATATATTGCATGTGTGACATGCATGTGGTGTAGCCGTGCTATGCTGCAAAGGTGGATTATGGTCTGTAATCTGTAGACATCAGTTTACCAGAGTCAACGTGCCCCACCTCTACAGTGATGGTTTGCCTAGGAACTTGTATGGCATCTTCTGGTTCCAACCCTACAACATGAGGTGTACAAGCCTGCTTTCAAGTGTGTATTCTACATGCTTTCTTGTTTTGGGGACATGGGTGCATACACAGATTGGTAGGGCATTCCGCAAGACTCTAAAAGTGTTCTGGTTTGACACTACAGAATAACATGAAGTGATGACCTTCCACACAGTGGCGTAACAAAAGTTTAAGGGCCCCCCTGCAAAGTACACGCAGGGGTCCCTGCTCCGGATTTTATCCAGAGCGCTCAGACCTGAGTACTGTGCTGAGGGGGCACCCTGCAGCTGGGGGCCCCCACCCCGCAGGGGATGCGGGGGTCTGTGTTACGCCCTTGCTTCCACATGTCTGTGGCACACTACCAGTGGCTCTCTGCACCTGTTTGATGAACAGCCATGAGTCTACCTGCACAGTTGTGTCAATCAGCACTGCATGTTGAATGTATGATTGAAGACCTTTGCTGACCTGCTCCCCTTATGTGAGAAAGATTTAAACGTTCTGGGTATTTGGCTTCAATATTTCCCCAGCGGCACCTGGCCTGTTATTTTGCTTTACTCATATGATTCTGGAAGCTGTATTCTGTAGTCCTTTGCACACTGTCGTTGTCCTATGGCCTGCATTGTAAACATGTGACAACCCGCACCGTAGCATGTTGCCGCAGATGTGATGCTGCCTTCTTCTTGGGTGCTTCTGCAGCTATGGTCTGATTAGGTTTGTGTCTTTTGTGTTTTTCTCGTGAAGTTGCTCCTCTGTGCATTGGTTGTAATGTTTAGCAAAATGCCTATTAATTATAGTGTATGTTGGTCAGTTGCCATATTTTGCCCCAACCCAAACCAAAATTAAGAATACTTACACCGTCGATGGAATTTGCACCTGTGTTCTGGCTTAAATTCTGCTGCATGCTGATGGTAGAAAAGGATTTTGGCCAGTGGCAATTTATGTCTGTGAACAGAGCGGAATTTGCTCCGGTCAGACTCAGAGTCAGACACTCTGGCACATTTTTTAACTTCAGGAGGCAAGTCTCCACTGATGGATGCTGAAGAGGTTTTGCTTGAAAATGTACTTTCATATGTTTTCTAACAAGTAGTTGTTCCTTAAGGAGGCCTTTGCTGACATAATATTTGATTCTTACTATTTATTGAAAAAGAATAGTCTGCAAGGCTCTACAAGAGGTCATTTGTGGGTGTAGTGATCTTGACTCTCCCCAAAGTGTCAGTTCAGAATATTTTTGCCTTCAGTACCAAGAACAATTCAGGAAAGAAGATGTTGTTGAGCAAGTTTCAGACCAAGAAAGGTGAGAAGGCACAACAGTTGCATTGCATTCTGGGATAGGGCACTTTATTGTCTAATGGTGTAGGTTAAATGGTGGCAGTGAAGGGCTGCACCTGAAACACGTGAATATCTTAGACAAATGGGGGAGAAAGACAGGCCTGCTTTCTTGCTGCCTGCGCGCCTTGGAAGGCGCACATGAGAAATGAAAGACAGGGTCAGCTTGTCTGCCCTTGCAAGATTGGTCCTCAAAGGAGGTGCGTTAAATATTCATCGCTGCTATAAAACCTAATGAGATTGCGAATATCTCAGAAATATGCCAGCTCTATGGATCATATTTCAAGCACTCTTTGCACAATGCCTCTTGGACAGGAATTCTCTTGCAACAGGATATCCTCATATTTTTTTGTGTATTTTCGTATATATGAGCTGTCACAAGTGGAGGGCAGAGGGGGCATTATGTCCCAGGCCCAATAATTCTTCAGAGCCTCGAGCTCCACCAGAAAAAAATAAATATACAGCTCAAAAAGTAAGCCAGCCTGTTTATTAGAAAGAGAAACGCAGCCATATCATTAGATGGCACCAGATGCTGGGGCTGCTGGTTTTCCTCTTTTCAAGAAGGATTGTAACTAGGGCTCCCGGTTTTATGGCATTTATTTTTTTAACATTTCCATCTGCATTTATCCATATTTATTTTTTGTTCATCTTATTGGTATGAAGCCATATTTATATTGTGTTTTGTGAACATGTGTTGTGATAACTCCTATATATGCACATTTATTTAACAGACAAACGTGCACTCGTCCATTGATGCCTGTCAGATTTTACCACATTCCACAGCCAAAAATAATGAACCCACATAAAAAAAAATTGCACAACAGCACAAATACATATTGAGATATGTAGTAAAGTCATTATTCTCAGCATGGACAATCACTCAAAAGAAGCCAAATTATCAGTATTTTTGCACTTAAACACAATGTTTTCTGTCTGTATTTATCTGTAAAAATCAGTAAAAACAGAAAACAGGGAGCCCTAATTTTAACACATAGGGGTCGATTTCGATCTCAGTCGTAAGGGCTCCGAATCTGATTCGGATTTTCCTAAGCCGATCCGGAGCCCTTGTTTCCGACTGAATCGTTCCTAGTTTCGAACGAGCTAGTACGATGCCTGGAAACCCTTATTGCTGACCGAACCGGTTCCGGAAGGCACTCGGAGAGATCGAGCCTTCCGGAGCAGATCCGTACAGCTCTATGGACTTAGTCTCCAAGCGAGCAAGTACGATGAATGATTCGGACAGCCTTTCTGATTCGGTTTGCCCAGAATGAAAAGGCTGCCCGAATCGGTCTTTGGAGCCCATAGCAGGCCCCCCTTCACCTGGAGCCCTCCGAATCAGGCCCGTGGAGGTATCCATGGGTCCCCCATTTCAGACCATGCACAATGTTCCAAGCACCAAGGGGTGCCTGCCACAGGGTGCATGATTATCCCCAACCATCCCTTTTGTCTATGCAAGCCTGTGTACTCGTTCAGAATAGTATCTGGATGCATTAATTCGGTCGGACTCTCCCGATCCGATCCGAGTCATCCGGAAAGCATTCCGGACCCGAGTCATTCCCTATGCTTTCAGAATGAGATCGGACTCGCCCACGTAAAAGCAAGTTGACCAAGCCCACACGAAACGTTAGCAGGCCGGTAGATTTTATATGATAACAGCAATACAATAAAAAAAATATTTTTTCAGGTTCTTTTGTATTACGGTCACTTTCATAGTTTATTTCTTCATGAAATATTATTGAGGAAAAACATAAGGAATTAGTGCACGTACTCTTGGAGATGTTGGGCCTCGTAGAACAGTGTACCCCAATGCAGTAGACTCCTGAGAGGTTGAGCCCTTGTCCTTAGAACAATTTGTCAGTCTAGCACAGAAAGGTAGGACTTCAAATTCAATTCCAAACCTCTGTCTCCAATGGTAGGGATTACATGTGGCGTCTGACATGTTTCACTTTCATGTTGGGCGCAATACTATGCATCCATTGACGACACATAGGGCCAGATGTTTTGCCACTCGCAAAATAGAATGTAAAACAGTGTCTGAGACACTGTTTGTGATTCTCAAATGGGTTGCTAGGGACCTGCCTCATTAATATTCATGAGGCATGTCACAATTTGCGACCCATTGTGAATGGCCTGCAAACACATGTCTACATTTGATTTTTCAATAAAGCAACTTTTATTTTTCAAATGCTGCCTGTTTTCCTTTATGATAAAAAAAATTAACATTTTTCTTTTCATTTTTTAAGGGCAATTCCCTGGGACCACTGCCTGCTCTTAAATATTTTTTTTCGCACCCATTCACAAAGGGAAAGCGGTCCCCTGCAGACCCCTTCTCGTTTGCAAGTGCCTTACCACCTACTTGAAGTAGGCGGTAAACTGCGAGTGAGTCTCTTTCATTTGGTCCATTATCGTGTATAATTTTATCAATGTCTCTATTGACGAGAATGCCTAAGTAAGTCTATATGCATGGCACTTACTGGAACTGAAAGTTAGGTACTGTGGGCCTCATTTACAAGCTCATTGCTCTGCGGGTGCACCACTTTTTTAGACTCACTGGCGGCGCAGTGTACCTGCCCATATTTACAAGGTAGCGTAAAGTCACCCTGCGTGACTTTTCATGGCCTTGTAAATATGGGCCCCTTTCACGCGTTTCTCTGATGTTGATGTTCCCACACAAAAAACAATGGAACCTGACACATTCCCAAATTAACGAAGTGTCATAAACCTGGGAATGCATCAAAATCCGACGTCTCCTCAGGGGAGGAGTAGGATTGGCAGAACGAGGAGAAATTCGTTTTTTTCTCCTCTTTTCTTTTTTGCTCTTTCTATGTGCTGCAGCATACATAGGAGGAGCAAATAGTCTTTAATGATTGTTTATGTGCAGGAAAGTGTCCCTTCCTGTACATAAACAATAATCCTTGCAACACAGGCACCCTTGCACTATGGCGCAAGGGTGTCTGCGTTGGTGCATGGCTGTTGTTTGTGCTCGGGCACAGGGGAGGCTTGCTGCGCTGCAGTGCGTCAAAATATAGTAAATGAAGGCCCATGTTTTTATCTGTGTTAGGAGTCATTAACATAGCCTAGTTCTTCAACCAGTTTATTTTATATCCTGCAACCTTTGAAAATGGTATGAATCAACATTGGCATTGATGTCTCAGGCTTACTCAACGTCAATAGTATGTCATCTGCATAAAGCATGATTTCAAGTTCTCCTACATAGCTTTTTAACGAACTGCAATTTTTCTGGAAAAGGGTTCAACACGTCACATGCTCTCTGATTGGTGTGGACCTCTGGATGTGTAGCAATGGCCTGAAAATCGAGCCCTTTAAAATTGAGACAAATACGTTTTTCTGAGTTAGGAACCTACTGGCTCTGTGGTGAATAATGGATGCAGATTTGTCTCTAGTCTCACAAATTGACATGTGATAGGAATATTTTCTCAGCTCTGCTCTAGCATCAGAAGTTTCCAGTTCTTGACCTTTACAGTTCAACATGCCCACCTCTATGGTTTTTCACATTCTTGAAAAGCCATACTTATCCTTCTCTTTCCATAGCAATCCACCCAAATTTGATAATTGTAGGAGTAATATGGCTCCCACTTTCTGGTGACATCCTGGGTAGCTCTTTAGAATTACCCTGTTGCAGAACTGGATCACATTCTCGTTTGTCTATTCACTCACTCACCAGTGGGTCATTTGCAAATTTCCAATATTGCACAAATAAATTATGTTGAAATGTGCATTTGCACATGTAACCTTTTTTCTTCACAGGGAACAAAATTTTGTCAAGAAGAAGAAATCCAGTTCTCTTGTGCCCTGAGGTAAGATTGAGGTATTCCATTACTTTCCCTACCAAGGATCCACATTTATTTCTGCATTTTACTCGAATAAATGCATGTGCATGTGCAGTGGAAAACTACCTGTAAAATGCTTGTGAATACCCATGACATGCACGTTTTGAGGTTTTCACTGCATTTGTCAGGGCAATATCTTTCCACTCCTTTACTTAACTCTATGTTTACGTTAATGGATAATCCACCATGCAGGTGGAGATTGACACTATACACCCCTCCTGATAGTCATATAATAGGACATCTTTTAAATAGAATTTGAAGAATTACAAGATATATCACCAAAGAGCTTC
Organism: Triturus cristatus; assembly: GCF_964204655.1. NCBI lineage: Eukaryota > Metazoa > Chordata > Amphibia > Caudata > Salamandridae > Triturus > Triturus cristatus. The sequence goes on along the minus strand of NC_140594.1, from coordinate 221,894,159 downwards.
ATTATAGTATTCAGGGAATTTTTGTTGTACTTACACGACAAAACATGGAAAACAAACTACTAATTACTATGCTGTACATCTTTTAGCTAAGATAAGAAGTGTTGTATGGCGGAATATTAGCCACAAAAATACTGTTGTGTAAAAATGCTTTTGTTATAATTTAGACTATTTATAGTGAGGTTAAATAAGAAGAACACCTGCATATTTTTAATAGCAGTTCAAATCGTGTTATATATCAATTAGCTACCAGACCTATGCACACAGACCTATGGACATATCATCACCCTCAGACGTTCTTGCAATATTGACCCTGGGCTGCTAAACTCAATTCTTCTGAACTTGCTTCCACAGTTGAAAGGACTGTTCCTGTCCTTTCCTCAGACATAAATTTACTCTCAGATCTTTACCCTGGCTGGGTCATTAAAGCACTTGGGGGCATATTAGCAAGAACCTCGTTAAAAGTATCGCCGTTTTAGCGTCAGGAAATGCCGCTAAAACGGCGATAATGGGCTTGCTAATATGCGTTATAGAATTCCAATAGAAGCCCATGTTAGATGTGCAGGGCATCTAACCTGGGCTTCTATTGGAATTCTATAACGCATATTAGCTAGCCCATTATCGCCGTTCTTGCTAATATGCCCCTCAATTCTACAATTCCGTGTAAAATTAGAACCTCTTTCAGGACACACCCTTCTGCTCCTTGATACACAGATGCACTCTCAGCAGCCAAGAGACTCTGCAAGAAATTCAAAAGACAATGAAGATCCTCCTACCACCTGGCTGATGAAGCTGCTTACAAAAGGGAACTCCACATCTTTAAAGACTGGTTCAGGACGCCAAAGTCAACTGCTATCAAGTTTGAATTTAATCAGCTAAAAACACCTCCCGTGAGATCTTTTCAATATATCCACCTGCTCTATCCATGCCTGTTCCTTCTACTGAATAGCTCTGCTCTAATCTCTCTGATTGCTTCCAAGATACAATTACAAAACTACTCAGCTCTTTCCTCCTGATTGCACACTCAACTGCACCACTTTCCTGCTCTCTCCTACTCCCTTGTCACACACCTAAGTTTCTGATTAGTCCTCTTTTGACTCTGTAACCACTTCTGACATTTCTTCGACACTTCCTGCCATTTCTTTCGGATCCCCCTAAGATCCATGTCCTGAAAAGGTTGCTGAATTAGTTGTCTCATTCCTGGCTCAAATTCTGACCTTACTTTGCAACACTTCATTCAACTCTGGTAAGGTTCCTTGTGACTGGAAAACGTGCTCATTATCTCCCTTTTGAAAAAGCCTTCCCTTTACCCTTTGTTCTTATCCAATTACAGGCCCATCTCTCTTCTGCCATTGACTGCAAAAATTGATAAAGGCTGTGTACACTTTCAACTGTCTAAGTATATTGAGGCTCATGCCATATCAATCAACTTTCAGTCTGTCTCTCCCACCCAGCTACAGCACTGAGACTGCTTAGTGGCTGTGTAGCGTAGCAAAGCACAAAACGAAAAAAGGGAAAATGAAAGACGGAAAGGTGGTAGGGCACTACAAGTGTTTGGGCGAGAACCCTCACTCACCCAATGGTGACATCTTTCATCATAGGGTCCCTCCACACACTGGGACCGCAAGGTACCCAGTTTGGGCTACAACTTTCCAGCTGGAATGGAGAGGGAGTGTTTTTATGTGGCACGTCTATATACTAATACCTCCGGGGTAGAATGAGGGGCAGAGTGCAAAGGGAAATAGTGTGTTAAAACTATCTCAATAGGAGCAAAACAACTTTATTCCTATGCAATAAGCGATAGGGGTTAAAAGCATAGTGAAACAGGGTTATGGATGTTCACCCTGTGTAAGGTCAACATGTTTCTGCCATGTATGACTAAGATGTTCCAGGCATTCTTCAGGACCAAGACATTCAGTCACTCTGCTACAAAAACGAGTATAAAAATTACTCAAAATATGGTATTTCAAATATACTCAGGCTTGTACTCTTGACCAACTGTGTGCAGTGGCACCAGATTCTCATGTGGGTCAGGTGACCCTTAAGAAAATGAATAAGGTCCGACCCTACCATCAACAGAGTTCCTCCATACGTAGAGCTCTTATGTTTAGGCTACCTCGCTGTAGGGAGACTCTGGTGGCAGTAGTGCTTAGTGGCTGCAACCTATGACATTAGACTGCTCATAGAATCAGGTAGATCAGCTACCCTAATTGTCTTAGACCGTTTCACTGCGTTTGATAGGGTCACTCATGAGATCTTGCTAAACAGTTCTAATAATCTAGGCATTAAGACTACTGGTTCTTATCCTTTCTTCAAGGAGACTTCTGAGCTTTGCCATTAGCTCACCTTCACTCTGACTAGAAACCCATCACCCCTGGGGTCCTCCAGGGCTTATCGCTAAGCTCTGTTCTTTTTAACATTAATGTGCCTCCAATGGCCACTCTTCTTTTTGTCTTTGCTTTTTTTTCCTATGCTGATGATACCCAACATATCCTCCCACTTGATAGTAACCTTGATTTTTCACAGAACTAATTTAAACTAATTCAAAAATTGCATGGTTGACAACAGGATGTCTTTGAACTCTCTCAGGCTAAATATTGATAAAACGGAGCTCCCTGTTTTCAGCAATCCTTCCACCTGGCCCTCCAACTGGTGGCCTGATGAATTTGGCAAAGCTCCCATTCCTTCTTCTTCTGACCCGACCCTGGGCATCCTGTTTATATGATGTGGCATAATGCAGCACATTTTGTGATATTACTTCATTATTTTGTTATTTGTACACATTTAAGCAATGTCTGGGCAAAAAGTTCACCTCATTAGTTCTAGTTTATCACCAAAGTGTAGCAATAGGCTGCTGAAATGAGACTCTTTACTCTTTCCGAAGTGCCAAAAAAGCAGCCTGGCAACATGTGTAGCCACTTCTCTTTTTATTAACTTTTGATCCATTTGAATTAGAAGCATTCTTTGTTAAAATCTTCAAATTATGCATCAAATTCATAATTTTGTGGAAACCACCACAGAATCGCGTATTTCCTGTGGCCCTGTGTAACACCTCATTAAACATGTGCTCTCCATGTTTACCATGGATTTGTAGTTAGGTAAATTAAATATACTTAGCATAACAAGATTTTCTTTCTCACTGAAATAATATGTTAGCCTTTGCTACATGTTTAAGTTGTGGTTGTAATAATTAAAAACTTGATAATTATTTTAAAAAAACTTTAAAAATAGTTTTGCAAAAGCTTCAACAATATAGATATTAAAAAAATGGTTACATATGTTTTGGAAATTCCAAATCATTTTTCATGAAAATGAAATAATAACTTCCATGAAAAACTCAATGTTAAAATGTGATTGTGTATACCTGGCAAGTAAATAAAAACATTCCCACCCACAAAGCAAAGTACTTAAAAAACACAAATTAAACTAATAAACTCTTACAAATTACTAATATTTGAACATTACATTAATAAACAAAACAAATTAAAGCTTTGCTGCTAGGCCTGTTCGTAAAAAGGAAAGACACACTAACAATGTACACACCCTTAGTCACCAACTCACTAACTACAAACTCAACCTCCCATACTAACTATGCAGTATGCCCACACAAACCCAGAAGTAGTTCAGTTAAACAATTAAGGGCCTGGTTCAAAAAGGGCCTCCCCGCAGGTGGGGAAGGCCCTGGCACTCGTGGAGGAGTCTCCGCCCTCGGGCCAGAATCTCCACAATGACAATTCTTATTGCAAAGTGTGGTGGCCCTTTGTGAATCAGGCCCTGAGTTTTCTTACCTGAAATGGAGATATGGATATCTGCAACTGCTATCCCTGACCACTGCTGCACAGTACCAAATAGGAAGGAATATACAATAGATTTAATTGTAAAACAAAAAAACACCAAAATTACAATTAAAATTAATTGAATGGAGAAAACGGAACAAAATATTGTATTTATTATTGAGACAAACTGCAAATGTATTATTAATTTTCCATAAATGTTACTTTTTATTTTGTTAATGTCTAAAAAATGTATTTTAAAAATGTTCAAAGAGAAATAACTGTTAATTTAATTTCTATGCTTTTAAAAATATTGTGAAATAAGCGTATTTGTTAAAAATGCTTATTCCATCACAACATCTATTTTCTTTTAAATATAAACATAGCTTTGAGTTTCATTGACCTTTAAAACTATGCATGGTGAGCAAACAACTTTTATATTTGATATGTTTCATTTCCTTGCCATATTATGTATGTTAATGTTGTACATAAAGATAATTTGCTTGCAGTTTGTTGCAATTAAATACTTTACATATGTGTTCCTATATTAGGGGGCCGATTATGATGTCGGGCGGAAAGCCTCCTCCCGACAGTCGGAATCTCCTCGACCGTGTTAGAACCCTTCCGACCAAGTCAGTCAGTTTACATTCTGACCGACCGATTACAATGTTCACGGTTGGAACATAAACCGGTCTGTCATTCCGAATCGGTTTCGACTGGCTCTCGGAACTGCATCGGCCAACTCTAAGGGCAATGTTTTCGACCGACCGATTACAATGTCGATTTCCAACAGCCTTTCCGAGTCGGTCTGTCCGACATGAAAAGGCTGTCGGAAATTGACTTTGGGGTGCCCCCTTGCCTCCATGGTCTACGCTTGGTTGTCGAGAGGGTACCTAAGGCACCCCCCCGGAAAAACCTGCACTGTGTGGCAGGCCCAATAGAGAGCCGTGACAGGGTGCAGGTTTTACACACACACCCCATTTTCCCACAGGAGCTTGTATTGTCGGACCGAACACAAGCTCCCATGGGGAACAATGGGACTCCGACCGAACAGTGTTCAGTCGCATCATAATCAGTCGGTCGGTTACGATTCTGGAACGGTGTCAGGTGGAAGTTTTCCACCTGACATCGAATTGGCCCCTAAGGTGCCGATTCCGATCCGTTAAAACCCGGGTACGAACCGTCGGACGGAGCGTTTTCTCCGTCCGACTCGTACCCGGGAAAAATACTTTACAAACATGTAAGTACGATTCGTACGCAAACACCATTTGCGTACAAATCGTAAAAACCACCGACCGACCAAAAAATACCCACAATTCTGATCTGGGACACCGCGGACGTGACGTCCGGACGGAGTCAGGCAGCGTTTCACGAACCAGCAAGTACGATTCGTGCCCACATCACTCCGCACGGACAATATTTTACGGGAGCCAAAAACTGCCGGGAAATCAGGACGACGTGCAGAAGGAGCACCTGTACGCGACGGACAGCCATGGACCCCAACCTACGTGCCATCCCGGCCCTCATAGCAGTCCACCTGGTGTACAGAAACCGACGAGGATGCCGCAGAAGGTCAGAACAACACCCAGGGGCAAAGGGGGGGGGGGCAGGGGCAGGAAACATAACCCCCACCCAACTCCAAAATCACACATGCCCTGTACATACCTGACCCCCAGGGCCTGGTCACTTCGGGGGTGGGGGCGTCTCCACCAAGGCCTGCGTCCGCCACAACGGAAGTCAACATGGACACGAACCGGCATCACAACAATTGTGGTACGCACCGTACCCACGCCTTAAGAGCATGGGTACGGGTCGTACCACGCCCACCCCTACGTCACCCCAACAATGGTGGTACGGCCCATACCCACGTCCCAAAGGCATGGGTACGGGCCGTACCGCCATTGTTGGGGTCACGTAGGGGTGGGCGTGGTACGACCCGTACCCATGCTCTTAAGGCGTGGGTACGGGCTGTACCGCCATTGTTGGGGCGACGTAGGGGTGGGCGTGGTACGACCCGTACCCACGCTCTTAAGGCGTGGGTACGGGCCGTACCGCCATTGTTGGGGTGACATAGGGGTGGGCGTGGTACAACCCGTACCCACGCTCTTAAGGCGTGGGTATGGGCCCTACCGCCATTGTTGGGGTGACGTAGGGGTGGGCGTGGTACGACCTGTACCCACGCTCCTACGGCACCACAACAATGGTGGTACGGCCCGTACCCACGTCCCAAAGGCATGGGTACGGGCCGTACCGCCATTGTTGGGGTGACGTAAGGGTACGAACCGTACCCACGCCTGAAGAGCGTGGGTACGGCCCATACCACGCATACCCCTACGACACCGCCACAATGGTGGCACGGCCCGTACCCAGGCCCCCAGAGCGTGGGTACGGCCCGTACCACCATTGCAGTGGTGATGTAGGGGTACACGGGGTACGGGCCGTACCCACGTCCTAAAGGCATGGGTACGGTATGTACCCCTACGGCACCGCCACAATGGTGGTACGGCCCGTACCCACGTCCCACAGGCATGGGTACGGCCCGTACCACCATTGCAGTGGTGATGTAGGGGTATGCTTGGTACGAGCCGTACCCACGTCCGAAAGGCATGAGCATGGTACGTACTCCTACGGCACCCCAACAATGGGGGTACGACCCATACCCATGTCCAAAAGGCATGGGTACGGGCCGTCCCGCCATTGTTGGGGTGCCGTAGGGGTAGGGCCCATACCCAGGCCGTAGGACGTGGGTACGGCTCGTACCACGCCAGTGGACAGACACATAGGGGTGTGTGGCCATCAGCCCCAGCAGTGCCCAGACATAGGAGGGGTGGGTGCCTATCACTCCCAGCAGTGCCCAGACATAGGAGGGGTGGGTGCAGAGTCCCCCCAACAGTGCCCAGTCATAGGAGGGGTGGGTGCCTATCACTCCCAGCAGTGCCCAGACATAGGAGGGGTGGGTGCAGAGTCCTCCCAGCAGTGCCCAGACATAGGAGGGGTGGGTGCAGAGTCCCCCCAGCAGTGCCCAGACATAGGAGGGGTGGGTGCAGAGTCCTCCCAGCAGCGCCCAGACATAGGAGGGGTGGGTGCAGAGTCCTCCCAGCAGTACCCAGACATAGGAGGGGTGGGTGCCTATCACTCCCAGCAGTGCCCAGACATAGGAGGGGTGGGTGCAGAGTCCTCCCAGCAGTGCCCAGACATAGGAGGGGTGGGTGCAGAGTCCCCCCAGCAGTGCCCAGACATAGGAGGGGTGGGTGCCTATCACTCCCAGCAGTGCCCAGACATAGGAGGGGTGCGTGCAGAGTCCCCCCAGCAGTGCCCAGACATAGGAGGGGTGGATGCAGAGTCCCCCCAGCAGTGCCCAGACATAGGAGGGGTGGGTGCAGAGTCCTCCCAGCAATGCCCAGACATAGGAGGGGTGGGTGCAGAGTCCTCCCAGCAGTGCCCAGACATAGGAGGGGTGGGTGCCTATCACTCCCAGCAGTGCCCAGACATAGGAGGGGTGGGTGCAGAGTCCTCCCAGCAGTGCCCACACATAGGAGGGGTGGGTGCAGAGTCCTCCCAGCAGTGCCCAGACATAGGAGGGGTGGGTGCCTATCACTCCCAGCAGTGCCCAGACATAGGAGGGGTGGATGCAGAGTCCTCCCAGCAGTGCCCAGACATAGGAGGGGTGGATGCAGAGTCCCCCCAGCAGTGCCCAGACATAGGAGGGGTGGGTGCCTATCACTCCCAGCAGTGCCCAGACATAGGAGGGGTGGGTGCAGAGTCCCCCCAGCAGTGCCCAGACATAGGAGGGGTGGGTGCAGAGTCCCCCCAGCAGTGCCCAGACATAGGAGGGGTGGGTGCAGAGTCCTCCCAGCAGTGCCCAGACATAGGAGGGGTGGGTGCCTATCACTCCCAGCAGTGCCCAGACATAGGAGGGGTGGGTGCAGAGTCCTCCCAGCAGTGCCCAGACATAGGAGGGGTGGGTGCAGAGTCCCCCCAGCAGTGCCCAGGCATAGGAGGGGTGGGTGCAGAGTCCCCCCAGCAGTGCCCAGACATAGGAGGGGTGGGTGCCTATCACTCCCAGCAGTGCCCAGACATAGGAGGGGTGGGTGCAGAGTCCCCCCAGCAGTGCCCAGACATAGAAGGGGTGGGTGCAGAGTCCCCCCAGCTGTGCCCAGACATAGGAGGGGTGGGTGCAGAGTCCTCCCAGCAGTGCCCAGACATAGGAGGGGTGGGTGCAGAGTCCTCCCAGCAGTGCCCAGACATAGGAGGGGTGGGTGCCTATCACTCCCAGCAGTGCCCAGACATAGGAGGGGTGGGTGCAGAGTCCTCCCAGCAGTGCCCAGACATAGGAGGGGTGGGTGCAGAGTCCCCCCAGCAGTGCCCAGACATAGGAGGGGTGGGTGCAGAGTCCCCCCAGCAGTGCCCAGACATAGGAGGGGTGGGTGCCTATCACTCCCAGCAGTGCCCAGACATAGGAGGGGTGGGTGCAGAGTCCCCCCAGCAGTGCCCAGACATAGGAGGGGTGGGTGCAGAGTCCCCCCAGCAGTGCCCAGACATAGGAGGGGTGGGTGCAGAGTCCTCCCAGTACTGCCCAGACATAGGAGGGGTGGGTGCAGAGTCCCCCCAGCAGTGCCCAGACATAGGAGGGGTGGGTGCAGAGTTTCCCCAGCAGTGCCCAGACATAGGAGGGGTGGGTGCAGAGTCCTCCCAGCAGTGCCCAGACATAGGAGGGGTGGGTGCCTATCACTCCCAGCAGTGCCCAGACATAGGAGGGGTGGGTGCAGAGTCCTCCCAGCAGTGCCCAGACATAGGAGGGGTGGGTGCAGAGTCTCCCCAGCAGTGCCCAGACATAGGAGGGGTGGGTGCCTATCACTCCCAGCAGTGCCCAGACATAGGAGGGGTGGGTGCAGAGTCCCCCCAGCAGTGCCCAGACATAGGAGGGGTGGGTGCCTATCACTCCCAGCAGTGCCCAGACATAGGAGGGGTGGGTGCAGAGTCCCCCCAGCAGTGCCCAGACATAGGAGGGGTGGGTCTAGAGTCCTCCCAGCAGTGCCCAGACATAGGAGGGGTGGGTGCAGAGTCCTCCCAGCAGTGCCCAGACATAGGAGGGGTGGGTGCCTATCACTCCCAGCAGTGCCCAGAAATAGGAGGGGTGGGTGCAGAGTCCTCCCAGCAGTGCCCAGACATAGGAGGGGTGGGTGCAGAGTCCTCCCAGCAGTGCCCAGACATAGGAGGGGTGGGTGCCTATCACTTCCAGCAGTGCCCAGACATAGGAGGGGTGGGTGCAGAGTCCCCCCAGCAGTGCCCAGCCATAGGAGGGGTGGGTGCAGAGTCCCCCCAGCAGTGCCCAGACATAGGAGGGGTGGGTGCCTATCACTCCCAGCAGTGCCCAGACATAGGAGGGGTGGGTGCAGAGTCCTCCCAGCAGTGCCCAGACATAGGAGGGGTGGGTGCAGAGTCCCCCCAGCAGTGCCCAGACATAGGAGGGGTGGGTGCCTATCACTCCCAGCAGTGCCCAGACATAGCAGGGGTGGGTGCAGAGTCCCCCCAGCAGTGCCCAGACTTCGGAGGGGTGGGTGCAGAGTCCTCCCAGCAGTGCCCAGACATAGGAGGGGTGGGTGCAGAGTCCTCCCAGCAGTGCCCAGACATAGGAGGGGTGGGTGCCTATCACTCCCAGCAGTGCCCAGACATAGGAGTGGTGGTTGCAGAGTCCTCCCAGCAGTGCCCAGACATAGGAGGGGTGGGTGCAGAGTCCTCCCAGCAGTGCCCAGACATAGGAGGGGTGGGTGCCTATTGTTGGACCCGGCCTCGCAGAACGGCCCGCCGTGCACCCGCACCACCGAAACCTGGTACCTGCCGCCCCAACCACCCGGCCCAGCCGGTCCTTCCTACCAGAACACCCACACCCGGCCCGGACATCCCCGTCCATGGCCTCTCTCCTTTCGGCCACCCCGGGCCCGCAGGCCCACTTCATGCGTCAAGATGGCCGCCCGGCCCCAGCGCGACCCTGGCCTAGAGGCGCCACTCCGGCTGGAGGACATCACACTTCCCGGGGGATGAGAGAGGGAGGAGCAGTTTCTATCGCACCTCTGGACTCCCCTGGGACGATGGGTTTCGATCGGCCCTCCGGCCTCCCTGAGAGCTGGCTCCACGCCTGCTGGGTGTCTGGGACTCCTCCCGGCCCGGCCCTGAACGAGATCAAAAGACAATAGCAGGAAACCCCGACAAGCGACCCCCAGGTGACAAGACCCCTGCCTCGACCGACCCCGGACATCAAAGAGGGGTCGACCTATAACAGGGGGTGCTTCGGGTCGGTCCGGAGATTCGACGCTGGAACAACGTAAGCCTGCTGAGTGACTCGCGGCTCCTGAAAGATCGTAACATCTCTGAACTTGCGCCTAAGCCTGCTGAGTGACTCGCGGCCCCTGGAAGATCGTACCACCTCTGAACCTGTGCCTAAGCCTGCTGAGTGACTCGCGGCTCCTGGAAGATCGTACCACCTCTGAACCTGTGCCTAAGCCTGCTGAGTGACTCGCGGCTCCTGAAAGATCGTAACATCTCTGAACTTGCGCCTAAGCCTGCTGAGTGACTCGCGGCTCCTTGAAGATCGGACACCCCTGAACCTGTACCTGAGCCCGCTGAGTGACTCGCGGCTCCCCCAGACTCTCCCGGTCCCGCCGGACCCCGACTACGACCCCGTATCCCCCGGCTCGAGGATTGTGAGCTGTGCGCCGGGTACGTCCCTGCTTGAACTTTTGCCAAAGACTGTCCCGCTACCCCCCTACCTTTCCGAGACTCTTGAACCCGTGAATACCTGGTACATATTTGCCGTGATAACCTACTTGATAAAGATTGTTTCTGAGAACAACCGGTGTGATTACTCTGTGTCGTGTGGCGCCAGAAGTACGATCCTAGCTGCGAGATTCCTCCCCCTGGGGAGTCTCCCGCCAGTGCCCGGCTACGATACTTTGAGGGTGGGTCTCAGGGTAGTCAGGACCCCCTTTCCGGGCTCCTCTGAGGTCGCCATCTAACATTGGTGGCAAGCGACGGGATTCGGGCCCATCACCTAGAGATCGTACCGTGAACAACGGACGCACCACCGACAAGGATGGCAGAAGGAAGCGCCATGAGCCCCGCAGAAACCAACGCCAACAGGGTGTTCCAGGTGGAGCATCTAGAGGAATATACACACAAGGAGCTGAAGCAGTTTTGCAAGGAACTTAAAATCGCTACCACTGGTCTCAACACAAAGGAAGATTTGCAGAAAGCACTGAAAACCTGGGTGGAGACCGGAGCCTCCCGCCCGGAAAGCACGGGGGAGCGCCCCGACGAAACCGAACCTCCCCAAAGTGAAAGCAGCAGCAATCAGGTGCGAGGAGGTGTACCAGACGGGGGCTTCTCCCCAGAAGAACTCGCGGACAGAGAGAGAAGCCGCAATCATGAACTAGAGCTGGCCAAACTCAAAATTGAGGGCGAGTTGAAGCTAGCGGAAAAAAAGCTAGCGGTAGAACAAATGCGTGTGCAAGGCGAACTGGAGGAGAAAAAGCTCCAACGAGAGCATGAAGGAAGGAAGCTCCAGCTGGAGCACGAACGCAGCTTAAAGGAACTCGAGCTCAAGGCCCGAAACGAGGAAGGGAGGCCCCCAAGTAACCGAGAGGCGGTCTCCCCAGCGGAACAGAGGGTCCACATCCCGAAGGATGTGGTCAAGGAATATTATAAAAACGATGACATTCAGCAATGGTTTCGGGCCTACGAGGTCGCCATGACCTCCCATCGGATCCCAGAGAAGGACTGGGGGGCGGGGTTGTGGGGGCGGTTTCTGAGCGAAGGAAGGGACACCCTGCTCGACCTACCCCTCTCCCTGCAGACCTCCTACAGCCACATGAAAGAGGCTCTCCTCACAAGATACGGCCTCACCCCAGAAATGTACCGTCAACGGTTCCGGGACTGCAGGAAGATCCCGGGCACCACATGGGTGGAATATGTAAACTTTTTCAGTCGGGCCTTCGATGGGTGGACCAAGGGCAGCAAGGTCACCACCCTGGCCGAACTCACTGATCTCATGTTGTGGGAACATCTAGCTGCGAACTGCTTCGTAGAACTACGTCAGCATCTGCTGGACAGTAAGCTCACAGATCCCCGGAAGCTGGCTGTGGAGGCCGACCGCTGGACCAACACCCGGGTCTCCCGGGGCATGGTAGGAGAGTACCCCCGAACCAGTCAGGGACCACCCCGCCAGAGAGGGGGAGGGAACCAGGGAGGGCCGAGAGAGTCCCAGCCTAGCCCCCCGAAGACACCACCTCCACCTTTCCCGGCACCCCCTCCACCAGTAACCGGGCCCCCTGGGAAACGGGGACACCGGGTGACCGTCACATGTTTTCGCTGCCAGAAACCCGGGCACTACGCCAATGACCCAGAGTGCCCCATGGCCCCCCAAGTCCCCCCGACGAGACAGATAGCCAACGTAGCCCTGGGGGAGGGAGTAGAGGAAGCCGAGGAGTGGGAACCCGCAGCAATGGCCCTAGTATCCCTGGGAGATAGGGAGATGATCCCTGGTAGCCTCCTCCCCTCCAACACCCAGAAGTATGGGCAACTTGTCAAAATCAATGGCCACCAAGTAGAGGCCCTGCGAGACACCGGGGCCAGTATCACCGGTGTCCTCAGGCACCTAGTCCCCGAAGAGCAGATCCTCCCCAACGTCTTTTGCCCTGTTATATCCGCAGACAATCGAGAGAGCATGTGCCAGGTAGCCCTGGTGCCATTTGAGTGGGGAGGGGTGATAGGCAAACTCAAGGTGGCCGTAAGAACCTCCCAGCCGGTCGACTGCCTTTTAGGGAACGACCTAGAGAGTTCCCCATGGAAGCACGTGGAGCGTAAGGCCCACTTGGGAATGATGGGACTCCCCGAGTGGGTGTGCGCCACCACCCGCTCTATGTCCGCCCGACTCACTCCCCAGAGGGAGGTCGAGAGCACCCCGATCGAAGAGATCAGAACAGTCCCCGCCGAGGGTCCTTCCGTCCCCCCCTCAGAAGGGTCCGTCGCTAGCGATGAACCCACACCATCCGACCCTGACCCAGTCCCTGAGTTAGGCGATCTACCCGAGTTGGCCCAATGGCGCCACGAGGGCGGACCCACTCGGGAAGAGTTTTGCAGGGAGCAAGCCACTTGTCCTTCCCTGGTCGGGCTGCGGCGCCAAGCCGAGGGCCAAGCCGCAGGGGACCAGACCGGGACGCACCGAATCTATTGGGAGAATAGCATCCTGTACAGTGAGCAGAAGTCGGTGGAGCTGGGATCGGGACGGGTACTGGTAGTACCCCTCCGCTTCCGAGATTTCCTCCTGGGTTTAGCCCACGACGTCCCCCTCGCCGGTCACCTGGGACAGGACAAGACGTACAACCGTCTTGTGACCCATTTTTACTGGCCTAAGATGAGAGCAGCAGTAGAGGCCCATTGCAAGTCCTGCCCCACGTGCCAGGCTAGTGGAAAGAGTGGAGGGAAACTCAAGGCTCCCCTCCAACCCTTCCCGGTCGTCAGTACCCCCTTCGAACGAGTCGGGATCGACATCGTGGGACCACTGGACCCCCCCACCTCCCAAGGCCACCGTTTTATCTTGGTCCTAGTGGACCACGCCACCCGATACCCAGAGGCTATCCCCCTGCGCACCATTACGGCCCCTGTGGTGGGCCGGGCCCTGATGGGGATCTTTTCCAGGGTGGGGTTTCCCCGCGAGGTCGTGAGCGATCGCGGCACTAATTTCATCTCAAAGTATATGACGTCCCTGTGGCAACAATGTGGGGTGTCCTATAAGTTCACTACCCCGTACCATCCCCAAGGAAACGGCCTAGTAGAAAGATTTAATAGGACTTTGAAAGGGATGATCACTGGCCTAGACGAACCCCTCCGGCGGAAGTGGGATGTCCTGCTCCCTTGCCTATTGTTTGCGTATAGAGAGGTCCCCCAGAAGTCCCTAGGATTCAGCCCGTTTGAGTTGCTCTATGGGCACCCCGTCCGAGGTCCCCTCAGTTTGGTAAAGGAAGAGTGGGAGGCGACACCCCAGACCACTCCCCGAGATGTGTTCCAATACGTCTTGGCCCTCCGGAACCAGACCAGGAAGTTCCGAGAACTGGCCGAGGCCAACCTGGAGGCGAGTCAAGAAGAGATGAAACGCTGGTACGACCAGAATGCCACTCTGGTTGAGTTCCAGCCGGGCCAGCAGGTGTGGGTCATGGCCCCCGTGAAGCCTGGCGCCCTCCAGGACCGATGGACTGGGCCGTACAAGGTGGTGGAGCGAAAGAGTCCAGTTACGTACTTGGTGGACGTCCAGTCGCCACGGGACCCCCTCCGGGTCCTGCACGTGAACCGACTCAAGCCTCACTTCGTGCGGACAGAACTGAGCCTCCTGCTGGCCACCGATGACGGGGCCGAAGATGAGTCAGATCCCCTCCCGGACCTCCTGTGTGTCAAGGAGCAGGATGGCTCCGTGGAGGGAGTGAACCTTTCCCCAGCCCTCACTGCCCAACAACAAGCGGACTGCCGCCAGCTCCTAAGACAATTTGCCGACCTCTTCTCTCTGACCCCCCGGGTCACCAACTGGTGTGTTCATGACGTGAACACCGGGGACAGCCCGCCGGTGAGACACCGAGCCTACCGGGTTCCTGACCGGGTCCGGGCCTGCATTCAAGATGAAGTCTCGAAGATGCTGACCCTGGGGGTGATTGAGCCCTCTGACAGTCCCTGGGCCAGCCCCGTGGTCCTGGTCCCGAAGGCAGCGGCCCCCGGTGTCGCCCCCGAGCTCCGATTCTGCGTGGATTACCGGGGGCTCAATGATGTTACCCGAGCCGATGCCCACCCCATTCCACGAGCCGACGAACTCATTGACCGACTAGGGGCAGCTCGGTTCCTCAGCACATTCGACCTCACCTGCGGATACTGGCAGATTGCGCTCACCGAAGGGGCCAAGGAGCGGTCCGCTTTCTCCACCCCCGACGGGCACTACCGCTTCCGCGTGATGCCCTTCGGGATGAAAAATGCCCCGGCCACTTTCCAGCGACTGGTGAATAGGGTCCTGGCCGGGTTGGAACAGTTCAGCGCGGCATATCTAGACGATATCGCCGTCTTCAGTTCGGAGTGGAGTGGGCATCTCCAGCACCTCCGGAGGGTGCTAACCGCCCTGCGCCAGGCAGGCCTCACAATAAAAGCTAGCAAGTGCCAGATCGGACAAAGCTCCGTAGTCTACCTGGGGCACCGGGTCGGGAGCGGCCAGGTAGCCCCTCTACAACCAAAGATCGACGCCATCCTGGCCTGGGAACCACCAATCACCCAGACGGAGGTCCGAGCCTTCCTGGGACTCACAGGATACTACCGACGCTTCATTCGGGGATATGGCAGCCTGGTCGGCCCTCTCACCGAACTCACATCTAAAAAACAGCCAACGAAGGTGCAGTGGACGGCTGCCTGCCAGGAGGCTTTCGATGCTCTAAAAAAGGCCATGTGCACTGCTCCCGTCCTCCGGGCTCCCGACTATGCCAAGGAGTTCCTAGTCCAGACCGATGCCTCCGAACATGGCATTGGGGCCGTCCTGTCCCAAGTGAATGACCAAGGCCTAGACCAGCCCGTCGCCTTCCTCAGTCGGCGGCTGCTGCCCCGAGAGCAGAGGTGGAGCACCATAGAGCGCGAAGCCTTTGCCGTGGTCTGGGCACTCAAGAAGCTACGACCCTACCTGTTCGGCACGCATTTCAGAGTCCAAACTGACCATCGGCCCTTGCGGTGGCTCATGCAGATGCGAGGAGAAAACCCCAAGCTACTGCGGTGGTCAATCTCCCTCCAGGGGATGGATTTCACCGTAGAACACCGCCCTGGTACGGACCACGCCAACGCTGACGGCCTCTCCCGGTTCTTCCGCCTCAGCGAAGAGAACCCCCCAAGATGATGGGCAGTTCTCTCCGGCTTTCAGCTGGGGGGGACGCGTGTTGGACCCGGCCTCGCAGAACGGCCCGCCGTGCACCCGCACCACCGAAACCTGGTACCTGCCGCCCCAACCACCCGGCCCAGCCGGTCCTTCCTACCAGAACACCCACACCCGGCCCGGACATCCCCGTCCATGGCCTCTCTCCTTTCGGCCACCCCGGGCCCGCAGGCCCACTTCATGCGTCAAGATGGCCGCCCGGCCCCAGCGCGACCCTGGCCTAGAGGCGCCACTCCGGCTGGAGGACATCACACTTCCCGGGGGATGAGAGAGGGAGGAGCAGTTTCTATCGCACCTCTGGACTCCCCTGGGACGATGGGTTTCGATCGGCCCTCCGGCCTCCCTGAGAGCTGGCTCCACGCCTGCTGGGTGTCTGGGACTCCTCCCGGCCCGGCCCTGAACGAGATCAAAAGACAATAGCAGGAAACCCCGACAAGCGACCCCCAGGTGACAAGACCCCTGCCTCGACCGACCCCGGACATCAAAGAGGGGTCGACCTATAACAGGGGGTGCTTCGGGTCGGTCCGGAGATTCGACGCTGGAACAACGTAAGCCTGCTGAGTGACTCGCGGCTCCTGAAAGATCGTAACATCTCTGAACTTGCGCCTAAGCCTGCTGAGTGACTCGCGGCCCCTGGAAGATCGTACCACCTCTGAACCTGTGCCTAAGCCTGCTGAGTGACTCGCGGCTCCTGGAAGATCGTACCACCTCTGAACCTGTGCCTAAGCCTGCTGAGTGACTCGCGGCTCCTGAAAGATCGTAACATCTCTGAACTTGCGCCTAAGCCTGCTGAGTGACTCGCGGCTCCTTGAAGATCGGACACCCCTGAACCTGTACCTGAGCCCGCTGAGTGACTCGCGGCTCCCCCAGACTCTCCCGGTCCCGCCGGACCCCGACTACGACCCCGTATCCCCCGGCTCGAGGATTGTGAGCTGTGCGCCGGGTACGTCCCTGCTTGAACTTTTGCCAAAGACTGTCCCGCTACCCCCCTACCTTTCCGAGACTCTTGAACCCGTGAATACCTGGTACATATTTGCCGTGATAACCTACTTGATAAAGATTGTTTCTGAGAACAACCGGTGTGATTACTCTGTGTCGTGTGGCGCCAGAAGTACGATCCTAGCTGCGAGATTCCTCCCCCTGGGGAGTCTCCCGCCAGTGCCCGGCTACGATACTTTGAGGGTGGGTCTCAGGGTAGTCAGGACCCCCTTTCCGGGCTCCTCTGAGGTCGCCGTCTAACACCTATCACTCCCAGCAGTGCCCAGACATAGGAGGGGTGGGAGTAGAGTCCTCCCAGCAGTGCCCAGACATAGGAGGGGTGGGTGCAGAGTCCCCCCAGCAGTGCCCAGACATAGGAGTGGTGGTTGCAGAGTCCCCCCAGCAGTGCCCAGACATAGGAGGGGTGGGTGCAGAGTCCTCCCAGCAGTGCCCAGACATAGGAGGGGTGGGTGCAGAGTCCCCCCAGCAGTGCCCAGACATAGGAGGGGTGGGTGCAGAGTCCCCCCAGCAGTGCCCAGACATAGGAGGGGTGGGTGCAGAGTCCTCCCAGCAGTGCCCAGACATAGGAGGGGTGGGTGCAGAGTCCGCTCAGCAGTGCCCAGACATAGGAGGGGTGGGTGCAGAGTCCTCCCAGCAGTGCCCAGACATATGAGGGGTGGGTGCAGAGTCCCCCCAGCAGTGCTCAGACATAGGAGGGGTGGGTGCCTATCACTCCCAGCAGTGCCCAGACATAGGAGGGGTGGGTGCAGAGTCCCCCCAGCAGTGCCCAGACATAGGAGGGGTGGGTGCAGAGTCCCCCCAGCAGTGCCCAGACATAGGAGGGGTGGGTGCCTATCACTCCCAGCAGTGCCCAGACATAGGATGGGTGGGTGCAGAGTCCCCCCAGCAGTGCCCAGACATAGGAGGGGTGGGTGCAGAGTCCTCCCAGCAGTGCCCAGACATAGGAGGGGTGGGTGCCTATCACTCCCAGTAGTGCCCAGACAAAGGAGGGGTGGGTGCAGAGTCCCCCCAGCAGTGCCCAGACATAGGAGGGGTGGGTGCAGAGTCCCCCCAGCAGTGCCCAGACATAGGAGGGGTGGGTGCAGAGTCCTCCCAGCAGTGCCCAGACATAGGAGGGGTGGGTGCAGAGTCCTCCCAGCAGTGCCCAGACATAGGAGGGGTGGGTGCCTATCACTCCCAGCAGTGCCCAGACATAGGATGGGTGGGTGCAGAGTCCCCCCAGCAGTGCCCAGACATAGGAGGGGTGGGTGCAGAGTCCTCCCAGCAGTGCCCAGACATAGGAGGGGTGGGTGCCTATCACTCCCAGTAGTGCCCAGACAAAGGAGGGGTGGGTGCAGAGTCCCCCCAGCAGTGCCCAGACATAGGAGGGGTGGGTGCAGAGTCCCCCCAGCAGTGCCCAGACATAGGAGGGGTGGGTGCAGAGTCCTCCCAGCAGTGCCCAGACATAGGAGGGGTGGGTGCAGAGTCCTCCCAGCAATGCCCAGACATAGGAGGGGTGGGTGCAGAGTCCTCCCAGCAGTGCCCAGACATAGGAGGGGTGGGTGCCTATCACTCCCAGCAGTGCCCAGACATAGGAGGGGTGGGTGCAGAGTCCTCCCAGCAGTGCCCACACATAGGAGGGGTGGGTGCAGAGTCCTCCCAGCAGTGCCCAGACATAGGAGGGGTGGGTGCCTATCACTCCCAGCAGTGCCCAGACATAGGAGGGGTGGATGCAGAGTCCTCCCAGCAGTGCCCAGACATAGGAGGGGTGGATGCAGAGTCCCCCCAGCAGTGCCCAGACATAGGAGGGGTGGGTGCCTATCACTCCCAGCAGTGCCCAGACATAGGAGGGGTGGGTGCAGAGTCCCCCCAGCAGTGCCCAGACATAGGAGGGGTGGGTGCAGAGTCCCCCCAGCAGTGCCCAGACATAGGAGGGGTGGGTGCAGAGTCCTCCCAGCAGTGCCCAGACATAGGAGGGGTGGGTGCCTATCACTCCCAGCAGTGCCCAGACATAGGAGGGGTGGGTGCAGAGTCCTCCCAGCAGTGCCCAGACATAGGAGGGGTGGGTGCAGAGTCCCCCCAGCAGTGCCCAGGCATAGGAGGGGTGGGTGCAGAGTCCCCCCAGCAGTGCCCAGACATAGGAGGGGTGGGTGCCTATCACTCCCAGCAGTGCCCAGACATAGGAGGGGTGGGTGCAGAGTCCCCCCAGCAGTGCCCAGACATAGAAGGGGTGGGTGCAGAGTCCCCCCAGCTGTGCCCAGACATAGGAGGGGTGGGTGCAGAGTCCTCCCAGCAGTGCCCAGACATAGGAGGGGTGGGTGCAGAGTCCTCCTAGCAGTGCCCAGACATAGGAGGGGTGGGTGCCTATCACTCCCAGCAGTGCCCAGACATAGGAGGGGTGGGTGCAGAGTCCTCCCAGCAGTGCCCAGACATAGGAGGGGTGGGTGCAGAGTCCCCCCAGCAGTGCCCAGACATAGGAGGGGTGGGTGCAGAGTCCCCCCAGCAGTGCCCAGACATAGGAGGGGTGGGTGCCTATCACTCCCAGCAGTGCCCAGACATAGGAGGGGTGGGTGCAGAGTCCCCCCAGCAGTGCCCAGACATAGGAGGGGTGGGTGCAGAGTCCCCCCAGCAGTGCCCAGACATAGGAGGGGTGGGTGCAGAGTCCTCCCAGTACTGCCCAGACATAGGAGGGGTGGGTGCAGAGTCCCCCCAGCAGTGCCCAGACATAGGAGGGGTGGGTGCAGAGTTTCCCCAGCAGTGCCCAGACATAGGAGGGGTGGGTGCAGAGTCCTCCCAGCAGTGCCCAGACATAGGAGGGGTGGGTGCCTATCACTCCCAGCAGTGCCCAGACATAGGAGGGGTGGGTGCAGAGTCCTCCCAGCAGTGCCCAGACATAGGAGGGGTGGGTGCAGAGTCTCCCCAGCAGTGCCCAGACATAGGAGGGGTGGGTGCCTATCACTCCCAGCAGTGCCCAGACATAGGAGGGGTGGGTGCAGAGTCCCCCCAGCAGTGCCCAGACATAGGAGGGGTGGGTGCAGAGTCCCCCCAGCAGTGCCCAGACATAGGAGGGGTGGGTGCCTATCACTCCCAGCAGTGCCCAGACATAGGAGGGGTGGGTGCAGAGTCCCCCCAGCAGTGCCCAGACATAGGAGGGGTGGGTCTAGAGTCCTCCCAGCAGTGCCCAGACATAGGAGGGGTGGGTGCAGAGTCCTCCCAGCAGTGCCCAGACATAGGAGGGGTGGGTGCCTATCACTCCCAGCAGTGCCCAGAAATAGGAGGGGTGGGTGCAGAGTCCTCCCAGCAGTGCCCAGACATAGGAGGGGTGGGTGCAGAGTCCTCCCAGCAGTGCCCAGACATAGGAGGGGTGGGTGCCTATCACTTCCAGCAGTGCCCAGACATAGGAGGGGTGGGTGCAGAGTCCCCCCAGCAGTGCCCAGCCATAGGAGGGGTGGGTGCAGAGTCCCCCCAGCAGTGCCCAGACATAGGAGGGGTGGGTGCCTATCACTCCCAGCAGTGCCCAGACATAGGAGGGGTGGGTGCAGAGTCCTCCCAGCAGTGCCCAGACATAGGAGGGGTGGGTGCAGAGTCCCCCCAGCAGTGCCCAGACATAGGAGGGGTGGGTGCCTATCACTCCCAGCAGTGCCCAGACATAGCAGGGGTGGGTGCAGAGTCCCCCCAGCAGTGCCCAGACTTCGGAGGGGTGGGTGCAGAGTCCTCCCAGCAGTGCCCAGACATAGGAGGGGTGGGTGCAGAGTCCTCCCAGCAGTGCCCAGACATAGGAGGGGTGGGTGCCTATCACTCCCAGCAGTGCCCAGACATAGGAGTGGTGGTTGCAGAGTCCTCCCAGCAGTGCCCAGACATAGGAGGGGTGGGTGCAGAGTCCTCCCAGCAGTGCCCAGACATAGGAGGGGTGGGTGCCTATCACTCCCAGCAGTGCCCAGACATAGGAGGGGTGGGAGTAGAGTCCTCCCAGCAGTGCCCAGACATAGGAGGGGTGGGTGCAGAGTCCCCCCAGCAGTGCCCAGACATAGGAGTGGTGGTTGCAGAGTCCCCCCAGCAGTGCCCAGACATAGGAGGGGTGGGTGCAGAGTCCTCCCAGCAGTGCCCAGACATAGGAGGGGTGGGTGCAGAGTCCCCCCAGCAGTGCCCAGACATAGGAGGGGTGGGTGCAGAGTCCCCCCAGCAGTGCCCAGACATAGGAGGGGTGGGTGCAGAGTCCTCCCAGCAGTGCCCAGACATAGGAGGGGTGGGTGCAGAGTCCGCTCAGCAGTGCCCAGACATAGGAGGGGTGGGTGCAGAGTCCTCCCAGCAGTGCCCAGACATATGAGGGGTGGGTGCAGAGTCCCCCCAGCAGTGCTCAGACATAGGAGGGGTGGGTGCCTATCACTCCCAGCAGTGCCCAGACATAGGAGGGGTGGGTGCAGAGTCCCCCCAGCAGTGCCCAGACATAGGAGGGGTGGGTGCAGAGTCCCCCCAGCAGTGCCCAGACATAGGAGGGGTGGGTGCCTATCACTCCCAGCAGTGCCCAGACATAGGATGGGTGGGTGCAGAGTCCCCCCAGCAGTGCCCAGACATAGGAGGGGTGGGTGCAGAGTCCTCCCAGCAGTGCCCAGACATAGGAGGGGTGGGTGCCTATCACTCCCAGTAGTGCCCAGACAAAGGAGGGGTGGGTGCAGAGTCCCCCCAGCAGTGCCCAGACATAGGAGGGGTGGGTGCAGAGTCCCCCCAGCAGTGCCCAGACATAGGAGGGGTGGGTGCAGAGTCCTCCCAGCAGTGCCCAGACATAGGAGGGGTGGGTGCAGAGTCCTCCCAGCAGTGCCCAGACATAGGAGGGGTGGGTGCCTATCACTCCCAGCAGTGCCCAGACATAGGATGGGTGGGTGCAGAGTCCCCCCAGCAGTGCCCAGACATAGGAGGGGTGGGTGCAGAGTCCTCCCAGCAGTGCCCAGACATAGGAGGGGTGGGTGCCTATCACTCCCAGTAGTGCCCAGACAAAGGAGGGGTGGGTGCAGAGTCCCCCCAGCAGTGCCCAGACATAGGAGGGGTGGGTGCAGAGTCCCCCCAGCAGTGCCCAGACATAGGAGGGGTGGGTGCAGAGTCCTCCCAGCAGTGCCCAGACATAGGAGGGGTGGGTGCAGAGTCCTCCCAGCAGTGCCCAGACATAGGAGGGGTGGGTGCCTATCACTCCCAGCAGTGCCCAGACATAGGAGGGGTGGGTGCAGAGTCCTCCCAGCAGTGCCCAGACATAGGAGGGGTGGGTGCAGAGTCCTCCCAGCAGCTTTGCCCAGAAATAGGAGGGGTGGGTGCCTATCACTCCCAGCAGTGCCCAGACATAGGAGGGGTGGGTGCAGAGTCCTCCCAGCAGTGCCCAGACATAGGAGGGGTGGGTGCCTATCACTCCCAGCAGTGCCCAGACATAGGAGGGGTGGGTGCAGAGTCCTCCCAGCAGCGCCCAGACATAGGAGGGGTGGGTGCAGAGTCCTCCCAGCAGTGCCCAGACATAGGAGGGGTGGGTGCCTATCACTCCCAGCAGTGCCCAGACATAGGAGGGGTGGGTGCAGAGTCCTCCCAGCAGTGCCCAGACATAGGAGGGGTGGGTGCAGAGTCCCCCCAGCAGTGCCCAGACATAGGAGGGGTGGGTGCAGAGTCCTCCCAGCAGTGCCCAGACATAGGAGGGGTGGGTGCAGAGTCCTCCCAGCAGCTTTGCCCAGAAATAGGAGGGGTGGGTGCCTATCACTCCCAGCAGTGCCCAAACATAGGAGGGGTGGGTGCAGAGTCCTCCCAGCAGTGCCCAGACATAGGAGGGGTGGGTGCCTATCACTCCCAGCAGTGCCCAGACATAGGAGGGGTGGGTGCAGAGTCCCCCCAGCAGTGCCCAGACATAGGAGGGGTGGGTGCAGAGTCCTCCCAGCAGTGCCCAGACATAGGAGGGGTGGGTGCCTATCACTCCCAGTAGTGCCCAGACAAAGGAGGGGTGGGTGCAGAGTCCCCCCAGCAGTGCCCAGACATAGGAGGGGTGGGTGCAGAGTCCCCCCAGCAGTGCCCAGACATAGGAGGGGTGGGTGCAGAGTCCTCCCAGCAGTGCCCAGACATAGGAGGGGTGGGTGCAGAGTCCTCCCAGCAGTGCCCAGACATAGGAGGGGTGGGTGCCTATCACTCCCAGCAGTGCCCAGACATAGGATGGGTGGGTGCAGAGTCCCCCCAGCAGTGCCCAGACATAGGAGGGGTGGGTGCAGAGTCCTCCCAGCAGTGCCCAGACATAGGAGGGGTGGGTGCCTATCACTCCCAGTAGTGCCCAGACAAAGGAGGGGTGGGTGCAGAGTCCCCCCAGCAGTGCCCAGACATAGGAGGGGTGGGTGCAGAGTCCCCCCAGCAGTGCCCAGACATAGGAGGGGTGGGTGCAGAGTCCTCCCAGCAGTGCCCAGACATAGGAGGGGTGGGTGCAGAGTCCTCCCAGCAATGCCCAGACATAGGAGGGGTGGGTGCAGAGTCCTCCCAGCAGTGCCCAGACATAGGAGGGGTGGGTGCCTATCACTCCCAGCAGTGCCCAGACATAGGAGGGGTGGGTGCAGAGTCCTCCCAGCAGTGCCCACACATAGGAGGGGTGGGTGCAGAGTCCTCCCAGCAGTGCCCAGACATAGGAGGGGTGGGTGCCTATCACTCCCAGCAGTGCCCAGACATAGGAGGGGTGGATGCAGAGTCCTCCCAGCAGTGCCCAGACATAGGAGGGGTGGATGCAGAGTCCCCCCAGCAGTGCCCAGACATAGGAGGGGTGGGTGCCTATCACTCCCAGCAGTGCCCAGACATAGGAGGGGTGGGTGCAGAGTCCCCCCAGCAGTGCCCAGACATAGGAGGGGTGGGTGCAGAGTCCCCCCAGCAGTGCCCAGACATAGGAGGGGTGGGTGCAGAGTCCTCCCAGCAGTGCCCAGACATAGGAGGGGTGGGTGCCTATCACTCCCAGCAGTGCCCAGACATAGGAGGGGTGGGTGCAGAGTCCTCCCAGCAGTGCCCAGACATAGGAGGGGTGGGTGCAGAGTCCCCCCAGCAGTGCCCAGGCATAGGAGGGGTGGGTGCAGAGTCCCCCCAGCAGTGCCCAGACATAGGAGGGGTGGGTGCCTATCACTCCCAGCAGTGCCCAGACATAGGAGGGGTGGGTGCAGAGTCCCCCCAGCAGTGCCCAGACATAGAAGGGGTGGGTGCAGAGTCCCCCCAGCTGTGCCCAGACATAGGAGGGGTGGGTGCAGAGTCCTCCCAGCAGTGCCCAGACATAGGAGGGGTGGGTGCAGAGTCCTCCTAGCAGTGCCCAGACATAGGAGGGGTGGGTGCCTATTACTCCCAGCAGTGCCCAGACATAGGAGGGGTGGGTGCAGAGTCCTCCCAGCAGTGCCCAGACATAGGAGGGGTGGGTGCAGAGTCCCCCCAGCAGTGCCCAGACATAGGAGGGGTGGGTGCAGAGTCCCCCCAGCAGTGCCCAGACATAGGAGGGGTGGGTGCCTATCACTCCCAGCAGTGCCCAGACATAGGAGGGGTGGGTGCAGAGTCCCCCCAGCAGTGCCCAGACATAGGAGGGGTGGGTGCAGAGTCCCCCCAGCAGTGCCCAGACATAGGAGGGGTGGGTGCAGAGTCCTCCCAGTACTGCCCAGACATAGGAGGGGTGGGTGCAGAGTCCCCCCAGCAGTGCCCAGACATAGGAGGGGTGGGTGCAGAGTTTCCCCAGCAGTGCCCAGACATAGGAGGGGTGGGTGCAGAGTCCTCCCAGCAGTGCCCAGACATAGGAGGGGTGGGTGCCTATCACTCCCAGCAGTGCCCAGACATAGGAGGGGTGGGTGCAGAGTCCTCCCAGCAGTGCCCAGACATAGGAGGGGTGGGTGCAGAGTCTCCCCAGCAGTGCCCAGACATAGGAGGGGTGGGTGCCTATCACTCCCAGCAGTGCCCAGACATAGGAGGGGTGGGTGCAGAGTCCCCCCAGCAGTGCCCAGACATAGGAGGGGTGGGTGCAGAGTCCCCCCAGCAGTGCCCAGACATAGGAGGGGTGGGTGCCTATCACTCCCAGCAGTGCCCAGACATAGGAGGGGTGGGTGCAGAGTCCCCCCAGCAGTGCCCAGACATAGGAGGGGTGGGTCTAGAGTCCTCCCAGCAGTGCCCAGACATAGGAGGGGTGGGTGCAGAGTCCTCCCAGCAGTGCCCAGACATAGGAGGGGTGGGTGCCTATCACTCCCAGCAGTGCCCAGAAATAGGAGGGGTGGGTGCAGAGTCCTCCCAGCAGTGCCCAGACATAGGAGGGGTGGGTGCAGAGTCCTCCCAGCAGTGCCCAGACATAGGAGGGGTGGGTGCCTATCACTTCCAGCAGTGCCCAGACATAGGAGGGGTGGGTGCAGAGTCCCCCCAGCAGTGCCCAGCCATAGGAGGGGTGGGTGCAGAGTCCCCCCAGCAGTGCCCAGACATAGGAGGGGTGGGTGCCTATCACTCCCAGCAGTGCCCAGACATAGGAGGGGTGGGTGCAGAGTCCTCCCAGCAGTGCCCAGACATAGGAGGGGTGGGTGCAGAGTCCCCCCAGCAGTGCCCAGACATAGGAGGGGTGGGTGCCTATCACTCCCAGCAGTGCCCAGACATAGCAGGGGTGGGTGCAGAGTCCCCCCAGCAGTGCCCAGACTTCGGAGGGGTGGGTGCAGAGTCCTCCCAGCAGTGCCCAGACATAGGAGGGGTGGGTGCAGAGTCCTCCCAGCAGTGCCCAGACATAGGAGGGGTGGGTGCCTATCACTCCCAGCAGTGCCCAGACATAGGAGTGGTGGTTGCAGAGTCCTCCCAGCAGTGCCCAGACATAGGAGGGGTGGGTGCAGAGTCCTCCCAGCAGTGCCCAGACATAGGAGGGGTGGGTGCCTATCACTCCCAGCAGTGCCCAGACATAGGAGGGGTGGGAGTAGAGTCCTCCCAGCAGTGCCCAGACATAGGAGGGGTGGGTGCAGAGTCCCCCCAGCAGTGCCCAGACATAGGAGTGGTGGTTGCAGAGTCCCCCCAGCAGTGCCCAGACATAGGAGGGGTGGGTGCAGAGTCCTCCCAGCAGTGCCCAGACATAGGAGGGGTGGGTGCAGAGTCCCCCCAGCAGTGCCCAGACATAGGAGGGGTGGGTGCAGAGTCCCCCCAGCAGTGCCCAGACATAGGAGGGGTGGGTGCAGAGTCCTCCCAGCAGTGCCCAGACATAGGAGGGGTGGGTGCAGAGTCCGCTCAGCAGTGCCCAGACATAGGAGGGGTGGGTGCAGAGTCCTCCCAGCAGTGCCCAGACATATGAGGGGTGGGTGCAGAGTCCCCCCAGCAGTGCTCAGACATAGGAGGGGTGGGTGCCTATCATTCCCAGCAGTGCCCAGACATAGGAGGGGTGGGTGCAGAGTCCCCCCAGCAGTGCCCAGACATAGGAGGGGTGGGTGCAGAGTCCCCCCAGCAGTGCCCAGACATAGGAGGGGTGGGTGCCTATCACTCCCAGCAGTGCCCAGACATAGGATGGGTGGGTGCAGAGTCCCCCCAGCAGTGCCCAGACATAGGAGGGGTGGGTGCAGAGTCCTCCCAGCAGTGCCCAGACATAGGAGGGGTGGGTGCCTATCACTCCCAGTAGTGCCCAGACAAAGGAGGGGTGGGTGCAGAGTCCCCCCAGCAGTGCCCAG
Organism: Triturus cristatus; assembly: GCF_964204655.1. NCBI lineage: Eukaryota > Metazoa > Chordata > Amphibia > Caudata > Salamandridae > Triturus > Triturus cristatus. Next base: position 221,867,802 of record NC_140594.1, on the reverse strand, counting down.
ACATAGGAGGGGTGGGTGCAGAGTCCCCCCAGCAGTGCCCAGACATAGGAGGGGTGGGTGCAGAGTCCTCCCAGCAGTGCCCAGACATAGGAGGGGTGGGTGCAGAGTCCTCCCAGCAGTGCCCAGACATAGGAGGGGTGGGTGCCTATCACTCCCAGCAGTGCCCAGACATAGGATGGGTGGGTGCAGAGTCCCCCCAGCAGTGCCCAGACATAGGAGGGGTGGGTGCAGAGTCCTCCCAGCAGTGCCCAGACATAGGAGGGGTGGGTGCCTATCACTCCCAGTAGTGCCCAGACAAAGGAGGGGTGGGTGCAGAGTCCCCCCAGCAGTGCCCAGACATAGGAGGGGTGGGTGCAGAGTCCCCCCAGCAGTGCCCAGACATAGGAGGGGTGGGTGCAGAGTCCTCCCAGCAGTGCCCAGACATAGGAGGGGTGGGTGCAGAGTCCTCCCAGCAGTGCCCAGACATAGGAGGGGTGGGTGCCTATCACTCCCAGCAGTGCCCAGACATAGGAGGGGTGGGTGCAGAGTCCTCCCAGCAGTGCCCAGACATAGGAGGGGTGGGTGCAGAGTCCTCCCAGCAGCTTTGCCCAGAAATAGGAGGGGTGGGTGCCTATCACTCCCAGCAGTGCCCAGACATAGGAGGGGTGGGTGCAGAGTCCTCCCAGCAGTGCCCAGACATAGGAGGGGTGGGTGCCTATCACTCCCAGCAGTGCCCAGACATAGGAGGGGTGGGTGCAGAGTCCTCCCAGCAGCGCCCAGACATAGGAGGGGTGGGTGCAGAGTCCTCCCAGCAGTGCCCAGACATAGGAGGGGTGGGTGCCTATCACTCCCAGCAGTGCCCAGACATAGGAGGGGTGGGTGCAGAGTCCTCCCAGCAGTGCCCAGACATAGGAGGGGTGGGTGCAGAGTCCCCCCAGCAGTGCCCAGACATAGGAGGGGTGGGTGCAGAGTCCTCCCAGCAGTGCCCAGACATAGGAGGGGTGGGTGCAGAGTCCTCCCAGCAGCTTTGCCCAGAAATAGGAGGGGTGGGTGCCTATCACTCCCAGCAGTGCCCAAACATAGGAGGGGTGGGTGCAGAGTCCTCCCAGCAGTGCCCAGACATAGGAGGGGTGGGTGCCTATCACTCCCAGCAGTGCCCAGACATAGGAGGGGTGGGTGCAGAGTCCCCTCAGCAGTGCCCAGACATAGGAGGGGTGGGTGCCTATCACTCCCAGCAGTGTCCAGACATAGGAGGGGTGGGTGCAGAGTCCCCCCAGCAGTGCCCAGACAGAGGAGGGGTGGGTGCAGAGTCCCCCCAGCAATGCCCAGACATAGGAGGGGTGGGTGCAGAGTCCTCCCAGCAGTGCCCAGACATAGGAGGGGTGGGTGCCTATCACTCCCAGCAGTGCCCAGACATAGGAGGGGTGGGTGCAGAGTCCCCCCAGCAGTGGACAGAGACATGGTGGTGTGTACACCATCCTACAATTAGCAAAACACCATGGGTGCATGAAGGCATACACAAAGTGCGACAATATTGAGAGTGGCATGCCAACACATCACTGACAGCAGTGTCCCACTCCCATGAGGTTGGATGTCCATCCCCCACTGCATGACACACCACATGTGGGTGTGATGACAAATGACACATGCATACCCACCCCTGGTGCTGGCAGCACAATACACACAATGAGAGCATGCAACAAGACTGTATACTCATGTGCCACCCTACTAAAACTAAGAGACCCAAAGGGAACACACACTGTCACGCACATTCCAGGACTGATAGGAATGTACATGTGCTGGGGCAGCCAACAAGTTGGTGCCTCCCATGGAAGGAAAAGGGTGGAGTACCCACAGATACAATGTCCACAATTGTCAGTCAGGTGACCAAAGACCCTGCAGAACACGTAACGAGGCTGGGAGTACACACATGCATAGGGCGTAAAAGGGAACATGTCCACATGAAGTCATGTCAATATACTCCATACAGTAGTACAGTGACCACCAAGGATGCCGCAAATGATGCAGGTGGAGACATTGCTGAGCATGCATGGCCAAAGTTGAAGGGATCCGTCACACACTCAGGATATGTAGACACAGCTCAGCACAACAATTGGGAAACAGCCTGCAGGGAAGATGTCAGGGTCCACAGAGGAAGGAACACACCTTGGGACAAAATCACCATACAGTAAGAGCACACATGACCAAGGATTATTTGCAGAACCCTTGTGATGGCACACAGATAACAGGGTCCAACCCATGAGCAGCACACTACAACATTTCCCAGACACCTAACACATTATCACCACCCCAAATCATGGAGCAGCACCAACAACAGCAAGTCCAGGAAAGCATTAGTGTGCATAAGAAAAACAAAATGCTTTATTCAGCAGGAAAGAATATTTGCTAAATGAATGTCCAGAATATAGAGGGCCCATAGACCAGGCCATGTGAAAATTCCTGGTGGGGGACACTTAGGGACGTGTCTCCCCTAGCTTGCCTGCACAGTTCACTGTTCCATTTCATCCACAGAAGGGGGGGCATCATGGGGGGGGAAAGACCAGGCACCACAGGGACAGAAGGGGCAAGGGTAGGTGTTGTGGGTGCAGGGACGGACGACTCCACCACAGGGGGTGGGGCAGCACCAAAGGTGGTGGTGAGGATGGTGCTGCATACGGTGGCAAGGTCTCCCAGCGTCTCCCCTGCACCCGAATGAACCACAGGCCCCAAGGAGGGGGGGGGGTCGGAGGGATGGGTTGCAGGAGGGTGTGGACAGGGGGGGACTCAACTCCCCTGCCCGGGGACTCTCTTGACCATTTGCGGGGTGGTGTCACACTGGGGCTGAGGGACAGACTGGCCATGAAGGACTCCTTGTCCGACTGTTGGGCAGGGGAGCTAAGGGGAGTGGTTTTGGAGGAAGTGGGTCTTGAGGACTGCGGACTCCCACTGTGGCTGCGTGCCTGCCATTTGCCCCTAGACCCAGTGGGTGTGCCTACTTCCCCCTGTGTGTGCATGACTGGAGGAGTGCCCTTGGCCTTCCCTGGTGATGTGCTGCCTGTGTCTGGTGGGGTGCGTGCATGGGGACGTCTGGGTGTGCGTGGGACAGGCATGGGAGTGGGAAGTGTGGATGGTGCAGGGGTAGGGGGGGACGGAGCGCTGCTGGAGATCCACTGCTGCAGTCAGTGACGAGTCTATGGACCTCAGCAACATCCGTTGATCAGACATCGCTGCTGACATGCCCTCCAAGTACAACACCATCTGTGTCAGCAGTGTGGTGTGGCCATGGAGGACAGTAAGCATCGATGTCTGACCAACCTGCAACTGCCGCAGAATGTCCACAGACTCGGCATTGACGGCAGCAGGGGAGACAGGGTCAGGGGGTGCGGTGCCTGGCCCGAAGGAGACCTGTTGGCACCTAGCACGGAGGGAAGGGACCCGAGCAACTGGGAAGCGGGTGATGGGAATGGAGGGGGCGGCGACAGATGGAGTGCTGCTTTCAGCTCTGGGAGCAGCGTCCGCCCCCTCTGGGAGCTCAGCCTCGGACCCGTCAGCGTCATAGTCGGTGGTGGGACTGGACAGGTCCTCCACCGCACTCCCCTCTGCCTCCGTGCCACTCGCTGAGCCAGACTCGCTAGCACTGGTGGCACCGCTGCTGGATCCCTCCTCAAGGTCCGTGCCAGTGTCTCCCTCGGTTTCCCCCGACGATGCTGTGGGCAAGGTGAAGAGACAGGAAATAATCAACACCTGTATACATATGACACATGAGTCAAAACTACATAGGTCACAGTGCATAGCATGAAAAGCAACATGAGTAACATCTACAATACTACGCACATATGTAGGCCCTCCACCACACAGTTGGTTGACCCACCATGCCACTGAGAAACAATGGAGAGCATGACACAACAGCAAAGAACTTGACATCAAATTAGACAGAGGAGCTAGCCTCTGGGGACAGTCGAGTACTGCATCTGGACCACACACCGTAGCCAAAAAAGGGATGAGCAGGAACCATGTCTTTTAACTTTTGGCACATGCTGCTTAGCAAATACATTAAACCCTGCCCAACATGACTGGGTCACTGCATGTTGAGTGTATGTTCAGACAATCATCACACACAGGCCAGACCTGGCAAGGACACATACGGTTTGGACATGTAGGCCTTGCCCGCACAAACCCCCCCTACCTGAGACAATGTGAGTGACACAGAGGAAGTACTTACACCTCTTATTCGGGGATTACTAAAATGCCCTTCAATGAATCCTGAATGTACACGAACTAACCCTCGTGCGCCTGTCCACACATATAATTGACAAACAACCATCATCGGATAGTTGTACCAAAACACACAGGCACCGGCCACTGTGAGTATGCACAAGCCAAATTGGGTCACCCTGTACAGTGGACACATGTAGCACACTTAACGTAAATACAAATGAGGCCAGGGTACAATGCCACAGAGCCCAACCTATTCTGAAGACACAGAGAATGTCCACATTGTTGGATGACACACATGATACCTAGGAAAAGGTGCCCCAGGGGACTGTAGTGGGCACACTCCTCCATTGTCCTTGATGGTTATGACTGCAACAGAAGCAAACGTCCCTGCACTATGCATATCTCCCACTCATGCACATCATGTCTGAGGGCACAACATTGGTTATGCATGCTGTAAGGCAGTACACTTTTCAGACACACTCCTATGTCGGCACTCAGCATCAGTGCCAACTAACATGGACCCCACATTGACTGAACTGGCCTGGGCACAGGCAAGGACCCAACACATGTTACACACCACCCCCACACATGATGCTGCAAGCATTGGGCACTTGGATTAACTGGCAGCCTAGATAACCTTGTGCAAGAGTGACTACACACAGACCAGGGAACACATGTCAAGGAGGGGAAGGGAGGAAGAACAGCACCGGTTGACTTGGGGGAACAGGATGTGTACTGCACATATGAACCCTGGCAGTGTATCCATGCAACTGCGCACTTCCAAAAGCTGGTGACACACAACAAACACACATGTACCTACCCCCTTTCTGCTGCTGCTTCTCCGCTCAGCGCCTATCCAAGTCAGGGAAGACCACCGCCAGGACACACTTCATCTGGTGGGTCAGACGCCGGCGCCCACGGTTCTTATGGCTCTCTGGTGAGTCCCCCAGCAGGACCCGGGCGATCCTCGTGGTACAGCACCGGATATCCTGCCAGCGTTTCCTCACCTGGGCCAGGCGCCGCCTCCGACCCTCCACTGACCTCACGGCACTGACGGCTTGCTTCCAGATCTCCCCCTTGGCACAGATGCATACCTGTGAGGATGACAAAGTGAGACAACATCAATACACCTGCTCCATGTCACAGAGACACACATTTGAACAATTTGGCTGGTTTGAACAGGGCATAGTATGCAGCAAACTCATTGCACCTTTGTCATAGGGACATCATCCTCTGGGGACGGCCAAATGCACTACGTGGCATTGAAAGTACATAGGTGGAATGAGGGGTGCAACACAATCACTGATCCTGGCTCACACTGTGCATCACAAGCTACACCACGATTATGTACAGCACCTCAAAGCAGTCACATGCCCCAGGCCACTGACACAACCTCAGCAGGGTACACAGACACACACACGCACAGGACAATCCCCTGCCATTGGCAACTGCGGGTACAAACATCACTCTGCACATGTGCCACTAGACTGGGGGGTGTCACAGGTGTGGGGCAGGCTCAGCACATCAGACATACAGCACTGCTCCCTGCACACATCAGATGGGTAGGGTATATGCATCCCTCATGCAGCTGGGATGCAACACTCCACATAGACACTCACCCACATGACAGGGGACTTACACACACACCAATGTCCAGGGGATGAACACATCATTTGGACACTCTCACCACAGGTACACTCAACACACGCATATCTGTGGGTCCAGTCACCTGTCACACTGGGGGGACCACAGAATCACATCAGGACTGTAGAAACAACATTCCCAAGAGAATTAGCCAGGCTGAATGTGGCATGCACCATGCAGGGATTGTCACAGTAAGCACTATGCAAGTGAGGAGTGCAGACATGCACTACAGCATGCTCTGCATGGGAGACATGAGGCATTCCCCCCCCCTGGGACCCACTGTAAAGAACATTGCATGTCTGTCACACCTGGACACAATGCCAGAAGTGACAGTCACAAAAAAGGGGCACAGTCTAAGCTAATGGAGTCAGCACTCACCTGCTCCCCTGGTCTCCCATACAGGCAAGGGTACTGTGGGGGGATCACATCCAGCAGGGCCTGGTTCTCCTTCTGGGTGAATGGCTGGGCCCTCTCCACAGACCTGGACATGGTGCCAGCAGTGGTGTGGAATGAAAGGTTGTGCAGGCAAGTGCTCTCTCATGGGGCCTGGCTGCCTTATATTTGCCTTGCTGGCCTGTTTCATTTACAGGAGTACAGAGTGATTGGTCAATTTCATTTGCATCCTACGTTTCCTCCAATCCCTTTAAACCTACCCCAGTGGGTGCCTTTGCATGTTTTAAAAAATGAGCATGATGTCAAGTCAACAACCACTTTGCAACTTTGTATATTGTCTCCAACCGACTTCTGCTGGCCACCTGATGAAAAAATTTGAACTTGAAACTGGGTCTCCATGACAACCAGCATGCATTTAGGCCCTTATAATTGTCCCTCATGTGTCCCCTATGTAATTTCACTATACACACACAGGTACGGTGCGTTCCACGCCCCTAGGGCACCACTACTCCAGTGATACGGACCGTACAGGCGTCTGTAGGGTCCGTATCACCATGGTTGTGTCGCCGTACGCGTACGCCATAGGGATACGGTCCGTACACACGTGTGTAGGGGCCGTATCACTATGGTTGTGTCGCCGTACGCGTACGCCATAGTGATACGGCCCCTACACACGCGTGTACGGACTGTATCCCTATGGCGTACGCCTACGGCGACAAAACCATAGTGGTACGGACCCTACAGACGCCTGTACGGACCGTATCCCTAGGGCGTACGCGTACGGCTGCACTACCATAGGGATACTGACCCTACACACGCGTGTACGGAACGTATCCCTATGGCGTATGCCTACGGCGACACAACCATAGTGGTACGGACCCTTCAGACGCCTGTACGGACCGTATCCCTAGGGCATACGCGTACGGCTGCACTATCATAGGGATACGGACCCTACACACGCGTGTACGGACCGTATCCCTATGGCGTACGCCTACGGCGACACAACCATAGTGGTACGGACCCTACAGACGCCTGTACGGACCGTATCCCTAGGGCGTATGCGTACGGCTGCACTACCATAGGGATACGGGCCCTACACACGCGTGTATGGACCGTTTCCCTATGGCGTACGCCTACGGCGACACAACCATAGTGGTACGGACCCTACAGACGCCTGTACGGACCGTATCTCTAGGGCATACGCATACGGCTGCACTACCATAGGGATACGGACCCTACACACACGTGTACGGACCGTATCCCTATGGCGTACGCTTACGGCGACACAACCATAGTGGTACGGACCCTACAGACGCCTGTACGGACCGTATCCCTATGGCGTACGCCTACGGCGACACAACCATAGTGGTACGGACCCTACAGACGCCTGTACGGACCGTATCCCTAGGGCGTACGCATACGGCAACACAACCATAGTGATACGGACCCTACACACACGTGTACGGACCGTATCCCTATGTCGTACGGCTACGGCAACACAACCATAGTGATAAGGACCCTACAGACGCCCTCAGAGCGTGTGTACGGTGCGTTTCACACCTTACACTGGTGACAGGCAGCACACAGAAAGGAATTGAGCTGTCATACTTGGCCGAGGCTAGACATCAAGTCATTGTCAGTGCAGTCCTACATGTCTCGGGCCTAGGTGTGTCAGGCTGTGATGTGGCACAAATCTCCTCATGTTTGAACCCAATAGATGTGTGATGAGCTGTGTACACATGTCATGTGTCAAGGTGCACTATGTGCCACACATCCCCTTCACACCTTTGACATGTGTGCAAGTGGTACAGACTTGTTGAGCACTGCGTCACTGACATGGCACAGTCGCCAACACCCGCAACTATCCCCTGATGCCAGGTACACGGATAATGACACCTGACATGTGACTACCGGCATTGCACGATGTGAGTATGTCATGTGTGTGTCATGTGTTCCCATAAGCTTGCTGTTGGTGTTCCGTCAAATGCATCTGCAGTTGCTGCATCCAACATGTGCATGTGTGTGGATGGGCATGGCACACTATTATGCACACCAGGACACATGTGGAATCAGACGTAACGTGTGTATATATGCATCGAACATGGACTTGCGAGACAAGGACATATCTGCGTAGTATCAATGTATGTGTGATCAGTTTTGACATGTACCCCTTCATGGCAAGGTGTGTGGTCTGTCCTTTTTTCAGGGACATGTGACCTGTGCCTCTAATGTTCCGCAACCTGTCTGTATGATAAACATCCTTCTTCTGCACACATGTGGATGTCTGTCACTCCTTTAATGCGTCTGCCTGTTCACTTACACTGGCCCACAGCTAGTTTCATGCCATGTCATGTTGAGCTTGTGAATCCACGTTTGTAGCTGGCTCTTGGTAGGAGTGTCACCTGCCTGGCATACGTGTCCAGGATATATTGCACAGACCTGACTCTGCATGTAGCATATGTGTATTGGCTGTTCAACATGTGCTCAGTACATTGACAGTGTTGTTGTACTGTACTCACTCTTTGTTGTCCCTTCCAAATTACTGCAGGGCTCTGCCTCTCCCCCGACCAATCCCAGACTTGGCTGCCCTGAGGGAACGTGACTGTATACACCGCTACCGCTTCACCCAACGGTTGATTCTGAACTTGACAGCAAGGCTGGCACCACACCTCCAACCGCTACACAGGTATCCTACTGCACTGACACCCAAGATGAAGGTGATGGCAGCCCTACATTTCTTTGCCACGGGTACGTTTCAAGAGACCATAGCTCATGTTGATGGCATGTCCCAGACCATGCTCAGCCGTGTCCTGCATGATTTTTTAGAGGCCATGTTGGTTCACCTGGATGAGTTCATTCATTTCCCAACTCCTGAGCAGTTGACAGGTGTCAAGGGTGACTTCTATGCCCTGGGAGGGATGCCCCATGTCATTGGGTCTATTGATAGGACACATGTGGCTTTGGTACCACCACAGGCACAGGAGGTAGCCTATAGAAACAGGAAACATTACCACTCCATTAATGCCCTTGTGGTGTGTCTTGCTAACATGGTGATTTCCCATGTCTGTGCTCGTTTTCCAGGAGCAGCACACGATGCCTACATCATGAGGCGTAGCAGGGTGCCTGAAATGTTGCTGCAGCTGCGCAACGAACGAGCATGTCTTGTTGGTGGGTATACTCTGTTACTCCTGTATTTAGCGTCATCTTTCTGTCTTACTGCTTCTCCTGACCCACTTCTGTCCATGATGTTTTCATGTAGGGGACTCTGGCTATCCCAACATGCCATGGCTGATCACGCCTCTCCGCAACCCCAGAACGGCTGCCGATCACCGGTACAACAACGCCCATGGGCAGACCAGGCGAGTGATAGAGAGGACCTTTGGCCTCCTGAAGAGCCGATTCCGGTGCCTCCACAAGACCGGCGGAGCACTCCCATATGCACCGGTGAAGGTCTGCAAAATATTCCTCGTGTGCTGCATGCTGCACAACATGGCAGTAGAGAAAGCTGTGCCACTCATCCTTGATCCGGATGAGCAGGAACATCCACCCGTGGAGGACGAGGGGCTTGGTGACGAGGCAAGTGATGTTGAGGAGGAGGAGGAAGAGGACATCCGGAGTCGGCTCATACGCAACTTCTTTGCTTAGTGGTGAGTTGCAGTGTCTGAGTGTGCACGCATTGAGCCTTGCGTGGCATGTGTTGCAATGTGTGGGTCCATCTGCATGTATGGCAAGTGAGTCAGAGGTGTGTTTGGATGTGTCACTCGAGTGATGGTGTAATAACAGTATGTCTTACCTGAGACACTATTTTCACCTAGCATGTTGACAACCTTATACGTGTCGAGTACATGCCCATGCATGCGGATGTGCTTCTTTTGGCTCACTTCTTGTGTGTCTCTCATCCCCAAGTATTTGTGCATGCTGTCTGCTGGTGGCATTGTTGTGCTCCTGCTATTCCTCATGAATACAGCAACGTGTGCTGAATCAGCGTAACATGCACGGACATGCCGAAAAATCACCTTAGGGTAAGGGATGCACCACGGCTTTTTGGGTGTGCTATTTATTTGGAATGTGTGTGCACTGCTCCTGTTCATGTTTGGTTACTTAGCATACATGTAGAATCACCATGGGTCACATGACATGGAGCTGGATTCACCTGAATTGATAGTCACACTTGGTGACAGTCATCTGTAATGTGATTGTGGATTGTGATGAAGGCATCAATGTGTGTAACACTGCCCTTGGAAACATACGGGATGCACCGGGTTGACATAGTGTGGGACATTCCCATTAGTGGCTCAGGGGTGAATTGCAGCCTCTCCGTGAGCAGCAGGGGGTGTTTGCCTCAAACCCGTCACTTGTGTGCCAGTTCTATGGGTTTCCTGCATCTGTGGTGCAAAGGGGGGTGCCAGTGTAGGTTCCACATGTTCATCCACATGACCTGTGCATCTGTTAATATAGATGCATTTGCCTTCCGGCAAACATGACTAATAAAGGTGTCCCTCAGCCTCCAAGGTGCCTCATCTCTGTCAATGCAGGTCTCTTGCCACTGTGCATGCGGCATGTCTGGCATAGTTGTCACAGATTGTGCATATGAGTCTATGTGTAGAGTAGAAAGATGCAAGCTGTTTGTCAGGGATTATGATATGTATTGTGCATGATGTACATGGCTGTGTAGGTATTTTGGCATCTCAGTCCCCACAACGGCCACTTTGCTGCATGTGCATCCATTGTCTGTGTGTGTGCCATGTTGAACCAGACACTCCTCCCTTCTCATACACCTTTTGCAGTAGTCCTTTCTGACATGCTTGTGTTATTGTGCAACTTGTGGCATGGTTTTCAGGACATGGCGCCTGCTGCTGCAGGCCCTGCAGCAAGGGCACACAGAGTTTTTATATTTGCCCTCACACACACGCCTCTAAGACGCACCCCCCTTCCTCCCTCCACCCATTCATTTTGGTGTAATCTGCTTGTGTGTGACACAGTTGCGGTGGGAAAGGCTGGACCGTCTGCACATGCTACGTGCACATTGCACGTGCCTCATGTCCTTGCATGTGCCACATCACGCTACACCATGATGTTGAGGCCACCCACCAAGCAATGTCCATCCAATACATCTGTTGCATGCACTCAGGCATGCACTCATCGCCCACACAACACCTTTGCATAATGAGTGTGCAACTCCAACTGCCTACACAGCGCTGGCACGCCTTCCAGGCCCTGTCACACCAACCAGGTCATGTCCCTCCTACTCCCCACCGGCTCTGTACCCCAACATGGCCATGTGAGTGGTACTCCAGGCCTCTGCATGTAGTATGGTGTCATTGTGGGACACATGGCACAGGTATCATGTCTCAGCGTGTCAGTCTACAATGTGTCCAGGATCCCCCTCTACACCATGACATGCGCACTGCATCACATCATCATCTGGTGTCCCATTGACAGGCAGGCGCTCCTCACCCTCCCCAAAGATGCAGTCCTTGCCAGTTCTCATATTGAATAATGCATGGTATCCATTGGCAGATGGCTGCACGTTGGCCACCTGATGCTGGACTTGTACACGACTGAGGTGTTCATCTTCGGATTGTCCCCTTACAGCTGGGTCAACTGCTTGTGTCCCACCCGCAAGGGCCCTGCACAGGCACACAGTGTCCACGCACACGAGCTGGTGTGCATCATGGATTGCTTGCTCACATGTGCTATGCTGATCACCAGCATCTGTACCTCAGGCTTCAGCACACTCTGCATTATGCACATGATCCACAGTTCGATCCACCTCAAGGCAAGACAGACCATCCCCCAGGTCAACTTCAACATCCGTGTCTAATCCTACCCTGCACTCCAGGGAGAAGTACGTTACAACTCCCATGAGACTTGTCCACATCCAGGGTGCATCTGCACAGCTCTGCTTCAACATCCGGCGACCCAGCCCCATCACCGTCCAACAGAGATAGCTGCAATGGATCACTGTCAGCTGCAGGATGACCTTCACAATCCACGCCCACACTCAGGATGCAGCCCACGACCACGCCCCCAACACAACCTTGTGGCACTGTCATCCAAGACCCCATTGTGCCATCTCCATGCATCCAACCTTGGCCTGTCCACCATTCTCCACATCCACCTGACTCCTGCTTGCAGGACATAGTTCTCCCACCTGGCTACACATACCTGGGACTCCCACCCCAGGGCACTCCACATGATCCCTGACCTCTGCGCATGACTGTTGCTCTTCGAAATAGGTCTGTCCGCACAGTTGTGCAGGCACCCCCTCAGCTGGTTGGACCCATCACGGGTGAGTATGGTGCTCCATGTCTGTATTGGATGATACATTGTGACCCATGTGTGTCCTGTGCCAGACTCAGACCCCAGGGTATGCATGGTTGGAGTTACTTCAAAACTCAGGCATGGTTTGATTTTCCAACACACACATGTAATGGAATAATGCTAAATGACGGCATCATCTCGTGATTTCTAAGATTTTTATTAGTGGTGGGGTACGTGTTTGGGGGGATGTAAAGTGGTGCTCTCCGGGTGTCTGTAATCCAAAGTTCACAGGGGGAGTTGGGATCCTTGCCATTGGAAGTCATCAGAGTCCATGCCACAGTCTTTGTCAACATTGGTCAGACAGTGACCAGCAAGTCCATGTGGCAGAGAATGTCATTGGATGAGGTACTGCTGTTGCGCCAGAGGTCCAGGTGCCAGGCCAGGTGACCTGGGAGATGGTGATGGTCCGCTGACTCTCACGGTCTTTTGCGTTGACGACCCACCTTCCTCCGGGGACCCTCAGAATCAGGCCGTGACGATGTCTGGGATGCTCCGTCGGACGAATCCTCCTCCTCCTGATCCCTCCCTGTGGCTGGTGGTGATCTACGCCTGGTGGCACAGGGAGGGTTGCCCATGTTTTCGGCAATCTGGCGGAGTACACGGGTCATGTCCGTTTGCACCGCCACGAGCTCAGCCAGTCTTGCCTCCATCCGTCCTTGGTGTTGCTGTTGACTGGCATATTGCTCGGCCTGCAGGTTCTTAATCTGATTGAGGGCCTCCACGGCCTGGCTGATGCCCCTGATGTCACGCCGGTATGTGTCCAGGATATTGCGGACGTGTGTCATTACCGGTTCCTCAGCTGTCTGGTCAAGTTCGCCTCTGCCGACCTGCACTCCCACCACCCCTGCCCACTTGAGCCTGGCCTGCCGTTGTGGGCACATCGGGTCTCCGGGACCCTTGAGGGATGGCATTTGCGGGGTTGCCTGCCTCCTACTGGGTGCCCGGGGTACCTTGTCCCTCCTGGTCAGACTGGCTGCGTTGTGTGCGAGCAGGGCTCCTGTGTGTATCCTGGGATGTGGCAGGAATGGGGGTGGTGGTTGGCACAGTTGTACCTGACGCAGGTGCTGCAGGTGCTTGGGCACCAGAGGGGCCAGGTTGGTCGGGGTCATCCACGGTGTGGTGAGAGTCGTCGCTGCCGGTGGGATCATCGTCACGCAGAGCCTGGTCCTGTGATTCTTCCCCCCCAGTGTTGGGGGGAGGTCGACGACGTTGCCCTGTGTGTGAGGGAGAGACAATGTTAATGGTGTTTCATGCGTCATCCATGTTTCATACATATTCAAGTTGGCACAGTTCCTCTGGGTAGTTGGATATGTCTAGCATTCCTCTCACAGTGCACTTGTGGATGGGTATGTTGCGGGGGACAGATTGATATGTACTCCTGCTTATTTGGCCTGTCTAATGAGTGTTGGGATGCTTATTTGTCTATGGATTGGTCTTGTTGTATCACATATCCATTGTGGGAGTGCCAATTTGCGTTGGCTGCCCCGGGGGTGTGTGCTTGTGTAAGGGGGGGTGTGTGTGTGACCGGGCATGCTGTTGGGTGTGGTGTGATTTTTCATTGGGTCTACCAGGTGATGTGTCTATCCCCTCATGGTGCCTGCTGGCATGACAGTGAATGTGAGTTCCTGTGGTAGGTAGGTGGCATGTGGAGTTGGTGTTTGAGTGTACAGTGGTCACAGGTTTGCCTTGTGCTGTCTACAGCAGGGCGAAGTGTCATCTACCTTGTCTGTACTTGGCAAGTCCCTGTGCATTGTGCATGGTGCATGGGTATGTCCCTTGGCCACAGCTGTCAACACGTTTCCTATGTGTGACACACTCTTTGTTGTTGCATCAGTTTTGAACGCAGTGAGCAGTGTAGCGAGCTTGCGTAGCGAGCGCTGCAGAACCGACTTACGTGTTGCACTGTACGTGGCCAAATGGTGCTTTGTCATGTCTATTGGAGAATGCAGGTAGGTAACTTATGCATTTGTGACTGGGTTCTAACAAACACAGTGAGTGGGTATACTGGGTGTGAGGTTAGGTTTGTGCCTGCAGCAAGGATCGACTCGTGCACAGTTTGACACATGGCCCAGTGCTTTCCAAACGAATGAGGGTGTTTCACGCACTGCCAGACCTTGTCAACATGCACACAGTCCACCTGCTGATGAGCGGACATGCCCACACCACCCAAGGGTGATTTTGTCTCCCTCTGTCTCCCTCTCTCCCTCCCTCTGTCACCCTCCTCCCTCTGTCTGTCTCCCTCTGTCGCCCTCTGTCTTCCTCCCTCTCTCTCCCTCTCCCTCCCTCTGTCTGTCTCCCTCTGTCGCCCTCTGTCTCCCTCCCTCTCTCTCCCTCTCCCTCCCTCTGTCTGTCTCCCTCTGTCGCACTCTGTCGCCCTCTGTCTCCCTCCCTCTCTCTCCCTCTCCCTCCGTCTGTCTGTCACCCTCTGTCACCTCAGCCCAGCTTCCTGGGCACACACACTTTGCAGGTCTTTCAAAGGCCATTGGCTTGTTCATGTGGCTTTGTTTAGAATCTCCCGGACCCCATTGGGCAGAGTGTCTCTGAGTCTGCGCTGCAGTGGCGGTGTGTGCTGACACTCTTTCACAGTGATGCCTCTTCATTAGCTGCTGTTATGTGCAAATTGGGCCTTCATACCCATGTCATCCTGCGACGCGGCCGCCATTTGCAGGCGACACAGTACAGTGTCGGGACACACTGTTTGTATAGCTGTGCCCTAGGCCATATGGGCTGAGGGCATTGGTGTCTGCTTCTGAGTTGCACAATGTGATTTTGGAGGCCCCCCCTCCCGGCATCACGGACATCCTGTCTTGTGTTGGTGTTTTGTGTGGCCTGTGACTTGGCATGGCCTTGCTTGGTGCATGGGGCATGGAGCCGCTAGTGGCATGTACGTGTTTTTGGAGTGTGGTTGTGTCCGGTGATGGCTTTGGGGTAGTTGCGTGCATTATTGTGAGTTGGGTTGTTGATGCGGTTCCCCCCATGTGGGGTGAGTTGTTTGTGTACTCACCAGGCTCGGCGACTCCTCCTACTCCGTGTACTCCCACCGGCGGCAGCGTGCTCATCACCTTCTCCTCCCAGGGATGGTAGTGTACCGGTCTGCGGGGCGGGCCACCTCCAGTGATGTTCCCCTGGTTGTAGTCGTCTGTCATTTTGCGGCGGACCGTCCTCCGCAGATCGTACCACCTGGCTTGGCATTCATGCCTGGTCCTTCTGATGGGCGCAACAGCATTCACCCTCTCGATGATCCTCTGCCACATGGCTGATTTAGCTGCTACGCTGGTCTGTCGGACCAATGTTCCAAAGAGCTGTGGCTCGACTCTGATGATTTCGTTGACAAGGATCTCCAGCTCCGCTGTTGTGAACTTTGGATTCCTGTCTGTGGGCATGGTGTGGGGTGTGGGTGTGGATGGTTGTGGGTGTGTCTGTGTGGTTGTGAAGGTGTGTGTGTGAATGTGATGAGGGGGTGTTTGTGAAGGTGGTTGTGTGAAGGTGTGCAAGTGTAAGGTGTAGTAAAGGTTCAAGTATGGTGCCGTGGGTTGTCTGTGGGATCTGGCAGCAGTGGGTCTGTTGCAAAGGCTCATGGTTTGTGTGTGTGGGCCCTTTTTATGGGTCTATTTGTGGGTGTGGCTGTGTTTGAACTTTGGGTGGGTGTGTTATAAGGAGTGGTTGTGTTTTGGGCCTCTGTTTACCTGTTTGGCTGTTGAAGGTCAGTGTATTGGATGTATTTGGGCTTGTTGGACGTGTTTTGTGGTGTTGTGCGATTCGAATTGACTCTCCTTGTGCAGTGTCCTGGTTCAGTACGTGTGTTTTTCGCGTCTGTTAGGTGCGTACATCGGCCATGTTGTTGTACAGTGCTCACATTTGCTATGGCTTGGTACGACTCGTACATGCGCAAGGCTGGGTGAGGGTGCTGGTGTAGGGGCCTCGGGTAGGGTGCGTACAGGCACGGGCAGGGTGTAGGGGCCTGGGGGTACATGCCGTACATACGTGAACCGAGGGTACGGCGCGTACATGGGGGGGCTGGGGGTACGGCGCGTACATACGGGGTGCTGGGGGTACGGTGTGTGCCCCCACCCCCGTATGGACGGTGCGTACCCCCAGCCCCCGTATGTAAGCACCGTCCCCCAGCACATCCCCCCATCCCCCCGTATGTACGCGCAGTACCCCCAGCCCCCGTATGTATGCACCATACCCCAGCACCCCCCCATGTCCGTGCCATACCACCACCCCACCCCGTAGGTACGGAGCATACCCCCACACCGTACCTACGGGGTGGGGGTACGCTCCGTACCTACGGGGTGGGGGTATGCTCCGTACCTACGGGGGTGGTGGGGGTACGCTCCGTACCTACGGGGTGGGGTGGGGGTACGGCGCGGACATGGGGCAGTGCTGGGGTACGGCGCGTACGTGGGGAGGTGTGCTCGGGGGGTGTTCGGCACGTATGCGGGCAATTATTTGGCTGTCTCCATAGTTGCTATGGGAGTTTGCACCGTACGGTGTTTTTTCCATACGGTTGTGCATTCGGACGGACGGGACTGGGACTTCAGTTTCCCGAATCGTAGGTAAAACTGTCTGGGGACGTGTCGGACACTTTTTCCGACCCGAGGACGTGTCGGGGAATTTTCCCAATGCGGTTCGTATGGATTTTTTCACATACGAATCGTACTTCCCAGTTTGTACGGGACATTTACGATTCGTACGGGAAAAAAAACGGATACGATTCGTACGGGGAATATTTTTAACGGATCGGAATCGGCACCTAAATGTCTTATAACTGTTATTAAAATAAACTACCTATATAATAAAAGATTTTAAAAATTGCATTTAATTTAAGTTTAGTACATGAAGTACATATATTTTTAGGTTTTAGCTTACTTCATATAATATAAACCTAGAAAGTATTTCTCATAAACATCACTTTTGGAAGGAGGGTTATTGCACTGTTTTTATTTTACTATTGTAACCCCAGTGCCACAAACATTGTAAAAGTGTGTATATTTGGAGGCAGTCAGGTTACGTGTTTTAACTGCAGTTCAGCAAATATTGGGGAAAGTGCATATATTTGGGTGGGGTGGTCATATTTAGTATTCTTTCAACATGTGCACAAACATTGGTGGGAGTGCATGTATTTTACAAAAAAAACATTTTGGAGTATGTGGAGTTTGCATACTCCAAAATGTAATTCACAAACTTCCACCTCTTCTTTTGTTTTTTAAACTACAGAAAATGTAAAATAATTATCACTCTCACCTCCCATACTTTTGTAGGTTAATGGAACCCAACAAAACAAAAATAAGTTGAAATGCTTTAGAAAATAGTAAATAACAATGTAAAATATTTTATTGGTAATGGCATTATTATTATTAAATGTCATATTTACATTTGTATAAACACTATCCACCCAATTCCCGATATACCCCTCAACTCATAAAATAAAATAATAATGTTATACATATGCAGTGACTAATTAAATAAGAATATAATTTATGTAATTAATGATATAATCAGAAAACAAATTACAGTTATGAACATTGCACTCTCAAGTGTGTGTACAAGTGACTATGTACCAATAAGTAGATACTTATTTAACTTGCATTTATATACACATTTGAATACAAAATTACAAAATAACAGTATACATAAAAAATAACATTATATACAACTATATGCTTTGAACATCTGTATTGTTTGCATACATAAAAAATATTCTTAGCCTTGATTTTGTGCCACAATATTTTCGAAATTCCAATATTTGACCACTATAGTATTGTGCCACAATATGTGGAGTTAACATTATTCCACAATACCTTACATATGCAGTCCAGAGACATGAACATGTTAGCAATCCCATGGGAAGTAAAAAAGATTGTACATCACCACACTGAAGTGGTCCTTTTTTCGTCTCTTCATATGAAATGGCTGGGAAATACCCTTAATTTGGCAATGGGGTCTTAACCCTGGCTCTCTCGTTTTCTTCCTGTCCCAGTTAACCAGCTCATAATCCAATATATTTTTTTTCATACCTTTTTTTCTGGCCAATTGGTACTGGGAGAGTTCGTAAGCGAACAGAAAGGTATTACCCTCAGATCCTCAGGACTTGTCTTATCTATTCATACAAATGCATAAACTTTAACTTTCAAGCTGAATTGATAATTGATTTTGCGGATGACAGTGCTCCTTGAAATGTTACTGTTCTAGTAAATGTGATTTGGTCTCAAACAATGTGTCACTTACTCCAAATCTAGTTTCCCTGTAATGATCTCTTGCACTTTGGTGTCCAATTAATATTGGGTTGCATAACTTTCAAGACTCTTACACGGGTGGTGTGTCTTCTTTGAAAATCCTTGATTTAGATTTGTACTTTTGAAAATGTAATGTAATATTTCCTTGGTCTGTTTGTTCAAACTTTGATGGTCCACTTGTGCACAGAGTGTACCCCAAACATAATTTCTCCTTTTATTTCACTCCATTCCCTTTTCACCTTTCATCATAGAACAAATATGATGAAGCACAGTACACCGAGCCAACCATGGCATGCTTTTCCGCCCTACTCCACACACACACACACACACACAAACACACACACTCTCAGATGATGGAAACACCAGTGAGCAAGATAATCGCAGTAATGGGTCCACCCGAGGAAGGTCCATGTCTCCGGCATTGGGTAATAGAATCCAAGGGCCTGATTACGTCCTACAGCGGACGGTGCAACGTGCTGTCGGCTGTAGGACCGCCAAAGCTATGGTGCTGCTGGCCTGGCCGTCAGATCTGTGGTGGTCTGACAGTGGCAGTCTGTCAGGCTCATTGAAGAGCCTGAAATGCAGACCGCCACTCTCAGCGTGCCAACCGCACCTTTCTGCAACCATGCAAGAACTTGGGGCGCAAATACAGGGGGGCACTACATGCACCCCCGCATGCACCCCCTGGGACCTGATGCAGCAGGGGGCCGTTGCCTCACTGCCACCCTTTTCATGGAGGCGTCACTGCCATGAAAAGGGTGGTGTTGAGGCAATTCGAATTATGATCAGTCATGCCGCTGCAGCATCTCCAGCATATTTATGGCTCTGACTGCTGCGCGAATGCCGTGGTATCCTGGATCCCTAGTGGTCACAGCGATCCTGTGGTGGTCTGACTGCCACAGTCGTTATACTGCGGGTGGTCCCACAGTGCGGCGGTGGTCGGAGTGCCGTCACAGGTTCGGCTGAATTAGGAAGTAGCCCCTATGAGACTTCACAGAGAGAACGAGATTCACTTTTGCCTGGTCTTGCTAGCTTAAAGTAATTTCTTGGTACCGAGATTAATGAATGGAAGGAACAAGACTGCAACTACATGTCTTGACACTCTGGATGGGTTTGGAAGAATAACACCATGAAGACATTTTAAGGACAATTATGCTATATGTTGGCCCCAATCTTGATCATCCCTCTCTTTAAAAAGTCTTGAAATGCTGTACTTTATTTCTCTGTCAAAATAACTGAGTTCTGGAACTAGATATCCTCAAACATATAAGGAAATGACAATCATCTAGAATCCCAGAAAGCTCTAACAACCTTGCGCTCTCCGTTCACATAATCTGTTGATGGAGACCACTCAAAAAGAATGGCAGGTATCTACATGATCGTCTGCATCTATGCTCGCAGTTTATCTACACCACCTCACTATTATGCACAGTTACCAGTTTCGTGCACCATGTTTACATCATGTCTCTGAACCTGACACACTTCACCGAACACATCAGTGTCATCCAAAATGCAATCCATCCCAACCAGGCTTTCTGAGAGGGATCTACGAACCCAATGTGAGACATAGTGCTTCGCGACTTTGTCAGATGTATGAAGTGCTATGGATCACTGACGAAATATCGAGAAAAAGAATATCGAATTGCCAAAATATCGAAGTAAAATTATAGAATGCCAAAATATCGAAGCCCTATCTCCAAACAGGTAAGTACAAAAATATAGAATCCTAAATATCGTTGTAAAAAATATAGTTAGTCACAATATCGAATTATTGTAAATGTCTTAAAATTAATGTAAAATTAATGAAATAAAACATGTAATTAACTGAAACATACTTAAAAATACTTAAATTACTTTAAAATTAATAAATAATTAATGTAAGTAAAAAAATACATATATATTAACGTAATATTAATTTAAAAAATGCAATATTTTTTCCGTAGGATAGCGGGCGGGTAAAATTTACTATTACCACTCCAGTAAGTGCAATAGTAGGGAAAACGTTGGATAGCGGGAGGGTAAAAATTACTATTCCCACTCCAGAGAGTGCAACAGTAGGGAAAGCGTTGGATAGCGGGAGGGTAAAAATTAGTATTCCCACTCCAGACAGTGCAATAATAGGGAAAGCATTGGATAGCGTAGGGGTAAAAATGAATATTCACACTCCAGAGAGTGCAACAGTAGGGAAAGCGTTGGATAGTGGGAGGGTAAAAATTACTATTCCCACTTCAGAGAGTGCAACAGTAGGGAAAGCGTTTGATAGCGGGAGGGCAAAATTTACTATTCCCACTCCAGTGAGTGCAACAGTAGAGAAAACGTCAGATGGCGTAGGGGTAAAAATTACTATTCCCACTCCAAAGAGTGCAACAGTAGGGAAAGCGTTGGATAGCGTAGGGGTAAAAATTACTATTCCCACTCCAGAGAGTGCAACAGTAGGGAAAGCGTTGGATAGCGTAGGGGTAAAAATCACTATTCCCACTCCAAAGTGTGCAACAGTAGGGAAAGCGTTGGATGGCGTAGGGGTAAAAATTACTATTCCCACTCCAGTGAGTGCAACAGTAGGGAAAGCGTTGGATAGCGTAGGGGTAAAAATGACTATTCCCACTCCAAAGAGTGCAACAGTAGAGAAAGCGTTGGATAGCGTAGGGGTAAAAATTACTATTCCCACTCCAGAGAGTGCAACAGTAGGGAAAGCGTTGGATAGCAGGAAGGTAAAATTTACTATTCCCACTCCAGTGAGTGCAACTCTAGGGTAAGCGTTGGATACAGTAGTGGTAAAAATTATTTTTCCCACTCCAGTGAGTGCAATAGTAGGGAAAGCGTTGGATAGCGTAGGGGTAAATATTACTATTCCCACTCCAGTGAGTGCAATAGTAGGGAAAATAATAATTTAATATTTTATTAAAAATAACTCAATTATTCATACCAAATAAAAATATTACAATTAATTACCAATCAAACAATATTTAATAATTACTTTAGTGTAAATAACAATTTTTTTTTATTAATAACCTATTAATAATTAATTAACACACAATTAATTTTCAATAGCAAAATTTCATAAATAAAATTAATACCAATTAATAATTAATCAAGAATAAATGAATTAGCAATATACAAAAATTATTTCAATAATTAATTTACAATTAAATTAATTCCCACCATATTCCCCTATAAACCCACAACCCGCTACAAATAATCAATTAATACAATTAACATAATTAACAATTAAACAATTAATACTAATTAATTACCAATTCATACAAATTATTTACCAATTAATAATTCATCAACAACCAATTAATTTTCAATACCAATTAATAATTACCTAATTACAATTAAATTACTTCCCACCCTATTCCCCTATAAACCCACAACCCGCTACAGAAGTAAAACGCAAAATTTAATTAAAAATAATTAATAATTCCTACATTTTTTTATTTAATGTACTATAATTAAATTACTTCCCACCCTAATCCCCTATAAACCCACAACCCGCTACGGAATTAAATTACACAAAAATTAAATAACATAAAATTCATTACTTTAAAAATATTCAAACATACATTCCAAAATTTATACATACTTTTAACACATATACTAACACTTAAAACACTATAAAAAAATCGATATTTTTAACAAAAATATTATGACTGTCGATAAAACTTACTTCTATATTATTTAAATCGATATTTTATTTCTTACCTGATTTTCGATATTCTTCACCACTATATTTTGGCAATTCGATATTCTGTCCATTCTATATTAAAAACTCGATATTCTGTCCTGTCGATATTTTGAATTCGATATTATGTCTGTTAACAAGTGCTATATATATGCTATGCTATAGTGCAATAGCAAACAATAGGTCTCGCCTTTGGGACCTTATAAGTGTTTAGCCATGCGGCATTTGATGTTGTTGCACCAAGGATATTGTGCTGCAGAACTAAATACTTATAAGGTCCCAAAAGGGAGACCTATTGGCTATGTTCCATTTCTAGCAATGGTTAAGCATAGCATGCAAATCTATATTTAGTAACTTTCACTGAATAATCTAATGAATTTGTGCCAGTCCCTAAAATCTGTCAATTTTCGAAGCTTTACATATTATTTTGTGAATAGTAGCCCATTTATCAACTGTGCAGCTGCCCAGTACCTACTGGAGTAATTTTAGAACCCACTCAGGAACAGGTAAGCACAGAGCCTGTCGGCTTACTCTTTGGGGAGTTTGGGTAGAGTACTGTGGGGGATAGATGTTAAAATGAGTGAGGGAGGAGAGGAAAAGGATGAAAGAAAAGCAGAGGAAAAAATGATAAGATTGGAGAAAGGGATAATGATGAGAGAAAGAACATAAGGACGAACAAACGAGGCAAGGGAAGAGGATGTCAGAGAGGAAGAAGGGAATAAGGAAGGAGAGACAAAAGAAGGGAAGAAAGGAAGAGAAGAGAGAGGAAAGAAGGGGATGAATATGACAGGA
Source organism: Triturus cristatus (assembly GCF_964204655.1). NCBI lineage: Eukaryota > Metazoa > Chordata > Amphibia > Caudata > Salamandridae > Triturus > Triturus cristatus. The sequence goes on along the minus strand of NC_140594.1, from coordinate 221,844,528 downwards.
AACAATGATGCTAATAGGGAAAAGTAAAGGAGCAACTTTGAGACACTTAAGAGGGAGAACACCTTTTATGTGTGCAATGAGTACATTGGCACCAGGGCCCAGAGGTGTACTCTCGTCTATATTTTAATATGGACTCGCATGAAAACACGTGCACGCATGCACGCACACATGCACGCATGCACGCACACACACGTACATGTGCATTCAAAAATGCAGAGAATTTTCGATTTCCTCCCAGGCCTGCCCATTTGCAAGGTTGCAGGTTTTATGTGTCTTTCCAGGCACCGTGATAACAAGCTGAAGCTGAAACCGCGAAATTATTGCCACATTCTTTTTGGCTGAATTTGTTGAGCGGCAGAAAGGGCAGATGAAACCCAGGGTAGGAATCCCTTCATCGGAAACTATTCCAGACAAGAGCCGGCGGCAGAACCTTCACTGGGAGATGCACGGAAAGCAGCGGTCTGACGCAGGTTCGCTGAAATCAGAGGAGCAGGTAAGTCAGCTTGGAAGAGTGGAAGGGAGTGGCTCCTACTGGGATGCTGTGGGGGGGTGAGTAGAGCAGAGAAAGGCCGACTCCTGGCGTGGGGGGCAGACCCTCCTCCTGGGTTCTTGGGGGGGGTGCATGTAGTTAAGTCCGTCCCTGACTCCTCCTCCCGGGGCAAGCTGGGTTGGGTGCAACGGGAAACCCCAGCCCTATAAAGTAGGAGGTGTCTGAGCCCCGGGAGGTGGCAACGCGCCCGCTACAAACTCTCTGGACAGGAAGTGCGGCGGACGAGGAAGTGCTGGCAGGGCGCTCGGACAGCCTAACCAGGTAAGCAGAACAATGTCATTCATTCTAGTAAGGTTTTCTAAAAAAGAAATGCCCCAACCACCTTTGTTTGGAATTGGTCTTGATATGTGACAGCACATGGGAACTCCTATGGGGGGATTTTGTCAGAAGCGGGATTGATATTGAAGAGGTGAAAGGGAAAACAAGCGCTCGCCAGGCAGCCTATGATGTTTACTTTTGGCTTTTTCGCCCGTCTCACTTGGACAGCCTCGCCTGCTTTCCTTCTGAAGTAAAATGTTTCTTATCTTTATGGGGCCATGTGTTTGGCCCCATAAAGTTAAGAAACCTTTTACTTGAGAAGGAAAGCAGGCGAGGCCGTCCAAGTGGGACGGCAGAATAAGCCAAACGAAAACATCATGAACAGCTCTTTTCCAATGACTGGCCACCGTTTAGCATAAAAGGTGACGCCAGCCAATGGAAAAGAGAGGCGGGGCTTAAAGCCCTTTACAGAAAATACCACAAAACGTTAAATCTCACCAGCGAGACTGCGCATGTGCGCAGCCCACGCCAGGCGAGACCTAACTATTAAATGAGTGTCAGAAAAACGTAATGGGCAGGTACTTGGCTGCTAAAATAAGTGAGATGTGAGTGAACTGCTTTTACTGCAATACACTCTAAGAGGACTGGCGTGGAAGTACTCACTGCAACAGCTGCTTTAGGTGTTCATCATGCAAAGCTTGCCGTCAGCTCCTTCTCTTCTATAGTCCACTGGTGAAGCCATTATAGTGTGGGAGAACTATGTACAGGGTTGAGATTGTTTGTGTTATAAACTGATGCAATGTTGATAAATAACGAAGGCCCTTGGGAATGAAGGATAAATGGATTTGGAGTTAATGCACAGGGCTAGTGATAACCCTGGGAGTAGACTGGAGATGTGTATGAGGAAGCAATGACAATATTGGTTTGCACTTTACAAAAAGTGTTAATCCTGTGATGGAAAGGCACAAGAGCTTTCCAAGGCCACTGAGAGCAGATGAAAGAATTGATCATTCTTTCATGGCTTTGCAACTGATGGCTGCAGCATGTACTTTTAGGGCAATGAGAGATAAATTGATTTTTGAATAATTAGTGTGACATGATTTATAGGATGTGGCATAAATTTAAACAAGCATAGTAAAGACAGGTGGTTGATGCATGTGGTAAACGGAGACAGGTGCGAGGGAGGTGAGACTGATATTGGTGGAGGGAGTAGAGCAGTGAATAGGGAGGGCATATGGGAAAGTGAAAAGAGTTGGTAGAGAAAGATGGATGAAAGGAATAAAAGGTTGCTACTGATGTGAAGTGTTTAGTGTCTATTAAAGTGTGCTTCAAATGAGTTCATGTGTGTATAAATGTGCACTAAAGAGTCACATTATGAAGGTTTGGCACTACAGAAAGGAGGGTTCTGATTTGCATATGAAATGAAAGGGTGAGAGGGAATGTAGACAAACGTGTGATGTGGTTTTAAGTGTGGAAGACAGGTCTGTGGGAAATGTGTAGAAGATTGAACTGGGGAATCCTCCTGTCTGAGATGTGGGGGCAGAGTAAACTAGTGGAGGTGGAGACTCATGTAGGCTTGCTTTACAGTATTTGACGAGTTTTATTAGAGAGACTCAAATGTCAAGAGTTGAGAGTTAAAAGAAGTGTGTTTGGAGTTGAATATGCTTCAGTCATTCTGGGCTGATATCACCAGGATGGTTTGAGAATGATTTTACAATCAGGGCTGGAGGAAATAAGTGCAGATTGCTGCAGGTTCAGGATCTGCTCCCTCCCATGATTTCTGTCCCTCCCATGTAGGACGAACATTAAGCGAGCGGAATTCCATTGGCTGCTAGGATGAATGTAAGAAATGTGTTACAAGTAATGGTCGAAAGGTATTGAGGCTGCAGAATCAATGTATTGGTTACCTCCAGTTGTTATTACTCTCAAGGGGATGTCAATGTACAGCTTTGTGTGGAACCGATGATAAAAAAAAAGATGTAGAGTGTCAGTTTCTGATTCCCCAGCATAAATTAAGTGAAATAATTACATCTCAAATTAAATCTATTGGGATGATGACTCCAAAGGTTTCACTTCCATCAAGAAATTATGAGTTGTTTTCTTAGGATGTGAATTTGTCATTTGGGCTAGCTTCAGCTGTTTAAGTTTTTCAAGATATGATAGAGAACTTTTTTAAATTTAAGGAACATGTACACTTTCAGGGTGACACATTTGTTTTTAGTAAACCAGCCGAGTAGTATGAGGAAGCTTTAAATTCTGTCTTTCTTTACCATGCTGAAGAGAGAGATGTGGGTTGATAATATGCAATGGAAAATATAAATTATTTTGAAAGAAATATGCAATATGTGGAGTGTATCATTTCTGACAGTGTCAGCTCGAAGAAGTATTTAGCGGAAGCCGTTCGTGTGGCCCCTCAACTCCCAAGGACAAGGATCAATGGCACTCATTCGTGAGATTAGCAGAGTACCTCAAGTGTCTTGACAACAACAGTGGGGAATGATACTCAAAGCGGAACGTTTTCATTGGAAGATGGCGGAAGAGGAAGAAATTGGAGAAATGATAATGGCAATGTGAAACATTTTATATTGAGAACAACTATGTTCAAGTGGTTGGGTTACGGTATGTGAATGATGGACAGGAACGCAGTCTGATGATGTGGTGATTCAGCGGCTGTAGAAAAGAATTGAGGAAAGCTGATTGATAGGAAACCTGGGATGGGATTAGAGATTGGGGCTGTCAGTGTAGTGCCAAAATCTATGAGGCTGGATTTGTTCAAATTAGATAATGAAGGCTATTTGGGTAGGGGATTTTCCAGGTAGAGGCTGAGGGAAAAGTATTATTTGACTGGTATGGATAAGTAATTTGATGTATGGGTTGTGTGAGTTGTGGGTTCTTTGTTTTTTCAGAAATGGTTATGCTTGAATATAGGTGCTAAATAAGGTGTAGGAGTAAGTAGGTATTTGATTTGATTGGGCTGATGTATGCGCTCCCAATTGATAATTGTTGAAGAGTTGGGTTTGGTAGACTATTAGTTAAATGTGATAGAGCGTCGTGATATTCTGGAAATTGTAGGGGTACGTTATATTCATGCATAGTCCGTACCCGCATATATTCTTATGTGTGTTACTTTTAGTTAGTAAGTTGTGTTGTAATAATCGATGGTAAATGAAGTGTTAGAATGAGTCGTGCCATCTAAGAAAAGTAAAATGGCATTTAGATGGAATTATATAATTCTTGATGTTTCATTGTAAACGCTTAACAGGGTAGCTCATATGTAATGTTTTAGACTTAAACGTGCATCATATTAAAGTCTGCACACGTAGAGATAATTTGATTGTGTTTTAAAAAGTGATGAAATGTAGTGCTTGCAGATGTAACATTTATAAATGTGTGTTTAATTTGATGTCAAAGGCCTAGCTGGAGTATATACTCTTTCATGCTATGAAAGGCCTATTCGTTTCCTTATGTTAGCTGGTTTGTGTAGGCCTGAAATGCATTTTCCCCTGGTAAAGCTATCATTTGGAGGCAGTCAGCGAAATTCATGTGCGTGCAAGGTTGTTCTGTTCTCACGTTTCTGTTGCAGGTGCAAGGACACCGTCTTCGGTAGTTAGACTAACGCCTTTTTTTGTGTTAGAAGTTAGGTATGAAGGAGACCTGTTACAAAGTATTCCGGTATGCCGATAATTGGGAGCCGATATTCTTTTTTGCTGAAGAAGCCTGAGACCCAAGGACACATTAACCGTTGTTGGACCGAGGACAAGTTTTGATTGAAAATTTCTACGAAAGGTGCCTGGCCAGAAAAGGTGTTTCAGGGGCGTGTTCTATAATTGTGCATTTTTTGTTAGGGACAGAGCGCCGAGGGTTGAGAGGGCAGAAGTAGTTAGAAGGGCTAAAGGAGTGGATCGATTCTAGCAAAAGGAGCTCTTAGAGAGAGCTCTGTAGCTTTGGCTACTGACCCTTACAACGTGAGTGTACTTCTCAGGAAATCTTCACGAGCTGACACCTTTTCTTGATTTTGCCTGGGTAATGCTAAGTAGTGCCACTTTAGTGATAGAGTAGGGATAGATAAATGGATTTTTCTTACAGCCACTAATGAAGACTAATATAGATGTTGGGGCAGTTATTGCCTGTTTAGTATTTTTGGAGTTGCTCATTCTTTTTATGTTGCACCGGATTAGACTGATTCGTAGGATGAACTTTGTATTAGTGCCTATGTATTTTTACAACCTCGTCATGAGGTGCTTGTATGTTCAGTTATTTCTGGCTTTGTAATAAAACCCCTAAATTGGAAATTCAGAGTCAGTGATCCTTTCTGAGTCTTACTTGATTGGTCCATGCTAGTTAGCTATGAATGTATGGTTTCTCCCCTTCACACTTCTCAGCAGGTAATAAAGATCTAGGTGCCGATCACGATCCGGTAAAAAATTCCCCCGTGCGACTCGTATCGGGTCTTTTTACCGTACGAATCGTACAAGTGCCGTACGAACTGGCAATCACGATTCGCATGGTAAAAAGTCCATACGAACCGCACCGGGAATCATTCCCCACACGTCCTCGGGTCGGAAAATGTGTCCGACACGTCCTCGGACGATTTACTTTACAAACGTAAAAATCCAAGTCCGACCGAGGAATCACGATCCATCCCGTGCGTCCGAGCCTACAACCGTATGGAAAAAACACCGTCCGCACCGAACACCAATAGCAACCATGGAGACATGTGCCCGCATACGCGCCCAACACTCCCCCCAGCCCCCGTACGTCCGACACGTACCCCCGTATATGTATACCCCCACCCGTCTATGTACACCCCAGTACGTTCCAGTCGCACCCCCACCCCAGTACGTGTCGTACCACCGTCAATGTACACCCCCCCACCCCTGTACGTGTCGTACCACCGTCAATGTACACCCCCCCCTGTACGTGTCGTACCCCCGTGTACCCCCACCCCTGTACGTGTCGTACCACCGTCAATGTACACCCCCCCCTGTACGTGTCGTACCCCCGTGTACCCCCACCCCTGTACGTGTCGTACCACCGTCAATGTACACCCCCCCACCCCTGTACGTGTCGTACCACCGTCTATGTACACCCCAGTACGTTCCAGTCGTACCCCCACCCCAGTACGTGTCGTACCCCCCGTGTACCTACACCCCAGTACGTTCGAGCCACACCCCCACCCCAGTACGTGTCACAGCCCCGTCTACCTACACCCCAGTACGTTCCAGTCGTACCCCCACCCCAGTACGTGTCGTACCACCGTCAATGTACACCCCCCCACCCCTGTACGTGTCGTACCACCGTCAATGTACACCCCCCCCTGTACGTGTCGTACCCCCGTGTACCCCCACCCCTGTACGTGTCGTACCACCGTCAATGTACACCCCCCCACCCCTGTACGTGTCGTACCACCGTCTATGTACACCCCAGTACGTTCCAGTCGTACCCCCACCCCAGTACGTGTCGTACCCCCCGTGTATCTACACCCCAGTACGTTCGAGCCCCACCCCCACCCCAGTACGTGTCACAGCCCCGTCTACCTACACCCCAGTACGTTCGAGCCACACCCCCACCCCAGTACGTGTCACAGCCCCGTCTACCTACACCCCAGTACGTTCCAGTCGTACCCCCACCCCAGTACGTGTCGTACCACCGTCAATGGACACCCCCCCACCCCTGTACGTGTCGTACCACCGTCAATGTACACCCCCCCCTGTACGTGTCGTACCCCCGTGTACCCCCACCCCTGTACGTGTCGTACCACCGTCAATGTACACCCCCCCACCCCTGTACGTGTCGTACCACCGTCAATGTACACCCCCCCACCCCAGTACGTGTCGTACCACCGTCAATGTACACCCCCCCACCCCTGTACGTGTCGTACCACCGTCTATGTACACCCCAGTACGTGCCAGTCGTACCCCCACCCCAGTACGTTCCTGGCGCACCCCCAACACAACCTCCTAAGTACGGAGCGCACCCCATGCCCCAACATCACAACCGCATGTACGAGTCGTACAAAGCCACACACAAGGACCAAATCGTACAACCAAATGGCCCATGTACACACCGTACACACGCACAAAACGCACGTACACAACAAGGACAAAACAAAACAACTCAACAATACACCATTCGAAAGGCACACAGCCACTAAACATGGCCAACAACCATTAAAATAACACAATCACTGACCTGCAACTGTCAAAAACAAACAGAGGCCCAATACACCACCACTCCTTATAACACACCCACCCAAAATTCAAACACTGCCACACCCACCCATGGACCAATAAAAAGGGCCCACACACACAAACCATGAGCCTTTGCAACAGACCCACTGCTGCCAGACACCACAGAACCAGACTACAAGCGACACCACATCTTACACTTGCACACCTTCACACGACCACCCTCACAAACACCCTCTCATCACATTCACACACACACACAACCATCCACACCCCCCCCAACATCCACACACCCCCCACACCCACACCATCCCCACCCACACCCCTCACCATGCCCACTACCAAGAATCCAAAGTTCAGTCACCGAGAGTTGGAGGTCCTTGTTGATCAAATCCTCAGAGTCGAGCCACAGATCTTTGGAACATTGGTCAGAAGCACCAGCCAGGCAGCCAAAACAGCCATGTGGCAGACCATCGTCGATGCTGTGAATGCTGTTGCGGACACCAGGAGGACCAAGCAGGATTGCCAGAACAGGTGGTACGATCTGCGGAGGAGGGTCAGAGCCAAGAGACAGGAGGAACACGACCAGGCCAACGCCACCGGAGGAGGGCCCTCCCGCAGAGCCGTACAGTACCATCCCTGGGAGGTGAGGGTGATGGCCATACTGCCGGTGGAGGCAGTTGAAGGAGTAGAAGGACTCCGAGACCCGGGTGAGTACACAAACAACGCACCTCACATGGGGGGAACTGCAACCACAACCAAAATTAATAACAGGCACGCAACCACCACAAGCCATCGCATTACTCAACCACACTCCATGAGCAGGCACATGCCACTGCTGCCACCATGCCCCATGCACCCAGCTGGACAATGTCAAGTCACAGGCCACAGAAGACAACAACACATGACACGGTAACCCGGATGGCGGGAGGCTGGGCACCAAAAATCACATAGTGCGACTCCAAAGCAGACAACAATGCCCTCTGCCCATATGGCCTAGGTCACAGCCAGACAAACACTGTGTCCCAACACAGGAATGACTTGCCAGCAAATGGCGGATGCCTTGCATCAACACATGGGGGTGAAGGCACTGTTTTGCACATGCCAGCAGCTAATGAACAGCCAACAGTGTGAAAGAGTGGCAGCACACACCACCACAGCAGCAGCGCACAGACACACAGCAGACAAAATGGGTGCCTGGAAATCAGAAACAAACTCACATCAACAGGCCAAGGGCCACTCAAAGATCTGCTAACAGTGTGTGCCCAGGAAAGCTGGGCCAAGGTGACAGAGGGTGACACACGGAGGGAGGGAGGGAGAGGGGGACACAGAGGGAGGGAGAGGGGGACTGAGAGGGAGGGAGACGGACAGAGGGAGGAGGCTGACACACAGAGGGAGGGAGAGGGGGACAGAGAGGGAGGGAGAGGGGGACACAGAGGGAGGGAGAGGGGGACTGAGAGGGAGGGAGACGGACATAGGGAGGAGGCTGACACACAGAGGGAGGGAGAGGGGGACAGAGAGGGAGGGAGAGGGGGACAGAGAGGGAGGGAGACACAGGAAGATGGACAGAGGGAGGAGGCTGACACACAGAGGGAGGGAGAGGGGGACACAGAGGGAGGGAGACACAGGAAGATGGACAGAGGGAGGAGGCTGACACACAGAGGGAGGGAGAGGGGGACACAGAGGGAGGGAGAGGGGGACACAGAGGGAGGGAGAGGGGGACACAGAGGGAGGGAGAGGGGGACAGAGAGGGAGGGAGAGGGGGACAGAGAAGGAGGGAGACACAGGGAGAGCAAATCAGTCCTGTGGTGTGTGGGAATGTCTGCTCGTCAGCAGGTGGACTGCGTGCATGTAGACAAGGGTGGCCAGTGCCAGAACCCCCCCTCTTCATCATGGCAAAACGCAGGGCCATGTCACAACCTGTACACGAGCACAAGGACAGCCACCTGCATCATATGAGTGTGTGGATCCACTCCATGTGCACATGTACAGTGCTACAAGGAAGGCGCAAATGCATAGCTCGGCACACATGCACACTCCACTGCTGACTGCAGTCACACTTGACGCAGCAAGTAAGACTGTGCCACACATAGTTAAAGGGGCCAAATTGGTGCCCAAGGGACACACACATGCACAAGTGCACTGTGAGTGGAATGCAAGACAGATCCTAATTCCAAGAGGAAATGTGCCAACTTTGTAACGGATGAAACATGGATGTTGCATGGATCAAAATTAACATTTTCTCTCTCACACACAGGTCAACGTCGTGCTGCACCCCCCAACACTGGGGGGGAACACTCACAGGACCCGGATCTGCAGGAGACCGATCCCACCGGCAGCGACCACTCTCACCACTCTGCGGACGACCCCGACCGACCTGGCCCCTCTGGTGTCCAACCACCTGCAGCACCTGCGTCAGGTACAACCGTGCCAACCACCACCCCCACTCCTGCCACTTCCCAGGAGACACCCAGGATCCCTGCCCCAACACCACAATGCAGCCAGGCTCGCCAGGAGGGACACGGTGTCCCGGGCACCCAGGAGGAGGCAGGCGACAACGCCAATGCCACCCCTCAGGGGTCCCGGAGACCCGATGTGCCCACAAGTGCAGGCCAGACGCAAGTGGGCAGGGGTGGTGGGAGTGGAGGACGGCGGAGGCGCGAGCCTGACCAGTTGGCTGGGGATCCGGTATTTTCACATGTCCGTAACATCCTGGACTCATACCGGCAGGACACCACGGGCATGGCCCAGGTTGTGTCCGTCCTCGAGGGGATCAAGGTCCAGCAGGCCCAGCAACATGCGGAGCTAATAGCCTGTCTACAGCTACACCAACGGAGGATGGAGGACAGACAGGCTGAGCAAGTGACGGCGTCCCAGGGGATTCACGCTGAACTCCGTCGGATGGCCGACACCATGGCCGACCCTCCCTGTGCCAGAAGGCGGAGAACATCACCACCCACAGGGAGGGATCATGAGGAGGAGGAGGAAACATCCGACGGAGCATCCCAGACGTCGTCACGGCCTGCTGCTGAGGTTCCCCGCAGGAAGCCGGGTCGTCCACGGAAAGGACCGTGAGGGTGGCTGCTACATCACCATCGCCCAGGACACCTGGCCTGGCACCTGGCCCACTGGAGCAACAGCATCACAGCATCAAGAGACATTCTCTGCCACATGGCCCTGCTGGTCACTGGCTGACCAATGTTGACAAAGACTGTGGCATGGACTCTGAGGATTTCCAATGGCAAGGACACCAACTCCCCTACTGAACTTTGGATTCCCTAATCCCGGAAAGCCCCCCACTTTGTCCCCCCCCCCCCTAATAAATCACACTATTAAGAGTAGATGCCTGCTGGTAGCATTATTACCTAACATGTGTCTTGTACAGTCTAAACATGCCTGAGTCATCTGTTCACTTCAACCATCCACACCCTGGGGCCTGAGTCTGGCACAGGACACATGGGTCACAGTTTATTAGGCAAGACAGACATGGAGCAACATACACACCCGTGATGTGCAGAACCAGCTGAGGGGGTGGCCGAACAACCGTGCTGACAGACACATTGAGTACAGCAACAGTCATGCGCAGAGGTCAGGGAACCTGGCCCGTGTCCTGGGGGGCACCCAGGTACGTGTAGACAGGTGGCAGAACCATGTCCTGCAAGCTTGAGTCCGGTGGATGCAGAGAATGGGGGCCTGGACAACGTTGGATGCATGGGGATGGCACATGTCACACTACCCACACAGTCATGGACATCATGCCCAATACACAGTCTCAGCACACACACACAGCTTGCATCTTGCCACTCGACACATTGACACATAGCCACAATCTGGGAATACCATGCCAGACATGCAGGATGCACCGTGCCAACACACCAGCATTGACTGAGCAGAGGCACCTTGGAGGCATAGGGACACCTTTAATAGTCATGTTTTTGGGATTGCAGAGGCAACTTGAAGTACACATGAACACATCATGTGGAGTAACATGTGGCTCAAACACTGGCACCCCCCTTCTTCAGCACAAATGCGTGATAGCCATGGTACTGGCACACAAGCGTCGGCTAACAGCTAAATACCCACAGCTGCACACGGAGAGCCTGCCATACACCATAGATCCGCTGATGTGGAAGTCCCACGCCATGTCAAGCCAATGTCAACCGTATGTGTCCGAGGGCAGTGTCACACACATTGATGCCATCATCACAATCCACCATCCCATCACTGATGACTGACAACCAGGCAGCCCATCTATTCTGGTGTACCCAGCTGCATGTCGTGTCCCATGGGGATGCCACATGACTGCAGAGGAACCAAACCCCGACCTGGGCAGTGTGCACACATCGTGAACAACTGCCACACCCAATACACCCCAGATGCATCCCTTACCCCATGGAGACTTCCAAACGTGTCCGTGCCTGTAACGCTGAGTCAGCCCACGATGCCATGTCCATGAGGAATAGCAGTGCCACAACAATGCAACCAGCAGATGGCATGCGCAGGTACCTGGGGAAGAGAGACACACAAGAAGTCAGCCACAAAAAGCACAGCCACTTGCATGTGCATTGACTCGACACATGTATGGATGACAACATGCTAGGTCACAATTATGACTGGGGAAATACTACCATCACTGCCACCGTCACTCCAGTGACACACCCACACACACCTCTGACTCACGTGCCATACATGCAGGTGGACACACACATCACAACACATGCCACACGGGGACCAAGGCGTGCACACTCAGACACTGGTACTCACCACTAAGCAAAGAAGTCGCGTATGAGCCGAGTCCGGATGTCCTCTTGCGGCTCCACATCCTCCACATCACTAGCCCCATTGCCAAGCCCTTCGTCCTCCACGGGTGGATGGTCCTCGTCATGTTGATTCAGGATGAGTGGCACAGCTCTTTCAACTGCCATGTTGTGCAGCATGCAGCAGACCATGAAGATCTTGCAAACCTTTGCCGGGGCATATGGGAGTGCGCCGCCGGTCTTGTGGAGGCACCGGAATCGGCTCTTCAGCATGCCAAACGTCCTCTCTATCACTCGCCTTGTCCGGCCATGGGCGGTGTTGTAGCGGAGCTGGGCCGGCGTGATGGGGTTGCGGAGAGGTGTCAGCAGCCAAGGCATGTTGGGATAGCCAGCGTCCCCTAAATGGAAAGCACATGGATATCGTTAGAACTGGCGAAGCGGTAGTGCTGCTCGGCCAAACAGAATACAGGACAGACAGACTGTACCCACCAACAACACATGCTCGTTCGTTGCGCAGCTGCATCATCATATCAGGCATCCCGCTACGCCTCATGATGTAGGCATCGTGTGCTGATCCTGGGAAACGAGCACAGACATGTGAAATCACCATGTTGGACAGACACACCACAAGGGCATTGATGGAGTGGTAGTGCTTCCGATTGCGGTACGCCACCTCCCGTGCGTGTGGTGGTACCAAACCTACATGTGTCCCATCTATGGACCCAATGACATGGGGCATCCCTCCCAGGGCATAGAAACCACGCTTGACCTCAGTCATCTGTTCAGGGGTTGGGAACTTGATGAAGTCATCCAGGTGAATCAACATGGCCTCCAAGAAATCATGCAGCACACCGCTGAACATGCTCTGGGACATGCCACCAACATGAGCTATGGTATTTTGGAAGGTACCCGTGGCAAGGAAATGTAGGGCAGCCATTACCTTCAGCTGGGGTGTCAGTGCCGTAGGATACCTGTGCTGCGGTTGCAGGTGTGGTGCCAGTCTCGCCGTCAGCTCCAGAATCAACGGTTGGGTGAAGCGGTAGAGCCGGATACTGTCATTCTCCTGCATGGTGGCCAAGTCTGGAATTCTTCGGGCAACAGGAGGCGCTCTGCAGTAATTTGGAAGTGACAAGGAAGAGTGAGTGCACTACGAGAACAACTCATGTCTACTGAGCACATGTAAATCTGGCAATACACACATGCCACATAGGGAGTCAGGCATGTGCTACATGCCCAGGACACGTATGGATGCAAGGTGACACTCCTTCCAAGACCCAGCTACACACGGTGATTGAGAACCTCCCCATGCCACGCCATGGAAATAGCTGTGTCCCAGTGCAAGTGCACTGCCCGACGCAAGACAGGAGTGACATACACCCACACATCAGCAGAAGTGTGATGCCGATTGCAGAGACTGGCAGCGGAACACTTGAGCCACAGGTCACATGACATTACACTAGTCCAGCCCACACACCTTGCCATGAAGGTGCACATGTCATGACTCACCACACATTCCTTGTGAGTTTGCTGACATGGCCTTGTCACGCTACTCCGTGTCCCTTGCATACATGTGCACCTCACATCCGAGAACACATGTGGCATGGTGTTGGGAACAGTGTGCAATGACAATCTACACACAGCCACATGTTGGTTGCTGCAACGGCTGCAGCTTTTGAGGGTGCTACAACATCAACCTGATGTAAATCCCGGACACATATATGGCATAGTCACATTGTGCACTGTGGGTAGTGATAAGTCATGTGTCATGACCCCTGTACCTGGCATCATGGGACACTTCCGTGTGTTGGTGTCGGTGCCATGCCAGTGACGCTCACACCAAGTGCGCAGTCCCACATGCACACATGTCAAAGGAGTCAAGGGCATGCCTGGCACACATTGCACCCTCACACAGTACACATGTACACATCTCATCATACATCTGGTGCCTTCTCCACTCAGGAGGCATGTTCCACATCACAGCCTGTGACACCTGTGCCCCACACATGTGGTAATGCACAGACGATGCCTTGATGTCCATTCCTGGACAAGTATGTCCATCCATGGACAAGTATGTCCGCCCTATTCCTACATGTGTGTCGCCTATCACCACAGTGATGTGTAAAATCCGCCGTACTGCTGCTGAGAGGGCCTGTGCATGTTCCCAAATCACTGTGGGAGTGCTGCCGTATGTGTACCCATCGTGATGGCGAGCGTAGATGCGAGTGTACGGTCCGTGTCACTACGGGTACGCATACGCGTGCAGACCCATAGTGATGGAGAGCGTAAATGTGAGTGTACGGTCCGTACCACTACGGGTACGCATACGCGTGCAGACCCATAGTGATAGAGAGCGTAGATGCGAGTGTACGGTCCGTACCACTACGGGTACGCATACGCGTGCAGACCCATAGTGATAGAGAGCGTAGATGCGAGTGTACGGCCCTATCACTATGGGTCTGCACGCGTATGCGTACCCGTAGTGGTACGGACCGTACACTCGCATCTACGCTCACTATCACTATGGGTCTGCACGCGTATGCGTACCCGTAGTGGTACGGACCGTACACTCGCATCTACGCTCACTATCACTATGGGTCTGCACGCGTATGCGTACCCGTAGTGGTACGGACCGTACACTCGCATCTACGCTCACTATCACTATGGGTGTGCAGGCGTATGCGTACCCGTAGTGGTACGGACCGTACACTCGCATCTACGTTCACTGTCACTACGAGTACGCATACGCGTGCAGACCCATATTGATGGAGAGCGTAGATGCGAGTGTACGGTCCGTACCACTACGGGTACGCATACGCGTGCAGACCCATAGTGATAGAGAGCGTAGATGCGAGTGTACGGCCCTATCACTATGGGTCTGCACGCGTATGCGTACCCGTAGTGGTACGGACCGTACACTCGCATCTACGCTCACTATCACTATGGGTCTGCACGCGTATGCGTACCCGTAGTGGTACGGACCGTACACTCGCATCTACGCTCACTATCACTATGGGTGTGCAGGCGTATGCGTACCCGTAGTGGTACGGACCGTACACTCGCATCTACGTTCACTGTCACTACGAGTACGCATACGCGTGCAGACCCATATTGATGGAGAGCGTAGATGCGAGTGTACGGTCCGTACCACTACGGGTACGCATACGCGTGCAGACCCATAGTGATGGAGAGCGTAAATGTGAGTGTACGGTCCGTACCACTACGGGTACGCATACGCGTGCAGACCCATAGTGATAGAGAGCGTAGATGCGAGTGTACGGTCCGTACCACTACGGGTACGCATACGCGTGCAGACCCATAGTGATGGAGAGGGTAGGCATGCATGTACGGGCCGTTGCCATGCATTTGGGGTGCCCTAGGGCCCCCACACGCACCGTACCTGTGTGTGATGCTCCAAATTACATAGGGGACAAGTATTAAGGCCTACATGCATGCTGGTTGTCATGGAGACCAAGTTCAAAATTCGAAATTGTTCTGGAAGGTGCACAGCAGAAGTCAGTTGGAATTTGTCTACTTTGTTGCAATGTGTTTGTGGGGCTGACATCATGCAGGAGAATGAAACCGATAGAGAACACACAGACTGCTAGGTTTGTAGGGATTGGTGGAAACATAGGATGCAAATGTGAGTGACCAATCTCTCTGTACTCCTGTGCATGAGACTGGGCAGAAGGGCACATATAAGGCAGCCTGGTCCCATGAGGGAGCACTTGCCTGCACATCTTTGCATTCGTCGACCCAGCTGCTGCTACTGATTCCCTGGAACCATGTCAAGGGCTGTGGAGAGGACACAGCCATTCACCCTGGAGGAGAACATGGCTCTGCTGGATGTGATCCTCCCACAGTACCCCATGCTGTATGGGCGACCAGGGTATCAGGTGAGTGCATAGGCCACTGCCACAGACTGTCCCTATGTTGTGACTGTGACTTCGGCCATTGCGTCCAGGTGTAACACACATGCCATGTACTGTTGGGGGGGTCCCAGGGGGGGGGTGCCTGATGTCTCCCAGCAGTGCCCTGAGACAGGAGGGGTGGGGGCCTATCACTCACAGCAGTGCCCTGAGACAGGAGGGGTGGGTACAGAGTGCTCCCAGCAGTGCCCTGAGACAGGAGGGGTGGGTACAGTGTGCTCCCAGCAGTGCCCTGAGACAGGAGGGGTGTGTGCCTATCACTCCCAGCAGTTCCCTGAGACAGGAGGGGTGTGTGCCTATCACTCCCAGCAGTGCCCTGAGACAGGAGGGGTGGGTGTGGAGTCCTCCCAGCAGTGCCCTGAGACAGGAGGGGTGTGTGCCTATCACTCCCAGCAGTGCCCTGAGACAGGAGGGGTGGGTGCCTATCACTCCCAGCAGTGCCCTGAGACAGGAGGGGTGGGTGTGATGCACAGTGTGAGCCTTGATCACTGATTGTGACATTGCCATCATTCCACCTGTGTACCCACTATGGCACGTACAGCTTTTTCCCTCACCAGGGGATGATGTCCCAATGACAAAGGTGCAATGCGTTGGCTGCATGACATGCCTTGTTGTAACCAGCTAATTTGTACCCATATGTCTCTCTGTGACATGTGGCTGGTGTATTGATGTGGTGTCACTTGTTCTACCTCACAGGTGGGCGCCACTGCCAAGGAGCAGATCTGGCTGACCGCCGTCAGTGCCGTGAGACGTGTGGATGGTCGGAGGCGGAGCCTGCCCCAGGTGAGGAAACGCTGGCAGGATATCCGGTGCTGGACGCGGAGGATTGCACGGCTCCTGCTGGGGGACTCACCTGAGAGCCACAAGAACCGCAACCGCCGCCGTCTGAGCCACCTCCACAGGCGTGTGCTGCCGGTGGTCTTTCCAGACCTGGAGAGGCGCTTACAGGCGATGCAGCAGCCGGAAGGGGGTAGGTACATGTGTGTTTGTTGTGTGTCACCGGCATTTGTAAGGGCACAGTAGCATGAATTCACTGGCAGGGTTTGAAGGTGCTGTGCAGATCCTGTTTGCCCCAGTATAGCGCTGTGCCCCTGCCACCCTTCCCCTCCTTGCAATGTGTTCCCTGGTCTGTGTGTAGTCACTCCTCCACAGGGTAATGTAGGCTGGCGCTTTGTCCACGGGAACAATGTCTGTAGCATCATGTGTGGGGGTGGTGTGTAACAGGTTGTGGGACATTGCCTGTGCACTGTCAAGTTCACTGCATGTGGGTTCCATATCAGTTGGCACTGATGCTGACTCCAGACATGGGAGTTGGTCTCTCATGTGTCATGCCTTACAGCGCGCATGTCCCATGTAGTGGCCTGTGACATGATGTGCATGAGTGTGCGATACACATAGTGCAGGGATGGTGACGTGTGTTGCAGTCATTACCATTCAGTAGCATGTAGTTGCGTGCCCACTACTGTCCCCTGGGGCACCTTTTCCTGAGTGGTGTATGTGTCATCATACACGTGGCCACTGTCAGTGTCTACAGCGTAAGTTGTGCTCTCTGCCATTGTCCCCTGTCACCATGTATATAGACGTGCTATTTTGTACAGGTGTCCACTGTGCAGCCTGACCTGATTGTCCTTCTTCATACTCACAGTTGCCAGTGCCTGTGTGTCTTGCTATACTCATCTGAGGATGGGCACTGGTACCACATTATTTGTACAGGCGCACCTTGGCTGTTTGGCGTTCAATCTCGCTTTTTGCCTGCCCCTGTGTGTATCACCCAGACTATGAGATGTTGGTGCCACCTGTGTCTCAACAATTTGCCTCGTGTAGGGTCTTGTTGGGGCGGGCAATGCCTATGTGTAAAATCCTGATTACCACTTGCTGGGTCTGGGCAGTGTGTGATGTGTCTGGACACACACGCAATGTGCAGTGACAGAGTCATGTTGTGCATGTTTTCAGCATTACCTATGCAGCATGTGTCTCAAGTTCATGGATATGGTCCCTGGTCATCGGTATTTTCGCCAACGCTGTGTGGTGCAGATGCAGTGCTGGATTGTCCCCAGGGCCTGGGTGCTATGTCAGACTCCTTTTCCTGTGTTTAGCTATTGTCTCATGCTCTCCATGGTATTTCAGTGGCATGGTGGCTCAACCAACTGTGTGTTTCATGCCCTACATCGGTACCCTGTTCAGTAGATGTTAGGGATCTTCTTTTTCAGGCCATGCAATGTTACCTATGTGGATTGGACTCATGTGACAGATGTGTACAGATGTCTGATTATTTCTGTCTCTCCACCCTGCCCACAGCATCGTCGGGGGACACAGAGGGAGACATGGACACAGACCAGGCGGAGGGACCGAGCACCAGTGCCAGCCGTGACAGCGGGTCTGGCACATCGAGTGGTACAGAGGCGGAGGAGAGTGTGGCCGAGGACCTGTCGACTGGCACATCAGACTACGAAGCTGACAGGTCCGGGGACGATGTCTCCGAGTGGGCGGAGGCTGCACCAGCAGCTGACAGCGGAACAACACCTCGCACCGCCCCCTCAGTTTCCACCAGCCGCCTTCCACTTGCTCGTGTCCCTTCCCAGCGTGCCCGGTCACAGCATGTCTCCTTCCTGCCAGGCACCGCACCCCCTGCCCCTGTCTCCACTGCTGCCGCCAATGCAGAGTCTGTGGACATCCAGCGGCAACTGCAGGTTGGTCAGGCTGCGATCCTTAATGTCCTCCATGCCCACGGCAAAACCCTCACCAACATCGAGGCTTTCTTGGAGGGCATTCATTCATCGCAGGCTGACCAACGCAACTTGCTGAGGTCCATCGACTCCACACTGACTGCAGCAGTGGGTCTCCTGCAGCGCGACCTCCCCCCACCTACCCCTGCCCCATCCACACTTCCCACTCCCATGCCTGTCACACGTACACCCAGACGTCGGCATGCACCCACATCAACAGACACGGGCACCACACCAGCAGGGAAGGTCCACCGCACTCCTCCTGACACGCACACACAGGGTGAGGTAGGCACACCCACTGGGTCGGGGGGCAAACGTGTGACACGCAGCCATAGTGGGAGTCCGCATTCCACCCAGTCCACTCCCTCCAAATCCCCTCCCCTCAGCTCTCCTGGCCACATCTCCCCCAAGGACACCTTCATGGCCGCTCTGTCCCTGAGCCCCACAGTTACACCACCACGCAAGCGGTCAAGGAGGTCCCCGGTCAGGGTGGTTGAGTCTCCCCCCCTGTCTCCACCCTCCCCCGGTGGCGCTGCGACCCATCCCTCTGATCCCCCCCCCTCCTTGGGGCCTGAGGTCCCTTCGGGTGCAGGGGACTCCCTGGAGGACCTTGCAAAGGTGTGTAGTGCCATCCTGGCCTCCGCCTTTGGCACTGACCCACCTCCTGTGGTGGAGTCCTCCATCCCTGCACCCACAACGCCTCCCCTTTGCCCTGATGTCCCTGCGGTGCCTGTTGCTTCCCCCCCCCTGATGCCCTCACCAGTGTGGAAGACGATGCCATTTGACTGTGCAGGCAATGTAGGGGACACGCATCCCACTGTGTCCCCCATCCAGCTGAGAATCATTGACTGCCCTATGGGCTTTGTGAAGATTGAACTGCCTGCGATCCACGGACATTGTGCTCATGCTGAATAAAGCTTAATTTTGTTTTCATTATCACACTACTGCTATGCTGGTATTGGTGTTGGTGGGGCTGCTACATGGTTTTTGGTGGTGTGTAAGGGTTTGGGTGTGTGGGATGTGTAGTAGTGTACTGCTCATTGGTGGGACCCTGTGATCTGTGTGCCATCACAAGGTGTTGGCTAACTTTCTTTGTTCATGTAAGCAGTTACTGCATGGTGCACTTGTCCCAGGGTGTATTCCTTCCTCTGTGTACCCAGCTTTCTTCCCTGCAGGGTGTTCCCAATGTTTAGCGCAGAGCTGTGTCTACATGAGCTGTGTGTGTGACGGAGCCCTTCTACTTTGGCCATGCATGCAGGGCCATGTCTCCACCTGCGACAATCGTGGCATCCTTGGTGATCACTGTACTTGTGTGTGGAGTCTGTTGACATGAGTTCATGGGGACATGTTCCCTTGTAGCCAGTATGCATGTGGATGATTCTGGCCTCACACACATGTGTTACACCCCTCCTGTATCAGGGCACTGCTGGGAGTGATGGGCACCCACCCCTCCTGTCTCAGGGCACTGCTGGGAGGACTCCACACCCACCCCTCCTGTCTCAGGGCACTGCTGGGAGGACTCTGCACCCACCCCTCCTGTCTCAGGGCACTGCTGGGAGGACTCCACACCCACCCCTCCTGTCTCTGGGCACTGCTGGGAGGACTCTGCACACACCCCTCCTGGGTCTGGACACTGCTGGGGGGACTCTGCACACACCCCTCCTGGGTCTGGACACTGCTGGGAGGACTCTGCACCCACCCCTCCTGTCTCAGGGCACTGCTGGGAGGACTCTGCACACACCCTCCTGTCTCTGGGCACTGCTGGGAGGACTCTGCACACACACCTCCAATTTCTGGATATGTACGCTTGGGACATACACGGTGTGGGTGCGCTCCATGCATTCGAGGTGAGGGTACGGGTCGTACTTACACTGTTGGGGTGGGGGGTACGCTCCATGCATACGCGGGTGGGGGTACGGGTCGTACTTACACTGCTGGGGGTGGGGGTACGGTCCGTACGTCCGCGGGTGAGGGTTCGAGTCGTACTTACACTGTTGGGGTGGGGGGTACGCTCCATGCATACGCGGGTGGGGGTACGGGTCGTACTTACACTGCTGGGGGTGGGGGTACGGTCCGTACGTCCGCGGGTGAGGGTTCGAGTCGTACTTACATTGTTGGGGTGGGGGGTACGCTCCATGCATACGCGGGTGGGGGTACGGGTCGTACTTACACTGTTGGGGTGGGGGGTACACTCCATGCATACGCGGGTGGGGGTACGGGTCGTACTTACACTGTTGGCATGGGGGGTACGCTCCATGCATACGCGGGTGAGGGTTCGTGTCGTACTTACACTGTTGGCATGGGGGTTACGCTCCATGCATACGCGGGTGAGGGTACGGGTCGTACTTACACTGTTGGGGTGGGGGGTACGCTCCATGCATACGCGGGTGGGGGTACGGGTCGTACTTACACTGGTGGGGGTGGGGGTACGGTCCGTACGTCCGCGGGTGAGGGTTCGAGGTGTACTTACACTGTTGGGGTGGGGGGTACGCTCCATGCATACGCGGGTGGGGGTACGGGTCGTACTTACACTGGTGGGGGTGGGGGTACGGTCCGTACGTCCGCGGGTGAGGGTTCGAGTCGTACTTACACTGTTGGGGTGGGGGGTACGCTCCATGCATACGCGGGTGGGGGTACGGGTCGTACTTACACTGTTGGGGTGGGGGGTACGCTCCATGCATACGCGGGTGGGGGTACGGGTCGTACTTACACTGTTGGCATGGGGGGGACGCTCCATGCATACGCGGGTGGGGGTACGGGTCGTACTTACACTGTTGGCATGGGGGGTACGCTCCATGCATACGCGGGTGGGGGTAGGGTCCGTACATATCCGTCCCCACGCTATGTGATGCTTGTGCGGGCCGTACCCAGGCCTTTGCCACGTGGGTACGATCCGTCCCGCCATTGTTGGGGTGACGTGTGTGTGGGCGTGGTACGACTCGTACCCACGCTCTTGAGGCGTGGGTACGGGACGTACCTGTCTGGTTGTGTTGCCGGTTCGCGTGGTGACGGACTTCCGTTGTGGCGGTCGCTGGCTTATCAGGACACACCCCCACCCCCTCGTGGTGACCAGGGCATGGGAGTCAGGTATGTCCAGGCCATGTGTGACTTATGTGGTTGTTTTGTGGTCTGCCCTGGTCGTGCCACCCCCACCCCACCCCACTTTCCCCCCTCCCTTAGTTATTCTGACCTTCTGCGGCGTCTGCGTCGGTGCCTGTAGAGCAGGTGGACTGCTATGAGGGCAGGGATGACTCGTAGGTTCGGGTCCATGTCTGTCCGTCGCGTACTGGTACTCCAATCGCGTCGTCCTGTCGCGTACGGGTCCTCCTTGGTGGCGTCGTCCTGTGTGTCCGTCACGTACTGGTCCTCCTTGTTCGCGTCGTCGTCTGTCCGTCGCGTACTGGTGGTCCTTGTTCGCGTCGTCCTGATTTCCCGGCAGTTTTTGGCTGCCGCAAAATATTCACCGTGCGGGGTGACGTCGGTGCGAATCGTGATTCCTGGGTCGTGAATGGCTGGCTGCGAGCGTCCCGACGTCAGGTCGGCACTTTCCCGGATCGCATTGGTAGGTGTTTTTTTGTTCGGTCGGACTTTTTTACGAATCGTACGGTCATGGTGTACCCGTGCGAATCGTAATTCCTTGTTTGTAGAAATTGACGACCGGGTACGCGTCGGACGGAGAATATGCTCCGTCCGACGGTTCGTACCCGGTTTTTGCCGGATCGTGATAGGCACCCTAGTCTACCGAGGATTCTTAGTGACATTTTATTGTGGAATCCGGCATTATCAAATGGATACAGATGAAGTTTAAGATGGTGAGGTCGCAAAATACTAAAGGCCTCATTTATGGGGTTTTTGTCATAGGGCAGCATAGCAGGACTTGCTGCTACGCTGCCCTATGGCAAAAGAAAAGGGACGGAATGTACCGTATCTGTTAGATACTGCACATTCCTGTCCTTTTCCCCTGTGCAGGCTCACAATAGGCTCCCCTCCCTAACGCAGGCCCCTTTGCACCGTGGTGCAAGGGTGCCTGCATTGCGGGTATGATCATTTTTGTATAGGAAGGGAAACCTTCTGTTGTATGTTTGCTTCTCGCAACATGGCTACCTTACATCTTTGTACCTTTCTCTATGATTCCTCTCTCTCACCCTTCCAGAATACCTGTGTGTATTCTTTATTCTTTGTTGATGTTCTAGGCGAGTCAGTTGGTAGTTTGGTCAGCAGGTGTTGTGTGTGTTCTAGCTGTGCTCTGCAATAAACTACATCAACTCACATGATGAAGTGTCCAGAGCATACTTTCAACACTTTGGTGACGATCCCGGGATAGCAGCTGATCAGACTGCAGGGAGCGCTGATTACGACTCCAATCTCAGCCACAGCTATGAAAACAACACTTCGACAAACGAATCTGCAGACATCGAGGTCACTTTCTCTCCACCGATCAACCTCTGAGAACGCGGACGAGAAAATTGGAAGGAAATTGAATGAAAACGCTTCAAAACAAGGAAAAAAAACCCTTCCCTGACGTCATCCAACCAAACCGTGAGTTTAACGCTGTCTGCGGGTGTACCCCACTACGTGTTTCCGTTTCCAAGCACGTTTCCTGGGTTACTGCAACGCATCATTATGCAACACTTTTCAGTTGTTAGCTGCAGCGTCACTTCAGAGTTGCCTGGCTGCCGCGCTAACAATGCCCTAGTGCGTCATCCAATGCACTGTCAGTAAGTGGTCAAAGAATTTGATCGCTGCGTTTCACGCCTCGCTTTCATCAACATAACGCAGCATGTCACGACGTAAGCGGCCATTTTAAGATAATTTCTCAGTGTTGCTACGCAACTTCAATGATCAGCATCTGTAAGTCTCCTTGTCCTCACGGGATCTTGAACATGAATGTTTAACGCTTCTTCCGTCAATGAATAGCTGCATACCACACGACCCAAATGCGGTGATGCGCACACCTGTTTATCAATCTCAGTGATACGCTCACTTTCAGTCAGCTGCAGGTACTATTCATTGTTGCTCAGTGCTTATCTCACGATGGTATGAACATCTTTCCTTATTGTGTGACATCTATTGTTCCAGACTCATTACGCTTTGGGTTTTTGCATTTATATATATTGTATTTGCATATATACATATCTATTGCTGTTATCATCAATTATTTTTGCCTGTCTCATTTTTTTCGTCCATTTAAGATCATTTGCACAATTTACAGTCATGGCACAACAAATAACAGTTACTCTTCCGCCACCATTCCTAAATGAACATGGTACTCCCTCTATACTGTGGGAAGATTGGATTATTATATTTGATAACTATTTGGATGCCTTGGATGGTCAGGAATTTTCAGGGAAACAGAACTTTAGGAGAGGAAGGACAGCGAGTTTTCAGATTTCTTCCTCAGGCATTACAAGCCAACGGGCAGCCCATGCCTGATGAATACAAGGAAGCTATATGTAGATTGGAAGTACGATTTTCCAAGGAGGAGAATTTAGTGATGAATCGATATAAATTTTACACTCATCGCCAACGGAGTGACGAATCAATTGATGATTTTGTTGCTCAACTAAGAGAATTATCTGTGAAGTGTAAATTTGGATCCATGAATGATCAACTTATTAGGGATCAGTTAATAGTACAATGCAACAATAAAAAGATTCAGGAAAGGTTATGGGCCGCAAAGAACCCTATATTGAAAGTAGCCATTGACCTGGCCAAAGTAATAGAAGAATCGGAGAGTTGTATGAAGGAAATACAAAAGAAAAACAGCACTCAGCAAGAAGTGTCTGAAGTTTCTGAGAAAAATCCAGGTGATGAAAGCGAGCAAGGCGATGAAGAATCGGTTGCTGTTGTACAGAATAAAATTAGACCAACCAACAAGAAGAATTACCTTACAAAGATTGTGTTCATGTTGTGGTAGCAATGCACACACGTCAGAATCTAGATTCTGCTATGCTTCGAACAAAGAATGCCTAAAATGTGGTCGGCCTGGACATTTCTCTAAAATGTACACAACAAAAAGTCGTCCTAAAGTAGCAGTCATTCAAGATTCTACGGGAGAAACCAAACAAGAGAGAGAGATTGTTAGCAGTTGATGACATTGATGTTGTTTCTGAAGATGATAAGAGACAAAATAGACCAAAAGCTCTTTTTATAATTGATGGTCGTGAAGTGTCTCTTATGGTGGACACAGGCTACAGATACACCATCATTCCACAATCCTTGCTGGAAAGTCAATGGGGTATTAAATCTTTATGCAAAAGTGACATTTCTCCAACAGGTTTCTGAGTGACACCATTGACATTTTGGGTTATTTTGAATCTGATATTCTCTTTAAAAACAGATCTATCAATGGTAAAATATATGTCTCTGTTGATGGACCTCCTATACTGGGATGGGTTTATCAATATGATCTTCATATTATCATTAATCCAAGAAAACCCTCTCAGATCATGGTTTGTAGATGACCATTCCTTAAATGATATACTACAAGAAACTAGTGCAGTATTTAAAAATGAGTTAGGTGAATTGAAAGGTTATTCACATTTTATTCAATTGAAGAAAAATAGCCTACCCATTCAACACAAATTAAGAAGAATTCCCTTATCAGTTAGACATGGTGTTAAATCCTTGTTGAATGAAATGTTGCAGAGTGGTGTAATTGAGCCTGTTGAGGCATCCTCATGGGTGTCTCCGGATGATATCACTAAGAAATCGGACGGAAAATTGAGGTTCTGTTTCGACTTAAGATCACTAAACAAATGTGTTATTGCGGATACCTTCCCCCTACCAAATATTGGAGAATTGGTATCTAACTTGCAGGGAGCCAAGTTCTTCTCCAAATTAGATTTAAAGAACTCCTACCATCAGATAGGACTCCATGATGATTCCAAACATCTCACTGCCTTCACTACCACGGAAGGTACATTTCAGTTCATGCGACTTCCTTTTGGCTTAATTTCAGCAGCCAGTGTGTTTCAACTCATGGTTACAGAAATTTTTCAAAAGAATTCAAAAGGCAGTATTTTTCAAGGATGACATTCTTCTGTTTGGTGACTCTATTGCTGATCACAATCTTGTACTCAAGGCCGTTTGCACAGAATTTTGGACGCCGGCCTTACTCTTCGTAAGGAGAAGTGTTCCTTTCTGGAGCAACAAATAGAGTATCTTGGTTATGAAATATCAGCACTGGGAGTCAAACCCAAGAAAAATCTTTTGGAAGCAATTCATTCTGCCCCATGTCCTGCCGATAAGGACCAGCTCAGGTCGTTCATGGGGTTGATAGAGTACTACTCTAAATTTGTGAAGAACTTCTCAGACAAGACTTTACAGTTGAGACTCTTGTTAAAAAAAGGTGCAAAATTTGTGTGGGGGAATGACCAAAATACTTGTTTCAGTCGCATCACAAAAGAAATATGTGAAGCCAATGTTCTAGCTCCATTTGACACAAAGCGTACTTCAGTTGTTATGGTCGATGCAAGTGCTACTGGACTATGTGCAGTCCTTTTGCAGAAATACACTGAAGAGGAGCGAGCAATTGCGTTTGCCTCTTGTACCCTCACGTCTTCAGAACAGAATTATTCTTTTATTGAGAAAGAGGCGCTAGCAGCTGCTTGGGGTGTCCAGCATTTCCGCACGTATCTGCGCGGTACCAAATTTCTTCTCAAAACTGATCATAAACCCTTAGTTTGCATTTTGTCTCCGGGTGGTGCAGCCAAGGGTTCTCCCAGGTTATCTAAGTTAGCTGACAAACTCCAAGAATATCAATATGAGATCTCCCACGCCCAAGGTTGGCGTAACTTCCAAGCTGATTGTCTGTCTAGACTTTCTATCAAATGGGAGGATCTTGATGATGTTCTGGAAAATGAAGAAGAAGCTATTGCTTCTGTTCAAGATGTTCTAGAAGTCAGTGAAGGCACTTTCACGCATGACGAATGGTGCAAAGCAATAGCCAATGACCATGTGCTTCAAGTGGTCAGTCTGCTTATCAAATTGGGTTCCAGACAAGAGAGCTGTGTACATATCTCTGCTCGTCCATTTTTAAAAGTTCTTGATGAGTTATCAACTTGTGGTGATAATATTCTCATGCGAGGTGACAAATTCATACCCCCTTCTAACTTGAGAACAAAATTACTTAACATTGCCCATGATGGAGATTTGGTACAAACTTTGACCCAGCGCAGACTTAAAGCCAATTTCTGGTCGCCGGGCATGGATTCCCAGGCGTCTTCATGGATTGAAAGGTGTTCAAAATGTAAGGAATGGGAGAAAAGGCTTAAAGTCGCTGTTGGTTCATCTATGGGTCAGTTAGCTAGTCCAAATGGTTCGTGGCACAGCATTTGTCTTGATTTTATTGGACCTATGGAAGAGCTACCCCTGTGTCAACGTTTTGCTATTTTATCCATTGATGTTTTCTCCAAATGGCTTACTGTTACTTTTGTCAAGGACATCACCACTGAAAGCACCATAACATTTTTGAAAACACTCTTTCAAGAACAGGGCTATCCTAATATTCTTATCACAGACAATGGCACACAGCTTGTTTCCCATGACATGTGTTCTTTCTTATCTAGTTGTGGTGTCACACATCATCGCACATCTTTGTATAACCCACAGGGCAATGGTTTATGTGAAAGGGCTAACAGACTGGTCAAAGGTACAATTCAGATGGCTTGCTCTAGTGGTGTTTTTGCTCACGATATGGTTCAAGATATGGTCTGTGCTTGCTGTACTACAATACATGGCTCTAATGAAAAGTCACCTTTTAAGCTTATGCGTGGCAGACTTCCTGGTACAAAGCTTACCCCTTCCTGGATCAAAGAGTGGGTTTCTAAAGGTGGTCATTTTGATTCCTCATCTGTCACTAGTACCAACATTATTTCTGGCTCTCATATCTCCAAAGGTGATTATGTCAAAGTAAAACCTGGAAGAATTTCCAAAGGTTTATCTAAATTCAAAGGTTCGTTTTGTGTAGAAGAAGTTTTTCCTCATTATGTTATCTTGACCATTGGTGAAAAGTAGAATCTTCGCCGAGTTGCTTTATATCAAAGAAAATCTCCTGTTTGTAAAGATGTAGTTGGTCAAGAGTCTCATTTATCTTCAGGTAACAGTGGCAATAGTGGTTACATGTTGTCTACAATGGAAGACGCCACTCTGCTTTCTGTTCCTGTTAGTAGAAGGAGTATAGGTGGAGGTGATGCTTGTGACTCAAGCAACGCTTGTGACTTAAGCAACAATGCCAATGATTTTCTCAACTTTCAGGATGCACCTTTGTCTGCAAACACCAGAATCATAAGGTGTCGTAGACCACCAGCTTACCTGAATGATTATTGTTGTTAATTGTATATTAAGCAATGTGGTTTTACTTTTAGCATTTATGTTTTTCTTTTCCTTCCCTAACGGAGGAAGGTGTGTTGTATATGTTTGCTTCTCGCAACATGGCTACCTTACATCTTTGTACCTTTCTCTATGTTTCCTCTCTCTCACCCTTCCAGAATACCTGCGTGTATCCTTTATTCTATGTTGGTGTTCTAGGCGAGTCAGTTGGTAGTTTGGTTAGCAGGCATTGTGTGTGTTCTAGCTGTGCTCTGCAATAAACTACATCAACTCACCTGCTGAAGTGTTCGGAGCCTACTTTCAACACCTTCCTGCACAAAAATCCCCTGGGGAGACGTACGTTTTTGAGGCTGCCACAGACTTACAATTTCTTGTAAATCTGGGGCCGTGTCAAAATGTTTTCTGCATGAAAGGGGCACATATTTATAAGGCCATGAAAAGCCACAGAACGTGGCTTTAAACGGCCTTATAAATATGCCAGTGGCCCATTGGACCACCGGAACGTCCAGAAAGTGATGTCCTGGTGGCGTAATAGTGCCGGTTACGACCTAATAAATGAGGCCTTAATTCTGGTTACTACAACTGCAGGAAGTATTCTGAAAGTTGAGACTATGATTCTGATGAGTTAGTCAGAAATAGATTACAAGAGACATGTGTGGTGGGTTTGTTTAAATTTGTGCCTCCCACGGTGGAGAAACCGTTAGGCAGGATTTTGTTTTTTGTTGTGGAGTTGGCTGGGTGGGATAATTCATTGCTTATTTCATTGGCTATTTCATAGCTTGCTTTGTATGGGAAGAATGTTCGTCATTCCTGGGATATCAGCGCGGTAAAGTTAGGGATGAACTAGGATCTGATCTGGTTGTGGTGGAGCAGGTTGGTGATGAAAGGGTCAGAAGAATGTAGACAAGAAGTGGGAGAAAGAGTGTTGTACGAAATGGTTGATGAAAGTGCACTGGAACAGTGATATGTGTTGGAAGAGTTGAAGGTAACTGGTATATGTTGGTTATTTGAGTGATTTTTGTGCCAGATAATAAACGTATTTGTATGTTTGGTGGTTAACATTATACTGTGTGTTTCTGTGTCTTGTTTTGGGGTGTTCTGTTTTAGGAGTCATTGGATATGGATTGGGTTGATACGGTGAGCAAGTTTTAGTTGTTGTTAATTTATTGGGTCCAGGAAAAATGATTTGTAAAGAGAATATTCATTCTTAGAGATGTGTAGACTGGGACGATTCCAAAGAGCGATAATCTAGGGGGGGTAGAGAAACAGTGTACAGTTGCACCTTAAATAATGGAAATGCTCGACATTTCAAGTAGAAAACCTACATATTTATTCTCCACAAAGTAAACAATTGCCAATTCCGTGCAGATGTTCTTGTATTTGGGGGACTAAGCAACATCTCCTGGGAGGTTCTGTAGACATTTCTGAATGTTATGATTTAATACCCTAGAATTATATTTGTACAAAAATATATGAAAAAAAATCTGCAAACATGCAGTATTCAAATCCAGAAGAATATGTAAAAATATCTGATGGATGAACACAAGAGGGCGCAAGTCACCACTGAACTAGGTTAGACAGCCTTGACGCATACAACTAATGTTAATTACTCAATTTGAAAAAAGATCTCCTTTGTGAATTGCCCTGTGCAGATATGATAAAGAATAGGTGAGACTATTCAAAGGATGAAGATTCTTTTCTCTCTCTTCCAATTTCAAATTGAATTTTTAAGACTGTTGTTTTTGTACGCTGCTCAGAAAGAGAATGGAAAAATAATTATTTCAGTCTTGAAAAGCCAAGCAGAGCGGCATTCAGACGAATGCCACGCAGCCACATTTATCATTCAATCAGTGTTATACAGAGCACAACTGGTTTCTTTATCGTTTTGTTTTCCAAGTAATTAGCCATAGTGATTTCAAACAATTATGCTTAGTGAACGCTTTGTGACTGGTGTGGAGAGAGATTAGAAACCACTAAATTAAGATGCTGGTTGGGACGTTGCCGAAGGTTGCATCTTATTTAAAACATATTCAATTGTAGAAAATTTGTCAATATTACGTTAGGACGTTTAAAGGCATGAAAGGGTCATATTTTAGACCAAAGTTGCAGAAGAGATGGCTGCACAAGCAAGGGCTCTGTAATTATTCAGACTTTTTGTTTAAAAACCGCTGCCTTAGGGCCCCTTAGAGTACTCTGCGAAGGAGAGACATGGCAAGGAGCCGTATGAAGTCCCCTGCCGTTTACACTTCCTCTGCCCTCGGTGAAGTGAGAGCGAGGATGTCACACCTGTAAAGAAAACAAAAATCACTGGCATCGACAGTATGTCAGGTGATAGTTGTCAGCCTTTTTGCTTTGCCAATGCTTCTTTTGTTTTGTATTAGTTTTTGTAAAACATTATTGCTGGAGGATCTGCTGGTCTCTCACATATAAAAAAAAAGGTTTGAAACCAAATATAGGTTTTTGTCTCAAAAAGCCCACAGTGGCATGGTGGTCTCTGCTACTGAAGGGAACTACTGGTTAGAGGATTTGCTCAAGGGCGTAGTTATTACTGGTGCAGAAGGTGCAGTGGCACCGGGGTGAGAGTTCCGAGGAGCTCATTGAACCCTAATCATTGCTGTGTTTCACTGCCCATGCAGCATTCCCAAAGCACATTTTCCTTGCTTGCCCTAGGGCCCATGCAGCCAAGTCTTGGCCTTGAGACAAAACAGGAGGTGGTCCCTCTCTGTGGAAATATTAAATGGTTGAAAAGTGGTCTGTATGCTGTAGTAGCGGAAGAAATATGTGAATGACACAACAGAACAAAGATGTGTGTGTGCGCGTGCGTGTGTTGTGTGTGTGCGTGATTGTGTGTTGTGTGTGTATTTATGGTATTTGACTAGCACCAGAACTGAGAAAAAGAAAACACCGGGTGTAGTGTGAGAATGGGAAAATTCCCTGATAAAGTCAAGCATTGGCAAAGCCTATAAGTGTGGCTATAAGGTGCCAAAGCATGTAAACATGAGCTTTCACAACTGCTGTTTACATGTGTTGCACCCACAAATGTTTTGCCTGTGTCTAGAAAAAAGTAGCTACAGGGATTGTTCTTTGCAAAGAATGAATAGAGGCAATTAGGAATTGAATGTGACAAACACCCTGATGATTGAAAGTACTTTCGTATGTAAAACAGTCCCCGATGAATGGTAATGGAAGCACTTCCTGGAAGACAGAATGGTGCACCACATAACCAATATGATGAGTCCAGAGAGTAATAATTCTCCTGGTTGGAGCCAAAGCCTAATCATTTTATTTGTTAAAGAATTGATACAATTGGTAAATATATGTATCAGATGCGCTCTCAAGCTGCACCTAAAAATAGCAGGCCCCCTCAAAACATCCTTGCACCTTGCATCCCGCAGCACATCTGATGTCCAGGAGTGGCTGATTTGACCACATCACCCCCTCCCTGTACTCCCTCAACTGGCCCCTGATTGAAATACCTAGAAGCCATCCTGCTAAGAAAACTCTAACATTCTGACCGATCACATTATTTGGCCAAGACTCTGAAGATTTTTAGGTGGAAACTCCTGTCTTAGATACTTATGTCTTCAATAAAAAATGCACTCTGAGCCAGTCTTTCCTCTAAATGTTTGAAAATCCATTACTCCCACTGCGCACACTTTTTTTTGTGCAGATTTATAGAGCGTGAACTTGACCCCAAGGTATTGGAGTGCATTACATGAACATCAGTTATGTTACACACAGGGCCGCCTTTAGGGCTGGTGGCGCCCTGTGTGACAATGTTTCTTGGCGCCCCCCCCAATGACCACCTCCACCGCTGATTCTCACTAGCACCCTTTAACAGTGCCCCCTCAAGTCTCCATAACCACACCCTCTCAGATGTTTTTAGTTAGCTATATAGTGCCACCTATACCAGTGTAGGGTGTCAAAGCACTTTACATCACACACACATTGCACAGAGCCAATCAATCATATGTGTGTAAATTAGTTTATACCAAATGTTACATAAGCCAGAAGACTACAAGGTGAGTCACATGTCATCCATACTGGTAGACAGTATAGTTTAAGAGCTTAGTCTGGTGAAGCACAAACTAATAATTTTAAACATAACCCCATGGTTGGTGGTGACATTTAATAACAAGGATTTTGTTTTTTACCAAAATGTACCCTTTTTGAAACATTACAATAATGAAAGAGGTAGGAAAACATCATAATACTCCAATCTATACCTTACAGTTTGCATGCAGCTCTTTGATGACAGGCATTAGTTCACTGTTCCATGTTAGGATTTTAACATCTAAACTGCTAGTAAGAAAAGGATCTCTCTGACAAAAGCGCTGACCTATTTAAACTATATGTGCTTTGTGATCTGCATGGTACACATTCTTTGCAGCAGGCACATTAACACTCTGTGCTACCATAAAATGAGTTAAAACTTCCACTTGACAAAACTTCTTCTCTCTCCAGGAAGAACATTAATCACCGTGTTATCTTGACATTTTTGTGTATGAAAATTGCCGAGGCCAGCAATGCAGCAGCAGGTGCTTTTAAAGCCATAAAATACTTCCAAACGCGGCGCCCCCTGAAAGAGTCAGCACCCGGTGCAGTGGCACCGGTCGCACCGCCCTAGAGCCGGCCCTGGTTACACAAGGACACATTCATTTTTGGGAGGCACTGGAAGATTAAGTGACTTGCCCAGAATCACAGGATGCTGAGCCGACGCCGAGGCTCGAACCAGGTTCCCCAGCTCCAATGTCGGAAGCTCTAGCAGTTAGGCCACATCCTCTCTTGCCTCCTTTTCTATTTTCAAAAAAGTACTGAACACTTACTTCTGGAGTCAGATTATCGCTGGAAATCCAGCGATAAACTCACACATTTTGGCATTAGCTTGCTGATAAGGCAGGGCATGCTTAGCCATTATATCCACCTTACATTGGATTAATGGCTAAGTCAGGGTGAAAGCAGGCGTAAGTAAAGTAGCGTTAACTGTGGTTAGCGCTACTTTTCTTATCGCTATGCCTGTTAGCGATTCCCTTGATAATTGGAGAAATGTCGCTTAGCGACATTTCTCCAGTTATTTTGGGACGGAACGCCCACTTTGCATCTCATTAGAGATGCAAAGGGGGGCATTATGGGAAAAGGAGCTAAAGCAAGGAATCACGCGTTAGCGTGACCTTGATGATTAAGCGATAAAATTATAGCGGCGATAATTTTTCAACGCCAGCTTGCTGATATGCCCCTTAAGTCCCAGCTTTTCTTCTTTTTGGAGCATTTGCTCTTGGTCATTTCTAAAATTCCTAGGACCTCAGTGACAGCATTTAAGGGGCCAGAACTCACCTCAGCCGAGGCCATCAGCAGGGTCGTGTAAGAGTCCAGTTGTAACTTGTCAGCAGGTCACTCCAAAAAAATGGTCTCTCACAGCATTTGGTGTCCCTGTAGCCATTTAGGTCAGCCAACTGACCCTTGGAGTCCACTTCTCAGTCCTGGGTAGATGTTGATACAGGTCCAGGCCTTCAAGTCCAGTGCACCCTTCTATTCATTTACAAGTCAAGGTGTGTTATGAAGAGCTGGGCATGAGGTGCCACTTCGAATCATTCATTAGCAAGTGAGTTGGGGGCGACTACACACCCTAATCAATAGACAAAACGTTCCCGTGCCCAAACCTTCCCCTTTTTACAACACACCTTGTTTGCCTTGCTGCAACCTATCCTGCAATGCACCATTTTTAGGAAGGTCTCAGCTCCCACTTACCTTGAACTGGTCCTCTGACCAGTCTAAGGCCCTTTTGGACCCAGCTGTCTGCCGCAAGGCCCTACCTCACTGCGCTCTATATCTCTTCTCCTGCTTTCACTCTGCTCTCTGCTCTTACTCTCTTCTCCACATTTACGCTTTGTACTCTGCTTTCTGTGCTCTCTTGTGTTTGCCATGTGATCCCGTTTTGCCTTTTGTGCTTGTTTGCCTTCTCTGGCTCTTGTGCTCTTTGTGCCTTTCTGCTTAGTGCCTGTTTGTCTTATGTGCTCGCTTCTCTTCTATGCCTGTTTGTCTGGCTTTTTGGCTCTTGAGCTCTTTTGAGCTTTTTTTCTGTAGTGCCCATTTTTTGTGCGTATTTGTCTTTTGTGCCCGCATCTGTTGCCCTTCTGCTCCTTCTGCTCCTCTTATCTCCCCCACTTCTCCCCTCGCTGCAGGGCCCCATCTCCTTCCTTCCCCTTTTTCTTATCCGCTCTCCCACACGCCTTCTCCCGCAGCAGTTTCCAACCCCTCCTTAGCCCCCGTGCTCCTCCTCCTCCAAAAACCTACTTAATGGCAGCCGCAGCATGATTGCATTGAGCAGTTGCTTAGGACTCATCCCCCACTTACCTGGGACTGGTCCTCTGAGACCATTTCAGATCCAGCCACCTACCATGAGGTCCCGCCTCGCTGTGCTCTGACTCCCCTCCTCTCCTCCTGCTTTCACACTGGTCTCACTCTCGCTTTGCACTCTAGCTACTGTGCTCTCTTATGTTTGGTGTCTGCGTCTGTTTTGAATTTGTGCCTATTGGCCTTCTCTAGTTGTTGTGCTTTTTGTACCTTTCTGCTTAGTACCCGTTTGTCTTTTGTGCTTGCTTGTCTTCTGTCCCCGTTTGTCTGTTTTTTTAATTGTAGTGCCCATTTTTAGTACCTGTTTATCCTTTGTGCCCATATTTGTGCCTGTTTGTTGCCCTTCTGCCCTTTCTGCTTTTGCTACTCTTGTCTCCCCCCCTTTCTCCACTTGCTGCTGGGACCCCCTGCCTCCCCCTTCTGAATTTTTCCAACCACCTTCCTCTACCCTCTCATTACCTTGCTCTCCCGTGTGCCTTCTCCTGCTGTGGTTTCCTACCCCTCCCTAGTCCCACCCCACCATGCTTCTCCCCCTCCTAGGACCTACTCCATGGGGGTCGGTGTGCTACTGCACCGCTGGCGTACCAATGGAAAGCCTGCCTGCACCTGGACCGCACCAAGCACCACAGACCCTGGTCTGTCCAATCGCCACTGCTGCACTTCTACTGACTTGCTACCACTCAACACCTGACACCATCAGGACCGTTGCTCCAGCTCTGCTTTCCATCACACTGCAGGACCTTTCTCATGCACTCACTGACACTTCTCTTGCCGCATCCCCCATGCCACCCTCCTAACACACCTCAACCAACATCACCTGCATGTTCCTTGACACCAGATCCCTCTGCAAACACTCCACAGAGGTCTGGGACCTCATCAACACCCACTCCCTGGACATCCTCTTTCTCATCGAACTCAGGCTCAGCCCATCATCCACCCCCACCATCACAGTGGCTATTCCACCAGGCTACATGAGCGCCCTCCGAAACAGGGTCCTTAAACCAGGAGCACCCATCTCCTAATGTACTGGAGCACTCTCACAAACTACTAGAATTAGGCCTGGACGGGAAATTCTGATCCGCTAGTGGAGTTTGTGAAGTTGTTTCCACTCCATGCTCCACGTAGCATGCAGAGTTTTTGCCTCGCACGCGCTCCCAACGTTAAGTTGGCGAATGCTAGTGAGGAACTTCTTACTCCAGACCACCTCCTGGTGAGATTTGTCAACATGGGCGGTTGCGGATTGCCGCTACTTCTCGCGTTGAGAAACCTTCCGTTCGCATTGAGGAAGCTGCCGCTCGAGAAGAACATCTACTCGAATGGCAGAAAGAAGCAGCGCCCTCTTGTGCTGTGCATCATGCCATTTGTGCTGAATTTCCAGCGCAGGACAAACACCCGGCACTAAAAATCAGCACAAACAGCGTGGCCTAAGACACTTCGCCGCTTGCGGAACTCCGCGTAGTGCAGCAGAGTTTTTTTGTCACTTGGCAGAGTTCTTCGTAGAGGAACTCCGTGAACTCTGCCCTGGCCTAGCTAGAATCATACAGACCATCCACTCAGAGTCCCACTCAGATACCTGCCCTCACAACACGTACAGCCTGGGAAGCAGGGAGGTGACAACTCTCTTAAAGAAAACTTCGACCGGCCCGAAAGAGGTCAGCAACTACAGGCCCATTATACTCCTTCCCAGTGAAAGTCCTGGAGAAAGAAGTCAACAAGCAGCTCTCTGGTCATCTTTAACAACATCACCAGCTGAACTCCACCCAGTCACGTTTCCGCAGCCACCACAGCAAGAATACCACCCTCATGGCAGCAACAGAGACATCCGGTCCTTCATGGATAGAGGTGAAAACGCTGTTCTCATCCTGCTCGACCTCTTGGCAGCGTTCAACACCATCTCCCGTTGGCACCCTCATTGCCAGATTCACCGCCTGCATGTCCAATGTGACCAACTGGATGCGAGAGAACTGTCTCAAAGTCAACACAGACAAAATGAAAATTATGATCTTTGGAAGTAAGAGTTCTGCCAGGACTCCTCCTGGAGTTGCCTGACCTGGCTCCCATGCCCAACGCAACACATACCACACCAAAATTCTCAGCATCAGCTTTGACGGCAAACTCATTATGAACAAACCGGCCAACACGGTGATTGCATTTTGCAGCCACACTTTCAGACTGCTTGGTAAGATTTTCAAATTGTTCCTCATGCACCTAAGACGCTCGGTCATCCAGGCTCTTCTCACCAGAGACTCGACTATGGCAGTGCACTCTACGTAGGCATTTCTAGCCAACTTGCACAAAGACTCCAAACCATCCAAAACACTGCCACCAGACTCAGACTCATCCAAGATATCCCCAGAAGTGCTCACATCATTCCCTACCTCACAGAACTACACTGGCTACCAATCCAGAAATGATACAAATTCAAGCTGCTAATCCACACCTACATCTCTCCACACCACAGGACCAGTGTACCTCAATGACCGACTCCCGGACTACCAACCTGCCAGACAGCTGTGCTCCACCTCTCTGTCCCTTGCATGAATCCCCGCATCCGCAGAAGCAAGACAGGAGGGCGATCTTTCTCCTTCATCGCCACCAGAAACTAGAACAAACTTCCTCTACTTTTTTTTTTTTTAATTTGTTTTTATTGATTTTACATAACAGTGAGCCAGACATCGTAGAGCGATATATGTACTTATAGGTATATGGCATTGTTTCACATGTTTACAACCAATTTAGGATAATACACATAGTTAGTATTAGGCATCCATGAGAGTCCCTGTATGACATCACATAGTGGTCTGAAATCATTCAAATGAACCCCTAACGGCAAGCCAATACGGATAATTCTCAGCAGTCTCGCCTACACCAAGAGTCCAGCCAAACATAGCATAATTAGTCAAATCCTTCAGGATCCAATATAGTTATATCATCCTATCAAAAGCTCTCACCCAACCTTCCCTCCCCTCCCCGCATGCTCGGCAATAAGTAACTAACAGTAGCATTTGTACATTTTTCATATCTGAAGTTGTGTGTGTCTCAGTTTTAAAGTCTGTCGTAAGTGAACTGTACAGTTCTGCTAACTTACACAATATAGCCCACAGTTATTTTGAGGAGTCCATGTGTCCTGTAGTCGTGGATCAGGCCCCCATGCGATAGACAGATTACGCTTCAGTAGGACAAAATATCTATCGCAGCATATTCCTCCATCATTGCGTTCCAACTCAACGAGATCGGTGTTTTCCCTAGGCCACTGTATTCCTCTCTCCTTAGTTCAGCCCCCTCCGCCTTACCCCATCTCAACATTTCCGTATGCCAGTCCTGCAGGGACGGGGCCCTAGTGGCTTTCCATCATGTGGTTATGGGGTCTTTTGGCTAGAAGGAGCGCAAGATTAGCAAATCGGGAGGCAGGGTTGCCCTTCTTTTCACGGGGCCCTAGTCCAAGTATGCAGTGTTCCAAGG
Source organism: Triturus cristatus (assembly GCF_964204655.1). Classification (NCBI taxonomy): domain Eukaryota; kingdom Metazoa; phylum Chordata; class Amphibia; order Caudata; family Salamandridae; genus Triturus; species Triturus cristatus. Next base: position 221,806,974 of record NC_140594.1, on the reverse strand, counting down.
TGTCATTCTGGCGCACCAGGGCTATATCCGTCAAAGTTTTGCATACTGTCGCCCAGTAGTGTCCCAGTCGAGAGCAATCGCACACCAAGTGTATCAACCCCGCATTGGGTGCGTGGCAGCGCGGACAGGCACCATCTGCCCTCGGAAACATAGCGCTCAGTCTGCCTGGGGTTAAATAAGCTCTGTGTACCAACATCAATTGAATAAATTTAAATTTAGGATTACGAGAGACCTTCTTGGGGTATCCCAATATAGTGTCCCATTCCTTGTCTATAAATGCCCGGCCTACATCCCCCTCCCACTTGTCGCGTAGCGGCCGTAATGAGATCGTCTTCTCAGTTCGAATCCCATGAGTTATCCATTTTGTCAGTCGTGCCCCATTCCCCATTAGGTATTGCATGGTAAGTAGTGTATTTGTGGATGGTTCAGTGTCCTCGGGCGACCATGTAATGCGTATATATCTGTATATATGTGCGTGTAAGAGGAACAACGTAGAAGAGGCACCATGTACGCGCACAAACGTTTCATGTTTCATTAATACACCCTCCAAAAAGAACTCTCCTATTGCGGTGATACCTGCTTCAGTCCATGCTTGTAGAGCACGGTTAGTGGTCAGACCGGAACGTGTAGGGATACCCAGAAGTGGAATAGTGGGTGCATACGGTGCCGTCCGTCCAGTATATCTCACGGCACTCCGCCAGTAAGTAATGGCTAACTTCAATAAGTGGGGTGTTGATGTCAATAGGGGGGCCTGAAGTAGTAAGAGCCTGTGGATGACCCCCTTATCCCTGTCCCATGGCGTCCTATCCAACTCATGCAAATGACGTCCTGCAAGCCAATATGTTAGCCATTGCAATTGGCTGGCATAGAAATATGCACTCAAATCCGGCACTCCCACCCCCCCTTGTTTTGTGGTGAGTTTTAATTTTGCTAGGTTAATACGTCTGCGCCCTGTACCCCATATTAGGTCTGTCATCAGAGAGTTCAATACTTTAAAGATCTTCGAGGGGACAAGTATCGGTAAGCTGGTAAAATAATAAAGTAGCCGCGGCAGCAGCACCATTTTTGTGATGGCTACTCTGCCCGCCACCGACAGGGGCAATGAGACCCAGAATTGAATTTGAGATTTGAGAGCGGTGATCGCGCACGCGCCTGGTTGCCATCCAAGAGGTCTGTGGCATTGCGATACATTTGTATTCCGAGATATTTAAAAAGTATCTGGAGCTATGTGGAAGGTCTAAGGACCGAACGTAAAGTGACCGCTCCTCGCAGAGCTATCAAAGAAATATGCGTACGACTTGGCAGCATTAATAGCCAGGCCAGAAAGATCTTGGAATGACTAGAAGATGAAGGGCATTGGGTGTGGATCTGCGTCCATGTCTTTGATATAAAGAATGAGATCATCTGCGTATTCTGAGACAGTGTGAGATGCACGACCTTGCGTTATTCCCTTGCAGGTTGCGAAAGCACGGAGTCTGTGTAGCAGCGGCTCCAGTGCTAGAATAAACAGTGACAAGGGGCAGCCTTGCCTGGTTCCCCGAGCCACAGTATATTGCCCTGAAATATGCTGACCCGTGCGTGCCCACGCGGTGGGGTTCGTGTATAGTAAGCGCACCCATGCTATATATTCCTCAGGGATACCAAATCGTGCGAGGGCATAAAACATATAGTCCCAACGTAAGGAGTCAAATGCCTGCCTCAAATCAAGCGATATGCAACCTTCCCTAGTTCCCGTGTCTAATGTGCCCAGCATGACCTGGTGTAGGCGTCTGATTTTTAGTGCCGTGTTCCTACAAGGTACAAACCCACATTGATCGTGTGTATTAGCATGGGAATAAACTGACCAAGTCGAGTGGCCAACAACTTACTCAGGATTTTATAGTCCGTATTGAGGAGTGATAAGGGTCTGTAGCTCGAAATGAGCAAAGCATCCCTCCTGGGTTTTAATAAAGAAACCACTTTCGCTTGTAATGTAGTAGCGGGATTCCCACCCTTTTCCAATGACTCGTGATATATGCATTGCAAACGAGGAGTTAGCAAGTCGGTGTACACCGCGTAAAATTCAACCGGCAGGCCATCATTCCCTGGGGTTTTATTACGCGGCAAAGCCTTAATCGCCTGTCGGATTTCCGCCCCTGTTATTGGTCTCATTAAGTCATCACGTTGTTGCTGTGTGAGTTGGGGGAAGCATAATCCGTCGAAGAAGGGTTCGAATTCAGTGTCAGTAAGTCCAGGTAACGGACCGTATAGGTGCTCATAGTAGTCCCTAAACGCGGTATTGATGTCCAATTGCGTGTTCACCATTACATCCATACTTTTCCAAATTTCTAATATGGGTGTGGGCAAGGGGGCGTTTTGAACCAACCGTGCTCGTAACGGCCCTGACCTGTCAGCTTGTGTGTGCTGTTTCTGTGTGTATAGCCGGTAATCAACAACACGCAGCTCCTCAAGGAGTTCTGCGTATTGAATGTTAGCCTCCCGGAGTTGTGTCAATTGTTCATTTGTCCCTGTAGCCTCCCCCTCCAGTGCGGCTAAGCTACCCTCTATCTCCGTAAGTCGTACTATGAGACCGAGTCGTACTCCTGCCTTAGTGCTAATTGCCACTCCCCTGATGACCGTTTTAAAGGCATCCCACTCCATCTGGCAAGAGCTTGCAGAACCCGCATTCTCTGAAAAGTAATGAGCAATCGCATGCGAAAGGGCATTGCGGAAGACCTGATCCTCCAGCAATGCAGGTTGTAGTTTCCAAGTCGGTATCGGAGTTGGAACCTTGCCCCACTGCAGAGTTAATGCCACCGGGTTATGGTCTGATAGGGTTTTCCCCATATGGAGCACCGAAGTAATGGACCCCATCAGGGCACCTGAACATAGGAACCGATCTATCCGAGTATGTAGTCTGTGTGGTGGTGAATAAAAGGAGTATTCCCTGTACCCTGGGTGCTTTGCCTGCCATGCGTCATGGAGTGCCCATCCCTCCGCCTATCCCCTAAGCGCCTCTGCTTGCTTCTTGCTTTCTGTGGCATGTAACGGGGGGTGAGACCTATCTAAGTCAACATCTAACACAGCATTAAAGTCGCCCCCTGTCACCCAAGGATATTCAGCCCAGTCTGTCAAGGCTGCGCTCAGTGTAGTTAGATATTTATCCTGGTCAATGTTTGGTGCGTATATACAGCCCATGACCACATGAGCCCCGTCCAAAAAGCCATGGAGTAACACATATCTACCGTTAATGTCTATTTTCTTCTCAAGGAGCTTGAAAGGGACATTATTTCTCAACCAAACCACCGCTCCCCTGGAGAAATCTGAGTATGTAGTAGCGAACAGTTGCCCCCTCCACTTTCTCTGTAACTTGGCTGCCTCATCAGTATTAAGGTGAGTTTCTTGCAAATAAGCTATAGCAACCTTCCGTCTATTAAGTTGCGCCAGGACCCGGTGTCTTTTATGGATTGAACCCATGCCCCTCATGTTCCAGGTGCAGTAGGTGTATTTATTATGTAATGCCATCGTGGTGCAGAAAGTGTAGTGTCCATGTGACATGTAGAAACCGAAACTCTATAAACATAAATTGCCCACGAGCCGAGCATGTGTCAACATAGAAATTCCCCAATACTAGGTTCCCCCACACAACATCAGAGGACCAAACTTGAAACAGAAGTCCAACATGGATTCCAAACAATAAATGCTTCATCGCAATCGCCTGGGGGGTGAAGGCCTGAACTGCGACAGTTCGTAGAAACAACGTATTGCCCATTCGAATAAGTCTTGGTTACATCAGCACACTTCCCTATAAAGCTTAGTTACACTAGACCCATAAAGCAGCCACCAACAGTAATACATATATTGCATAACCTCCGTATACTTTACCACTCCCGGGTGTCCCGGACCACAACATTAGAAGTCTCTGGCAACCTGAGCTGTAATCGAGGGGAACAGCGTTATGCTAGTTTCAGAGTCAGAGCGCAGTGTGTCTACATTCGATGAGTGCTCCGAGGTCGCCTCAGCCTGGGCATCACGAGCAGCCAAAGCTGCCGCTGGAAGGAGCGCATCCTTCTGGCTGTTCGTGACGTGGCTATGTTACTGCCATCTCCCGATCGGGGTAGTCCAGTCGTTCGTATCGGGGAGGCACGACGTAGTTGTCCCGATGGCAGTGAAGTCTGAGAAGTCTCTGGTGTAAAAGTTATTTCAAGCTAGTCCGCTGCTTCCTCCGGGTTTTCAAATAAATATGATTTTTTGCCGTAAACAACTTTCAGTCTAGCTGGGAAAAGCAGTGCATATTTCAAGTTGCGTTCGTGTAGATTCTTCTTGATTCCTAAAAAAGTAGCTGTAGCTTTCTGGACTGCTGGAGTAAAATCCGGGTAGAGAGAAATTGTCCTGTTCTCGAAACGCACGGGAGCATTCTCTCTGGCGGCCCGCAGGATCGTGTCGTGGTCCTTGTAATGTAGTATGCGTGCTATCAGCGGGCAGGGTGGTGCTCCCAGCTGAGGAGGTCTGGAAGGCACCCGGTGCGCCCTTTCCACACTGTACAAAGATGTTAGGCCCTCTGTCACCACATGGTCTCTCAGCCAGTCCTCAACAAACTGTGTGGGGTTGGATCCCTCGTTGCCCTCCGGTATACCAAGTATGCGAACGTTATTGCGGCGGGACCTCCCTTCCGCATCGTCCACTCTGTCCTGCAAGCTCTTCAGTTGACGTTGAAATTGTTCAAGTTGAGTCGAGTGCATAGTCTGCTGGGGTATGAGAACATCCAATGCCAGTTTATTCGATTTGACCTTGTCGGCAAGCTTTTTGTGGTCCGCCTGCAACAAGCTGAGATTGGTGGACATCGCACCCATGCGTGCCTCCAGCGCCGTTCGTGAGCCTCGTATTTCTTTCAAAATTAAGTCTAGTTTAGCATTGTGGAGATCTGTACCAGTGGGAGGTATCAAATCATTGTCCGAGGCATTGGAGGGGTCACTGCCAAATGTGAGCTGCATGTCGCCATCTGCAGCAGTTTCCGCCTGTTTGTTTTTGGTGCGTCCCATCACGCCACGGCGTCCGCCCGTCCGTCTCTGCTCCAGGATGGACACTTGGGGGGGCCTCTAGGGCACCACACATTGCAGGTTATACGCACAGGTAGGCTCAGATCCTTTGTGCCCACAAACTATGCCTATATACACAAGTCCCGCAGGTCACAGGTCTTCAGTCCCATCCATGCACTGGTTGTCCATTCCCCGAGTTCACTGTCGGGATGCTAGTCGCTGTACCACCAATTAGTAGCAGATCAAACCTGGCAATAAAAACTTCAGTGCACCTCCAATCCAATCCAGGGCGCTCCCCTATAGCCAAGGTAGACAGCGGGTGGAAAGCGTCACCATCTCCAGCACGTGTGGTCACCAATCATGGAGGGCAGGGGCGCAAATTTTCATAAGTGGGCCCTGCAGAAGCGCGTTGTTCAGCACAGTGAAGGTGAAGCGCATAAATTAGAATTAAAAGGCAGAGGCAGCATGTGTACAACACCGCAGTTCAACTTCATGCAGAGTGTGACCTTCTGCATGCAGCGGGGAGACAGCGATGCCCAGCGCAAGATCAGGGGCGTCCCCACACAGGCTCACATATCACTCCTTACATCGTATGCTCACCCCGGAATCATCAGCATATATCCCATGCAGGGGGGGGGGTAAAGCGCCCACAGTCCCCACACTTCGCAACGGCAAGGTCCTCAGCCAGTATACGTTCTCTCACCCGGGTGCCTCTCACTCTCATCCACACTTGAGTCGGTCACGGTCGGCCGCATCCGCCATCTTGCCTCCGGCGATCATTGGTGTTGCGCAGTAACTCAGGAAAACAAACGCTTGCCGCAGTCGCCTCTCTAATCACCACCGACCAGGAGCGGCGTCCTTGGTCCACACGCCGATGTTGCCAGAAGTGCTGGAAGCACGGTAGGAGTTGCGATTCCTATCGGGGCTGCCGTACAGCATACGCGGCTCCGCCCTTCGTCGTTCCCCGGCACCGGCCGTCCAAAAGCCGCACAGATTTGGGCAGGTTCCACCGGGTCTTAGGCGCCCAAAGCACAGCCACTGGGTCCAGAGGAGTTCCGCAGCCTCAGGATGGGTGACCCATCCTTGTAGGTCCAGTTAAACGTAGGATATTCAGCTAAGTGTCAGGGTGGGGAACGGTCAAACTTCCTCTACACATCGAGTCTGCCATGCCACTTCTCAACTTCTGCAAGAAACTGAAGACCTGGCATGTTTAGCTAGGAGCACCGCTGGGCCTTCACTCCTGCTCCAGCGCCTGGATACCCTAATGGGTGATAAGCTGCGCCATACAAATCCACACAACATAACATAACATGACATGACATGACATGACATAACATTAAGTCAAGATGGTAGAACCTTTCTGCGCCTGGAGGAGGCTGGCGGACCACCAAGGAATGTGTCTAGGGAAATGAGCAGTTCCATCCTCCTAAACCACACCAACTAGTTCTAGGACCAGCTTCCCCTCCCACTGGAAAAGAAGCAGTCTGGGTATTGTTGGCCCTGGGATCAAAGAGCATAGCTTTCCAGGTCTCACTTTACACTTAACTATGAATAGGCAGGCTTCACCCTTACCCCTTTCAGGTTAATACATTTCCTGAGAGAGGTTAAGTCACATGGCATACACCCCGGACTTCCTGTCAAAAGGCACAAGCCATTATTTCTGGTCTGGGAGCCATTTTCACACCTGATCAAGAGGATAGCACTGACAGGGAGGGCAGCTGCTGGTTGCCTAATGCTAGTAAGCCCCCTTGGGCTTCGGGCTGGCAAAGTCTTACTTTTTAAAATGTATTTGTTCTGTAGATTTAACAAAAATCAAACTTCATCACTAAATTGAATTTTTTATAAATATTTCAAACCATGATTGAATGGACTTAAGTTAATTCCAAACAAAAGGTTCCAAGAATAGTATCCTAATTTGATGTTAATTTGTTCACATCGAAACAACTGCAGACCTATACAGTGAAAATAGCTTTTCGGGGCTAGTCACTTTAGAAACATGCCAACCGTAAATTGTTGCTTGCTCCACTTTTAAATACTTCTTTGGGGGACTAAAAGGCCTACTGGATGGTGACTTACTAAATATTTAAAAGTAGATTTCCTACCTGGTAAAGCAAGTTATTTTGACAAGTTTACCTGCAGGTTTCAAAGTTTTGGTAGTCGGGCTACAAATATTCACCTGAAGCCATGTTCTCTTGGTCAGCCGAATGGATAACAATATGTGCTTCAGTCCACAGATGTCATTTAACTTCATGACATTGATGTAGTTCCTCCACCATATGCCATAGCCTGAGTGAAAAGTTAAATACGCCAATTGTGTTAGGGCGTAGAGCACAAACGTTGGGGACTGGTCAGCAGTGCCCCAATGTGCAGACTTACAAAACCACCAATACCAGTCAGCAAAAAATGAGAATGATCACTCAGAAAGAATGATTTTCTAGCAACCATGGGACAGATGTATCGAGCAGTTTTCTGGTCGCAAATGGCCCAATCCGCAGACTTCGGCAGTTCGCGACTGGATAAATGCTTTTTTGTATCAGGCCTAAATTGCGATTCAGTAACATGTTACCGAATCACAGTCTGAAATTGCGAATACATTCCGATATGGTATTAGGAAGGGGCGTGTTTAGGGCGTCCCTTCTTAATACCGAATCGCAGTGGTAGGTGCCGTCGCTAAACATTTGCATTTTACCACCTACTTTAGATAGGTGGTAACCCATTCACAAATGGAAAGGGGTCCTCGAGGGATCCTGTTTCCCATTAAGGAAAACGGGCTGCATTTAAAAAGAAAATTATTACTTTATTTAAAAGCAATCACAGACATGTTGGTCTGCTGACCCCTGCCGCCCACCATCTCGGTGATTTTAGCGATTCCTAATGGGTCGTAAATTGCGACCTATCTGATTAATATTCATGATGCAGGTCCATTTGCGACCCAGTAGGAATCGCTATATGAGTTTCAGACATTAGGAATAGCGATTTCCTAATTTCGAATCGAGGAGAATTGCAATTAGATAATCGTTATTCCCAATATTGACACATCTGGCCCCATATCTTTCGCCACCTACTGACATACACATGAAGGCTGAACAAGGCAACTTTAAATGAGTGTTAATAATAAACTCGTAGTATGAAGGATGTTTCATTTATGTTATTTTAATGAAGCTATATTCTTAATGCAGCATGCTAGGACATTTATTTTGTTTTAGAGTGTTGTAGAAACTCACCATGGAAATTAATGTTGCATTATTCGATTGAGTCGGGTTCTGTATTTTTTTCACCATAGAAACACGTAACATGCCATCCGTGAAAAGCATGGGAAACAACATTTCTAATTCTTGAATTATGTATCTATTTATTGCAATAATCTTCCGTTGTACAGTATACTCCGAGGCAGATTCGCTAGGAAGCACTGGTGTCCCAGGAAATGGTGAAACTGACATATTGCGCTTGTGTCTGCACATAACATACATGGTTTACTGATTATTATTAATAATTACAGGGGGTGCAAAATGTGTCTGTTGCAAAATTCCCATGGAAATGTTTGTGATTCACACTAATAATTTTGATCCCTGCGGGGAAGTGCCCATGGACCAGACCCATGAGAAAAACCCTGCACAATTACAATGGAAAAGAGTACAGCGAAAATGAAGAAGTATTCCTTTGTAAGGACATAGTGGAAACATTAAAAAAACTTTTTCAAGTGTGCCTCTGTATACTTTCTTATTCCAGGTCGTGACCATAAGAACTATGCGAAATGGGCTCTATTACTAGAGAATTATTGGTGCTGCAGAATTTATATGCAGAGCCTATATTTCCTTTACAGAACGACTATGCAGATCGTCAATATGAGCCAAATGCATAGTGTCAATATACAGGGGCAGCCGGCATGGCTAGCGGGTGGAGCGGGGAGTGTCGCGGAGGGGAGGGGCGAATAAAAAAAAAATTAAAAAAAAGAAACTTGTCTTTCCGCAGGGTCCCGCGTCTTCTGTGCTCCTGCTCTCCTGTCTCCGCTTCAGGACCAGGAAGCAGGCAGCCAGGCTCCCTCCCCTAAACATGTTTACATTTGTATTGCAGAGGTGATCGGGGCACCTTCTATTTATAGGTACGTTTTATTTACATACAACGTGCAACGATCACCTCTGCAAGACAAATTTAATTTATCAGCATATTGATTTGGGTTAAACCTGGTGAGAAGTATGCTTAGTGACTAGGAGAGATTTAAAACTTTAAATGGAGCAGTGGTATTAAATAAAAAATATATATATTCTTACCATGCTTCGATCTGATCCTCAGCCTTGCGCTGGCAGGAAAAGATGTGCATGCTGGGTAATAGCATCCCAGCTAATCCAAACACTGCTGTTATGCTGCTTGTAAAACCAAACAGCATAAGAGCAGTGCCTGGATTGGTTGGGTCAGAGAAACACAACGCTCACTCAGAGATCAATGGGCCTGTGGCGAAGCTCTTCCTGCTCCCAGGTAAGTTGATCATGGAAGCCTGAACTGTGCATATCAGGTTGGTCACGGTGAAAACAACAGCCAATCTCACATGTGCAGTTCACTTTCTCAGCCTCCTTCAATCCTCACTAGAATTGCTCCTTAGACCCGCCTCTACACTACAGGAACCAAGTCCTAAGAGATATGTAGTCTGCCTGGCATGTAGCGTTCACAGTAGGGGCGCAATGTCCCCACACTCAAATGAATGAACCACCCCAGCCTTTTTCACAGTGTACTTGTGTAAACTTTTTGTTCCAAAGGGATTTGATCACCACTGCCTTTGCACTACTTTGGGTTGTGTGAGTGCCAAAGGTAGAGTAAATTTAGGCCTTAGTTTAAAGTATAATTGAATGACCAATCAATTACACTTTAGACTCGAAGAAAGTATTTTTAATTTTCTTGCGTCATTGTTTTTGAAATTAGCTTATTGCAAACAATGAACCATTAAACCATATGCACATAACAGTAAAACAAGCATAAAATCACAAACACAGAAAATAAAATTCATCAACACAAGCAATTCATATGTTTAGTCTCCTACATCAATATATAGGAGGAGTACCATTGTTTGTACAGATTAGATATCCATTGATAGGCTCTTCTACCTCTGTGAGCTAAACATGAAGAATTGCATTTAGTTCTGCCACGGTGGCCCGAGAGATGTCTGCACAGTTAATACAGTCTGAACCTCATGCAACAGATGTGGAGCTCATCCATCTTACATCATGTGCACCAGACATACATCTCCCTGCCTTCCTTTCTACTGGTATATCTTCTGATCAAGACACACATGACTCATGATATTCCCATCAGTTCAGCATTCTGCAGCCAAGTAGAATGATTGCATCCTTCTCTATTTCTCAGTACAATCTGCTTTGAATAGGTCAGCGGACCAGTCTATATTTCTGACAAATAATTGTATTCGGTGTCTCCAAACATTTTTCAGAGCAGAAAGAACTCAGCTGTCTATTTCCATAACTTCATCAATCCTTTCACTATGCACAATGGGCCAGGTGAGATTTCCTTTTAGTGTAAATCTAAGCCACAGGTTTCTATTTGCAATTAGACCCTTCGTATTGTTTCGAGCTCCGCTGATGACAATGAAGTAGCTCAGGTCCAATAATGGCTGGTATGGAGCTTCTGCTACCATGCTCCAATGCATGTCTTTCAGGTTTTCAAATTTATTTTACAACTTTTTATGATTAGTGGCGGAATGATCTAATAGAATTATAGAACTTTTCTTTCATTCTTTACTGGTTGTTAAAGTCCCTCTCCTTCATTATAGGCCTTCACCTGCAACTCTGGCCTACAACTTACAAAGAGGGCTATTAATACCAAATGGGAAAGCCCACAGCAGGGGGCTAAAAAGCTACAACTGCATAACTTACTAGAGGATGTTCTCCTTCTGATGAGGTGATTTTCGACCTCCCAGTCTTAGGTGGTTCCCCCAAACCTTTTATCTTCCTCCTCCATTTTTGCTGTTCTTGTTTCTGCTGGTCATAGGACTTTCTGAGACTCCTCTCACTGGCCAATATTTTCTCCTCCAGGTCCAGCTTCTCCTCCCTTTTAAGCTTGGCCATCTGTATCCTGAACTCCCTCTTTGCCTTCCTGTCTGCCAACTCCCCTGGGGACAGGCCATGTGAGGATATACTCCTTCCTGCTCTGGCAGGGAGTTCCAGCTCAGAAGACGGGTCATCCTCTTCCACTGAAGGCTATGTTTCAGGGTTGATAATCAGGTCCTGATCCTTCTCATCCATATCATCGCAATCATCCTGCTCCTTTGTGGATGTTAGTGACCTCCCACCAGGCCCTCAGACCTTTCTGTAACTCAAACCTCTTGGTACCCTTCTTTGAGGGGAGTTCTTTCTCCTTGCAGAACTATTTAACGATCCACACAGTGATGTTGACAGCACCTGAGGTGGGTGCTTCTGAGCCGACCAGGAAGCACACTGCTGCCCTGAGTGAATGGCCTGAGCTTGCTGGATAGTAAGTTGAGCATGGGCCCACCAGGAAGGAATTCTGTAAAGCGCAGAAAGAGTGCCCCACTCTAGAGGGCTAGAGGCGGTAAGCTGAAGCCCAAGCAGCAGGTAATACCTCTGTAGATCACTGTTTCTATTGGCAAAATTGCCTCTTTTACAGTGAGCTTAAGGTTCCTGGACTTGGGGAAGCCCATGTGCTAGCAGTCCCTTAGTGTTACAGGACCTTCCTACTGGAGTTGGCATATGATATCCCCGTGGCAGGACATCTGGGGCAAGACCTGACCTTCGCCAGGCTTGTTGTTCACTTTTATTGGCCCCAGATCAAGACAGCCTTGGATGCCTTCTGTAGGTCCTGTCCCACCTGCCAAGCCAGTGGGAAGTCAGCAAAAAAGCTCAAGACCCCCCTGGCTCCATTATCTGTCATTGGCACTCCCATTGAGAGGGTAGGTGTTGATATTGTTTGTCCCTTAGACCCCAAGAAAGCTTTAGGCAACAGGTTCATTCTGGTCTTGGTGAACTACGTCACCCGCTACCTAGAGGCCATCCCGAATTAACCAGTGATTGCACCTACGGTGGCCAGGGCCCTCATAGAGATTTTTACTTGTGTGGGGTTCCCCAAATTGGTAGAGTCTGACAGAGGCACCAGCTTCATGTCAGCATACATGAAGTCCATGTGGGATGAGTGTGGAGGGACCTACGAGTTCTCTATACCCTATCACACCCAAACAAACAGGCTTGTGGAGAGATTCTTGAAGGAATGATAATGGGCCTACCTGAGCCCATGAGGCAAAAGTGGGATGTCCTCCTGCCATGCCTACTATTTGTCTACAGGCAGGTACCACAGAACGGGTTGGGTGTTGCCCATTTGAGCTCTTCAACCAGGTCAGAAGGTGTGGGTTATTGAACCTGTGGAGCCTAAAACTCTCCAGGACCTCTGGACAGGCCCATTTGAGGTAAATGAGCGGAATGGGGAGTTCAACTACCTGGGGGATCTCAAAACCCCTAGAAACTTCTTAAGGGTGCTCCACACAAACTACTTCAAACCCCACTTTTAAAGGTCTGAAGTTAATATTCTCCTGGTGACAGATGATGCGGTGAAAGAGGAGAGTGAGCCTCTCCCTTACCACCTGTCTGCCCAAGAGCACAATGGGGCAGTAGAGCGCGTTAACCTCTCCCCTACTCTGACCTCAGAGCAGCAGAGTGACTTTTGCCAGTTGTTGGGACAGTTTTCCTGTCTGTTCTCCGTCTCCCCTTGGCTTACACACTTGTGTACCCATGACATAGATATTGGAGACAGTAAGACTGTCAGAAGCACCATATACAGGCTGTCAGATAAGGTGAGGGCCAGTAGCAAAGAGGAAGTCTCCAAGATGCTGGCATTAGGGATGATTGAGCCCACAGACAGTCTCTGGTCCAGCCCTCTGATACTGGTATCCAAAGCTACCCCACTGAGTACCACTCCAAAACTTAGGTTCTGTGTAGACTACCGAGGACTCAATTCAGTCACGAAGACTGATGCTCACCCTTTGCACCAAGCTGATGAGCTCATACACAGGCTAGGTGCTGCCAAGTTACTCAGTACCTTTAATCTTACAACCTGGTACTGGCAAGTTGCTCTGACTGAGGAGCAAAGGAGGAGTCTGTATTTTCCATCACAGAAGGCCACTTCCTGTTTAGGGTAATGCCCTTTGGCTTAAAGAATGCCCCTGACACCTTTCAGAGGTTGGTCAACAGGGTCCTAGCAGGGAAGGAGGCATTCTGTGCCACCGACCTAAACAACATAGCTGTCTTCAGCTCCAACTGAAGGAACACCTCTGCCACCTCCAGGAGGTGCTTCAGGCCCTGCAGGAGGCGGCCCTGACAATTGCTGGGATCTTGTCATTGAAGAAGCAGAGACCATACCTGTTTGGAAGTCACTACCTGGTTTAGACAGACCACAGGCACCTCAGATAGTTAATGCAAATAAAGGGTGAAAATCCCAAACTGTTGAGGTGGTTCATCTCCTTACAGGGAATGAACTTTATGGTGGAATACGGTCCTGGATCAGACTATGCTAATGTTGATAGCCTATCCAGGTTATTCTGCCTTGCTGATGAGAACTCACAAGAGTTTGGGTATTTCTCCCCACTTTCAGCTGGAGGAAGGCACATGTTAGACCTGTCAGCCGTTGGTTGCTCTTCCCCCAAACTGTTTGCCTTCCTATTCCATTTTTTTCTGATCTACTTTTTGCTGGCCTTAGGACTCTGTGCACTCTTAAATTATTGTTTCACTACTCCAAGGCCTACCTCTCCATTAGGATAATATTGGAGTTGCCTCATTACATTTAATAAGCCGTAACTTCTAAATAGGATCAGGTACCCAGATCATGTTTGTTGTCTCTAGAATTGCAATGGAAAATTCTCTCTTATGGTAACGTTGGATTTTAAATGACAATTTTGAAAATGCCACTTTTAGAACGTTGAATTAATAGCATTAGTATCTGGCTGTAATAGGTTGGAAAAACTTATTTTAAGAAAACCAAGTTAAATAAATGTATAACCTTGGTCTGTGTATTATTTTCACATTCAACTCTACAAATATTACTACATTCATTTTCTGTAGTCTGAGATATGTCCTACAGAACATCTCTCCCCTTTTTCAATAAAACCCTTTTTTGGTAGAAAAGAATAACAAATATGTTCAACAAAGGTGAAAAACATTAATTAATCAACATACAAACACTTGTGACAATGAAGAAAATGTAAGAAAAATTAATTTAAAAAAAATTAACCATCACTAAAAGATTACAAATATTCACAACATAATAGAGTTGGTTTGAACCAGCACAATTCAGTGCAATGACAATATCAGTCTTACAGGATTTTGGAATACTAGAAGTGATTGTCACAGATGGTGGAAATATTGTGACCCTCTTGGAACAGGCTAAGGGGTTATTGCAAACATGATCAGGTGTGGGATGGATGTTTTGAATTTATTTTCCACTAGCCGTCATCAAATATTACCTGCTGATGCCCTAGCCTTTGTCGTCTACGTGTTTCGAACCCCTATGATTTATGGGTTCTCATCAGGACCAAGACTGGACGTTTTCTGTGAAATAAACAATGTATCCATTAAATTAGCTAATATCCACCTCCATTTGTGTTCAGTTTTATTTGTGACATCCAAGAAAGTTTCTAGGCAGCTATTTTTAGCGCCAGCACTAGAGAAAACACAGGGATGCGCTATATTCTTATAAATACGGAGCATCCCTGCGTTTTGGAAATGATGCAAAGTTGCCGCAGTACATATGCCCCTGAATAACAAAGCTCAGTGCAGTTCTGTGTTCTCCTGCATTGTAGCTGGTCTCAGGCCTGTCATTGTTGATGCATTGATTTGGCGTTCTTGAGAATAGAAAGGGTTCATAGACACAGACCAGCAGCAGGTGCGGTTTTCAGCCAGTGATTGGTTAGTACCATGCATGCAGAGTTGTTTCAACTTTCCCCAATTCCAGTGTCATGCAGTCACTGCTCGAAGAACTACAAGCAAGGTTAAAAAGTACTGTATGAGACTGCAACAGGACGTCTGCACTTCTCGGCATGGAGTCAGCTGTCATTAAAGATGGCGGACTCCACAGGTCAGGCGTCCTCTGTCCTCCACAAAGTCACCGCCGCCCATTAACTTCCAACTCAGAGAAGCCCCATTGTGAGCTACAGGGATTTGATGAAAAGTGCATCACTTTGCAGCTCCCGCTTTCAAAGCTCGTCCATTATCAGTAACTACACCACCTGCTGTGTTGAAAATGTGCTCTAAAGAGTTTGCTGGACAGGTCGCCTGATTCAAAGTCCGCTCAGTGAGTGATGACTGAACCTCGGCCTCCTCTGCCCGGCAGGTGACAGGCGCAGCCTTCACACCTTGCGATGGTTCGAGCAGATAGCTGCCTGCAATAATTGATACACATCTGTATGATTGCATTGCACAGTCCGCTACTGTGGGAGTTGCCCGTGGAAATTGTGAGAGCAAAACCTGCCAGCGGGGAGCGAATTCTACCCGAAGCCAGACCTGGGAACCCCAGACAGTACCAGTGACTTCTTAGATTCAGAAAAACGAACAAAAAATATGCACTTTTCTCTACTCAGTTAGTACATGTATTAAAGTCTGGTATTGATCAATTTATTTGTTTTTGGTGAGCACCTACAACTAAGCACTGCTCATTTGGAAAGAAAGTTGGCTCATCATGTTAACGCTCGCCGCTAACGTCTGTAGTGATCTGCAGGCCTCGAGTTTGAATTCCTGCAAAGACAACCTTTCATCCTTCCAAAGCCGGTACATTGAGAACGAACTGAGAAGGAATAAATTAGAAAGTGCTAGTAGCTAGTATTTACATATATTATAAAAAGCAGAAGTGGGGTATAACACGCTGTATAAAAGGTTTTTATGAATATTATGTATTTATTTATTTGAGAGTTTTATATAGCGCCAGCTACACCCAAAGGAATCACAGCGCTTTACAACAGTAACTGTTCACATTAAAGATTAGAAGTCTATACAGAGCATCTGAGTCTTTGCTTTACAACCGTAAATATTCACACATGAGTATGAAAATGTGTCCACTTACGAGAGTATAAACATGCCCACAACAGCACTGATAAACACCACTACCACGCATAACATCCAACATACACCCACACTCCAGATAGGTCCACCACCACTGCAGTGGCTGCCTCAGAACGGGGGTGGTGAGGCCAAGGGTTTGGATGAAAAATAAATAAAATAAACGCCGTGGCACACCTCTCCTCTGTCCTCAAAGTGATAATAGTCTTGTTATTATCATTTTATTTTAATTTTTTTGCACTGCTCATAGTGCAGTGGGGCAACGCTCCTCCGCCTTATTGGAGGAGCCACCACTGGCTGCAAGTGAAATAATCCAGATAGCTCACAAGCATCTTGGAAAGACTAATGCCACACCTAGCAAACTTACAACACATCTGATTATCAATTACAAAACATAAAACATAGGGGGATAGTCACAAGGAACTATCACCAAGTTAACGGCACTTTATCGCAGCCAAAGTTGCGATAAACTTATCGCCCCAATCACAAACTGGTGTGAACAGCCCACAGCACCAGTTTATCCGCGATAGCAGCCGCAAATACATCGCCACAGATGACCCCCGCAACTATCGCTAATGAGATGCAGAGTAGGCGTTCCCGTGCCAAAAGCCACAACAACACCACTCCACAACATTCACAACTACCAGCCAGAACTGCGATAAGAACACAAAACAGGCGATAAGGCGTGTTAGCAGCAGGAAAATAACACCTGCTCTGACCTGGTGCAAAGTCGTACCACAGCCTGCACCACAAAAGGGAGCCCAGCCCAGCCCAGACCCACACCTGATGAACAACAGCTGCACCCGGGCAACTGAACATGCAGCCCGGAGGGCCGAAAGGGCAACAAAACCCGCCGCCACCACCCCCAGGACACCCCTCCCCGGCCCGACCAAAGACATGGCACATCAGCTACACCTAAACATGTACAAAATAATCCGCTTGATGTCGCACAATCACAACTGGTGACATGCATGTGTCGTCACAAAAAAGAACATCACACATTCACTTTCGAAGCAACAAATGAAACTTTATTAAAATGAATTTTTAAACAAAAAGATCCATCTCTTTAGTGAAAAAGAGGAAATTCAAAACCTGGGTTTGAAGAGACGGGGATAATTGAGTGTAGGTGTCCCACAATGGTTGGACATACACAGAGTTGTTTAAATACCCCTCACACACCAAGAATGACCCATGGTGTCATGCTTCATCATAGGGGTCTTCCCGCCCCGCTGCGGGACGGGGCGTGCTACGACCTACGAGTACGTGGGAGCACTGATGATAAAGTGCTATGTGTAGTGCAATGGGAGGGTCTGAGGGAAATGTGGATGTGAGATTAAAAAGGACCTGGCCCCTAGGACAAACAAACTTTAATAAGTCAGAGGGGGCTGGTACTAGTAAAAAGGTGGTGCGGAGACTTCCTACTCAATGTGTGGTTTACTCCTAGTATGTTGTCAACATGTTTCGATGCAAGGCATCTTCATCAGGACAGGGTTAAGATCCCTCCTATGTGAAAACTCATGTACTTATGAAAATACTATCAACATAAGTGAAGAAATGCAATTTGATCATGCGAAAATATACAGTACCTAATGGTATGCGTATCTATTCTGTAAAGGAAAAGAAAAAGTACTCGTTTAGTTGCCCAGGAAATATAATCATTATACCTGCAAACATAAGAAGTGTGCCACAAATGTGACAAAAACGTGATAGTTTTAGCCATAATTCTTAATTGTTGCAGAAGAAAGTGCGGTGACCTGTAAAGAAATAGAGACATACACGACACTACAAACAGATAACAGAAAACACACACTCTATGAAATACGTGGACTATACTCTTAATCAGAGATAGACCCAGTGGTATTGAATACATACCTTAGTGTACGTGAGGTGTTGCCTCATGAACCTTAGGACGGGTGGGAAAACAATAAGGAGCCTCAATGCTGAAAAAAGAATGGAAAAGGAGAAATGGCTGTTATCTCCTGACTACTCGTTGAGAAATGCCGGGACCGGTATCCTCAAGCGGCTAAGCCGTACTCACGTATCCTTAAACAGCCAATCGCTTAATGTGCATCCATCCCGGGGTTCCGTCGATATGTGGAGAAGAGCCTACAGTGCCCAGTTTAAGTACAGCCAACTCTTGTCGAATTACGGGAAAAGTCGCTGCACCTGGTGTACTACAAAAACTTCTGGTTAAGGATAGACGGAAGACTAGACCTAATCGAGTGAGAAGATATTGTCAACCGGAAGTGAGGACCCGGTGTGGGTCTACGGAATGGTATTTCCTGTGTACACATAACCACTCGCATACCATTAGGTACTGTATATTTTCGCATGATCAAATTGCATTTCTTCACTTATGTTGATAGTATTTTCATAAGTACATGAGTTTTCACATAGGAGGGATCTTAACCCTGTCCTGATGAAGATGCCTTGCATCGAAACATGTTGACAACATACTAGGAGTAAACCACACATTGAGTAGGAAGTCTCCGCACCACCTTTTTACTAGTACCAGCCCCCTCTGACTTATTAAAGTTTTTTTGTCCTAGGGGCCAAGTCCTTTTTAATCTCACATCCACATTTCCCTCAGACCCTCCCATTGCACTACACATAGCACTTTATCATCAGTGCTCCCACGTACTCGTAGGTCGTAGCACGCCCCGTCCCGCAGCAGGGCGGGAAGACCTCTATGATGAAGCATGACACCATGGGTCATTCTTGGTGTGTGAGGGGTATTTAAACAACTCTGTGTATGTCCAACCATTGTGGGACACCTACACTCATTTATCCCCGTCTCTTTAAACCCAGGTTTTGAATTTCCTCTTTTTCACTAAAGAGATGGATCTTTTTGTTTAAAAATTAATTGAAAGTGGAGGACGCATCCATCTCTGGAGCCCATGTAGGGCCTTCCCTCTACACTCCCTAATCTTGTTATTATTAGCTATTTCGACAGCGTACAGCTGTGGGAGTTCCCCTTCCACTTGTGGGATACAAAGCCAGTGTGCTTTCTTTCACTATTTTTAGAAAACACTCTCTCACAGATTACACTGTAGAACACACACTCGCACCCACCACTAATTACCTTAAGTCTCATTTTCACACTCACATTTCCAGCCATTTACAACAATGGCTGAGTCTGCGGGCCTTACATTTGATGACGAGGAGGTCGACAGGATCCTGGCAGCCCTCAATCCTTTTGAGGGTCCGAGCAACACAGATCCTGGGCTTAATAGTTCCGACTGGGATGAATTGACTAACCTAAGGAGAACGCAGATCAAGACAGCACTGCATGGTCTTCTGATGACAGAATACCTTAGGGCCAATACAGCGCCTAGAGGTTTGATAGTCCGTAATGAACCGTTTATCTTCCAGCACGACAAGACCTTTAAAAGAGATTGGTCCCTTATATCATGGCACTGCACAAGGGACTGGCTAGTCTTAATTATCAAGACAGCCACGCGCCTCACTCAGGAATTGAAGATTGACATACAGAAGATCGAGGTTCAACTGACGAGCTATCAATCAACCACTGTCCTAAAAAAAACACTTGAAGAATTAAACCAAGAGATGAGTGAATATGAAATCTCATTGAAACAAAGCAAGTATAAAAAATTGAAGAAGGACACTGCAGCCTTCAGCCATGAACGAGTATACCCCTATATTAGGGATGATTATATCCAACGAAAAGCAGGCAGTGACCAGGACACAGACAGCGATCTCTCAGATACAGCATCCAACGATTCCTATTCCAGTAGAAACAGCGGTTCAAGAAATCAGAGGGGAAGAGGCCAACAACAGAGACCTTACAGACCGAGAGGCAGGGGATGGGGTGGCTATCTAGGTCCACCACTATACACCCAATATCCCTTTGGACCTCCACCTATGGGAGTACCCTTTCAACATTGGAATCCCGCCCCACAAGACTACAACTATTATGGCCCACCCCCTTTTTTAGGGATGCGTTCAGGACCACCACGAGGAAGAAACTGGAGGGGCAATCAGGTCCATTGGAGCAGCGACCAAGAGGATCCAACGAGAGTATC
The DNA here is from genome assembly GCF_964204655.1 of Triturus cristatus. Lineage (NCBI taxonomy): Eukaryota > Metazoa > Chordata > Amphibia > Caudata > Salamandridae > Triturus > Triturus cristatus. The sequence continues at coordinate 221,786,850 of NC_140594.1, read as the reverse complement.
AACACGGAGTATGACAGCAGCGTCGAACCAACCATCGACCAGTCGAAAGGACAACTAGTGGTTAATCTTTCAACCATTACCCTAACCCACCATCAAACGGCAGCTCTGGAGAAAGGATTGGGTTTCGTCCCCACCAACAAAGTTGATAAATTCAAAATCTGTCTGGAAATTAAAGAGTTTATGCGTAAACTTAAACTCAAAATCTTTTTTTCTGATCAAATTACAACCCCCACCCAGTCATCCGATACGGGATTGAGATCAAAATCCACATTTACCCCTGTGGACTCTACTTTACCCATCGAACTGCTCACTTTCGAGAAAGCAGTTATGGAGGATATTAACAACGTACTCCAGAAGGACTATAAGACGTTCCAGAATGTGACTAGAGCAGAGAAAGAAGCTCTACAACAACTAGCCAACAACATGGATATCACCATCAAGCCAGCCGATAAAGGCGGAGCCACGGTCATACAGACAACCACTAACTATGATAATGAGTGCAAGAGACTACTGGGTGATCAGAGGAACTATGAAATCTTGAATGATGACCCCACCGAAAGTATTCGGGTTCGCATAATGGGGATGGTGGAAGAGGCCACTGCACATGATTGGATCACTAGAAAAGAGGCTGACTTCCTAGTACAGAAGGCACCCAGAACTCCCTACTTCTACACGATCCCAAAAATCCACAAAAACCTGGACCATCCGCCTGGACGCTCTATTGTATCTGGGATCGGTTCGATATTAGAGCCTTTGTCGAAATTTGCGGATGCATTTCTTCGACCACTAGTCCAAGGCACGGATACTTATTTGAAAGATACAAAAGCAGTCTTACAACTCCTTGAAGGTTTAACGTTTGATCCTGCAAAACACCTGCTAATTGGATTGGATGTGGAGAGCCTCTATACTAGTCTACCGCATGATGACACCTTGGATATCATTGAGGAGGTTCTTTTTTCTACAACATGGAACTATCACACTCCCCGCAACCTAGTAATGGAATGCATTACCCTGGCCCTTAAGAATTTTTTTTTTCTGTACCAAGATGTGCACTACCTTCAAAAACACGGTACCAGCATGGGTAGTACCTTTGCGCCGAGCCTAGCAGGATTATATGTTCATCATCTGGAGTCCCAGAAGATACTTAACCCACATAACCCGTTTCATCAGAACATCATTTTGTGGAAACGTTACATTGATGACGTTTTAGTGATTTGGTAAGGGGACTCTGATTCAGTTATCACCTTCATGAATTGGTTGAATGAACAAAATGCCTTTCTTAAGTTCACGCATACATCATCTAACAGCAACCTAGTATTCCTAGACCTCAACATCTATGCAGATGAAGGCAGATTGAAATCCAGCACACACTTCAAACCAACCGCCAAGAACTGCCTATTGCTATATGATAGTTTCCACCCTAGGCACCTTCGCGACAATCTCCCCTATGGCCAGTTCCTGCGTTTACGGAGGAATTGTTCAGAATTGACGGACTTCAAGGCCCAGGCTAAAGATCTGGAGAAGAAATTGCTAGATCGGCACTATCCAGAGTCAATTGTCAAGAAAGGATTCAAGAGAGCGAGGAACAACAATAGGGATTCTCTTTTAGAGAACCGAATACCACAGGAATGTGGTAAATAAAAATAAATATTACCGGACTGAATTTCATGCGGAATCTTAAAATAAAGTAAAATAGCTCAAAATAACAAGAGGCAGAATCCGTGGTATAAGAGGTTTTCTAATGGGCTTTATTCCATTCAAAATGGCCGACTCGAGTCGCGGTCCTCAGGTTCCGTCACCACGAGGGTTCAGGAAGTGAAGTACAATAATTCATTAACAGACATGTATTTTTATAATAAGTGCATTACAATGAAACGAATGTAGAAGGCGTAACATTTGATAAGAAAAGTGACAAAACAGTGACATAATCGAAACTAGGCGTAATAAGGAATAAAAGAAACATGATTGGTTAGAATTATCAGACATAGGTGGATCTATAAGATAATACTTGGCATAGATGCGCGCGCGGCAGCATGACGTGTAATTGACGTGCAACTAGGGGGTGAAGGGGACTTGACATTTAGCTCTACATGTGGAGACGAGAAGTCTGGGGTCAAGTCAACCTAATCCCAAATCATATCTAACATCCTATGTTTAAAGAACTATGTTATCCACAAGGAAGAACTCTCGGACAGAATCTATTCTATACTGACTGTGTGCGTGTACAAGCGTCTAAGTGTCTATATGAGATGCGAGGGATAGAAAACTTTCCATGGCAACAGGGCTATGAATCACTTGCAGGAGGACGGAAAGGCTGAGTCCTTTGCTTGTGAGCTAAAGGAAATGTTTACCTAAATCACTGGACAGGAATGCATCGGCTGAAGAGTAAAATAGATAATTCGAAGGTGAAATACAACTTCTTGGCAGACAGGCGAAAACTGGCCGAGGCAGTCACCGTTAGCTGCACAGGGAGTAGGACAAAGTTCATGGATACAGATGCGAGCTCAAGCTGAAGCTGTCAAAGACAGAGAGCAGGGAAAGGCTTTGAGGACAGAATCGGGCCTACTTGCCTGAACTGTAAAAATGAAGTAACTTAGCCATATAAAGTCGGTGGCTTTTCATACTTAGGAATCGAATATCCAGCCCATTGATGGCGGATCTGACAGAGAACATGTCGACGGTAGACACACATATGTTTGCGTCTTAGAAACTGGAACTGGAGGGAACATACATGTACTTGTAACATGCATATAGAACCGTTGGGGTCCAAGATAGGGGACATAACTGATCAGGAAAATCCACATTTCCACATTCCCTCCTTGTCCCCTTCTTGCCCTTCACGAGACATCAATCTTCATCATTCCATTGATTTGCTCATGGAGCATCATTTCTTCTTCCTTCTTCTTCCGGTATTTTGAACGAAAACCTTGATGTGGAATACACGATGTGGCACACAGACCACAAATCGCTGGTCCACATTGTAGGCATAAACAACAACTGAAGAGCATAAGAAGGCCAATACCTAGGAAGGATAGAACTCTCCATCCCCAGGCTGATATCACACTCCAAAACCACCCGGACCACGTCCAAGTGCCTGGATTCTCGTGTATCTGGCTTACAATCTTATGAAGGCGTGTTATAGCTTTATATACAGATGGCGAATTTTCTGGTATGAATATGCAGCAGCTGGATCCGATGACCCTGCAAGCTCCGCCCCTATCGGCCAGGATGACGTCAAGGACAAGACGATTCTGGAGAACAACAATTCTCATCACTGATTGTTCCTCTGTCAGATTGCCTAGGGCGGCTATAGTCTCGTTTACTACAGCTTCAAGAGTCTTGGTGAGTCTGCGTATCAGCTTACTATTTGATATTGTACCTATATAGGGAAAGATACCTTTATTGAAATCTACATACTTGTCCCATGCTGTTTCAGTATAATCGACAACTGGGAGATCTCTTTGCTCTCTATTGTGTACTAAATGAACATTTCGATAATAATCAGGGGGAGCTAGGAAAACAGGTGGCAAAAGGAATGCTATGTAACAGGTACCATCCCAATCTAGAGGCAGACGCATATATGCCGTCTGACCACATATAAAGTAAGAATGGCGAGAAGCTCTAAATGAAGATTTACCTTGATCACTATATTCTACTGTAGTAACGCATTGGCTATGGCCCATGTGTATGGAACCAACTTTTCTTACACATAATTCACCCTTAACTGGAAATACTGACATAATGGGCAGAATTAGTTCAACTTCGGATTTGACATTCAAAATCATAAGATTAGGCGTAAAATTACCTAATTTATACACTTCATTTTCTAAATCAGTTCCTGTTCTACTGGGGTGACCCTCCTTATTAGGGTGACAGACTTTGAATAAAACTAGATTCAGATTTCCCCATATCCAATGTTGTTGATAAACTGCTGTGTCTGGGTCTATGGAATTTAATAAACTAAACCATGCTCCACAGGAGCCATTGTGTGTGAACGGATGTGGAAAGAAAGGCAGAACTCCTTTGTTATTCTGATAGGGAGGGAGTCGGCCACACACCCAACAATTGGTGGCATTACTAGTCTGATGGGAATGATGTAACATACTAATGAATGTGTTATTACGCAGCGCAAGTCTATAAGATAATTCATGTGGCGGTAGGTCACTAAAAGAGTGTTCATCAGTTATATTGAAAACACGTTTAGAATCAGGATAATACATATGCAACAATATACTTGCAGTAACTATTAAAAACTCAAGAAAAACAAAATTAATAAAGTCACAATACAGTGGCTACGCAGTGATTTACAATACGCCTGTCGTTTCAACATTTCTCGGGTATTTTCTCTACTCAGGTCCAAGGGATACATGTCGGAGACAATTCAACCGCTTCACCTTGGAGAGGACTTAAACAATCAAATTGCTCGACTGTTTGGGCCTAAGCTTTAATTTATAGCACTGAGAGTCATTCTTTTCAACAAAAGGAAGTTTTGAATCAGTCTGTGAGGGAGTGCAGGGCACAGTGTCTATATCTGAAGGTAGTCCATGGAATTTTTTGACGTGACTTGAATGAATCCACCCTTTACGTCCCTCGATCTTCACGGCTGTTCTTGTGGTCAACAGGACCAACTTCGGTGCTTTCCACCTGGGCTCCAATTGACTTTTCCTGTCGAAATTTCTCACAAAGACAAGATTACCCGGAACAATGTCATGGGGTTTCGCCTCAGTGTTGTCGGGAAAGGCTGCAGCTACCTGTGAACGAGAAGATTGTAGTGCAGACATCAAGGAAGCCAAGTAATCTGTCAGCATGTTACAGTCAATGTCAGTTATTTTGCGTGGTATAGGCGTCCCCCACATATTCGGTGGTCTACAAAAGATCACCTCATACGGGGATAGCCCTGTTCTAGAGTGTGCTACCATTCTCATATAAAAGAGTGCAACTGGTAATGCTACTATCCAGTCGACACCTTTCTCTCTACATATTTTGGACAGTCTGATTTTCAGTGTCTGGTTATGTCTTTCTACGAGACCTGCTGCCTCGGGGTGTCGGACACAGTGGAATTTCCACTGATATCCCAACAAGAGTGAGACATGTTTCATTAATTCGGATGAGAAAGGCTGACCGTTATCTGAATATACAACACGTGGTAAACCGTACCGTGGGAAGAATTCTCGAACTAGCTGCTTGGCAGTAGTCGGGGCAGTGTAATCTGATACGGGATACGCCTCTGTCCAACGGGAGAGAGCGCAGACAACTACGAGGACATATTTGAATCCTCGACAACGTTCCATCTGAATATAATCCATCTGGAGGACTTCAAAAGGATGGTCAGGAGGCTGAAATCCACCCTGCTCTACGGGAACACTCTTTCCTGGATTAAACTGACAACATATCATACAGGTACGAACTTTTTGTTTAGCTGCTGCTCGTAAATGTTTGTTGAACCAAATGTGCTGAATGCTGTCTAGCATAGCCTTCTCTCCTAAATGTGCTGGACTGTGAACTGTAGCTATAATGGCTTGAACCATGGAATCAGGGAGAAACCATACAGATTTCTCCTTTGTCATCCACCCTTGATCTGTCTGGATCCCTCCTAGTTCAGTCCACTTCTTTATTTCTTCTGCTGTGGCATGTGTCTGTATGTCAATTACATCAAGTGCGGGATCCTTAATTGTCATACACTGTGTTGGTGTCTGAACTATTGGCTTTGTCATGTCTAATGTGCGATTCTGAGCAGTCTGTTTAGCTGTTCTGTCAGCTAAATCATTGCCTTGAGAAATGGTATCAGTAACCTTCGTGTGTGCTTTACATTTCATAATCGATATAGCAGTGGGTAGATGTATTGCGTCTAACAAAGCATGAATGAGGGGTCCGTGCTGAATGTGGGCACCATGGGACGTTAAATAACCTCTCTCTCGCCACAGCACGCCGAAGTCGTGTACAACTCCGAATGCATAACGTGAGTCAGTGTATACATTAACTTTCTTATTTGTGGCTTGAATACAGGCTTGCGTTAGAGCAATGAGTTCTGCTGCTTGGGCTGACAAAGTATCTATACAATTTGTTTCAATAACTTCAGTGTCTGTTGTGACTGCATACGCGGCCACTAAATCTCCTGTACTTGCTCTCATGCATGATCCGTCTACATACAACGTCAGGTCTGGATCTAACAATGGAACGTCTGTCAAGTCTTGTCTAGGTTTCGTCTTTATTTCAATGATTTTAACACAATCATGAGCTAGTGGGTCTGTTCCAATTACAGGTAATAGTGTAGCAGGATTCAATGTATTACACCGTCGGATCTCTATGTGTGGTTGAAACAATGTCAGTTCATAACCGGTAAGTCTTGCTATGGTCAAGTGTTGTGTTTGTGTTCGGTTCACAAGAACCTCTACTGCATGTGGTACTTGAACTGTCAATGGGTGTCCTAATACTATGGCATCGCTTTGTCTGATTGCTAAAGCTGTCGCTGCCACTGATTTCAGGCATGCAGGCAAAGCCTGAGCTACGGGATCTAATGTACTGGAAAAATAAGCACATGGCTTGCATGATCCTGCTTGATCCTGAGTGAGTACTGACAAGGCAGTACCTTCGCGTTCTGTAACAAAGAGTGTAAAATGTTTGCTATAACATGGCGTTGCTAAAACAGGTGCTTGACATAAAGCTTCCTTTAGGCTTTCAAAAGCTTGTGTATGTTCCTGAGTCCAAGGGAGAACAGTCGATGTGGCTGCCTCCTGTGTGGTTAACTGAATAAGTGGTTTTGCTAGAAATGCGTACTGAGGGATCCACTGCCTACAATATGAAGTGAGGCCTATGAAAGCTCGCACCTCCTTTTGTGTCTGGGGTATTGACATGTTAGCAATTAACTGAATGCGATCTGGTGTAAGCTGCCTTCCCTCCTTGGACAGCGAGTGACCAAGATAAATAACTCGCTGAACACAGAATTGCAGCTTAGAAGGGGACACCTTGTGCCCCTTGTCGGCTAGGAAATGTAAAACTGTCAGAGAAGCTTTTTCACATTCTGACTCGCTTCTTGCGGTGATCAGCAGATCATCGACATATTGAAGCAGTGCAGTATTGACTGGCATGTGGATACTGTCAAGTTCTCTTTTCAGTGCTTGGCTGTAGATGCTGGGGCTTTCTGTAAATCCTTGGGGAGCGCGTGAGAATTTAAAACTGCGCCCATTTAAACTGAATCCGAACAAGTATTGGCTTTCCGGATCTATTGGGACGCTGAAAAAGGCATTCTTGAGATCGATTACAGTAAAGAATGTTGCTTCGGAATCAATTGCTGTCAACAATGATGATATATCAGGGACCACAGGGAATTGTGGTACAATACACTTGTTTAGTTCACGCAAATCAATAACCAATCGGTATACTGGCGGAGCAGTAGGATCAGTTCGTTTAAGAATCGGAATTATCGGTGAATTACATACATTGGAGTCTGTTTCTACAACTACTCCCTGGGCAATTAGCTCATCAATGATTTTTAACAAAGCCACTACAGCATCATGCGGTAACTTGTATTGTCGCATTCGTGGTAGTACCACTCCTGCTTTCAATGTAACTCGATAGGGTGTAATGTTCATGCAGCCAACATCCGTAGGGCCTTGTGCCCATAGATGTACTGGTAAAGTCTGTAGTCGGGGATCCATGTCTCTAGACACATAGTGACCTTTAAAATCACGTAAAAACAACCTTACTCCTTCCGGAGAACAACATATTATGGCTCCTAGTGCTTTCAGAGTCTTAATTCCTAACAGATTTTCTGGGCATGATTTAGTAAGCAATAAATCTGTAGTTCGTGTCAAAGGTCCTAACGTAAGTGGTAGAGGCTGTGATACTTCATTAACAATAGGTTTTCCTGAAAAACCAAGGGAAACATTTTGAGAGCCTGAGAGGGGTGCCCCTGGAACTTCACTACGTTTTATGGTTGTTCGACTTGCCCCTGTATCGAGTAAGAATTTTCTATCTTGACCTAATAATTCACTATGTACATAAGGTCCTTCTTGATCTACAGGAATCTCGATAAGCGGTAAGTCGACTTCCCTCTCTAGGCTGGTTCATGCGTAGCGCTGATACTCAGGGTATTCATACTGTGCAGTCTGATACATTTGTCGTGTTGTGGTTTGTGTGGCAGTAGCAGGCAACGGTGGTGCAGCTGGCACAAACTGTATGGGTTGCTGTGAGGCTGGCATAGACTGTTGCTGAACTGGCATGGACTGTCCATGCTGCATAGCTCCTTGTTCATTCTGATCTTGTCTAACTAATCGTGGTCTCTCTTCTGATATATTCTGACTCCATCTTGTAAGAATAAGCATTGCATTCGGGTCTACCCCCGGACGATCTTGATTTCTGATTACACAGTTTATGAGGAAACGTAACAGTTCCCCCTGTATCTCTACTTTCTGGAATTCCATAGCTCTGTTAATACATCCTGGATCTCGTCCTGTTTGAACAAAATGATATATGTTATCTAGATGCGTAGTCATCCCTGGTAACCTTGCTAAATATTCTGCGGCTCGCCTGATACGTAATGATGCCAGGACCATTTCGTCCTCTTTACCAACCACTGGGTCATATCTACAATTTACAAGGAGTTCTTTAAGCGTACGTTCACTTACGAATTTAGGTGTACGTGAATGCGCTGACTCTTGAAAGACAAGTTTATTTATTCTAGGTGGTGTAAAAGTACTGCTAGCACCTCCCGTGGCCCTATCTGGGGCGTCGGGTGTGAATGGGTTCGTTGAACGTGACACAGCAACTATGGGTGTCGATACCTCTGTAGAGTCGACTGCGGAGACAGATGCGGAAACAGATGTGCTTGCCGAAGCTTGTATCGGGACTTGCTGTTGCACGGGGACAGATACCTGATCCTGACGTTGGACCCCTCCGCCAGACGGTCTATGTGGTGTGGCGTTAGCATACTCGGGAGCTGCATCGTCTAGATATGAGGAAAGAAAAACATCTTCTGCGGTTCTGGGATGCCCCTTTGGATGTACCTTAATTGGAAATAATGGGGGTGGCAAGTCTTTTGGTATCTCTGGAGCAGCCTTAGGTAGTCCTTCGGCTAGAAGGGGATACATACCATTCATAAGAGCATTTCTTTGTCTATTCACTTGTTCTGATTTCACTCGGATACCTTCCTCAATTAATAGATTTTCTTGAACTTTATTTGAACTTTCTTTACTCCTCTCTTCTTGTCTACGTGCTTTTTCTGTTCGTCTATGAGATTCTTTACGCCATAACTCAACAGCGTCTTTCTGTGACTGTCTGACCTTTCTTTTCCATAACTCTTCCTCCACTTTCATGATGCACTCTGCATCCCAGGTTCCCGCTATGGGCCACCTTTGACTTTCCGGTAATCCTTTGGTATAATCTACCCATAGATCAAGAAACAATATGGCATCTAAGCCATGTTTATGGTACATGAAATGCCCTGGAGTATCCCTAGGAGGAATAGGAACTGCTTCTTCAAGCACCCCTTTTCTGGTAGTAATCTGTCTTAACTTCGAGAAGAGCGGCATATTTACAACTGATCTGATACTTACTCTTGAACTTGCTTAATACGAGAAACACAATAATGAACAGTGAACAATGAACAGTCATTCATACCACAATATGCAAGACATTTCTGAATACTTTAAACTTTAAACATTAAACATTATAACAATGGTCGACAATGATGACAGTCTGCCTAACTAATCACCACGCTGAATTCTTGACAATAACTGAATACTTCGGAATACTTGATATACTGCTAAACAGTACATATACACTGCTAAACAGTGCAGACCGGATTTGTGTACCCAAATCCGTCTTGACCGGCACAACCTATGTGCGCGTCAACACGCCTCCCCGGCGATGGTACTCACCGAGTAGCTCCTTGAAACGGAAGGCCTCAGAGAATGGACAGGACTCGATAACTGCGGACATCGGACCCTCTGGACGTCGGGATTTCGGAAAACCTGGTGGGCCTCTGTATACCTCGGATCTTGCTCTCTCAGCTAGGCTCTGGTCGGGATACTTCGCACTTCTCACCGCCTCGTCTGGGTTGATCGCAGCCTCAGTCGCCCCCGCTTGACCGGAGGGAGCTTACAGGAAATCCTGCTGGTACGCGTTTTATGGTCCGTCCAGCTGTGGCAGGAGACCGGGCCTGCAACGCACCGCCGGCGCGTGAGATGAGAAAGTGTCCCTGTTCGGGCGCCATTATGTGGTAAATAAAAATAAATATTACCGGACTGAATTTCATGCGGAATCTTAAAATAAAGTAAAATAGCTCAAAATAACAAGAGGCAGAATCCGTGGTATAAGAGGTTTTCTAATGGGCTTTATTCCATTCAAAATGGCCGACTCGAGTCGCGGTCCTCAGGTTCCGTCACCACGAGGGTTCAGGAAGTGAAGTACAATAATTCATTAACAGACATGTATTTTTATAATAAGTGCATTACAATGAAACGAATGTAGAAGGCGTAACATTTGATAAGAAAAGTGACAAAACAGTGACATAATCGAAACTAGGCGTAATAAGGAATAAAAGAAACATGATTGGTTAGAATTATCAGACATAGGTGGATCTATAAGATAATACTTGGCATAGATGCGCGCGCGGCAGCATGACGTGTAATTGACGTGCAACTAGGGGGTGAAGGGGACTTGACATTTAGCTCTACATGTGGAGACGAGAAGTCTGGGGTCAAGTCAACCTAATCCCAAATCATATCTAACATCCTATGTTTAAAGAACTATGTTATCCACAAGGAAGAACTCTCGGACAGAATCTATTCTATACTGACTGTGTGCGTGTACAAGCGTCTAAGTGTCTATATGAGATGCGAGGGATAGAAAACTTTCCATGGCAACAGGGCTATGAATCACTTGCAGGAGGACGGAAAGGCTGAGTCCTTTGCTTGTGAGCTAAAGGAAATGTTTACCTAAATCACTGGACAGGAATGCATCGGCTGAAGAGTAAAATAGATAATTCGAAGGTGAAATACAACTTCTTGGCAGACAGGCGAAAACTGGCCGAGGCAGTCACCGTTAGCTGCACAGGGAGTAGGACAAAGTTCATGGATACAGATGCGAGCTCAAGCTGAAGCTGTCAAAGACAGAGAGCAGGGAAAGGCTTTGAGGACAGAATCGGGCCTACTTGCCTGAACTGTAAAAATGAAGTAACTTAGCCATATAAAGTCGGTGGCTTTTCATACTTAGGAATCGAATATCCAGCCCATTGATGGCGGATCTGACAGAGAACATGTCGACGGTAGACACACATATGTTTGCGTCTTAGAAACTGGAACTGGAGGGAACATACATGTACTTGTAACATGCATATAGAACCGTTGGGGTCCAAGATAGGGGACATAACTGATCAGGAAAATCCACATTTCCACAGGAAGAAGAAACCAGACCTATCTGTGTCACAACCTACAACACGCATTCGAACCAAGTATCCAAGGTTATTAATAAGAATTGGAAAATTCTGAATTGTGGAGGCCTCAACCTACCTAAACCCATGTTCTCCCACAAGAGGGGCAGAAATTTAAAAGACATTTTGGTTCACACCAGACCACGTAAACTACCTACCCAACAGATCACAAGAAGCATCCAACCACCTGTCAAAGGACACCATCCATGCGGTATGTGCAGTACTTGCACCCTAACCGAAAAGAGTACAAACATCACCTTCGCCAACGGCACAGTCTGGGAACAGAGAAGATTCACCAATTGCATCAGTAAAAATGTTGTATATCTTATCACCTGCCCCTGTAAGATGGAATATGTGGGCATGACTACCAGACAAGTGAAAATTCGAATGGGCGAACACAAGAGTAATATTCGCTGCAAGAAAAGTACGACCAAGATGGCAACACATTTCCTGACTGAGAACCATGGGGTCAATGACCTCAGATGGACGGTCATAGAACAACTACAGACCGAGCATGGACTCTTTGAAAAAGAACAACGTTGGGTGTTCCGTCTGGGCACACATGTGATGGGTCTGAATGATGACATACCATGGTCACAGTTGACTTAGTACCATATCTCTAGCCTCTCTTTGTCACCCCCGTTTATGTATGACCTACCAAATCAGAAGTGGCAACTCCATTCGGGGATAACTTTCAGAACTACTGCCATCATAGGAACTACCGTTTTTTGACACTTGTACCATCATTTGAAACCATCCCCTTAAGCCTCCGTACTAATCTTTGTCAGAATAATTTTTCTTTCAATTTTAGTATAGGACACTGTGGGCTTTCAATATTACTAACTACTTATTAGCCCCCAAGCATGACCACACCGTCCCTGCCCCTCCCCACTGGGATATCTCTCCCTAACTGTCATTATTGCCCGCATTCACTGTCTCGACTTGTTAGCCCTCAAGTATGACTACACCGCCCCTTCCTTCACTGGGATATCTCTCTCTAACTGTCATTATTGCCCGCATTCACGCTCCACTAATAGCGCTGCCACTGTGCCTCCTTACGATCGTGGTACGCAAGAGATGCCTCTAAATTTCTCTCACTGTCATTTTAGCCCGCATTTCACTATCCGCCCATAAGGATGGCAGTCACCATACTCTCTTTTAATGGCGGGACGTCAGTGATACATTTAAGTCTTTGTAAACCTCTATTCTAATATTTCGCAATAACGAGTGGTTATGTGTACACAGGAAATAGCATTCCGTAGACCCACACCGGGTCCTCACTTCCGGTTGACAATATCTTCTCACTCGATTAGGTCTAGTCTTCCGTCTATCCTGAACCAGAAGTTTTTGTAGTACACCAGGTGCAGCGACTTTTCCCGTAATTCGACAAGAGTTGGCTGTACTTAAACTGGGCACTGTAGGCTCCTCTCCACATATCGACGGAACCCCGGGATGGATGCACATTAAGCGATTGGCTGTTTAAGGATACGTGAGTACGGCTTAGCCGCTTGAGGATATCGGTCCCGGCATTTCTCAACGAGTAGTCAGGAGATAACAGCCATTTCTCCTTTTCCATTCTTTTTTCAGCATTGAGGCTCCTTATTGTTTTCCCACCCGTCCTAAGGTTCATGAGGCAACACCTCACGTACACTTAAGTATGTATTCAATACCACTGGGTCTATCTCTGATTAAGAGTATAGTCCACGTATTTCATAGAGTGTGTGTTTTCTGTTATCTGTTTGTAGTGTCGTGTATGTCTCTATTTCTTTACAGGTCACCGCACTTTCTTCTGCAACAATTAAGAATTATGGCTAAAACTATCACGTTTTTGTCACATTTGTGGCACACTTCTTATGTTTGCAGGTATAATGATTATATTTCCTGGGCAACTAAACGAGTACTTTTTCTTTTCCTTTACAGAATAGATACGCATACCATTAGGTACTGTATATTTTCGCATGATCAAATTGCATTTCTTCACTTATGTTGATAGTATTTTCATAAGTACATGAGTTTTCACATAGGAGGGATCTTAACCCTGTCCTGATGAAGATGCCTTGCATCGAAACATGTTGACAACATACTAGGAGTAAACCACACATTGAGTAGGAAGTCTCCGCACCACCTTTTTACTAGTACCAGCCCCCTCTGACTTATTAAAGTTTTTTTGTCCTAGGGGCCAAGTCCTTTTTAATCTCACATCCACATTTCCCTCAGACCCTCCCATTGCACTACACATAGCACTTTATCATCAGTGCTCCCACGTACTCGTAGGTCGTAGCACGCCCCGTCCCGCAGCAGGGCGGGAAGACCTCTATGATGAAGCATGACACCATGGGTCATTCTTGGTGTGTGAGGGGTATTTAAACAACTCTGTGTATGTCCAACCATTGTGGGACACCTACACTCATTTATCCCCGTCTCTTTAAACCCAGGTTTTGAATTTCCTCTTTTTCACTAAAGAGATGGATCTTTTTGTTTAAAAATTAATTGAAAGTGGAGGACGCATCCATCTCTGGAGCCCATGTAGGGCCTTCCCTCTACACTCCCTAATCTTGTTATTATTAGCTATTTCGACAGCGTACAGCTGTGGGAGTTCCCCTTCCACTTGTGGGATACAAAGCCAGTGTGCTTTCTTTCACTATTTTTAGAAAACACTCTCTCACAGATTACACTGTAGAACACACACTCGCACCCACCACTAATTACCTTAAGTCTCATTTTCACACTCACATTTCCAGCCATTTACAACAATGGCTGAGTCTGCGGGCCTTACATTTGATGACGAGGAGGTCGACAGGATCCTGGCAGCCCTCAATCCTTTTGAGGGTCCGAGCAACACAGATCCTGGGCTTAATAGTTCCGACTGGGATGAATTGACTAACCTAAGGAGAACGCAGATCAAGACAGCACTGCATGGTCTTCTGATGACAGAATACCTTAGGGCCAATACAGCGCCTAGAGGTTTGATAGTCCGTAATGAACCGTTTATCTTCCAGCACGACAAGACCTTTAAAAGAGATTGGTCCCTTATATCATGGCACTGCACAAGGGACTGGCTAGTCTTAATTATCAAGACAGCCACGCGCCTCACTCAGGAATTGAAGATTGACATACAGAAGATCGAGGTTCAACTGACGAGCTATCAATCAACCACTGTCCTAAAAAAAACACTTGAAGAATTAAACCAAGAGATGAGTGAATATGAAATCTCATTGAAACAAAGCAAGTATAAAAAATTGAAGAAGGACACTGCAGCCTTCAGCCATGAACGAGTATACCCCTATATTAGGGATGATTATATCCAACGAAAAGCAGGCAGTGACCAGGACACAGACAGCGATCTCTCAGATACAGCATCCAACGATTCCTATTCCAGTAGAAACAGCGGTTCAAGAAATCAGAGGGGAAGAGGCCAACAACAGAGACCTTACAGACCGAGAGGCAGGGGATGGGGTGGCTATCTAGGTCCACCACTATACACCCAATATCCCTTTGGACCTCCACCTATGGGAGTACCCTTTCAACATTGGAATCCCGCCCCACAAGACTACAACTATTATGGCCCACCCCCTTTTTTAGGGATGCGTTCAGGACCACCACGAGGAAGAAACTGGAGGGGCAATCAGGTCCATTGGAGCAGCGACCAAGAGGATCCAACGAGAGTATCAACACGGAGTATGACAGCAGCGTCGAACCAACCATCGACCAGTCGAAAGGACAACTAGTGGTTAATCTTTCAACCATTACCCTAACCCACCATCAAACGGCAGCTCTGGAGAAAGGATTGGGTTTCGTCCCCACCAACAAAGTTGATAAATTCAAAATCTGTCTGGAAATTAAAGAGTTTATGCGTAAACTTAAACTCAAAATCTTTTTTTCTGATCAAATTACAACCCCCACCCAGTCATCCGATACGGGATTGAGATCAAAATCCACATTTACCCCTGTGGACTCTACTTTACCCATCGAACTGCTCACTTTCGAGAAAGCAGTTATGGAGGATATTAACAACGTACTCCAGAAGGACTATAAGACGTTCCAGAATGTGACTAGAGCAGAGAAAGAAGCTCTACAACAACTAGCCAACAACATGGATATCACCATCAAGCCAGCCGATAAAGGCGGAGCCACGGTCATACAGACAACCACTAACTATGATAATGAGTGCAAGAGACTACTGGGTGATCAGAGGAACTATGAAATCTTGAATGATGACCCCACCGAAAGTATTCGGGTTCGCATAATGGGGATGGTGGAAGAGGCCACTGCACATGATTGGATCACTAGAAAAGAGGCTGACTTCCTAGTACAGAAGGCACCCAGAACTCCCTACTTCTACACGATCCCAAAAATCCACAAAAACCTGGACCATCCGCCTGGACGCTCTATTGTATCTGGGATCGGTTCGATATTAGAGCCTTTGTCGAAATTTGCGGATGCATTTCTTCGACCACTAGTCCAAGGCACGGATACTTATTTGAAAGATACAAAAGCAGTCTTACAACTCCTTGAAGGTTTAACGTTTGATCCTGCAAAACACCTGCTAATTGGATTGGATGTGGAGAGCCTCTATACTAGTCTACCGCATGATGACACCTTGGATATCATTGAGGAGGTTCTTTTTTCTACAACATGGAACTATCACACTCCCCGCAACCTAGTAATGGAATGCATTACCCTGGCCCTTAAGAATTTTTTTTTTCTGTACCAAGATGTGCACTACCTTCAAAAACACGGTACCAGCATGGGTAGTACCTTTGCGCCGAGCCTAGCAGGATTATATGTTCATCATCTGGAGTCCCAGAAGATACTTAACCCACATAACCCGTTTCATCAGAACATCATTTTGTGGAAACGTTACATTGATGACGTTTTAGTGATTTGGTAAGGGGACTCTGATTCAGTTATCACCTTCATGAATTGGTTGAATGAACAAAATGCCTTTCTTAAGTTCACGCATACATCATCTAACAGCAACCTAGTATTCCTAGACCTCAACATCTATGCAGATGAAGGCAGATTGAAATCCAGCACACACTTCAAACCAACCGCCAAGAACTGCCTATTGCTATATGATAGTTTCCACCCTAGGCACCTTCGCGACAATCTCCCCTATGGCCAGTTCCTGCGTTTACGGAGGAATTGTTCAGAATTGACGGACTTCAAGGCCCAGGCTAAAGATCTGGAGAAGAAATTGCTAGATCGGCACTATCCAGAGTCAATTGTCAAGAAAGGATTCAAGAGAGCGAGGAACAACAATAGGGATTCTCTTTTAGAGAACCGAATACCACAGGAAGAAGAAACCAGACCTATCTGTGTCACAACCTACAACACGCATTCGAACCAAGTATCCAAGGTTATTAATAAGAATTGGAAAATTCTGAATTGTGGAGGCCTCAACCTACCTAAACCCATGTTCTCCCACAAGAGGGGCAGAAATTTAAAAGACATTTTGGTTCACACCAGACCACGTAAACTACCTACCCAACAGATCACAAGAAGCATCCAACCACCTGTCAAAGGACACCATCCATGCGGTATGTGCAGTACTTGCACCCTAACCGAAAAGAGTACAAACATCACCTTCGCCAACGGCACAGTCTGGGAACAGAGAAGATTCACCAATTGCATCAGTAAAAATGTTGTATATCTTATCACCTGCCCCTGTAAGATGGAATATGTGGGCATGACTACCAGACAAGTGAAAATTCGAATGGGCGAACACAAGAGTAATATTCGCTGCAAGAAAAGTACGACCAAGATGGCAACACATTTCCTGACTGAGAACCATGGGGTCAATGACCTCAGATGGACGGTCATAGAACAACTACAGACCGAGCATGGACTCTTTGAAAAAGAACAACGTTGGGTGTTCCGTCTGGGCACACATGTGATGGGTCTGAATGATGACATACCATGGTCACAGTTGACTTAGTACCATATCTCTAGCCTCTCTTTGTCACCCCCGTTTATGTATGACCTACCAAATCAGAAGTGGCAACTCCATTCGGGGATAACTTTCAGAACTACTGCCATCATAGGAACTACCGTTTTTTGACACTTGTACCATCATTTGAAACCATCCCCTTAAGCCTCCGTACTAATCTTTGTCAGAATAATTTTTCTTTCAATTTTAGTATAGGACACTGTGGGCTTTCAATATTACTAACTACTTATTAGCCCCCAAGCATGACCACACCGTCCCTGCCCCTCCCCACTGGGATATCTCTCCCTAACTGTCATTATTGCCCGCATTCACTGTCTCGACTTGTTAGCCCTCAAGTATGACTACACCGCCCCTTCCTTCACTGGGATATCTCTCTCTAACTGTCATTATTGCCCGCATTCACGCTCCACTAATAGCGCTGCCACTGTGCCTCCTTACGATCGTGGTACGCAAGAGATGCCTCTAAATTTCTCTCACTGTCATTTTAGCCCGCATTTCACTATCCGCCCATAAGGATGGCAGTCACCATACTCTCTTTTAATGGCGGGACGTCAGTGATACATTTAAGTCTTTGTAAACCTCTATTCTAATATTTCGCAATAACGAGTGGTTATGTGTACACAGGAAATAGCATTCCGTAGACCCACACCGGGTCCTCACTTCCGGTTGACAATATCTTCTCACTCGATTAGGTCTAGTCTTCCGTCTATCCTGAACCAGAAGTTTTTGTAGTACACCAGGTGCAGCGACTTTTCCCGTAATTCGACAAGAGTTGGCTGTACTTAAACTGGGCACTGTAGGCTCCTCTCCACATATCGACGGAACCCCGGGATGGATGCACATTAAGCGATTGGCTGTTTAAGGATACGTGAGTACGGCTTAGCCGCTTGAGGATATCGGTCCCGGCATTTCTCAACGAGTAGTCAGGAGATAACAGCCATTTCTCCTTTTCCATTCTTTTTTCAGCATTGAGGCTCCTTATTGTTTTCCCACCCGTCCTAAGGTTCATGAGGCAACACCTCACGTACACTTAAGTATGTATTCAATACCACTGGGTCTATCTCTGATTAAGAGTATAGTCCACGTATTTCATAGAGTGTGTGTTTTCTGTTATCTGTTTGTAGTGTCGTGTATGTCTCTATTTCTTTACAGGTCACCGCACTTTCTTCTGCAACAATTAAGAATTATGGCTAAAACTATCACGTTTTTGTCACATTTGTGGCACACTTCTTATGTTTGCAGGTATAATGATTATATTTCCTGGGCAACTAAACGAGTACTTTTTCTTTTCCTTTACAGAATAGATACGCATACCATTAGGTACTGTATATTTTCGCATGATCAAATTGCATTTCTTCACTTATGTTGATAGTATTTTCATAAGTACATGAGTTTTCACATAGGAGGGATCTTAACCCTGTCCTGATGAAGATGCCTTGCATCGAAACATGTTGACAACATACTAGGAGTAAACCACACATTGAGTAGGAAGTCTCCGCACCACCTTTTTACTAGTACCAGCCCCCTCTGACTTATTAAAGTTTTTTTGTCCTAGGGGCCAAGTCCTTTTTAATCTCACATCCACATTTCCCTCAGACCCTCCCATTGCACTACACATAGCACTTTATCATCAGTGCTCCCACGTACTCGTAGTTCATAGCACGCCCCGTCCCGCAGCGGGGCGGGAAGACCCCTATGATGAAGCATGACACCATGGGTCATTCTTGGTGTGTGAGGGGTATTTAAACAACTCTGTGTATGTCCAACCATTGTGGGACACCTACACTCATTTATCCCCGTCTCTTTAAACCCAGGTTTTGAATTTCCTCTTTTTCACTAAAGAGATGGATCTTTTTGTTTAAAAATTAATTGAAAGTGGAGGACGCATCCATCTCTGGAGCCCATGTAGGGCCTTCCCTCTACACTCTCTAATTTTGTTATTATTATCTATTTCGACAGCGTACAGCTGTGGGAGTTCCCCTTCCCCTTGTGGGATACAAAGCCAGTGTGCTTTCTTTCACTATTTTTAGAAAACACTCTCTCACAGATTACACTGTAGAACACACACTCGCACCCACCACTAATTACCTTAAGTCTCATTTTCACACTCACATTTCCAGCCATTTACAACAATGGCTGAGTCTGCGGGCCTTACATTTGATGACGAGGAGGTCGACAGGATCCTGGCAGCCCTCAATCCTTTTGAGGGTCTGAGCAACACAGATCCTGGGCTTAAAAGTTCCGACTGGGATGAATTGACTAACCTAAGGAGAACGCAGATCAAGACAGCACTGCATGGTCTTCTGATGACAGAATACCTTAGGGCCAATACAGCGCTTAGAGGTTTGATAGTCCGTAACGAACCGTTTATCTTCCAGCACGACAAGACCTTTAAAAGAGATTGGTCCCTTATATCATGGCACTGCACAAGGGACTGGCTAGTCTTAATTATCAAGACAGCCACGCGCCTCACTCAGGAATTGAAGATTGACATACAGAAGATCGAGGTTCAACTGAAGAGCTATCAATCAACCACTGTCCTAAAAAAACGACTTAAAGAATTAAACCAAGAGATGAGTGAATACGAAATCTCATTGAAACAAAGCAAGTATAAAAAATTGAAGAAGGACACTGCAGCCTTCAGCCATGAACGAGTATACCCCTATATTAGGGATGATTATATCCAACGAAAAGCAGGCAGTGACCAGGACACAGACAGCGATCTCTCAGATACAGCATCCAACGATTCCTATTCCAGTAGAAACAGCGGTTCAAGAAATCAGAGGGGAAGAGGCCAACAATAGAGACCTTACAGACCGAGAGGCAGGGGATGGGGTGGCTATCAAGGTCCACCACTATACACCCAATATCCCTTTGGACCTCCACCTCTGGGAGTAACCTTTCAACATTGGAAACCCGCCCCACAAGACTACAACTATTATGGCCCACCCCCTTTTTTAGGGATGCGTTCAGGACCCCCACGAGGAAGAAACCGGAGGGGCAATCAGGTCCATTGGAGCAGCGACCAAGAGGATCCAACGAGAGTATCAACATGGAGTATGACAGCAGCGTCGAACCAACCATCGACCAGTCGAAAGGACAACTAGTGGTTAATCTTTCAACCATTACCCTAACCCACCATCAAACGGCAGCTCTGGAGAAAGGATTGGGTTTCGTCCCCACCAACAAAGTTGATAAATTCAAACTCTGTCTGGAAATTAAAGAGTTTATGCGTAAACTTAAACTCAAAATCTTTTTTTCTGATCAAATTACAACCCCCACCCAGTCATCCGATACGGGATTGAGATCAAAATCCACATTTACCCCTGTGGACTCTACTTTACCCATCAAACTGCTAACTTTCGAGAAAGCAGTTATGGAGGATATTAACAACGTACTCCAGAAGGACTATAAGACGTTCCAGAATGTGACTAGAGCAGAGAAAGAAGCTCTACAACAACTAGCCAACAACATGGATATCACCATCAAGCCAGCCGATAAAGGCGGAGCCACGGTCATACAGACAACCACTGACTATGATAATGAGTGCAAGAGACTACTGGGTGATCAGAGGAACTATGAAATCTTGAATGATGACCCCACCGAAAGTATTCGGGTTCGCATAATGGGGATGGTGGAAGAGGCCACTGCACATGATTGGATCACTAGAAAAGAGGCTGACTTCCTAGTACAGAAGGCACCCAGAACTCCCTACTTCTACACGATCCCAAAAATCCACAAAAACCTGGATCATCCGCCTGGACGCCCTATTGTATCTGGATCGGTTCGATATGAGAGCCTTTGTCGAAATTTGCGGATGCATTTCTTCGACCACTAGTCCAAGGTACGGATACTTATTTGAAAGATACAAAAGCAGTCTTACAACTCCTTGAAGGTTTAACGTTTGATCCTGCACAACACCTGCTAATTGGATTGGATGTGGAGAGCCTCCATACTAGTCTACCGCATGATGACACCTTGGATATCATTGAGGAGGTTCTTTTTTCTACAACATGGAACTATCACACTCCCCGCAACCTAGTAATGGAATGCATTACCCTGGCCCTTAAGAATTTTTTTTTTCTGTACCAAGATGTGCACTACCTTCAAAAACACGGTACCAGCATGGGTAGTACCTTTGTGCCGAGCCTAGCAGGATTATATGTTCATCATCTGGAGTCCCAGAAGATACTTAACCCACATAACCCGTTTCATCAGAACATCATTTTGTGGAAACGTTACATTAATGACGTTTTAGTGATTTGGAAAGGGGACTCTGATTCAGTTATCACCTTCATGAATTGGTTGAATGAACAAAATGCCTTTCTTAAGTTCACGCATACATCATCTAACAGCAACCTAGTATTCCTAGACCTCAACATCTATGCAGAGGAAGGCAGATTGAAATCCAGCACACACTTCAAACCAACGGCCAAGAACTGCCTATTGCTATATGATAGTTTCCACCCTAGGCACCTTCGCGACAATCTCCCCTATGGCCAGTTCCTGCATTTATGGAGGAATTGTTCAGAATTGACGGACTTCAAGGCCCAGGCTAAAGATCTGGAGAAGAAATTGCTAGATCGGCACTATCCAGAGTCAATTGTCAAGAAAGGATTCAAGAGAGCGAGGAACAACAATAGGGATTCTCTTTTAGAGAACCGAATACCACAGGAAGAAGAAACCAGACCTATCTGTGTCACAACCTACAACACGCATTCGAACCAAGTATCCAAGATTATTAATAAGAATTGGAAAATTCTGAATTGTGGAGGCCTCAACCTACCTAAACCCATGTTCTCCCACAAGAGGGGCAGAAATTTAAAAGACATTTTGGTTCACACCAGACCACGTAAACTACCTACCCAACAGATCACAAGAAGCATCCAACCACCTGTCAAAGGACACCATCCATGCGGTATGTGCAGTACTTGCACCCTAACCGAAAAGAGTACAAACATCACCTTCGCCAACGGCACAGTCTGGGAACAGAGAAGATTCACCAATTGCAACAGTAAAAATGTTGTATATCTTATCACCTGCCCCTGTAAGATGGAATATGTGGGTATGACTACCAGACAAGTGAAAATTCGAATGGGCGAACACAAGAGTAATATTCGCTGCAAGAAAAGTACGACCAAGATGGCAACACATTTCCTGACTGAGAACCATGGGGTCAATGACCTCAGATGGACGGTCATAGAACAACTACAGACCGAGCATGGACTCTTTGAAAAAGAACAACGTTGGGTGTTCCGTCTGGGCACACATGTGATGGGTCTGAATGATGACATACCATGGTCACAGTTGACTTAGTACCATATCTCTAGCCTCTCTTTGTCACCCCCGTTTATGTATGACCTACCAAATTAGAAGTGGCAACTCCATTCGGGGATAACTTTCAGAAATACTGCCATCATAGGAACTACCGTTTTTTGACACTTGTACCATCATTTGAAATCATCATCTTAAGCCTCCGTACTAATCTTTGTCAGAATAAGTTTTCTTTCAATTTTAGTATAGGACACTGTGGGCTTTCAATATTACTAACTACTTATTAGCCCCAAGCATGACCACACCGTCCCTGCCCCTCCCCACTGGGATATCTCTCCCTAACTGTCATTATTGCCCGCATTCACTCATTCGACTTGTTAGCCCTCAAGTATGACTACACCTCCCCTTCCTTCACTGGGTTATCTCTCTCTAACTGTCATTATTGCCCGCATTCACGCTCCACTAATAGCGCTGCCACTGTGCCTCCTTACGATCGTGGTACGCAAGAGATGCCTCTAAATTTCTCTCACTGTCATTTGAGCCCGCATTTCACTATCCGCCCATAAGGATGGCAGTCACCGTACTCTCTTTTAATGGCGGGACGTCAGTGATACTTTTAAGTCTTTGTAAACCTCTATTCTAATATTTCGCAATAACGAGTGGTTATGTGTACACAGGAAATACTATTCCGTAGACCCACACCGGGTCCTCACTTCCGGTTGACAATATCTTCTCACTCGATTAGGTCTAGTCTTCCTTCTATCCTGAACCGGAAGTTTTTGTAGTACACCAGGTGCAGCGACTTTTCCCGTAACTCGACAAGAGTTGGCTGTACTTAAACTGGGCACTGTAGGCTCTTCTCCACATATCGACGGAACCTCGGGATGGATGCACATTAAGCGATTGGCTGTTTAAGGATACGTGAGTACGGCTTAGCCGCTTGAGGATACCGGTCCCGGCATTTCTCAACGAGTAGTCAGGAGATAACAGCCATTTCTCCTTTTCCATTCTTTTTTCAGCATTGAGGCTCCTTATTGTTTTCCCACCCGTCCTAAGGTTCATGAGGCAACACCTCACGTACACTTAAGTATGTATTCAATACCACTGGGTCTATCTCTGATTAAGAGTATAGTCCACGTATTTCATAGAGTGTGTGTTTTCTGTTATCTGTTTGTAGTGTCGTGTATGTCTCTATTTCTTTACAGGTCACCGCACTTTCTTCTGCAACAATTAAGAATTATGGCTAAAACTATCACGTTTCTGTCACATTTGTGGCACACTTCTTATGTTTGCAGGTATAATGATTATATTTCCTGGGCAACTAAACGAGTACTTTTTCTTTTCCTTTACAGAATAGATACGCATACCATTAGGTACTGTATATTTTCACATGATCAAATTGCATTTCTTCACCTATGTTGATAGTATTTTCATAAGTACATGAGTTTTCACATAGGAGGGATCTTAACCCTGTCCTGATGAAGATGCCTTGCATCGAAACATGTTGACAACATACTAGGAGTAAACCACACATTGAGTAGGAAGTCTCCGCACCACCTTTTTACTAGTACCAGCCCCCTCTGACTTATTAAAGTTTTTTTGTCCTAGGGGCCAGGTCCTTTTTAATCTCACATCCACATTTCCCTCAGACCCTCCCATTGCACTACACATAGCACTTTATCATCAGTGCTCCCACGTACTCGTAGGTCGTAGCACGCCCCGTCCCACAGCGGGGCGGGAAGACCCCTATGATGAAGCATGACACCATGGGTCATTTTTGGTGTGTGAGGGGTATTTAAACAACTCTGTGTATGTCCAACCATTGTGGGACACCTACACTCATTTATCCCCGTCTCTTTAAACCCAGGTTTTGAATTTCCTCTTTTTCACTAAAGAGATGGATCTTTTTGTTTAAAAATTAATTGAAAGTGGAGGACGCATCCATCTCTGGAGCCCATGTAGGGCCTTCCCTCTACACTCCCTAATCTTGTTATTATTAACTTTATTAAAATGAACACTGAAATGAAATGAAGACACTTGGCGTCTCCCCTCGGGACAATCCGTAGGTCACAGCCTGCAAGACAAATATCATGAAGAGAAGGTGTGTCCTGCGCACATCAAAGGACAGAGAGAGAGCGAAGGAGGGAGAGGGAGAGAGAGAGATAAGAAGAGAGGGGGAGAGAGAGAGAGATAGAAGAAGAGGGGGGAGAGAGAGAGAGAAGAAGAGAGGGGGCGAGAGAAAGAGAAGAAGAGAGGTAGAGAGAGAGAAGACGAGAGGGGAGAGAGAGAGAGAAAAGAAGAGAGGGAGAGAGAGAGAGAGAGAAGAAGAGAGGGAGACAGAGAGCGAGAGAGAGAGAGTGCCACCCCTGCGCACCCAGGCTACACTGCTCACCTGCTGCCACCGGTGTGTCTCCAACCACTTGCCGGTATTTATAGCAGTACACCAGGTCACACATCTGAGACAGATCCGTCATCTGAAACAGAGTCCAGATACATGATTGGCACAGTACACACACTTGCACAAGACAACCTCACCTGCCCGCCCATGCACACCCAGGCTGAGGCACCCCAGCTCCTCCCACCGCCCATCAGAGCATGCCCACCCATGCACACCCAGGCCTCACTGCTCACCTTCCACCACCGGCGTTTAGACAGGAGGTCCCACCACGTGCCGCTGCAAGCCACAAGCCCGGGGCCCGTGGACATGGCACCCTCCACACCATGTAGCCCCGCTCAGCAGGCCACCAGGTCTCACGTTTGGTTCTGGGTCTTGATTACTCCATGGCATAGGACATACCAGTGCACCCAGCATCATCGCAGGCTGCACACCCGCTCAGTCCAATGGGTGCCACTAACTTTGGGATCCCGGAAGAGACGCCACGTGGCGGTAGGCACGCGCTGCCCACTGGCTCTGGCCTACAGTGTGGTCCAGCAGGGCACACAAAACCTGAGCTGTCCGGACCGCTGGGACGGGGCATCATCGCATGCTGCACACCCGCTCAGCAGCTTAAGGTGCCACTAACTCAGTGCACCCAAAGTCACCGTCCCGTGACGGGGTGTCTGTGCCGGCCGCAATGCTCTGGGTGCCACTAACCCTGTGCAACCCCAGTCAGCGCCATGTGGTGGTAGGCCCGTGACGGCCACAAGGCCTCGGGGGTCACTAACCCTGTGCGCAATAACTCATGGGCCCTTTATGATTGAGAACCATGGAGCGTCCGTCATCCAGTCACCACCAGCAGAGGGGAATGTGACGTTGTCGGCCCCTTATGTTGGCGGAGTCACATGGCCAGTGACGCCTGTGCCGGATGGGTGTGGTGTGCATGCAAACCTGCCCTCAGGGAGTGGCTGTGACATGCTGACAACTAGACCAGTGACCTACACACCACCAGCGAGTACGCCTGCGACGGGTAGCAATGAGGGCCCTCCCTCGGAGTGTAAGCGGAGTGGTCCGGCCTGCTATACGCCAGACCAGCGCAGGGCTTGCAACAATGATTCGTGGGCTCTGGGCGTGGTTCAGACCATGTCCGGACATGGAAGTGACTGATGCGTGTGTCCCTGTTGTAGTGTTCACGGGACCCGGTACACAAAATGCAATGTAGCACCCTCTGACTGGCATCCCACAGGATGAGCATCATTGACGCAAGGGAAATCACTGTCCCTACATTCATCCACACATTCATACATGAATGATGAAAGACATGACACAGCAGTGCGTCACTGGATGTTTATTGCACATCCAGTGCAGTTCTGCAGCTGGAGCGGTACAGGGCAATGCCAAGCACACTACACAATATGGGTCCGTGGAGGGCCAGCCAGAGTCCATCCGGGTATGACAAGTACTGCGGAAGAGGAAGGGTACAGTCCGCAGTCTGGTCGCCATGTCATTGGTCATCAAACAGGATATGGCAGTCCATGCCGCTGTCCAAGGTGAGTGCATCGGAGTGTATCGGGGGTCAGTGGAAGGTCATGAGGCCATGTCCGGCACCAAGCAGAAACAGGCAAGGTGGCAGAAATTAATGCTAGTGCCTCATGATCACAAACCCATCCACGTCCTCGTCCCCGGATGTGTGCTCTGCCCCACCTGTGGGTGTTGCAGTACCGGCTGAGGCACTGTGTGCCACTGGCGCATGAGGTACCGGAGTGGACACGTCTGCCGCACAGTGAGTCAATGGCACACCAGGGGGAGGAGATGTGGATGGTCTGGGGGCAGCAGCATTCATCTGCACCACACCTTGTGGCATCAATGCCATGATGATGATCTGCAGGGCATGGTAGATCCCAGCTACATTTCGCTGATGTACAGCGGTGGCTGCCATCCTTTCCACCTCCATCTGCACCATGTCCTCCATGATCCTCCGCATGTGTGCCAGCTCATGGCTGGTATCGCTGGTGCCCGTCTGAGTGGACAGGTGTTCTTCTCTCCAAGTCAGGACTCCAGCGATGTCAGTCAGGGCTCGTTGGAGACCATGGAGCGGGCCTAGACACCCATGGATTGCGTCCAGTTTGGTGGCCATAAGGTCGAACCCCACCCGCACCTGCTCAGCCGTCTCCCTCCGGGCCTCCAGCACACAGCGTTGGAAGGCCGTGTGTTGTTCCTGGGGGTCTTGGGAGACTGCTGGGGGTGTGGGTGCCTCCTGCTGGGTGGATTGGGTGGTGGGTGAGGTCTCCTCGATGCTGCTGGTCAGCACTGATCCTGGAGGTGAGTCGCGGATTATGTCAATGATTTCTAGGAGGGCTTGTGCGTCGATGCTGGGGTTGTCCTCCTCGTCATTAGTGGCTGGGACTGCTCTGCAGGGGGTGTTGACGGTGGCCCTGCAATGTGAAGGGGAGATGGTGTATTGCAATGTGTCCACATGTATGTAGCCGCATGGTACATGTTGACATTCAAACAGCATGGCATTGTACATTGTGACAGTCTAGTGTGGGTGTGCACTGTGCTCTGCTAGATTGTGCATGTGTGCCATCGTGGCCATCTCCACCCGTCCCCCCAGTACCTGGTGGTCACTCACCCTTTTGTGGTTGCTTGTGTCCTGTCGAGTAGTGTCCTGTCCCCCGACTCCGGCCACAGTATCCACACTGATGACTGTCGACACCAGCTCCTCCATGTCATCCAGCACGAGCTATGGTGCTGGGCCCCCACCTCTAGTCTGAATTGCTGCCTTCTGGATGGCTGCAAGTTTCTCCTTGGTCTTCTGCTTGATGTCATTCTATCGCCTCTTGACCTCGTCCATTGTCCTCTTGTGCTCTCCGACGGCATTCACCTTGTCCACGATGTCCTGCCATATTCCAGTTTTGGTGCCCACTGACACGTTGGATGTGATGAACAGTTGTCGATGGTGTTCCATCACCTCCGTGACTATGATCTTGTTCACCTGTGGACTGAACTTTGTCTTCCTCTTCTTCTTGTCCTTGCCCTTCCCTGTCCCCGAGGTCCTGGGCTGGTCGTCCGGGGTGCTTGTGGGGTTGCGCTCGTCCTCTGCGCCTGCTCTGGCTGCCTCCATGGTGCTTGGGTATTGGTCAGTTTGTGTTTGGGTGTTTTTTCTACTTTTATGGTGAATTTTCCCGCCTGCCAGGTGTGTGTTGCAGGCCTGGTGCTGCTTATCGCTGATTTCCTCAACGCGCTTTGGCCCATCGCAGGTTTTTTTGTGTTGTGGTTTGTGTTTTTATCTCCATCGAGGTGGTTGTATCGTGGACATTGTCCGCGGTTTAGGCAGACTGTCGCATGGTACCACCTTGTTGTGAATTCCACGTTGACACGGGGTTATTTCTCCGTGATGGGCTGCGATGTTGAGAGTTGCGTTAAGCTACTCTTGCGGTAATTATCACACGTTCTTGTGAATATACCCCATAGTCACTTGGACCTCCAAATTATGACTAAAAAGAAGACCATACTTCAGTTTGTGGCTGGATCCTCAAAACTAAGGTGAGAAGGTATTGAATTTCTATGAAAGTACTGAGAGGTAATATCAATGCAGAATAAGAGCTACATATAAATGATTAACATAACATAAGTTAGATAGGACTAATATTTCAGGTTACAAATTAACTAGTACTATATACTGACCGGAGAACTACTGGTATGTTACCTGAATGGAAGCAGTCAATGGAAACAATGGGCAGAGAGGATTTTTCTTCGAGAGTCATATAGAGAATGGGTGCACACTCCAAAAGCTGTGGATTGCAGAAGGTACCCGAGCTGGAGGACTAGAAATGAAATGGGGTTTTGAGGCAGGATGGGGCCAAATGAGGGGTGGTAGAGTGTATAGGCAGAACTGTAAGGAGAAACAAATAGGGCAATACAGGACGTAAGATGATGAGAAGCTGTATGGGTGGAAAGTTCTGGACTTACGGCGCTACAGTTGTTAGGGCCCAATTTTATATGTGGCACAATCCTCGTAAATGGCTACACCCAAGAGCCATTGAAAAGGTAAAGTTAGGAAACGGTGGAGGGTGATGCCTTCTTAATTGGTCCACGTCAGTGGATAATCAACATCAAGAGCATTGCTCAGAATGAAATTACTTGTGTTGTTTTTATTTCTGGCAGACAAAACAGGTATAAATTGTGAGAGGAAAAGCAACAAGCCGACACGTGTTTCGCCCTAGTGGCCCATTGGCCTTGGGCTTTTTCAAGGCTAGAGTGATTAGAAAACCAAGAATAAGTTGAATACAAAATGGGTGAGAAAAGTGAGAGAGAAAGAGAGAAAGAAAGAGTGTGGCAGATTTACCAAGAGTGTTAGTTTGGGGAAAAGGGAGAACGGGAAATTAGTCAAGGGAAAACAGATGGTGATAAGGGAAGAGGAAATCGACAATGCAAGGCAAGAGATAGAAAGAGGGAGAGAGAGGGAAGAAGAATGCGAGGGGAAAGAGAGAGACGATAAGAAAGACATGATGGTTCAAGGAAGAAAGAAAAGATCAAACATAAGGCTTATTAGCGGCGACTAGGGCGAAACACGTGTCGGCTTGTTGCTTTTCCTCTCACAATTTATACCTGTTTTGTCTGCCAGAAATAAAAACAACACAAGTAATTTCATTCTGAGCAATGCTCTTGATGTTGATTATCCACTGACGTGGACCAATTAAGAAGGCATCACCCTCCACCGTTTCCTAACAATACAGGACGTAAAGCTGGACACAAGGGAGAGTGAAGGACAAAGGCAATATATAGATGCATTAAAATACTGAACAGTGGAAATAGAAGTTTAGGAGAAAGAGGTAGCTGAGCAAATTGTTTTATAAAGAACAGAGCCGTCTGGAAACATCTGAAGCTACCACAGCTATGGGTATCACCGATGTAACTGATGCATATTTGCAGGGTGAGCTTTACTTGATTTTTTGTAAGTCTTCGCATCGGATAAAACACAAGGAGATGATAGACGGAGCGCTGAAACTTTTCAGACACTCACCCCAGTCACAGATCTGGGCTGAATTCATCATCATTCTTTAGCTCACTTCTCCACCTCAGTTCAGACCTAGGTATATACAAATCAGTCTTGACCCTGTGCCTCATAGGAACAGTCCAGCCCGAAATGCCATGCCAGGTCTTCCCTGAACTGTAAACTAGCATCCTGGTTCAGTTTTCTGGGTAATACCCTTCATCAGCCAGGCTAGCTTGAATCCAGTGGCAAAGTACCATTAACTGCACCACATGCCTCATGTAAAACCAGTAGCAGCAGCCCAATCTTCAAAAAAGGAGAAAGATGTGAGTAAGCTGGCTTCTGGAGAAGTTTGTGGTCAGTGTTTCAGACAGCATTGAATAGCATTATTGAATATTTACTATTGCATTATTAAAGTGCAAAAGTTGACTCAATGGAATGGATGTGTGAAAGGGCGGTCCATGTTAGGTCCAGATCCCTGACAGACATTCAGAATTTCATCATCGTATGTACCTTTGCAGAATACAAATGGAAATCATTTTAATTGTCTGTGGTTAACCTGAAGATCTGGTGTATCTGGTGCTCCCAGTCTTACTTTTGACATCCCGAGTGTAGGATATCCAACAAGAATAGGGAGTTTGTGTACTGTTGTATAGATGTCATCACAGAATGTATCATGCAAAACCATCAGGTTGTATACATTCCACAGCGCATGCTGATGTAAGGTTTTTGTTGATTTAAAGAAAGATCGATCACCTTTAATTATTGGGACAGTGCATGTTCCTGAAAACTATGGGAGCCAACTAATTTAGATCCACATGGCTTTGGGTAAAGGTAGCCTTTAAACCTGCTTGGTCAATCAATCAGCAATTGTAGAACGTGGCACTGTCACCTGGGGTGTGAGGTCTCTATCTGCCAGCTACCCTGTGACAGGTCTTGAGGAAACAGCGGGGAGAGGTAAGAAATCAGCAGATAAAGGCAGACAAAGGCAAAACAGATGACAAAAAATGAGTGAGCAGAAAATGCAAAACAGAGGGGAGAAAAACGAGCAGAAAAGGCAAAACAGGGCAGACAACTGAACAGAAAAAGGCAAAAAAGAGCAAAAGAGGACAAAACTGAGGGCAGAAATATGAGCAGAAAAGGCAAAAGAGAGCAAAAGAGGGCAAAACAGACAGCTGAAAAATTAGTACACAAGGCAAAACGGAGGGCAGAAAAACAAGCAGAAAAGGCAAAAAAGATCAAGAAACAAGCAGAGTAGGCACAACAGAGGACAGCAGGTACATAGGACGCAGAGGGTAGTGGACTGGGGGCAAGTAGGACAGGAAAACTGGCTCAGGGGGAGCTGGCGCGAGGCCCTGCTCAATGGGGTCATGCTGCGGCCTCCATTAAGTAGATCCTGGGGGGAGGGAGGTGGCGCTGGGTGACGGGGGAGGGGATAGGCGGAAGGTGGGAAATGGCAGGAGGAGGGAAATGTTGGGAAGAGGAAAGAAACAAGCAGAAAAAGGCAAAACAGAGGCCAGAAAAATGAGCAGAAAAGTCAAAACAGAGAGCAGAAAGACAAGCAGAAACAGGCAAAACAGAGCAGCAGATCGCAAAACAGAGGGCAGAAAAACAAGCAGAAAAGACAATGCAAAGAGCAGAAAAATGATCAAAAAAGGCAAAAGAGAGGGCAGAAAAATGAGCAAGGAAGACAAAACAGAGGGCAGAAAGATAAACAGCAAAGGCAAAACAGACGGCTGAAAAATGAGCAGAAAAGGCAAACAAGAGCAAGAAATGAGCAGAGGAGTCACAAACAGAGGGCAGAAAATGGGCAGAAAAGGCAAAACAGATGGCAGAAAAATTAGCAGAAAGCAAAACAGAGCAGAAGAGGGCAAAACAAAGATTTGTTTCAGCGTAAGCTCAAATTGTATCCACCAGACCCACACCATATTATTTTGTCAAATTGCCAATTATCTCACCTTATTCAATCTATCCCTACTCACAACCACAAGCCTTTGGTTCTCTGATGGACCTTGCTCGTCGCATTGAGGGGTGAGGAGCAAGGGTGTCTCCTGTTGGCTACCCATGGAGGACCAATTAATTGGTAACCTACTCACAAATTGGCAATTAAATTCAAATATACAACTCTCAAGATCATACTATAAATGTATAAGATGACTACAGGAATGACAAACCTCCTAAAGAAGTTCAATCAAGCCAAAATTATACAAACCAATTGTTCTATTGTAGCATTGAAAAATAATAACAAAAGAATATGGTGTTCTGAGAATAATCTATGGTTATCCCTGTTATGCATTACAATCTTAAATATTGTATGCACGGTCTCTGTGGAAAGAACATTTCAAGTTCTGATTTAAAGAAGACTCAGACAATGAGGGTCAAATTTAGTCATTGTATTGAACCATTCAAAGCAAATGATCAGCATTTAGGCAATGTCTTGATAAGCAATTACAAGTCTGGTGAAAAACCACACATATTGGCAAAGTAATCTTACAAGGACATCTGAAAACTAGTATTTAGCTAGAGAGTCCATTAAGTTCACTAAGGAAAGAGAATTTCCTCTACCATTAAAAGCAGGAGGATGGTCCGGATCAGTTCTTTAGCATAGGCATATAGTTCAATAAGAGTTGGCATTTGGAAAAGTGGCAAACAGTGGCAAGTTAATGATGTCAGCAAGCCTACCACACATTAGTTCCAAAAGTAGCTATGGATAGGGATACCAGCATTAGCTGCTCAGCATCGCAAAATGAGGACTGCCAATGAAAGGATGTCTCATTTCTTGAATCTGAAAGCATGTCTCTGAGAGCCAGCCTCTGCAAGTGTCCGATAGCTTGCGAGGGAAAAAGTCTGACACCCCATCAGCATCTCCGCATCTGTATACTAACTAAATAAGTTGTGCATTTCCATTTGCCTTTGATACAGTGGATCAACAAGTGTTGCTAAGGCACTTGGCTGGCTGCGGTATCTCAGGAGTGACATTAAAATGGTTGTGCAGCTTGTTTCTGATAGAAGTTTTCAGGTGGCGCTTGGTACTCAGAAGCCAAAATCAAAGCCCCTAAGTTGTGGAGTACCTCAAGGGTTTGTGCTATTGTCTTTATTATTCAACTTCTACATGGCACCCTTAACATAACTAATTTAATTCTAGTGCACTCAGGGCATTCATGTACGCATATGATGCCCGAATCCATTAAGTGATGGACTGTGAGCCAGATAAGAAAGCCGCCGATTTACAAAACAGCTTGGTCAGGCTCCATCAGTGGATGGTATCAAATTGTTTAAAGTTGAATGGCAGAAAAAATTAGATTTCTTTCATATTCCACTGCTGGAAACCAGGCTTTCTAGCCTTCTTTGGGCCAAAAATCAGTCACTGTTGACTGTGCAAAAAATCTGGGGATCTAAATGGATGCTCCATTAACATTGTCTGAACAGGTAAAATGAGTTACTAACATGTGCTTTTTTAACTAAGATTTTTGAAGATAATCATTCATATATTTTCAGTTGGACAGGTCACAGCTTTGCCCAGGGTGCAGAAATCATCCATGATAAAAAGAGAGCCACTATTGAGTCTAGCAATGATTTGGAGAGCAAAATCAAAGACATGTAATCACCTGTCATTGAACTTATGACACGCTCCAGTAAAGGAAAACCCATTGGGGTTGCCAGAATGACAAAATGTGGAGCAGGATGGCAAATTAGGTCAGTGACAGCTACTGTGAAGGCAAACTTGGGGGGAAGGGGGGCAGCGCAGGGGGTAGTACAGGGGAGAAAAATAGGGAAAACAAAATATTACTTGCCTTCTGGCCGCCGTCTCGGTGGTCTTCTGCTCATCTGCTCCTGTCAATCTCCAGCAGCCAATTAACAGGCTCCCATGGTCAATCCAGATGCTGCTCTCATGCTGCATAAGAACAGCGCCAGGATTGGTCTGAGCGGCCTGGTTTGGCACTCAGACCCGGACTGGGAACCTGGGACTGTTCCCCACCTGGCTGTACAGCACAGCTCGGGTTGGAGAAAGGCGAAGTGTGCATGTCAATTTGGCTGGGCTGAGCCAGCTGGCCAAACCCACATGCGCACTTAGTGCCCACCATTCCTCCTCCCTGTTGCTGACTCTCTGTAAGGACGGCCCAACCCCCAAGACTCAGCTCAGTGATGGTGAAGAAAAATAAAATGAAAATAAACTTGTTTTATCATCATTTTATTTTTTGTGTGTGAACTGCTGAAAGAGCAGTGGGGCAATGCTCCTCTGCCTCAACAAAGGAGCTGCCACTGGTTAATTGCAGAAACCAGAGCTACAAAGTCGGTTAGACACAGGGCCACCACGTTGTTTCAAGGCTCAACTAAGTAACCTCTAACCTCAACCCAACATGTACATACTGCTAAATGATGTAGAGAATTAATGTCTTCTTGCTTGCATTTAGGTACTGAATCAAAAGTAAGCAGTGCGTGTGCAGTAAAGGTAATAAGTATTGTTAGCGGTAACAATTTATAGCTGTGCTACCTGTACAGTTTAAATCACTGTAACACCAGAAACCACTTTCATAGCAATTATAAAAATGGCCAATTTGCCTAGATCCTGCTGTGCACTAAGCCTCTGTGCATCTGACTGTGAGTCTCTGCTGTATAGAGTGTGTATTCAATTATCAGTTAATGCAGCCATTCTACAAAAGGAACCCAGTAATGAGTCTGAATGACAGGGAGTGTCTGGCTCATTCATAAGAAGAAGGTGGACCTTCTTAACTTGCATTGCTACATCCCTTTGAAATGAAGTTAAAAGGATTTTAATATCATTAATTTCCAATCAGTAGACTTGGCTTTTCAGGCATTACAATTGTTGGTCATATACAAAGCAAAGGCTGGTACATCAGAAGGAGTTATTGAAACTAAATTCACCAGCAGGGTTGCTTCCACCTCTCCCTTCTTTGTGACTCTTAGGTGAAGCCCATGTGGGTTTATGAATGGAGGTCCTGTTACTTTGCCTAATAATGATCAATATAGGCTGGAAGATGGTGCAAACAGTGCCATACATAGCCAATTTATCACCACCTTAACGTTACAAAAGTGGAAATAAATTTAACACCCCATTCACAAGCAGGTGCAAACCACAGACAACACCAGTATTTCCGCGATAACTGACCCAAAATCCAACACCACTGCAGACACCAACAACTAACTCTAATGAGATGCAGAGTAGGCGTTCCTGTGCAAAAACACACGAAAAAACAACAACACCACTTTCACAACGAACTGACAGAACTGCGAAGCGAACAAAAAACTGGCGATAAGCCGCGTTGGCCGCAGGTTTTTAACACCTGCCTCAAGCAGGTGTAAAGACGGACACCTACCTGCAGTAAGCAACGGAGCCCCGCACACAGCCATACCCGAAGACCAAACAATGCCATGGACCTACTCTACATACAGCTCGGAGCCCCAACAGGGCCACAACACCCACCACCACCACCCCCTAGACCCGGACCCTACCCCCGGACCACCACAGAGGCAGCGCAGAATAAGACAGCGGACCTACAGAAAACGCACCACTCTCACAGACCTAACGCCCGCAGAAGTCATTGCCCACTACAGATCCAAAAGGTCTACAAGCCTCCGCATCATGACTCACATCGCCCACAGGCTCACGGTCCCAACACAGTGGAGAACCAACATCCCACCTCAGACAAAGCTGCTGGCTGTGCTGCACCTGTTGGCCTCTGGGACATTACATCCAAAAACTGCCAGAGTCTGAGGGGTCTCACAGCCAGCCCTATCAAAGTTCATCACACCTTTCCTGGTTGCCATCCGCAGCTTCATACTTCAGTACCTTCACTTAGCCAACACTGCGCAGGAACAGCTGGAGACCAAGCCCGGCTTCTACGCCATAGCCGGACTCCCGGCTGTGTTGGGTGCAATTGACTGCACACATGTCCCACTTGTGCCCACTGCAGATACTGCACAGCACTAACGCAACAGAAAGGACACGCATTCCAACAAGTGCAGGCAATAGGGGTCCACCGGGGACTCTTCACCAATGTCGTTGCCAACTACCCTGGCAGTGTGCACGATTCTTTCATCTTCCAACAGTCCATCATCAAACAGCACTTCCAGGATGGCACATATGGAACGGGACTGCTTGTTGGTAAGTACCAAATCAACACACCCCATATCCCACAGCCACCTACGCACAAATCACATCAGTGGGGATGCACACGTGTCCAAGCCACATTTGACATGTCAGACTACACAACCACCTACAAGACACGACTACACCACTCCATGGTAATCCAGGGCTACACCCTGAGGGCTGGCCTACGCTCACCCCACACACAGCCAGCACAGGCGTCACTGAATTTGTGGTCTTGTGTCTTGATATTAAGAACTTTGCTTGCTGAATCTAAAAAAAAAAAAAAAACGATCTATTGATTAACATCCTTTCTTGTCTATAACGATTTTCTGCTTGTTATGCCCATATTTATCTAAAAACTTGTTTAACGCGCTTTACTCCAACAGCTCTCTGCTCTCCTTCGCGTGGGTGATTATGGGCTCTTTTCCCCCCCTCACCCCCTCCCCACCGACTTCCTATTTAGGTTGTCGATCCTTTTTTACCCTGCCCGCGTATGAAAATTAATTATTTTCGTTAATTACCTTGTCCATCTTTCTTTTTCAAACCCCGTAACCCCTGCTCTCCTCTCTCATACTAGAGAGCTCATTTCTTGCCGAATTTGAGCGTTTCTTTGGGATTTCTTCGACGCGCTCGCCTACACGGGCGAGCGCGTCACGATGACTAGAGAAAAGCACCCTAGCAACGGTGCATGTGCGTAAGCCTACCCCCTAGGAACCTTCCTCTAAGGCAGACTCCTTCTCCGACAGCAGCTGAGCTCGAGCGAGAGCTTCAGTTACTACGCTCCGATCAGCTGCTGCCGGAGATCGCGTTTGAATGCTTTTATCGGGAGAAACCCCATTCAATGCTACCAACCCAAAGAGTTTCTCATATCCGCTCTAAATACAGTTTATTAAGCAACCTCTTTCTGCCATCTTTTTTTTTACCTGTTTATCTTAGAGGTTGTTCTATTTATATATATTATATTTGCCATCTCCTTTATATATATATATTATATTTGCCATCTCCTTTTCATAAAAAAAATAAGATTTTAATATTGCCAACAAAAAAAACAATTACCATAAATTAATATAACTAGTCTACTGAGCTTATTTTGTTTACATTTACCGGCCAAATGTCAGACCTTGACTCTGATGATGCCACTGCTAGTTCTCCCCATCACAACAATGACTCCTTTAAACAATTCTTGCAGAAAGAAATGCGATCTTGCATGCTATCTACACTAAAAGAAGTCATGTCTACCAAAAGATCTCTTCCCTCTGATCAAGATGATCCTATCTATGACCTCACAATCCCTGGCAAAAAGAATAAAAAATCAAAAAACTGCGAACATCCTTTTGATTGCATTATGGGAGGTCATAGCACCTCAGTTGATTTTGGAGGCCCTAGCACCTCATCTATGTTGCGAGGCCCTCGCGCCTCAAATGGGAACGGTGTCCCTCGCGGCACAAATTTGATGGGTGTCCCTAGCGGCACAAATATGACTAGTGCCCCTCGTGGTACAATCCGTTATGGTGCTAAGGATGACGCAGACTCTGATTCAGAGGAAGAACATTTTCACAATCCTTATGACGAATTTGTTCTGGATCTCGACGACCAAAACCAAGATCTAGACCTTAATAATCCTGGCGAAGGAGAATCCCCCTCCTCTTCTGATAATATTATACTCAACCCCTTAGGAGAAGAAATTTTCTCCCCCCTAACTATCTCCCACCCAAATAGCTCAAAATGGTTCCCTCAGGAACATGTTTCTAAATTCATTAAGAGATGGCTAAGAAACTCTCTCGAAAGAGAAACAAGGAATACTCTCAAATCAGACTGCCCTAGACCCTCCATTCATGATAAGGTCTCTCAAACCCCTAACCTCGACCCCGACCTGATAAAATTCTTATTTAAACTAGGGAAAGACCCTAGAAGAGGTCTGGAGAGAGCGCTCAAGGGCTGCCAGGACCGCTTTCTTGACGTCCTCGGCCCCCTCACTAGGATCCTAGGCCTAGCTGAGGAATCACATATTTCGAATACCCCTCTCGATATCAACCTCATTCGCAGATGGAGCCAAAGAGCCATTGCCCTCCTCGGAAATGCGAATTCGAGTCTAAACATCGAAAGAAGGAGAACTATTCTTACAAAGATCAACCCCAAACTCAGTGACCTAGCAGAAAAAGAATGGTTAAACCTAGGAGATACCAATCTAAAGTTTACATCAACAATTAACAAAAAACATTGCGATTTCCTAGATATTAAGATTAAACATCAAAATGGCACATTACAAGTAGAGCTTTTTACTAAACCTACTGATCGGAACACGATGCTTCACTATCAAAGCAACCATCCCAAATGTCAGAAGGATAACATTCCATTCGGACAACGTTTGAGAATAAAATGCAACTGCACAAATATGAGAGACTTTAATTATCATGCAGATATTCTAACCAAAAAACTGCTAGATAGAGGGTATCCAAAGAGGCTGACCAAACAAGCATATAAAAGAGCCAAATATTATGACAGAGAATCCCTCTTTAAAGAGAAAGAAGATCAAGCTAAACAACAAATTCCTCTCATTTTTGTAACCAATTTCAGCAGTGCCAGTAATAAAGTGAAAAGATTATAACTAGAAACTGGCACTTACTAAATGAGAAAAACGATGCGAGACTTCCCAAACCTATGTTTTCGTTCAGACGGAATCGCACCATTAGGAATCATGTGGTTCATACGTATAGGACTGAACCAATATGTAAACAACGCAGTATCACTAATGCTCCTTTCCCAGTAGGTAATTTCCCATGCAATTCCTGTAAAAATTGCAATAACATGATTAAAGGCAAGGAGATTACATATATGGGAATCTCACATAAATTAAAGAGTTTTATGAACTGCAGGACCAAAGACATTATCTACTTGATAATATGCCCATGTAACAAAGGGTATATTGGTGAAACGTCACGCGAAATAAGGACTAGGATAACAGAACACAAATCAGCCATTAGGACTAAGAAAAGAACAGCACCTTTAGTAGAACACTGGATTGAACATAACCACTCTGTAGAAGATCTCAAATGGTGTGGAATAGAAATCACTCAAGTAAATGCACGTGGCGGGAATCATGAAATAAAGAGGAAAAGACGTGAACAATTCTACATGTCCCGATTCAACACATATAAAACTGGGCTAATCAATAAAGAAGAATGGGAGAGACTTATCTAAGTATAATAAACTTTAAAATCACTTGAATAATACTGACTTTAGCCGCTTCTACCCGGGCAGCTTCTCTCTCACCTTATCCTCCCAAAAAAGAAGTAATACGTTGAAATGTGAAGTCATTTAATGAACCTGTCATTTCAAATTACATCTAACGTAGACTCATGATTGTATAAAAATCGTTCTTAAATAATATAAATTCACTTAATGACATGAAATAAGGTGATTACGATAACCATCTAAAGTTACCCTAACCATTAATAGTCCTCTAATATGTTATAGAAATCACGTCCCAAACGATTTAGAATTATTACATAGCTCGTTAACAAAGTGGCAACGATAACCATCACAAGTTGTCCCTAGGCACATTGTGTTAGAAAATGAGTTTAACTATAATTTGGTAAGACTTTATTAATATGATTGGCAATGATAATCACGTCTCAAATGATTTAGAATTAATTCATAGCCCGCTACAAAGTAGTAACGATAACTATCACAAGTTGCTCGTAAGACATATTTTGTTAGTAAATGAAATAATGAGTTTAACTTTAAATTCGGTAAGATTACATCAATATGTTTATCAATGATAATTATCAGTTGTTTCAATTGTCAGATGAACGTGTTGTATCCACTTTACCTATGTCCAATATTGAACAATGCCCAGCTATAAGATACAAGCGATAACCATTTAAAGATGGCCGCCGAATTTATTATGACATTAATCAATCCTAAAAGAAAAAATTTCAATCCTGTACATAAGAGAATTTGGAGTCAACAACGTCACTCGATATTTATAAAAACTTCCTTAAAGTAAAGAATAATACATATGTCTACAATAGAAAACACCCAACATGACGCGACCATATATATCGCCACTAACGAGATGGATAACATCACCATCTTAAGATGGCCGCCATCCTTTATAGAACGGCGACAGAAATTAAACATATAAAATCACGCGAGCAAGCTAGAAATCAAATCGTAAGAACAATACATCCCCTTTTAAAAAAATATGGGAAGAAAGTTGCAAAAGAAGAGATATACAACTTGACTAATTAGATCAATGACGTAAGGACCGGGCAGACTAAATGATATAAATAGCCTGATGCCCCGGAAGCTCATTATAAGAATATTTCCGGAGATTCGTTTGGAGCAGGGAGGCCGCAGAGACCATATCGGGTAAGTCCATGATAATCTAGTCGATATCAGTGAGTAATTGTTCGCGGTAGTTTTATGAGTTATACCGCAGGAGTAAATAGAGCCATGCAAAAGGAGTGTCCGAGGGAACGCATTACACTATAAGTAGCAAACAGGGTAGCTGCTAGAACTACATTATATGGAGATAGAGGTATGCAAGCGGCAGCTTTAAGAGCTACAGTATGTTTTTAATCACTAGATTACGGTAGCTGTAGAAGACATATCGCGTGTAAAGACTGCTCGGTGAATAAAGTTTCCGAGAGCAGCAAGAAATTAATTATACCATGAATATGAAAAAATAGGATAGACCTAAGAGCTATATGGGGATATAGTCATGCCAGCAGCAGCCTTAAAAATTGGGTAAATACTGTCACGCAAAAAGTATCCGAGAAAGGCAGTAATAAATCAATTTTTTTTAAAAAGTCAAGCAAGTTGAACAACATCGGGTATTCACCGGAACTTAGATTAGGGATAAGAACGAGGGAAAGAAATGAAGGTTTCTCAAATACCTCGTTATCAGAGGGAACACATAGCTAAAGGAATAAACGGACATCTATAATAGTATAATTATGGAATGCGTAACACACTCAAAGATGAGTATCTGTAACTAAACATGCTCCAATGAATCTCTAATATAGCCTATAAGGTTAAACAGTAAAGCACAGATGAGGTATCAGGTCTATAGAGACTAACAGAGATGTATAAATAATCCCACAGACAGTATCAAAAAGAAATTATCGTCACTTCAAGCGCCAATTGAGAGAGCGCACACAGACAAGAATACAAACAAGAACCGAGTAGGAATCTTGAAAGAAGAACCAACTCTGGGCAATCTGATCGGTTTCCATGGAACTAATGGTAAGGAGTGATAATTCTGGAGCACTGTATAGTAAGCTGACAATATAAGGAAATTTATTTAGCTTCTCCCCATTTTTTCTGTAATAAACACAGGAACAAAAATGAAGAGATAAAGGTTAATATATCCAGAAATACAAAACCTATTAACCGAGAGGAAACTAAACGGTGGCTCCAACGAACTCAAACAGATATTACAGAAATACAAGGTATGAATTCCAACTACATTAAGGAATATCTTATTACTTCTGACTAGAATCTATTAGTAACTAAACAGATTCTTGTACCAATAATAGAGAAAGATACATACAGCGGTGGCGGAGCACAAAGATAATACAGACACGCTACCTCAAATAAGGGAGAAGATCTACAAACAGAGAGGTATGGTGTTTTTATATAAAACAGTGATAAGCGAATAGCTATGCCCTCTATATTTGCTTGAATACAAGCCTACTGCATAAAAATTAGAAGATTTATGCATAAATACTAGAAGTCTAACAAATAAGGACAGATAATAAACTGATATTTCCCATTAGAGTAAAAGCAGTCATTGTTACACAAAGAAAATAATTTGACAAATCTAGCTGTAGATATGTTGACCTCAGAAACTCATTAGACCCAGAGAACAAAGCAAGACAAAATAGCAACTGTTTTATAAGTACAAATTCTTTATTGAATGGTTACTAATTTAAGAATTTCTTTGCCACACAGATTTATGTTGAATGTTGTTAGTCCTGAAGAAGGTGCTAAATATAAAGAAATCACCGAAACGCTGCGTCAACACTTTTTTAACAACCCCACAGACAAGAATAAAAGAATTGTATAACTGTATAAATTTTAATTTTGTGAATTGTATTGGTTTTATTGTTTTTAAACATGTGTATTGACTATATCAAGTAGAAGTACAGTCTGTCTTTTTCTAACAAATGATGAAAGGTCAATGAAATTTAGATTGTAACCGATTAAAGGAGGGAGAGGAAGACATCTTCCTAACCATAAAGTGGCCAAAAGTAAAAATTGTTATCTATTTTGCCAATAAATTTTTAATACCTTTTTTAGATTTGGGCTTTTTTCTTGCTTGTTCTCTAACGAGATGATTTAAACTAGAGGGTGATACTTGAATCTAAATACAAACTGTGCTCTAGGAGCGTATTGCTTCCTCCTGTATGTAAAAAATTGATAGGGACTTTATTGTTTTTGACTAGCAGAAAAAGAACCATCCGACAACCCTAAGGGTCTTCTCTTCGAGGGTTATCAGAACCTAGGAGCATTGGTCTATTCTGACCTTCTGTAGGACCCTTTGTATCATAGCAAAGGGAGGGAAGGCGTAACCCCGAAGGTTTGACCAGCATTGTAGAAAGGCATTCACCGCTAGAGCTCCTGGGTCTGGCATCCAGCTGAAATATTTTGGGAGTTGGAATGACAGTCTGCTGGCGAACAAATCCACATCTAGTGGACCCCAAAAAAAAGAGAGAGTATTGAAAATGTTCACATTGAGTTTCCAATCGGTACAGTCTGAAAGGAATCTTGAGTTCCAATCTGCAGAGAGGTTTGACTTCCCGGGAAGGTATTCCGCCTTCAGAGAAATTTTGTGTTCCAGACAGAACATCCAGAGTTTCTTCGCTAAAGCGGATAGGTCTGCTGATTCGGTACCGCCAAGGCGGTTGAAATATGATACTGCAGAGATGTTGTTCATCTTGAGAAGAACAGATCTGCCTTGAAGAGAGTGTCTGAAGCTCATTAGGGCATATAAACCGGCTGTAAGTTCTAAGAAATTTATGTTGTGGGAAGATTCCGCAAGCGACCATGCGCCACCAGTGTTTTGTATGAGGAAGCGAGCACCCCAGCCGTGGAGGCTGGCGTCTGATTTCAGAACGAATTCCGGGACAGAGCCAAAAATTGCTTTGCCATTCCAGGCATCCAGGTTCTCCAGCCACCAGGAAAGTTCCAATCTGCCCTCCTGATCCAGGGTCACGGAGTCTCCGTACCAGAGACCAGACTTGAGAGCTTTCCCTTTTAATCTCTGAAGGGCACGGTAATTCAGTGGACCCGGGAAGATAGCTTGGATCGAGGACGAAAGGAGGCCTATAAGTCGGGCTAATTCTCGTAGGGTTATAGAATCTTGTTTTAGAACGTACCTGATCTCTTTCCGAATTTTTGTGATTTTCTTGGTAGGGAGAAGGAGAAGACAGCTTGAGGTATCTACAGTGAATCCGAGGAATTATAGAGATTTGGAGGGTGTAAGGATAGATTTCTCTCTGTTTATAATGAAGCCGAGACTTTCGATAAGGTGGATGGTGGTATTGAGGTCTTTCTGGATTTGGGAGTAGAGTTGAGACATGATGAGAATGTCGTCTACGTAAATAATGAGGCGAATACCCTTCTCTCTCAGGATAGAGACAATGGTCCTCATGATCTTGGTAAAGCACCAGGGGGCGGAGGAAAGGCCGAAGGGAAGAGCTTGGAATTGGTACAGACCTTTTTCCAGGTGAATTGGAGAAAACGCTGGTGTTCTTGTGCCATAGGAATGGTAGAGTAGGCGTCCTTTAGGTCTAGTTTTACTAACCAGTCTCCTTTCAAAAGAAGGTCCCTCAGAAGGTGAATACCTTCCATTTTGAAATGTCTGGAAACTAAGTATTTGTTCACTTCTCAAAGGTTTATCATTGGTCTCTACCCTTTGTCCTTTTTTTGAACTAAGAAAAGAGTGCTGATAAATGTTTTTAAAGACCAAGGTACTTGTATGATAGCTCCCTTTTTGAGCATTGAAGAGATTTCCTCTTCGACGATCTTCTGATGTTCTACTGAAAGAGTTAAAGGATTTGTGGGGTGAGATTGAAAGGGAATGTCTATAAAGTCTATTTTGAAACCCTGAACGGTCTCTAGAACCCAAGAGTCTTGAGTTAGCGATTGCCATATATGGTAGAAGAGTTTTAGTCTGCCCCCTACTTGGGAAGAAGAAATGTTCTCCCCCCTAACTATCTTATAAAAATTGTCTTTAACGAAATCAAGATTCTCTCTGTATGATAATTGGAGAATCGTCATTTCATTACAAGACCGGAGGCTACATTATGCAAGTTTAAAGCTCTGCAATGCTACGTTGCTTACATGTTCTACATGTTTAAGATAAAATCTAAAAGTGGAAACATTTGACCAATCTGCTGCTTTGAGGATATCTGAAAGGGAACCTCCTCCCCAGAAAACCTTACTGGCCATAG
The DNA here is from genome assembly GCF_964204655.1 of Triturus cristatus. Classification (NCBI taxonomy): domain Eukaryota; kingdom Metazoa; phylum Chordata; class Amphibia; order Caudata; family Salamandridae; genus Triturus; species Triturus cristatus. The sequence continues at coordinate 221,742,248 of NC_140594.1, read as the reverse complement.
CCCCTCGGGAAAAATGAGCGCCAAATTTGGATAAGTCAATACCTGCTTCCAACATCACCGTTCTAACCCATCTCAAGATAGTAGCAGAAGAGATTGCCTTGTAGGGTTTAACAAAAGAAATCAGTAGTTGATTTTCATTCATAGGTCTAAAAACACTCATTTTCTCTTCATACACTTTCATGCAACTTACCACACAAAGTTTGGGACAGTCAAAAAAGAACGGGTAGAAAATGTTTTCCGACATTGTTTTGGTCCTTTTCCATATCTCAAATAATACACCATCAGGCGAATAAATCCTATTAGAAATTCCTAATGCTTTAACGTCTGAAACTTGTCTAAAAGTATTGACTCTTTTCTTCCTGCACTGTCACAGGTGATCAAGGATATGCACTCTGCCCTTGGATGATGACACCCCTCCGATACGTGAACACACCCGCCCAGAGGCAGTGCAATGTGGCCCACATACGCACCAGGGGCATCGTTGAATGCACATTTGGCGTGTTGAAGTCATGTTTCAGGTGCCTGGACTGCACAGGTGTTAAGGTCCTGTACAGCCCGGACATTGTGTGATCGTTGCATGTTGTGTGTGGCACAACATCTGTGTTCGCACGAGGGCCCCATGGATCCCAGTGCCAGAGGTACCGAACGATGATGATGGTGATGGGGAAGGTGGGCCACATCCCTCTGCAGCTGCTGCTGGAATGGCCCGTAGGAACTCCATCATTGACACTTACTTCTCAAGAGCACGTCACATTGTGTTGGGCCGTGGCAATCATGGGACTGTTGGAGATGTCCAATTGCACTGCATGTGTGGATTAAAATTTTTTGTAGGTTATCGTTTGGAATTGTGCATTGTCATGTTACATAACCCTGGGGTGACAGATGTGATTTGTCTGGTTGTGCACATTTTGCGGTCCAGGCGTGTCCTGTGTTCAGTTGTGGAGGGGTTGCTGTTTTTACCGGGATGTTGTTAATGTTGAGGTGCACTTCTGCTTATGTGCTTATGCTGCACGGTGGGTGTGTCGCTCCAGCGGGTCAGATTTGCCTGCAACTGGTCTCTTTCATGCGGTGTGCCTGTCGGTTTTGTCCTTCCACAGTGCTTGGATGTTGTGGTGTGCATGTTGTCCTCTGCAGTTGGCCACGGTGCATCTGTGGTACTCCACTATTGCTGTATTTTGTTCAGTGTCATTTTCAGTATAATGTTCTTGTGCTTGTTCACGCATTGCGCGTGAGTATTGCCGCCCTCGCACTACTTATCCCTGCTTTCTTCATCACGGAAGGGCTCATCGCAGGCTTTCTGGTGTTGTGGTTTGTGTTTTTATCTCCGTCGGGGTGGTCGTATCGCGGACATTGTCCTCGTTATCTGGTGCCTATCGCATGGTACCGCCTTGTTGTGAGTTCCACGTTGACACTGGGTTATTTTCCCGCTATAGGCTGCGATATTGAAAGTTGCATTACGCTACTCTTGTGGTAGTTATCATACATTCTTGTGAATATGGCCTCTAGACTTTGCATCAGCGCAAAGCAACATAAAGCAGCACAAAGCAACACACACAGGTGCATGGGACTTGTTATCCAATGAAAAAGGTGTTTCACACATCAAGGATTGCTATTTGGGAAGATCAGTGCAAACACCCATAGATTTTGGCCCACAACCCAATATGCTAAAACAGCCACACCGGGCTTTGTGTCACAACAAACTCCTACTTGAAGAAAGAGTAAACAAGGAGAAATGTATGCATTCCTACATTCCACTCGGAACAACCGGGAAGAAGGTCCGGGGTAACGACGGACAGAGCGTTGCCTCACGCCCTGAGTTCTCACCAGGATTGTAGGACGCATCCCCGATTCATGACGGGTGATAATTGTACTTCCTTACGGTGCCGCATATCTCCAGATAAGCAGGTACATGTGTAGGTTGTATCGTTCCTTTTGAATTTATTTTTTCACATTTTCACACTATGCAGTAGTGTTATGATACGGTCCTGAAGAAAGCCACTGTCATTTTGTTTAGACACAAGTTGGCTTAAACATGTAGACCTGACCTTTGAGGACGTGTTCCCATAATATTTGCGTACACGGTTTCCTCCAATATTTCTGCTTTTTTATTTTGATACCACTGGATATCGAATAAAAATATTTTTCCATTGGTAATCAATTTTAAACCACTTTTTCTAATCTCACTCACTGCACTTAGCTTCACCACACTTTTGGCAGCCTTTTTCACCAGGAGATTTCTATCCTCCATGTTACATCAATTAAAACATCCTGGAGCTCCTCCTTTTTACAGTAAATAAAGGAGTCGTAGCTCTTTAACTGCACCAGGTGCGGTTAAGGGAGGTCCCAGATGATGAAGCATGCCACTTCGGTGGGTGATGGGACTTGGTCCCTTTTACAAGGACTTCTGCATGTCTGAATTTGCTGGTTTGTTGTTCTCGTGCTTCAGTTAGACTGTTGTAGACCCTCTGACTTCTGTGTTGTTTATGCATTCCTACAGCAACAAAAAACCTCATTGCATGTATGCACAGATCCAATGCATGGGATCCTTCTGAGTTTGTATAGGCATTGGAATTGGTACTGAAAGGTTATGCTTCCAGGACAAATCTTATGCTGGACAGTGCACACTTAACTCTACAGCGCGGTAGGAAGTTGTGTGGCACCCTAGGCAGCCTTCTCTGAGTGCCAGTGCATTGGATAAGAGCAGCTGCAGGCCCACGGCAGCAGATATGGCTCTGTTTCCCCCCTTACTCTGCACAGAGCAGCATATTTGGTTGCTGCACTGCATGAAAAATGAGTACCTCAATTTTTCAAAACTACTAAGAATGGGTTATGGGCCTATGGCTGATTAAAAAATGCATTTGATATGACACAAAATTAATCGATGAAGTTGTGTTTAAATATCAATTGATTCGATTTTCATTACCTTGATAAGTTGGGTTTATTAGTAATAATAGCATCCCAAATGTATTTTTGTTTTTGAAAAGTACTTTATGAATTCTATTCGAAATATAATGATCTGAAGAGAACTTGTTGTGTAAACCCTGTTCACGTTCAATGTTTTATCTTTCTGAGTTCCTGACGTTTTCTGATATGTGTCTATCATGCTCAAGTTTAAAAACACGTTAGCCCTAGAGATCCTTTCAGCTGGTTGACATTAAAAAGACCTCGGACTATGATTTACTGAACATTAGGCTCTGGGCTTTAAATTCTTTCAAGTCTGCCTCTGGCTCACTTTTAAACAAGTTAGAGGTCAGTGTTCTGGCGGCACATCTTGGCTGCAACAGGATTTATGAATATATATCTCTTCTATAAAAAGAGTAGCCAAGTCAAAATGTCCTATGAAAATTCTTGCCTATTTAAGATAATCCAGTCTCATTTTACTTCTACTAACATTTTCTTCAAGGTTGTTTTTGTTATGTTTCTGCAAGGTAGATGTGAAATACATAATTATATTCGAGGCCTGAGAAATATTATTTGTGGGTTCCCCCGGGAAAATCTGGCAAAACCATACTACAGTAATGCAGTACTTCTGATCTGACTGGCGGTAAGTCGCAATCATTTTTTCACCCCTGTGCCCAATTTTACAGAGGTATTGTGATGGCACTCTTGTGATGCAAACGGCACAAAGCTGCACAAACAGCCCCAAAGATCTGCGTCGCATGAGCGTCAGCGCAAACCTTTGTAACTTTGGACCCTATTTCTAGCTAAGGTGCGCAAAAAGGGTCATCTGAGCAAATAGCAGTACACAAGGCCCTCTATGGAGGAATATCTGGGGAGGTGCGGAAACCTTTTACAATGTACTCTCCAGCCAGAACTCTCAGGTCCTCTAGGAAGGGCCTTGTGTGTGTTCCAAAAATACGCAAGGCAAGATGGGGGGGCCGCATGCTGTCATTCTGTGCGGCCAAACTCTGGTATCAGATGCCATCCACATTGCGACTTCAACCTAACCGGAGGACGTTCAGGGAGGAGCTGAAAACCTGGTTGTTCTCTCAAATCTAAAGCTTTAGAGTCTCATGCTAGTTATCCATGTGTCACAGTCCGCGCCAAGACGCCACGGCATTCGCGCGCTTAATAAGTAATATTTCAAATCAAATCAAATCTAACTCATAGAATGAGGATCTGCAAAAATGTAGGGGCATATTTATGAGATTGTCATGCAGTGCAGCACAGCAAGTCATTTTGCTGCGCTGCACTACGTAACAGGGAAAGGGCAGGAATGGGCCATATTTAAAAGAATACAGTGAATTCCTGAGTTTCCCCTTGTGCTGGCACCGTTTTGGCTGCCTTGGGCCAACGCAGGTCCCCTTACACCATAGTGCATGGGGTCCTGTGTTGCATTTATGATTGTTTTGTGCAAGAAGGGGCACCTTCCCGCACAAAAACAATCCTGAGAGGCAGTTTCCTCTTTCTACGTGTGCTGCAGAAGCACACATTAAGGTGGAAGTAACGAGAAGACAGAAAGATATTTCTCCTTGTTACAACTCACCTGGGAAGGTGGATCTTTTTTGTCGCATTCCAAGGCTTACCATTTCTGGCAAATCTGGTAATGCGTCAAAAGCTATGGGAGTTGCATGGCAACACTCACGCAACACCCATGGAATGCCTCCCTGGTGCAGAGTAAAGCAATGCAGCGATTTGAGCTGCGTTGCTTTACTCGAGATTTATGAAGCCACTTCGCCACGCAAGGTGGCCTTGCGTGGCTTCATAAATATTATTTTTGAGTTGTGTTGCAATTCCACGACGTTCACGACGTTTTGTGGTCCAGGAGAGATTCAACGGGGCAGGTAAATATGCCACGTAGTCCTTCACGTGGAATTTATGAGTGTAGAAATATACAAGCATGGGACATTTTCTTCAGTCGGGTTTAGTGTGAGAGATGGGAACATATATACTCGCAGCGGAGGAACAGGAACAGGAGTGTGGCCACTGGGAAGTAGCGATCACCCACAGAGTCGTAACTTTGTAAACTTTCACTAACCTTCCATTTGGTTTTCACACCCAATTTGTCCACCGACACTCAGTATCAAAAAATGCTGATGCAGGTGTGCAAACTGCATCTGGGAAAGACCCAAACATTCCAGTATTTTTTCCGGTGATGAGGATGATGAGAGTTTTCTGTTTGGAAAATTGTTGTCTTGGTGCAGAAATAAAGAAAAAAAATAATGATGCATTTACGAATTGACCTTAACGTATAGAGGCAGATATTCTTCTTCTGGAAAATCAGATAGTTTAGGGTTATGCACATGGTCAGTGACTGGCTACCGCCCCCCCCCCCCTTTATGACCTCACCACCCCGGAGACAAGAACATAAGCATGGTATCTTTGGAAGGCGGGAGGTCGCAAGACCCCCCGGCCGTATTTATTAAGTTATAAAACAATAAAATGTTTATAATTGCATGATAAACCGTTATACAAAAATCAGCAGGACATTAGATACATTATTGTCAACAAGTGTGAATGACTATCCTTAACAAAGACTCTAATACAGATTGTTTCCTAACCGAGTCTAACATCCTCCTCTGCATTTTTGTATACTAACATTTCTGGGCCAAATGGCAAGGTCGCTAACCGGTGTCAGGTCCTACTAGCTGCGCCTCAGATGTGCGCATGCGCAGCCGGGCCCGGTAATTACCCGGTCCACGCCGTGAACTTCATTTACCCACTAAAGGAGGGCCCTTACTCTGCGCCATCCGGTGACGTCATGAGTATGCGCGCGCGGGGTGGCTACCAGCCTAAGGAAAGCGTGACTCCCCAACCCGCGCCCCTTTGAAGCACCAGTTACCTTGCCCCTGAAGTTCTAGGAGGGGCCTATGGCCCCTCCCCCTGGGCGGGAACCTCCATAGGATGATGCCCGCCCCCTCAGACCTTAAAATAGTTGCTCACCGGTCATGACCTTACCGCCACAGGCCAGCATTGTTGACCGACGATCTGGCCTCCCCCTTCCCTAAACCTAAGCCAGGAGCGCGCTTACCTTGCAAAACCCTCCAACCAGGCCCAGACATTATTAGACCACAACATGTTCGCTGCCTCAGTCAAGTGCACCCCGTCCCTCAGGTAGAACTGCTCACCCCAGATACACCCATGTGGAATCGTCTGCAACCGGGGGGCTCGAAATAATTTGTCCAACTGTGTGTTGATCCTCCGTACCGAGTGATTCAACGCCCTGACCGAGTCCCCCCCTCGCCACTGCCACCGAGGGATAAGTTGCGACCAAACTACTGTGGAACCCGGACAAGTCCTGGCCACCCACCCCGCAGTGGAAATGATCTCTTCAATAAGCATGCGCCTCCCCAATTTGGCCAAATCATTCTCCCCCAGGTGAAGTATCACCACTGACGGGGGGGCGGGCTGCTGAGCTAAGAGTCCCTGGAAAAAATTCCTAAACTGACTGAGGCATAAACCCCCTCTCCCGAAGAATGAGATAACAAACCCCTTTTGCGCCGCCTTCATCCTACGATCATGAGGGAACCGCAGCTCTATCAGCCGCCGCTGCCGATTTAATCTTTTCTACCAACTGTGCTGCTTCCGCAGCATGATCTGATGACGCTGGTAACACGCCCCCCTTTTGTAGCCAAGGCAATAAGGCCGCTATTTGGGATACCAATTCAGGCGGGACCGAGTCCGGGTTATCCGCTCGGACTACGGGCGCCCCCGGGGGCATGGCTGGTGGCACTGATATGGTAGGCAACGGAGTGACCGGCGGCGGCAGGCCCGGCACCGGTACCACGGGCGGGGAGGCAGGCCCCACAGGAGGTGGCGCCGGTGGCATGGCAGGAGCCGGTACCGTGGGCGCCGGAAACACCGGCACAGGTATAAGGGGTACCGGAACCGCGGGTGCGGGTGGAATCGAAACCGGTACTACTGGGGCTGGGGCACTGCACCTGGGCTTCTTGGCCTTAGACGTCTTTGGCGGGCTAGCAAAGTCCCCTCTTGGCAAGGGTGCCTTCCGCTGCCGCGCGGGCCTGCCTGAAGGGACTGGGGGATCTGCAAACCTTTCATTCATGCGGGCCTCCAATTCATCCACTTTACTCAATCTCCTATTAATGCTGTTCATCTCCCGCATCATGGCCTGCATCATAACCTCCATCCTGGACCCTTCTTCACCACCCATCGACCCCGGCATGACTTGGGTGCACCGCCCTACACTAATATCCCAACACAGGTGTAAGTACGCTTATTACCTTCACCAGATGGAGGATATACAGGGGGCTGTAAGCACCATGCTACCGTAACCGCAACGCCCCGGCTTATCCGGTTCGTCAGGGGTGAGTAAACTCTAACGTAGACCCACCCGGCGGCTACCAGAAGCAATGCAATGCGAGCCCCCCGCTCTCCTCTTACCGTTCAAAAATCCGGCGCAATCTCAGCCGGAATTTCACCCGCGACCACACTGATGTCCACCACTCCGCTTGCTACGTGAAATACAGGAATGCAGTGTTAACGTGCCTAAAATAGAGAATGCATTAATACATGCGAGTGTTACATGCAAGCAGCTGGTGAAAGCGGACTGCACCACGTTAGACAAGGTATGTAGCTTGAACTTTCTTTCAACTCCCCCTCCACTGTCCTTGGCTGTTGCCCCGACCTTAGCAATCTCTTAAAACCTTTAAGTATAGCACACACTCAATCCTAGGGTATCAGGGCGCTTCACACCATCCCTATATATGCGTGCGATCAATGCAAGGCTTTACAAAGGAAATTCCAATGTTATTATGCTTCAATAACGACTTCGAAACCCCCTTCTAAACTTGGTAGCTTATCCACCAAAACCCACCTGCTCCCGGCGTACCCAACACTCCCCTGATTGCCCGCGCTTCTCCGTGTGCAATAACCCAACCGGATCGCCCCCCGGGCAGCTTACTACCTGAATTAGCGGGGCCCGAGGAGAACGAGCAGACAATCCGCTCTGCCGGTAGTGGTACACCACGTCGCTTGCACTTGTCGCCGCCCCCTCGCGCTGCCACGACAATACCTCCGTCCCGCACCGCTACGGTCCCAGCTCCACGCCCTGGACCACGTTCGGATCGGAACCAGCGACTTCCCGATGTCCGTGTCCCCACTATAGATCCTCCGCTCTACCCGCTGCATCGACGAAGGCTCCCGGGTCCGTGCAGAAAACCTGTAAGGGAAAGAAGGAAAAACAAAATCACGAGGCCCCGAGCGCGGGGCACGTCCGGTGTGGGGGAGCGTCCAGGCAACAAGGGGGTCACCTGGGCGCTCCCCGCCTCTTTATCTCCCAGCGGCCCACCCCCCCCCTTCCTCCCCGACCCGGATGTCGATTAACGCCATCCGGGTCAAGGGTGGAGTGGCAACCAATCGGTGGCAGGGCGCGCCCCAGTGGACACGCCCCACCACCGAGAGGTCCAGAGGGCAAGGGGAGGGGTCGCCACACCGCCATGCGGGCGGGGGGGCCAAGAGAACCCCCTTTTCACTTGCACGGGAAATTATGATTTTCCCACCTTTTAAAGCATTTGCAATGGGGCTTCTGGAAATGGAGAAAATTAATGACTATACAAAAATCATAAACATTACTTTATTACCCTTTATGTTACTTATTTGTCTGTGAACTAGTCCTTTGGTGCACAAAGTGAACAGAGAGATGTGGAAAGAAGTGTATGAGAGGAAACGTGCCGGTCATCCGGGCAGTCCACTCACAAAGTGTTCTGTTTACAAGCACTTGCAAAGACTCATTAGTACATTCTCACGTGTTTTAAAACATTTAGTTAAGGCGAAATGCATGGGTAGCACCAGTGGCATAGGAAAGGGAGGCTGGAGGGGGCGGTCCGCCCCGAGCGGCACAAGTTTTGGGTGCGACGGCCTCCCCCCTGCAGCCGTCGCAGACGGAACTCGCCAGCACCCCCCTTACTTGTGCTCATCATGCAGATTTGCCAGCACCCATATACTGCCAACGCAGGGGCTGCCATGGGTGGTAAAAGGTCTAGCTACGCTACTGGGTAGCACTGTCTCAGATGCTTTTAGCTCTGGCTTTACGGCACAAGTCTCTCTTGGCCTATTGTTGCCACTTCTTTAAAATGTACAAAGAGTGAGCTTTGGTTTTACCTGGAGGAGTGGTTTTCTTCCACCCAATGCTACTGGAAGTTTGCTGTATCATTCCTCCCTTCTCGAATTCCTTCCATAGGAATGCATGAGGGACTGCTTTACATCTGAAACTTTCACCCTCCATGAAACTATTTGTTACATTCACTTATTTATCTACACAATGCATTAGATGCAGAAAGAAAATATTTTTGCTACTTTTGTGCCAACACCAGCAAAGTCGATAGGGCTGGCTTTAATGAGATAAGCAACATTTGTACATGCAACATATGTATTCAACATTTGTGAATGCCATGCGGCTCTAAGCGCAGATAACACCCCCTTAAAAATGTTTGCGTATTTAAGACTGCGGCAAGCGGTAAGAGCTTTCAGCGACGGCCCGTGTAGGGCGTTTTACCGGGGTGGTGACGTGGGGCAGAGGAGGGGCAGGGTGGGGGGTTGCAAAATGTGGCATACGGCCAATTGCAGGTAAGTTACGAAAAAAATAAATAAAACGAATTTCGTTGCGTGCGCAGCATCGCCAAATGCGATGCAGCGCGCGTAACAAAATTCGTTTTTTGCTTTTTTTTCGTAACTTACCTGCAATCGGCCGTATGCCGCATTTTGAAACCCCCCACCTTGCCCCTCCTCTGCCCCACGTCACCGTCCCGGAAAAACGCCCTACACGGGCTGTCGCTGAGAGCTTTATACCCGACATTCCCGGCTGAACCTCTGACTCACGACGCACTACAGACCCTACTTACATCGACAACGCGAAAACGCCTAGTCACTAGACTATACAATACGGCCCAACGCGAGCAGTACCGTACACTGAACAGACCTCTGGTGCGTTGGGAAGAAACGATTGGCGAACTCCATTACCAAAGAGGACTGGGACTATAGCTGCATGCAGCTGCAACTGCTTACGGCAAACTGTAACCTGAAAATTATACATTTTAAGTTTCTACACCAGGTATACTACACACCTGTACAGTTGCACAAATATGGATTAAGGGTTGATGATAAGTGCCATAGATGTAATGCCCACAAAGCTGATTTTTACACATGGCCTGGTCATGTGCAAAACTTCCTAACTACTGGCGGGAAGTGACTGACACTCTCACAACTATGCTGACGGAGCAGATCCCTAATACACCTAATACACCTGGGGTATGTCTTCTGGGTATCTATAAGATAAAACTGGCATGCAGACGTAAGTTTTTGGCGGTGGCGTTGCTGCTGGTAAAGCGACGCATAGCAATGAGATGGGGTGGCATATGTGAACTGAAATGTATCACTGTATCACAGATATGACGTATTGTAAAGAAAAGCTGGAAACATATGCGGAGGAGCTCCCACAGGCCTCTTGACCTAGAGATTTCTGGGACCCGTTGTTGCAATACCTTAGCTCCACGCAAACAGAAGACTGATTGAGTACACTGACGAGTGAACACTTGGTGCACTGCATGGACGGTGGTAGCCCATTGTACTGCCGCGGACCGGGAATAAGGGGTGGTTGTCTACCAAATGGTTACAATTTGATTGCATGTCTTTTTTCTCCTTGTTTTGGCAGGACACCTTGAGATAGGTCTTCTCTTGGGTTGCAAGGGGGTTATGTAAACAAATTGTTGCAGAGGAAATGTCTGTATTGTACATGCCATTATTCATATTTTGTTGTGTATGGAAATAGATAACTGTGTAGGTCTATAAAGTGAAATCTGTAATATTTGACTGACCATGAAAAATAATAAAAAAGAAAAACAAAATGTGTGAATGCCTTTGTTTACAGGGGATACCACATTAAAGCCAGACCTATTTTCTTTTCCAGTGCTTCTTCATTGTTGCAGTTATGCTATTTGCCATAGCAAGACATTATATTTGTGTTTGTCCTGTCAAATATAATCTATAATTGGTTGCCAAATCAAATTACCATTGAACATGCTGGGGTTACCTCTTCTGGTGGCGAAGATGGTGAAGATCAGGAGAGACCGTCTCCATGTGGTCATGGATGACACTCGGATTCAGCATTTGAATTACCAGCTATTATTCAGGTACCCAATGACTATTCATTTCACGCATTAAATCCTTTTTGTCATTTACCTATATAGATTCTTACTTGGATGTAGAATCCCAATCTTAAATAATATGCACTGCAATATAATTATTTTTTGTTTCAATTTGGAACTTATGGTGTTATTGACATTGATCACACGCTTGCTAAAATTACATTTCCTTGTGTATCCTTTGATAGGTACTATCACTACCTGGGCATTCAAACATCACTTGTCTGATTTTTTCATGTATTGTGGATGAATTAAAATGCATTTAATAAAATGCTATTCTCATAATTGGAGGTCCATCTGAGATGCTGCATTAAATTCACCACTAAAGCCCATTTTTTGAGTGTGTCCCCTCAGATGATGATTTGTTTACCTATCTGCTCACATGAAGAAGTCCTGCAATGGATCAGGACTAGCAGGGTCACTTACACTTTGGCAGGTGACCCACCAGCCAGCTGGGGACTCCGCCACGGATCACCGTCCATACTTAGAGTCCGCCTGGCAGGGATCTCTATGACTTCAGTGCATCCACCAATGCAGCACATTCTCTGAAGACATACTTTTTAGGCCCCGCTTGGCATTCTTTTTTGTTTTTCTGGCGTTTGGGCTAGGTGTACGAATATTTACACTAGCAATTTCCGAATAGTAATTTCTACAGAATCGCACTTCGGTAATTGCTATTCTTAATGTACCAAACTTTAAATCAGAAGTGATTTCTAGTGGATCGGAAATCATCTTCCCTCATGATTATTATTTAGGTAAGTCACTGTCTGCGACCCACTAGGAATGATAGCCATCACAGAGATGGTTGCCTGCTTGGGTCAGCCGACCACCATGTCTGTCACTGCTTTAAAATAAAGCAATCTTTTATTCTTTGATATACAGCCGTATTTCCTTAAAGGAAAATGGGAGGAGTTTGAACAGAAAAAAATGAAAAGTTGAGAATTAAATTTTTGATATGTGGGACCACAGCCTTCTCTTCAACATTTTTTTTTAAATATCATGCTCTTAGGGAAAGGGGTCCCCTGGGAACGCCTTCTCATTTACAAATGGTTGCCACTACCTTTCAGTAGTTGGTAAATGATTAATGTTTTGCGATCCCAATTTGATCGCAAAATATTAATACATGCTACTGTGGATTGGCATTTGTAAGGGACGCCTTAAAAACTCACCTTCCAAATACCGAATCTCAAACTCAAATTGCAAATTGGTAAAAAGTTGCTAAATCACAATTTGGCTGTTGTAAATTGAAAAATAAATTTTTGTGGTCACATTTCTGCGAATCATGCCTTTTGTGAACTCAAAAAAGGTTTGCACGTCTGTCCCCGAATTCCCAAAACTAGAGTTTATTTCAGAAAAACCAAAACACAATAACCAAGATGTACAGGGAGGTTTCAGGGCAATTAAGTGTTTTTCCTGCCTCTCATCATGGTCCCAACGGTGGTCCTGTGCTTCTACGGGTGGAATGCAGCGGTTTCCTCACAACTAAATGTGGTGGGGGAAGCATGAGGTTGGTGGACTTTTATTTCTTTTTGAGGGATGCAATGCAGTCACAACCTTTTTTTAATCTGCCCCTAATAAGTACCAACGCCCTCCTGTGGCGCTTTTGGGGACTTTTAAACGTTAGGTGCCAACTTATATTAAAGAGGGACTGCATTCTTGAGTCTAGTGCCTTGGACCTCTCGGAAGGGAGGGTAGTCCTGGCTTCCATTCTACATATGTCAGTGTCTACACTAGTTTCTTTGGTTCGGAAAGCCATAGTGTCCAAAATGCTTAAATAAAGACCCCCACACAATGGGCTTGGGTTCACAAGCTCATTGTTAATAAGCTTGGTGCATGTTACAGATGGGTTGCACTGGTTGCACCTCTGTCTCCAAGTATAATCAACATATATATATATACAATGATATTCCAGCCATCTGAATTTTGGGTGGGGAGAATAATAATCAGTCACCGAGCATGAACCACTCACTCCTCATTAAGCGTAGCCCTAAAATCTCTATGATACAAGAGGATGTTCATTAGATCCCTTTTTCACTCACTTAATAACTGGGGGAAAGCAAACCATGGGTCAATTCAAGGGAGTTCTCTCAATTGATCGATTAGTCTTAGAAAGCCATGTAACCTTTTCTGGTGCAGGAGGCTGACAGGTAAGAAGAGGAGGCTGGCTGAGTCAGGGAGCTATTTGGGAGGGATGGAGGCTCTCTAAAATGTCCCCATACACTCTATGAATCCCACCAATGTCTAGGCTTTCCAGATCCTCTTTTAGGGAATCCAAGACTCATTCCCTGCCTCACCCCTGCCTCTCTCACAACCGCTAGTCACACCCTCACACCCCCACTGGAGGGTCTAAAGGATGTACATGTTCTAACCAACCACTACTTTCACTCTATTAACCAGGTACTAGACAACTTAGCCCCACTACAACTGAAAAGAGCCACCGCAAAAGGATCAAACCCCTGGTATGATGGTAGGCTAAATGAAGACAGAAGATCTCTAAGAACAGCTGAAAGACAATGGAGAGCTGCTCCATCTGCTGCCCACCTCAAATTGCTAAGAAGTAAAAGAAACTCCTACTATAGAAAGATTAGACGATCGAAAGCTGACTTCATTCGTCAACAATTAGACCAAGCCAAGAATCGTCCCAAAAGACTATTCGAAATAATCAAAGCCCAATCCAAGGGTGTCTCCCACTCCCCCCAAGCTGATCCCGAAACACTGCCCAATTGTGAGGAGCTTGCATCCTTTTTCTCAACTAAGACTGAAAACTTAAAGACAGTCCTACTTAATGATCTATTATCACATACAGACCCACAAAGGAGTGGTGCACCAACCACACCTAGCATTTCGTTAACATCCCCTCCAAAGCTCGCACTCAAGAACAATGCCTCCTGGACCGACTTCAGCTTCTACAATGAAGAAACTATTTTAAAAATGATAACAGCACTGAACCCTTCCAATCACTTCACAGACCCTCTCCCAGCAACCCATTTAAAAACCTTCATTCCACTGCTATTGCCCCTATGGACCAGGATTATAAACACTTCTCTTTCACAAGGAATCATCCCAGACATCCTCAAAGTTGGTCAGATATCCCCCATCCTAAAAAAAACATCGGCGGACCCATCTGACCTGAATAACTACCGCCCAATTTCCAACATCTCAACCCTCGCCAAACTGCTAGAAAAATGTGTCCACGTGCAGCTTAGTAATCACATAGATCACTTCAACCTGCTCGATCAATACCAATCAGGCTTTCGATCAGGGTACAGCACAGAATCAGCCATGACCCACATAATTGATGATGCACTACAAATATTGCATCAAAACAACGGATGCTTGCTAATCCTGCTTGACTTATCCTCAGCCTTCGACACAGTCAAACATGACAATCTTCTAGACCTCCTGAAACACAGGATGGGACTATCTGGTACTGTGTTAAACTGGTTCACGTCCTTCCTCCAAAACGAAACACAAAGATTCAAGATTAACCAATCGCTATCCAACCCCTCCCCGGTCACTCTGGGAGTACCCCGGGGTTCATCCCTCTCCCCGACACTCTTCAATATGTTTATGGAACCTCTCACTGAGCTACTCAATTCATCTAACATCCAATATCACATGTATGCCGACGACACACAACTCTACATTAAGATCCACTCACTTGATGACATCAAGTCCATTAATTCAACACTCCATAAAACACAGATCTGGCTGGCAGAAAATCATCTAAAACTAAACAGTCTAAAAACTGAATTCCTCCTAATCGCCCCTCCCAACCAAACAACCACCATCCTTGAATGGATGAAGCACATTACAGCACTCGGTGGTCAACCGATCATCATTGACTCAGCTAAATCACTGGGAATAACCTTGGACAATAAGTTAAATATGCAGAAGCACATCAGCGTTGCAACCAAAGGAGCTAATTTCCAGATTAACACCTTGAGAAAACTGAAACCCTTCATACCGGCCAGCGACTTTAAACAGGCAGTTCAATCTCTAGTAATTCCCAAAGTGGATTACGGAAGTATTGCTCTCTGCGGCCTACCCAGATCAACGACCGCTCCTTTAAGAACTACAATCAATACAGCTGCTAGGCTCATCACAGGCTCCAAAAGAAACACCCACATCTCCCCTGACCTTCGTGCCCTCAACTGGCTTCCTTTTGAGACCAGAATTCATCTGAAAATCGCTTGTATGACACATAAGGCCTTACACCACAAGACACCGAGATACCTAGCGGAGAAACTGGTACTATGGGGTGGTAACAGATCCACTAGGAGCTCCAGCAATCCTCTACTTAAGCCACAACGGTTCTCCAAGATGAAAACATACTACCGCTCCTTCTCAGGAATGGCTCCCAGGATTTGGAATGCCTTGCCCCAAGAAACGAGACTTAATCCATCCGCAGCTTTTTTCAAAAAAGAAGTGAAATCTATTCTTCTAGCCAAATTTACTTGACTCTTTGATATTCCCTTGTAAATACATGCTATTCGTGTTTGCTCATCTTTACTGTATTCACCTACTTTACGATATTTATATGTTTTTATGTTGATAGCTCTGTACTGTAAAGCGCTCTGATACCTGCAAGGGTCTTGTTCGCGCTATACACAACTGCTAAAATAAATAAATAAATAAATTCCAACTTATTATGTGATCCAAGATTACTCCCACACTCTCAGGATCAGGGACAGAGCTCAGTGTAACCCATCCCCACCCACCCAATACAGTGACTTTTTTAGTGGTAGAACATAGCTCTGGCATACCAACAGACTGCTTGGCATGACTCACAAATCCTTGCACTATAGTGAAAATGTGTATTTGTGATGTCCAGCAAAGCATTTTGTACTGAACTTTACTCTTCCACTACATAATGCTATGTTTGGACTAACTTTAAAACTCTTCACATATTGGATGTGTGCTATATAGTGCAGCACAATTGCAATGTGAAAAAGTCAGGATAAATAGAAACATTTCTCCATGTTATTGACTGCCTCAAGGAGGCATTATTTGTTGGTGAAAAGCCCTGTCTACCAATTTTAGCAGATATGGCTTTGTTTCAAAACCATGAGTGGTATCAGAGGAACACCCGCGCACCACCGTGAGACGCCCTTTGACAGAAAGTAGTACAAAGCAGAGCAAAGCGCTGTTTGCATAACTTTTAGGGACTCTTTCTGGCACAAATAACGTTTTACACTGCAAAGCAAATACTGTATCAATACTTTGTGCCACTTTGCGTCAGTTTGTATGACATTGTGGCAGTGCAATGATGAAAAACCTGCCTGTGCCCCCCTCCCCCGTTGCTGGCTCACCTACAGCCCAGGTTTCTTTGGCTTTGCACCATATCCAGCAGTATTTTACCAACTTGAAAGATGGCAAGTGGCCAGGGAGGCCCAGGAAATCTGTTAACTGGCTCCTCAAATGGGTCTGTTGCTGGCCTGTCCAACTCTCCTGTCCCATATAGCCATGTCCCACTTCCAAGGTTAGGACTCTCCCTGCAAAGAACGTCCTCTTTGAGTAGCAGTCTCACGCTACTATCTAAGTGGGTCTTGCTCTGTGCCGTGTGGGTAGTGCCTCCCACACACAGGGCCGGACTGGAAACAGCAACCAACCCTAGCAGATTGCTGCTCGAACCGGCCCTGGGAGCGGGATGCAAGGGGGTGCTAGTGAGAAGCACCGCTCCCACTTTTGTTACAGGGGGCTGATATTGCAGCGCTGCTGCAAAACCAGCCCCCAGTAACAAAACCGGCCCACCGGGGAAACACCCAGTGCCCGCTACAGCCAGTCCGGCCCTGCCTACACAGAAGTGCAATCAGAACATCCTTGACTCCAAAATGCTCTCTCATTAACTGACAGACTACCAGTCAGCTTCTGGCTTGGTACAACCTCTGCCCCACACACATCATTCTCCTTGCCACACCTGGCACTCCACTTTGGCTACCTCGAAAAGGCTCACAGAGGCACTGCAGGTTCACATAAACAACTGTAGCAGCAAACCCGGGGATCAGGCTCTCCCACAAGTGAAAGGGGTAAATCGAAACACTGCACTCTCTCCCCCGTCCACTGCTCTCTCTCCCCCGTCCACTGCTCTCTCTCCCCCATCCACTGCTCTCTCTCTCCCCCACCCACTGCTCTCTCTCCCCATCCACTGCTCTCTATCCCCATCCACTGCTCTCTCTCCCCCACCCACTGCTCTCTCCACATCCACTGCTCTCTCTCCCCATCCACTGCTCTCTCCCCCACCCACTGCTCTCTCTACCCATCCACTGCTCTCTATCCCCATCCACTGCTCTCTCTCCCCCACCCACTGTTCTCTCTCCCCATCCACTGCTCTCTCCCCCCCACCCACTGCTCTCTCTCCCCATCCACTGCTCTCTCGCCCCCACCCACTGCTCTCTCACCCCATCCACTGCTCTCTCTTCCCCACCCACTGCTCTCTCTCCCCAACCACTGCTCTCTCTCCCCGTCCACTGCTCTCTCTCCCCCATCCACTGCTCTCTCTCCCCCGCCCACTGCTCTCTCTCCCCATCCACTGCTCTCTCTCCCCATCCACTGCTCTCTCTCCCCTGTCCACTGCTCTCTCCCCCCATCCACTGCTCTCTCCCCATCCACTGCTCTCCCTCTCCCCATCCACTGCTCTACCTCCCCCCTCCACTGCTCGCTCTCCCCCATCCTCTGCTCCCTCTCCCCATCTACTGCTCTTTCTCCCCCATCCACTACTCTCTATCCTTCATCCACTGCTCTCTCTCTCCCATCCACTGCTCCATCTCCCCCATCCACTGCTTTCTCTCTCCATCCACTGCTCCCTCTCCCCATCCACTGCTCTCCCTCCCCCATCCACTGCTCCCTCTCCCCATCTACTGCTCTCTCTCACCCATCCACTGCTCTACCTCCCCCGTCCACTGTACTCTCTCCCCATCCACTGTTCTCTCTCCTCATCCACTGCTCTCTCTCCCCTGTCCACTGCTCTCTCTCCCCATCCACTGCTCTCTCTCCCCATCCACTGCTCTCTCTCCCCATCCACTGCTCTCTCTCCCCATCCACTGCTCTCTCTCCCCCACCCACTGCTGTCTCTCTCCCCATCTACTGCTCAATGTACCCCATCCACTGTCTCTCTACCCCATCCACTTCTCTCTCTCCTCCATCCACTGCTCTCACTCCTCCATCCACTGTCTCTCTCCCCCATCCACTCAGGGCCAGTCCATTGGACCATCAGCCGGACTCGCCGCTCAAAGGCTGCTGCATGAACATCCTCGATGCCCTCAATTATGGGGAAAAAAGGATGAACATGAAAGTTAATAGAATCTACCGGGCAATTACACAGCAGTCACCAGGCGTAGACATGTCAAGGTCCCGCCTCGCACGACATGTCTGGCATCTGAGCGGGTCGCCAGGAGTCCTCTCTCTGGACCCACACTCGAGTACATGAGTAGATCAACTCTATGAACTGGTTGCCAGGGGTCCACCCTCTGGATTCACAAACAGGTGCAACGTATGCACCGCTCTTGTCGCACTCCCTCCCGTTCCAAGCAACAACCACAAGTTGAACAAGAACGCTTCCTGCCAGGCGCTCCCTCACAAGAGAGATATTTCACTCCATACCTTACAGCGCCTCTTAAAACGTTTTAATCCTGCTGTTCCTGCAAACGTGATTACTCATTAAATTGGTTTGCGTAGATTCTCCTGGGTGATTATCATATTCATTGCTTAGGCATCATTCAAATTACACCGTCCAATTATTGGATCAGAATTGCTCAATGCATTTCTTTCTCAGATTGGCACTTCATCAGGAAAATGCTCAAATTTCAAAACAAAAGTGTTCACTGAACTTTATACGCATAGTCAACAAAAACATGGAGCGCGCATCAAGCCATCTGAATATTAATAAAATAATGACTCTAAAGTTCGTGAATGCGCGGGCGCAGAACACCAACATAGCACCTCTCTTCACACCACTCCCCTCACAGCGCTTTGCCAGCTGTGATTGCGCTTGCTACACCACGACGGATCACGGGTGCTGCCTCTGGCACAAAACAAGCATCTACTAAGCCACATTTTGACTAAAACTAAGATTGAATGTGTGCAGGTAATGATTTTTTTTTAATTACATTCCCATCATGTTTTCCACCAAAAGTATGCCGCCGGCAAGCATCCAGGGATCCGTTCCTCTCAAACACGCACAATCGCATGCTACAAGCAGAAGCGCACACTGCACAAGGAATCCAATAAACTCTCATGAACTGAACGCTCGCGACAGTACCTACCAATGCTGCAGGGTGCGCCACAAGGGCAGCAAGCCTGGAGGTCTTAAACTGTTGTGATTGGGCAACCGGCCTCTGACGGTGGAGACTCCTCACTCTGGAACCATTTTTAATGATTATTTAGCCGTGTTCATTTGCGTGAAATAGACAAACAGAGGTCTCAGAGCACCTCAGAAAGGTGACCAATCCGTTGTGCAGTGTTACAGCTGTGCGATATTATGACACAAAAAAATCGGTTTCATGCAAGTTTCTCCTTAATATCTTTTAGATTAAACGCTTCAAGAGCGTTTCTTCTAGGATGAATGTGTGTTAAGTGGTCTATTTTTTTGAAGGTCAGATGCTCGCTTCTTTTTTTGTAAATTTAAGTTTCCCTTGTCCTGGTATGTCGAATCACCCCCACCCCGGACCCCTGCCGCACCGCTTTTAACTGCATGGGCCGCGCCTGGTGCTCACGCTGTTTGGGCCCTTTTCTAAGCTCTATGTCACCCTCACACACGTTTGCTATGACATCCTCATATTTCTCTTTTTATCACTTTCCGTCTTGCTTGCTCGTATGGTCTTCCCCTTCTCTCTCCTCACTGGCAGCGCAGCACCTGTAGCGCGTGCTGCACCTGTTCAGGCGCTCCACTCAAATGACACCTAGCTGAGGATGGGCTTGGGAAGAGGGGTGGGTGCCAGCATTTATTTTTCCTTCTCATTGTCTCGTCAGATATGTCCACCACTTCTGCTGGCACTTGTAGCTTTGATTTGTGCACTGCCATTATGGGCTCAAAACCCCAGCATGCAAGGTGGTGTGGCCTAAAATGACAGAATTGGCCAAATGTGTAATACATGACATTGAGTCACTTGTCATCTATGTTTTAAAGTTTTACAAAGCTGTCTTGCCCATTTCAAAAACAGCTTGTTTCACATGTAAAACCAAAAGTAAAGTCTGCTCACATAATTTGTAAGGGCTGAGTCTTTCATTCACATCATGCATTAAAAAGCATTGGTAATGTAAAACAAAATGTTTTATACTTTGTATAGTGGAAGGCTTTATACCGGACTTCACAACATAACAAATGTATAACATTGGACAGCAACAACGCAATCTTACCTAACACAAAGTATAAATAAAGGACAGGTGGCAGAACCAAGAGGAACATCACATGATCCTCTCACACATACAGAACAGGTACAATACAGATAGCGAACACATTCACGAAGGAGCAAGAGGACATAAACGCTTTTTGAACATTGTAAATACAAAACACCATACAAGAAGTACAAAACTCTGGTATAAAACAACCAAACCGCTTATGGAATTAACATTCATCATATTCTTACAATGGATGATGAACCCTCACCTAACTAGTGTGATACGCTTCAACACTGGTTTCCATATAGAGCACTGAGAGGCATTCAACAGTATCACTGTTTCCTGATTGTACAGTCCCCTACTTGGGTTCCCTAGTTTGGGTGTGAAATTCTCCCTCATGTTCGAATTTATATTTTCCCTTTGTTAAACTGTCAGATCTAAATCAAAATTATGCGTATATGAGATAAAATCAGAAGGGTCAAGCAGTGGAATTTGTTTCTTTTTACCGTTGACATGTTTCAGCACTGAAATATTGCTCCTACGTAGTCAGGCACCTTCCTCAGGATTATAAGTCTTGGTATCAAAATATTGAGCCTCTTGCAAATTACCATTGTTTGTTTGTTTGTTTGTTTGTTTGTTTCTTTCTTTCTTTCTTACTTTCTTACTTTCTTTCTTTCTTCTAACCTAACCCAACCCCGCTGGCAACTAACCTTGTTCCCTGCACTGAGCTATGAAATCACAGAATCAACCCTAAAGTCCATAAACTCAGGATCTCTGCTTGATCTGGAACCTCCTGAAATCTTAGAAAAAGACATCATTACCCTCCTGTCTATTTTAATGGACATTCTCAATCACTCCCTGGCAAGTGGCAATGACTCCCCAGCATGGACACATAATATAGTAAAATCTTTACTAAACAAAAAACACTACCAATCCTCTCTTGGCAGAAAACTACAGATTCTCTACACCCAGTAGTTAGCAAACTATTGGAAAAAGATGTCAACAAACTCCTTTCCGGCTTCCTGGAAACTCATGGCACTTTCCATCCTACCCAGACAGGCTTCAGACCGGGCAGTAGCACTGAATCCTCCCTGTTACTAGCCACCGAGGAACTCCATTCAATTCTGGACCAAGACGCTTAGCAGCTATGATAATGTTAGACCTGAGTGCGGCCTTTGACACCGTCTCACACTCAACCCTCATCCAGCGGATGAAGGAAGCCAGAATCTCAGGGAATGCTCTAAAATGGCCAGAAGCCTTCCCGGACAATATAAGCTTCCAGGTATAGTACAATAGTAGCTCTCTTCTCAGCCGTACAACGTTTAAAATGTGGAGTCCCACGGGCTCCTCCCTGAGCCCCACACTCATTAATCTTTACATGCTTCCCTAGCAGACATTGTCTAAGCATACGGCTTTGTTTTAGTGTCTTATGCAGATAACTCGCGGATCATCAAATCCCTCACAACAGACTCAGGGCGAAAATCCAGCCAACTTAACTCCTGTCTAAAGCAGGTCACAGACTAAACGTCTGCAAGTATCCTAAAACTTAATGACAAAAAGAAGGAAATATTAGTGGCTGGTAACAACCTCTTAAGGTGGATGGAACTGTCATGGTCAACTTCAAATCCCACCCAGGCAGTTTTTGGGTCGATGACAGACTCACTATGGAAATACAGGCCAGAAAACTCACAGCCTGTTTTGGAATTCTGAGAACCCTGGTGATTGTGCATGGACTGATTAGCTCACGTCTAGATTATGGAAATTCCCTACATGTGGGAAGTCCAAAGTATCTGATAAAAGTCTTCAAGTAGTGCGGAACGCAGCACCCAGGATTCTTCAAAAACTCCTCAAACATCAATCGGCTGGTCCAGCACTAGCAGACCTGCATTGGAATTCATTTCAAGACACAATGCATCGCCCATCGATCATTCATGGGGAAGGCCTACTCCTTATTCAGAAACTAATCAACGTCTATGTTGCCAGGAGGTCTCTACAGTCTGGAAACCTAGGGCTCCTGATGGTGCCTAAGGTCAACTGAGCCAGAAACGGCGGTCGCTGCTTTGCTTATATCATTCCTAAACTACGAAACTACCTCTCTGCTGTCCCAAGATTCAACCTACCTGAAGCCAGTTTTAGAAACCACCTTAAAACTCACTTTTTTCAAACCCCTGGTTCATTAGGTAATCCGGCCGGTCTGTTGTTGCCAGTGCTGGGAGGCCCAGTCGGTAGCTACGCGCTCCACAAAAACACCAGAATAGAATATAATTGAATCTCACATCAAATATTGGGAAATATTGAAATACAAATTGTGAAACAGTCCATGGCATGTTATGCAAGTGCATTTAATATATCCTTTCTTTTTTCATACCATATGACATTAGCACTGGAATCACCACTTCTTCACAGAACAGATACACATTGGGTAGCAACAGTGCAGGCTTGCCTCATTCAGAGGCTGTGGTGACACAAGATTTCCACATTACAGACATGTACACATCAAGAAAGAGCAGTGCAAATGTTGCTTCCTCACAGAACAGGTACAGCATGGCAGTAGCAAAGCAAACATCCCTCTCTCACAGAAAATAAAGTGCAATCTTCCATTCTCTGCAGAACTAGCACAGACACCAAGGCAGACTAGCGCAAGGTTTCATCCCTCACAGAACATGTACAGTTAAGGCATAACTGAAATGTAAGTTACACATGTTTCTGGAGAGGGCTCTTAACTCACTGACAAAAATTCATAGGTTTATAAATGAACGAATATGCAAGTCCTTACATCATTCTCACTTAGGTATTTTCTAAATCAGCATTCTGAAAGTCATATTGCTGGCACTTGGAGACCTCCTGCTTGGGTTGATGTTTCCACATATTGAGCCCTTATTTAGTAGGTCATTGTTATTTGGAGAAGCCCAGCCGCAGCCTGAGTAACTATATGCTAGACAGACACAAGGGTTTCAGTTTTTGAATTCACATTCACCAGATGCTGTGCAATTTCATCCTCGGTGCTAAGCCGCTCCAAATGTTGAGGGCCACAACTGCTCACCCGCTTTCTTTCTCTCCCCAGTCACCTTCTTCGTTGTCCTGTATGTCTCTCTCATTTTCATTGCCTACTTGTCCTTCTTTTTCCACAGTTCCCTCTGTCATATGTTTTTGTAGACTTCTGCTTTTCTTGACCTATTTGTATATTGGGAATGGATTTGGTGTGATGGAAAGCCCACAAATGACATGTTCACCCCATCATTCATCCAGTGGGGCATGTCTACCAACCTGCACCACCTCAAAACTAGCTACATCATTTGCAAAGCCTTTATGTCCTGCACCGCTGCTTACATAATTGACAAGCTCACCATCTCTACTGGTCCTCAGCACACCACAGTTACTTGTTGGTCCTTTCTGCATTTGCCTGATTAGTCAACCTGGTGTGTTTTTTTAAAGGATTTACATATGTTTCTTCCTGTGCCTTTTCTTATTCCACACTGGGAAACTGTACCAGATTTATAAAAAATGTCACAAAATGCAGCACAACACAGCAAGACAACTTACTGTGCTGGGCTGGTGCACTAAGTGTTGTCTAACCCCAATGCAGGCACACTTGCACCAGAGTGCAAGACTGCCTGTATTACAGGCATGATTGTTTTTGTGCAGGAAGGTAAATCCTTCATGAACAAAAATAATCCTTTAAGGCATTTTCCTCTTTCTATGTGTGCTGCAAAATGCATCCCATGTAGAAAGAGTAACTAACGAGGAGAAATAAAGATATTTTTCTTCGTTACCCCTCTGCGTACCATTATAACGCATTCTCAGGTTTAAAAGTCTGTGTAAATCTGGGAATGCTCTAAAATCCATGAATGGATAATGGGCTCCACACATCGAATGCCTTCTATATGCAGAGTAACGATATGTGCTGCCTTGCATTACTCTGGATTTGGCATTACTATGCATTTACTAAGCCTCACTGAGCTACACCAGGTGTTTTTTCATAACTTAGTAAATCTGACTTAAGCCCTTGTGTCGCCTTGTGTGATGCAAGGGCAACACAAGGGATTAGAAAATCTGGTCCTTAGTTTGGCCTTTACTTTCTTGATGTGCATGTCTACTGAACCTGTGCACTGTTGTCTTTTGAAGTTGCTGATGCTTTAGAACAATCACTTCTGCATGCCGCATCAGTAACCTTCAGGCACTGTCAGTGCAGCCACCATAACCACCTTCTAACCTGACAAATTGGTACTCAGGACTCTGGCATCCTTTTTTTCCAAAAGTGGTGCCACATGATTCAAGATAGCCTAGTGCCACTGGATTCAAGCTAGCCTGGCTGATGAAGGGTGACATACCCAATTCAGCATTCAGCATTCCGTCCATCATTTGTTGCAGTTACACCTTTCCATGTGGGGCAGTCCATCACGTTCCCTGCTTTTGTCACTTCTTCATAACCATCCAGAGAGGAGAGGCTTAATTGTTTGGATCTGAAGAGGACCCTTTAGTTTGTATATCGATTGGACTAAGGAGCGCTGGGTAATTGACCAAATCTTTGTTTTATTCACTGGTGCTAAGAATGGAAGGTGAGTTCAGAAACGGACTGTATCAACATGGACTTTCTTCTGTATCAGCATGTGCTATACCTTTGGCAAGAAGGATCCTCCTAAGGGCCTTCAGGCTCATTCCACCAGAGACATTGTCACCACTACCACTTTGACTAGGGATGTTCTTTTCCTGCAGGACTTCCTAGTCCACTCCACAGACCTACCACCTTATTGGGAGGTTCTGCTTCTGCATCCATTCTAAAAGTAAGGAATCTGCATTCAGAAGTATCCATCAGAAGAACAAGTTACTCACCTTTGGTAGCACCCTTTCTGGTGAATTCTCTATCTAACTGCAGAATCCTCATCAGCCCCCCTTCCTGCATGGTCTGTGTGTGGATTTTCGATAAGTCATAAGGTCCCATTTTACGTTCAGCGCGCTGTGTTATGTTACAGTTATGTTACTGTAATTTGTATAGCGCTCTTACACCAACGGATTCATGGCTTTAAGAGGAACCCAAGGAGACATCAAATAGCCAGAACCTAATTGTTGTAAGCTTGCCTGAAAAGCCAGATTTTTAGCACTTTCCTATTACTGATTAATTTATTGCTCTGCTTTTTAAGATATAGTAGTTACGTTTCAAATCTGATATCATTGTGCAGGGGTTTCACCAATATAGGGATCTGTGTCTTCATTTCAAGAGATGGGGAAAAGTTCCAGTGGAATCTGATTGTGCCACCTACAGGCATGCAGGAGCTATTGCAGAAAAGTTTCCTAATCCAGTCTGTTGACTGACGAATTTCAAAAGGTGAGGAATCTGCAGTTAGATAGAGTATCCACTAGAAAGAGCGTTACCGAAGGTAAGTAACTTGTTCACATGCATTTTACTGTGAATAACTTTCTAAAAACAACTGTAGTTCATATTGTATGGTAAAATGAAAGCAGATTACTCATTTTGTGTAATGAACAAAAGCTGTGCAAAAATTAAGCATGCTGACTGAAATGTCTCCTTCTTGCCAATGCCTGTGAATTTCAGGAAAACAATTTAGAAAAGCTGAAGGTTAATCTTGTTTTCACTCTTAAAATAGCAAATGTAATTGCGATCCTTGACCTGCCCAGCACATCATCTGCTGGCTCTTGCAACAGCTAATATGATGTCACAACCGAACTGTAATAACTTATTACTGTTGAAAAGCTACATAATGCCCTTATCACAAGTGCAGAGACAGGTTTTATAGTGGGCTGCAGGGTCTCATGCACTACAGCAAAAGCTCAGATGCTGTAAATAAAACTAAAAAATATCTGGAGAAATATTGTTCCATGGGCCAGTCAATAAAAAACAGAAAGCAGAGAGGAAGGCCAATAGCAGTAGAAAAAGAGATCCCAATAAAAATAAATCCAAATCCGACTATAGAAGGGCATACTTTGCACATAGCAATGATGTGTTCCTCATCTCAGTAGAATACCAAAGGGATCTGTGAGAGAGATGAGTCAGTGAAAAGGGAGAGGAAGGTGTTGACTAGGTGCACATCATTCAAAACAGTGCAATGGTTTAGACAGCTACTGTACATGAATAAAACAATCAGAAATCAATGCACTTTTCATAGTATGACACCTTACTTCACGGGGAAAACACTTTTTGCCCTCTTTATAACGTTTGCCTCTAGATCAACTTATTCCAAACTTAGGGGGGACTGGCATTCAACAATCTACCCTTCAGTTTGCCAACTTTGGTACAGAGTGGGCAAAAGGTGTCAAGAAATACCGGGGAGTGTCCCACAACAGGCCATATTTCCATTTAACAAGTAAACAGCATAGGCTATCGGCTTCAAAACCAGTGAATTAATGCATGCAACATTTTCAAGGCCTTTCTGTCGTCCTATGCCATTTCGTGGTTCGGTGAACATTTGTTTCCAGCAGTTGTGGACTTAATAAGCAGTAACAAAGTGCCATTGCTCTGTAAGTTGGTAAATATTCCAGTGCAACTGCTGGAGCAGAGTTTTCTGTTGAAAATCTATTGGGTTTTTAAGCTCCGGTTTGTCTATATGTCGAAAATTAAAAATATTAATTTGTAACGTTAATTATTTGTTTTGTGTGAATGTTCTGATTAATCAATACGAACTAACAAGAGAAAACTACACGTGGGAAAGCATTCATGTTGCTTAATAATAATGTGCAGGTTTAATTAAATGAATGATGCTGAGTGCTGTTTGTTTTAAAGCACAAAAACGCTTTTGAAATAACGTGTACTAATGCTTTTCTGTGTTGCAAAGGCTAGTTAATTACATACACATAAGGGTATTAGTGGGGTTAACACTGTTTAGTCACTATGCTGTGGTAACGTTGTTTTTGTCTCTTTTAATTAAGATGGTACGTTTTGGCCTATCGAAAGATGGCTGCCGTTTAAAGCCTGAACTTGAGTAACTGAATTTTGATGAGAAGGCTTTGCTGAACATGGTCGAGAGTCATCTGACCACAGTCTTCGCCTGGTTTAAAAGTTTTCCGTGAGGACAGCAGCTCTGGGCGAGAGTCCAAGTGTCCTTGGAGGACAAAGGAGCCACAATGAACTTTGTGATTACAGCGTTGGTTCCGAGGAAATGTGAATGTGAAAGAAACATTTGCAAAACTCGAGTTTCCTTCTTCCGTCTTTTTATTTTTGTGATTTTTCTGAGCGGAGATTTTCTAAATGTAGCGATGCTACATCCTTTCCTGCTCGCTCTGCTCAGCGGTTCATCGGACGTTTAGAACATTTTATGTTTCTTTAATTTGCAAGTTTCATTATAAATATTGTTAGCCTAGAGAGGGTCTAAGGCCACTTCTTCCCAAACCTGCGTTGGTGAGGATCGATGCTGTGAGGACGGCGACTCGGGAGACTTCTACTGAGAGACCTGTCCTGACCCATTTATGACATTTAGCTAGAATAGGTAATTATGAGAATAATGAGTTTTGCTTTGATTGACTTTCTTTGAACTAATTTTAGATAAAGTACCATTATTTTAAATACAGTGTTGGTGGTTATTTCTTGTTGTTTATTGAGTACTCTATTTTGATTATTGTTGTTTAGATCATGACTCAGGATAATATCAAACTGGTCTTATCGACCTCAGTGTAGATACAGGGTGTTTAGGAGTTTTCTCTCCACAGGTTCTATGCTGATAGGGTAATCGAGAGTATGTTAGTGAAATGGGCCCAAGCGTATGATGTGTGTATGTGCGTGTATCTGTGAAATTACTCTATCCGTGGAAGTAGGGAGAATTTGTATGCCCTAATCTGCACCAATTTCCTGGTAGCAGAATTTGATGGTTTTGATGGTTATCTTGATCTGATTAGATTGCTTGTATATTGGCTTTGATTTATTGATTATTGATTAATGTTGGTATATGTACTAATACTATATGTTGGAGTCGTCATGTTGAGTTATATGTAGTGCTTCTGGAACTTGGGAGCTAGTAGCAGTTCCGTAGTAGGGCAGAGGGAAGTATATACTGCTTTCAGGAAAGACGGGATTGTTGGTCCTGTACGTATGCAGGAGAAACGTGTGACAATTGAAGTTGCGCGTCACATTGTCTGAGTTCGGAATCAGTGACATCGTCGTGTGTTACTATTAGAGACATATTTTCAGTATAAAAGGAGTGCGTATGATAGCGAAGGTTATCTGTGAAACTCTGGTCTTAAGTCCCAGGGATCCGTAAGGTTCGCCGTTAAATCTTATCGCGGGAGAAGTAATAGGTATTCTCTGAGCTTGTCTGAAGGACTGGGCAGAGGTAAGCGCTGCTTGGTTAACGTATGTTATAATTCTGTAGTAGGGCAGATCATATGCTGTTCTCGGGAAAGGCAGGATTCTGTGTGTATGTACTAGATTTTCTTGAATGAATGTGCGTGAATGTATGAGCATTTAGTTGATTGTAAGACTCTTTGGAGCAGTCCTAGAGGAAACAGTTAATGAATGCATGTTAGAAGGGCAGAGTAGAGGGATGTGCTACTGTGTCAACGAGAGTATTAATTCCGTAGTGGAGCAGAAGTGAGTGCTGTTTCAGGAAAAGACGGGATTCTTGTGAAATAGATTTTCTTTACTATTCTGTGGTTAGCGAAGCAGACAATGGAGATGTTTATATGTTGTAACTAATATATTTTGTAGAATTTGACACGAAGTCTACTGAGGAGATTTTGTAAAGGAGGGGTAGACGAGTGACAGGAGACAGAGCAGAAACTGCAGCGGCTGCTGACGTCATAGAGCTGCGCAAGGGTTGGAAGGAATACAGGGTGACGTAGGCGCTCCAGGATTGGTGCGTTAGTGTGAGTCGCGCTGTTATTGGATGAAAAATCGTACTGTACAGTTGTATTACGGAAGGGATTAGAAAGTTTTGGTAAACGTTAAAATGTATTACCAAGAAGAGAAAAAGAAGAAATCCTTGTTCGGAAAAATTAAGAAATGGTTTGACAAGGATAAGAACGTTAAAACAAGAGAAGGTGAATTGTTACCTCCAGCGAAAACGCCTGCATCCTTCATGGTTGCGAAATATGGGTATCATACCTGTATATGGTTGGACAATTGGGTTAGGTACACTAGAGAGGATGGTGTTTTGGCTTTTCCAGAACATGGTTCATTTAATATGGCCGTGTTGAGAAATTTACGGGAAAAGATGTTGTGTCTTGACCCAAGACCAAGGCCGACACAGTTTGAGGCATTGGTGGAATGGGAGGATGAAGTACATGAGCGAGAAAAACAGAAGTCTGGAGGCAACTATAGGTACATGTTTGGGAGGAAATATGATCGTGAAACTCATCATGATCGAATGAGGAGATGGCGAGATGCTAGTATGTCAGAGGGATTATATCCTATGTGGACTGTTGAAGAAGAAAGGAAGGGTACGGAAAGGGTTCCTGAGGCAGAAGTGAAAAGATATGGAATTAATGATTATGAGGATGAGGTCTTGAATGACATGATTTACAAGAGACCACCTCCATATAGACCAGAACCAGAGGAAAGCACACCAGTTGTTTCTCCAATAAGAGATGCATTGCGTATTACTGAGACAGAAGTTGTGACACCAGAATTAAGGAGTGGTAATCCTTTCAGGGAAAAAGAGAGAGAGAATCGATGTGGTGATGAGAATACGAGAGAATTAGCCAGAACTACATCTGAACTGACTGAAAAGATTAGAGAACTGACAAAGAATCTAGAAGCTGTTACGGTGCCTGTAACCATAGGTCCGGTTATGCCTATTTTTGATAAGCAGAGGACAGGTGAAAATGGTTTGGTGGTTCCATATGTTGGGAATAAGATAACAAGTTTGGCTGGTCCTTCAGGAGACTCAGGAAAAAGGATAGAAAGTAGTGATTTGAGACAATCAAGACATGACACCTGTAGTGGAGGATTAGAGGTACAGTCTAGTTCAAGACCGGATACTAGTGATACTGGTTGTTCAGGGATGCCAATTTTAGAACCACAGAGGATGCCAGAAAAGGTGGTTCCAGTGAGAAAAACTACTGAAATAACAGCTGAAGATTTGAATGATTGGATGAGAGTCCTTCAAAAGAGAGATAAAGATTCACAGGCAATTGATGTGGAAGGAAAGGTGGTATAAGAAAAGGGAAGAATCAGTGGACAGGACTTATTCAGCTTTTCCTGTGAGAGAAAAAGAGAAAACAGTGGATGCTTATCCTATGAGAGAAATACCTGGAGAAGGATATGTACATGTTCCATGGACCAGACAGGATATTCTATCATTTACGAATGATTTCCCTCGACTGAGAGAAAAGCCTGTCGAGTGGTATAGGCAGGTAGACAGTTTTGTGAAATTGTCAAAAGTGCTGTGGATTGACCTGAATAGTCTGTTTGATATATTTGTTCCAGCAGACTTGTGGGCTGAGTGTAAAATAGTTGTAAGTTGGCCTACTGAGGAATATCCAAGAGATCAGAGAACAGGAGCACCAGATCCAGAGGTAATGAGGAAGTATGAACAGGTGATTGTATACCTGAAGAGTAAAGTACCTCCAAAAGAGACAGACTGGGTTAAGAGAGATCGAACACATCAGGAAGCAAAATAATCAGTTCATGCTTTTTACGAGAGGCTGATACTGGCTTTTAAACAATTCAGTGGGGATGAGCACCTGGGTGACAAAGATTTGAGTCATTTTGTATACAGATTTGTATATGGCCTGAGACCTGAGATTAGTGAGAGAATTCGTGAGCATACAGTGGACTGGCAGAGTAAGAAAATAGATGAGATTCTGAGACATGCAAAGTACTTCAGTGATGAAATTGAAGCAAAACAAAGAAAGCTGAAAGAAAAGGCAATGTGGGCACAAGTGAAAGTTGCGGAAAGACAAGAAGCACAGTTGGTAGAACAGGCAAATAATGCAGGGAATAGGCCCAGATATGCAGGGAAAGGAAAGGGGAATCTTGAGGAAGCCAAAAAGAAGTTTCCTTGTCACAACTGTGGCCAACTGGGACATTGGAGATCTGAATGTACAAATCCACCATTAGCGAATAATGAGGGTAAAACATTAAATCAACAGGTGCAGAACGAAGGGAATAATCAACACCAACAACAACAGAAGGTTGTGAGACAGCAGAGTCAAGAGCCAAAACCGCCCTTGCCGCAGAATAGAGGGTCACAAAAGTACAATCAGGATTCAGGATTCTACAATGATGAGCAGGTAAACAAACCAAGGCGTTCTAACCAGATACAACAGTATTTGTTAAGGAATGAAGGGAGTGAGTCTGAAGGTGATTATTGACGGTGCCGAGGAGAGGAGGAAGAGTGCATACTTGGTGCAACTCTAGAAATAGACCAGGCAGGACCATTTGTTGATGGGAAAATAAATGAGGAGAGTGTTACTTTTTTAGTAGACACAGGTGCGACAAGATCAACTGTCAGGTCAGCAGATGTTAGAAATCTTCCTCTCTCAGATGAAGCAATCCAAGTAGTTGGTGTAGCAAATACACAAATCAAGACACGTCTTACTGAACCAGTAAGGGTAAGAATAGGGAAATTTTCAGACATGCACAGATTTATTGTCTGTGACACTAGTCCAGTGAACTTGTTAGGTAGGGACTTGCTATGCAAAATGAACTGTACAATTTTTTGTACACCGGATGGAATAGCTTTTGAAACACCAGATGAGGATGTTTTGTACCGAATGACTCTAGATAATAGAGAGAGTGAGATGGTTGGTACATATGCTGTGTTTAATCCGGAGGATTTGCCTCAAGAGCTGAGAGACACAGTGAAAAGAACAGTTTGGGATTTTACTGGAGAGGATGTGGGATTGATGAATAATGTAGATCCTGTGAAAATTTCAGTGAAAGAGGGAATTACTTATCCTAACATTCCTCAGTACAAAATGACACCAGAAATAATTGAAGGAATAACTCCTATAATTGAGAAAATGATTCAGCAGGGAGTTTTGAGAGAACTACTGAGTAGCCCGTGTAACTCACCGATAATGGGGCTAAAGAAGCCGAATGGGAAGTTCAGGATTGTACAAGATTTGAGAAAGATTAACAAAATTGTGGTGGCATGTTGTCCAATTGTGCCAAATCCGTCAGTGATTTTGTATCAGATTCCACATGATGCTGAGTGGTACACAGTGATTGATTTGTGTCATGCTTTCTTTTCAATTCCATTGCATCATGACAGCCAGCCGATTTTTGCATTTAGATTTGGCCAGCGTATTTTAGCATGGTGTCGTATCCCACAGGGGTATACAGAGAGTCCTTC
Source organism: Triturus cristatus (assembly GCF_964204655.1). Lineage (NCBI taxonomy): Eukaryota > Metazoa > Chordata > Amphibia > Caudata > Salamandridae > Triturus > Triturus cristatus. The sequence continues at coordinate 221,709,565 of NC_140594.1, read as the reverse complement.
GATATTCAATCAGTTGTTGAAAAAGTCGTTGGAGAGTTTGATCATGCCTGAAAACTCAGTACTAGTGCAGTATATTGATGACCTACTTGTGGCATCAAAGACACGTGAAGCTTGTGAAGTAGATACCATAGCTTTACTGAATCATCTGGCAGATGGAGGGTTAAAGGTATCTCCAGCCAAATTGCAATTTTGCAAGAAAGAGGTGCATTATCTTGGACACAATATTGAAAAAGGTCTGAGAAAGGTGACTGATGACAGGATCAAAATTATCAGGGGAATGAAGGCCCCAAGGACCCAGAGGGAAGTGAGGATGTTTCTGGGGATGGTAGGTTATTGTCGTCAGTGGATTAGTAACTTCTCTCTGATAGCAAGACCACTGATTAAGCTGACAAAGAGTGAGGTAAAAGACCCATTGGAACTAGATGGAGAACAAATGGCAGCATTTGAAGAGTTGAAGAGCAGAATGTGTGAAGCCCCTGCTTTGGGTATGCCAGACTATGAAAAAGAGTTTGAGCTGTACTGCAGTGAGAGAAATGGATGTGCACTTTCAGTGTTAATCCAGAAGCATGGACAGCTGAGGAGGCCTATTGCGTACTTCTCATCGACACTTGACCCTGTAGCTGTAGGTTTGCCAGGTTGTCTGAAATCTGTGGCTGCAACATGCAGAAGTCTGGAACAGAGTGAAGGAATCATAATGGGATATCCTGTAAGGGTATTCGTACCTCATAATGTGGCAATTCTTTTGACGAGAAGCAGAACTCAGTACATGTCACATAGTCGGCTGACTAAATATGAGAAAGTCATTCTGGGAGCATCAAATGTGACTCTTGAGAGATGTGTGAATGTGAATCCAGCAACATTGTTGCCAGATATTGAAAATGTGGGTGTGAAGACAGAAGATGATCACAATTGTTTGGATGTGCTTGATTACTGTACAAAACCGAGACCAGACATAAGAGATCTTCCATTGCCTGAAAGTGACCATGTGCTGTTTGTGGATGGATCATGTCTGAGGAATGATGATGGTGTGCTGAGTGCAGCATATGCAGTGTGCAAGGTTTCAGAAGTTATGGAAGCTTCACCATTGAAAGGAGTGAAATCTGCACAAGTTGCTGAATTGGTGGCATTGACGAAAGCTTGCAAAATTGGGGAAGATCTGAGAGTGACTGTGATGACTGATAGTCAGTATGGATTTGGAGTTGTGCATGATTTTGGCCAGCTTTGACTACAGAGAGGTTTCTTGACGTCGAGTGGGACTCCAATAAAGAATGCTGAAGTGATTGGAAAATTACTTGAGGCGATACAGCTGCCTAAAGAGTTAGCGGTTGTAAAATGCGCTGCTCATGGACAAGGAGATGATTTTGTAACACTTGGAAACAGATTTGCAAATGACATTGCACAGTATTGTGCGAAAAATAATCATTCGATTAATAGGGAACGAGAAGGGGAAATGTCTTTTTGTTCTGTGATGTTTACTAATGTCCTAGAGACGTGGGATGAAGTGAAACAGTTGCAGGATGAGGCAGGAAAGGAAGAAAAGAAAGACTGGATCAAGGCAGGTTGTGCCCCGAGAGAAACAGACCATGTTTGGGTCTATAGAGATGGTAGACCAGTCATGCCTAACTCTATGCTGTCGACAATGGCAAGGATGTATCTTGGCCAGGGACATTTGGGAAGGGATGCGATGATCAGGTCTTTTAAGCAGACTTGGTACAATGCAAAGTTCAGGACGATTGCAGAAAGCATCTGCCAAAGATGTTTGATTTGCCAGCAATTTAACACTGGGAAAAAGACAGTGGTGAGTCTGGGAACAATAGGCAGAGAAGGTGGTCCTTTTACGAGAATGCAGATTGATTTCATTGAAATGCCCCAAGTGAATAAATTGAGGTATGTTCTAGTGGTGGTCTGCTTGTTCTCAAGATGGGTGGAGGCCTATCCGACTAGGAGAAATGATGGAATAACAGTGGCAAAGTTACTGTTAAGAGAGTTGATTCCTAGGTACGGGTTTCCAGTAACGATTGAGTCTGATAGAGGTGGACACTTCTATAATGAGCTCATGAGTTTAATTTGTGAAGCATTGAGCATACAGCAGAAGCTACATTGTGCATACAGGCCAGAGGCTTCTGGCGTTGTGGAGCAGATAAACGGCACAATCAAGAACAGGATTGGTAAGATGTGTTTAGCCACTGGAATGAAATGGCCTGATGTCTTGCCTCTAGTGCTAATGACTATTAGATCTACTCCAGATAGAACTACTGGTTTGAGTCCACATGAAATTTTGATGGGACGCGCAATGCGACATGCATTTGTGCCTGCCAATAAGTTAATGACAATAACTGATGACATGATTTTGGATTACTGTAAAGGCCTGGCTGACGCAGTTCATTCTGTGTTTCACCAGGTTGGAGAAGACGCTACAACACTTGAAAAGAAGCAAGCTCATGATCTGAGTCCAGGGGACTGGGTGAGGATTAAAGTGCACAGAAGAAGAAATTGCTTGGTTCCGAGGTGGGGAAGACCAAGACAGATTATTCTGACTACGACAACTGCAGTAAAGTGTGCTGGTGTGAAAAACTGGGTACATGCAAGTCATACTCTGAGAGTTCCAAATCCAAAAGACGGGACTGGTAAGGAGTATTTTGAAGAGTCAGATTCCAGTGATGATGAAGAAACAGAACCAGTAAGAGAGTCAGAGAAGACTTCAAGAGAACCATTGAGAGTCTCAGAAAAATATCAGATTCTGTAAGAGTGTCAGAAGTTCCAACGAGCAGTAGAGAAAACAGAAGAGAAAAGAGCAGTTCCACAGAGACTACTCCTGAATCAGATGAGGAGATTGAAGAACCACTTGAGATTACACTTGAAGAAGCAGGGTCAGAAGAAGATAGAGAGGGACAGATTGCGGAAGACCCCCGAGGAGGTGTAGGGAACATTCCTGATAAGCTAGGTGAAGGGACAAGTAGACAGCAAGAAGATTGCGTGTCGGAGACCCAAGGAGGGAAAGAGTTAGGGAAGTCTCAAACAGTGGTGGGAAAGACTGTGGAGCGAAAGAAAACTGCTGAAGAACAAGAGGCATTTGAAACAGAATCGGATGAAAGTGAGAATGAGAAATGAGAGGGTCGAGTTCTGAGAAAGAGAACTTGGATTGGAGAGAGAAATAATAAAGAAACAAGACCGAAAAAGGTTGTAAGAGGAGATCTTTGGCCTAACAACAGGGTAAAGAGGCTGAGATACAGATTGACACGAGCAAATACCTCGAAGGCTGAACAAGTGAATGAGGTGTCGAGTCAGAATCCAGTAAAAGGTGAAAAGAGAAAAGAGTCAAAAGAGCAAGAACCAGAGGGGATCAAAAGAATCAGAAAACCTAACCAGAAGTATAGGTCGCCGGAATGGACGTACGTGGCACTGTCTGAAGGTGAAGAGGCAGAAAGTCAAGGAAATCCAGAGGAGACTGTACGGAAAGTGGTTGAGGAGGAAACAGGTGAAATCCTGAAAGTTATCTTGACTGACATTGATGAAAAGTCAGATACTGAGGATATTGTTGGAGATCTAATACAATTCGATGTCGAAAAAGTTGAAGTGAAGAGTGATGAATATCCAAATTGAGTGAACTGAAGGAGTCACTTGGAGAAAAGTGAAGAAAAGAGAAAGTCTGAAATTAAGCTGTTTTGAGTAATCCAAAGTTCTAGAAGTGCCAGTAGTGAAATAAGAGGCTAAGTCAAAAGACACGGTCAAAGTAGTAGAATGGCTAACATAGAGAATAATCAAAGTAGATGTGCCTTCTTAAAAAGATGGTGTAGAATGTGCTGCTGCTGTACTGGATTATTAATGCTATTATGGGGTGTTTTAGCTTTATTAGTTACCTTTAGGGTTACATTAGACGCTTTAGGAATACACACTGAGAATGTGACTAATGCAGAGAAGAGTTCGCATAAAGTAGTTCCAACTAGAATTAGCAACACTTACGTACATAAAGATAGGTCAATTAATGATTTTTCTAGTAATGTTTTTTCAAAGTTGTTGTACGAATATGTGAAGACAATGGAAGTTAGGGATTGCTACGTATGTATGCAATTACCTGCATCCGTTTCAGAGGGTGTTACTTATCACCATTTACCAGCTACGTATGGGATTTCATGTAGTGTATTGAGTAGTGTTTTTTATTTGCTAGGGAAAATAGATTATGAGATGTCTAACAAAGATAACATTTTTGGGCAATTGCCAATGAACAAAAGGCTGAATCCAGCTAAAGATGCTAACATTTTTGGTGAGATTTTTATTGAAAAAGAAGAATTAACATTAGATTACATTTTAAGAACAATTTAACCTGCAGTCTGAAAGAAGAGGAGAAGGCTTTCCTAAATATGGTGGAGGAAAGGAGAATGAGCATGCATGAAAAAGCAGGGAAATATAAAATGAGTGAGACAATTTGGGACATTGAGATGGGGAAAGAATTGAGAAATGGGGCTAGTCCAACTTTAGCTCTAGATGCACCACAGAAGGGTAAGCTGTGCATTACAAGAAAGAGATCCCAATATGATACATATTTTGTTGGGACTAGTGAGTGTCATGATACATACTTCATTGCAACAGGATGGGGTTTCAAGGGAGGAGAGGATCCAGTTTTCCCAGGAGTGTATTATGTTTGTGGGAACAAGGCTTATTACAGGTTGCCTGACCATTGGTATGGCACGTGTTATGTGGGCCTGGTCTTTCCAAAGATCTTTCATATAGATAGAATAGAAGATGTGGAACATATTAATTTACTAACACGTTTTAAGAGAGAAACTTGGTCTGAAATTGTAGGTGATATTTTTGGAGCTTTAATTCCAGCAGTGGGAATTTCTTTAAATGCTCATGGGATTCGGAAACTGTCAACAGTGGTGGATCGCTTATCGACAAGTACCGCTGGAGGGTTTCTTTTGGTGAATACGGAGATGATTGCCGTACGTGCCATGTCTATGCAGAATCGACTTGCCCTTGATATTTTATTGGCCAAAGAGGGTGGGGTCTGTGGAATGCTGAAAGTTCAACATTGTTGCACTTACATTCCTGACGAAAGCAAAGACCTGAAGGTCTATATCAAAAATATTACTGATTTGCATGAAGAATTAAAACCACTTGAAGCTGAAAGTATCTGGACTAAATTAGCTAATAAAGTGATAGCTGTTAAGAGTTTTATTGCTGAGATAGGTAGTACTATTATAGGTAAGATATTGTTTCCTTTAACCTGTATAATTCTTGCTTTGTTGATACTAAGATTGGTGTGTTTGTGTTGTAAAAACAGGGGAGGGAAAAAGAAATTAATCAAAAGGAATATTGAAAAGAGAAATAAGAGGTCAAAAAGAGAACCACAAGAAATAGAATTAGAAGAATTGAGGGAGAGTGTTTACTTAGAGACGAAGAGGGATGATGAAAGAGAGTCTGGTGTGTAGTGTTGTGAAAGGAGAAAAAGACATTTCCAATTTCTCCTAAAATGGGACTAAATTTACAAAAAAAATTTTTTTGGGTTGTTTATTTGGTGATAATATCACCAAAGGGGGGATTGCTGGAGCAGAGTTTTCTGTTGAAAATCTATTGGGTTTTTAAGCTCCGGTTTGTCTATATGTCGAAAATTAAAAATATTAATTTGTAACGTTAATTATTTGTTTTGTGTGAATGTTCTGATTAATCAATACGAACTAACAAGAGAAACCTACACGTGGGAAAGCATTCATGTTGCTTAATAATAATGTGCAGGTTTAATTAAATGAATGATGCTGAGTGCTGTTTGTTTTAAAGCACAAAAACGCTTTTGAAATAACGTGTACTAATGCTTTTCTGTGTTGCAAAGGCTAGTTAATTACATCATTGGCGGCATACGCATGGACGGGGCAGGTTTAGAGAAGAAACACCCGTATGAACTTGCACGGTCATGAGCAGTCCCGACAACACAACTGTAGCCACAATGAGGGTATACAGAACCTTGTACTGCCCTGACCGAAGAAAAAAGAGGGCACGGTCATGAGCAGTCCCGACAACACAACTGTAGCCACAATGAGGGTATACAGAACCTTGTACTGCCCTGACCGAAGAAAAAAGAGGGTATTTTAACGTAATGTATATTGGTTCACGTGAACTACACTTTATTGATGATTTTGGTCCTGGGGAAGCGCCACTGACCTTTATGGCGACTTAGGCGCGAAACATGTTGACCTATGACCTCTGACATCCAGGCATAGTGTGCCTTTGGGGCGATGTTTTTATTGTAAAGGGTAAAATATTTACAACTACGCTGCAAGTTTACCCTGGAATTGGAATTTATATTTTTGTACCACTTTGCACGCACTTCTTTACCCTCAGTTCACCCTTCACACACCCCCATGCACCATCCGGCAGTCCTAAAAGATCTCCGACAAAGTGACCCTTCGGGAGGACCCGTAGGGAATTGCAGCGCCGGCCCTACGAGGAGCAATTGCCCGATGATGAAGCATGACATCCCTTGGGGTGTGTGAGGGCACTAAAGGACAAAGATTGATCCTTCTTTCTCTCTCCCTCTCTATGGGTCCTCCACTCCTAGGACTCTCTTTCTTCCCCCCCTTTGTTTCCTCTAATTTTATATGGGTGACTTTTGCACCCCGAAGCATGGGTGACTTTTGCACCCTGCTATAGGAACAGTGTCCTCTTGTTGTTTGTTTAGTTAATTACATACACATAAGGGTATTAGTGGGGTTAACACTGTTTAGTCACTATGCTGTGGTAACGTTGTTTTTGTCTCTTTTAATTAAGATGGTACGTTTTGGCCTATCGAAAGATGGCTGCCGTTTAAAGCCTGAACTTGAGTAACTGAATTTTGATGAGAAGGCTTTGCTGAACATGGTCGAGAGTCATCTGACCACAGTCTTCGCCTGGTTTAAAAGTTTTCCGTGAGGACAGCAGCTCTGGGCGAGAGTCCAAGTGTCCTTGGAGGACAAAGGAGCCACAATAAACTTTGTGATTACAGCGTTGGTTCCGAGGAAATGTGAATGTGAAAGAAACATTTGCAAAACTCGAGTTTCCTTCTTCCGTCTTTTTATTTTTGTGATTTTTCTGAGCGGAGATTTTCTAAATGTAGCGATGCTACATCCTTTCCTGCTCGCTCTGCTCAGCGGTTCATCGGACGTTTAGAACATTTTATGTTTCTTTAATTTGCAAGTTTCATCATAAATATTGTTAGCCTAGAGAGGGTCTAAGGCCACTTCTTCCCAAACCTGCGTTGGTGAGGATCGATGCTGTGAGGACGGCGACTCGGGAGACTTCTACTGAGAGACCTGTCCTGACCCATTTATGACATTTAGCTAGAATAGGTAATTATGAGAATAATGATTTTTGCTTTGATTGACTTTCTTTGAACTAATTTTAGATAAAGTACCATTATTTTAAATACAGTGTTGGTGGTTATTTCTTGTTGTTTATTGAGTACTCTATTTTGATTATTGTTGTTTAGATCATGACTCAGGATAATATCAAACTGGTCTTATCGACCTCAGTGTAGATACAGGGTGTTTAGGAGTTTTCTCTCCACAGGTTCTATGCTGATAGGGTAATCGAGCGTATGTTAGTGAAATGGGCCCAAGCGTATGATGTGTGTATGTGCGTGTATCTGTGAAATTACTCTATCCGTGGAAGTAGGGAGAATTTGTATGCCCTAATCTGCACCACAACAACATGGAGCTCTCACATGTTTGGTGATCCGAAGTATGAGACCCAACACATCAACAAAGTCAGCTTGGGTCAAACACTCTGCCCCGAGAGTACGACCTACAGCACCTCTTTTCCCCCAACACAGGACATAGCTCAACCATTGTAAGCCCTTTGGAGACTGCCTACACCCTGCCTAAGTTTAAATAACACCGATCATTTCCCCCACTTCCCTCAGAGATCTGGTTTTAGAATGCCAAAGTTGCAATGTTCGCCTCATGTTAATTTCAAGATGGTGGAAGCCTTCAGCATCAATCACATTTCCCAATTCTAGAGTTCCCTTCCCTGTTGTTCCCTTCTCCACCTGAGGCACCTCCCTCCGCCATGGTGGGAGCCTCTTTGGTGGACAAAGGACAGTGACGGAAGTGCTGCTTTTGGTTTTTCCCCAAAGCAGGAATCTGCCTTTGGGAAAAAGTACACTGGGAGAGTTTTTACCGCATGTGGGTGACAGCTTTGCATTTTTCGTGTTTGGTAAAGCCATGGTGTACATGGAAATCTCAAACAGTAGAAAATCTGACGTTGCTCCGAAAGAGAGGGTTTTCCTGACGGTAGATCACAGAGTGGCTCTACTCTGCACAGTAAATGAATCAATGGATTCAAAAAGGGGCAGAGTGGGCATCCACCAATTTTTGGTGGATGATACATCTATCAATTTTTGGCATTTGGCCTGTTACCACCCAGCTCCAAACGAGCCCCTTAGTCTTCTTCCGCGGAAGACAGCGGTTAGGATTTAAGACTTTGGCTATTATCACCTCCTGACAACCAGACTCCACCGGCAGCATAGTGCCACGTCAGATCACATCCAAACCAGATCACTCATGCAAAGCATAGTCAGTACATTTTGGACTCATCTGAGATGTCTACATCTTAGAAGGCACGCCCTGATGCATTCATACGATTAATAGAGCAAACGTACTGTGCTGCAAACTCCTAAACAAAGCAATGACAAAAGTACGGCACTCCATCTCAGAAGCAAGAGAACACCTGAACCCCCAAATTCAAAGGTGTGCAGTGAAATAAAGGCTGCAGACATTAGTTGCATAACACCAACCTTGAAAATACAGTCTAATCTCATAGTACCTTGATACAGACCTGCACTTTGTAATATGTATTGGGTTTTTGTATAGCAAACATTCGCCGGTTATTTTGGCTTTTAAAGCTTATTGCAACTGGCTGATGATATGTGGTGCTGGGTTTAACCACAGATGTCCTTCCATGTGAGGATCAGCCCTGGGTCAAGTGAATTTGTGAATTTTGCAATCTGCCAGCCAAACATGTGAGTGATGTAGGTTGTGAATTGTACCTGTGGGTGCATCTCAAAGTACTTGCGTCTTAAGACCCTCCACTTGTGTCAGTTGTGGCAGTGTTTTCTGCCACATAAGGGATCTTGTCAGCTCTCAAATGAGTGTTTGTCTTTTGCCGGCTTCTGGGTTCTAAGTGAGTGTGTATTATTGAAGCCATGGTACTGTGTTTGGGGGTGATCTGTCCTGCGTTTTGATTGAATTAACACTAATAGGACAAATCACGGTCTAACAGTCGGATGTGTTTCTTGACTGTGGCATTGTATACACTTATTTGAGTTGTTCTGTGGTTCAAGATCATTGCAATGTTTTATGTGGTTAGTCCGGCTTATTGATCACTCCCTGAGATACTTGCTCACATGGTCCCTGTTAGCATCTCCTGTCCCAGCGTTTCCCTATCCTAACAGTTTTAGTTCGTGGGACTGTGTTGTTGTAGGTTTTTTGTCTTACGTTTTCTCCTTTCCTGGATCTTTATCCTTTAGAATCTGTCTCTCTGGTTCTTAGCCAGTAGTGTTTCTCACAGGTTCTCTCTATATAAGCCTGTAATATTTGTAATATTAGGATAGTTGAAAGATTGAGTCATCGAGATCATGCATCTTTAATTGGAGTGTTGGATCCTAAGAGGGAATAACCTCTGTTGTGTAGCTTGTAGCTATTATTATTTGAACTTGTAGGACGACATACGGTGCATTTGCCATCATCACCTTGAACAATAAACAAACATATATGTTGTAACATGCCATTGTGCATAAAGACAGAATTACATGTTTTGCACATAGAAGACACATTCTTTGTACTTCACATGGAGATGCCACCTTCCTAATTTCCCGGTGGCCGACCACAAGAAGTGTGAAACATCAGTGATAAGTTTGGTGCCTCACTAGTGAATTCCTTCCTATGACCAGCTTGTATCTTTGTCTAACCATTTTCACTAAAGTGGAAGGCTTTTGTAAATCTGATTGCTGCCTTTCTATTTCTGACTCCAGTGGCGGCTGCTCCCGGGAAGCAGCAGCGGGGTGGGGAGGGGAGAGAAGGGGGAGGTTAATAGAATGTCACTTACCTGCCGGCCGGCCAGCCGTCTGGCTGACGGCCGCCTCTCCTTCCTCCTTTTCAAGTCTTCTTCTGTGCAGTCAGGAAGCACCCAGGCTCCCCATAGCCAATTACAACGCGATTGGTCTGAGCGCTGTAGTTCGGCGCTTAGCCAGGGCATGGTAGCCCGGGCATGTTTTCCACCCAGGCTGTAATGCAGCCTGGGTGGAGAACATGCAAAGTACGCATGACTGTTTGGCCAGCCCAAGATGGCCGGCAAATCATTTACTGGGCACTCACAGTGTGACCACCACTCCTCTCCTCTACTCTGAGAGCAGAGCAGATCCACCCGCCCCCACAAGATGCCCCAGCAGGAACAAATAAAATGATAACGACATCATGTTATTATCATTTTTTATTTGTTTTTACCCTGCACTGTTTGACTCTTCATTGGATCGGGGAAATGGGGCTATAGGGATGTGGTCATTGCTCAAATTGAGGAAAATAGTGTGTGCCGGCATGTACTAGGGGCCCCATTTTCTACATCGCATTTCGCTGTCCATCAGGAACTGGACCTGTGTCAAGCCTGCGGGCCAGCTAATGCTTGACCCCTTGTATCTGGGGCACAGAGGAGTGTGCGTAACTGCTGCCTCTACTAACGGTGCCCATGATTTGTTACTGTTTGCATTGTCCAATGTTGGTTGTGTGGCACACTGCCTTGTTTTTACCAATGCTTGTTTGCAGGACTTGCCTGAAAGATTCACAAGGTCTTAGTTGGCACAGCCAGAAGCAATGGCTTTATAAACCACTCCCGTTCTCGAATGCACCGATTGCCGTCGAAAGACCCTTCAATGCACAGACCATTCGTTAGCTCCCGCGACAACCTCATCCTGCCGGTCTTCCCGCACTCCTCCAGGCGGATTTGGAGCGCTGGGCCTGCACACTGGTGTGTATCTGCGGTCTCTTCTAAACATCCCGCAGTGCTGCACCTGAGGGAAACAAGTAATATTGGTACTGCTTTTATTTACCACAGTTGTCTCACCCAGTGTGCTGGGAATGTACCCTGATTACAGCACTCTTTATGGCTCATAGCACATTCGAGTTTATCCCCATTCCTTTGGTGTATGCTGCTTGCCAAGTGTTTGACTCCATTCGCTATTGGTTCTTGAACAATTATTGCTGCGTGCATATCATTCTGTGTTCTATAAATAATCATTGCTACATGCACACCATTCTGTGTTATAGTGCACAAGCAGATTTCCAATGCTTACTGTTGTCATTGCCCGCAATATAGGAGCGTACCTTCTCCAATCGGAATGTGAAGCTATGTGTGACAACAAATCAATTAATTGTGTAACAGTGACATCGCTTGGGGTCATAGCACTCAGTGTTCAGAGCGCTTGGTTGTAATTTATACTGTGAAGCAACAGTGTGCAAACTATCTTATTTCTTGTATGTGTTGCAAGTGATATCGCCAGAGTTTTGTGCTATACCATTCTTCATGTGCTGTACCATAGAAATGTCATATTGTGGTTGCCCAAGAATATAACACTGTATATTTTATTGCAGACTGACTTGTACATTGTCCTCTCACTTGAAGGTCCTTCTTGTATCTGCACTGCATATGTGAGCAAGATCAGTAAAACGCTCATCGCCAATGTAGGAACATAGATAGGTGATAATACTAAGGGAGGGGTCTGTTTACACTTAGAAACGCACTGCTAGTTTACCATTCCTCCTGTTGCAGGTTTGCTAGAGGCGCCTGGTAACCCATTGAAAGAGTGAAACCATCAAAAGTGGGAAAGGGGATGTACACAGGTACATAGAACTATGACCTTTGGACACATAGGCAGGGACACCATAGTGTAGTGTAGCGTAGTTGCTTACCCGTAATTCTGTTTACAGGAGCTGTCCAGGAGGTGTCCAGTCTAAAGCATCGCCCTGATGTCCACTATCAGCCGGCTTGTTTAAGACCCATCATCTCTCTCTCTTTCTCTTATCCACTCCCCTTTCCCCCGGTTCTTCCCTGTGCTAGCCACGTAGCATCATGGATAGAGCTTGGACATCCAGGTGGAGTTGGGAACGAACGGGCTGGGTCTACATTGTGTCTCAATGGTATTAAAAGGTCAGTGCTTGACAACCTGCGTGGAAGATCTGATTAATCTTGCCCCTTTGTTGTTGGGAAATTCGCCTTGGCCGAACAAGGAAGCTGGTATAAATCATGCAATTATTTTAGATTGACTCTCCTCCTTGTGTGGGTCCAGATTCTCCTGGCTTAAATACATTAGAGAGACCGCTTCTGCATTAGGTTGTTCACATATTTTTGAGAATCAAGCAGATATCTGCAAAAAGGATACAGGGTGGGCGAGGGAATGATTCTCGTCCAGTAGAAGGGCACAGAGGGAGCGTAGGGAACTGATGAAACCCACCGTTAGAGAATACTGGGCCATATCAGCAACGGCCAGCGATAATTATAGCTGGCAGTACTTAGCGATAATTTTCTTATCGCTGGCTATCTCTGCTTTTTATCACCTTGGTAGCGCGTTATCATCAACGCGATGCTCCAGGGCGATAAAAATTCCAGAGATAGCGATGTTATCGCCGTTTTGCAGGGAACATGGCTGGTTTCCCAGCGATGTTCCCTGCAAAAGGGCGATAACCTTGCTGATACGACCCTGTGGTCGTATCAGCATAATCCACCCCCAATGTTTGGGGTGGCTTAGTCAGGATTTTAGCAGACGTTAACGTCTGCTAAAATGCAAGGGCATCCTTGCTGATAGCGCAAAGACGCGTTATTGCTCTGCTGACATGTAGTGTATGTCAGGAACACCCACTTTGAATCTCATTAGAGATACAAAGGTAGGCGTAGTGTAAAAGGGTGCTAACATGCGAATACGCATGTTAGCACCCTCTTGCTGATAGGGCGTTGGTTTTATCTCCGCTTTTCTGGCTTTTAAAGCCAGAAAAGCGGAGATAAAGCCCTTGATGATATGCCCCACTGTCCTTTACAGACTATGCAGGGGATGGCTTATTATTTGCATTTGATTTCGGCTACATGGGAACAGATGTTGTTGACCCGATTTAGACTAGGTTCTATTAGTTGGTTGTTGTGTTTCCCCCAGGGACAGTTTCTCCCTCTGATATATGTATATGCCTGTGTGATGAGACATTTCCCCAGACCCTGCTGCATTTTTGTTCAGCAAATGTTATCTCCCACTCACCAAATGGTTCCTAATACCTGTGGTCGGAAATTTAAGTTTAGCAAGTTTAGAGTGCCACTGATTTTTCTGTAGCAGTTAGATTGTCCCACTGACTGTAATGCAGCAGCTCCTCTTTAAAATGTGCACTGAAATTGCATCAATCAATGATGTTTTAAAGATGTGGTTTTATGGCCTTTATATTTTTATGATGCCAGCTGTTATATAGTGTCCTTGTTTTTATATATATTTTTACATATAATTGTTGCTCTTGTTTTAAACTATTTATTAATTTATTTTTGTATCATGATGTACCGCTTATGATCTGCTTTTTATTAGATCAAATAAAGAATTTGACCTGATCTGACTCTCTGCTGCTCTTTCGAGCTAAAAGACACCTTAGCATTTCCTCCAGGACAATTAAGCTCATTGGTCACTTTAAACCAATTATGGTTGGCTGGAAATGACTGCATTAGAATAGTTTTGGCTATGAGCCCTTGGGAACCTAGGCTTCCACGGCTTCTCTCAAAACCTAGAGTAAATCATTGGGATGTGTCCATGATCCAATCTAGTCTCACCGGCCCTGGTCCATTTTGGGATGGGTCCATTTGGGATGCTACCTGCATCATTAGGCCTTGCAGTGCATACAGCGCCACTTCAGCCTTCTCTGCATCTTTGACAGTACCTTTTTCACCATGCGTTTGAAGCTTTGCTGGCATCAGTAATGAATTGCTGCTTCAGATGCCTGCTTCAATGTTCTTCCCACAGTTTGTAAGAGTGAAGTTTCTATCTGACTGACATTTGGATTTACTGCATTGCAGAAACACCAACATATCAGTACATGGCAGTGCTCTACAAGGATGTGTCTCCCAGTACATGCCTCAGTCCCTGCACCTGTACTTTATTTTTGCAAATTTCCACAGAAGACCAAAACATCTACCGGAGCGCCCTGAAAGAATACCACCAGCGCATATGAGACACCAAGCGGACTTTCATCAAGAACAAAATCAACACCAACGCAACCAATGCTAAAGAACTCTTCACAGTCATACAGCAAGTCACCAAACCCCCCAGCGAAGCCACGGGCCACGGACATCACGCCTTCCCAGGAACTATGTAACAAGCTCAGCTCCTATTCTCACTTGAAAATCAAGGCCCTCTACGACAACTTCAACTAACATACTCCGGACACCACCTCCCTTGCCCCCACCACCGACACAGCACCTACCATCACAACCTGGAATCCTGCCACAGTCGAACACACCACTGTGACCATAAAGAACACCTACTCAGGAGCCCCCACAGACCCATGCCCACCACACATTTACCACAGGGCCGCCGCCATCGCACCCGAACTAGGACGTACCATCAATGCCTCCTTCGAATCAGGCATCTTCCCAGACGCTTGGAAGCGGGCAGAGGTCAAACCCCTCCTCAAGAAGCCCACGGCCGACCGGGCAGACCTGAAAAACTACCAGCCCATCTCGCTCCTCCCCTTCGCCGCCAAAGTCACCGATAGACTCGTAAACACCCAGCTGACTGCCTTCATCGAAGAATACTGCATCCTATACGCCTAGACGCCTCCCAGTCCGGCTTCCGCAGCAACCACAGCACCGCAACCGCCCTTCTCGCTGCCACCGATGACATCCGCATACTACTCGACCAGGGACACTCCGCGGCCCTCAACCTACTAGACCTCTCTGCAGCCTTCGACACCGTCACACATCACACCCTCACTTCCAGACTCAACTACGCTGGGATAAGAGGAACCGCCCCCTCCTGGATCCGATCCTTTCTCTCCGGCAGAACCCAGAGGGATCAGGCTCACCCCATTCCTCTCTGAACCCACAGAGATCAACTGCGGAGTGCCCCAAGGATCATCATTCAGCCCCACGCTTTTCAACATCTATATGGCCCCCTTCGCAGCAATCGTCAGACAGCACAGGCTCAGCATAGTATCATACGACGATGATACCCAGCTCATCCTCTCCCTCACCAAGAACCCCGAAGACGCCAGACTCTGCTTCCAGGAAGGAATGAGGGACGTTGCCGCCTGGATGAAAAACAATTGCCTGAAGCTCAACTCAGAGAAGACCGAGGTCCTCGTACTCGGACCCTTCCGCCTGGGACAACCCCTGGTGGCCCTCTGCCCTTGGGAGCCCGCCCACCATGACAGACCACGCACGGAACCTCAGCATCATCCTCGACTCCTCCCTCACTATGAACGCCAGATCAACTCCATCGCCTCCACCAGCTTCAACTGCCTCCGGATTCTCTGCAAGACGTTCAAATGGATCCCCCCCGAATGCAGAAAAACCGTCACCCACGCTCTCATAACCAGCAGACTGGACTACGGCAATGCCCTCTACACCAAAATCAACAGAACTGTCCTTCACAAGCTCCAAACCATCCAGAACGCAGCAGCCAGACTCATCCTTGCAACCCCACAGCACGAACACATGGCACAACACCTACAAAACCTCCACTGGCTCCCCATCGAGAAGAGAATAACCTGCAAACTTCTCTTCCACACCTACAAATCCTTCCACAACATCGGACCAAAATACCTCAACGAGAGAGTCTCCTTCCACGTACCCAAGAGGAACCTCTGCTCTGCTGACCTTGCCCTCGCAGAGACCCCCCGCATCCGCCGAACCAGATCAGGCGGCAGAGCGGTCTACTATGTCGCAGACAAAGCCTGGAACAAACTCCCCGTCAACATCAGACGCTCCCCCACCCACCACACTGTCTGGAAGAACCTCAATACCTGGCTTGTCGACTGAACCGGAGCTGCAACCCCTACCCTCTCCCCCCTAGCGCCTTGAGATCCTCACGGGTGAGTAGCGCACTTTATAATCCCCCTGATTGATTGATGGATTTGCCATTGGCCGCTCGTTCCCTTGTTATGGTCATGGATGCAAGTGTCCCATGCACGTTGTTTGCGATTGCCACCTCTCAGATGCATCAAAGTGCTGCACAGATGAACATTAGACCACACATTTCCTACTACAAGCGTTCCCACTTGAGGGAGGCGGTGGTCTGCCACCAGCCCTACTGCATGCATCTCGATGTATTTGCCTGTCAAAATGGATTGTTTTGTTCATTTGCTGTGAATTTGCCCCTAAAAAGTATCCATTTCTCATCTTTTCCAGGGACATCACTTCATAGCTATTTGCATTATTTTCTTCTTTCAAGTAATATACAATTTGTGCCATTTTGGTTGCCCTTTTCCTAGTCCTTTTATTACCTTTTCCCCAGCATTTACTATATTGGCCAACCCTATTTGTCTGGCCTTTAATCACGCCTTAGTCCTATCCTTTCGTGACAAGAGTTAAATTTAGCTGTTCTCTTGCCTCATCCAACTGGCCCTGCACCACAAATTGCAATGCACTTGTGCATGGTATTTGTGATATGACTGCACATACATATATGTTGTTAGTGGTGCACGGCTGGGGTGCAGTGGAGTGGGGTATGTCATTGCACCACAGTGCTGCGCACTGATACATGTGTGCATTCATCTTAGAATAAGCACAGCAGCAGGTTCGATGGAGCATTTCTCAGAATGGGGAATTCTGCTCAAGAAGTTAAGAAGGTGTTCATAGATACTTCGAGTGCAGGTCACGTGTGGTTATTCAGCCAAGTTCAGTGATAAAACACCTTTATTCACACAGGATGAAGCTGCTCCTTTTTCGAACAAGCCCCTGAATAGTCAATCCAATTCAACTCAATAATGCTTTACTGGCATGATTTATAGGTTTACAGGTGTTGTCAATGGTTTATAGTTTCTCAGATATTGTAGTAATTTTCCATACGATTGTTTTAGTCTTTAGATCAATGAAAAGGAGATTAAGTATCATGCTGCCTTTTCTGCTAACCATTTACCTCATTATGACGTTGCCATTTTGAGGCCTACCAATATGCTCCTTGGAGGCACCAATACTGGATGTACCAATAACTCCATGGACTGGATTTAACAGAGAGTAGAAATGTGACCCTGAGGTCACCTTGGAAAGTTAAAATGAACGATTTACCAGATCCAGTCCCTACTAGTAATTCCTCACTTTCCTTTGTTTTTTTGATGCCATAATTATTTATCTGAGCCTTATAATGAATATATATATATACTTGGAGTAGGCAGGAAGCATTTATATTCACAATTCTATTTGCAATTGATGAGTGAAATTGTAACTACTTATGACATGTTGATGATTGACATTAAAAAAATTCTTATAGGAGGACTGACGGGAAAAGATGGGACTGCTGTTCAAACTGGAAATAAACAGTGGCAAACCAGAGAGATGCATTCCTAGCCTCCCCTCAAGTATACTCTGAGATAGGCCAGGGGTAAGTAGAGACCATTGACAGCGGTTCGCTCCCATTGGGATTACGGCCATGGTAGGTTAAACTGACAGGGCAGGCGCGCAGAGGCTAAGGCCGCCCTGGAGAAGCGGAACCCACAGAGTGGGGGTGGGTCTGTGCACCGCCTTGCCGGCTTGTATCAGAAATTGAAGTAGATAATGAAGTTCATGATCCCTTGCCTGTGATTAGACAGAATAAATTACCACCAGCCATGCATAATGGAAGCTTATTAACATAATGTATGCTGCTAGAAAGTAATAAATGCATTTATGGAACAAGACACCTAAAAACCTAATTCTTTTACAGGGCCCATCTGCCAGATCACAGGCCTTCTCCCTATTATGAATTCCTTTGAATGCTCTTGTTATGTGGTTTCCGCTCTGTTTTCTCGTTCATATTTACAAAATAGGTGTTCCAATCTGTGTTGCTGGTAATGTTTGTGTCACTTTGATCTGGTGCTCAAACCATCTATGTGTACAACAGAAAGGGAACAACAAAGGGCCCTAAAAGCCGACTCAAAAGCCTGGAGAGGTATTGTGAAGTATTTGAATGCAGTGACTGGCTGTTCCTTTGAAATCCAGTAGTCTGCGATTCCTTTGATGACGGGCAGCTGGAAATTGATGGCTGATAATCAGGGATGTGTTGTCAATGACATGTCTATATCACAGAAAGGCAACTAACAAAATAGTGGTGGCCCAATAGTTGTAGTAGGCACACCACAGGGTTACAATATCCCCTGGAAATTAATTTTGCTTGGGGAAGATGTGTTTTTCATATGTGTTCGTTCTTCAGAGGAATTATAACAACATTGCTGCTCGTTTTGAGCATTTAAATCTGCCTGAAGAAAATGTTCACATAATTAAACATTTCCAAAATAACCCAGATTGAGATAAAAGTCAAGCACACACCAAACAGGCTTGATGCCTGTTTTAGGAGGTCTTGCAACTGATACTTTCTATGTTCTGTGTGTTGTTAGCATGGGAGGCAGCTGTGTCTCCTGTCCTACACACCATTAAATATACCAGGGGCTATTTTATGGACTATGGGCCAGATGTACGAACCTTTTTAGAGGTCGCAAACGAAAAATCCTAATACCGGTTCGCAAAATAGGGTTTGTGAGCTGCTATTAGGAAGGGACGTTCCTTCCTAATAGCAAGTCACACTGGTATATACAATAGTTTTGTGACCGCAAATGGCAGTCACAAACGGTAAGTGGTCACCAGAGGACCCCTTACCCTCTGTGTTGGGCAGTGTGAATATTTTTGCCCAGACCCCACTGTCTGTTCTTAAAAAATGAAACAGAAACATTTCATTTTTCTTTTTTAAATGCATCCCCCTACATATCGGTGCACCAAGTGGCAGGCAAAGTGTAGTGCCTGCCACGAAGTGCAGTGAAATGCACAATATGCTCTTTTTGACATTGCGGCGATGCTGCTGTCAGCAGCCACCGCCACAATGTTAAAGGTGCAGAAAGCGACCGCCGCGGTGGCAGTCCTACCCCAATTGGGTATGAAGGTCCGCCGCATGCATGGCGGATGGTCCCGGTTTACACCACCATGGCGGACGGTGCAGTCCATCCACCATCGTAATGAGCCCCTAAGTTCGGCGGGCCATTCTCCAGGCCCAGCTTAGAGTGTCTTTCTTTTACAGGAGGGAGGTTTTGCTGAAAGCGCCTCTGCCACTACAGAGGGATCACTTTTACAGACCAACAATTCTGACTAGCCCATCATGCCATGGTGGCATCACCATGGCTTGTTTCCCGTGTTTTCAAATTTTTCAAAAACACTCACCCAAAGTGGGGCTTGTTTGTGAAACATATTCATTAAATCTTCTCCTGTGCTCTGGAAGTTTTATCCCAGTGCATGAGAGTCATTGATCCTTGTTTCCTGCTTGGGAGCACCAGCAAGAGTAAACATGGGGTGACATGGTGTCGGAAGCACCGATCTGACTAGGGAGTGCCCACCGATGCCCTGTGGGCCAGCGATTCCCTGCAGGACAGGGCATACCTGGCAAAGCCTGTGCTGTAAGAAACACAGTCATTCACCCACCTGTGAATGAAGCAGTGGAACCATGATACATATGTCTATTTTAGACAGATATTACATTACTACCCACCTCTATATGTGGTCCTTAGTCTTGAAAGAGACAAGAAATTGACTTAGTCTTGAAAGACTCGAGAAATTGATTGTGGACGTGATATCAATTACCATTGTCCAGGACTCAAACATATAGCAAGCATCCCTCTAGATAACCATCGTCAACGTGGCGACTGCGAGTGAACTGACGACACTGTCAACATAATGAAAATGCTTGATAATGCTCTACAGAGTTCTCACATGTATCCCTCATGTGTCAAGTTATTATAATGAGTACATCCAGTGCTTCATTTTTCCTGGTGTTTGTGGGTGGTGGGCTTTGGACCTCACTTTTGCAATCTGTGACTTATTTTTCATCATAAACCCTTGAGCCAGAACGGGAGAGAGAAATGCAGAAAAGGAAGAAACAAGGATGAAGAGAAAGATATGAACACCATGACAAAGAGAGAAGACAGGGTTGAGAATTATACTACAGGGTGTGGTTAAGAGATAGGAAAGGCAGTGTGGTGGAAGAAAGAGGCAAGAGGTGGAATCAAGAGATTTGGCAACCCCGGCATCAAGCAGCATCAGCAATGGATTTCTAAGAAAAACTTTCGGTGCCTGCGCTTATATTTTCCTTCAATACTAAGCACAGAATGAATCCCAAAGACCATTTTAATATCGTTGTGAAAGTATAGTGAGCTCTGCATGGGCCAAACTCGTGGCAGATCTTAACTGAACAGCTGGACCAGGAGAGTAACCACTTTAACCTGACGTGGAGGGACAGGAAGCGGTTCAAAATATGTATGCCTATCAAGCTGGGCCGGCAGACGAGAAAGGAGTGATCCCTTCACATCATGCCTCTCATAAAAAGAGGAAGACAACTCTGCTTGCTTATATTGCACGGTTAATCAACAATTTTGCACAGGTCTCTGGCAATTTTACACTTTTGAAAACTGTGAAAAATGACAATTGCATTGAAAATGTAGTTTTTCTGCTGAATACTCCAAATAAATCTTGCTTTTGCAAAGACTGTTTGGTATAGTTCGTTCGTTCGATAACTTTATTTCGGCCACCAAGGACCATAAAAGTTCATAAAAAACATGTAATACAAAATTTAAATTAATGAATAAAAATAGCCTTTAAAATACGTTACATATACAACTTTACATATACATATAATGCTATACGTCGATTAAAACAAGGATTAAACTTGAAATTCATTATTGAGCGTTATATTAATTTAGAGCAAGAAACTCGTGTACAGCACTGGGTTCAGTAATCAATTTCCTCCGTATGTGCCACATTGCATTCAAAAAGCGGGAGACAGCAAAAATTATGGGGGGGTGGGTATCCTTTTTTAACACCCTAAGTGCATGTGCACACTGGCGAAACCCTAAATTTCTACAGATTGGAATTAGCCAGTGCTTGCGTGGACCCTGATATGCTGAGCAAAAAAACAAAACATGAATTTCGTTTTCCAAATGAGAACCACAGGCAGGGCACTCCTTGCTCGTAGTTTTATCCCACTTGCTAGAAAACACTCTAAGCGAGAGAGTACCTAGCCTAAGTTGCATATACAATTTTTGTGCTAGTGCAGGGAATATTAGATCTAGGAATTCCTCTCTTTTATACTCTACTTTAATCTGGAGGAACTCAGTAGTAAATCTGGTTGGTATCAATGAAGGTGCAAAATTACAGTGGAACTGGTGCAAAAGTGCTGACACAGGTGCAGTCTATGTAATTCTGCGCCGTATTACTAGCAGTCATAATGGTAACATTTGGGGAGGTTCCTAATCGTATACAATTTATTTTTTTTAACGAACGCTTCAGATGTACATTATTGGAAGAACTCTGTAGAGATTTACTCATGAGGAGCTCCCTTCAGTGAGTGCAACTAATGGGCCAGTGAGCCTCTGGTTCGAAGCCACTGCCAGGACTAGAGAGGCTGCTTCTGCTGCCGACTGAGCTGCACTGGCTGTGAATGCAGTAAGCATCTCCTTTGACCCACTTCGAAAGCCATAAAGTAAAATCAAAAGAACAGTATACCATCTGCCAAATGCCATAGCCCTATACTTATCATGTGAGTGCTGTCTGTAGCCAGACACATAAAATACATATTACAATCAGAAATGCACTTTGTGTGTACCCACTAATATTGCTAGTTCTTCCATAGGCTGATTTGCATATAGCTGGTCTCTGTCTGGAGTTGCATAGCAGGTGAAAGACGATGGACTGGGATGTGTCTCTGAGTGGTTGCCAGTGGCTAAGACAACGTGCAAGCGTTCCACCCCTCATGTGTTCTCCTTCTTACAGAGTAATCACCAGGACTAGGTCGCCTAATAACATTTACTTTTTCTGAAAACACGTCTTACTTTATACAACATGTGTAAAAGTATTTTCCTATAGACAGATGTTGATCCTTTGCCTCTTATGCTATTCATTCTTGACCATATTACCTCATCAATGCTGTCTTATTGCTGAGTGTGATGGTAAGCAAGTGGCAAGCAGAATCCTGGTGCATAGACAACCGTAGAAATTTACTTTGAAAATACTCAAATTGAGTAGGGTTTATTTGTACTCCTCAGCTCCTGCCAGGTGAATTTCTTCATTCAAAGGTGGCATTATGCATGCAGCCTTATCACTTCCACAAGTACAAATCGTCTCTCCGCTACTACATTTGAATGCAGAATTAATCTCTGGGATGTTATATCTGTGACTGCTCGCTGCTCAGTGCTGTCATATTTAATTCAAAGCATAAATGTAAAAAACTGAGATCAACTAAGGATATTTTTTGACTGTCCGTGCTCTCTGCTTTTTCATTGCAGAGTCCTCCCAAGTCCCTGGCATTGCCACAGTCCCTGCTATTCTAGTACTCTGCCAATTCTAAAATTCTGTTACTTATTGTAATCAAAAGCAAACGCCGTTAAGTATTCTTCTCCAGGTGCACCTTGATCCCGGCCAAATCCATTGAACTATACTTAAAGTGTCTGTTACTAGTCTCTGACCATGTATAAAGACACACATAGAGGCATATTTACAAGCCCTGTGCGCCGACGGAACGTCACGTTTTGTGACGTTCTGGTGGCGCACAGAGCTTAGCCATATCTACAAGGCCACGTAAAGCTACCTTGCATGCCTTTTCATGGTCCCGTAGATATGGAGTAAAGCGTGGCAGCGCTAGACAATGTCTTGCCTTACTGTGCGTGAAAGAGGTGTTCCATGGGTGTTGCTGTGGGTGTGTCCACTCAACACCCATGAAATGTGACGCAGCCCCAGATTTACAACATTAGGTAAACATTGGGCTGCACCAAAATCTTGTGCCTCCCAAGAGCAGGCGTAACGAGATAAAATGCTTACATTTGTCCTTGTTGTTTCCTCTTTCCATGATCTGCATGAGGATCATGGAAAGAGGAAAACGCCTCTCATTAAAGTTTTTGTGCAGGAAGGGGCCCCTTTCTGCACAAAAACAATTGTGGCAACACCACTGACAACGATGTACCTTTTTGTAAGGGTGTCTGCGTTGGAGCATGACTGCAATGTGTGCACCGGCGGTGGCTAAAAGGAGAGGAATGCACCGTATCTTGTAAATGCAATGCATTCCTGTCTTTCCGAATTGGTGTAGGGCAGAGCAGCAAAATGATTTTCTAAGCTGCCCTTCGCCAATTCTTTGTAAATATGCCCCCATGTACTTGTGTTTGCATTCTTTCTTAATGTATTTCATACGTGTTCATCTGTACGCTTCATTCCATCATGGTATTTTGATCAGTCACTCAAATTCATTTAATTTCCCAGCGCATTTCAGGACGTATTTCCCGTCTTCAGAAGATAATGTTTCACCACTAGAATGTAAATCATACATAAACAAAAATCAGGGACTCAAATTAAACCAACCCAGATCATCAAAACATTTATATAAATCAGGACCACTTATTCTAACTATAACTGTTATCATTAGTCTTATCAGATACTTTAGGAGTCGATTCTCCAACACACATCCACTTGTGTCAAAAAATATGGCCTCTGTGCATCCTCCTGCAACAGAGAATTAATCATACATTTATGTCTATCATGTTGCAGCTTTCTTTTATGTCTATTGCAGTTCCCTTCTCTAGAGATCCCAATATACAGATTTATCACAACCATAAGCATCCGCTACGGAAAAATGCTTTTAACAACCATCCTCAAATCATCCCTTTCCTAACTCCAATATGATATAGCATACTCCTTCCAACCTCGGTCTAATCGCAAAATATTGTATGCAGAAATATCTTCTGACATAAATATAGTATCCTAAATATTGTTTAAAAAATATCAGCCCATTAGGTGTAGGTTAGACGTTATCAACTTTTTGTAAACAGTTTTGTAAACAATATTTATGCAACAATATTTATGCCAGACACTGTTCCGACAATAATATTGTGGTATTTTACAGACCTGGGCGGAATTTCAATTACGTCGTGTTAAATGGTAGCGGCAGTTTCAGTCGATAATCTTTCAAGTATTTGCCCGGCGGTAATCGCCTCTCATACCACTCGATAATTTACCAATGAAAGAGGCAGGCGCCGGAGACTGGAAGGCAGGAAACAAAGTTTTATTCCGTCGGAGCAGAACACATCAGATCAGACAGCAAGGTATCGTCACGAGGTGCTCTACCCGCATCTCTGAGACCTGGTCTCTTATACACCGGTTTATTGCTTTATTACACATAGTACATTCTTGAGATTCTCTTGATGCATGAAAGAACATCCCCTGAAGCCCTGGCTCAGATCCGATCCCACACATAGTTACAGTAGAGGTTCCCACCCTACCCGCAGTGGGAGATGGCTATCGCGCAGCAGGGAATTCCGCTAATTCCCGGGGGTGTGTGCAACCGGCCGGGTCTCAGGGGTAGGGGCTTTGATCTACTGTAATCCCTTTGATGCGGGGTGTTTCCCTTACAGTAGGGGCAATAAACTGCATCCGCAGGGCTAGGTGATGGCCTGGGACCAGTTCGGACAATGGGGCGCAGAGGAAGGGGGTTATCAAAGGAGAGGCATGACCATGTATGGGATGTCGGTCGGATGTGGTTCCGTAGCAGGGTCGCGCAGAAGGAGAGGGTTTATGGCCTGTATGAGAGAGCGGGGGTGGCCGGCGCGCGGGGGATGCTCGCAGCGCCAGGGGAAAGCGCTGGCGATCGAGAGTGAGCGGGGAGAGAGTGGGGTGCCTAAAATGGCGGCCGTGCATTCGCTGTGCGTGGCGCTGGGGAGAGGCAAGATGGCGCAGATAATGTTCAGTTTGCAAGCTAAATTTCCACAGTCCTCCCTTTTAACATATCTCGCCAGCTTGTCTAGTTCGGATTTATCCCCATAATACTGCGGACTTCCACCTCATAAAGGGCTTTCATCCGCTCTGTTTCAAAGTTCAAAGTCTTAGGGCAGATGCAGTTCATAAAAAGCGAACATAAAGGTGGCAGACACTGAATCCCCAAGCAACATCCACATAGTATCACAATCGGTATTAGGATAAATGAAAACAGCCTCCATCCCCAACTTTTAATAGTGTCCCAAAACCAACTCCCCAGCGACCATTCTTCTTTCTCTTGATGGACCTCTGTGGACAGTCTGTGGAGGTGTTCAATTGCTTTGTAGACTGAGGGTGAGTTATCTGGTACGTAGGTACAACAGCTGGACCCAATGATGCGGCATGCTCCTCCACGATCAGCCAGAACCACATCTAGAACAAGGCGGTTCTGAAGAGCCACCAGGCGGACGGCCTGAAGCTCAGCGGTGTTGTTGGCGAGGGCGCCAGCTGTAATGTTCATTGCTGTTTCGACTGCCTGGGTTAAGTGGCGGATGGCACGGCTGTTTGCCATCGGACCCCAGAGCGGAACAAGACCTTTTACTGCGTCCAGGAACTGTGCTCCGGCGGAGTCGGCTTGTACAATGTCTTTGGCACGTTTCTGTCGGTGATGGTTTGCTGGAGCCACATATGTCGGGGGAAGGACGAAGGCGATGTAGCAGGTGCCTCCCCAACCTTTCGGGAGCCAGGTGTAGGCCTTAGTACCACAGACGAAGTACATATTCGGGGAGGCAACAAAGGAGGGTGGGTCAACTGAGTCCAATGTTCGGGTGATGAGGCAGGAGCTGTGGCCCACCAGCTGTGCCCCCAGGCCTTCGAGGCATACAGATCCAGTGATGTTGATGACGGACAGGGCCACTGTTAGGGTGGCGGCCGTCCGTTTTCGGAGGTAAGAGAAGGTGGGTCAGGCTGGATTGTTGAACACTTGCATTTCAACTCGTTCTTTGGCGGGGATGTCCATGTGAAAGGAAGTGTTCGATCTCAGAGGGCAGAAGAGGGCGGAAGTTCTACCAGTTTTGTTCAGCCAGAACCCATGGTAGAAGTGTGACATGGTTCTGCCGGAAGTGGCATTGTCCTTGTAGCTCTCCTGCAGGAGGATCAGCCAGGCGAGGCAGGAACCATGGACAGAAAAAGGTGAAGGGATGAAAGGGATTGAGTGCCCAGTGGCATGGGGTAGCAATCCACAGATCCAGCAGTTAGTGGCGTTGGTGGCAAGATTGTGTTGGTGGAGCAACTGCACAAAAGAGTTATTCCAGAACTCCTTACGCCTTTCTCGGAGTTGGGGTGAAAGTGAGATCAGATGGTGTTCTTTCGTGGTGGCAGGTTGAACGGTGGTCAGCAATGTCTTATGAGCGGGTGTGCTCTCCTCCATGATCCAGAAGGTGACCACGAGGAGAAGGCAAAAGAGAAGGGAAATGAAAAGTGCTATTGTCTTAAAGCTGTGCATTCGGTCAGTCTTTGGGTTTTTGTAGTGGATCTTCGGACGTCCGGTTGCTTCCATCATCTTCATGTCGGGCGCTTCCATCACCTTCAAGAGACTCGGTAGCGGGCAGAACCACAGACTTTGTTTTAGTTTCTCTCCTGGTGGCCTTTGAGGTGACTAGGCTACCGCTCTGAGATTTCCACTTAGCCTGTGGTCTGCTTAGCCGAAGTTCTCTCCTTTCGTCGCAAGTTATACCCTTCTTTGGATGGCACAGTGGGATCGGGATATTCAATCAATTCAAGTGTCTCTGTATCCGGGCAGCGGCTCAGGGATGGTCGGTCTTTGTCCAGAAGTTCCTCTTGGGCGGTGATGTTGTCCGTGGTTGTCAGGGTCGGTGATACCTTCTTGCAGTGGTGTGCATGCAGCCAATTGCGTTTCCCCTCCACTCGAAGAGCTGTTCGGGTGGTGATCAGGACTTGCAGGGGGCCCATCCACCGGGACTCCAGACTCTTGGTGCGCTGGAAGTTACGCACTAAGACGAAGTCACCGGGTTGGATGTCGTGCCCGGGGCCCCTGGAAACATCGGGAATGGCGTGCAGCACCTGCTGATGGATAACAGACAACGTCTTAGTTAGGTTATACAAATAGTCAGACATGAGGACGTCCGGGACGTCGTGGATAGATGTTGGTTTTGGTGCAGTCCAAAGGTTCATGGGCCGCCCAAAGACGACCTCGTAGGGGGTTAAGTGGTGTTTGGTGGGGGTGGAACGCATTGATAGCAATGCTAGTGGGAGAGCGTCTGGCCATCTTAGTCCTGTGGTGGCGACTATTTTTGCTATCTTAAGCTTCAATGTGGCATTGTGTCGCTCAACCAGGCCTGCAGATTGGGGATGGAAGACCGCATGGAATTTCTGTTTTACACCCAACCCTTTTAAGATGAGTTGGATAACTTCGGCTACGAAGTGGGGGCCGTTGTCGCTCCACAAAATTCGACAAAGGCCGTATCGGGGGAAGAATTCCTTCAGTAGTACTTTTGCGGTAGTCATAGCGGTGTTGTCATGGGTTGGGTAGGCTTCCACCCACTTGCTGAAGGCACACACAACGACAAGTACATACTTTAAACCTTGGCACCTTTCTAGCTGGACATAGTCCATTTGTAGGACTTCAAAGGGGTGATTGGGGACCCCAAACCCTCCCCGGGGTACAGCAGTTCCTTTCCCAGGGTTGTGTTGGAGGCATACTAGGCAATGTTGGACCAGACGTTTGGCTGAGTCTGGTATTCTGTCGTTGTGCCAGACTTTGGAGATGAGTTCGATCATGGGGGCAGACCCTATGTGTGCGGGGGAGTGTGCCATGGTCAGCATGGGGATCAAGTATGAGTCGGGTAGCAACCATTTGTTCGAGTCTTTAGTCCGCCAACAACCGTCATCGTCCTTCAATCCCACCCGGGCCCATTCAGTTAATTCTTGTGGTGTGCTGGCTAGTTGGATATCCCTAATCGTTTCCCTAGCATCCTTCCATTTCTCAGTTTGTGACCTGGTCACGTACATGCGGGTCGTGGACCTATTCTCGGCTGTGGTTCGGGCAGTAATGTCAGCTAGTGCATTTCCCTGTCCTATAATGTCTGTCACCTTCTTGTGTGCCTGGCATTTGATCACAGCTAACCGTGTGGGGAGGAGGACTGCTTCGGTCAGGGCAGAGACTAGATCTCCATGCAGGATGGGTGTGTCATGAGAAGTCAAGAATCCCCTCTCTTTCCATAAGAGCCCAAAGTGGTGAACTACCCCAAAGGGGTACTGACTGTCTGTGTAAATGTTTGCGGTTGTCCCTGCTGCCAGGATGCAGGCTCGTGTGAGGGCAATTAGTTCCGCCGCCTGTGCGGATCGCTGTGTGATGCGGGCTGTCTCAACAACTGTTCGAGCCGTGGTGACTGCATAGGCAGCTGAGGTGGTGCCATCGGGGAGCTTGATGCATGAGCCATCCACCCACAGTTCTCCGTCAGGGTCCGGGAAGGCAGTATCCCGGAGGTCAACCCTACTCTTGGTTTGTTCGTCGGTGAGGGTCACGCAATCATGTATAGGGGATGCATTGGGGTCAGCGTTAGGGAGAGGTAGTAGAATAGCTGGATTCAGAGTGGTGCATCGTTTCAATGTGATGTGGGGTGCAAGCAGAGTCAGTTCATAACCAGTCAGTCGTGCGCTAGTCAGGTGTTGAGTCTTGGTTTGGTTCAGGAGGGTATCAACAGCATGGGGTACCAATACTGTGAGGGGGTTCGAGAGCACGATCCCCTCACTTTGCCGGATAGAGACAGCAGCGGCAGCTACTGCTCGAAGGCAGGCGGGCAAAGCTCTGGCTACGGGGTCAAGAGTGGCAGAGAAGTAGGCACAAGGGTGTTGCTTAGGGCCTATGGACTGGGTTAGGACAGACAACGCACATCCCTCCCTTTCGTGGGTGTAGAGGGAGAAAGGTTTAGTGTAGTCTGGGGTTCCTAGGACTGGGGCCGAGCAGAGGGCGTCTCGTAATTCTTTGAAGGAGGATTGACATTCGGGTGTCCAGGGGAGGGGGAAGGGGGTATCTTTAGCCAGTAGGGAAAGCAGAGGTTTTACGATAAGACTGAAATTTGGCAACCACTGTCGACAAAAGGAGGTGAGGCCCACTAGGGACCGCACTTGCTTCTGAGTTTTGGGAACAGGGGTTTCTAGAATGGTTTGAATTCGGTCAGGGGTAAGTTTCCTCCCGTCTTTGGATAGTAGGTGGCCTAGATACGTTACTTGGGGCTGGCAGAATTGCAATTTCTTTCTGGAGACCTTGTGACCGTTCTCCGCAAGGAAGCGGAGGAGGTGAATGGTGGCTGTGACGGCAAGTGGAGTGGTGTCGGCCGCCAAAAGAATGTCATCGACGTACTGTATCAACACCACTCCATCGGGTAGTTGGACTGCATCCAGTTGCCTCTTGAGGGCTTGGCTGTAAATACTGGGACTCTCAGTGTAGCCTTGGGGTGCCCTGCAGAATCTGTATGAACGGGCTTTTAAAGTGAAGCCGAACAGGTAGCGGCTGTCTGGGTGGATGGGGATGGAAAAGAATGCGTTCTTGAGATCAATAACAGTAAAGATGGTGGCAGTGGATGGAATCAGGGTGAGGATGGTGGTGATGTCTGAGACCACGGGGTACTGGGGTATGACTACTTTGTTAACCTCTCGCAAGTCAACAATGAAACGGTAGGCTTTCTCATCCCCCTCGCCTTGCTTCTTTACAATGGGTAGGATAGGGCTGTTGCAAACATTACTGACTACTTCTTCTACCACTCCTGCCTCGACTAGGGACTCGATGATTTCCACCAATGCCTTCTCGCCTTCGGGTGATATCCGATACTGTGGAAGCTTTGGGAGCACTGCGTCCGGTCGGACGGTTATGTGTACCGGGTCGATCACCATGCGCCCTACATCTGAGTCGGTTTTAGCCCATAGATGTGAAGGTAATGTGTCGAGTAGGGACATGTCAGCATCGGTTATAGAGAGCATACGCCGTGTGTGACAGGGTCTGGACAGATCTGGGTTATCGTGTAGGATGACTCGAACTCCGTCTGGGGAGCATCTGATGGTAGCTCGAAAATGTTTTAGCAAATCAAGTCCCATAATAGCATCGGGGGTGTTGGAGGAGAGCAGAAAGGTCGTGTCAGTGGTGTTATCTTCTAAGTCAAAGGAGATTGGTGCTGATAAGGGGTTAGTGGAGGGCGTTCCATCGAAGCCTATTGAGGTTACATGTGAGCCAGACAAGGGTGCCCTAGGGATCAGTCGTTTGGATAACGCACTACGTGTCGCCCCAGTGTCTACCAGGAATGGAGATTTTGTGCCCAAGACCTTAGCAGTGACGTAAGGGCCTTGCTGGTCAACACGGAGTTCGACTGGATCCCTCCCTTGCCCCTGGCGGTCCTATGCGAAGTCATGGGTGCTTTCATAGTCGGACTGCTGACACTGGTTTTGTCGGGGGCGGTCAAAGGTGTTTGGTTTGCCTGGCCTGACGTTGGTTGCGTCGTTCGTGTGCCCTCGTCCCTGTCCTCTGTTTCTGGGGTCATATGCTGTGTCTCTGGGATCCCTATTTTTGTTTAGTTCCAGAAGGACCGGGCACTGGGATTTCCAGTGTCCGAACCCTCTACAGAACGCACATTGGTTCCCATCTAAGTCTCTCCGTCCATTGTAGGGTGCAGGTGTATGGTCTCTAGGGGGTAGCTTTCTAGGGGCGGTTGGGTGGTAATTCTCTTTCGGGGGTTCCCTTCCTATGGTCACCCCTTGCAACTGTGCTATCATTACCCTCTCCTTCAGTTCCTTTTTCTTCTTCTCTGATGCCCTATCGTTCTCGTTTTTCTGATTTTCGTAGTATTGGGCCATCTGGAGAATTGCTGCGGGTTTGGAGGCTGCCCAACTACTCTCGCTGGTCTGTAGTTTCTGGGAAATTTCTTGTGTCAGACCCTTCACATAATTCTGGACAAAGAGGTGATGTCCGGTTGCGGTGGTCATGTCTTGGCCACTGTAATCGGAAAACACAGTCTCGAATCGGGAGAAGTATTCAGACACATCCTCCTGGGGTTTCTGGCGGCAAGCCGTTACTATCGACCAGTCTACCTTTCTTTCTGGGATTAGAGTCTTCAGTTTTAGTACAATCTTGTCTGGGAGTTCTAATATGGCTTTTGGGGGTTTCTGTCCTGGTTCTCGCTGCTTATCTATGGTATCGAGTTGTACCCAGGTATATCCGAACGGCTCAGCGTGGTCAACTTTCCAGATTTGTTTCCACACATCAGCCGGCAGACATAGCCCAAAGAACAAGTCGATATCTGCTAAAGTCATAATCGTAGAACCTAAGGCTGTACCCAATTCAGTGTAGAAGGCAGTCGGGTTCTTTCTCAAGTCGGGTAGAGTTTTTCTAAAGGTCAAAATATCTTGCCGGTCCCACGGCTGGTAGACCCAGTTATATACAACCCTTCCCTTCGCATCTTGGTGGTTGATGTCGTCATGTGTTCCCAGACCTCGTGGGGGGACCCAGTAGGGGGCAGCTTCTTTAATGGGCATCATGGCATCAGCCCTTCCTTCCTGGGGCTTAGTCGCTATGGGGGTTTCTGCTTTGGTGGTCTGTCCATGTTCTTTAAGGTGTCGGTAGACCTCGAGTGTACGAGTGAAGAGGTTCGTAACGTCGCCCTCTCTTTCCTCTCCGATGTCTACCTTCCTATATAGGGCTGCTAAGCCCTCGGGACCTTTATCGTGGTATCTTTCCTCATATGCATTCAGGGCGTGACAACAGAGCCGTACGACGAAGTGTCGTCTGCGGCTGTCGGCATACGAGTTATACACGTCTGTTATATACTCCTCACTTTCTTTTCGCTCCACCAGTGTCCCTACTATCTTATCAATTCCTGCTCGTTCATCCTTTGTTAATCGATTCATTCTGGTGGACTCTTTCTTTCCCATCTCATGGTCATCTAGCGTTGTAACCGACATTGGGTTCAGTACAAGAGGCTCAGCCGGCGCGGAGGCCGTGAGGGCCGAGGCCCCTGTACTGCTTTCGATCGTGTTCGGGGGTTGTAGGTGTTGCACTACTGACTGGGAGGGTGCATATGGAGGGGGCATGTAAATGATCGGGGGACCTAACAGTAATTCATCATTCGTTCGCTGCTTGGAGGACAACTCAGGGTAGAGCAAAGAAGGGGTCCTAACAGCGTACTGGCCTGAGGTTTCGGGCTCCTGTCTTAGTTTAGTTTCCCTTCTCTCCTTTATGTCTTCTTCTAACCTTCTAGCGGCAAGGTGAGCTGCCTTTCGTAATTCCTTTTCTGCTTTTACTTCTTCCCTCTTTTTCCGATGCGTTGCTTCTTTGCGCCACATGCCGATACTGTCAAGCATAGTAGGCGTCGTCTTATTGCTACGCAGAGCTACTTCTAGCGCTTCTATCTTATGGTCGTCGAAGGATCCCATCAGTGGCCACTGACTCTCGGGGTCCTTCTTTGTATATTTATGCCATAGCTTGGTATAAGCTACGGCGACTAGTCCATATTTAGTGAACATGTCCTTATTAGGGGTGCCCTCCAGTGGAGCCGGATGGTTCACCTCTAATAAGCGGTCCGGGCAGAACCAACTACCAATCAGTGGGGAGAAGATAGGCATGACGGGTTTCAACGGGGACAAAAGTCAGCACTACCTATCTTTTCACTGCTTGCAAAGACTAGACAGAATATCTCTATTCTTCGTTATTTGTAAGCAGAGAATACCTCCAAAGAACCAATATCGAACAACTAGTGTTCGGACAATCAATCAATCAATCAATCAATGGGAGATAAAGATAGGCATGACGGGTTTCAACGGGGACAAAAGTCAGCATTACCTACCCTTCACTATTTGCAAAGACTAGACAGAATATTCCTATTCTACGTTATTTGCAAACAGAGAATATCTCAAAAAGCACTATTCTCCAAAACAATCAATGTTCGGACAATCAATCAATGGGGAGATAAAGATAGGCACGACGGGTTTCAACGGGGACAAAAGTCTGCGTTACCTACCCTTCACTATCTGCAAAGGGAGAGAGAGAGAGTATTTCTACTCCTCCCCGTTTGTAGACAGCGAATATCTCAAAAAGAACAATCAATGAGCAATACTAGTATTTCCAATGCTTTAAACAATCAATCAATTATTTCGCATTTTGTCGTGTATCACGACCTTACCCGGACCGCGTGGACAGTTTCTCGTCTTCCGCCTCCAGCGCCCGATCGTCCTCTACTCTCCGTATTTGCCGCGGCACTCCTGATGGTTCCCAGTCAGGACCGTAGATCACTCGAGAGAGGTCTGCTCGGAACCAGTGAAGTTCGGATGATCGGCTGCCAGACGAGGGTCTATTGGGCAGGAGCTCTCCCGATCGTTGCAGTCGTTCACTCTGTCGTCGGGACCTCTCCCACTGGATCCACGTGTCGCTGATGGGCCCCACGTTTGGGACGCCAATTGTTAAATGGTAGCGGCAGTTTCAGTCGATAATCTTTCAAGTATTTGCCCGGCGGTAATCGCCTCTCATACCACTCGATAATTTACCAATGAAAGAGGCAGGCGCCGGAGACTGGAAGGCAGGAAACAAAGTTTTATTCCGTCGGAGCAGAACACATCAGATCAGACAGCAAGGTATCGTCACGAGGTGCTCTACCCGCATCTCTGAGACCTGGTCTCTTATACACCGGTTTATTGCTTTATTACACATAGTACATTCTTGAGATTCTCTTGATGCATGAAAGAACATCCCCTGAAGCCCCGGCTCAGATCCGATCCCACACATAGTTACAGTAGAGGTTCCCACCCTACCCGCAGTGGGAGATGGCTATCACGCAGCAGGGAATTCCGCTAATTCCCGGGGGTGTGTGCAACCGGCCGGGTCTCAGGGGGTAGGGGCTTTGATCTACTGTAATCCCTTTGATGCGGGGTGTTTCCCTTACAGTAGGGGCAATAAACTGCATCCGCAGGGCTAGGTGATGGCCTGGGACCAGTTCGGACAATGGGGCGCAGAGGAAGGGGGTTATCAAAGGAGAGGCATGACCATGTATGGGATGTCGGTCGGATGTGGTTCCGTAGCAGGGTCGCGCAGAAGGAGAGGGTTTATGGCCTGTATGAGAGAGCGGGGGTGGCCGGCGCGCGGGGGATGCTCGATCGAGAGTGAGCGGGGAGAGAGTGGGGTGCCTAAAATGGCGGCCGTGCATTCGCTGTGCGTGGCGCTGGGGAGAGGCAAGATGGCGCAGATAATGTTCAGTTTGCAAGCTAAATTTCCACAGTCGGAGTAATTTCAGTAAATCCGCATTACTCTTTGATACAGAATTACTGATAATTACGCAATTACTCCTGCTCACATAATTGGGGGGACAAATGTGAATTTAAGAGTAAATTGGGGGGGATATCACCACAAGAACACATTTAGCTTGAATAAATGACCACTCCCTCTAGCTATTTGTATTTGGTTGCATTGAGCCCTATTTCTTAGCGCAAATGCATCATTCTCATGTCCATTTTGGACATGAGGGGGCATTTTTGCACTAAGGAATAGTACTAAAAGGGAAATTCCGTGTGACTATGCTACACTGAATTACACGAGTTACGGCCCCTCTTTGGGCCATATTCACAAGGAGCCATCGCCGAGTTAACAGCACTTTATCGCAGACAAACTTGTGATAAATTTATCGCCCCATTCACAAGCTGGGGTTAACAGCCCACAGCACCAGTTTACCCGCAGCAGCCACAAAAAATATCGCCACAGATGAGACCCGCAACTATCACTAATGAGATGCAGAGTAGGCGTTCCCGTGCCAAAAGCCGCGACAACACCACAACTCAACATTCTCAACGACCAGCCAGATTGGCGATAAGAACACAAAAGAGGCGATAAGGCATGTTAGTACCCGGAAACTAACACCTGCTCTGACCTGGTGCAAAGTCGGATGGCAGCCTGCACCACAAAAGGGAGCCCAGCCCAGAGCTACATCGGAAGATCAACAGATGACATGGAGCCACTGATCATACGGCCCGAACACCCAAGAGGGCCACAACACCCACCGCCACCACCCCAGGACGCCAACTCCCACCTGGAACCCCCTCCCCGGGCCACCACAGAGGCAGCGCAGACAAAGACAGCGGACCCCCAGGAAACACACCCGCCTCACAGACCCAACTCCTGACAATGTCACTGTCCACTACAGGCTGAAAAGGACAACCATCCTATGAATCCTGACCCTCATCGCCTAACAGGCCGACGGCACCAACACAGCAGACAACCAACATCACACCCCACACCAAGCTGCTGGCTGTGCTGCACCTGTTGGCCCCTGGTACCCCCAAACCAACACCCGCCAGAGTCGGAGGTGTCTCACAGCCAGCCACATCCAAGTCCCCCACACCTGTCCTGGACATCACCATTACCCTGGTACCCCAGTCCCTATACGTCGAACACAATGCGCAGGATCCACTGGACACCAAGCAAGGACCATGCGCCATAGCTGGATGCACGCACGTGTTGGGGGAAACCCACAGCACACATGTCCTACCTGTGCCCCCTGGTGACACAGCACACAATAATCGCAACAGAAAGCACACGTCTCACATCAATGTGGAACCTCCACCAATGTCACCTCCAAATACCCAGCCAGTGTGCATGAGTCCTTCATCCTCCGACAGTCCATCATCAACCAGCTTCCCCATGATGGCACCAAGGGAAATGCACAGCCCCTTGGCAAGTTCCAAATGTACACCCCACTCACCTCAACTCCACAACATGCAACTCACAACTCTGGCAATGCACACGTCACAAAATCACAAACAACATGCCCTTCCACCAGACATCACTGAACAACTTACAATGGTAACCTGGGCAAGCTGTGAACATGAGCCATCAACGGCATGGCATCTCAGCCACACAATTGCCGAATGTACGGAGAGGTGGCAACCAGGCATGTGTGAAGGATGCAGGGGAACCATGATTGGGAAAGTACACAATGCCAAGAGTGGTGGAGATGTGCTGGACTGACCGCAGTATGCAGAACACATCCATATCCATGGCGACATACACCTCTGGTGTATGGCGTGTAGTGGACAGTGGACGCAACTATGTCACCGCAGGCAGTGGGGGAGTTCGTGGAAATGTTGCCAGTGACGTCCCCCCGTAAGCGTAAGCAGAGTGGGATGGCCCGGCGTACAGCAGCCCAGCTTAGGGGTGTGACCAAAAAGCACATAGCCCTGGGCGTGGTCCACTTCCAGAATGCCTAGCGCCCCTGCCAGGGTGGCGCCTCTCACCCCACCACGAGGCCGACGCCTGCGATCTTGTGCGCCGGCCTACCCTGGCCCGCTGGACCCCAAAACTGTTAGGTCTGACCCTGCGCAGCTAGGCCACACTGATCACCTGCCGAGACCAGCGTGTGTCAAGGAGGGCCCACAACGTGCCGGCGCAAGCTCCAAGCCCGAGGACCGCGACCTTAGCAGCCTTCTCAGACCATCACGGCTCCACGACACAGGCCCGCTTTAGTCCTTTCTCGTTGACTTACTCTACTGCTGCCTCTGGCCTACACCACGGTCAAGTAGGTCACACATTTGGAACTGGGTCTTGATTACACGATGGCCAAGTACATATGTCCATAGCAGATCAGTGTACTCCCTTTGAGGTGGTGCCACCAACTCTGTGCATGGCATTCTTACGACACATGTCTGTTGTCCCCTGCTAACCACTGTCTTTGGCCTACACTACGGACAAGTCGGACACACATTTGGAACTGAGTCTTGATCATACATTGTCCATGTATGTCCAATAAGGAAGATTTTACTTCACTGTACTCCCTTCGCTCAGGTGGCAGCAACCATGTGCATAGCATCCCAACGACATGTGGCTAAGGGCCCACACAGACTACTGCTCCCGGCCTACGCTGCGCTCGAGTAGGCCACAGAATTGGAACTGAACATCTATCATTCAAGGGCAGAGTAAGGATCATTGCACGCAAGGAGAGGCGTAAGAGGAAGACGCGGTTCAGGCAGGAGGAAAAAAGGATCATCGTTACAGAGGTGATCGGACACTACCGACAACTGCCCTGGTGTCACTAACTCTGTGCATCGCAAGACAATGACATGTGGCTGTGGGCGCTTGCTGACCGCTGCTCCCGGCCTCCACTGCGGTCGAATAGGTCACACAATTTCAAATCCAGCCTTGATTTATTAATGGCTGACTTGATGTCATTGTACAGGCCTCAACGCAGACTGCATCCCCTTTCAGCCCCGGTGCCACTAAGTCTTTTCCCCGAGACCCATGGACACTTTCTGGTTGGACTTTGGTGGCGAATTAGTCCATGGATTTGTTGTTGTCGTCTCCATCATGTTGGTAATACTGACTTTGTGGCGATAAGGATGCCGTTGCATTCCACTCCTCCATTTGCTGCTTCCGGACAGCTTCCACCCTCTGCACCATGCCCTGGAGGACACCTTCCACTGTCTTCCGCAACCCTCTGCAACATACACCACGGACATTGATGGGTACCCGCTCAGGTCGCATGGCCTATCTGACTGCACCGCAAGTCACCGTCCCGTGGCTGGGTGCTTGTGCCGGCCGCAGTGCATTCGGGGCCACTAACTCTGTGCTAGTCATGCCTGGGACCCCTTCTTCTGAGATATTGGATCGCCTGTGAGGCGATTGTCTTGGGGTCATCAACGCCATGTGTCTGTGGCCCTGCGCAGTCCGCAGCCTCTGGCCTCAACTGCGGCCCACCAGGGCCCACACATGGAATCGAGTCCAGACCGGTCCGGACGTCGCATCACCGCAGGAGGCACACGCCACCACAGCAAGGACCACCTCCACCCGCCATCTGCCAGAGTCGAAATGGTGGTCCTGACAGACTTATGGAGTTGTTCAAACCTGTCGTGGATGCCATAATCGGCCTGATACCCTGCTCAGCACTCCAGGTGCCACTGACTCAGTGCCCTGCAACTCACGGACACTTCTGTTTGCTCATTGTGTGCCCTCTGGACTTGCTCAGGCTAACTCCATCATGCTCCGCAGTTGTCCCTGTAATGCTGGTGTTGTCTGTTTCCGTATTCATTGTGTTCACTGTTGTGTTTGTTGCCAGCACCAACAACTCCCTGAGGGCTGGCTTGCACTCACCCCACACACATCCTGCACAGACGTCACTGTACATGTGGACCTGCCAATAAAGGGGTCGGGTGCACGTGCCCGTAGCCAGTTCAACACAATATCTGCGTGTATCCCTGTGGTCTTATTGCATGCATGAGGGGCCTGGCAGGGGATTTGTGCCTGGTTTAGGCTTCAACGTCATGCCAGCGCCTCTTGGCCTCCTCCAATGGCCTCGTCGACACTCTGTCTGCATTCTGGATGATCTGATTGTGGGTCAGTTGCTGGTAGTGTGCTGTCACGTCCAAGACGCTGGTCTTGTTTTCCTGCGGTCTGCACCCCGTCTTCCTCGCCCTCTTCTCCTTGGCCTTCCCAGAGCTCATTGTTCCTTTAGGTGGTCTGTGGGGCTTGTGGGGTTTGTGTTGGACTCTGCGCTCGGTCAGGGTGCATCTATGTTGCTGCGCACTTTGGATTCTTTCTGGTGTGTTGTTTTTGTTGCTTTTATGGTGCATTTCCCCGCCAGACGCGTGGGATTTGCTGGCCTTCCGCTGGTGCTTGCGGCTTTTTGTATCGTGATTGGCCTCCTCACAACTTTTTTGGCATTCATGTTTCGCATTTTTGCGGCGTGGCGTTGATTTTTGCGCGGCCATTTGACGCTTTATCTGGTTACTATCGTATGGTACCGCCGCGTTGTGAATACTTGGTTGACGCGGCGTAATTTTCCCGTGATAGGCTGCGATGTTGGAAGTTGCGTTACGTTACTCTTGCGGTAGTTATCACACGTTCTTGTGAATATACACCATAGTATTTTATCCCTCCCTTCATGCTGCATTGCTGCTTCAAGTTCTGATTTCCTATATTCCAACTTTAAAGTGTCCCCCAATTTGTATGACCCTGTGCCAATGCACCAATTGCACCATTGCTGTTACACCCCTGTATTTGATGTATTCAAGTCACTCTTACACTACCCACTAGTACATGCCTACTTTGGGTTTCTAGTCATGCTGTTGAATCCATTCTTGATTTGTTTGAAAACGTTAATTCAATGAATAAAACAAACATTGCATAATATATTGAGTAAGCGATGCTCTTAATATAAATTTTTTCTAGAAAACTCATTCATTCTAACTCAGTGGCAACTTTGTCTTTGTACTCCTCACTTAAACATTAGGAAGTGCCTTTGCTTATGAGCACTCAGTTCTTGTAACTGGGTATTTGGTGATGTAGAAGCCTGTCCAAAAGAATGTATCCCCGTCTGAGATCAGAACAATAGGCTGAAGATTATTCTGAAGTTAGTTCAAAAGATAAATGAACCCGCAGCAGTGTCTGATGTGGTCACATTAATTAGACAGAGAGAAAGCTCCTGCGGATGAAAGCAATCGGCCTCCCTTTAAAGGATTCCCAAATTATTCGGCTTCTGAAAAAAGAAGATAATTACCATTTCTTCTTCCTGGTCACAGCGGGCTGGGGATTTAGCTCTTTAATATTCACAAATAGAGGGACAAAGGGCTTTTATACATAAGGTCCAGCACAGATGCCCAAATGCAATATGAAAATTAAAGTTGTGCTGTTCCTGAATGATCTAGAATGTAGCGATATACAAAAGACAGCAGGCTACAGAATCAAAGAGATGGGAATCCATTTCTTTGGAATATAATGCCCTCACACACCCAGTTGGATGTCATGCATCATCATCGGGCTGCTCCTCGTCTGGCCGGCACTGCAATGCCTGACGGGCTCCCGATGAGGGGCACTTTGGCGGAGATCTTTTTCCAAATAGCCGTTTGGTGCCATGGGGGTGAGAGATTTAGTGAGTGTAGATCAATGAGTGGTGTGTGATATATTTATGTGAGTTTAAACAGGGTTGCGAGTACCAGCAAAAATAATTTTAATTGTGGGGTCTCCTACCCTGATTAAAATAAAGAGGAAAGGCGCAATGCTGAGTTAATGTCTTAGGTGTGGTGCTCTTCCGTGTGGTTGGTCAACATGTTTCTTCGCAATTCTATAAGTCTAGAGGCGATTCGTCAGGACCTAAAGTTAAAATACTATCTACACTAAGGTGGACCGAAAAACAATAATGAATTAATGTTTGAGATTTATGCCACCATGACTTACTCTGTCTAATGACTGGTCGTACTGGTTCTACCTATTATGGAGAGAAAATCACATATTAATGCATGATACCAAACCAATATTACGAGTATCAAACACTACTGTCCTATTCCCTGTGTGTCTAAATCACAGCACACAGTGGTGAGGTGTTACAAGCAAATATTCACCAGGTGCCAATTATTGATGAGGTCACATTATTTGTCATGTGTGTTGTGACCAAATTTGTGTATTAAAAACCAAAACCTGCAGGAAGATGGCTGAGAAACCATTTAACAGGGGTTGGGAATATGGAACATCAACAGACCATTAAGGTTAACAAAGTACTCACGTTTGCATAGTACGCAGTATGTCCAAGGACCTACCCACAGCTGCCGAGACCGGGTGGTATGGTGTAGTGAGAAAGCCCGGTTAAAATTCCCGCTGCTCCTCCTCATTAACTCCTGATTGCT
Source organism: Triturus cristatus (assembly GCF_964204655.1). Classification (NCBI taxonomy): domain Eukaryota; kingdom Metazoa; phylum Chordata; class Amphibia; order Caudata; family Salamandridae; genus Triturus; species Triturus cristatus. The sequence goes on along the minus strand of NC_140594.1, from coordinate 221,668,942 downwards.
ACCAGCTGTTGATGTACCACTCGCATGTGTGAGAGCGGCCATTGTGCTGATCTCTACACTGCGGGCGCCATATTGGAGTGGGTACGATAACCTGAGCAGCTAGTCAGAATCTACTTATACAGGTTATGGAAACATCCCCGATCGGGTACAGGGTTTGAGAGGTTATAGAATTAGTAAAGCACACAAGCGCCCGGGCATCCGTCTTAGTTTAGAAAAAAGGTATATTCATGGTGAGTGGACGAGAGGCAACCTAGGATATATAGTGCTATACCCCACACTGTGTGCAATGCAGAAAGGAGAGTAACCTATTAGTTATGTGTTGAGTTATTAAGGGTAATACTGGTTGGCTGCCATCGTGAGATTGGCGCTACCTCCGTTCATGGTAAAGAGAAGAAAAGGAAAAATAGGGGCCATTTTGGAGCGGAGTAAAGGTCACACTAAGGCTTCATTATCAACTCCTGAAAGGTATCCCCAATGTGTGATGTAACATGCCATGTGAATCTTAATGTGCCGGTTCTAATAAAGGGCAATAAGTGTCAATGATGCAGTAATCAGATGCTATTCCCAGGGAGTTTTAAGTGCGTAAAGAGCTTCAAGGAATGTCCTCGTTTAGTCCTTGTGTGTCAGAAGACAGATGGTGCACCCATCTTTGTTCTTTGTAAAACAAAGCTCCTTTGCTGATTTTCATGTATGTTTCAAGATTCGCCCAACGGAAAGTGAATGTTGGGTGTTAAAGAAGTGTGTGCACATTTTGGTATTCACTTTATGACACTGAAAATTACTGCGATGTTCCGTGATTCTCACTTTGACCAGACGTGTGGTCATCCCTATGTATCTGAGATTACAAGGGCACGTAATCATATAAATACAATTTGTCGTATTACAAATTGTGAGTTTACGCAATTCCCATGTGAAGGTTGTATTAAAGATGATATTCTTAGTCACACTTGTGAGGGCGCAGACTGTGTAAGTGCTGCACGGATAGAGACCCTGAACAGGCAGAAGGTCCCACAACTGTCTTTATGTGTTAACCGTTCGTGACTGCGTGCGGGATATTCACATTGTGCAACACTTTTTGCCAATGTTTCTGCTTCTGTTTTATAGTCCTCCAGTTGACAACAATTTCTGCGGAGTCTCAGAAACTGTCCCGCTGGAATATTCTCTTTAAGGGCATGCGGATGGTAACTACTGAACAGTAGAAGGCTGTTGCGATCCGTTGGCTTCCTATATATTGTTGTGCTCAAGGTACCATTATCTAGCCTTATCAAGAGATCAAGGAACTGTATTTGGTTGTCTGAAATGGAGCTTGTGAATTTGAGGTATGGATTCAAAGTATTAATCCACATGCAGAAATCATTACATGTATCCACATTGCTTTGCCAGAAGATGATTATTTCATCTATAAACCTCTTACAGAGGCATAGAGTCTCCCGGTAAGGGTTAGAGTAATTTAAAATGAATTCTTCTTCAAAAGAGGACATACAAGCTACACTAGGGGCCATGGTGCTCCCCATTGAAGTTCCCTGAGTTTGATGGTATAATTGACCTTTGAATTCAAAATTAATTTCGGTCAAAACCAGTGTTGCTAGTTCCAAAACAAACCTGCAGGGTGTGGGCTAGTTCCAGGCTGATTTGTTGAAGGCTTCCTCAATCACACCTAGAGTGGCCCTCTGCGGGATGTTAGTGTAGAGGGCTTCTACATCTAGGGTGACCAATAGACTGATGTTACTGGAGTTGGGGAAGTTTGCTAGTAGACGTAGCACGTCTGCGGTGTCTTGTAGATATGAGGGTGTCTGTTTTACCAAAAGCTGTAAGAAGTGATCGCAAAACTTGAACAAGGGTTCAAGTATCGAGTCTATCCCAGATACTATGGGATGCCCCGGGACTGGTTGAACAACCTTATGGATTTTTGGCAGTGTATAAAAATATGGAGTTTAGGATCCTTCTTTACCAAACATTTCACCTCCTTTTTGCTTAGCCAACCTTGGCTTTCTGCCGAGAAAACCATTGATGTTATGGTTTGGTGTAATGTCCCGGGACTACTAGCGATAGGCGTGTAGTACTGTCGATTCTCTAATTGCTGTTGGCATTCAATGTCATAGTCACTGGTAGTCATTATCACAGTGGCTCCCCCTTTATCTGCCTGTTTGATGGTTATGGAGGTGTCATTGGCCAGAGAGCCGTCAATTCATTAGAGATGTTTTTGAAATGTTTCTTAGTTGCCCCGCTTCCAAGATCTTTAAGTACGGCCTGTTCGAAGGTTAAGACTTCGTTGGGTACCATCCTATTGTTGGGAGTGATTGTCAAGGCATTATGTAACCAGAATCGGTCTCCTGTAGTGTCGGTGTCTCATTAAAGAAGGCTTTGAGGCGTACTTTACAAAATAATTTTTGTGGTTCACACTATTCCTGAAACCTGTCTGTCCTGGGAGTTGGAACGTAGCCAAGTCCCTTTTCTAGGACTCTTGTCTCAATATCTGTCAGAGTCCTTTGAGAGAGATTAACAATCAGGGTCTCCTTCTGGTGTGGCTCCAGGTTTCCACCACAATCTGGTTGGATTCCTGCCATTGGACTCTCTTCTGTTGTTGTTGCTGATTCCCTCTTCTTCTTCCACGCCCTCTGCCCCAACCTCTTTCTAAAAAAGGCTGGTTGTTGCCAGTAGGGTAAAACTGTGGGGGTCCTTGAGGGTACATGGGGTATGGCCAGAATCCAGGCCCCTGATATTGAGGTACTTGGATTCCTGCAAAGCCTTGTCGGCCTCCCCTTCTATGCTGGTTAAAGCCCCACTCTTCCGTACTTGAGTCACTATTAGTAGATGAGCCTCTTCTAGTCGAGTTGGAGCTCGCATTTCACACAGTGTGGGGTATAGCAATATATATCCTAGGTTGTCTCACATCCACTCATCTTTTTTCTAAACTAAGACGGATGTCCGGGCGGTTGTCTGCTTTACTAATTCAACAACCTCTCAAACCCTGTACCCGATCGGGGATGTTTCCATAGACTGTATACGTAGAATCTGACTAGCTGCTCAGGTTATCGTACCCACTCCAATATGGCGCCTGCAGTGTAGAGATCAGCACAATGGCCGCTCTCACACACGCGAGTGGTACATCAACAGCTGGTAGCAATCAGGAGTTAATGAGGAGGAGCAGTGGGTATTTTAACTGGGCTTTCTCACTACACCATACCTCCCGGTCCCAGCAGCAGTGGGTTGGTCCTTGGACATATTGCGTACTACGCAAACGTGAGTACTTTGTTAACCTTAATGGTCTGTTGATGTTCCATATTCCCAACCCCTGTTAAATGGTTTTTCAGCCATTTTAAAACAGTCAACTAGGTAGATGCACTTTCCCTACCCCCTTTTTTCGTTTCTTTAACTTCAGTAACAAATATGAAGCCTGTGTTGTTCCACCACAACAGGGAATATAGCTTTTAATGATGTGGCAATGTTAATGAACTCCCCCTGAATGATGTTCACTTCTCCATGTGACAGATAGCGTGATGTAGGAGCATGTTACTATCCATTTTAAGGAGGCCCGCATATCAAATCTTCTAGTTTATTTAATTAACACGCTATTAACTTCGTTAGACAACAGTTCTTAGCTGTTCCTTTTTATCTGCATACCCCTGTAGTATATGGGGAAGTTCCTCCTATCTTGACCTGCCAGGGATTGATGAAGCAGTAGTATATCCCAAATAGGGTGAGTCTTGTGCTCTTTCTGCAGTTTTTGGTTTTTAATACACTGATTTGGTCACTACACACATGAGCAATAATGTGACCTCATCAATAATTGGCACCTGGTGTATATTTGCTTGTAACACCTCACCACTGTGTGCTGTGATTTAGACACACATGGAATAGGACATTAGTGTTTGAAGCTCATAATATTGGTTTGACATCATGCATTAATATGTGATTTTCTCTCCATAATAGGTAGAACTAGTGCGACCAGTCATTAGACAGAGTAAGTCATGGTGGCATAAATCTCAAACATTAATTCATTATTGTTTTTCGGTCTACCTTAGTGTAGATAGTTTTATAACTTTAGGTCCTGGCGAATCGCCTCTAGACTTATAGAATTGCGAAGAAACATGTTGACCAACCACACGGAAGAGCGCCACACCTAAGACATTAACAGCATTGCGCCTTTCCTATTTATTTTAATCAGGGTAGAAGACCCCACAATTAAAATTATTTTTGCTGGTACTCCCAACCCTGTTTTAACTCACATAAACATCACACACTACTCCTTCATCTACACTCACTAAATATCTCACCCCCACGGCACCAAACAGCTTTTTAGAAAAAGTTCTCTGCCAAAGTGCCCCTCATCGGGAGCCCGTCAGGCATTGCAGCGCCGGCCAGACGAGGAGCAGCCCGATGATGAAGCATGACACCCATCTGTGTGTGTGAGTGCATTATATTCCAAAGAAATGTATTCCCATCTCTTTGACTCTGTAGCCTGCTGTCTTTTGTATATTCTAGATCATTCAGGAACAGCACAACTTTAATTTTCATATTGGTTTAGCTCTTTAACTCACTGAGGGACTGGAAGGGTGCTTGTCCCAGACCAGCTGAGCAAATTCTCATAAATGTCCAACTAAATCCAGATTTTTTGTATGAATGACACGAGTACTAACTTGAGCGGTGTCCAGTTAATATAGAGGTCATTGAATAAGTCACCCAGATGTAGTGCTACATTTTAAGGCTGCCTGTGCCCACAGTCTCGGAAGCATTCTGGATTGAATGAAGATTATTTGTTAAATAAGCAAAAATTGCCAAAGCAAACTGGCAGCTCAGATCTACAGTGGATGAAACCCACCGGCTTGTAACAGAAAGTATGTAGTTCCCATTTTAAAACCTCTGCTTTTTTGAGGGTCTGTTTTATGTTTTAACTTTTGCAAGTATTTGCCCAATCAGGGAGAGGTGTGACGCAGCGGTCAGAGTGTCTGACTCTGCAACGCAGGGCTTACCGTTTGATCCCCGGTGCAGCAGCTCAGTATCATGTGACTTTGGGCAATAGCTCACGTAATCTCTCTGACGGCCCCCAGCACCTGGATACCCTTAGGGGTGATAAATTGCACTTTACAAATCTGGAATTATAACACATTTGGATTTAATTAATAAGTGCAAGAGGATAGGTTAAAACCGAGGCTTGTGATCCACAAAGTGCTCTTCAATTAAATTGTGGCATGCATGCCAGGTCTTTTTGGCATTCGGAAACATTATCTGCCATATTTCTTGCAGTGAACTTAGGTGGTCTCCATGCTCATGTCCTAATGGTCCTATCCTAGCATACAATATGCGCCTATTTTAGATCTCTGAGGAACATGGCTTCTTTCTCCTCCTACAAACAAACCAAGCATTGCTCTTAGTCTTTTTTTCTCGTGTTCTGCTATTGTTGTTTTTATATTATTGTTTGTATTGTTGTGCTATTATTGTGTTGTGTTGTGTTGTATTATTCCTTTGCAAGCTCTTTTTACCACATTATGTGGCCTACAACAATAGCACAGTCTATGGAGCGAATTAGAAATTCACATGCTTACTTCACATGATACAACCTCATATCTGTGGATCTAATGCAAGAGCGGAATTGTTTGATTAATAAAGGATAAGTAAAGAGGAGGAACAGAAACCCAGCTGAATGGCACCAACATCTGTAAATTTCCAGCAAATTTTAGAGTAATCATACCAGCAAAGTAGTGTAAACATTTATATGTATGCCTTCAAGGTCACATAAGAAAATGTCAGTGCTTCGATGTAGAACAAATTAATGTAACCAACACAAAATATACCTTTGCTTCAAACACAGTACTAGTTCTTGCAAAACCTAATTTTATCTCATTACCGCTTACACTTTTACCTTTCTTTTTCCATCAACATGATCACATCACCTGTCAGAAGGTACAATAACTTTAAAGGAAATACAAAAACAAGAAAATAAAAACAATGCTCAAGATGTTGGACAAGAAAATAAGTCTTTCATGTTTTTTGTTGAGTTTACATTGTTAGACATAGAGTGAAAAGGGATTTAACCTTTTTCCCCAGCCGGTGCTTACGTCACCAGAATGCGCACACAAATCAGGTACATGTGGATGGAGACTGGGGGACTCTCCTTTCCTGCCCAACATTGCAGACCCAATCCACAAAGTTGTAAATCTACACCCATATTTTGTCATCTATGTTTAACGCAAGTTTACACAACTCTGGAATTTTTGAAAATCACAACGAATTCTAGGCAGGTGCAGTTTCTGCTTTACTGCTCTAGGGCTGTGCCCCTTTGAAATTCCTACATCTTTTCTGCCAAAAATATTAAATACATTGATTTATTAGAAGATACAATCTTAGCTCATATCACTAAATCAATCAATGCATTTAAATCTGGGCTGCCTGTCCCTGCCTGCCTGCTTCACCTCACTCTGAACAAGGAGCTGGAAGCCAGGCAGTAATTAAATCAACTTTGTGCAATGTGACACGCGATGCAGGGCTTACCTTTCTACAGCCCTTCAGTGGCATAGAGGTCTTTGGTGGTATCCATTGTAGGCCAGTGACACTGCTGGAGTCGCAGTTTCAGGCTTTGCAGGCTGCATTTCTGCATGAGGCTGGATGTCATTCACAGGCATGGATCACGCCCTTTCCCATTCATCACAGGGTAGGATTGAATGCGATGGCAGTAAGTGAGATTTGGCACCTTGTCCTCAGTAAGGGTAAGTGTTAATGCTAAACTAGTAGTAGGTATATATAGTTGGGATGCCTGGTCACTCTGATGTCCCCCACTGTCACATCCCAAGCCCTCGCTGTGGGCTGCTGGCATCTTTAGAAGTGGATTTGCTGCACTTATTCCCCGGTAAAGTTGATCCAAAAGTTGTGCAGGGCTTTTTCTCTGTGGTGAAGTTGATCCAAATATCCTCAGCTTTTGAGGAAGTCAAGTACAAAGGAAGAAACATGTGTATATTGAGTCCTGATTTGCAGAATACAAGAAAAATGTAAAAAAAAAAAACATTACGTGCTATGAGTATGCATGCCTAGAATATGGTGCGCATACTTGGTGCTTAATAAGATCCTGATTTATTTACACAATCATTGATTGGCACAATGGTTCTAGAATGTTTTAATTTTAAAGACAGACACTGTAGCATGCTTAAAGTTTATGATTGTGTAATTCTTGGAATCTGCCTCTGCCACATGGTATTAAAACAGACATTAAAACAGGTCCCTGTGGGGGTCCATATTCATGCTTTTAACATTAATGCCAAGAACACTGATTGATCTCCGAACAATGAATGTTAAAAACATTAAGGTAATGCATATCAGTGATTTAGTTCCTGTTTCTATTTTGCATAATTTACTTAATCTTGCATTCCCTAGGAGTGTTAGCTATTTCCATCATGTTGTGTTTCTGTGTTTTTTGTGCGCTTCCTATTACTCTTGTATAGTTCATACTTTGAGCTGAGGCGCACCGTGATTGAGAGCTTTGGTGCTGAGGCGGAAGGCAGTGTGAGTTTCTCACAGTGCCTGTCAGTAGGTTGGGCTCTCTGCAGAGCACACAGAGCAAAGGACATATATTCCAGTTACAATTGAAATTCTGTGTAAATGTGTGTGAAGAGGGTACACAGTTGTCAAAATATTGACAAGGTGAAAGTAAAAAATATAAAGTGGTTAAGTGTGAGAGAGTGCAGTGAATTTATGGAAGAGAAGGAGATGCAAGGAAGTGCATCCAGGACAGAATGAAAAGCTGGTTCTGAAGAGGAAAGAGATGTGAGTTGGGATATGCAGTTGGACGAGATGTGGAGAGAAAAGGGGCATAACATAAACTAACTAACTCACATAAAGTGCACGTAACCAATACTCCTTCTATAGGCCTCAATAATATTTAATTTACAGCCTCACAATTTAAGAATTTAAAGATTTTCATTAATAATTATTTACAACACAATCATGGCTGGTATTCATTTATCTGAAAGAGGTAACACCATTGATAAAGCCAATAGTCTGGGAAAGTTTGAGATGTATGTCAATTGTTGAGTTATGTCTGAATGTAATACAAGAAAACACAGAGGAAACATAATAACGGTCAGGTGGCACACTGTGGTAAATCACAGAAATGTAGATAACATGTTTAAGCCATGCCCCTTATATAGACACACACTTTTTTCATCCAACTTAAAGCCCTGTCTGCAGATATTTCTATATGAATGATTGCAGCCAGCAGCTGGGGGTACTTCAAAAAGCCTGGTTAGAGCATTTTCTTCCAAAGTCGATTCCGCATGCAGTGCAAGACACTGGGCAAGCACACACTTTAAAGGGCCTGAAGTTGTTGCGCTGTAAAATTTGAACACTACAGTAACTGTTGAACACAATAATGCAGTAAGAGATGGGATAGTTTTTATTGTGATTCAAAATTTCAAGACTACGCATTCACAATTGCTTTATAAACCTTCTTGTTTTCTCACTTGCAGCCATATGTAGGTAGCTAAATGCCGGTCGGTAACGGCCGAAATTCGGTAAATTTGCCGTTACCGACCGGTATTTAGGCAATTGAGATGTAGGAGGCCAAAAATAAGGATTCGGTAATTATGAATCGGTAAATACCGATTCATCATTACCGAATTCAAAATTACCGATTCTGAATTACCGATTCCTTATTTACCGAATCGGTAAATAAGAAACGGTAAAAACGAGAAAAGAGATGTAGGTAAATTTGGTAATACCGAATTTCATGAAATTCGGTATTTAAGAGTCGGTAATTAACACTGACTGAAAGCAGGTGGTAATCAGCTACAGTGTATATAAGCAAACCCACAATCCAACAGTGTGATCACTATGGCGGCTTTCTATGTGATTGCAAGGCGGCTACGTCTACAGGCAGCAGGAGTGAGGATCTGGAGACGGGAGGAGTGCATTTACAGACAGCGCATCACACTCTTGCAACAGACTGAGGCTGAGATCCATGAAACGTACAGGCTACACCCCCACACCATCCTGGACTTGATAAGGGACCTGCACCCACTCCTGGAGCACCCAACACCAAGGGTGCACGCCAAACCACCACATGTACTCTGTAGCCTACATCTACTCGCATCTGGCAGTTACCAGGGGGTGATAGCTGCAGTAGGTGTGGTGTCTCAGAGTTGCCTGTCCCGTATCTTCGGAAAGTTCCTGGATGCCATGATGCAGAGAATGCATCACTACATTAGCTTCCCAAACACACAGGCGGAACTGCTGAAAACCAAGACAGACTTTTACCAGATGGCACAGTTCCCGCATGTCATAGGCTGTATTGATGGCACACACATTCCAATCTTGCCACCAGCAGCCACTGAGTATATCTACATGAAGAGAAAGTCCACCCACTCCATAAATGTGCAGGTAATCTGCGATGCTGCCAACATAATCACTGACATCGTGGCCAAATTTCCTGGGAGCACCCACGACTCATACATCTTCCAGAACAGTGGGATCTACACACGCCTGGCTGCGTGAGAATTTGGAGAAGGATACCTGCTGGGTAAATCACTGTGACACTCCATTATACTTACTGCAGATGAATGTGTATTGGTGTATGTGACTAATGGCACTCTCTTTCACACCTAGGCGATAGTGCATATGCCGTGAGGTCATTTATCCTCACTCCCTACCTAAACCCATCAACAATGACTGAGAGACAATACAATGTGGCACACAAATCAACATGCAACGTTGTCGAGCGCACGTTTGGACTATTGAAAAGCAGGTTCCGCTGCCTCCACAAAAGCGGAGGCGCACGCCAGTACACACCCATCATCTGCTGCAAACTCATTGCAACTTGTACAATGCTGCACAACCTTGCCACAAAGAAAGGTACAGAAGTGGAATTAACTGATTGTGAGGACAATGATGATGAGTCTGCACAGCCAGAGCCCAACGCAGCAGGAGTGCCACCAGCAACAGATGGGAGACAAAGACGGGCAGAGATCACATGCAACTATTTTTAAGTAAGTAAGGAGACACAGCCAGAAGTTGAATGTAATGTTATGGTATGTTATGTTAAACTTTATTTGTTTAGCGCACGAACACCAGGTTGGTTTCTTGGTGTTGCTCTGAAGGTGTTACACTAGATGTTGCTAGTATGCCTGTTTAAATAGCCAAGTTTTTAGCAATTTGTGAAAGCTCATGAGATTTGTGCAGGATCTGATTTCAAGTGGTAGAGTTCCAGAGTTTGGGTCCTAGGGTGGCGAATCTTGACACCCTGGCACGTTTTAGCCTGAAGGATGGGGTGCTCAGGAGGTGCATGTGGGCAGATCATAGGTTATGGGTAGGAGTATATCTGTTGCTCAGACTATTGATGAATTTTGGGCTTTTGCAATTCAGAGATTTGAAGATGATGCATCCTATCCTGAAGGCGCATCTCTGGGGTATTGGAAGCCAATGGTGTCTCTTAAGAAGTGGAGTGATATGTTGGCGCCTGTTTTCTTGAAAGATCAGTCTGGCCGCCTGGTTTTGAACCATTTGGAGGCAGTGGATGAGGTAGGCCGGAATGCCAAGGTAGAGAGAGTTGGCATAGTCAATGTGGGATATCACCATGGCGAGGACTGCCTGTGTTTTAGCTTCTTGAGTGAGATACCTACTGATTTTTCTTATTTTCCTTAGTTGAAAGCAGCATGTTGAGATCACGGTCCCAATTTGGTTTTTCATGGTGAGGTCTTTATTGATTATGACGCCCAAGGATTTGGCGATTGTGGAGGGGGCGGGAGGTTGTCCCAGTTCTTTAGGCTAAAAGTGGGAGTTCCAGGGGTTCAAAGGGCCTCCTGTGAGGATCACTTCTGTTTTGTCTGGATTTAATTTGAGGTGATTGCTGTTCATCCAGTCGCGGATGAACAGCATTGTTCTCTGGAATTCGAGGATGGTGGTGGGGGAGTCATTGATCGGCAGAATCAGTTGAAAGTCATCTGCATAATTGAAGGTCTGGATTTTCCTTTCTTTTAGTGCGTGGCTCAAGGGGAGAAGGTATAGATTGAATAGATGCGGAGAGAGGGAGGAGCCCTGGGGGACACCCAAGTGTTCTTAATCTTGGGTGTTGTGAAGTTTCCTAGGCGGACCGCTTGATAGCAGTTTGTAAGAAAGGATTTAATCCATTCAAGGGTCGATCCTTGGATTCCCGCGTCCTCGACACGGTCGACCAGGATGTTATGGTCGACCGTGTCAAAGGGGGTGGAAAATTCCAGCAGCACCAGGGCTTGAGGGGAGCCTCCGTCCGCTTTCTCTCACAGAGACTCTAACACTGACAGTATCACTGACTCTGTGGAGTGAGCTGGGCGGAACCCTGCTTGATGATGGTCTAGGTAGTCTGACTGTACCAGAAAAGTGGATAGGTTTTTGGCTACGTGGTCTTCAAGTAATTTGGCCATGTAGGGGAGCAGCGAGATAGGTCGGTAGTTAGTGAGAGTTCCGGGATCAGCTCCCGGCTTCTTCAGGAGGGGGATGACAAACACCTCTTTTAAGGCATCAGGTACTTGTCCCTGGGATAGTGATTTGTTTAATAGGGCCATGGCTGGTTCTGGGCAGGCTGTGAAGGCTTCTTTCAAGATCCAAGGAGGACAGCAGTCTCTAGGAGAGCCAGATCTAACTTTGGTCAGTAAATCTGAGAAGGGTTCTCTGCTTATCATTGGGATTTGTTCTAGCTTGGTTGGACAATTGGGCTTAGTGCAGGTAGGGATGCTTGCTTTAATAATTTTGATTTTGTCAATGAAGAAGTTATTCAGTGAGTCGCATAAGGGTTGCGAAAGTGTGGTTGTTGATGTCACACGATCAGGATTAGATAAGTTATTTATTATTGAAAAAATATCCTTAGATTGATTTATGGAGGTGATGATTTTGAGTGAGAAGTATTCTGTCTTTGTGGTCAGGATCGAATTTTTATAAGTTCTTAGGGCAGTTAGAAAGACGTTTTTGTCTTCGTGTGAGTATTTGATTCTCCATTTCCTTTCCGCTTGGCGCAGGGCAAGTTTTAACATTTTTAGGTCGTCAGAGAACCATTTTTGTGCTTCGTGACAATGTGCTCGCTGTAACTTCCTAAGTAGGGCATGTTTATTGCTGGCTGACAGGAGCCATTCCGACAGGGTTTCCTCACTCTTATCTATGGAGGAGTGGTTGGTGGGAATTGTGTTGGCCAGGGTTTCAAGGAATTGGGCTTTGTCGATGGTGTTCCAGCTTCTAAAGTATCCAGGTACTGGTAGGGGTATTTTAGGTTTAGTAACGTTGTTTATGGAAAATTTTATGAGATGATGATCTGACCAGATACAGGGAGTGACATCAGGGTTTGTTATGGTCAGGTTGGTGGACCATAACTGGTCTAAGGTATGACCTTTAATGTGAGTGGCGGAAGTGATATACTGACCGAGGTTTAGCCCCGTAAGTAGATCGGTTAGTTCTACTGAGTGAGGTCCACCTGCTGGGTAGTTTGCCCAGTAGTTGGATCACCAATCATTAGTATTTTTGCGTGGTTTGTTGTGATGTGTGTCATCTGTTCGCCCAGGAGCTGCGGGAACTGTGGCATGCTCTGAGGTGGTCTGTAGAGTATGACACATACTAGTGGGGCGGAGGCGGATTCTAGTTTAATCACTAGATTGTCTACTTGTGGTAGGTCGAGAGGGGTAAGTGCAGAGAATTGTAGATCTTGATGTATTATGGCTGCCACTCCCCCTCCTGTTTTACCCTGAGGACGGTTAGTTTGCAGGATGTAGTAGTCGACGGGCAGGGCTGCTACGATATCAGGGGAGGAGTCCTGTGTTAACCCGGTTTCTGTTAATAATAGGATATCTGGTTTTTTGGTCGACAGTAGAATATGTATTTCAAGTTGGTGTTTGCCCTTGGAGCGGGTATTTAGATAGATAACTGTTAGGGGTTGTTCCATGTTTGTGGCCTTGGTGTTTGGTTTCTTATTCTGGTATGTGATTCTGCTGAGTTGGGGAAACGAGGATCTTTTTGACGAAATACCGTTCGTGGCTATGTTAGCCAAGCAGCTTTCGTCGATTGCAAGTGCGTTAGAGTGGAGCGATGTAAGTTTGGCCGTGGAGTAAGTGGTGTTTTGAGCATATTGGCTTGCCCCTTGCCCCGGTCGAGCACGGACGGGCGCAGACGGGCTTGCCTTTGGCGCGCCCTTGGTACGCCGCTGGCGCGCCGCTGCGCTACCTGCGCTGCTGGCGGCATTTGTATCTGTGGTCAGCCTTAGCCCCTCCCACTCTTCTCTGATTGGCGCTTGTAGCATTTCCACCAGGAAGCGAGTGAGCCAGAGTGACAGCGGGGAAATGGCACGGTGAGTGCGAATCAATTTTAAAATCTAACACCCTTATGCATCAAGCCAAAATCCAGTCGGTAAAATACCGATTCCTTATTAGCTCCCGGTATTAAGTAAAAAATACCCAATCCCAATGCATCAACCCAAAAGCAGAAATCGGTATTTAAGGAATCCTTAAATAGCGATTCTTTAAATAGGGATTCCTTAAATACCGATTCCTTAAATAGCTCTTGCATTTAAGGAATCCCAAAGTGAGATTCCTTAAATGCAATGCATCAAAGTTAAAAAATTAGCGATTTCGCTAATAAGGGGAGCAAATTACCATGAAGATGAACTGCATGGTAATTTGCAAAAACTTTGAAAAATGCACTTTTGTGCATTTTTCAAAGTGTCATGTTGCGCACACACATGCCCTTAGAGCATGTGTGTGTGCAACATATGTGCACATATCATTTTCAGGGGTGCAACAGGGTGTCCTTTTGACACCCTGGCACCCTTGAAAGTGCTCCAGCTATTAGCGATTCGGTAATACCGAATCGCTAATACAGAATGGCTTTACATTCATTCCTATGGGCCTCCAAGCCCATAGGAATGAATGGGTAGGTATTCCTTATTACCGATTCGGTATTACCGATTCGGTAATAAGGAATGTTAAGGAATCGCTATTTGAATAGCGATTCCTACATGCATAGCCTTTTGCTATTCCTTATTAGCGATTCCTTATTTTTCGCTAATAAGGAATCGCAAATGCTAATGTTGATGCATATGCCCCTAAGTGCTGCAAGTAATTTGTGACAATCAGATTCAATGGCAACACAGTTTTAAAATAACAGGGCGGCAGAGCGCTCGCACTAGACGCAGGCAGTAGCACCTTCAAAGTGGTTACTCTGGCGCTGCTGGCGGCATTTGTATCTGTGGTCAGCCTTAGCCCCTCCCACTCTTCTCTGATTGGCGCTTGTAGCGTTTCCACCAGGAAGCGAGTGAGCCGGAGTGACAGTGGGGAATCGGCGCGGTGAGTGCGATACAATTTTAAAATCTAAGTGCAGCAAGTAATTTGTGACAATCAGATTCAATGATGTAGTTTTAATTTCTGGGCACTACGCCACAACACAAACGGCCAAACTTGGCAGTCCAATTTGTGACATCCATAGTAGGAAGTTATGGGTTACTTCACCCAATTCTGTCCTGAAAGTGTAGGCTGCATCAGCGTCTGCGGCAACGCACAACAGTGCTGGATGCCATTAACTGACTGTCCTCACTGGCTGTGGAACCAGTGGCAGCCCCATGCCGTCTGCTGCTCCTCCGGGTGTCTGTTGCAGGGCGGGGTAATGCTGCACCGACTGGTCGTGTCCTCGCTGTCCCCAACTTCCACAGCACCAGTAGTGGCAGACTGACTCGTAAGCAGCACTTCAAGAGCAGTGGTCACCTTTACCAGTCCCCTAGAGACATCAGTGCTGCAGTGCGCCAGCCCCTCCTGCATGGCCACGGAGCGCCTGCAGAGCAGAGAAGTGGCAGTTGCTAGGCGGTTCACTGCCCTCGTATGGTGCTCCATTTTCTGCCTCTCCCTGTGCCGTGTTACTCTGTCCTCATCCATTTTGCTGCACAGCAGCATCACAGACTGGGACATGTCCCGCATGCCCACAGCCATCTCCTTCAAGCCCTCAGCCATTGAGCTAATGCCCTTGTCAATGTTGGTCATGTTGTCATTAAGGCTCCTCATTTGTTGCTGGACTGACTGAATTGCCTTGCCTTTTAGGCGCTGCACCTTCACCATGGTTGCCTCCAGCCCTCCGAAGACACCATGGCTCTCACCCTGTGGAGGTGGACTGCTCACACGAGCCCTGTGGGGGCGTCTGGCACCTGTGTGTGCTCCCTCAGAAGTGGACAGCAAACCAGCATTGCTGCCATCCAGTGGCACAGTAGATGTCCCCCCCCCCCTCGAGTCTTCTGAGGAGGACTCAAACTCCTGCAGTCTGGCAACAGCACGCCTCCTAGGTCTAACCACTGCAGGTGGTGTTGATGCTGGTGAGGCTAGCAGTAGTGGCGAGGCTGGCTGTGGTGGTGAGGCTGGCTGTAGTGGCGAGGCTGACTGTGGTGGTGAGGCTGGCTGTGGTGGTGAGGCTGTCTGTGGTGGTGTTGTATGCCCTGCACTCGTACTGGCCTTCTCTGTGATGTCCTTCCGTGGTGCCCTCTCTCCCTTGTCCTGAGCAGTCCTGCGCGATGTATCACCTGTGGACAGAAATTGTACATTAGCTCAGTGTACCTGCAGCCCTGCATTGTAAAAATTAAAATACATTTCGGCCACGCTATCTCATTGTCCTCTTCCTGCTTATCGCTGATGTGTGTCACATGCTTTGTTGTTTAGTGCGATTCCTGTCATGATAGGGGTTTCACTGACTACATCTCCCATAATGCATTGCTGGTCTGAACAAAAACCTGTACTGGAGTGGGATTCACATAGCCCAGTTGGGGATTTGGGATAGGGGAAGGGGGGCACAATGTGTGCATGCTTCTTACGTTGTTTGGAAGCAGCTCTGGCAGAGCTGTCTGCATCTCCGATTCCACAGACACTTTCTGGCTCTATCGTGGACTCCACGAGCCGCTCAAGTTCAGTCAGGGCAGGTGCCCTGTTCCTTCCTCCTCCTGTCTGGCTGGCTTGTTTTTTAAGATCAGCCATCTTCCTGTTGGTGATGATCCTGATATCATACCACCGCTTCTTGAGCACATCAATGTCCCAGGGGTCACTCCAAAGGCATTCACTTGAGACTGGATTCCAAGACAGATTTTTCTTTTTTCTGAATCTGCAACTTGCAGGGACTGCTTTCCAAACAGCTTTGTGTGCTGCTTCACTACCTCCTTCTGACTGAATTTCAGTTTCCTCTTCCTTTCCCCTCCTTCTCTTTCTGTGTCCTGACTGGCCATAGTGCAAGATTTGCAGAAAAAGTTCAGGCAGTGGCTCTGTTGCTCTCCTCTGTACTCCCAGCCTCTCCAGAAGGTTCTGATTGTGTGCACCTGCCTGGGTGTGGCCACTTCCTGGTTGGGAGGGGTGGTGGTTGCACAGGATTGGCTGATTCCTCAATTGCAGTTTTTTAGAAATTCCAATTCGGTATATACCGATTCGGTAATATTTACCGATTCAGTATTTACCGAATCGTAAAAACCGATTGGTATTGTGGATTCGGTAAATATTTACTGATTTTTACCGATTCGGTAATATTTACCGAATTATTACGTACATCGGAAATACCGATTTCTAAATACCGATTCGGTAGAATTCGGTAATTAGGAATCGGTATTTCCAAATTACCTACATATGGCCTTAAATTCTTTATTAATATGTTCTATAAAATACACCATTTGCCAGGACTGCACCACCCCCCACAAGTCCCACGTTTCTCCATTGAACTTGCTCACTTAGCTTGCTACATAAAAGTCATAACCACGTTTTACGCCCACCACTTTCAAATTTCACTAGCTGCCGCTGTTTCTGGTACGCTTGAGAATTTGCAGCATTTGCAGCTTTGCTAGTATACTCGCAGGCTTAAATAGTCATGAATGAGTAATTGTAAATGAACATGACCTACAAGATGGTGGCGCCCGGAAGAGCACAGGTAAGGTTCCTGTACAGGGCACTGCTGCGGGAGACCTCCAAATTCAGAGCCTAGAATTACACAACTTATGCTACCAGAAGAATCAGAGATGCCTTCAGAGAAAATAGAAGTGTCTCAGAGGTCCAGGAAGCGCAAAATCTGGTCTATCAAGCCAAAGAAAACCTGGCAATGATTGGGCGACAGGTAGCTCTTGGCCATCTTTATGCTTCTGAGAAGCTATTTATTGAGAATCAAGCAAGAAATGTCTCCTAATGCCATAGTACTTAATGTCTCCAGCGGACTCCACTACTGACAGCTCTTTAATTGCCACTACAAGGAGATCGTACAACATTCCTATTTATTAAGCCTGTTTGTCCACGTTTTAAATGTCTCTATAAGTTTTGGATATGTTCATCATATATTGGTGTCTCTTTAATTAAAGCTAGGCTATGATGAGAGGGTCAGGCTGTGGAATGGTGCCATTTAAATAGCTTCCATTTCAACTCTAAGGTGTGTTTTCCAGCAGTAGGAAATAAACCTGGAGAACTTCATTGTGTGCCTTGCAATAAATGTTTTTCTGAGTTATTATGAAAATAAATTGTAAAAATTGTAAATGGTGTTCAATTATGCCAGTGTTATAGCTTATCAAATTTACATTAACACATGCTGACATTTATTTTCTCAAAGCAAAAATATTGTGAATTCTGAAGAAACGCCTTCTCCTAAGCCCTCACCAAGTCTGGTGGACTTCTAGTTTTCTCTCCAGGTCCACCCTAGACAGGGATTTTCACTTGTACTTGACAAGATAATTACATTCAGAGTGGGAATGTGCCTTGGGGGAATTTGTGAGAATCTACAATAAAATGAGTTTTTGGGTTAGAGGCGTAATATTACATATTAGTAAACAGAATTATGGGTTCAGTTTCAAATATTTTGAATTCAGTGAGGGCCGGTGCAGGTAAGATTAGTGGGGCGGGCGGTGGGTAGTTAACAGATGACAACGAGGAAAAAAAAAATTAAATCACTTACAAAAATAAAGAAAACCACTTACCTTGCGCTCGCCGCATCGCTGAGTGGGCGACGCGGTGAGCGCAATCAGTAATGTGCGAGCACAAGGTAAATGGTTTTCTTTTTTTTAAAAATGATTTTCCCTTTTCGTTGTCTGCCGACTCCTCCTACGCTTTTACCTGCACTAGCCATCACTGTGTGAATTTCAAAAGTGAATTTGCACTTGTGAATCAGGACATCAAAGACAAGGTTCATCTGCAAGGGATTTTGCATTTGATTGGCAATAGATCTCCAATAGGTCTAAAGTTGGGATTCAAAGTTTCTACCTTGTTCCCAAAGCAATGGGTGTGGCAGTGGGTTCAGGTTCTATTGAGGCCAGAAGCATTGTTTTCTTAATTGTAATGTAACTGACGTCGTTTACATACAACAATGGCCTTCTTTAATGCACGAAAATAAATTAACAAAAGCAAACACACCTGTTTCACATACAGAATGGCTACAGAGAGAATTACCTGGGGCATTACTAGAAACCACTTGTCTAGGTTGCTAACAGCAGATCTGAAAAATATAGTTGCTTTAAGTTAATTGAAACAGACCCAGGAAAGCAAACTACAGCAGGTGAAAAGAAAGGTAAAAGACATTCAATAAAAAGCATTGACAAAGCCTTCAGCATAGTGCATACAAACAAGCATACAGCACACGTTCACACATACTTTCAAGAAGCGCAGCATAGAGACAGTCACCTATGCACAGAGCATGCACACATAAAACACTCACAAAGATACACACTCACAACACATACAGTCATAAATATCCACAACAGTGGATGGACGGATGCACGGCTGTGTGCTAAATTGAGTAAATATTTGTGGTTATGGGTGGATATCTATATAAATAAAATTAAAGGATGGGTGTGAGTGCACCCAGGGATAAATGGCCAGTTGAATGAAACAATCAGAGCTTATTCAGAAACTGCATTTTGTAGCATGTTTTGTGTCCTGAAATAGTACTACTCACATACCACAAAATGTTATTTACAAATCTACAAGCTAAAGACCATGCCTCCGCCTCTGCTATATTTTTTGTGTGGCGATCTTCACCCCAACTGTGGAGATCTCCTCACGGTATCGTAAACATTTTAATAGCAAATGTGGGAGGGATGTGGGAGTGGCTGAAAAATATGGAATACTTGCTATTTAAGGCAAGGGTGTAGAGGTGGTGTTAAGGGGGTGGAAGAAGGGGTCAAGAGAGGGCTTGGAAGCCTGTGTTTTAACTTCTTGAGTGAGATACTTACTGATTTTTCTTATTTTCCTTAGTTGAAAGCAGCATGTTGAGATCACGGCCCCAATTTGGTTTTTCATGGTGAGGTCTTTATTGATTATGACACCCAAGGTTTTGGCGGCTGTGGAGGGGGCGGGAGGTTGTCCCAGTTCTTTAGGCCAAAAGTGGGAGTTCCAGGGGTTCGAAGGGCCTCCTGTGAGGATCACTTCTGTTTTGTCTGGATTTAATTTGAGGTGATTGCTGTTCATCCAGTCGTGGATGAACAGCATTGTTCTCTGGAATTCGAGGATGGTGGTGGTGGAGTCATTGATTGGCAGAATCCGTTGAAAGTCATCTGCATAATTGAAGGTCTGGATTTTCCTTTCTTTTAGTGCGTGGCTCAAGGGGAGAAGGTATAGATTGAATAGATGCGGAGAGAGGGAGGAGCCCTGGGGGACACCCAAGTGTTCTTAATCTTGGTTGTTGTGAAGTTTCCTAGGCGGCCCGCTTGATAGCAGTTTGTAAGTAAGGATTTAATCCATTCAAGGGCCGATCCTTGGATTCCCGCGTCCTCGACACGGTCGACCAGGATGTTATGGTCGACCGTGTCAAAGGTGGTGGAAAGATCCAGCAGCACCAGGGCTTGAGGGGAGCCTCCGTCCACTTTCTCTCACAGAGAATCTAACACTGACAGTATCACTGACTCTGTGGAGTGAGCTGGGCGGAACCCTGCTTGATGAGGGTCTAGGTAGTCTGACTGTGCCAGAAAAGTGGATAGGTTTTTGGCTACGTGGTCTTCAAGTAATTTGGCCATGTAGGGGAGCAGCGAGATAGGTCGGTAGTTAGTGAGGGTTCCGGGATCAGCTCCCGGCTTCTTCAGGAGGGGGATGACAAACACCTCTTTGAAGGCATCAGGTACTTGTCCCTGGGATAGTGATTTGTTTAATAGGGCCATGGCTGGTTCTGGGCAGGCTGTGAAGGCTTCTTTCAAGATCCAAGGAGCACAGCAGTCTCTAGGAGAGCCAGATCTAACTTTGGTCAGTAAATCTGAGAAGGCTTCTCTGCTTATCATTGGGATTTGTTCTAGCTTTTGTGTGTTTATTGGTTTGGTTGGACAATTGGGCTTAGTGCAGGTAGGGATGCTTGCTTTAATAATTTTGATTTTGTCAATGAAGAAGTTATTCAGTGAGTCGCATAAGGGTTGCGAAGGTGTGGTTTTTGATGTCACACGATCAGGATTAGATAAGTTATTTATTATTGAAAAAATATCCTTAGATTGATTTTTGGAGGTGATGATTTTGAGTGAGAGGTATTCTGTCTTTGTGGTCAGGATCGAATTTTTATAAGTTCTTAGGGCAGTTAGAAAGACTTTTTTGTCTTCGTGTGAGTATTTGCTTCTCCATTTCCTTTCCGCTTGGCGCAGGGCAAGTTTTAACTTAATTTAGGTCGTCAGAGAACCATTTTTGTGCTTCGTGACAACGTGCTCGCTGTAACTTCCTAAGTAGGGCATGTTTATTGCTGGCTGACAGGAGCCATTCCCACAGGTTTTCCTCACTCTTATCTATGGAGGAGTGGTTGGTGGGAAATTGTGTTGGCCACGGTTTTAAGGAATTGGGCTTTGCCGATGGTGTTCCAGCTTCTAAAGTATCCAGGTACTGGTAGGGGTATTTTAGGTTTAGTAAGGTTGTTTATGGAAAATGTTATGAGATGATGATCTGACCAGATACAGGGAGTGAAATCAGGGTTTGTTATGGTCAGGTTGGTGGACCATAACTGGTCTAAGGTATGACCTTTAATGTGAGTGGCGGAAGTGATATACTGACAGAGATTTAGCCCCGTGAGTAGATCGGTTAGTTCTACTGAGTGAGGTCCACCTGCTGGGTCGTTTGCCCAGTAGTTGAGATCACCAATCATTAGTATTTTTGCGTGGTTTGTTGTGATGTGTGTCATCTGTTCGCCCAGAAGCTGCGGGAACTGTGGCATGCTCTGAGGTGGTCTGTAGAGTATGACACATACTAGTGGGGCGGAGGCGAATTCTAGTTTAATCACTAGATTGTCAACTTGTGGTAGGTCGAGAGGGGTAAGTGCAGAGAATTGTAGATCTTGATGTATTATGGCTGCCACTCCCCCTCCTGTTTTACCCTGAGGACGGTTAGTTTGCAGGATGTAGTAGTCGACGGGCAGGGCTGCTAGGATATCAGGGGAGGAGTCCTGTGTTAACCAGGTTTCTGTTAATAATAGGATATCCGGTTTTTCGGTCGACAGAAGAATATGTATTTCAAGTTGGTGTTTGCCCTTAGAGCGGGTATTTAGATAGATAACGGTTAGGGGTTGTTCCATGTTTGTGGCCTTGGTGTTTGGTTTCTTATTCTGGTATGTGATTCCGCTGAGTTCGGGAAACGAGGATCTTTTTGACGAAATAACGTTCGTGGCTATGTTAGCCAAGCAGCTTTCGTCGATTGCAAGTACGTTAGAGTGGAGCGATGTAAGTTTGGCCGTGGAGTAGGTGGTGTTTTGAGCATATTGGCTTGCCCCTTGCCCCGGTCAGGCATGGACGGGGGCAGACGGGCTTGACTTTGGCGCGCCTTTGTCACGCCGCTGGCGCGCCGCTGCGCGCGTCCGCTGTGCTCCCGCGCTGCTGGTGGCATTTGTATCTGTGGTCAGCCTTAGCCCCTCCCACTGTTCTCTGATTGGCGCTTTGTAGCGTTTCCACCAGGAAGTGAGTGAGCCGGAGTGACAGCGGGGAATCGGCGCGGTGAGTGAGATTCAATTTTAAAATCTAAGTGCAGCAAGTAATTTGTGACAATCAGATTCAATGGCAACACAGTTTTAAAATAACAGGGCGTAGGGCGCTCGCGCTAGACGCAGGCAGTAGCATCTTCAAAGTGGTTACTCTGGCGCTGCTGGCGGCATTTGTATCTGTGATCAGCCTTAGCCCCTCCCACTCTTCTCTGATTGGCACTTGTAGCGTTTCCACCAGGAAGCGAGTGAGCCAGAGTGACAGCGGGCAATTGGCACGGTGAGTGCGATTAAATTTTAAAATCTAAGTGCAGCAAGTAATTTGTGACAATCAGATTCAATGGCAACACAGTTTTAAAATAACAGGGCGGTAGAGCGCTCGCACTAGACGCAGGCAGTAGCACCTTCAAAGTGGTTACTCTGGCGCTGCTGGCGGCATTTGTATCTGTGGTCAGCCTCAGCCCCTCCCACTCTTCTCTGATTGGCGCTTGTAGCGTTTCCACCAGGAAGCGAGTGAGCCGGAGTGACAGCGGGGAATCGGCGCGGTGAGTGCGATTCAATTTTCAAATCTAAGTGCAGCAAGTAATTTGTGACAATCAGATTCAATTATGTAGTTTTAATTTCTGGGCACTACGCCACAACACAAACGGCCAAACTTGGCAGTCCAATTTGTGACATCCATAGTAGGAAGTTATGGGTTACTTCATCCAATTCTGTCCTGAAAGTGTGGGCTGCATCAGCGTCTGCGGCAACGCACAACAGTGCTGGATGCCATTAACTGACTGTCCTCACTGGCTGTGGAACCAGTGGCAGCCCCATGCCGTCTGCTGCTCCTCCGGGTGCCTGTTAAAGGGGGGTAATGCTGCACCGACTGGTCGTGTCCTCGCTGTCCCCAACTTCCACAGCACCAGTAGTGGCAGACTGACTCGTAAGCAGCACTTCAAGAGCAGTGGTCACCTTTACCAGCCCCCTAGAGACATCAGTGCTGCAGTGCGCCAGCCCCTCCTGCATGGCCACGGAGCGCCTGCAGAGCAGAGAAGTGGCAGTTGCTAGGCGGTTCACTGCCCTTGTATGGTGCTCCATGTCCCGCATGCCCGCAGCCATCTCCTTCATGCCCTCAGCCATTGAGCTAATGCCCTTGTCAATGTTGGTCATGTTGTCATTAAGGCGCCTCATTTGTTGCTGAACTGACTGAATTGCCTTGCCTTTTAGGCACTGCACCTTCACCATGGTTGCCTCCAGCCCTCCGAAGACACCATGGCTCTCACCCTGTGGAGGTGGACTGCTCACACGAGCCCTGCGGCGGCGTCTGGCACCTGTGTGTGCTCCCTCAGAAGTGGACAGCAAACCAGCATTGCTGCCATTCAGTGGCACAGTAGATGTTCCCCCCCCTCGAGTCTTCTGAGGAGGACTCAAACTCCTGCAGTCTGGCAACAGCACGCCTCCTAGGTCTAACCACTGCAGGTGTTGTTGATGCTGGTGAGGCTAGCAGTAGTGGCGAGGCTGGCTGTGGTGGTGAGGCTGGCTGTGGTGGCGAGTCTGACTGTGGTGGTGAGGCTGGCTGTGGTGGTGAGGCTGTCTGTGGTGGTGTTGTATGCCCTGCCCCCGTTCTGGCCTTCTCTGTGATGTCCTTCCGGGGTGCCCTCTTCTCCCTTGTCCTGAGCAGTCCTGCGTGATGTATCGCCTGTTGACAGAAATTGTACATTAGCTCAGTGTACCTGCAGCCCTGCATTGCAAAAATTAAAATACATTTCGGCCACGCTATCTCATTGTCCTCTGCCTGCTTATCGCTGATGTGTGTCACATGCCTTGTTGTTTAGTGCGATTCCTGTCATGATAGGGGTTTCACTGACTACATCTCCCATAATGCATTGCTGGTCTGAACAAAAACCTGTACTGGGGGATTCACATAGCCCAGTTGGGGATTTGGGATAGGGGAAGGGGGGCACAATGTGTGCATGCTTCTTACCTTGTTTGGAAGCAGCTCTGGCAGAGCTGTCTGCATCCCCGATTCCACAGACACTTTCTGGCTCTATCGTGGACTCCACGAGCCGCTAAAGTTCAGTCAGGGCAGGTGCCCTGTTCCTTCCTCCTCCTGTCTGGCTGGCTTGTTTTTGAAGATCAGCCATCTTCCTCTTGGTGATGATCCTGATATCATACCACCGCTTCTTGAGCACATCAATGTCCCTGGGGGTCACTCCAATGGCATTCACCTGAAACTGGATTCCAAGCCAGATTTTTCTTTTTTCTGAATCTGCAACTTGCAGGGACTGCTTTCCAAACAGCTTTGTGTGCTGCTTCACTACCTCCTTCTGACTGAATTTCAGTTTCCTCTTCCTTTCCCCTCCTTCTCTTTCTGTGTCCTGACTGGCCATTGTGCAAGATTTGCAGAAAAAGTTCACGCAGTGGCTCTGTTGCTCTCCTCTGCACTCCCAGCCTCTCCAGAAGGTTCTGATTGTGTGCACCTGCCTGGGTGTGGCCACATCCTGGTTGGGAGGGGTGGTGGTTGCACAGGATTGGCTGATTCCTCAATTGCAGTTTTTTAGAATTTCCGATTCGGTATATACCGATTCGGTAATATTTACCGATTCAGTATTTACCGAATCGGAAAAATTGTGGATTCGGTAAATATTTACTGATTTTTACCGATTCGGTAATATTTATCGAATTATTACGTACATCAGAAATACCGTTTCTAAATACCGATTCGGTAAAATTCGGTAATTAGGAATCGGTATGTCCAAATTACCTACATATGGCCCTAAATTCTTTATTAAAATGTTCTATAAAATACACCATTTGCCAGGACTGCACCACCCCCCACAAGTCCCACGTTTCTCCATTGAACATGCTCACTTAGCTTGCTACATAAAAGTCATAACCACGTTTTACGCCCCACCACTTTCAAATTTCGTAGCTGCCGCTGTTTCTGGTACACTTGGGAATTTGCAGCAGTTGCAGCTTTGCTAGTATACTCACAGGCTTAAATAGTCATGAATGAGTAATTGTAAATGAACATGACCTACAAGATGGTGGCGCCCGGAAGAGCACAGGTAAGGTTCTTGTTCAGGGCACTGTTGCGGGAGACCTCCAAATTCAGAGCCTAGAATTACACAACTTATGCTACCAGAAGAATCAGAGATGCCTTCAGAGAAAATAGAAGTGTCTCAGAGGTCCAGGAAGTGCAAAATCTGGTCTATCAAGCCAAAGAAAACCTGGCAATGATTGGGCGACAGGTAGCTCTTGGCCATCTTTATGCTTCTGAGAAGCTATTTATTGAGAATCAAGCAAGAAATGTCTCCTAATGCCATAGTACTGAATGTCCCCAGAGGACTCCACTACTGACAGCTCTTTAATTGCCACTACAAGGAGACCGTACAACATTCCTATTTATGAAGCCTGTTTGTCCACGTTTTAAATGTCTCTATAAGTTTTGCATATGTTCATCATATATTGGTGTCTCTTTAATTAAAGCTAGGCTATGATGAGAGAGTCAGGCTGTGGAATGGTGCCATTTAAATAGCTTCCATTTCAACTCCAAGGTGTGTTTTCCAGCAGTAGGAAATAAACCTGGTGAACTTCATTGTGTGCCTTGCAATAAATGTTTTTCTGAGTTATTATGAAAATAAATTGTAAAAATTGTAAATGGTATTCAATTATGCCAGTGTTATAGCTTATCAAATTTACATTAACACATGCTGACATTTGTTTTCTCAAAGCAAAAATATTGTGAATTCTGAAGAAACGCCTTCTCCTAAGCCCTCACCAAGTCTGGTGGACTTCTAGTTTTCTCTCCAGGTCCACCCTAGACAGGGATTTTCACTTGTACTTGACAAGATAATTACATTCAGAGTGGCTTGGGGGAATTTGTGAGAATCTACAATAAAATGAGTTTTTGGGTCAGAGGCGTAATATTACATATTAGTAAACAGAATTATGGGTTCAGTTTCAAATATTTTGAAATCAGTGAGGGCCGGTGCAGGTAAGATTAGTGGGGCGGGCGGTGGGTAGTTAACAGATGACGAGGAAAAAAAAATTAAATCACTTACAAAAATAAAGAAAACCACTTACCTTACGCTCGTCTCATCGCTGAGTGGGCGACGCGGTGAGCGCAATCAGTAATGTGCGAGCACAAGGTAAATGGTTTTCTTTTTTTTCAATTTTATTTTCCCTCTTCGTTGTCTGCCGACTCCTCCTACGCTTTTACCTGCACTAGCCATCACTGTGAATTTCAAAAGTGAATTTGCACTTGTGAATCAGGACATCAAAGACAAGGTTCATCTGCAAGGGATTTTGCATTTGATTGGCAATAGATCTCCAATAGGTTTAAAGTTGGGATTCAAAGTTTCTACCTTGTTACCAAAGCAATGGGTGTGGCAGTGGGTTCAGGTTCTATTGAGGCCAGAAGCATTGTTTTCTTAATTGTAATGTAACTGACGTCGTTTACATACAACAATGGCCTTCTTTAATGCACGAAAATAAATTAACATAAGCAAACACACCTGTTTCACATACAGAATGGCTACAGAGAGAATTACCTGGGGCATTACTAGAAACCACTTGTCTAGGTTGCTAAAAGCAGATCTGAAAAATATAGTTGCTTTAAGTTAATTGAAACAGACCCAGGAAAGCAAACTACAGCAGCTGAAAAGAAAGGTAAAAGACATTCAATAAAAAGCATTGACAAAGCCTTCAGCATAGTGCATACAAACAAGCATACAGCACACGTTTACACATACTTTCAAGAAGCGCAGCATAGAGACAGTCACCTATGCACAGAGCATGCACACATAGAACACTCACAAAGATACATACTCACAACACATACAGTCATAAATATCCACAACAGTGGATGGACGGATGCACGGCTGTGTGGTAAATTGAGTAAACATTTGTGGTTATCGGTGGATATCTATATAAATACAATTAATGGATGGGTGTGAGTGCACCCAGGGATAAATGGCCAGTTGAATGAAACAATCAGAGCTTATTCAGAAACTGCATTTTGTAGCATGTTTTGTGTCCTGAAATAGTACTACTCACATACCACAAAATGTTATTTACAAATCTACAAGCTGAAGACCATGCCTCCGCCTCTGCTATATTTTTTGTGGGAGGGATGTGGGAGTGGCTGAAAAATATAGAATACTTGCTATTTAAGGCAAGGGTGTAGAGGTGGTGTTAAGGGGGTGGAAGAAGGGGTTAAGAGAGGGCTTGGAAGCCAAAAAGGACCCAAAACAGTTGTAAATGTGGTCTAGCTCAGAGCTGGAGTAAGTCCAGAACGATACATGACCAGCTGGTGGTACTGCCACACCCTCCAATAGAATTTAATGGAGGCAGGGTCTTAAAAATAAAAAGCCACATAAACTAATGTTGAAATAAATCAAATTATTTTTACTTTTCAAAAATATAAATGAATTTATTTTATATTTAAAAATTATATATCAATAAAACAGAATTATAATTATAAAATATGTTACTAACCTTTTTACATTTAAAAATTATTGTTACTTTGATTTTTTTTTTTTTTGTTGAAAAACCTTTATTGACATGTCAATCAAGAACAAGTATGGGCCTACAACCCCCCGGGGCCGGCCGCTAAGCAATCAGAGCAACAAAGATCAAATGTAAACACAGGCAGCACCTCGGGGAGCAGAATCTTCATGCTAATACTGTGAACAGCGCAGGTAGGACACCAGGAGAAAAAAGGTTTTCATTTTACAATGGGACAAGACAGAAGGATCAGGTGCCGAACAATTTCCCAACAGCGATAAAAGGTATGCAGAGTAATAGACGTGAGCAATAAACAGCAATCTATTGGATCAATGGCACAGACACAGGAAATTCAGGATGGGGAAGAATATCATAAACAGTTGCGCCTGCAGTCCCCCGCCCGAACTCCCAGAAAACACCCCGGAAATTGTGGCACACATGAAACGGCAACGAGTCATAACAAAGGAGGTGTATCACACTGATCCCAGAGAAAGAAAAACAAGAGGAATCAGAGAAGAAAAAGGAGGCCATGGAAAAAGAAGTGAAAGACTAAAGAATCCCCTCCCCCAACCCCCCACCCTGCACCTCTGCAGATGAGTACGGCCCCCCCCCCCAGCAGTGTGCCTGTCGCCCTAGAACCAGACCCGAAATATAGAAGAATAGGGAAAAAGAAGTAGGAAAAGAACCCCACCAGACGGGGGGTATAGAAAGTGTTAATAAACTGGAGGAGGGCCTTCAAAACATACCCCCGGCTTCTCCCTCCCGCACGGTAAGTTTTCCCGAAAGTAAACAATAAACAGCACAAAATCGATAGTAACAAAGTAAGATGGGGAACATTATGCACCTATTATGCTAATAGCTATGCCATGAGAGCACGCAACCCCTGAGCCCGCCCGTCCACTAGATGACCACCCCTGAAGGATCAGTCTTATCCCTGACCACTCTTTGCAATTCTGCCCATGCCTACCCCTCGACCCAGCGCCATGTCCGATGTTCCAAGGTAGAGGAGTGTCCAAAACCGACCGAGAAGCGACGCACACAGGTGGGGTGGAAGTCTCTGAGCACCAACACAGTCCGCATCATGGAGGGACGGGCTTCCCAGTGCCGCCCCAGGATCTGCACTGCACTCGAGGTCCAGGAGGGCAGAAGCAGCCAAGGTAGACAATTGTTGCTGGAATTGTCCCCGGGTCGCCGGAGTCTGTGTACGGGACGAGGCCACCACCTCCCACTCAGGTCCAATACCTCCGGGACAGGTCAGACCCTCAGCTAGCCGATCACACAGTAGCATATTGTCCGGAGTGTCCAACAATGCGCTAATCTCAGGGATGGCCGCAACAGTGTCCTCCTGTGCGCAGTGTGGGAAGTCCCTGTGTACCTGAGGACAGGCGGGCCGCCGCTGTCCCAACGCTGATGCCACACCGTCGAGCTTACTCCCCAAGACCCCGACGCCATGAACCAAGGAGGAATGAAGAGCACCAAGGGCCTCGAGGAGGTCGCCGTACCCCAGCACAGCTCTCTGCGATCGCTCCGCCACACTCCCAAAAGTCACACACTCCCAATCCTGCTGCGACCCAGTGGACAGGATGGTAGGCCGCATCGCAACAAGATGGCCGCCAAGTATGCCCGACCCGTATTGGGGCCAGGACCCAGGGGCAAGCGCCTCGAGGTCCACGTCGCTGGAGACAGGGTTCCGGGGGCAAGCAAAAAGTTATCCGTTGCGTTGTCACGGGCAACAGTCGTCCCCACCACGGACCAGCTCCCGCGAAAATCCGGGAGCGGCCCGCAGGGATCAGGGCGAGATACGGGCGGCGTCCGGGCAGCTCACCATCAAAGGCAGGGGCAATCACCGGAGGATCTGAGAATTGCACCCCCGGGCATGCACTCGGTCCGCTACGCTTGACAGTAGGAACGACCCCGACGAAATGTAGGCCGAGTTTGGCACCGCTCCGGTGGACCGACTCCACCCAGTCACCACAGGCAGCTGTTGTTGAACTGCCACCCGGCCAAGGCGTCCACTCGAGGTCCTGGCTCCAGGGCTGCACGGGCCGCAAAGTTCAAATGCACATTTCTCCGGCGATACCGCAGCCAGAAACCTCGAAGTCACACGATCGGGTGCCACTCTCCTTCAGAAACACAATCGCATAGCACAGGCTGAGGATCTCGTGCAGGATATCCGTGCGGGATGCGGAGGTTCACGGAGCCGGGAGTCTAGGCTGCCGTCCCGGTCGCCATCTTGGCTCCTCCCCCTTACTTTGATTTTTTAACAAAATAATTAAAACCATGTAAAATATATTTTATATAATTGTTATTAATGTTCAACACATAATAAATATATATACTTTTTATACTTTAAAAAAAACATTTCAGGAAAATACATTTATTTTAATTTAATATAGTCAAAATAATTAAATATTTAAATCAATAATGCTGTAGCATTTTTGTTTTGTTCTACATTTAAAATAAATATTTAAAATAAATTTCCACTCATATTTATCTTAAAGATATGTTTACAATTTTTTTGTACTTTAATAAACTTTTAAACATTTCCATATAGTTTATAATAGGGAAGGAGATTTCTGCATATGTGTTACAAGTGGTAACTTTTCACTCATAAATTAGGCTCCACCCCTAAACACGTGTACGTTTACCTTTGTAAATACCCCCCAAGTGACAACTAAAAGTGTTTTTTTGCTCAAGCCATACAAAGATAATTTACAATGCAGTATCAAGTGTTCAGTGTGTCTGTAATTTCACATAAATTGAATGCCTATGCTCTTTTCAAAACATCTCGTTCAAGTAGGTGCTGTTTAAGCCAATGTTTGTAATGATTATCATAAATTGCACCAAAAAAACACATTTCGTTTTCTATCTAAGTATTAGAACAATGGCATACATTAAGGTATCCCTGCGACCATCTTGTAGTGAAATAGTGTTAGGTCATAAAGCCCAAATTAAACCAAATATAAAATGATAAATAATGTGCAGACAGCATGTCATTCTGATAGCTCTCTCTAACAGGAAAGAATTTACGAGCAAAATGAATTGATCCCAACTAGATGAGCCGGATAAGATTGCATTTGTAGTATCATATTTAATTAACGTCAGAGTTGATTTGGTCAAGAAGTAGTGTTTGTCTGGATGAATTCAAAGTAAGGATGATAAAAATGCTTCTCACTTGGGTCACCCATGGAAGTGCAGTAGCAATGCTGGTTTTCAGAAGATCTCACAGGGAATATTGTTAAGCTTTAGCTGCCTCACTGACCCAAATATCTTCTCTACGCAATCGTGGGTTTAACAGTTGTCATGTGCATTATGTTAATAAGTCTCAGTTCCATAATAAGTAGATTAATTTGAGTCAAATGCTCAATTCTATACACATTTATCAATAATAAATCTTGGTCTATAGACAACTATTTAGGTGGCGATTCCAATCCGGGCTGGAAAGCACTCCGACCGAGCCGGATCTGGGGTGTTTTCTGACCGAGCCGGACTCTACAGTCCGACCGAGCGAGTACGATGCGCATGTATGCTGTCAGACTCGGTTCGGTCGGACTCCCATAGAAGTCAATTGGAGCCAGTTGTACGACGTGTACATGCGCTCCCATTGACTGAATGGGTACGTCTCAAACAAGTGCACCCCCTACAGTGGGTACGCATCGGTGCCATCCTCGCCGTGCATGCCTGTGTGGGTGAGACCCATGGGTCTCCCCCTGTGTGCGAGTCGTACGGCTGCGGGTGTCGGGGGGTCCGACGTGGACCCCCGAAGTCCGACTCCAGGAGCTTTTGCGAGCCGGACGCTTCGACTAGGTCGAGCTGTCCAATTCGAGCATCGTACTAGTTTGGTCGAGAATCGTCTACATTACTCGCGTCGGTTTGCGTGCGACCGAGTCGGACGGATCGGGTCGGAGCCGGGAACGAGTCAGACGGAGAATTTGCGCATATTCGCATCATACTTCGTCGTCCGGACCCGTGTACGGATCGGTCGGGAAAGTAGCATCGGAGTCATATCCGCTACGGCCGAACCCGATGCGGTGCCCTTTTGACCGAATCGGCCCCTTAGTATTTGAATGACCCAATGCCATGTATGGGCTGCAGATTCCAACGTGAAGAGTAATACTGCGGTGATAAGGGACCTCCTCCAATTTTAAGGTCCAAAGCTGTCATTATCTAGCAATAATTACACAATGTTCCCATATATTTCGTTAGGAGGGGACAGTCCCATACTGGTCACAGAGTGGGATGGAGGTCAGTGAGACTGTTGACCCTATCCCACTCGGTGAGAAGGCATCAGTGATGGACACTTGGCCCTGGCCACTTCAGGGCTTAAAACTGAAACGCCCAGGTCTGAGGCTATTAGTGAGGCTGCCTCTTTTCATGAAGGGGACCACCTCGAATCACTTTGATGAGCTGAGGAGGTCATACCTACAGGGCTGTGACCTCTTCAGCCTAGAATCGTTCTGCTCAGGCAGACCGGCGCCTACACATTTAATGCATGCATAGCACCTGGCTGCCTGACCTGAACATAAAGAGTATCTTTCAGGGTGACCTGTGCTCTGCCTGACAGACTCGCTTCATATCTGCAGAAAGGCGGGGGATGGGGCCTCTCTGCCCTTATGAACAGGACACTGCTGACT
The DNA here is from genome assembly GCF_964204655.1 of Triturus cristatus. Lineage (NCBI taxonomy): Eukaryota > Metazoa > Chordata > Amphibia > Caudata > Salamandridae > Triturus > Triturus cristatus. The sequence continues at coordinate 221,636,942 of NC_140594.1, read as the reverse complement.
GTTTTCAACCCATGTAAATAGACTTTCAGAAACTCTCCCATAATTAGTTCGGACTAATAAGACACAGAAAGAATATCTCTTTTTGTAGTCTATATTTTCTACTTTTTACTCCTGTAAACATAACATGTCATACTTTTAATCTAAAGCACTAATATCATCCATTTTGCTTATGATTCCTATGAAGTTCTACAGTAATAGGTTAAATCAGCCTCCCTCAGTAAAGAATTTGCCATGCCTAGCCCTTAAGACAGGGGGCAAAAGGGACTGCGCCAAAGTTGGCTAAACTATGCCATCTACATTAACTAATCAGCTCTTCAGAATATCCTTAGAACTAAGAAAAGTCTCTCTAGAGAGTCTCTGTATGCCCCACAACCTGTTGCTTTGATTTCACTTATTAGTGAAAGAATACTACAAATCATTTTGAGTTTAAAGTAGGCAGAAAAACTGTGTTAAAAAGTCAATGACTTCCATATAAGAAAATGCAGTGATGTGGCAAAACAAAAGAACTTAATACTCCTGTTAAAGTAAGGCACGTGGCAAAATGTGCAAATGTACATATGTAATCACAGCCAACGATTGCCTCCATTCATGAATACTGCGATGGCCGAAAGGTCTTTAAAATTACACTTCAGAGACAAGAAATTCCATTTAGAACGCTCAGCAACATAGCCCACCAAACACCATTCACAAATCCTACAATTGTACTTACCAGATCCCACTACTTTCATGTTACATCTCCATTAGTGTAGCTAATGTCCGATTTGCTATGGTTATATCTGATTAGGAATGCCTGGCACTGTTACTGAAAAAGCAAGGCCTCTCATGGTTTGGCAACATGGCTTTTGATCAAATGCTTAAGGGATTACATTGGGTATTGATTGATTCTGCAAGAGGAATAGTCTCAGGGCAGCTATTATGCCACTCTCAGCCAGTGTCCTGATAATGAGTGGTGGCAGCCTTCGTGCCTGCTTTGTGCCTTTTCTGAACTGTGGCTACTATGGTGTCCTGTGACTGCATTGGTACTTGTCATGCAATTTATACCTATGATTACCATCTGACAACCATTGTGGGAATGAATATGTATCAGCTCTCACCAAGGAACTGGTTGTGCACTGTAAGATGCTGCAGACATATTGGGGTCAAATTGGTTGTTGGGAGGCATTGTTCCTTATTTTGGTCTGGCGTTGGCGTAGATCTTTTGATTTCACTAAAGTAATACGTATAGAATACTTGATCATAGGTCTTTCAGACAGTCATCTTCATCCATAAATCTGTTCCTGGAGCTACTATGTGAATGTGTGCTTTTAGAGGCCAAAAACATAATTTTGCGTTTAGCCATTTTTTATTTTGATTGATGATTGCATGGCAACTTCTTCAAAAATAACGTTTAGCAAAAAACCATGACAAAACAAAATGAAACATTTATTGACAAAACCAAATGGCTGACGGCCAACGTTAGACATATTGACTTTACAAGTGTTTGTTTTTAATTTGGTTGCATTAATCACTAAATGGAGCAGAGGCAGCTCCCACCTTGTCAAGGTACTGTGAACTGGTCCAACAGCAGCAAGTTCACTCATCCACCTACCTGTTGTCAACCACAAAAATGTGCACCTACTGGGAACAGAAATCAACTGACTCTATGGCCCCTTTACAAGTTGGACATAATATGGTGGGATATTTGACACATGCAGTAAATATCTTTACCCCAGGGTAAAGTATTTCCCACATGTGGTAAATAATTCCTGTTCAGAATGCTCAACAGGAAAATGAGCATAACATGCAAAATCGTTTTTTAACACACCATGGGGCATATTTACAACGAGGCGATAATAAATTATCGCCGCTTTAGCGGACGTTTTCGGCCGAAAAGCGGCGATAATTTTATCGCTGTATTAGCAAGGTCATGCTAACGCGTGAAACCTTGCTTTAGCGTGGGAATTTCTAACGCCCAGCTTTGCATCTCTAATGAGATGCAAAGTGGGCGTTCCTGACTTGTCATGATAGGAGAAATGTCGCTAAGCGACATTTCTCCTATCATCAAGCCCCACGCTATGAAGCATAGCGTTAGGAAAAGTAGCAATAACACCTGTTATCGCTACTTTCCTAACACCTGCTTCAGGACTGACTTAGCCATGATATCCTATGGAAGGAGGATATCATGGCTAAGTTTGTGAGTCCATATCAACAAGGTAACGTGAGATTATCGCTGGGTTTCCAGCGATAATCTCACGTTAGCCAGTTAGCGTGAGGATTTTTATCGCTATTGAGATAAGCGTTGCTAATAGCACTCTATCTCAGCGATAAAAATGCGCGCTAGCCGGCGATAATTATCCTAGCGCTAAGTGCGCTTTGCGATAATTATCGCCGGTTGTTGTAAATATGCCCCCAAATTCTGCATGTGTTGTTTCTTCCCAGGATTTTTTCAGCAGTTTAGTTCTGCCAAAATGTTTCAAAGAGTTTTATAATTATCACACAACTTGTAATTCCTAGCCCTGTGCAAACCCTTATTTGCACAGTGATTGGAATAAAGCCCTTAACTCGTAATGAAGGCCTAAGGAGGTTATTTATCAAAGCTTTGTTGTGGTGCAAAGTGAGCAAGGAATTGCTTAAAATTACTTACCATTATAAAAGTCTGTGGACTCACTACAAAATTGTACAGTGCCAAGCAAAGACCTGCTCACCATTGATTAAATTTAGGCCCAAATTCACAGCACGTTATCTTTCGCACTCCTATATGACAGTTTTTCAGATGGAGCAGAGGCTGAAAGCTTCTCCCATCAAATATACGTCATGAGCTAATACAGTTGGAGGTCTGGACAGTGGCGGCTCCTCAAGGGAGTGCTACGGGGCGGTGGGCGGGGCGGGGGAGGAGCAGGGTGGGGGGTAGTAAACTCCGGAATACAGCCGAACAGAGTTGAGTAAGTAAATACATAAATAAAACGAATTACATTGCGCGCACTGCAACTCCAAATCTGGGATGCAGCGCACAATGTAATTCGTTTTATTTATTTATTTACTTACTCAAATCTGTTCTGCCTATTCCGGAGTTTGCTACACCTCACCCTGCCCCTCACCCGCCCCACCACCCCGCAACACTCCCTCGAGGAGCCGACACTGGGTCTGGAGTTGCTTGTGTTCCATTAGTAAGTGTGTGTGGCTTTCCTATTTGGATGTACTTATTTTATGGTGTTTTGTGGAGGTTGATTTCCTTATGGGTAGGTCGCCTTCAGGATGGTAATGAAGGAGATGAGGTAGCTGAGTACAGGAATTTGTAGTGGTGAAAAAGCTTTAGAACAAGCATTTTGGTGAGCACTTCTTTGTTGGTTCTTGTATCAACAAACTGCATCAATGTTTTTTCCTCGAATCCAGCTCATACCCTTGCTAATTCTGAAGCTCTGCCTGCATGAAACCTGCTCAATGAATATAATTCTCCACCAACTCCTTTACACTTCATTAAGCGACTTGATTTCACTCACTACTTTGGGGCATATTATCAAGCATGGAGTTAAAATTATCGCCGCTTTAGCGGCAGAAAACTGCCGCTAAAGTGGCGATAATGGGCTTGATAATATGCACTTGAGAATTCCAATAGAAGCCCAGATTCTCACCAAAACATGGGCTTCTATGGGAATTCTCTAGGGCATATTATCAAGCCCATTATCGCCGCTTTAGCGGCAGTTTTCTGCCGCTAAAACTGCGATAATTTTAACTCTGTTTCTTGATAATATGCCCCTTAGTTTTTATAATTCACCATTGAGCTTTGTACAATTCTATAAATTCCCTATGACAGTCAGCAGACCAAACAGATAATGAATGAGATGTGGTCGGTGAGTCTGATTATATAAGCTAAACTTCCTTGCTCATGGTAGTTCTGAATCGTTGCATGACAAAATGTCAGATAGAATAATATTGAGATACAAAACTCTCGCCAAAAAATATTAAGGACAATAATATTGACTTTACATATTTTGAATGTAAAGAACAAAATATAGACTACAAAATTTAAAAAAACTAAAATATTGCCACAAAATAGGTAAGTATATGGAATTTTAAATATTAAAACAATATATAATCTTTAAAAAATGTAACTTAAAAAAGTACATTTAAAACCGATATAATATAAAAAATATAAAAATCCATGTTATAACTTACAAAACGTAACATATACTTTCAAATACATTTTAAGAATAATAAACATAATCTATAAAGAATTCAAATTATAACATAAACATGTATAATAAAATAATGATAATAATTAACAATAATTTAAAAGAACGATACAATAAAAATGTGAAACTCAAAATCGTTATTTAATAATAATAATCCTCCAAAAGATAGATACACATATTTATAACAAATTCAAATAACTTTTTAAATTAAATTAATAAAAAGACTTTAAAAAATAAAAGCAAAAATTCACATAGAAACAAAAAAACTTCTAGTGATCAGATTTCCTATTTCCACTACAAAGTAAGCAACAGTAGGTAAAGGGTTGGACTTTAGAGCAAGTTTGATTTACTTTTCCCACTCCAACATAAACAACAGTAGGAAAAGTGTTGGACTTTGCAAGGGTTAGATTTACTATTTCCACTCTACCCTGAGCATCAGTAGGGAAAAGTGTTGGACTTTGAAGGGGTTTGATCTACAATTTCCACTTCAAGTAAGCAACAATGTGGAAAGTGTTAGATTATGGAGGGGTTGGATTTACTATTCCCACTCCAACCCATGATCAACAACCTAATCAATTCATGAACAATTACAACAAGCATTTGCAATGCAAAAGGTCTCGCATTCACGCGAGTTTGAGCTATTAGTTTTGTAAATGACAATGCCTTTTATTTATTTTTGGGGTTTTAAAACATAAATAAAAGGCATTGTCATTTACAATACTAATAGCTTAAACTCTCACAAATGCTAGACCTATTCCATTGCAATAAAGGACCTTCTCGACCGCTTGTTAGAATGTAAATATCAGAGGAAGAGACCAGAGACCAGCCTGCAACGTCTTCAAAGTAGTGATAAATAGTGCTGTGAAGAAGATGTGTAAGTGTTGTAAATTACACAGACACAAAGGGGTAAAAGTCACAAGAACGTGTGATAACTACTGCAAGAGTAGCCTAACGCAACTTCAAACATCGCAGCCCAATGTGGGACAATTACGCCGTGCCAACCAAGTATTCACAACGCGGCGGTAGCATGCGATAGTCACCAGATAACGCGTCAACTGGCGTTGCAAAATCCAACGCCACGCCGCAAGAACACGAAATGCGAACGCAAAAAAACATGCAACGAGGCCAATCGCGGTACAAAAAGTAGCAAAAACCAGCCACAGGCCTGCAAATACCAAGCGTCTGGCGGGCAATTAGACTACAAAAAACACAGGAACAACACACCAGAAACACGGCAAAGCACGTAGCAACATAGATGCAAAGTGACCCAGCTCAGAGGCGAACGTGGACCCCACAACCCCCACAGACTACCAGCAAGGAACAACGGGGTCGGGGAAGGCCAAGGCGAAGAGGGAGAGGAAGACGGTGTGCAGACCACAGGAAAACAAGACCAGCGTCACGGAGGTGACAGAACACTACCAGCAACTGACCCACAAGCAGACCACCTGGAATGCAGTCGGAGTGCCGAGGAGGCCAATTGAGGAGGCCAAGAGGCGCCGGCATGACGTGACAACCGAAACCAGGCACAAACCCGCTGCCAACAGGAAGGCAGCAACGGCGACAGGAGGTGGCAGTCCTGCGCCACAGGAGGAGCTGGAGGAAACCGAGGCCACAGTCATCAGTGTGGAGACGGTGAAAGGATTAGGGAGTACGGACCCAGCTCGAGAGGACCTGACACAACATCAACAGGGTGAGCAACGACCAGGGACTGGGGGGACAGGGGGAGATGGGCACAATGGCACACATGCACAATGAGGTGTAGCACACTGCACACCCACAATTACCCAGGATCATGTCCCTCATCCTCTTGGCACACTACAGCACACACACATAGCAAGAACAGCACACCCACATTGACGACAACATGCTACAATGCGCAAAGCCGACTCTGCAGAACAGAGGAAACAACTGGCTCCGCACATGCACAGAAACTTGCCTACTACATCTGACAGAGCAGGAAACTATGAAACGGAAATGCACGCGTACGACCTCACATCCGTCATGTAGTCCAAATGTACACTGTCCCGCAGCAGGATTCAGCACCTCACAACAGACACAATGTACATTGTCAAACAGTCTGCATGAAGACCAGAACAATGCACAAACATACATGTCAACACAATGTCAACATGCATATTCCCTTCACATTGCAGAGGGGCACACTACACCTCCAGCAGAGCACACAAGACAACACATCTGTGATGCCGGAGAGGATCACCACACCGTCGACACTGACACCCTACAACAGCCCATGGAAATCCCACGCAACCCACCACCAGGACCCGGGCAGACAAGCTACTCAGAGGGGGACAAAGAGCCTACAACAGTCTACACACCAGGAAGCACCCGCAAGCACAGCTGGCTCACGGCACTTCACCCACACATTGGACCCCGCCGCCATGTGTCAGCCCGCCAAGAGGAGATGACCGAACAGGCATGGTAGGGGTCCGAACCCATGGATGGCGAGCTAGATCACATATGTTGTTGTCCATTACACTTCAGGGACCACCCACACCCCACAAAGGAGACCCACACTGCCATTGAGACACATGCAGATGCACATTCACAGTACAGAACCACACCCAGGGGCACGCCAATTGCAGTCACACACCCACGTCGGCTCTGCCTACGACGGCCCAGCCCACTCCCCTTATGAATTGAGTGGGTGATGACAAAACTACATGGCCAAGCTCCAACCCGCTGCCTGCTGTGACATGTCTGCATCCGCTGTACACAGCACATTGTAATGTCGTAGGGCCCAGGGCCCTCAGGCATACAACAAGACCACAGGGACACACGCAGATATCATGTTGAACTGGCTATGGGCATGTGCGGCCGGCCCCTTTATTGGCAGGGCCACATGTACAGTGACGCCTGTGCTGGATGTGTGTGGAGTGAGTGTAAGCCAGCCCACACGGAGTGCTTGGTGCTGGCAACCACTTGAACAGTGGACACCAGTGCAATGGGAACTGAAAACAGTTGCATAACAGAGTCAACTGCTGAGCAACATGGAGGGAGACAGAGAAAGTCCAGAGGACACACAACATCCAAACAGAAGTGTCCGTGAGTTGCAGTGCACTGTGGTTGAGGCACTAGAGATGAGCGTGCTCATGTGAAGAAAAAGTCTTGAATTGTGTCCCTTCGAGATATTCCTTATGCATCTGCAGTGTGGTGTGTGAGACCTGCATCAGCTTCCTCAACAACATCCCAGGTCTCCCACACTGCTTGAGATGAGATTGCTGCGCAGTCTCTCCACAGCACAAAACACAATCAGTAACGGACGATGGCTTGCGGGCCACTGAGTCAGTGGCACCTGGAGTGCTGAGCAGGGTATCAGTCTGATGATGGCATCCACGACAGGTGTTTTTCAACTCTGTAGGTTTGTCAGGACCACCATTTTGACTCGGCAGATGGCGGTTGGAGGTTGTCCTGGAGGAGGTAGTGTGTGCCTCCTGCGGTGATGCAACGTCCGGGCCACTCAGGACTCAATTTCATGTGTGAGCCATGGTGGTCCGCAGTTGAGGCCAGAGGAAGCGGACAGTGCAGGGCCATATGCACATGGCGTCGATGACCCCAGGACCACCGTCACAGAGGTCATCCATTATTCATTCAGACAGGGTCCCTGATGAGAGCTGCACAGAGTTAGTGGCCCCGGATGCACAGCAGCCGGCACAGGCACCCTGCCATGGGACGGTGACTTGCGGTGCAGTCAGATGGGCCATGCAACCTGAGCGGGTCCTCATCAATGTCCGAGGTGTATGTTGCAGAGTGTTGCGGAGGACAGTGGAAGGTGTCCTCCAGGGCATGAGGTGAAAGGTCTGATGTTATCCGGGAGCACCAAATGGTGGGTTGGAATGCCATGGCCTCGTTTTTGTCACGAAGTCAGTATCACCGCCATAATGGCGACAACAACTCCAAGTCCATGGACTTAGTTGCCCCCAAAGTCCAATCAGAAAGTGACCATGAGTCTCTATGATGTTTTTTGCGGCTGCTATAGTGGGTAAACTGGTGCTGTGGGCTGTTAACACCAGTTTGTTATTGGGGCGATAAGTTTATCGCAACTTTGGCTGTGATAAAGTGCCGTTAAGTCGGCGATAGTTCCTTGTGAATATGCCCCAAAGTGTGAAGTGAGAGTTAGATATGACTCGAGCTATAAATACTAACAAAGCGCTCCAAATCCTTTCGCTCTGTGATTAAACTGTTGCGGCTCAAGAGGTAGAGGGGGGGTGCTCTTTCCTGCCCTCTCTGTGATTTGAGTGTGCAGTGTGGCATTGCGTAATGTCATTGCTATCTTTGGCCTAATAAAACACACCCCAGCTGTAGTAGGGCCCTGGCTTCACCTCCTGGTGCAGCGCGGGCTGTGCTTTATGGCAGGCATGGAGGGAGGGAGGGATGGTCTCGTCTGCAGCTCCCCCTCGTACAGTGCCCCTGCTATTACTAGTGAGTGAGAGGCGATGACATGGTGGTATTGGTATTAGTGGTGGTGGTATTGGTGGTGGTGGTGGCATTGGTGGTATTGGTGGTGGTGGTATTGGTGGAGGTGGTGATATTGGTGGTGTAGATATTGATATTGGTGGTGGTGGTATTGGTATTGGTGGTGGTGGTACTGGTATTGATGGTGGTACTGGTGGTTTTGGCGGTGGTGGCATTTGTATTGGTGGTGGTATTGGTGATGGTATTGGTGGTGGTGGTACTGGTATTGGTGGTTGTGGTATTGGCGGTGGTATTGGTGGTGCTGATATTGGTGGTATTGGTGGTGGTATTGGTGGTGGTATGGTGGTATTGGTGGTGTAGGTATTGATATTGGTGATGGTGGTGTTGGTGATGGTATTGGTATTGGTGGTGGTGGTACTGGTATTGATGGTGGTACTGGTATTGGTGGTGGTGGCATTGGTGGTGGTGGTATTGGTGGTGGTATTGGTGGTTGTGGTATTGGTGGTGGTATTGGTGGTGGTATTGATTGTGGGGTATTGGTGGTGATGGTGGTATTGGTGGTGGTATTGGTAGTGGTGGTATTGGTGATGGTATTGGTATTGGTGGTGGTGTTGGTATTAATACTGGTGGTGGTGGTATTGGTGGTGGGGTAGTAGTGGTGGTGGTATTGGTGGTTGTGGTATTGGTAGTGGTATTGGTGGTGGTGGTATTTGTGGTATTGGTGGTGATGGTACTGGTGGTGGTATTGGTATTGGTGGTGGTATTGGTGGTGGTATTGGCAGTGGTGGTATTGGTGATGGTATTGATGGTGGCTGTATTTATGGTGGTGATGGTGGTATTGGTGGTGGAATTGGCAGTAGTATTGATGCTGGTGGTATTGGTGCTGGTGGTATTGGTGGTGGTATTGGCGGTGATATTGGTGGTGGTGGTATTGATGGTGGTGGTGGTAATCGTGGTGGTATCAGTGGTGGTGGTATTGGTAGTGGTGGTGGTTGTATTGGTGGTGTATTGGTGGTGGTGGTGGTGGTATTGGTGGTGGTGGTGGTATTGGTGGTGGTGGTATTGGTGGTGGTATTGGTGGAGGTGATGGTATTGGTGGTGTAGGTATTGATATTGGTGGTGGTGGTATTGGTGATGGTGTTGGTATTGGTTGTGATACTGGTATTGATGGTGGTACTGGTATTGGTGGTGGTGGCATTGGTATTGGAGGTGGTGGTATTGTTGGTGGTATTGGTGGTGGTATTGGTGGTTGTGGTATTGGTGGTGGTATTGATTGTGTGGTATTGGTGGTGATGGTGGTATTGGTGGTGGTATTGGTAGTGGTGGTATTGGTGATGGTATTGGTATTGGTGGTGGTATTGGTACTAATACTGGTGGTGGTGGTATTGGTGGTGGGGTATTAGTGGTGGTGGTATTGGTATTGGTGGTTGTGGTATTGGTGGTGGAATTGGTAGTGGTGGTATTTGTGGTATTGGTGGTGATGGTACTGGTGGTGGTATTGGTATTGATGGTGGTATTGGCGGTGGTATTGGTGATGGTATTGATGGTGGCGGTATTTACGGTGGTGGAATAGGCAGTAGTATTGATGCTGGTGGTATTGGTGCTGGTGGTATTGGTGGTGGTATTGGCGGTGGTATTGGTGGGGGTGGTATTGATGGTGGTGGTGGTATTGGTGGTGGTGGTAATCGTGGTGGTATTGGTGGTGGTGGTATTGGTAGTGATTGTGGTGCTATTGGTGGTGGTAGTGGTGTTGGTGGTATTGGTGGTGGTGGTATTGGTGGTGGTGGTATTGGTGGTGATGGTATTGGTGGTGGTATTGGTGGTGATGGAGGTGGTGGTATTGATGGTGGTGGTGGTATTGGTGGTGGTGGTATTGGTGGTGGTATAGGTGGTGGTGGTATTGGTGATGGTTGTGGTGGTATTGGTGGTGGTATTGGTAGTGGTGGTATTGGTGGCGGTATTGGCGGTGGTGGTGGTATTGGTGGTGGTTTTGGTGGTAGTGGTATTGGTGGAGGTGCTGGTATTGATGGTGGTGGTATTGGTGGTGGTGGTATTGATGGTGGTGTTATTGGTGGTGGTGATGGTGTTGTTGTTAATAAAACAGGCTTTTGAAGACAACCCATCAGGTGGCTTTAGTACAGATGACATGTAACACAGATGTGCTGTTGTCAGCTTCAGCCCATTAGTACAGGATTATGCGCTACCTGGAATTCACATGACTTAATTCGCTAATCATTTCTAAACACATTTTACTTGGGGGAGAATTGTGGGGTTTGAAACAGACATAAGATAATGCCGGGTTGAAGTGATTAAAAGCAGGCGCCCGTGTTACGAGGGCGGCTGTGCTGCTCAAAAAAACACAAGCGGTTTCAGCTGAAGCAGCGCATGTCTGGCCTGCAGTAAGAGAAACTCAATAAAGTAAATAGTGCTTACAGACTAAATGACTGGTCCCGTGAAACAATTGAAGTAAAGGGGCCAGTCGCCATGGGAGGGTACAAATGAAGACAAGGCTGTGCTAAGGAGGGACTATCAAGCCTATTAACGAATCCTAAGGCAGCATTTACGAAAGACAATGACACTAGCCAATGAAAAATATGGGAGGAGAGTGGAACCGTGGCTTCTCTCCCACACTGTACTACAGCAGTATCGCAGAGCGAGCAGTGCAGGAGCGTTGCCCCTAGGCTCGACCTAAAAATGAAGTACCTTTTAATTTTAAATTATCTATTAAATAGTTCACAAATAAAATTAATTTGTATAATAAATACACACAAATCTTTAAATGTAATACTGTATTTAACAAAAAAAGATACTAAACATAATTACACACATGGTTAACATTAATATAATTTGAACTTAGGGTGTAAAACCATTAAATTTTGTGACTCCCAAATTGAGATTTTTAGCAACTCGCAATTTGCGAGTCGCAAAATCAATTGTACTAATGTGTCTCAGACACATTAAAGATTCCCAATGGGGTCGCAAAGGACCTGCTTCATTAATATACATGAGACAGGTCGCAATTTGCGACCCATTGGGAATGGGTAATAACACAGGGATGGTCGCCTGCTGACTACACCAGACCACCATGTCTGTGCTTCCTTTTCAATAAAGCGGTACAAAAGGGGGTGGTGATGGACGGAGCATCAGAACCAATCAAACACTCACACCCAGTCAACAGATCTGGGTTTGATCCATCACCGTTCTTTAGCCCACTCTGCCACCCCAGTTCAGACATGGCCATATGCAAATCAGTCTGACCCTGTGCCTCATGGCAACAGTCCAGACCGAACTGCCAAGCCATGCCTTCCCTAGACCGGAAACAAGCTTCCAAGGACCCGTTTCTGGCATTTCAGCCGTCTTCAGCCAGGCTTGCTTGAATCCAGTGGCAAAGTGAGCAAGGGACTCACGTCTGAGCATACCCTGCCAACTTATGGCGAACAAAGCGGTACAAAAGGGGATGGTGATGGACGGAGCATCAGAACCAATCAAACACTCACACCCAGTCAACAGATCTGGGTTTGATCCATCACCGTTTTTTAGCCCACTCTGCCACCCCATTTCGGACATGGCCATATGCAAATCAGTCTGACCCTGTGCCTCATGGGAACAGTCCAGCCCGAACTGCCAAGCCATGCCTTCCCTGGACCGGAAACAAGCTACCTAGGACCGGTTTCTGGCATTTCAGCCGTCTTCAGCCAGGCTTGCTTGAATCCAGTGGCAAAGTGAGCAAGGGACTCACGTCTGAGCATACCCTGCCAACTTATGGCGAACAAAGCGGTACAAAAGGGGGTGGTGATGGACGGAGCATCAGAACCAATCAAACACTCACACCCAGTCAACAGATCTGGGTTTGATCCATCACCGTTTTTTAGCCCACTCTGCCACCCCAGTTCAGACATGGCCATATGCAAATCAGTCTGACCCTGTGCCTCATGGGAAAAGTCCAGCCCGAACTGCCAAGCCATGCCGTCCCTGGACCAGAAACAAGCTTCCTAGGACCGGTTTCTGGCATTTCAGCCGTATTCAGCCAGGCTTGCTTGAATCCAGTGGCAAAGTGAGCAAGGGAGTCACGTCTGAGCATACTCTGCCAACTTATGGCGAACAAAGCAGTACAAAATGAGGTGGTGATGGACGGAGCATCAGAACCAATCAAACACTCACACCCAGTCAACAGATCTGGGTTTGATCCATCACCGTTCTTTAGCCCACTCTGCCACCCCAGTTCAGACATGGCCATATGCAAATCAGTCTGACCCTGTGCCTCATGGGAACAGGGCAGCCCAAACTGCTAAGCCATGACTTCCCTGGACCGGAAACAAGCTTCCTAGGACCGGTTTCTGGCATTTCAGCCGTCTTCAGCCAGGCTTGCTTGAATCCAGTGGCAAAGTGAGCAAGGGACTCACGTCTGAGCATACCCTGTCAACTTATGGCGAACAAAGCGGTACAAAATTTGGTGGTGATGGATGAAGCATCAGAACCAATCAAACACTCACACCCAGTCAACAGATCTGGGTTTGATCCATCACCGATCTTTAGCCCACTCTGCCACCCCAGTTCAGACATGGCCATATGCAAATCAGTCTGACTCTGTGCCTCATGGGAACAGTCCAGCCCATACTGCCAAGCCATGCCTTCCCTGGACCGGAAACAAGCTTCCTAGGACCGGTTTCTGGCATTTCAGCCATCTTCAGCCAGGCTTGCTTGAATCCAGTGGCAAAGTGAGCAAGGGACTCACGTCTGAGCATACCCTGCCAACTTATGGCGAACAAAGCGGTACACAAGGGGGTGGTGATGGACGGAGCATCAGAACCAATCAAACACTCACACCCAGTCAACAGACCTGGGTTTGATCCATCACCGTTCTTTAGCCCACTCTGCCACCCCAGTTCAGACATGGCCATAAGCAAATCAGTCTGATCCTGTGCTTCATGGGAACAGTCCAGCCCAAACTGCCAAGCCATGCCTTCCCTGGACCGGAAACAAGCTTCCTAGGACCGGCTTCTGTCATTTCAGCTGTCTTCAGCCAGGCTTGCTTGAATCCAGTGGCAAAGTGAGCAAGGGACTCACGTCTGAGCATACCCTGCCAACTTATGGCGAACAAAGCGTTACAAAAGGGGGCTCCCATGAGGCACAGGGTCAAGACTGATTTGCATATGGCTGGGTTCAAACTGGAATGGCATGGTGAGCAAAAAAACGATGGATTTATGCCCAGATCTCTGAACTGGGGTGAATGTATGACATTGTTCTGCATTCTGTCCATCAACTGTGTTTTTGCATTTGTCACCCCGAGTGGGACGGGTATGCTCAGACGTGAGTCCCGTGCTCTCCATGCCACTGGAATCAACCTATCATGGCTGAAGACGGGTGAAACCCCGAAACCGGTTCTAAGATGCTTGGTTCCAGTCCAGGGAGGACCTGGCTTGGCAGTTCGGGCTGAACTGTTCCCATGAGGCACAGGGTCAAGACTGATTTGCATATGGCTGGGTTCAAACTGGAATGGCATGGTGAGCTAAAAAACGACGGATTAGGCCCAGATCTCTGTACTGAGGTGATTGTATGACATTGTTCTGCATTCTGTCCATCAACTGTGTTTTTGCATTTATCACCCCAAGTGGGACGGGTATGCTCAGACTTTAGTCCCATGCTCTCCATGCCACTGGAATCAAGCTATTGTGGCTGAAGAGGGGTGAAACCCCGAAACCGGTTCTAAGATGCTTGGTTCCAGTCCAGGGAGGACCTGGCTTGGCAGTTCGGGCTGGACTGTTCCCATGAGGCACAGGGTCAAGACTTATTTGCATATGGCTGGGTTCAAACTGGAATGGCATGGTGAGCAAAAAAACGATGGATTTAGGCCCAGATCTCTGTACTGGGGTGAATGTATGACATTGTTCTGCATTCTGTCCATCAACTGTGTTTTTGCATTTGTCAGCCCGAGTGAGACGGGTATGCTCAGACGTGAGTCGTGTGCTCTCCATGCCACTGGAATCAAGCTATCGTGGCTGAAAAGAGGTGAAACCCTGAAACCGGTTCTAAGATGCTTCGTTCCAGTCCAGGGAGGACCTGGCTTGGCAGTTCGGGCTGGACTGTTCCCATGAGGCACAGGGTCATGACTGATTTGCATATGGCTGGGTTCAAACTGGAATGGCATGGTGAGAAAAAAAAGGTGGATTTTGGCCCAGATCTCTCTACCTGGGTGAATGTATGACATTGTTCTGCATTCTGTCCATCAACTGTGTTTTTGCATTTGTCACCCCGAGTGGGACGGGTATGCTCAGACGTGAGTCCTGTGCTCTCCATGCCACTGGAATCAAGCTAACGTGGCTGAAGAGGGGTGAAACCCCGAAACCGGTTCTAAGATGCTTAGTTCCAGTCCAGGGAGGACCTGGCTTAGCAGTTCGGGCTGGACTGTTCCCATGAGGCACAGGGTCAAGACTGATTTGCATATGGCTGGCATGGTGAGCAAAAAAACGATGGATTTAGGCCCAGATCTCTGTACTGGGGTGAATGTATGACATTGTTCTGCATTCTGTCCATCAACTGTGTTTTTGCATTTGTCCTTTTAAATAAAGGTACTATTTTTTTACAGACCGTTTTCCTTAAAGGAAATCTGGATGTGCTTCAAAAAGAATAATGAAACAGTTCTGTTTCATTTTTTAAGCGCAGGCAGTAGTCCATGGGACCACTGCCTGCTCCTAAAAAATGTTTTTGCTGCCAGTCACAAATGAGATGGGTTTCCCTGGGGACCACTTCCGATTTGCGACTGGCTTACCACCTATTTGAAGTAGGCGATAAACTGCAATTGTTTCGCCCCCTCTTTCCAGCCACAAAACAATCGTACATGCCCTTGCTACTCGCTGTTAGGATGGGACGCCCTTGGCATGCCCTTTCCTAATAGCTACTCTCAAACCCTATTTTGTAAGCCGGTTATAGGTTACTGGCTCGCAAAATATGGTAAGTACATGCCAGTAACCGTTTTATCGGTCACAAACGGCCTGATACTCCATTTGCGACCACTAAAAATGATTGACAATCTGGCCCTTATAAACTAATTAAAAACAACAAAATAATTAAAAACAACATTACACATAACTATATATTTAAAAAAGCGTTGGAAAGTACTTACGAAAAGGATATTCTTACCTTCCATGGTCCGTCACATGATATTTTTGAATTCACAGTATTTTGGCAGAATATTTGTGTCAGACGATATTTTGGAAACAACAAAACAATATTATGTTGGAGCACCCTCCTCAACAGTGGCGATTGGTGACCCACAAAAATGGTGGGTCGACATAAATAGAATCCAAAAACATACATGCAAATACATAAACATTTAAATGTGGTAAAAAAATGTTTCACTAACCTGAGCCAGCAGCACGTCCTTGGTGTTCTCCAGTGCCCGACTCCAAACTCTTCCGAGCGTGAGGTCCCAGAGCTCCCACAGGTCCTTATCTAATCCAGACACTGCTCTCATGCTGAATGAGAGAAGTGTCTGGATTGGCTGGAGCAGGCTGCCTCAGCGCTCCAAAGAGCCCTGAAGGCCTGTGCCTGCTCTCCAGCCCAGCTGTTTAAGACAGCTGGGTTGTAGAGGTGAAATTGCGCATGTCGGTTTGTCCGTAGCAAGGTAACCGGCCAAACTGACATGCACAGTTCACACTGAAAGGGCCACTCGTCATTTCTGCCAATCAGAAGCAATGACACACAGACCCCTCCCTGCGCTCTGCTTTCGGCAGAAAGCCGGAAAAATGATATGATAATAAAATTGTTTTATTACCATTTTATTTTTCCAGGTTTCTGCGCAACAGTGTGTGGGTGTGGGGGTCGGGGGGCAGTGCTCCTCCACTCACATGGAGGAACCACTGCTGCTCCTCAATACCAGAACACCCCAAATAACACTAACTACCAGCAAAACTATGATTGGTGAATTCATCCACTTGACAGTAACAAAGCAAATGTGGCATGTTATTGATGCCTGTAGTGCAACTATTGGCCCTGGTGAATACAATGCTGATTATACCAACAACCTTGTACTGTGGTCCAATTTTACCCCCTCTGTCCCATCTCGCTAATCTTTAGTATATGGTGGATGCTGTTCATTGATCCCGTTCCCCATTAATCCTACCAAGAAAGGCAGCGATTTGAACAGAATTTAAATCAGTGTGATATCCTATATTAAGACTGATGGCCAAGCACTGAACAATGTTGATGTGATGTTTGAATACAGATGTTGATAGACATGATTTTATTCAGTAAATTAATGCTAGATACTGGACATTACTTGCATATGCTAAGAAAAGTATAATAAAATAGTGATACAGATTCTTGACTATTACTTTTCTCTTTTAAAACACCATTTTGTCTAAAAATGGGGATGTAGTGTCCATATTTAGCACCACTAATGTTATGCAGTCTCAACTGCAATATATTCAAATGGAACCTGAGCAGATTGTGAGGCACTGTGAGAAGTTGGCCTGGCATGTGCTGGTCACTAGTTATAGTGGCCACCTTGCACCAGTCCAATTCGACTCTTATGGTAGATAGGTTTAAGACAACCTTTTAAAGAAAGCTATCCTAGTGGTAGCTGTGGAGAGCAGAGGAATGTAAAGCAGCTTGTTTTACCTTATAATCTATTGAATTACCAAATGAAAGGACACCACACAGGTCTATATATCAAATATATATGTTTTTATTTCTAGACACACTCTACTAATCTCTTTATGAGATTAGAAGTCAGGAACATATGCACAAATCAACGTTTCACAATAAGTTAAGCACAAATATGGCTGGAGCCCTAGGGGCGTACCAGACCATATACTAAAAAAGAGGTTTAGGAAAGTCGACTTGCAAAGAGACAAGGCCTAGCACCTGTGGAATCGCTGGGGCTTCACTAATTCACCCAAGGCAGGTAAGTAAAGGACCCATGGAAGACGCGTGAAGTGTGAGAACACAGCCGGGGGTTCCCTATTGATTTCAATGAAGCAAGTCGCGGTTAGATTTTTAAAGTTTAAGGGTACTTCTAGGAAGTCTACATGCAAGTCACTTACAAGGTAAGTAGTTCGAGGGCCAACACCCACTGGAGCACCGGAGTGCACAAGCTACCTCACCCAGGGAAGCCGGATGCATAGGTGTCTTTTGGTGTCGAGTCACGTCGTCGTTTTCTATGGAAGCCGAAGAAGTTTTGCTGCTTGCGAAGACTGAAGAAGTGTCCGGTGGAATCCAAGGCTGGATTCAAGATGAAGATGACCTGAAAGCAGAAGGGACAGTGTTCACAGTCACTTGCCAGTGACCCGGGGCCAGGAAGATGGATGCCCACTGAAGTCGGGTGATTTCAGGTGATCAATGGTATTTCGACTCTTCACCCACGAGGTCCAGGAGGTGTCGACGACAACCAGGAGCTGGATTCGGAGTGTCCCATGAAGTCTGCAGCTTGCTGAGGTGTCAGCAACTGGATTGGAGCCAACAATCCTTGGCAACAGCAAGTCTTGTGGAATTTGAAGAAAGTCAGCGGTGCAGACCAGCAAGGTCTGAGGGACTCACCCAGCAAAGGTAAGTCAGGACAGGCCTGGACAAACCAGGGGAGCCCTTTGGTTTGATGAAGAAGTCTTCAGGGGACACACAAGTCAGCTGGCAAGGGATCGCAAAGACGCCTCATGAGGATTTGCTTCACAGGAGCCGACGGTCACTCGGGACAAGGTAGGCCTCTGATTTTCAAGGGAAATCCTGCTGGAGGCTTGGACCACATGTGGTCCAAAGCACAAGTTCTTAGAATGTTGTGAAGGGGTTGCACTCGACAATAGTGCATGGTTCCCAGGTATTGTGGTTCCTCGTCATTTGTGAGGTCCACTCGCCTCAGCTCTGCTGGGGACTCACAACGGCCGTCAAGAAGTCACAAAATCTACTTCTGGGGCTGTAGGGACTTCGGACTCTGGCGGGAGCGGGAAGGTTTGCGTCCGTTGATTCAAGTTTTTGGTGCCTGCCAAGCAGGGGAGTCACTCCTTGACTCCAAGGGAGATTCTTCTGTCTTCCAAAGGTAATGGAACGTCGAAGGGCCAGGATTCTTCTTGTAAAGCGTCATCCAGTGATATCTAACTTGCAATGGCAAGGGTTCCCTAACTTATACTAAAGGAAAGGGAGGGACTAGCTCTATGACCACTCCTCTGGGATGGTCAGGGGAGTGGGTGGTTACACCCACTTCCCTTTGTCCAGTTTCACGCCAGAGCAGGGGCAGGTAGCCCCTGAACCGGTTTGAGCTGGCATATGCACAGAGGAGACTACTGCTCCCCCAGTGCAGGCCTTCAAAGCACTCTAAAAGTGCACCCACCCAGCCCCAATACACTAAATCCTGTCTGGAAGGTGGTGACACCTCCCTGTGACAGGATGCCTATTGTTGGGCGTCCTCCACGGCGAGTTTCAGTCTGAAGCAGGAGGGCAGCCCAGTGTCTGTGCTGGTGGCATCCATTTTGTGATGCCAGGGCTCTTTCAGATTTCTACCGTGTTTCCACAGTAGGTACATGTCGCCCCCTCTAGAAGGGTGGGATTGTACTCCCACACCAGTTACTGGTGTGGGGGTATGATTCCAAGTTGTTTGACACCAAACACGACATATTTTGATGCAGTCATTCCAAAGTTAGCATTTACCGGGAGGTTTTAATGCACTTAAGAGTATATGGTTTAACCACATTCACAAACAGCCACAGAGAATAGACTCTGCCAGCTGCAGAGGAGCCCTGCTCAGGCAGAGGCACCCCCTCACATTGTAAACCAAGCACTCTGCCCTCAGGATTGATGGGGCCTGCCTTAGGGGTGGCTGATAGGTTTATATGTGTGTGTATGGTGAGATATAGGAACCTATACCTCAGTGAGGAGTACTAACACTACCTCACCCAGGCTGCAGTAGCAGGTCTGTGGTGTCAGATTTAGTCTGCTTCCCAGGGGTGGCATAATACATGCTTCAGCCCCTAGTAGGCCTGTGAAATACCTATGCCCTTGGTACCTAAGGTATCAAATACTAGCGGCTCATAAGGTACCACAGTATCCAATCACTAGTGCATCTAATATGCACACCGGTCATTTAAGGGAGTAAGCAGATAGGCTGGGGTCCTGGATAGCAGGATCCCAGCCAGACCAGTCAAAAACCATTCAAACACCAGGAAAAAAGTGGGGGCAACCATGCAGTCAGATTCCACCTTCCTTCAGGCACTAATAAAGCATGCTGGTATTCTGTTCCCCAAAAAAAGTGTTCCAGAGAGTGGGGGAAATCTTCCTTGAAGTCACCCACGTATAATTTGGTTGGGAGCAAGTGAGGTCAGGATGCAGATAATAGCCCAGAATGATGCTGATCTTAGGGCCAGTTATAGGACACATTTCAGTGGTCGCAAAAGGAGAATGGGACCGTTTGAGTTGGCAACCTATTGCCGACTTGCAAAATAGGGTTTGCAAGTTGCTATTAGGCAGGGGCGTGTCAAGGGCATCCCTTCCTAATAGCGAGTCGCAAGGGCATGTACGATTGTTTTGTGACCGGAATGCAGGCACAAAACAGTTGCAGTTTACCGACTACTTCAAGTAGGTGGTAAGCCATTCTCAAATGGGAAGGAGTCCCTAAAGGACCTCTTCTCCTTTGTGACTGGCAGCGAAAACGTTTTTTAAGAGCAGGGAGTGATCCCACAGACCAATGCCTACTCTTAAAAAACTGAAACAGAAATGTTTCATTTTTAGGTCGAGCTTAGTCAGCGCTTGCGCTGTCTGGAAGATCTGTTGTATGTACTTTGTGGGATCTGGAGATCAGCCCTAGGACTTGTCTGCTTCCGCTTAGTGACTGGTTTTTCTGTTCAACTGCCTCTGTTTAACTGTCTTGATAGAAAACGACCAGTAGAGTTCAGTAAAATACCAGAATTGCTTTGTGCTTGTTCAACTGCCTCTAATTAACTGTCTTGATGGAAAACGACGAGTAGAGGTCAGTAAAATACCAGAACTGCTTTCTACTTAGGGACTTTCTTTTTTTTTTCTGGCAACTGCCTCTATTTAACTTTAGTGATAGAAAACGACCAGCAGATCTCAGTAAAATACCGGAATCACTTTAGCATTACCTAGATTCCAGGACATAGAAACTTGTATTCAACAAACACCTGTAGACAATAATATTTTTTTCAAATCTTTTGACAATACAATTTCCCCTGATAGGCAGTATGTCTCTCCATGTGTTCCCATACATGGCGTGTTCCGCAGTTTGGTGCTTACTTTCCCTCCATGTTAAAGAGCAGTAAATGTTTCAGCACCCTGGCGAATGTGCTGCATAAATGCATATAAGGTCCCAAAGGCAAAGCCGATTGCATTGCAAATGCTTGTTCTTTTTGAAACACATCCCATTTTTCTGAAAGGAACACAGACTGCATTTCAAAAACAAAATTTGCTTTATTTGAAGGCAAACACAGACACTGTGGTCTGCTGTCCCCAGCAGGCCTCCATCGCTGCGTTAGTGCCCATTCACAATGGGTCGCAAATTGCAACCTGCCTCATGAATATTGATGAGGCAGGTAATTTGCGACCCCATTGGAGAAAAGTACATTTTATTTTGCGACTCGCAAAGTGCAAGTCGCTAAAAATTGCAATTTACGAGTCGCAAAATGTAATGGGCGTACATCCGGCCCTTACTGTGTAGTTAAAGGATGGGGTTGAAAGAAAAGCAAGGTTGCTTGTTCCTAATGGTTTGGTTTGCTGTTTAGTATGTAAAGCGAAGGATGAAAAAGTTCAGCATTCGTGCGCTCACCTTAACTCCTTCAAATACACCCATTTATAAAAACGAACACGCGGCGCAGTTTGCCAGAAAGCGCTTCATAAAACCTAATTCCACTGTCATCCACAGTAGACTTGGCGAAACATTTGATTACATAGAGTCCTCTTAATGATCTGAAATGCTGTGTTTCACAGGATCACAAATTAGACGCCGAGCCAAGGAAAACGCCAATCACAACCATTAGTAAATGGAAATAAAGTTGGCAGGCCGGCGCACAAAGTCGTTCCGCGGCTACCACCGAGCGCGGGAGAGCAGCGGCGCCCGGCTGATTCCCGCTCTCAGCATCAGAGCACTTCCACTTCCAGAACGGCAAGGTGTGTGTTTTTTTTTAAATCTGATGCGAAACCCGCAGTGCCTCTGTTAAAAACATTCTTAATACACTAATAATGATGAAACAGTTGTATGTCATCTTTGACAGGAGGCCCTTTTTTCTAGTTTAATGTACAACTGGGAAATAATTAACACCGCTGAAGTCAAAAACAAAGCCAATACATCAGAGGAGACAGCCTCATAAATTCCAAGGTCTTAATTGAACAATTACCTCTTACGCTCGTGAATAGTTCATTATTGCCGCTGTTATTATTAACTGTTATTATTATTTTATATGTATGCATGGAATTTTGTCAAAAGCAATTTTGAAGGCAGCAGCTAATCCACCCCGAGTGCTTTTAGCATGCGGCTTTTTATGGGATCAGAAGCAACATTGTTTTCACAGACATCACACCCCACTAATGACTCGCGCAGGGATTATTTTAGCAGAAAGCCTTTTTAAAGAGACATTTATACTTTCTTTTTTTCTTGCCGGCCAGGATAGAGGTTGAATAGGCGTTGTGTGGACTAAAAAGCGACATTTTATATTTTTCTTGTACAGAAGTGCCTGAGTTGGTTTAGATTTGTTTAAACATAATGTAGTCACTTTTTTTGTTACCATTTTCCCTGACTGTCCTTCATAGTCTTTCATGGCTTGTGGTCCCTCAGGCAGGTAAGGGGCAGGTCTCTTTCTAAAGATGGACCCCACACGGAGGGGATGGAACCGCCCTCTCCACGCGGGGAGTTTGGGAGGAGAGTAGGAGACCCTTGAGGTGCACAGTGCGGATGTTGGTGACGGCCGTCCTGCTGCCTCATCTCCGAATGACCGCGCATGCGCAGAGGATATGATGCATTCCCTCCGAGAGAAGAAATGGAGTTGTCGGGCTTGCAGGAGGTTCCCTGTCAGGAGCGAGTGGAGGCCACCATGGGGGGAAAAGATGCAGCTGAGCACTTAACAAAGCAAAGAGCAGTGCCCCACACTGTGCAGTGCAAGGCAGAAGTCCCAAATGGGGCAGCTTCAGAGGTGGTATCCAGAAGTGGTTGCAGCTTGCCTGATGCCCCCTGTTAGGGGCCGGAGTGGTCGCCATACTCTTAACACGGATGGCACCCAGGAAAAAAGGAAAGGAGCAAGTGAGGCTCCGAAAAGGAGGGGCCACAACCTTCCATAAGGACAACAAACTGGGCCCTGGGATTTGGGGCCACAGACTATTCTTGATGAAACGAGACCATGAGGCATGCATGAGAGAGGGGTCAATCAAGAGGCCAAGAGGGGGTGGGAGAACGCAGACAGACAGTTGTGGTGGAGCTGGACAGCACCTCATGGCAGGTGAGGGCTGCAGTAACAGAGTGGACACCTCAAGGTTAGAGTGCACCAGAGGGAGTTCTAGGATACTGATTAAGATTGGTTGGCTGGCAGAGAAGGTGGGAGCAACCTCTGCAAGAGGCAAAGGGCCTGGTGGAGAACCCCCTGTGCCAGCATTGGACGCTGTGGAGGGTTGGATAGCCAGGCAGGAGGGACATGTAGCTGGGCAGAGAGAGGAGCCAGAAGGTTCATCCATGCATATTGTTAGGGCCATAGAAGGAGTGCATAAGGGACAGGGCAGAATGAGAGTAAGTACAGAGGGATTTCATTAGGGTGGGCCTGCAAGAAGAGTGGGATAAGGTTGAGTGTCACATGAGGAGGAAGCATTGTCAGGGACATCTTCAGATGATGGCAATAGGGAGGAGAGAGTGAAAGTGCCGGTCAGGAGCATGGCTGGTGAGGGGTTGCAAAGGAGGTTGGCGTAAGTGGTGAGCATGCCAGAGAAGAGAATTGAGACCAACCCAAGGGGGCATCATAGTTATAGGAGGCCAGGACAAAGAATGGGCGATCTGCAGCCCTGGGCAACATGGAACAGGGAATGGAAGGGTCAAAAGGAAGCTGTTGACGGGCAGGCGTGATGAATGGAACGCTGCCAAGGACAAGAGGAGGACGAGGTCGATCCTTCTGCGAGTCAAGGCGCAAGATTTGGTGAGTGTGTATGGGGATGGAAGATTTGAGTGTGGACAGAGCAGAGATTTGTAGGAGAGCAGAAGGAGGCATAGGGGAGTGAGTTACAGGGTGGTGATGGAGAGTTTTCAAGAGAAATTATGCGTGAGCAGGGAAAACGTTTTGGTACAGAAAGGAGGGCAAAGGAAAGAGGTGAGCAGTACGCAGTAGATGACGGCACAGGTGATGATGAAGTGGTCCTGAAAGGATGTGTGCAGAAAGGTTGCAGAGTTATGAAAACGTGAGTGGAGGGACGAATTGGGGTAACAAGGAAGTGGGGGAATGGCCCTCACAGATGGAGGGGCAGACAGACAAAATTGAATGGAAAGAATGGATCATGGCACCACCGGGCACTCACTTCATAACCAGCACAAAAGAGAAAATATGGGACAGCGGGTATTTGGACATTTTCAAATTACTGCACAGGGGAAGGTGTAGCAAAGAAGGATCAAACATAGAGGAAAGAGAAGTTGGCTAGGAGGCCTTAGGCACCCTCTTGCATTGACATAGCGGTGTCAGCATTTATGATTTACGTTAGCATAATAAATGAGAAATTTTCTGAAAGCAGCTTGGTATTATTAAGTACATGATATTGATATGGACAGCAAACGTGTTTTGGGTGCTGGAGTCGCTCGCTTTGTTCAGGAGGGAAAGGGGATCGGATCCAACAAATTCATGAGAAGAGTTGGACAGTAAGATATGGCTACAATACATGACTCAGATGAGAGCAATACCTTCAGCTCACCCAACACAGCAAGTGGGTTGCCATTGCCACATATCCCCTTTCAGACAAGACCCATTCCAGGAGGGGGGAGGTAGATGGGGACTCACACCACAAGGGCAGTTTCAGCAGGAGCATGTTGGAACTACAGCAAAGGGGCCTCCTCCTCCTACAGGTCCTCATGCAGGTTCAGGCATGAGTGCTCCCAATGCAGCGGGAGGCATCCTTTGCTGTAATGCCAGGGCAGGCAGAAATCACAAGGCAAAGAGAGGGAAAGGAAAGATCAGGAAGGGATTTGTGGGAAAAGGCCAATATGCCAATGAAGATGAGGGTAAAGACACACTGGCTGGAAAAATACCCGAACAGGGCGACTGCTGCAGCTCTGGAAAGGGTATTTACAGTTGGTTTTATGATTCCATACCATGGGCAATGGATCCAGCACTGGGCAGACAACCTGAGACCCACAAGGAGGCTGGATGTAATAGTGCAGGCAAAAGTGAGAAAGGAGGTTGAAGCGGGCAGGATGGCAGGTCCAGTCCAAGACGCGTCTATTTTTTATCTGATGAGCTCCCCAGTAGGAGTGGTGCCAAACGAGATGGCTAGGGAGGTCAGGTAATTCATCATTTGTCCTGGCCAGAGGGGGTGTCAGTGAATGATTACATTGACAGGTATGACTTCTCAGTTAATTACGCATGGCTGCGCGAGGTTGTGTCCTCAGTATGAAGTTTGACAGGGGACCATAGATGGGGAAGAATGACATATAGTTGGCATTTCCACTGGTACTGGTGGTCCCAGCGAACTTTCCTGCATTTGGAAAACAATTTGGAGGATAGTACTACATTGAAAAGGCGATGGCCATAGGCTCTCAGTAGCATGTGTAGCTTTTGAGTGTTTTAGCACTTTATGAAATGGGTGACTGATTCAGAGCAGGTGATCCATTACTTTTATGATGCTCTGTTTGTGGGGAAGACAGGAGGTCAGGGAGAGTGCACAAGGGTAATGACAGTGATGTAGCAAGTGGCCACAGAGTTGGGGATACCGCCGGCTGTGGAGAAAACTGAGTGTTCAGGCACGACTCTGACTTTCGTGGGATAGAGCTTTACTCAGTTGCAATAATGTCCAGACTGGCCAAGGAGTTTGGAACCCTGCGGGGCTTACTCAGATGGATGGTGGAAAGGGGAAAATGTGAAGTCTGACACATGCAGCAGGTTTCATGACAATTGCACTTTGCCTGACGAGTGTGGCTCCAGGGAGACATCTTTGCAGATGCATGGCACTATTCATGGAGGTGGGGGATCAAAGCCCCATCATAGACGCAGAAAAACAGAAGGGGAAAGGCAGGACCTCCGAATTTGGACGACATTTTTGGAGGCCTATAATGGGGGAAATTATATGGATGTCTCCTAAGCAGTACGAGTGGGACATCAGAATATCTTCTAATGCTTTGAAGGCGGGAGGATTTGGTTTGTACTGGAATGGCAGAAGCGTGTAAAGAGATGACTGGATGACAGGAGGAGAAGGAAGCACAGTGTAGCATTCCTGGAATATATTTCCAGTGCGTGGAGCATGGAGTTGCTGAACAGAAGAGTGAACGTCATGATGGACAACGAGGCAGTGGTGAGTGTGATTTACAAGCTGTCAAAGTCTGACTGGTGGGGGTAGAGATTACTCAGAGAACTGGTGCTGCAATGCTTATGGGTGGAATGAGAGCCCAGGAATGGCAAGTTTATGAGAAAAAGAAAGGAGAAATATTATGGCAATGCAAGTTTATGGCCTCCTGTGCCACTGTGGTCAGGTGGAAGAAGAACAAGTTGAAGTCAGACAAGATAACATGATATTCCAGAAGAGGGAAGGATATAACGGGGGATGGGGGGAGGGAGGGGTGTATAATGATTAGGGAGGTGGCAAAAGTTAAGAAGTGATTGTATAAATTATGTGTTGTCAAGGATTCGAGTGTACTGCTAAGCTGAAGGATAGGTTCAGTTGACCTCTGCCTGCTCCTAATAAAGCAACCCTTTTCCGCAAGAACTAAGACATAATGAGTGGTCCTTTCTCACTGCAAGTCTTGCTGTGTTTGCCCAGGCTTAATTACTGTTGGTTCTTCACAATTAGTTCACTTATTCCACAACATTGAGGGGCAGATTTACAAGCACCCTGCGCCACCACTACGTCACTTTTCGTGATGTACTGGTGGAGCAGGGGGCTCCTCCATATTTACAAGGAGAGGAAAAGCCACCCTGTGTGACTTTTCCTCTCCTCGTAAATACGGCCCCTTCACACGCTGCATTGTGCGTAGAAGGGGCGTTCCATGGGTGTTGCTGTGGGTGTTCCCACGCAACACCCATGGAACAAGACACATCTCCAGATTTACGAGAAATCGAAAATCTGGAGATGCGTGTGAATACTACGCCACCCTAGAGGTGGCGTAGCGAGGCGCAACGAGGAGAAATGTTTTAATTTCTCCTCGGTTTTTTCTCTTTCAATGCGTGCTGCCTTCTACAGCACACATTGAAAGAGGAAAAAGCCTCCTGTGATTGTTTTTGTGCAGGAAGGTGTCCCTTCCTGCACAAAAATAATCTCCCCGCGACGCAGGCATCCTTGCACCATGGTGCAAGGGTGCCTGCGCCGGTGCATGACTGCAGTTTGTGCGCCAGCGCAGGGGATGCACAGGGATGCGACATATTCTTGAAAATATGTCGCATCTCTGTGCTTTCCAAACTCACGCAGCACGGCGCAGCAAAATGACTTGCTGCCCCATGCTGCGTTACTTTGTTGTAAATCTGCCCCGGAGTGTTTTTCACTTTTGCAAAACCTTTGCTATGCAAATTGGCAGGCTTTACAAGGGTAAAAAACCACATTTCAAAGTATTGAAAGGGCATTGTGACTCCCAGTGTCACCACTGTGATTCCATATGAACTGCAAAGAAATGTGCCATTGGACTCTGACTGCTCCACAAATCTCAAAGCATTGATATGTTGCTGACTGCCCATGTCATTTGGCAATCCTTTTCACAGTGGAATGTGCCCATAACGCACTGCTTCTACTGTGCAAATGGTTAGCTGTGGACAACATGGGGAGTAGACAGCTGCCCTATGGACCATACCCGTTTCCCTGATGGCCCTTTGGCAAAGTGCCACTTTGTTTTCGCATTACAGTCCTTATTTAAGTGACCAGGTTACATTATCAACACTTTGTGCATAGGAATGCAGACTATAGCTCTGATGTCCATTGCCCAACCCCACCTCTACATTCACACCTGGTTGCAGAATCCAGGTAAGGCTTTCCATTGATCGAGAAGACAACAGTTGTTTTCAGATGGCCAGAAGTTGAACCAGGTTAGATGCAAGTGATTTACCAGTTGCAAGGGAAACAATGCAATGAATATAAACATAGACATTGAGTCAAGGAATTCCCTCAGAGCATCAATTGTTAAGGTACACCCAAATAATGGGGACGTTTTTTACAGATGTGTTCTGAAAGTTATCCGATAGACAACAAGAACACATAACAGGCCTTCTTCCCCCACAGTTACACATTTAAAGTTTTATGTTATACATGGCCTTCGCATTTCATCTTCTCAGCTCTGATAAGCTGTGTAGAAAGAAGAATGTGTGAGCCATGTAGAAACATGGCTTCACGTGCCTCAGCCCCCAACCCCCTCTTACACCTTCTGTCCTGCTTCTCACCTTCCTGTGGCTATCCTTTCCTTCCCTGACCCAGATTTTATACCACCATACCTGACATCATGCCACTCTCCCATGCCATCCACAGCATTTCCTTCTCTGCCCATCCAAATCTTAAGTACTTAAAGCCTGATGAAGGCTTTGGAGCATGGCTCGCCATCCTCCTGGGGTGCAGAGGTAAAGACCCCCTGCCTAGGCTTACTACCTCCCACCATACTTAGAGATCTCCACCTGCTATGTTTCATGCACCCGCTTAGACTTTTTTTTGTTTTACAAAAACAAAGTCCAAAAGCAGGAGTATGTTTTTGTAAAACAAAAACAATTACCCCGACAACCTGGGAGATTTCACCCAAGGTGAGGGGGTAACTTTCCTTTTTTCTCTTGGGAGCTGCCAGCAGTCCCGAAGGGAGAACAAAATGCTTCAAACCATCTACCCAAAGTAGGGTGGACGATCTGATGTATTTACACTGACGGTCCCAAATCCATTCGGCCACTGTTAGAAATGGGATTTCTGCTTGGCTAAGGCTTGCGCCAAAGCAAGGCAGAAACCACAACTCTAGTCAGGGCGAGGGAGTTACACGCCGAAGATAACCCCTGCTCGCCCCTTGGTAGCTTGGCACGAGCAGTCAGGCTTATCCCTGAGGCAATGTGTAAAGCGTTTGTGCACCACACACACACACAGCAGCAACCCACTAGGCACACCCCAAAAGGGACTCCACACAAGGTTATATCAAAAATAGCCTTTGTATTCTCATAAACACATTAGAGACATAATCACATATTTACACTGCGCCAACTGGCACTGGGCAATATCTACAGGGGATTATATACACCTGACAGGGCTAATTGGGCCACTGTCAGAACCATCACAAGTACACATAATAAATGTAGAACCAATAATAAATGTAGAACACAACCAGTAACTACTGGCAAAATACTGTACTTGGCATCATCTCCTGCAACATAAATCATATTATGCAAGCAGCATCACCGTAGGCGTGAAATACATTCTGCCCCAACTTCATAAGCCTAAACACCTTATGCCATAACCTCACCAGCATAAACACATTATGCAATCATCTCATAAGTCTAAACGCATTAGACAATAACCTCAAAAGCATAAATACATTATGCATTAATTGCGACTCTCCTATTAACATGACCAGAGAATCTGGATTTCATTAATGACACAGAGGTTAACATTATGCTTATCACTTTTAATGCGTCTCCAAGCAGCCGCATACATCATAAAGTAAGTGTTCCAAATGGAACGTTAACAATAATAAAAGGCATGAGCCCACAACATTCAGCCTCTTTTAAATCTCGAAAACAGGATAAGTTCGTTTAAAATCCTTGGAACTTTAAGGAATGAAGGGATGCAAACAACATCTTGATAAAACGTAGAACATCATCGAAGGCAGGATACCGAGGATGAAGAAGGAGAAGAAGTTCGAGTCCTGAAGTCATGAGAGATTATCTGCAAAAAGAGAGTTGTGTGAGTAAATATTGATAAAATAAAAGATTAGGGTATGAGCAATGAAAGAGATTAGTACAAGTATAACAAGAGCATAAAACTGATGCCAAGTCAATATGTGTTTAATATCGTGAATAATAAACAATAGATAATTTCTATAGAAGGATAAAACATCTAGAGGGAAAGAGGAGGGAGGGATAATGTTAGCCTCCGTGTCTTTAATGAAATCTAGATTCTCTGGTCATGTTAATAGGAGAATCGCAATTTCATTACAAGACCGGAGGCTACCATTATGCTTGTTAGTAGCTTTGTAAGACTACGTCGGACACATGAGGAATAGGTTTACAATAATGCTGGGCAAATGTTCTAGCATTCGACCAGTCAGCAGCTTTAAGTATATCGTCTAACTTACCTCCAGACCAGAATGACTTACTGGCCATTGCACTTCTGATAGAGTGGGGTTTGGAGATATTAAGGTCGATACCTGCTAGGTTCATCACAATTTTAACCCATCTAGAAATTGAACTGGAAGAGATAGGTTTGTGGGGTTTAATTGAGTCACAGTAGGAGGACAAAGAGAATTCATTCTAGAATCCTATTCTTTCATACAGTCAACCACACAGAGTTTAGGGTAAGAATCAAAACGAGGGTAAAAGATGGAATTGGACATGGTCTTGGTTCTTTTGAAGAGATCAAAGTTTACTCCGAACATGTTGTAAGATCTATTAAATATTTCAAGTGCTTTAACATCGGAGACTCTACGACAGGAAATTAAGCAAAGTAAGGTAGCGAGTTTGATGGAAAGGTTTTTATTGTTTAGGAGCGTATTAATAGGCCAGTTCGTAAAAAGGTCAAGAATTAAGTTGACATCCCAGAGGGATTGATATCTGGGTCAAGGAGGTCTTCTGAGTCTGATGCTTTTGAGAACTCTGCAGATAATTGCGTTTTTGCCAATTGTCTTACCGTTGAAGAGGGAATGACCAGCGGAGTTGGCAGATCTATAACAATTGATAGATCTATGACTAAGGCCTCTTTCGAATTGTTCTACCAGAAAATTGATTATGTCAACGATAGGTGCTTGAACGGAATCCAGGTTCCTTTCCAAGCACCAACGAACCCAAGATTTCCAAATGTTGTTGTATCGGTAGTGTGTGCCGGGGGCCCAAGATTCGCCGAGGAGAGTTGAAGCTGTTGACGAAAGTCTTGAGAGGTCATTGGATCTCCTGACACTCTCCAGGCAAGAAGGTTCAGTTTCCCTGATTGAACCATGGGGTGAAGATGACCGTCTATGTCTGTAAGAAGGTCCACAAGGAAGGGAATTAGGAATGGAAGGTCGTAGCTCATCTCTAGGGCAGTTGGGAACCAGGCTTGAGAGGGCCAAAAGGGAGTGATTAGTACGATCGAGCATCGATGGAGTCTGACATTCTGAAGGACCCTCTGAATCATGGAAAAGGGGGGAAAGGCGAAGCTTTTTCTGCCTTTCCAAGGTTGCAGAAAGGCATTCACTGCCAGAGCACCCGGGTCTGGCATCCAACTGTATTAATTCTCGATTTGGAAGGTTAGTCTGCTGGCAAAGAGATCTAATTCCAAAGGACCCCAAAAATTGTTGAGGGAATTGAAGACGGAAACGTTGAGTTTCCAGTCGCTGAAGTCTAAGAGGAATCTTGAGTTCCAGTCTGCGGATACATTGGATTTGCCTGGGAGATATTCGGCTCTTAGAGATATTTTGTGTTCCAAGCAGAACATCCAGAGTTTCCTGGCTAGGTTGGAGAGGTCTGCAGATTTGGTTCCACCTAGCCGATTTATGTAGGCGACAGCGGAGATATTGTCCATTTTTAGAATGATGGACCTGCCCTGAATGAATTGTTTGAAACTCATCAAGGCGTAGAGACCTGCTGTCAATTCCAGGAACTTTATGTGATGTGAGGATTCTTCTAGAGACCAGATTCCACCAGTGTTCTGGCCTTGGAAGCAGGCTCCCCAGCCATGAAGGCTGGCATCTGATTCTAAAACGAATTCTGGAGTTGGGCCAAATATTGCTATCCCATTCCATGCCTCTAGGTTGTCTAACCACCAGATCAGTTCTACTTTTGCTTCTTGGTCTAGAGAGATGAGGTCTCCGTACCAGAGGCCCGATTGAAGGGCTCTGGCTTTCACTCTCTGAAGTGCACGATAATTTAGGGGGCCTGGAAAGATGGCTTGTATAGAAGAGGAAAGGAGACCTAGTAATCGGATGTATGACGTTACAACGCATACATTTACATCGCGGTACATTACATCGCGGTTTTGACAACGCAAGTCGTTACAACGACTTGCGTTGGAGGGCGCTGGACTTAGGAGTAGTATAATTTACTATTCCAACTCCAGTCTACGTACAGTAGGGAAGGTGTTGGATAGTAAATTATACTATTCCTTGTCCTAGAGCGCCATCTAGCGCAATTCGTTGTAACGACTTGCGTTGTAAAAACCGCGATGTAATGGCATCGCGATGTAATCCCCGCGTTGTAAACGATGTTTCCCTAGTAATCTGGCTAGTTCCCTTAGGGGAAATTTTTGAAGTTTTAGGATGTGTCTTATTTCTTTCTTTATTTTTGATATTTTCTTTGGAGGAAGGAGTTACAGACATTTTGTGGTATCTACAGAAAAACCTAGGAATTCTAAGTTTTTGGAAGGGGAAAGGATTGACTTTTCTCTGTTTATGATAAACCCCAGGTTTTCTATTAGCTCCATCACAGTTTTCAGGTCTTGAAGGATTTGACAGTGGTCCTGAGAGAGGATGAGAATATCGTCTAGGTAAAGTATCATGCGAATACCTTTTTCTCTTAAGGATGAAGCGATTGATCTCATTACCTTGGTGAAACACCAGGGGGCTGAAGAGAGACCAAAGTGAAGGGCTTTGAATTGGAAAAGATGGTTTTTCCATAGGAATTGAAGGAAGGGTTGGTAAACTTTGGCCATGGGAATGGTAAAGTAGGCGTCCTTTAGGTCTAATTTTACAAGCCAGTCTCCCTCTAGAAGTAGGTCCCTCAGGAGGTGAATTCCCTCCATTTTGAAGTGTCTGTAAACAAGGTATTTGTTGAGGTCTCTTAGATTTATGACGGGTCTCCAACCTTTGTCTTTCTTTTTGACAAGGAATAGGGTGCTTATAAATTTTAGCATCTCTAGGGGCACTTCTACTATTGCGCCCTTCTGAAGCATGGAGGAGATCTTTTCCTGATCTAGGGTAAGAGACATTTCTTTTGGGAAAGAAGATTGGTAAGGAGTTTGCGTAAAGTCTATCATGAATTCCCTCACGGTATTTAAAACCCATGGGTCTTGGGTTATTCATTTCCAATTGTTGAAAAAGAGTCTCCCACCTACTTTGGGGGATAGGGGGTGAGGAGGGGAAGTAGGATTGTACTCACTTTGGGTGTTGTTGTCGATCGATGCTCCGCGGGATCTGAAGTTTCAGGAGCGAAATCCTCTTCCTCTTTGCGGAAAGAATTGGGGAGTGTTTGAGGGAGTGAATCCCCTTCCGCCATATCCTCTTCCTCTAGGATAGGGCCTCCTGTTGAATCGGCCGGAAGACTGGCCCTGTCTACCGGCCCTCACGAAAAGGTTATTTGAGTTGAATACCCTCTTCATGTTTTGGTGGGCTTTATCTAGTGCTGTAAACGTGGAGACATATTTCCCTAGAGTTTTAATCAGGTCTTCGCCAAAGAGCAAGCCTTTGGGGTTGATAGAAGGTTCTTTGTCTGCTAGGTCGCTGAGTTTCGGGCTAATTTTGGTGAGGACTACTCTTCTCCTCTCAGAGTTGAGGCTGGCATTAGCGTTGCCTAATAGAACAAGAGCTCTCTGGCTAAGTCCTCTAATGAGTTCTGTGTTAAGGGAAGTGCCATTAATGTAGCTTTCTTCCGTGATATCGATAATTCTTGCAAGCAGGCCCAGGATGTCAAGGACTCTATCTTGGCAGCCTTTTAGGGATCTCTCCATACCCTTTCTAGGGTCTCTTCCGAGTTTGAAGAGGTACTTGATGAGTTCTGGATCAAGATTTGGGGTTTGGCAAGTTTTATCTCCGATGGAGGGTCGGGAACATTCGGCTCTTAATAGGTTCCGAGCATCCCTGTCAAGAGGGTTTCTTAGCCATTTGTTTATGAATTTGCTCACGTGGTCGTGAGGAATCCATTCTGAGCTCCTGGGATGTTTAATGTTAAGAGGAGAGAACATTTCTTGACCTAGGGGGTCTAAGATGGTATCTTTAGAGGAGTGAGAGAGGTCTTCATCCAGAGAGTTGAATTCAAGATCGTCATGATCTAGATCTAGGACATATTCATCGGGTGAATCAGAGGCATCATCAATATCGAGATCATCATCGTTATCAACGAGGTCATTGTTTTGAGCACTTCGATATTTTGTGCCGCAGGGGACACCTTGATATTTTGTGCCGCTGAGGACACCTTTATGTATTGTGCCGCTGGGGACACCTTTATATGCTGTGCCGCTAGGGACACCCAAGGAAAAAGAGGTGTGATGACCTCCCGTAAAGGTAGAGGTACTAGGACCTCCAGTGCTCTTGGGGAAAAAATCTAAGTTTTTACATTTTTTGGCTCTTTTTCCCCTTGTATGAGTGAGATCTTCGTTAGTGAAAGTATGTTGGTCTAGGGAGTTAATATCCTCCTCAGATAGGAAGGATCTTTTAGATGTAATCACTTTAGACAAGGTCTCCAACATACAGGATCTCATATCCTCATGAATGATGTCTTTAAAAGCCTCATTGTTTAAATTGGGGGTAGGTGCGCTAGCCTCTGCTTCGTCTGAGTCGAAATCAGACATGATAGGTGAAAATAGGAGTGGAAAGGTGAGTAGAGTATTCTCTTTTCCTATTATTTATATATTTAAATATAAGTTGTCTCACTCCCTCTTTTTTTTTTTTTAAATATAGTATAATAATGAGGATTAATAAATAATTGTATCTTTCCCCATTTTTTTTTTTTTTTTGGGTAGGGGAATGAGGGTTTATAGATATTAATTAAATTAGTGTAGATGATATATATCTCTCCCCTCCCCTTATTTATTTATTTTTAGGCAAAGTTGAGGCAGGAAAAAAACTGTCCAGCTGGTTAACTGTCTTCCTCTGGTGATCGTAATGGCCTCGAGCGCGATCACCGGAGGTTGTTTACGTATTGGTTGCCATGAAACGTGTAGAGCGTGCAAAGCTGCCTGAAAGGCAGGAGAAGGATTCGAGGAATGTTCCCTGGCATTGCGACGACGTTAGCGTCGCGCTGCCAAGGTTCATTCCTCTAATTTGCTAAAGTGGGGAGGCACCGATGTGCGCCGGTGTTAAATTTTAGTAAAATCACATCGGACTTTGTTAGCGGATGAGAGCGGAGCGGCGGGAAAAGTAAAGTCCGGGTGTTGGTAGGGAGGCTTCGACGTGATAGAACACTGAAATATAAATTATTTAGAGGTTGGGCGCGTGGTCATGATCCAACTTCCATAAATTGGAGGTGGACATGACGGTAACAAAGGAGGGGGAAGGGGGGGCGAGTCCCAAAACAGAGCGGATGTGAGGCAGAGCGCCCAAAGAGGAACACGGGCACATAAAATTATACGGGCACATAAGGATTATACATGGCACATAAGGATTATAGTAGGGTAAAACAGAAGTGTAGTAATGTACATCAAACAAATTACAATATAAATGCAAGTTAGAGAGAAATGTATAAGAGAACTTATCTGCCTGGAGCCGCATTTAAAAGAGGCTGAATGTTG
This sequence comes from Triturus cristatus, assembly GCF_964204655.1. NCBI lineage: Eukaryota > Metazoa > Chordata > Amphibia > Caudata > Salamandridae > Triturus > Triturus cristatus. The sequence goes on along the minus strand of NC_140594.1, from coordinate 221,601,576 downwards.
TGGGCTCATGCCTTTTATTATTGTTAACGTTCTATTTGGAACACTTTATGATGTATGCGGCTGCTTGGAGACGCATTAAGTGATAAGCATAATGGTAGCCTCCGGTCTTGTAATGAAATCATAGTGCGTAAATCACATTAGGGCCTGGCGCCCTATTAACCTCACACAGTCTCCCTGGCCAACTGGCCTTCTCAGAGGGCTCAAATGACCTATATCCATAATGTCAAGGCTGCCAATACAGTAGAAACAAAAAGCGCACAATTGCGCTGGGGCACAGGAGTGTATCTCACTCCTATCTTCTTCAAAATGCCCCCAAAGAAATGTTGGCCTAAACATTGCAGCTGCCACTAATTGCCGTGCAGCTGTGAAGCAAAGAAGGTCTGGCACCACTGTGCCCTATCCTGTCCCACTTCCATACTAATCTGCGCAAAACGTTGCAGCTGTCCTCTATCAAGCGGGGCAGCTGGGAGTAAACCAAGAACAGGCACAGGCACCTCGGTGCCCTCTGCACCCCCACTGGGGCCCTAGAAACCATTATGCCCACATTGCAGCTGCCCGCTACGGCATCGCAGCTGTGATAATATCCATGAAGGGGGGGGGGTCCTGGCACCACCGTGCCCTCTGGACTCCCACTGGCTCTTAAGAACAAATATGCCCATCGTTGGGGCAACCCACTCTCTTGCAGGACCGCCCAGACCCTCGAACTGGCACTATGCCTTGGGGCCCTGCTATGGGGCTCTTTGAACAAAATCGCCCCACACGTTGGAGTGGCCAGCAATGGCGGGGCCGCTCAGGGACCGACAATGTGCCTCAGAATGCACCGTCAACCATCAGGCGGCGGCCTCACTCACCTGGTCTGCTTCTGGGACTCGGCGGAAGCCGCGGCAGCACGCGGGGCTCTCTCTCCACACGAGAGCCTCGCCTCGAATCCGGCAGCATCCACGCAGGCGGGGTGGGCTCCCGTCTGCCTACATCTTCCCTCTCTGGTGCCGGGACTCCCAACAGCTCAAAAGAGCCTCGGTTGGGTCCGCAACTCCGGTACCTCTTCCGGCCTTACGCTGCAGGCCCGCCCCAAGGCCGGCGGACGCGCCTGGCTTCCGGGTTGCGCTGACAGCGGCCCGGCGGTTTACTTTCTCTTCGGCCGCACCGCGGGGTGGGCACCCGCTTTCTTTAAAGCACATAAGTGGGGTGGGCACCCGCTATCAAAATAAGAGCATAAGCTTTTAAATATCCAACAATGCGAGGGGGGCACCCGCACCCGGCAGCATCGCAGGGGAATCCCTACGCCTGGGATTCCCTCTCTGCCCCTTCATGCAGCGCAGCACTGCAACGCCCACGCGCTCCTCTCCCCTGGCAAAATATCATGCTCCCAGGGCACCAGGAAAATAAAAGGTGTAGCGCTCACAGGGCACAAGGAGCCATAACTCCAACTGCAAAAGTCCTCAGAAATAAAGGGGGCAAGGCTGGGCCCAGGGGTGCAAGCCTATATGGCGGTTCCTCCTGGGCCCCAGCAGCAGCACGCCCCAGCAAGGTTCAGGAACAGCACACCAGCACTCATGGGTCACAGCCCCTATACTTATAGCAGGCATTCCTTTGTCTGCAGTACAGGGCATGGGGGAACCGGATGCAACTGGTTCGGGGGGAATTGGAGCACTTTGTTTTCCAAGCTCCTCTTCCCCTTTGTCAGGTGGGGGCTAGGTGGAGCCAGCATTGTACAGGCTGGGCACAGTCCTATTCAGGGTCAGGAGATTACTCCTCCCACTACTCCCAATGCAGATGTCCCATTCAGTCTAGCCTGACCTAACCTGCCCCTCCTGGAGCCACACACACATCCCAGCCCCTGTCACTCACAAGCCAGACGTGCAATTCACATCAGGCAGGCAGACACATAGCACACAGAAATGCCAACTTCTAAAAATGGCATTTCTAAAATAATCACAATAAATCTGCGCACACCATTTCGCAGCATTTATTATTACAATTCCAAATATACTAAACTCGACCACGCTGCGCATCTCATACCAGGAATTACCACTGACACACTGATCAGGGCATCCCAAATGCATTCCTATGGAAGGGCACGCCAATCTTACCAAATGTACACAGAGAGCGCACGCACTTTACACTAGACAGCTGTGCTAAAGTGCCCAGAGGCCTAAAACCACCAAGACCATGTCACAGAAAAGGCTAGGAGAAAGGCAAAAAGTTTGTGGATGAACCTGCCAAAAAGGGCCAAGTCCAACAGCCACTGTGTGAGGTTTTCACTGGCAGAGCCAGATGGGGTTCAGATTCATGGACCATCATGAAACATGATGGTCCACATGACTCTAAACAGAGTGGGTGGGCCGTCAGGTTGGTGGATGGTACTATGCCACATTTGTGCTGGAATACTATATCTGCCATTAATTGTCTACAAATACTTCAAAAACGAAAGTATTTAATGTCATTTACCACTACGTCAGCTCCACTAAATCAACCATGCCTCTACATTGAGCCTAAAATTGTATATATGCCTAACTTTAAATTAATTTAATTAAGTTAAATTACATTTAATAAAATACGGTACCATAACCTAACCTAATTAATTTAAGCATAATTATAAATAATAATCTAAATGTAATTATATTAACTAAAATAAGTCACCTTCATCTTACTTTATTTCTAACTGCACTAAAATCTTCAGTTTGAGTTGAATACATGCAATTAAGTCATTTTAAATTAAATCAAATTAAATAATATGAGTAACCTTGGCTTAACCCTAATTCTATGAAGTGAAGTGAAGTTCTCAGTAGTGGCACATTTGTTGTAGTGTCTCATTATAATGGATTTGAGGTGGTGGGTATGCAACCCTCCTCCTGCAAACAAGCTTAATCTCCTAACTATAAACTCACAACTGTCTAAGGGATCAGCATGGGTAAGAAGTCATTCCTCATGCATACGCTCTTCCCACAGGACATATATCACACAAGACCAGGTGGCGACATTGCTCTTATAAGCAAACATAGTTTCCTCATCTTCTCTCTATCTATGCATTCTTTTATTTGTTTATTTTCAGGTGAGCAAATTAATGTTAAATATTCATCCCAACTTTGTGGTGTTTTTTGTTTTATTAAAAAAAAGTACCTGTGTGTCAGGATTGAAACCTTAGCAGTCCATTTTCAGAGTTAACTTCTCTAGCTGTCCTGACATCTATCCAAGAAATTATATTTAATGACTGTAAATTGTGTTTATACACCTTCAGCTACAACTTTGCAGGAATTCATATAACAACGTGTATTACTAGCATGTATCTAAATATTTTTCAGGCCCTACACAGCATGGGTCATTTTGTAAGCATGTTGGAATAAATTCCACCATTCACTTATAGGTAAGACAGATACTTTGAATGTGATTCCATACTGGACTGGGAGGCTGTGAAGGCTTTTTAGGTCTCGCATAGAGCAGCGCATGCGCTGCCTCTACGAGGCATGAAGTAATCAGTATTACTACTGAAACTCCACCCATTGCATTTCTCTTTGTTTTGTGGCTTGCCATTGGTGGAATCTAGCATTGCTGTTCTTATCTTGCTCATTGTTGGCTGGTGGTCCGATACATCACTTCCTTTTTCTTCCGTTTCTGGAGGAAGCAGCATCGACCAACTACAGTTAACTTACGCTGCTGGCTGTTATCTTTGTATTTAGGGACTACTTTTTTTCTTTGCTGCTCGCATTTTTACATCTGGCAGCTTCCTGTCCTCACCCAACCCTGTTTATTTATTTATGTTTAATGTGCATGAGATCTCGATTTATTTATTTGCAATTAAATGATGCAGCCCACACGGCGGCTCAAACCCTGTTCTCCGAACCCTGTTCTCCTGCTCCAAAGTCAGCAGCGTTGTATGTTGACCCACCTCCTTGCACCGTTTGTTTCACTTGGTTTCAGATGCTACATTTTGTCTCAACCGTGTTTTTTTTTAATTGTATCTGTCTCCCCTTCATGTGATTTTTTTTTATGTGTCTCGCCCCACCCTCCTCTCCCACCGAGATCGCTGTTTATTTATAATTAAATGATGGTGCCCACACCAAGGCTCGAACTCTGTTCTCCCGCTTCAAAGTCGGCAGCTTTATATCTTAAGCCACCTCCTCCTTTAAGACAAGCCCCTTAAAGGGGTTTATCTCTGTTTCCCTCACCAAAGCGCCCTCCCACCATGCACCCACCCTTAACCCCTTCCTCCTTCTTGTTTCTTTTTGCTTTATTTTGTGCTTGCACAGGCACGCCGCAATGTGTGTGGTGTCTCTGAGCAGGTTTCGGTCTTTTATCACTCAAAAATGCGCTTTTAATCGCGTTGTTGCGGCATGCCCCCTTTGTGCCCTGTGCCACGGGAACCTTTAAGCGATTTTAATTGCGTTGTTGCGGCATGCCCCCTCCTATCTGCCACTGAGAGCAAACCAGAAGTGCAGGAATGATCGGGGACGTAGTCCCACCCCAGACGAACGCAAGTTTGTGTCCAGTAATCACGAGATCTGAACCAACAGCCGGAAAGGAAGTGCCGTTAGCAGCGTTGGAGGGCGGTTCCTCGCCGTGCCGGTAGAGGCTTCATGAAGGCTTCAGCCACTGCACTTAGAATAACCAACGGTTCGTCAACCTAAAGGCCAGCGCGTTCATCTCTTCCTCTTTAGTCTTTTAAAAACCGCATGTACCTAATACATGTCCCTTTTCATGTTCGCAACGTTTAACTGTGAGCTTTACAAAGCGCAGGTGTTTCCATCACTCTGACATTGCTAAGCTATACTTGAGAGTGCTTTGAATTACGATTATGTGGACTCCGAGCGCTGTCTGGTGCTGCTCTACACATTCGATGCAGCTCGGGGGCAGGCTCTCGGGTTACAGGGACCACGACCCCAGTCAAGGGCCCCTTTCATCTCTGGTAAAGGCCAGACATGTCGGTATAGCCGGTATTACCTGCAGTGTGCTGAGGTTGACACATTCTCGTAAGGAGGGAACGTGTGCAAAATACAATATTTTTATGGCATTTGAGACACAGTCCTCACTACGCTGTTTAGGAATCTGACTGTTCTGCCCTTCCCGCCCCAGCCGCTATCTGATCCACGCTGCCTCTGTTTCTTCTCCATAACCAGCTTTAGCATGTCCGATAAACTGCCTTTCAAAGTCGCGGACATCAGCCTGGCCGAATGGGGGCGCAAGGCCATTGAGATCGCGGAGAACGAGATGCCGGGGCTGATGAAGATGCGCGATGTACTCACAGTCCAAGCCTTTGAAGGGAGCCCGGATCGCAGGATGCCTCCACATGACCCTGCAGACTTAGGTTCTCATAGAGACCCTCGTGGCACTTGGTGCAGAGGTGCAGTGGTCTTCAGGATCATGCTGCTGCAGCCATTGCGTCAGTAAACTGTATTGCACAAATGATGAAACGACAATGGACAGCTACTACGTCTCCTTCCTCCAAGGTCACCAACTCCTCACTGAAGATGGTTCGTCACCTGCTGCCTTTTCACTCTGGACCGAGTTACTCTAATCCCATCCTGCACATGCGCTTGTCACCAGCTACTGCTTCCTCTGTGCACATCTGCAGGCAGTGTTGTCTGGACACGAGACAACTCTATGGTACAGAAGGGGCTTTTGTTACAGTGCCAATGTGTACTAAAGAAAATGTACAAATGCTTTATTTGTGCCAGGAGCAGTTTTGCAAGCATGCTAAGGGCTGCACTCTGATTTGCTGCTCGAAATGTGAGGATTTCTGAATTTGTCTACTGTGCTTTTCAGCTTCACCCTGTGCCTTACGCATAACACTTGTACGTTTAATGTTCTAGTGGCAGGGTTTTTAGAAATGAACTGTTTCAAATAATACTGTGCTAGCTAATTGGTAAATTCTTAAGCTATACTGTACTCTACCGTGGATATAATATGGGGCTCATCTCGAGAACTGGAGTGTCAAGTACCAGCACTTAAAGCCATTCGGTTTCATCAAACCACTGCCGCTTGTTCCCCTCCCGCACATAAAGGCACTTAGGGGCATATTATCAAGACAGGCGATAACATTATCGCCGCTTTAGCGGCAGAAAACTGTGGCTTAAACGGCGATAATGGGCTTGATAATATGCTCTATGGAATTCCAATTGAAGCTCAGGTTAGATGTCCTTCACATCTAACATGGGCTTCAATTGGAATTCCATAGAGCATATTATCAAGCCCATTATCGCCGTTTTAGCGGCAGTTTTCTGCCGCTAAAGCGGCAATAATGTTATCGCCTGTCTTGATAATATGCCCCTTAATCTCTTGCATCATTAACCACCACAAGGGCAGCCCAAACCACCTGAACCAGGGGCATTTGATAATTATTCCAAACAAAGGTTCAGAGTGTACAATTCACAGTAAATATAAAAAACAATTAATGAAACACAAATTATATGTATAACAATGCACACATATAGATACAAAAAAGAAAAAAGAAATGAAAAGAAGGCCCTAAAGTCATACAAAATGTATTCAGTGGAACATGTCAACAGTGCTCAGTATTGTAAGCTGGTACATATAACATATAAAAAACATATACATTGTGAATTGTACACTCTGAACCTTTGTTTGGAATAATTACCTTAATCTCTTGCGGCAAGTTCAGTAGTTCTGAAAGTTACGAAATCTCAAACTGGTGGAGAGATTGTTTACCGTTCCACACAAAACAAAAGCGCTTCATGGTTCTTGCCAATAAAGTGGGCTCAGTATTGCTTATTGGGCCACGCTACTGGCTTTCAATTGACACTTAATAAAACATTTTGACTTCTGTGCCTATTCCTTCCAAGACCATAACCTTGAGCCTCCTTGAATTACTGTAAAATTGAGTTTTTATATATGCGATTGGGGAGGGAGAAGTGATGCATGCACGAAGAGCTGAGAAATGTTTTACAAAATGAAGGTGTTACTTTGCGGGGAAAAAACTGACTTGTACGAAAGTAACTCAGTAAATTGATATTTTCCGGAAAAAGAAAACAGAAAAGGAATCTGGCTGTTCTGAGCTGCCAGTATATTTGATCCCCAATCGGATGACGATAGTAGTAGTATCCGTGTGTGCAACTTCACAAGTGCCGTGTAACTCCGTAGGCCAAATATAAAGCACATACCATTAAATGTGTTTGGCAACAAATGACTAAGCTGTGCACATGATAATAAAGCGGTACCTTGGTCCATAAGCGGTCGAATGGTTACACAGATCAGTGGCGGAGGTGAATGATGTGAACGAGACCATACAGTCATCCCGCAGCATGTTGCTTATAGATAGGACATGGACAACCAACTAATGGTTGACACTGAGCACAGTGCTGAGGGTAACTAAGACCCTAAATTGTTAATCACCTTGATAGAAAATAATGCTCAAATGCAATGTGTAGTATCAAAGAGACATATATTGATTCATATATGCGATCAGTCAATACAACGTTTTGTCAATACATTGAGAAATGACATTTATAGACACTCATTGGTCTGATGATTTTCTAACAAAACAAAGATCTAGTACATAATACAATTATATAATCACATGATGACATGTTGATGAGCCCAATGCATTTCGGCACTAAGATGTCCCTTCATCAGGGGCAATCTGTAAAAGAAAATACATCACAAACATCAAGAGTAGTAAACCCTAAAATTACATTCTGCGATACTCAGTGGTGAAATAACACTTTTTATATAGTAGGCAACTGTGAATTTTATCCCAGATAAGTCGTGAAAAAAGCACCCTAGCAGAGCCAATCACGCTGTGTATAGGCGATATAAATTGAGGTGCAAAAGTAAAGATAATATCACCCGGGGGTGTGAGTATACCATCTTGGTGTAGGTCAACCACGTTCAAACTGGTTTAAAAATATCAGGTGAGAGAAGGGAATGAACGAGAAGGCTGGGGAGCCTCACCTCATGTATTATGCTTGTAAAAGCCTCGAAAAAAAGGGAGATGAACAAGATAACCGGACAACGACACTGCTATATAAAAGACGAGAAACCAGAAATAAGTGACACATGAAAACGCGCCAAGTGCGACTATAATGGCTGGTAATCGAAATAGATGCCTACTTACCAAGTAATTGGTGTAGGCAAACACGGAGGCAGGTACTGTGAATAAAGAAACATCGTGTAAAAAAGGACGAAGGGTCCTAAGGACACGGTAAAGAGTTGTAGCAGTGCAGACGTGAGACTGCAGAGAGTCAATGTACTTACTGATTGAATTCGAATCGCGTGGCGTGAACCGTGGTGTCTACAGGCGTCCTGTTACTGAAGCGGGATGAGCTGGTACGGACTTGGCGCCATTTAAATATTGGAACGGAAGAGCTAATGCGGATGAGGATGTTAGAGTGTAGTAAAACGAAAAAGAGGACTGACTATGGTCGCCATATTTGAATGGGGTACCGTTACAAACGAACAAATAAACGTCAAGAACATAAGCATGAAGAGGTCTAATATCACTATGGAAGTATCTAAAGGAAAACAATAACTGTGAAATAAATAACGTGGCAAAGCAATGCATCTCAACAAATCCGTCAAGAGTGAGAAACTCACACTCATGTGATGATATGATAAAAGATTAGGTATACAGGGAGCGGTGAAATGAATTCAAAGAACGGTAAGCTGGATAAGAAGTGAATGACAAGTAAACTGAAAACCAGCAGATTTAAAGGAACACTTCGCGAAAAAGGACTCATCACAAGTATCGCCAAAAAATAATATAGCAATGGGAGAGTAGTCAAAGGGAGATGAATATATGCCGCATTTCAGGGGGTGGAAAGGAAAGGTGAGTGAAGGATGAACCCCAGGATATTAGAAAAGAATTGTGTACAGGTTAAAGAGGTGGTAAATGCCTACAGAAAACATGATAAATCTAATCGATCATTGAGCCCACACGGGGCCAAGGTGTGTAATTTCTGAATCCAGAAAATCTCCTTGCGTAACAGAAGATTGGTAATATCGACCCCTGGTCTGACATTAATGGTTTCAATAATTTGGAAACGGAGTTGAGAAATTGTGTGTTGAGCTTCTTACCAATGAATGGCATGGCTTGAGGTGGTACTTTTATTTCTAATCCTGGATTTGTGTTCGGTGATACGAGTTTTTATTTTGCGTTCGGTTTTACCTACATAAGCCTTGCCACAAGGGCATTTGATGCAGTAGATGGCATGTGAGGTGTTGCAATCACTGTTGTGTTTCAAAGGAATCTTGGAACCCAATGTGGGATGGGTAAGAATGTTACCTGTGATTACATTGTTGCAGTGCACGCATGTTTGACATTTGCGTGTTCCATGATATACAGTGGGTCTTTCATCAATTATGGAGGGTTTCAGTAGAGCACGTAAGTTCCTACCTCTAGTGTATGCGAACAAAGGTTTCTCATGGAAGAGGTTTTGAAAGTCTTGTTCTTGTTGAAGAAGTTCCCACCGTGAGTGGATGATATTCTTGATTTTAGATGATGCAGTGGAAAAACTGCTGACAAATACCAGTCTTTTAGGAGAAGTACGTGATTGTTGTTTCAATAAGTCCTGTCGTGGTATGGCCATAGCTCTAGTTAGACAATTGGTTAATATTTCTTGAGGGTACCCTCTTGCTGAGAAGCGCTTAGAAGTTTCTAGTAGTTCATTTGAGCTATTCGCTGCATCAGAGCAAATTCTGCGTATTCTTATGAACTGCGAGAGTGGCAAGTTCGTGAGGAGATTGCGTGGGTGAAAACTTGAAAAGGTTAGAAGGCTATTTCGATCAGTTGGTTTGTGAAAAACAGTTGTTACGAGATGGTTTGAAGATGTTTTGGTCACTTGAACATCAAGATAGTGAATGGAGTTGGCACTAATGGTGTATGTGAGTTGGATGTGAGGGTTAGTTCTGTTCAAAGTCTCAATCATTGCGGTGAAGGACGTGACTGTGTCATTCCAGATCAAGAAGATATCGTCAATATAACAATAATATAGGCTGATTTTGGACCACCAATCAATGTTGGAGATAATGTTGTCTTGCTCATATTGTGCCATATAGATGTTCGCGTAGGCTGGAGCACCCGAAAATCCCATGGATGTCCCATTCAATTGTGCATAGAATTGATGCTGATACTGAAAATAGCTGTTGTGTAAGCAAAACTTAAGCAGCTGGAGAATGAATTTTTTTTCCATGTCAATGTCCTCCATTTTGAGCAATGCCCATTCTACTGCTTCAAGCCCTGCAGCATGTGGAATTGAAGTGTAAAGCGCTGTTACATCGATGGTGCATAGTAAAATGGGGCTTTGAGGGTCAATCGTGACCTGTTGAAGAACTTGAAGAAAATGAGTGGTGTCTTTGAGGTAGGTCCTCCATGATTGTACACATTTTTGAAGGTAATGATCCAGAAATTTCCCGATGGGGTCAAAAATGGACCCACAACCAGACACAATTGGGCGGAATGGCGGGTCGTTTGGGTTTTTATGGATTTTTGGAATCATGTACAGGTGAGGCCGTTGTGGATTAGTTGACAATAGAAAAAGGCGCTTGGTGTTATCAATCCATTCTTGATCCAGAATGGATTGATAACACCAAGCGCCTTTTTCTATTGGGAAATTTCTGGATCATTACCTTCAAAAATTTGTACAATCATGGAGGACCTACCTCAAAGACACCACTCATTTTCTTCAAGTTCTTGAACAGGTCACGATTGACCCTCAAAGCAGAGGAATGGGCATTGCTCAAAATGGAGGACATTGACATGGAAAAAAATGTCATTCTCCAGCTGCTTAAGTTTTGCTTACACAACAGCTATTTTCAGTATCAACATCAATTCTATGCACAATTGAATGGGACATCCATGGGATTTTCGGGTGCTCCAGCCTACGCGAACATCTATATGGCACAATATGAGCAAGACAACATTATCTCCAACATTGATTGGTGGTCCAAAATCAGCCTATATTATTGTTATATTGACGATATCTTCTTGATCTGGAATGACACAGTCACGTCCTTCACCGCAATGATTGAGACTTTGAACAGAACTAACCCTCACATCCAACTCACATACACCATTAGTGCCAACTCCATTCACTATCTTGATGTTCAAGTGACCAAAACATCTTCAAACCATCTCGTAACAACTGTTTTTCACAAACCAACTGATCGAAATAGCCTTCTAACCTTTTCAAGTTTTCACCCACGCAATCTCCTCACGAACTTGCCACTCTCGCAGTTCATAAGAATACGCAGAATTTGCTCTGATGCAGCGAATAGCTCAAATGAACTACTAGAAACTTCTAAGCGCTTCTCAGCAAGAGGGTACCCTCAAGAAATATTAACCAATTGTCTAACTAGAGCTATGGCCATACCACGACAGGACTTATTGAAACAACAATCACGTACTTCTCCTAAAAGACTGGTATTTGTCAGCAGTTTTTCCACTGCATCATCTAAAATCAAGAATATCATCCACTCACGGTGGGAACTTCTTCAACAAGAACAAGACTTTCAAAACCTCTTCCATGAGAAACCTTTGTTCGCATACACTAGAGGTAGGAACTTACGTGCTCTACTGAAACCCTCCATAATTGATGAAAGACCCACTGTATATCATGGAACACGCAAATGTCAAACATGCGTGCACTGCAACAATGTAATCACAGGTAACATTCTTACCCATCCCACATTGGGTTCCAAGATTCCTTTGAAACACAACAGTGATTGCAACACCTCACATGCCATCTACTGCATCAAATGCCCTTGTGGCAAGGCTTATGTAGGTAAAACCGAACGCAAAATAAAAATTCGTATCACGGAACACAAATCCAGGATTAGAAATAAAAGCACCACCTCAAGCCTTGCCATTCATTGGTCAGAAGCTCAACACACAATTTCTCAACTCCGTTTCCAAATTATTGAAACCATTAATGTCAGACCAGGGGTCGATATTACCAATCTTCTATTACGCAAGGAGATTTTCTGGATTCAGAAATTACACACCTTGGCCCCGTGTGGGCTCAATGATCGATTAGATTTATCATGTTTTCTGTAGGCATTTACCACCTCTTTAACCTGTACACAATTCTTTTCTAATATCCTGGGGTTCACCCTTCACTCACCTTTCCTTTCCACCCCCTGAAATGCGGCATATATTCATCTCCCTTTGACTACTCTCCCATTGCTACATTATTTTTTGGCGATACTTGTAATGAGTCCTTTTTCGCGAAGTGTTCCTTTAAATCTGCTGGTTTTCAGTTTACTTGTCATTCACTTCTTATCCAGCTTACCGTTCTTTGAGTTCATTTCACCGCTCCCTGTATACCTAATCTTTTATCATATCATCACATGAGTGTGAGTTTCTCACTCTTGACGGATTTGTTGAGATGCATTGCTTTGTCACGTTATTTATTTCACAGTTATTGTTTTCCTTTAGTTACTTCCATAGTGATATTAGACCTCTTCATGCTTATGTTCTTGACGTTTATTTGTTCGTTTGTAACGGTACCCCAATCAAATATGGCGACCATAGTCAGTCCTCTTTTTCGTTTTACTACACTCTAACATCCTCATCCGCATTAGCTCTTCCGTTCCAATATTTAAATGGCGCCAAGTCCGTACCAGCTCATCCCGCTTCAGTAACAGGACGCCTGTAGACACCACGGTTCACGCCACGCGATTCGAATTCAATCAGTAAGTACATTGACTCTCTGCAGTCTCACGTCTGCACTGCTACAACTCTTTACCGTGTCCTTAGGACCCTTCGTCCTTTTTTACACGATGTTTCTTTATTCACAGTACCTGCCTCTGTGTTTGCCTACACCAACTACTTGGTAAGTAGGCATCTATTTCGATTACCCAGCCATTATAGTCGCACTTGGCGCGTTTTCATGTGTCACTTATTTCTGGTTTCTCGTCTTTTATATAGCAGTGTCGTTGTCCGGTTATCTTGTTCATCTCCCTTTTTTTCGAGGCTTTTACAAGCATAATACATGAGGTGAGGCTCCCCAGCCTTCTCGTTCATTCCCTTCTCTCACCTGATATTTTTAAACCAGTTTGAACGTGGTTGACCTACACCAAGATGGTATACTCACACCCCCGGGTGATATTATCTTTACTTTTGCACCTCAATTTATATTGCCTATACACAGCGTGATTGGCTCTGCTAGGGTTCTTTTTTCACGACTTATCTGGGATAAAATTCACAGTTGCCTACTATATAAAAAGTGTTGTTTCACCACTGAGTATCGCAGAATGTAATTTTAGGGTTTACTACTCTTGATGTTTGTGATGTATTTTCTTTTACAGATTGCCCCTGATGAAGGGACATCTTAGTCCCGAAATGCATTGGGCTCATCAACATGTCATCATGTGATTATATAATTGTATTATGTACTAGATCTTTGTTTTGTTAGAAAATCATCAGACCAATGAGTGTCTATAAATGTCATTTCTCAATGTATTGACAAAACGTTGTATTGACTGATCGCATATATGAATCAATATATGTCTCTTTGATACTACACATTGCATTTGAGCATTATTTTCTATCAAGGTGATTAACAATTTAGGGTCTTAGTTACCCTCATCACTGTGCTCAGTGTCAACCATTAGTTGGTTGTCCATGTCCTTTATTACTTTATATGCCCGCTAGACAGCGAGCATAACACTGTAGCACCTATATCAATTATCAGCATGAAATCGATAAGTAAGCTAAAGGAGTGCCCCGCTCCCCATTTCTTCTTGCTTATAGATAGGGCCACTATAATTATGCGGCAGGGACTGACTACTTTTTGTGGTACGATTGATTTATGTGGCAAGAAAAGGCAAATTATGCCGCATAATACAGCACACTGAGCACCGAGCTTGCGGTGCCTTCCCCCTTTTTTCTTCCGTTTTTTGCAATCCACGGTCCAGGCGGATTGTTTTCCCCTTTTCATTGGGGGACACAAAAGTGAGACAGGTGCCATTTCAAAATGGGTGCAGTAATGGGAACGTTTTCCTCCTTACAAACGAAACAAAAAAGACCCTCAAAAGGTAAGAGTCTCTCTTTCTTCCAGAGCGTGTGTGCTTAGAAAACTGAGTCCCTGAAAACCGAGTGGCAATGTGTTGATAGCAGCAAGCTTTTTGATGCTTCCAAGGAGGCGTAATTCTCTTTTTTACACATAGAGATCATTGATTTCTCTTACGTCTTTAGTAGAAAGGAGTAAGATTGGTGGGGTTGATAATAATGAGCATGGCATCAGATATCGTGGCAGGTGTGTGTAGATGTTGCGTTGTCCAGTGTAAACATGTGTACGCATCACCCCATAACTCCAGGCGAGCAGCGCAGCCAGAGAAGACCGGTGTTGACACCAAGCTCGTGTAGTGCATGCAAATTCGCTGCACAGCACAAGTGCCCCAGACCAGTGCATGGCGACACAACAGCCAGTCAGTTGTGCTGCTGTCGTGGTGTTCCCGGGCTTGTTTGTTTTAGTTTTCTGTGCTTCCACATTGTGCTGCTTGCTCGTCTTGCGTGGCTAGGTAGCAGAGGCTTTCTTGTATGTCAGCATACAAAATGAGTTACCCAGGGGCATATCAGCAAGGGCCGGCGCTAATTATCGCTAAGCGCACTTAGCGCTAGGATAATTATAGCCAGCTATCGTGGAATTTTATCGCTGAGATAGCGTGCTATCAGCAACGCCTATCTCAAAAGCGATAAAATTCCTCACGCTAACAGCCAAAAGTGAGATTATCGCTGGAAATCCAGCGATGATCTCACACATTTTGGCGTTAGCTTGCTGATAAGGCAGGGCATACTTAGCCATTATATCCACCGGTATACAACGTTTACAACGCAACTTTTACACCGCACTACCATTACAACGAAACTGTAACAACGCAAAATCTGTTACAACGCATGCCATTACAACGCATGCCATTACAACGAAATGCACTAGATGGCGTGCTAACATTAGAAATAGTGTAGTTTTACTATCCAAACACCTTCCCTACTGCAACGTGGACTGGAGTTAGAATAGTAAATTATACATTTCTAATGTCAGCACTCCATCTAGTGTACGTCGTTGTAAAAGCATGCGTTGTAAAGGCTTGCGTTGTAACAGATCTTGCGGTGTAAAAAATGCGTTGTAACGGCATGCGGTGTAAAAGCATGCGTTGTAACGTCATACATCCTATCCACCTTACATTGGATATAATGGCTAAGTCAGGGTGAAAGCAGGCGTAAGGAAAGTAGCGTTAACTGTGGTTAGCGCTACTTTTCTTATTGCTATGCCTGTTAGCGATTCCCTTGATAATTGGAGAAATGTTGGTTAGCGATATTTCTCCAGTTATTTTGGGACAGAACGCCCACTTTACATCTCATTAGAGATGCAAAGGTGGGCGTTATGGGAAAGGGAGCTAAAGCAAGGAATCACGTGTTAGCGTGACCTTGCTGATTAAGCGATAAAATTATCGCCGCTTTTCGTCTGAAAACGGACGCTAAAGCAGCGATAATTTTTCATCGCCAGCTTGCTGATATGCCCCCAAGTTGTTAGCAAAAGAATGTTACGAGACTGAGATTTGGAGATATTCTCATGGTAAGGAAATTTTGATAATAGAAAATGCATTTCTAGCATCGGCAAAAAACGTTGGCAAAGTCCATACCTCAAAAAGATGAGACCTATTGGGTTTGCGATTGCTTATTTTATTTCCGTGGCAAATTGGTCACTTGTGAATGTAACCTCTACACACCACAAATGAAACTTGAAAAAGATCATAATAACTATGTGGTACGAGAATAAACAAAATCCCGGCCCTCTAGATTACATCAATGCATTAATGCTTTTAAAAAAAAAACTGCAGCACTAGTACTGATTCGTCAGTGTGCCATTTATTGGAAAACATGGCCCCGCCCCAAACTCCGCCCCAATCCACTACTTTTTTTTGTGAGTACCTGCACTTATTTTTTCCATTTAAAGCACTGAGAATAATCTGAATGATATGCGCTTTGCTCAGCCTGTTAATAATCCGCAAATCCGTTTCACTAGGTTTACTGAAATGTTCATAACATATTACACAAAAGCACTGCTTTAAATTCTTATCCTTCAAATACATGTGCCTTTGTGATTACAATTCGTTTTTTTTCTGTTGAATTATTTTTCGGTTTCCCACTGGTATTTATTAGAGAAAATAATACAGTACATTGTAAAGAGACAGAACATGAATTCTTGATATTTGAAATTCCAGTCGCTTGCAGCTGATATAGAATTGCAGAAACTGATCGATATAAAAATATATTTTCTTTCTGGATGTTTTATTGAATTGCCTAGTTAAGTTACTGTTCTTCACGCTTCTGCTCCAGTATGTTAAGCAATGCTCCGTCTGCCGTGCACCTCCCGATCTGAGGGTGTGTGCGAAACCTTTGGATTACATGCTGCATGGCTAAACACTTCTAAGATCTCAAAGGCAAACATATAGGTAAGACATTAGCATTTACAACACCAATAGCTCTAATTCTTTCAAATGCGAGACCTATTGCATTGCAAATGCTTGTTATTTAAGTTGCCACAGGTTGATGCTTTCTAAAACCAAATATGAACCAGCAGTATTTTTGGTTCCTTGAAGTCTCTTGATCTGATCTCCATATCCAAGGCATGAGCTAAGTAGGGGACCTGAAACTAGGTGGTGTGACTTTTGATGATTTGAAAGGTAGTGTTTTTAATAGTTTCAGCTGTAAGAATGGGGCTTTAACTAGATCTCCAATGTGTGAGATTGGGCTGTGGTCTGCCTTCTAATACATTTCCAGGTTTCTAACTTTTGATTTGATGGGGGCAATTTGCCCAAAAAATGTGTGGTGTGGCTTAGAGAATCCACTTGCCTGAGCCGATGGTAAGTGCCTAAGATGAGGATTTTGGTTTTGAGATCCTTGAGTAGAAGGCTATTTTTTCCGATACAGGTTTTGATGGCTTGAAGGCTGTTGTAGTGAAGGCGAAGGTCACAAAGGGTATCCGTTAGCCGTTGAATACTAGAGATGAAAGTCGGAAGACTTGTGCAGTCTCCATTTGTCAACACCATTCTTTACTAGTAGACCTTCTCAGGCTTTAGTAAAACACACAGAACAAACACCACATGGGCAGCAGCAGGGCAAGCTCCCCTCACAGACAGCATGGGTGCGTTATCAGTGGTGCAATACACACACACACGTACATACCCACTCTCTCACTCTCTTATGGCGAACCTCAGTACAAGCTTCCCACTCAACAATATAACTTCCAAATTATCTCTATATTTCCTGTTCCTTGTACACATATTATTGCTAGCTCTCGGTTAGCTCATTATTGCCATTTGTCAGTCTTTAGTTAGTCAATCACTGTTGTTTCCTAGAAACCTCATCAACGGTAATTTCCTTTGAGGACATTATAGCTATTTCTCAGTAGCTAGACACTTGTCAGTTGGCTCAATTGCACCAATTCTCTGCCAACACACATTCCCAATCACCAGTAAGCATATCACCGCAAGTTCCCAGTTAGCTTATCATTCCCAGTTCCAAGTTAGGCATCATTGATCTTTTCAGTGAGCCCATCATTGCCACTTCCCAGATTGTACATTGTCCTATGCGCCTTGCTTTGTCTAGTAGCTTTTATTTTCTGGTAACTGACCAGGAGGCAAATGGTTTGCCTTGGGTGGAGAGGGGGAGGCAGTGACAGTGAGTCCGCTAAATAAGGCATCCACCCCACGAAGAGGAGATGCCAGTCGCCCTGGCCAGAGGGAGCGGCACAGCCTTCTGTCCATTCTAGGTGCCTCTGTTAGAACCAGGCACTCAGCAATGGCTTTTTCCCAGACCAATTGCCAGTCAATAGCAGTTCAGTCTTGAAAGACTGGGAGGATAGGTCTGTTCCCTTGAGCTGCTGGTAAATAGTTCATGTGGCCCGCACAAGTGGAGTGGCAAGGCTAGGTCTTTGCAACACTTGCCAGCAGCTCACTGAATATGTGGCCTAGTCCCTGTAAGGAATGTAGGGGCATATCAGCAACACCCGGCGATAATTATCGCTCAGCGCTCTTAGCGTGAGGATAATTATCGCCGGGTAACGTGGATTTTTATCGCTGAGATAGCGTGCTATTAGCAACGCTTATCTCCTCAGCGATAAAAATCCTCACGCTAACTGCCTAACGTGAGATTATCGCTGGAAACCCAGCGATAAACTCACACAATGTGGCGTTAGCTTGCTGATAGGGACTCACAAACTTAGCCATGATATCCACCTTCCATAGGATATCATGGCTAAGTCAGTCCTGAAGCAGGCGTAAGGAAAGTAGCGATAACAGGGGTTATCGCTACTTTTCCTGACGCTAGCCTTCATAGCGTGGGGCTTGATGATAGGAGAAATGTCGCTTAGCGACATTTCTCCTGTCATGTTAGGTCAGGAACGCCCACTTTGCATCTCATTAGAGATACAAAGCTGGACGTTAGGAATCCTGATGCTAAAGCAAGGTTTCACGCGTTAGCGTGGCCTTGCTAATTAGGCGATAAAATTATCGCCGCTTTTCGGCAAAACGACCGCAAAAGCGGCGATAATTTTTTATCGCCAGCTTGTAAATATGCCCCGTAGTGTGTGCTCACTTAAAAACCAGGAGAGAGAACCATGACTAAACAGATTTCCTGACAAAATGGCAGGATCACATCTTGTAATTCTAGAGTCTAAAAATGAGATGGGGGATATTGGAGAGCATGCACGGGGGAAAGGAAGGCAGTTACAGTGGTAGGAATAGGAAGAGTAAAGTCTAAAGGAGTTTATGCAGACCCCGTTGTGTATGCACTACCTGCTAGCTCATGCATGGGAAAATGAGGAAAGTTTCACCATTATCCTACACCAATTTACCTTAACCCCTATCCTTGAGTAAATCCATCCATCTTCCTTTAGAACCTTGCCCCAGTCTTGCCTTTAGTAAATGACAGAGGGTGAACATTTATTTGCATAAGAGGTATGGTGCACTATGCTCACACCAATAAATGTATTTGTTTTCACTATCCACAAAGCAAACATGAACATCTAAGCACTGCACCACATCAATTTAGCTTTATGAAGAACTTTCATACAGATCTATTTCACATCACAGTCTAAAGTGAGATTTTGTTTCTTTTACTAATTAAATGAATGACAATTAGATGTTCATGGAATTACACCTTTGTACACAAACATAATTGGTTGTTTATTATTTTTTAAGTTATCCTAAATTAAAGATTGCCCCTGCCTCTTGTATTTGTTTTTTCCCTTTTGGTTGGAGCTGTTGCTGATGTAATGTTTGTTGCTATTGTGGCATTTCTTTGTCATTGTCCGTGTGGTGATTACAATTGTGGTCAACATAGTTGTTTCTGCCATTGTGACAGCTTTGGTCACTGCTGCGGCCACTCCTCTGGTCCTTATTGGCATTTTAGGAGCTGTGGTTCCTGCTGTTGCGACAACTGTTGCTGCTGTTTTCCTTATGTGGTGGTAGATGCTGTCTCATTACTGCTGTGGTTCCTGCTGTTCTTGCAAATATTATTGCAGCTCTTGTTGCTACTGTTAGTGGGGATATGGTCTCAGTTGTTGCTAATTCCATCACCCCTGCTGTTATAGAGCTATTGTTGCTGCTATTATTGCAGATGTTGTTGTTGTTGTCCATTCTGTCATGACAAATATTGCTCCTATTGTTAATCTCCTTGCTGTAGTTACCAATGTGGCTACTTCTTTTGTCCCTAACACACCAGCAGCTGATGTTGCTGCTGTTTATTCCTGCCATGGGGTCAGGTATTTTAAGGAACATTATGAGAGTGCAGTATGTACAGTTTGATTTCCTGGGTCCAGATCCTCATGTAAGATCAAAATAGGTCAGGCATCCTCACTTCAGGGCGGTTCTTCTGGGGAGCTGAGGGTAGATGTGCCATAAAAGACTCTCACAGGCACTGGGTATTTGCTTGGCACCATTCCACATCTATTTTGGCTTTCTCTGTTGCCAAAACAGTTTATCACCTAGTCTTGCCTCCCGCACTTTAACATTTTGCCTCTTCTTGATATCCATATCCTATCCACCTATGTCATTGTTCTTCCCCTTAGTTCCCTCTGCTTTCTCCTGCTCCTAAATTCTCTAGTTTTAAAGAACAAAGGTCCTTAGATTAAGGTAGGTAAAAAACATTTCGACATAGACTTCAATGAGAACTATGGGTAGTCTTCCAATGTCCAGCTGGACAGAGGATGATATCGTCGATGTATCTACGCCAAAAAACAATGCCTGGAAAAAAGGGGTTTGTTGGAGTCAGAATGACATTGGGTTCCAGGTGATCCATGAAGAGCACCGCTAGGTTAGGAGCAAAAATAGCCCCCATAGAAGTGCCCTTGATTTGTTGATAGAAGGTATTATTGAACAAAAAGAAATTGCGAGTAAGGCATAGTTCTAGGAGTTGTAGAATGAAAGTGCTAGGAACGGCATGTGGGCGTGGGCGTGAGTCCAGTGTCTTTTGTATCACTAGAAGGGCAGTCGTCTGTGGTATGTTGGTATACAGAGACTCCACGTCCATAGTACATAGAGTCTCTGACATAGGATTGTAAGGGTGGTGTTCAATCATATTTATCATTGCCATAGAGTCTCTCACATAACATTGGGTGGTGGGAATGAAATCTTTGATAAAGAAATCCACATATGAGCCAAGCGGTTCCAAAATTGACAATTGGACGGCCAGGCGGGTTGGTTGTACTTTTATGGATTTTTGGGAGCGTGTATAATACAGGAGTACGAGGTGTTTTTACGTTCAGGAAATTAAATTCCTTTTTTGAGAGGAAGCCAGCATGGAGTCCCTCTGTGGTAGTCTTGAAGATCAATCCCTGTATCTCTTTTGTGGGGTTTGAAGCCAGCCTCATGTTGGCCGGAAAGGCATGCGGATTTGGAAGTTGGGGGCCCGTTGCGTGCCCCCAGGATGTTGGGGGGGTTGGGGGAGGCACATGGGGGGTACCTATGGTACTCCCTGCATGTGCATGCACAACATGTCAGGCACCGTGCGGTGCCTGCCACATTGTGCATGCCTATGCACAACATGCATTTTTGGCATTGCGGCGGGTGATGCTGAAAGCACCGCCCGCCGCAATGTAAAAAATGCAGGATGCGCCCGCCAGTGTGGCGGGCGCATCCTAATCACCCCCACGGGACAGCCGCACGTATAGCGGGCGGTCCCTTTTTACGTCAGGATGGCGGGCGGACAAAGTCCGCCCACCGTCCTAATGATGCCCTAAGTGTTTATCTAACAATAATTGTGGTAAAATGTTCATACCTGTATTGACGCTTAAAAAATATATATATTTGGTGGTGGTGGTGGTGGTTGTGGGTGTTGTGCTTGTGGTGCCTGTGGATGAACATTCAATGGTGTGTGTGTGTTGCAGTTGTGCTATGCTATTTGTTAAAACAAGGGCATTGCACATAACCTACATATACATATTTACCCATTCACAACATATATGTGTAGTGAGGCAATAATGACTAGTACTTACCTCTCTCCACACCACCAGGGACTCACTCTGTCAGGAATCCACTGCCAGGACACTGCCAGCAAAAAGGGGGGACATCTAAATCAGCTCTGCGACAACCCACTGGCCTGATGGTGACAGAGTATTGGTAGCCAGCACAGAAGACCTCTGATGAGGCAGTTACACAGTCTGTTGATGCCACATCTAAATACGGCGGGCGGGATTCCATCAGATTGTGAATTACTGGGTACTGCTGCCACAGCGGAACAACGATAGTCCCGCCAAGATCTGAATCAGACCTTATCTATAGGCTGTTTGGTATGTGTCCTGCCATATACACTGATCTGTAAGTCACGTGTTTGTGCTGACCAGCCTTTTTTTCAATCAGTTACAGAATAAAAACTCTGCAAAAAAGCAAATGCAATTTTTATTCTCTTGAATTCTCTGCAGTATAAAAAAGTAATATTATCAAATGTCGATACATGATTGTATCCAAATGCTGTTGCGTGTGTGCCAAACTAACAGAAAGGGGAAATAGAAAACAAAAAGAGGGAAAATGTTTTAGTGATATACCTAAGCAATGCAACACAGATAAAATTATCTTAAACAATTTCTCCCTGTGATTGTCTTTTTTACAATGTGACATTGTTCTGAGTACTTGAGTGAGAAATCAAACATTCACATCTCCTTGGGGTTTTCCCAGTGTTTATGGGTTTTAACAGTAAACAGGAAAGCATAGAACTTGTTGGTTCCTAGTCCATTTGCAGATTCATAGAAAGAGAGATTATGGAGGCAGTGGTGGCTCACAATCAGGTGAAGTTGCAGTTATGGGCAGTCCTCTCTTCCTCAAGCTGGCAGGTTTGAGTGCTATAGATGGGTGGTTAAGTCACTATGGAGTTCTCAGCAGATGGGTGGGCAAGCAGAGAGACTTTGCAATCACATGGTGCATGGACTTGTGTAGACTCTGTTTACTCCTCAAACTGAAGCCTGTAATCATCACAACACTGATAATTTTCAGGAATCATTATATAGACTTGGCATTCCTGGTGGGGACAGACGAGTGACCCATACCAACAAGTACCAACAGGGGAGTCCAGGTCCAGGACCCTGGGTAATATTGCTAGCAAACTTAAAACAGACTTTACTCCCAGCTCACTTCCCCATCTCTTTTGTGATGAACTTCAACCATGAGCAGTTTGCTTCTATTTTCCTCTTCCACTTAGTTCTGCCTGAATCTATGAGTGTTTAACTTGGCCTGTCAAAGATTTGGAACTGTGTAATTTTCTTCACTTCCAGTGTCAAGAACCTTCTACCTGACTACTGGTCAAAGACATCAGATCTGTTGGCTTGGGGCATATATCTCGTCTATCTCCATTGCTGGAGAAACACTGGCAAGCTTTTCCTATTTTTGTAGTGATATAGATTTAGGGAGAGGGTGAAGATTTGTTTGCTGTACAATGGTAGTTGGGGATACCCTTGTTTTCCTGCTGCTGTGAAGGATAACCCCCCAAAGTGTTGTCTCCCTCCTTGGCCATCACAGCTGTAGTCGTCAGCTATGCCTTCCTCTCACTGTGGTCAATGAAAATTAGATTATTCATTAAGGATGAACACCAGCTAAGGGGTATTTCTGGTGCTGTTGCCCCCTCGCTGCTCTTTCCAGTCTCAGGGCTTACACTAGGCACCGGGATCCTTCTGCACTTGTTGGGCGGAAAAAGAGTTGGCTCAGCTATCTTATGACCCCATCAGAGTCCTAGACCTTTTTAATGTAATCTCTAGATTCCAGCTGGCTTCTAACAGGATACTGTGGGGTTTGCCTTGTATCTACTCCATAGCTTTGACTTAGCCAAACTCTGTGTTCGGTCCATGATTATTCCCTTCCTGGAGTCCTCCCCTTATTCTTAAGGCCATTCATTTAACTCATTTCTGGCTCCTCAAATAACTTTCCTTCAGTCTACTGACCTGTAATGCTGTCGTCCTAATTGCAATTATATCAGGAAGATGGTTAGAAGATAATCAGGCTGTCCTTGTAAAGAACCCTTCCTACATCCAGTCTGATTGTACCACCTATAGGGGATTTTCTTCTTAGGATCCTATCAGATTTCATTCTTTGCCCATAGGTGGGTCTTCTATCTTTGAGCCATGAACTGTTCTGCACTTTGATGGTGTTAACACAGTTATTGTTATTGGGATGTTTATAGCACACATTAGACCCAAGTCATGCTATTCTAGCTCTAGGAGATTACTGGAGTAGCCTAAATGCAGAAGAGAATCAGGAAATTAGAACAGTCAAGGTTTGAGTTTCTTTTTGAACTCTTGGAAAGAGCTGTGGATCATAGTGGAAGAAGAAGTTGGTACTTAGCTGCCAAGTAGGAAAAAGGAGCACCCCTGTTTGGTTATAGCAGATGAGAGGCCAGTAGGCCAATTGGAGCGAGGAGGAGCAAAGGAGCCTTGTGTGAAGGAGAAAAGCGACTCTGATTACATAGCTGGGGGCTATATTGTTGATGGCCTTGAAGATATGAAAGAGAAGCTCGAAAAGAGCACATTTGTGCACTGGGAGCCAGTGAAGGTCTAGGAACTTAAGGATAATCAACAAGCACGCAGAGAGGTTCAATACAATATTAGCAGCAGCATTTTGTACCATTGGCAGTTTTTTAACCAAATAGTCTAGTATACTTACATAGAGTACATTACTATAGTCCGATCGACTTGTGACAAGGACTTGTGTAACAGTCTTACACGTGTAAATGGGCAGCCAATGGAGGTTTTTACAAAGTACTAGTATCCAGTACTCCAGGCTACCATTCTCTGTACCAGTGTGCAATGCTATTTCCAAACAAAACCACCACGGTCTTATCACTGTTCAGTTTTAAGCAGTTTTCATACATCTAGCTGTGACCTTTAGCTTAGAAGTATTAAAGTTAGATTGTGCAATGTGAATGTTGTCTGACATAGAGAAGATAAGTTGCATATCATCTGCATAACACAAAACCTCAAAGCTGCGTCATCTAATGACTGCTGTTGGGGCTTAGCTAGGTAAACATTAAAAGTGTAGGGCTCACAGGAGATCCCTGGGGGACTGCACAGGTGACTTTCACAAACAGTGGTATTGAAATGGGGCCAATCATATTATTGGATGTGCTCGTCCTGGAAGAACAGTGAGAGAGAGGCCAACTCTATAGGCATTTGAGCAGCACAGCATGAGATACTGTGTCAAAGTCTGCTGACAGATCTAGTATGATGAGTACTGTAGAAGCTCCCTCCCTGGTCCAGATTACGGGGTATATCATCCTTGGCAGCAATAAGGGCAGTCTCTGTGCTGAAGGTTGTGTGCAAGCCAGACTGTGACTGGCAAAGGAGCTGATTAGTTTGAAGCTAGCTAGATATTTCTGTATTAATTAGTTTTTCTAGGACCTTGGGAAGAAATGGCAGCAAGTAGATAGGCGTAAAGTTAGACAAAATAGTGTGGTCTGTTGTAGGCTTCTTACAGATAGGTAGGACTTTAGCATGCTTCATACTGGGAGGATAGATGGCAGTAGGGAGTGACCATTTGAAGAGAGTGGTAAGAGTTGGGCCTATAACCAAATGACATAAAGATGTAATGAGAGTAGGGGTCTTTGGGTGAGCCCTATTTGAAGTCGAGCATAGTATTATTGACAGTTGCTAAACTGACTGGGGTGAAGTTGCCCATAAAAGCTCTAGAAGTGGAGACAGAAGACAGATGCAAGGTTCATGAAGGGGGGAGCATTAAAGGTTGGTTATGGGTTGAAGCTAATTTATATGCTATTGGTAGTGTTTGAAAAGAAGTCAACAAGAGAGATGAAAAGATTAACTGAGTGCTGAATGGTATGCAGACTGATAGCCAGTTAGTAGAATTCTTTGACAATGACATAGATCTCTTTGGAAGAGTTAGAACGTGAATGGATTCCATCTGCGAGGCACTACCCTGTTCGGGTCCACTGATTCTTTTTATGCCAAATTTGGTCAGCAAAGTAGAGTAGGAGCTGCTACAGCCACGTTGAGCAGCAGGGTTCATTCTAACATCTCCAGCACCAACTCCGGGGTACATGCTCCTCTACCATCATCAGTTTATGGGAGTCAGGGCAGCAACTTAGGTAAAGAATAGGTGACTTTTCAAGTGGGACCTTTATAAGATGACCACTTAGGCATATGATGCAGCGGAAGTGGGTGAAAATTGTATACATCCGCAATAATATCACTAATTTTATACCAACAAGACTCTGTTATGATTAGCAGTTCGGGCCCATAAGAACTCAATAACCACTTACAACAACAGGTCCTCCGATGGATCTTTTTGTAGATCTAGTAGGGACTTGGCAATGGAAAGACGGTTAATATTCCCCTCATGAGGACCTTAATGGAGGAAATACCTAACTGTAACAACAACTGTCATATTATGTACAAATCCAAAAAATCCTCATATTAATGACAAAAAACTCTGAATTACTTATCAAGTCACTTTTATCCAAGTTTTTAAGAATATGAATGGTCAATACATGAACAAATTAGCAAATATCATTAGTCTCTTCATAAACAAATGTTACAGATAAATCACTAATATAAGAAACAATTTATGAAATTCAGCACAATATCAATAACAAGCATTTGAGTGGAGAGAGAGAGACAACAGAGAAAATATTTCATTGTTAAATATCAATATGCAATTCGATTTCATACAAACCTAGAGAATCACTGCACAACGTGCAATGAGAAATAACCTCTTGGCCAAAAAGGTATAGCTAAAGCAACATCATCAGCCGATGAAGTGCAAAGATCTCAGGTCAGTCTCATACATGTTTAGCAAAGTCAGCGGCCAGCCAGAGTAGCATAGAGAGAGAAACAGCAGCAAAGCTCTCTTCTCACAGAGATAGCTACACCAATAATTCTCTTTTTACACAAATATTTATACCCTAAATATTAATGTCCAATCTCCTAAAAGTATCATTCATAGCTTGTTCTCATTTTCATTGGTTTTCAAAATAAGGTGACCATCTGCCCATACAAGCTTGACAAAGTTAATTGAAGAAAGTCATTGTTAGTTCCAATAAAACCAGAAAAACATCTTGCAACATTTATCCACATCCTCGCACACATTTTGCCGGTTGGTAACTTTCGTCCACCGATTTTATTCACAGTAAATAATCAAGAGGAAATTCCTTAAGATTAACTTGTGCACAGCTAAACAAACTATTACAGCAATTTTAAAATGTGAAGGACAAAACACATTTTCTTCTGAGGCCTACATTTAAAAAACAGAAAATGTATCATTCAAGCAAGGTTTTGAGGCCTTCATAGGATTTTGTAATGCATTTCTCTCTAGGAAAATAAAAGACATTTATGTTAGCACGATAATTTCATAAAAGATCATCATCATGACAACTGACTCACCATTTGTCTAATATATCCACAAATATTATTCTAATTAGTCCCATTTTTAAATAATATGTCTCTTTTACATTACATGAAAAGAAAATATGCATCTATGCTTAACATTTTCACAAGCATTTTCTATTATTATTTTTCATTTCTTTCTCTCGTAAATGTCTTAGTTCACATAAAGAAAGTTTATTTTTCATGCTCTCCACACGTTTAATGCTACTTTCATTTTTCTACACGTATTGTGCTGCATTTTGCACTTTTTCACTAAGACCTCCAATGGGTGCTTTGTTTTGCACTTATATACTAGAAATTTGTCACCTATTTAATAAATGTTCCACTCTATTAGTCATTGTTTTATTAGTAAGACATATATTAGTATATTCAATCAAGCAGGCTTTTATTTCGCAAAATCATGCTTCATCACATACATTGATGTGTGCATCTTACAATAGAAGCTAGATGTGTGTCCCTTTCATATTTGCTTTGGTCCGTTTTGTTGGTGCAGCAATGATGTAATGACATGCTTGTACTTGCTTTCTCTTTGTGTGAATAAATGTAGAAGAACATACTAGAGTTAGCTTCGTGTGTCTCTTTTGTTTGATGAAAAGCTAGTGTACTGCTCTGTTTATCATACTTTTAGTTATTCGGGACTTCAAAAGGCACTGCTTTGTAGTAACACAGAATGAGCTTTGAAGGCTGGATGGCAATTTAGAGTTTCTTGGAGAGAGGATGGGAGTTCAAAAACATGTAGCCACACAATGAGGTGTGTACTTCAAAGGACTGGATCAGCTTTTATGGGTAAAGACTGTGAGGCGGAAGACCAAGATTCAATGTTACAGATTACCAGTAAGTGGTCAGGCCATTCCCACATTGATGAATATGACCAACAAACACACATTGATGCTGATACTGGGTTGCAAAAATATTGCCAGATATAACAGTGAAGAAAATAGAAAGAAGAAAACTATATGAACTATAAATCCCCTATTCCTGACAGCTATA
Organism: Triturus cristatus; assembly: GCF_964204655.1. NCBI lineage: Eukaryota > Metazoa > Chordata > Amphibia > Caudata > Salamandridae > Triturus > Triturus cristatus. The sequence goes on along the minus strand of NC_140594.1, from coordinate 221,573,749 downwards.
TCACATTATGTTAAAATGTAAATAACATAAAGCGGTGTACATTATGTCAATGGTTATTAATAGCATGACTCTGTTCCCATTCTAGGGGCAGAAGTCATTAGTTAGTCTTGCCTCTCCTGCACATCACAAATAGCCATACCCTACTGCTTTACATTGCAAAGAGATCTTAAACTTCAAAGGATTTCCAAAGATTGCCATACGCCTAAATTTAGTTGTAACCATAAAGATACACGGGCTAAATAGTCGAAAGTTGTCATTCAGCTCTTTAATCTATATGTCTTCAAGACAAATTCGTTTCTCCTGGCAGCAATTTCTTTGTGAAAACAGTCACAATAAAGACCATTTTAAATGAATGGAGTTAACAATTTCTAAAATGTTGTTGATGTTCGTGTGAGTGCAATCATCCTATATCCCTGAAGACAATTAAATCTGCCACCATGCAGTACCCGGAAATAATAGAAGCTGGCAAGGACACCCGCAGGAGCAAATGGAAACAATGGTCAACATGTTTTTGCAAAGCCATTATGTGTGGTGTTGGAAGTCAGCCTTTTGGCTTTGTCAACGTTTGTGTTTTTTTGTCATGGTTTTTTTACAAAAACGTATTGTTAGGGAAGCTGTTGGGCTCTCGTCAATCTTAAAAAACATTGGCTGAAAGCAAAAATATTTTACGGCACAGAAGAAGGCCACTTATTTTGTGGACGTGATCCTTGTGAATGAGCAGAATTCCATCACTCACAGTTGAGCTAGCCAATGGCTGAAGTGGGTTTAGCCACTGCACATGCCGTATGAAGTAGTGGGAGGACAGGAGATGTGAATGACACTATAACAAATCTGTCTTCCTGTTCCAGTGTATTCCTGCCAAGTGCCACGCATCAGGCGTTAGACTAACGCATTTCAGTGTGGTGATCCGCATCACCGCACTGAAATGGAAAGTCACGCATTTTAGGTATTATGCTTGGCTCGGCTGTTAAGCCGTAGCGCTTCTATGCTGACTGAAACTAGCTGGAATAACGTCCCTGCAGGCAATAAAGTATTGCTTCCCCATCTCATTTTTTGCTAATGGCAGCGACCTTATTGCGCATGGCTGCATTTCTATTGCACCCCCCACCCCCCTAGAGGCTGGCACATGCAAATGTCCCCTCCCCCTGGACTCCTGCAACAGGCTGTGATGTTTCGCCTACTTCTGACTGGCAGATCTAAGTGCGCGGGATTTCAGATCCGAAACGTGCACGCACTGCGAAGCAACAAGTTAAATATTGCTTTGGTGTATTAAATCGTTTAAACCCTGAGACGCAACGGTGTGCTCTGGTTAGTTACCGGCAAAAGCAGTGAGGGACTGGGCATGCCATTGCGCAGGCCAGAGAGGGCTACACTGAGAGGAGCCTCAGGGAGCCTGGTGAACAATGGCCGGAGTGGAGAGAGCCGATAGAAGCGGCATCCACCATCAAAGGCAGTGTCCACACCCGTAGGATGACCCTGAGACGGCCGGAGGGCTGCACTATTCCCTCACTACCCTAGGCCCCACTTAAACTGAAGCTGCTAGCGGGTGCTGCCCGGGAACACTCACCACAATGTCCTGCAACGCATTCTGGGGCTGGGGTCCGTCCCCCTAACACTAACAGCACCAGAGCCTGGTTGCTCCCTCCCCCCCCTCCCCACCTGCTTGCAGTGCCCCTGGGCCTGCAACCACAAAGACACAATCATGGCCTCGGGAAATATATAGGCCTGTAGGGCTTGGGAGGAATCACAACATGCTACATGAAAATGCACCAAACAATAGGCACAGCCACCTGATGAGTACGATGGAGCTACATTGGGCCTGGGAGCACTGAAGCTGACGAGGTGCTCACTGACTGAGGCCAGCAGCACTGATAACCACTAGAGGAGTGGGTGGGAGCCAGTAGGAGCACTGCTGCTGTACAATAACGGCCAAGCGGTTTGAGATGTTAGAGTTTCTGGCTGCTCAAATAGGTGTATTTTCTAATTTTTATTTGTCTCCCTGATCTTCATTGCTTGATTTTTGCTCACGAGACGGTGTCACTCATAGTTGTTGAATGTCACTCATAATTTCAATGAATTTATGAAAATGTCACACATAGCAATCTGAAACCTTGGCAGCTATGCCAGTGTGCGGGCCTCAACGTTGTAGTGCCTGTGCCTCCCTGTTCCCAAGGGCCAGGCATTCCTACCTCAATATTTGCGTCCCCCAGTTCATGTCTCACTGCCCCAGTGTTCGTATATCCTTGTACCAAGGTCCATGTACCCATATCTTAGTGTCTGTATCTTCCAGATCATGTCTCGATGATCCAGTATACTTGGATCCAGACCTGTTTCTATATCATAGTGCCTGTTTCTCTCTGTTCGGGTGTCTAAGGGGCATATTATCAAGACAGGCGATAAAATTATCGCCGCTTTAGCGGCAGAAAACTGCTGCTAAAACGGCGATAATGGGCTTGATAATATGCTCTATGGAATTCCAATTGAAGCCCATGTTAGATGTGAAGGACATCTAACATGGGCTTCAATTGGAATTCCATAGAGCATATTATCAAGCCCATTATCGCCGTTTTAGCAGCAGTTTTCTGCCGCTAAAGCGGACATAATTTTATCGTCTGTCTTGATAATATGCCCCCTAGTCTCTCTGTCTCAGTGAGTGCATCCTGCTCTCCCAGGATCCATGGATCCCCCTCCCAGTTTCTGGTTCTCCGTGTTCTAGAGTTTCTTGATGTGGCAGCATCCACGTCAGTGTTTCTCTATCTATTGTCTTTATCAGTGTCTCCCTAAGCCCAGTTTTTTATTTCCTTGCCCCATTGTTCTATTGTCTTTATCAGTGTCTCCCTAAGCCCAGTTTTTTATTTCCTTGCCCCATTGTTTGTGTCTACCTATTCCAGTAGCCTGTGTCACTGTCCCGATGACCATGTGTTCTATCACCAATATTCTTGTCTCCTTGCCCTAATATCTGTCCTCTAGCCCAGTGTACTTGTTTGTGCCTCTGCGTTCCAGCGTCCATTGCATTAATGTTCTCTCCATGTGCTCACATCTGTTTTGAACAGAGCTATTCAACATGGCCGACGTTCTATCCCATTTCTCCGTTTGATGAGATGTAGAAAGTTACATTGTAGCAAGGGGACACTACATCATTGGCTAATTTGCTCTTGGAACTTTTAACAATTTACCTTATTTGTGAGTCTTTGTGACTATAAAAGTGTGATTTTTCAATATCATGAGAAAGTGTTGCTTTGTACGCAGTAATTTACATGAGCAAAATGATGTTGTTCAAGCTTAATGAAAAGATTTTGCAAACCAACTAGAAAGCCACAGCGTTTTCAGAAACATCTAAAACATTGAACATTTGCTGGACTGAACATTTAGGTCTTGACAGTGGGTTTATAATAGACGGGCCAATAGACTCATTAGCTTTTACCGATTATGGCTCACTGAACCAGCCAACCGTGTTCTTGCATTCATTAAAGCCAGCCGTATGTTTTCCATAATTACGTTTCATTGGTCGCAGATTATAGACGACAATTAACTAAATATTTCGACAATCTATCAACACAGCTGTGGGAAACGTGCGTAGATTAGTCTTCATCAATATGACCCATGAAAGGCTCCAATACCGCGTCCTCAGGCAGAGAACCAGAACTTGTAAATAAACAATTAGAGTAATTTAACATTTTTGCTTCGCAGACATAAAGGCCACAACCATCCATATATTGTGGAACTCCTTGAGCCCCGGGGAGACTAAATCCACTCAGATGGAGGAACGTCGAGGCTGTATTTATTTAATAAATGGGCCCACTCGAGCGAATGGAGACATTTCTGATCTGCTTATGTAGTCATTACACGGGGGAAGCCAATGTTTCTTTACTGACTGACCAAGGAACACAATTACTGTTTTTGTAGCTGAAAACATATTTTATGTGAGGTGATACCAGGGTTGGGGGCGGGAGGCAGTGTCGTAGCAATGATGCCATAGGCTAATGCAAGCAAGAACAAGCATTGGTAAAGCCAATATGTCTCGCTTATAACAGATGAGTATCTCTGGAGCTCTAGAAACATATTTCAGTCTGTTATTAGCCTACTATTAGACTTTCTTTGGACCTGTACTCTAGCCACTTTAGGTCTCTAGTCACTCTGCATACTTATATGTAGGAAAAAATATTAAAATAAATAAATTACAATACAACTAATGGTTCGGAAAATTGAAAACAGTGAATCTGAAACACGTTGACTTCCTGCACACATTTGGGTTGAAGAAATGTCCTCATTGTTCTTTAATCCTAACCCTTGGTGTGCAATAAACTTGATCCCAGTTCTAATAAGAGGTAGTTTTGATTTTCACTTTATCCACAATTGTCCTCTGCACCCAGCACCCACAACACTCGCCCACAGAAGTACCTTTCATCCAAAGTCCTCCTCTCCTGCGGGAAGTCGTAGTCCACACCATAATCAGGTTTATGGTGTTAGGAGGAACCCTATGATGAAGCATGCCACCTAAGGGTCGGTGAGGGTTATCATCCTAATAATATATATGCGTCTAGAGCCACACAGGTAGCGTTGGAATTATTTAGCCACCTGTATTTTCAGACCTCCAGTACCCTATGTTTTGTTGACAAAATTACCCTAGCCCACAGTTAAAGCTGCAGACAAAGACTAGTGAGTGAGCGGTTACGGTACTGGGGTGAGGGACCAAGAATCATAGCCATCGGATTACTGGTAATTAATCTAAGCAATATATACTCATCAGCCTTTCTGTCCCTGTCCTTGCATGCATATGGCATACTCAGTTGATGAACGCAGCTTTAGAAAAGCCCTGCCAGAAGTTCGAATAATAAACAGACCACTGAAACTCCATATACTAGAAACAAACTCTGAAGGCTGTTGAAGTGTAAATCCCGAGGACAAGACACTTGCACCGAAGCACAATAGATTTTGCACATCCACAACCAATAAGCAGAGGGAGAGAAATGTCAAGGGAACAACTCACAAGTTGTTCACAAATGCAGAAATGGTAGTCCACAATCCTCCATCCAGGTATCAAATGTACCACCTAAGGAAGGATCTACAACACACCACAAGCATCCTTCCCACTTGAAAGGTTTCAGATATGAGGCCCAGCACGCCAGGGATCCCACTGCATACAATCTCCAGGCCAAGAGGATAGATACCTAATGGGTGAAAAGGGTAACTGCCTCACATGGATCAATGTAAGGGACTCCACAAGTAGCAGACCCGAGGGCAGAGAATGCTAAAGGCAATGCCAGGAAGGAGCATCATATTGGACCACCAGCTCTGCCACAGAAAAATCCCTGATGAACGTGAAAAAGAATGAGACCACAGCCTCTAAATCCCCCACAGGTGCAGAAAAGCCACAAGAGCTGCCTATTGAAACAACAGCCCAATAGGCAAGTACATGCATTTAAATAGTGAATCAGTAACAAGCAAAGTACCAGAAGCCCAGAGGACCACCCTCAAACCAGCCTACCATATCCACAGGAAGCTTAGGCGAATGTCTAGTGAGAGCATGGGCAAAAGGGGCCAACATCACACATGCCCCACAAACAACATCCTCAGGTGGACTAAACATAGGCCACATCAAGTAATGCAATCTCCACGGAAAAGAAGCCAAGAGATAGTGGACATCTAGAAGGAGAGAAGGAAGTGCAGGAAGGATCCACATTAGACTCATCATGGGAGAACACAGACTGTCATGGTCAACATGTAACAACCACCATAGCCTCAGTCCTTCCCACAGCACAGAGGACAATCCCTGTCAACCGACCAGGAATGGAGTGAGGAAAACAGGAGGGCTCTCTCAGCCTTTCCCAAGATCCCCTCCACAGAAACTGAAAGCAGAATAACTGAAGTGAGACATGGTCTGGGCATGTAACATGACCACCACTGTGGTATAGAGTCTGGAGAATCAGAAGACCTGGAATTAGAGGATTTTCTAGACAGAAAGCCCCAAGTATCCATCTCATTGCAGATGTGAACCACCGCCAGGGACAATCAATGTTCCTCCTCCAACAGCAGAGACCTGACCAAATGGGCTCTGTACTGTGGCACCCATTAGGGGCCACCACTGTGACACTGTTGATGTGCTACTGCAGTACCCTAGCCTGACACCAGGCAGACCGCACAATGACTCTGAAAGCCAGCTGAACCACTGATAAACCCATCCATGAGAGGGAGCAAAGCAAAACCAGCAGCAATCAAAGGTCCTGAGCAGCAAGCAAGTCCAGAGCAGTGCCTAAGGGAGCCCAGGGTATCTGAAGGTAACCCCAATGGCTTAGGATTCTGGAAGTGAAATCACTGTACTATATTGTAAGGAATCCAGACTCCGGAGAACCAGAATCTTACCAAATGACTGCCTGGATGCTGTATTCAACCACTATAGAAAGTGGCAGGAAACTGAACCCAACTGGTGACCAGTCAAGGGCCAAATGGACTCTCTGTCTAACTGAATAGGCAGGTGAGGACATTGGAGTGGCTAGAGTACAATATCTTCAACGGAGAAAAAAACACACTGACACCAACTCTCCCCAAATGGGCATCAGAGGACAGCACATCACAGCACACATCTAACCTGTCCTGAGCAGCAGAGGTCAGTAGGACCAGGGACCCCAACAGACAACCCACTCTCAGAGTGCCTAACAGCAAAAGCACCTGAGAAGGGGTTGAAACAGCCGGAGCAAGGGAGGCGTTACATCCATGGTGGGAGCTTACCTGAGGTGGTAAGTGCTAAGAGATGGTCTGCTTATTGCACAGACCGACGGAGCATCTCTGGATGCTCTGTCTAGGTGGAGTGTGGCAGAGATAAGCGTTGGTTTGGCTAAGAGTGCTTTATCAGAAAAAGATGTAAAGTTTGCGTTTCCTTTTCACATGCCTTGTTGATGCCATTTGATAGAATAATGGGGTATAGCCATGCCATTTGAAATGTCATTTCCAAGATGGTGGTCAATACAAGTATTGCTACATACGTCCTCAATTTAAGGCAAAGATTCTTTCTGTGTTATGTCAGTTCCTGGTAAGGAGGCAATAATGAGTAATGGATGTGTTGTAACACATTTTCTCCCTTCTTTTTCATTGAGGTCAAGGTCATAATTCCCTTTATATTTCCTTTTGGAAAGATCGTGCTTTGCAGTTTTTCCTTTACTTGATATCTAGGAGAGGTTGGTGCCTTACTCATCTTCTTGTCCATAAATCTTCATCTTCAATCAAGAGCTACAAGGTTGCAGTGGACTTTGTTTTCCTTTTGTGGATTTTTCCTCCTGTCTAGGATCGTTTTAACAAGATACTTGACACTTTTGAGTTATACAGTTAAGTGCAGAGTGGCACTATATCTACTCAGAGGAGTCACCCTTCCTTCAGGCAGTCAAGAAGAAAACTTGACAGACCTTCACAACACTGATTTGCTCACAAGTGCGGACCCCTCAGATATACAGAACTCCAACAACATGGTGATGACATAGACCAAAATACAGGAGAGTGAAGCTGGTACTAGAAAGCAAAAGACCCGATGAAGAGAATAAAAATGCAAAGCAAAATGGCTTCTAAGGCAGGGACCCTCAAAAACGTCTGGAAGGCTAGGAAATGAAGCCTCCAAGGGTGTCCATTCAGTCGAGGTTCATCAGCACAACTGAAAATACTCAAAGCAAGTCTATGAGCAGCCGCAATCTACCTATCACCTGCAGAATGAGGAAGAAGTGGGAAAAGATCAGTGGACTCCAGGTTTTCAGGGGTAGAGATGCCCAGAATAGCCAGGATGCCATGTAAAAGAGAGACATTTCCGCAAAGAACTAATATCTGCAGGAAAAGCAGGGTATTGAAACTGAAAGGAAGGAATTAGAACACAAACCAGCACATATCTAAGACAATAGACAAGTGGCTGAGAATAAATGCAACCAGCAAGACGTGTCTGTGAACCTTGCTACATATAGGGCCCATAGAAATGGCAAAAGGAGAGTCTGAAGCACTTGGATAAAGAGGCCTCTCTGTAGAAGATATCGAAGGCCAATGTCATACTAATCTCTGGACACACAGGTGCCGATCACGATCCGGTAAAAAATTCCCCCGTGCGACTCGTCTCGGGTCTTTTTACCGTACGAATCGTACAAGTGCCGTACGAACTGGCAATCACGATTCGCATGGTAAAAAGTCCATAAGAACCGCACTGGGAATCATTCCCCACACGTCCCCGGGTCGGAAAATGTGTCCGACACGTCCTCGGACGATTTACCTTACAAACGTGAAAAACCAAGTCCGACCTAGGAATCACGATCCATCCCGTGCGTCCGAGGTTACAACCGTATGGAAAAAACACCGTCCGCACCGAACTCCTACAGCAACCATGGAGACATGTGCCCGCATACGCGCCCAACACTCCCCCCAGCCCCCGTACGTCCGACACGTACCCCCCGTATATGTATACCCCCACCCGTCTAGGTACACCCCAGTACGTTCCAGTCGTACCCCCACCCCAGTACGTGTCGTACCACCGTCAATGTACACCCCCCCACCCCAGTACGTGTCGTACCATCGTCCATGGACACCCCCCCACCCCTGTACGTGTCGTACCCCCCGTGTACCTACACCCCAGTACGTGCGAGCCACACCCCCACCCCAGGACGTGTCATAGCCCCGTCTACCCACACCCCAGTACGTTCCAGTCGTACCCCCACCCCAGTACGTGTCGTACCACCGTCAATGTACACCCCCCCACCCCAGTACGTGTCGTACCACCGTCCATGCACACCCCCCCCCTGTACGTGTCGTACCCCCCGTGTACCTACACCCCAGTACGTGCGAGCCACACCCCCACCCCAGGACGTGTCATAGCCCCGTCTACCCACACCCCAGTACGTTCCAGTCGTACCCCCACCCCAGTACGTGTCGTACCCCCCGTGTACCTACACCCCAGTACGTGCGAGCCACACCCCCACCCCAGGACGTGTCATAGCCCCGTCTACCCACACCCCAGTACGTTCCAGTCGTACCCCCACCCCAGTACGTGTCGTACCCCCCGTGTACCTACACCCCAGTACGTGCGAGCCACACCCCCACCCCAGGACGTGTCATAGCCCCGTCTACCCACACCCCAGTACGTTCCTGTTGTACCCCCACCCCAGTACGTGTCGTACCACCGTCAATGTACAACCTCCCACCCCAGTACGTGTCGTACCATCGTCAATGTACACCCCCCCACCCCAGTACGTGTCGTACCATCGTCCATGGACACCCCCCCACCCCTGTACGTGTCGTACCCCCCGTGTACCTACACCCCAGTACGTGCGAGCCACACCCCCACCCCAGGACGTGTCATAGCCCCATCTACCCACACCCCAGTACGTTCCAGTCGTACCCCCACCCCAGTACGTGTCGTACCACCGTCAATGTACACCCCCCCACCCCAGTACGTGTCGTACCACCGTCCATGTACACCCCCCCCCTGTACGTGTCGTACCCCCCGTGTACCTACACCCCAGTACGTGCGAGCCACACCCCCACCCCAGGACGTGTCATAGCCCCGTCTACCCACACCCCAGTACGTTCCAGTCGTACTCCCACCCCAGTACGTGTCGTACCCCCCGTGTACCTACACCCCAGTACGTGCGAGCCACACCCCCACCCCAGGACGTGTCATAGCCCCGTCTACCCACACCCCAGTACGTTCCTGTTGTACCCCCACCCCAGTACGTGTCGTACCACCGTCAATGTACACCCCCCCACCCCAGTACGTGTCGTACCATCGTCAATGTACACCCCCCCACCCCCCACCCCAGTACGTGTCGTACCATCATCCATGGACACCCCCCCACCCCTGTACGTGTCGTACCCCCCGTGTACCTACACCCCAGTACGTGCGAGCCACACCCCCACCCCAGGACGTGTCATAGCCCCGTCTACCCACACCCCAGTACGTTCCAGTCGTACCCCCACCCCAGTACGTGTCGTACCCCCCGTGTACCTACACCCCAGTACGTGCGAGCCACACCCCCACCCCAGGACGTGTCATAGCCCCGTCTACCCACACCCCAGTACGTTCCAGTCGTACCCCCACCCCAGTACGTGTCGTACCACCGTCAATGTACACCCCCCCACCCCAGTACGTGTCGTACCACCGTCCATGTACACCCCCCCCCCCTGTACGTGTCGTACCCCCCGTGTACCTACACCCCAGTACGTGCGAGCCACACCCCCACCCCAGGACGTGTCATAGCCCCGTCTACCCACACCCCAGTACGTTCCAGTCGTACCCCCACCCCAGTACATGTCGTACCCACCGTGTACCTACACCCCAGTACGTGCGAGCCACACCCCCACCCCAGGACGTGTCATAGCCCCGTCTACCCACACCCCAGTACGTTCCTGTTGTACCCCCACCCCAGTACGTGTCGTACCACCGTCAATGTACACCCCCCCACCCCAGTACGTGTCGTACCATCGTCAATGTACACCCCCCCACCCCAGTACGTGTCGTACCATCGTCCATGGACACCCCCCCACCCCTGTACGTGTCGTACCCCCCGTGTACCTACACCCCAGTACGTGCGAGCCACACCCCCACCCCAGGACGTGTCATAGCCCCATCTACCCACACCCCAGTACGTTCCAGTCGTACCCCCACCCCAGTACGTGTCGTACCACCGTCAATGTACACCCCCCCACCCCAGTACGTGTCGTACCACCGTCCATGTACACCCCCCCCCTGTACGTGTCGTACCCCCCGTGTACCTACACCCCAGTACGTGCGAGCCACACCCCCACCCCAGGACGTGTCATAGCCCCGTCTACCCACACCCCAGTACGTTCCAGTCGTACCCCCACCCCAGTACGTGTCGTACCCCCCGTGTACCTACACCCCAGTACGTGCGAGCCACACCCCCACCCCAGGACGTGTCATAGCCCCGTCTACCCACACCCCAGTACGTTCCTGTTGTACCCCCACCCCAGTACGTGTCGTACCACCGTCAATGTACACCCCCCCACCCCAGTACGTGTCGTACCACCGTCAATGTACACCCCCCCACCCCAGTACGTGTCGTACCATCGTCCATGGACACCCCCCCACCCCTGTACGTGTCGTACCCCCCGTGTACCTACACCCCAGTACGTGCGAGCCACACCCCCACCCCAGGACGTGTCATAGCCCCGTCTACCCACACCCCAGTACGTTCCAGTCGTACCCCCACCCCAGTACGTGTCGTACCCCCCGTGTACCTACACCCCAGTACGTGCGAGCCACACCCCCACCCCAGGACGTGTCATAGCCCCGTCTACCCACACCCCAGTACGTTCCAGTCGTACCCCCACCCCAGTACGTGTCGTACCCCCCGTGTACCTACACCCCAGTACGTGCGAGCCACACCCCCACCCCAGGACGTGTCATAGCCTCGTCTACCCACACCCCAGTACGTTCCTGTTGTACCCCCACCCCAGTACGTGTTGTACCACCGTCAATGTACACCCCCCCACCCCAGTACGTGTCGTACCATCGTCAATGTACACCCCCCCACCCCAGTACGTGTCGTACCATCGTCCATGGACACCCCCCCACCCCTGTACGTGTCGTACCCCCCGTGTACCTACACCCCAGTACGTTCCAGTCGTACCCCCACCCCAGTACGTTCCTGGCGCACCCCCAACACAACCTCCTAAGTACGGAGCGCACCCCATGCCCCAACATCACAACCGCATGTACGAGTCGTACAAAGCCACACACAAGGACCAAATCGTACAACCAAATGGCCCATGTACACACCGTACACACGCTCAAAACGCACGTACACAACAAGGACAAAACAAAACAACTCAACAATACACCATTCGAAAGGCACACAGCCACTAAACATGGCCAACAACCACTAAAATAACACAATCACTGACCTGCAACTGTCAAAAACAAACAGAGGCCCAATACACCACCACTCCTTATAACACACCCACCCAAAATTCAAACACTGCCACACCCACCCATGGACCAATGAAAAGGGCCCACACACACAAACCATGAGCCTTTGCAACAGACCCACTGCTGCCAGACACCACAGAACCAGACTACAAGCGACACCACATCTTACACTTGCACACCTTCACACGACCACCCTCACAAACACCCTCTCATCACATTCACACACACACACAACCATCCACACCCCCCCCAACATCCACACACCCCCCACACCCACACCATCCCCACCCACACCCCTCACCATGCCCACTACCAAGAATCCAAAGTTCAGTCACCGAGAGTTGGAGGTCCTTGTTGATCAAATCCTCAGAGTCGAGCCACAGATCTTTGGAACATTGGTCAGAAGCACCAGCCAGGCAGCCAAAACAGCCATGTGGCAGACCATCGTCGATGCTGTGAATGCTGTTGCGGACACCAGGAGGACCAAGCAGGATTGCCAGAACAGGTGGTACGATCTGCGGAGGAGGGTCAGAGCCAAGAGACAGGAGGAACACGACCAGGCCAACGCCACCGGAGGAGGGCCCTCCCGCAGAGCCGTACAGTACCATCCCTGGGAGGAGAGGGTGATGGCCATACTGCCGGTGGAGGCAGTTGAAGGAGTAGAAGGACTCCGAGACCCGGGTGAGTACACAAACAACGCACCTCACATGGGGGGAACTGCAACCACAACCAAAATTAATAACAGGCACGCAACCACCACAAGCCATCGCATTACTCAACCACACTCCATGAGCAGGCACATGCCACTGCTGCCACCATGCCCCATGCACCCAGCTGGACAATGTCAAGTCACAGGCCACAGAAGACAACAACACATGACACGGTAACCCGGATGTCGGGAGGCTGGGCACCAAGAATCACATAGTGCGACTCCAAAGCAGACAACAATGCCCTCTGCCCATATGGCCTAGGTCACAGGCAGACAAACACTGTGTCCCAACACAGGAATGACTTGCCAGCAAATGGCGGACGCCTTGCATCAACACATGGGGGGGAAGGCACTGTTTTGCACATGCCAGCAGCTAATGAACAGCCAACAGTGTGAAAGAGTGGCAGCACACACCACCACAGCAGCAGCGCACAGACACACAGCAGACAAAATGGGTGCCTGGAGATCAGAAACAAACTCACATCAACAGGCCAAGGGCCACTCAAAGATCTGCTAACAGTGTGTGCCCAGGAAGCTGGGCCAAGGTGACAGAGGGTGACACACGGAGGGAGGGAGAGGGGGACACAGAGGGAGGGAGAGGGGGACTGAGAGGGAGGGAGACGGACAGAGGGAGGAGGCTGACACACAGAGGGAGGGAGAGGGGGACAGAGAGGGAGGGAGAGGGGGACAGAGAGGGAGGGAGACACAGGAAGATGGACAGAGGGAGGAGGCTGACACACAGAGGGAGGGAGAGGGGGACAGAGAGGGAGGGAGAGGGGGACACAGAGGGAGGGAGAGGGGGACTGAGAGGGAGGGAGACGGACAGAGGGAGGAGGCTGACACACAGAGGGAGGGAGAGGGGGACAGAGAGGGAGGGAGAGGGGGACAGAGAGGGAGGGAGACACAGGAAGATGGACAGAGGGAGGAGGCTGACACACAGAGGGAGGGAGAGGGGGACAGAGAGGGAGGGAGAGGGGGACACAGAGGGAGGGAGACACAGGAAGATGGACAGAGGGAGGAGGCTGACACACAGAGGGAGGGAGAGGGGGACAGAGAGGGAGGGAGAGGGGGACAGAGAAGGAGGGAGAGGGGGACAGAGAGGGAGGGAGACACAGGAAGATGGACAGAGGGAGGAGGCTGACACACAGAGGGAGGGAGAGGGGGACAGAGAGGGAGGGAGAGGGGGACACAGAGGGAGGGAGAGGGGGACTGAGAGGGAGGGAGACGGACAGAGGGAGGAGGCTGACACACAGAGGGAGGGAGAGGGGGACAGAGAGGGAGGGAGAGGGGGACAGAGAGGGAGGGAGACACAGGAAGATGGACAGAGGGAGGAGGCTGACACACAGAGGGAGGGAGAGGGGGACAGAGAGGGAGGGAGAGGGGGACAGAGAGGGAGGGAGACACAGAAAGATGGACAGAGGGAGGAGGCTGACACACAGAGGGAGGGAGAGGGGGACAGAGAGGGAGGGAGAGGGGGACAGAGAAGGAGGGAGACACAGGGAGAGCAAATCAGTCCTGTGGTGTGTGGGAATGTCTGCTCGTCAGCAGGTGGACTGCGTGCATGTAGACAAGGGTGGCCAGTGCCAGAACCCCCCCTCTTCATCATGGCAAAACGCAGGGCCATGTCACAACCTGTACACGAGCACAAGGACAGCCACCTGCATCATATAAGTGTGTGGATCCACTCCATGTGCACATGTACAGTGCTACAAGGAAGGCGCAAATGCATAGCTCGGCACACATGCACACTCCACTGCTGACTGCAGTCACACTTGACGCAGCAAGTAAGACTGTGCCACACATAGTTAAAGGGGCCAAATTGGTGCCCAAGGGACACACACATGCACAAGTGCACTGTGAGTGGAATGCAAGACAGATCCTAATTCCAAGAGGAAATGTGCCAACTTTGTAACGGATGAAACATGGATGTTGCATGGATCAAAATTAACATTTTCTCTCTCACACACAGGTCAACGTCGTGCTGCACCCCCCAACACTGGGGGGGAACACTCACAGGACCCGGATCTGCAGGAGACCGATCCCACCGGCAGCGACCACTCTCACCACTCTGCGGACGACCCCGACCGACCTGGCCCCTCTGGTGTCCAACCACCTGCAGCACCTGCGTCAGGTACAACCGTGCCAACCACCACCCCCACTCCTGCCACATCCCAGGAGACACCCAGGATCCCTGCCCCAACACCACAATGCAGCCAGGCTCGCCAGGAGGGACACGGTGTCCCGGGCACCCAGGAGGAGGCAGGCGACAACGCCAATGCCACCCCTCAGGGGTCCCGGAGACCCGATGTGCCCACAAGTGCAGGCCAGACGCAAGTGGGCAGGGGTGGTGGGAGTGGAGGACGGCGGAGGCGCGAGCCTGACCAGTTGGCTGGGGATCCGGTATTTTCCCATGTCCGTAACATCCTGGACTCATACCGGCAGGACACCACGGGCATGGCCCAGGTTGTGTCCGTCCTCGAGGGGATCAAGGTCCAGCAGGCCCAGCAACATGCGGAGCTAATAGCCTGTCTACAGCTACACCAACGGAGGATGGAGGACAGACAGGCTGAGCAAGTGACGGCGTCCCAGGGGATTCACGCTGAACTCCGTCGGATGGCCGACACCATGGCCGACCCTCCCTGTGCCAGAAGGCGGAGAACATCACCACCCACAGGGAGGGATCATGAGGAGGAGGAGGAAACATCCGACGGAGCATCCCAGACGTCGTCACGGCCTGCTGCTGAGGTTCCCCGCAGGAAGCCGGGTCGTCCACGGAAAGGACCGTGAGGGTGGCTGCTACATCACCATCTCCCAGGACACCTGGCCTGGCACCTGGCCCACTGGAGCAACAGCATCACAGCATCAAGAGACATTCTCTGCCACATGGCCCTGCTGGTCACTGGCTGACCAATGTTGACAAAGACTGTGGCATGGACTCTGAGGATTTCCAATGGCAAGGACACCAACTCCCCTACTGAACTTTGGATTCCCTAATCCCGGAAAGCCCCTCACTTTGTCCCCCCCCCCCAATAATAAATCACACTATTAAGAGTAGATGCCTGCTGGTAGCATTATTACCTAACATGTGTCTTGTACAGTCTAAACATGCCTGAGTCATCTGTTCACTTCAACCATCCACACCCTGGGGCCTGAGTCTGGCACAGGACACATGGGTCACAGTTTATTAGGCAAGACAGACATGGAGCACCATACACACCCGTGATGGTCAGAACCAGCTGAGGGGGTGGCCGAACAACCGTGCTGACAGACACATTGAGTACAGCAACAGTCATGCGCAGAGGTCAGGGATCCTGGCCCGTGTCCTGGGGGGCACCCAGGTATGTGTAGACAGGTGGCAGAACCATGTCCTGCAAGCTTGAGTCAGGTGGATGCAGAGAATGGGGGCCTGGCCAACGTTGGATGCATGGGGATGGCACATGTCACAATGCCCACACAGTCATGGACATCATGCCCAATACACAGTCTCAGCACACACACACAGCTTGCATCTTGCCACTCAACACATTGACACATAGCCACAATCAGGGAATACCATGCCAGACATGCAGGATGCACCGTGCCAACACACCAGCATTGACTGAGAAGAGGCACCTTGGAGGCATAGGGACACCTTTAATAGTCATGTTTTTGGGATTGCAGAGGCAACTTGAAGTACACATGAACACATCATGTGGAGTAACATGTGGCTCAAACACTGGCACCCCCCTTCTGCAGCACAAATGCGTGATAGCCATGGAACTGGCACACAAGTGTCGGCTAACAGCTAAATACCCACAGCTGCTCACGGAGAGACTGCCATACACCATACATCCGCTGATGTGGAAGTCCCACGCCATGTCAAGACAATGTTAACCGTATGTGTCCGAGGGCAGTGTCACACACATTGATGCCTTCATCACAATCCACTATCCCATCACTGATGACTGACAACCAGGCAGCCCATCTATTCAGGTGTACCCAGCTGCATGTTGTGTCGCATGGGGATGCCACATGTCTGCAGAGGAACCAAACCCCGACCGGGCCAGTGTGCACACATCGTGAACAACTGCCACACCCAATACACCCCAGATGCATCCCTTACCCCATGGAGACTTCCAAACGTGTCCGTGCCTGTAACGCTGAGTCAGCCCACGATGCCATGTCCATGAGGAATAGCAGTGCCACAACAATGCAACCAGAAGACGGCATGCGCAGGTACCTGGGGAAGAGAGACACACAAGAAGTCAGCCACAAAAAGCACAGCCACTTGCATGTGCATTGACTCGACACATGTATGGATGAAAAAATGCTAGGTCACAATTATGAGTGGGGAAATACTACCATCACTGCCACCATCACTCCAGTGACACACCCACGCACACCTCTGACTCACGTGCCATACATGCAGGTGGAGACACGCATCACAACACATGCCACACGGGGACCAAGGCGTGCACACTCAGACACTGGTACTCACCACTAAGCAAAGAAGTCGCGTATGAGCCGAGTCCGGATGTCCTCTTGCGGCTCCACATCCTCCACATCACTAGCCCCATTGCCAAGCCCTTCGTCCTCCACGGGTGGATGGTCCTCGTCATGTTGATTCAGGATGAGTGGCACAGCTCTTTCAACTGCCATGTTGTGCAGCATGCAGCAGACCATGAAGATCTTGCAAACCTTTGCCGGGGCATATGGGAGTGCGCCGCCGGTCTTGTGGAGGCACCGGAATCGGCTCTTCAGCATGCCAAACGTCCTCTCTATCACTCGCCTTGTCCGGCCATGGGCGGTGTTGTAGCGGAGCTGGGCCGGCGTGATGGGGTTGCGGAGAGGTGTCAGCAGCCAAGGCATGTTGGGATAGCCAGCGTCCCCTAAATGGAAAGCACATGGATATCGTTAGAACTGGCGAAGCGGTAGTGCTGCTCGGCCAAACAGAATACAGGACAGACAGACTGTACCCACCAACAACACATGCTCGTTCGTTGCGCAGCTGCATCATCATATCAGGCATCCCGCTACGCCTCATGATGTAGGCATCGTGTGCTGATCCTGGGAAACGAGCACAGACATGTGAAATCACCATGTTGGACAGACACACCACAAGGGCATTGATGGAGTGGTAGTGCTTCCGATTGCGGTACGCCACCTCCCGTGCGTGTGGTGGTACCAAACCTACATGTGTCCCATCTATGGACCCAATGACATGGGGCATCCCTCCCAGGGCATAGAAACCACGCTTGACCTCAGTCATCTGTTCAGGGGTTGGGAACTTGATGAAGTCATCCAGGTGAATCAACATGGCCTCCAAGAAATCATGCAGCACACCGCTGAACATGCTCTGGGACATGCCACCAACATGAGCTATGGTATTTTGGAAGGTACCCGTGGCAAGGAAATGTAGGGCAGCCATTACCTTCAGCTGGGGTGTCAGTGCCGTAGGATACCTGTGCTGCGGTTGCAGGTGTGGTGCCAGTCTCGCCGTCAGCTCCAGAATCAACGGTTGGGTGAAGCGGTAGAGCCGGATCCTGTCATTCTCCTGCATGGTGGCCAAGTCTGGAATTCTTCGGGCAACAGGAGGCGCTCTGCAGTAATTTGGAAGTGACAAGGAAGAGTGAGTGCACTACGAGAACAACTCATGTCTACTGAGCACATGTAAATCTGGCAATACACACATGCCACATAGGGAGTCAGGCATGTGCTACATGCCCAGGACACGTATGGATGCAAGGTGACACTCCTTCCAAGACCCAGCTACACACGGTGATTGAGAACCTCCCCATGCCACGCCATGGAAATAGCTGTGTCCCAGTGCAAGTGCACTGCCCGACGCAAGACAGGAGTGACATACAGCCACACATCAGCAGAAGTGTGATGCCGATTGCAGAGACTGGCAGCGGAACACTTGAGCCACAGGTCACATGACATTACACTAGTCCAGCCCACACACCTTGCCATGAAGGTGCACATGTCATGACTCACCACACATTCCTTGTGAGTTTGCTGACATGGCCTTGTCACGCTACTCCGTGTCCCTTGCATACATGTGCACCTCACATCCGAGAACACATGTGGCATGGTGTTGGGAACAGTGTGCAATGACAATCTACACACAGCCACATGTTGGTTGCTGCAACGGCTGCAGCTTTTGAGGGTGCTACAACATCAACCTGATGTAAATCCCGGACACATATATGGCATAGTCACATTGTGCACTGTGGGTAGTGATAAGTCATGTGTCATGACCCCTGTACCGGGCATCATGGGACACTTCCGTGTGTTGGTGTCCGTGCCATGCCAGTGACGCTCACCCCAAGTGCGCAGTCCCACATGCACACATGTCAAAGGAGTCAAGGGCATGCCTGGCACACATTGCACCCTCACACAGTACACATGTACACATCTCATCATACATCTGGTGCCTTCTCCACTCAGGAGGCATGTTCCACATCACAGCCTGTGACACCTGTGCCCCACACATGTGGTAATGCACAGACGATGCCTTGATGTCCATTCCTGGACAAGTATGTCCATCCATGGACAAGTATGTCCGCCCTATTCCTACATGTGTGTCGCCTATCACCACAGTGATGTGTAAAATCCGCCGTACTGCTGCTGAGAGGGCCTGTGCATGTTCCCAAATCACTGTGGGAGTGCTGCCGTATGTGTACCCATCGTGATGGCGAGCGTAGATGCGAGTGTACGGTCCGTGCCACTACGGGTACGCATACGCGTGCAGACCCATAGTGATGGAGAGCGTAAATGTGAGTGTACGGTCCGTACCACTACGAGTACGCATACGCGTGCAGACCCATAGTGATAGAGAGCGTAGATGCGAGTGTACGGCCCTATCACTATGGGTCTGCACGCGTATGCGTACCCGTAGTGGTACGGACCGTACACTCGCATCTACGCTCACTATCACTATGGGTCTGCACGCGTATGCGTACCCGTAGTGGTACGGACCGTACACTCGCATCTACGCTCACTATCACTATGGGTCTGCACGCGTATGCGTACCCGTAGTGGTACGGGCCGTACACTCGCATCTACGCTCACTATCACTATGGGTCTGCACGCGTATGCGTACCCGTAGTGGTACGGACCGTACACTCGCATCTACGCTCACTATCACTATGGGTCTGCACGCGTATGCGTACCCGTAGTGGTACGGACCGTACACTCGCATCTACGCTCACTATCACTATGGGTCTGCACGCGTATGCGTACCCGTAGTGGTACGGACCGTACACTCGCATCTACGCTCCCTATCACTATGGGTCTGCACGCGTATGCGTACCCGTAGTGGTACGGACCGTACACTCGCATCTACGCTCACTATCACTATGGGTCTGCACGCGTATGCGTACCCGTAGTGGTACGGACCGTACACTCGCATCTACGCTCACTATCACTATGGGTCTGCACGCGTATGCGTACCCGTAGTGGTACGGACCGTACACTCGCATCTACGCTCACTATCACTATGGGTCTGCACGCGTATGCGTACCCGTAGTGGTACGGACCGTACACTCGCATCTACGCTCACTATCACTATGGGTCTGCACGCGTATGCGTACCCGTAGTGGTACGGACCGTACACTCGCATCTACGCTCACTATCACTATGGGTCTGCACGCGTATGCGTACCCGTAGTGGTACGGACCGTACACTCGCATCTACGCTCACTTTCACTATGGGTCTGCACGCGTATGCGTACCCGTAGTGGTACGGACCGTACACTCGCATCTACGCTCACTATCACTACGAGTACGCATACGCGTGCAGACCCATAGTGATGGAGAGCGTAGATGCGAGTGTACGGTCCGTACCACTACGGGTACGCATACGCGTGCAGACCCATAGTGATGGAGAGCGTAGATGCGAGTGTACGGTCCGTACCACTACGGGTACGCATACGCGTGCAGACCCATAGTGATGGAGAGGGTAGGCATGCATGTACGGGCCGTTGCCATGCATTTGGGGTGCCCTAGGGCCCCCACACGCACCGTACCTGTGTGTGATGCTCCAAATTACATAGGGGACAAGTATTAAGGCCTACATGCATGCTGGTTGTCATGGAGACCAAGTTCAAAATTCGAAATTGTTCTGGAAGGTGCACAGCAGAAGTCAGTTGGAATTTGTCTACTTTGTTGCAATGTGTTTGTGGGGCTGACATCATGCAGGAGAATGAAACCGATAGAGAACCCACAGACTGCTAGGTTTGTAGGGATTGGTGGAAACATAGGATGCAAATGTGAGTGACCAATCTCTCTGTACTCCTGTGCATGAGACTGGGCAGAAGGGCACATATAAGGCAGCCAGGTCCCATGAGGGAGCACTTGCCTGCACATCTTTGCATTCGTCGACCCAGCTGCTGCTACTGATTCCCTGGAACCATGTCAAGGGCTGTGGAGAGGACACAGCCATTCACCCTGGAGGAGAACATGGCTCTGCTGGATGTGATCCTCCCACAGTACTCCATGCTGTATGGGCGACCAGGGTATCAGGTGAGTGCATAGGCCACTGCCACAGACTGTCCCTATGTTGTGACTGTGACTTCTGCCATTGCGTCCAGGTGTAACACACATGCCATGTACTGTCGGGGGGGTCCCAGGGGGGGGGTGCCTGATGTCTCCCAGCAGTGCCCTGAGACAGGAGGGGTGGGGGCCTATCACTCACAGCAGTGCCCTGAGACAGGAGGGGTGGGGGCCTATCACTCACAGCAGTGCCCTGAGACAGGAGGGGTGGGTGTGATGCACAGTGTGAGCCTTGATCATTGATTGTGACATTGCCATCATTCCACCTGTGTACCCACTGTGGCACGTAGTGCTTTTTCCCTCACCAGGGGATGATGTCCCTATGACAAAGGTGCAATGCGTTGGCTGCATGACATGCCTTGTTGTAACCAGCTAATTTGTACCCATATGTCTCTCTGTGACATGTGGCTGGTGTATTGATGTGGTGTCACTTGTTCTTCCTCACAGGTAGGCGCCACTGCCAAGGAGCAGATCTGGCTGACCGCCGTCAGTGCCGTGAGGCGTGTGGATGGTCGGAGGCGGAGCCTGTCCCAGGTGAGGAAACGCTGGCAGGATATCCGGTGCTGGACGCGGAGGATTGCACGGCTCCTGCTGGGGGACTCACCTGAGAGCCACAAGAACCGCGGCCGCCGCCGTCTGAGCCACCTCCACAGGCGTGTGCTGCCGGTGGTCTTTCCAGACCTGGAGAGGCGCTTACAGGCGATGCAGCAGCCGGAAGGGGGTAGGTACATGTGTGTTTGTTGTGTGTCACCGGCATTTGTAAGGGCACAGTAGCATGAATTCACTGGCAGGGTTTAAAGGTGCTGTGCAGATCCTGTTTGCCCCAGTATAGCGCTGTGCCCCTGCCACCCTTCCCCTCCTTGCAATGTGTTCCCTGGTCTGTGTGTAGTCACTCCTTCACAGGGTAATGTAGGCTGGCGCTTTGTCCACGGGAACAATGTCTGTAGCATCATGTGTGGGGGTGGTGTGTAACAGGTTGTGGGACATTGCCTGTGCACTGTCAAGTTCACTGCATGTGGGTTCCATATCAGTTGGCACTGATGCTGACTCCAGACATGGGAGTTGGTCTCTCATGTGTCATGCCTTACAGCGCGCATGTCCCATGTAGTGGCCTGTGACATGATGTGCATGAGTGTGCGATACACATAGTGCAGGGATGGTGACGTGTGTTGCAGTCATTACCATTCAGTAGCATGTAGTTGCGTGCCCACTACTGTCCCCTGGGGCACCTTTTCCTCAGTGGTGTATGTGTCATCATAAACGTGGCCACTGTCAGTGTCTACAGCGTAAGTTGTGCTCTCTGCCATTGTCCCCTGTCACCATGTATATAGACGTGCTATTTTGTACAGGTGTCCACTGTGCAGCCTGACCTGATTGTCCTTCTTCATACTCACAGTTGCCAGTGCCTGTGTGTCTTGCTATACTCATCTGAGGATGGGCACTGGTACCTCATTATTTGTACAGGCGCACCTTGGCTGTTTGGCGTCCAATCTTGCTTTTTGCCTGCCCCTGTGTGTATCACCCAGACTATGAGATGTTGGTGCCACCTGTGTCTCAACAATTTGCCTCGTGTAGGGTCTTGTTGGGGCGGGCAATGCCAATGTGTTAAATCCTGATTACCACTTGCTGGGTCTGGGCAGTGTGTGATGTGTCTGGACACACACGCAATGTGCAGTGACAGAGTCATGTTGTGCATGTTTTCAGCATTACCTATGCAGCATGTGTCTCAAGTTCATGGATATGGTCCCTGGTCATCGGTATTTTCGCCAACGCTGTGTGGTGCAGATGCAGTGCTGGATTGTCCCCAGGGCCTGGGTGCTATGTCAGACTCCTTTTCCTGTGTTTAGCTATTGTCTCATGCTCTCCATGGTATTTCAGTGGCATGGTGGCTCAACCAACTGTGTGTTTCATGCCCTACATCGGTACCCTGTTCAGTAGATGTTAGGGATCTTCCTTTTCAGGCCATGCAATGTTACCTATGTAGATTGGACTCATGTGACAGATGTGTACAGATGTCTAATTATTTCTGTCTCTCCACCCTGCCCACAGCATCGTCGGGGGACACAGAGGGAGACATGGACACAGACCAGGCGGAGGGACCGAGCACCAGTGCCAGCCGTGACATCGGGTCTGGCACATCGAGTGGTACAGAGGCGGAGGAGAGTGTGGCCGAGGACCTGTCGACTGGCACATCAGACTACGAAGCTGACAGGTCCGGGGACGATGTCTCCGAGTGGGCGGAGGCTGCACCAGCAGCTGACAGCGGACCAACACCTCGCACCGCCCCCTCAGTTTCCACCAGCCGCCTCCCACTTGCTCGTGTCCCTTCCCAGCGTGCCCGGTCACAGCATGTCTCCTTCCTGCCAGGCACCGCACCCCCTGCCCCTGTCTCCACTGCTGCCGCCAATGCAGAGTCTGTGGACATCCAGCGGCAACTGCAGGTTGGTCAGGCTGCGATCCTTAATGTCCTCCATGCCCACGGCAAAACCCTCACCAACATCGAGGCTTTCTTGGAGGGCATTCATTCATCGCAGGCTGACCAACGCAACTTGCTGAGGTCCATCGACTCCACACTGACTGCAGCAGTGGGTCTCCTGCAGCGCGACCTCCCCCCACCTACCCCTGCCCCATCCACACTTCCCACTCCCATGCCTGTCACACGTACACCCAGACGTCGGCATGCACCCACATCAACGGACACGGGCACCACACCAGCAGGGAAGGTCCACCGCACTCCTCCTGACACGCACACACAGGGTGAGGTAGGCACACCCACTGGGTCGGGGGGCAAACGTGTGACACGCAGCCATAGTGGGAGTCCGCATTCCACCCAGTCCACTCCCTCCAAATCCCCTCCCCTCAGCTCTCCTGGCCACATCTCCCCCAAGGACTCCTTCATGGCCGCTCTGTCCCTGAGCCCCACAGTTACACCACCACGCAAGCGGTCAAGGAGGTCCCCGGTCAGGGTGGTTGAGTCTCCCCCCCTGTCTCCACCCTCCCCCGGTGGCGCTGCGACCCATCCCTCTGACCCCCCCCCCTCCTTGGGGCCTGAGGTCCCTTCGGGTGCAGGGGACTCCCTGGAGGACCTTGCAAAGGTGTGTAGTGCCATCCTGGCCTCCGCCTTTGGCACTGACCCACCCCCTGTGGTGGAGTCCTCCATCCCTGCACCCACAACGCCGCCCCTTTGCCCTGATGTCCCTGCGGTGCCTGTTGCTTCCCCCCCCCTGATGCCCTCACCAGTGTGGAAGACGATGCCATTTGACTGTGCAGGCAATGTAGGGGACACGCATCCCACTGTGTCCCCCATCCAGCTGAGAATCATTGACTGCCCTATGGGCTTTGTGAAGATTGAACTGCCTGCGATCCACGGACATTGTGCTCATGCTGAATAAAGCTTAATTTTGTTTTCATTATCACACTACTGCTATGCTGGTATTGGTGTTGGTGGGGCTGCTACATGGTTTTGGGTGGTGTGTAAGGGTTTGGGTGTGTGGGATATGTAGTAGTGTACTGCTCATTGGTGGGACCCTGTGATCTGTGTGCCATCACAAGGTGTTGGCTAACTTTCTTTGTTCATGTAAGCAGTTACTGCATGGTGCACTTGTCCCAGGGTGTATTCCTTCCTCTGTGTACCCAGCTGTCTTCCCTGCAGGGTGTTCCCAATGTTTAGCGCAGAGCTGTGTCTACATGAGCTGTGTGTGTGACGGAGCCCTTCTACTTTGGCCATGCATGCAGGGCCATGTCTCCACCTGCGACAATCGTGGCATCCTTGGTGATCACTGTACTTGTGTGTGGAGTCTGTTGACATGAGTTCATGGGGACATGTTCCCTTGTAGCCAGTATGCATGTGGATAATTCTGGCCTCACACACATGTGTTACACCCCTCCTGTCTCAGGGCACTGCTGGGAGTGATGGGCACCCACCCCTCCTGTCTCAGGGCACTGCTGGGAGGACTCTGCACCCACCCCTCCTGTCTCAGGGCACTGCTGGGAGGACTCCACACCCACCCCTCCTGTGTCAGGGCACTGCTGGGAGGACTCTGCACCCACCCCTCCTGTGTCAGGGCACTGCTGGGAGGACTCCACACCCACCCCTCCTGTCTCAGGGCACTGCTGGGAGTGATAGGCACCCACCCCTCCTGTCTCAGGGCACTGCTGGGAGGACTCCACACCCACCCCTCCTGTCTCAGGGCACTGCTGGGAGGACTCCACACCCACCCCTCCTGTCTCAGGGCACTGCTGGGAGGACTCCACACCCACCCCTCCTGTCTCAGGGCACTGCTGGGTGGACTCTGCACACACACCTCCGATTTCAGGATATGTGCGCTTGGCACATACACGGTGGGGGTACGCACAATGCATTCGAGGTGAGGGTACGAGTCTACTGACACTGGTGTGGTGGGGGTACGCTCCGTACGTCCGCGGGTGTGGGTACGGGTCGTACTTACACTGTTGGGCTGGGGGGTACGCTCCTTGCATTCGCGGGTGGGGGTACGGGTCGTACTGACACTGTTGGGCTGGGGGGTACGCTCCTTGCATTCGCGGGTGGGGGTACGGGTCGTACTTACACTGTTGGGCTGGGGGGTACGCTCCTTGCATTTGCGGGTGGGGGTACGGGTCGAACTTACACTGTTGGGGTGGGGGTACGCTCCGTACGTCCGCGGGTGGGGGTACGGGTCGTACTGACACTGTTGGGCTGGGGGGTACGCTCCTTGCATTCGCGGGTGGGGGTACGGGTCGTACTTACACTGTTGGGCTGGGGGGTACGCTCCTTGCATTCGCGGGTGGGGGTACGGGTCGTACTTACACTGTTGGGCTGGGGGGTACGCTCCTTGCATTTGCGGGTGGGGGTACGGGTCGTACTTACACTGTTGGGCTGGGGGGTACGCTCCTTGCATTCGTGGGTGGGGGTTCGAGTCGTACTTACACTGTTGGCATGGGGGGTACGCTGCATGCATACGCGGGTGAGGGTACGGGTCGAACTTACACTGTTGGGGTGGGGGTACGCTCCATGCATACGCGGGTGGGGGTACGGGTCGTTCTTACACTGTTGGGCTGGGGGGTACGCTCCTTGCATTCGCGGGTGGGGGTACGGGTCGTACTTACACTGTTGGGCTGGGGGGTACGCTCCTTGCATTTGCGGGTGGGGGTACGGGTCGTACTTACACTGTTGGGCTGGGGGGTACGCTCCTTGCATTCGTGGGTGGGGGTTCGAGTCGTACTTACACTGTTGGCATGGGGGGTACGCTGCATGCATACGCGGGTGAGGGTACGGGTCGAACTTACACTGTTGGGGTGGGGGTACGCTCCATGCATACGCGGGTGGGGGTACGGGTCGTACTTACACTGTTGGGCTGGGGGGTACGCTCCTTGCATTTGCGGGTGGGGGTACGGGTCGTACTTACACTGTTGGGCTGGGGGGTACGCTCCTTGCATTCGTGGGTGGGGGTACGGGTCGTACTTACACTGTTGGGCTGGGGGGTACGCTCCTTGCATTCGCGGGTGGGGGTACGGGTCGTACTTACACTGTTGGGCTGGGGGGTACGCTCCTTGCATTTGCGGGTGGGGGTACGGGTCGTACTTACACTGTTGGGCTGGGGGGTACGCTCCTTGCATTCGTGGGTGGGGGTTCGAGTCGTACTTACACTGTTGGCATGGGGGGTACGCTGCATGCATACGCGGGTGAGGGTACGGGTCGAACCTACACTGTTGGGGTGGGGGTACGCTCCATGCATACGCGGGTGGGGGTACGGGTCGTACTTGCACTGTTGGGCTGGGGGGTACGCTCCTTGCATACGGGGTGGGGGTAGGGTCCGTACATATCCGTCCCCACGCTATGTGATGTTTGTGCGGCCCGTACCCAGGCCTTTGCCACGTGGGTGCGATCCGTCCCGCCATTGTTGGGGTGACGTGTGTGGGCGTGGTCCGACTCGTACCCACGCTCTTCAGGCGTGGGTACGGGACGTACCGGTCTGGTTGTGTTGCCGGTTCGCGTGGTGACGGACTTCCGTTGTGGCGGTCGCTGGCTTATCAGGACACGCCCCCACCCCCTCGTGGTGACCAGGGCATGGGAGTCAGGTATGTCCAGTCCATGTGTGGTGTGTGACTTATGTGGTTGTTTTGTGGCCTGCCCTGGTCGTGCCACCCCCACCCCACCCCACTTTCCCCCCTCCCTTAGTTATTCTGACCTTCTGCGGCGTCTGCGTCGTAACCTGTAGAGGAGGTGTACTGCTATGAGGGCAGGGATGACTCGTAGGTTCGGGTCCATGTCTGTCCGTCGCGTACTGGTCCTCCTTGTTCGCGTCGTCGTCTGTCCGTCGCGTACTGGTGGTCCTTGTTCGCGTCGTCCTGATTTCCCGGCAGTTTTTGGCTGCCGCAAAATATTCACCGTGCGGGGTGACGTCGGTGCGAATCGTGATTCCTGGGTCGTGAATGGCTGGCTGCGAGCGTCCCGACGTCAGGTCGGCGCTTTCCCGGATCGCATTGGTAGGTGTTTTTTGTTCGGTCGGGCTTTTTTACGAATCGTACGGTAATGGTGTACCCGTGCGAATCGTAATTCCTTGTTTGTAAAAATTGTCGACCGGGTACGCGTCGGGCGGAGATTATGCTCCGTCCGACGGTTCGTACCCGTTTTTTGCCGGATCGTGATAGGCACCACAGTCTTCACCAGAAGGCCCCACTAGCTGAGTAGCATGGAAGGCACCTGCAAAAGCTCGATGGTAGAACAAGAACAATGACTAACAAGGAGCTACCCAGCTAGGCATAGTAGGAACTGAAGTCTGAAAAAGGCCCTCCATATATTTGGAACGGATCTCTGACATATTATCGACAGACACATTATCGAACTACACAAATATCGCATCAAATATATCGACATCAAAAATATCGACATTGTATACTTATTTAAAAAACGACACTAATATCGACACTACAATATCGTAATACAATTATATCGATCACACAAAAATCGCACACATAAATATCGCAATACTAAATATCGACATGAGTAAATAAATATGACACATGTCACAAATATCGATAACCAAAATATAGACATCAAGAATATCGTTTTTTTAAAATATATCGACAATTCTAACACTAATAAAATCAATATTTTAAACAACATAAAGACAATATTTTCCCAAAACATACATTTTTCAAATGAGATTCTACTTAAACATAAAAATAACATTTATAGCGATCTCAATATTTAACAACATAATAAAAAAACACTGAAATAATTATCACATTGGCATTTCGAACACATTTAAAAAACATTCACTACACATTATAAACAATCTTTTTATATATAATGATTTAAAACTCTCCTCCTTTAAAACTAAATATACTCTTACTTAGCATTTTCCATAAAAGGAAATCAATTAACTAAAAAAAAATCAAACCATCCAATAGAAAGGCCACATACAGAAAACAACCAATAACATGGACATTACAAACGTTAAAGGCAGGGAAGGTCCCCTGGGACTATTTTAATACAACATCTTTATTTCTTCCCTTTAACCTTACTGAAAAACAGCAGTTAATGTCCATGAAAGATGCTACATATTCATTGTTACATATTGAAAAATTAGAACCTTTAGCTTTCTCTGTAGCGGAATTGGATACAGGCGTGTGGTTATTACATGGGTTGATCACTCTCCCGTTCGCGCTTTTCAAGTTTACGTCCTGTATGAAACACTATGCTCTGGGTAGATATGAACAGCTGGGCACCGCTTTCATACATGAGGTTTGGTCCCTCCCTTTTATGTATAGATGTACAAGGGACGGTACTGAGGTTTATCTGACAGGTGAGGAATGTACAACGACACCTGATCATTCTGTAGTATGTAGACACATTCAATTACACGGTGCATGCAATGTACAAGCTCCACATTTGGCCTGCGTCCTGAAAGGTATCCCAGTGCCAGTGATTACGCCATCTTTCACGCTGCTTGCAAACGGTAGTTATTTAATTTTGAACAATGAAGCTTGCTGCGGGATGTTAGTGGGAATCCCTTACACAGTGACTGTATAGCAGAGAGTTGTCTGCTGCAATAATGTTCTATTTCCACCCCCGCATGGGCGGCTGGATGTTTCCATCTGGCCTTCGATTCCGACCTTGAAGGCAGAGTTCAACAAGATGAGCAGAATAAGGGCGCTATTGTCCCAAAAGGAGGTGCCATTGACTTCCTCCGGTGAAACATTTGTCCTTCACGTTGCAAATACGCGTACTGAGGTACAGGCGCTTTTGAATACTGACCTCCCCCTACATTTTGGTGCTTTGATCCAAACAATTTTCAATGCCTCGTCCACGACGGGCCTGGCTCATTTTTTTAAGCTTGTGGGCTCGGGCCTCGTGACCTCTTTCCAAACTATTTTTGGTGTGATTCCGGGGCATTTTTTCATTCTATTTTCTCGAGCATCTTTGGAGGTGTCCCGCTGATTCTGGCGCTTGTGGCAGGAGTGCTGCTTTTACTTTTCATACTGCGAAATGGCTGCTCTTTCTGTGCCACACGACAACCTGTCCCGTCTGCATCTTCTCCGTGACAGGATGCTTGAATATTATGGTACGCTGCCATTGGCGACTTTGAGCCTGGCGTATGGATTATCCTTCCGGTATTCCTACTTCACCTGCGTACAGCCAGTCCTTCACTGCCTAGATTGTCCCTTTGAATGGCCTTTGGATTTGTGCTTAACCAACACGGTGTCTCCGGTGCCGGATTATGATCGACTGATAAGGCCCTTAGTGTCTCACGAGTTTGCCTGTTCTGGTGTTCGGATTATGGCCTGTGGTGCGGCGCATGGTATCCTGGGTAATTGGGACATCGCAAGAGCAGCCTATGATTTCTTGAATATGAGCTATCTGGAGGAACAATTGGGTTGCCCTCTGATTGTGCTAGAGGCTCCGCTCATTGAAGAACATGTATGTTCCTTTTCTTTGATTAATTGGATGGCTAAAACTTTTCGTGGCTCTGCAAACGATTTCTTGTTGGAAGCAGTGGCCACGTATGCTGCATATACGTTCATGGATTGAGTAAACTGTGGTCCTCTATGTTTTTTCTCCCGTGCCTTTGGACTGCTGTCCACAGCAACATTTTTTAATTTTTCCCATCACACGTTTGTGGTTTTTTTCTCCCCTTTTCGGTTTTCATGTTTTCGGCTTTTGCCTGAACTATAAATTGTTTATTAATTGAATACGCCTTGTTCTGCTCTGTCGAAACTGAACTTTGCATTCTCTTTTTTCTTGCCTACTGTATAGTGCTTAGATCAAGGGGGCATGTAGTGAGGACTCCCTTAATACGTACATACATTGTTAAGTTAGCATAACCGCGTTAGATGTTAGAAAGCCATCTTGCCGCTTTTGCGCACGACACTGCGTTTACATGTTATTGCTTAAACAAACTGCTGACTCGAGCTTTGCCTCACATGGAAGCAATCTGTTGTTACCATCCCGAGCTCTGCGCATCGACCTTGGTCTGTACATGGCGTGACAAAACAGTCTGGTTTGTTAGACAATGCATGTTTTCTACTCTAGATTGATCGACCCACTATTTAGACATAACACACAGGCAGCTGTAAATACCTGAAAGTTGGTGCTTTTAATAACACAGACATCATGATTATTATTCAGACCGAAGACGAGCCTTCCTGCGAGAAGACTCCTGATGCTCCTGTGATGTGATTTCACTAAGCTGATCTTTGAGGTATGGGGTCCCCTATTGAAGCCTAAGAGACCTTCTATTAGCATAATAATAATATTAGCTTCTTAGTAAAGGGAAGGTGGTATTATCCACTGTCATTATAATATGATCACCCCTTTTATATTCTATGGTATTGTAACGATGCTGATGGTTTTGATTTTAATCATTTGTCTGCTTGTATTAGCCAAACTACTGCATCTTAGGACACGTGGTCTATAAAAATAAACTCTTTTTATTTTCACCGTGTCTCTGTTGATTCTTGTTGTGGACTGATGTGAGAATAATATACGAACAGGTATTTCCGATTCCCACCATTCCTGAGAGTATACTGAGTCGCTTGTTCTGGGTTGTCTTTTCATTGGGATCTCTGAGCCTAATCTCGGATAACGAATGGGACACTAATACTAGCCGGAGACTGGGTTCTGGGTTCTGAGGTGAGTTTCTGGTACACCACAATTCACTGAGTTGGCAGTATGTGCTGGACACAGAACTTAATTAATTTACTATTCCCACTCCAATCTATATTTAATTAAGATAAGTGCTGGACACTGAACTTAATTAATTTACTATTCTCACTCCAATCTATATTTAATTAGAATAGATGCTGGACACTGAACTTAATTAATTTACTATTCCCACTCTAGTCTATATTTAATTAAGATAAATGCTGGACACTGAACATAATGAATTTACTATTCTCACTCCAACCTATAATAAATTAGAGTAGGTGCTGGACACTGAACTTAAATAATTTACTATTCCCACTCCAGTCTATATTTAATTAAGATAACTGCTGGACACTGAACTTAATTAATTTACTATTCTCACTCCAACCTATATTAAATTAGGGTAGGTGCTGGACACTGAACTAAAATAATTTACTATTCCCACTCCAGTCTATATTAAATTAAGATAAGTGCTGGACACTGAAGTAAAATAATTAACTATTCCCACTCCAGTCTATATTAAATGAAGATAAGTGCTGGACACTGAACTTAATAAATTTACTGTTCTCACTCCAACCTATATTTAATTAGAGTATGTGCTGGACACTGAACTGAATTAATTTACTATTCCCACTCCAGTCTATATTTAATTAAGATAAGTGCTGGACACTGAACTTAATTAATTTACTATTCTCACTCCAACCTATATTACATTAGAGTAGGTGCTGGACACTGAACTTAATTAATTAACTATTCC
Source organism: Triturus cristatus (assembly GCF_964204655.1). Lineage (NCBI taxonomy): Eukaryota > Metazoa > Chordata > Amphibia > Caudata > Salamandridae > Triturus > Triturus cristatus. The sequence continues at coordinate 221,541,688 of NC_140594.1, read as the reverse complement.
CACTGCAGTCTATATTACATTAGAGTAGGTGCTGGACACTGAACTTAATTAATTAACTATTCCCACTCCAGTCTATATTTAATTAAGATAAGTGCTGGACACTGAACTTAATTAATTTACTATTCTCACTCCAACCTATATTTTCTTAGAGTATGTGCTGGACACAGAACTTAATTAATTTACTATTCCCACTCCAATCTATATTTAATTAAAATAAGTGCTGGACACTGAACTTAATTAATTTACTATTCTCACTCCAATCTATATTTAATTAGGGTAGATGCTGGACACTGAACCTAATTAATTTACTATTCCCACTATAGTCTATATGTAATTAAGATAAGTGCTGGACACTGAACATAATTAATTTACTATTCTCACTCCAACCTATATTAAATTAGAGTAGGTGCTGGACACTGAACTTAATTAATTTACTATTCCCACTCCAGTCTATATTACATTAGAGTAGGTGCTGGACACTGAACTTAATTAATTAACTATTCCCACTCCAGTCTATATTTAATTAAGATAAGTGCTGGACACTGAACATAATTAATTTACTATTCTCACTCCAACCTATATTAAATTAGAGTAGGTGCTGGACACTGAACTTAATTAATTTACTATTCCCACTCCAGTCTATATTTAATTAAGATAACTGCTGGACACTGAACTTAATTAATTTACTATTCTCACTCCAACCTATATTAAATTAGCGTAGGTGCTGGACACTGAACTAAAATAATTTACTATTCCCACTCCAGTCTATATTAAATTAAGATAAGTGCTGGACACTGAACTAAAATAATTTACTATTCCCACTCCAGTCTATATTAAATGAAGATAAGTGCTGGACACTGAACTTAATAAATTTGCTATTCTCACTCCAACCTATATTTAATTACAGTATGTGCTGGACACTGAACTGAATTAATTTACTATTCCCACTCCAGTCTATATTTAATTAAGATAAGTGCTGGACACTGAACTTAATTAATTTACTATTCTGACTGAAATCTATATTTAATTATGGGATTAGTAAAATTCTAAATTATATTTCAATTTTCTAAATAATTATTTTTTCAAATTTAAAAATATATAAACATTTTAAATTAACTTCCCAACCTTATCCCCTATAACCCAACATTCCGCTCCTAAAATTATTTGTAAAATTCTAAATTTAATTTACAATTTCAAAATAATTTTTATTAAAAATTAACAAATATATAAACATTTTTAAAACACTTCCCACCCTTATCCCCTATCAACCAACATCCAGCTCCTAAAATTATTTGTAAATTTAGAAATTTAATTTACAATTTCTAAATAATTTTTTAAAAAAATTAAACATTATATAAACATTTGTAAAACACTTCCCACCCTTATCCCCTATAAACCAACACCCCGCTCCTAATAATATTTGTAAAATTTGAAATTTAATTTACAATTTCTAAATAAATTTTAAAAAAAATTAAACAATATATAAACATTTTTAAAACACTTCCCACCCTTATCCCCTATGAACCAACATCCCGCTCCTAAAATTTTTTTTACAATTCTAAATTTAATTTACAATTTCTAAATATTTTTTTTTATATTAACAAATATATAAAGATTTGTAAAACACTTCCCACCCTTATCCCCTATAAACCAACATCCCGCTCCTAAAATTATTTTTAAATTTCTAAATTTAATTTACAATTTCTAAATTTTTTTTTTTTTTAATTAAACAATATATAAACATTTTTAAAACACTTCCCACCCTTATCCCTTATAAACCAACATCCCGCTCCTAAAATTAAATATACATTCCACATTTAAAAAAAAAAATTTGAATTAAATTTTACAATATATTAAAAAAATTAATTAACTTTTTTAAAACACTCCCCACCCTTATCCCCTATAACCCAACATCCCGCCCCTAAAACAATATAAATATTTCTCATATTATACACATTTTACCTATTTATACAAACATCTTCAAAATATTTACTAAACATACAATGACGATATTTTCACATGTCGATATTATTACTAACGATATTACTTACATCGACATATAAGTAAAAAAAAAAACGATATTTTTCACATCGATATTAGCTATTTCGATATTTTGTACATTCGATATTTTTGACTCGATATTTCTGTCCCTCGATATTAAAAAGTCGATATATAGACTGCTCACCATTTGGAACTTAGTGGCAGCAACTCACCATTACTGCTGTAGAGCACAGCAAAGGAGGAATCAACTAGCTGGTCCATCCCAACCAGCAAGCCAAAGAAAACAAAGGCATGCACCAGCAACAGGAAGGTATAGACACAGTAAAAAGACATTATCCAGGTCAGATCAAGGCCTGTATGAATCCAAAGGAGGGTTCCAAACTACTGATTCATTAACAGGAATTCGGGCAGTAGCAACCTCTAACACCAGCAGGCTAGGCACAGAGAACTAACACTGCTTTCTCAGAGAGTAGTGTATAATACTATAACCACTAGGGATGGCACACCATTATGGGTAGATGGGACTTTACCCCTCTCTATTTCCAAAGCATGACGAGTGTCTGCCAGGCTAAGGAAAGATCAGCCTGATAGCGACTCACCATGTCACAGTCAGGCAGCAAGGTGCTTTACAATGTCTAATGTTCAGGCACTTTGAATCTTGAGCCAAGACTTGACGGGTTGAAGATTTCACAGCCCTGAGGGCAGTGACCTCATCAGCCTAGCAAAGCCTTGTGAGGTCCTCCATCTCATGACAAGAGTGAGCGTCACCAATAGAGTCAAGTGCTTAGAGCTGACTATCTATCAATGACAACAATGCAAACAGAAGGAGATTTTGGACGGAGTGCTGAAACTTTTCAGACACTCACCCCCAGTCATAGATCTGGGTTGAATCCATCATCGTTCTTTAGCTCAGTTCACCACCCCAGTTCAGACCCAGCCATATGCAAATCAGTCTTGACACTGTGCCTCATGGGAACAGTCCAGCCCAAACTGTCAAGCCAAGTCTTCCCTGGACCAGAAACAAGCATCCTGTGACTGGTTTTGGAGTAACACCCCTCATCTGCCAGGCTAGCTTGAATCCAGTGGGAAAGTGAGCAAGGGACCCACGTCTGGGCATACCCTGCCAACTTAGGGCAAACAAAGCAAACACAAGGAGTTGATGGACGGAGCACTGAAACTTTTTAGACACTTACTTAAAGTCACAGATCTGGGTTGAATCCATCATCGCTCTTTAGCTCACTTCGCCACCCCAGTTCAGACCCAGCTATATGCGAAAAAGTCTTGACGCTCTATCAATGACACCTCGTGTGAGGTCAGCAAGTCTCACTGACCCCCTCCCACTCTGTAAGGAGTTCGGGAAGGTCCTCCTCTCATTGGCTGACCCAGTGCAAAGCTGGCCATAAGAGCAGATGGTAGGATCTTCAATTTTTCCCTTTCTTCTAGTAAGCCTCCTGCTCCTTCAGGTACCTTCGTGCTTTCCTTTCTCACCACAGACTGGTCCTGCAATAACCATAATGGCTTGGTAAGTGTTTTCTGAATGTTTGGGAGAGTGTGTGTAAGTATGAATGTATGTGGATTTGCGCACTTGTGGATGGGTGTGTACAAGTGTGTGCATGCGTTTGTGAATGGTGGATGTAAGTATGTGCAGTTATTAATGTATGTATGTGAGTGAGTGTGCTTGTAGATGTGTGGGTGTGAGAAAGATGTCGTGCTTGTGAACGGATGGGTGTGAAAAAGTGTGCCTTTGGATGGGTGGGTGTGAATATGTTCTTGTGAGTGGAGGAGTAGAAGTGAGTATGTGATATATGCCCACCAGTACACGAACTGCTGTTCACAGAAATTCTGAGATGCCACTGATGACCACAGCTCTGAAGCCTTATGAGTCAATTGTCCTTCAGGAATCCAAACTATGAAGGAAAGAGTCATGGAAATCAGTCCATCAGGAATTCCACAAAAACCACCTTAAGCCCCAGAACATACAAGGGAGTGGGTCAGCTCAATGCAAACTGCAAGTTCCTGCCAGACCCGCCGAATCTTGGGGCCGACTATAAGATCAGCTACATGGCTGTGCAAGGGCAAAGAGGAAGGGAGAGAAGTGGGAACCCAACAAAATGAACATCCACTAAGTACAGTGTGATTAAGAGACTGCAGAGCTCGGCTCATGGGAGACCACAAGGCATGGCACAGTCTGTCACCAAACGACCAGGACAGCACTCAACTCGGAGGCAAACTGACATCCAATGAGTCACCTCTGTGTGAGACATGCACCTGAAAAATATGTGCTGAGAACACCCACTGAGCCACCAGGATGCAGCAGCGGAAACATTTGCTATTGTTAAACATGTATGCCTCCACAACCAATATGACCCCTGCGTGAGGGTAGTGCCAACAGGCCTGGCAAATCACCCGCCTCTCACCCACTTCCACGTGCTAGCTGCCCATTCCCTGGATCCTGTGTGCCTTCGCCAACACAACCCGCTCAGCCCAGCCCAGCAAGAATTGGGGAAAGTCTCTTATGGGGGTGGTTTCATTTGTCCCTGTCCTACCCTGTCACCAACACAGTAGAGAAGGAATGACACCATGATGCCCAGGAGGCAGAAGACAGCCTCAGCTCAGCAACATGAGTGCAATACAGAATTTCGGCACAGAAAGAGGAAAAAACACACGGGGTGCTGTGGCTAGTGTGTCCTCATATCGGGAAATACAAGTAGGATAGTTCAGAAAGGAAAAATAAGAAATGTGCTTTTCAGGACAGACAAGAAAGGCGATGGTGAGCCATTTATAGTCATGCCGCTGGCGGATGAGTGTGGCATTACACCAGAATCTTGAGTACAGAAACCTATCACTTACTGCCATCAACCGTAAGCACCTCAGATAGGATTCATGTTGCAGTCAAATTTAGGGCAAGCGCAGTTGCACGATTCTCTAAATGAAACACTGTCAACTACAGCTGTCAACAGCTGTCCTATTAAGCCAAATTTGGAAGACGAATCGGAATATATAGACCTATGAATGAGTAGCTGTCAACAGTGGAGATGGTTTTCCGGAGACGAAAAGTATCTCTCGACAATAATATGATGAGTATGGACCCCTCACATGACTGTTAAAGGCAATAAGTACTCTGTCCTTGTTAAAGGTAACAAAGGTGTAGAACAATGTGTGCAAATTAATTAAAATATCTTCACTTTTATTATTATGAGTGTTATCGTGTTAACTGCTTATTGTTCTTTATTTTTAATAACATTTTTGCCGTCATTTTCTTTTATTTTCTGTTTAAAAACACAAGTTTCTTTGGAAATATCTTGGTGGTTCATAGTTTGCTGTGCTCTTTATTTCATGCCTTTTGAGGAACAAAATTAATTTTCACCCGGGGGCGGGAGGGGGTGGCCGTTTGGTGAGCCCTGCTTTGTTCTTAGCAGAGCCTGGTGAGGTCGTTTTTTAATCCAGACTATTGTAATGTTGAAGCAGCAACAATCCGTTCATTTTTACTGCTGTACCAGAGAGTGAATTACTGGATTGTCAGAAGGGTTTTCTTTTTCTAGAATCCGAATCTGTGAACAGGAAAACAGCAAGTGTATGGGCAGCGGCACGCGGATGGTGCAGGATGGCCGAGGCCAGCTGTCCCTCCCACCTGGAGTGGAGCTGTCCTTGTTAAAAACCGTGGAATCTGACTTTTAGAATCATTGTAACATTATGAGGGCTCTTGTTAGTTCCACCTGATGGCCGTTTTGGAGTAGAAGGAGGATTTTACGATGTAGTTATTGATTCCATTGGCCACTGTGTCTTCTTGCGGGGCAAACAACAATTCAGAGTAAAATACAGAGTACCGGATTATCTAATGGCTTCTGCCTTTTTGAGTGGTAGGAGAGGGACAACCAGACATTGGTGCCAGTTGAAGGGTTGTGAGCAGGGTCACCATGTGCTGTGCCGCTGATCTCAGTCTTAATTCTACTCATATAGAGAACGTTCTGCTTCATTCAGTGAAGGATGTGGTCCAGGGCAGAGAGATGATGCGGGCCATGCTGCTAGAGTCGTTGTCTCTTCAAATCTGGGGCGTCATCTCGCTCCTATCGAACGCACTGCTAAGGTAGCCTGCTAGGAAATCATCAAATAACTCCAATTTTATTTATGTATTCCCATTTTTGATCCATATTGTAAACACTTTAATTTAACTTGTTTTCAACGTTTTTATCTCCACACACAGAGTGGAATTGCCAATTTTCACTTTTTCTCATGTTCAAGCTGGGTCATCTGAACCTCTGGCAAAAACAAGACAGATGCAAATTCGTCTTAGGCAGTGTTGTTTATTTTTAAAAAACCCCAATGTATTTCGGGCCTCTGGTGCCCTTCATCAGGGGTCACTACAATGACAAATAAAACAACCTATGTCACCATTATGAACCTCTGAGGTCATTAATATTCATGAATAAAAATACAATTAATTTCAATACTCCATGTCATCAGACCTACTTTTTAATAGTTCTTACAATGTCTAGATATATCGTTAAGCTGACGGGACTTGGAAATGTTTATCCCTCCTGCCCAAATGGTTCCCAAAACCAATCATCTTTTTTATCCACAATTTTCTTGTTTAAAAATTTCTACTATTCAGTTCTTCATTCATTCGCAATGCATGTCTATGCCGCTTAACCTGCCTAACGCACTACTTCATCATTTCCCTCCCCTGCGTTTTCACAAAATCTAACACAACCCCACCCCACCCCACTTTTTAACCACTTCTCCATGCACTCCCACTTTCATTCGGATTCATCAACATTCTCTCGGCCACCTTTTCCAACCAAGCTTACATCTTAACTCATACTCCCACATTCAAACAGTAATCCTGAACACTAACTTAACCACCCGATAACCATTTCAAAGATCTACGCTTCCATTCTCCGATTGAACACCAAAGTGAAACGACCCTAGACCCCAAACATAACCTCCCCATTCATACTGCCACAATACACATACTCACACACCACCTCTTTCAAAACCCAACACAACGATCTCATAACCATTTATTCCTCACATCTCACCTTGTTCATACATCCACTTTCACCCCACCAAAAATTTGGCATTATCTGTTATCAAAGCCCTGTTGTAATCGCATTGCGTACCTGCCATTGCCGTTACCGAACTAACGTCCTCATTTCTTTTCACACAGATGATAATACCCTCCCTTTTCCCACCCCTTATTTGAACACGTCAACCCCTCCCCCATTGGTCAACCGTATTATCGTTTCCCGCCAGCTGGATTGCATTAACAAAAAACTGTTCTATACGGAGTTGTGAGAGTTGTTGTCTCGCCATGCATTGATCTGCATGTTATCTGCTTAAATTGAAGTGTACGTGACGTTGCTAAGGAGCTGTGCCAGGAGGTGTGCATTAATGTTGAACTGCAGGCAGGATAGGCATGATCCTTGTAGACAAAACACAATATCAGGCTTGTGGATGATTTAGTTGAAAGATTATATGAGGTGGGCCCCAAATTCTTACCCCCTTTTCGAGCTTTGGTCATCAGGATGGTGTAGTAAATGGAGAGCAGAGGAGTAGCAAATATGCCATAAGCCATAATGCAAGCATGGAGAAAGTCTCCCCTAACTGCTTTATGGGGAGTAAAATGCTGCAATAATCAGGGCTCAGTGGGCCGATCAAGCCTCTAAGCCCCGGATGCCGCTGCATCTGCGGAACCAGTGATAGCTGCACTCCAGCTGAGGCACATAAGGGCTGTTTTTAGTACTCAAACCAGTGAGAGGATAAGCTCCTCCCTAATATTTGCTGTGTCCTTTTGGTGCTCTTTGCTAGTCTGAACCCAGATGGGTGGTATTGGAAGAGATGCTGTAGTTCCAGATTCTCTTGGAGGTATGTTATCACCAATATGATTCCAGTAACTCTACTGACGTTGTTCCAAGCAGATTCCTTGTGGGTTGCACTATATTCATTTTAATACGTTGAATTTTGCCTCACAAATACAGATTCAGAAGAAACCACATCTCCATTCCCCATTCCACTATTTCTTGAACCTTTATTGTTCTTCATATTCCATAGGAAAAAATATTAAGTCATCACTTTCCTTTTTCAGAAGCCATTTTGCAAAATGAGCACTAGAACATGGCTGGGTAGTGGCAAAAGCACAGGCTTGTTCCAGTTAATGTCACACCCTGACAGCTTCGTGAGGCCTTTTGAGTACAAGGGTGCTGATGACTTAGGCTTATGCATGTGTGTTTTTGTTGGTACATGGATGTTTAAATGTTTTTGGAAGAATGAGTTGAAGTTGCTGAGAAGGACATTTCTTATCGGCATTGGGGCCATGGTGACAGGGTATGAGGTAAGATCTAGATTGTTGAAGTACTTACAGGATTTAAAGGTTTTCTGTTCTCTTTTGGGTTACACTGATGTGTTAGTTGCACATCAAGGGACTTCCACAGAGTCAGTCCAGTTAAGGGCTATGGGTGGTTGGTAATGTTCAGAATACTAGGTTGCATAAGTGGCTTTTGAAGGTATGTTGTGTCTCGTTGAGGGTGTCCTTTTTTGTTTGACTGAGTTGTCTGCAATGTTGAAGTGAGTCGGACTGTCATGTGGTGAATGAATAAGGTGGCACAGTCTTGAAGCCTTTGTTTTTTACAGGAGGTTTGTGTAGTAATCACGCTACATATAGTCGATGTAATGTACAGCGTTTATTAACTGTCTGTCTCCACAGCTTCCAGGAACCAACTGGTCCGCCTGGTGATTCAAGGCACAACACTGCATCACCATGACACTGACATCACAGTGATCATGGAGAAAGGAATGTACATAGAATATACAACAAGATAGAGAAGAGACTACTACAACATCTCCCATCTCTCATGTGAGACAAACATACAACAGAAATAACAATAAAATAATACTTCCTAAATGTAGAGAAAAAAGCAAATATAAGAGATACATAGCAAATAAAAATCACTTAAACACAGATAACTTAAACTAAAGATCTAAACGATTAGGTGGAACACTAGTTCTATTGCTTCTCCGAGGAGGAACATATTTCAGCACATAAGACTCTTTCCTCTGTTCCACCCTTTCCTTCGGAGAAACTCTAACCTTGGATTGAACTTAGCGCAAGTTACCTGACTCTAAACCCAACTGTGTCACCACCTTCACCGGTACCTTAAATACTCTAGAGAGGTTCCACCAATTTTTCCCATTAACTCTTATGGCAAAACGTGAAATGGCATCTACTCTAATTGGTGGACCAAACTTAGATAATCCCTTAGGAACATGCAAAGGAGATTTTATCCTGACCCAGTCTCCCACCTTAACCCTGGGCTTAGAAAGATCTCCAACATCCACCAAAGATTCAGAGACTGTACTGCGCTCACCTTCCTTGTTGTCTCTATTTCCGACATCCTTGGACGACACCTCCCATTTTTTCATCCAAGCTGGGCACATATGAAAAGAAGCCTCCCTCCCTCTCAACAAAGCAAAAGGACTCGAACCAGTTACAGTACTTGGAGTCGTCCGATGAGCCCACAGCATACTCTGCACCGCCTCCCTGATGTCCACCTTACCCGAAACAGCCCACTGAATACATTCCACCAACACCCTGTTATTGCGCTCAATGAAACCATTGGCTTGAGGATGATATAATGCCACACGTCGATGCACAATGCCTGACTGAGTCAAAAAATCAGACATTTCCTTCGAAGTAAACTGCACTCCATTGTCTGAAACTATTTCTCTGGGAAATCCCTCTCTACCAAAAAGAGCCTGAAGAAACCTAATAACCTCTCTCGAATTGTGACCAGACATAAAATGTACTTCCCACCACTTACTGAAATAGTCAGCAACCACCAAAGCGAACTTATATTTGTTAGGCAAAATGGTGAATGGACCCACAAAATCTATGGCCAATTTTAACCACGGACCATCGGGCCTTTCAATATGCTGTAACGGCGGCGATGTAACTTTGATCACTTTGGCCCACATGCATCAAAGCAAAAACCGGTCGCAAACTGGTAGATTCTCAGAATCTGCCCCTTTGCGACCGGTATTTTTGCATTTGGGATGAATCATCCCAAATGCAATAATCGCAATTTAAGTAATCTCTAAATTGCGATTACTTAAATTGCGATTGCATTTAAGGAATCTCAAATTGAGATTCCTTAAATGCAATGCATTAAAGTAAAAAAATTAGCGATTTCGATAATAGGGGGAGCAAATTACCATGAAGTTGAACTTCATGGTAATTTGCAAAAACTTAGAAAAATGCACTAAAGTGCATTTTTCAAAGTTCCATTTTACACACACACATGCCCTTGGGGCATGTGTGTGTGTAAAATGTACTCACATGTAGATTTCAGGGGTGCAACAGGGTGTCCTTTTGACACCCTGGCACCCTTGAAATTGCATGAGCAATTTGCGATTCTCTAATTGAGAATCGCAAATTGAGAATGTCTTCCCATTCATTCCTATGGGCCTCTAGGCCCATAGAAATGAATGGGGAGGTATTCCTTAATTGCAACTCGCAATTTGCGAGTCTCAATTAAGGAATGTTTAGAAATCGCTATTTTTTAAGCGATTTCTACATGCATAGCCTTTTGCTATTCCTTATTAGCGAATCCTTATTTTTCGCTAATAAGGAATCGCAAATGGCATTGTTGATGCATGTGCCAGTTTATCACTCGTACAGCACGTCATACACATTTCAACAACGTCATTTATTTGGCGATCCATAGAAGGCCACCAGTAAACCGCCCTAATCCTTTTTTTGTGTTAGTCTGACCTAAATGTCCTTCATGACCATACTCAACAATGCGACTCCTGAGAGACCCTGGGGGAACGAACTTATCTCCCCGCATAATCATTCCACCATCCTCCACCGAAAGTTCATCGGCAACCTTTGCAAAAGGATGAAGGTCAGGATCTAGATGCTTTTCTTTAGGCCAGCCCAAAACTATGAGCTCTCTCACTTTTTTAAGTAAATCATCAGACTCCATCCCACGAAACCAATCATGTTCTGAAAAGGATCCCGTAAAACAAGCATCCACAACCGCAATAATACTCTCATCCGTTATGTCAAGGTCACACCCATCCTTCTTCAGAGGTAGAGGTGACCTCGAAAGATAGTCAGCCCTTGTGTTTCTCCCACCAGGTATATGTGCAACCAAACAAATTGTACTGCAACAATTTAGCACTCAACCTAGCAATCCTAGGCGTGTGATCCCTTACAACTTTGCCTTCTAAAATAGGAATTAAAGGTTTATGGTCCGTCAAAAGTCTAAAAGTCTTTCCCCAGAGAAAACATTTAAACCGCTCAACCGCCCAGCAACACGCTAAGAGTTCTCTCTCAATGACAGAGTAATTTTTTTCACTTGGTCTTAGAGCTCTGGACGCAAACCCCACCGTGTACTCCTTCCCTTCTTTGATCTGAGAAATCATACCACCCAGACCCTTAAGGCTGGCATCCACCGATACTGTGCACTGATGTACAGGATCAAAAGGAGTAAGAATTTGACATGAAGCCAACTCTTTTTTGATCTGCATGAATTCATTTTGACACAAGTCACTCCAAACAAAAACTGTCCTTTTCCTAAGTAACTCCCTCATGTGAGCCGTTTTCCCAGCAAAATTAGGAATGAACTTCGCATAGAATTCGCACATTCCCAAAAACGAAGACACCTGATCTCTAGACCCAGGGCAAGGAGCGTCAGATATTGCATCAATCAAACCTTCTCTAGGCACAATACCCTCACCGGAAATACGATGACCCAAATATTCTAATGACTCCACCCCAAAAGTGCATTTAAGCTTATTAGCCACGATCCCTTTAATTTCAAGGCGTTCTAAAACCTTAGAAACATTTTCATCATGTTCAACTTTGTCTTTTCCAGCCACTAAGATATCGTCTTGAAACACCACTGTGTTTGGAACCCCATCCAACACCTTTTGCATAATCCGCTGAAAAACTGCAGCGGCCGAGGCCAACCCAAAAGGCATTCTCCGAAACTGAAATGTCCCAACAGGAGACACAAAAGCCGTTAAATGTTTGGAGTTATGGTCCAGTTCAATTTGATGATAGGTTGAAGCTAAGTCTATCTTGGAAAACCACTTAGCTCCAGAAAACTTAGAAAGGATATCATCTATCCGGGGAAGTGGATGAGAATCCACCCAAATCTCTCTATTGAGACTGCGCAAGTCAATGCATACCCTAAGACTGCCATTCTTCTTCCTGGCGACGACCAAAGGACTCAACCAAAGAGACGACTCAATTGGTTCGATTACTCCATTCTCACACATTCTCTTAAGCTCAGCAGAGAGGTCATCCCTGATGCTAAAGGGTACATTCCTCAATTTATGCTTTACTGGTGAAACTCCCTCTTTCACTTTAATAATATGTTTGAACCCTGTGATGCGCCCTAAACTGTCGCCAAAAACTCTAGGAAACCTTTTAGACCAAAAAACCAAACTCTCATCAGTAGGCTCATCATGCACAATGGAAACTTGCTCCAAGGTACCGGGTCTAAGAGTCATACCGAACAGTCCTTGATGGTACCACCCCAAAATGTTCAGTCCTTTTTTCGCCACATAGACTTTCCCTTGAATACACTTATCCTTGAATATCAAAGAAGTTTCAAAGAATCCTCTCAAATCAATACGTCTCCCTTCGTAGGAAACTGGACTTCTGTCAGGAGGATTGAGAGGCTTGTCCCCCCAAGTTTCTTCAAAGAGTTCTTCTGTTATCATGGTCATTCTGGCGCCCGAATCAACTAACAGTTCCAAACACTTTCCGTCTACAAGAATGTCAATAACGGGGTCAACACAATCTTCCAATTCATCCTTCACAACCACAACAAAATCAGTTAGAGAACTAACAACATCATCATAGACATCTTGTCTGGTTCCTTCTGCATATACCCCATTCACACCCCCACGAGAGATACACATTTTGGCAAAATGACCTGGTTTTCCACACTTTCGACAAGCAGCATTTTTAGCTGGACACACTCGTGCATCAGGGAAATGAGAAGGAAACCCACACTTATTGCACAGGTTCCTTGCATTACCACTTTTCTTCCCTGATTTGTTTGGAACAAACTTACTCGGAGGAAGTCTAGTACTCCTCTGTTCATTATTAACTTTGTATTTATCATTGCTTTTATCATTAGAATCTTTTGAGTCTCTGTCCGCGCTGTGTTCTTTTATAATACTTATAGTATTTGTCTCTGGTTTGAGTTCTTTTGAGGATTTCTCCGACAACTCTATATTTTTTATGATCCCAATTGTTTCTTCTAGAGAGGGGTTTTTTAAGGTAAGCAGTTTTTGCTGAACCTTCCTATCATGGCAATGAACTACAATCTGATCACGAATTAACTGGGAACAAAAGTGTTCGAATTCACACTCAGACGCTAAGATGCGTAATGCCGCTACATAGGATACAATACTTTCCCCACTTTCTTGTTCCCTAGTAAAAAACTTATGTCTAGATACCACTAGACTACTCTCTACATCAAACTGAATTTCTAGCATTCTCACGGCTTGGTCGTATTCATTCAGAACTTCTTCTCCTACTACTACAGGTATAGGAGGTAAGTGTTCTAATACAGCTTGACCTTCAAACCCTAAATTATGTTCTAAAATGAACCTTTTCCTTTCAGCACTGAATCTTGAGCCCCCTATTGCTCCAAGATATTTCTCAAACGCCCTGTGCCATATTTTCCATTTAACTGGGGGATCCCCTGGAAGCTGTAAAAAAGGAGGAGGGGCTTGTACATTTTGCATGTTGAAATATGGTAGAACTCTGCACAACAAAATGAATTAAAACAATACTGCGGTTCTTAAATAGAACTATCCCCCTGTCCTCTTGTGAGAGATGATCAAAACACTGAAGATAAATATTTCACAATAACAAAAAAAAATGGAAAATGAAGTTGTCCTGTCCAATGCCGAACACACTTAAAACTTCAATATCAGTTTTCCTCTTTACTCCAGCCGCTAAGCGTCAGGTGAAAATGTCGCCAAGGATGGTCTAGAAGAACAGTTATTGTACTCAAAATTCAACTATTCCTTTTAGTTGTAGGAAACACTCAGACAACAGTATGTTAGTCACTTCGCTTCACTTCCATGTATCTCAGTCATTCACCCAGCAATCCGAGTTTTGATGCAGTCACGGAATGTTTACCCTCATTCCTTGAACATTAAAGTAATATTCCGAAAAGGAACAAAAAAAAATATTACCGCTGTAATTTTCCAATTGTCAGCCTCAAATACACAGCTGATTAGAAAATGCGCCCTCTTCCCATGTACACTGAGGATCGCTAGATTGCTTCCTGTGTTACACTCTACAAGCGTAACGTGCGTGCGTGCTTACACGCTTCCACTTCCTGGTTCAAGGTACGTGATTGTCATTCCTTTCACGTAGCTTCCTTACGTAGCGTGCGCCTAGCTATACATCCAGAATGCTCCTTTAGCTTGCGTGAAATCTGACTTTTAGAATCATTGTAACATTACGAGGGCTCTTGTTAGTTCCACCTGATGTCCGTTTTGGAGTAGAAGGAGGATTTTATGATGTAGTTATTGATTCCATTGGCCACTGTGTCTTCTTGCGGGGCAAACAACAATTCAGAGTAAAATACAGAGTACCGGATTATCTAATGGCTTCTGCCTTTTTGAGTGGTAGGAGAGGGACAACCAGACATTGGTGCCAGTTGAAGGGTAGTGAGCAGGGTCACCATCTGCCGTACCACTGATCTCAGTCTTAATTCTACTCATATAGAGAACGTTCTGCTTCATTCAGTGAAGGATGTGGTCCAGGGCAGAGAGATGATGCTGGCCATGCTGCTAGAGTTGTTGTCTCTTCAAATCTGGGGCGTCATCTCGCCCCTATCGAACGCACTGCTAAGGTAGGCTGCTAGGAAATCATCAAATAACTCCAATTTTATTTATGTATTCCCATTTTTGATCCATATTGTAAACACTTTAATTCAACTTGTTTTCAACGTTTTTTTCTCCACACACAGAGTGGAATTGCCAATTTTCACTTTTTCTCATGTTCAAGCTGGGTCATCTGAACCTCTGGCAAAAACAAGACAGATGCAAATTCGTCTTAGGCAGTGTTGTTTATTTTTAAAAAACCCCAATGTATTTCGGGCCTCTGGTGCCCTTCATCAGGGGTCACTACAATGACAAATAAAACAACCTATGTCACCATTATGAACCTCTGAGGTCATTAATATTCATGAATAAAAATACAATTAATTTCAATACTCCATGTCATCAGACCTACTTTTTAATAGTTCTTACAATGTCTAGATATATCGTTAAGCTGACGGGACTTGGAAATGTTTATCCCTCCTGCCCAAATGGTCCCCAAACCAATCATCTTTTTTATCCACAATTTTCTTGTTTAAAAATTTCTACTATTCAGTTCTTCATTCATTCGCAATGCATGTCTATGCCGCTTAACCTGCCTAACGCACTACTTCATCATTTCCCTCCCCTGCGTTTTCACAAAATGTAACACAACCCCACCCCACCCCACTTTTTAACCACTTCTCCATGCACTCCCACTTTCATTCGGATTCATCAACATTCTCTCGGCCACCTTTTCCAACCAAGCTTACATCTTAACTCATACTCCCACATTCAAACAGTAATCCTGAACACTAACTTAACCACCCGATAACCATTTCAAAGATCTACGCTTCCATTCTCCGATTGAACACCAAAGTGAAACGACCCTAGACCCCAAACATAACCTCCCCATTCATACTGCCACAATACACATACTCACACACCACCTCTTTCAAAACCCAACACAACGATCTCATAACCATTTATTCCTCACATCTCACCTTGTTCATACATCCACTTTCACCCCACCAAAAATTTGGCATTATCTGTTATCAAAGCCCTGTTGTAATCGCATTGCGTACCTGCCATTGCCGTTACCGAACTAACGTCCTCATTTCTTTTCACACAGATGATAATACCCTCCCTTTTCCCACCCCTTATTTGAACACGTCAACCCCTCCCCCATTGGTCAACCGTATTATCGTTTCCCGCCAGCTGGATTGCATTAACAAAAAACTGTTCTATACGGAGTTGTGAGAGTTGTTGTCTCGCCATGCATTGATCTGCATGTTATCTGCTTAAATTGAAGTGTACGTGACGTTGCTAAGGAGCTGTGCCAGGAGGTGTGCATTAATGTTGAACTGCAGGCAGGATAGGCATGATCCTTGTAGACAAAACACAATATCAGGCTTGTGGATGATTTAGTTGAAAGATTATATGAGGTGGGCCCCAAATTCTTACCCCCTTTTCGAGCTTTGGTCATCAGGATGGTGTAGTAAATGGAGAGCAGAGGAGTAGCAAATATGCCATAAGCCATAATGCAAGCATGGAGAAAGTCTCCCCTAACTGCTTTATGGGGAGTAAAATGCTGCAATAATCAGGGCTCAGTAGGCCCATCAAGCCTCTAAGCCCCGGATGCCGCTGCATCTGCGGAACCAGTGATAGCTGCACTCCAGCTGAGGCACATAAGGGCTGTTTTTAGTACTCAAACCAGTGAGAGGATAAGCTCCTCCCTAATATTTGCTGTGTCCTTTTGGTGCTCTTTGCTAGTCTGAACCCAGATGGGTGGTATTGGAAGAGATGCTGTAGTTCCAGATTCTCTTGGAGGTATGTTATCACCAATATGATTCCAGTAACTCTACTGACGTTGTTCCAAGCAGATTCCTTGTGGGTTGCACTATATTCATTTTAATACGTTGAATTTTGCCTCACAAATACAGATTCAGAAGAAACCACATCTCCATTCCCCATTCCACTATTTCTTGAACCTTTATTGTTCTTCATATTCCATAGGAAAAAATATTAAGTCATCACTTTCCTTTTTCAGAAGCCATTTTGCAAAATGAGCACTAGAACATGGCTGGGTAGTGGCAAAAGCACAGGCTTGTTCCAGTTAATGTTACACACTGACAGCTTCGTGAGGCCTTTTGAGTACAAGGGTGCTGATGACTTAGGCTTATGCATGTGTGTTTTTGTTGGTACATGGATGTTTAAATGTTTTTGGAAGAATGAGTTGAAGTTGCTGAGAAGGACATTTCTTATCGGCATTGGGGCCATGGTGACAGGGTATGAGGTAAGATCTAGATTGTTGAAGTACTTACAAGATTTAAAGGTTTTCTGTTCTCTTTTGGGTTACACTGATGTGTTAGTTGCACATCAAGGGACTTCCACAGAGTCAGTCCAGTTAAGGGCTATGGGTGGTTGGTAATGTTCAGAATACTAGGTTGCATAAGTGGCTTTTGAAGGTATGTTGTGTCTCGTTGAGGGTGTCCTTTTTTGTTTGACTGAGTTGTCTGCAATGTTGAAGTGAGTCGGACTGTCATGTGGTGAATGAATAAGGTGGCACAGTCTTGAAGTCTTTGTTTTTTACAGGAGGTTTGTGTAGTAATCACGCTACATATAGTCGATGTAATGCACAGCGTTTATTAACTGTCTGTCTCCACAGCTTCCAGGAACCAACTGGTCCGCCTGGTGATTCAAAGCACAACACTGCATCACCATGACACTGACATCACAGTGATCATGGAGAAAGGAATGTACATAGAATATACAACAAGATAGAGAAGAGACTACTACAACATCTCCCATCTCTCTACAACATCCAAAACACATGAAGAATAAAAAATGAAACATGTGAGACAAACATACAACAGAAATAACAATAAAATAATACTTCCTAAATGTAGAGAAAAAAGCAAATATAAGAGATACATAGCAAATAAAAATCACTTAAACACAGATAACTTAAACTAAAGATCTAAACGATTAGGTGGAACACTAGTTCTATTGCTTCTCCGAGGAGGAACATATTTCAGCACATAAGACTCTTTCCTCTGTTCCACCCTTTCCTTCGGAGAAACTCTAACCTTGGATTGAACTTGGCGCAAGTTACCTGACTCTAAACCCAACTGTGTCACCACCTTCACCGGTACCTTAAATACTCTAGAGAGGTTCCACCAATTTTTCTCATTAACTCTTATGGCAAAACGTGAAATGGCATCTACTCTAATTGGTGGACCAAACTTAGATAATCCCTTAGGAACATGCAAAGGAGATTTTATCCTGACCCAGTCTCCCACCTTAACCCTGGGCTTAGAAAGATCTCCCACATCCACCAAAGATTCAGAGACTGTACTGCGCTCACCTTCCTTGTTGTCTCTATTTCCGACATCCTTGAACGACACCTCCCATTTTTTCATCCAAGCTGGGCACATATGAAAAGAAGCCTCCCTCCCTCTCAACAAAGCAAAAGGACTCGAACCAGTTACAGTACTTGGAGTCGTCCGATGAGCCCACAGCATACTCTGCACCGCCTCCCTGATGTCCACCTTACCCGAAACAGCCCACTGGATACATTCCACCAACACCCTGTTATTGCGCTCAATGAAACCATTGGCTTGAGGATGATATAATGCCACACGTCGATGCACAATGCCTGACAGAGTCAAAAAATCAGACATTTCCTTCGAAGTAAACTGCACTCCATTGTCTGAAACTATTTCTCTGGGAAATCCCTCTCTACCAAAAAGAGCCTGAAGAAACCTAATAACCTCTCTCGAATTGTGATCAGACATAAAATGTACTTCCCACCACTTACTGAAATAGTCAGCAACCACCAAAGCGAACTTATATTTGTTAGGCAAAATGGTGAATGGACCCACAAAATCTATGGCCAATTTTAACCACGGACCATCGGGCCTTTCAATATGCTGTAACCGCGGCGATGTAACTTTGATCACTTTGGCCCACATGCATCAAAGCAAAAACCGGTCGCAAACGGGTAGATTCTCAGAATCTGCCCCTTTGCGACCGGTATTTTTGCATTTGGGATGAATCATCCCAAATGCAAAAATCGCAATTTAAGTAATCTCTAAATTGCGATTACTTAAATTGCGATTGCATTTAAGGAATCTCAAATTGAGATTCCTTAAATGCAATGCATTAAAGTAAAAAAATTAGCGATTTCGATAATAGGGGGAGCAAATTACCATGAAGTTGAACTTCATGGTAATTTGCAAAAACTTAGAAAAATGCACTAAAGTGCATTTTTCAAAGTTCCATTTTACACACACACATGCCCTTGGGGCATGTGTGTGTGTAAAATGTACTCACATGTAGATTTCAGGGGTGCAACAGGGTGTCCTTTTGACACCCTGGCACCCTTGAAATTGCATGAGCAATTTGCGATTCTCTAATTGAGAATCGCAAATTGAGAATGTCTTCCCATTCATTCCTATGGGCCTCTAGGCCCATAGAAATGAATGGGGAGGTATTCCTTAATTGCAACTCGCAATTTGCGAGTCGCAATTAAGGAATGTTTAGAAATCGCTATTTTTTAAGCGATTTCTACATGCATAGCCTTTTGCTATTCCTTATTAGCGAATCCTTATTTTTCGCTAATAAGGAATCGCAAATGGCATTGTTGATGCATGTGCCAGTTTATCACTCGTACAGCACGTCATACACATTTCAACAACGTCATTTATTTGGCGATCCATAGAAGGCCACCAGTAAACCGCCCTAATCCTTTTTTTGTGTTAGTCTGACCTAAATGTCCTTCATGACCATACTCAACAATGCGACTCCTGAGAGACCCTGGGGGAACGAACTTATCTCCCCGCATAATCATTCCACCATCCTCCACCGAAAGTTCATCGGCAACCTTTGCAAAAGGATGAAGGTCAGGATCTAGATGCTTTTCTTTAGGCCAGCCCAAAACTATGAGCTCTCTCACTTTTTTAAGTAAATCATCAGACTCCATCCCACGAAACCAATCATGTTCTGAAAAGGATCCCGTAAAACAAGCATCCACAACCGCAATAATACACTCATCCGTTATGTCAAGGTCACACCCATCCTTCTTCAGAGGTAGAGGTGACCTCGAAAGATAGTCAGCCCTTGTGTTTCTCCCACCAGGTATATGTGCAACCAAACAAATTGTACTGCAACAATTTAGCACTCAACCTAGCAATCCTAGGCGTGTGATCCCTTACAACTTTGCCTTCTAAAATAGGAATTAAAGGTTTATGGTCCGTCAAAAGTCTAAAAGTCTTTCCCCAGAGAAAACATTTAAACCGCTCAACCGCCCAGCAACACGCTAAGAGTTCTCTCTCAATGACAGAGTAATTTTTTTCACTTGGTCTTAGAGCTCTGGACGCAAACCCCACCGTGTACTCCTTCCCTTCTTTGATCTGAGAAATCATACCACCCAGACCCTTAAGGCTGGCATCCACCGATACTGTGCACTGATGTACAGGATCAAAAGGAGTAAGAATTTGACATGAAGCCAACTCTTTTTTGATCTGCATGAATTCATTTTGACACAAGTCACTCCAAACAAAAACTGTCCTTTTCCTAAGTAACTCCCTCATGTGAGCCGTTTTCCCAGCAAAATTAGGAATGAACTTCGCATAGAATTCGCACATTCCCAAAAACGAAGACACCTGATCTCTAGACCCAGGGCAAGGAGCGTCAGATATTGCATCAATCAAACCTTCTCTAGGCACAATACCCTCACCGGAAATACGATGACCCAAATATTCTAATGACTCCACCCCAAAAGTGCATTTAAGCTTATTAGCCACGATCCCTTTAATTTCAAGGCGTTCTAAAACCTTAGAAACATTTTCATCATGTTCAACTTTGTCTTTTCCAGCCACTAAGATATCGTCTTGAAACACCACTGTGTTTGGAACCCCATCCAACACCTTTTGCATAATCCGCTGAAAAACTGCAGCGGCCGAGGCCAACCCAAAAGGCATTCTCCGAAACTGAAATGTCCCAACAGGAGACACAAAAGCCGTTAAATGTTTGGAGTTATGGTCCAGTTCAATTTGATGATAGGTTGAAGCTAAGTCTATCTTGGAAAACCACTTAGCTCCAGAAAACTTAGAAAGGATATCATCTATCCGGGGAAGTGGATGAGAATCCACCCAAATCTCTCTATTGAGACTGCGCAAGTCAATGCATACCCTAAGACTGCCATTCTTCTTCCTTTCAACGACCAAAGGACTCAACCAAAGAGACGACTCAATTGGTTCGATTACTCCATTCTCACACATTCTCTTAAGCTCAGCAGAGAGGTCATCCCTGATGCTAAAGGGTACATTCCTCAATTTATGCTTCACTGGTGAAACTCCCTCTTTCACTTTAATAATATGTTTGAACCCTGTGATGCGCCCTAAACTGTCGCCAAAAACTCTAGGAAACCGTTTAGACCAAAAAACCAAACTCTCATCAGTAGGCTCATCATGCACAATGGAAACTTGCTCCAAGGTACCGGGTCTAAGAGTCATACCGAACAGTCCTTGATGGTACCACCCCAAAATGTTCAGTCCTTTTTTCGCCACATAGACTTTCCCTTGAATACACTTATCCTTGAATATCAAAGAAGTTTCAAAGAATCCTCTCAAATCAATACGTCTCCCTTCGTAGGAAACCGGACTTCTGTCAGGAGGATTGAGAGGCTTGTCCCCCCAAGTTTCTTCAAAGAGTTCTTCTGTTATCATGGTCATTCTGGCGCCCGAATCAACTAACAGTTCCAAACACTTTCCGTCTACAAGAATGTCAATAACGGGGTCAACACAATCTTCCAATTCATCCTTCACAACCACAACAAAATCAGTTAGAGAACTAACAACATCATCATAGACATCTTGTCTGGTTCCTTCTGCATATACCCCATTCACACCCCCACGAGAGATACACATTTTGGCAAAATGACCTGGTTTTCCACACTTTCGACAAGCAGCATTTTTAGCTGGACACACTCGTGCATCAGGGAAATGAGAAGGAAACCCACACTTATTGCACAGGTTCCTTGCATTACCACTTTTCTTCCCTGATTTGTTTAGAACAAACTTACTCGGAGGAAGTCTAGTACTCCTCTGTTCATTATTAACTTTGTATTTATCATTGCTTTTATCATTAGAATCTTTTGAGTCTCTGTCCGCGCTGTGTTCTTTTATAATACTTATAGTATTTGTCTCTGGTTTGAGTTCTTTTGAGGATTTCTCCGACAACTCTATATTTTTTATGATCCCAATTGTTTCTTCTAGAGAGGGGTTTTTTAAGGTAAGCAGTTTTTGCTGAACCTTCCTATCATGGCAATGAACTATAATCTGATCACGAATTAACTGGGAACAAAAGTGTTCGAATTCACACTCAGACGCTAAGATGCGTAATGCCGCTACATAGGATACAATACTTTCCCCACTTTCTTGTTCCCTAGTAAAAAACTTATGTCTATATACCACTAGACTACTCTCTACATCAAACTGAATTTCTAGCATTCTCACGGCTTGGTCGTATTCATTCAGAACTTCTTCTCCTACTACTACAGGTATAGGAGGTAAGTGTTCTAATACAGCTTGACCTTCAAACCCTAAATTATGTTCTAAAATGAACCTTTTCCTTTCAGCACTGAATCTTGAGCCCCCTATTGCTCCAAGATATTTCTCAAACGCCCTGTGCCATATTTTCCATTTAACTGGGGGATCCCCTGGAAGCTGTAAAAAAGGAGGAGGGGCTTGTACATTTTGCATGTTGAAATATGGTAGAACTCTGCACAACAAAATGAATTAAAACAATACTGCGGTTCTTAAATAGAACTATCCCCCTGTCCTCTTGTGAGAGATGATCAAAACACTGAAGATAAATATTTCACAATAACAAAAAAAAATGGAAAATGAAGTTGTCCTGTCCAATGCCGAACACACTTAAAACTTCAATATCAGTTTTCCTCTTTACTCCAGCCGCTAAGCGTCAGGTTAAAATGTCCCCAAGGATGGTCTAGAAGAACAGTTATTGTACTCAAAATTCAACTATTCCTTTTAGTTGTAGGAAACACTCAGACAACAGTATGTTAGTCACTTCGCTTCACTTCCATGTATCTCAGTCATTCACCCAGCAATCCGAGTTTTGATGCAGTCACGGAATGTTTACCCTCATTCCTTGAACATTAAAGTAATATTCCGAAAAGGAACAAAAAAAAATATTACCGCTGTAATTTTCCAATTGACAGCCTCAAATACACAGCTGATTAGAAAATGCGCCCTCTTCCCATGTACACTGAGGATCGCTAGATTGCTTCCTGTGTTACACTCTACAAGCGTAACGTGCGTGCGTGCTTACACGCTTCCACTTCCTGGTTCAAGGTACGTGATTGTCATTCCTTTCACGTAGCTTCCTTACGTAGCGTGCGCCTAGCTATACATCCAGAATGCTCCTTTAGCTTGCCTGTGACGTCGCTGCCCTCGCTGAATCTTGCTGCTCGTTCGAGTGCGTCATCACTTCCCCATCGGCAGCGGCAAGAGAAGATCGCCCATCGCGCACAGATTGAATCCAAACAACTCCACAACAGATGTAAGAAGACACTTACGTAGGTCTGGACGGTGTGCCTTAACAGTTCATCACAGTTCTTGTAGGTCGCTTGGTCGGTGAAAGTGACAATATCACTTTTCCTTGTCGATTTCTCTCGTGAGCTTGTATATCGCTTTCCAGACCAGAATTGCCAGACGTCAAATGATGCAGTTGTGCGTGTGTTGCATCTTCTTATCTCTAAGGTTGCGCTGTCATCTTCTTCTTTTTTTTTAAGATGAACTTTGCAGATATTACTCGTTGGAGGTAGATTTGAGGTTGTAGTTTCAGTAACAAACCACCAGGGATGCACCCCTGCACGCGTGGGTGGAGATCCAGACAGTTCCCGTCGCCAAATTTGTAGTAATCACGCTACATATAGTCGATGTAATGTACAGCGTTTATTAACTGTCTGTCTCCACAGCATCCAGGAACCAACTGGTCCGCCTGGTGATTCAAAGCACAACACTCCATCACCATGACACTGACATCACAGTGATCATGGAGACAGGAATGTACATAGAATATACAACAAGATAGAGAAGAGACTACTACAACTTGTGAAATAGGTGGAAGATGGTAAATTGGTTTGCAGAGATTGGGAAGTGACATGTGAGAAGTACCCGGAGCTGAGCATTGCTTGTTTACCTAAGTTGCAGGGCCAGGAGAATTTGTGGACAATGGTGATATCTCCCCCTTTCTTGTGTGTGTGGTTAACTCACTGAGGGCCCGATTCGCAAAAGTAATCTGAGACAAAATTCTAACTTTGCGAATTTCGGTATTCACAAAATGCATTTAGGAGCACTAAAGTTAGGAATCCTAACATTAGAACTCCAAAATGCCCTTTGTGAATACTGAAAGTTGTAAAGTTAGAATTTTGTCCCAGTTAAACTTAAGTTTTGGTCGTCTTAAGACAAAAGTCGTAAAGTTAGGATTTTGTCTCAGAATACTTTGTGACTCTGGCCCTCTGTGCAGTAGCCTGTGGTTAAGGCACGTTTGAGTTGTGTGCATCAAAGATGTGACATGTGCAGATGTCCCTGATGTCTAGAATGTGAAGTGCTGCAGAGTGTACACTGATGAGCATACATTGGAGTCTCTGGTAGTTTGAGAGTGTGTAATGAATGTGTGTAAGGGTAAATATAAGTGTTGGATGGGGCAAGTGTGAGCATATCTGTGATGTCAGTGTGCTTGAAGGAAAGAGTAGTGTCAGGTGGTGTGTGAACCACATAATGCAGGGTTGCCTCGCCGGTGCTTGCTGTTGCTGTGGTACAGTCTGGTTTCTGGCCCATGCTCCTTCCAGGCCCTGAAAGGCGATGCCCATCTTTGCTAAGTCCTTGGGTGATGATGTTAACGTGGCCCCGGGTGGAGGAAGACGGAAGCACCAGCAGGCTGTAGGCTGCACTGCAGAGGTCAAGTAACCTTCCAGTGTGGCCGACGGGGCACCTTCATGTGTACTCCAGCACAATATAAATGATATTATATCCGTTTTCACATCTGCTCTACAAACCAAGGGGCATATTATCAAGACAGGCGATAAAATTATCTCCGCTTTAGCGGCAGAAAACTGCCGCTAAACGGCGATAATGGGCTCGATAATATGCTCTATGGAATTCCAATTGAAGCCCATGTTAGATGTGAAGGACGTCTAACCTGAGCTTCAATTGGAATTCCATAGAGCATATTATCAAGCCCATTATTGCCGTTTTAGCGGCAGTTTTCTGCCGCTAAAGCGGCGATGATTTTATCGCCTGGCTTGATAATATGCCCCCAAGGAACCATTTAAAAAGTTTGATTGGAGATTTGTCATTCTATATCATGTGGCATTAAAGATTTCCCCTCCTCGCCTTGTGCAAGCCTTCCTTCCTAATCCATGAATCCAGGCATCCTGTTCGTTTGCGCCTCTAGATGCATCTTAGTCCTGTGTGCCTCTGCCCTGACAGGGATTCAGGCTTAAGCGATGGTAAAGATGAAATAGTCCATCAAGCATGCAGTGCACTTGCACACCTGGCTTCATCATGATTACAGCCAATCTGTTCAAGTGTCGGCAGATGTGAATGAGTGGCTGCTTTGTGGCTTGCAGAGCAGAGATAAAGATATACGGCTGAGCCTGGGGCGTGATGGGGAAGCTTCAGAGTCAAAGTTAATATCATTAATTATTCAGCTATAAACTATTCTCAAGCAACGGGACGGAAAATGGCAGCAGAGTGACGGGGTTTCTGAGCCACAGTGCAAAAGATCCCCTGGTTTGTTTCCCACAGGTGCACTGAAGGACGGGGAAAACGTTTGAGAATAAAACAGCAGTGATGAGAACACAGGTCTGCAAACTCCTTAGCTAAAACAAAATCATTTCTTATTGCAGGCACGTCCCTATAAAGTAAAATAAAAAAGGAAAGACAACACTGTTTCATATAACAGCGAAAAAGCACTTTGTTTTCAACGTACACTACTTGTCCTCGCTTTTCCACCATGCCCTTTTGTGCCACGTGGCTCCATGGGACCAGGTTTCCTTGAATTTGACTTTCTTATTTCTTCTCTCCATTAATGCTGAAGGAAGGCTCCCTAACACGAGGAAGCTGTTGTGCTGATGTGTGTTACTTTAAAGAGTTCAGACTTGAATGAATCTTGAGTGGCTGCTGCTTGCTATACCAAGATAAGCTAGGATAGCGTTTTTTTCATTGTATATTTTCTATAGAACAAGAACATCTGCATTCATTGTTGGGAACTTTGCATATATTCATGTTGATGAATAAGAAGATTCTCCTACTTGGCTGGTAAACTCTGGAACTCTCTGCCTCCATCTTTAAGATCCCAATCCAGTCATTCTCTCTTTAGAGAATCGCTAAAGACATGGCTCTTTGTCGCCTATCCTAATTAATCCTGTATTCTGGGTAGCGTTTTTCTGAGTTTCCGTCAGCGCCAAGATACCTCAGTGATCGCGCGCTTTATAAAATACTTACTTATGTTGTACACATCGTTATATTTGTAATCTCCCAACTCTGCTTTACCTGTCTCACCCACCATGCACAGCTTCCACCCTTGCTCTACTTTCTACTATACTAATAACAAGCTACCTTTGCCTACTAGTCTAACTAATTGCCCTACTCTTATTTTATATTTTTACTGTTGTTTTTCTATTTGCATTGTTAACAGCTGTTTACTGTAAAGAGCTCTAATGCCCCCAGTCCATGTATGCAGCATATAAAACTTCAAAATAAATAAATGAAAGTGAGCAATGCATTTGCAGAAATACAATACAGTTTACCATCTATACAGGTGGCACTGAGAAGTACTGTCTGCCATGTTGTCTGATTCAGATCCTTATCTCTGCAGTTTACCATGATGGTCAAGGGGCTCTATCTTACCATGGCAAGGTCCATGTAAGCAGGTATATGTAACACTCAGACAAGTCTATTACTGCTAGAGGGAATGTAACAAGGTAAATAAGCCTCTGTCTATAAACCTGCTGCCCCGGTGATCGAAATTTACTAAACACAAGTTAGAGCAGCATCTTTATATGGTGCGGAACTATGGGGACATTGTAAGTCGACAAGCTTAAGTAGAGTTGAACACCTCTTCATAAGAATTTTGATTGGCTTGCCAGTTAGTACTCCTCTGGTTCTCCTAAGGCTTGACCTTGGCTTGCTGCCAGTGGAAGAAGACGTGGCTTTACGGCCACTGACCTACTGGAAAAGACTGTGGTCGGTTCCAGAGTTGGTTACCTACCGAGAGGAATTTAAGGAGGTATTGGCAGTAATCAAAAATAAGAAAATATTCTGGTTAACCCACATTAAGGATCTTTGTCATAAGATCAGTCTTCCGGAACTATGGAGAACGCCAGAGGTTGCCTGCTTGGCTCTGTCCAGGGCAAATATGGTTCGTTATTATAGGCTTTATAATCTTACGGCATTACATGCTAATCCAGCAGTGGGTAGATTGTCTTCTCAGTTTCTTCAAATAAAAGGAGAGTACAGGAAGGAGGAATTCCTTGATGTGATATTTCCTGCTCTAGCTAGAAAACTGTATATGCAGTTTAGACTGGGATGTCTCCCACTTAGGTCATTTACCTGTAAATGGGACCCGAGTAAGAACACTGTTTGTCCGGCTTGTTGCCATCTGATGGAAAATGAAAAACATGTATTTTTCTTTTGTCCAGCTTACCAGCAACTACGAAATTGTTGGGTGAAACTAATTTGTAGGAACTTGGGTTTTAGAGATTGTGCAAATGCTATTAGAGTTTTAACATATGACACATACCCTCCGATTGTCTTTGCAGTCTCCCGCTTTTTAAATGGTATGTGGTTAAAACTAAGAAACTTTTTATGGAAATAGTTACTTCTTTTATGAACTCCACATATCCAAATGTTTCTTGTCGATAACATTCCTTGATTTAATTCTAGTCTTAATATGTTAGTTTCACTATTGTAAATATATGGGTTGTATATATATTTGAATTGTACGAAAATATGAATTTGGTTCATTTTTATTCATTTATGTATGTTTTAGCTCTTTTTATCTGTACTTTTATGGCCCTGGAGGCCGAAATAAAGTTATCGAGAGAGAGAGAATATGTTTCCATTTTTATATTTTTTGTACATAAATCATGTTTATTTATATTTTAAACTATTCTAAACCATTTAATTTAATTGAACATTATTTTCTATGGGGTTTTTATTCTAAATCCCTGCCTCCTTTAATTTCTATGGGAGAGTGTTGTAGTACCATTGGTTGCCATTGTGTGATGCATACTACTGTTTCTTTTTTTTCTAGTGGTAACTTACACTCGCAAGTTTGGCTCACTCTATTTTTCAGGGAACAGAGACGTTTGAGTAACTTTACACTCGGATTTTGTGAACAACCAAAACCAGTAAAGTTTCTAAAAAATGTGAGAGTAAATTACACATGTAAATTACTCACTAGTGTAACTTACCTTTGTGAATAGATAGTCTGTATTTTGACTACCCCTCCTAACATGCGACAGAAACCAATCTTAGCATTTGATTGGGCAGCTGTGGCACAGGAAAGTTGAGTGATAGATTTTCCTTGGACCTTTCTTTTTGGGCAAAATAAAAACCCTCTTTTTCCATCAAAGAAAATTTAAGTATGCCAATAGCCAACATTTTGGCCTGTTTCCTACAGTAGAAACGGACCAGATAGTGGACTACAATATGTCACCATCATCACAAGAGGGTGTTTGGGGAAAATGGGGAGTTAGCCTTCTTTTTGTTGAAGGAAAAGATGGTGAAAGCGATGCCTATGACAGAAGAGTAGGCCTATCAAACTGCTTTTGCCACAAGGGCAGCATCCTGCTATCCAGCAGGTACAGCTTCGGCTTCTGCTCTTACTTCATAAGGATCATGTGTAGTGGATTTTGTTCTTATTGTGTTTAATATAAACTGACTATATATAACTGAATTCAATGTGGCACTGAGCAACATGGGCTTTGGTGGTGGTACTGCTGACCAATGAGTGATCCCAACATTTCTTTTTACAGAAGAGGGTACATTGTGTTGTGTACTTTGTGGATGAAAGAAAACGATTTATTATAAGTGTTCTTTCCTGGGATGACAGACGTCTTACTGTCCACTTTCTTAAAAAGAACTGACCATTTTCTGTGGAGTGATATTCTTGGCTTCTCATTGGTTAGCCCTTAACAGAGAGATTGTTGGACTCCTGTGTCTGCAAATTCACAGACTTGTCTCCATCTCAGTCTTGTTCACCTGCGGTGATAAAAAATAAGAAGAAAGACCGTTAGATTTGGTCATTCTAGTGAATGCAATACATCAATAAAAGAGATAACAATTTGCAAACTAATTGGTGGAGTGTGACATCAGGTTGAAAAAAAATCCTTCACAAAAAGTGAATATTACAGATATGTTAAAAAATGTTTTTAACATTAAAAGCTGCCTTGATATTGATAGTTGAGTTTGGCAGCATACTCCAATATCATCCATAGTGACTTATGGTAAATAGAATGAGATAATGTCTGATGTTTCTGCGCAGCCCAAGTGACACATATGAGAGCTTGATGGAAGCTGAAGCACAGATTAAATTAATTAAAAATGATAACCTTGATCTACAGTTTATAACCAAAAAATCCCAGAAACTGGATACAAATATCAGTGGACTTCAAATGAGCCCAAAGATACAATGGTCCTAGCGGTAGGTTTTTAAAAGTGGAAGAAATGGTTAATAATCAATCAGCACATATGTGCACAAGCGCACACACACACACAAACACATTCACATACTAGTTTCACAATAGGTGAATGGGAACAAAGCTTACTAAGGAAGAAAAAGGCATGGAGAACAATGAGAAAATGAAAAGAGCCTACCAAACAAACGCAGACACTGGATTTACAAAATGACATACAAGTACATGACTTGTCAAGGAAGGGGGAGGCATGAAAAACAAAGAGAAAATGGTTACTTTACAAAATGGTAAACAAACACGTGACTTGTCAAGGGATGGTGAGGCATGGAAAATGAAAAGAAAATGTTCACCCTCTGATGCTCACTGGTTTTACTAAATGAAGGACAGAACATAGCAAGGGAGAATGAGAAATGGAGGACAAAGAGTACATGGCTGCCTGGCCTGTAGACAGTGCATCCTCTCAACACCAACATACATATACAGCATTGCTGGGCAATAATTACGTAAATGAATAGACCCCAAGTATGCCTAGACCAAGTCACAAGCCCCTAAAACATCTGCAGAGCAGCAAGCAAAATGTAAATATATACCTTCAAAGACCCAATAAATCCTCATGTGCAACACAGGAAAAGGAACATTGCAAAAACGAATATGATTAACAAGTCAAATTCAAAAATAACTTTATTTCGGCAGCCAAGGCTTTAAAGGTATACACAAAATACATAATAAATAGCTAAAACTAGGAATATTCACATTAAAACAACAGTTTGTACATAAATGCTATGTTTCAAGTCAATAGTAGATGAAAGAAACACTGGCATGCGGTTACAAAAGAGCCAATCGATCAGATATAATAACAGTATGGTGTAATAGGCCAAACACACATGACAAATTAGCACTAGCAGTTATACAGGCATCATTCAACATTATTTTTGCCCAATGCAACTTTTTCATGGACTCTTTTGAGGGTATAGAACCACTGGATGGGGTCTCTCATAGTTTGGCCAGTCCAATGGAGGTAAGCATCATTTTAATGTGTTAGAGCCAGGGGAGTTTGTTAAAGCGGGCTGTCTTAATGGCTTCCTGTAAGGTGGTAGCATAAGGGGCTAGATCAGGGGTGGACCATAATCTCATGCAATACAGTAATGGGTGCAACCTGGTTCTTCCTTTTACCCTTTTTACACCCAAATCCAATGGTAAGGGGTAAGAAGGAGTCCTAGGGGTAGAAGGGCGAGTATACTCAAAAATGTGTTCTCAGATCTAATCAATTAATTGATGTTAGTGACACCCAGAGCTCCACACCATAAAGAGCATAGTCCAGTGCATTCTCTTCATAGATCTGAAGAGCAGATGCTATTGGTTTGCTGAAAGAGGCTCAGTGCTCTTTGGATATAACCCCAACTATCTGCCTGTGCTTGTCAACCACCTTGCTAATTTGTGGCTTTCATGACATGTAAGAGGAGAGTGTGATGCCCAGGTAGATAAAGGAGTCCACCTTCTCTAAAGGAATACCCACCAATACTAATTTCCCTCTGTGTGATTTGTGCTGGTTAAAGAACATGAGTTTATTTTTTGCTGTATTTCCAAACCTCGAGTATTGCAAAACTCATCAAAACGAGTCAAACTATTTGGAGCCCACTCAGGGTCTTGGCGATCAGCAAAGAGGAGAATATGGGTTTTCACATTAGCTAGTGTAGTGGTGTCAGTATGGGACTGTGATAAGAAGTGCATTACTAAGGACAGAATGCCGGGGGCGGAGGGGGGGCATACCCATGTCGCTAAAAACTTGCCATGAGTTTCAATGACGGACCAAGTCAAAGGCGGATTTTAAATCGATAAAGGCAACATAAAGATGGCCTCTGCCGATTACTACCATCATAGACTAGCAGAAAGAGGAAGACTTAGTCGATGGTAGAACTTCTTTTCTGGAATGCAGCTTGAAGGGGGCTTAAGAATCCCTGGATCCAATCCTGGATTTTAAGTAATATGCAAGAGCTGAAAACCTTTTGTACGCAATCTATTAGACTTATGGATCTATAGTTTGCTGGTTGGTTCCTGTTGCTCTTTTTAGGTCTCGCCTGACCCAGCGCATGCGCTGGTCTGGCGAGACTTATTGAGAGGGCTCCAAAAAGTGCTACCAGGCCAGCCTAGAGCTACAGTGCATGTGCGTGGGCACGCGCGCCGCGCTTTACCGCGATTACTTTTGGTTTCTCGGCTGCACGGCCGCTTTGATGTTTGATCGTGATCGCGATCACTTTCACTTTCGCGGCCGCACGGCCGCTTTGCATAGCCAATAGGTCTCGCTTTTGGGACCTGATAAGTATTTAGTTATGCAACTGTTGCATGGCTAAACACTTATAAGGTCCCAAAGGCGAGACCTATTGGCTATGTCAATGCTTGTTATAAATTGGGAGCACTACAGCAGCCTTCCAGGAATCTGGAATGGACGCTCCCATAGCGATGGAATTAGCAAGGATAAGTACATATTTAGTCCATGTTTCTATATGTTGGAGTGATATATCAGCTGGTATGCCATCAGGGCCAGCAGCCCTACCTCTCCTAATATCATTAAAATATTCTAGAATATCAGGTAGGGCAAACATTAGCATGATGTTACTCAGAGAAGTAATAGGCAAGGAAGTACCCTCGATTAGGATCATAGTGCCATTGTGATATAAGTTCTTAAAATGGTCAAACCACTCAAACGATAAAACATATGGGCCCGATTCTGATGTCAGACGGACCGGAGTCCGTCCGACATAGGTCACTAACTGGAACCGAACGCCCTCCTGTAGTAGATTTCAGCCCTGGAAGTAGGATGCGACTGAACCCTGTTCGGTCACATTCCTGTTCTTTTCAATGTGAGCATGTGTTCCAAATGGAATGCATGCTCTCATTGAAAAGAGCAGTGGTGCAGTTCATTCCTGCACCCGGGGGCAGGCACCTCAAGGGGCCTGCCAACAGGTGCAGGGATCAAGAGGAGTCCACTAGGCCATCAACCGGTGTCCTTGCACCTAAGGGGGCCCTCCTGGGGGCCCCCAAAGCTGTTTACCAATGATTTTTTGTGCCAGAAAGGCCAGCACAAAAAGGCAGTGGGAAACTGCCATCGTAATGCCTCGGCCAGAAAGAGCTGGCCAGGGGATTACTGCAGGGTTTCCGGATGGTGGACGGGCTCTCCGAGCCGTATTCTCTTCTGACCGAGCACATCAAAATGGCTTGGTCGGGAGGGAATCCGAACAGCAGATTCCGATGCGGTCAGGAGGGCTCCGATGGTCGTAGCTATTCCTGCCCGCATCGTAATCGGGCCCATAGTTGGTTGGTTCAGGCACTGCGGCATTACAACCCCAAAAGACCAGTGCCCAAAACTTAGTAGAATCCCTAGCAGCTTTGTCAATGCACTTTTTATATGCCTTCCTAGTAGCAGAAATTCTGGCAACAATATTGAATCATAAATATCAATGTCAAAAATATCAACATCCTATATTTATAATGGTAAGCACAAAAATATCGGAAAATATATCAGTGTCATAAATATAGATGTACAAAATATCGTTTTTGATATATTTATGTATAAAATAGAACAATAAATATTAAAAATATTAAAGAATAACATTAGTTTTTATTAAATAAATAGATTTAATATACTTTTTAACAAATATACCAAATAAACTTAACTTAAAAACTTAAACACACATATAATTATTATATATATTTACTTTAAAACAATTCATAAAATATTAATTTTAATTTATCTTATACTTTTAAAATTATATAAAAATGTAACACATAAATATATTTATATTTAAATACATATACTAATAACAAAATTTATGTAAAAAAACATTCTACTATTAATTGAAACATCAAACTATTTAAAAATATTTAAACTTACATTTCCCACTTGAATCAATGCAACAGTAGGGAAAGTGTTGGATAGCGGCTCAGTAAAAATTACTATTCCTACTCCAGTAAGTGCAAGAGTAGGGAAAGTGTTGGCTAGCGGAGGGGTAATAATTGCTATTCCCACTCCGATGAGTGCAACAGTAGGGAAAGTGTTGGATAGCGTAGGGGGAAAAATTACTATTTCTACTCCAGTGAGTGTAACAGTAGGGAAAGTGATGGCTAGCGGAGGGATAAAATGTACTATTCCCAATCCTGTCAGTGCAACAGTAGGGAAAGTGATGGATTGCAAGGGGATACAAATTTGCATTCCCACTTCAGTCATTTCAAAATTAAAAACAAACAAAATATCAACAACAAAAAATATTTAAAAAACTAAATAAATTAAAAAATATATAAATATGTTGAAAATTAACTACTTGCAAGTTCTTTCTTGTCCAGCCATGCAATGAGTTTCCCTGCCTTGTCTCCCAAGTCATATATTCGTCCCTGTGTCTCTGGTCCCATGGTCTTGGCCCTGTCTGTCACTATCGCATCATAGCTATGCCTCTTGAGTTGCAGGGCATGGAGCTTTTCTGGCGTCACCTCCCCGTCAAGGTCTCCATCCAGCTGAAGGATTTCCTCTTCTGCTGCAACCACTTCTTTTAATTTTTCCTTCCGCACTCCTCCTATCTGGGAGAGTGCTTGCCCTTTAATTACAGTTTTGAACGCTTCCCATAGTGTCTGGGGGGAGCGTACCGACCCCTGATTTTCAGAGAAATAAAGTTCCATTGCCTCATGCAGTGCTGTTCGGACCCCCGGGTTACGGAGGTGCCAGGGGTTAATGGGGGCAACTCTACCCACCCTCTGTTGTCCAATAACGAACTGTGCCGATATAGGGGAGTGATCCGAGATGCCCCTTGCCATATGTCTTATTTCTTGAACATGCACAGTTTGGGACGCCGGTACCAATAGGTAATCGATACGTGATAGGCCATGGTGCGCTCCTGAATGATAGGTGTGTTGGATGCTATTGGGATGAAAGGAGCGCCAGACATCAATCAGTCCCAGAGTTTCTAGAAGGTCTGGCAGCCATCGGTTCGAGGGACCCAAGGCTCTGGACGGGTGACGATCCAACGTGCCTGAGGCCACAGAATTAAGATCTCCCCTCACAATCAGAAGGCTGTCCGGGATCGATAGGAGTATGGATCCCAAGTCTTTGAATGTGAGCCCTTGGAGGCCCGGAGGTACATACACCGACATCAAGGTCAGCGTTTTCCCTTCCCATTGCCCCGTGATACCTATGTATCTACCCCAGGTGTCAGCCCATGTCGAAGTAACTACCATGGGGAAGGAGTTTTTAAGCATTATTCCCGTATCCCTCGAGCCCGTGGTTAAGCCCCAATGTGCGGCTAGTCGGTATCCCCACCCATTGAGGGCCTTACAAGTGTTACCCACCAGGTGTGTTTCTTGAAGCATTACTACGTCTGGGGCATGTCGCTTTATATGTTGCAATACTACACATCGTTTAATTGTGTCCCCCAGGCCATTGACATTCCAGCTCATTAATTTAATACTCTTCTCCCATTGTGTACTCATCAGGGCCTATGTGTTACCTGTCAAGTAGAGTGATAAATCTATGGCACCTTGTCGATTCAACATAAACAAACAACAAATTAACAATCCCGCCCAACAACCCCCCTCCCTGCTTCCCTGCACTCTGGGCTCAGAACTGCCCATCGTTCACTTAATGCAGAGTGCCTGTCGCCCAACAATTAACTAAAAGAAGAAACTGGGGGAGAATAAGGTATCCCGTATCCCTCCCTCTCAACAATGTTAGTCCTTGAGTTCCCAGGGCCGAGTCAGGCTGGAGTTACAGTATATTTACTAGTCCAGGGCCTTCAAGTGTACAACCATCTCCATGGCGTTCTACCTGTTCCTGCTTCTGGCAGGCAATGGTCAATGTGGAACTGGCGTCTTCTCGGTCATCGTTTTGGACTCCCGCTGCAAGTTTCGGTTCAGGCAGATTCAGTCGCCACCCGAGTTGTGTTCTGCTGCCTCTCTCCAGCTGTCGAGCCACTCAGCTGCAGCTTCTGGGAAGTCAAAAAACCTAGTTCTTCCCTTGGCTACCACTCAGAGCCAGGCCGGGAACAGCATCGCATATTTCAGGCCTTTGTCTCGAAGTCTCTTTTTGACCGCCAGAAATAAACGCCGTTGCCGTTGTACCGCTTGAGTAAAGTCTGGATAAAAGGTGATTTCTGTTAAGCTCCATGATTAGCAAAGTGTGAAAAGGCATATAAGGTACAAGAGGAAACAAGCAGAGCAGATAATCCAACCAAGTGTGCTAGAAAAAATCCTTTCTACCTCCAGTATCCAGAAAGTTTGTCACATAAATACTCTCACTTTGAAGTCAGAGAAAGAAAGCACCAAACTATCTCAGAAGACAGTCTGACATTTGACGACTGCTGACCTCTGCATTTCAATGCACAGCAAATGTGACAAGATAAGGACAAAATGTACAGGCCTGTTTACAGAAAGGAGCACTCGTAGAAGAATAGAAGTTAGTTGATGTGAAAAGGCCGGCCCAAACTTATCGTGGACAGCCTATAACAAAGGCAGCAAATAGAAAGCCAGAAAATCTGAGTTACAAACCACAAAGTCAATGTTAAGCAATGGGCGGAATGCATTCCCAGGAAATCTTTCTAAATGTCACCAAGATGTCTCTGGCAAACCAGACAGCTGCGCTTTCTGGTAGGCTTCAACCTAAAAATGCCCCTCATGCTAACAGTCCCAGTCAATCCCTCACCAAAAGAGAATACACTATAATTAACCATTTATCTCTCTCTCTCTCATTTACACACACAAACACACACAAACCCACATTTACATGCTCATAAAATGGCGGACAAGCACCTGGCAAGGTAAAAACCTTGCCTGCCTTGCTTGGCCTAATGTCTCGCCGGACCAACCAACATATGAAGGGCATGCATTCAAGGCCATCCAAGGGCCCTTAAAACAGCTGTAGCACAGCAGCAGTGCGAATGGGAAAAATCTGATAAAATTGAGAAAATAATGTGACCACAAAAGAGTATGACAGCGTGCCTCACCCATTAAAATACAACAAGACATTAACAATAAATATGGAAAAAATCTAGGAGAAAAACAAACAAAAGAAAATCTATTCCAAGCCTCCACCTTACTCAGCAGGTGGACCAGTCATGTATACTTTAGTTCAAGCCCTCCAGCAACAAACGCACAAAATGAATTAAACAAAAAAGAGGAAAACAAATTGGTTCAGCCAGCCAATCAAAAAGAAACATTTGGCACAAAAGAATACTCACTTGATTTCTCCCAAAACCCAGGGGAGGATGATGCAGCAAAAATTGGAGGCAAAAGATGAGTGGTGCTCTTCTCCAGTATCCAAATGCAAATGAAGAACGAGTCTAGATAGAACAGGGAGCAGGCCTCAGGTCCCTGTAAAAAATGATTGGGGCATATCAGCAACAAGGCGATAAAAAATTATCGCCGCTTTTGCGTCCGTTTTTGGGCAAAAAGCGGCGATAATTTTATCGCCTAATCAGCAAGGTCACGCTATCGCGTGAAACCTTGCATTAGCGCCTGAATTCTGAACGCCCAGCTATGCATCTCCAATGAGATGCAAAGTGGGCGTTCCTGCCCTGACATGACTGGAGAAATGTCGCTAAGTGACATTTTTCCTATCATCATGCTCCACGATATGAAGCATAGCAGCAAGAAAAGTAGCGATAACCCCTGTTATCGCTACTTTCCTTACGCCTGCTTCAGGACTGACTTAGCCATGATATCCTATGGAAAGTGGATATCATGGCTAAGTTTGCCTTGCCCTATCAACAAGCTAACGCCAAACCTTGTGAGATTATCTCTGGGTTTCCAGCGATAATCTCACGTTTAGCAGTTAGCGCTAGGATTTTTATCGCTTTTGAGATAAGCGTTGC
Source organism: Triturus cristatus (assembly GCF_964204655.1). Taxonomy (NCBI): domain Eukaryota; kingdom Metazoa; phylum Chordata; class Amphibia; order Caudata; family Salamandridae; genus Triturus; species Triturus cristatus. Next base: position 221,504,272 of record NC_140594.1, on the reverse strand, counting down.
TAATAGCACGCTATCTCAGCGATAAAAATCCACGTTAGCAGGCGATAATTATCCTAGCGCTATGTGCGCTTAGCGATAATTATCGCCTGTCCTTGATGATATGCCCCAATTGTGAGCTTTCGAGCTCACAAGCCACTTTAATTTAATGTCTCTCAATAACTGAAATCGACACAAAAAATGCATATGCATCCGTCCACTGGTTCGGCTCTGAACCAAGCTTGCACAGTCCCTGTGTTAATATTTATCCCCAAAAGAACTCCTTCATTGTGTGAAGTGACGTAATGCCGTAACTTTGGTAATTTTACATCACAAAATGCCCAACTTTATGCAAAATTATGCCATGTAGTACAAATCATGGCCATGCTTCGCCTAAAGCAATGCTTTCTATTACAGTAATTAATACCAATAGGGCACACCTAGAAATGGACATTTAACAACGGAACAAGTTTACTTTTTTAAATCTTAAAAACAAGTGATTTTTAAAGAATGTTTAAATGGGGACCTAAACAATTACCAACAATATATACTTATTTTACCATCTATTATAATATTATATATACTATATATATTTATGGTATTAGAGGTTAAGAACTGCTCTAATAAAAAGATGGGCAATAGTGGATTTAAAATGTACACAATGAGCAATAGAATATACTGTCGAAGGAGTGTGAGAATAATGCTGTGTCTAGTACATACAATCATATATATGTATTATAAGGGCCTATCTGGCAACTGTCACTGGGTGTTCTGGAAGGCACAACATATATTAAAGACATTTGGAACGTTACCCTATCTTCATGGTTTCATATCAGTTAGAAAAAAGGAGAAGCAAGAAAAATCCTTAGGGTGGGAATCTGATTGCTTATGTTTCAATGTTTTAATAACTCCATACAAGGTAGGGTGGAGTTGGCACTGAAATACAAATTAACTGAGGGGAGAGGGGGCTCTTTAAAAGTGCAACTGGGCTGTGGGTTGCAGCCTAATTGAATTAGCCTTTCAAGACCTGACTCTGACTGATCCTGTTCGCCTTTCTTAGGTGTTAAAATATATTAATCAAGAACCGCTCTCTGATGTAGCAATGTATGTAGATGAGTGGGAGCTATAAACAACAAATAGAAGAAACAAAGGGCATGTTATAAATGGAGAAATGCTGTCACTGACAGTCCATAGTACCCCTTCGGCATAATATCATCTATTTAAATGAAAGACCAAATGTGACTCTAAGATAAAGTATGACTGGCTGAACAAAGGCAAATGACACTTTTTTTTCCTGCAGATCTTTGATATTCAAAAAGAAAAGTGAACCCCCCCCTTCTTGCTCCCCATAACTGAAAAGCCAGCCAGGCAGATAAACCCCTTCCCCGCCACTGAAAGGGCTGATTTGTGTATTATCGTCTTCAAAAGTTAATTACTAGCCTTCAGCTTTAGTTGAACTTTTAGAGTTGAAATGTGATTTACATATATCTCACATGCCGCGTGCAAGGATCTCCCCAGGCTCAGAGCATGAATAAGTTTCATTATCACTACTTAAGAACGCCTGCGGCCCCTAATCCCTCCCAGGTTTGCAACTTTCCTGTATAATAAGATCAAGAAATTAACATTTGACATGTTTTCAAGTGCAGTGAGTGATATTAAAGGATGAGGCTTCCCTGCTAGAAATTCTGACATGGTGTCAAGATTCCAGGTAAGAAGGACACATAGGCTTGTTTTTATCACTGGTATCTCTGTACTGGTTGAAACCACTGTTCAGATATCAGTAAAAAAGTGAAATATTGAGGGGGAGATTTACAAACATTTTACGCTGGGTTAGCATCTCAAAAGTGACGCTAACCAGCGCAAAATGTTTTTTTTGTAGCACTGCTTTGCGTTACTTAGCGCCGAGGGAGCGTTTCATGGGTGGAATATGGGTGTTCCCATGCAACCACCCATGCCTTGTGACACAAAATGATATCTACCAAGATTTGTAGATATGGTTTTGCGTCAAGAGTTAACGCCCCTTCAAAGGAGGCGCTAACAGGAGAAATGCTTTCATCTCTCTGTGCTTTTCCGACTTTGCATGCGTGCTGCACTGTGCAGCACGCGTACAAAGTGGAAAAAGCTTTCCATTGTGTCTAGGGTACCCTTCCTGAACAAAACCTGTGCTAGACTCATGCACAGACCCTAGCGCTATGACGATAAGGTGTGTGCATGGGGCCCGCCTGCTGAAATCAGCGCCGGTTCAAGGGAATCCGATTTATGGATTCCCTACACTGACCTCAGCTCTTGGGGCTCCTGGGATACTTGTCTACCGTGACTCTCTACTTTTCTGTTAAAGAGGAACGGCATAACCTTCTTGTGAAACATTTGCTCGGGCCATTGTTTATGCTGGACCTCCCACTCCCGTGAGAGTGGAAAAGGCCCTCCTCGTCCCTCCATATTGGTTACAGCTTTGCGGAAAAACCCATCGGTGGCTGCATCGGAATGCCCATGCACCACCCATGGAACGCCACTCTGATGCAAAGTAATGTTTTTATGTCACTTTCAGGCAACATTCAGCGCAAAGCAATTCAAAATAAGGTTTTGTCACTTCTTTGACACAAACCCAGCGCAAAATGTTAGTAAACCTACCCCATTGCTTCTTAATATGTTTGCCTCTCTAGAGCATTACAAACATTTCCAGACATTATTAGGAGCTGTTATGCAAGGTCTGCAGACCCTCTGCACCATTTTCTGGCAGAGGACAGATTGGCAAATGACTGGAAGAAACTTTGTTTCTACTAGCTGTTCCACAATTTTCAACACATTACAAAGTGCCTTCTTGTAATGTTAACACCTGCACAACCTGTTCTACCATATCTAATAGGAATTCCTGAACTCGGGCCAAAGTGGATTCCATCATTTTGAGCTGTTCAATTACGAACATAATGCTTCTTTGATAATGATTTATTTTTAGCGTTTTGGGGTTTTCAGTTTCTTTGTCATGCAGTTCTATAATAACAATTGCTTAATTCCAGGTCCCCCTACTTCCTGCACCCCACTTTGTCCTTTTTTGGATGTTTTGTTTGGGTTGTGCTTAAACCTTCATATCTTTTTTCTACAAAAGGTAGCCAGGCCAAATTTGCATCCTATTTTCCAACACCCTGGAGATTCTAAAGCTGGCCAAGATTTGTAAATTACCCTGGAGGGAACTGAGAAAAAAGTCAAAATACATCAAACCTTAGTTTTTTTTGGGTGGGTGGTGCTGTGCAAGAAACTGTTTTTTTCCTTCTAAATGCTGTGCTCGGACTTCCATCTTCCTGGCTTTCAGGAGCAAGCAGTGTTCTATCAAAAAATGTTTTTTTGTTGCTGCAGTTCATGCATTTTTCTAAGAGGTAGTCCATTCTTTCTATTTTTTGTTGTTCAACCTACCTGCAGTTTGTGGTAGAAACAGGTATGAAACCCATTGGTGATCCCAGAAAGCTATACATTTCTGAAAAGTAGATAACATTCTGAATTTGAGCAAGTGGTCATTTGAATAGATTCCTCTATATTTTCCCAAAGAAATAAAAAAATAATGAAAATGAGTAGGAAAAAATAGTAATTGATGACAACGTTTTCATCAGTAGTATTTTGTCCTGATGGCCGATTTACTAAAGCAAAATATCATTACATCCAATAGACATTCTGATCACGGGGATTTTTGGTTTACATATTCTTCAAAAACAGGTGACAACAACTGAGCCATAGCTTATGATGATTTTCTATTGAGTGTCATCTATACAGAAATGTATATGGTAAAATATTATGAAGGAAAAATGGGTATGAAGGAAACATGTATTTCTGAAATGTACACAAGATACTGAGTTTGGGAACAGTGGCTATCAGTAAATCTCAGAATTTGGGGTTACCCATATTATCGTGATTCAGAGGGCATTTTTCAAAATGTCTTCTTTCTTGCACACTAGCTTACACTTGAAAGTAAAAAATGAAGAGAAATCCAACTGGTAATAACAAATGTTCTATGATTCTGTGCTTCCTGACAGCTCCTTATAAAAGCATTACCCCATTTGTGTTGCTAGGCTTAGCGCCTGCGACACAAGACAGCCCAAATTGCGATCTAGAGACATCACATTCCTTCCTGCAAAACACTTTTTTTCAATATGGGTACCTGTTAAATTTAGGCCGTAGCTTAGCTGCCACCCAGGGGAACGTCCCAAACCCAGATATTTCAGAAAACTAGACACCCATAGCATTACAGGGTTATGTGACCTATGTGGATCCCACGAAACAACGTTTTGTTTACCTAGAAGACCTTGCAAACTTCCAACTTTGGCTACAAACACCCATTTTCCTCACATTTATGTGAGAGGAAGTTTCAGAAGCTGCAGTAATCAACAAAATTCCTATCCTCCAGCATCCTTTACTTTCCCAATAAAAATAGTAGCCATTTGTGTGGCTGAGGCTAACTCTGAGACACAAAATGCTCCATAACATAACACAGAGACATTGAAAAATCTGAGGAAAAATGTCCTGATTTGGTAATGTGGGTATCTTAGGATCTTGGGCCCTGGTTCACTGGCTACCCGGGGAAACCCACCAAACCCACACATTTCTGAAAACTAGACACCCAGGGACATCCAGAGTTGTGTGACTTGTGTGAATCAAATTACTTTTTTACCCAGAAAGCCTTACATGAACTTTGGCAAATACACCCATTATCTTCATATTTATGTGCAAGAAAATTCCAGACACTAAGAGGGCCGGACTGGCCGTAGCAGGCACCGGGTGTTTCCCCAGTGGACCGGAAGGGTGGGGGACAGTTTTTGGCCCGTGGGGACCGTTTTTGTTACTGAGGGACGGTTTTGCAGCAGTGCTGCAATATCGCCCCCTGTAGCAAATGCGGCAGCGGTGTAAAGGAGGGCTGGAGGTTCTCTCTCCCCAGCACAACCCCCGGGCTGGTCAAGGGGTGCTGCCAGGACTGGCATCCGTTCCTAGTCCGGCTGTGCTACCTAGCATCTCTACACTCTTCTCAACAATAATACCCCACTTGTGTGTCTGGGTTTAGTGCCTGCGACACAAAACACTCCAAAACACAACAGAGAGACATCAAAACATCTGTGAGAAAAATATCCTGATTAGTCGATGTGGGTAGCTGACGATTTTGGATGCTGGCTTATCCACCACCAAGAGAAACGTACCAAACTCAGACATTTCTGACAACTAGACACTCAGGGGAGTTCAGGATGGTGTGAGCTGTGTGACTTGTGGCTTCTGTTTACAATTTTTTTATAGGTGGGGTCAAGGTCATCGATCAGAGGTAAAAATCCCTGAATGGCCCAGGCAATCACATCCCACTGTGATCGCCTGTTGTTTTCCAGAACAATACTCAGTGCTTTAAATGGGAAAAAATAAGTGCAGGTACTCATTAAAATAGAGGTGTGGCAAGTGGGCGGGGCTAGGGGCGGGCGAAGGGCAAGATATGTTCATACCTAATGACTTATGTACCAGTTGCAGCACGTCAAAACACAAGAGAAATGCGTTTATGGAAATAAAACAGATTAACACATTACACGTAATTACATGCTCCTCGGAAGCAGTGCGGAATCAGCCCTGCACTGGAAGAGAAACCTAACCTGTGCCTGCCATGCTGTGGATCAGGGTACCGGTAAACTCCCTGGCTACAGAGAAGTCCCGGTACTGACGGCAACAAAAATCCGGAAGTGCCGGTACTCAGTACCGGTGAGTACCGGCCCATTTAAAGCACTGAATAGAGGTATTGCTGGAAGCTCAGTTTCTCAGCTTTCCAGATAAACGTCCCTTTCAGCACAGTTCCCTGCGAACACGGAGAACACGGTTTTTTGTCAGCCCCATAGAACAAGGAGAGCAGGGCTTTTTGTCAGCCCCATCTGTGTTTGCAGGAAAACTAGGATGGTGTTTCCTGGATGCCAGTCTTGCAACTAATGCAATTGCGTCACTGACCCAAGCACTCTGGTTCAGCCGAGTGGGCTGAAGTAGCAGACAACAGCTGCTGCTTCAGTGCCAAGAACTTTGACTTCCACTCTACAACAACAGTGCTTGACTCGCAACGCTCTTTATGTGCAGATCAAGTCAAGAGCGGCCAAGTAGATAAAAGCACCATGGCATGCAGATTTAGAAAAAAAAAACAGCTGAATTCAGAAAAAAATGTCATCTACCTTTGTATGTACTTTTAACAACATCTATCTTGCACATTAATTTCTCTACAGTGTGCCCTTTGTTGTCATTATAAGAATGTATCATGCAGTGTTACCCTTCATTTCATTAGAATATTAACTAAGTTGCCTATCCAAAGAGCCTCAGACAGTTGTGTAAAAATTAAGTGCATCACCTTTTTTCTGTAAGAACCAAGGACCACCCATTCTGTAGCTCCTTCCAAACCATGGGGCATATTATCAAGCCAGGCAATAAAATTATCGCCGATTTAGCGGCAGAAAACTGCCGCTAAAACGGCGATAATGGGCTTGATAATATGCTCTATGGAATTCCAATTGAAACCCATGTTAGATGTGAAGGACATCTAACCTGAGCTTCAATTGGAATTCCCATAGAGCATATTATCAAGCCCATTATCGCCGTTTTAGAGGCAGTTTTCTGCCGCTAAAGCGGCGATAATTATATCGCCTGGCTTGTTAATATGCCCCTAAGACTTAAATCTTGTTTCCTTTTCCCAAAGCTGCACATTCTATTTCCATACTCAAACACATAGTCAAACCTAATAGATGTAAAGAATTATGGAAGGATAACACTGAAAACAAGGAATAACTTGAACCATGGTAGTGTTTGGAATGACATCAAATAGATAACAAGACCAAAGCTTGAGTTGCCTATCATGTCACTCAGAACCCTGAGGTGAAATGTAGCCCTGTTATGCTCTGCTTACTCATCTTTAGAATTATGTTTTGTATGGCCCTGCCAAAACATCTGCCCTTGCTTTCAACATGTACACAGGGAAAGATGACTTATGTGGGAGCCAAGCATAACATTGCTTGCCCTCCAGAAGTTAAAAAATATTTGACCTCCTGCCGTCCACCTCCAGCCCTTTAAAGTTTACCCTCTCCTGTCCAAGCTGATGGCCTGGGGTCCACCCACACAAATGTATAAAAAAAATATCCTGAACTCCTGCCACCCACCTCCACCATTCTCTGCATACATCTCACTTTCCCAATTTAAAAATCTAACTACCTGGTTCCCTGACAACCAACCCTACAACCCTCTGCTCTTTCCCTCCCCCTCCTTGCCCAAAGCTGTGCTCCACACTTGTGCACTGGGAACGGAGGGCGGCCACTGCGCTGACTGTGACTCTGTGAGACCTACTAGCCTTCGTTGCTTTTTTTTCGTGCATCAGCGTGGGTCTACAGAGAAGCAAAGATATAGGGAAATATGGCGGTTGGCGGAGGCGCTGTCCTGCTCATACTTTCTGCCTCCCTCGAATCTGTGAATACTCTAGAATAGAAGAGGAAGGCAAGTGAGACAATCAACCACTATTATGCCACCGTTATCAGGTCTCCACAAATTGGAACAAGACGGGGGAACACAGGAGAAGTGAACGCTTTCTGTGGTGAAGTAACAACAGTAGAAAACTTCCCACTGTTGTTACAGCATAGCAGTGGATAACCAGATTTCAATCTCATCATTCATGCTAATGAATGGATGATTGAATGATAGGCTACTTATAGAGCACGCTGCTACTCAAAACAGTGCATCTTTGCACTATTTCTGGCATGTAACCACTTAGCAATACCAGATGCTATCACAATGGCTTCCAATGAAAGCTATGTATGTCATATAGAATTATAGATAGAGAACAGCCCCGTTATCCAATTTTTACCCATCTGTAATTTTATGATATGTGTACTCCTTCTCTCGAATCATCGTCTACCTGCTTTGAACTTCTATGCAGGGGCATAAGAGTAATGTGGAAGCCATGAAAAAAATGCTTGTGCCACCCCTTGGCTCTATCCACCCACCTTACCACCTTCTATGTTGACCTTTCCCTCCACCCAAATTGAAAATAAACCTACCTGACTTCATGCCACCCAACACACCATCCTGTTAATTTCCCTCTTCGTACCAAAACCCTCTATATCCCCACCATGCCTAAATTAAAAACCCAATGCACAGCTATCTGCCACCCACCCCCACCGTGCTCTCTATTTAGCCTCTTATCATCCAAATCTAAAAAAATTCCTCTGCATGTTCCCTCCCCCTCCATATTCAAATCTGCATTCTATGCTCTCACATAAAAGGGGAGCTGGTGCTTTGCTGTGATGGAGCATGATTACTTAAGAATGATTTTGCTTGGTCAGATCCTGCTCTTTGCCTGTGAATTACTAAAACATACTTAAAAACATGATAAACATTGTGTCTTCTTGAAAACTGAGAGTTTATTTTTTTTAAACTGCATCGTAAAAGCATACAGAAGGGTCGCAACCTGGTGAAACTGAGAGATTTACAGCAGAGAGAGAAAAACTACGAATGTGTTATTATAATAATGTGAAAAGTAATAATGCTGTTGGTAGGTTTCTACAAAAATATGATTTGAAAAGGTTGATCTATTAAAATGTGTTTTGCTATGTTTTCTCAAAATTTAAATCTGAAACTGCAAAGAGAAATTGTCTGTTATTAATGAAATATGATTAGATTGTGATTATGAAAATAGTGAAATGCTAGATATATTAGTTTCTTATGCATTTATGTTTTCTTCAAATGTTTTAAAGTTAGCACGTTTTTGGTTTTGCATGTATGCCTCAAAATGAATAATATCTATCTATGTTAGGATTCAGTAAAATGTTTTTTGTCCATCATTATTTTATTCGTATAAGAAAATTGCTGACTTGATTGCTCTAGTTACAAGTATTGTTACTGAAGTTTCTTGCTTACAGTCAGAATATCCTCTCTCTCTATGAATAAATGTGTCAACCTTGTTGCAGGCTAACTCAGAAGTGAGCACCTGGACGTGTTGAGTTGCAAGTGTGCTTCCTATTTCCGAGGTGAAAATAAATATTGTTCATTCTTAGAAAACTGTAGACATGGAACAAAGGTATAACGTGTAGGTTCCAGACGATTTGGGGCTGAAGAATGATCATTCCACGATCCCACCATGGATCCCAACCAATAGAATCATGTAAAACTTTGAAGAAGATACTTTGTGGGCTGGAATTGTGAACATTTTGAGGTATAAAATCTTCGTGGAAAAAGGACGTGTGCAGCTATTTTCCTTGCAATTCTTGGACGTAACATGCTGTCGGTCCACATTCTGACTATTCTGAACTGAACTCTCCTGATTTCGCCTGCACTTCCTCGGTTGGTGAAGTTGAGCAGGCTAAACCTTTTGGATGAAGAGTTAATTATCTCGGCTATTGCATTCTGTGCATTAGTCCACCTTGCGTCTCGATCTGATAATCTACAACTGATTTTTGGTTCGTATTAGTTCTGAAATTGCATACTGAATTTACAATGCATGTTTATTCTTTCTCTTTATCTCTCTCCTCAGTTATTTGAATTATGATGTATGTTGCTTTAAACTGTGATTGTATTGTGATTTTACTGTTTTCAATTGAATAACCAAGATATGAAAATTCTAAATGTGTTTTTGATAATTGACCATTCATCTTGAAGATTAGATAAAAGTGCTTTGATAACTATACTGAGTTTTGTTATTACTTATTGATGAATATTATTGACAAGTTATGGTTATTGATTATTGTTGTTAGATAGGTATTTCTTCATTACAGGTCCTCAAGAAGGAATGGCATCCGTCTCTAATTATCTGAGTACCTATTAGCTCTTACAAAGATCTATTGGAGGACCTCATGATTTGTAAGTGGATGTAGAGTGTCTATGGGCCCAACCTCTGTGTTGTTGTGAATTATAGTACTGAAATTTGAGTTTATGGTGTGGTGGGTAAATTGTGTTTGTGCCCACAATTTTACACCGCTTCCTCTGGATCAACTGACAGGCTCTGTGAGAATATCTGGCTAGCTGGCTTGTCTTTCCTTGTCAGTGTGGGTCTACAGAAACCTTTTCTAACAAGGAAGTGTGACAACTAATGCACGCAGAAAGCCACCTGCATGCTCCCACCAGTGCATAATTTGTTGTAAACACATTTTATTCGTCAAAGACACATCCAGCGAAGCTCTGTGACCCAGAGACTTCAACCATATCAAAAGACAACATACCAGTTTTGACATTTTTCTCATGAAGTATCGTATACAGACTACAAAAGAGACATGCAGAACCAAAGCAGTCCCCTCCCTTAAAAAAACATACCAGTGCATAATTTGTAATAAAATAAGTCCCAGGGTTCTCATAATGATGCCACCTCAGCTTGCATGTCTACTAACCATCACACTGATACAAGTGTGATAAGTCAGACTCTTCGAGGCCCCCAAAGCTAAAAGAAAGGCTTGTGCAGCAAGTATTAGTTTTTTTTTAATGTATGTTGACTTAATAAACGACTGTTGTTTGCAACATCTCCAAATTAGATAAACGCCACCATGTGGCAGCAGTTATAAGTGCCTGTGTTGACAAGTAAGTGCTGGTGCCGAGCACCAGAAATCACCGGCTCAAATTAAGTACTGATTTTGACTATCTTTGAACTGTGGAGATCTGGGAAAGGTAGTATAAGGTGGGTGAAGAGGCCAGCCATCATTTCGCCACCTCACTTGGGTCTCCAGAGATTTCCTGGTGACATCACAACAGTGGCAAACAACTTTTGTTTGCCACTGTTGTTATGTTACAACAGTGAATAACTGGATTTTGATGTGGTTATTCACCCTAATGCTTCCAATAAAAGCCAAATATAATAATCAGGTTCTCCATTTTCACACACCACAGCCAATCTCTCCCTCGTTGTAGTCACCACAACTGCCAGTCACACTCCTGCACACATTCTGGCACTCCCCTGCATGTTCATCAGCACATGCTCTGCATTTCTCCATGCAGCAGACATCAGGTACCAAAACTTTACTCCACTACAATCATTCACGACTGTAATACTGTCTAAAACTACCAAGTACCAAAATGAGAAGAGCGTTAATACCAACCCTCCCTGAACATGCCCATGACTTCATTTGCACATTTGTGCCTTCATGGTTCTCTCTTTTCATTTTCTTCATTGAATGCTTTTTCACTCCAACTCGTGTGGAGTGCCAAAGTACCCTCGTAGTGTAGATGCGTTACAAGTGATACTAAAAAAATAAATACAGATCACCTTGGTAGACTAAAACCTACACTGAAAACTTCACTGAATTTACTGAAGCCATATTCTACTTAGTTCACTTCAGTTTATATCGGAATAATCATCCATAAATCAATTACATAAAAAAAAGCTCAAATCTGATTACCAGAGTGCATTGTGAGTGAAAAATAGTATTGATATCTATCAAAGTCCAAATATATAAAGTGGAAAGTAATTTGTGAAAAAGCAACAGTCTCAAATGTCTTTGTGAAGAAACTACTGGCTTATTTTTAAATGTGGCCATCCCCACTCGTCCAAGTGGATAACAGAAGCCTATCAATGGTAGTCATGGGAACCATCAATGCCTCACAATATTTCATTATCCCTGTAGTCCTCAAGGAGGGCGATATTATTAGTTTCCTCACTCCCACTACAGCTGGGACTCCATTTTACTCTATTTGGCTTTGTCACATTACATTTGATGCACAGTACTATAACATTACTAGAGATTGAAGACTTAGCCCATTGAGCTTCTTGTTGGACATATCCCTAGAAGAAATCGATTTCAAAGATTTTTGACCTCAGTAAGAGTTTCTCCAAGGGCAAATAATCCCTGAAGATTTAACACACAACATATGGACTTCTTTGCTTCTAACCATGTACCCGTAAAACATGGAGTTCTTACCCGCTTTTTAGGTTCGGCTCAAGATAATTGTTTACCTCACTCTTGACAGCTTGACAGCTTGAAATCTCATTAGATGTGAAAGTAGCCCCTGCCAGATTTTTTAGAGCCACATTTATGCATTTGATTGACTTTCCATAGAGGAACATAGCTTGCCTTCCAGCCATTTCTGAGCACTTGTGAACAAAACTGGATATGGATAATGCACTTGGTATGAATCAGTATACGTTTATTGTTCAGTTAATTAAAACCACAACAATTTATACATAGCAACATTAAAACAAATATGACTTGGTATGAAAATGGTGTCTGGAAGGAAAAGGTGAGTGAGCAATTGCATCAATGGCCTAAGCACAAGAGTCGCCCACTCTGGTTCAGAGGAGTGGGCTGGAGTAGCACACAAGAGCTGCTGCTTCAGTACCAAGCACTTTGAGATTAACTCTACATCAATAGTGCTTAGCTGTTAGCACTCTTGATATGTAAGTTAAGTCAATAGAGGCCAAGTAGATAAAAAACACCATGGCATGCAGAAATACAAATAACAGCAGCAGAAGTCAGAAAAAACTCTCATGCTATCTACAATTGAATGTACTGTTGACATCCATTTTGCACATGAATTTCTCTACAGTGTGTCCTTTGTTTCCATTATAATAATGTATCCTGCAATTTTCCCCCTTCATTAGGACATTTAATGTAGCCGCCTAGCCAAAGAGCCCCAGGCAGTTGTGCATCACCTTTTTTTTGTAATGACAAAGGACCATCCATTCTGAAGCTCCATCCAAACTAAGGGCCCAATTAAGAGTTTGGAGGTCTCACCGCCATACTGCCACGGTAGCATTCCCAAGAAGACCGCCAGGCTAGTGGTCTCCCACCCCTGTATTACAATACATGCACCCCGAACTGCCAACCGTATCAACGGAGTGTTTCCTGCCCACGCCGTGGCGGACTGCAATGCTGGTGATGCGTAATCCATCAACGTCAGGGCCGTGGCTTCCCACTGAGTCTAATACAAAAACACAGTTGTACTAGCGGTCCCCTTATGGAGGTTCCCCAACATCAGTAGACCGTCGCAGTACGCACTCAGCGAAGCATCAAACAGTGGCCATTGGATGGATACAAAAACAACACAGATGATGTCCATTGACCAAGTGGACACACCTGCAGATCACACTATAAAACACACCCCATCTCAGAGCATGATCCTTTGCCTCTCCACTGCAGGACAGTCAGACTGAGACCAAACTTTTTGGATAAGGTATTCCTATTTTGTCCCCACCCTTTTAGTACTCTGCAATCACTTTTTTTACGTTGCACCTCACTAACAATTACAACACTTCAGTGTCCTGTTTCCTCTCATCTCAGCTTTTGCTATTGTGTTGTATATCTATTGTTTTAACATGCAATACTCAAATTATCAGTGGTGGTTGATTGTCAGTTTTAATGTATATTGTTGAATATAATATCACATGTATCAATATCCACATGTTGCAATGGTGTCTGTAAGTGTATTGCTATAGAAATAACATTCAAGGACCATGGTCTGTGTGAATATGTAGATATATGGTACATATCACCTGCATTTTGACAACAAGTATGTTACACTAACCATTTTGAAAGTGTTGGCAAGTACAGATTGAAATAACTACAACTACCACGAAGCCCTGTTTGAAATCCTAAACAAGATGCAGTTATGATTTTGCCCATTCACACCTGCCTGACAGATTAGAACTAATTTTTATTTCCCATGGAGGTAACCATTATGCAAATATTGGCAAGTAGAGTTTGTAATGACTACATCTATCATGAGGCCCAGTTTCTGTAACCTTAAACAAGATGCATTTGTGATTTTGCCCATTCACACTTGTCTGACAGATTACAAATGAAGTTCATTTCCCTTGGAGTTAACCATTATGCAGGTGTTGGCAAGTAGAGTTTGAAATGACTACAACTAGCATGAGGCCCTGTTTCTGTAACCCTAAACAAGATGCAATTGTGATTTTGCCCATTTACACATCTCTGACAATTTACAACTGATGTTAAATTCTCATGGACTAAGCAATCTACTTACAGTGCTCTATTCAGAGACATGTCTGTCTACTTATCTTGATGTTGTCCTGGTCTCCTCAACTAAAACTATTGATGGCATGAATAACAACATACCAAGGGGTCCATTAGGATAACTGGCGGATCGCCACCACCCGTATGGTGGTGGCGATCCGCCCACCAAAAACCTCTGCACGCTTAGGATGTCCCCCCCTCCACATTACCATGGCGGGGGGGACCCCGGCGGACGGGAAGACCGTCCGCCGGTTTTCCGCCGGTAGGCAATCCGCCCGATTGCCTACCGGGCGGTAGTAGACACCGCCATCCATATTATTATGGAAAGGCAGGCGGTTTTTGCCATTGAGGGCCCATAGCAGGCCCGCAGGGATCCTGGGGGGTGGGGGGTGCACATGGGGGGTACCTTTGGTTCCCCCTGCAGTTCCATGCACAACATGGCAGGCACTGTGCGGTGTCTACCAAGTTGTGCATGGAAGTGCACGACATGCCTTCTTGGCATTGTGGCGGGCATTGCTTTTTGCACCGCCCGCAGCAATGTTAACAATGCGGGATGCCCCTCCAGTGTGGCGGGCGCATCCTAATTGTAACTGCGGGACTGGCGCATGCATTGCGGGCGGTCCCATTTCCCGGGGCTATGTCGGACGGACAAGGTCCGCCCGCCATGCTAATGGTGCCCCAAGTGTGCAGCTCAAATAATTGTAAGACATGAAGGTAAGTCAGCTGAGTAGAAATGAAATGAATTGCCAGTATTTGTAAAGAGCACAGCTACCTCTGAAGTGGTGTCCCGGCGCTGGGGGCACTCGGGAAGATTAAGCAAGCTATTGCCCAGAGTCACATGGTGCTGGGCCAACCTGCCGCTGGCACCGGGGATCGAACCGTGAACCCTGTAGTCTGGAGTCAGGCACCCTGGCCGCTGCGCCGCACCTCTTCCACAGTGGGAGGTGACCCATTGACTCTGCATTGCTCCCATGATGACTAATGCTAAATTGTGCACAACTAGGCCTTGGAAAGGCACAGTACATATGTTCAGGCCTAGGCGTAGTTTGCGGAGTTTCGCTACGCGGAACTCCACGAAGTTACAGAAAAACTCTGCGAAGTTCCGCGAGTGGTGGAGTGCAGTGCGAACTGCAGTTTGTGCTGGTATTCCTGCTGCTCAGGTAGAAAGTCTACCCGAGCTGCAGCTCGCACTCGCGAACTTACCATTCGCGATCGAGAACTTACCGTTCGCAATCGCAAGCGGGGTAAAAACTCTGCTGCACATCGCAAAGCCGAGTTTTCTGCACACTGTGAGCTCCGTGGAATGTGGAGTTCAGAAAACTCCGCAAACTCCACGAATGGAGAAAAGTTCACCGCCCAGGCCTACATATGTTACATCTCCTCTCTGTTGGCTTCAATGTTTGTGAGATCTCATGTTTATTACTTGTTCTAAAATGCAACATCTCAGGACATCTAATGACATCCTTAATTCTACAACATGTATTTAATGTCTCCAAATGTCTTGTTAACAAATTTAATATCACAGAAAAATATTAAAATAGTGATCGTATCTAGTTTGTTTTTTCCTAGGTTTCTCCACACTGTGTCGCCAAACATTTGGCTCTAGATACCACACTTTCACCAATAACAATGTTCTCTATTTCACAACAGGGAGATCTGGAACAGCCCCTGGGCAGAGCCTGGCCAGCGAAGAGACTCCCACTTCACCCCCGGACGAAGCCCTCAGTGATGATAACACTTCAGGAGATGTGTATGTGAATGACGGTCCTGGTCCATCCGGTCAGCCTGGGCAGACGACAACAGTGAGTCTCACTGTGCCCACAACAACACCTTCCATCCCAGATGCATCACCTCAGCCAACCCCTGTCCCCCCAACCTGTGTACCTAGCACAGTTACTACCATCATGTGCCCCCAGTTCGGGATCCTGAGCTTACAATCACCAGTGCAGCTAGAGAGGATCCAGGACCCAGTGGGTGAGGGCACAATGGGTCAAGGGCACAGGGTCGCGGGGATGGGGGTCATGCAAGGGGTCCTTTGGGCCCACTGAGTGAGGTTACTGGGGCCACTAACACCCAGGCTAACATTGACCAAATCTTGGGCATCTATCATGAGTCCCAAGACATGATGGGCCAGGTATTGACAGAAATACTGGAGGGGAAGCAGCTGCAGAGGGACATACACCAGGAGCTGGCTACCCACAACACCAACATGCTCTCCAAAATTAGCGTGCTGAAGGACATCAACATAACCCTGTGCAGGGCTTTCCACCACCATCTACCCTATTCCTGTGTTCTAACTACTTCCGGGCCATCTAGATCTGCGGAAGCCACGGGAAGGGAGGCCCTGCCTGAGGGAGACACGCCTGCAGACACCCTTGTCTCTGCAGCAGCAGATCCCCCGCATTTGTAAGGGGGGACATCGATGCAAAAATCCAGGAGGTGCAGATGGCCAGACACCCACCACCACCAGCAAGAAACCTCTACCTTAATTTCCTCCAGTGTGTGTAACACATTCACTCTGTGGACTATTTCTTGACACTTTTCCCTTTCTGATGGGAGTAGTATTTTGGACTTTGGACTTCAGACAATTTGGCATCTATAACTATGGTTTCATTCACCATGACTGACTACTTCACTTTTTTATGTTTGATTTTGCACAATGTATCTCTTCACCTTTACCACTATAAAAAATACACAAGTCACAAATGTATTGTCTGCTGTAAATCTCACATCTAGAAATGCATATATGTACTCTCATGTGAACTTTACAATGCCAAAACAATCTACTTGTGTAAGCATGGATATGTTGCATGTACACAATGTTTAGCTCAGGATCACAACCATTTCGCACCAACACATGCATACAAGTATCTTGTCTTATAAAATCTTTATTCCATTGTTCCAATCATAGGCTGCATGATGTCAGAAACATGCAAATCATAAATGACTCAAATATTCTTTGTCAGTGATCACATTTTCAGGTGCATACCTTAACAACATGGAAGGAGGGGATACATCAGACAATGTCCTATAGAATAGGCAGAATAAATTGATATATGTCATCAGCTGGAGTCATATCGCCCACCTCACAAAAGGAATCCCACATCATTTACACTAATAAACAGACACATGGCAGTACAACAATTTCTGATCACAGGGTCATTCCAATCTTGTGTTGCTTCATCTGGTGGAATGTCACAAACAAATGTCAGTGATGTGCCACAAGCAGTTTGACCTGCAATGAGGAGACACACCAACAGCTACATACAGTTTACACACAATGAGAATTTAGCCAATGTGAAGGAAAACTAGCATGATTTAGGCCCTCAACAACATTTAGTTGGAGCAAATAATGGCTCACATATTGCATTAGGACCACCATATGACAAGGAACAAAGAATTCCTCTTAACTTCCATCCTATCACTGTGAAAGCTGTCTTGGTACACCCAACGTCTGTGACAGACATTCCCAGGAACAATCTATGTCCACTTCATTCTAACAAACAGTATCATATACCTACTAATGTCACAACTCTGAAATGTCCAAATGAAAATACCATGGTGAAGGTACCTAAAACAGACCAAAACAAATAAATGAGCTATGAAACCATACATATGACACAATTCATAGTCAACTTCTTGAGAATACAGTCCATGACAAAAATCTAAGCTAAACAAAACAACACTAGCAAAATTAGTATGTTTTAAAACCTTCCTCCACAAACACCTTTCACCTGAATTTGGCAGAGCTTTAGGTTCCTAATATTTTCCCTAAACATATTCCTCACATCACCACAAGAGTTGCTTTAATAGTCAAAGTCATGACATCTCACAACATACTTACACTCATGAGAAGAAGTTGTCCATGAGATATTGAGGCAAGTCAGCTCCTTCCTCTTCACCACTATCATCATCATTTGACATTTCAAAATCATCACCCGGTGGCACTTCATGGCCTCTATCCCCTGTGACATGAGGGATGTTCTGTCGCAGGGCTCCCCCAATCTTGTCTAGACACCTGAATCTGGCCTTCAGAAGCCCAAAAGCCCAGTCCACTACTGTCAGCGTTCTTCCATGGGCTTCATCGAAGCGGACTGCCCCTTGCATAGTTCGATTCCTCAGCTGTGCTAACAACCATGGATGGTTAGGATATGCTGAGTCCACTAGGTGGAAGACGGACAAAAGTGCAACAATAAGTCACACACTTTCTGATTATAGTAACTGACATTACCCACACAAAGTTAGGACAGCTCATACCTACCAGCAAGCCAAGCCTTCTCTGGTAGTAGCTGTGACATCAGCTGTGGTATGGTGCTGTTCCGCAGCATGAAGGAATCATGGGCTGATCCTGAGAACGGGGCACAGACGTTTGAGATATACAAATCCGATAAGTAGACAACTTGCACATTGGTAGAATGGAAGTGCTTCCTGTTCTGATAAACTTGTCCCCTGGCTTGTAGTGGTAATAAGGCAATATGGGTGCCATCAATTGCTCCAACGACATGTGAGAGGTGATTAAATCCATAGAACTCAACCTCTACATTGGCGAAATCCTCATGTCTGGGGAACTGGATGCAGCTGTCAATGTATCTCATCACTACTGAAAGCACGTCTTGTAATATACCACTGAACATTGGCTGTGACATGCCACCAGATATAGCCACAGTGTATTGAAAGAAACCTGTGGCCAGAAAAGGCAATACTGCCATAAGTTGCACAATTGGTGGGATATATGTGGGATTAGTGTTTTGAGGAAGGAGATCAGGCTCCAACTGATGAAATAAATTGTGCATTGTTTGCCTATTCAAACAAAACATCTTGATGACATCCCTTTCTTTCATGGTCTTTAGGTCTGAAAATGGGTGGTACACTGGAGGCTGTTATCACCTCCTTCTACCAGGGTGCCTATGTTGGATTTGAAAACAGTTTTTTAACATTGGCCCCAATGTCCACAGTAACATATGTGAAGAGTCACCCAAAAGTAATGTGACAACACATACCTGGGTTAGATAGCATAACAGAACATCCACATGATAATTGTCTACTGTTCAACATCCACCACTAATCCTCATTGTAACCTACACATGTGTCTGTAACGTAAATGTACAAATTATACATTCAGAAATGTATTTGTAGCACGATAATGTTTATTTTAGGATAGTTTAGGTCGAAACTGTCAACCAAGGTGTACACGCACATTTTAAATTTATGCACAGTAATGCACTACACAGATGATCTGTGTCATAGAAATCGGATGGTAATGGAGTAGCCCATATCAAAACATGCTAGCCCTCATTTGGAGTGGTGATGACGTACTTAACAGTCACCAATACTGTACTTCCAACTGCTAAAATGGCAGATGCCTGACCTCGCATATTGGACATTCAGAACCTGCCACCACCGGCACCGGTTTCATCCACAACGGACACAGCCATAGGACAACATCAGTGATTGTGATGGTAGAGGGCCAATGGCTGTGTCCGTCTATGCTTATGACCATGTACATGTACATGTACGCCATGGTTTGAAAAATAACTCACTTGCCTCCTGGCACTGCTGCTATCGACACCTACACCGCTTTAGCTGCAGCTTGATACCTCTGGGAGCAATCATGCTAGGCCATGCAAGTGAGAGGGCCCCTGCCTTCTCTCCAGAGGAGCCGGAGCAACTGGTTGAAGAAATGCTTCCCCTGTAAGGCCAGCTCTATGGCTCACTATAGGGACATGTACTTATCTTACATAGGGGGATATTCTCAAGAACGAGTGATAACCATCGCAAATTTAGCTTAACGCAACTTTGCATATCGCAGTCTATCGCGGGAAAACAACGCCGTGTTAATGTAGTATTCTCAACCTGGCGGCACCATGTGATAGTCACACAACAACGCGTCAAATGAATGCGTTAAAATCAACGCGATGCCGCAAAAATGCGAAACACCAACGTGAAAAAAGCAGCGATGACGCCAATCGCGATACAAAAATCAGCGGAAACCAGTCACAGGCCTGCAAACCCCACGTGACATGCAGGAAAATGCACTACAAAAGTTGAAAAAAAACACATACAAAAGCCAAACAACAGCGAAGCACAATGGAGTCAGCCGGAGCAAGTGAATGGGACAACCAGAATCCCACAAGCCCCCCGGAGGACCAGCCTGGGACTTGGGGGTCAGGGAAGGGCAGGGACAAGAAGAGTAGGAAGAAGCGGTTCAGTCCGCAGGAAAACAGTATCCTGATAACGGAGGTGATAGAACACCATCAACTACTGTTCGTCACCTCCACTGTGTCACTAGTAACTAAAAATGGAATATGGCAGACCATCATGAACAAGGTAAGTGCAGTCGGAGTGCTGAAGAGGACAATGGAATAGGTCAAAAGGCGCTGGAATGATGTCAAGGGCAAAACCAAGCAGAAACTCGCAAACAACCGGAAGGCAGCAATGCCGACTGGAAGTGGCAGTCCAGCGCCACAGGAGGAGCTGGACGAGGTGGAGGAAATGGTGTTCACAGTCATCAGTGGGGAGACGGTGGCAGGAGTTGGGGGACCGTACACTGCTCTACAGGAGCGGACACAACAGCAACAGGGTGAGTAACGACCAGGAACTGGGGAGACGGGGGGAGATAGGCACAATGGCACCCATGCAC
This sequence comes from Triturus cristatus, assembly GCF_964204655.1. NCBI lineage: Eukaryota > Metazoa > Chordata > Amphibia > Caudata > Salamandridae > Triturus > Triturus cristatus. The sequence continues at coordinate 221,483,716 of NC_140594.1, read as the reverse complement.
AAGTAAGCATAGCACATCTGCAGACAAACCATGCTCCAGACCCCCACCTCCCACCAAGCTACCAATGCACCCAAGAATGCAGCATCCCAGCACTGTATAAGCACAGAAGTCAGAGGCACACCACATGGAAAGGATCAGCTGGCCACCTTCTTCCACCGCAAGATCGCAGACATCCATAACAGCTTCAACGCCGCGACTGCCCTGGCAACCACTGAGACCTCCGCTCCCACGACCACCATCCGCGCCAACCGCCTGCTCTCCTGGACCAACATCAACGCAACGACACCATCAAGATCATGAACACCGTCCCCTCCGGATCCCTGTCAGACCGGTGCCCTCACCCCATCTTCAACAAAGCCAGCACCACCATCGCACCCCATCTCCGGAAAGCCATCATTTCCTTCGAGACAGCGACCTTCCCGGAGAGCTGGAAGCATACCGAGATCAACACCTTACTCAAGAAACCCAAGGCGGACCCCAAGGACCTCAAGAACTTCCGACCCATCTCCCTGCTCCCATTCCCGGCGAAGGTCATTGAGAAGGCCGTCAACAAACAACTCACCAGATTCCTCAAGGAGAACAGCATCCTAGATCCGTCCCAGTCCGGGTTCCGCAGCCACCACAGCACCGAAACGGCCCTCATGGCCGCAACCGATGACATCAGGACCCTGCTAGACAACGGAGAAACCACGACCCTCATCCTCTTGGACCTGTCAGCTGCCTTCTACGCGGTCTGCTACCGCACACTACGAACACGCCTCTACGATGCCGGAATCCAAGAGAAGGCCCTGGACAGGACCACCTCCTTCCTCTCCGGCAGAACTCAGAGCGTCCGCCTCCCCCCCTTCCGCTCCGAAGCCACCGAGATCATCTGTGGCGTACTTCAGGGCTCATCTCTCAGCCCAATGCTGTTCAACATCTACATGGCACCGCTCGCTCATATCGTCCGACTGCACAACCTCAACATCATCTCCTAAGTCGATGACTCCCAGCTCATCCTCTCCATCACCAAGGACCCCCGCACCGCCAACACCAACCTCCACGAAGGAATGAAGGCTGTCGCCGAATGGATGAGGAACAGCCGATTGAAGCTGAACTCGGACAAGTCGGAGGTCCTCATCCTCGGATCCACCCCCTCGGCCTGGGACGACTCCTGGTGGCCGACTGCACTAGGAACAGCTCCAAAACCCACCGACCACGCACGCAGCCTAGGGATCATCCTCGACTCAACCCACTCCATGACGAAGCAGGTCAACGCGGTCACTTCCTCCTGCTTCAACACCCTCCGCATGCTCCACAGGATCTACAAGTGGATCCCCACCGAAACGAGAAGGACGGTCACCCAGGCCCTCGTCAGCAGCAGACTGGACTACAGAAACGCCCTCTATGCAGGAGCCTTGGCCAAACTCCTGAAACAGCTTCAACGCATCCAGAACGCCTCCGCATGCCTGATCCTTGACATCCCTTGCCGAAGTCACATCACACCCCACCTGAAAGACCTGCACTGGCTCCCGGCCAACAAGAGGATAACCTTCAAGCTCCTCACCCACGCATACAAGGCACTCCACAACTCCAGACGAGCATACCTCAACAGCCGTCTCAGCTTCTACACCCCCACCCGCCAGCTCCGCCCTGCAGACTGCGCCCTCGCCACCGTCCCCCGCATCCGAAGGGTGACCGCTGGCAGCAGCTCTTTCTCCCACCTTGCCGCCAAGACATAGAACACCCTCCCCATCCTCCTATGGCAGACCCTACTGACCTTCAGAGGACTTCGAACAGTAGCAGCACTCCACCCCCCCTTTTTAGCGCCTTGAGACCCTCACGGGTATGTAGTGCGCTTTACAAATGCTATGATTGATTCATTGATTGATTGATTGATCAGGGGCAGCCAAATCAGAGCTGCAGGGGTGACTACCCCAAAATGCGGCACACACATCACATGCAAAGCACATCAACATTGACAAAGATGTGGCACAATCCGCAACACGTCCACAACAGAACAGAGGACACAACTGGTGCCTCCTGTGTGCAGAAACTGGCTCATCACATATGGCATCGCAGGGAAATGTGAGTTGACAACGTACAAGTACAAACCCACATCTGTTGTCGAAATGTCCACTGTCCCGCATCATATAGGCAGCTCCCCACAAACAGTCATAAGGTACACTGTCATTCTGTCTGCATGTAAACATGTACAATGCGTCAACATACATGCGCACACAATGTTAAACTGCATCTCCCCTTCACATTGCAGAGGGAAATTCAACACCTCCTGCAGAGCTGTCCCAACCTCTCTTCTCTGATGACGAAGAGGACCACCACACCTTCGACTCTGACGCCCTCCAACAGCTCGAGGAGAGCCTCAGCACCCCACCTCCAGGAGCAGGGCAGCACAGCTGCTACGAGGAGAACCCACGCCCTGCACAGTACACACAGCAGGCAGCACCCACCACCACAGCTGCCTCCCAGGACCCCCACAACAAACACATGGCCTTCCAACTCCGTGTGTTGGGGTGCCAGGAGAAGCTGGTTGAACAGGTGCAGGTGGGGTTCGACCGCATGGCAGACAAACTAGACACCATACGTGGGACCACTCACAGTCCCTAACAGACACCCACAGTCCGCTCCATGCCCTCCAATGAACCATGGCTGACATTGCCAGAGTCCTGACTCAGAGACAAGAGCGACTGTCCAGTCAGAGTGGCTCCAGCGAGCTCGCCAGGGAGTTGGGACTCATGCGGAGGCTCATGGAGGACAGGGAACGTAAGCGTGCGGAAACAGCGGCTGCCACGGCTGCACACCAGTGAGAGGTAGCTGGGTCCCTCAATGCCCTAAAGACCATCCTCATGGCATTGCTGCCACAAGGCCTGGCGCTGATGCATGCTGCTGCTACCACTCCCTCCACATCTCCGGCCCCTGATGTGTCAGTGCCACACAGTGCAGCAGACATTCAACCTCCGGCCCCTGAGGTGTCGCTGCCACACAGTGCTGGAGACAGAACACTACCATTTATATGCGAGGCACATGCAACAGAGAGGACAAAGATGCGGATGAATCTGCCTCTGTTGTCAGAGGACGCAATAGCATGCATCTCCGCCATATGGCCTGTTTCTGCTTGGTTCTGCCCCTTGCATCATCACCTTCCACTGTCCCCAGATGCACTCTGTGACACTCACCTTGGACCTCGACATAGATTGCCATATTCTGTTTGGTCACCAATGACACAGCTATCTGACTGCGGACTGAACTCCTCCTCTTCTGATGTACCTGTCATTCCCTGAAAGACTCTGGCTGGCCCTCCATGGGCCAACGGTGCAAGGTGGGGTTTGCATGGCCCTGTACTGCTCCAGCTACAACACTCCATTGAATGTGCATTAAACATTCATTGTCACAACAATGTGTCATGTCTATGATCTTGCAAGTGTGGAGGTATGGATGAATGTAGGGTAAATGATTCCCCCTTACATCTATGTTGCTCATATTGTGGGACTTGGGTCACAGGGTGATACATTGCCGATTGAGTTCCCGGTGGCGCCGACACTAGAACGGAGACACACGCATTAGTTACTTCCTTGTCCAGCCCAGAACGGAAAAACACCCAGAGCTCCGGGGTCAATGTTCACACCCTTACGCTGGACTGGCATAAACAGGCCAGCCCACTCTGCTTACGCTCACAGGGGACAATGACAATGCTACATGTCCCAGGTCTTCCCTGTAGGGATCTGCTGCTCACAGGTCTAGTTATCAGCATGCCACAGCCAGTCCCTCACAGCTGGTTCACACCCACACCACACCCATTCGGCACAGACGTCACAGGACATGTGACCCTGTCAATAATAAGGGACTGGAGGACGTGCTGAATGCCATCTCCACTCTCCAACTGGGTGTCTCCGTGTGGGTATCATTTATGCATGAGGTCCTAGGGCCCTGCCACCTCACATTGCCCAGTGCCGGTGGTGACATGATGGCGTCCGCACCACAGGACTTAATCATAAAGGGTCCAGGGGTAGTGGTGCACAGACTTGGTGGCACCAGATACACTGCGGCAGGCACAGGCACACCACCAAGGGACTTGTCTTTCGGTGCACTGAGGTAGGGGCACCATGAGTGCTGAGCGGGTGTTCAGCCTGCGATGATGCGCCGGCCAGGCAGTCCGGAATGGTGTCATTAGCGTGAACCCTGCTGGACCGCAGTGTAGGCCTCAGCCAGCGGGCAGTGCGGGCCCCCCAACATGTGGCGTCACCTCGTGGTTCACAGAGTTAGTGGCACCTCTAGGGCAGAGCGGGTGTGCAGCCTGCGATGATGCCATGTGCACTGATATGTTCTCTGCCTTAGCGAAATCAAGACCCAGAATCAAGTGTGTGACCTGGTGGCCCGCGGTGCGGGGCTGCATGATGTGGAGGGTGTCGGAAGCACACACCAGACTTGATCTTCCACGGGGACCGAAGGCTGTACTCCTTAACTCTGATGTTTATTTCTCAATTCCCAAACACCACTGCGAACAGAGGTAAGTCTGCCACAGTACTGAGGGGGAAAGGGGAATTGGAAGAAAAGAGAGACTGACACTGCGGTGCTTGTCTTCTGGAATATCCCAGCACTGGACTTCCTGCACCTAAAACCACAAAGCACAAAATTACTCCGAACCAACCCTCCCAAAACAACCTATGACTTCTAACAATTCAATGTACTATAATTTATACCTGCGTACTCAGTGGAATTTGCTTCTCTCTAACCAAAATTGGTATTATGTTTTTGTAAAATAAATGTCTTGGATTAAACAGTTCCAGTAGTGACCTTCTAGTCACTCTTCCTTAAGACGCTGCTTCATTCGAGGAACGAAGACCTTAAAGGTGGTAAGTAAATATATATATATATATATATATATTTATATTTACTTGATGATAGGCGTCTATTCTGTTTGAACTCTGTTAGTTGATGCTTGGTATTATTGCGCAGAGATGAAGAAATTACTGTGCGCTATTAGTAGGCAATTAGTCTCTGTTGCTTGTTGATTAATCCAAAGGATTACCCTAAGGCAATGCGCAACCCTTATTCGGTAAGTCTCTTTAGGTTCTCACTTAATGCTCTCTCTGAAAATGTGGTATCTCTACAATGGGTAATTATCGTCTCTAATGACAATATTCATTGTAGAGCACAAGATGGACTGAAACCCAAGAGCTATTGGTTCCAAAAACAGCAAAACACACAAGATGATGGACGGAATGTTGCACAATGGCAAAACATTCACCCCCAGTCACAGATCTGGGTTTAATCCATTGTTATTTTGCTCACCACACCACCCCAGTTCAGACATGGCCATATGCAAATCAGTCTTGAACCTGTGCCTCATGGGAACAGTCCAGCCCGAACTGCCAAGCCATGTCTTCCCTGGACCGGAATCAAGCATCCTAGGACCGGTTTCTGGCTATCAGCCGTCATCAGCCAGGATAGCTTGACTCCAGTGGCGTAGTGAGCACGGGACCCACGTCTGGGCATACCCTTTCCACATAGGGTGAACAGCAAAACACACAAGATGATGGACGGAATGTTGCACAATGGCAAAACATTCACCCCCAGTCACTGGATTCAAGCAAGCCTGGCTGAAAACGGCTGAAATGCCAGAAACCGGTCCTAGGAAGCTTGTTTCCGGTCCAGGGAAGGCATGGCTTGGCAGTTCGGGCTGGACTGTTCCCATGAGGCACAGGGTCAGACTGATTTGCATATGGCCATGTCTGAACTGGGGTGGCAGAGTGGGCTAAAGAACGGTGATGGATCAAACCCAGATCTGTTGACTGGGTGTGAGTGTTTGATTGGTTCTGATGCTCCGTCCATCACCCCCCCTTTTGTACCGCTTTGTTCGCCATAAGTTGGCAGGGTATGCTCAGACGTGAGTCCCTTGCTCACTTTGCCACTGGATTCTAGCAAGCCTGGCTGAAGACGGCTGAAATGCCAGAAACCGGTCCTAGGAAGCTTGTTTCCGGTCCAGGGAAGGCATGGCTTGGCAGTTCGGGCTGAACTGTTCCCATGAGGCACAGGGTCAGACTGATTTGCATATGGCCATGTCTGAACTGGGGTGGCAGAGTGGGCTAAAGAACGGTGATGGATCAAACCCAGATCTGTTGACTGGGTGTGAGTGTTTGATTGGTTCTGATGCTCCGTCCATCACCACCCCCTTTTGTTCCAAAAACAACGGTACCTGGATTTCCAGCAAAGCCTCACATAGAAAAATATTGATATTCTACAGACCTCACTGAAGCTAAATAAGCTGGAACTCGAACTGGCAGCAAGCGTTAAGAATCCTTGCTGAAAGGAAACTTCTGTCAGGAGCGCCTCTCAATACGCTGCTTCTCCCACAGAAACGACGGTTGAAGTGCGCGACACCACAGGTGCGAGCGCACGATAATCCTCAAGCGGTCAAAGCAGAAATAAACTAGAGTGCTAACCCCTTTCTTCCTAATAGGTTGCACCATATTGGAATTCCGCCACCAATGATATTAACTTATTGCCTATGAAAGCGGAACCATCTGGCTACCAGCTTGCTCCACCTGAGCTGAGTTCTCTTATACTGGACCTTCTGACCTCCACCGGACCCCAGGAATGACCTTCCAACACCTGTATAGTGACGATCGATCCTGACAGTACCCCTCCACCAAGAACCCTCCTACTCTCTCTTTTGGCTTCTGTGGGGAAGTCTTATGAAATTCTTTACCAATTTAGGAGCATGAACTTTTGAACTAGGCTCCCAAGACCTTTCCTCAGGACCAAAACCCTTCCAGTTAACTAAGTAAAACAACTTCCCCTTCCTAAACTTGGAGTCTATTATTCTTTTCACTTCAAATTCCTCTTCAGACTGCACAAGAACTGGAGCAGGGGGCAATTTTTTTCTCAACTCGGGTGGATTTCTTTTGATTAGTTAAACATGGAAGACTGGGTGAATCTTTAACTTAGAAGCAAGCTTGCCTCTTACAGTTACTGGGTTGACCATTCTGTCCACTTCAAAAGGGCCAACAAATCGAGGTTGAAATTTTCTGTTTCCCTTCAATCGCATATTTCGAGTGGAGATCCAAACTTTATCTCCAGCCTCAAAAATTGGATTTTCTCTCCTACACTCGTCTGCCTGTTTCTTATAAGATTCGTTAGTCTTTTCTAAATTCTCAGTAGCTAGCTGATAGGTGTTCTGTAAGTTCTGTACCACTTCCTCAACAGCAGGAACATCACAATCTATCTTGTCAATCAACATGTTCGGGTGTCTACCTGAATTCAGAAAGAACGGAGAGTAACCGGTGGAGGAACGCACTGAGTTACTGTAAGCGAAGTCTGCTGCCCAAATTAAGGTTGGCCAATCACCCTCCTGATCCATTAAGTATAGGCACAAATACTGCTCCAAATCTTGATTTACTCTCTCCGTTTGTCCATCAGTCTCTGGATGGAAACTAGTCGACAAACGGGAATCCACACCCAAACTCTTTAGAAAAGATCTCCAGAACGAAGACACAAACTGAGGTTCCCGATCTGAGATCACCACTCTCGGAATACCATGCTCCTTAACTACATGTTGTGTAAACAAGGTAGCAAGCTGAACTGCATTTGGAATGGATCTTAGTGGAATTAAATGGCTCATTTTAGTAAAATGATCTACCACCACCCAAATAGTGGAATAGCGCTGACTTGAAGGTAAATCAACAATGAAATCCATTGAAACTGTATGCCATGGATAAGGGGGAATAGCTAAGGGCATGAGTAGTCCTTGTGGAGAAGTTCTGAGCGCCTTTCCCTTGACACATGGTTCGCAAGAGGCTATATACTGTCTCACCTGAGTTTCCATGCCTGGCCACCAGAAATGGCGTCTAATGAGTTCCACAGTTTTCTTCACTCCCTTATGTCCCGCCAATGGATTATCGTGGAATAACTGAAGGACATCACGGCGTAATTCTTCATTGGGGACATAGAGTTTTCCTTGATAAAAGGGTTTCCCATCCCTTATTTCTCTATCGGGATCTTCCTGTACCCAATTTAACCTTTCAGATTCAGATAAATGATCCTTGATCTTGTCTTCCAATTCAGTATATGAAATTGTTCCCACAATCTTTTCTTCAGGTATAATATAGCTTTCTTTTGGTTATTCCTTGTCTTCTCCAGGATTCAAACGGGATAAGGTGTCCGCTTTTACATTGGCAGATTCCGGCTTGTAGGTCAAAACAAAATTATAGTCTGCAAAGAAAAGGGACCATCTCAACTGCCGAGGGGTGAGTGTTCTGGCTGACTTAAGGAATTGCAAAGTCCGATGGTCTGTAAAAACGGTGATTCCATGTCTGGCGCCCCATAAATAGTGCCTCCATTCTTGATAGGCATCCTTTACTACTTGCAGTTCTTTATCGGCTATTGAGTAATTGATTTCCGCAGCTGTTAATTTACGAGATTGGTAAGCCACTGGATGGAGCTGGACGGTCTCGTTATGCCTCTCTGAAAGGATTCCTCCAATGGCCAAATTTGAAGCATCTGCTTCCACAAAAAAAGGTTCCCCTGGATTTGGGTGTAGTAAAATTGGTGCTGTAATGAACATTTCTTTTACTAACTGAAATGCCTCTTCAGTTTCAGAATTCCAAACAAACCTTTCTTTCTTTCGGAGCAGTCGAGTGATAGGACTAACCTTGTCAGAGAAGTTATGGATGAAACGCCGGTAAAAATTGGCAAAACCAAAGAAGCTTTGCACCTCCTTGACAGTTCGAGGAGACGGCGACTCCTTGATTGCCCTGACTTTGGAGTCATCCATGGATACACCTTCAGACGAAAGCACAAAGCCCAAAAACTCCACTCGTGGAGCATGAAATACGCACTTTTCCAGTTTGACAAAAAGTTGGTTTTCCATCAATCTTTGCAAAATTGCTCGAACATGCCCCACATGCCCCTTCATGTTAGCGGAGAAAATGAGGATATCATCAATGTAAACGACAGCAAAATGATCCAAATATTATCGTAATATGTCGTTGACAAAATGTTGAAATGCTGCTGGAGCATTGCACAGGCCAAACGGCATGACCTAGTACTCAAACAGAACAAAACAGGTTCTGAATGCTGTCTTCCACTCGTCACCTTCTGCCATGCATACAAGATGGTATGCCCCTCTGAAATCCAATTTAGTATAGACAAGGGCTTCCTTGACCTGATCGAAGAGTTCAGAAAATAGAGGCAAGGGGTAACGGTTCTTTTTGGTGACTTGATTTAGAGCATGATAGTTAATGCATAATCTTAGTTTCCCATCCTTCTTAGGAATGAAGAACAATGGAGACGAGACCGGGGACTGGGAGGGCCTGATAAACCCATTGGCTAAATATTTATCCAAATATTCCTTCAGAAATTCATTCTCAGCCTCCGACAGAGCGTGTATCCGACTACATGGTAAGGCTCCCCTGGCTCAAGCTCAATTTTACAATCGTATTCCCGATGAGGGGGTAATTTGGCGGCCTCCTTCTCATCAAATACAGACATCAAATTGTCATATTCCTCTGGTATATCTTGAACCTCAACGGTACAAATCATGCGCGTTTGTTCTGCCAAGAAAGACGAGGGGGACGGCTGAGGGTGAGAAAAACTAGAGTCAAAACAATGTTCTTCACAGTAATGAAAATTCATTTCAATTGTTCTCTTAGCCCAATCAATCTTTGGGTTATGTTCTGTAAGCCAGGGCAGTCCCAAAATGAATTGAAACTGCAGAGCATCAATCAGGCTAAAGCTCAACAAACTTCAACGTCTTTCGGGTCCAATCAACGTGATCTTTTCAGTGTCAAAAGTAATGGGTCCGGAAGGCAAATTGGTACCATCAACAGCACAAACAGGTTCTGGTCTTTCTTTCTTGACAAAACGAATTCCTAAAGACTGTGCAAATTTTATATCGCAAAAAATTCCAGTAGCCTCAGAGTGGATCATCACTGAAACTTTTTCTACCTCCTTATCTCGAAATTTGATCACACAGGAAATGATAAGATGAGGGGCGGAAGATTGCAAAGTATTCACAACTTGTTGAGTATTTGGAGCTGTCTCTTCGGCTGCTCCCACCAGAGCAACTCCTTCTACTGGAGGAGCCTGTCTTTTACCCAAGAGTTGTTCTTTGGTTTCTTGGGACACTCTCTGACAAAATGTCCTTCATTTCCACAAAACATGCATACCTTGCCTCTCCTTCTCTTCTCCCTTTCTTCTTTGGTCAGCGGACCACACACAGAGCCAATCTGCATAGGCTCTTCTCCAGGTCCTGCTTCACTGGTCTTAGGAGTATCAGACTTGACTCTATCTAGACGGGGCGGAAAATATCGGACTTCTTTTCTACGTTCATTCTTCCTCTCAAACTGTCTTTGGTCAATTTGCAAGACCAGGTCTTTTAGGAATTTGGGCTAAGCCATCTTTTAATTCGTCTTTCAACCCTCTGTAAAAAATGTCAGCTCTTGTTGCCTCTGGCCAGTTTGTTTCAACAATTAATTTGTTAAATTGTGCTAAGTGTGACCAGCTCGCGATTTCATTGCTTTAGATCTAAGAGTTCTTTATCTGTAGTCTGGGAGATGGATATTCAATCAAAAATTCTAAGGAACTCTGCCTTGAACTCTTCAAAATTATAAAGAATACGGTCGTTGGAGTTCACCTATGACATGGACCACGCTGTAGCATCTCCACTCAGGTAAGAAAGTACAAAAGCAACCTTAGATTGGTCTTCCTATAAAATTAGAGGCTTATATAAAAAAGTGTAAAGAGCACTGAGTGAAGAAAATCTGGGCCTTGTGTGGATCCCCTAGAAATCTCTCAGATGGGCTAATGGAATTGTTGGGGACATGGCATGGATCACTTGAGTGGTCAACTCAGCCGCGGAAGAAGAAGGGGAAAAAGATTGGGGCCTTTGCTCCTTCGGACTTGGGTGGGAACTTGTAACTAACTCATCTAATCTTTGACAAAGAAAACTAGCTTCCGGCTAGACTTCCAAAATTCTTCCCTGGTTTCACTTAACTGTTTCTGCAACCCTTCTAACATTGACGCTAAGGCCTTAACATCAATACCTTCAGCCATTCTGCCCAAGTGGAAGGTTTTGGTATGGCACTTCAATATGTCAGAAGCACGCACCAGACTTTATCTTCCACAGGGACCGAAGGCTGAACTCCTTAACTCTGATGTTTAGTTCTCAATTCCCAAACACCACTGCGAACAGAGGTAAGTCTGCCACAGTACTGAGGGGGAAAGGGGAATTGGAAGAAAAGAGAGACTGCCACTGCGGTGCTTGTCTTCTGGAATATCCCAGCACTGGACATCCTGCACCTAAAACCACAAAGCACAAAATAACTCCGAACCAACCCTCCCAAAACAACCTATGACTTCCAACAATTCAATGTACTATATTTTATACTTGCGTACTCAGTGGAAATTGCTTCTCTCTAACCAAAATTGGTATTATGTTCTTGTAAAATAAATGTCTTGGATTAAACAGTTCCAGTAGTAACTTTCTAGTCACTATTCCTTAAGATGCTGGTTCATTCGAGGAACGAAGGCCTTAAAGGTGGTAAGAAAAAAAAAAAATATATATATATTTATATCAACTTGATGATAGGCTTCTATTCTGTATGAACTCTGTTAGTTGATGCTTGGTATTATTGCTCAGAGATGAAGAAATTACTGCGCGCTATTAGTAGGCAATTAGTCTCTGTTGCTTGTTGATTAATCCAAAGGATTACGCTAAGGCAATGTGCAACCCTTATTCGGTAAGTCTCTTTAGTTTCTCACTTAATGCTCTCTCTGAAAATGTGGTATCTCTAAAATGGGTAATTATCGTCTCTAATTACAATATTTACAGTAGAGCACAAGATGGACTGAAACCCAAGAGCTATTGGCTCCGAAAACAGCGGTACCTGGATTTCCAGCAAAGCCTCATGGAGGAAAAATATTCAAATTCTACAGACCTCACTGAAGCTAAATAAGCTGGAACTCGAACTGACAGCAAGCGATCAGAATCCTTGCTGAAAGGAAACTTCTGTCAGGAGCGCCTCTCAATACACTGCTTCTAGCACAGAAACGATGGTTGAAGTGCGTGGCACCACAGGTGCGAGCGCACGATAATCCTCAAGTGGTCAAAGCAGAAATAAACTAGAGCGCTAACCCCTTTCTTACTAATAGGTGGCGCCATATTGGAATTCCGCCGCCAATGATATTAATTATTGCCTATGAAAGCGGAACCATCTGGCTACCAGCTGGCTCCACCTGCGCTGAGTTCTCTTATACTGGACCTTCTGACCGCCACTGGAACCCAGGAATGACCTGCCAACACCGAGATAGTGACGATCGATCCTGACAGAGGGTGCCTTGGTCATGGGCCATGGGCTTGGAGCTCCCACCGGCACGTGGTGGGCCCTCGTGGAGACACGCGGGTGGTGGAAGGTGAGCAGTGAGGCCTGGTTGTGCAGGGGCGGGCAGCCACCACTCGGCTGCGGGAGGGGCTGGGGTGCAGCAGCCTGTGTGTGCAGGAGTGGGCAAGTGATGATGACGTGTGCTGCTGTATGGACTCTGCCATTCATGTCTCTGGCAACTGTTTCAGATGAGTGACCTGGGGGACTGCAGTGTGTACCAGCATGTGGTTGGAGACACACCGGTGGCTGCAGGTGAGCAGTGGGGCCTGGGTCCGCATGTCGGCACTCTGTCTCCCTCTCTCTCTCTCTCTTTCTCTCTCCCTCTCCCTCTCTCTCCCTCTCTTTCTCTATCTCTCTCTCTCTCTCTTTCTCCCTCCCTCTATCTCCCTCTCTCCCTCTCTCATTCTCTCTCCCTCTCTTTCTCTATCCCTCTCTTTCTCTCCCCCCCTCTCTCTCTCTCTGTCTCTCTCTCTCTCTGTCCTTTGATGGGCGCATTACACTCCTTCTTATCTGTATTTCTGTCTTGCAGGCTGTGACTTACGGAATGCCCAGAGAAGACCCGCCGTGCCTCTTCATAATTGTTGTTTTTGGTTTAATCTGTAATAAAGGTTTTATTTTGGTTATATGATATGTATGTGTGTTTCCATTTTTCTGACCACACCTGTATTTAGGTGGTGTGATTGTGCGTCTTTAGGTGATTTGTTTGGTTCATGGTTTCGTAGAGTTGATGTGCATTCTCTTTGTCCAAAGGGAGGGGGGATTGGGTCCGGGGGGTGGCGGTGTGTGTTGTAGCCCTATTGGGGCTCCAGGCTGCATGTTCAGTTGCTCAGGGGCATCTGTTGTTGTTCATGTTTGGCTATGGGCTGTGCTCCCTTGGCTGCTGCCGGTTATCGTCCGACTTTACACCAGGTCAGAGCAAGTGTTAGCTTCCTGCTTCTAACATGCCTTATTGCATGTTTTGGGATCTTATCGCTGATCTGGCTGGTCGTTGAAAATGTTGTGGTGTGGTGTTGTCGCGGCTTTTTGATCGGGAAGGCCTACTCTGCATCTCATTAGTGATAGTTGCCGGGGTCATCCGTGGCGATGTTTTTTGAGGATGCTATCACCGGAAATCTGGTGATATTGACTGTTTGCATCAGCTTGTGAATGGGGTGGTAATTTTATCGCGACTTTGGCTGCGATAAAGTGCCAATAACTCGGCGATAGCTCCTTGAGAATATGCCCCATAGATTTTTAACTCTGTTTAACACCATCCTTTCAATTCCCACAGGCTACAATGTGCCCCTGATTCTCAGAGTAAATTCTGATTGCTGTTGTAATATTTCGTAGTCCCTACATAGGACAATACGACAATCCTGTAAAGGATTGTAGAGCACTGCACATTGTGTATCTAACATCACCATTGTGATGTTTCATGTGCATTAAGCCCTAGATTCTATCTGTGTTGCATGCACATATCTATGCATACATACATTTAATGGTACCTATGATATATCATGGTAAATGTACTGAGAAATGTGTAGGCTTTACAGCATGAGCTGTGAATGTACACTGTAAGAAGCAGTTGAGGATTAGGTTAGCTATGTGTACAGTCTCACATATCACTCAGCTCAGATCAGGGCTCACCAAAATGGTATCTGGGAGTCAGCTATACCTCACAGACTCCTTCTGAGTACAGCACAACCTTGAGGTCATTTATTGGGTGGCCTCAAAATGTACTTTTATGTATTGAAGTGATGGAAATGTGACGGTTCTTGTGGGATCAGTATGCGTAGCCTGCAGAGAGCAAGGCGTGACAATGAGTTGTGCTCATTATTGGCCATGGCCCAGGCTGGGGCAGATTTACTGTGTCAATACAACTGATGCAGAGGACTGATGCAGATCCTTGGATGTTCCCAAAATGTAGCCCTGATTGCTTTTACATGGACTACATTTGGAATGGCAACTGAGGTAACCCCTTAACCTGATACTTCTTTCCATTGACACACATTGTCATTTACGTTTGCTAGGCTCCTTGTTCCCACAGGTCTATAGTCACTTTTCCAGAAGTCATGAGTGCACTGCACAGGCCTATTGTACATGTGACAAAGTAAACAGTTGGTTGCTTCTGAAGAGAATTTGATATGTGAATCCACAACTTTGGTACATCAAGCCATACAAACAATATATACAATGGTATATTGGTGTCATCCCTGTAACAGTGGCACATATGGCATAAGGTGTGTCCTGTGATGGCAATACATACCACACAAACTCAATCAGACGTAGTATGATATACGATTAAGTAGTCAACATGTCCACACATCTCCAGAGAGGAAGCTCTCAGTAACACACATGCCAGCCCTTTCTTTGTGACCTAAGTGTTAGGATGTAGTCTCTGCCATGGTACCAGGCTGTACGGACCATATGCATCAGGTCAATGGGCCTGGCTGTAAAGGTGTCTGTACAATCATGCAAAAGTAGTTTACCAATCAGAAGGTCACAATGGTGAGTTGTTTTCCATATTAGCTCACATTACAGTGCATGTAGGATGGCCCCAGGCTACATGTTAGTGGGCTGACTTGGTCAGTGAAGGACATGACCAGAGTTGAGGATAGTCAGCAGATGACTCCAAAAGCGTGCATTCAGGTCTTTGTAGTGCTCAGCATGTGAGAACTACACATGTAGTGTGTAGACTATCGATTTAGGATTGTGCTAGATGTAAATAAAATGTGTGTCAACCAAATAGATATCCAAAACTTGCAGTTATAATCTGTGTATTCATTTATTGTATCCATACAGGTCAATACCCATCAAAAGCAATCCATTGGTCTATAACTGGCCCAGTGTCCATTGCAGGAAGAGGTGGGAGGACCTGAGTCACTGGGCCAGGAAGATCACGGAGGTCCAGCTGGGTATGTCCTCCAGCGTGGATGGGGCACGCACCGGACTCTGACCCCCCTAATGGCCCACAAACAGCGACTGCCTACCGGGAGCCTGATGGGCAGTTGAGAGCCTAACAGCAGTGTGAGTCCTGCCCTGAGTCATACATGTTATATTGCCAGCTTTCTGTGTTACAGGCAGGTATTTACCCATCAATTTTTGGGGTGTCCCGTGTGCGACGCATAAGAAGTGTTACTGTTTGTATAGGCCTGCATGCCGAGATGCTGTGCCTATTGTCTTTATGACCAGGAACACAGAAGAGTCCAGTCCGCTACCAATTTACCATCTTGAGCAGACACATGGCTAATTGAACTGATAAATAATCTCGTGTTCTTTGATGTTCTGGGTTAGAATTGTTCCCAACAGGCCACTTGTCTTTCTTGGGTAAGGACTGATGTTCCCTCACTACTGTTGCTCATGTGATGGTGGCCTTATTACATGTGAAATGACATACAGTGCAATCTTTATACAGTGACTGGACAAAGTTGGCAAGTTGTGATTTAACAGAGATATGAGTGTGCAAACATCACTGTTGCCATCAGCATTAGTGCCTGCATGTTGCCCAGTGTATATTTCCGTGTTGTTAGATCATCTGCAATAGTCTTTCAAAATTAATTCACTGACTGGTGTCATGCATCAGGGAGTTGGTGTAGAAATGCAGAGACCATATGTGAGTGTCTACACTCATCTGTATGAGGCAATTTGTGTTTGCTATAACAAATAGTGCTGTGATATGCTACCCCATTAGGACTATAGTGATCCCACATCTTCATGTCATAGATATTCACTGACACACAACCCCCTTCAAAGGTGCATTGGCTTGTAGGAATGAAATGTATGGATGGTGTTATCACATGTACCAAGCAGGATTGGGGATGTTCATATGGCTATAAGAAGTCTTATGCTGTGTGCATTTGGAGTATCTAGCTCCCAGAATTTTGGCCCTCAATGTCTCCAGGCTACTTTTCTATGCTACATATGATACGTAGTTAAACTACTTCAGTACATCTTTCATTAGACTTTTTGGAAGTGGATATATGATGAAGTTTCAAGTCACCAGTGTGCAATGAGCATTTGCATCTGACATGATTTCTGCTACAGCACATATTAATGGTACATTGTCTTTAACTTGACCTTCATGACATCATGCTGTGTTGTAGGGTAAATAAACTTTTGGTGAAATCTGGGCTTTGTGTGATCATTGAGGAAATGTATATTTTGTAGTTATCCTATTTGGTAACATCATTTACTATTGTATACTACAATTGCCAAAGTATACCAGGTGATCAACTATCCTAGTATTGACTATAAGGATGGAGTGTGGATAGACATGTCCATCAATGCATTTGTAGCTGCCAGGGGTTATGACATAACTGGAACCAACTGCTTCCAGGTTATGTAGCATGCATGCATGTTGAAGCCTATATATTAATCCATGAAGCTGGTATGATATGTGCACTTTATAAATGTTTTCTGTTGATATGTGATGGTCAAGTGTAGAAACACAGCTGCAATAAATCAATTTTACATGTCATTTCAGAAACTTCCAGGGCAAGAGCAGGAGAAGGGGCCAACATCGTTGGAGACACAGCTGGTCACAGTGGGCCCGGACGTTACAGTTCGAACGAGGAGGGACCCAACGACCAGGAGGGTGTGGAGAGTGCCACAGAGGACACAAGCTCGAGTTCTTCAGATACAAATTCATCCTCCGGTGGACACTCCTGAGTGGTGGCAGACCCCACAGGATTAGTTCCACTCCTTGTCTGCTACCCCCAGTTCAATCGCCACCCTCCCTGTTGTACCCCTAACAGTTGGCCGGGCCTTCTCCCGTAAGAGGGAAGCAATCTCCTTTGCTCCAGGCACCTCAGCCCCATTCCCTTTCCCCCATTCTGCGCTGAGTGAGGAGGCTATTGCCCTCATGAGGCACATCTGTGTTGGTCAGACTGATCTTTTGAATGCCAAAGAGGGGCAATGCATCCATCTGCAGGAGATGGTGGCCTACCTGAAAGGCATTCACCGTGCCATGTCTGGCTTATAGAGATCTTTTCAGGATCTGGCCTCCTCAGTCACTGCAGTCTCCCATCAACCCCAACTTTGTGTTCTCCACCCTGGCCTGTACACATCCATAAATCTTATTACCTAACCTGCCCAAAGCACACGCACACATTACCACACACCTACCCATACAGACCCAAGCTGCACACACACACACAGGCACCCTCCCACACAAAGAAATTACACACACCCAAAAGCAGAGACCCAATACCCACCACTGACAATACCACACCCACATACTCACACTGCTTCCCTTAACATCACACAGCACAGGAGACAACATACACACACACATGTCCCCATCATGCCCCTACGACCACATCCCCACCCAGCACAGATATCCTCAAACCCACATGCACCACCACAACCACCATCACATCTATCCAGACAACACAGACATTCATACCCACAGTCACCGCCACATCAGCAGTCAAACACACACACCCTGCACTTCCATTGCACCAACATCCACAGACACATCAATCACACTATACACACCTAAAAAACCCAGACTGAAACAATAAAGCACCCAACAGACAATTGAGAAACAAGACACACCCATACTTGTAGCACATACAGCTGACACAAATGCACCTGCATTCACAACAGTTGCAAACACATCAAACACTGACACTCACTCTACCTCCAAGACCCCACTCACTCTGAATGCCCTCCCCAAGTTCCCCACTGAGGATCCAACCTTTCACCTAGTCTCCCAACCCACCTACAACCCTTTCCACAAAGGTTCCAACCTCTGCCACACGGAAACCCACCACTTCCACCTCCAAATCCACCGCTACTCCAGACCTATCCACCCCTTCCACCTGAAAGGGTCCTGCTTCAAAATGTTGGACCACCCTTTCAGACTTCCAAACCTCCCCTTCCTCTTCAAAACCCCCACCTTCCAAAACAAAGACACCCGTCTCAAACCCAAATGTCCCCATCCCAAGTAAACTCTTCGAGGTGCCTGCCATGCCCAGTGGATGCCCCTTTGTGAGGAGATTTCCTGTGAGTGTCACAAAGGGCAGGTTTAGTGGCACAGCAGTGTGCTGGACCACACAAAGTGACAATGGAGTGGCCATTGGCCTTTGGTTTACTACATCTAATTGTTTTTGCAAAATCAAACATTTGTTAAGTTTAGAAAGCATTTGTCCTGTCTTTACTTTTCCAACTATTTGATGTTATTGCATACTTTGTGATGTGTGGCTACAGTTGTATTTGTTTCATCCCTGACTGCTGATCCATTTGAAGTGGTTAGTATGATATGACATTGGAACCAGTGCTGGAGTTACATAGGACACAGATGGATATGTGGGATGAAGTTGAATTGTGGCAGACATTACATTGGGTGGTATTTCATATGGTAAGTATTTCAGCTTGGCTTGGCAATTGTCAACGTCATTTAGCTAACACTTCTCCCTATGATGTTGGTTGGATATGTGTTTGATGTGTGCAAATACCTATTTGTCCATCCACACATGGAAGGTGTTAAATTGCCATACCTTATTAGGAATTTTAATTGACATGTGTCAATTTTTGTGTGTGTACCTTACACCTAGTTTAAATGAATGTGAGAGAAATGCTGTTACTGCTGTGTTTGCTTTCATGACTTACACTTACACATTACCCGCATATGCATGGCACTTGGTTAAGCTATTGGTTGTCCCTGATATACTTGAAGCCACTGTGCACATGGAGATTTTGAGGCATGTGCAAAGTAGCCTGTGGCCCAGGGCCTCAGCTTCGCAGGGATCCCCTGGGAGAGACAAACCTAATCTGTGTATTCTTTACATTGTTTCCTTTGAATGTTTGTCACACTTATTATTTTGAAGCCCATTTACTTAACATTACCTTTAAATGTGGGTGATGCATGAGACTCCACTAAAGAGATTTAGCAGAGAAGGTGTGTTTCAGTTTCATGACACACCCATACAGATGTATCTTTGTATCACAACAGGACCTAGCATGTGAGCAATGTGAGGGTGTCACAGAGATTAAAAGCTGTGGTATTGATGAGGAGGTGCTGTTGTGTTACACAATTTAATGCACAGATCACAGTCCCTGATTATTAGATTGTACACATGCTGACTTTGGTAGAGTGTACCTGTGCAGTGTCAGTGACCTGGCTAAAGAGGCCATCATAGAGCTGTAATTGGATCCTACATTCAGAAATATTACGAACAGGAGCCCACAAAATATGTTTGACCAAGGGACCCCAAACCCCTTGACATATCCATGGTGGCTGTATCTATTTGCTGAGAAGTCGATGGAAATTGGTAAGAGTGTAGTTCACCGTTGCTTGAGTCCATGACAGTGTCAGTTTTGGACGTCATCAAGCAGGTGCAGCAGCAGGATATGTAGGAATAGCTCCATGGTGGTACAGGACATGTGAAGCTGAGTACAGGTGTGTTTCAGCCTTATATATGTCCCTTTCTGCCAGCTCAGCTGTAGAGGTAGGACCGCCTCAGTCACGCCAGAGGGAAGGCACATCGTGATTGGGCCGGTGGGAACACTGGCCTCCACCCTCCAACAGATGCTCTGTCCTATCCTGCTGCTGTCAGGGTTTCCTGGCGGCAGCAGTGGGACCGTGGCGGTCTTTCGTCTGTGAAACCGCATGCACCATAATAAGGCAATGGACTGCCAGCTGTGTGGCGTTGAATGCTATGCAGTTTCAAGGGCGGTACCATGACCGCCAAACTCATAATCAGGCCCTAAGACTTCAATCCTGTGTCCTTTTCCCAAAGATGCATATTTTATTTGCATACTCAGACACATACTCAAACCTAGCATATGTAAAGAATTATAGCAAAATCCACATTGGATGTTAGGATGAGGAAGCAGAATTAGGTTGGATGTGGGCAGCATTGTGACAGGTGTTGTAATGTGCAGGGCCAATCACATTAGTGCATTGGTTTGCCCAATTAACCCCTAGCCCAATCTACTGACACTGATTGCACAGGAGTGAGTTAATCCTGAGACACACGCCCAGTCCTTGGGTTGTTATTGCCCACATGTCACTGACTGCTAATAAGCCAATGAATCAAGATGGGTGTCAATCATCAAGGATATTGAAGCCATCTTCACAAAGTCTTTCAACGGTTCTGGTCACTCTCAGGTGTGAGCTAGATTATGTGCTTAGTTGAATATGTTGGTCCATATGTATTGTGAAGTTACATCACTTCACTATCGGCCATTTGGCTGGGTTTGTTGGATGCGAAGTCAGAGAGGTTAGGTGGCGTGAATTTACAGAAAATATTAGGAAAATTGTCTTTTTATGATTAAATGGGAAGTCTTCCTACAACTGAATGATATGTTACAAGGAAAGTGGAACATCCTTGCACTATTCCTGGTTGGGGAGAAGTTCTGAATTAGACATGTTTCTTTATGAGCAGGACAATGATTGCTTATTTCGAGCATTTGGACAATGATCCTTGTTGCTGGAAGCATGGAGAATGATTTCCATGCCCAATTTCTTGAAAAGCTGTTCCGGCATAAATAAATACCTGGTCTGTTAGCAAGTTGGAGGTTTGATTGTGCTGGTTTGTTTACACACCTGTTGCAAGAGTTCGAAGCTGTGCAGGGTTGTGTCTATTGAGTGATGGACACATATTCAGGTTATTAGCCAGCCAATTTTAACTGTCCCTCCATGGAATATTGTGAAACCCCTAAGTGGAACTGAGGAGAACCCACTCATTCTAAAGAAAAATTTGACGAACACCCCAATAGTTTGAGTGAGTGAGTACCTAAGCCCGACTGCCTACTAATGTCTTTCTGACTCCACTTGGCTTCCTCTTTCTTTTCATTAATGGTACTTTGGGTCCCCAAGTTCCCATTACACCTCAAGTTGTTGATGAAGTTCTAAGCAGAGACAAGATATTTGCTGTCAGACGCGCTTGGCAATTAGATAATAACCAAAGCGCACAATGTTTGCTGGGCACATAAGATATTATAGGGCCTAACCTAATTGTAATTCCACAAAAGGCATTAAGAGTTAGGAGACAGGCACCATGATGTGGGGAGCTACTGTTGGCTGCTGGAGTGAATCGGCAGCTTATTAGAAAGACCTTCTGTTCTTTTTCTTTCTTCAATAGAAATAAATCTTGATAAATAAGTGTTATATCTGAATAGCCCACATCCCATCGGCTCATGGTGCTGTTTTTTTTTACTGTAATGCATGATGAGAATTTGTTTAATGCAAATATCTGTGATTTCTGAATATTATATATAAAGCACCCCCTGCTGTCCATTATAAATACACTGCAAACCACCAAGGAGTAATGTGACCCTATTGAGGAACGAGGCCAATGACCTTTTGATGTTCCTTTGGATGGTTATAGAAACCCGAGGTAACTTGCAATAGCCTATTAATGTACAAGAGAGGGGATTTTGTTCCTTGTAACACATGGTCTCACATCCCCATTCCCACAACTTGTTTAAATCTGTGGTGCCATGCTCTTTTACATCAAAGAAATAATATGGTTTCAGATATGAAGAATAAAAGCGGATTCTGTAGAGTAAAATTAAGCACACCAGAAAACAGTTAATAATTTGCTGTAAAAATATATTTGAATCAGATTTAAAAAATGGTATAGCTCAGAGTGTGATGAAATATGCAGATAACCTATAGCATAAAATGGTGCCATAAACATCTCCATGCTGATCTCTGCCAATTTTTAGAAAAAACTGATCAGAAAGATGAAAAATCAGTTCCAATTTTGTTTAAACTGCTGCTGTATTTATGCTTTGTTTCCAGTCTTTCACCATGGCTTTCCCAAAGGTGCATATTTTATTTGCATACTCAGACACATACTCAAACCTAGCATATATAAAGAATTATAGCAAAATCCACATTGGATGTTAGGATGAGGAACCAGAATTAGGTTGGATGTGGGCAGCATTGTGACAGGTGTTGTAATGTGCAGGGCCAATCACATTAGTTCATTGGTTTGACCATTTAACCCCTAGCCAGATCTACTGACACTGATTGCACAGGAGTGAGTTAATCCTGAGACACAAGCCCAGTCCTTGGGTTGTTATTGCCCACATGTCACTGACTGCTAATAAGCCAATGAATCAAGATGGGTGTCCATCATCAAGGATATTGAAGCCATCTTCACTAAGGGCCATATGTAGGTAATTTCTATTTACCGATTCCTAAATACCGAATTTTACCGATTCGGTATATAAGAATCGGTAAATAGAATGTAGGTAAAAAATCGGTAAATTTTACCGATTCGGTAATATTCGGTATTACTGAATCGGTATTAACCGAATCGGTAATAAGGAATACCTTCCTATTCATTCCTATGGGCCTGGAGGCCCATAGGAATGAATGGGAAGCCATTGACTATTACCGATTCGGTAAATACCGAATCGGTAATAGGGGGAGCATATTCAAGGGTGGCAGGGTGTCACATTGACACCCTGTTGCACCCCTGAATCGTGCATGTGTACACATGTGGCGCACATACATGCCCTAAGGGCATGTATGTCTGCCACATGGCATTTCTAGAAAAGCACAAAATTGCTTTTTCAAAGGTATTCAGTATTTACCACCAACCTGTAGTTGGTGGTAAATAACGAATCCTTAAAACAAAAAAGCACTCACTTGAGTGCTCCCTACATAGGAATTAAGGATTCGGTAATTTGCCGATTCGGTATTTTACCGATTCCTTAAAATACCGATTCGGTAAATTACCGAATCCTTAAACCTGCCTCCTACATTGGAAAGGGCTAAATACTGGTCGGTAACGGGAAAATTACCGATTTTCGGCCGTTACCGACCGGTATTTAGCTATCTACATATGGCCCTAACTGGCACATGCATCAACAATGCCATTTGCGATTCCTTAATAGCGAAAAATAAGGATTCGCTAATAAGGAATAGCAAAAGGCTATGCATGTAGAAATCGCTTACAAAATAGCGATTTCTAAACATTCCTTAATTGCTACTCGCAAATTGCGAGTCGCAATTAAGGAATACCTCCCCATTGATTCCTATGGGCCTAGAGGCCCATAGGAATGAATGGGAGGACTTTCTCAATTTGCTAATCTCAATTAGAGAATCGCAAATTGCTCATGCTATTTCAAGGGTGCCAGGGCGTCAAAAAGACACCCTGTTGCACCCCTGAAATCTGCATATGAATACATCTTGCACACAGACATACCCCAAGGGCATGTGTGTGTGTAAAATGGAACTTTGAAAAATACACTTTAGTGCATTTTTCAAAGTTTTTGCAAATTACCATGAAGTTCAACTTCATGGTAATTTGCTCCCCCTATTAGCGAAATCGCTAATTTTTAAACCTTCATGCATTGCATTTAAGGAATCTCAATTTGGGATTCCTTAAATGCAATCGCAATTTAAGGAATCGCTATTTAGAGATTCCTTGAATAGCAATTTTTGCATTTGGGATGATGAATCCCAAATGCAAAAATACCGGTCGCAAAGGGGCAGATTCTGCTAATCTGCCCGTTTACGAGCAGTTTTCTCGTTGATGCATGTGGCCCTATGTCTTTCAACGGTTCTGGTCACTCTCAGGTGTGAGCTAGATTATGTGCTTAGTTGAATATGTTGGTCCATATGTATTGTGAAGTTACATCCCTTCACTATCTGCTATTTGGCTGGGATTGTTGGATGCGAAGTAAGAGAGGTTAGGTGGCGTGAATTTACTGAAAATATTAGGAAAATGGTCTTTTTATGATTAAATGTGAAGTGTTTCTACAACTGAATGATATGTTACAAGGAAAGTGGAACATCCTTGCACTATTCCTGGTTGGGGAGAAGTTCTGAATTAGACATGTTTCTTTATGAGCAGGACAATGATTGCTTATTTCGAGCATTTGGACAATGATCCTTGTTGCTGGAAGCATGGAGAATGATTTCCATGCCCAATTTCTTGAAAAGCTGTTCCGGCATAAATAAATACCTGGTCTGTTAGCAAGTTGGAGGTTTGATTGTGCTGGTTTGTTTACACACCTGTTGCAAGAGTTCGAAGCTGTGCAGGGTTGTGTCTATTGAGTGATGGACACATATTCAGGTCATTAGCCAGCCAATTTTAACTGTCCCTCCATGGAATATTGTGAAACCCCTAAGTGGAACTGAGGAGAACCCACTCATTCTAAAGAAAAATTTGACGAACACCCCAATAGTTTGAGTGAGTGAGTACCTAAGCCCGACTGCCTACTAATGTCTTTCTGACTCCACTTGGCTTCCTCTTTCTTTTCATTAATGGTACTTTGGGTCCCCAAGTTCCCATTACACCTCAAGTTGTTGATGAAGTTCTAAGCAGAGACAAGATATTTGCTGTCAGACGCGCTTGGCAATTAGATAATAACCAAAGCGCACAATGTTTGCTGGGCACATAAGATATTATAGGGCCTAACCTAATTGTAATTCCACAAAAGGCATTAAGAGTTAGGAGACAGGCACCATGATGTGGGGAGCTACTGTTGGCTGCTGAAGTGAATCGGCAGCTTATTAGAAAGACCTTCTGTTCTTTTTCTTTCTTCAATAGAAATAAATCTTGATAAATAAGTGTTATATCTGAATAGCCCACATTCCATCGGCTCATGGTGCTGTTTTTTTTATTGTAATGCATGATGACAATTTGTTTAATGCAAATATCTGTGATTTCTGAATATTATTAATTTGAACATTTCCGAATGTTAGCAGTGTCTCGAGATGGTCTCGAGCAGCTGCCATGTGGCTTATTGACACTCTGGTGCCGATTCCGATCCTGGAAAAACCGGGTACGAACCGTCGGACGGAGCACAATCTCCGCCCGACGCGTACCCGGTCGTCAATTTTCACAAACAAGGAATTACGATTCGCACGGGTACACCATTACCGTACGAATCGTAAAAAAGCCCGACCGAACAAAAAAACACCTACCAATGCGATCCGGGAAAGCGCCGACCTGACGTCGGGACGCTCGCAGCCAGCCATTCACGACCCAGGAATCACGATTCGCACCGACGTCACCCCGCACGGTGAATATTTTGCGGCAGCCAAAAACTGCCGGGAAATCAGGACGACGCGAACAAGGACCACCAGTACGCGACGGACAGACGACGACGCAAACAAGGAGGACCAGTACGTGACGGACACACAGGACGACGCCACCAAGGAGGACCCGTACGCGACAGGACGACGCGATCAAGGAGGACCCGTACGCGACAGGACGACGCGAGCAAGGAGTACCAGTACGCGACGGACAGACATGGACCCGAACCTACGAGTCATCCCTGCCCTCATAGCAGTACACCTCCTCTACAGGTTACGACGCAGACGCCGCAGAAGGTCAGAATAACTAAGGGAGGGGGGAAAGTGGGGTGGGGTGGGGGTGGCACGACCAGGGCAGGCCACAAAACAACCACATAAGTCACACACCACACATGGCCTGGACATACCTGACTCCCATGCCCTGGTCACCACGAGGGGGTGGGGGCGTGTCCTGATAAGCCAGCGACCGCCACAACGGAAGTCCGTCACCACGCGAACCGGCAACACAACCAGACAGGTACGTCCCGTACCCACGCCTGAAGAGCGTGGGTACGAGTCGGACCACGCCCACACACGTCACCCCAACAATGGCGGGACGGATCGCACCCACGTGGCAA
Source organism: Triturus cristatus (assembly GCF_964204655.1). Classification (NCBI taxonomy): domain Eukaryota; kingdom Metazoa; phylum Chordata; class Amphibia; order Caudata; family Salamandridae; genus Triturus; species Triturus cristatus. Next base: position 221,457,737 of record NC_140594.1, on the reverse strand, counting down.
AGGCCTGGGTACGGGCCGCACAAACATCACATAGCGTGGGGACGGATATGTACGGACCCTACCCCCACCCCGTATGCAAGGAGCGTACCCCCCAGCCCAACAGTGCAAGTACGACCCGTACCCCCACCCGCGTATGCATGGAGCGTACCCCCCATGCCAACAGTGCAAGTACGACGCGAACCCTCACCCGCGTATGCAAGGAGCGTACCCCCCAGCCCAACAGTGTAAGTACGACCCGTACCCCCACCCGCGTATGCAAGGAGCGTACCCCCCATGCCAACAGTGTTAGTACGACCCGTACCCCCACCCGCGGACGTACGGAGCGTACCCCCACCCCAACAGTGTAAGTTCGACCCGTACCCTCACCCGCATATGCATGGAGCGTACCCCCCATGCCAACAGTGTAAGTACGACTCGAACCCCCACCCGCAGACTCACGGACCGTACCCCCACCCCAACAATGTAAGTTCGACCCGTACCCTCACCCGCGTATGCATGGAGCGTACCCCCCATGCCAACAGTGTAAGTACGACTCGAACCCCCACCCGCGGACTCACGGACCGTACCCCCACCCCAACAGTGTAAGTACGACCCGTACCCCCACCCGCAAATGCAAGGAGCGTACCCCCCAGCCCAACAGCGTAAGTTCAACCCGTACCCTCACCCGCGAATGCAAGGAGCGTACCCCCCAGCCCAACAGTGTAAGTACGACCCGTACCCCCACCCGCGAATGCAAGGAGCGTACCCCCCATGCCAACAGTGTAAGTACGACTCGAACCCTCACCCGCGTATGCAAGGAGCGTACCCCCCAGCCCAACAGTGTAAGTACGACCCGTACCCCCACCCGCGTATGCAAGGAGCGTACCCCCCAGCCCAACAGTGTAAGTACGACCCGTACCCCCACCCGCGGACGTACGGAGCGTACCCCCACCCCAACAGTGTAAGTTCGACCCGTACCCTCACCCGCATATGCATGGAGCGTACCCCCCATGCCAACAGTGTAAGTACGACTCGAACCCCCACCCGCAGACTCACGGACCGTACCCCCACCCCAACAATGTAAGTTCGACCCGTACCCTCACCCGCGTATGCATGGAGCGTACCCCCCATGCCAACAGTGTAAGTACGACTCGAACCCCCACCCGCGTATGCAAGGAGCGTACCCCCCAGCCCAACAGTGTAAGTACGACCCGTACCCCCACCCGCGTATGCATGGAGCGTACCCCCACCACACCAGTGTAAGTAGACTCGTACCCTCACCTCGAATGCATTGAGCGTACCCCCACCGTGTATGTTCCAAGCGTACATATCCTGAAATCGGAGGTGTGTGTGCAGAGTCCACCCAGCAGTGCCCTGAGACAGGAGGGGTGTGTGCAGAGTCCTCCCAGCAGTGCCCTGAGACAGGAGGGGTGGGTGCCTATCACTCCCAGCAGTGCCCTGAGACAGGAGGGGTGGGTGCAGAGTCCTCCCAGCAGTGCCCTGAGACAGGAGGGGTGTGTGCAGAGTCCTCCCAGCAGTGCCCTGAGACAGGAGGGGTGGGTGTGGAGTCCTCCCAGCAGTGCCCTGAGACAGGAGGGGTGGGTGCCTATCACTCCCAGCAGTGCCCTGAGACAGGAGGGGTGGGTGCAGAGTCCTCCCAGCAGTGCCCTGAGACAGGAGGGGTGGGTGTGGAGTCCTCCCAGCAGTGCCCTGAGACAGGAGGGGTGTGTGCAGAGTCCTCCCAGCAGTGCCCTGAGACAGGAGGGGTGTGTGCAGAGTCCTCCCAGCAGTGCCCTGAGACAGGAGGGGTGGGTGCCTATCACTCCCAGCAGTGCCCTGAGACAGGAGGGGTGTGTGCAGAGTCCTCCCAGCAGTGCCCTGAGACAGGAGGGGTGTGTGCAGAGTCCTCCCAGCAGTGCCCTGAGACAGGAGGGGTGTGTGCAGAGTCCTCCCAGCAGTGCCCTGAGACAGGAGGGGTGGGTGTGGAGTCCTCCCAGCAGTGCCCTGAGACAGGAGGGGTGTGTGCAGAGTCCTCCCAGCAGTGCCCTGAGACAGGAGGGGTGGGTGCCTATCACTCCCAGCAGTGCCCTGAGACAGGAGGGGTGGGTGTGGAGTCCTCCCAGCAGTGCCCTGAGACAGGAGGGGTGGTTGCCTATCACTCCCAGCAGTGCCCTGAGACAGGAGGGGTGTGTGCAGAGTCCTCCCAGCAGTGCCCTGAGACAGGAGGGGTGGGTGTGGAGTCCTCCCAGCAGTGCCCTGAGACAGGAGGGGTGGGTGCAGAGTCCTCCCAGCAGTGCCTTCCAGAACAATTTCGAATTTTGAACTTGGTCTCCATGACAACCAGCATGCATGTAGGCCTTAATACTTGTCCCCTATGTAATTTGGAGCATCACACACAGGTACGGTGCGTTTCGGGGCCCTAGGGCACCCCAAATGCATGGCAACGGCCCGTACATGCATGCCTACGCTCTCCATCACTATGGGTCTGCACGCGTATGCGTACCCGTAGTGTTATGGACCGTACACACGCATGTACGCTCTCTATCACTATGGGTCTGCACGCGTATGCGTACCCGTAGTGTTACGGACCGTACACATGCATGTACGCTCTCTATCACTATGGGTCTGCACGCGTATGCGTACCCGTAGTGGTACGGACCGTACACTCGCATCTACGCTCACTATCACTATGGGTCTGCACGCGTATGCGTACCCGTAGTGGTACGGACCGTACACTCGCATCTACGCTCACTATCACTATGGGTCTGCACGCGTATGCGTACCCGTAGTGTTACGGACCGTACACACGCATGTACGCTCTATATCACTATGGGTCTGCACGCGTATGCGTACTCCTAGTGATAGTGAGCGTACATGCGAGTGTACGGTCCGTACCACTACGGGTACGCATACGCGTGCAGACCCATAGTGATAGTGAGCGTACATGCGTGTGTACGGTCCGTAACACTACGGGTACGCATACGCGTGCAGACCCATAGTGATAGTGAGCGTACATGCGTGTGTACGGTCCGTACCACTACGGGTACGCATACGCGTGCAGACCCATAGTGATAGTGAGCGTACATGCGTGTGTACGGTCCGTACCACTACGGGTACGCATACGCGTGCAGACCCATAGTGATAGGGCCGTACACACGCATCTACGCTCACTATCACTATGGGTCTGCACGCGTATGCGTACCCGTAGTGGTACGGAACGTACACACGCATCTACGCTCACTATCACTATGGGTCTGCACGCGTATGCGTACCCGTAGTGCTACGGACCGTACAAATGCCTGTACGCTCGCCATCACGATGGGTACACATACGGCAGCACTCCCACAGTGATTTGGGAACATGCACAGGCCCTCTCAGCAGCAGTACGGCGGTTTTTACACATCACTGTGGTGATAGGCGACACACATGTAGGAATAGGGCAGACATACTTGTCCATGGATGGACATACTTGTCCAGGAATGGACATCAAGGCATCGTCTGTGCATTACTACATGTGTGGGGCACAGGTGTCACAGGCTGTGATGTGGAACATGCCTCCTGAGTGGAGAAGGCACCAGATGTATGATGAGATGTGTACATGTGTACTGTGTGAGGGTGCAATGTGTGCCAGGCATGCCCTTGACTCCTTTGACATGTGTGCATGTGGGACTGCGCACTTGGGGTGAGCGTCACTGGCATGGCACGGACACCAACACACGGAAGTGTCCCATGATGCCCGGTACAGGGGTCATGACACATGACTTGTCACTACCCACAGTGCACAATGTGACTATGTCATATATGTGTCCGGGATTTACATCAGGTTGATGTTGTAGCACCCTCAAAAGCTGCAGCCGTTGCAGCAACCAACATGTGGCTGTGTGTAGATTGTCATTGCACACTGTTCCCAACACCATGCCACATGTGTTATCGGATGTGAGGTGCACATGTATGCATGGGACACGGAGTAGCGTGACAAGGCCATGTCAGCTGTTGGACAGGCCACACGAAGGGCTTGCTCCCTCCCCGCACGACAGGGCCCGAGCTCCGGCCCACCAGGCATAACCCACGAAAAGCACCCGTACCCCGTCTCCCGACGGATCTTCTGCCCTCGGACCTCTACTCATCACGGGGCCCGGCCCCACCGGCTCCCCCGGCCGGTTCAAGCCGCCATCTTGGGCCCTGCACCACGAGGCCGCGTGGCCTCGCCCCGACCCTAACCCCGGGCCTGACCGGCCCCGACATCCCGGCACCACCATCCACCCGGGAGGTGAGCGGACCACTTGGCAGGTCAATGGGAGGACGAAGTGTCAAGAGCTCTTCCCCCGCCAGGTGCCGATCGCCTCCAACTCCCCCAGGCGCTGGCTCCACCCCCTGCTGGGTGTCTGGACACCTTCATCCCGGGCCCTCCGACCTCCAAGTGCGAGGGTCCGGACATCAAAGAGCGCCTGCCCTATAACTGGGGCAACTCCGGAGCAGGAAGGCAGTTGTATCCTGGAGTCGAGAGACACCGAGAGAACTCAGCCTTGACGGACTACTGGCGCTGCCGTAGCCCGCTCTTGTGAACCATCGTCCTGCCTGCTGGCGCTGCCGCGGCCTTCTACAACATCCATCCTCGTCGGGACCTGCTGGCGCTGCCGCGGCCCGTTGTAACGACCATCCTCACCGGGACCTGCTGGCGCTGCCGCGGACCGTACATCGACCATCTTTCCGGGACCTGCTGGCGCTGCCGCGGCCCGTTGTAACGACCATCCTCACCGGGACCTGCTGGCGCTGCCGCGGACCGTCCATCGACCATCTTTCCGGGACCTGCTGGCGCTGCCGCGGCCCGCACCAACTAAGCTCGAGGATTGTGAGCTAATCATCATCTCATCCAAACTACCTGACTGGTAGACAGACTGTCCCGCTACCCCTTACCCTACTTTGAGAGACTTGAATCGAGGGGACCCCTGAGTCCAGACCTCCTTGTACCATTCAACCGTACCTTAAGAAGTGCTTATAAAGAACACTGAACCTTATCCGTGTGTGGTATCTGTCTGTGGGGGGGAAGTTACTTGTCTGTACGATCGCTGGAGACGGCTCTCCCCGGAGACCTCTCCTCCTGACCCCGGCCGACCCTCCCGGTCCGTCTATCCTTTCTAACATTGGTGGCCAGCGGCGCGATCCGAATCAACGCGTAATCGTACAGAGAGTAGCTCACCCCACGACAACAACACGATGTCAGCCAAAGATAGCAACTCCACCGAGAAATTCCAAATGGATAAATTAGAAGAATACAACCACCGCGAACTGAGACAATTCTGCATAGAACTTGGCATTGCTACCACCGGCCTGAGTACCAAAGATGATCTAAAGCACGCCCTAGAGTCGTGGACAGAAACTGGGGTCGCCGGACCCTCCGACCAAAGCAGCATCACACCAGAGGGGAACGCCACGGCTCCCGAGGAGCGGGGAACGGGCCTCTCGCAGGAGGAGATCCGAGAAAGAGAAAGAACCAGATTGCACGAGTTGGAAATGGCACGACTCAAGATGGATGGGGAACTTAAGTTAGCTGAACAGAAACTCAACCTCGAGCACATGCGGCTCCGAGATGAACGAGAAGAGAAGCAGAGACAGAGAGAGCTGGAGGAGAAAAAAATAACGCTCGAGCACGAGCGCAAACTGGCCGAAATAGAACTTCGGAAACAGAATAAAGAACTGGGGGTGCCTGAGCGACCACACACCCCGGGGCCAATCGAGAAAAAAGTCCACATCCCCAAGGATGTTGTCCGCGAGTATGTCCGAGAAGACGACATACAACAGTGGTTTAAAGCCTACGAGATCGCCATGACCTCCCACCGGATCGACCGGAGTGATTGGGGAGCCGGACTCTGGGGGAGGTTTATCAACGAGGGGCGCGATGCCCTACTGCAGCTCCCAGATCACCAAATGTCGTCCTACGACCACATGAAGGCTGCCCTCCTCACCCGCTACGGCCTCACACCCGAGATGTACCGCCAGAGGTTCAGAGATTGCACCCGGATCCCAGGTACAACTTGGGTAGAATACGTGAACTATTTCAGCCGTGCCTTCGAGGGTTGGATAAAGGGGAGCCAGGTCACCACCTACGAACAACTCTTTAACCTGATGGTATGGGAGCACCTGTCGAACAACTGCTTCGTCGAGCTCAGGCAGCACCTCCTCGACAGTAAGCTGACTGACCCCCGGCAGCTCGCCGCCGAAGCTGACCGATGGGAAAGCACCCGAGTGGGCCGGAGGGGGCCACACGAACAGAACAGAAACAACCAAGGCCAGCACCGTCCTCGGGGAGGAGGAGGGGGCCAGGGGCGAGGGAGAGACGCCTTGCCCGCAACACCCGTGGCCAGCACCCCGGCTCCGGCCGGTCGGGGCAACCCCCCGTGGCATCCTGGGGTCCGAGCCAACGTCACGTGCCACCGATGCCAGCGAGTCGGCCACTATGCCAATGACCCGAGCTGCCCGCAGAACCAAACACCCAAGCCCCGCCAGGTAGCTGCCGCCGCCCTGGGGGAAGAGCGATCATTGGAGGAACCAGAGAGTATGAGCCGGCCCAGCAAGAGTGGGAACCGGCCGCCATGGTCCTGGCGTGCTTAGGGGGAAGAGACATGGTCCCGCGGGCTCCCCTACCCGCTAACACCAGGAAATACGGTCAGTGGGTGACCATTAATGGACAGCGAGCCGAGGCCTTGCGTGACACAGGCGCCAGTGTGACGGCCGTCCGCTGTCACCTGGTGAAGCCCGAGCAGATCCTGCCGAACATTCTCTGCCCCGTCCGCTCGGCAGACAACTCTGAAAGTATGTGTCAAATGGCCTGCGTTCCATTCGAATGGGGAGGGGTCTCCGGCCTGTTGAAGGTGACGGTCCGGGACGATGCCCCCGTGGACTGCCTCCTGGGGAATGACCTCGAGAGTTCCCCGTGGGCCACCGTTGAGAGAAGAGAGCACCTGGGGATGCTGGGCCTCCCGGACTGGGCCTGCGTAACCACCCGGTCCATGGCCGCCCGTGCCGTCCCTCGAGCAGAAGAACCAGAATGGCCAGCACCTCCGCCCCCAGTCGCCCCAGTAGAAGACAACGACGAGGCCAGCCTCCCAGACCCGACGGCCGAAGGGGACGCGCAACCCCAGGACCTTCCTGACCTGGCTCAGTGGCGTCAAGAGGGGGGGCCCACCCAAGTACAGTTCCGCCAGGAACAAAAGACCTGTCCCTCCCTCGAGGGACTCCGCCAACAAGCCAGCGCCCAGAACGCAGGGGACTCCACCGGAACTCACTGGGTCTACTGGGATAACGACCTGCTATACAGCGAGCAAAGAATCGCCGAGCTGGGGGCCGGTCGAGTACTGGTGGTACCTCTCCGCTTCAGAGACTTTCTGCTCAACCTGGCCCACGATGTCCCCCTGGCTGGACACCTGGGCCAAGATAAAACGTACAGCCGCCTAGTGACCCACTTTTTCTGGCCGAAGATGAGGAACGACGTCCTGAACCACTGCCGATCTTGCCCCACATACCAAGCCAGCGGGAAGAGTGGTCGGAAGCTGAAAGCCCCTCTGCAACCCTTCCCTGTGGTCACCACCCCGTTCTAGAGGGTGGGGATAGACATCGTGGGGCCTCTGGACCCCCGCACGGCACAAGGACACAGGTTCATCTTAGTACTGGTGGACCATGCCACCCGCTACCCCGAGGCGGTGCCCCTACGGACCGTGACAGCTCCGGTGGTTGGCCGGGCCCTAATGGGGATCTTCTCCCGGGTAGGCTTCCCCCGAGAAGTCGTCAGCGACCGAGGCACGAACTTTATATTCAAATACATGAAGTCCCTCTGGCAACAATGCGGGGTCACCTACAGATTCACGACCCCCCATCACCCCCAAGGGAACGGACTAGTGGAGCGTTTTAACCGCACCCTCAAGGGGATGATTGGGGGATTGGAAGAGCCCCTCCGTCGCCAGTGGGATGTACTACTCCCGTGCCTCCTCTTCGCCTACCGCGAAGTTCCCCAGAAGTCCCTCGGTTTTAGCCCTTTCGAACTCCTGTACGGGCACCCTGTGCGAGGGCCCCTCAGCCTAGTAAAAGAAGGTTGGGAGATGGCCCCCCTAAAGACCCCTCCAGACGTCTTCAAATACCTCCTGGCCCTACGCAATCAGACCCGGCGCTTCAGAGAGATGGCCAAGGCGAACCTCGAGGCCAGCCAGGAGGACATGAAGAAGTGGTATGATCACAATGCCTCCTCCGTTGAGTTCGAGCCTGGACAACAAGTATGGGTGATGTCCCCCACCGAACCATGTGCCTTGCAAGATAAGTGGACGGGGCCCTTCAAAGTGGTCGAGCGCAAAAGCCCCGTCACTTACCTCATCGACCTGGGGACCTCCCGGAACCCCCTTCGGGTCCTCCACACCAACCGACTCAAACCACACTTTGTGCGCTCAGAACTCAGCCTCCTGATGGCTACGGACAGTGGGGCAGAGGAAGACTCCGAACCCCTCCCGGATCTTCTGAAGACTCAGGAGAATGACGGCTCCGTGGACGGGGTCCGGCTCTCTGACGCCCTCACTTCGGAGCAACGCCAGGGCTGCCGGAACCTCCTGCTGCAGTTCGCTACCCAGTTCTCCCTCACCCCCGGGGTCACCCCTTGGTGTTTGCACGACGTGGACACCGGGGACAGTCCCCCTGTCCGACACCGGGCCTACCGCGTACCAGATCGGGTACGGGCCTGCATACAGGAGGAGGTGGCCAAGATGCTCACAATCGGGGTCATCGAGCCCTCGGACAGTCCCTGGGCCAGTCCGGTTGTATTGGTCCCCAAAGCCGCTGCCCCCGGCACCGCACCTGAACTGAGATTCTGCGTCGACTACCGGGGCTTGAACGCTGTCACCCGGACCGACGCTCATCCGATCCCCCGAGCAGACGAGCTGATCGACCGGCTGGGGGCCGCCCGCTACCTCAGTATCTTCGACCTAACAGCGGGCTACTGGCAGATCGGCCTCACACCCAGGGCTCAGGAACGGTCAGCCTTCTCTACCCCCGATGGCCACTACCAATTCAAGGTCATGCCCTTCGGCATGAAGAATGCCCCCGCCACGTTTCAACGCCTCGTGAACCAGGTCTTGGCGGGGCTCGAAGAGTTCAGCGCTGCCTACCTGGACGATATCGCTGTATACAGCCACCACTGGCCCGACCACCTCCGTCACCTCCAAGAGGTCCAGCGGGCCGGCCTCACAATTAAGGCCGGCAAGTGCCAAATTGGCAAAGGGTCTGTGACCTACCTTGGGCACCAAGTGGGAAGCGGGCTGGTGGCCCCGCTACAACTTAAGATTGCTGCCATCCAGTCCTGGCAGCCCCCCGTCACCCAGACCGAGGTCCGAGCCTTCTTGGGGCTCACCGGCTACTACCGGCGGTTCGTGAAGGACTACGGCAGCATCGTGGGGCCCCTCACGGGTCTCACGTCCAAGAACCAGCCGAAGCGGATTAACTGGACCCCCGATTGTCAAGCGGCCTTCGAGAAGCTGAAGGCCGCTCTATGCACCGCCCCTGTGCTCCAGGCCCCCGATTACAGTCGGGAATTCATGGTACAGACCGACGCCTCCGACCACGGCATCGGAGCCGTCCTTTCTCAGTTAAACCCCGAAGGTCATGACCAGCCGGTGGCCTTCATCAGTCGACGTCTCCTGGCCCGAGAACAGCGCTGGAGCACCATCGAGAGGGAGGCCTTCGCAGTGGTGTGGGCCCTCAAAAAGCTCCGGCCCTATCTCTTCGGTACCCACTTCCGGGTACAAACCGACTATCGACCCCTGCAGTGGCTGATGCAGATGCGGGGGGAGAACCCAAAACTCTTGCGCTGGTCCATTTCCCTGCAGGGAATGGACTTCACTGTGGAGCACCGACCAGGCCAAGACCACGCCAACGCGGATGGCCTGTCCCGCTTTTTCCGCCTCGACGAAGAGAGTCCCCAAGGAGATGGGTGACTCTCCCCGCCTTCAGCTGGGGGGGACGCATGTTGGACAGGCCACACGAAGGGCTTGCTCCCTCCCCGCACGACAGGGCCCGAGCTCCGGCCCACCAGGCATAACCCACGAAAAGCACCCGTACCCCGTCTCCCGACGGATCTTCTGCCCTCGGACCTCTACTCATCACGGGGCCCAGCCCCACCGGCTCCCCCGGCCGGTTCAAGCCGCCATCTTGGGCCCTGCACCACGAGGCCGCGTGGCCTCGCCCCGACCCTAACCCCGGGCCTGACCGGCCCCGACATCCCGGCACCACCATCCACCCGGGAGGTGAGCGGACCACTTGGCAGGTCAATGGGAGGACGAAGTGTCAAGAGCTCTTCCCCCGCCAGGTGCCGATCGCCTCCAACTCCCCCAGGCGCTGGCTCCACCCCCTGCTGGGTGTCTGGACACCTTAATCCCGGGCCCTCCGACCTCCAAGTGCGAGGGTCCGGACATCAAAGAGCGCCTGCCCTATAACTGGGGCAACTCCGGAGCAGGAAGGCAGTTGTATCCTGGAGTCGAGAGACACCGAGAGAACTCAGCCTTGACGGACTACTGGCGCTGCCGTAGCCCGCTCTTGTGAACCATCGTCCTGCCTGCTGGCGCTGCCGCGGCCTTCTACAACATCCATCCTCGTCGGGACCTGCTGGCGCTGCCGCGGCCCGTTGTAACGACCATCCTCACCGGGACCTGCTGGCGCTGCCGCGGACCGTACATCGAACATCTTTCCGGGACCTGCTGGCGCTGCCGCGGCCCGTTGTAACGACCATCCTCACCGGGACCTGCTGGCGCTGCCGCGGACCGTCCATCGACCATCTTTCCGGGACCTGCTGGCGCTGCCGCGGCCCGCACCAACTAAGCTCGAGGATTGTGAGCTAATCATCATCTCATCCAAACTACCTGACTGGTAGACAGACTGTCCCGCTACCCCTTACCCTACTTTGAGAGACTTGAATCGAGGGGACCCCTGAGTCCAGACCTCCTTGTACCATTCAACCGTACCTTAAGAAGTGCTTATAAAGAACACTGAACCTTATCCGTGTGTGGTATCTGTCTGTGGGGGGGAAGTTACTTGTCTGTACGATCGCTGGAGACGGCTCTCCCCGGAGACCTCTCCTCCTGACCCCGGCCGACCATCCCGGTCCGTCTATCCTTTCTAACATCAGCAAACTCACAAGGAATGTGTGGTGAGTCATGACATGTGCACCTTCATGGCAAGGTGTGTGGGCTGGACTAGTGTAATGTCATGTGACCTGTGGCTCCAGTGTTCCGCTACCAGTCTCTGCAATCGGCATCACACTTCTGCTGATGTGTGGGTGTATGTCACTCCTGTCTTGCGTCGGGCAGTGCACATGCACTGGGACACAGCTATTTCCATGGCGTGGCATGGGGAGGTTCTCAATCACCGTGTGTAGCTGGGTCTTGGAAGGAGTGTCACCTTGCATCCATACGTGTCCTGGGCATGTAGCACATGCCTGACTCCCTATGTGGCATGTGTGTATTGCCAGATTTACATGTGCTCAGTAGACATGAGTTGTTCTCGTAGTGCACTCACTCTTCCTTGTCACTTCCAAATTACTGCAGAGCGCCTCCTGTTGCCCGAAGAATTCCAGACTTGGCTACCATGCAGGAGAATGACAGGATCCGGCTCTACCGCTTCACCCAACCGTTGATTCTGGAGCTGACGGCGAGACTGGCACCACACCTGCAACCGCAGCACAGGTATCCTACGGCACTGACACCCCAGCTGAAGGTAATGGCTGCCCTACATTTTCTGGCCACGGGTACCTTCCAAAATACCATAGCTCATGTTGGTGGCATGTCCCAGAGCATGTTCAGCGGTGTGCTGCATGATTTCTTGGAGGCCATGTTGATTCACCTGGATGACTTCATCAAGTTCCCAACCCCTGAACAGATGACTGAGGTCAAGCGTGGATTCTATGCCCTGGGAGGGATGCCCCATGTCATTGGGTCCATAGATGGGACACATGTAGGTTTGGTACCACCACACGCACGGGAGGTGGCGTACCGCAATCGGAAGCACTACCACTCCATCAATGCCCTTGTGGTGTGTCTGTCCAATATGGTGATTTCACATGTCTGTGCTCGTTTCCCAGGATCAGCACACGATGCCTACATCATGAGGCGTAGCGGGATGCCTGATATGATGATGCAGCTGCGCAACGAACGGGCATGTGTTGTTGGTGGGTACAGTCTGTCTGTCCTGTATTCTGTATAGCCGACCAGCACGACCGCTACACCAGTTCTAACGATGTCCATGTGCTTCCCATGTAGGGGACGCTGGCTATCCCAACATGCCTTGGCTGCTGACACCTCTCCGCAACCCCATCACGCCGGCCCAGCTCCGCTATAACACCGCCCATGGCCGGACAAGGCGAGTGATAGAGAGGACGTTTGGCATGCTGAAGAGCCGATTCCGGTGCCTCCACAAGACCGGCGGTGCACTCCCTTATGCCCCGGCGAAGGTCTGCAAGATCTTCATGGTCTGCTGCATGCTGCACAACATGGCAGTTGAAAGAGCTGTGCCACTCATCCTGAATCAACATGACGAGGACCATCCACCCGTGGAGGACGAAGGGCTTGGCAATGGGGCTAGTGATGTGGAGGATGTGGAGCCGCAAGAGGACATCCGGACTCGGCTCATACGCGACTTCTTTGCTTAGTGGTGAGTACCAGGGTCTGAGTGTGCACGCATTGGTCCCCGTGTGGCATGCGTTGTGATGTGTGTCTCCACCTGCATGTATGGCACGTGGGTCAGAGGTGTGTGTGGGTGTGTCACTGGAGTGATGGTGGCAGTGATGGTAGTATTTCCCCAGTCATAATTGTGACCTAGCATGTTGTCATCCATACATGTGTCGAGTAACTGCACATGCAAGTGGCTGTGCTTTTTGTGGCTGACTTCTTGTGTGTCTCTCTTCCCCAGGTACCTGCGCATGCCGTTTGCTGGTTGCATTGTTGTGGCACTGCTATTCCTCATGGACATGACATCGTGGGCTGACTCAGCGTTACAGGCACGGACACGTTTGGAAGTCTCCATGGGGTAAGGGATGCATCTGGGGTGTATTGGGTGTGGCAGTTGTTCACGATGTGTGCACACTGCCCCGGTCGGGGTTTGGTTCCTCTGCAGACATGTGGCATCCCCATGGGACACGACATGCAGCTGGCTACACCTGAATAGATGGGCTGCCTGGTTGTCAGTCATCAGTGATGGGATAGTGGATTGTGATGATGGCATCAATGTGTGTGACACTGCCCTCGGACACATACGGTTAACATTGTCTTGACATGGCGTGGGACTTCCACATCAGCGGATGTATGGTGTATGGCAGGCTCTCCGTGAGCAGCTGTGGGTGTTTAGCTGTTAGCCGACGCTTGTGTGCCAGTTCCATGGCTATCACGCATTTGTGCTGCAGAAGGGGGGTGCCAGTGTTGGACCCACATGTTACTCCACAAGATGTGTTCATGTGTACTTCAAGTTGCCTCTGCAATCCCAAAAACATGACTAATAAAGGTGTCCCTATGCCTCCAAGGTGCCTCTTCTCAGTCAATGCTGGTGTGTTGGCACGGTGCATCCTGCATGTCTGGCATGGTATTCCCTGATTGTGGCTATGTGTCAATGTGTCGAGTGGCAAGATGCAAGCTGTGTGTGTGTGCTGAGACTGTGTATTGGGCATGATGTCCATGACTGTGTGGGTATTGTGACATGTGCCATCCCCATGCATCCAACGTTGTCCATGACCCCATTCTCTGCATCCACCGGACTCAAGCTTGCAGGACATGGTTCTGCCACCTGTCTACACATACCTGGGTGCCCCCCAGGACACGGGCCAGGATCCCTGACCTCTGCGCATGACTGTTGCTGTACTCAATGTGTCTGTCAGCACGGTTGTTCGGCCACCCCCTCAGCTGGTTCTGACCATCACGGGTGTGTATGGTGCTCCATGTCTGTCTTGCCTAATAAACTGTGACCCATGTGTCCTGTGCCAGACTCAGGCCCCAGGGTGTGGATGGTTGAAGTGAACAGATGACTCAGGCATGTTTAGACTGTACAAGACACATGTTAGGTAATAATGCTACCAGCAGGCATCTACTCTTAATAGTGTGATTTATTATTGGGGGGGGGGGGGGACAAAGTGAGGGGCTTTCCGGGATTAGGGAATCCAAAGTTCAGTAGGGGAGTTGGTGTCCTTGCCATTGGAAATCCTCAGAGTCCATGCCACAGTCTTTGTCAACATTGGTCAGCCAGTGACCAGCAGGGCCATGTGGCAGAGAATGTCTCTTGATGCTGTGATGCTGTTGCTCCAGTGGGCCAGGTGCCAGGCCAGGTGTCCTGGGAGATGGTGATGTAGCAGCCACCCTCACGGTCCTTTCCGTGGACGACCCGGCTTCCTGCGGGGAACCTCAGCAGCAGGCCGTGACGACGTCTGGGATGCTCCGTCGGATGTTTCCTCCTCCTCCTCATGATCCCTCCCTGTGGGTGGTGATGTTCTCCGCCTTCTGGCACAGGGAGGGTCGGCCATGGTGTCGGTCATCCGACGGAGTTCAGCGTGAATCCCCTGGGACGCCGTCACTTGCTCAGCCTGTCTGTCCTCCATCCTCCGTTGGTGTACCTGTAGACAGGCTATTAGCTCCGCATGTTGCTGGGCCTGCTGGACCTTGATCCCCTCGAGGACGGACACAACCTGGGCCATGCCCGTGGTGTCCTGCCGGTATGAGTCCAGGATGTTACGGACATGGGAAAATACCGGATCCCCAGCAAACTGGTCAGGCTCGCGCCTCCGCCGTCCTCCACTCCCACCACCCCTGCCCACTTGCGTCTGGCATGCACTTGTGGGAACATCGGGTCTCCGGGACCCCTGAGGGGTGGCATTGGCGTTGTCGCCTGCCTCCTCCTGGGTGCCCGGGACACCGTGTCCCTCCTGGCGAGCCTGGCTGCATTGTGGTGTTGGGGCAGGGATCCTGGGTGTCTCCTGGGATGTGGCAGGAGTGGGGGTGGTGGTTGGCACGGTTGTACCTGACGCAGGTGCTGCAGGTGGTTGGACACCAGAGGGGCCAGGTCGGTCGGGGTCGTCCGCAGAGTGGTGAGAGTGGTCGCTGCCGGTGGGATCGGTCTCCTGCAGATCCGGGTCCTGTGAGTGTTCCCCCCCAGTGTTGGGGGGTGCAGCACGACGTTGACCTGTGTGTGAGAGAGAAAATGTTAATTTTGATCCATGCAACATCCATGTTTCATCCGTTACAAAGTTGGCACATTTCCTCTTTGAATTAGGATCTGTCTTGCATTCCACTCACAGTGCACTTGTGCATGGGTGTGTCCCTTGGGCACCAATTTGGCCCCTTTAACTATGTGTGGCACAGTCTTACTTGCTGCGTCAAGTGTGACTGCAGTCAGCAGTGGAGTGTGCATGTGTGGCGAGCCATGCATTTGCGCCTTCCTTGTAGCACTGTACATGTGCACATGGAGTGGATCCACACACTTATATGATGCAGGTGGCTGTCCTTGTGCTCGTGTACAGGTTGTGACATGGCCCTGAGTTTTGCCATGATGAAGAGGGGGGGTTCTGGCACTGGCCACCCTTGTCTACATGCACGCAGTCCACCTGCTGACGAGCAGACATTCTCACACACCAAAGGACTGATTTGCTCTCCCTGTGTCTCCCTCCTTCTCTGTCCCCCTCTCCCTCCCTCTCTGTCCCCCTCTCCCTCCCTCTGTGTGTCAGCCTCCTCCCTCTGTCCATCTTCCTGTGTCTCCCTCCCTCTCTGTCCCCCTCTCCCTCCCTCTCTGTCCCCCTCTCCCTCCCTCTGTGTGTCAGCCTCCTCCCTCTGTCCGTCTCCCTCCCTCTCAGTCCCCCTCTCCCTCCCTCTGTGTCCCCCTCTCCCTCCCTCCGTGTGTCACCCTCTGTCACCTTGGCCCAGCTTCCTGGGCACACACTGTTAGCAGATCTTTGAGTGGCCCTTGGCCTGTTGATGTGAGTTTGTTTCTGATCTCCAGGCACCCATTTTGTCTGCTGTGTGTCTGTGCGCTGCTGCTGTGGTGGTGTGTGCTGCCACTCTTTCACAATGTTGGCTGTTCATTAGCTGCTGTCATGTGCAAAACAGTGCCTTCACCCCCATGTGTTGATGCAAGGCGTCCGCCATTTGCTGGCAAGTCATTCCTGTGTTGGGACACAGTGTTTGTCTGGCTGTGACCTAGGCCATATGGGCAGAGGGCATTGTTGTCTGCTTTGGAGTCGCACTATGTGATTCTTGGTGCCCAGCCTCCCGCCATCCGGGTTACCGGGTCATGTGTTGTTGTCTTCTGTGGCCTGTGACTTGACATTGTCCAGCTGGGTGCATGGGGCATGGTGGCAGCAGTGGCATGTGCCTGCTCATGGAGTGTGGTTGAGTCATGCGATGGCTTGTGGTGGTTGCGTGCCTGTTATTAATTTTGGTTGTGGTTGCAGTTCCCCCCATGTGAGGTGCGTTGTTTGTGTACTCACCCGGGTCTCGGAGTCCTTCTACTCCTTCAACTGCCTCCACCGGCAGTATGGCCATCACCCTCTCCTCCCAGGGATGGTACTGTACGGCTCTGCGGGAGGGCCCTCCTCCGGTGGCGTTGGCCTGGTCGTGTTCCTCCTGCCTCTTGGCTCTGACCCTCCTCCGCAGATCGTACCACCTGTTCTGGCAATCCTGCTTGGTCCTCCTGGTGTCCGCAACAGCATTCACAGCATCGACGATGGTCTGCCACATGGCTGTTTTGGCTGCCTGGCTGGTGCTTCTGACCAATGTTCCAAAGATCTGTGGCTCGACTCTGAGGATTTGATCAACAAGGACCTCCAACTCTCGGTGACTGAACTTTGGATTCTTGGTAGTGGGCATGGTGAGGGGTGTGGGTGGGGATGGTGTGGGTGTGGGGGGTGTGTGGATGTTGGGGGGGTGTGGATGGTTGTGTGTGTGTGTGAATGTGATGAGAGGGTGTTTGTGAGGGTGGTCGTGTGAAGGTGTGCAAGTGTAAGATGTGGTGTAGCTTGTAGTCTGGTTCTGTGGTGTCTGGCAGCAGTGAGTCTGTTGCAAAGGCTCATGGTTTGTGTGTGTGGGCCCTTTTCATTGGTCCATGGGTGGGTGTGGCAGTGTTTGAATTTTGGGTGGGTGTGTTATAAGTAGTGGTGGTGTATTGGGCCTCTGGTTGTTTTTGACAGTTGCAGGTCAGTGATTGTGTTATTTTAGTGGTTGTTGGCCATGTTTAGTGGCTGTGTGCCTTTCGAATGGTGTATTCTTGTGTTGTTTTGTTTTGTCCTTGTTGTGTACGTGCGTTTTGAGCGTGTGTACGGTGTGTACATGGGCCATTTGGTTGTACGATTATGTCCTTGTGTGTGGCTTTGTACGACTCGTACATGCGGTTGTGATGTTGGGGCATGGGGTGCGCTCCGTACTTAGGAGGTTGTGTTGGGGGTGCGCCAGGAACGTACTGGGGTGTAGGTACACGGGGGGTATGACACGTACTGGGGTGGGGGTGGGGCTCGAACGTACTGGGGTGTACATAGACGGTGGTACGACACATACAGGGGTGGGGGGGTGTACATTGACGGTGGTACGACACGTACAGGGGTGGGGGGGTGTACATTGACGGTGGTACGACACGTACTGGGGTGGGGGTACGACTGGAACGTACTGCGGTGTAGGTACACGGGGGGTATGACACATACTGGGGTGGGGGTAGGACTCGAACGTACTGGGGTGTAGGTTCACGGTGGTACGACACGTCCAGGGGTGGGGGTACGACTGGAACGTACTGGGGTGTAGGTACACGGGGGTATGACACGTACTGGGGTGGGGGTGGGGCTCGAACGTACTGGGGTGTAGGTTCACGGTGGTACGACACGTACTGGGGTGGGGGTACGACTGGAACGTACTGGGGTGTACATAGACGGTGGTACGACACGTACAGGGGTGGGGGGGTGTACATTGACGGTGGTACGACACGTACTGGGGTGGGGGTACGACTGGAACGTACTGGGGTGTGGGTAGACGGGGCTATGACACGTACTGGGGTGGGGGTGGGGCTCGAACGTACTGGGGTGTCGGTTCACGGTGGTACGACACGTACTGGGGTGGGGGTACGACTGGAACGTACTGGGGTGTACATGGACGGTGGTACGACACGTACTGGGGTGGGGGGGTGTACATTGACGGTGGTACGACACGTACTGGGGTGGGGGTACGACTGGAACGTACTGGGGTGTACATGGACGGTGGTACGACACGTACAGGGGTGGGGGGGTGTACATTGACGGTGGTACGACACGTACTGGGGTGGGGCGGTGTACATTGACGGTGGTACTGGGGTGGGGGTAGGACTCGAACGTACTGGGGTGTAGGTTCACGGTGGTACGACACGTCCAGGGGTGGGGGTACAACTGGAACGTACTGGGGTGTAGGTACACGGGGGGTACGACACGTACTGGGGTGGGGGTGGGGCTCGAACGTACTGGGGTGTAGGTTCACGGTGGTACGACACGTACTGGGGTGGGGGTACGACTGGAACGTACTGGGGTGTGGGTACACGGGGCTATGACACGTACTGGGGTGGGGGTGTGGCTCGAACGTACTGGGGTGTAGGTACACGGGGGTACGACACGTACTGGGGTGGGGGTACGACTGGAACATACTGGGGTGTAGGTAGACGGGGCTATGACACGTACTGGGGTGGGGGTTCGACTGGAACGTACTGGGGTGTACCTAGACGGGTGGGGGTATACATATACGGGGGGTACGTGTCGGACGTACGGGGGCTGGGGGGAGTGTTGGGCGCGTATGCGGGCACATGTCTCCATGGTTGCTGTAGGAGTTCGGTGCGGACGGTGTTTTTTCCATACGGTTGTAACCTCGGACGCACGGGATGGATCGTGATTCCTCGGTCGGACTTGGCTTTTCACGTTTGTAAGGTAAATCGTCCGAGGACGTGTCGGACACATTTTCCGACCCGAGGACGTGTGGGGAATGATTCCCAGTGCGGTTCGTATGGACTTTTTACCATTTTAATCGTGATTGCCAGTTCGTACGGCACTTGTACGATTCGTACGGTAAAAAGACCCGATCCTGGCAAAACCGGGTATGAACCGTCGGACGGAGCACAATCTCCGCCCGACGCGTACCCGGTCGTCAATTTTCACAAACAAGGAATTACGATTCGCACGGGTACACCATTACCGTACGAATCGTAAAAAAGCCCGACCGAACAAAAAAACACCTACCAATGCGATCCGGGAAAGCGCCGACCTGACGTCGGGACGCTCGCAGCCAGCCATTCCTCTTTCTTTTCATTAATGGTACTTTGGGTCCCCAAGTTCCCATTACACCTCAAGTTGTTGATGAAGTTCTAAGCAGAGACAAGATATTTGCTGTCAGACGCGCTTGGCAATTAGATAATAACCAAAGCGCACAATGTTTGCTGGGCACATAAGATATTATAGGGCCTAACCTAATTGTAATTCCACAAAAGGCATTAAGAGTTAGGAGACAGGCACCATGATGTGGGGAGCTACTGTTGGCTGCTGAAGTGAATCGGCAGCTTATTAGAAAGACCTTCTGTTCTTTTTCTTTCTTCAATAGAAATAAATCTTGATAAATAAGTGTTATATCTGAATAGCCCACATTCCATCGGCTCATGGTGCTGTTTTTTTTATTGTAATGCATGATGACAATTTGTTTAATGCAAATATCTGTGATTTCTGAATATTATTAATTTGAACATTTCCGAATGTTAGCAGTGTCTCGAGATGGTCTCGAGCAGCTGCCATGTGGCTTATTGACACTCTGGTGCCGATTCCGATCCTGGAAAAACCGGGTACGAACCGTCGGACGGAGCACAATCTCCGCCCGACGCGTACCCGGTCGTCAATTTTCACAAACAAGGAATTACGATTCGCACGGGTACACCATTACCGTACGAATCGTAAAAAAGCCCGACCGAACAAAAAAACACCTACCAATGCGATCCGGGAAAGCGCCGACCTGACGACGGGACGCTCGCAGCCAGCCATTCACGACCCAGGAATCACGATTCGCACCGACGTCACCCCGCACGGTGAATATTTTGCGGCAGCCAAAAACTGCCGGGAAATCAGGACGACGCGAACAAGGACCACCAGTACGCGACGGACAGACGACGACGCGAACAAGGAGGACCAGTACGTGACGGAC
The DNA here is from genome assembly GCF_964204655.1 of Triturus cristatus. Taxonomy (NCBI): domain Eukaryota; kingdom Metazoa; phylum Chordata; class Amphibia; order Caudata; family Salamandridae; genus Triturus; species Triturus cristatus. The sequence continues at coordinate 221,437,563 of NC_140594.1, read as the reverse complement.
ACACAGGACGACGCCACCAAGGAGGACCCGTACGCGACAGGACGACGCGATCAAGGAGGACCCGTACGCGACAGGACGACGCGAGCAAGGAGTACCAGTACGCGACGGACAGACATGGACCCGAACCTACGAGTCATCCCTGCCCTCATAGCAGTACACCTCCTCTACAGGTTACGACGCAGACGCCGCAGAAGGTCAGAATAACTAAGGGAGGGGGGAACGTGGGGTGGGGTGGGGGTGGCACGACCAGGGCAGGCCACAAAACAACCACATAAGTCACACACCACACATGGCGTGGACATACCTGACTCCCATGCCCTGGTCACCACGAGGGGGTGGGGGCGTGTCCTGATAAGCCAGCGACCGCCACAACGGAAGTCCGTCACCACGCGAACCGGCAACACAACCAGACAGGTACGTCCCGTACCCACGCCTGAAGAGCGTGGGTACGAGTCGGACCACGCCCACACACGTCACCCCAACAATGGCGGGACGGATCGCACCCACGTGGCAAAGGCCTGGGTACGGGCCGCACAAACATCACATAGCGTGGGGACGGATATGTACGGACCCTACCCCCACCCCGTATGCAAGGAGCGTACCCCCCAGCCCAACAGTGCAAGTACGACCCGTACCCCCACCCGCGTATGCATGGAGCGTACCCCCCATGCCAACAGTGCAAGTACGACGCGAACCCTCACCCGCGTATGCAAGGAGCGTACCCCCCAGCCCAACAGTGTAAGTACGACCCGTACCCCCACCCGCGTATGCAAGGAGCGTACCCCCCATGCCAACAGTGTTAGTACGACCCGTACCCCACCCGCGGACGTACGGAGCGTACCCTCACCCCAACAGTGTAAGTTCGACCCATACCCTCACCCGCGTATGCATGGAGCGTACCCCCCATGCCAACAGTGTAAGTACGACTCGAACCCCCACCCACAGACTCACGGACCGTACCCCCACCCCAACAATGTAAGTTCGACCCGTACCCTCACCCGCGTATGCATGGAGCGTACCCCCCATGCCAACAGTGTAAGTACGACTCGAACCCCCACCCGCGGACTCACGGACCGTACCCCCACCCCAACAGTGTAAGTACGACCCGTACCCCCACCCGCGAATGAAAGGAGCGTACCCCCCAGCCCAACAGCGTAAGTTCAACCCGTACCCTCACCCGCGAATGCAAGGAGCGTACCCCCCAGCCCAACAGTGTAAGTACGACCCGTACCCCCACCCGCGAATGCAAGGAGCGTACCCCCCATGCCAACAGTGTAAGTACGACTCGAACCCTCACCCGCGTATGCAAGGAGCGTACCCCCCAGCCCAACAGTGTAAGTACGACCCGTACCCCCACCCGCGTATGCATGGAGCGTACCCCCCATCCCAACAGTGTAAGTACGACCCGTACCCCCACCCGCGTATGCAAGGAGCGTACCCCCCATGCCAACAGTGTAAGTGCGACTCGAACCCTCACCCGCGTATGCAAGGAGCGTACCCCCCAGCACACCAGTGTAAGTAGACTCGTACCCTCACCTCGAATGCATTGAGCGTACCCCCACCGTGTATGTTCCAAGCGTACATATCCTGAAATCGGAGGTGTGTGTGCAGAGTCCACCCAGCAGTGCCCTGAGACAGGAGGGGTGTGTGCAGAGTCCTCACAGCAGTGCCCTGAGACAGGAGGGGTGGGTGCCTATCACTCCCAGCAGTGCCCTGAGACAGGAGGGGTGGGTGCAGAGTCCTCCCAGCAGTGCCCTGAGACAGGAGGGGTGTGTGCAGAGTCCTCCCAGCAGTGCCCTGAGACAGGAGGGGAGGGTGTGGAGTCCTCCCAGCAGTGCCCTGAGACAGGAGGGGTGGGTGCCTATCACTCCCAGCAGTGCCCTGAGACAGGAGGGGTGGGTGCAGAGTCCTCCCAGCAGTGCCCTGAGACAGGAGGGGTGTGTGCAGAGTCCTCCCAGCAGTGCCCTGAGACAGGAGGGGTGGGTGTGGAGTCCTCCCAGCAGTGCCCTGAGACAGGAGGGGTGTGTGCAGAGTCCTCCCAGCAGTGCCCTGAGACAGGAGGGGTGGGTGCCTATCACTCCCAGCAGTGCCCTGAGACAGGAGGGGTGGGTGTGGAGTCCTCCCAGCAGTGCCCTGAGACAGGAGGGGTGGTTGCCTATCACTCCCAGCAGTGCCCTGAGACAGGAGGGGTGTGTGCAGAGTCCTCCCAGCAGTGCCCTGAGACAGGAGGGGTGGGTGTGGAGTCCTCCCAGCAGTGCCCTGAGACAGGAGGGGTGGGTGCAGAGTCCTCCCAGCAGTGCCCTGAGACAGGAGGGGTGGGTGCCTATCACCCCCAGCAGTGCCCTGAGACAGGAGGGGTGTGTGCAGAGTCCTCCCAGCAGTGCCCTGAGACAGGAGGGGTGGGTGCAGAGTCCTCCCAGCAGTGCCCTGAGACAGGAGGGGTGTGTGTGGAGTCCTCCCAGCAGTGCCCTGAGACAGGAGGGGTGTAACACATGTGTGTGAGGCCAGAATTATTCACATGCATACTGGCTACAAGGGAACATGTCCCCATGAACTCATGTCAACAGACTCCACACACAAGTACAGTGATCACCAAGGATGCCACGATTGTTGCAGGTGGAGACATGGCCCTGCATGCATGGCCAAAGTAGAAGGGCTCCGTCACACACACAGCTCTGCGCTAAACATTGGGAACACCCTGCAGGGAAGAAACCTGGGTACACAGAGGAAGGAATACACCCTGGGACAAGTGCACCATGCAGTAACTGCTTACATGAACAAAGAAAGTTAGCCAACACCTTGTGATGGCACACAGATCCCAGGGTCCCACCAATGAGCAGTACACTACTACACATCCCACACACCCAAACCCTTACACACCACCCAAAACCATGTAGCAGCCCCACCAACACCAATACCAGCATAGCAGTAGTGTGATAATGAAAAAAAAATTAAGCTTTATTCAGCATGAGCACAATGTCCGTGGATCGCAGGCAGTTCAATCTTCACAAAGCCCATAGGGCAGTCAATGATTCTCAGCTGGATGGGGGACACAGTGGGATGCGTGTCCCCTACCTTGCCTGCACAGTCAAATGGCATCGTCTTCCACACTGGTGAGGGCATCAGGGGGGGGGGAAGCAACAGGCACCGCAGGGACATCAGGGCAAAGGGGCGGCGTTGTGGGTGCAGGGATGGAGGACTCCACCACAGGGGGTGGGGCAGGGCCAAAGGCGGAGGCCAGGATGGCACTACACACCTTTGCAAGGTCCTCCAGGGAGTCCCCTGCACCCGAAGGGACCTCAGGCCCCAAGGAGGGGGGGGGGGTCAGAGGGATGGGTCGCAGCGCCACTGGGGGAGGGTGGAGACAGGGGGGAGACTCAACCACCCTGACCGGGGACCTCCTTGACCGCTTGCGTGGTGGTGTAACCGTGGGGCTCAGGGACAGAGCGGCCATGAAGGAGTCCTTGGGGGAGATGTGGCCAGGAGAGCTGAGGGGAGGGGATTTGGAGGGAGTGGACTGGGTGGAATGCGGACTCCCACTATGGCTGCGTGTCACACGTTTTCCCCCCGACCCAGTGGGTGTGCCTACCTCACCCTGTGTGTGCGTGTCAGGAGGAGTGCGGTGGACCTTCCCTGCTGGTGTGGTGCCCGTGTCCGTTGATGTGGGTGCATGCCGACGTCTGGGTGTACGTGGGACAGGCATGGGAGTGGGAAGTGTGGATGGGGCAGGGGTAGGTGGGGGGAGGTCGTGCTGCAGGAGACCCACTGCTGCAGTCAGTGTGGAGTCTATGGACCTCAGCAAGTTGCGTTGGTCAGCCTGCGATGAATGAATGCCCTCCAAGAAAGCCTCGATGTTGGTGAGGGTTTTGCCGTGGGCATGGAGGACATTAAGGATCGCAGCCTGACCAACCTGCAGTTGCCGCTGGATGTCCACAGACTCTGCATTGGCGGCAGCAGTGGAGACAGGGGCCGGGGGTGCGGTGCCTGGCAGGAAGGAGACATGCTGTGACCGGGCACGCTGGGAAGGGACACGAGCAAGTGGGAGGCGGCTGATGGAAACTGAGGGGGCGGTGCGAGGTGTTGTTCCGCTGTCAGCTGCTGGTGCAGCCTCCGCCCACTCGGAGACATCCTCCTCGGACCTGTCAGCTTCGTAGTCTGATGTGCCAGTCGACAGGTCCTCGGCCACACTCTCCTCCGCCTCTGTCCCACTCGATGTGCCAGACCCGATGTCACGGCTGGCACTGGTGCTCGGTCCCTCCGCCTGGTCTGTGTCCATGTCTCCCTCTGTGTCCCCCGACGATGCTGTGGGCAGGGTGGAGAGACAGAAATTAATCAGACACCTGTACACATCTGTCACATGAGTCCAATCTACATAGGTAACATTGCATAGCCTGAAAAGGAAGATCCCTAACATCTACTGAACAGGGTACCGATGTAGGGCATGAAACACACAGTTGGTTGAGCCACCATGCCACTGAAATACCATGGAGAGCATGAGACAATAGCTAAAGACAGGAAACGGAGTCTGACATAGCACCCAGGCCCTGGGGACAATCCAGCACTGCATCTGCACCACACAGCGTTGGCGAAAATACCGATGACCAGGGACCATATCCATGAACTTGAGACACATGCTGCATAGGTAATGCTGAAAACATGCCCAACATGACTCGGTCACTGCACATTGCGTGTGTGTCCAGACACATCACACACTGCCCAGACCCAGCAAGTGGAAATCAGGATTTGACACATAGGCATTGCCCGCCCCAACAAGACCCTACACGAGGCAAATTGTTGAGACACAGGTGGCACCAACATCTCATAGTCTGGGTGATACACACAGGGGCAGGCAAAAAGCAAGATTGGACGCCAAACAGCCAAGGTGCGCCTGTACAAATAATGAGGTACCAGTGCCCATCCTCAGATGAGTATAACAAGACACACAGGCACTGGCAACTGTGAGTATGAAGAAGGACAATCAGGTCAGGCTGCACAGTGGACACCTGTACAAAATAGCACGTCAATATACATGGTGACAGGGGACAATGGCACAGAGCACAACCTACGCTGTAGACACTGAGATTGGCCACGTTTATGATGACACATACACCACTGAGGAAGAGCTGCCCCAGGGGACAGTAGTGGGCACACAACTACATGCTACTGAATGGTAATGACTGCAACACACGTCACCATCCCTGCAATATGTGTATCGCACACTCATGCACATCATGTCACAGGCCACTACATAGGACATGCGCGCTGTAAGGCATGACACATGAGAGACCAACTCCCATGTCTGGAGTCAGCATCAGTGCCAACTGACATGGAACCCACATGCAGTGAACTTGACAGTGCACAGGCAAGGTCCCACAACCTGTTACACACCACCCCCACACATGATGCTACAGTCATTGTTCTCGTGGACAAAGCGCCAGCCTACATTACCTTGTGAAGGAGTGACTACACACAGACCAGGGAACACATTGCAAGGAGGGGAAGGGTGGCAGGGGCACAGCGCTATACTGGGGCAAACAGGATCTGCACAGCACCTTTAAACCCTGCCAGTGAATTCATGCTACTGTGCCCTTACAAATGCCGGTGACACACAACAAACACACATGTACCTACCCCCTTCCGGCTGCTGCATCGCCTGTAAGCGCCTCTCCAGGTCTGGAAAGACCACCGGCAGCACACGCCTGTGGAGGTGGCTCAGACGGCGGCGGCCGCGGTTCTTGTGGCTCTCAGGTGAGTCCCCCAGCAGGAGCCGTGCAATCCTCCGCGTCCAGCACCGGATATCCTGCCAGCGTTTCCTCACCTGGGGCAGGCTCCGCCTCCGACCATCCACACCCCTCACGGCACTGACGGCGGTCAGCCAGATCTGCTCCTTGGCAGTGGCGCCTACCTGTGAGGAGGAACAAGTGACACCACATCAATACACCAGCCACATGTCACAGAGAGACATATGGGTACAAATTAGCTGGTTACAACAAGGCATGTCATGCAGCCAACGCATTGCACCTTTGTCATAGGGACATCATCCCCTGGTGAGGGAAAAAGCAGTACGTGCCACAGTGGGTACACAGGTGGAATGATGGCAATGTCACAATCAATGATCAAGGCTCACACTGTGCATCACACCCACCCCTCCTGTCTCAGGGCACTGCTGTGAGTGATAGGCCCCCACCCCTCCTGTCTCAGGGCACTGCTGTGAGTGATAGGCCCCCACCCCTCCTGTCTCAGGGCACTGCTGTGAGTGATAGGCCCCCACCCCTCCTGTCTCAGGGCACTGCTGGGAGTGATAGGCCCCCACCCCTCCTGTCTCAGGGCACTGCTGTGAGTGATAGGCCCCCACCCCTCCTGTCTCAGGGCACTGCTGGGAGTGATAGGCCCCCACCCCTCCTGTCTCAGGGCACTGCTGTGAGTGATAGGCCCCCACCCTTCCTGTCTCAGGGCACTGCTGTGAGTGATAGGCCCCCACCCCTCCTGTCTCAGGGCACTGCTGGGAGTGATAGGCCCCCACCCCTCCTGTCTCAGGGCACTGCTGGGAGACATCAGGCACCCCCCCCCCTGGGACCCCCCCGACAGTACATGGCATGTGTGTTACACCAGGACGCAATGGCAGAAGTCACAGTCACAACATAGGGACAGTCTGTGGCAGTGGCCTATGCACTCACCTGATACCCTGGTCGCCCATACAGCATGGAGTACTGTGGGAGGATCACATCCAGCAGAGCCATGTTCTCCTCCAGGGTGAATGGCTGTGTCCTCTCCACAGCCCTTGACATGGTTCCAGGGAATCAGTAGCAGCAGCTGGGTCGACGAATGCAAAGATGTGCAGGCAAGTGCTCCCTCATGGGACCTGGCTGCCTTATATGTGCCCTTCTGCCCAGTCTCATGCACAGGAGTACAGAGTGATTGGTCACTCACATTTGCATCCTATGTTTCCACCAATCCCTTCAAACCTAGCAGTCTGTGGGTTCTCTATCGGTTTTATTCTCCTGCATGATGTCAGCCCCACAAACACATTGCAACAAAGTAGAAGAATTCCAACTGACTTCTGCTGTGCACCTTCCAGAACAATTTCGAATTTTGAACTTGGTCTCCATGACAACCAGCATGCATGTAGGCCTTAATACTTGTCCCCTATGTAATTTGGAGCATCACACACAGGTACGGTGCGTTTCGGGGCCCTAGGGCACCCCAAATGCATGGCAACGGCCCGTACATGCATGCCTACGCTCTCCATCACTATGGGTCTGCACGCGTATGCGTACCCGTAGTGTTATGGACCGTACACACGCATGTACGCTCTCTATCACTATGGGTCTGCACGCGTATGCGTACCCGTAGTGTTACGGACCGTACACACGCATGTACGCTCTCTATCACTATGGGTCTGCACGCGTATGCGTACCCGTAGTGGTACGGACCGTACACTCGCATCTACGCTCACTATCACTATGGGTCTGCACGCGTATGCGTACCCGTAGTGGTACGGACCGTACACTCGCATCTACGCTCACTATCACTATGGGTCTGCACGCGTATGCGTACCCGTAGTGTTACGGACCGTACACACGCATGTACGCTCTATATCACTATGGGTCTGCACGCGTATGCGTACTCCTAGTGATAGTGAGCGTACATGCGAGTGTACGGTCCGTACCACTACGGGTACGCATACGCGTGCAGACCCATAGTGATAGTGAGCGTACATGCGTGTGTACGGTCCGTACCACTACGGGTACGCATACGCGTGCAGACCCATAGTGATAGTGAGCGTACATGCGTGTGTACGGTCCGTAACACTACGGGTACGCATACGCGTGCAGACCCATAGTGATAGTGAGCGTACATGCGTGTGTACGGTCCGTAACACTACGGGTACGCATACGCGTGCAGACCCATAGTGATAGTGAGCGTACATGCGTGTGTACGGTCCGTACCACTACGGGTACGCATACGCGTGCAGACCCATAGTGATAGTGAGCGTACATGCGTGTGTACGGTCCGTACCACTACGGGTACGCATACGCGTGCAGACCCATAGTGATAGGGCCGTACACACGCATCTACGCTCACTATCACTATGGGTCTGCACGCGTATGCGTACCCGTAGTGGTACGGAACGTACACACGCATCTACGCTCACTATCACTATGGGTCTGCACGCGTATGCGTACCCGTAGTGCTACGGACCGTACAAATGCCTGTACGCTCGCCATCACGATGGGTACACATACGGCAGCACTCCCACAGTGATTTGGGAACATGCACAGGCCCTCTCAGCAGCAGTACGGCGGTTTTTACACATCACTGTGGTGATAGGTGACACACATGTAGGAATAGGGCGGACATACTTGTCCATGGATGGACATACTTGTCCAGGAATGGACATCAAGGCATCGTCTGTGCATTACTACATGTGTGGGGCACAGGTGTCACAGGCTGTGATGTGGAACATGCCTCCTGAGTGGAGAAGGCACCAGATGTATGATGAGATGTGTACATGTGTACTGTGTGAGGGTGCAATGTGTGCCAGGCATGCCCTTGACTCCTTTGACATGTGTGCATGTGGGACTGCGCACTTGGGGTGAGCGTCACTGGCATGGCACGGACACCAACACACGGAAGTGTCCCATGATGCCCGGTACAGGGGTCATGACACATGACTTGTCACTACCCACAGTGCACAATGTGACTATGTCATATATGTGTCCGGGATTTACATCAGGTTGATGTTGTAGCACCCTCAAAAGCTGCAGCCGTTGCAGCAACCAACATGTGGCTGTGTGTAGATTGTCATTGCACACTGTTCCCAACACCATGCCACATGTGTTATCGGATGTGAGGTGCACATGTATGCATGGGACACGGAGTAGCGTGACAAGGCCATGTCAGCAAACTCACAAGGAATGTGTGGTGAGTCATGACATGTGCACCTTCATGGCAAGGTGTGTGGGCTGGACTAGTGTAATGTCATGTGACCTGTGGCTCCAGTGTTCCGCTACCAGTCTCTGCAATCGGCATCACACTTCTGCTGATGTGTGGGTGTATGTCACTCCTGTCTTGCGTCGGGCAGTGCACTTGCACTGGGACACAGCTATTTCCATGGCGTGGCATGGGGAGGTTCTCAATCACCGTGTGTAGCTGGGTCTTGGAAGGAGTGTCACCTTGCATCCATACGTGTCCTGGGCATGTAGCACATGCCTGACTCCCTATGTGGCATGTGTGTATTGCCAGATTTACATGTGCTCAGTAGACATGAGTTGTTCTCGTAGTGCACTCACTCTTCCTTGTCACTTCCAAATTACTGCAGAGCGCCTCCTGTTGCCCGAAGAATTCCAGACTTGGCTACCATGCAGGAGAATGACAGGATCCGGCTCTACCGCTTCACCCAACCGTTGATTCTGGAGCTGACGGCGAGACTGGCACCACACCTGCAACCGCAGCACAGGTATCCTACGGCACTGACACCCCAGCTGAAGGTAATGGCTGCCCTACATTTTCTGGCCACGGGTACCTTCCAAAATACCATAGCTCATGTTGGTGGCATGTCCCAGAGCATGTTCAGCGGTGTGCTGCATGATTTCTTGGAGGCCATGTTGATTCACCTGGATGACTTCATCAAGTTCCCAACCCCTGAACAGATGACTGAGGTCAAGCGTGGATTCTATGCCCTGGGAGGGATGCCCCATGTCATTGGGTCCATAGATGGGACACATGTAGGTTTGGTACCACCACACGCACGGGAGGTGGCGTACCGCAATCGGAAGCACTACCACTCCATCAATGCCCTTGTGGTGTGTCTGTCCAATATGGTGATTTCACATGTGTGTGCTCGTTTCCCAGGATCAGCACACGATGCCTACATCATGAGGCGTAGCGGGATGCCTGATATGATGATGCAGCTGCGCAACAAACGGGCATGTGTTGTTGGTGGGTACAGTCTGTCTGTCCTGTATTCTGTATAGCCGACCAGCACGACCGCTACACCAGTTCTAACGATGTCCATGTGCTTCCCATGTAGGGGACTCTGGCTATCCCAACATGCCTTGGCTGCTGACACCTCTCCGCAACCCCATCACGCCGGCCCAGCTCCGCTATAACACCGCCCATGGCCGGACAAGGCGAGTGATAGAGAGGACGTTTGGCATGCTGAAGAGCCGATTCCGGTGCCTCCACAAGACCGGCGGTGCACTCCCTTATGCCCCGGCGAAGGTCTGCAAGATCTTCATGGTCTGCTGCATGCTGCACAACATGGCAGTTGAAAGAGCTGTGCCACTCATCCTGAATCAACATGACGAGGACCATCCACCCGTGGAGGACGAAGGGCTTGGCAATGGGGCTAGTGATGTGGAGGATGTGGAGCCGCAAGAGGACATCCGGACTCGGCTCATACGCGACTTCTTTGCTTAGTGGTGAGTACCAGGGTCTGAGTGTGCACGCATTGGTCCCCGTGTGGCATGCGTTGTGATGTGTGTCTCCACCTGCATGTATGGCACGTGGGTCAGAGGTGTGTGTGGGTGTGTCACTGGAGTGATGGTGGCAGTGATGGTAGTATTTCCCCAGTCATAATTGTGACCTAGCATGTTGTCATCCATACATGTGTCGAGTAACTGCACATGCAAGTGGCTGTGCTTTCGGTGGCTGACTTCTTGTGTGTCTCTCTTCCCCAGGTACCTGCGCATGCCATTTGCTGGTTGCATTGTTGTGGCACTGCTATTCCTCATGGACATGACATCGTGGGCTGACTCAGCGTTACAGGCACGGACACGTTTGGAAGTCTCCATGGGGTAAGGGATGCATCTGGGGTGTATTGGGTGTGGCAGTTGTTCACGATGTGTGCACACTGCCCCGGTCGGGGTTTGGTTCCTCTGCAGACATGTGGCATCCCCATGGGACACGACATGCAGCTGGGTACACCTGAATAGATGGGCTGCCTGGTTGTCAGTCATCAGTGATGGGATAGTGGATTGTGATGATGGCATCAATGTGTGTGACACTGCCCTCGGACACATACGGTTAACATTGTCTTGACATGGCGTGGGACTTCCACATCAGCGGATGTATGGTGTATGGCAGGCTCTCCGTGAGCAGCTGTGGGTGTTTAGCTGTTAGCCGACGCTTGTGTGCCAGTTCCATGGCTATCACGCATTTGTGCTGCAGAAGGGGGGTGCCAGTGTTGGAGCCACATGTTACTCCACATGATGTGTTCATGTGTACTTCAAGTTGCCTCTGCAATCCCAAAAACATGACTAATAAAGGTGTCCCTATGCCTCCAAGGTGCCTCTTCTCAGTCAATGCTGGTGTGTTGGCACGGTGCATCCTGCATGTCTGGCATGGTATTCCCTGATTGTGGCTATGTGTCAATGTGTCGAGTGGCAAGATGCAAGCTGTGTGTGTGTGCTGAGACTGTGTATTGGGCATGATGTCCATGACTGTGTGGGTATTGTGACATGTGCCATCCCCATGCATCCAACGTTGTCCATGACCCCATTCTCTGCATCCACCGGACTCAAGCTTGCAGGACATGGTTCTGCCACCTGTCTACACATACCTGGGTGCCCCCCAGGACACGGGCCAGGATCCCTGACCTCTGCGCATGACTGTTGCTGTACTCAATGTGTCTGTCAGCACGGTTGTTCGGCCACCCCCTCAGCTGGTTCTGACCATCACGGGTGTGTATGGTGCTCCATGTCTGTCTTGCCTAATAAACTGTGACCCATGTGTCCTGTGCCAGACTCAGGCCCCAGGATGTGGATGGTTGAAGTGAACAGATGACTCAGGCATGTTTAGACTGTACAAGACACATGTTAGGTAATAATGCTACCAGCAGGCATCTACTCTTAATAGTGTGATTTATTATTGGGGGGGGGGGACAAAGTGAGGGGATTTCCGGGATTAGGGAATCCAAAGTTCAGTAGGGGAGTTGGTGTCCTTGCCATTGGAAATCCTCAGAGTCCATGCCACAGTCTTTGTCAACATTGGTCAGCCAGTGACCAGCAGGGCCATGTGGCAGAGAATGTCTCTTGATGCTGTGATGCTGTTGCTCCAGTGGGCCAGGTGCCAGGCCAGGTGTCCTGGGAGATGGTGATGTAGCAGCCACCCTCACGGTCCTTTCCGTGGACGACCCGGCTTCCTGCGGGGAACCTCAGCAGCAGGCCCTGACGACGTCTGGGATGCTCCGTCAGATGTTTCCTCCTCCTCCTCATGATCCCTCCCTGTGGGTGGTGATGTTCTCCGCCTTCTGGCACAGGGAGGGTCGGCCATGGTGTCGGCCATCCGACGGAGTTCAGCGTGAATCCCCTGGGACGCCGTCACTTGCTCAGCCTGTCTGTCCTCCATCCTCTGTTGGTGTACCTGTAGACAGGCTATTAGCTCCGCATGTTGCTGGGCCTGCTGGACCTTGATCCCCTCGAGGACGGACACAACCTGGGCCATGCCCGTGGTGTCCTGCCGGTATGAGTCCAGGATGTTACGGACATGGGAAAATACCGGATCCCCAGCCAACTGGTCAGGCTCGCGCCTCCGCCGTCCTCCACTCCCACCACCCCTGCCCACTTGCGTCTGGCCTGCACTTGTGGGAACATCGGGTCTCCGGGACCCCTGAGGGGTGGCATTGGCGTTGTCGCCTGCCTCCTCCTGGGTGCCCGGGACACCGTGTCCCTCCTGGCGAGCCTGGCTGCATTGTGGTGTTGGGGCAGGGATCCTGGGTGTCTCCTGGGATGTGGCAGGAGTGGGGGTGGTGGTTGGCACGGTTGTACCTGACGCAGGTGCTGCAGGTGGTTGGACACCAGAGGGGCCAGGTCGGTCGGGGTCGTCCGCAGAGTGGTGAGAGTGGTCGCTGCCGGTGGGATCGGTCTCCTGCAGATCCGGGTCCTGTGAGTGTTCCCCCCCAGTGTTGGGGGGTGCAGCACGACGTTGACCTGTGTGTGAGAGAGAAAATGTTAATTTTGATCCATGCAACATCCATGTTTCATCCGTTACAAAGTTGGCACATTTCCTCTTGGAATTAGGATCTGTCTTGCATTCCACTCACAGTGCACTTGTGCATGGGTGTGTCCCTTGGGCACCAATTTGGCCCCTTTAACTATGTGTGGCACAGTCTTACTTGCTGCGTCAAGTGTGACTGCAGTCAGCAGTGGAGTGTGCATGTGTGGCGAGCCATGCATTTGCGCCTTCCTTGTAGCACTGTACATGTGCACATGGAGTGGATCCACACACTTATATGATGCAGGTGGCTGTCCTTGTGCTCGTGTACAGGTTGTGACATGGCCCTGCGTTTTGCCATGATGAAGAGGGGGGGTTCTGGCACTGGCCACTCTTGTCTACATGCACGCAGTCCACCTGCTGACGAGCAGACATTCCCACACACCAAAGGACTGATTTGCTCTCCCTGTGTCTCCCTCCTTCTCTGTCCCCCTCTCCCTCCCTCTCTGTCCCCCTCTCCCTCCTTCTGTGTGTCAGCCTCCTCCCTCTGTCCATCTTCCTGTGTCTCCCTCCCTCTCTGTCCCCCTCTCCCTCCCTCTCTGTCCCCCTCTCCCTCCCTCTGTGTGTCAGCCTCCTCCCTCTGTCCGTCTCCCTCCCTCTCAGTCCCCCTCTCCCTCCCTCTGTGTCCCCCTCTCCCTCCCTCCATGTGTCACCCTCTGTCACCTTGGCCCAGCTTCCTGGGCACACACTGTTAGCAGATCTTTGAGTGGCCCTTGGCCTGTTGATGTGAGTTTGTTTCTGATCTCCAGGCACCCATTTTGTCTGCTGTGTGTCTGTGCGCTGCTGCTGTGGTGGTGTGTGCTGCCACTCTTTCACAATGTTGGCTGTTCATTAGCTGCTGTCATGTGCAAAACAGTGCCTTCACCCCCATGTGTTGATGCAAGGCGTCCGCCATTTGCTGGCAAGTCATTCCTGTGTTGGGACACAGTGTTTGTCTGGCTGTGACCTAGGCCATATGGGCAGAGGGCATTGTTGTCTGCTTTGGAGTCGCACTATGTGATTCTTGGTGCCCAGCCTCCCGCCATCCGGGTTACCGTGTCATGTGTTGTTGTCTTCTGTGGCCTGTGACTTGACATTGTCCAGCTGGGTGCATGGGGCATGGTGGCAGCAGTGGCATGTGCCTGCTCATGGAGTGTGGTTGAGTCATGCGATGGCTTGTGGTGGTTGCGTGCCTGTTATTAATTTTGGTTGTGGTTGCAGATCCCCCCATGTGAGGTGCGTTGTTTGTGTACTCACCCGGGTCTCGGAGTCCTTCTACTCCTTCAACTGCCTCCACCGGCAGTATGGCCATCACCCTCTCCTCCCAGGGATGGTACTGTACGGCTCTGCGGGAGGGCCCTCCTCCGGTGGCGTTGGCCTGGTCGTGTTCCTCCTGCCTCTTGGCTCTGACCCTCCTCCGCAGATCGTACCACCTGTTCTGGCAATCCTGCTTGGTCCTCCTGGTGTCCGCAACAGCATTCACAGCATCGACGATGGTCTGCCACATGGCTGTTTTGGCTGCCTGGCTGGTGCTTCTGACCAATGTTCCAAAGATCTGTGGCTCGACTCTGAGGATTTGATCAACAAGGACCTCCAACTCTCGGTGACTGAACTTTGGATTCTTGGTAGTGGGCATGGTGAGGGGTGTGGGTGGGGATGGTGTGGGTGTGGGGGGTGTGTGGATGTTGGGGGGGGGTGTGGATGGTTGTGTGTGTGTGTGAATGTGATGAGAGGGTGTTTGTGAGGGTGGTCGTGTGAAGGTGTGCAAGTGTAAGATGTGGTGTAGCTTGTAGTCTGGTTCTGTGGTGTCTGGCAGCAGTGAGTCTGTTGCAAAGGCTCATGGTTTGTGTGTGTGGGCCCTTTTCATTGGTCCATGGGTGGGTGTGGCAGTGTTTGAATTTTGGGTGGGTGTGTTATAAGTAGTGGTGGTGTATTGGGCCTCTGTTTGTTTTTGACAGTTGCAGGTCAGTGATTGTGTTATTTTAGTGGTTGTTGGCCATGTTTAGTGGCTGTGTGCCTTTCGAATGGTGTATTCTTGTGTTGTTTTGTTTTGTCCTTGTTGTGTACGTGCGTTTTGAGCGTGTGTACGGTGTGTACATGGGCCATTTGGTTGTACGATTATGTCCTTGTGTGTGGCTTTGTACGACTCGTACATGCGGTTGTGATGTTGGGGCATGGGGTGCGCTCCGTACTTAGGAGGTTGTGTTGGGGGTGCGCCAGGAACGTACTGGGGTGTAGGTACACGGGGGGTATGACACGTACTGGGGTGGGGGTGGGGCTCGAACGTACTGGGGTGTACATAGACGGTGGTACGACACGTACAGGGGTGGGGGGGTGTACATTGACGGTGGTACGACACGTACAGGGGTGGGGGGGTGTACATTGACGGTGGTACGACACGTACTGGGGTGGGGGTACGACTGGAACGTACTGGGGTGTAGGTACACGGGGGGTACGACACGTACTGGGGTGGGGGTATGACTGGAACGTACTGGGGTGTAGGTACACGGGGGGTATGACACGTACTGGGGTGGGGGTGGGGCTCGAACGTACTGGGGTGTAGGTACACGGGGGTACGACACGTACTGGGGTGGGGGTACGACTGGAACGTACTGGGGTGTAGGTACACGGGGGGTACGACACGTACTGGGGTGGGGGTAGGACTGGAACGTACTGGGGTGTAGGTACACGGGGGGTATGACACGTACTGGGGTGGGGGTAGGACTCGAACGTACTGGGGTGTAGGTACACGGGGGTATGACACGTACTGGGGTGGGGGTGTGGCTCGAACGTACTGGGGTGTAGGTACACGGGGGGTACGACACGTACTGGGGTGGGGGTACGACTGGAACGTACTGGGGTGTAGGTACACGGGGGGTATGACACGTACTGGGGTGGGGGTGGGGCTCGAACGTACTGGGGTGTAGGTACACGGGGGGTATGACACGTACTGGGGTGGGGGTGTGGCTCAAACGTACTGGGGTGTAGGTACACGGGGGGTACGACACGTACTGGGGTGGGGGTACGACTGGAACGTACTGGGGTGTAGGTACACGGGGAGTATGACACGTACTGGGGTGGGGGTGGGGCTCGAACGTACTGGGGTGTAGGTACACAGGGGTACGACACGTACTGGGGTGGGGGTACGACTGGAACGTACTGGGGTGTAGGTTCACGGTGGTACGACACGTCCAGGGGTGGGGGTACGACTGGAACGTACTGGGGTGTAGGTACACGGGGGGTATGACACGTACTGGGGTGGGGGTGGGGCTCGAACGTACTGGGGTGTAGGTTCACGGTGGTACGACACGTACTGGGGTGGGGGTACGACTGGAACATACTGGGGTGTACATGGACGGTGGTACGACACGTACAGGGGTGGGGGGGTGTACATTGACGGTGGTACGACACGTACTGGGGTGGGGGGGTGTACATTGACGGTGGTACGACACATACTGGGGTGGGGGTAGGAGTCGAACGTACTGGGGTGTAGGTTCACATAGGACCGGTACGTGACGGACACACAGGACGACGCCACCAAGGAGGACCCGTACGTGACAGGACGACGCGATCAAGGAGGACCCGTACGCGACAGGACGACGCGAGCAAGGAGTACCAGTACGCGACAGACAGACATGGACCCGAACCTACGAGTCATCCCTGCCCTCATAGCAGTACACCTCCTCTACAGGTTACGACGCAGACGCCGCAGAAGGTCA
The DNA here is from genome assembly GCF_964204655.1 of Triturus cristatus. Classification (NCBI taxonomy): domain Eukaryota; kingdom Metazoa; phylum Chordata; class Amphibia; order Caudata; family Salamandridae; genus Triturus; species Triturus cristatus. The sequence continues at coordinate 221,420,869 of NC_140594.1, read as the reverse complement.
GAATAACTAAGGGAGGGGGGAAAGTGGGGTGGGGTGGGGGTGGCACGACCAGGGCAGGCCACAAAACAACCACATAAGTCACACACCACACATGGCCTGGACATACCTGACTCCCATGCCCTGGTCACCACGAGGGGGTGGGGGCGTGTCCTGATAAGCCAGCGACCGCCACAACGGAAGTCCGTCACCACGCGAACCGGCAACACAACCAGACAGGTACGTCCCGTACCCACGCCTGAAGAGCGTGGGTACGAGTCGGACCACGCCCACACACGTCACCCCAACAATGGCGGGACGGATCGCACCCACGTGGCAAAGGCCTGGGTACGGGCCGCACAAACATCACATAGCGTGGGGACGGATATGTACGGACCCTACCCCCACCCCGTATGCAAGGAGCGTACCCCCCAGCCCAACAGTGCAAGTACGACCCGTACCCCCACCCGCGTACGCATGGAGCGTACCCCCATGCCAACAGTGCAAGTACGACGCAAACCCTCACCCGCGTATGCAAGGAGCGTACCCCCCAGCCCAACAGTGTAAGTACGACCCGTACCCCCACCCGCGTATGCAAGGAGCGTACCCCCCATGCCAACAGTGTTAGTACGACCTGTACCCCCACCCGCGGACGTACGGAGCGTACCCCCACCCCAACAGTGTAAGTTCGACCCGTACCCTCACCCGCGTATGCATGGAGCGTACCCCCCATGCCAACAGTGTAAGTACGACTCGAACCCCCACCCGCGGACTCACGGACCGTACCCCCACCCCAACAATGTAAGTTCGACCCGTACCCTCACCCGCGTATGCATGGAGCGTACCCCCCATGCCAACAGTGTAAGTACGACTCAAACCCCCACCCGCGGACTCACGGACCGTACCCCCACCCCAACAGTGTAAGTACGACCCGTACCCCCACCCGTGAATGCAAGGAGCGTACCCCCCAGCCCAACAGCGTAAGTTCAACCCGTACCCTCACCCGCGAATGCAAGGAGCGTACCCCCCAGCCCAACAGTGCAAGTACGACCCGTACCCCCACCCACGTATGCATGGAGCGTACCCCCCATGCCAACAGTGCAAGTACGACGCGAACCCTCACCCGCGTATGCAAGGAGCGTACCCCCCAGCCCAACATTGTAAGTACGACCCGTACCCCCACCCGCGAATGCAAGGAGCGTACCCCCCATGCCAACAGTGTAAGTACGACTCGAACCCTCACCCGCGTATGCAAGGAGCGTACCCCCCATGCCAACAGTGTAAGTACGACTCGAACCCTCACCCGCGTATGCAAGGAGCGTACCCCCCAGCCCAACAGTGTAAGTACGACCCGTACCCCCACCCGCGTATGCATGGAGCGTACCCCCACCACACCAGTGTAAGTAGACTCGTACCCTCACCTCGAATGCATTGAGCGTACCCCCACCGTGTATGTTCCAAGCGTACATATCCTGAAATCGGAGGTGTGTGTGCAGAGTCCACCCAGCAGTGCCCTGAGACAGGAGGGGTGTGTGCAGAGTCCTCCCAGCAGTGCCCTGAGACAGGAGGGGTGGGTGCCTATCACTCCCAGCAGTGCCCTGAGACAGGAGGGGTGGGTGCAGAGTCCTCCCAGCAGTGCCCTGAGACAGGAGGGGTGGGTGTGGAGTCCTCCCAGCAGTGCCCTGAGACAGGAGGGGTGGGTGCCTATCACTCCCAGCAGTGCCCTGAGACAGGAGGGGTGGGTGCAGAGTCCTCCCAGCAGTGCCCTGAGACAGGAGGGGTGGGTGTGGAGTCCTCCCAGCAGTGCCCTGAGACAGAAGGGGTGTGTGCAGAGTCCTCCCAGCAGTGCCCTGAGACAGGAGGGGTGTGTGCAGAGTCCTCCCAGCAGTGCCCTGAGACAGGAGGGGTGGGTGCCTATCACTCCCAGCAGTGCCCTGAGACAGGAGGGGTGTGTGCAGAGTCCTCCCAGCAGTGCCCTGAGACAGGAGGGGTGTGTGCAGAGTCCTCCCAGCAGTGCCCTGAGACAGGAGGGGTGTGTGCAGAGTCCTCCCAGCAGTGCCCTGAGACAGGAGGGGTGGGTGTGGAGTCCTCCCAGCAGTGCCCTGAGACAGGAGGGGTGTGTGCAGAGTCCTCCCAGCAGTGCCCTGAGACAGGAGGGGTGGGTGCCTATCACTCCCAGCAGTGCCCTGAGACAGGAGGGGTGGGTGTGGAGTCCTCCCAGCAGTGCCCTGAGACAGGAGGGGTGGTTGCCTATCACTCCCAGCAGTGCCCTGAGACAGGAGGGGTGTGTGCAGAGTCCTCCCAGCAGTGCCCTGAGACAGAAGGGGTGGGTGTGGAGTCCTCACAGCAGTGCCCTGAGACAGGAGGGGTGGGTGCAGAGTCCTCCCAGCAGTGCCCTGAGACAGGAGGGGTGGGTGCCTATCACCCCCAGCAGTGCCCTGAGACAGGAGGGGTGTGTGCAGAGTCCTCCCAGCAGTGCCCTGAGACAGGAGGGGTGGGTGCAGAGTCCTCCCAGCAGTGCCCTGAGACAGGAGGGGTGTGTGTGGAGTCCTCCCAGCAGTGCCCTGAGACAGGAGGGGTGTAACACATGTGTGTGAGGCCAGAATTATCCACATGCATACTGGCTACAAGGGAACATGTCCCCATGAACTCATGTCAACAGACTCCACACACAAGTACAGTGATCACCAAGGATGCCACGATTGTTGCAGGTGGAGACATGGCCCTGCATGCATGGCCAAAGTAGAAGGGCTCCGTCACACACACAGCTCATGTAGACACAGCTCTGCGCTAAACATTGGGAACACCCTGCAGGGAAGAAACCTGGGTACACAGAGGAAGGAATACACCCTGGGACAAGTGCACCATGCAGTAACTGCTTACATGAACAAAGAAAGTTAGCCAACACCTTGTGATGGCACACAGATCCCAGGGTCCCACCAATGAGCAGTACACTACTACACATCCCACACACCCAAACCCTTACACACCACCCAAAACCATGTAGCAGCCCCACCAACACCAATACCAGCATAGCAGTAGTGTGATAATGAAAAAAAAATGAAGCTTTATTCAGCATGAGCACAATGTCCGTGGATCGCAGGCAGTTCAATCTTCACAAAGCCCATAGGGCAGTCAATGATTCTCAGCTGGATGGGGGACACAGTGGGATGCGTGTCCCCTACCTTGCCTGCACAGTCAAATGGCATCGTCTTCCACACTGGTGAGGGCATCAGGGGGGGGGGAAGCAACAGGCACCGCAGGGACATCAGGGCAAAGGGGCGGCGTTGTGGGTGCAGGGATGGAGGACTCCACCACAGGGGGTGGGGCAGGGCCAAAGGCGGAGGCCAGGATGGCACTACACACCTTTGCAAGGTCCTCCAGGGAGTCCCCTGCACCCGAAGGGACCTCAGGCCCCAAGGAGGGGGGGGGGGGGTCAGAGGGATGGGTCGCAGCGCCACTGGGGGAGGGTGGAGACAGGGGGGGAGACTCAACCACCCTGACCGGGGACCTCCTTGACCGCTTGCGTGGTGGTGTAACCGTGGGGCTCAGGGACAGAGCGGCCATGAAGGAGTCCTTGGGGGAGATGTGGCCAGGAGAGCTGAGGGGAGGGGATTTGGAGGGAGTGGACTGGGTGGAATGCGGACTCCCACTATGGCTGCATGTCACATGTTTGCCCCCCGACCCAGTGGGTGTGCCTACCTCACCCTGTGTGTGCGTGTCAGGAGGAGTGCGGTGGACCTTCCCTGCTGGTGTGGTGCCCGTGTCCGTTGATGTGGGTGCATGCCGACGTCTGGGTGTACGTGGGACAGGCATGGGAGTGGGAAGTGTGGATGGGGCAGGGGTAGGTGGGGGGAGGTCGCGCTGCAGGAGACCCACTGCTGCAGTCAGTGTGGAGTCTATGGACCTCAGCAAGTTGCGTTGGTCAGCCTGCGATGAATGAATGCCCTCCAAGAAAGCCTCGATGTTGGTGAGGGTTTTGCCGTGGGCATGGAGGACATTAAGGATCGCAGCCTGACCAACCTGCAGTTGCCGCTGGATGTCCACAGACTCTGCATTGGCGGCAGCAGTGGAGACAGGGGCAGGGGGTGCGGTGCCTGGCAGGAAGGAGACATGCTGTGACCGGGCACGCTGGGAAGGGACACGAGCAAGTGGGAGGCGGCTGATGGAAACTGAGGGGGCGGTGCGAGGTGTTGTTCCGCTGTCAGCTGCTGGTGCAGCCTCCGCCCACTCGGAGACATCCTCCTCGGACCTGTCAGCTTCGTAGTCTGATGTGCCAGTCGACAGGTCCTCGGCCACACTCTCCTCCGCCTCTGTCCCACTCGATGTGCCAGACCCGATGTCACGGCTGGCACTAGTGCTCGGTCCCTCCGCCTGGTCTGTGTCCATGTCTCCCTCTGTGTCCCCCGACGATGCTGTGGGCAGGGTGGAGAGACAGAAATTAATCAGACACCTGTACACATCTGTCACATGAGTCCAATCTACATAGGTAACATTGCATAGCCTGAAAAGGAAGATCCCTAACATCTACTGAACAGGGTACCGATGTAGGGCATGAAACACACAGTTGGTTGAGCCACCATGCCACTGAAATACCATGGAGAGCATGAGACAATAGCTAAAGACAGGAAACGGAGTCTGACATAGCACCCAGGCCCTGGGGACAATCCAGCACTGCATCTGCACCACACAGCGTTGGCGAAAATACCGATGACCAGGGACCATATCCATGAACTTGAGACACATGCTGCATAGGTAATGCTGAAAACATGCCCAACATGACTCGGTCACTGCACATTGCGTGTGTGTCCAGACACATCACACACTGCCCAGACCCAGCAAGTGGAAATCAGGATTTGACACATAGGCATTGCCCGCCCCAACAAGACCCTACACGAGGCAAATTGTTGAGACACAGGTGGCACCAACATCTCATAGTCTGGGTGATACACACAGGGGCAGGCAAAAAGCAAGATTGGACGCCAAACAGCCAAGGTGCGCCTATACAAATAATGAGGTACCAGTGCCCATCCTCAGATGAGTATAACAAGACACACAGGCACTGGCAACTGTGAGTATGAAGAAGGACAATCAGGTCAGGCTGCACAGTGGACACCTGTACAAAATAGCACGTCAATATACATGGTGACAGGGGACAATGGCACAGAGCACAACCTACGCTGTAGACACTGAGATTGGCCACGTTTATGATGACACATACACCACTGAGGAAGAGCTGCCCCAGGGGACAGTAGTGGGCACACAACTACATGCTACTGAATGGTAATGACTGCAACACACGTCACCATCCCTGCAATATGTGTATCGCACACTCATGCACATCATGTCACAGACCACTACATAGGACATGCGCGCTGTAAGGCATGACACATGAGAGACCAACTCCCATGTCTGGAGTCAGCATCAGTGCCAACTGACATGGAACCCACATGCAGTGAACTTGACAGTGCACAGGCAAGGTCCCACAACCTGTTACACACCACCCCCACACATGATGCTACAGTCATTGTTCTCGTGGACAAAGCGCCAGCCTACATTACCTTGTGAAGGAGTGACTACACACAGACCAGGGAACACATTGCAAGGAGGGGAAGGGTGGCAGGGGCACAGCGCTATACTGGGGCAAACAGGATCTGCACAGCACCTTTAAACCCTGCCAGTGAATTCATGCTACTGTGCCCTTACAAATGCCGGTGACACACAACAAACACACATGTACCTACCCCCTTCCGGCTGCTGCATCGCCTGTAAGCGCCTCTCCAGGTCTGGAAAGACCACCGGCAGCACACGCCTGTGGAGGTGGCTCAGACGGCGGCGGCCGCGGTTCTTGTGGCTCTCAGGTGAGTCCCCCAGCAGGAGCCGTGCAATCCTCCGCGTCCAGCACCGGATATCCTGCCAGCGTTTCCTCACCTGGGGCAGGCTCCGCCTCCGACCATCCACACGCCTCACGGCACTGACGGCGGTCAGCCAGATCTGCTCCTTGGCAGTGGCGCCTACCTGTGAGGAGGAACAAGTGACACCACATCAATACACCAGCCACATGTCACAGAGAGACATATGGGTACAAATTAGCTGGTTACAACAAGGCATGTCATGCAGCCAACGCATTGCACCTTTGTCATAGGGACATCATCCCCTGGTGAGGGAAAAAGCAGTACGTGCCACAGTGGGTACACAGGTGGAATGATGGCAATGTCACAATCAATGATCAAGGCTCACACTGTGCATCACACCCACCCCTCCTGTCTCAGGGCACTGCTGTGAGTGATAGGCCCCCACCCCTCCTGTCTCAGGGCACTGCTGTGAGTGATAGGCCCCCACCCCTCCTGTCTCAGGGCACTGCTGTGAGTGATAGGCCCCCACCCCTCCTGTCTCAGGGCACTGCTGGGAGTGATAGGCCCCCACCCCTCCTGTCTCAGGGCACTGCTGTGAGTGATAGGCCCCCACCCCTCCTGTCTCAGGGCACTGCTGTGAGTGATAGGCCCCCACCCCTCCTGTCTCAGGGCACTGCTGTGAGTGATAGGCCCCCACCCCTCCTGTCTCAGGGCACTGCTGGGAGTGATAGGCCCCCACCCCTCCTGTCTCAGGGCACTGCTGGGAGTGATAGGCCCCCACCCCTCCTGTCTCAGGGCACTGCTGTGAGTGATAGGCCCCCACCCTTCCTGTCTCAGGGCACTGCTGTGAGTGATAGGCCCCCACCCCTCCTGTCTCAGGGCACTGCTGGGAGTGATAGGCCCCCACCCCTCCTGTCTCAGGGCACTGCTGGGAGACATCAGGCACCCCCCCCCCTGGGACCCCCCCGACAGTACATGGCATGTGTGTTACACCAGGACGCAATGGCAGAAGTCACAGTCACAACATAGGGACAGTCTGTGGCAGTGGCCTATGCACTCACCTGATACCCTGGTCGCCCATACAGCATGGAGTACTGTGGGAGGATCACATCCAGCAGAGCCATGTTCTCCTCCAGGGTGAATGGCTGTGTCCTCTCCACAGCCCTTGACATGGTTCCAGGGAATCAGTAGCAGCAGCTGGGTCGACGAATGCAAAGATGTGCAGGCAAGTGCTCCCTCATGGGACCTGGCTGCCTTATATGTGCCCTTCTGCCCAGTCTCATGCACAGGAGTACAGAGTGATTGGTCACTCACATTTGCATCCTATGTTTCCACCAATCCCTTCAAACCTAGCAGTCTGTGGGTTCTCTATCGGTTTCATTCTCCTGCATGATGTCAGCCCCACAAACACATTGCAACAAAGTAGAAGAATTCCAACTGACTTCTGCTGTGCACCTTCCAGAACAATTTCGAATTTTGAACTTGGTCTCCATGACAACCAGCATGCATGTAGGCCTTAATACTTGTCCCCTATGTAATTTGGAGCATCACACACAGGTACGGTGCGTTTCGGGGCCCTAGAGCACCCCAAATGCATGGCAACGGCCCGTACATGCATGCCTACGCTCTCCATCACTATGGGTCTGCACGCGTATGCGTACCCGTAGTGTTATGGACCGTACACACGCATGTACGCTCTCTATCACTATGGGTCTGCATGCGTATGCGTACCCGTAGTGTTACGGACCGTACACACGCATGTACGCTCTCTATCACTATGGGTCTGCACGCGTATGCGTACCCGTAGTGGTACGGACCGTACACTCGCATCTACGCTCACTATCACTATGGGTCTGCATGCGTATGCGTACCCGTAGTGGTACGGACCGTACACTCGCATCTACGCTCACTATCACTATGGGTCTGCACGCGTATGCGTACCCGTAGTGTTACGGACCGTACACACGCATGTACGCTCTATATCACTATGGGTCTGCACGCTTATGCGTACTCCTAGTGATAGTGAGCGTACATGCGAGTGTACGGTCCGTACCACTACGGGTACGCATACGCGTGCAGACCCATAGTGATAGTGAGCGTACATGCGTGTGTACGGGCCGTACCACTACGGGTACGCATACGCGTGCAGACCCATAGTGATAGTGAGCGTACATGCATGTGTACGGTCCGTAACACTACGGGTACGCATACGCGTGCAGACCCATAGTGATAGTGAGCGTACATGCGGGTGTACGGTCCGTAACACTACGGGTACGCATACGCGTGCAGACCCATAGTGATAGTGAGCGTACATGCGTGTGTACGGTCCGTACCACTACGGGTACGCATACGCGTGCAGACCCATAGTGATAGGGCCGTACACACGCATCTACGCTCACTGTCACTATGGGTCTGCACGCGTATGCGTACCCGTAGTGGTACGGAACGTACACACGCATCTACGCTCACTATCACTATGGGTCTGCACGCGTATGCGTACCCGTAGTGCTACGGACCGTACAAATGCCTGTACGCTCGCCATCACGATGGGTACACATACGGCAGCACTCCCACAGTGATTTGGGAACATGCACAGGCCCTCTCAGCAGCAGTACGGCGGTTTTTACACATCACTGTGGTGATAGGCGACACACATGTAGGAATAGGGCGGACATACTTGTCCATGGATGGACATACTTGTCCAGGAATGGACATCAAGGCATCGTCTGTGCATTACTACATGTGTGGGGCACAGGTGTCACAGGCTGTGATGTGGAACATGCCTCCTGAGTGGAGAAGGCACCAGATGTATGATGAGATGTGTACATGTGTACTGTGTGAGGGTGCAATGTGTGCCAGGCATGCCCTTGACTCCTTTGACATGTGTGCATGTGGGACTGCGCACTTGGGGTGAGCGTCACTGGCATGGCACGGACACCAACACACGGAAGTGTCCCATGATGCCCGGTACAGGGGTCATGACACATGACTTGTCACTACCCACAGTGCACAAAGTGACTATGTCATATATGTGTCCGGGATTTACATCAGGTTGATGTTGTAGCACCCTCAAAAGCTGCAGCCGTTGCAGCAACCAACATGTGGCTGTGTGTAGATTGTCATTGCACACTGTTCCCAACACCATGCCACATGTGTTATCGGATGTGAGGTGCACATGTATGCATGGGACACGGAGTAGCGTGACAAGGCCATGTCAGCAAACTCACAAGGAATGTGTGGTGAGTCATGACATGTGCACCTTCATGGCAAGGTGTGTGGGCTGGACTAGTGTAATGTCATGTGACCTGTGGCTCCAGTGTTCCGCTACCAGTCTCTGCAATCGGCATCACACTTCTGCTGATGTGTGGGTGTATGTCACTCCTGTCTTGCGTCGGGCAGTGCACTTGCACTGGGACACAGCTATTTCCATGGCGTGGCATGGGGAGGTTCTCAATCACCGTGTGTAGCTGGGTCTTGGAAGGAGTGTCACCTTGCATCCATACGTGTCCTGGGCATGTAGCACATGCCTGACTCCCTATGTGGCATGTGTGTATTGCCAGATTTACATGTGCTCAGTAGACATGAGTTGTTCTCGTAGTGCACTCACTCTTCCTTGTCACTTCCAAATTACTGCAGAGCGCCTCCTGTTGCCCGAAGAATTCCAGACTTGGCTACCATGCAGGAGAATGACAGGATCCGGCTCTACCGCTTCACCCAACCGTTGATTCTGGAGCTGACGGCGAGACTGGCACCACACCTGCAACCGCAGCACAGGTATCCTACGGCACTGACACCCCAGCTGAAGGTAATGGCTGCCCTACATTTTCTGGCCACGGGTACCTTCCAAAATACCATAGCTCATGTTGGTGGCATGTCCCAGAGCATGTTCAGCGGTGTGCTGCATGATTTCTTGGAGGCCATGTTGATTCACCTGGATGACTTCATCAAGTTCCCAACCCCTGAACAGATGACTGAGGTCAAGCGTGGATTCTATGCCCTGGGAGGGATGCCCCATGTCATTGGGTCCATAGATGGGACACATGTAGGTTTGGTACCACCACACGCACGGGAGGTGGCGTACCGCAATCGGAAGCACTACCACTCCATCAATGCCCTTGTGGTGTGTCTGTCCAATATGGTGATTTCACATGTCTGTGCTCGTTTCCCAGGATCAGCACACGATGCCTACATCATGAGGCGTAGCGGGATGCCTGATATGATGATGCAGCTGCGCAACGAACGGGCATGTGTTGTTGGTGGGTACAGTCTGTCTGTCCTGTATTCTGTATAGCCGACCAGCACGACCGCTACACCAGTTCTAACGATGTCCATGTGCTTCCCATGTAGGGGACGCTGGCTATCCCAACATGCCTTGGCTGCTGACACCTCTCCGCAACCCCATCACGCCGGCCCAGCTCCGCTATAACACCGCCCATGGCCGGACAAGGCGAGTGATAGAGAGGACGTTTGGCATGCTGAAGAGCCGATTCCGGTGCCTCCACAAGACCGGCGGTGCACTCCCTTATGCCCCGGCGAAGGTCTGCAAGATCTTCATGGTCTGCTGCATGCTGCACAACATGGCAGTTGAAAGAGCTGTGCCACCCATCCTGAATCAACATGACGAGGACCATCCACCCGTGGAGGACGAAGGGCTTGGCAATGGGGCTAGTGATGTGGAGGATGTGGAGCCGCAAGAGGACATCCGGACTTGGCTCATACGTGACTTCTTTGCTTAGTGGTGAGTACCAGGGTCTGAGTGTGCACGCATTGGTCCCCGTGTGGCATGCGTTGTGATGTGTGTCTCTACCTGCATGTATGGCACGTGGGTCAGAGGTGTGTGTTGGTGTGTCACTGGAGTGATGGTGGCAGTGATGGTAGTATTTCCCCAGTCATAATTGTGACCTAGCATGTTGTCATCCATACATGTGTCGAGTAACTGCACATGCAAGTGGCTGTGCTTTTTGTGGCTGACTTCTTGTGTGTCTCTCTTCCCCAGGTACCTGCGCATGCCGTTTGCTGGTTGCATTGTTGTGGCACTGCTATTCCTCATGGACATGACATCGTGGGCTGACTCAGCGTTACAGGCACGGACACGTTTGGAAGTCTCCATGGGGTAAGGGATGCATCTGGGGTGTATTGGGTGTGGCAGTTGTTCACGATGTGTGCACACTGCCCCGGTCGGGGTTTGGTTCCTCTGCAGACATGTGGCATCCCCATGGGACACGACATGCAGCTGGGTACACCTGAATAGATGGGCTGCCTGGTTGTCAGTCATCAGTGATGGGATAGTGGATTGTGATGATGGCATCAATGTGTGTGACACTGCCCTCGGACACATACGGTTAACATTGTCTTGACATGGCGTGGGACTTCCACATCAGCGGATGTATGGTGTATGGCAGGCTCTCCGTGAGCAGCTGTGGGTGTTTAGCTGTTAGCCGACGCTTGTGTGCCAGTTCCATGGCTATCACGCATTTGTGCTGCAGAAGGGGGGTGCCAGTGTTGGAGCCACATGTTACTCCACATGATGTGTTCATGTGTACTTCAAGTTGCCTCTGCAATCCCAAAAACATGACTAATAAAGGTGTCCCTATGCCTCCAAGGTGCCTCTTCTCAGTCAATGCTGGTGTGTTGGCACGGTGCATCCTGCATGTCTGGCATGGTATTCCCTGATTGTGGCTATGTGTCAATGTGTCGAGTGGCAAGATGCAAGCTGTGTGTGTGTGCTGAGACTGTGTATTGGGCATGATGTCCATGACTGTGTGGGTTTTGTGACATGTGCCATCCCCATGCATCCAACGTTGTCCATGACCCCATTCTCTGCATCCACCGGACTCAAGCTTGCAGGACATGGTTCTGCCACCTGTCTACACATACCTGGGTGCCCCCCAGGACACAGGCCAGGATCCCTGACCTCTGCGCATGACTGTTGCTGTACTCAATGTGTCTGTCAGCACGGTTGTTCGGCCACCCCCTCAGCTGGTTCTGACCATCACGGGTGTGTATGGTGCTCCATGTCTGTCTTGCCTAATAAACTGTGACCCATGTGTCCTGTGCCAGACTCAGGCCCCAGGGTGTGGATGGTTGAAGTGAACAGATGACTCAGGCATGTTTAGACTGTACAAGACACATGTTAGGTAATAATGCTACCAGCAGGCATCTACTCTTAATAGTGTGATTTATTATTGGGGGGGGGGGGGGACAAAGTGAGGGGCTTTCCGGGATTAGGGAATCCAAAGTTCAGTAGGGGAGTTGGTGTCCTTGCCATCGGAAATCCTCAGAGTCCATGCCACAGTCTTTGTCAACATTGGTCAGCCAGTGACCAGCAGGGCCATGTGGCAGAGAATGTCTCTTGATGCTGTGATGCTGTTGCTCCAGTGGGCCAGGTGCCAGGCCAGGTGTCCTGGGAGATGGTGATGTAGCAGCCACCCTCACGGTCCTTTCCGTGGACGACCCGGCTTACTGCGGGGAACCTCAGCAGCAGGCCGTGACGACGTCTGGGATGCTCCGTCGGATGTTTCCTCCTCCTCCTCATGATCCCTCCCTGTGGGTGGTGATGTTCTCCGCCTTCTGGCACAGGGAGGGTCGGCCATGGTGTCGGCCATCCGACGGAGTTCAGCGTGAATCCCCTGGGACGCCGTCACTTGCTCAGCCTGTCTGTCCTCCATCCTCCGTTGGTGTACCTGTAGACAGGCTATTAGCTCCGCATGTTGCTGGGCCTGCTGGACCTTGATCCCCTCGAGGACGGACACAACCTGGGCCATGCCCGTGGTGTCCTGCCGGTATGAGTCCAGGATGTTACGGACATGGGAAAATACCGGATCCCCAGCCAACTGGTCAGGCTCGCGCCTCCGCCGTCCTCCACTCCCACCACCCCTGCCCACTTGCGTCTGGCCTGCACTTGTGGGAACATCGGGTCTCCGGGACCCCTGAGGGGTGGCATTGGCGTTGTCGCCTGCCTCCTCCTGGGTGCCCGGGACACCGTGTCCCTCCTGGCGAGCCTGGCTGCATTGTGGTGTTGGGGCAGGGATCCTGGGTGTCTCCTGGGATGTGGCAGGAGTGGGGGTGGTGGTTGGCACGGTTGTACCTGACGCAGGTGCTGCAGGTGGTTTGACACCAGAGGGGCCAGGTCGGTCGGGGTCGTCCGCAGAGTGGTGAGAGTGGTCGCTGCCGGTGGGATCGGTCTCCTGCAGATCCGGGTCCTGTGAGTGTTCCCCCCCAGTGTTGGGGGGTGCAGCACGACATTGACCTGTGTGTGAGAGAGAAAATGTTAATTTTGATCCATGCAACATCCATGTTTCATCCGTTACAAAGTTGGCACATTTCCTCTTGGAATTAGGATCTGTCTTGCATTCCACTCACAGTGCACTTGTGCATGGGTGTGTCCCTTGGGCACCAATTTGGCCCCTTTAACTATGTGTGGCACAGTCTTACTTGCTGCGTCAAGTGTGACTGCAGTCAGCAGTGGAGTGTGCATGTGTGGCGAGCCATGCATTTGCGCCTTCCTTGTAGCACTGTACATGTGAACATGGAGTGGATCCACACACTTATATGATGCAGGTGGCTGTCCTTGTGCTCGTGTACAGGTTGTGACATGGCCCTGCGTTTTGCCATGATGAAGAGGGGGGGTTCTGGCACTGGCCACCCTTGTCTACATGCACGCAGTCCACCTGCTGACGAGCAGACATTCCCACACACCAAAGGACTGATTTGCTCTCCCTGTGTCTCCCTCCTTCTCTGTCCCCCTCTCCCTCCCTCTCTGTCCCCCTCTCCCTCCCTCTGTGTGTCAGCCTCCTCCCTCTGTCCATCTTCCTGTGTCTCCCTCCCTCTCTGTCCCCCTCTCCCTCCCTCTCTGTCCCCCTCTCCCTCCCTCTGTGTGTCAGCCTCCTCCCTCTGTCCATCTCCCTCCCTCTCAGTCCCCCTCTCCCTCCCTCTGTGTCCCCCTCTCCCTCCCTCCGTGTGTCACCCTCTGTCACCTTGGCCCAGCTTCCTGGGCACACACTGTTAGCAGATCTTTGAGTGGCCCTTGGCCTGTTGATGTGAGTTTGTTTCTGATCTCCAGGCACCCATTTTGTCTGCTGTGTGTCTGTGCGCTGCTGCTGTGGTGGTGTGTGCTGCCACTCTTTCACAATGTTGGCTGTTCATTAGCTGCTGTCATGTGCAAAACAGTGCCTTCACCCCCATGTGTTGATGCAAGGCGTCCGCCATTTGCTGGCAAGTCATTCCTGTGTTGGGACACAGTGTTTGTCTGGCTGTGACCTAGGCCATATGGGCAGAGGGCATTGTTGTCTGCTTTGGAGTCGCACTATGTGATTCTTGGTGCCCAGCCTCCCGCCATCCGGGTTACCGTGTCATGTGTTGTTGTCTTCTGTGGCCTGTGACTTGACATTGTCCAGCTGGGTGCATGGGGCATGGTGGCAGCAGTGGCATGTGCCTGCTCATGGAGTGTGGTTGAGTCATGCGATGGCTTGTGGTGGTTGCGTGCCTGTTATTAATTTTGGTTGTGGTTGCAGTTCCCCCCATGTGAGGTGCGTTGTTTGTGTACTCACCCGGGTCTCGGAGTCCTTCTACTCCTTCAACTGCCTCCACCGGCAGTATGGCCATCACCCTCTCCTCCCAGGGATGGTACTGTACAGCTCTGCGGGAGGGCCCTCCTCCGGTGGCGTTGGCCTGGTCGTGTTCCTCCTGCCTCTTGGCTCTGACCCTCCTCTGCAGATCGTACCACCTGTTCTGGCAATCCTGCTTGGTCCTCCTGGTGTCCGCAACAGCATTCACAGCATCGACGATGGTCTGCCACATGGCTGTTTTGGCTGCCTGGCTGGTGCTTCTGACCAATGTTCCAAAGATCTGTGGCTCGACTCTGAGGATTTGATCAACAAGGACCTCCAACTCTCGGTGACTGAACTTTGGATTCTTGGTAGTGGGCATGGTGAGGGGTGTGGGTGGGGATGGTGTGGGTGTGGGGGGTGTGTGGATGTTGGGGGGGGTGTGGATGGTTGTGTGTGTGTGTGAATGTGATGAGAGGGTGTTTGTGAGGGTGGTCGTGTGAAGGTGTGCAAGTGTAAGATGTGGTGTAGCTTGTAGTCTGGTTCTGTGGTGTCTGGCAGCAGTGAGTCTGTTGCAAAGGCTCATGGTTTGTGTGTGTGGGCCCTTTTCATTGGTCCATGGGTGGGTGTGGCAGTGTTTGAATTTTGGGTGGGTGTGTTATAAGTAGTGGTGGTGTATTGGGCCTCTGTTTGTTTTTGACAGTTGCAGGTCAGTGATTGTGTTATTTTAGTGGTTGTTGGCCATGTTTAGTGGCTGTGTGCCTTTCGAATGGTGTATTCTTGTGTTGTTTTGTTTTGTCCTTGTTGTGTACGTGCGTTTTGAGCATGTGTACGGTGTGTACATGGGCCATTTGGTTGTACGATTATGTCCTTGTGTGTGGCTTTGTACGACTCGTACATGCGGTTGTGATGTTGGGGCATGGGGTGCGCTCCGTACTTAGGAGGTTGTGTTGGGGGTGTGCCAGGAACGTACTGGGGTGTAGGTACACGGGGGGTATGACACGTACTGGGGTGGGGGTGGGGCTCGAACGTACTGGGGTGTACATAGACGGTGGTACGACACGTACAGGGGTGGGGGGGTGTACATTGACGGTGGTACGACACGTACAGGGGTGGGGGGGTGTACATTGACGGTGGTACGACACGTACTGGGGTGGGGGTACGACTGGAACGTACTGGGGTGTAGGTACACGGGGGTACGACACGTACTGGGGTGGGGGTACGACTGGAACGTACTGGGGTGTAGGTACACGGGGGGTATGACACGTACTGGGGTGGGGGTGGGGCTCGAACGTACTGGGGTGTAGGTACACGGGGGGTACGACACGTACTGGGGTGGGGGTACGACTGGAACGTACTGGGGTGTAGGTACACGGGGGGTACGACACGTACTGGGGTGGGGGTAGGACTGGAACGTACTGGGGTGTAGGTACACGGGGGGTATGACACGTACTGGGGTGGGGGTAGGACTCGAACGTACTGGGGTGTAGGTACACGGGGGGTATGACACGTACTGGGGTGGGGGTGTGGCTCGAACGTACTGGGGTGTAGGTACACGGGGGGTACGACACGTACTGGGGTGGGGGTACGACTGGAACGTACTGGGGTGTAGGTACACGGGGGGTATGACACGTACTGGGGTGGGGGTGGGGCTCGAACGTACTGGGGTGTAGGTACACGGGGGTATGACACGTACTGGGGTGGGGGTGTGGCTCGAACGTACTGGGGTGTAGGTACACGGGGGGTACGACACGTGCTGGGGTGGGGGTACGACTGGAACGTACTGGGGTGTAGGTACACGGGGGGTATGACACGTACTGGGGTGGGGGTGGGTCTCGAACGTACTGGGGTGTAGGTACACGGGGGTACGACACGTACTGGGGTGGGGGTACGACTGGAACGTACTGGGGTGTAGGTACACGGGGGGTACGACACGTACTGGGGTGGGGGTAGGACTGGAACGTACTGGGGTGTAGGTACACGGGGGGTATGACACGTACTGGGGTGGGGGTAGGACTCGAACGTACTGGGGTGTAGGTTCACGGTGGTACGACACGTCCAGGGGTGGGGGTACGACTGGAACGTACTGGGGTGTAGGTACACGGGGGGTATGACACGTACTGGGGTGGGGGTGGGGCTCGAACGTACTGGGGTGTAGGTTCACGGTGGTACGACACGTACTGGGGTGGGGGTACGACTGGAACGTACTGGGGTGTACATAGACGGTGGTATGACACGTACAGGGGTGGGGGGGTGTACATTGACGGTGGTACGACACGTACTGGGGTGGGGGTATGACTGGAACGTACTGGGGTGTGGGTAGACGGGGCTATGACACGTACTGGGGTGGGGGTGGGGCTCGAACGTACTGGGGTGTCGGTTCACGGTGGTACGACACGTACTGGGGTGGGGGTACGACTGGAACGTACTGGGGTGTACATGGACGGTGGTACGACACGTACTGGGGTGGGGGGGTGTACATTGACGGTGGTACGACACGTACTGGGGTGGGGGTACGACTGGAACGTACTGGGGTGTACATGGACGGTGGTACGACACGTACAGGGGTGGGGGGGTGTACATTGACGGTGGTACGACACGTACTGGGGTGGGGGGTGTACATTGACGGTGGTACGACACGTACTGGGGTGGGGGTAGGACTCGAACATACTGGGGTGTAGGTTCACGGTGGTACGACACGTCCAGGGGTGGGGGTACGACTGGAACGTACTGGGGTGTAGGTACACGGGGGGTACGACACGTACTGGGGTGGGGGTGGGGCTCGAACGTACTGGGGTGTAGGTTCACGGTGGTACGACACGTACTGGGGTGGGGGTACGACTGGAACGTACTGGGGTGTGGGTAGACGGGGCTATGACACGTACTGGGGTGGGGGTGTGGCTCGAACGTACTGGGGTGTAGGTACACGGGGGTACGACACGTACTGGGGTGGGGGTACGACTGGAACGTACTGGGGTGTAGGTAGACGGGGCTATGACACGTACTGGGGTGGGGGTTCGACTGGAACGTACTGGGGTGTACCTAGACGGGTGGGGGTATACATATACGGGGGGTACGTGTCGGACGTACGGGGGCTGGGGGGAGTGTTGGGCGCGTATGCGGGCACATGTCTCCATGGTTGCTGTAGGAGTTCGGTGCAGACGGTGTTTTTTCCATACGGTTGTAACCTCGGACGCACGGGATGGATCGTGATTCCTCGGTCGGACTTGGCTTTTCACGTTTGTAAGGTAAATTGTCCGAGGACGTGTCGGACACATTTTCCGACCCGAGGACGTGTGGGGAATGATTCCCAGTGCGGTTCGTATGGACTTTTTACCATGCGAATCGTGATTGCCAGTTCGTACGGCACTTGTACGATTCGTACGGTAAAAAGACCCGATACGAGTCGCACGGGGGAATTTTTTATCGGATCGTGATCGGCACCTCTATGTATGGCATGAAGCACCCCCTGCTGTCCATTATAAGTACACTGCAAACCACCAAGGAGTAATGTGACCCTATTGAGGAACGAGGCCAATGACAATGTTCCTTTTGATGGTTATAGAAACCCGAGGTAACTTGCAATAGCCTATTAATGTACAAGAGAGGGGATTTTGTTCCTTGTAACACATGGTCTCACATCCCCATTCCCACAACTTGTTTAAATCTGTGGTGCCATGCTCTTTTACATCAAAGAAATAATATGGTTTCAGATATGAAGAATAAAAGCGAATTCTGTAGAGTAAAATTAAGCACACCAGAAAACAGTTAATAATTTGCTGTAAAAATATATTTGAATCAGATTTAAAAAATGCTATAGCTCAGAGTGTGATGAAATATGCAGATAATCTATAGCATAAAATGGTGCCATAAACATCTCCATGCTGATATCTGTCAATTTTTTAGAAAAAAACTGATCAGAAAGATGAAAAACCAGTTCCAATTTTGTTTAAACTGCTGCTGTATTCATGCTCTGTTTCCAGTCTTTCACCGTGGCTGCTGGTTCTGTCAGGGGGCATTATAACATCACAACCCAACTGTAATAACTTAGAATTGAGTGGCTATGTAATTTTAGTACTACAGATGACCACACACCTCAGAACGAGACTGTAACAAGTAAATCAGAGACAGGTATCTACACAGGGCTTTTGGGCTCCCATGCAACACCTGCACAAAGAAGCAAAATTGATTAGTATGACTACCTGTGTGTATTTTAATAAACACCTCTGGCTTGATGCATGAAAACATAATGGAAGCACTTTCACATTTAAGTGCAAGTTGGCCCGGTTTTGGAAGAAAATGCCCCTCAATGCCTAATTTGAGACAGCTCTCAGGAGTTACAAAGTGGATACACCCGTTTATGCAAGTAACTGAAAACAGTGGGTTTCCTTCCCCATCTGAAACTTATCATTGCTTCCTACATGATACACACAGAATGTAATTTCATGATTAGTGTTTGCTGCTATGGAAAGAGGTTGTGTATGCCTCTGAACTTGTGTGTCGGCAACCCAGAACGTATACTGCCCAATCAACTTAACACAATATGTAGATTGTTAAATCAAAAATATGCAAACAATAAGAGATGTTGAGGAATGTATATCCAAAGCTCATACAGGCTCCATATTAATGTAAATGTCAGCTTTCCGATACGCGACAGAGAAGGTATGATGCTCTACGGCGAGCTTTTGCTTAATCTGTCAGAGGGGATACAAGCATGTAGACCTCACTCATGGTTTTACACCATTTTCTTACTTTTTCAAGGGCTAATACAAACTCACAGTGCCTGATAAATTTGATAGTAATAGGATCCAAATAAAACTACTATATTCACCTCAAACAGCTGTCACTATCAACTATTCTGGACAGCGAGCCATCGGCTACGGGCTGCCCTGCAACAGAGATTGTAATGTTGGCAAAGTGGATGACCCACACATTGGTCCCAGATTAACGCGTGACTTGAATAGCATTCTCTAAATAGAGGGGCTCATTATGATGTTGGTGGGACCAACACCGACGTGCCGTAGGTGTCTGTCCCACCAACATCTCTAACCGCGGTCAGGCTGTCGCATTAGGATGCAGTTGGTCAGACCGCATTGGCCCAGGGAGCAACCAACAGCTTCCAACGGGCTCAAGGAGCCCGTCGGGCAGTCGGGCCGATTGCATTTCTTATAATGGAGGCGGTGCATTCCCAGACACCGCTGTGGGGATGAAGATTCACCTTTCTACCAGCCATTCCACGTTGGTTCTTCCGATGTGAAAAAGCCCTAGCAGAGCCCTGTACCCCATGGCCCTCCGCTATGGGCCCTGTGGGGCACCTATGGTGCCCCCCTTAACATCCCTGCATTGTGCGGCAGGTACCTCATTGTGCCTGCCACAGGGTGCAGGGATGTTAACAAACATAACTTTTGGCATTGGGGACAGCGGCGACCAGCTCAGGTAAGCCCGGCGGGGTGGAGCAGGGCACAGCGGCGGGGAAACTGACGGAATTAGTCTAATTAAATAAATAAATAATACCTATTCTGTCATCCGCTGCCTTCCCCCCTGTCATTCCCTGCCCCGCCTAACCACACTTACCTGAGCCGGCTGCTGCTAGTTAGGGCTTGTGCTGTGGTCCCGTTCCAGGCCACAGCACAAGCCTCATTGCAAAGAGACATGTTTGCGACCCTCTCCAGGGCGGTCGGATTGTAATTTGGCAGGTGGGTCCGCTGACTACCTGTCAGCCAGTCCCTTTCCCGCAATGATGACAGTCAGAGGCTCGTCTGACCGCCATTATATTCAGCCCCATAGTCTGAACCAAAATATCACGGAACAGAAAATAGAAAGAAAGAATATTGTCTTTTTTGGACATAATATTGTTTTTCAGAATATAGAGGTATTTGATATTGTTTACTTTAACATAGTTGTACTAACTATTGGTTTTAAGTTAACTTAATCTATTTTACTATCTTAATTTTAGGTATCAGTTTTATTTGTGTAGTTGTTACATATTTTCTAAAATATAGGTGCTCATTACAATGGCGGGCGGCCTCAGTCCGCCTGCCATCATTGCGGTGTCTGGGACCGCCTGCCAGACATGTGGCGGTCCCACCACTGCAATTAGGATGCGCCCGCCATACTGGTACTGGTTGATTTTTTCTATTCTGCAGCACACATAGAAAGAGCAAAATGCCATTAATGATTGTTTATGTCCAGAAATGAGTCTCTTTCTGCACATAAACAATTATTAAATAATGACGATTTGCTACTTCTTTGTGTGCTGCATTGTACAGCACACACAGAAGTAACAAATCGCTACTACTGATTGTTAATGTGGAGGAAGGGACACCTTGCTACATGTTAACAATAATTCTCTACACTATTATGCAAGGGTGCTAGCATTGGTGCTAGGTAGTAATATTAGCACCAGCACTAGGGAAAACACAGGGGTGCACCGTATTCTTGTGAATGCGGTGCATCCCTGCATTTTGAAAATGTCGGAGAACAGCACAGCCAAACTTGGCGAAGCTCCACACTCCAACATTTTCTTGTAAATATGCCCCTTTATCTCTCTGCATCTTACAGGACATATACTTTTTCAGGTGTGTTTTCATGTATCTATGTGTGTGTGGCCATTTTGTTTATTGTGCCTCTATGAACCTCTTTTGGTGTACATGACAGGCCCTTACACATGTCTGTTTGCATTGAGCTCTCTTGTGCACATATGCCAAGTCATGTGTATAACATGGGAGAGTGAGAGAATGAGGAAAGAGACTAAAATCTGAATTTCTTTAGATCACTTTCCAGCCCAAAACCGCATAAAATTACAATCATGACTACAACTGTTTTTCAAGATTCCAGGCTCTTTCTTTGTGCTTTCAATGTATGAATATACGGGGACCTGAAGTAAAGGGAAATAAAGTGATTTTCCTAAAGTGAAAGAATATGAATTAGCTCTTCACTGTTTGGGAGGTAGAAGTGACAAGAGACTGTAACTAGCACATATCCTTTCTTTTTAAGAGTTTGAAAATAACCTTGATCATAAATTGTGTAGAGGTGGGTGTGAAATCACCATATAGGGCCTGATTCTGAGTTTGGCGGTCCCAAGACCGCTGTCACAGCACCGTATTTTGGGGTTTTGCGGTTTACTGAATAAAAACCTCTGGCACACCGCTAACACTACCAGCCATTCGACGATTGCCTAGACAGCAGTCGGAGATAAGCATCTGTCATAGGGCGGTACAGAGACACTCACGGCCGTATGAATTACGAGTTGGCTTTCCGATGACCTGACTGTGGTAATGGGATTGTCTGCTTCGAGTTGCAGAATCTAAGGATTTGGGGGCCCGCCTTCACAGCAGAATCTTGAACCTGAGAAATCACCCTGTTGGTGACGAAATCCGGGTTAGTCCATTATGTACCATTTGCCCATTGACTGGACTGAGCACGTATGGTCCATACTTAAGCAATGGGAAAGTACTCGTAGTAGGGATTTTCCCACAAGAGTCACGTCATTGCAGTAAAAAACATATACTTATATTTATAAATAAAAATCCTCAACGGGTGGCCCATCGGGAACCTCGTAATATGGCAAGGCAGCGATCGGTTGGTCTGTCAAACTCGTAACCGGTACCATAGTATCCAAACAAGGCAATGGATGTCTTCTGAAAGATTTGATGGTGTTTGGGCAAAATATTGTATTAGAAATATCAGGAGGAAGAAAAGTTGGAAAATAAATATCATGATGCACAAGTATTGTTGACAAGAAAATATTGTTTTTTTAGTAAAATTGTTTTTAATAATATCTACGTAAATAATATTGTTATTTACATTATTTAAATGTGTTTTATTTGATATAATATTTGTAGGTGTTCCTATCATTTAAATAAATGTTGTTCATTTTTTTAAAATATAGCTTATAATTGTAAGAAATTTTCATTTTTTCATAGTAAGTTTTTAGTGTTGTAGTGGGTTGATGGATTTATAGGGGGTTAGGGTGGAAAGTTAATTAGTAAATAATTGTTAAGAGTTATTTAATACATTTTATTTGATTATATGATAAATATTTATTATGTAAATTATGTAATATTGAGTTATCTTCATTATGGTGCCGATTCTGATCCGTTAAAAATAATTTGCGTACGACCCGTATCCGTATTTTTTTACGTACAAGTCGTACAAGTACCGTACAAACGGCCAAGTACGATTCGTACGTGAAAAATAACTACGAATAGCGTCGGGAAAAGTGTACGAGAGGGCGTCGGAAAGTTTTTATGGCCGAATATCGTCGGGAAAAGTGTACGAGAGTGAGCCGGACATTTTTACGTGCAGATCGTAAAACACAAGTCCGAGCGCGGAAGTACGATCCCGACCGTCCGTCCGAATACACAATCGCACGTAAAATGGCCCGTACGGAGCCAACGCAGTAGCACACATGTACACGGGTAAACTTATGCCAGTGTACGAGCCGTACACCCCCCCACCCCCAATATGTCAGCACCGTACCCCACCCTGTCCGCACTGTACCCCAGCCCCGCACCTGTACACGCCGTACCCCCCATGTATGTGCCGTACCCCCCCATGTACACGCCTTACCCCCCCTGTCCGCACTGTACCCCAGCCCCGCACCTGTAAGCGCTGTACCCCCCCATGTATGTGCCTCCCCCATGTACGCGCCGTACCCCTGCATGTACGCGCCGTACCTCCACATGTACGCGCCGTACCCCAGGCCCGCACCTGTACGCGCCGTACCCCCCATGTACGCGCCTTACCCACGCATGAACACGCCGTACCTCTGCATGTACGCGCTGTACCCCAGGCCCGCACCTGTACACGCCGTACCCCCCCATGTACGCGCCTTACCCCCGCATGTCCGCGCCGTACCTCCGCATGTACGTGCCGTACCCCAGGCCCGCACCTGTACGCGCCGTACCCCCCCTATGTACGCGCCTTAACCCTGCATGTACGCGCCGTACCTCCGCATGTACGCGCCGTACCCCAGGCCCGCACGTGTATGCACTGTACCCCCACCGCATGTACGTGCCGCACTCCAACACCATACCCCAGCCACCTCACCCAGCATCGCGTATGTACGGACCGTACCTACGCGAAAAAGACTCTTACAGAACCAGGACACTGTAAAACAGCACAAGGAGTTTAAATTTGACTCGCACAACACCACAAAACACGTCTACATGACAAAATACATCTCAATGACTGACCTGGCACATCCAAACAGGCAAACAGAGGCCCTAAATCACAACCACCTCTTATAACACACCCACCAAAATTCAAACACAGCCACACCCAAAAATGGACCAATAAAAAGGGCCCACACACACAACCCATGAGCCTTTGCAACAGACCCACTGCTGCCAGACCCCACAGAGAAACAACTCTACATTACTGATACCTTCACTACACCTTCACTCACACACCTTCACACAAACTCCTTCACAAACATCCCCCTCTTCACATTCACACACACCGTCACATTCACATCCACACACCCACAACCATCCACACCCACACCCCACAACATGCCCACAGACAAGAATCCAAAGTTCACAACGGCGGAGCTGGACCTCCTTGTCAATGAAGTCATCAGAGTCGAGCCACAGCTGTTTGGAACATTGGTCAGACAGACCAGCATAGCTGAAAAATCTGCCATGTGGCATAGGATTGTCGATAAGGTGAATGCTGTTGCGCCCATCCGAAGGACCAGGCATGAATGCCAAGCCAGGTGGTACGATCTGCGCAGGGCGGTCAAGAGGAAAATGAATGAAGAATATGCCCAGGTGAACATCACTGGAGGTGGGCCGCCCCGCAGACCCGTACACTACCATCCCTGGGAGGAGAAGGTGATGGCCCTGCTACCGCCAGTGGGAGTACACGGAGTCGAAGGAGTCGCAGAGCCTGGTGAGTACACAAACAACTTACGTAACATGGGGGCAATGGGGTCCACACCACATATACACCAAATGCACGCAACTTCCCCCAAGCACTCACCGCACACAACCACGCTCAAAAACCACGCTCATGCCACTAACGTCTCCATGCACCCTTCACAAATCAAGGCAAGGCCATGTCCAAGGCTACAACAACCACAAACACAAGACTGGATGTCCGGGAGGCTGGGAGGGTGGGCCCCACACAACACATTGTGAAAATGAGACGCAGACACCAATGCCCTCAGCCCATATGGCATAGGTACATACCCATGCACAGGGACTGGCAAAGTACTGACAAGGTAGCTGACACTTGGCCCTGCTGTATGCAGCACAAGGCCCTCCAGGGACCACTGTACACTCAAACACCAACTCCACAAGCACAGGTATCTCGCACAGGAACTCACACTCACTGTCATGCCAGCATGCACCATGAGGGGACAGACACATCACCTGGGAGACCCAATGACAACTCACACTACACACAACAGCAGGCCCGGTCACACCCCCCCCTAACACAAGCACACACCCCCGGGGCAGGCAACGGATTTACACACTCCCACAATGGACATGTGACACAACGAGACCAATCCATAGCCAAATAAGCATCATAGACAACAGTCTACAGGTCAAACACTCAGGAGAACATCCCAATCTGTCCCCCGCAACATACCCATCCCCAAGTGGACATTGAGAGGAATGCTAGGCACATCCAACTACCTGGAGGAACTGTGTCAACTTGAATATGTATGAAACATAGATGTCGCATGAAACACCATTAACATTGTCTCTCACACACAGGGCAACTTCGTCGATCTCCCCCCAACACTGGGGGGGAAGAATCACAGTCCCAGGCTCCGCGTGAAGATGATCCCACCGGCAGCGATGACTCTCACCACTCCGTGGATGACCCCGACCAACCTGGACCCTCTGGTGCCCAAGCCCCTGCAGCACCTGCGTCAGGTACATCTGTGCTAACCACCCCCCCATTCCTGCCACATCCCAGGACACACCCAGGAGCCCTGTTCGCACTGAACAACAGAGCCAGTCTGACCAGGAGGGACAAGGTTCTCCGGGCACCCAGGAGGAGGCAGGCAACCCTGCAAATGCCATCCCTCAGCGGTCCCGTAGACCCGATGTGCCCACAAGGGCAGGCCAGGCTCAAGTGGGCAGGGGTGGTGGGAGCGGAGGCCGGCGGAGGCGCGAACCTGACCAGCCAGCTCAGGACACCGGTATGTCACACATACGCAACATCCTGGACACATACCGGCGTGACACCAGAGGCATCAACCAGGTCGTGTCGAGACTCTCAGAGATGCAGGGGACCCTCGATGAGATAAAGAACCTGCAGGTCGAGCATCATGCTAGTCATCAACAACACCAAGGAAGGATGGAGGCAAGACTGGCTGACCTCCTGGCGGTGCACAGGGACATGAGCCAATCACTCTGTCAGATAGCCCAAAGCATGGGCAACCCTCCCTGTGCCACCAGGCGTAGACCAGCACCAGACACAGGGAGGGAGGAGGAGGAGGAGGACTCATCTGATGGAGTGTCCCAAACATCGTCAAGGCCTGCATCTGAGGGTCCCCGGAGGAAGGTGGGTCGTCCACAGAAAAGACCGTGAGAGTCAGCGGACCATCCACATCTCCCAGGTCACCTGGCCTGGCACCTGGCCCTCTGGCGCAACAGCAGCACCTCATCCAATGACATTCTCTGCCACATGGACTTGCTGGTCACAGTCTGACCAATGATGACCAACACTGTGCCCTGGACTCTGATGACTTCCAATGCCAAGGATACCATCTCCCCCTGTGAACTTTGGATTCTATTCCCCCGGTAGAGCACCTAATTTCATCTACCAAAACACGTACCCCACCGCAAATAAATATGTTACTTTGGTCATGAGACGTTCCTGTCATTTTGCATTATTCAACAACATATGTGTGTGGAAATGTCAAACTATGCCTGAGTGTTGAACTAACTCCAGCCATCCATACTCTGGGATCAGAGTCTGGTACAGGACACACATGGGTCACAAGGTATCATTCAATGTAGGCATGGAGCACAACACTCACCTGTGATGGCCTCTGGCTGCTGAGGGGGGGCTTGCTAAATTGTGCGGACAGACCTATTTGGGAGATTATCATCAAGGCGTAGAGGTCATGGCTCATGTGGAGGTTCCCGGGGAGGGAGTCCCAGGTATGTGTGGCCAGGTGGGAGAACAATGTCCTGTATGCTGGAGTACGGTGGATGTGAAGAACGGTGGCCAGGGCAAGGTTGGATGCACGGAGATGGCCCAACGGGATCTAGGATGACAGACGTACAAGGTTGGTTTGGGGTCGGGGTTGTGGACTGCCTCCTGAGTGTGGGTGGGGAGTGGGGAGTGTGGAGGTCATCCTGCAGCAGAAAGTGATCCTTTGCAGCTATCTATCGTGGACGGTGAGGTGGCTGGGGCGCAGGGTGTTGAAGCTGAGGTGTGCAGATGCCCCCTGGATGTGGACAAGTTTCCTGGGAGTTTGGATGTACTTGCTCCGTAGAGGGCAGGGCAGTATTTGACACGGATGTTGTCATGGACCTGGGGGATGGTCTGTCTTTTCTTGGAGTGGATCTTTCTGTGGATCATGTGCATAATGCAGAGAGTGTTGCAGCATGAGGTACAGATGCTGTGGACTCGCATGGCAAATGTGAGCGAGCCAAACATGATGCACACCATCTTGTGTGTGTGGCCACTGGGTGATTGTGCAGGGCTCTTGCGGGTGGGACACAAGCACTTGACCCAGCTGGAAGGGGACAATCCTCACATGATCACCTCAGTCCTGTACAAGTCCAGCCTCAGGTGTCTCGTGTTCAGCCATTCATCAATAGATCTCATGCATACTTGAATGATGAAACTGCCAATGTCTGTGTCTTTGTTGAGGGTGAGGAGCACCTGGCTGTCAATGGCATACGAGCTGATGATGAGGTGCTGTGCGCATGTGATGGTGGAGAGGGGGGTCCTGGACACTCTGTAGATTGACATGCTGAGAGATGATACCTGTGCCATGTCCCAGACGATGACACCATACTACATGCTGAAGCCTTGAGTCCCACTCCCATGCCCTTGCTGGGCTACAGAGCCGGTGGGGAGTATTAGGGATGTGACCTGGTTGGTGTGACAGGGCCTGGAAGGCGGGGCAGCGCAGTGTAGGCAGTTGGAGTTGCACACTCAGCATGCAAAGGTGTTGTGTGTGTGCCCAGGGTATGTCTGACAGCAGGCGTTAGATGTGCGGATGGACATAGCTCGGAGTGTGGCTGCTACATCAGACTGTAGTGTGATGTGGGTTATGAAAGGACAGGATGGTGGTGCAATGTGCACCTTGCATGTGCTGATGGTCCAGCCTTTGGCACCGCGTGGCGGCAACAGTGGCATAGACAAGCTGAGGACAGCCAAATGAATGGGTGGAGGGAGGAAGTGAGGAGCATCTTGGAGGCGTGTGTGTTGCCAAATCTGGATACTCTGTGGGCCCTTGCTGCAGGGGCCGCAGCAGCAGGCGGAATCTCCTTGCAAAATGCCAGAATTTGCACACAAAGACTAGGATGTCAGAAGGACAACTGCAACAGGCGCGTGTGTAAAGTAAGGAGTGTCCAGTGTCACATGGCACACCCACAGACAATGCATGCACAATCACCAAAGAAGCATGACACTGGATCAGGAAACTGAAGGCCGACCTGCACACAGGAGACACACCCTCAGCAGGTGTTGATGGCCCATTGTGTGGACCAACATGCCAAAAAACATACACGGCCATGTACTTCATGCCCAATAGGGAGCCTAATCCATGAACAACTGCATGCATGTTGCTAAACTACACATGGACTCCTATGCATAATCTTCCACAACTATGCCAGATATGCCGCATGAAAAGTGGCAAGAGACCTGCATTGACAGAGATGAGGCACCTTGGAGTGTGACGAACACCTTTATTACTCAGCCTCACACTAAGGGAAATGCATCAATTGGAACAGACTCACAGGTCATTTGGCTGACCATGTGTGACCTACACTGGACACCCCCTTCAACACATAGATGTGGTAAATCCTACTTAGCTGGCACACAAGTGAAGGGGTTGAGCCTCACACCCCTTGCTGCACACGGAGAGTCTGCAATTCCCCATTGAGCCTCATATGGGGATGTCCCACACTATATCCACCCTTAGCATCCCATATGTTCCTGAGGGACGTTATACACACATTGATGCCTTCATCAGAATCCACAAACCATTACAGATGACTGTCAGGAAGGGTGACTATCAATTCATGGGAGCCATGCAACACGTCATGTGCCCCATGGTGAGTCGACATGTATGCATGGTAACACAACATGCACAGGAGCAGTCCCCACATATCACAAACACGTACCACCCACAAAATGCCTTGCTGCACTCCTTACCCAAAATTACTTTTCACCATGTCTGTGCATGTAACTCTGATCCAGCACACGTTGCAATACTCATGAGGAATAGCAGGAGGGCAATGATGACATGAGCAGACGACAGCCGCAAGAACCTGGGGAGGAAAGACACACAACAAGTCAGCGAAGAGCTAGTAATCCGCAGACATGTACATGTACTCTACAGGAATGATGTTGTCACCATGCTCTTAAAAAATTTAGTGTCCCAGCTAAAATGTGTGGAATGACATCATAACTTGAATGACACATCAGAACACACCTCCAAGTCACTTAGCACAAAGTCAGCTGGACACACACATTGCAACACATGCCACACAAGGCTCAAAGCGTGCACACTCAGACACAGGGACTCACCATTATGAGAAGAAGTTGCGGATAAGCTGACTCCGGATGTCCTCATCCTCATCCTCATCCTCATCCTCACTTACCCCGTGCCCAAGCCCTTCATCCTCCACGGGTGGATGATCCTGCTCATCCGGATCAAGGATGAGTGGCACAGCCTTCTCCACTGCCATGTTGTGCAGCATGCAGCACACAATGAAGATTTTGCAGACCTTCACCGGGGCATATGGGAGGGTGCCGCCGGTCTTGTGGAGGCACCGGAATCTGCTCTTCAGGAGTCCAAACGTCCTCTCAATCACGCACCTCGTCTGCCCATGGGTGTCGTTGTACCGGTGTTCTGCGGCTGTTCTGGGGTTGCGGAGAGGCGTCATCAGCCATGGCATGTTGGGATAGCCAGAGTCCCCTACATGGAAACATCATGTGAAGAAGTGGGTCAGGAGATGCCGTAAGATACAAAGATAGCGCTAAACACAGGACTAACAGAGTATACCCACCAACAAGACATGCTCGTTCCGCGTGCAGCTGCAGCATCATTTCTGGCACCCTGCTACGCCTCATGATGTAGGCATCGTGTGCGGACCCTGGAAAATGGGCACAGACATGGGAAATGGACATGTTAGGCAGACACATCACAAGGGCATTGATATAGTGATAATGTTTGCGGTTCCGAAAGGCTACCTCCTGTGCCTGTGGTGGTACCAAAGCCACATGTGTCCCATCAATGGCCTCAATTACGTGAGGCATCCCTCCCAGGGCATAGAACTAACCCTTGACACGTGTCAACTGCTCACGAGTGGGAAAATGGATGAATTCATCCAGGTGCACCAACATGGCTTCTAAAACATCATGCAGGACACGGCTGAACATTGTCTGGGACATGCCACCAACATCAGCTATGGTCAGCTGATGCAGCATCATTTCTGGCACCCTGCTACGCCTCATGATGTAGGCATCGTGTGCGGACCCTGGAAAACGGGCACAGACATGGGAAATGGACATGTTAGGCAGACACACCACAAGGGCATTGATATAGTGATAATGTTTGCGGTTCCGAAAGGCTACCTCCTGTGCCTGTGGTGGTACCAAAGCCACATGTGTCCCATCAATGGCCTCAATTACGTGAGGCATCCCTCCCAGGGCATAGAACTAACCCTTGACACGTGTCAACTGCTCACGAGTGGGAAAATGGATGAATTCATCCAGGTGCACCAACATGGCTTCTAAAACATCATGCAGGACACGGCTGAACATTGTCTGGGACATGCCACCAACATCAGCTATGGTCAATTGAAACGTGCCGGTGGCAAAACAATGTAGGGCTGCCATCACCTTCATCTTGGGGGTCAGAGCTGTAGGATACCTGTCTTGTGGTTGGAGGTGTGGTTCAAGCCGGCGGGTCAAGTTCTCTATCAACTATTGCGAGAAGCGGTATCTGCGTATGCAGTCATGTTCACGCATGGCATCCAGGTCTGGCATTCGTCTGGGGAGAGGCGGTGCCCTGCAGAGATTTGGAAGGAATAATGAAGAGTGAGTACATTACGACACCAATGTCACTGAGGTGAGCACATGTTCAGCAGCTAATACACATATGCTTAATACAGAGTCTGGTCTGTGCAATACATCCAGGACACGTAGGCCAGCCAGGTGATACTCCTACGAAGAGCCAGCCACAATAGTTGCATGGCAATGTTGACATGACATGCCATTAAAATAGCTGTGGGCCAGTGTAAGTGACCAGCCAGACACATTACATGAGTGACAGACATCGACATATCAGCATTTGAAGGATGTTATCTCATACATACAGCTGGCGGGAGTCTAGACGCACAGGTCACATGTCATCTGAAAAAGGACAGATAACACACATTTTCATGAAGGGGTACATGTCAAAAACTGATGACACAGACATTGAGACAACGCAGATATTGCCTCATGTCAGGAAGTCATCTTCGAACTATCACAACTTCTCCTATACCTACCTCGCCTTACACGGGCACTATCTCGACCCCAGCCTTCACACACGCCCCCTCGCCTACCACTAACACCCCCCATCGCCTAAAGGACTCCATCTCCTACCCCACTTATAGTACTCCCCCCTCCACTTCCACTATCATACCCAACAACCGCTCGGCTGACCTGGCCCCCATCACTCCTCGCAAACCCACTCCTGATCAGCTTGCTGACTCATCTTCCTCCCCCCCCGCACCACGAAGCACACAGTCCCACTGCCTTCCGCTCACATCAACACCCCTCCTATCCCCTACGTACTCCCCCCCCAGC
Organism: Triturus cristatus; assembly: GCF_964204655.1. Taxonomy (NCBI): domain Eukaryota; kingdom Metazoa; phylum Chordata; class Amphibia; order Caudata; family Salamandridae; genus Triturus; species Triturus cristatus. The sequence goes on along the minus strand of NC_140594.1, from coordinate 221,389,497 downwards.
CATTGTCGGCCACTCAGATACACTGCCTTATACTAAACCAGCTACGTCGAAAGTACACATTAATACCCAGACATGTCCCCTCTCAAACACGACAACCCATATTTCAGATCACGGACTTGACAGGATACTTAGATCCCTACACCAAATCAAAGAGGACATCCAATCCCTTCACGACCTGATTCGGCAACCACACAAACCGCTAACTAGATACACTCATCAGCAACGCACTAGCCCCAGGTATCAGTCGCCCCCCAGATGGAAAACAGTACCTTACCCCAATGCCCCATCACGTCCCAACAGGATAACATCCCCCATCTCAGCAAATGATCTTACCTCCCTACTCCGCTCCTACGCACCCACACCCCCTTCCTTGGATACTATACAGACAGACGCCCCGCAAAAAGTGTCCTTTATCCAGTCCATCCAACCCAGTGCCTCTCGAGTCTCGACACGACATACTCCTAGAGGTATTGTTGAAAACAACCTCAAGAGAGTACCCATCCTCCACAACCACAATACTACTTCCTCTACAACCCAGCTCAAATGTATCCTACTAAACTGCAGATCTGCATCGCGTCATGCCACGGACATAGCTGACCTCATATTAACCACGGAACCCGATCTCATAATTTTGACAGAAACCTGGCTAAATGACTCTTCCACACCCATCTTAGACATACAAGTTCCCCCTAACTATTACATCTCTAGACTCGACAGACCAGATAGGCCAGGGGGTGGTATCGCCTGCATACATAGAAACTACCTCTCGGTGAACCGCATCAACTCATCATCGCTTTCTTCATGTGAGTACCTCTGCCTAGACATCACAAACAATAACAAGCCCCTATGCTCTCTACATTCCGTTTACCACCCTCCTGGAAACAATCCCATCTTCATCGAACAAATAATGGATATCATAGCCGCAAATGTCGGCCAACAAAATACGCAAATCTTCCTGGGGGACTTCAACCTACACTGGAATGATCCGGAAGACCCAGAGGTCAATAGCCTCAAAGCCTTTCTGTCAGACCTTAATCTGGCCCAAATATGTGACTGCCCCACCCATGAAAAGGGCTCCATCCTCGACCTAGTAATTGCCAAAACAGACACTACCCAGCTGGAATCGATCCTCCCTTGCGACTGGTCTGACCATCACATAATTTCTTTCCACATCAAGAAGGTAGTCAAGCCACTCTCTATGAAGAGGAACCTAGAAAACATTACCGCTGCCTCTCTCACAACCGCTACTCACACCCTCACACCCCCACTGGAGGGTCTAAATGACGTACATGCTCTAACCAACCACTACTTTCACTCTATGAACCAGATTCTTGACAACTTAGTCCCACTACAACTGAAAAGAGCCACCACAAAAGGTTCAAACCCCTGGTATGATGGTAGGCTAAATGAAGACAGAAGAGCTCTAAGAACAGTTGAAAGACAATGGAGAGCTGCTCCATCAGCAGCCCACCTTAAATTGCTAAGAAGTAAAAGAAATTCCTATTATAGAAAGATCAGACGATCGAAAGCTGACTTCATTCGTCAACAATTAGACCAAGCCAAGAATCGTCCCAAAAGACTATTCGAAATTATCAAAGCTCAATCCAATGGTGTCTCCCACTCTCCCCAAGCTGATCCCGAAACACTTCCCAACTGTGAGGATCTTGCATCCTTCTTCTCAACTAAGACTGAAAACTTAAAGACAGTCCTACATAATGATCTATTATCACATACTGGCTCACAAAGGAGTGATGCACCGATCACACCCAGTATCCCGATAATAAGCTCTCCAAAGCTCGTACTCAAAAACATGGCCTCCTGGACTGACTTCAGCCTCTACAACGAAGAAACCATTTTAAAAATGATCACAGCACTGAACCCTTCCAATCACTTCACAGACCCTCTCCCAGCAACCCATCTAAAAACCTTCACGCCACTGCTATTGCCCCTATGGACCAGGATTATAAACACTTCTCTTTCACAAGGAATCATCCCAGACATCCTCAAAGTTGGTCAGATATCCCCCATCCTAAAAAAAGCCATCGGCGGACCCATCTGACCTGAATAACTATCGCCCAATTTCTAACATCTCGACCCTCGCCAAATTGCTAGAAAAATGTGTCCACGTACAGCTCAGTAAGCACATAGATCACTTCAACCTGCTAGATCAATTCCAATCAGGTTTTCGATCAGGACACAGCACAGAATCAGCCATGACCCACATAATTGATGACACACTACAAATTCTGGATCAAAACAAGGGATGCCTGCTAGTCCTGCTGGACTTATCCTCCGCCTTCGACACAGTCAAACATGTCAATCTTCTAGACCTCCTGAAACACAGGATGGGACTATCTGGTACTGTGTTTAACTGGTTCACGTCCTTCCTCCAAAACAGAACACAACGATTCAAGATTAACCAATCATTATCCAACCCCTCCCCGGTCACTCTGGGAGTACCCCAGGGTTCATCCCTCTCCCCGACTCTCTTCAATTTGTTTATGGAACCTCTCACGGAGCTACTCAACTCGTCAAACATCCAATATCACATGTATGCCGACGACACACAACTCTACATCAAAGTTCACTCACTTGACGACATCAAGTCCCTTAACTCAACTCTCCACAAAACACAGATCTGGCTGGCAGAAAATCATCTAAAACTAAACAGTCTAAAAACTGAATTTCTCCTTATCGCCCCCCCAACCAAACAACCACCATCCTTGAATGGATGAAGCACATTACAGCACTCGATTGCCCACCTACCATCATCGACTCAGCTAAATCACTGGGAATAACCTTGGACAATAAGTTAAATATGCAGAAACACATCAGCGCTGCAACTAAAGGAGCTAATTTCCAGATTAACACCTTGAGAAGACTGAAACCCTTCATACCGGACAGAGACTTTAAACAGACAGTCCAAGCCCTAGTATTGCCCAAAGTGGATTATGGAAGTATTGCTCTCTGTGGCCTACCCAGATCAACGACAGTTCCCTTAAGAGCCACAATCAATACAGCTGCAAGGCTCGTCACAGGCTCCAAAAGAAGCAGCCACATCTCCCCTGACCTTCGTGCCCTCAACTGGCTTCCTTTTGAGGCCAGAATTCACTTGAAAATCGCTTGTATGACTCATAAGGCCTTACATCACAAAACACCGAGATACTTAACGGAGAAATTGGTACTATCTGGTGGCAACAGATCCACTAGGAGCTCCAACAATCTTCTGCTTAAACCACAACGGTTCTCCAAGCAGAAAACATACTACCGCTCCTTCTCAGGAATACAACAAACAAATGATGGACGGAATGCTGACAATGCAGACATTCTCCCCCAGTCAAGAGATCTGGGTTAAATCCATCGTTCTTTTGCCCACTACGCCACCCCAGTTCAGACATGGCCATATGCAAATCAGTCTTGACCCTGTGCCTCATGGGAACAGTCCAGCCCGAACTGCCAAGCCATGTGTTCCCTGGACCGGAATCAAGCATCCTAGGACCGGTTTCTGGCTATCAGCCGTCATCAGCCAGGATAGCTTGACTCCAGTGGCGTAGTGAGCACGGGACCCACGTCTGGGCATACCCATCCCACTTAGGGCGAAAAGCGTTAAGTTGGCAGGGTATGCTCAGACGTGAGTCCCTTGCTCACTTTGCTACTGGATTCAAGCAAGCCTGGCTGAAGACGGCTGAAATGCCAGAAACCGGTCCTAGGAAGCTTGTTTCCGGTCCAGGGAAGGCATGGCTTGGCAGTTCAGGCTGGACTGTTCCCATGAGGCACAGGGTCAGACTGATTTGCATATGGCCATGTCTGAACTGGGGTGGCAGAGTGGGCTAAAGAACGGTGATGGATCAAACCCGGATCTCTTGACTGGGTGTGAGTGTTTGATTGGTTCTGATGCTCCGTCCATCACCACCCCCTTTTGTACCGCTTTGTTCGCCATAAGTTGGCAGGGTATGCTCAGACGTGAGTCCCTTGCTCACTTTGCTACTGGATTCAAGCAAGCCTGGCTGAAGACGGCTGAAATGCCAGAAACCGGTCCTAGGAAGCTTGTTTCCGGTCCAGGGAAGGCATGGCTTGGCAGTTCGGGCTGGACTGTTCCCATGAGGCACAGGGTCAGACTGATTTGCATATGGCCATGTCTGAACTGGAGTGGCAGAGTGGGCTAAAGAACGGTGATGGATCAAACCCGGATCTCTTGACCGGGTGTGAGTGTTTGATTGGTTCTGATGCTCCGTCCATCACCACCCCCTTTTGTACCCCTTCTCAGGAATAAACAGGTAGAAAGGTGCCTTCAAGGGATTTGTTTGGTAAATAATTTGTATAATTTCGATTCTTAATTAAAGGTAGGGCAGTTATATACCTACAAATTTATTAATTATCACTTTTTCAATACTTAAATCAGCTTAGTTTGTCAGAATCAGGATTGAATAAGGTGTGAGTGAATCATCACATATTAACCTGAATACAATAAATTCAATAAACCAAAAGGAGGAGAAACAAGCGGGTGTATATATAAAAATTGAATTTATATTTCTAGTTCAAAAAAGGGTACTTCAAATTACAACAATTAAATACAGTGAAAGGAAATATTTCAATATTTGATGCCTTCACTTTCAAATTGATCCAACACTTTTTCACAACAATATATAGCCATTTCTCTGGAAAACAGTGTGATTGTCGACGTTTCGGTCTTTAGGTTTTCTTTACCAAGACCATCCTCAGGACAATTTTATTTACAAGGTTGACCCCTCAAATCACTGCGGGTTATTTTATCCACTGAAAATCAAGCGGGACGTCCTAAATTCGTAACTAATCAGTATATTGTAGTCAAAGAAATTCAGTTGATTGTCAAAAAGCTCCCGTCTTAATCTGTAGGTTATTTAAATCTCAAAAGAGCCTCTGTGTGGCAAAACTACTCTTGTGTCTGTTTACCGACACCGTTAAACTCTCAAGTGGTCGTGAAGATGTCAGCGAATTAATCTGGCTGTTCTGAAGGTTTGAGTCTTGCATGCACGTCTGGACGTCTCAGGAATGGCACCCAGGATTTGGAATGCCTTGCCCCAAGAAACGAGACTTAACCCATCGGCAGCCTTTTTAAAAAAAGAAGTGAAATCTATTCTTCTAGCCAAATTCACATGATTCTTTGATTCTCCCTTGTAACTATGTGATACTAGTGTATGCTAATCCTTACTTTCCTCACCTATTTCACGATATTCATATGTTTTCTATGTCGTTATCTCTGTACTGTAAAGCGCTCTGATACCTGTAAAGGTCTTTTTCGCGCTATAAAAAACTGCAAAAATAAATAAAATAAATAAATCATGACACATGTAACGTGTGAGTCCACATGTGGCATGGTGTGCGCATATGTGTGTCATGCACATATGCACACAGACACATGTTGGATGCTGCAACAGCAGATGGAGTTGACGGAACACCAACGGCAAGCTCCTGGGAACACATGACACACACATGACATAGTCACATTGTGGCACGCTGGTAGTCACATGTCAGGTGTAATTATCCGTGTACCTGGCATCAGGGGACAGTTGCGGGTGTTGGTGACTGTGCCATACCAGTGATGCAGTGCTTGACACGTGTGTCCTACATGCACACATGTGCAAAGTGTGAAGGGGAAGTGTGCCACGTAGTGCCCCATCACACATGACATGTGTAAACAGCTCATCACACATCTATTGTGCCACAACATGAGGAGACATGTGCCACATCACTGCCTGACACACCTAGGCCCTGCACATGAAGGACTGCACTGACAATGACTTGATGTCTAGCCTTGTGCGAGTCTGACACCTCTATTCCTTTCGTGTGCGCCTCCTATCACCAGTGTAAGCTGTGAAACGCAGTACACATGCTCTGAGGGCGTGTGTACGTGCCGTACTCACGTGTGAGTACGTGCCGTACACACGTGAGTACGTGCCTATCACTATAGTTGTGTTACTGTAGGTCCGAGTGATATGGCACGTACTCACGCGTGTACGGCCTGTACACGCGTGAGTACGTGCCTATCACTATAGTTGTAATACCGTAGGCCCGAGTGATACTGCACGTACTCACGCGTGTACGGCACGTACTCACGCATGTACGGGCCGTACACGTGTGAGTACGTGCCTATCACTATAGTTGGGGTACCGTAGGCCCTAATGATACGGCCCGTACTCACACGTGAGTACGTGCCGTACATGTGTGAGTACGTGCCTATCACTATAGTTGGGGTACCGTAGGCCCTAGTGATACGGCCCGTACTCACGCGTGAGTACGTGCCATACACGCGTGAGTACGTGCCTATCACTATAGTTGTGTTACTGTAGGTCCGAGTAATACGGCACGTACTCACGCGTGTACGGCCCATACACGCGTGAGTACGTGCCTATCACTATAGTTGTGTTACTGTAGGCCCTAGTGATACGGGACGTACTCACGCATGTATGGCCCGTACACGCGTGAGTACGTGCCTATCACTATAATTGTGTTACTGTAGGCCCTAGTGATAATGCACGTACTCACGCGTGTACGGCCCATACACGCGTGAGTACGTGCCTATCACTATAGTTGTGTTACCGTAGGCCCTAGTGATACTGCACGTATTCACGCGTGTACGGCCCGCACGCGCGTGAGTACGTGCCTATCACTATAGTTGTGTTACCGTAGGCCCTAGTGATAATGCACGTACTCACGCGTGTGTGGCACATACTCACGCGTGTACGGGCTGTACACGAGTGAGTACGTGCCTATCACTATAGTTGGGGTACCGTAGGCCCTAGTGATACGGTCGGTACTCATGTGTGAGTACGTGCCGTACACGCGTGAGTACGTGCCTATCACTATAGTTGTGTTACTGTAGGTCCGAGTGATACGGCACGTACTCATGCATGTACGGCCCGTACACGCGTGAGTACGTGCCTATCACTATAGTTGTGTTACCGTAGGCCCTAGTGATAATGCACGTACTCATGCGTGTACGGCACGTACTCAAGCATGAATGGGCTGTACACGCGAGAGTACGTGCCTAACACTATAGTTGGGGTACCGTAGGCCCTAGTGATATGGCCGGTACTCACGCGTGAGTATGTGCCGTAGACGCGTGAGTACGTGCCTATCACTATAGTTGTGTTACTGTAGGTCCGAGTGATACGGCACGTACTCACGCGTGTACGGCCCGTACACGCGTGAGTTCTTGCCTATCACTATAGTTGTGTTACCGTAGGCCCTAGTGATACGGCACGTACTAACGCGTGTACGGCACGTACACGCGTGAGTACGGCCCGTATCACTGTAGTGATGGTGCCCTAGGGGTACGTGTGAAACGCGCCGTACCTGTGTGGGGATTTAAGAATTACAATGGGGACACATGAGGGAAAAGTATTAGGGCCTAAATGCATGCTGGTTGTCATGGATACCGAGTTTCAAGTTCAAAATTTAACATCATGTGGTCTGGAAAAAGCAGTTGGCCACATTATACATTGTTGCAAAGTGGTTGTTGACTTGACATCATGCTGCAAATTCGAAAGATGCTAAGGCTGTCACTGGTGTATGTTTAAAGGGATTGGAGGAAACGTAGGATGCAAATGAGTCTGACCAATCACTCTGTACTCCTGTAAATGAAATAGGCCAGCAAGGCAGATATAAGGCAGGCAGAACCCATGGGAGGGCACTTGCCTGCACAACATGTCAGTCGATACCCATGCTGCTGTATTGTCTCCCTCTGGCACCATGTCAAGGACTGTGGAGAGGGCCCAGCATTTCAACCAGGAGGAGAATGAGGCCCTGCTGGATGTGATCCTCCCACGGTACCCCATGCTGTAAGGTCGACCAGGGGAGCAGGTGAGTGCTGACTCCACTACCTTTGCCTGTGCACCTTTTTTGTGTCTGTCACTTCTGGCATTGTGTCCAGGTGTGACAGACATGCAATGTTGGTTGGAGTGGGTCCCTGGGGGGGGGGTGGATGGCTTATGTCTCTCATGCAGGGCTTGATGTAGTTCATGTGTGCACTCCTCACTTGCATTGTGCTTACTGTGACATTCACTGCATAGTGCATGGCACATTCAGCCAGCATAATCCTCTTGGGCATTCTTGTTCTATTGTCCTGCGGTGATTCAGTGGTCACCCCGGTGTGACAGGTGACTGCACCCACAGATGTGTGTGAGAGTTGAGTGGAGCTGTGGTGAGAGTGGTGAGAGTGTCCAAATGATGTGTATGCCCCCTGGACATTGATGTGTGTGAATGTTCCTTGTCATGTGGGTGAGTGTCTATGTGGAGTGTTGCACCACAGCTTCATGGAGGTGGCAACTGCTCAATCCATCTGATTTGAGAAGTAAGCCGTGCTGTGTGTCTGACTTGTTGAGCTAGCCCCACACCTGTGACCCCCCCCTGGCAAGTGGCACATGTGCAGAGTGAGGTTTGCATCTGCTGTTGCCAATGGCAGGTGATTGATGTGTGCCTGTGTGTGTCTGTGTACTCTCCTGAGGTTTCGTCAGTGGCCTGGGGCATGTGACTGCTTTGCGGTGCTGTCCATCAGCCTTGTGTTGCTTGGGATGCACAGTGTGTGCCATGATCAGGGATTGTTTCGCACCCCTCATGCCACCTGTGTACTTACTATGCCATGTAGTGCATTGGTGCGTCCACAGTGGAAAAAGTCCCTATGACTAAGGTGCTATTACTTGCCAGCATACTCTGCCCTGTTCAACAAATCAAAGGTGTTCAAATGTGTGTCTCTGTGACATGGTGCAGGTGTAGTGATGTTGTCCCACTTTGTCATCCACACAGGTAACTGCCTACCACAAGGGGAAGATCTAGAAGGATGCCGTCAAGACCGTGCAATCGGTGGAGGGTCGCAGTCGGCGCTTGCAACAAGTGAGGAAGAGATGGCAGGACATCCGGTGCTGGACCCAGAGGATCGCCCGGGTCATGCTGAAGGAGGAGGCTCCCCGCAAGTATGGCGGGCGCCGGCGCCTGACCCACCAGATGAAGCGTGTCCTGTGCGGTGGTCTTCCCTGACCTGGATAGGTGGATACAGGAGTTACAGCAGCAGGAAGGGGGTAGATACATGTGTGTTTGTTGTGTGTCGCCAGCTTTTGTAGCTGCTCAGTTGCCTGGATACACTGCCATGGTATATATGTGCAGTGCATATCCTGTTCCCCCAAGTCAACCTGTGCTGTTCTTCCTCCCTTCCCCTCCTTGACATGTGTTACCTGGTCTGTGTGTTATCACTATTGCACATGGTCATCTAGGCTGCCAGTTAATCAAGGTGAAAACTGCTTTCAGCATCATGTGTGGGGGTGGTCTGCCTGTGCCCTGTCCTGTTCAGTCATTTGGGGGTGCATAATTGTTGGCACTGATGCTGAGTCTCAACATAGGAGTGTGAGGTTTCAAATGAACAGACTTGCAGCATGCATTACCAATGTTGTGGCCTTAGACATGATGTGCATGAGTGGGATATATGCATAGTGCCGGAACGGTTGCTCCTTTTACAGTCAGCTCATTCCAGGACCATGGAGCAGTGTGCCCACTACAGTTCCCTGACACAGCCTACCCTCCTACTCATGTGTGTCATCCAACACTGTGCACATTCACTGTGGGTTCAGCATGGCTCTGCCTCTGTTGCATTGTTCCCTGGCCTAGGTAGTATTTTTCACATGTGTGATACATTTGTCCACTGGACAGGGATACACCAGTTTGCTTGTGCATACTCACACTAGGCAGTGCCTGTGTGGCTATTCACAACAATCTGATGATGTTTGTTTGTGACCAATATGTTTTGGCAGCCCTACAAGGTGATGTCGTGTTAATGAAGCTAGTTTTCAAGCACAGTTATTGTAACCCTGAATAAGAGGTGTCACTTCTTGATCGGTATCAGTCACATTGACTCAGGTATGGGTGGGTGTGTGCGGGAGGGGCGTACATGTTCAACCCTGATGTTTCATTGCAAGTTGTGACTTGTGTGTGATGATTCGCAGTACAGAAAGTCACCGTGCAGTGCCCCCGTGATGTTGGCCAGTGCTTAATGTTCGTGCTTCGTAGCCTGTGTCAGTTTTTGACAATCATGTATCCTGCTTGTACATTTTTGGCACCTGTATGGGGTTCAGATGCTACACAGTTGTGACTTTGTATGCTGACATCTGTGGGTACATTCTGGCTTGCCATGAGGGGGAACCCACAATACAGCTAGGCTTTTTTGCTAAACAATTGCAGGCCCATTAGCTTATGCATTGTCCTGGGTGTGGACATGTGTGCCACTCCAGATGACAGTCAGTAGGTCATATGTGTAGCCAACTGTGTGATCAGGTGACGGATAGCCATGTGACAAATGACATTATTCAAGTTGTTACTCAGAGAAAATGTCCATTGGCACTCACTACACCTGTCAACATGTCTCAATGTTTCATATCCTTGACCTTGTTGTTTTGTTGTGAAGGACAATGATGTGCCTGCATGACAGATGTCTCCCAAGGAAGTACACAAGACACCACCTTTACACTTTCCAGGGACACGCTGGCACATTTTAAAGTAAGGCACTGTTTGAACAAAACTTGTTTGGAGTTCATACATATACATGTTCCCACAGTGTGGTAGCATTTGGGTTAGTCCTTGGTTGTTGCTGATACCAACTTACGAGTGTCAAGTCATCCAGACCACCGTGGTGCCATGTATATGTACTTACTGATACGCCATTTCTGCCTAACGGTGGCTGATTTGAATGAGTCTGGCAGCTCAGACAATGACTGTGTACATGTAGTTTGGTGTGCACCTCCTTGTGTGACTTCTGCTATACAGACACATGTGTGTTGTGTTCACAGAGTGCCACATTCACACATTCTAGACATGTCCATTGTGTAAAGGGTTGTGATTCTCCAGGAGTCACAATGTATTTCTTTGGGTTTTCAAAAGTACTCTGAGTGTGGGGACACCTTCTGCATTGGCATGTGGTATTTGGCCTTGGGTGCGACAATACTGTTTTGTTCACACTGAACAAGAGGTGGCATGCCTTCATAGTCTTGCTGTGCTCAACTGATCCCAGCCACTAGCTTCTCATGATCTTGTGATTTCAAGTTATTTGCTGTTGTGTCCTAATTTTCATTGTTTCCAAGTGGCATGGTGGGTCAACCAACTGGGGAGTGCAGGGCTTACATATATGGGGAGTATTCTAGTTGTTACTCATGATGCCTTTCCTGATATGCACTGTTGCCTATTTTGTTTGGACTCATGTGTCAGATGTATACAGGTGACTGATTTTTTCCTGTCTCTTCACCTTGCCCACAGCATCATCGGAGGACACCGACGGAGACACCGGCACGGACATGGAGGAGGGATCGAGCAGTGGTGCCACCACTGCTGAGGAGTCGGCGGACTCAAGTGGCACCGAGGGCGAGGGGAGTGAGGCGGAGGACCTGCCCAGTACCAACACTGACTACGAGGCTGATGGGTCCGAGGCTGAACTCCCTGAGGGGGCGGAGGCTGCTCCAACAGCTGGCAGCAGCACTCTATCCGTACCCGCCCCCTCCATTCCCATTACCGCCCTCCCTACTTGCTCAGGTCCCTTCTGTCCGTGCTAGGCCACACCGTGTCTCCTTCGTGCCAGGCACCGCACCCCCTGCCCCTGTCCCCCCTGCTGCCCTCACTGTCTGTGGACATTCAGCAGCAGTTGCAAGTTTGGCAGACATCGATCCTGACTGTCCTCCATGGCCACACCAGACTGCTGACCCAGATGGTGTCGTACATGGAGGGCATGTCATCAGCGATGTCTGACCAACAGATGTTGCTGAGGTCCATGGACTCGTCACTGACGGCAGTAGTGAGTCACCTGCAGCGCTGCGTCCCCCCATCCCTGCCCCATCCACAAGTCCCACACCCATGCCTGTCCCAAGCACACCAAGACATCCACACACACGCACCCCGCCAGACACAAGCAGCACACCACCACGTAAGGGCAAGCGCACACCTCCTGACACGCACACTCAGGGGGAAGCAGGCACGCCCACTGGGTCTGGGGCACACAGGCAGGCACGCAGCCACAGTCCTCGTCCACATGACTCACTCCCCAGTCCCTCCGATGTCACTCCCCTTGGCTCCCCTGCCCCAGATTCGGAGAAGGAGGCCTACTTTGCTGGGCTGGGCCTCAGACCCACTAGTTCACCTGGCCGGAAACGGTCAAGGCACTCCACGGGTAGGGGAGTTAAGTCCCCCAGCCTGTCCACCACCTCCCCCAGTAGCGCTGCAACCCATCCCTCTGACCCCCCCCCTCCTTGGGGCCTGTTGTTTCTCCGGGTGCAGGGGAGACGCTTGAAGAACTGGCAGAAGTGTGTAGCGCCGAGCTCACCTCCACCTTTGCCGCTGCCCCACCCCCTGTGGTGGAGTCGTCCGTCCCTGCACCCACCACACCTACCCTTCCCCCTCCTGTCCCTGCGGTGCCTGGTCCTTCCCCACATGATGCCACCCCCCAGTCGACGACACAGAGTCTTCTGATGTGCAGACAAGCTAGGGGAGACGCATGGCCATGTGTCCCCCCCAAGGACTGATGATATGGACTGGCCATTGGCCTTTGTGAATAGTCTTGTTTACACATTATTATTTTCATGCTGAATAAAGCATTTTCTATTTTCGTTAGAAAAGTCTTGCATTTCAGGTATTGATGTTGATGCTGATGCTACAGGAGTTGGGGTTGTGGGCATGTGTTATGTTTCAGGGAAATGTTGTAGTCTGCTGCTCATGGGGTGGAACCTGGTATCTGCGTGCCATCACAAGGTCTCTGCAAAGATTCTTTGTCGTGTATGCTCTTTGTGTTTGGAGACATTGTCCCAAGGAGTGTTCCTTCCTCTGTGGCACCTGACATCTTCCCTGCAGAGAGTTGCACAATTGTTGTGTTGACCTGTGTCTACATTTCCTTTGTTGGTGATGGATCCCTTCAACTCCGGCCATGCCTGCTCAGCAATGTCCCCGGCTGCATCGTCTGTGCCATCCTTGCTACTCACTGTACTTGTGTATGTAGTATGTTGAAATGCCTTAATGGAGACATTCTCCCTTTTCCGCACAATGCATGTGTGTAATCCCAGCCTAGCACACATATGGTACTTGTTCTGCAGGGTATTTGGGCACCTGACTCACAATTGTGGACATTGTATCTGTGGGAACTCCACCCTATTCCTTCCATGAGAGACAACATCTTGGTGGCTGTCTCGGCACCTGTACATTCCTATCAGTCCTGGGATGTGCGTGACAGTGTGTGTTCCCTTTGGCTCTCTTAGTTTAGGAGGCATTGACATGACCATACAGTCTTGTGGCATGATCTCTGTGTGTGTATTGTGCTGCAACTGCCAGGGGTGGGTATGCATGTGTGATTTGTCCTCACACCCACATGTGGTGTGTCATGCAGTGGGGGAAAGACATCCATCCTCATGGGAGTAGGACACTGTTGTCAGTGATGTGTTGTTATGGCACTATCGACATAGTCCAAATGTCGGGATGCGTACATACACCCATGGAGCTGGGATCATCTGATAATGATGTACACACCCCCATGTCTGTGTCCACTGCTGGTATTCCTCTGCACCCACCCCCATGTCTCTGTCCACTGCTGGGAGTGATGGGCACCCACCCCTTACATGTCCCTGTCCACTGCTGGTATTCCTCTGCACCCACCCCCGTGTCTGTGTCCACTGCTGGTATTCCTCTGCACCCACCCCCATGTCTCTGTCCACTGCTGGGAGTGATGAGCACCCACCCCTCACATGTCCCTGTCCACTGCTGGTATTCCTCTGCACCCACCCCCATGTCTGTGTCCACTGCTGGTATTCCTCTGCACCCACCCCATGTCTCTGTCCACTGCTGGGAGTGATGGGCACCCACCCCTCACATGTCCCAGTCCACTGCTGGTATTCCTCTGCACCCACCCCCATGTCTGTGTCCACTGCTGGTATTCCTCTGCACCCACCCCCATGTCTCTGTCCACTGCTGGGAGTGATGGGCACCCACCCCTCACATGTCCCTGTCCACTGCTGGTATTCCTCTGCACCCACCCCCATGTATGTGTCCACTGCTGGTATTCCTCTGCCCCACCCCCATGTCTCTGTCCACTGCTGGGATTGATGGGCACCCACCCCTCGCATGTCCCTGTCCACTGCTGGTATTCCTCTGCACCCACCCCCATGTCTGTGTCCACTGCTGGTATTCCTCTGCACCCACCCCCATGTATCTGTCCACTGCTGGGAGTGATGGGCACCCACCCCTCACATGTCCCTGTCCACTGCTGGTATTCCTCTGAACCCACCCCCATGTCTGTGTCCACTGCTGGTATTCGTCTGCACCCACCCCCATGTCTGTGTCCACTGCTGGTATTCCTCTGCACCCACCCCCATGTCCCTTTCCACTGCTGGTATTCCTCTGCACCCACCCACCCACCCACTTGCGACCTTGCTGTGGTACACTGCTGTCCTGGGCATACACCACCCCCAATTTACAGCTGATGTGCTGCACCAAGCCGTACACCTACATCCGTGGCATGTGTACACCTTGTATCCATCATGTAATGGGGCTGTAGGGGTACGGGTGGTACGGCCCGTACCCATGCTCTGGGGGCGTGGGTACGGGCCGTACCACCATTGTGGTGGTGCCGTAGGGGTACGCGTGGTACGGCCCGTACGCATGCTCTGGGGGCGTGGGTACGGGCCGTACCACCATTGTGGCGGTGCCGTAGGGGTATGCGTGGTACGGCCCGTACCCATGCTCTGGGGGCATGGTTACGGGCCGTACCACCATAGTTATGTTATGTTATGTTATGTTACAGCGTTCTTTTATAGCGCACGGCTACTCGAAAAGAGTGTCCCGGCGCTTTCCACCTGCATCTCAGAATAAAAATAACACAACACAGCAAAAGAATGAGAAAAAGAACTGAAACTGAAGCAATAAGAACAGCCTAAAGATTAAAAAGCCAGGTCTTCAGGCTCTTCCTGAACTGGAACAAATTGACAGTGGCGGTGACGTAGGGGTATGCGTGGTACGGCCCGTACCCATGCTCTGGGGGCGTGGGTACAGGCCGTACCACCATAGTGGCAGTGACGTAGGGGTACGCGTGGTACGGCCCGTACCCACGCTATGGGAGGCGTGGGTACGGGCCGTACCACCATTGTGTCGGTGACGTAGGGGTACGCGTGGTACGGCCCGTACCCACGCCCCCCAGAGCGTGGGTACGGGCCGTACCACCATTGTGGCGGTGTCGTAGGGGTACGCGTGGTACGGCCCGTACCCATGTCCTGGGGGCGTGGGTACGGGCCGTACCACCATTGTAGTGGTGACGGGTACAAGTCGACGTCCACTTCCGTTGTGGAGGTAGGTAGGGATTGGTGTACACGCCCCCCCCAGTGACCAGAGCCTGGAGGTCATTTCTGTGCAGGACATATGTATATTTGTAATTGGGTGGGGGTAATGTTTCCTGCCCCAGCCTCCCCACCCCCCTTTGCCCCTGGGTGTTGTTCTGACCTTCTGCGGCGTCTGCGTCGGTTTCTGAACATGAGGTCGTAGGCTATGAGGGCCGGGATGACGCGTAGGTTGGGGTCCATCGCTGTCCGTCGCGTTCCGGTGCTCCTTCTTCGCGTCGTCCTCAATTTCCCGGGAGTTTTTGGCTGCCGTAAAAAAATAGCGGTGCGGAGTGACGTAGGCACGGCTCGTACTTGCTGGTCCGTAAAACGCTGCCTGACTCCGTACGGACGTCGCGTACGCGCTGTCCAGATTCAGATTTGTATGTATTTTTTTGCCGGTCGGTCTTTTGTACGACTCGTACGGAAATGGTATTTCTGTGCGAATCATACTTGCGAGTTTGTAAGGTGTTTTTCCCGGGTACGAGTCGGACGGAGAAAACGCTCCTTACGACCATTTGTACCCGGGTTTTACAGGATCGGAATCGGCACCTATATGTTATTTGCAGACCATTAGGGTTGTAGGGGTATAGGGTGGGAAGTAACGTAAGTAATAATTAATTAACAATTAATCCTATATTGTTAGTTGATTATTTAATTAATTTCAAATATGTAATTCATGTAATACTTATGTATTTAACATATATTTAGTTACAGACTGCTAGGTTTGTAGAGGTTTAAGGTGAGAATAATATTTCATTATTAATTTAATAGTAATTTTAAATTAATTATTTACATATATTTTAATTATGTAAAATATGGAATACTGATATCTTGTATTCATATTTTATTTGCAGGATGGTAGATTTCGAATGGTAGAGGGTGGGAAATTATTTAATTAATACATAATTTATCAATAATTATTATGTGTAAATTCATTATTTGATTGGATTTAAAATATTACAGTTTTGGAATATTTCATTATTTGAAATGTATTTTAGTTGTGGGCTGTCAGGGTGTAGGTGTCTAGGCTAGGAAGTTATTTAATCAATAAGTGAAAACAATAGTTTGTTCGTGGATAATTTATTATTTTAATGAATAGTAATTATGCAAATTGATTCTTTTTTTAATTTATTTACACATGTATATATACATATATATTTATGTTACCAATTTTTATTTGAGAGTTTAATATTGTTTTACATTTGTAGTGATACTTATATATGTAAAGTGTTTCAAGTGAAGTACTTCCCCTGCTCCTGTTTAGACTGAAGAAGAAATAGTAAAATTACCCTCTTTGCAGTTTAACACTTACCCTACTGTTCTGCCGCTTGGAGTAGTAATTTTAAATCTCTCTCCTCCAAAATCCAAAACTTTCTCTGTTGTTGTACACACTGGAGTGGCAATAGTATATTTTGCCCCACCACACCAAAATCAAAAACTTTCCCTACCATTGATTTGACTGGAGTGGTAATAGTAAATTTCACTCCTCCTAAATCAAATGCTTTCCCTACTGTTGCACAGACTGGGGTGGGAAAAGTAAATTTTACCCCTCCAAATTCCAACACTTTCCCTACTGTTGAATAAACTGGAGTGGTAATAGTGTCTTTAATATTCATAGACTCCAACACTTCACCTAATGTTAGTTAAAAAGAGTTTATAGCATTGATTCTTGTATTTAATTATATTCTACATTATTTGTTTTTATTATTATTATTATTATTATTAGCTAGCTTGTAAAGCCCCTGGTTACTCCAACGGAGTGTCCCCGTGCTAGGACATCAAATGAAAAACCCCGCGACAATCCTGACCTAGCGACCTTCCTGTGCATAGGACTGACAGAATATTAAAAGGCAGAAATATTACTTCCGTCCACCAGACGGGAGTCGGAAAAGCCAAGTTTTTAAGTTTTTTCGGAACAGAGACTCCGACTCACAGGTCCTACGATCCGCAGGGAGGTCATTCCATGCCTTAGCAGCAAGGACGCCAAAAGATCTCCCTTCAGCTCGAACCTTCCGCACCGTGGGCACAATCACCCTGGCAGAGCCAAGCGATCTCAGATCCCGTGCGGGCAGATAAGCTGTAAGAAGGGGGAGCAGGAAGGGTGGCCCCTTCTGACTAAGGATCCTATGACCAAAGCATAAAGCCTTAAAAGTAACTCTGGCCTGAATTGGGAGTCAATGAAGTGTCTTCAAAACTTCCCCCACCAAAACCCGCCTAGGGATGTTCAAGAACATTAATTTTACTGTTTATAATCTTGTTTGTAAATGTGTTTTTTGGATTATTCTATTTTTATTGATGTATTTGTTGTGTACATTGATTAATATGTTTTATCTTATTAACACTTTTATATTTGTATTGGCTTTATAAGGTAAATGCAGGTATATATTTCACATATTAAGAAATTAAAAATATAAAAAAGAATTAAAATGATGTTAAATAAATGTGTTTCTAATTAGGTTACGCTATCTGTATGTATATATATATTTTATAATTATAAACACATATATGTGTGTGTTTGTATATATATATATATTCACTTAAAAAACCATAGGTTTCACACATGTTATAGTTAGCTGGACATTTCACTCGTAAAAAACCATTGAAATTCCCCCGTCATAGTTAGTTCAGATAACTATAACTCGCACGCCCGCAATCCACTGCTCATGACGTCACATATTACATCACTCATGACATGGTCAGTGGCATCACTCATGACATCACTCATGACATCATCCTTGTGATAGAGTGGCGGTCGCGCGAATTATAGTTATCTGAACTAACTATAACGGGGGAATTTCAATGGTTTTTTACGAGTGAAATGTCCAGCTAACTATAACATGTGTGAAACCTATGGTTTTTTAAGTGAATTTGCAAGGTTTTTTAAATGCTAATTCCTAACTATAACGTGTGTGAAACCTATGGTTTTTTAAGTGAATTTGTATGGTTTTTTAAATGCTAAGTTATGTATGTTTTATTATATTTTTTATATATTAATTTATTTTGTAAAGGTTTTTCACCGTTCGTGCACCCCGCGATTTTTTGAAAAAAAAATAAAATGTTTTTTTCACCCTTCGGGGTTCTTCAGGGACCCCCTGACAAAGGCTAGGGGGTCAGGAACTCTCTACCCTGCCCCCTTTTCACGTTCTCCACCTTTCTTTTTCCCTGTCACACACACAACACACAAAATGGCGGCCGACACTTCCTGATTTCGACCGATTCGAACGTTGACTGACATGAAACCACCAATCAGAATTACGCTCGCGCACGTTAAGGTGCGCGCACCGTCCGCGCACAGTGCGCGCACGGTGCGCGCTTATAGATATTTATGGGCTTTTAACTGCAATTTTCTCAGGAACTACTGAACAGATTGACTCCATATATGCAAAAGGCACATCCCTGACCTGAGGACTACCTCTTTGCCAAATTTCAAGTAATTCTGTTCAGCCGTTCGGGCTGTACCTTCGACTAAAGGTCCTATGGGAAAATGCATGGGGAAAACGTGTTTTGGGACCCCCCTTTTTCTCAGCCCCCGCTTGACGAATCACCCCGAGACTTTCAGGGTAGGAGCTGAGCGGAGCGCCCCATTAGTTTTGAAAATTTCGTGAGGATTCGTCAACCGGCGCCAAAGTTATTCAAAATAGAACTTTCAGATTTCCTATGGAAACTCGGTCCTAACCATAACTATCTACTGGCGACCGCCAGTAGATAATATATATTGACAATGAAATCCCAAAGGTACGACCCTCCACAGGAATGGCGCAACACCAGGACACAGACTCCGTAGGTAAAGTTCAATAGAGAGTGTTGTTTATTCACCCATCAGATGTCTATATGATGCGTTTCGGCCGCCAGACATGCGGCCTTTTTCACATAGCGCGCTGACAGTAAATGGTGTATTTATATACAAGTGGTTGTGGTAGTGTTTTATCTATGTTACTCACAGTGACTAGGAATTTTGCAACGTGTGGTGACTAATGGTAAAACACTGATTTACTGCAAAACAACATGATGACATCACATTTTACTACAGTATGCATTGACAGGGTAAACAGACTATGTATATACCAAGTGTCATGCAGAGCCGGTTGCTGCTCATGAAGTGCTCCGTATGCAGTGAGGCAGTAAGTGTGGAGACTGGACGTAAAAAATGTTAAAGATGTTTTGAGCAGATCGTGTGTGCCAAAAAGCACAGAAAAAGAAATAAACCTGCATAGATAAGTGAGAGTGGTTTCCTCCTCTCAGAAATTAGATCCGTGACTACACCCATAGCGCTGACGCCATAACTGACCGTCCACAACATAAAATAATGCGGGTGGCGTGGGTAGGGATCCAGCAAGTGTTGTCCTGCAGACATAACCGCAATGGTTCAACTGAGAAGGAGGTGTCAGTTTAGGACGAGGAAATGACGATCTGCGTGCGTCGAACCACAATAGAACTTAGTTGCAAATGCGCAATTAAAAATGCATGAATGCAAGGTTAACTACCGCTGGAATGATAAGGCTTAAAAAATTGTGTGGATGTACAACTTGAGGCAGGTGTGCGTGAAAAATGCATAAATATACAGTGAAATTGCGTGTGTTGAATGTACCTCCTCAAGGACATGGCAAATTGACAAAAAACGCAAAAAATGTATAAATGCGAAGCATTTCAAGGAGTCTAACAAATTGGTACAGAGTATGTTTAAAGATAAATCAACATGAATAAATCACATAATGTTGTGATCTGTACAGGATGACACTTGTAGCCATGTTGTAGGTTTCAAAGCCTTCTTTATTAGTTCCAGTTCCAGATCACTCCAGACAAGGTTCAGCCACGTACCAGCTTCATCATTAGCCTATCTAGGCCCTTGTTACAGCCTCTATGTCAGCCCATGTAACAGCCCATATCACGGCCCCACCAGGAGCAGCCTGCCTAGCTGCTCAGCCCATCTCCAACTGTCATCACTCACCCACACAGGCACCCAGGCATTCCATTCATCACAGTCACACCAACATTCCGTTACCATCTCTCACTCTGGCTGAGCAGCTAGGAAGACCTAGGCTAATTACAATTAAGTAAAACTCAGGATATAACAATATCCCTTTCCTTTTAAAATGAAAACAAAGTTTACATTACTACAGCAAAGAACTATACACAAAATAAACCGTAATGTCCATAACTCAAGGATGCAACCAAAAGTAAAACATCACTAAAGCAAGAACAAAGCAAATTAAAGAGAAGATAGGCAAAAACGACATATCATAATACAACATGCATCAACATTACCCATCCTCCCTCATGAAGAGTATTATACCAATTTACAACGCACCTAACACTGCGTACTTTGGGGAAGACTTAACACTGTCTACCTAGCAGTGACCCCATCCTTCCCCCTGAACATTTGAAAAGCATGTAGTGAAAGGTGAAAACACCTGACGACAAAAACTACACATACACGTGTACCACAATATGGACCACATAGAGGATACACACAGTGAGGCGCATGGCGACTTACACACGACCACAACTGAAGCGCAGGGCGACTTGCACAGGACAACACGTGATGCACAAGGCGACTTACACACACAACAACATCTGAAGCGCAGGGCGACTTACACAGGACAACATGTGACGCGCAGGGCGACTTACACACATACAACATCTGAAGTGCAGGGCGACTTACACAGAACAACACGTGAAGCGCAGGACGACTTACACACAACACAAAGAAGTGGGAAACCACCCACCAAGAACATAACCACCCTCACATAAGAGAAACTGTGGCATACACAAACAATGTACCCTTGTACATACATCAGGAATAACACCCACTGGTAAAAAGATGATAATCCATATACCTACCCCCATGTAGAGGACACTAACTGGGACTAAAACCCAACCTCACCCCTATCCCTAAGGGATAAACTGTGATGACCACCCACCATGAGACTAAGACGTCCCAACAAATCATCAACGCAAAACTGTGGCATTACAACAAAATAGAACACTGTAGAACACTGTGCCCTACACCGGTGAGCGATTTCTCACCCGAGCTGTAATTCTGCATATCACCAAATCTAATACACATATATTTTAAATACCACATCAAAATATAAGAACATGCCCCTCCTAAAAACTCATGTGTCCTTATGCGACACACCGGAAGTAAATAGCTAACCCGAGAAGCAAAACTCATAAATATATATCAGACAAAAAGAACAATACTCCAAAATGAATGCTAAATATGTGAACACCGGAACACCCCCATGCTGCACTAGACCTTGCTATAAAGTCTTTTTACGTTACACAAATCCAGGTTTTTTTCCCAATAACACAGCATCATTGACAAATCCCTCGAAACAGTCTCTTCTTGTTTTGAGCATCAAAACATCCTTTGAAAGCGCCACAACCAGTTTAAAGAATGAAGAACACTGTGTTGTTTGTAGTTGCGCTGGTTCTCACAGTTTCTTTGTGGTTCCTTGGTTTCTGTTCAGTCCTTAAGTACGCTTGGGTCCATCCCATCCTCGTCGCCAAAATAAATATGTTGTGATCTGTACAGGATGACACTTGTAGCCATGTTGTAGGTTTCAAAGCCTTCTTTATTAGTTCCAGTTCCAGATCACTCCAGACAAGGTTCAGCCACGTACCAGCTTCATCATTAGCCTATCTAGGCCCTTGTTACAGCCTCTATGTCAGCCCATGTAACAGCCCATATCACGGCCCCACCAGGAGCAGCCTGCCTAGCTGCTCAGCCCATCTCCAACTGTCATCACTCACCCACACAGGCACCCAGGCATTCCATTCATCACAGTCACACCAACATTCCGTTACCATCTCTCACTCTGGCTGAGCAGCTAGGAAGACCTAGGCTAATTACAATTAAGTAAAACTCAGGATATAACACATAATAATTCATAGGCTTAATCCTGTTACAAAAACATGCGAGAACGATAGGTATGTGCAAATGACAAACATCCACCGCGCCATGCCGCAATGCGACAAATATGAATGCTGCAATACAATACAAATTGTTGACCACAAATTTAGAGTACAAATACTTTGTATTACATTCGATACAAGCACTAAATGAGTGAATGCCTCAACGTGGTTCAACGCGGTTACTGAAAATGCTAAACATATAAGTATTGTAAATGCGAGGCCGTGGTATGATGGTAATATGTACAATGGTGATGAAGGACAAAACACTATAGTGAAACTGAATGGCATGATGTATATGTGTGTAGATACTTGTACTTCTCACAGAAAGTGGTTCAAGTCCTCACTTGTATTAAGGCCGGAAGGTGTTTTGGTATTGAATTGTAGGATATATTTACTTTCAAGTTGTCTCAGCAGCCTCTCCCTGTTGCCACCGCGCCTGAGCGGTGGGACGCAGTCAATGACTGAGTACTGGAGGTGCTCTAAGTTGTTATTATGCACCTCCTTGAAATGTCTGGCTACGGGGTATGTTGGGTCACTGTTGACGATGGCTCTGAGGTGCTGCAGGATTCGCATGTGGACTTGTAGCTTAGTGCTACCAATGTAGCGTAACCCGCATTTACATTCTAGCATGTACACAGCAAACTCCGTTCTGCACGTCAGTCTGTATCTGATGACGAGTGGCGCATGTCTGAAGTCAGAGTTTAACTGCGTGATGTTTTTACCAAACTTACACGCCCTGCAACTGTGACATTTAACAAAACCCTTTCTATCAGCCAACCAGTTCTGGGTGGTTGTGGTCTCGTGACTGTTCCTGACTAATGCATCCCACATAGAGAAGGCTCTCCTGTATGTGATGTTGGGATGGCTAGCTACTATCGGTTCCAACGTGGGGTCTGATTTTATGATGTTCCAGTGTTTGTTAATGACTGATCTGATTGCTCTTTCTGCCGTGTTGTGCGTTATGATCAGTCTAGTGTTGACTGTGCTGTTTGACTCTGTCAGTATGTTGGCTACGCTGATACTCTTGGGAGCGGGTTGCACCTCCAAAAGCTCCTCTCTGGGGATTGCTTTAGCCCTTTCTGTGGCTTTGCGTATGGCAACGGCCGAATATCCACGTGCCCTGAATCTTTTGGCGGCTTCACCCTGGCACTCAAGGAGATCATCTTGGGTACTGCATATTCTGGCTAGCCGTAACATTTCCCCATAGGGAATGCTGGCTATAAGGTGTCTGGGGTGAAAACTTGAGGCGTGCAGCATGGAATTGCCTGCAGTGAGCTTGCGATGGAGTTTGGAGTGCAAGGTACCATTGGCACTCTACAGATTAACGTCCAAGAATTCTATAGAGGTGGCACTGATGTTGCCGTCGATTTCCAGGTTGAGATCATTGATATTAATCTCATCGATGAAAGCCTTTGCATTATTAACATCACCTCGCCAGATTAAAAAGACGTCATCTATGTACCGCAACCAAGACACTATGTTGTTATTGAATGCTTTTGAGTGCTTGACCATGAGAACCTGCTCCACCCACCAGCCAACATGTAAACATGTGTATCTAGGCAAGAAACAGGCTCCCATGGCCACACCTCTAAATTGCTGGTATACCTTCTTGTCAAACATAAAAAATGTGTGCCTGAGGCACCAATTAATTAAAAACAGTATGAGGTCATTGTTTTTGTGACAGTTGATGGGTCTTTTAACCAGAAAATATTTACATGCAGCCAAACCATCAGGGTGACAGATGCTGGTGTACAGTGATGTGATGTCAAGGGATATCAATAGGTAGTCCTCGTGCCATGGTATGTCTTTCACCTTAAGTAAAAACTCGCTGGTGTCTCTGAGGTAAGTTGTCTGACTAGAGACCAGATCTTGGAGAAAGAAGTCTACGTATTTAGAAATGTTCTCGCACATATTTTTCCTGGCTGAAATGATGGGTCGACCAGGGATGGGGGTCTCATTTTTGTGCACTTTGGGCAGAATGTATAGGATGGGGAGAACAGGCGACTCATTGTTGAGAAATGCACATTCCTCTTTGCTCAACTGGCCCTGAGATCTGAAGGTGTTAAGGTGTTTCCTGAGTTCCTTGTTACTGCTGGCCACTTCATTATGGCTTGAGAGTCTGTAGCAATCAGTGTCATTTAAATGCCTGTTGGCTTCTTCTAGATACAAATTCCGTGGCCACAGCACAATGTTGCCACCTTTGTCCGCTTTATTAATGATGACTTCGCTGTTGTTTTTTAGTTTCTTCATGAGATCATTGTATTTTAGATTCCGTTGTCGTTTTTTGTTTGGTTGATTGTCTTGCTGTTTTGAGATGAAGGGCTTTTAGTTCATCTGTGATCACATCACTATAGATATCAATTGCATCCTTTGGCATGATAGGTGTAAAGATCGAGTGTGGCTTGAAAGGGTTCAGTATTCTGCGAGAACTCTCAATACCCTCATCTTGCAGTAGTTGTTGCTTTGGCGTGCATGGAACATATATATATATATATTCACTGAAAAAACCATAGGTTTCACACATGTTATAGTTAGCTGGACATTTTACTGATAAAAAACCAATGAAATTCCCCCGTTATAGTTACTGTAGGCAACTATAACTCACGCGACCGTAATCCTCTGCTGATGCTAATACTGTATTTAGACACTTATTTGCCCATGTCTTCTTCCATTAAATTTTAGCTATACATATATTACAAATATTTTTTTTTCATAAAGACACATATGTCATCAGCAGAGGATTACGGTCGCGTGAGTTATAGTTGCCTACAGTAACTATAACCGGGGAATTTCATTGGTTTTTTATCAGTAAAATGTCCAGCTAACTATAACATGTGTGAAACCTATGGTTTTTTCAGTGAATTTGCAAGGTTTTTTAAATGCTAATTCCTAACTATAACGTGTGTGAAACCTATGGTTTTTTCAGTGAATTTGTACGGTTTTTTAAATGCTAAGTTACTTTACGCCATTTGTGGCGTGCGCGCCCACTTAACGCAGTTTGTTCCGTGCGCGCACCGTGCGCGCACAGTGAGCACGCGGTGCGCTTTGCGCACCGCGTGCCCACGTTACGCTAGATGGGCCATGAACGCACGATGCGCTTCGCGCACCGTGCGCACATGGAGGACATATGATGAGCATCGTTGTGACAGGTAAAATATATGTTTTGTTTTGCAATAATAAGCCATGGACAAATGGTGCATTTTTTTATTATTTATTACCATACGCGTACGGTAAGCGTAATCGGCGAAATTTTCGAAAAAATTAAAATTGCCTTTTTTCATTTGGGGGATCGTTGGGGACTCCCTCGACATGGCTAGGTGATTGGGAGCTGTCTAAACAGCCGCTTTACATGTTTTTGCACTTTGTTTTTCAACCCCCTGTCAGAGTGCGAGAGAGAAAATGGCGGCCGCCGCTTCCTGGTTTCGACTGATTCGAATGTTTACTAAGATCTAACGGCCAATCAGAATCGCGCTCGCGCACGTCACCGTACGCGTACGGTAAGCGCACCGTAAGCGCACCGTAAGCTGGCTCAGATATATATATTGATTTAAAGGCTATTTTCTCAGAATCTACTGAACAGATTTACACCAAACCTACAAAAGGCACTTCCTTGACCTGAGGACTACCTCTCTGCCAAATTTCATTAAATTCTGTTCAGCCGTTCGGGCTGTAGCTCTGTCTAAAGGTCCTATGGAAAAATGCATGGGAAAAATGCGTTTTGGGACCCCCCTTTTATCTCAGCCCCCGCTTGACGAATCCCCCCGAGACTTTCAGGGTAGGAGCGGAGCTCAACGCCCCACCTATTTTGAAAATTTTGCGAGGATTCGTCGACCGGCGCCAAAGTTATTCAAAATAGAATGTTGCGGATTTCCTATGGTAAGAGGGTCCTAACTATAACTATCTACTGGCGACCGCCAGTAGATAATATAATGTATATATATATATATATATATATATATATATATATATTTATTTTTTTTAAATCACAAAATAACAACATGTTTCAGCCACAAAACAGCCGTTTTGCGGCTGAAACGCGCTGTTTTTTTGTCATTAAAACTACCCAAATTGGAGTTGGTGTGCTGCCTCTTCTCTATTGGAGTTGATTTGCTGATTTTTGTGGCTATCGTGGCTATATGCCGCCACGGCTGGCACCAGCGCTTAATGGCGGGTGAGCGGCGTTTTCTGGCAGTACTTGGTGTGCGAATATATATATATAAATTATCTACTGGCGGTTGCCAGTAGATAGTTATAGTTAGGACCGTGTTTCCATAGGAAATCTCAAAATTCTATTTTGAATAACTTTGGCGCCGGTTAACGAATCTTCGCGAAATTTTCAAAACTAATGGGGCGCTCCGCTCAGCCCCTACCCTGAAAGTCTCGGGGGGATTCGTCAAGCGGGGGCCGAGAAAAAAGGGGGGCCCAAAAAGCGTTTTCCCCATGCATTTTCCCATAGGACCTTTAGTCGAAGGTACAGCCCGAACGGCTGAACAGAATTACTTGAAATTTGGCAGAGAGGTAGTCCTCAGGTCAGGGATGTGCCTTTTGCATATATGGAGTCAATCTGTTCAGTAGTTCCTGAGAAAATTGCAGTTAAAAGCACATACATATCTATAGCCGCGCAGCGTAATTCTGATTGGTTGTTACATGTCAGTCAACATTCGAATCGGTCGAAATCAGGAAGTGTCAGCCGCCATTTTGTTTGTTTTCAGTGCGAGAGTGGAAAAAGAAGGTGGCGAACGTGAAAAGGGGGCAGGGTAGAGAGTTCCTGACCCCCTAGCCTTGGTCAGGGGGTCCCTGAAGGACCCCGAGGGCAGAAAAAAACATTTAAATTTTTTTTTTTTAAATTGCGGAGGTGCGCGCACGGTGAGCTCACGGTGAAAAACCATAAAAAAACAAACAAACAATTTTTATACGTAGTTTATTGAAAAAAATATATATAAAAAAATTATAATACATACATAACTTAGCATTTAAAAAAACGTACAAATTCACTGAAAACACCATAGGTTTCACACACGTTATAGTTAGGAATTAGCATTTAAAAAACCTTGCAAATTCACTTAAAAAACCATAGCTTTCACACATGTTATAGTTAGGTGGATATTTCACTCGTAAAAAAACAATGAAATTCCCTCGTTATAGTTAGTTGAGATAACTATAACTTGCGCGACCGCCACTCTATCACAAGGATGATGTCATCAGTGATGTCATGAGTGATGCCACTGACCATGTCATGAGTGATGTAATATGTGACGTCATGAGCAGAGGATTGCGGGCGCGCGAGTTATTGTTATCTCAACTAACTATAACGGGGGAATTTCATTGGTTTTTTACGAGTGAAATATCCACCTAACTATAACATGTGTGAAACCTATGTTTTTTTAAGTGACTATATATATATATATATATATATATATATATATATATATATATGTATATGTATATATATATAAATCCACAAGGTTACTCCTTCCGAAGTTCCAGCCCCCGTAGGAGGGGTGGCGCGGACCGGCGGAGACAACCGGCATTACTATAATCCAGAATCGAGTCCCAAACGCGCTCTCGGAGTCAAAAATAATTACCAGGGAAACGGACGGTCACTTTGACACAGGTAGGTTTATTCACGTCATAAACCTGCTGCGACGCGTTTCACCCGCGAACGGGCTTGTTCACACAGCGTGCCCAACACAAATGCCACAATACATACTGTTCCGTATAGAATTCATTGTCATGGAAACAGGACTTAGAGATTCTCTATCGTCAACAAAAGTACGTTACACACAGCGCCATTTTGTAATATGTTTACAGTACTGGTAAGTATGGATATACATGCACTAAAATCACTGTTGTACTGACATACAGTATCTTTCACAGAGGAAAAAGTCATCTTTGTAAAGGTGCTAATCTTACGTAACTTTGTATATTTAATCCGCCTCAACTTAATATTATGGCGTATCTAGTGTAAATACGATGAACAAAAATTTAATTATCTAGATATACAGTATTAATCAATTAACTGTGTGTCAGTCTTGTCAACGTTATGTGTCATTTTTAATTGCGGGATTTCTAAGGCTGGGTGTAAACCTTTACATACTAGCGAGCCGTTTTTTACGTTTTTTTCCTCGTTTTTTTTAATATAACTTTATGCCACTGCCTCGCTACCTCATAGACATTGAAATCATGTCATGTTCGCCTGATAGTGGCAAGAGACAGCCTATACCCAACTTGGTCATCACAAGCTGTGCAAGCATCTCCCTAGGACATGAAAAGCTGGGTGTCAACCATTACATACTGGGGAGCCGTTTTTTCAAACATACCTTTATGCCAGTGCATTGCTATCCGGTAGACACTGAGATCATGTCATGTTCGCCTATTAGTGGCAAGAGACAACCTGTACCCAACTTACTCATCAACAGCTGTGCATGTGTATACTTAAGAAACATAAGAAGCTCAATAAATGCAACTAATGTTTCACTCGTCAGACAATACAGACAGTAAAACAAAAAAATCTCCCTATAGTGGCATAAATGCAAAGGCAAATTTTGATTCATTGATGTAATATTCGGATTGGTAAACCTAAAGAATCGCCCTATAGTGACAAGAGACATGTCAACTATCTAATGTACCTCAAAAACATGTCTACGTCAGGTCAATCATGCTATATCAATTACTGAAGAGTATGGTACAGCGTCTATTCCAAGAAAGAAAAAAGTATCTACAATGATCTACAATTCCATGTGTAACTTCCTTCATGTATACGTGGTACTTTAAATATTACTAAAACGTCCCAGATCTCTATCGGGAGTATGAAAGTGGCATGTTGAGTTGCCCTGTTCAACCTATCTTCCTATAGAACACCCATCCGTGTAAGCAAAATTAATAATATAGGAAAACGACATCATATAAAAGGGAGAGAAGAGTACATCTTGGTTTGCTAAATGACAAGAGGTCACATTAGAGGTTAAATCTCTAGCATGTCTATTAAGTACATCATAGAAAAAGTTCACTGTTATGTACTCGGAACCTCAACTTCTAGTAAAATACTTGATAGTTGTCAAAAGCCCAGTGCCTGGAGGTAAAACGAAGAAAAGGGTAGGGACCCCCTTGGGCCCATAGGAATGATGGTCCCTTCCTTTCCTCCTGTAAGGAGAAGAACAAGAGAAAAGAAAAGCGAAGTGAGAGAAGGCAGACGGATAACAGAATGACATATTAACACTTTGCCTCCGTTTGTGGTTAAAATCACAAGATTATGCAACAATTAATTCAACAACAAGACACATTTCATAATATTGCATAATACATATCTCTGGAACAACCTGTAATAGTGTCCAAAAAGGTATCATTACAGTAGATGCATAGTAAGTACGGTTGTGTAAACATCCTGAAATAGAACTGGTAAGAAAACATGTGAGGGGCTCTAAAGATCATAAGAGTAGTACGTAGTTTGATACTTTCGACAAATCATTCATTCAGATTGTAAATGGATCGCCATTTCCTCATCCATATTATGTCCATTGGGAAATCTGGTACACATCCCAATGATGCGTCTTGATTCTCTTTGTCTGAGACGTAGGGTGCGATTTCCGCCTCGTTTGTTAGGTAAGATTTGTTCTATCCCATAATAGGAGAGTTTTTTACAATCTGAGAAATAGAATCTTTCAAAATGTCGAGCGATAGGATATTGTTTGTCTTTGTTCGTAATCGCTCTCATGTGTTCCAGAATTCGTTTTTTCACCATATGTGTTGTACTGCCCACGTACCTTAGCTTACATGGGCACTCTAGAACGTAAATGACAAAAGTACTGTTGCATGTTAAGAACTGGTTAATGCTAATCATTGTGTTGGTACTAGTGTTCCAGAATTCCTTCACCATGCGGCTGTTAGCACACGCCTTGCAGTGTCCGCAGGGAAAGAAGCCTTGTATGTTAATGCTTCTCGAGACTGTACCTGTTGTTAAGTCACTATGAATCAGCAAGTCTTTAAAAGTACGGCCCCTCCTATATGTGATTTTCGGTCTGTCTGGTATACTATCACCAATTATGGGGTCACTTTTCAAAAGCTTCCAGTTTTGTGCCAGGATTTTTTTTATGGGTTCAGAGTTCCCATTAAACGTTAGAATCATACGTACAATGTTGGACTCTTCGTCGTTAACTATGGGTTCTTTCATTTTGTCCTCTAAGAGTGTATTTCTCTCAACATTGGATATTTTATCCATTGCCCTTTTGAGTACCCACTGCGGATAACCTCTTTCTCTGAATCTTTTTACCATTATTTTTTCTTCGTTTTGGTAATCAATCAGATTGCTACAATTTCTTTTAGCTCTGAGAAGTTCACTGTACGGTATACTCCATTTCAAATTATCTGGGTGACTGCTCATGGCATGGAGCAGTGTGTTACCTGCTGTACTTTTGCGGTAAAGGATCGTCTGTAGTTTATTCTTCACAACTCTTACTTGGGTGTCAAGATAATTGACTTGTTTGCGACTGATGGTACTCGTAAACGTAAGATGTTTATTATTGTGGTTAAGGGACTTGATGAAGAAACTCAGTTCTTCCTCTTCACCCGGCCAAATGAAGAAAATATCGTCTATGTACCTTAACCAAAGTGTAACCTTGGCCAAGGTATCTCGAAGAGTAGAGCTCATGTGAAGGTCCTCCTCCCATGCTCCCATGAAGAGGTTGGCAAAACTAGGGGCAAAGCATGTACCCACGCAGTCCCCAGTGTTTGCTTGTACAGATCGTTGTTAAACATAAAAAAGTTATTGCGTAAGCAGAACTTGATCATGTCGAGAATCATGGCTGTGTGACTTAAAAAACGTATGTTCCTGCGTTTTAAAAACCTAGCACATGCCTCTAGGCCTTGCTCATGGTCAATCACTGTATATAAAGAGTTGACATCTAGGGTAACCAGGATGTACTCTTTCTTCCATTCAAATTTCTCTATTTTCCCTAAGAAATCCTTGGTATCTCTGACAAATGAGGGTAAGGCATGAACAAAATCCCTTAGAAAATGATCTACATATCGTGAAACATATATAATTTAATATTAGTGGGATAAATTTATAAATTTCATTTTTAATATATTAAAATAATTTATTAAAATATTTACCATTTACTACTTTTATATTAGAGAAACAATATTTGTGTCTATTTTTGGAAGCTATTAATGTCAACAATAGGAAACTGTGCCTTCCACAGGCTGCTGATTGGAAGTGAGGGATGATGTCAAAGCGAAATGTCAACTTGCTGCCAGAATATTTTCTTCCATTAATGTTTGTGCATTTGTCTATTTATTCTGTTTTACCACCTGTTAATATTTCATGCCTCTTTTCTGCCAATTCTTCATGAATGCGGTTGTTGACTTTGCACTTCTTAGTTTTTGCTGCTTGGCTAGGAACAGTGTCTCTAAAAGGCCAAACATCTCTTGATTTCTTGATTCAGGAATCTGACTAACCCCGCAGCTTTATGAAGAGACCGACTATGTTTATTTCGACTGCAGAATACACGTTATCACTAAATTCTCTAATAATCCGGCCTGTTAAAACGCTAAACAAGTAAATAACACTCCCTTTTCCTTTCAGAACAAGGAACACCACAACATAAAGATCATTCACCTTTATAAAACACTATAGAAATTCCTTCCAAAACGCAAGGAAGCAAATCAAAGTACAAAGCTTTGAGGTTATTTTATTTTATGGTTTAATGGCGCCCCTATTATTGTTAATTCTGCATAACATATGGCTTGAACAGTTTATGCCTCCGTTTGAAATTTAAAGAAGGGGCTTTCTCAAATCAATATCAGATAAATCAAATGTTCCCATGCAGGCCCCCCTCACAAAACAGAGAACATGGACTCGAGCATATGGTTGGATGTAAAAAGCAGAAAATGTCCACTCCCTAATCTAAATAGGAATGTGTTTTTTGGCTATATTTCCTCTGAGTAAGTAGCTGATTGATAAAGTGTTGAATTGGCGAGGTGGGTGTTTTGATTTCATTTTAATTTACTCTGCCAAGCTACAAGAAAAATCAAGAGCTTTTAAGAAAGGGCTTCAAATGATCAATATTTGGCACTTGTGTTGCTGCTCAGGGATCTTTGATTGCTTTAGAGGCCTGCAATGAAGAATAGTAAGAGAAAGATGTCTGCACCAGAGAAGTCCAGATTGAGATAATCTTTCCAGTGATGGTAAACAGATCTGTCATGCATAACATATGAACGTTATTTTGAGCTTTGTTTTTTTTTAAGTGCTACAAAAACACTTATTAGAGAAAACATTCATAACCCCATTAATGTATTTGAGTTGTTCCAAATCAGAGTAGCAATTCAGATCCAGATTCACAAAAATATAAAACATAATTAAAAAAAGAAAATGGGTGGAGCTGTGCTTTGTTGACCCGCAAGCTGTATAGCGTTTTGTTCATATATTGGGATTAACAAAATCCAATGACATGCATTATAACATTTTTCAGATTTGTTGTCATACACTCACTAGCTAAACCAATGACTACTGCAAACTGGTTATTGTTGCTAAGTCATACAGGAACTTTCCTGACAAATGTTCCTTCCATTCAGTGGTGCTCACATGATGCTTATAAATTACTCCTTGGAATAACAAATGAAGCGTGATGCACGCCACTAGCTCGTACAACTGGTATAATACCCCTTTCTCCTCAGCTGGAGCCCTTTTAAACATCTCACCCCCTGAAAATATTGGTGGGTTTGGGGCACATGACCACCCTGCAAGTTGGGAATGTTTGTGGATAAATATATAGTTACAACATTTCAGAGGGTGTGGTTCTTAGTGACTCATGTGCCACTAGTCCTCAAGCATTGCATGGTAGACCATTATGAAGCTGCATTATGGTGGATCACTGTGGTCCACTTTTAGAGATTGGCTCATCAAAATATTTGAGAAAGGTTCGAGTTAATGCAATAAAATGAAACAATGTTGTTGGGGGAGACTTACACCGATATATCAGGCACATTTTATAGGCTATTACACCATAATTCAGGATAGAGTTAAGAGGCTTTCCTGAGCATCCGAATAGATCGGCTGGATTGTTGATTTAATTAAAGAGAGCCAGTTAGTGATATTTGCAGAATATGAAGTTATTTCATCCCACACCTCCAATTTTTGTATGTATTCTAAAGGGGGAACAACCTTTACAACGCAACTTTTACAACGCACTACCATTACAACGCATTTTTTACAACGCATAATCCATTACAACGCATGATATTACAACGCAGGACACTACAACGCATTTTTAAAAACTACCTTTACAACGCATTCCATTACAACGCATACTACCATTACAACGCATACCATTACAACGCATAATATTACACTATACTATCCAACACTTACCCTACTGATGCACCCCCTGGAGTTAGAATAGTAATTTTTACCCCTATACTATCCAACACTTACACTACTGATGCACCCCCTGGAGTTAGAATAGTAATTTTTACCCCTATACTATCCAACACTTACACTACTGATGCACCCCCTGGAGTTAGAATAGTAATTTTTACCCCTATACTATCCAACACTTACCCTACTGATGCACCCCCTGGAGTTAGAATAGTAATTTTTACCCCTATACTATCCAACACTTACCCTACTGATGCACCCCCTGGAGTTAGAATAGTAATTTTTACCCCTATACTATCCAACACTTACCCTA
Organism: Triturus cristatus; assembly: GCF_964204655.1. Classification (NCBI taxonomy): domain Eukaryota; kingdom Metazoa; phylum Chordata; class Amphibia; order Caudata; family Salamandridae; genus Triturus; species Triturus cristatus. The sequence goes on along the minus strand of NC_140594.1, from coordinate 221,355,524 downwards.
CTGATGCACCCCCTGGAGTTAGAATAGTAATTTTTACCCCTATACTATCCAACACTTACCCTACTGATGCACCCCCTGGAGTTAGAATAGTAATTTTTACCCCTATACTATCCAACACTTACCCTACTGATGCACCCCCTGGAGTTAGAATAGTAATTTTTACCCCTATACTATCCAACACTTACCCTACTGATGCACCCCCTGGAGTTAGAATAGTACTTTTTACCCCTATACTATCCAACACTTACCCTACTGATGCACCCCCTGGAGTTAGAATAGTAATTTTTACCCCTATACTATCCAACACTTTCCCTACTGTTGCACCCCCTGGAGTTAGAATAGTAATTTTTACCCCTACACTATCCAACACTTACCCTACTGTTGCACCCCCTGGAGTTAGAATAGTAATTTTTACCCCTACACTATCCAACACTTGCCCTACTGTTGCACCCCCTGGAGTTAGAATAGTGATTTTTACCCCTATACTATCTAATACTTACCTTAAATGTAATTTAATATTATGCGTTGTAATGGTATTCGTTGTAAAGGTAGTATGCGTTGTAATGGTAGTGCGTTGTAAAGGTATTTTTTAAAAATGCGTTGTAGTGTCATGCGTTGTAATGTCATGCGTTGTAATGGATTATGCGTTGTAAAAAATGCGTTGTAAGTGCATGCGTTGTAATAGTGTGCGTTGTAACGTCATACATCCATTCTAAAGTGACCTGGACCCTGATTAACTCCAGCCATTGACAAGAATACATAGATGACCATTTTCAGTGTGGGATGTACTAGGAAAATGTTTCTGAATGTGTAGGTATGCACACACTTTCCAGGGCGCCCCTACCCTGGAACGTCAATTCTCCACCATGAAGCAGATTTACTCCATGTAATATTACAGTGTGGCAGTGTACTAGTGTTTTGTGACTAAAGGGATTTACAAGAATAAAATCACATTTTGCAAATTTTGTTAACACAAAATGAAAATTTACATCCTAAAGGAAGTCATTTGTGTTTGTAAGTTGAACCTTCAGACAGACATAACTTTGTGATTCGGTCCCATTATGTGTTGCCTCATTTTCCTATGGCAAGCAGATAAGGGCCAAACAGTCACCAAAATGCAAATCTGTAAGGGTCACCCATCTCTTGCAAAAAAATCTCCTTTTTTCATCATGCATTACACTATCCATGTTTTTTTTTCACTCACGGCAATGTGTCAGGGAAGAACTACAGCAGTGCAGCATTAGCTATCAAATTCCTAATTGTGATATGTTTTGTAACAGGAGTTACCACAAATATTGTAAGCAATTGAGACACTTGTAGTGAGGGCCTCAGTGGTTTCCTGTATCCTTGATTATACTTATGAAGCCATTGTTAGTACACAGAAGTTTGAAAAAGCAAAAGCATTGGATACCCAGCATCCTCTGCGGACTGTAACTATGCCTTGTACGAGGAGAGAAAGTTCCTTGTTCAGTCTGTCTCACCCTAAGGACGACAAAGTTGAAGCATACATACAGAAATAATCAGTCTGGCAGGATGCAAGATTATCCTTAATGGGGCACTGTGAGGATGTGCTAGACCACAAAAACAAGCAACGTTCTACCCTTTTCAAGAACATTCTTAGTCATATTATATGGTGGTGTGCAAAGGATAATGAAAGAAAGTGGAATATAGAAGTGGTGAACCATGATTCATACATTTTGGGAAATGATAGAAGGTGCTGTACAAAACTAATGTGTAGATTATTGTTATTTTAGCCAATTTCATATGGAAATTGTCATCTAAAATGCACAGTGTGGCCACATTTTAATAATATTCTTTGTTTAAGAGCACCCCCCTAAATCTCCTCAGACTATGAATTATTAGAATTTTCAAGACATAGGGGCTAATTAGGATGCCGCTTGGACGAGCATCCGACCGACATCGCAGTGGGAGTGGAACCGCCCAAACAGTAGTTGGCAGTTCCACCCCCCATATTCCAATGCGACCGCCAGCACGGCAGTCGGAAATATGCAGCACAAGTTGAAATTGAAAAAGGCATAGTTTTAAACATTAATGCACAGTGTGCCAGGCACCTCGTGGTGCCTGGCACACAGTGTATGGATGTTTGGTGCCTCATAGAGGGTGCCCAGGGGAAACGGGGGCCCTGCTTGGGGCCCCCAAAGTCCCTTTCCATCTGCCTTTTCATGGCGTTTGGGCCGCCATGAAAAGGCAGAGGAAATGAGCATCGTAATCCCTACGGCAGTGCCTGAGCCCTACTAAAAGCAGTAGTCGGTCCCTCTGCCCCTTGCTTCTGACCCCCGAATCATAATCCGTTGGTCAAACCACTTCAGTGGATGTCAGTGGGCCTGCCACCGATGGCCTGTGGGTGGTGGGCCCACCGACATTGCAATGAGGGCCATAGTCTTCAGAACTGCCTGTAGAACTTAGATATTTTTAGCAAATTTCTCAGGGATATGTCCTTTTTGCATTTTTCTTCTACCTTTTTTTTCAATAATTTTCAAGATTATCAGGCTCAAGTACTGCATTAGTTTGAAGCAGTTTGGGGGTGGGATTTATGCCCCAACAATTCAATGTTCACCTGCTGACACCGGTGAGGGATGGTCTCTGATGCTGTTGATGTAAGCAGCTGTCGTGTGAGTGAGTTCCTTGGCTGTTGGACTGGACTGGAGCTGCCTGCACCAGACTCAGAAGCATCAGCAGCTGTGGGTCTGGGATGATGCAGCCTTAGACCTGGAAAGCTGGGAGACGAGAAGTACAGATACTTGCCAAGGGAAAGAGCTTTATCTTTGCTTGCCTTATTTGAAACCTTTCCATTCCAATATAGGCCTAACCAGTAAGGGGCAGGGCTCCCCTCATGGTGTGGATAAGCCAATATTATGTCTGCACTTAACTATCACAAACGTTGTTAGTTTACAGTTGCTATGACTAAATGTTTACTTTGCGTTGCTCTTTTCCCATGTGGAGTTTGTTATTTTACACTTATGGCTCTAGTACACTATACGAGGGCCAAGAGTGATACTTTCATTTTCTTGTTTACTTTCTCCATATCCATGCCACTTGAGGTCACCTGAGTTCATCAGAACCCTGGACCCTCTGGTGTCCAGGTCCAGTGATTACAAAAGATGGCTTAAAGCTGCAGCCATAGGGCACCGCCTAGTGGTGGCAGTACATTGCTTCAAAAACCCTCACAAAATGCATTTTTCGTACACAGGAGTTGTCAAGCTAATAAAATATTACTTAGCTTGCAGCTTGGAAATTCCATGCATTGCTCCTGCTACTTAGGCACATTATTCAGTGCTTAATTTGTAGATGAATAAGGTCCGGGCTGAAATTTTTCCTATGAAGCCCGTGGCCCCAGCTATTTAATTCGGTGGGCCGAAAATCAAGCTGCATAGTTTTGTTTCCACCTCATTCCTCTTTAATCCAGAACCTGACACTCCCTGCCCCTTTATCTCACTCCTATATTTTGTTTTTCATCACTGCTTTCTCCCCGCCAGTGGTTTTCTGTTTTTCTTTTCCTTCTTCTTTCCCACTTTTGCTTATTTTCTCTCTTGCTCTGGGTCAGAATCTGAGAAGAAGTGCTGCTCCCAAAAAACATGGTCTCAGCTGCAACTGCCCGGATCAAACTAAGCACTGGGCACATTCACTCCTGTGTAACACTATATTGAACATGTTCTCAGAAACAGAGTAGAACCTTTTCATGCCCTTGCTGACAACAAGAGGAAAGCTTAAGTTACTTCATTCCATCATTAGGCAACACTATCACCCCTTACATAACTTTAAAAAAGGCCACTGTATGTTTGTTTCCATTCAAATACTGCATTTTTTTAGGAAACCTGTGGACACATTGTACTTTTTCAAGACATATTCAAAACGACCTGCAAGATGCTGGAGGCCGTGGCAGATAGTCTATACAATAATTGACGATACATTTTTTATATACAACAGGTGTAAGAAGTCCAAAACCAGTTTGTGGTTTTAACCCTGCGATTCACACAATCACAGGGTTCACGACTACAAAATGGTATTCGGGCAGGTACTAAACTCCTTTTGCAAGTAGGAAAAGCTTTTCAGTATTGCAATTGTAAAGAGGCTTAAATGGGAAGCCCACCCTTCAATAAGATTCGGAATGGTATGCATCAATACTTTTTTACTTCAAATATATTCGTAAACCATTGAAAAGTTACCAACACCTCAAAGGGGGTATATATTAATGTCGGAGTGGCAAGAGACATTTTTTGACACTCGTCTCTTGATACTGTTGTTATCAGTAATGGTTCAAAGGTACTATCACGTGATAGGTGCCTCCTACACCTTCCGTTCTTCAATGATGAAAGTCAGCAGCATATATTCCAAATCTTATCTTTTATTGCATCCATCTATGACATGGGTACGCACAAAAATTTTTCATGGGGCCACAAAGTTTGACTTGTGATGTGACCGAGGGCTGCATCAAGACCAGTAGGGTGGCAATCTGGGATGGGGGGGGAGGTGGGTATAGGGGAAGCGAATCATATACATCTAGTGGCTGATTTGCATAAAGGGAAACCAGAAAATATGGGAGTCATCACCGCTTCCCCACTTTACCAAAGTGTGTGATCCTAGGAAATTGTTTATTTCACTTTCCCTGCTTTTTCTTTTATTATCACATATAAGAAGACCTTGAAATACATAACTTCAGGATGTGTGCTGTACAAAACCTTCTCCTGTGTTGGATTTAATGAATCATAATGTTGTTCATGCATAATAGGAACCTAGCATGGGCGTAACACAGGCCCCCGCATCCCCTGCAGTGTGGGGGGGCATGAGCTGCAGGGGGCCCCCTCAGCACTGTCCTCACACCGGAGAGCTCCGAATTAAATCCGGAGCGGGGACCCCTCTGTGTACCTTGCAGGGGGGCCCCTTCAACTTTCGTTACGCCACTGGAACCTAGGCCACCCTAAGAGTACACATAACACCTAACTTGCCTCTCAGTTCACTTTTTTCATTGTGGTCAGTGTTGGGGGGAGAATTAATGTTTCTAAATTCATATTTGAAAACTATCACTTAAACAAATACTTCTCAATTTACTGAAATACTAAGGTGAAATCATTCTGTCTGTTAATTAAATACACTTTTTTTTAATTTTGAAGAGACCTTATCATATTTTTTTTTATACTTGAATGCAATATATTATGAGATTTGGACTATAGTATATACGACTGACTTTCGTCATTGAAGGGTGCAGGCAACCTTTAATTTACCTCAAAGGAGGTGGTAACTGATTCGCAAAGGGAATAGTGGCTGGGGGCCGCAGGAGGGAATGGTGGTCCAGCTAGTGGTGAAAAACATTTTTTTAAATCAGCAATAGTTCCTTTAAGGAGCACCTGCTACTTTGGAAAAAAAAGGTGTCCTGCTTTCCTGTGAATGCTGGGGTGGAGGTCCACAGTCCCTTGTAGTCCACTCTCTCTCTGCCCTGGAAGCCATCATAGGTGGTCTCAAATTGGGGCCTGCCTAATTAATACTCATTAGGAAGGTCATTCAGGGACCCCCCCTGCAAATGAGAATTTAGTGACTTGAGCCGTTAGTGCATATTTAGCCTTACAAAATAACAGGCATGACAAAAAAAGTTGTTTTTGCGCAGTTTGCATCCATTGTTTGTGACCGTCCTATTCATCCATCTGGCCATAGATGCTGACACATTTTTCAATTCCGGCTATCATAGACCATTGTGGTAACGTGGGAAGTCTTAAGTAATGTATTTGGCCTTGAAGTATTAACACGCTTGCTTTCTCCTAGAGAATGGAAGTGGCCCTCCAGATATAACTTGAAAATTGCAAATGGTCACCACCTGTCCACTCTTACAACTCGTGGAGATTGTGGGGCCCACAAAGTCTGTTGCTTGTGAGTTACAACAAGTCACAGTGGCACCAGAACAAATTGCAAAAACATTTCTTGCATTTCATTTTCTGAAATGTCTTTGGTGACCTCAATGGGCTGGATGAAGAATTGATGCAATGCATTACTGACATTGGTGTTGCTTATAGAATAAAATATGTTTGATTCTTTATGTTTCACAAAGACGTTATCTGCGCTTCAGGCCACTTTGAGGCCGCTAAGGTGGAGGAGCGTCGCCCCACTGCTCATTGGACAGAGTAAAACAAAATGCTAATAACAAGAAGTTATTATCATTTTATTTTTCTGTGCCACTCAAAACCATATTAGGTGCAGGGCGGGGCTGGGGTCCCTGCTGTCAGAGGGAGCAGGAATGGTGTGCACTCCCTAACTGCACATGACAGCTTGGCTGGCTCTCTGGGGTCGGCCAAACAGTCATGCGCTCTTGGCATGTTCTCCACTGGAATGTGTTGCACAGCCCGGGGGAGAACATGCCCAGCCTCCCAGGTACTGCCAAAGAGGCTGCTCAGACCAATCACGATGCTGCTCAAGTAGCGTCGTGATTGGCTGGGAGAGTCCAAGAGCCTGGTGCTTCCGGTGCTGCAGAGTGAGGACGGAGGAGAGACAAAGAAGAAGGTACATTTATTTTTTTATTTTTTCATCCCTACCCCCTCCCCCGCCTTACCACCCGTGATCCGAGGCAGCCGCCACTGAGCGTGCCACAGGTGATCCAGGGTCTGAACCCATAACGATTGATGCCTTTCTGCAAAAGGCAGATGGGCTTTTGTTTTGTGTTTCTGTTAATGTTGCCATGGTTACTTTCCTTAGCATCCCGCGCTGGTACATCAATATATGTTTATTACCCAATCACTTATAACTGCAGGCTCATATTTATAGCTAATGCGAGCTTCGGAAGTAATTTACAAACTATTGACTAGACTCCTTGCCGTTGGAACTTATTGGCTGCTCCATTTTTTCCTGTTCTGACACAATTAGCAACTTTAAATGCTTTCTTGCAAAAGGAAATGTTCTTCCCATTGGCAAGCAACTAAATGTTATTAATCCTGAAGCATATGTGCCAACCACGCCGAATTTTGCATTCATATATTTCTCAGAGCAGCACATTAAACTGACATTTGGAATACATTATTTCTTGTATCCAATTCTGTCGACAAACCACCTATCTTTGAATAATTATGGGAAACAATCTGACGATTAGGTCTGATGTTAGCCAAGACCTAATTTACTGAACGTAGATGCATAAAATAATTATTTATAGGAGCTTTCAGCCAGCCCTCTTCATCAGTTCGTCTGTACTTGTGACATTCACATTTTCTTCTGCCCACTACAGAATATGGCATGAAACAATAGGTTGGTACCCTTCAGGCATTGGTTAACTTCAGTGTGAGAGAGAACATTCTGCTCTTTCACAAGAAACATATCCACGTACAATGTAGTTTCCATAAGTACCAGGGACTGGTATGGTATAGTGTGCATTTTGAGACCAAAAACAATTTTTGATTTTAACCAATTAATTTATTTTAGACTAATGAGGTCTGGCAACTTCCCCAACAATAAAGTTTTGCAAAAACCTTTACAAAATGCCCCAAACATTGCCAAAGCCGAAAGGCTGGCAGCCATCTCCTGACTAACTAATATTAAATCATGGTATGTGAAGTTGCAAAGATTTTCTCTCACAAACATAGTGTAATTCTCATAAACACTTTGTTATATGTATTTAGAAGTATTTTCGGCATGTGGAATTTCATTTCTTTTTTTTAAACATCTTTATTGGTTTTTTCTTAAATTTCTTTCTTTTGCTTCTACTTACACTGTGCATGACAATACAGAATAATCAAAAGCAACACATAATTCTGCGTTATACTACCTCATTAGGTCACTATTTAGTTCAACACTGTACATTACAGGAGCGTAATCAGGATATGTCATAGTGCTCACAAGTAACACCAACAAGCAGTAAACCATACCACGCTATGATTGCCTGCCCATATTCCCGCACCATTGTTACCAGTTCGCAAGTGAAATCACTGGTTCTGTACATTAGCATGAGGTATCCTAAACAGTGTGATGATATACAATATATACGTCGTCTGTAGATGTAATGGAGGTCAATCTACAAATGCTTCAATACCCTAACAGAGGGGTTTCCCAAAAGAAAAAGAAGAGAAGAAATGGAAATGTAACAATAAAACATATACTAACTATTGAACATCTACTAACAACCTATTACATTCAAAGGAAATAAGGGGGGGCTGCCATTAATAAATAAATGTGATAATCTTTGCTGGACAGTATGTTGATCGTTGTGTCTCTACCCTCGCAGTGAAGGTGTTCGCCAGGGTGAAGCTCGAATTCGCAAGAATTCTGAGGGGCAGTAGCGTGTCAGTGAATAGTCCGGTAGGAAAGGGTGAGGGGGCATCCATTTTGGGTTACAACTATGTAGCGGCTTCCAACAGTTGGTGATTCCCATCCCCTGATACCGGGTCCCCCGTGACCCAGGGTCACCATTGTCCATGTTATGTGTCAACCGGACGAGTATCGTCTTCGTCCCCATTTCCCTCGTTGTTGAAGGCTGAGAGTATAGTGTCCCAATTTTGCGCAATAGGAAACTTGTGCAGCCCTGCAGTTTCCTCCCTGTGCAGCGCTGTGCTTTCCGCCAGAGCCCAGACCGCAAGTGATCTTTTCCAGCTAATAATTTCAGGGGGGTCTGCATGGTTCCACCTCTTCGTTTTGCAACTATCAACCCTAAGTCTCTAAATCGTGATGTTCCTTTGTTTTTCTTGGTCCTCACAGAAATCCCCAATATATAAACCTCCCATGTTGCCGGCAGAGATGTGGCAGTGCAGAGCGCTAGGGACGCAGTGACTTCGCACCAGTAGCTTCGGAGGGAAGCGCAGGACCATAGGATATGCAGAAGGCTGCATGCGGAATTTCATGTTAAAATCAAGAGTTCAGCACTACTTTTAAGAGGTGGTAAGAAAAAATCTCCAACATGCGCCCAGCTTGAATGTCGCAATTAAATCAGTGCTGAAGTTAACTCACAAGAAAATGTGACTTTTATTCCTGTGCCAACTAGAAATTGCACAAAACGATTGTTAGGCTGGTATGCGTAGATGTAGGAAATTTGGAGAGCTCTGCAAATACAAGTAAACTAATAATCCTCCAAACTACAGGTAAACCAATAATCCTCAAAACTATGAGTGAGCCAATAATTAGGAACTCCATGAGAGTACTATTGCATAATGAAAACTTTGCTTAAAACTAATGGTATGGTTACTTATTTGAGAGAAGTTACAATCTTTTTTTTAAAGGAGCCTTATATACTAATATTCCAAATAAGAAATCATAAACCACAAATAATAATGATTTGCAATTTGTAATTTCTCATTTAAAATGTACAAACATTTATTTGGAAGAAGTAGTCGCAATTTGCGCACTGACTTCTACTAAATGCATTGGTATTTTGTGATCCAACTTGTGTATTAATAGGTTGTTTGTCAAAATACTGAATTGTAATGGGTCACAATTCGACCTACCTCATGATTATGGATGAGATAGATCGCAAATTGTGACACACTACGATTGGCTAGGCAAGGTGGCCTGTTGGGGTCAGCAGACCACCATGTCTCTGATTGTTTTTAAATAATGGATTTTTTTTTATTCAGGCCATTTTCCTAAAAGAAAAAGGGGATGCGTTTAAGAAAAAAAAAGAAAAGCTTTTCAAACATTTGGCTTATGGCCTTTCCTGCTACTGTCAGCTGTTTTCAGTTCACTCAGTACTTCCATGGGGCAATCGTCACCTGCCCTCCCAGTATTTACAATGAATGATGCCTTCCTTTGGGTTTGCCCTCCCACTTCTGGGATGTGACGATTTATTAAAGTTTGACCAGTCGTGGTGTTGCATGAGGAGTGTCTCACAAGGACTGGTGTGGTTTGCGTTGCCTTTGCACAGCTGACTCTTACACAACATTGTTTGATCGAGGGTTCAACATACCATGTAAATTCTTGTGCTGCAGAGCCTTCCCCTTTAGATCTGCAGCACTACTTAAATTGTACAGAATTTGCAGTAGTATTGATGAGTTATGGTCTAGTCGTAATATTGACTTCTTGAGTAGTACCAATATAGAACTCAATGCCCTCTGTAATGCAGTCAGAGTTTCTGACAATATGAATTCATCTTCTTTTTGGGTGGGTCTCGATTTCCTGTGGATGTTTAGAAGAATGTCTTCTTTATCTGCATTGCCCCTATATGGATCTTCCGAGGCTGGCTTCCTCTTGCTTTGCTTTGCTGAGAACTTAACGCAAAAACCTAGATCTACTACCTACACAATCTAGGAGAATTGTAGTCCAGGTTCTTATTCTCTCATGTCTGGATTAAGGGAATTCCCTGTACTTGAGCTCACCCAAATCGGTCATTAAGAGACTTAGGGTAGTTCAAAATGTCGCTGAAGGACCATTTTTAAGCTACCTAAACATACTTCAACCAAGAGTGAATAAATATCCCTGCACTGGCTTCCTGTGGATGAAAGAATACAATTTAAGGCATTATATCTGACCTGCAGGGGAATTAACCATTTGCGACCACCCTGATTGTCATCCTATACTCTTAATAGGATTTTAAGATCTTCCAATGTGGGTCTCCTGAGGGTCCGGCATCCAAGAGATTCAGATGGGGTGACAGATCTTTTTCTTACCTGTCCCAGAATCTATGGAATGCCTGAACTAAGATGTGAACCCATTGAGACCAAATTCAGAAAGCTGCTCAAAACCTGGCTCTATTACTACATTAGAGGGTCAAGGATGCACTCTTTAACTTATATAGTGCTGGGAAGCCTTCGGGTAGCTATGCGCTTTATAAATTCTTATAAGATGAGATGGCTATGGTCGCACTAGCAAATCAGAAACAGCATCGTAATTTTCTGCATTTTTAGTATTAACTCATTTCTTGAGGTAAGAGAACTCTTCCGCTTGCTTCCTCCAGAGATTAATAACACCAAATGAAACATTCTTTCAATAATGGCTCAAAGAACCAGCAAGAACACACCAACACATCCAGTCCTTGAACATGATACTTTGGGTACACGATGCAAGCTTCATTCACACTACACACATTCTTACAATGTTGTATATTGTTAATACAGTTACGTCATTCACTTGGTGCTCCTTGAAAACAAGAGGAGATATGGCTTGCAGCGGTACACTGATTGGGAGAGGGAATGAGCAGGAGTAAGTTGAGTTAGAACACTAGAAAATGCATCAATTGTAAAAACAATGGCGCATCACTCGGAAATGTGGCATAACTATTCATAGCATTATTTTCACTTCTAATAGGAAATTTAATCTAATTACAACAACATTAGTTCATCAGTTATGACTGTATGCATCATTAAAATCCCTAAATAATTTTCACATAATATTGTCACATTTTGCATACTTCGAAAAACTCTACAACATGAGAATACAGTTTGGTTTGATGGAGTCAGCTCTCATATTTTCCTATGAATGGAGAGACCACAAGGAGAAATGAGTACCCAGCTCTGTGCTGAATGGTTCTTCATGATCAGGAGGGATTTGTATTTGGATGTACAGCATTCCTAAGTTTAAAACCAATATTATAGTAGTTATGACATAGTGGAGATTGGCCTTAACCTTCTCATATCCTCTGTCCACTCTTACCATCTTTCACTTTTCTTGTCCTCACAGAGTGTTTGATCTATAGAGGTTTCGGTCTCACCTACAGCTATGAAGGGCGTGTAATGCAGTATGATGGGAGTAGAGTTTGTTGAGAATGAGTGATTGGGCAAATTTTGATTGAGTGACACTGCATGGCTTTCACATCGAGAGGGAGGTGATCTTCTGGTAGAGCTGATTTTCTTCCACCTAAGGTAAAACCTCCCTCCATTATCAATGAAGAGGAACCATCTTTTTATTCAAGCTACATTACAGTTTCTCTTGCCAGGAACTCTAAATTGGATTTCTAGGAAAAAGTATGTTTGTCCACCTGTCAACTTCTCTCAGACAAATGTGAACTAAGTGACTAATCACTGACAGTGGATTGAATCAATTTTATGAAAACATTTGTATAAGGCCTTGCTTCATGAAACGTGGCCATCTGAACATGCAGTGCTACAGTTCTGTAAAGTAGACACCAGAATGGGCTCATTCAATATACCCAGAGGAGTTAGGCAATTAACACAATAATGATAGAGAACATGTCTGGGAATTTTGCTTTAAAATATTTAAAAATAATTTTCTGGGTGCCTTAATTGTATCAAACCTGAAAATACAGAATAATTCAAAAGAACTCTCTTAACTAAAATATGATGAGTAACAGTGGTTGTAACAATTAATTTAATATACGTAATTTTGTTTAATTTTTCATAGATAATGAGTTACGGACTGCACCAGAAACAACATATACAGATCACTTATATACAATAAAGAACACAGAATGTTAAAATGTTGCTGGACCCTCAGGTCCATCTCATAACAATGAAGACGTATGAGATAACTCATATATGTACAATCGATGGACGAATGTTGATGTTTCGGTCAAGTTCGTCAATTTTTAAGGACCATCATCAGAAGAGATGAGCTTACCCAAGCATATTAATCTTACTGCAACTGAAGGTCAGTCTGTTGTTAGCACGATGTCAATTTATAGGAACGAAGCAAAAACCAAAGGAAATGATGGACAGAGTGTTGAACATTGCAAGCATTCACCCACAGTAAACTGATCTGGGTTTAATCCATCACCGTTCTTTAGCCCACTCTGCCACCCCAGTTCAGACATGGCCATATGCAAATCAGTCTGACCCTGTGCCTCATGGGAACAGTCCAGCCCGAACTGCCAAGCCATGTCTTCCCTGGACCGGAAACAAGCTTCCTAGGACCGGTTTCTGGCATTTCAGCCGTCTTCAGCCAGGCTTGCTTGAATCCAATGGCAAAGTGAGGAAGGGACTCACGTCTGAGCATACCCTGCCAACTTATGGCGAACGAAGCAAAAACCAAAGGAAATGATGGACGGAGTGTTGAACATTGCAAGCACTCACCCCCAGTCAACTGATCTGGGTTTAATCCATCACCGTTCTTTAGCCCACTCTGCCACCCCAGTTCAGACATGGCCATATGCAAATCAGTCTGACCCTGTGCCTCATGGGAACAGTCCAGCCCGAACTGCCAAGCCATGTCTTCCCTGGACCGGACACAAGCTTCCTAGGACCGGTTTCTGGCATTTCAGCCGTCTTCAGCCTGGCTTGCTTGAATCCAGTGGCAAAGTGAGCAAGGGACTCACGTCTGAGCACCCTGCCAATTTATGGTGAACAAAGCAAAAACCAAAGGAAATGATGGACGGAGTGTTGAACATTGCAAGCACTCATCCCCAGTCAACTGATAATTTATAGGAACGGCAATTATTCACAATGAAGTAATGTATATCAGCCTTGAAAATTCTGTACTTACTTTAATCCAAAGGACATTTCACTGTGGGTTTTAAGATGTTACTGAAACCTTCTAATTTAATCCACACTATTTGGTAACATGCTTATGGTATCCATTTTGGTTAGTGGGAACGGCTGGAAGTTTTGATACATACTACGTAGTTTCTCGAGTGTGGTCTTGAACTGTTTTAGAGCCGAGTATCCAGCGGTTATTTAGCAAAGACACACTGCATCAAATAAAACTCTGCCAACCTTAGTCGAGATGTACTTGAGGGTCCAATACTATTTTAACATTCCTATTTTCTGTATTGTATATATGTGATGTTTTTATATGTGTGTCTGGTGCATCCTATTTGTCATTATCTCTGACAAAAATAAATAAAGTTATCTCAATATATATTGATAATCAATGTATCAATTAATTATGGATAACACCCTTCATGTATTATATTTGCTAAAAAATTCCCTTTTGGATCATTCTGTGTAAAATAAATTAGGTTCTAGTTCCCTGCTCACTACATTTAGGCTAGTTTTCACACCCTGAACAGTGGAACTCATTTGTCTCTTTGCTTAATCGCAGAAGCAGCATGAACCCTACAATCCACCAAAGACACCTGACGGTCACTATGACTATAAGTAAATCAGTAAGCAAGTGATGACCTCAAGGGAAGGGGTTCAGGTACAAACAACAAACTAGCAAAACAAGCGAACAAAATACATTTAGAAACAAGCAAATAGGTGCTCGTGCATGCCTGTGGAGTAAAACAAATGCCACGCCAAACCCTAAAAGCATCAAAGTACATCTCAAGATGTTTGTGGTAATCAAACAAATTAGGCTCACATAATTAATGCTTGTTCAAACCTTAGAAGCACCAGGTAAGATCCCAATATGCTTGTTTAAATCAGCTCTTTTCCAGAGGAATATTATTTTTCAAACAAAGTATAATAAACTTTCACTTGGAACAATGCGCAAAGGTTGCGCCCGATATACATATCAAACATGTATATAACATTGAGATAGCACAAAAACGTTCTTATGGACCTTCATAGGTTAGCATAAAGTATTTTTTCACGATGATCACAAATATGAACATGCAAAAAGAATCATTCAACAGGGCCAACCAAAAGATGTCTCTCTTTTAGTTTTAGATTTGTTTTTATAACAGTGATTTTTTTAGAGTTACTGCGAATGCTTGAGTCTCAGAATTCTCTTTAGTGAACAAGGAGTATGCCAATGGCCACATATCTGGCAGCATTTTCACCTAAAGGGGGCATGGCTGAAGCATGTTGACCAATAAGGATATCGGAGTTACTAAAGACCTCCACTGATAACCGCCTCTCGTTTTTACCCACTGCCAAGGGGCGTGACATTAAAATAGTATTTTCTTCTTTTTGGGACCCGTAGGACAGTTTTTTAACTCATATTCACTCACCTTTCAATGCACACTCACTGCACAAACCCAGCTCCGCTGTATCCAGGTGTCGAACCACACCCAAGGAACATTCGGGACCTTGGGTGGGACCCTATGATGAAGCATGTCACCAACTAGGTTGGTGAGTGAGGGTCTTCTTAAAAAAACAATGTGTTTTCATATGAACAAACATACACTAGGAGCACCTATGTTGTAGCAGTTCTTTTTGATTTATACATCCAGACATGGGGAAGTGAACTGGCTCCAGTACCTTTCCTCTCTCTCCCATTTGATACTTGTGAGCATTTTCTCCTTATCAGCTTGCCAAAAGCTGGAAGGTCTCGATGTCGGCCACCATTTGCCATAACGTCTCAAAGTAAAGCATCAAGACTTCCAGGAGCTTGGTTTAAGTAATCTCACCCACCCAAAATGGCCACCAAGACATAAAAAATCCGGTGATACCTATGAAGGCGTCCCAGCTACAAAGGCCCTCTAAAGGGAGGAAAAGACAGCCCCAGCCACTGTAGACTGTCAAATAGTGCAGCCCCAGCCACTGGAGGACCAAGAACCCATGTTTTTGACACAAGCCCTATTTACCAAAATTGTCAGACCTGACTTTGCGTCAGTAAATACAACGGGGCAGATTTACAAGAAAGTGACGCATCTGTAGAGATGCGTCACTTTCCCTGCGCCAACGTTCCAAATCCTTGCGTCAACATGGATGCCCCGTATTTACAATACGGCGCACCATGGCGCAAGAATTGACAGATGCGTCAGAAATTCTGACGCATCTGTTGACGCAAAAGTCACGCTTGCTGGAGTCGTGTCGCAAGCACGACGCAACTCCAGCAATGCTCAGGGGCGCCCTATGCCTAACATGCTGCGTCACTCCTTACACCTGCTTCAAGCAGGCGCAGGGTTTTGACGCAGCATGGACGTAAAAGTGACTCAGTGAAATCTTGTAGATTTCACTGAGTCACTTTTACGGGGCTTGCTGCGATGGAACGCCCACCCTGCATACATTAAACCTGACGCAGGTTTAATGACGGTGCAAAAGTGACGCAAGGGGCTTGTAAATCTGCCCCAACCTCTTTTTGCAAACAGTTCACACATTGCATGTTTGCTGCACTTTACAGCACACATCGTGGGGCAGATTTATGTTGAACTTGCGCCACTTTTGCGCCGCCGTTGCGTCACTTTTGTGACGCAGCAGCGGCGCAAATCCTGCGCCATGGTGCGGGGTATTTACAACGTGACGCATCTGGGAGATGCGTCACGTTGTAAAGCCCTGCGCCACATGTAGGCGTTCCAGGGCAGGTGGGGGCGTTCCGGTGCAGGAACGCCTCCTAAAAGTGGCTGAGTGAAATCTACAAGATTTCACTCAGTCACTTTTAGGCCCATGCTGCGTCAAAACCCTGCGCCTGCTTGAAGCAGGCGTAAGGATTGACGCAGCATTGTACAGATAGGGCCCCCCAGAACATTGCTGGAGCTGCGTCGCGCTTGCGACGCAACTCCAGCAATGCGCCACTTTTACGGCACAGATGCGTCACGCATCTGTGCCGTTTTTGCCCCATGGTGCGCCGCATTATAAATGCGGCGCATCCATGGTGGCGCAGCTGTGGCGCATAATAATTGGCGCATCCCTGCTGATATGCAGGGATGCGCCAGTTAACATAAATCTGCCCCCTAATGCGTGAAATGTTTTAAAAATTGTCTAGGTATAGGAATTTGTACTGGAGGGATAATCTATGCCAGACATCACGCCCACACCTTTGCCCCACCTGGCCACCATTGTGCTAAGATGTGTGAGTGAGGCTAGGCAGCCTGTTTATGCTCCAGTGAAGCGAAGACACCAGCAGTTGTGCATCTTTAATAAATATGGCTCTGCGCTGCTCTCTCCCCCTTGAGCAAAGTTAAGCAGCTCAACAACCTTGCTTGCTGAGTTTCTTTGCGCTATATTTTAGTACATCTGCCCCATGCAGTGTGAGCAAACAGCAGGGTTCATTCCTTCACAGTCCCTCTCGCATGCTTCCAAACCTCTTCATGTGCCTTTTAAAAGCAAAAACAGGTCCTTTGATTTTCTTGCTACAGCACAGTGATGCTCTTGTCTCCCAGAGTAAGAAGCCAATCCTCACACAGACTCAAACAAATGCGCAACTCGAGCGCACACACTGCGCCTCTGTCTCTCTCGATAAGGGAGTGCGCCCTCTTCCATCATGCTGAGGGACAGCGCTGGCTGCATGCCCTGCAGAAAGAAAGACAGCTTCGATTTAAAGTGAGAGGACTTTGCAGTTTCCATTAACGTCTGTAAAAGAGACTGAGAAAAGACGCTTCCCCGTCGACTTTTATTGAACTCTTCTGATTCATTTGGAATAAAATGTGTTAAAAAAAAGACCCAAAGTTTGATAAGCCCTCAAAAAAACATTCATGACTCGAGGCTTTAAATGTAAATGCATCTATCCTGTCAGCGGGAAACCAAAACATTTTAAAGTGTAATAGCGCCATGAAGCCTTGATAGGCACAATCTGTATAAAGAAAAAAATATGTATCTTAACTTATGCTTTAAAGTAAAACTGCAATGATTTACAGATGGGGAAGAGAGGTCTGAGAACAATGTGAGACTCTCACGGTGGCAGTGGAAATACACGACTTGGAAGAGATGTTATCAGCTCAGTTCAAAAACACTAGCATATTGACAGGAAGTGGAAAGAACTGTGGAGGATTTAGCATGGGGGCGAGAGAAATAAAGGTCTGTAACATTAGCAAGCAGATAAATAACATCTGTGTCAGCAGGAGCGCGAGAACAACAACAACTTGTGAAACTGAGCCCTGACGGCGGCCTGCCTTGGGTCACGCGCACCCCGCCCAGCAGTGATATCTGGATAATTATCAGAAGTTACACTGAATAATTGACGGGCTCGCGGCAGGAGTACTAACAGGCTGTCACCATCTTCCCATGATGGCTGCCATTCTTGTCATCTGCTGAAACGGAATAGGCTTCCAACCTGGAAATCCAACACTCTCGTGCCCATTTCCAAAGAGGTTATGTCGGTGAATTTGGATTTGCACTTCCGGCCCCCTGTGCCGCGCT
Source organism: Triturus cristatus (assembly GCF_964204655.1). Lineage (NCBI taxonomy): Eukaryota > Metazoa > Chordata > Amphibia > Caudata > Salamandridae > Triturus > Triturus cristatus. Next base: position 221,337,687 of record NC_140594.1, on the reverse strand, counting down.
AATGCAGTGGTCAAGGTTTTAACGAGCTGCTCGTGAGACGAGAAGAGGGCTTTGTCCGGACCTATGGCTGGAGACGGGCACTGGCCATAGGCTGACACTGATCGTACATTGTGATGAGTGAGGAAGCGCTTTTCAGGCCTCGCAGGGGCTGTGCACTGAATGGTATTTTTTTTACCCTGTGTCTATTTGATGCTAATGTATAACTAAACCAACAGGCTGGGCTGGGGTGCAGCTATCAAGAGTGCGGCAGGTTCAGTAGCGATGTGACGATCAACTGCATCCCAGTTATAGATCTCTGTACTATCCATTGTACCCTTCCTATGCCATGGACCATGGGCACAGCAAAACCCTTTTCTTGTATTGTGGTCACATGAATCGAAAACCCCAGAAAAGAGGATAAAAGGGAAAACTAAGGATTTGAAGTGAAGGGAAAGAAGGTGCTGTGTTAATGGAGAGGAGGCAAGAACAATTTAGTATTGGAAGCACTGATATGCACATGTTTGGCCTGGCCCCTTGCAGCCTGCTCTTATGCACATGCATAATATAAAGGTAATTTTGAATATATTTCCATTCTCTCAAAGCAAGACCATAGGCTCCATAAAACAACTTAAAACACCCACACAAACAAACAGACATATAAATACAACACGGACACCACAAATGCACACGTACACATACTACCCTCCTTCGAAGGACATACACACATGATATTGATGAAACAGCCAGAACATGCACTCCAATTTTCCATCATTGAATATATTGGCTTGGCTCTCAATTTATGTAATATGGCCTTTTAAATCTTCCTTGGGATAATCAGGACATTCTAAGGGAAGTTATGCATCCATCCAGCACCACGTGGCAAAAAGAAGTAGTACTAACACATCTTTATTTCTTTCTTAGCCAAATCAGGGGTGGAGTTTCCTTCCATTAAGGTACACCTTGCACACATCACTGCTTATAGAAAATTTTCTTCACAAGATTTTTTTCCCAGAGTCTCCATGGTTAATTTCTTCTTGGATCACGGTTCACCAATGCTTGATTTGAGCTGGTGGGGTCCACCTTCGCTCATTTTTGCAGATATCAGATATTTCCCTTAGAGCACAGCAGTAAAAAACTCACACAGAGGAAAGGAGAAGAAAGCAGGGACATGTAGAAGTGAGATAAAGAGGTAGGGAGTGACTGGTAGTGAATCAAAGAGACAGGAGGTGGATTTAAGAGTATCAGACTTTGTATTAGGTGCACCAACATATAATTGCACCGACCATCAGTTTTTGTGCAGAGTATTTGTCACCAGCACTCATTTACTTACAAATTAAGCACTGCAGTTCACCAACATGCAGCCCGACTTGAACTTTATCTGGCCCATAGATCCATCACCATGAGCATGTCATATTCTTAATGTGAAACAACGGTTCCTGCAGACTCATAAAAAATGATTCAAGCAATATAATTTGCACAATCGCAATAAAAAGAGGGTAGAATAATGTCAGAGGGCAAGGAACCATCAACACATTTGTACAATTATGACTTGTTTTATAAACACAACAGACTTATTAAATACATTGTTTAAATTTACAATAGAACAGATATTTGTGCACTGTGTCCCAAAGTGAAAAATGGAACCTAATCGTAAGTGACAGAGTGTATATTTATATACAAGGTTTCCATAAATCTTAAAAGGTGACCATTCTAGTATAATTTCTTTGTAAACAGCAACTGTAGATAATAATACGCGCTGGGCAATGGTTCGCTCTTTCAGCTTGTCTACGGCGTTTCGACCCTCTATCAGTACGGGGTCTCCTCAGGACTAGTGATGTAGGGACATCTGGATTGCTTAATGCGCAGCCTTGTGAACTAGTGATGTGCCACAAGTGAGAAGTGAAAGGGTATTACTCACAAGAGGACCCGTCCGGGTACTCAGTGTGAGGAAAGGCTGGCAGTCAGGGGTACGGTTTGGCCGACCGGCTCTTTACATCAACTCGCTATAGCCATAGCGGTATGGTTAATCCCTGGTAAATTCTGGAAACAGTGACAATGCATTGTGTCGGTCTGGATGATATTCAAGGGTATTCAAGGACGGTACAATGGCCGTCATTGTACCGTCCTTGAAGCTGACTCACGCAGCTTGGGAATACAGATGCTGTGATTCATCGCGCACAGAATATCATCCACACCAACACAGTGCATGGTCACTGTTTCCAGGGAAGGCTATTTGAGTACATGTGCTGGACTCTTGTGTTTACAAGTTCCCCATCTATATGATGGCTTCTCTGAAACTAGAGATGCTTGGTATCAAACATCTCATATTAATAAGCCCACAATGATTCCAGCAATAGGCATATTAATACATGCACCCAGAGGGCACATTAAAGGTGACCCCTGAAAACCTAACAACTACTTGGATACAGGCTGACTGGTGCAGACCAGCTTGCCACCACAGACAGGTTTCTGACCTGCTGCAGGTGAGAGCCCGCAGGCACTGAAACGCAAAGTCCAGGCCCCAAGTTGCCAATCCCTGGACAGCCTGATGCTGCAGCCCCCCCAGGAAGAGGACCTTGTGCTTCTGAAGGTCAGATCTGTTCCCCCACCAGCTGAGAGGACACCAGAGCCATACAGGACCAGTCCCCGTTGTACCAGACACATTGCAGGAAACTGTGCCCATGAGAGTCCAATCCAGACTCCCTGTGAATTGAGACCACACAGCCATCAAGGGAAGTCAGTTGCATCCTCAACCAGTGGAGACTGAAAACCGCAAGGCCCTAGGAGGCACAGAGCCCAGTCGACCTTTCCACTTTGAGCGCCCTAGCATGGGTACCGACAAACTGGCTGCGCCCCCTTGTTCCCAGAACCCCTGTGACCCAAGCCCCCTGTTGAGGGCTCCTGGGCTTGTCCTCAAGTCCCCCTCTGCAGCCTGTTTCTAGGTGGCCCACCTTTTTTACATCGGCATAGCGCGCACAACTACCAATGTGACCAGCACCCCTGCATCCGGACGTCCCAGGGCAGGTAACAAGTAACTGCTGGTGGTACTTTGGACCTTGGCCCCCTACAACCTTAAGTCCCAAAGGAAACCCCCAGAAACTGATTGCAAACAATTGGATGTAACATATGCCTTTTCTCTCATAAGGAAGCATTACAGCGTAAAGACGCATAATATTGAACTCTTTTACTTATCAGTTTAAAATTCATAACTGCAAAAGTACTTACTTGATAATGAAGTTCTTGGTATCAACATTTATATAAAAATACGAGTTATTTTTCTACATTGGTCTTGGATATATTCTTAATTGCCTCTGTGAGTACAATAAATGCTTAGCACTACCCTCCAATACTCCTAACTGCTCACCCACACTACCAAAAAAGAGAACATCTGGATTAAACATTATGCCTCTGTAAACCAATTGGGGTTTGCCTGGACTCCTTACCGAGTGTACCTCGTTTTAACCCAGTATATAAAGAGCCAGCTTCCTACAATATGGCACGGTTTTCTCTCACCCTTTGAGGAAATGCAGCGCTATGTTGTGCAAAGAATTTAGTAAATCTTCCCCCAAGTGTTTAAAAGAAGAGGGATGCTGAGAGAATTGTAATACAAGTAAAATGTCTGAGCTTCGTCTGCCTGTTCTAGTTTCCTTCATTGACTCTCTCATAGTTAGCTGTGATGCAAGTGAATCTGGACGTGGTAAGAAAAGCACGCACACATTTAATTTAAAAAGTTGCAGCACCAGAAAAAAATATTTTGTGTAGATCATTAGACCGACTTGTGGCCTAGCGGAAAAAAAGGATCTCTTTTTAATCCAGAATAATGTACACCACATTTGGTAAAGAACATTCAAATGCCACAAGAGAGAAAACCGAGGCACTACAGAGCGCTAAACTGGAACCTTGAATGAGGAAGTGAGTAGTTACATTTGTAAAAGTCTTTCTCAAAATTAATTGCCTTTAGGTGCAAGTCATCTGGCTTCTGAGGAAGGTTGCAGCAGTGACCCAGAGTGGAAGTGAACCAACAGACCATCTCTTTCTATGTCACGGGAGAAATCTAAGAAAGCCCCATTACCATTCTTCTGAGTAGATGGCTGGTGTAAATGCTGGATCATTGTTATCAAGGGGTTGCATGGATTTTGCACCATGCAATGTGTTGCAAAAGCGACGCAATCCCTAAGATGCGATTTATCAATCCATGCAAGGCACCCTTGCAAGGTCCTGAGTGGCTTCATAAGTAGTGCAACACAGTAAAAATCACTGTGTTGCACTACTCTGCCCCAAAGTGGCATTCCATGAGTGATGGGTGGGTGTTCCTACGCAAAACCCATGGATTTTGACACATTCCCCAATTTACCATTGCTGGTAGAGCTGGACATGCTCCAAAATGCTATGCCTTTCCAGGGGAGGCGTAAACAGTGCTTTAAATGGGCCGGTACTCACCGGTACTGAGTACCGGCACCTCCGATTTTTTTTGCCGTCAGTACCGGCACTTCTCTGTAGCCAGGGAGAGTACCGGTACCATGATCAGCACGGCAGGCGCAGATTAGGTTTCTCTTCCAGTGCAGGGCAGATGCAGCTCTGCTTCCGAGGAGCTTGTAATGAGTTAATCTGTTTTAGTAACATAAACACATTTGTCGTGTGCTTTGATATGTGCTGCAAATGGTACAGAAGTCATTATGTATGATCATATCTTGCCCTTAGACCTGCCCCTAGCCCCGCCCACTTGCCACACCTCTATTTTAGTGAGTACCTGCACTTATTTTTCCCCATTTAAAGCACTGGGCGTAACAAAGATAAATATCTTCATTTCTCCTCATTATTTCCTCTTTTTATGTGTGTTGCATTCTGCAGCACTCATAGAACGAGGAAAATGCCTCATGGGATTGTTTTGTGCAGGGAGGTGCCCCTTCCTGCACAAAACAATCTTGCTTACAATGCAGGCACCCTTGCACCATGGTGCAAGAGTGCCTGTGTTGGAGCTGGGCAGCACATTGTGCACCAGCGCTGGGATTCTAATATCACCTAGGAAGGTTTTTATGACCTCAGGTTAATCTGCATACCAGGTGATAACGTATGATAGTATTCAATGTTAAAGTTGTTTTTTGGATTCAGATAGTTAGAGCTGGACATTGCTGTAGGTTATTTACGCTAGCTTCTCAGGCAAGTAGTTTTTAACAAAAGGGCAGGTTTATGAGGTTTGATTCTGTGAGGAGAGTCTCATTCTGAGGATTGTAAAGAAGGAATGGCCAGCTGAAGCCCCTACAGTTAACCTGGAGGTTTTATATGCTAATACTTAGGGCACAAAAGTAAAAGAACAGATTGTGTTCGGGCTACAGAAGGTTCAGGCGTGCCCAAGGCTCTCCACTCTTTAATTTTTTTTATAAACAACCAGTAAAGTTACATTTGGGAGAAGAGCTGGGTGTTGCAAGGGTGAGAAACGAGGCCAAACTCTTATTTTTGTTTGCAGATAAACCTGGCATTCTACCAACTACAGTGAGGGCTGACTACTGGTTGCTTATAGCCATCCAGGAATGGTGCAATGAGAAGTAGATCATTATAAACATAGGCATAATAAACGTTGTGAAGAGAGCACAGCTTTGCAGAAACAAAACCTCGCTGTTAATATCAATTCCATAGAGGTAGTAAATACTATTGACTAAGTTGGTATTCACTTTACATGTGCTTTCAGCTGGAGAACCCAAAATGAGAGCAACATTGGCAACCCCAATTGGTCTGGACATAGCAAGCTGGTGTGACAGTTAATTTTTGGTTTTATTTATTTTTTATTGAAAGCATATGCCACAAAAATACACAGAGAAAAAGAAACCACTCCTGAAGAAACCTAATTTGGATCCTGAGGACACTTCCAATTATAGACCCATTTCTAGACTACCATTCCCAGCTAAGGTCATTGAAAGATTCTTAAACGAGGAACTGTCTTCTTTCCTCGTGGAAGGTGACATCCTGGCCCACTCGCAATAAGGCTTTCGGGCCCATCACTGCACAGAGTTGGCACTTATTACTGCTACGGTGGAACTTAGGCAAACCCTTGACAAGGGGAGTGCTGCCCTTATCCTTTTAGATCTCTTGGCAGCATTCAATACAGTCAACCACAAAGTGCTGATTAAGCGTCTGTACGCGCTAGGAATCTGGGATAAAGCACTCCTCCTTCTCAGATTTTTTCTGTCCAGTAGGACACAATCAGTGGCTCATGACGCATTTGTTTCCCCGGATTTTACACTTCCCTGTGGAGTCCCACAGGGCTCATCATTGAACCCCACTCTTTTTAAGTTATACATCACCCCTTTGGCCAAGCTGATAAGAAGCTTCGGTTTCACGCTAGTGTCCTACACTGACGACACGCAGATCATCGTGTCCATCAACAGTCCATCCACGGATACTGCATCTCTATTTCAAGACTGCATGAGCCATATAGGGAGGTGGATGCAGGTCTATTGTTTGAAACTTAACACTTCGAAAACCGAAGTCATACATCACACCAAACATTTGGTCAGATAGCTGTTGGCCAACTGACATGGGCCCTCCCCAAATTGCAGCTAGTAAGGTAAAAAACCTTGGAGTTCTCTTTGGCTCCAAGCTTTCCTTTGAATCACAGATAAACTACACCACATCAGCCTGTTTTTTCATTGTCAAATTTTTTTAAAAAGTACTTCTGTTTATCCCTTTCGAACTACAGAAAACTGTGGTCACTGCTTTAATCGGATCTAGGCTGACCTATTGCAACGCCCCCTCTCACCAGTGCAAATAAGCGCAATAAACATAAACTCCAGATGATGCAGAATGCCGCTGCTAGAGTCCTGCTTGGGCTCACTTGCTTTGATTCTGCTTCCAAGGCACTGGCAGAGCTCCATTAGTTGCCTATTAGCAAACGCATCCAGTTTAATTTTGCATTGTGTTTAAGGCTGCACACGGCAAGAGTCCTTGGCAACTGTCGCAACCCTTCAAGCCATATATCCCGGCCCGATCACTAAGATCGTCGGACACTGGCAATCTTTCCATTCCTAGGGTTCATAAAGCAAAAAGGGGAGGTAAAAGCTTTGCCTACTCCACCACCAAACTATGGAACTCCTTGCCTACTCCACTCAAAAATGAACCCAATCTGCTGCAATTCAGTAAGTGCTTGAAAACCTGGCTTTTTTTTAACTTCCAGGTAATTCGACCTCTCTGCCTGCCTGTCTGTGGCTATCCTACTGCCCCATGCTAAATGCTGTGGTGGGTGGAAGCTGACATCTATAGCATTTGCAAGAACTGCCATCATGGCAGTACCTGTCAATGCATTGTAAGTTTGATGGACGAGTTCGTCAACATGATGGAGTTGCACGGCAAACTTGCAAAGTTTTTTTATTTTCATGCACAAAACCCAAAGTTGTTTAGGAAAATAAAAAACAATGCCCCCTTCACCTTGGGAGTTTTCTCCCTTGGTGCTGGGGGCATTTTAAAGCTTTCACTGTAAAATCTGGTGGTGATGGACAGTGAAAACTGGCCATGAGTTCACCCACTCTAAATTGGGTGGGCATAGATGGTTTATGTCAGCGGCAGAGACAGAGTATTCTACGCTATCAACATAATGAAGGCTTGCCTGTCTCTGAATGAAGTGGGCAGACCGTCAGTTTGACGGAGAGGGTACCCTGCCACCGTTGTGATGGAGTTTCCTCTCTGCCAAACTCGAAAGCGCTCCTTAGTTCTGTTCATGGAGTTCAAATTCTCCATTGGGGCAGGCCTGAGACTGTATCCGAGAAAATCATGATGAAACTGGACACCTTTGCCAAGAGGACCCACTGAGGCTCCAGAGGTTTTTGAAGTCCAACAAACTTCCAAATCCCAATTTTTCAGAGTTTCTAGAGCAGCTCCCCTTGGTCAACTTTTAGACTTCGAGGACATCAAGGAGAGCACTCCAGCAGAGACCACTAGAAGGGTCCAAACCAGCTCCAGTTGTTACAGGGCAGCGGGGCACTTCTGGGAAAAGGCCTCTTTCAGATTGTTGTGCCCATGTAGCCACACAGAAGGTTAACCAACTGACCCTTGGAGTCCATTTCTTTGTCCTGGGCACAGGTGGGAGCAGAAGGGCACTTTCTCACAGTGTGCCACAGGTTACTCTTTCAGAATATGCTGCTTCACACTATGGCAGGGTGACCTTGTCCTACTTTCATCACAGCATACATGCTTTAAGGATAAATAGCGATAAGCCAATGTTTACTGAGTCATTATCAGGGCTTATTTTGTAAAAGAAATAAATGCCGGTCCCAAAAGCTTTCTAACAAAACTACTGCCAACTTACACCACAGGCATGATACCCTTCCACCTTGGGAACGACCACAACTTCTTAGGCTCTCAAAAACGTTCATAGTCAGTTTCCCTCGTTCCAATTATTTATGGTACTATGTATTCTTGGTGTGGAATGCGGAGATGTAGCAAACTATACTTTTTACTCTTCTTCCACTCCTTTTTTGCTGCTTCACACTGTAGTACTTCTGTAATCTGTACTGCAGATTAATGTCTATTTTCTCTGTCTCATCTTAATTCCTGCTTTCCTTGCAGTACTTAATTAGTCATCCCAATTCCATTTCTCCCTTATATGTCCTTTTCTGCACAGGACCGCCGTACTCACGGTGGCAGTCCAACCAATAAACACAAAAATAAACACAGAGCAGCTGAAAAAAAAAATAACTGCATTGAGGCGGTGTGCTGAATGTCTTTGGTGAACTCTAGTGAACTTTGCAGATGTCCTACTGTGCAAGCGCCAGGGTTGAGGTTTTCTTCGACCTGCAGGCACCAGCTTCATCAGTGACATCACATGAGAGGGAGTGCTGAATTAGAATGCCATGGATCTGGGGCGCATGAACAGTGGCCCTGGGATGAGTTACAAAACTCCATGCACTTCAATTGCTGGGGGTGGGGCAGGCCGATGAGGACAAGGAGGTAGTGGGTAGCAACACTTTGTTGATTGTCACAGAGGGACAGGCTGTAGGAGGAGTGCAGGGGGCTGCTCTCCTGGCACTAGTGTTTAGTACTGCATTTGGATTCACTTTGAAAAATCATTATGGAGCGGAGCGCACAAATTGCTCCTTATCTCGACCGTAAAGGCCCAAGAGAAGGAAGGAACCAGCTGCGGACAACAATTGCTCTAGTGGACTAAGTGGTAAGTGTGCAGTTAAGCCTCTGCATCAGGGGAATTGTCACCCTCATCCCCACCGCACCCCCTCCCTGCTTTAGAAGCTACAGAGTGAAGGAGGTTCTTGATGGGCCTCTTCTATCTGCAGTTTGGCAGACAAAGCCTCATAATAAACTTGGGAGAGTGAGTGAGTGAAAGGAAGGATGAGTGGGTGGGTGGATGGATGGATGGGTGAAAGGATGGATGCAAGAATGAAAGTGAAAGGGAGAGAGGGTGTATGAGTGAAAGTTAGGGTGGATGGATGGATGGATTGATAGGTGAAAGAGTGAATGGAGGGAGGAGTGAAAGGATGGATCAATGGATGATGAGAGAAAGGATTGATGGATGAGTGAAAGTGTAAAAGGATGGATGAGTTAAAGGATGGATGAGTGAAAGAATGTATGTAAAGATGGATAAGTAAAACAATTAATGTATGAGTGAAAGAGGGTAGCTGGATGTCTGGATGAAAGAACAGATGGATGGAAGGATGAGTAAAAAGGTAAATTGATGGATGGATGAATAGATGGATGGATAGATGGATGAGTGAGTGAAAGGATGGATGGCTGAGTGAAAGGGTAAGTGGAGGGATGTATGAGTGGATGGATGGATGAGGGATGGATGGAATTATGGATTGTTGGATGGATGGATGGATTAATGGATGGATGGCTGGATTGATAGGACCATCAATGAGTTAGACCCTATTACAAAGCGAACTCTGGCAAGGTTAATACCATCGGCCCTGTGGTTTAATGATGACCTTGGACCATGCAAAAAACATTGTACACTCTTTGGAAGGGTATGGAATCATAATTTTAAGCCAGAAGATAAAGCAATTTATAAGCTCTCATTAAAAAGATATCACATGAAGGGGTATCTAACTAAAAAGGCCATCTTTGAAACAAAGATCGAGGAGGCAGGCAACAAGTCAAATGAGATTTTTAAAATTGTCAATTTCTTTCTTAGACCCAAGGTCATATCAAGACTTTTTAGTGTTGTGTTGCAAGGAGTTATATTAATTCTTTTATAAAAAGATCAATACCATCCAGACCAATCTTGTTAACAATGTACAATCTTACCAGACACATGAGGATCTCCCAGAAACCCACATCTCTCTCACTGTTTTGTCTCCCTGGCCAATTTTGACCTGCTGCCTCCTGAAATGCCCCTTACAGCAATCGAATGCCTGAAGTCGGGCTCCCCATTGGACCTATGCCCTACTAACCTGTTAACTCTAGTTGCCCAAACTATTAATCCTATAGTAAATAATATACTAAACACCTTGCTGGAGACTAGCATAGTCCCTGCACGTTGGGAAATGGCGAAAGTGATCCCTTTGTTGAAAAAACCATTGGCTGACCCAAAGCAACCGGTAAACTATAGGCCCATCTCCCTCCTCGCTGCCTTCTCCAAAATTTTGGAGAAGGAACTCAACCGTCAACCGTTCCAATACCTGGAAGAAAACAAATTATTACATCCCAGTCAATCAAGTTTTCGACCCCACTTTAGTACTGAGACAGTGCTTCTGGAAGTATTGGAGCATGTCAGAAGCACCCTTGACAAGGGAGGCAAGGCCATTCTGATCATGTTGGACCTACTGCAGCTTTCGACATGGTGCCCCATATAAAACTACACGAACGCCTTCAAGCGATAGGGATCAGAAACATTGCCTTGAAATGGTTGACCTCTTTTTTGAGCAATCGAAGCCAAGAATTATGGCGGCCCCCATTTTCTTCACAAGCTAGAACTCTGACTGTGGGCGTACCCCATGGATCTGCCTTAAGTCTCACACTGTTTAACATTTACCTCACACCTTTGGCAATATTGGCAGAGTCAATGTGCACAAAAGTAATTTCATACGCTGATGATGCACAGCTTCTCTTCTCCTGTGGTAAGGGAGAGGAGCTGGGCGGGGAGCTCATCTCAAAATGTCTTGCTGAGGTGTTCCAGTAGTTGACCCAGCACCAACTGAAATGCAACCCGGATAAGACGGAGATTGTGATCTTTGGAGATGCCCCTCCAAACTCACTGAGAACTTTCTGGCCTAAACATGTGCCACAGCCAAGTCCTCTTCAAAATTCCGTGAAGAATCTAGGCATTAAATTTGACAGCACCTTCTCTTTCCAACCGCAGATACAAGCTCTAATATGCTCATGCTTCAGCACTCTTTATATGCTGAAAAGATTCCTACCTTCCTGCGTGAGTCTGCCGGCAAAAAGATTATCCAGGCTCTAATCATGATGAGACTGGATTATGGGAATACCCTTTATCCCGGTCTCCCTGAGTACCTTCTTAGCAGACTTAAGGTGATGCAGAATTCGGCAACCAGACTTCTACTTAAACTCCCACCTAGAACTCACATGTCTACCTATCGGAAGGCCCTTTATTGGCTCCCTGTAAACAAGAGGGTGCAATTTAAGGCCATTGTAGTAGTGCATAAGGCCTTGCACGACTTTGGAACTGTTTATCTCAGAGAGAGGATTTATGAATACACCCCAGCTCTCACTTCTTCGATCTTCATCCGCTCACCTGGCAAGTGTGCCTCGGATCCACCGACTTAGAATGGGCGGTAGATCCTTCTCCTATCTAGGGCTGCTCACTTAGAACAAACTTCCGAAAAACCTCCACCTAGTCAGCGAGCTCGCTGTTTTCAAGAACAAACTGAAAACTTAGCTTTTCACGCAGTCAGTCTAGGTTTTAAGTTTGGTGCCGAAAGCCTGAGCGCCGGGACACTCTTTGAGTAGCTGTGCACTGTACAAATTGTTGTAACATAGCAACATAACATGGATGGATTGAGTGGATGGGATGGATGGTGGATGGATAGGTGTAAGAATGGATGGCTGAGTGAAAGGGTGGACAGGTGGATGAGCCAAAGGGAGGATAATGGATGGATGGAGCGAAAGGGTGGATAGATGGAGCAAAAGGGTGGATCGATAAGTGAAAGGATTGATGGATGATTAAAAGGATAGATGAATGGGTGGATAAAAGGTGGTGGAAAAGTGAAAGGATGGATGATTGAGTGGATGGATTGGTTTGATGGATGGGTGTACCTGGACCAGTGGCTGCTCTCCTTTGTGGGCTTTACAGCTACACTACACCCTCCGTGTTTTGTGGTCAACTTTTATTGTAGCAAGAATTGATAATTGTTCACACTTGGTACAAAAAAAAAAAATGTTGACCAACGTCCGGTCCAACAACAAACTGAGGCAGCTAGTGACATTGTTTGATTGCTGACACAGGTACATGAAGGTGCCAGTGCCATTCCAGCACTGTGAGCATGTCTGTGTGACTATGTGTGTGAGTTAAAGTGGGAGAGAGTTAGTGAAGGAGTAAGTCAAAGTGAGTGAGAATGAGTGACAGTAAGGACGAGTGTGTGTGTGAATGAATGTGAGTGAGTGAGGGAGAATGACAGTGAGTGTACTAACTGTTGCTGTGTGTAAGGCAAAGTATGACTGAGTAATTCAGAATGAGTGAGAATGAGTAGGACTAAGTGAGACATAGTAGAATGAGTAGAATGAGCGAGACTACATGAATTAGTGAGACAGAGTGAGACCGAGTGAGTCAACGTGAGTCTATCAACTTAAAGGGTTATTAACAGGAGGCCTGCGCCACTGAAGTGTCACTTTGTAGATGCTCCGGTGGTGCAGGCGTCTCAATCATATCTATGAAGCGATGCAAAGCCACCCTGAGTGGTTTTGCATGGCCTCATAGATGTGGAGTAAGACCAGGCAGCGCAAAGCGCTGCATTCCTTACTCTGTGTCAAGGAGGCATTCTATGAGCGTTGTGGTGGGTGTTCCCACACAACAACCATGGATTTTGATTGTGCTCCAGATTTACAAAGTCACGTGAACCTGTGGCAGTTCCAAAACCGTATGCCTCCCCAGAGCAGGCGTAACGGGGAGACATTTTTCATTTCTCTTAGTTTTTAGTCTGTCCATGTGTGCTGCAGCACACATAGAACAAGGGCATCACCTCCATACATTGTTTTGTGCAGGAAGATGTTCCCTAGACATTGGAACACCCTTGAAAAAAATCTTTTCATTTGATTTTTAAACATATACAGCAGGGGTGGCATGCGATAACAATTCACAGTTTTATAACATGGCGTCCCTCACGGAAAAAGACATATGCATAGTATATTAAGAAAGGATCTGTGAAGGAGAACATGGGTGCAAAAGGGGGTGATGCAAAGTGTTGTTTAGGGGGCGATAGGGGTCTGGACCTTTCCGAACCCCAGTGCTGACATCTGGGTGGTAAAGCAACTAGGGAAGGAGTGGGCATAGCACCATGGCAATGGGGTCAGGTGTAGTTCTTTGAAGGCGTTGGGTGGGAGCGTGTTTTATTGTTGATAATGGTGTAGACATAGTTGAATGCAAGATGCCTGTAGTTGGGGGTTGGTTGAGGGGGGCAATAGGGAGGGTGGGGAGGAATGTTGCCTGGAGTAGTGTAGGCAGGGCAGGGTCCTAGACGATGATGGTGGGGAGGACCTGGGGGATAAAATGACTGAGAGGGTTCTCATGGAGGCAGATAGCCGTTGAGCACTCTCTGCTGAAAGTCCATGAGGAAAGTGGCTCATTGCGAAGAAATGGTGTTCTTGTGAAAGTTTCGGATCTGTCCATGGTGGAGGGCTTCCTCCTCCGCTGCACCCCATTTACGTAGCGCCCCATGCCATGTCTCCACTGGCGGGGGTGTTGGGGAGCACCAATGGAGTGTGAGTGTGCATTTGGCATGGAGAAGAGCAAGGGCTGCAAAGCGGGTACGTGCTCTGTATTTATTCCCTTGCCTGAAGATGCCTAGGGTGCATGCTTCCCACATGTGCAGATATGTAAGCTCCATAACCCCTTGCAGGCCTGTGTGTACTGTGTGCCAGTAGCCACGTAGTGCCGTACATGACAATAGTATAGGTTTATGGTCAGCATCTGGGGTGCAACAGTGGGAGCAGCTGGCATGTGCATCGTGATAATAGCGTTTCAGTTGGGCAGTGGTGAGGTACACTCTGTGTAGCAAAAAGAATTCGGTGTTTTTGAAGAGGGAGTTCCTGGAGACCTGTTGAGTTTGTTCTAGGGCCGGCTCTCACTCCTTGTCGTGCAGGGCCCTTCCGAAGTCTTCCTCCCATCTATTTCTGAGTGCAGTGAGAGGGACATCTAAGAGGTCCTGGGTGGCCTTATAGAGCCAAGTGATGAGGTGGCGGCCTGCGCCCATACTGAGTATGGCCTGTAGGACCGGATGGCTGGCTGGTTTAATTTTCAGCTTGCACCAGAGGGTGCAGGTACTGTGAAGTTGCATATATATGATGAATTGACCCAGACTTTGGAATCCATTTAAGGCTAACTTGAGATTGTGTTATGACTGATCAATATTGTGCACAATCACTTACCCTACCTGATTGGACTCTACCTTCCTTTTCCCTCATTTACTGTATTTTGTCTTGTTGATCAGTGCCCTCAAGCAACTGCAAAGCAACATCAAGTATTGACATGGAAAATAGGTCCTGCCTTTTTGCTGTACCAATGTAGTCCTTTTTCCAATGTCAATGCTTTTTGCTGAAGTTGTTAATCCCAAACAGCATCAACACATAATAAGCAAGGATGTGTCTTATGTATGCATTATCGTTCCTATGGGGCAAATGCCAATCTTGGAGTGTTAAATAAAAAAATATATGAGCAATAGGGTCTTCTCTATAGAATCAGACAGGAATCAAGTAGCTGCTGCCAGACCTTCAAAAAATAAAAAAATAACATGGATTATGCAAAGGGAAGGGAGGGGAGCAATGGCGGAGTGGGTTGGCGTTGAGGAGAAAAGTAACTGCTCCCAACCAGCAGAACATCAGACGCTCCCCGACCCTGCACACTTTCAGGAAGGACCTCAAGGCCTGGCTCTTCGACTGATCCGGAGCAGCAGCCCCCCCTAGCGCCTTGAGACCCTCATGGGTGAGTAGCACGCTTTATAAACCCCCTGATTGATTGATTGATTCAGATTCAGTGAAAAAGATGTGGGTGCAGTGGAGGAGGTGAGCTAAATAAATGTTTAAAAAAATGCAAAATAAAGCAGTGCAGGAGATGAGGTAGCAGTGGATGAGCTTTCAACAAGGAGAGCGCATAGACCAGGAATTGAAAGGGATGAGCAGCGCACGAGGACAGAGAGCAAAAACACACATTTAGTCTGTGGAGGACTAAAGGAAAAATAAATAAGTAGTTTCCTGAATGTGAACTGTGGAAGAATAGAAGTCTTCCAATAAAAAGAATTGTAAAGAAGTTATGCTCCAGTGGAGACACAAACAAAAGAAGAGGAAAGAAAACCATCAAATAATAAGCAATCAAATCGAACTGACCAGATTACCAACCAATGGTAAACAGTCGTCTGACCTAAAAGCCCGCTGTAAGTATTGGTACTGTCTACAATTGGTCTTTGACAACAGACAAGTAAAAACTGGCTGTAGGTGGGACATAGTAATTGAATACCACTTTGCTAACTGGATTTCACATTGTCACCTTCTAGCTATGGGGTACACGCACAGTAGCGGCCGGCATTGCTCACGGGTGGAGGGGCGGGCGTGAGGGATCGCGGGGGGATTCCCGGGGGCTGTCGCTGGGGGGATCACGGGGAAATAAAAATAATAATAAAATTAAACGTACCTTTCTGCCGGGTCCCGCGACTTCTCAGCACCTGCTCTCCTGCCTCCGACCGGAACAGGATGCCGGCAGCCAGGCTCCCTCCCCTAAGCCAATCACAATGCTGTAAGCAGCGTTGTGATTGGTCGGGTAGCTGCCCAGCCAGGGGCTAATGGGGTGGAGAAGGGCAGAGTGCGTATGACTGGTTTGGACTGCCCGAGAGGGCCGACCAAACAGTCTTTGCGCACTCAGGCGTGGGCAAACCACTCCTCCCCAGCCCTGCTCAAAGAGCAGAGCAGCCCCGCCCACCCACCAGCCCTCAAAGTGCAGACTAAACATAAAATGCTGATAACTTTTAGTTATTACCATTTTATGTATTGGCTTTCTCGCACTGCGAGAAAGCAGTGGGGCGACGCTCCTCCGTCCTAATGGAGGAGCCGCCCCTGTACACGGAGAGCTTTAAGTGGTGTGAATAAAAAAAACTGGGGGTCTTTCAAAGGGGTGTCGCCGATTTAATTAAGACCGTAGCTTAAAAATACATAAGCTAAAATTCTGTGCTTAGTATAGCGTGCCCCCGACTGGTATTTTGCTGGTTGTGTCATTGCATCCAGATATGTGATGAATTACACCTACAACAAGCCAGGAGTATTGGCTTTGTCAATGGTTGTTAGCTGCATAAGCTAAATAAGTAACGACTGGCTTCGTAGTATTTAATATTGAAAATGCTTCAGTTCTGAAATGATGAGACTGTGAAAGAACGAGTCTCTTTGAAGTTGCATCAAAGGCAGTGAAGGGCGGTACTGCTGCAGAGATAAGATTTTTTTTTCACTCTGAGGGTGAGGGCAAAAATGGAGAGCCCAATAGGGACCCGTCTCGGCACCAGCTTTTTTAGAACTGCTGGTGCTGAGCACCGGCAGGACCCGGCCCAATTACAGCCCTGGGTACACGGTTGTCACTAGGAAATGGTTTGTAGAGTTCCTGCAACTTAAAGGTGTTCATGCTGATTCAGGCAAATGTTTGGTGATAGAGATGTCTGGCCACAGAGTGCATTGAATCTGGTACGACGTCGAGAATTCAGGGTTGACACATTGCAACAAGGGGCCCTCTGCAGGGCTTGGCAGGCAAATATCTATAAAATATGACAAAAAAGACACGTGTCCGAAGAGCAATAAGCAATAAGCAGGAGGAGCTGTCACCAAGAAGGCAGAACACAGAATCTCATTTCTTTTTAGATCACTTGCAAGCTTAATTTGGCAAGAGGATATCAATCAAAAGAGTCTTTTTAACAGGTCTTTCGGAGACAGTGCAATTTATGTGCCCTGGGCCCTATGTTCGCAGATAATACAACGTAGCAGACGCCTCGCCTAGCGTTTCTGCGCCCGTTTGACGTTAGAATTTTTTTTTTTATTTCAAAGTATTTTTATTAAATTTTTACAAAACAGGTACATTCGCATTTTCGTTATGGGTTTCCAGATAAACGTAGTTGGTGTTACAGAGACTGCATGATATTGTTTTGTACACGTCCAGTAGGTCCCCTCTGCATTGACTAGCTGGAAAATTAGAGATAGGATAGCAAGAAGAGGGAAGAAAGGAGAGAAAGAGTAGAGGTAGGGTACAAGAATTGTTCTCTCACTATGAGCCTAGTGTGGGGTAAGGAATTTGCTGCTAGTGAGTAATTATTTGCCTGTTACCCGGTCATGGAAGATCACGTTGCTCCCTTCTTGCAAGGTCCGGTGGATTGCCGTAGCTCCTGCTGGAAGGATGCCACGTGCTCCAAGCGCGGCTCAGCATTGGATGCTAAACGGATCTGCTAATTACAAGCGCGTGGCCGCTCCAGCAGCTCATGGGGAGGCTGTGATTCATTTATCTGGCCTTCGCCGAGCCAGGCGTAGGAATACGCCAGGGCAGTTCTCTCTTAACCAGGCGCGCAACACCCATTGGGCTCACCGGGCTTCAGCCCCCCCCCCGTCGTGTGTGACAGCCCGGCTGAGACAGCCCCGCGGGCTGGCGTCCGTCTAATTGCAGCCGCACCAGAGTACTTCACAGGTCTTTAAAAGACCATTTACTCGTTAATGAGGCTTTTGTTGTGTTTTCACCCCTTCTTACAGCCACTCTGCCTATGGCTGGAAGACTTAGCCCGGCCCGAAATCTTTTTCAGCCCCCCCCAAATTTGGCTCTAGTTGCCCGCCTGCTCTTAACTCCCCTCTCCTTCATAGCAGATCATACATAAACTGCAGGATTTCTAGGCAAAGACAAGCCTTATTTTTGTTCAGAAGCCTCACAACGAAAAATTGATTAATGCAGAGGAGAGCTGGCATTTGTGCAGCAGGTGCAGTGGCACCGGATCCATAGCCCTACTTTATCCTGATAATTGCTGCTTTTAAGTAAAGGCAGCCATTTTCCTTGCTTTCACTGGGGCCCGTGACATTATTGCTATGCTACTGGATTAATTTTAGTAGAAGTAGATGGCGCCATGTCATTGGCTGCTCTTCTTAAAAGTGTTGCATTATCAGGGACGATGGTTCGCAGGGCTAATGCACCTACTGAAGGGATCTGCGTTTGACCCCATGGTCACAGGTTCAAGCTAACTCCCCTCTAAGCCACCGAGATTGATAACATGGGTACCGTTGTATGCCAGTATCTATCATGCACTGTCTAGAAAGCCTTGGGCAAATGTGTACGTTATGATATACAATGCAAGTTTAGGACCTATGTTTCACTCACGTGAATAAGAAATATAACTCCCATAATTGGTTATTTCTTTTTTCACTGGTTGTTTCTAAATAGCGCCGTCCAGGGACTTCTTCAAAGAGCTTATGGGCAGGAGGAGTTACAAAGGGAGCAGAGGCAGAATACTTATTGTTCATATGTTTACAGTTCTGGCTGAAAAAAATTCAAGTGGGCAGCTGGCAGAGATGAAGAACAAAGGTTTGTCAGAGCAAATTAATTTTGGGAGGTTTCCTGATTTTCAGAATATTTATTTCAATGCAAAGAGGCAGACACAGCAAGTTGCAGATATAGGATCATTATGTGTGAAGCATTTTACCCTCTGTGGGATGGAATATTCCTCTGCATGGTTAAAGGTCTGTACCGCTGCCCTGAATTCCTAACTGTACTGTTATCTGGATCCCTAATGATGATTTTTTGTCATAAGTAAACACGGATTATGCGTTTGCACCATGACATAGGCCTGTCTCATGTATTGCAGTCTTGTAGGACCTGAAAGGACACACAGTACACTACCCTCATAGTGGTGAAATGCTACCACCTTTGCTATGAGTTTAGCAGCACAAGCGTGGTGGTGACAGCATACAGTGTAGTGATCAGTGCCAGTGAACAGGTCCTTTATATCCTGAATCACTGAAATGAGGCCTACGGGCTCTCTCACCTTTTTAAAGGTTTCACTGCTGTGTGCCTAACTCACCCTAGGCCTACATCAGGTAGATATGAAGTGCCAAACAGCCCAAGAGCAGTGAGTCTGCGCTGGGTGTATGTATGCCTGGGAAGGGTATAGTACAGGTATAGAGCAGTGCTGTGTAGCACATGTAGAATTAATGCATGTGCTGAGTGTATGTATGTCTGCAAGGAATACAAAACATGAAAGATGTGGTGAAGTGCAGTGCATGTGCTACGTGTATGTTTGCTTGCGTGAAGCACAATACATGAAGGGTGGTGATTGTGTGTTGGTAGAATGTGTGTTTGCAAATAGCAAACCCACATGAAGGTTCAAGAGTTGTGCAGCGCACACATGACAAGTGTGTGTGCTGCCAAAGTGTGTGTTTGGGAATGCCCGGCAATCACACTCTTCTAGGCCATCATGCATATGATTTCACAAGTAACTAGAGTAGCGGTCCCACCGGAACCAAAGAGATGTCTGCTTAACATTTGGGAACCCACAGATCTCAATCACACAGCTCAAGATTGGGTGGCACTGGAAATGGCATTGGCGATGCGTAATATAGCACAGCACTGGGGTTCAGGAATGACCCCGACTCATCGACAGTGGTGCTGTGATATGGACGGCACAATGATAACTGAGAAGTTAGTCTATGTCCACCGGGGATGTCCCAAAAAATGGGCCCGGGTGTGGGGAGGATGGAATACATTCCGTGGGAATATTTGCGAACCCCCCAAGAGAAGCAGATGTCGGTGGATAGCGACTAACCAACGAAGACGGGGATGCCGGGGTTTGTGTCATAGCACGCAGCAGATCAGTAGCTGCAGAGCTTGAGTTTAAACCTATTGATCAATGTTAGAGGTGTATTACTGCTAAAGAATGTTTATGTCATCTAAATGTATGCACTAATGAGTATTCCACTGATGTTTCAATTGTCTATTTATACTAAATGCCAATAAAATGTTAAAAAAAAAAAATAAATAATAAAGAGTAGGGCTGGGGGGTCTGAGATTAATCTTTTGATGCACATATCACTGTGGCTGACATCCAGGTATGAACTCTGGTCACTTCCATGATTTGTGTTGTAGGTCAATCAGCTTTGGAGTCTTGCCTTCTGTGACAGACATCCTTTCAAGTGTAAAGAAGAAAAAGAGAAGTGGACACTACAAAAGAAGCAGAACCCTCAACACAAAACTTCAAAGACTAAGGGCCCGATTTAGGTCTTGTCGGTCCTACAGCTGTCCCGCCATGGCAGTGGTCCCTAGAACTCTGTCGAGTTGACAGCGGCCCACCCGCCATGTTTAGATGTTGTGGCAATAGATCAGAGACCACCGCGGCGCGGTCTTCTCTGCAAGCTAGCAGTACTTCATCCCCATCAGGCCGACGAGATTGCACCAAGCTGATTTAGATGTTCCTGTTGTGCTGGTGGTGTCCTGTTGGCGGAGTCCTGACGGAGGCGGGCAATGGTGGCGTGGAGACAGGTAACTACTAGTTATTTACATATCAATACACATATATGATGTGCATATATCAATATGGACATGTAGGTAATGTGTACTGGCCATTGTTATTACATATTGCATTGCTAGGCTTTCCTGTTTTCAGTTTCTACTTCTGGTAAATACTGGTGGGGTTTTTTCAGTGTTTTCCAGGTAATTCAATACTTTAAAAAAAACTGTGGTTATCAGTGGTTACACATTTTCATGACATTAAAAACAACAGAAGTAGTGTTTTACCGGTGCTTATGGAAAATTAGAAATATTTGCATTTTAGTTCCCACATATAATGAAACAGTGCACCAGAATGCACTACAAAGTCAATAGCATTCTTTATTAACTCTGAAGATTGTAAAGCTGCTTTCAGCATACCGTCTAGCCAGCGGCAAGGATCTCTTACAGGGAAGCACTTCAGCTCACATATTGATTTTGATAGGTCATCACACAACCTTTTCATATACTTAGCTGAATCACTGCAAATACAAACAATGTCACTCCAATCTTTGTTGAACTTGGTAAGAACGTTTTGTAGCAGTATTCTAAGTGGCACTGCATTCCATGTTTTCCAAAAGTCGGGTGTCCTGTTTTCACCACTATCCCAGATGCTTGGTGACAGCACTATTTTCACATACACCTGTCACTACACCTTGCATTGAATGTTTAAAGCCTGGGATGTTTGGCAATTCACCTACTATCAATACTGACTCGCTGGAAAAGGGGGCTGATGTATCAAAGGGTTTCACCTATTCTCTGTCTGTGGCTAAATATTATTGTCCATATTGGTAAAGATTCTAATGAAACCAGCTATTTTATCTATCAGTAAAGAATCAAATGTAGCCAAAATATCATATATGATTTTGATATTTCCTGATTCTATACAGTTTATAAATTATTAAATAAGACCTAAAACCTGCTTCTAAACCCTGCGTCTTTAGACCAAGAACCAAAAAACTGAACAAATCAATAAGAAGAAGAAACAATATTTTATTGATATCCTAAACAACAAGCCTCAAGCAGAATAACGTTAGAACAGACATTCTTGCTGCTACCTTCTATAACAAAGTTACATTGTATTGGCCCCTTCAGGAAGAAATAAAAATGACTCTTTCACTCTCCTTTTCCTTTCTTTGAATGGCATTTAGTGTGTGGTTATGCAGGTGTTTATCAGTGTTTATATGTTTACACTGGTGAGGGCTATTCCCCTTTCAGTGGGGTTTTATCAGTTATTATAGGTATAAACCTAAAACAGGATAGTCTAAGCTTGCACATCAACAACATACACACACCACTCACTGTACACACACACCGACCACAAAAGCCTATCTTAGAATACGGCGACAACAGGGTGGCTGAGCATCGTGGTCCAGTAGCAGCAGCACAGCGAGGACCTGGACAATGGCGTTGAAGACAGAATAGGTGGTGGTACCTCCACAAAAGGTAAGTTTTCACATCTTTATCTCCTTTTCCACCAACCTGAACTTGGAGGTCTCCCCGCCACAGTTGCCTCGAAGTAAATGCACTTTGTAATCTGGACGGCGGTAATCTCGGTGGTACTCTCTCCAACAGCCGCTTCAGCCTCTAACGCCGTGGATGGGGGAGACAGATCCTGGTGAAGTCAGTGGGACCGCGTCGGTCATCCCTCCAGTGCCCAGCCAACATCTAAATCAGGCGGGAGGACCGCCGAGGTAGCAGGCAGGAAGACTACCAAAAAACCCAACTGTGGGACCAGTCCCACCAAATCTAAATCAGACCCTTAGACTCAAAATCCCATTTTGGTGTCAGGAAATGTACTATAAGGGGGGAAGTTGAGACCCCAAACATTGTCACCTGCCAAGCAACCAAATGGTCTATATAAGAAGGGGAAGCTCTGCAAGACTTCTGCATGTGACCAGAACTGGGGACCAAGACCTGTAAGTCTCCCTGCTGGGTGAGGGGACATCACTCAGGGAAAAGCAAGATCATCTGTTATGGAGCGTGAAGCACTGGCGCCTGCCTGCCTGACAAGACCAGTGTGCCCTTTGAAGAGGAGCAGAATGTTGGAGGGAGTGAGGTCCTGTGGTGAGCCCTACCGAGAGGACTCCCTGAGTGAGGTGCCTGGAGATCAGCTGAGCACTGATCAGGTCAATGCCCTGTGCAGAAACGATCTGGTGACTTCTGTTTTTTGTTTTTTTTTAAATCTGTTTTTTATTAATTTTACACAACCATCCAAGTAGGCAACAAAACGTGGTACAATATCATAGTTGTACATGGCATAATGACATACAGTCTCAAACAGCACAGTAGAATACACAGTTACAGTGTTGAAGCATTATGTGATTCCTCGCTAGACATTGTGTGGTGATTTAACCTTTGCAATTGAATCTCCTATTGCAAACCAGTGCGGATGCTTCCAGCTTTTGGTCCCTCATCCGGAGTCCAATTACAGCCTACCCTGAGTACTCAAATCTATCAGTGCACAATACATTGCCAACAACCCAATTAAAAACAAAAAGAAAAAACTGTACCCACCCTGCCCTCCCCTCCCTGCATGTCCGGCACAAGTATCGACAGTAGCATTTACACATGTCCACAGTTGGACTCGTGCGCATTCCGGTCCCACATCTGACTTAGGTACATTGTGCCGTCTTGTGAATCATCCAGTGTGACTACCCATGGATAATGTAAGGAGCCCCGGCGGCACACAATAGTGGTCCAGCCCCTCAAACCACAACAACGGTACACCCTAACAGGAGAATATATCTATCGCAGCATATTCCTCCAGCATTGCATTCCAGCTCAGCGAGATAGGTGTTTTTCTGAGCCCCCTATACTCCTCTCTGTGCAGTTCAGCCGATCTGGTGACTTCTGTATGCGTATATGGAGAGGGCTGCTGTGATGTAAGCCATGTAAAGAGCACAGTGCAGGGTGCATCAGGAAAATGACAACTATAACAAACCAGCAAAAAGATATAAAAAAGTAAGTAATTAATAAAAAAGTAGGAACTCACCCAAATAATCCTAAATACCTCTACTTCTACAATCTATCATCAAATTAACATGTAAAAAGATAATTTCATTTTTTTTCCAACAGAAAAGAAAGCACCTGCTCCACATTAGAACACCCCCAACGGAAAATCTACAAAAAAGTGTGACACATCTAAATAGAACATACACATGAGTATACTAAACAGAAGTCGTTGCATTTTTTTGCATGTTAATAACAAACATGAAAAAGTTAATATAAAATATATATTTATACTATTACACTACTTTCAGATACAACAACAGAGGCTACAAAAGTTATAACTTCACAAAAAGGAAAACAGTTACTAAATCACATAGGCTATTACTACAGCCAAGAAAGTGCATCATCAGAAAATATAAACTGGAAATGAACTAAATAGTATTCTAATACATGCTATGGGAGGGCAACTACAAAAGATGATGTTGCAATTCATGTCAGAGAGCACAACGACCCCCCAAATGTAACAGAAATAGGAGAAAGAGAAATACTTAAAGATATACTACCTAATGTCCGCAAACACATAACAGGACAACTAATCACCTGTGCACACTTTAAAACATGTAATTGCACAAACTAAAAATGCCACCAGTGATACCCCACCTGCCCCTAGAAGATACCAAGGCATACACATACCTGAACACTTAACAATAACAAATAATGAGGAACCGTTCCTTTTACATGACAATCTAAATAATAAGAGACAAAGCCTAATATTCTCTACAGCAGACAATGTAATAACACGTAGTCAATGTCAAACATGGATGATGGATGGAACCTTCAAAATGTGTCTCAAAGCGTTCACTTAAATATACATAATACATAATGAATATCAGAAAAACACATAAAACAAATAACTACTACCCTGAAAAAATAATCATAGACTTTTAGTAAGTCATGATTGAAACCATTCTCGAATTTTAAACCCACACAGCCATACAAGGCTACTACTATCATTTCAACCAAAGTATATGTAAACACCTTCAAAATTCTGCAAGAAGGGCCTTACTATGAGTACGGCGGTCCTGGGACCACCGTACTCATTATGGTGGTCCGACCACCACCACCCAGGCGGTCCGACCACCGTAGTGCGATGCTGGCGGCGGGACCACCAGCAGTCCAACAGAAGACTGTCACCATGCCAGGGTCCTGAATTCTGACGGGTGCAGCGGTGGGGAAGGCAGTGATCTGCCAAGGTAGTGCCGATCCCGGCACTGCGTGCAGATTATGACCTGCCTTTTCTCCAAGAATTTCATGGTGGCAACCTTGCCATGAAAGGCTTGGCATAAAGGCCTGTAAAGGGGCTCCAACAGGGCCCCTGGCCTACTCTCCCCATGGGGGGTCCATGGGGGTGAACATGATGTGCCCCCCAAAAGTGCATGGTTGTACGTGCACTGTGTGGCATGCACGACATGGAGGTGCTATTATGGTGCCAGTATGCTTGTAAAGGTCTCCTGTGGGCCAAACACACCACCGCCGTGACACCACCACCAGCCCTGGATAACACTCCCAATCCGGCGGTTGAGAGAATGCAGGTTTGTTGGACTTCATGGGACCACTGTGTCGGCATTCTGACGTGACTACCAACTAACTTGTAATCGGGTTCTAAGAGTAGAATATACTCCAATCAGCCAATTTGCCACGGAAATTAGAAAAATTATAGCACCAGCATATGTCCCTGTCACAGAAGTAGCCAAACACTGCAATTTACTAATAGAAAGCCCTTTCTACCAGCAAAATGAAGACAAGCTTAGTCCCCTAATGGACTATTTTGAAGACACTTTGATTGGCAGACTGCATTGCTTCAGATACATTCTGAATATCATGGTGGAATGTCTATGACACCACCTTGGCACAGGAAGCTAAAACAAACAATGTAGTGGAAGGATGGCACAAAGCCTTCAAATCCACGCTAGGCAGAACTCAACCTACACTCTACAAATTGATAGAAACATTGCAAAAAGATCAAAGCTACCAACAACTACGAAAGGAGCAATCTGTTAGCCAAATTGCCCCTAAAGGTAGCAAGAAAACCAAAAGAATGTATGACATGCATGCTACAATTTAAAGTCAAATTCAACATAAATAACAAAGGAGTAGATTACAGAGTAGAGTAGAAATCATAGCCAAAAGCATATTATATTATAAATAGTAACCAACCAAAGTCCAAAAAAAGTAGGACAAACTAAAAAAAAACATACTAAGGGGCCGATTCTAATGTCTTTAGGAAACTGTCCCGAATTAATCAGTTCCAGACTAGTGTCCAAACAAATCGGGTCCTGTGAGTCCGGACGACCGATTACAATGCCTCCCAGCATCGTTCGGTCGGACTCGTATTGACTTCGATGGGAGCCTGTGAGCCAAAAGCGAACACAGGCTCCCATTGAAAAAAGGCTTGGTTGAGGAAAACCTTGCACCTTGTGGCGGGCATCCCATGGTGCCTACCACATTGTGCATGGTTGGGAAGTGATGTCCCTAGGGTACCCCCAAGGGTAACATTCGGATGCTACCGGATGATGCTGGGCCCGCAACGGGCCCCCAAAGACAGATTCTGGCAGCCGTTTCGTCTTGGGCAAACCGAATCAGAAGGGCTGTCCAAATAGGTCATCATAATCGCTCGTCCGGAAACCGTGTCCATAGAGCTGTAAGAATCGGCACTGAAAGTCTCAGGCTGTCTGGATGCCTTTCGAGACCGATTCAGTCTGCTCAATGGTTTCCAAGCATTGTAATTAGTCATTGGAAAAACTGTACGATTCAGTAGGAAGCAAGGGTTCCGAATCGGATTTGACAATACCGAATCCCATCCATTCCTAACGACATCGGAATCGGCCGATAAATGTTTTTTTGAATTTATATGTATATAAGTACGTCCCTCAACTCCATTAAGAGAAAAGAGAAACGGCACTCAAGGTCAGGGGAAAAATAGCCTTGTTTACTTGATCAGGTCTCCCCAGACACAAGGACACATCAGAGAAGCGTTTCAGCAGTACGACTGCCTTTATCAATCTGACTTAAGCCATACTGGTGCTCTATTTAAATTTAAAACATCATAGACATATAAGATATACTTTCCTCTCGCAGCACCAGTAGTCAAATACTAACAGGTGGAGTACATTGGGAGAAGCCAAACATTAAAGTTTAAATGTATAATGCAGAACATTAGCGTCTCAGTGTTATTAGTCATGCAACTCATAAAATGAGTCATTTCAGATTATACCCGACCAGTGTGCCTGAGTGCCCATCCATAAATTCATGAATTCAAAAAAGTTCCATCTCCCATCACAGTGGCAGGCACACAACCCGGACTGGAATATAATTCAAATCCTATAGTGCCGGAAAAAAAATGTCAGTGAAAACATGCAAAGCTGCAATAATTAAAACAATTTCTATAAGGAATAGTTCACCAGCTGTTTGTGCAACTTGTATATTATCTTTCATATACATCTCAAGGCACCTTTGGGAATTCAATATTAATATCCCAGTTCTCGAAGCAATGTATTGCCTCACACTTCCAATAGATATTAGACACTTAATTCAGCATCTAATACTTTCCCATGCAATTAGGGTACTCACTGGGACAACAGCACACAAACTAAGCTAATGTCCATGTGTCCTGGTTTGATTAGATCCTCCAACCGGTATTTAGGTCCCATGTCCTCACCACTCAGTTACATATATGTAATTACATCAGTCAAACAATTATTTTCAATACCAATGTTAAAGAATTCTGATATAATAAAAGTATACATATATATATATTTTTAAATGTGACCATCACCAACCAAGAGGGTTGAAAACAAACTTGATCCATCACATTAAATAATTGCAACGCATAAACCAAACAATTCCACATAACAATCACATGATTTTGACATACACAATATAATATCACATTTCCCACCGAAATGAAGAGAAAGAAATGCAACTTACTGTTCTGTAGCTGTAGATCTTTCTCTGTATCCACATAATAAAAAACTATAATCCACCAAAAATGAGGTAAATAATATCCCAAAATCCCCCCCAAAAATATAAAGAATCAAATGGAAATCCCCCAAAGCAGTCCAAAGTATCTAGGATCTATAAAAAAGTGTTTAAAAGAAACAAACGCTCAGGAAACGTGAATAAAAATGAAATTGAAGTAAAGACCATTTGTTTATTATAAACCAAAACTGATTTCCTTTAAAAACAGAAACGTAAACACCAATTGCCCAAAAGACTTGTTCGTAGACAAAAACCTGTAAAGTAAATTAAAAACCGACCAGCAAAACACATTACATTTCCGAAAATACATACACAGAACAGTTAATCATCAAAATATAACTAACATCACACAATTTAACGTAACATAGCGATACATTACTAAAATAGTGTACAAAAAAGCATCTAAATATACAAAAACCCACAAACAGCACTATAACTAACTTGTAAACCTATCTCCTATATCTCCTCTACCATCAAAACCCTTAAAAATGTGCATACCTTTTCCAACGAACAGCAGCACCTTACCAGTATCTGGTTCCAAGAATATAGACCAAAAGAACACAAATAGATTACAAAACAGAAGGAAGAGGTTAAAAAACACAAAAGGCACTAAATGAAACTAAAAAAGACCTTCTTCACTTAGAAATGAATGGGATATATTGTAAAAATGTAAAATATAAATTAAATAATAGTAAAAAATATATACAATACTTAATCTATATCAAGAACATATGTAAAAATAATGTTGAAAATATGTATATAAAAAAGTTACAAAATGTAAAAAAATATGTAAACAAAGGAAAATAAAAGTTGTTGAAAATGTACTACATACAAATAAATATAAATATAATTTACATTTGTTATTCATAAAATAAATTACACAATGTGTTATTCACTTAACTTTATATACATTTTTTTACTTGAAATATATATGATTACAAATTTTAAAATATACAATAAGTAAAAATGTCAAATATAAATAAAAAAAGAAAATGTGTGACATGTTTGTATTTTACTAGAACATTTTATTAATAATATTATTAGCTACAGGCATACAACTGTTTATTATTTATATTGCAAATCACCAACAACAGTAATAAAATAACACCAAGCATGTATACAGACAAATGAAAGTAAAATAAATGTTTTTGAATAAAATTAAATTTAATTATCACATTTCAAAATAAATCTTTTAAAAAACTTGTTAGACACTAAAGAGGTGAAATTTGATATTCCCACACCAATCTAACAATATTGGTAGAAGGTGTTGGATACTAAACAGGTGACATTTACTATTCACACTCCAATTTAGACCAATTTCGGGAAGGTGTCGGACACTAAAGGGGCAACATTTACTATTCCCACTCCAATCTAAGGTTAGCTGAAGAAGGTGTTGGATGCTAAAAAGATGGAATTTACAATAGCCACTTCGAAATAAAAGATTTTACACAAGGTGATACACATTAAAAACAATTACATACACAATCAATACTTCATAATCACACATATTTTACTATTTAAAATTAACTAAAAAGTTATCTAAAACCACACTAATCTAAACTACAATCATTTATATACTTATTAAAATCTAAATGTTTAAAATATATTGCTGAAAACGTTTACTACCATTCATAAACTTTAAAGAATGAACTGAAAATAGAATCATAATGCAAAATTAACAATCATACAGTAAAAAAAATATTTTAATTAATATTATGATTTAATTTGAGAAAAACTTTAATTAAAATTAAACAGTTAAATCGAAACAAGTTATAATTTTGATGCAATTTAAAATAGTTGTTTTAAAAATAAAATAATGTTTTTAATTTAAACTTAATTTTTTTTTAAATATTTTACTTTATCAATTTTTTTGTGATATTTAGGGGCCAACTAAGATGTTGGTTGGAGTTGCCTCTGACCGACACCGTCTCGGACTCGGGACCGTCCGACCTAAGGTCGGATTCCCACTGTTCTCTATGGGAGCTTGTGTCATGGCCATAAACTGGCCGTAATAGAGGCACCTATAGAGAAAAGGGGGTGTGTGTAAAACCCTGTACCCTGTGGCAGGCAACCCATAGTGCCTGCCACACAGTGCAGGGTTTTACAGGGGGGTGCCCTCAAAGTCGCTTTCCAACAGCCTTTCCATTTTGGAAAGGCCGGCATGGAAAGGCTGTTGGGTACCAACATCGTAATCCAGACGACGGAAACGCCATCCATAGGGTATTACGGTGCAGTTCCGACCATCTGGAAAACTTTGAGGCCGGTTGGAACCAAGTTGAAATGACTAGCCGGTTTACGTTCTGACCGCCAACATCGTAATCGGTCGGTCGGACTGCAAACTGACCGAATCGGTCTGAAATCCACCAACCTCAGTCGGAAAGCCTCCAACTAGCAGTCGGAGGCTTTCCGACCAACATCGTAATCGGCCTGTTAATTGTTTTTGTAATTTTTTAATACTTTTGTTATATATTTTAAATAGCATCAAATAAAATATATTAATATCAATACAACAAAATTAAATAAAACATTCTAATTATCAATTTGCATATCTTTAAAACTATTTTTCTTTAAATTACATTGAAAACATAAATTTTTTAAGAACTCCCCTAAAAGCCCAATATCTTGCTACTAAAAAAGTATTCAAAAATTAATTATACACTTTAATACAACGACTGAAACAAATGTCAACAGTTTCCTAATTAATAATAGAATCTAACTAAAAATACAAATAAAAAAATACACATATACAATCATACACACTACAGTAAATGACATACTAATTAACACTTACAGACAATATTACATACAACGATATTTTGTACATCAATATTTTTTACAGTGATATTTTGCATAATGATTTGGATATTCTTGACACACTTTTTTGTATTACGATATTTATTTTGATATTTTGTCCAAACACCTTCACCGAGATCGGCGACCCCGTATGCCAGGAGGGACTTCCGGTGCCACTGTGGCCAGGTGTTCAGATTATGGCCCAGACAAGAGAATTACTGCTGTGACCGGCGGGTCAATCCATTCATTTTGATCTGCACCTGACTGATTCCCGAGGACCACAAGGATGCCACTGAAGACATTGCACCATTGCTGGGGCTCTAGTTGGGAGCCTGAGAATCTTCCACCTCCATTAGGGAAAGATTGACTCACCTTGGGCCTGATTACGATGTCGGTCAGAAAGCATTCCAACTGAATCGGATTCAGGGAGTCCGACCGAACGATTACGATGGTTCCGAACATTGTTCGGTTGGACTCCCATAGACTTCAATGGGAGCCTGTGTTCCTACCGAATACATAGGCTCCCATTGAAGAAAGGGGTGGGTGGGGAAAATCGTTCACCTGCCACACTGAGCATGGTCTGAGAGAGGGGACCCATGGGTACCCCCACGAGCCCCATTTGGAAGGCCCGGTGTGAAGGTGGCCTGCTATGGGCCCCCAAATTTGTATTCCGACAGCCGATCTGTGTCGGAACAACCGATTCGGAAAGGCTGTCCGAATTCGACATCGTAATACGTCGGTCTGAAACACGGTGCGTAGACCTGTACGAGTCGGCTCCGAATGACTCAATGCTCTGAATGCCGTTGGGAACTGAGTCGGATGTGAGACGGAAAGTCTGAGCGTTTTCTGACTATCGTAATCGGTCAGTCGGAAGGTTTACTGAATCGCTTGGAAAGATGGGTTCGGAATCGGATTCGGTTGACCTGAATGCCATTCGGAGCCTTTCCGACCGATATTGTAATCAGCCCTCTTGTGTTTGCTGAGCGGAAGCAGCTCTGATCGCTGGAACGAACCAGAAGTGCTGCTCAGAGGAGACAGCCTGTACCTGCCGAGTGCTACCACATGAACCACATGCAATCTGTCTTTGCTGAACAGGATCTTGACTCACGAGCACCCGCGGAGAGGGCACTTGCTACACCATTGAACGCTTCCATACCGTCTGAACGGGTAAGACTGGATCTGGGCCTGTGGTGCCCTTGAGGACTCACTCCTAACGTTGCTGTAGCACCATAGACTCTTTTGACTAATAACTAAAGAGTCAAAGAGGAACTCTTGAGTATGGCCTACTGGTAAGCATTCCATAGATGCGGCCACCAGTGACTGAGGAATTATCTTGAACATGTTACAAGCAAGAGGGTGGGATAGGGATTTGCCAGACAATTGCTAGAGCCCCGACCTCAAGGGGAGTTTGCTGTTACTTCTTAAGTATAAAAGGCAACAATGATTCTCAACAGGTATCATTTAAACAAGACGGATAAATAGCATGTACAAAAACATTACATAAAGAATAAGGAAGACTCTGAAGAAATGAGGTAGAAAAAGGTCAAATTGTATTAGATCAGCAAAAAGTTTTGCAAAAAGGACATACAATAATGTGAATGGACAATGGAACAGTTGTATCAGCACTGTACGTAAAATGAATAACGTATAAGAACAACCCAAACTTGTACTTGGTGCTTAAAAGTGTACGTGACACGAAGACGGCGACGCAAGTGACAAGGTGAAGACAGCTAAGAACGGCGCAAAGTGAAGTGAGAGTGAAATTTAGAAAATATTTACAGAGGTTCTGAATTTAATTTTTTACAATAGAATTACTTAAATATACACAATAATAAGGAACCATAGGGCCATCAGTTTAAGCTGATAAGTCGACGGCGTTTCGATCCGAGCAATTTGGGATCATCATCAGGACTGGGCTGTAATATTAAAAAAAGTGCTGTACAAGAAAAAGAGGGAAAAAAATTCAGGGAGAAGAATTAAGAAAGGAAGAAAATGAGGGAAGTAATTTAAGTGACCAGATCGGTGAGCAACAGGTAGAGGGGAAGTCGTGAATTAGGACAGCCAAAGAGAAAGGGGCAAGCTAATGTGGATGAGATGAAGGGGGGAAAAAAAAGGGGAATGAGGGGTAAAGGACGGGGAATAGGAGAGGGAAGAAAAGGAACGGAGGAAAAGATAGGGGAAAGGGATGGGGGAGAAGAATGTAATCAAGAAAGGTGATAGTAGAAAGGGCTGCGGAAAGGGGAAATTTGAAGAAGGGGAAAAAAGGGGGGAAAAAAACAGAGTAAACTAGTACCTGTAATCATGAGTAACTCTAGAATACAGAGCGTCGCTAGGGAAAGCGCGTAGACACAATTCTGTGATAAAGAGATCCGAAAATTAGTGAATATTAAGAGAAAAGGAACAAGCTAGAAATCAGAGCGAGAAAAACTGAGTACCTGGACGTGGGTAATTGGAGAAAATCCAGGGCGAAGAAATAAAAGGGTACTAAGACACAACGTAAATGCTGCTCAGGAGAGTGCAAGAGTAATTCTGCAAAAGGGATACAACATAAGGGAGTTAGCAAATTGCGTAAGAGCGTGGGCATGGAAAAAGGGAGGAGGTAATTGTATACCTGGGATTCTGTGAAATTTCCAAAGTTAAGTCGGCGCAGGGAAACGCGAGAGGAGGGTAATTGAGTCAATCAAGGGTGCTGTTCAAGGTAATGGAAGCAGCCAGGGGCAGTAGAGAAGGCGAATCTGTAAGGGACAACAGAGCAAAGATAACGAATTATGCGGGGGGACAGGGGGTGAGGAGGAAGAAAGATCGGTGAAAAATACCTTGCTTACATGATAAATCCTCAGATAAATAAGCGCTTAAACAGCGCAAAGGGTAGTGACTGCCTGCAATAAAATAAATTAAAATACCGGTTAAAGTCTAGGTAAGGCAAACTAAATAACGGGAGCTAAAGAAAAACAGTAAGGGCAGGGGAAACGAATTTGAAAATTACCTAATGAATAGAGCGTCAGGGATGGCGTCTGAGTCAACCAGCATTCGGCGTCCACAATGAAGGGCGAAAATGAATGCGGAAATAAACAAGGGAAGAAGGGGGGGGGCGTGGCTCTGACGAAACGCTACGTGCGAAGGGCGACTGAAGATAGAGAGGGGACTGGGAAAAGGAACCAGGGAAGGAGGGGCGGGATCAGGAGGAAAACGTGAGAAATAATCTGTATAGGGAAGAGAGAAAGGAGATCAGCGGGGAAAAAAAAAGAGGAAGAAAAGATGAAACTGATTAGACTAGTACATTTTACAAAATGAATGAAGATATAATTACGTTAGAATCTTTTGTGTGTCACGAGTGAATATTACCAACATTACCAATGATGCCACAAATTACCAAGATAGAACACTGCATATTAGGTCATCAAAAAAATAATACTATGGATCAACATTATGAACATAGTCATTTACATCATACATAATCATGTCAATATTGAGTCTGTGCGCACTGGAGAATTAAAGAATTGCAAAAAGGAGAATGAAATTAATAATATTTATGATTACACACCTAGTCAATATGGTCACACGAGAGGGAGAAAGGATGGGGAGTGATCTGGAATAAGGAGAAGGGAGAGGGGAGAAGAAAGGGGGGGGGGCAGCAATTAAGAATTGACTCAATATGGAAAATGTAGGAAACAAGGCTGAGCCGAATATGGAATGATATATGGACTAAAGGGTTCAGAGCAAAATGGTGCTGTTCCATTCGTCAAGGGTATTCAACCCCGCGTTTACAGAGTTACAGATAGTCATCAACTTGGATTCGCTTTTGTTAAGCAGTAATTGCAAATTACCGCCTCTTGTAGGTAGTGTGGGTTGATCAATCACTTGCCAAATAATATCAGTGGAGTTGTGGCCTTTTTCCAAATAATGGCTCACCAATGGAGCTGTCAATATTTTGCAGTGTATTCTGCTTTTGTGTTGTATGATGCGTTGTTTTACCATTTGAGTTGTTTGTCCAATATAGGTAAGGTCACATGGACACCTAATAGCATAGACCACGTTAGGGGACCTGCAATTCGTCATGGTTTTGAGCACATAGGTTCTTGTGCCTGTTTTGAATTCCTTCGTATTGTGAGTCAAGTCACAGACTGAACAGTTTTGACATTTATAATGCCCAATAATGGGGGGAAGGCCCCAGGCCGAGGAGATGGTGTTAGTGTCAGGTGGGTTTGTAGGCCAAGTAATGGCATGTACCAGGTGTGTTGCTAAATTTTTGCCCCGTTGGTACGAAAAAAGGGGGAGTTCTTTAAAAGAGTCCAACTGTCTTAATACAGGCCAGTTTCGTTTAATAATTTTTGAAACCTGTTGGCTGCAAGGACTGAATCTTGAGACAAATGGAATTCGGGACATGTTTTGTTTAGGTTTTGGGGTGAGAAGAACTTCACGTGGACAGTACCAAGCTCTTTTGCGTGCTCTAGTCAAGAGACGTTTGGGATATCCCCTGTCTACCAGTTTTTGTAATAGGACATCTGATTCCTGAAAATAATCTTTTTTCCACTTACAATTCCTGCGAATTCGTAGGAATTGCCCATAGGGAAGGCCATCGCGGAGGGCACGAGGATGGTAACTCGAGTAATGTAGAAGAGTGTTACGTTCCGTTGGTTTACGATATAGACGGGTGCCCTCCGCGATGGCCTTCCCTATGGGCAATTCCTACGAATTCGCAGGAATTGTAAGTGGAAAAAAGATTATTTTCAGGAATCAGATGTCCTATTACAAAAACTGGTAGACAGGGGATATCCCAAACGTCTCTTGACTAGAGCACGCAAAAGAGCTTGGTACTGTCCACGTGAAGTTCTTCTCACCCCAAAACCTAAACAAAACATGTCCCGAATTCCATTTGTCTCAAGATTCAGTCCTTGCAGCCAACAGGTTTCAAAAATTATTAAACGAAACTGGCCTGTATTAAGACAGTTGGACTCTTTTAAAGAACTCCCCCTTTTTTCGTACCAACGGGGCAAAAATTTAGCAACACACCTGGTACATGCCATTACTTGGCCTACAAACCCACCTGACACTAACACCATCTCCTCGGCCTGGGGCCTTCCCCCCCATTATTGGGCATTATAAATGTCAAAACTGTTCAGTCTGTGACTTGACTCACAATACGAAGGAATTCAAAACAGGCACAAGAACCTATGTGCTCAAAACCATGACGAATTGCAGGTCCCCTAACGTGGTCTATGCTATTAGGTGTCCATGTGACCTTACCTATATTGGACAAACAACTCAAATGGTAAAACAACGCATCATACAACACAAAAGCAGAATACACTGCAAAATATTGACAGCTCCATTGGTGAGCCATTATTTGGAAAAAGGCCACAACTCCACTGATATTATTTGGCAAGTGATTGATCAACCCACACTACCTACAAGAGGCGGTAATTTGCAATTACTGCTTAACAAAAGCGAATCCAAGTGGATGACTATCTGTAACTCTGTAAACGCGGGGTTGAATACCCTTGACGAATGGAACAGCACCATTTTGCTCTGAACCCTTTAGTCCATATATCATTCCATATTCGGCTCAGCCTTGTTTCCTACATTTTCCATATTGAGTCAATCCTTAATTGCTGCCCCCCCCCCTTTCTTCTCCCCTCTCCCTTCTCCTCATTCCAGATCACTCCCCATCCTTTCTCCCTCTCGTGTGACCATATTGACTAGGTGTGTAATCATAAATATTATTAATTTCATTCTCCTTTTTGCAATTCTTTAATTCTCCAGTGCGCACAGACTCAATATTGACATGATTATGTATGATGTAAATGACTATGTTCATAATGTTGATCCATAGTATTATTTTTTTGATGACCTAATATGCAGTGTTCTATCTTGGTAATTTGTGGCATCATTGGTAATGTTGGTAATATTCACTCGTGACACACAAAAGATTCTAACGTAATTATATCTTCATTCATTTTGTAAAATGTACTAGTCTAATCAGTTTCATCTTTTCTTCCTCTTTTTTTTTCCCCGCTGATCTCCTTTCTCTCTTCCCTATACAGATTATTTCTCACGTTTTCCTCCTGATCCCGCCCCTCCTTCCCTGGTTCCTTTTCCCAGTCCCCTCTCTATCTTCAGTCGCCCTTCGCACGTAGCGTTTCGTCAGAGCCACGCCCCCCCCCTTCTTCCCTTGTTTATTTCCGCATTCATTTTCGCCCTTCATTGTGGACGCCGAATGCTGGTTGACTCAGACGCCATCCCTGACGCTCTATTCATTAGGTAATTTTCAAATTCGTTTCCCCTGCCCTTACTGTTTTTCTTTAGCTCCCGTTATTTAGTTTGCCTTACCTAGACTTTAACCGGTATTTTAATTTATTTTATTGCAGGCAGTCACTACCCTTTGCGCTGTTTAAGCGCTTATTTATCTGAGGATTTATCATGTAAGCAAGGTATTTTTCATCGATCTTTCTTCCTCCTCACCCCCTGTCCCCCCGCATAATTCGTTATCTTTGCTCTGTTGTCCCTTACAGATTCGCCTTCTCTACTGCCCCTGGCTGCTTCCATTACCTTGAACAGCACCCTTGATTGACTCAATTACCCTCCTCTCGCGTTTCCCTGCGCCGACTTAACTTTGGAAATTTCACAGAATCCCAGGTATACAATTACCTCCTCCCTTTTTCCATACCCACGCTCTTACGCAATTTGCTAACTCCCTTATGTTGTATCCCTTTTGCAGAATTACTCTTGCACTCTCCTGAGCAGCATTTACGTTGTGTCTTAGTACCCTTTTATTTCTTCGCCCTGGATTTTCTCCAATTACCCACGTCCAGGTACTCAGTTTTTCTCGCTCTGATTTCTAGCTTGTTCCTTTTCTCTTAATATTCACTAATTTTCGGATCTCTTTATCACAGAATTGTGTCTACGCGCTTTCCCTAGCGACGCTCTGTATTCTAGAGTTACTCATGATTACAGGTACTAGTTTACTCTGTTTTTTTCCCCCTTTTTTCCCCTTCTTCAAATTTCCCCTTTCCGCAGCCCTTTCTACTATCACCTTTCTTGATTACATTCTTCTCCCCCATCCCTTTCCCCTATCTTTTCCTCCGTTCCTTTTCTTCCCTCTCCTATTCCCCGTCCTTTACCCCTCATTCCCCTTTTTTTCCCCCCTTCATCTCATCCACATTAGCTTGCCCCTTTCTCTTTGGCTGTCCTAATTCACGACTTCCCCTCTACCTGTTGCTCACCGATCTGGTCACTTAAATTACTTCCCTCATTTTCTTCCTTTCTTAATTCTTCTCCCTGAATTTTTTTCCCTCTTTTTCTTGTACAGCACTTTTTTGAATATTACAGCCCAGTCCTGATGATGATCCCAAATTGCTCGGATCGAAACGCCGTCGACTTATCAGCTTAAACTGATGGCCCTATGGTTCCTTATTATTGTGTATATTTAAGTAATTCTATTGTAAAAAATTAAATTCAGAACCTCTGTAAATATTTTCTAAATTTCACTCTCACTTCACTTTGCGCCGTTCTTAGCTGTCTTCACCTTGTCACTTGCGTCGCCGTCTTCGTGTCACGTACACTTTTAAGCACCAAGTACAAGTTTGGGTTGTTCTTATACATTATTCATTTTACGTACAGTGCTGATACAACTGTTCCATTGTCCATTCACATTATTGTATGTCCTTTTTGCAAAACTTTTTGCTGATCTAATACAATTTGACCTTTTTCTACTTCATTTCTTCAGAGTCTTCCTTATTCTTTATGTAATGTTTTTGTACATGCTATTTATCCGTCTTGTTTAAATGATACCTGTTGAGAATCATTGTTGCCTTTTATACTATTACCCCAGTCTCAACGAGGTTTAAGGGTTTATGCTCCTGTTGTTTATTATAAGGTTACTTCTTAAGTGTCATTATTTATTTACATGTTGGAAATAAAATACTGATTTTCTAATAAAATTAAGTATTGGACTAGACATAGGTTTATTGTTCGTACTGTGTGCACTTTGAGTTATGAGGCGTGTTCAATTTTCTTTATGTACACTCCCCCCCCCACCCACCGAGGGAGCCTTTAACTGCTCATCCACAGCTACTACCGAGAGTCAGTTGTTTCTCCTAAAGTGAATGGAATTTTTTTAAATTTTGATTGCAGTTGTCTTTTTGACTGGTAAAGTGTGGTAAGGATGGAAACACTGGAAGGTGCTCAAACATGAAAAGTCCAATGAACTATAATACAGAAAGCTACCCCTAATACATATTAGGTGGGGAAACTCACACAAGACAAATAACAATGCCAAAAATATCCTCTCTGTCCACCATAACATCTCAGATAATCCACTGCTCCATTTTTTATAGAAATATATTTTTTGTTTAGAAAATATAGTTTCTTGGATGGTTTTTAAAAAACGTGTCCTTACCTCAAATTATCTGTACAGCTATTTCCAATATTTAAGTCTCCATAAATTCATAAACCATGTCAGAAAAACAGGCCATTCCTCACTGCCCACTTACCTATTCATCCATTTTTGCACAAATGACAAGTCACTAATATGTTTGTCATATTATCAGGACAATAAAGATTCCTTGTAAAACATTAAAAGTTGTGTGCTTATATTTTTTTATTCTTCGCACACAATCTAATTTTATCAATATTGTGTTGACGAAGCATTTTTGTCCATAAAGTTCCCATTTAGCTTTCATCAGGATTTGGCACTTTCATCCTGCTCCACACTCTAGAGAAGTTTGCATACATGACTTAATTTGCATCCTAATAAGAATATCAATCTAATCCTCACTATAGTCTCAATAATTTACATTACCATAATAAAGTGACGAGAACCAAGTGTATATTAGATATATAATTTAATATATGCAACCATACCTATACTTATACAGGAATGTCCTTAAATAACTATTATTTCTAATGATCTATAATGGTGAACTGTACTTCCTAATCCTGTTGGACATCTCCACGGCCTTAGAAACCATGAGCCATCAAGCCTTACCTGACACTTCACATCTGGAACACATTTTTCAGTATTGTCCTGTATTTTTTAAGTCAGACCTGAAAGATGAGTTCTTTGCAATCTGAGCTATTGACAACAACCTCAGTTTCATAGCTCACATTGAGCACAAGATGAAGACTGCCTGTCATCAATAGCCTTGCTCAGCAGATTAAGTCTTTCAAAACGTAAGCAAACTTCAGACTTGCAAAACACACTCTGATCATTCCCCTTCTCAGTGGTAGCAACGATCCGCTGGATGGCATTGCTGAGATCAGCTTGACGAAGGGTGATGCCCTATAACCGGTCCCAGGATGCTTGTTTCTGGTCCAGGGAGGACCTGGCTTGGCAGTTCGGGCTGAACTGTTCCCACAAGGAACAGGGTCAAGACTGATTTGCATATGGCTGGGTTCAAACAGGGGTGGTGTGGTGAGCAAAAGAATGATGGATTTAACCCAGATCCTTGTGACTTGGGGTGAATGTTTGCATTGTCCAGCTTTCCGTCCATCAACTGTTTCTTTTGCATATGTTGCCCTAAGTGGGAAGGGTATGTCCAGACGTGGGTCCCGTGCTCACTACACCACTGGATTCAAGCTAGCCTGGTTGATGAAGGGTGATGCCCTGAAACCGGTCCCAGGATGCTTGTTTCTGGTCCAGGGAGGACCTGGCCTGGCAGTTCGGGCTGGACTGTTCCCACAAGGCACTTCTGTCAAAAAGAAGGATCCCTTTGGGCTTTTTTAGAAAGCATACCAAGAAGCCTACCAATCATCCACTCACAAACTAATCACCAGCACCGAATAGAAACCAATAAAATAATATAAATTCTATAATATACTTTTATTGTTAGGGTCTTTGTAGATTAAAAATATATACCAAAGATTAAAAACTATATGTATCATTCATACACATGTATTAAAAACATATCATACATAAACAACTGGGAGAATTTATCCAGCAATGAAAACATCAACAACCTGATAAATTCAGTAGGCACCACAAGTACATAAAAGATAGGTATCCCTAGTTCAGTGCTTCATAGCGTGCTTTTTTTCCTATTTAGACCAGGTGTTGCTTGGGTGTATTCTTAACACAGAACGATGTGTTTCTGTGGTCTGGAATGATGCACCACCAACTTCAGGCTTAAAAAAACTATGCAGTTTCTCCTAACACAATTATCTAAAAAACGTTGATATAAAAAAAGATATATTTAAGAACTTGTTACATATACTTCAGTAATCATAATGCTACATTTCATTTTATCATTTCATCATTATATAAAAATAGATCTCACAAACAAATTATTAAGCATGATACAAAACATTTATATTACAGTCTTGGTTCCATCCATGGTGATTCAAATATTGGTACCGAACAGGCCAATTCATGCAACATTCATCAATAAATATACTATTGTTCACCTTGGCTCAAGGGTTTTACCCACCAGAGAAATAATTTGCAAGAGGGGGTCTCTCTCTTCCCCAATAACGGCTTCCTAAACAGGGTCGCCACACTGTTTAAGCTAATAATAGGGGCATGCATGTCTTCCCTATATTACTGCCGATCAGGCCAGTTCATACAACATCCTTCATCAAATATACTCTTGTTCACACAGGCTCAAGGGTATTAACCACCAGATAAAGGAATTACATGAGGGGATCTCTATTCCCCAATAGCGGCTTCCAGATCAGGGTCGCCACACTACTTAGGCTGAAAAATAGGGGCATACACATCTTCCATATAGATAAAAGGTGACAGAGAAAGGGGATACATTAATGACCATTACTTGCCCTCACATTTCTAGTATACCTTAATCAAATGGACCAATAAATGGTCTCTACCTTAATAGGCTTTTCTTTCCTTGATTTAAATGCAGTCGGCCAATAAAGTATATAAACAGTAAGACACACCTTCACTGGTTGCCCTGAAAGTAGACAAAAAATAAAAGGAGAGCACACAAGAATTTGATTCTACCATGTCTTCATATCCATAAATTATATTTAGTAAAATGATACAAAGGGAATAATTATGCACTCTACCTTGATAAAAAATCCATACTGCATAGGCCACTGGAGCTATGGTGTTAAGAACGAGTGCGGTCCTAATTAAAATAGGCTTTTCTTTAACCTGCACCTCGTTTTAGTCGTGCGTGCAAGATTCCAAATGGGGCTGCCTGTGTGATAAAAACACCACATTAGTTCCTAAAGTCTCTTGCCATAACTAAATAGCTGAGGCAACTACATGTATAACCCCATTTCATAAAAACTAATCAGAGGATGGCACTACCCTTCACTGTATATGTTTGTAGAAAACCGGATTTCGCCTGGTCTCAAAAATTTGCCCCTTGTCATCTGGCCCCGTATAGACCTGATGACCATCATGTCACGGTCACATACATATGAGAAATGGGGGATGCCACTTCTCTAAAAAGTTGTACCTCGAGATATCTTCATCTTATAAACCCGGTATGAATGCCTCCAAGACTTCGCCCATGCATGTAAGCCCCTTATTGGCGTTTGGAAATCGGCATCATCCCAGATAATGTAACTCGGGATGACTTCAAACCCAAACACAACCTGAGTACTTCCAACCGAGCTCTGCCCAATTCCCCAGGCTCCAAGATTGCTTGTGGAATTCGGCGTCAACCCGGGTGAGACTCCCACCAATACGTACACCGACACCCACACATAGCGGTCTACAGCTGGGGTCAAAACCCCTCCATCAGCAACTCTCCCCGGGCCACCTTAAACACTACACTCGGCACGGAAAATTCCGCCAGACATCCATCCCACAAGGAACAGGGTCAAGACTGATTTGCATATGGCTGGGTCCAAACTGGGGTGGTGTGGTGCGCAAAAGAATGATGGGTTTAACCCAGATCCTTGTGACTGGGAGTGAATGTTTGCATTGTCCAGCATTCCCTCCATCAACTGTTTCTTTTGCATACAACTAATAATTTCAAAGCTGTACGACAGGTTCCTATAATCGTATGGCTCAATGTCACCAATGCAAACATAATACAGACAGACAAATAATGTGCTGCAACACCAACTATGTATTGTATCATTATCCTGAACTGAGAAATGGTTCTAAGGAACATTAGTCATTTAAGGAGCAGGGAGGACCTGGCTGCTGATCTCTGCATTGCATTTTCTGTGTACTCTGTGTAGCCTCTGTAAGACAGTCAGCATAGGCACAAGTTGCTGCCCATGTGACTTATGCAAAAAACCTTGGGAATTATGGACATCTAGCCAGGCTTCTACTTACAATAGAAAAAAGCAAAACAACAGTTAAGCAGTTAAGCATTCAACCAACAGTCACACCCCAAGTGCATTACTTCAAACAATATAAAAACTCAGTCACTCCTCCTCATCCAAAGCTAAGCTCCAGGCCACCTCCACTTCCTTACTCCAGAGGGATGCAATTCTCCACTCACTAATGCATACTAAACTCTCCACTATACATGTTTCATACATTAATCAGGCTACCTTGCTTTTCCTCTGGCATGCAATATACGCCCCCCACTCCCACATATCACAATATAGACGATAGTCAGAAACCACTTCCATTCATGATCAGATAGCGGATCCTCAAAGCAACTCTCCTTCTACCTCATTCACCCAACATCTCACTGTCCAGTCTTTTCTCAGAGGTGTTCCCTCAATGAAAAGTTAGTCATTACATGAGGTTCCCCTTTAATATTGACTCAAGAACATTGTTGGACAATTATATTGTTTTTAAAATATTGTGAAATCCAGACCATTGTGGGACATAATATCGAAGGTAAGAATATAATTTTCTTTACTTTAAATATTGTTCTTTATAGTATTGTTTATTTTAATATTGTGGTAAGTAATGTTGCCTTTGTTTAATTTTATTAGATCTTATTTTGATATGTGATGTTTCAGGAGAGAGGATGTGGCCTAATGGCTAGAGCAGTCGACCTTGAAGCTGGGGAACTGGGTTCGAATTTCGGCAGGGACACTCAACATCCTGTGATTCTGGGCAAATCACTAAGGGGCCGATTATGATGTAGGTCGGAGTTAAGTCTGACCAACATCATCATGGAAACTGGGCCGACCAACATCCGACCGCAGAATTACGATGCAACCGCAAATGGTGCAGTCGCATACTCACATTTACCTATGGGAGCTTGTGCTACAGCTGTAACACAAGCTCCCGTAGGGAAATGGAAGGTTGTGTTCATCCCTGCACCGCATGGCAGGAACCTCAGGGTGCCTGCCACATGGTGCAGGGATCAATGTGGACACCATAGGTCCACCCTTGGCACGCAGCTGGAGGCCACAAAGAGAAGAGGGCCCTGATAGGGCGCCTAAACTTGCTTCCTGATAGGAAGCCTGTGGGAAACCGAGCAATGTATTCCCAGCGGCGGAAACGCTGTCCATTAGGATTACGGGCCAGTCTCCGACTGACTGACGGGCTACTTGAGCCTGTCGAAATCCAGCCGGAATGACCGGTTGGTTTAAATTCTGACTGCCTAACTTGTAATTATTCTCTAAACATATAAGACAAAAAGGCGCTCAACATGATACACAAAACAAGACCTATAAACAGTGCAAGGTGTAGAAAAACAAGTGACGGGGAAAAAGGTTTGCAAAAATCAGAAGTTCAGGACAAAACTGAAACAACACAAAGCAAACAATGCATCCTCTGCAATTTTCGGCCACATCTGTGCATCAACGGTGTTTCAACCATAGTAAAACTAATTGGTCATCATCAGGACAAACGGTAACTCTATGAGCGTCCGTACTGATTTCAATAAAACATCTACTGTTAAGGTGAAAGTAAAATGATCGTATGGAGACCTCCCAGAGAATAACTTCAGTAAAATGAAGATCCAGAGGAGATGCTGGATTATGGTCGTAAGAGCTTATTCATAAATTCAATGGCTCCAAGAATAAGGAAATTGGTGGACTAGCCTATTCCTTCAAAAGGTTTTAAGAGGCCAAGTTAATTGGAAAAAGGGGTATAGACATCTGAACTAATAGATCGCATAGTTACAGATACATATACCTGAACTGTCAGTCGCCTTTAATAGATTGGCACCAGCATATGTGGAACAAGGCTCATAGGCTTAGTGTAGCCCAGTGGGTTCTGTAGCGCCGTATGGCAATGATTCATGTGGTCAGTGCGCTACAGAATAATTGGAACAATTAATTAATATAGTTGTGAAATTGAAATGCTGTCATAGTTTTTTGTTTCTTTA
Source organism: Triturus cristatus (assembly GCF_964204655.1). NCBI lineage: Eukaryota > Metazoa > Chordata > Amphibia > Caudata > Salamandridae > Triturus > Triturus cristatus. Next base: position 221,293,053 of record NC_140594.1, on the reverse strand, counting down.
TTAATGATATAGTGATGGAAATGTTCTATATATTTAAAAAATATTGCAGGTAATATTTAATTATATAAGAATTAAAAAGCATTTTTACACAGTTTATACTGTAGATTAATTAATTTTCCATTTACAGGGGAATATTGGCAGTTATAAAATAAACTATACTGCGTATGTTTTAATGGATTTTTTTATGTATTCTTTATGTTTCCTATTTAATTCATTACCCCTAATTTATTAATAAAACATCAAGATTGTTGTGTTTCAATGGAAATGGGGTGTAAAGTTTTTCAGCCAAAAACAATGAAAATTAAGAATTAATTTATTTTTATTTATTATATATTTTTTATATCTGTTTAGTTAAAATACTAAACATAATAAAATATAATATCAATATATGAATGAACTGGTAAAGTAGTGTTTTGAGAAGTAATAATTGAATTAGCTGGTTATTCTAACTTAAACTATGTACCTATGTTGTGTGGGTTGGTAGTTAAAACAGTAAATATACACTGTTTGGATTCCAGTGAGAGTAGGGAATCTGCCTATTCACAAAGGCTTGTAAGGGCATATGAAAGAGTACTGCAACACTACATTTCTATGTACTATAATTTGCTTTTTAGCGTAGGCCTGTATTTTTTTGTAAATTTTATTTTACCACTGACTGTATTTTATAGACTTTTTCATCTTTAGTATGCAGCACTAGTTGACGAGGATTGCAGTTTTTTTGGAAGGTGGCTCTGTTTTTCAGCCAAGATAATTTCTTTTATAATCTTCATTCGGCTGAAGTGGCAGTACAGTTAGTGTATGATACTTTGTTCAGCTAAAGTGGTTTAGTTAGTTGGCTTAAGGGAACCATTATCGGTATTTTCAAAAGTGTGTTAAGGCCTGGTTGTTCATGTAGTAAATTTCTTAATTTTCAAGATAGACTATTGTACTTATGTTATGTAGTGTATTTATGGATGTTCTTATTTTAACTATGGACATTTTTTGTTTTGTGGGTGGAATGCATGCCTTTTGTTTATAGATAAAGTTGGCTACTGAAAAGAAGATTTGATTTTTTTTTATCAATACTGTGTTTTTTTTAATGCTTTGGATTTTTTTATGTGGAGGGATAAACAGAATAGTAAAGGCGTTTTTTTGAGTACTTTTACCGTCGGAACAGTATTGTTATGTAGAGGGACTCTTCTGGTTCGCTTGGATTTTGCTGATGTGCGTAAACGCAGTTGGGGGGTGATTTTGATTGAAGCGGTTTTCCTGCCTACCTGTTCCTTGTGCCACGCCAACGTCTGCCAGCGACGGAGGACGCCCACGCCAGCGCTCTCTTGTGTTTCCCTGCCGCTGCCGCTTTCAACATCCACGCGGCCGCCGAGCGCAGGGGAACTACAGTTCCCATCAACCCCTGCGGGACGAACCCGCTGACGGCATTGTCATCGCGCTTGAAGGCGCATAAATACAACGGGAGCCCCGGCAGAGCGGGGGTGATTTTGATTGAAGCAGTTTTCCTGCCTACCTGTTCCTTGTGCCACGCCAACGTCTGCCAGCGACGGAGGACGCCCACGCCAGCGCTCTCTTGTGTTTCCCTGCCGCTGCCGCTTTCAACATCCACGCGGCCGCCGAGCGCAGGGGAACTACAGTTCCCATCAACCCCTGCGGGACGAACCCGCTGACGGCATTGTCATCGCGCTTGAAGGCGCATAAATACAACGGGAGCCCCGGCAGAGCGGGGGTGATTTTGATTGAAGCGGTTTTCCTGCCTACCTGTTCCTTGTGCCACGCCAACGTCTGCCAGCGACGGAGGACGCCCACGCCAGCGCTCTCTTGTGTTTCCCTGCCGCTGCCGCTTTCAACATCCACGCGGCCGCCGAGCGCAGGGGAACTACAGTTCCCATCAACCCCTGCGGGACGAACCCGCTGATGGCATTGTCATCGCGCTTGAAGGCGCATAAATACAACGGGAGCCCCCGCGACGCGGGATCGCGCGCGGGTCGGCGCCGGGCTAAGCCCGGGCAAAGGGCGGGCCCTCTGTAGCCCTCAGGAGCCGAAGGAGGCCGTGTCGGGCCCACCCCATTGTCTTGTTGCTGTTGGGATACTGTATGGGCAGAACTGGTATGTGCGGTCTTTATTAATAGAACTGTAACTATTGACTGGGTGGCAACACAGAGACTATTGTGCCCTCTGCTTTTAATTGGTGAGCAGTGATATCTTCGCACCATGAATGAGCCGTTTAAAAAGGGTACCCTCGATAGTTATTTTACGAAAAGTAACTCTGGTTCCGACCGGGAGGTTGCTCTTGCAGAACTTAGGGCTAGGCGTCGTTGTTCAATAGAGCATATCAAAAATATGTCATTAGCCACGGCCACTTTTTCTGAGGCTGCATGCCCGGTCAACGAGGTTTGCTCTCCTCAAGAGTCCTTGCTACCCCCGGGTATTAATGACTCCACAACTTGTTTTGTTACCTCAATTGTAAGGGACCCAAGTACTGATTTGTCCTTAACTGCTTTTCCTTCCCCCATTGACACAAGTAATATCTTGGCTGTGCCAAATGAGTTATCGACTCAAGTCACAGAGTCGCTACCCCCTACTGATATTACACTTAGTCAGACCACATTGTCAGGTCCATTGCCCAGGAAAAGGAGGAAGATAGTTTCTGAGCTACGCAAAAACAAAAGCAATAACGTTTCTAATAGCAATTCCACTGTAGCCTGTTCTGGAAAAGGTGCTATTCCCTGCACTGTGAAACCATCTTCCACTGGTAGTATTGCCTCTTGTTTAATCCAAAATGCAACTACTGTGGAATTATTGGATAAAATTGATAAATTATTGAAAACATTTATGCTGCCAATTGTCGAGAGCTTAAAGAATATCGAAAGCAGGCTAGAGAAAGTTGAAACTTTAGTGGGTAACAAGAGGGACCAAACTACGACCACCGCCGGCCCCTCACTTACACTTTCCACTGCCTCGGCTTCTGCTATAGTTTCTCCTAATTTACCCCCAGGTGAGATAGCCTCTCAAATGAACACAACTATAAGCAAGGGAGGGGTTAGCCATATAGATAGTACTACCATCACTAAATCATCTTGTACAACCACGGCTAGGAATAGTGTAGTAGTAAATACCCCAAAGCAAGGGGATCAATTGCCTGTTAAACCAGGTTATAATGCAGATTCCTCGACTAAATCACGAGGTCCGTTTTCTATCAATTTACCACCAGAAGCTGTTCCTCTGGTAGTTGTGCTTGCAGGGGTTCCTACGATAAAAACAGATGATGCAGAAGGATACCAACAATTAAAAAATAAAGTTATCCACTGGCTAGGCCAAAATCGCCCTCTTCCTCCACATATCAATGGGGAAATTTTGCATGTAAGACGCTTGCCCTAGCTGGGTAATACGCCAAAAACTATAAACGGGGATGTTATCCTAATTAATTTTAGGGACCCACGAGCTGTTGCTCATATTTTAAATTGGCACACACAGTATAGGAGATCCCTTATTACAACATGGGAACTTACCTATTTTTTCCCAAGACCAAAGCCAGTTGTCCTCTCTGGCTTGGGGGGCTTATCTAACACCCAACATATTCCTGTGATTCCTTTGAGAAATAGATTTGAGGTGTTAGAAAGTCTAGAGGATGTTGATTGACTCAACAACCATAAGTCTATGACAGTACTATCTGAGGAGTCCCAGACCAATACAAATATACACCATAATGAGTCCAGCACTGTACTACTCGCAGTAGGGGTAGAACATACCTCCGAGCATCTTGTCGATTCCATCCTGCCTACATCAGACAATGATATGGTTAATACTCAGGAATCATTGGGTAATTTATTCTCATGGAATATTGCTGGGTTGACCTCCAAAATGGAATCTACGGAGTGGATGAGTTATGTTAATAAATTTGACCTATGCGTATTCCAGGAGACTTGGTCCTGTGAACCCTGCTTCATTCAGGGATATTTGAACTACTTTGTCCCTGCGGTAAAAGGCCCTAGGGGCAGACCAATGGGGGGCCTAACAATATGGGTTCGCCAATCTTTAAAACTGGGCATTAAAGCTGTTGATACCAAAAACAAGGATATCCAACTAATTAGATTAGACTTGGATAAGCTGGGTAGTGTAGACATATATAATGTATATGTTCGGAGGAAGAGGAAAGGGAGGTCTGAGGTACTAGAAGCCCTGGATAGTCTTATTGACATACACTCGTCGACCAATAACATTATCATTGCGGGTGATTTTAATAGCACATTCGAACCCCTGATAAGCAATGATGAGTTGTTTGGAGACGAGGAGGATCGACTATGGGGCGTGCCTAAACTAGAGTTGCCTCCCATAGTGCGATGGTCTGCTGATGCCATTGGTCTAAATGCTTTATGCTACGAAAAAGGGTTAAGAGCGCTGAATGGCAGGACTAGTGGGGATAGGAATGGTGTAAGCACATTTGACAATGGTCGACATAACAGCAGAATCGATTATGTGCTATGCAGTCTAAAGTTATGGCCATCAATTTGTAACATGACGGTGGAAGGGAGGCTCGAGAGCGACCACAACCCTTTGTGCCTGTCGCATAAATGGTGGTCTCACATTAGCTTGCCTGTGGGACTTCCTGTGTTCGTCCCACCCCGGACTGTTCCTACTAACAACATGAGGAGATTAAGATGGGAAAAGGTAGCAATTAATCAACAGGCTATTGCTAGTATTAATAGTTATGTTGACCAAGCTATACTAGACCTAGAGTACTGTAATACACTTAGCAATGGCTTAGATAAGGTTGAAGGAATTCACAATTCTCTTTTTGACACAATTAAGGGATATTTCCTTAAATCTGTGAAAAGTAGAGGTGATAGAGTTCCAAAGCCAGCTAAATGGTATAACGACGAATGTAGGGAGTCACGACTTGCTCTGGGCAATGCTATCAAGGGAGGGCAAACAGCTTTAATTCAAGCCGCTAGGAAAAATTATAAAACTAGTATCCTCAAGGCTAAACAAGCTTGGGATGAGCAACACTGGATTGAGCTAAAGGCAGCTAGCGATAGCAGGGATTCTCGGCTGTTCTGGCACATTGTTAGGTGGGGAAAATCAGGTGGCCCTGAGTCCCCTCACAACAATTTCCCTGAAGCTGAATGGATAAAATTCTTTAAAAATCAATATGCTGCTTTTAACATCGCAGACCTGCATGAGATAATTAGTGTAGACCTCCCAAAAGAAAACCTTTTTTGCCCTAGTGAAATCATGATGGCCCTTGATGCAGTTGCTTGCGGTCGTGCCCCCGGCCTTGATGGAGTGCCAGCGGATCTATTTGTTAATGATAAGGAGCGCTGGTGCCCATATATCCATCACCTTATTAATGCTATTGCCTTGGGTGCATCAGTACCAAAATCCTGGCAGGGTGCTGTAATTATCCCCGTTTTTAAGAAAGGTGATCGATCGCTGCCAGGTAACTACCGGCCTATAAGCCTTATAGATACCATCCAAAAGGTAGTGGGGCGTGTGATCGTCAATAGGCTCCTGGACTGGGCGGAAGAGACTAATGCCCTTTCAACTTTCCAGGCTGGCTTCCAACGATCCACAAGCACGGTGGATCAGGTCTTTCGTTTCACCATGATACAATGGAGGACGGTAGTGCTCGGCAAAGGAAGCCTGTATGCGGCCTTTGTCGATCTACGGGCTGCTTTCGATCTTGTCCCCCGACTAAAGCTATGGACGGTTCTTCAGAAGCAGGGCATCCCAAACGATTTGTTATCTATGATAATGAGGCTTCATGAATCAAATTATGCAAGAATCCAGTGGGGTGGTTTAGGTTCGGTAACCTCAGACTTCCCAGTTGAGAGGGGAGTCCGGCAGGGATGTTCGATGGCCCCAGTTCTTTTTACACTTTATATTAATGATGTTGTAACACGTATGACTTCTGCACAAGTGGATGCTCCTTTTTTAGACGGGATTAAAATCCCCATTTTAATGTTTGCTGATGACACACTCATCCTAGCTAAAACTCCTAGCGGATTGCAGTGTGCTTTGTCCATCTTTGACCAATTTTGTAGTGAGTACGGCCTAGAGGTAAATATTGCCAAAACCAAGCTGATGACTTTCAACCCCTATCCTAGTTCTAAGACAAAAATTACCTTAAATAATCGACCGCTGGAGGTAGTGAACAACTTCATTTACTTGGGTATGCACATATCTAATGTGAAGACCTGGCGGCATCATATCGAAATTACAACAATTAAACATAGGCAATTGGCAGGCGCAATTAGCTCAGAGCATAGAAAATCCTTCACCAAACCTGTGAAACCTGTCTTACAGGTCTATGAAGCAAAAGCTCTGGGTTCTGTACTTTATGGCGCAGAGCTGTGGGGTTTTGAAAAAATGCCTGCTCTTCAACTTTCAGAGAATAAATTTTTTAGGGCCATCACAGGTGTTCCCAAAAGTACTCCACTGTTGCCCCTTAAGTATGATTTGGGCAGAAGAGCCATTTTAGATTTGGCGCGGCTACGCCCAGTATTGTACTGGCGCAGGCTATGGACAACACCTGCGCTTTCTCACTATGCAGGGGGCTTCTTAGATATTATAAGAACCGATGTCCATCACAAAATAGGTTGGTTAAATGCGCTTAGGGCATCCTTGCTTGAGCTTGGTTTGAGCACACTTTGGGAAGATCCTGCAGGTTCAACCTTCCCTTCTAAAAGTATGCTTAAGACCATTTATTGGGAGAAGGTTGCCCAGCGGCATTGGTGCAGCTCCAGCACTGGTAATATGACTAGAGAGTTCCTAGAGGCCAAGATGTATCCTCATCTTGAACCTTACTGGGACATTATAACTAAGCCCAGAGACAGGAAGCTTCTCTTCCAATTGAGAGCTGGTGCACTCCCCCTCAGATTTTTGACATCAAAGTGGGAAGCGGGAACTAGTGCTGTCTGCCCTGTCTGTGGTACAAACAAAGAAACCATTGGTCATTTTTTGTTTTCTTGCAAAGTTTATGCTTTACCAAGGCGTATATGGCTGTCCCCGATGTGCAAAAATTTAGGAACTACCAGTAGCACTGTTGCTTTACGTATTATATGCACCAGTACATTGCCCTGGATTTCGGTTGCTACTGCAAAATATCTAGGATGGGCGTGGATGATTAGATTGAGACTGCTAGTCATTTGACTATTCTCTCGAACAGGGAGAGACTGCTAGTCTTTTGACTATTCTCCCCCTTGCTATTTTTAGCATTTTACTATTTGTAATCTGTTTTTAAAAAAAATTTTTAGCAATTAATTCTTTCTGTTTTTTAATAATTAGTATCCACTGTTATTAATGCGGAATGTTTAACCCAGGGTTTCAAACATGTTTACCTGCCTGAAGTTAACAAATAACATTTGTCGCTAATTGACTATAATGTCTCCCTTATGGACGTAATTCAGCCAGAATTTGTTTAAGTATGTATGCATCGAATTATACTGAATTTAATAGTTTTTTAACTCATTTAATGAAATGTTTATTGTAAATTGTACTTTGCTTTTATGAATACTATTCGAATAAAGCATACTTTGACTTGACTTGACTTAATTCCAAAGTTTTACATTTTTAAAAAAAAGCTTTTCAGTTTTCTCGGAATTTAAGTTTTAATAGACACATATTTCGTGTTTCTTAAGGGTTCAAAGGATTTTATGGGGATTTTTTCGAAGGATTTTTTTATGATGGTGTATATTTTGGAATTTAGGGGGAATTTTTTTGTTTGCATTTTTAGTTGTGGCATTAGATCTTTGCTTAGAGTGTCTTCAGCTTAAACTGCAAGTGCCCTTTAATTATTTTATTGACATTGAAATGTCGTGTGGGATAGATTTATCTTTTATTATTCGAATTATTCAAGTACATGTGTGATTGAATTCACTCTATGAGTGAATCCAAAGCATTGACTGCCCTTCTGTAAATAAAGGAAAAACTGCCTGGATGGTTCTTTTTTTTGGTCAACGTTAATCTGCACGTAAGTGGTATTTAACTCCATAACACATATTTGTTACTGGTGTGCCACTTTGCACCATATTTGCAGCACATAGTAATGTTTGCCCCAAAAACAAATAATATTTATTTTTTCTCAAATTTTTACAAATGAGAACCTTAGACCTGATTCACAAAAAAGTAGCAAATATGCAAATGTTGATTCACCCAAACATTCCCAGAGGTACAGCTGGAAATCTGTACCAGGTGCTAGTTTCCAAAGTCTACCTGAGAAATTGTAATGTGACTATTACTGAAAGCTCCTATTCTCCCTGTCAGATGGAATGGCACCTTTGTGCAAATGCACTTTTATTATTTATTTTTGTCTGTGGCAAACGCATTTTTTCATGTGGAGAAAGCCCTTTCGCTACATCCCCACCAAAAGTCGGGATGATCCGTTTTCCTTCCCATCCTGGAAGGGTCATTACTCTAGTCCTTCAATGGAGTTACTCCAAGGTGGATAGGGGCCAGGTCATAGTTTGGGAATGTCCACAAATAATCATGTTTGTGGGTGTTCACAAACTTTCAAGGCATACCACGCTTTGGAACAACCGCTTCCCACCCCTTGAGTGGGATTTACGAGAGTAGATTTCTCTGCACGCCTGGTGGTGAAATCTGCACTCAGAAATACATTTATATCCACCAAGAATCCTTTCGTGGAGATTTTTGTCTGTGGCAAACGCATTTTTTCATGTGGAGAAAGCCCTTTCGCTACATCCCCACCAAAAGTCGGGATGATCCGTTTTCCTTCCCATCCTGGAAGGGTCATTACTCTAGTCCTTCAATGGAGTTACTCCAAGGTGGATAGGGGCCAGGTCATAGTTTGGGAATGTCCACAAATAATCATGTTTGTGGGTGTTCACAAACTTTCAAGGCATACCACGCTTTGGAACAACCGCTTCCCACCCCTTGAGTGGGATTTACGAGAGTAGATTTCTCTGCACGCCTGGTGGTGAAATCTGCACTCAGAAATACATTTATATCCACCAAGAATCCTTTCGTGGAGATTTTTGTCTGTGGCAAACGCATTTTTTCATGTGGAGAAAGCCCTTTCGCTACATCCCCACCAAAAGTCGGGATGATCCGTTTTCCTTCCCATCCTGGAAGGGTCATTACTCTAGTCCTTCAATGGAGTTACTCCAAGGTGGATAGGGGCCAGGTCATAGTTTGGGAATGTCCACAAATAATCATGTTTGTGGGTGTTCACAAACTTTCAAGGCATACCACGCTTTGGAACAACCGCTTCCCACCCCTTGAGTGGGATTTACGAGAGTAGATTTCTCTGCACGCCTGGTGGTGAAATCTGCACTCAGAAATACATTTATATCCACCAAGAATCCTTTCGTGGAGTACTGTCAGGTGTAAAAAGGTCACTCCGGTTGTAAACATTTATGATAGAATTGACCTGTTTTGAATCAAGCTTATTGAGTCTGATTTTTGAGAAAATGAAACTGATTTACAAATGTTTTATTCCCCATTTCCGGTTTTAGAAAATGCTACAAGTGTCAGGTAAAACCCTTCTTAAATCAGGGCATTTTTATTGGCCTAAAAAACATCCTAAACCAGAGAAAAACCTTTGTAAATGATGCCCATTAATACTTAATACAGTCATACAGCATCAATAAGAAATTATTGGATGCGATAAAAGTTAGCACCCTTTGGTAAATGTCAACAGGTCAAACCTGTCAGAATTTAACAGGGGGGGAAGGACTAGAATTTACCAAAACGTGGATTTTTGTGCATTAAAGAACAAAATCCACATGTTATTCTTCAAAAAGTCAGAATAGAGGATAATAATTGAACTGCATTCATTTCGAACATTTCGGCATCGGAACACTATGCTGACTTGTACATCAGACAATGAATGTTTGTTTCAGCACTTTAAAATCCCAAAGCAGCCACGTGCGAATTTCACAGATGCACTCGATGTGAAACCAGAGCCCCGGCCTTTCCAGTGGCTGTCTGGCGCTTCAAAGAGCCAGATTAATTTCTGTGAACTGCACAGATGTCTTTCGGAGGGAAACGGGGCTTGCAAGCTATCAGAGGAATTCATACACAAAATTAATTTATCAGAATTCCACAAGCGCAATAAAACAGGGTAAGACGGGCGCAGTTCTCAGGAGATAATCACACCCCCGGGGGCTCAAACGTGGGAACATTCGAGAAGTTGTGCAGCGCTCACCTCGCCTTATCACTTATGCATTCAACCGCAAGGCTGCCCTCTCGGAAAGGCATAAAATTAAAGAGCTTTCTGTGGCATTAACAAATCACACTGTATGCTAACACTACCGGGAGGTGAACTACGTTTTAGAAATAAAAAAGCCTGCGCCAGCAATCCCTTGCCACCTGTTTTTTTTTTCCACCTGCACATTTACACATTCTGTTTTAAAAGAGCGCTATTTTCACATATGAATAAAAAATTATCCTGAAGCTAGTGCAGGTTGTGCTTGTCAGTTGGGGAGGTTCAGCCCGGGCACCTTACGTAGTTATAATAAGTACATCTTTGTGCAGCGTAGATATTTTTCACATTACATATTGTCATTTAGCCCACTTAAATATAAAGCCGCCATATTGAATTATTCTGTTGCTCATTAAGGTCCTCTCAAGTCAGTAAACAGTGCAGTTTGGTGCTGTAGAAAACACCATGATCAATAAATAAAACAAGCTTTTACAACATTTAGAATCAGGGCGGAGCTAGAGTGCTACCCCCTCCTGTGTGTCCTCCTACCATGTATATCTGAGCTGGTTTCTGGAATGCTGAGTGACGATAAGACGTTGGTGTGTGGCCTGCAGTGAAAGCTAGGAGGGAAGGACAGTTGTAGGGAAAATGCAGCCCTGACAGGACCCGCCTTCTGTTGATGTAACCCAAGGGCCTCACATGAGATAAAGAACTTACCTTCAACCGGAGTGGCTCCGGACTCTTGTATCAAAACGCTGCCCTCAAACTTCAACATTTGGGGGAAAGTTTTGTTAAGGACATGCCTGAAAATGCAGCAAGACTCTTCAGTAAACACATGAAACTAAAAAAAAAGATACAAGGCTCTTCTTTCCACAACTATAGAGTTTTAAGGTGGTGCCATATGCACCACCTAAAAAAATCCATCTTAAGCAGTGAGGGCCTCATTTATGAAAAGTGGTGCATCGCTGGGGAAAAACTGTGATGCAACACTTTTCATTGTGCCATCCTTGCGACACCATTGATGCGCAGTATTTACACTACGGCACTCCATGTCGCAAGGATTGCGCAGATACGTCAGGAATCCTGGCGTATCTGGTGGTGCAGTAATAGTACATTCATCCGCGGCCCATGAAGGGAGTTCCGTGGGGCGGAAAGGCGGGGCGGGGGAGGGGCAGGATGGGGGGTACTAAAAACCGGAATATGGATAATTGGAGGTAAGTAAACAATTAAATAAATAAAACGAATTTCGTAGTGCGGGCTGCATCGCATTTTGCGATGCAGGTCGCGCAACGAAATTCGTTTTATGCCCCTCCCCCGCCCCGCCTTTCCACCCCATGGAACTCCCTCCACGGGCCGCGGCTGGGTACATTGCTGGAGTGTGTCGGTAAACTGACACAACCCCAGCAATGTGTCATTACACATGGGACAAGTCCCATGTCAAAGGCCCTGCATTACTCCTTAAGCCTGCTTGAAACAGGTGTAAAAATTGTAACGGAGTCAATTCGAAGGAGTGGCTCAGTGAAATCTGGGAGATTTCACTGCACCACTCCTACGATGCTTTTATACGTGGCAACGCCCACCCTGCATACATTATACCTGATGCAGGTATAATGTAGCGCAGGGTTTGACAAAATGACTCATCCGCCCAGATGCATTACTTTGTAAATAGGGCGCAGGGTGGTGTTTGTTTACGCCGCTGCAACATCACAAAAAACTGACACAACGGCGGAGCAAGCCCTCATAAATAAGGGCCTGAATATTCCACAAACAGCATTCCAATTCCAACTAAATGAATATTTGCACTGGCATTTGGGCTACGTAAAGATGTAGCCAGCTATTATTACCTACTAATTGACTCGGAAATGTTATAAAGACAACGAAGATAAATTAACCCCACTCCTAGACTTCTTTGAGGATCCCTGGCTTTGTTACCTTTACTGCTCTGAATACGGACAGCAAGGCAGATTCCACAATGACTGGTGAATGAATATGAAAGCACCCAAAAACATAAAAGGTAATGGGAGGAATGCTTGCAATACATTTGCAATAATCCTAACCATTGATAATTGCTCGAAGTAGCATTCCAACCCATCATTTTTGCTCACTATACCACATCAGATCAGACCCAGCCATATGTAAAACAGTGTTGGTCCTGCTTCAATAGGAACAGTCCAGCCTGACCTGTCAAGTCAGGTCCTCTTTGAACCAGGGCAAAAGCATCGAGATAATGTCGATGTCTGGACATACCCTTAGCCAAAAAGAGGCTAATTATCCTCCCTGATTTGACTTACGACCGTCGTTTTACAATTACGGCAGTCATAGTTCAAACCGGCTGACTTCCAAAGTGCTCGAGGAGCCTGTCGGCAAGTCGAAAGGGCCGCATAATCCCGTGAGGAATGCATTTCCACCTTCGGGATTATGATGGCACATTCTGAGAGCAAATCCATGTCGGCCTTTCTGACATGGATTTGCTGTTGGAAAGTGCCTTTGGGGGCCCCTAGCAGGGCCCCCTTTGCTCCTGGGCCTTCGGTTGGGGGCTTGGTGTGCCCCCATGTAAATTCCTACACCGTGTGGTGCCTGCCACACGGTGCAGGGATTTACACAGGCTCCCATTTCTCTATGGGAGCTCGTGCTACGGCTGGTTTATGGCAGCAGCATAAGCTCCCATAGAGAATCGGGAATATGCGACCACACCATGTGCAGTTACATTGTTATTGGGGTGTCATAATTGCTGACCGGAGATCAGTCTGTTCCGAGACCGCAACGGTGTTGGGCAGACGTGAGTCCTCCATACGTCGTAATCATGCCCATAATGTGATGGGTGGAATGCTTGCTCTGGGTTTAAGCACTGGCAATTGATTGTTGTAAAATTCTATCCCATCGTTCTTTTGCCCACCATGCAACTTCAGATTAGATCCAGCCATATGCAAATCAGTCTTGGTCTTGCTCCAATATGAACAGTCCAGCCTGAACTGCCAAGTCAGTTCTTTTCTGAACTGGAACACAAGAAAGCCGAGACTGATTTCATCCTCTTCCGTAGAGTGTAGCTTGCTTCCAGTCTCACAGTGAGCAAGAGTCCCATGTCTGGGCCGACCCTTAGAGCATTACATCAGGTAAGTAGCAAGGTATGTCTGTGGGTGTCATTAGTAATTCAAATTACTGATCACAACAGCTGCTTTCCTGCATGCATTTTCACTTAAGAGGTGGGATTTGCTGATTAGTTTCGCAAGGTCTTCCGGGCGTCTCCAGGAGGGACACTTCCTAAGGATCGAATGGTGGCACTAATTGATTGAGCACTGTCAACATTGTCCTCCCTGATACCAAAAGTGAGAACAATGCATGAGTGATCCAGGAAAAAAAGCATATTGCCAGCTGGAGAACCCCCCATGCATTGAAAAGGGCATTTTTTCAGATCTTTTATAGTAATTTGGCACTACTACTAGGTGCAGTCTTATAGTTGCTACCTTATTTTACTTATGAATGCCCTAAACCTAAAAAAACATATTTTAAAGAAATGCCAGGGCATGTGTGTGGAAGGGAAGATAGGGACTGGACTATATAAGTGGCCATTTCTATTTTTTAAGTACACAAAACACATTGTATACGCTACTGTTTCCCTTCACCGCATTGTGCATTTTAGGGTGGATACACTGCCGACCAACCAATTATTGACAGTGAATATGTCATGGGCGTGCTTCCCAGGAGGTAGAAAGGTTGTATAAATGAATGGCCAAGGCACCTGCTTTGCAGCTAACGAGACTGGCTTGTTGTTTTGATTTATCCACCTCCCATGCTGAGTTTTGGCAAAGGAGAGTGGTTTGTGCTCATTCGATTGTGTTCTGCCCCATTTATGGTGGTGATCAGTCATCTAGCAAGCTATGTGGTACCTGCTGTCGAATGAAGCCAGATACCTTTGTGGGGTGCGGGTCAAAAACAGCTCGCGGAACACCTATCCGTCTTCTCCAGAAACAATGCTTATGACATTTGGTGGCAATAAGTGCAAATTTACCCAGTAGTTAGTTTAAAATAACGTTTATTAAGAAGCGTATGTCCTAACACACGTCCATAATAAGTATGTGACATTAAGACCTCAATTTCTTGATAGACGCTTGAATAACATTTCCCACCACAGTACAAGTTACATATTAACTGCACCTGAGAAGTATCCAGAAAGCCTCTGTTACAGTTCTGATCTTAGGCTGGTGGAGTCAGGGCTTTGAGTAAGCTCTCTGCTGTCAAATAAATCTTGGACACAATCAAACGTGTCAAAGCATCTGATTTCTTATGGGCACAGTGACAAATACGCCCTCGTGCTCTGGAAGTCCAGCCAAATCCAGAATTCGGCTCAAGGGCTTACTAGCCTACCTACACTAGCAGAATTCTTCTGCCTGTTGTTGGATGGGTTATTCTGAAATGCAATGTCTCATCTTAATATTTGACAAGAGCTCAAATGGTTTCCCCACCTACCTACTACTAGTAGTGGTCTACTTGTTCTGTCTTATGCCGAAGTTTTGTTTACAGCATGGGGTGGTGGCCAGTCCTCCTTTAATATTACAATTATTCCCATATTTGTCAAAAAATCTGACAACTGAGCGTGGGGTTTTCCGGTGAACTGTTTTTTGGATTGTCATAGGTCCCTCCCACACAATGCATTAACTGATGGCACTTCTGATTGGACTGACTTATTAATACTTTTAATACTCAGAATGAATGAATGAATAAGGGATTTGTAAAGCGCAGGACTCACCCCTTCAGGGGTATCTCCGCTCTAGCAGCGAAACATGAAAACAAGGAGGTGAAACACTAACAAAATTAAAATGGTGCGGTTTTCAGTAGTTTTCTGAATTTAGGAAAGTCAGGGCACACACATAACGCAATGGGGAGTGAGTTCCAAAGGTGCAGGGCTACATAGGCACAAGATTTGCCTCCCGCACGAAGCTTGTTGACCGCGGGTACTACAAGCAGAGCCTTTCCACTGGAACGTAGAGATCTGTTGGGATGATAGGGGACAAGACTATCGGTCATGTACCTGGGTCCCCTATCATTAAGAGTTTTGTGAATCAAACATCAAATTTTAAACATGATTCGATTCCGAATAGGAAGCCAGTGGAGGCTTTTTAGTAATGGCCGGGAAGGGGTCCTGGGTGGTTGATCTAAAGCCAATCGAGTTGCCATGTTCTGCACTACCTGGAGCCTATTAAGTGTCCCCTCATTCACTGCACCCAAAAGTGCATTACAATAGTCCAGTCGACTAACTACCAGGGCTTGGAGCAGGGACTTGCATACCGATAGGGGGAGAAGATCGAATACTCTCCGTAGGAGTTTTAGCAAACCAAAACAGCTACCTGAGACGGCCGCCACCTGCTCCTTCATAGATAGAGAAAGATCCAAATACACTCCTAAGTGTTTAGCCTTGTTGGTAGGCACAGGAGCAGGGCCTAATTCTGCCGGCCACCACTCTGGGGACAAGAGAAGTTGAGCTTTGCCAAAGAGAAGGACTTCTGTTTTGTTGGCCCTCACCTGGAGGAAGTTCTTAAACATCCGGTTGGAGATTGCACACATGCCCTCTGCAAACAACTGTTTGGTAGCATCCGAGTTGCTATCAAATGAAAACAGGAGCTGTGTGTCATCTGCATTTGAGAAAGGGACAAAGGTGTGATCTCTGATGATCTTTGCCAGGGGGGCCATGTATATATTAAATAACGTCAGACTAAGGCAGGATTCCTGTGGAACCCCTTTGTTAAGAGGTTTAACCCCGGAGCGGAAATTCCCAAGGTTCACAGTTTGGGTGCGTTGTTCCAGAAAACTGGAAAACCACTGAAAGGCAGACCCTGCTACGCCAATTTCCGTCAGTCTTTGTAGCAGTCTATGATGTGCTACAGTGTCAAAAGCTGCAGATAAATCCAAGAGCATTAGAGCTATAGCTTTGTCCTTGTCTAAGGCAAGCTTGATAGCATCTGTGACATCAAGCAGGGTCATTTCGGTCGAATGTTTAGGTCGAAAGACGAATTGTGAGGGGTCCAAACATGACTGAGCTTCCATGAATTCCATGACCTGCGTGTTGATATGCCCCTGCATAAGTTTGCTCATAAAGGGAAGGAGTGAGATAGGGCGATAGCTGGATAACTCAGAGGGCAATATATTGGGTTTTTTGATAATTGGTAGGATTTGGGCAGCTTTCCAAGCACAGGGTACTTTGGCCTCACTCAGTGAGTAGTTAATAAGTGAGCCAATAGGAGAGGCAAGAGCCCGTGTCAATAAGGCAAACCATTTTGCTGGCATTATATCAGTGGGGGATCCTGATTTTGCTGCTTTCAGCAGCTCTACTACTTTGGAGTCCTGTCAGGGAGAAGAGCGAGCCAGTACATTTTCTTCTCTGGACTCCATACAGGGTACAGTGAGAGTATCACCGACACATAGCCCACTAGGAAAAGTATCATAGATGTTTTTCAACCTTATCAACAAAGAAGTTAGAAATATTGTCACATAAGGTCTGGAAGGCAGGGATACGATTGGTACAGGCCATAGAAGAGGTAAAAGATTTTAGAATAGTGTATTGCTGTTTCCCTGAGTTACCTGCTTCAGTTAGTTAAGCAGAGATGTATCTCTTCTGCGTTAGCTTGATATTCTTATGGTATGTGTTGGTTGCTGACCTAAAGATTTCTTTCTCTGACTGTAGATGAGATTTACGCCAGGCTCTTTCTAACTTTTTAAAGTGCGATTTCTCTCTACATAATTCCTGGGAGAACCACAACGCTGGTTTTCTTTCCGATTTGGGTTTTGATTGTTTTAGAGGCGCTATCATATCTAAGGACGACTCTATGGCATAATGAAGTTTATAGACTCTACCATCTATATCTCTAGACTTAAGGTAGTCAGGAGATCTGAACACCTGTCGAAAGCTCTCCTCTGAGATTTTGTGATATTGGCGTGACGCCTTCCTAGTGTGGGGGGGAGGGGTTGGCTGCTGTCTGATTTGGACAATGTATCTAAAAGTTGATAATGAAGTGATCTGACCAAATCACTGGTTTAGGGGGTAGGGAAGATACATTTGGTGAGTTGGTAAGAATAAAATCAAGGGTGTGACCTGCTGTATTGGTCGGCCCTGTGTTGTTCATAACTAGCCCCAGCGAGGTCATGTCAGCTAAGAACCGCGCAGCATCAGCGTTATCTTTGACCTCACTGTGTAGATTAAAATCCCCAAGAAGGAGCATTTCTGCTTCCCTGTTGCAAAAACATAGACCAAGCTCAATTCTTAAAGCCTACACTGGAAATGCAAGTGGTATAGATAGCATGTTTTTAAAACTTGTCTTTCCATATAAAATAATTAGATCTATCATTTGAAGGCAGAAATTAATTGCAGTGTTTAAAGAAGGTGTGCAGTTCCTATGTGATTGGGGGGGTTGGGAGGAAAAGGGGGTGAATGGGAATGAAAGGTCTTTCTTTGTGATGCCCTCATACACCCCAAGAGGTGCCATGCTTTATCATAGGGCTGTGCCCCTCGTCAGGTCGGCGCTGCAATGCCTGACGGGCTCCCGAAACCGGGGCTCTTTGTCGGGGATCTTTTGAAGAGGAAGCCGTTGGGTGCGGGCGGGTGTGGGGGCAGGGTAGTGCACATGTTGATAAAATAAAATAGGTATAGAGCAGTCCTCCACAGTCAAGTTTTATTGAAAAGGTAGCTCTACCCTAGATAAAAACAAGAGAGAGCCCCTGTGAGGATGATAATGTTCCTAAGGGGCAGTCTAAGTGTGTAAGGTCAAAATGTTTCGTGCCTATACTGGCCCCTAATGGGTCAATTGGCACTTCTTCAGGACCGTGGAAAAGAACAGTGGATGCATGCACTACCGCCTGCTATTCAATTAATGGATGTGAATTAGCAGGGGCGGTGGAGACCCTAGTTGACATTAACTGGGGAATTGGTAGACCTGTGTAAAGGGAACAAAAACGGTGGGGGGAAGAACCAATGGGGTAAGAGAGTGTTGAACATAGTAGTCACACATATGCCAACACATCGTTGAAAGTTGCTGGTAGTACTAAAAGAAAGGAAAAATAACACCAGTAGTGTGTGTTGAGGCTTGGATGGTCATGTGACTATCAGACTGCTACTGGGTTATAAGGATGTTTACTCAGTGCTCCAGTATGTGAGCCACGTAGCATGCAGTGTGCTGAAAACTCTTAGCAGCATTCAACTCTTAGCAGCATTCAACTCCAAAAGTAGTAAGACCAGTGTACTGCTGGGGCACTACAAGTGAAAGTATGCCGCGGTATTAGCGAGTACGGTAAGGGCATCTATAGTGAGCTGCGCGAGGCGGGTAAATTAACCCCTTGAGTGCCCCGCCCTTTCCACGCCCTGTGCCTGGCGTTTCATTAGTGGGTGGGGTTCATGACGAGATAGTCTCGTCATGGGCACAGCGCAACTGCGGCCCATGACGAGACCATCTCGTCATGGGCACTCAAGGGGTTAAATAAAACAGCGGGACCACAGCTTGAAGTGAGCCGCATGGTTATGGTCACGTGAGTCAAGTTGATACCACAGTGGGGCCGTAGCGGGTAAATTAAATAAAATAGCGGGACCACGGCGTGAGGAGAGCCGTGAGGTGAGCCGAATGGTTATGTCACAGTGGGTCAGGCATAAACCACTGCGGGGTCGTAGTGCATATTGGGCCGCATAGTTGTGGACACCAAACCGCCGAATGGTTGTCGACAGTCAACATAGCATTAAATTTGACCAAGTGGCTACCGGCAAACAACGCAGCATTAGAAGATGCCGATAAGGGGTTGGAATGCTATACAAATCGCGTGTGTGGATGGGAGGTCGGGGACCTGTGTCAAATTGTGAAATCCACCCCGAGTATACAAACACAGTATCGTGGCAAGGCGATCTGGGGAGACTACATAAAGTGTGGAAGACCGAGTGAGGGCGTGCGCAAGTATCTAACAAAGGAATTAAATGCATTCCCTTGAGTTAATGGTTTAAAGACAAACATCCAAACTCGCACAATGCCAGAAACTCACCCCAAGTAAAAACGTTACGGGCCGACGGGGGTGGCCGGAGCACGACGTTACTCCGGTGGTCTGAAAGAAGAAAGTCATTTATGTAAAGGAAAGGTAAATGTGAAGCTTATCGGTAGGGAAAGGCGGGAGGGCACAGTAGCGAGATAATCACAGGTTCAGAGAAGCAACTTGCTGTAATCCTAACCAAGCTCCAGGGCCCCGTAAGTGGTAGTTCCGGTTTGCTAGTATTTATGTGGAGAGCTAGACTGGCAATTGGGGAAGCCATCTTGGATGTGGTGTTTCAGGAAAACTTTATTGAGTGACGCTCGTGGGGAGCAATGAGCAGGCGGCTAACAAATGATGGTTGTGCAATTGAAGTGTAAGCCGGCTACATCATGTTGCGGTAGGCAGTCCTCGAGACGAGTGAACAGAGCAAGTACTCTGTATGTACAAGAACACATAGTGCATCCAATGTGAGAGGAAAAAGACTTGTGTAAAGCGCCTAAAACTCTTGCCTATAAACTAACCCTGGGTGTCGTGGGCATAGTGGGGCTACGTGGAGCATCACGTAGTGTGGCCAAATCTATGCACACTCGCGAGAAGTTGCCGCTGAAGCAGGAAGAGGGAGCCCCGGGACGCCGCACCTCAGGTAAGACATTTTCTTACTTTTAAACACTTTAAGTTATTTTAAAATGAGAGCGGGCGGGAGGCGGGTGGCGGGCAACTCTGCTCCGTCGTGGGTGTGCGTGGCGCTGCCTGCTACGCCTACTTCGTGGACCATGAAGCAGGCAGCATTACGCACACTCCGCGGGAGGAGCGGAGCACTACACCCAGCCTTACTATAAACACTATATAGGGGGGATTTAGGGGCATCTATGGTAGCAGTAGAGCTTATAAAAGTGGATGATTTACCCGACTAAGGTAATGACACACGGTAGGGTCAGTTGGATTGCCCAAGGTAGATGTAATGGGTCATAGGGGATGCGGTGGTAGGGGCACTTCCAGATCGGTGGTACTGGCAAGGTGGTGCGATGGTAAGAAGGAACTGGGGGAGGAACTCAGGAGGAGCGTCACTACAGTCAGTTGACACAGGGTGTCTAATAGGTCATGATATTCAGTGTTTTAAGTGGAGATCAGCCAGCAGGCTATTAAGCCAGTGGCATTAGTGATTCACTTCTGCCCAGGGGATGTTATCCTTGAGGCCCCTGATGTGTGAACCCAGCTTGAAAACCCAACGTTGTTCCTTTCTAAAGAGGGCCTCATTAGTGAGGGCTGGAAAAGCCTCAATGATTGTCCAATGCAAATCATTGGGTGAATGGT
Organism: Triturus cristatus; assembly: GCF_964204655.1. NCBI lineage: Eukaryota > Metazoa > Chordata > Amphibia > Caudata > Salamandridae > Triturus > Triturus cristatus. The sequence goes on along the minus strand of NC_140594.1, from coordinate 221,272,583 downwards.
TGGATTCCACGAAATGGGTACACATTTTGGTGTTAGTTTTTTTGCATCAAAAGTTGATCCTGTGTTCCGAGATCCTAGTTTTGACAGTACGTGTGGTCATACCTACGTATTGGAGTTGACAGGGGCATGTTATTAAGTAGATGCAATTTCGTGTGTTGCAGTTTGTGTGCTTGTTTTTGGTCCACCTCCAGTTATTGGTCAATTAAATGCTTTTGGTGACTTTAGTGAGTGGGCAGACTACGCACTGACCACAGGGGTAGTGGCCAGTGACAAGTGGTGGGTCCCAAAGAGTATTGGGGGCTCTGGGGTTTTGCTGTTTCGGTCTGGTATTGACCAATAGGTCTTTAATGTTGGCTGTCCTTTTAAAGGCAAAACGTGGTTTGCTAATGCTCAGTTCCCCGGTCTCCAAAATTCTCCAGTGCTTGTTGACAATTCTTTTTAACAAGTTGGATTCAGGTGTAAAGGTGGTAACACACGTGATCGTATCAGTTGCAGGTTTTGTGTGTGTTTCTAGAAGGCTTAGTCGGTTGGAGTTCCTAGCACGCTTTAGAGCATTGTTAAAGATTTGGCGGGGTACTGTATCTTGACCAGGTTGGTACTGAGTTCAGCGGCTTGTTTTTTGTAATCCTCAACATTGCTGCAATTCCTCTGGATACGAAGGAATTGCCCATAGGGTAGATTCTCCCTCAGGGCCCTGGGGTGAAAGCTCTGGTACAAGAGGGGACTATGGCTATCAGTAGGTTTTTTGTATGTGATCGTCTCCAGCTTGTTAGGTGTTTTTTTGATCATGAGATCAAGGAACGGAAGTTCTTGTTCAGAGCAGTTAGCTGTGAAATTGGGATAAGGGTTGAGGTTATTGATCCAAAGGAGGAACTCATGGATGGTGTCCCTGTCTCCTCTCCAGAAAATCAATATGTCATTGATATAACGTCTCCAAAGTAGGACGTTATTCGAGAAAGGGTTGGACTCGGTGAGGACATGCCTTGCCTCGAAGTCTGACATGTAAAGACATGCCAGACTAGGGGCGCATGTGCTGGCCATTGATGTACCCTGTGTCTGGTGAAACAGCTTGTCTTCAAACTGGAAGAAGTTTTCAGTGAGTGCAATGTGGGCACATTCCATCACAAAGCTGATGGGGTGGGTGAGGTCCAAGCTGTTTCCTGTAGGATTTCCTCTACTACCTCAAGTGTGTTTATTTGAGGAATGTTTGTGTAGAGGGCCTCCACATCTAGTGTCAAAAGAATATCGGGGAGTAGGCCCTCTGTGTTGGTTGTTTCAATTAGTTTTAAGACATCCCTAGTGTCCTGAAGGAAGGTTGGTGTTCTGCGAACCAATGGTTAGAAAAAATGGTCACAGAATTTGGACAATGGTTCCAAAACTGACCCTATGCCCGAAACTATGGGTCTCCAAGGGGGTGGATTAACCCCCTTGTGAATTTTGGGCAAGATGTAAAAGTAGGGCAGTCTTGGGTTCTGGTTGCTGATGAATTTTGCCTCGCTCTTAGTGATCCACCCCTGGTTAAGGGCCGCTGTGAACATGGATAGTATTTGGGTCTGCAGGCGTAGGGTAGGGTCTTGGGTAAGGGGGGTATAGTGCTGGGTGTTCTCCAGTTGGCGTAGACATTCTGTCTGGTAGTCTGTAGTGGCCATGATGACGGTGGCTCCCCCTTTGTCTGCTTCCTTTATTGTTATTGAAGCATTGTTGGATAGGATTTTTTTGGCTGTGGATTCAGGATTGGAGATATTACAAAATCTGGACTCCTGGCGTTTCTCCGTTAGTTCCTTGAGGACAGCACGCTCAAAGGTCAAGACCTCTGGTGGAACCATGTTCGAGGTCGGGGTAAAGGTCGAGGGTTTACGTAGGCCGGTGTCAGGTGATGTTAACTCAGGTTGATCACCAAAGTAAGCCTTGAGGCGTATCTTTCTGAAAAGGTTTTGGATTTCACACGTGGTGCGAAAGTGGTCCACCTTAGGCGTTGGCACAAAACCCCAATCCTTTCCAGAGAATAGTGGATTCTGTGGCAGTAAGGGGACGATCAGAGAGGTTTACGATCAGTTTCTCTTGTCTTGGTTACTCCGTGGTTCCGTGTGCGATGGGTTCTGTTGTGGCGGGTCTTGCCACTGTACTTGTTTGGGTTGATTCTGTGTTCCTCGTCTTCTTCTGCCGTGCCCTTTGCCCCAGCCTCTGCTTAAAAAAGGTTGTGGTTGAAAGGGGGGAAGAGTGGTGGTGGTCCATTCTGGTATTGTGGGTAATTCCACAATGGTGGTCCTTGGAATGGTGTTTGACCTTGGTAGGGTGGCGGGCCATAGCTGTACATGGGGTTCGGTGGTAATCTTCGTTGTTGATTATGCATGTTAAGTTGGTTGTTTCCTTGATTTTCAGTGCTGGAGTTGCTGTCCGACGAGTAAGTTCTCTGGCGAAAGCCTGTGCTGTCATGCGAGGAATAGTCGTCTACCGAGGGTTTGTAGTCATCCTTCAAGTAGGGATATAATTTTTCTTTACTGAGGCGTGTGATATCCTTCTGGAGTTTGCTGATTTTACTTTGCATCAGGTAGTCTTTGATGTCATTGATCTCCTTGGTTATCTCCGCCAGTTTGGCTTTGAAATAGGCCTGGGCGGCAAATTCCGTTCCGCTCGCGGAATTTGCGGAATTTGGGTAATTTCGCGTTCTGCGGAGAACGCAAAATTACCCAAAATTCTGCTTTCCGTTACTTCGCGAAATTTTTTGCTTGTTCGCGTTCTCAAAATGCGTGTTCGCGAGATCTTTCTCCCCGAGCACGCAAACAGCGATTGTGAACAGGAAAAAAGCATTGCGAACAAGCAATTCCGCGTATTCGCGGAATTTCTGCGTGTTCGCGGAGATTTTTTACCGTTTCGCAGAGATTTGCGTAACGCGATTACGCAAATTCCGCCCACCCCTACTTTGAATGCAGCGTGAACGATGCCAGCTTTTAGGTTGCCCTCAGCAATGGAGATCCGTAGTATCAGTTCATCCGCTAGCCTTTTAGCCATTTTGATGATGAGGATCAGGAGGTCCCTGGTGCATTTCCACGCCACCAGTGACCATTCCTCCTTGAATTGTTTGTCTTCCAGGAAAATCCTTGGGCTGTTGCTGACAATAAGGCCATTAGGTGCTATATTGGCACGTAAATATTCTGTCATAATCGCCCCATGCATGATGATCTTCATAAGTTGGCGCTTCATATTTGTGATGGTTGTCCAGTCACTTGAGGAGCCGCTGGTTGACTCTGCTCCTTCTTGGTCACCGTTCAGGATTTCTGTAACACAGTCCTCCCCGAAGGAGAGACCGTGCATGTTATCCAGGTGTATAGGCATGAAACATGTTGACCTTACACACTTAGACTGCCCCTTAGGAACATTATCATCCTCACAGGGACCCACTCTTGTTTTTATCTAGGCTAGAGCTACCTTTTCATTAAAACTTGACTGTAGAGCACTGCTCTATACCTATTAAATTTATCTCACTGCGCACTACCCTGCCCTGACACCCGCATGCACCCAATGGCTTCCTCTTCAAAAGATCCCCGACAAAGATCCCCGGTTTCAGGAGCCAGTCAGGCATTGCAGCACTGGCCTGACGAGGAGCACAGCTCTCTGATGAAGCATGACACCTCTCAGGGTGTGTGAGGGCATCACGAAGAAAGACCTGTCTTTACCATTCACCCCCTTTTCTTCCCAACCCCCCAATCACATAGGAACTGCACACCTTCTTTAAACACTAGTCTCTATTAGGAGCTTGAGTGCAGCACCTCATAACCCAGCTCTCAGTCCCTCCTTTTGGATAAAACGCTAGCACGGCGGCTCAGCCGTGGGGTATTCTCCCTGTCCTCTTAAACTTACAGAGGCTATCTCCTAGACATTAGGGTCTCCCCCCCCCCCTTCCCCCTTCTCTGCCTTAAGCACCTGCTATCTTCGCAATGGATAACATGCAGGGTCTCTCCTTCGGGGAGGAGTGTGTTACAGAAATCCTGAACGGTCCCTCCCTTCTTGACCAAGAAGGAGCAGCATCAACCAGCGGCTCCTCAAGTGACTGGACAACCATCATGAATATGAAGCGCCAACTTATGAAGATCATCATGCATGGGGCAATTATGACAGAATATTTATGTGCCAATATAGCACCTAATGGCCTTATTGTCAGCAACAACCCAAGGATTTTCCTGGAAGACAAACAATTCAAGGAGGAATGGTCACTGGTGGCGTGGAAATGCACCAGGGACCTCCTGATCCTCATCATCAAAACGGCTAAAAGGCTAGCGGATGAACTGATACTACGGATCTCCATTGCTGAGGGCAACCTAAAAGCAGGCATCGCTCACGCTGCATTCAAAGCCAAACTGGCGGAGATAACCAAGGAGATCAATGACAACAAAGACTACCTGATGCGAAATAAAATCAGCAAACTCCAGAAGGATATCACACGCTTCAGTAAAGAAAAAATATATCCCTACTTGAAGGATGACTACAAACCCTCGGGAGACGACTATTCCTCGGATGACAGCACAGGCTCTCGCCGGAGAACTTACTCGTCGGACAGCAACTCCAGCACTGAAAATCAAGGAAACTAGCAACTTAACATGCATAATCAACAACGAAGATTACCACCGAACCCCATGTACGGCTATGGCCCGCCACCCTACCAAGGTCAAACACCATTCCAAGGACCACCATTGTGGCATTACCCACAATACCAGAATGGACCACCACCACTCTTCCCCCCCTTTCAACCACAACCTTTTTTAGGCAGAGGCTGGGGCAAAGGGCGCGGAAGAAGAAGACGAGGAACACAGAATCAACCCAAGCAAGTACAGTGGCAAGACCAGCCACAACAGAACCCGTCGCACACGGAACCCTGGAGCAACCAGGAAAAGAGAAACTAATCGTAAACCTCTCTGATCATCCCCTTACTGCCACAGAACCCACTATTCTCAGGAAAGGATTGGGTCTTGCGCCTAAGGTGGACCACTTTCGCACCACGTGTGAAATCCAAAACCTTTTCAGGAAGATACGCCTCAAGGCTTACTTTGGTGATCAACCTGAGGTAACATCACCTGACACCGGCCTACATAAACCCTTGACCTTTACCCCGACCTCAAACATAGTTCCACCAGAGGTCTTGACCGTTGAGCGTGTCGTCCTCAAGGAACTAACGGAGAAACGCCAGGAGTCCATATTTTGTAATATCTCCAATCCTGAATCCACAGCCATCAAAATCCTATCTAACGATGCTTCAATAACAATAAAGGAAGCAGACAAAGGGGGAGCCATCATCATCATGGCCACTACAGACTACCGGACGGAATGTCTACGCCAACTGGAGAACACCCAGTATTATACCCCCCTTACCCAAGACCCTACCCTACGCCTGCAGACCCAAATACTATCCATGTTCACAGCGGCCCTTAACCAGGGGTGGATCACTAAGAACGAGGCAGAATTCCTCAGCAACCAGAACCCAAGACTGCCCTACTTTTACATCTTGCCCAAAATTCACAAGGGGGTGAATCCACCCCCTGGGAGACCCATAGTTTCGGGCATAGGGTCAGTTTTGGAACCATTGTCCAAATTCTGTGACCATTTTTTCCAACCATTGGTTCGCAGAACACCAACCTTCCTTCAGGACACTAGGGATGTCTTAAAACTAATTGAAACAACCAACACAGAGGGCCTACTCCCCGATATACTTTTGACACTAGATGTGGAGGCCCTCTACACAAACATTCCTCAAATAAACACACTTGAGGTAGTAGAGGAAAACCTACAGGAAACAGCTTGGACCTTACCCACCCCATCAGCTTTGTGATGGAATGTGCCCACATTGCACTCACTGAAAACTTCTTCCAGTTTGAAGACAAGCTGTTTCACCAGACACAGGGTACATCAATGGGCAGCTCCTTCGCCCCTAGTCCGGCATGTTTTTACATGTCAAACTTCGAAGCAATGCATGTACTCACCGAGTCCAACCCTTTCTCGAATAACGTCCTCCTTTGGAGACGTTATATCGATGACATATTGATTTTCTGGAGAGGAGACAGGGACACCATCCATGAGTTGCTCCTTTGGATCAATAACCTCAACCCTTATCTCAATTTCACAGCTAACTGCTCTGAACAAGAACTTCCATTCCTTGATCTCATGATCGAAAAAAAACCTAATAAGCTGGAGACAATCACATACAAAAAACCTACTGATAGCCATATTCCCCTCTTGTACCAGAGCTTTCATCCCAGGGCACTGAGAGAGAATCTACCCTATGGGCAATTCCTTCGTATCCAGAGGAATTGCAGTAATGTTGAGGATTACAAAAAACAAGCCGCTGAACTCAGTACCAACCTGGTCAAGAGACAGTACCCCCCCTGAATTGTTAACAATGCTCTAAAGCGTGCTAGGAACTCCAACCGACTAAGCCTTCTAGAAACACACACAAAACCTGCAACTGATACGATCACATGTGTTACCACCTTAACACCTGAATCCAACTTGTTAAAAAGAATTGTCAACAAACACTGGAGACTTTTGGAGACCGGGGAACTGAGTATTAGCAAACCACGTTTTGCCTTTAAAAGGACAGCCAACATTAAAGACCTATTGGTCAATACCAGACCGAAAAAGCAAAACTCCAGAGCCCCCAATACTCTTTGGGACCTACCACCTGGCACTGGCCACTACCCCTTAGGTCAGTGCGTAGTCTGCCCACTCACTAAAGTCACCAAAAGCATTTAATTGACCAATAACTGGAGGTGGATACAAAACAAACACACAAACTGCAACACACGAAATTGCATCTACTTAATAACATGCCCCTGTCAACTCCAATACATAGGGATGACCACACGTACTGTCAAAACTAGGATCACGGAACACAGGAGCAACTTTCGATGCAAAAAAACTAACACCAAAATGAGTACCCATTTCGTGGAATCCATCCATTCACCCAATGATTTACATTGGACAATCATTGATGCTTTTCCAACCCTCACTAAGGAGGCCCTCTTTCGAAAGGAACAACGTTGCATTTTCAAGCTGGGGTCACACATCAGGGGCCTCAACGATGACATCCCCTGGGCAGAACTGAATCACTAATGCCACTGGCTTAATAGCCCGCCGGCTGATCTCCTCTTAAAACCCTGAATATCATGACCTATTAGGCACCATGTGTCAACTGACTGTAGTGACGCTCCTCCTGAGTTCCTCCCCCAGTTCCATCTTACCATCGCACCCCCTTGCAGGTACCACCGGTCTGGAAGTGCCCCTACCACCACATCCCCAACGACCCATTACATCTACCTTGGGCACCCTACCGTGTGTCATTTCCTTATTCGGGTAAAGCATCCACGTTTATAAGCTCTACTGCTACCATAGGTGCCCCTAATTCCACCCTATTTAGTGTTTATATGAAAGATTTTTAGGCACTTTACACAAGTCTTTTTCCTCTCACATTGGATGCACTATGTGTTCTTGTACATACATAGTACTTGCTCTGTTCACTCGTCTCGAGCACTGCCTTCCGCAACATGATGTAGCCGGCTTACACTTCAATTGCACAACCATCATTTGTTAGCCGCCTGCTCATTGCTCCCCACGAGCGTCACTCAATAAAGATTTCCTGAAACACCACATCCAAGATGGCTGCTCCAATTGCCAGTCTAGCTCTCCACATAAATACTAGCAAACCGGAACTACCACTTACGGGGCCCTGGAGCTTGGTTAGGATCACGACAAGTTGCTTCTCTGAACCTGTGAGTATCTCGCTACTGTGGCCTCCCGCCTTGCCCTATCGGTAAGCTTCACATTTACCTTGGCGTCACATAAATGACTTTCTTCTTTCAGTCCACCGGAGTAACCTCGTGCTCCGGCCACCCCCGTCGCCCCGTAATGTTTTTACTAGGGTTGAGTTTCTGGCATTGTGCGAGTTTGGATGTTTGCCTTTAACCCATTAACTCAAGGGAATGCATTTAATTCCTTTGTTAGATACTTGCGCACGCCCACACTCGGTCTTCCACACTTTATGTAGTTTCCCCAGATTGCCTTACCACGATACTGTGTTTGTATACTCGGGGTGGATTTCACAATTTGACACCGGTCCCCGCCCTCCCATCCGCACACGCGAGTTGTATAACATTCCGACCCCTTATCGGCATCTTCTAATGTAGCGTTGTTTGCCGGTAGCCACTTGGTCACATTTAACGCTATGTTGACTGTCGACAACCATTCGGCAGTTTGGTGTCCAGAACTATGCGGCCCAATATGCACTACGACCCCGCAGTGGTTTATACCTGACCCACTGTGACATAACCATGCGACTCACGTCACGGCTCACCTCTTGCCGTGGTCCCACTATTTTATTTAATTTACTCGCTACGGCCCCGCTGTGGTATCAACTTGACTCACTGTGACCATAACCATGCGGCTCACCTCACGCCGTGATCCAGCTGTTTTATTTAATTTACACACCTCGCGCAGCTCACTGAAGATGCCTTTCCCGTACTCGCTAATACCGCGGCATACTTCCACTTGTAGTGCCCTAGCAGTACACTGGTGACCACGCCTTACTACTTTTGGAGTTGAATGCTGCTAAGAGTTTTCAGCACACCGCATGCTACGTGGCTCACATACTGGAGCACTGTGTAAAAATCCTTATAACCCAGTAGCAGTCTGATAGTAACATGACCATCCACGCCTCAACACACACTACTGGCGTTATTTTTCCTTTTTTAGTACCACCAGCAACTTTTAATGATGTGTTGGCATATATGTGACTACTATGTTCAACACTCTCTTACCCATTCGTCCTCTCCCCCCCCCCGTATTTGTTCCCTTTACACAGGTCTACCAATTTCCCAGTTAACGTCAACTAAGGTCTCCACCGCCCCTGGTAATTCACATCCATTAATTGAATACCAGGCGGTAGTGCACGCATCCACTGTTCTTTACCACGGTCCTGAAGAAGTGCCATTGACCCGTTAGGGGCAAGTACAGGCATGAAACATGTTGACCCTACACACTTAGACTACCCCTTAGGAACATTATCATCCTCACAGGGGACCACTCTTGTTTTTATCTAGGCTAGAGCTACTTTTTCATTAAAACTTGACTGTAGAGGACTGCTCTATACCTATTTTATTTTATCTCACTGTGCACTACCCTGCCCCCACACGCACCCAACGGCTTCCTCTTCAAAAGATCCCAGACAAAGAGCCCCGGTTTCGTGAGCCCGTCAGGCATTGCAGCGCTGGCCTGGCGAGGGGCACAGCCCTATGATGAAGCATGACACCTCTCGGGGTGTGTGAGGGCATCACGAAGAAAGACCTGTCTTTCCCATTCACCCCCTTTTCCTCCCAACCCATCCCCCAATCACATAGGAACAGCACACCTTCTTTAAACACTAGTCTCTATTGGGTGCTTGTGTGCAGGACCTCATAACCCAGCTCTCAGTCCCTCCTTTTGGGTAAGACATTAATTACAGACAGATAGCAATGACCACAAAACAAGTGCTTAAATCTACAGCGCATTTTTGGTGTTGTATTGTGATGCACATCCAATCAAGAGACTTTGCAATAGTTACTCCTAAACATTTACACCATTTAGTTCTAATGACTTGCTCTATCCACCTGATCCAGTAATTACTTGTACAATACATAGTCAAAGCATTTAATTGAGCCTGTAAACCAAATGGTGTATTGTCCTTTAGTACCACATCATCTACATATAATAAATCATTGACCACTCTGCCATCCACCTAAAGAGAGTTACAGTGGGTCTCTGTAAAAGCGGAGAGCAGATCCGCTTACAATGCAGTGAAAAGTATTAAAAAGTAATGAAACAAGCATGCAACCTTGATTTAAAAATGTTCAAACTTCTGTAATATCAGAAAATTTGGGGTACATTTGAACTTGTGCCCATGTTTTTTCATGGTGACCACGAATAATTCAAAGTAGCACAGGGAATTGCCCAAAACCATCTACTTTTTCTCACAGTAATTAACAATCAATATGTTTGGATACTAATTGGAAGTCTACAAAGCACATAAACAAGATTCCTTTTTCTGTAAACGTCTGAATCATGTAATGTAAGATCCTTTGTGCCTAGCTAAGGTCTAAATCCTGCTTGTTCGATCAATATATAGTTCCCTTGTTGGGCCCATTCTTCTAATGCCTGAAGAAAGATTTTTGCAGAGGTTTCACTGAGCAATTAAATAATGTAAACAGGCAGTAAGCTGACTGGTTCTAAGAGCTACCCTTAGTTTAAATATAAAGGTAGCTTTCAAGAGAGTGTTATTTCTCATGTTGTAGCAGCATGTAAAGAACTGGACGTAGACTACAGGCTCACATCATAGGTTTTACGCACCAGTTTTAAATCACAGTTGGTCCTGCCACCTTACAATTACTATTCCCATCTATGAGTTTGATTACTTTATTTAAAAAAGATCTTTGAGAAAACTGCAAAGCAACTATCAGATGGAACAACCCAATCCTCTGCCCTGTTTGAAGCTTGGTAGTAAATTGATATAAATTCCTCCCATTGACTCCCTGATGCATTTCAAGATGTATCTTTGTGCTCTTGCGGAAAGCCTACCTTTACCAAATTCCAACGCATATTTGAATCTTTTTATCTAACTTCAACTGCATTAACTCTCAAACACTGGAAATCTCTTTTGTTTTTTTGCCACCTGAGCATGTTTTAATTTTTGACCATTAGGAACTAGAAACGAATTGCAAGATGTCTTAACATAAGCCTCATTACTTTTTTAAAAGATTTTTCAATGCCCTATAACAGTTGTTGTCAAACTACAGGTTCTTTATGAGGGGCAATCAGAGGAAGTGGAAGAAAAGATATTCCTACTTACTATAGTTTGCCTTCAACTGATACTATGATCTCTCGTACACATGGCAAATTTGGCTACATTTAGTCTGCTGAGGTAGCCCTCTTATTTAATACTTCAGTTCTAAACACATTTCAGTGTTGGACTAGATGCACAGAAAATCAATATGTTAGTAAAAATAATGAAATGCTTTTCAACATAGCTACCTTGACTGTGGATCACCAGATCATAACCAGTTTGCTCTTCCCAATCAAGTGTTCCATTGTGATAACTGCTGTCTCCTTTGGGTCCTCTGTGGATGGATAGCAGTCACTGTTTGTTTTTACTTCAAACTTGTGAACTATTAAAAGGTTTCTCTCATTTACATTAACCATAGTTAGACATTTATTATCTGAAGATGATTTTTTACAGAGGGATTTAATGTGTGATCCTTTCCAAAGGTTTTTTTGGGGTTAAATGAGTTGCAAATTATGCATTTTAATATACACTAGGTCAACAGAATGTGCCCAAAACCTAATAGGACGTGAACAGAATTTTAAATGGATCCAGCACTCCTCCCCAAGGAATTTATGATGAGGAAATTTGGAGAATCAGCCTTTGTAGTTACACAGGCAAAAACATGAGAGGATTTGAAGACAACTTTATAGGAATACGTGGATGTTTTCACCTGGCAATAACTTTGGGAATTAGTGGCAAATGATGCATATTTAAAGGCACATTTGGTCATAAACATCACAAAAACAATCCAATAAGTTAAAGTTAACTTTCAAAGAGGGCGTGTATTAAGCATGCAAATAATATTAGGATTAGTGAATATCAAGATGAGTTTATAATCAGTACTAATAAAAACTGACAGTGACTATCAGATGTTTTGCTACAAACTGTCAGGAATGGAGGTCACAGGGTGAGGGGCGAAGGAGATGCCTATCACGGGTCCCTCTGTTGTAGAGCAGGCCTGTACATTTTGGGAACTAAATAGTACTAAATACCAGCTGAGAGAATGAGGGGGTTTTGCAAAAGTTTGATTCTGCTTGGAAGGCTACTTTGGTTTGAACAGTAAAATGTCTGACATTTCCAACATGCGATTGACCTATACCATAGCTAAACTCATTTTAGATGCACTACCTTTTGAGGACATAGCTCAGTTTCCTGATGGCCAAATTTGCATCTGAAACAATAAACACATTATGTGAGGTATATGCTGCTCCTGCACACTCTAGATGTGTTTGCCAAGGCCTGTTGGCTGATGACATTGGCTTTGTGGATGGCTGTAGACTTGTCTTGTAAGCATGGCAATGCCAATTGCAGTGTGCGGCCATTTTGGAATTTTATTTTGTATACGTCCAAGATGCCATCACATTGCGCTTAGGTAGAACTTGACACCCATCTTAGAACAAAATAACAATTATAAAAAATAACAGTGTTTTACTGGTCAGATATGGCTGTCATATAGTCTCTAGGTGCAACATGGTGGCTATCCTAGAAGCACACAAATTCACATTCCAAGATGACTGTCTGGCACTATTGCCTTTGCTGATACCTGTGTCTTAATTTTACAAGCATTTGTCAGTGAGCATAGACAGGGTTTGGCAGGGGAGGTGGAGGGGGAGAGAGGCGGGGAACAGAAACACCAAGTAGCAGCAGTGATCCGTCTCTGCAGTATAGGCGGGAAGAAGAGAGTGGAGGGGGGGGCAATGAGAAAGCATTGTGCGGGGTGACGACTGGGTAGGCAGGAAGTGGGAAGGGAGAGCAAGGGGGAGACAGGCAAACACTGAGACATGAAGAACAAGCATTGGCAAAGCCAATAGGTCTCGCCTTTGAGGCATTATAAGTGTTTTGACAGAGCTATGGGCTTTGTTAACGTTTTTAATATGTGTTGTATAGTATTTTGAATGTTGTGTAGCATGTTTAAAAGTTATACGTTATAATTAAAAAAAAGTGCCTCATGCTGAAAGTAAAAATGACGAGGAGAGGAGGAGGAAGCAGGGGGAGGGGGGAGAGGAGGGGGCCTGCGCCTGTTTCCCTTGCGGGAGCAAGCAGGAACCATCTGTTAAATACAAACAGATGGTTTGAAAGCTTGCTCCCGCAAGGGAATCGCCAAACATGCACGCGTTGCCATTCAAAGCAATGCAATGCGTGCACGTTTTTTACTGCAAAACTGAATCGATTTCTAAAGGTCTCTTTCCTATGCAGCACTTGCACGTTCCGTAGGCGAGATCTAAAAAGGAGTTATAACCATTTCTGGCACCTTATATATAACCTAAAAAAACATTATATACAACTGAAGTATCGTAGGTTAGGTTGGCTCTATAAGCTTCGGTATTATTAATTAAGTGCCTTGGTGAGTCCTGGAAACCACAAGCTCAAATTAAGCACTGTAGGTTACAAAATGCAAAAAGCATATTAAAGGGCACGCACAATAACAGCATCGCAGTCTATAAATAAAAGCTATATCAGAAATGCGTTTTACTTGTGCGTGTTATAAAAGACAAAGAGCATGTAAAACATTGCGCACAATAACAACATCGCAGTTTATAAATAAAAAATATATCAGAAATGAGTTTTACTTGTGTGTGTTATTATGCGGTTTAATATATCTTTAAATGGTGCTTAAAAAAGCACTCCAAAACCTTTGGGTCCAGTTTGCACTGTAAGCGCCGGTGTTGACAATTAAAGGCGATGGGGAGTGCAGGAAAACACAGGCTCAAATTAGCACTACTATAAAAAAAGGAACAGATTAGGAGAAGCAAATGTCATTGGGGAAAGCTATCGTATAACAGGCAAAGATGCCGACTTTAGAGCTGGGGAACAAAGTGCGAGTCTTAGCGTTGGATTAACATCCTGTGATCCTGGGCCAATCACTTCATTTCCATGTTTGTACCAAAAATTCTTATGCCCTAAAGTGGTATTTATAAAAATAACAGTGTTTGTTCCATAAAGTAATATGTCCTAAAGTAATGCATATAAAAAGCACTCCAGAAATGCTGGGTCCAGTTTATACTATAAGTGCCAGTGTTTATAATTATGTGCTGTGGTGAGTTCCGGAAAGCACCAGCTCAAATTAAGCACTACTATAGAAAAAGTAACAGATTAGGATAGGCAAATGCATCAGGGAAAAGCTATAATATAGCACTGAAAGGTGCCGACTTCAGAGCTAGGGAACAAAGTTTGAGTTTTGGCATTGGCCCAACATCTGTGATCCTGGGCAAATCACTTAGGGCCTCATGTAGGTAGCCAAATACCGGTCGGTAACGGCCGATTTTCGGTAAATATGCCGTTACCGACCGGTATTCAGACAAGTGAGATGTAGGAGTCCAAAAACGACTTTTCGGTAAATATGAGGCGGTAAATACCGAATCATATTTACCGAATTCTAAAATACCGAATCAGATTTACCGAATACATACTTAACGAATCGGTAAATATGAAGTGGTAAATATGAAGTGGTAAAAATTAAAATGACATGTAGGAGCACTCGGTAATTAAGAAATCCAAGAAAATCGGTAAATAAGAGTCGGTAATTAACACGGATTGAAAGCAGGTGGTAACCATCAACAGTGCATATAAGCAATCCCAAAATGCAACAGCGTGGACAACATGGCCGCTATGTATGTCATTGCAAGGCGCCTACGTCTACAGGCAGCAGGACTGAGGGTTTGGCGACGGGAGGAACGCATCTACAGACAGCGCATCACACTATTCCAGCTGACTGATGCAGAGATACATGAGAGGTACAGGCTACACCCCGAAACCATCATGGACTTAATCAGGGACCTTCACCCACTCCTGGACCAGCCAATAAGAAGGGCGCACGCCATACCCCCACATGTGCAGGTGCTCTGCAGCCTACATCTGCTGGCATCCGGCAGTTATCAGGTGGTGATAGCTGCGGTGGGTGGTGTATCCCAGAGTTGCCTGTCACGTTTCTTCAGGAAGTTCCTGGATGCCATGATGCAGAGAATGCACCACTACATCAGCTTCCCCAACACACAGGCTGCACTGCAGAAAACAAAAACAGACTTTTATCACATGGCACAGTTCCCCCATGTCATCGGCTGTATTGATGGTACACACATCCCAATCTGTCCACCAGCTGACACAGAGCACATCTACAGGAACAGGAAGTCCACCCACTCCATCAATGTGCAGGTGATCTGTGATGCAGGGAACATCATCACAGATATTGTTGCAAAGTTTCCTGGGAGCACCCACGACTCGTACATCTTCCAGAATAGTGGGATCTACACACGACTGAGTGCCGGAGAATTTGGAGAGGGATACCTGCTAGGTGAGTAACAGTGACGCCCCTTGCAACCTGCAAATCATAGTGTAAAGAGGCATGTGACTGATGTTTCCCTTTTACTCATCTAGGCGACAGTGCATATGCATGCCGGTCATTCATCCTCACTCCCTACCTACACCCAGCAACCCAGAGTGAGAGACGATACAACGTGGCACACAAAACAACACGCAATGTGGTGGAGCGCACGTTTGGACTACTGAAGAGCAGGTTCCGCTGCCTCCACAAGAGCGGAGGCGCACGCCAGTACACACCCATCACCTGCTGCAAGATTATTGCCACTTGTGCAATGCTGCACAACCTTGCCACGAATAAAGGTACAGATGTGGAACTAACATATTTTGAGGACAACGAGGATGAGTCAGGCCAGCCACAGGGCAACGCAGCTAGAGTGCCAACTGCAATCGATGGGAGAGAGAGACGGACAGAGATCACATGCAACTATTTCTGAGTAAGTAAGGGGACACAGCCAGTTGTGATTAGTCATGACGTAGTTTTAATGTGGCACCACGCCATGAACACATGAACAAGCCAATCTGGCAATATACCATCTATACAAGGAGTATGTCCAGGGTTACGTCACCCATTGGGAAGTGGCTAAGCAGGGCCACATCAATGTTTGCGCATACGCGCTGCAGTGGTGGATGGCACGGCCTGTGCATCCTCACTAGAGCCAACCCCAAGCCGCCTGCTGCTCCTGCGTCCTTCTGGGACGGGGGTGTGATGCTGCTCCTGCTGCTGGTGTCGATGCTCTCCGCAGCATCCCCTGCAGCAGTTGTCGACGCCTGACTAGTTAATAGCACCCCTAGTGCACTTGTCACCTGCACCATCCCCCGAGACAGGTCGCTGCAGCAGTGTGTTAGGCCCTCCTGCATCGTCACAGAGCGCCGGCACAGTAGAGAAGTCGCAGTTGCCAGACGGTTGAGTGCCCTGTTGGTAGTGTCCCTTCTCTGCCGTTCCCGGCGCCGTGCTTCGATGTCAGCATCTAATTTGCTGCACAACTGCTGGATTGACTGGGACATGTCCCGAATGCCCGCAGCCATGCCGCTGATGTTATTGTCCATGTTGACTAGTGTAGTTTTCATCACCCGCATGTGCCTCTGGACTGACATGACTGCCTTTGTTTGCAGGCGCTGTTGTTTCAACATTTGGCCCTCGAGACCCAAGAAGACACCATGGCCGTCAATGGGTGCTGGTGGACTCTGGACACGCGACCTGCGGCGCCCTCTTGCTCCCGTCTGTGCTGCCTGTGAGGTGTGGGGCACAGTGGCATGGCTCCCTTCCTGGGGCCTGGTGAGTTCTTCAGGGCCCATGCTGTCGTCTGACGAGGTGTCTAAGGCTCGTAACCTGGCTGCTGGACGCCTCCTCATTCCCACACCTGCAAGCGGAGATGTGGCCGGTGATTCAAACATGAGTGGCGATGCTGGCTCTGGGTGAGGTGATGCTGGCTCTGGGTGAGGTGATGCTGGCTCTGGGTGAGGTGATGCTGGCTCTGGCTGCGGCGAGGCTGCCTGTGTTGGTGGTGCGGCTGCCAGTGGGCCTGCTCCCTGGTCTGAACTTGTGCTGGCTAGAGGTGATATTTGTGGCCGGTGTGCCGTCTCTCCTGCAGCATGCCCTGTCCTGCATGATGTCACATCTGTGGACAGAAATACAACATTGGCTCAGTGTCCCCGAAGGGCTGCATTGAAAGCGTCACAATAAATAATTTCACATTCCAAAATGTCCTCTGTCTCCTTGTGCCTCGAGTGCGTGACATGCCTTGTTGCCCTGTAACATTTACGTCATGGTTGGTGTTTCCCTGACTACATCTCCCGGAATGCATTGCCTGTCTGCACTGACACGTGTGGACTGCAGTGTGATTCTCGTTTCACAATGGGGGATGTGGGATAGGGATAGGGGGTGCTACATTGCTGTGCTTTCGTCTTACCTTGTTGTGTGGCGGCTCTGGCAGAGCTGTCGGCGTCCCCAAGACCCACGACGCTCTCTTGCTCGATTGTGGCCCCCACCAGCTCCTCCAGTTCGGTGAGGGCAGGTGCCCTGTTGGTTCCACCTCCAGTCTGGCTGGCCTCCTTCTGGATGTCGCCCATCTTCCTCTTGGTTACAATCCTCAGGTCATACCAGCGCTTCTTTAGGACCTCTATGTCCCTGTGGGTCACTCCCACAGCATTCACCTGGGCCTGGATGGCCAGCCATATGTTGCGCTTTTCAGCCTCAGGCACTTGCAGGGATTGCCTTCCAAACAGCTTCTGGTGCTGCTTCACCACCTCCTCCACCAGCACCTGGAGTTCCTTGGGGCTAAATTTCAGCTTCCTCCTCCTTTCCCCTCCGTCTCTCTGTGTTCTCTGGCTGGACATGATGTTCGTTTTCCCGCTCGCACAGGCACCGGCTCCCTGCCTCTCCTCTGCACTCCAAGCCTCTCCAGGGTCGGCTAATTATGTACACCTGCCTGGGTGTGGCCACTTCCTGGTTGGGTGGGCTGTGGTTGCACAGGATTAGCTGTTTCGTCAAGTCATGTGATTTTATTTACCGATTCCGTACATACCGATTCGGTATTTTCCGATTCGGTAAATACCACCTCGGTATTTTCCGATTCGGTAAATACCACCTCGGTATTTACCGATTCGGTGAATTCCGATTCGTGATTACCGAATGTTACCGAATCGGTAACTGTTATCGAATTTTTACCTACATATAACTTACCGATTCTAATTTACCGATTCGGTACGGCTCGGTATTTAAGAAACGGTAACATTTATTTACCTACATGAGGCCCTTAGTATCCACTTTTGTACCAGAAAATAATATGCCCTTTAGTTATGCTCATAAAAAAAATTTCAATAGTTGTAGGTCCAGTTTGCTGTATAAGTGCCAGTGTTGTTATTTAAATGCTGTGGTGAGTCCTGGAATCCACCGGCTCAAAAAAAGCACTGGCGGTTACTAAATCAAATCACCATATTAAACACCAGAAAAAAAAGAATATCAAGATCTAAAAATAATAAGTATCTCAAAACCTCGAACTCTGACTTGCCCTGCCTCAGCCCTGTCGGCCTTTATGAAGCAATGTCCTGTCCTGATTTGCCTAGACCCCCTGTATCCACCGACAACTTTCACTGTGGTTTCAAGATCCAGCAGGGAACCGTTGGGCTTATTAAGAAACAGAAAATATGAGTGACAGGGAGAGCGAAGGGGGAGGAAAAGTGATTTCAGAGGATGAAGACTCGAGATTTTATGCGGAAGGGAAAGGAGTAACATATGCTGAGTGGTAATATTGGCAAGGATTGGAGAAGCTACAGCATCATTACCGAGCATGGACAGAGGAGAGAGCGACTGACCTATCATGGCCACAGACCAGATGAAGAACAGGGAACACTGAATGGTTATTACTGTGGAGTGATTAAGGATGGAGTAAGATTGACCATGAATGGAAGGGAGTGAGACTGACCGCTTATTACTGCAGACTGAACAAAGGAAACTGAGCACAAGTGACTGGTGAGCACTATAGATTGCATGAAGGAGGAGTAAGAGAGTGTCACATCATTCATGCACACAGCACAATAGGCAGGAGTGACTGATCACTACTCCAGAGTGCACAAAAAACAGACTGAGCACCAGACTGCAGACTGCGAAAAACACAGATGGGGGGAAATGACCAATAATTACCAAGTAAGAACTGCCAAAGTCATTTAAACGGCATGCGGATCAGGGTAGCGCACACTGTACAAACATCAAACACACTGCAGCAAGGTGGGAACAAAAGCATTTGATCCAAGACAGATGGCACCCTGCGTGCCCCTGCTTGCTCGCGCAAGCTGGATGCCGTGGGAGAAAACATTTACTGGTAAAGGTGGGGCATGCACCCGCCTTTGGCCAATTGCGTGCTTTCATTTTTGAAAGCCACACGCAAAGGCTAACACAATGTGTGGAAAATGGAAACATACACGCACAAGTTTTCAGAAAAGCTGGAGTGATTCCAAGAGGCCCTCTCCTAGTGCACCGCATGCACGCTGCGCTAGGCTCGACCTAAAACCGAGGAAGGAATAAAAGATCCAAGCACATTGATCACTAAAGCTCAAACATCACAGACACATGTAAAGAGAAATATAGTTCCCTGAGGTTAGCAGTTGAACAATACACTGATCCAATCAAAAAGCAGAGGGAAACCTAAATGCTCCATGGATAGGACAAACACAAGAAAAGGGAAGAAAACCATCAAATGAGGAGCAGGGAAATGGACAACAAAGTCCCCAATCATGAGCGAGGCAGACCAAAAACTTTTATATATCTTAAGGCAATGGCTACAATGCTGTCTACAGCAAACAGCTTGAGCTGCCTGCACTGATACCACAAAAATGTTTGAGCAAGTTCCTAAGCACTACCTTTAATTGTTGGTTGGTAAAGAACTGTGCTTGCATGGGACCATTGAACTAAATGAATTGCTTTCAGTGACCTCTGCACAGACAGTAAACACACAGTCTCTCTCATTCTGGCTTTACTAGAGCTTCAAAGTAAATTTTACAGGGTTTTATCAGGGCATATGTGGAGTATGGCAGCAATTGAGAAGCGAAGTATTGCTGTGTTTTTCAGCATGCTCTTCTGATAGAACCATGTTCAAACAATCAATCATGATCAATCATGGTTTTTATAGTGTGACTACTCACCAGTGAGGGTCTCATGGCGATGGGAGGATGGGGGGGCTTCTGATGTGTCCGAGCACTGGAGTTCAGTCGAAGAGCCAGGTCTTGAGATTCTTCCTGATTTGGGTCAGTGACGGTTTTATTTTATTTGCAGAGTTTTATATAGCGCTGTCTAGACCCAGAGGTATCAGAGCGCTTTACAAGAGGATCAGTGAGTTACAGAATTACAAAAATGACATCAGTTACAGTTTCCGATTAAAAAGTAGAGGCATAAGATAAAACTATGAGATTACAACATCACAAAAGTTACTAGCACGTTGCATAGCCAAGAACAACACATCTTATGGGGAATGGAAGGTAGAGGGAGAAAGGCAAATAGGGGAAAGGAATGCAGATAAAATCAGGCAGATCAGAAGGGGGAAAGAACTTTGGAGTAGAGAAAGCAGTCCGAGCGGTCAGAGTGAAAGACAAACAAAAACCGTGAAGGAAACCGTTAAAACCAATGTCCGGTGTCCGGCTGGGTAGGTGACGGCCGAGGGGGTGAACCAGAGCCAGACTCCTCTGTAGCTGAATAGGACAGCTCCACTGGGCAACGGCCAATGGTTCTCGGGCTCCGCTAAACACTAGCGCTGATTAGACCCAGAGGTTTCAGAGCTAAGAAAAACTAAGAATAAGCAAGTCGGACGAAATCGGAGAGGGTTCTTGCCTGAGGGGAGAGGCAGGTTGTTCCAGGTCTTAGCGGTGAGGTAGGAGAAGGATCTTCCTCCAGTCCTGGTCTTGCGGATCCGTGGACCGGTGGCCAGGGCCAGTTGGGCGCAGAGGAGGTGTTTGATGGGCACGTGGAATGAGAGGTGGTGGTTCAGATATACTAGTGATGCGTCATGGAGGGCTTTGTAGGTATGTGTGGGGAGCTTGAAAGTGACTACTTTGTTGACTGGGAGCCAAACAAGCATTGGCAATGCCAATATTTGTTGTCTTGTTGACCTGTTGGCTTTGACAATGCTTTTGCTGATAACGTGCAGCATTCACACACAAAAAAAAAATGGAACGAAAGTTTGATGAAGCAGCCTGCACTGGCAAATGCATTATTTAACTGGTGCATGCATGATGACATATGCACATGCCAGATAAATGATGCAGGTGCAACAGAGGTATGTCAAAGTGAGTGCGCTATGGACTGTAGAGTGGCCTGATAGCAAATGGCAGCTGCTGGGCCCTCAAGAAAAAATGAACGCTTTTACTTTTGCTGCAATTGTCTGGTGTGGTTCACAAGTGGCTTTAGCCTAGAGACAGTTCAAATGTTCTTGGCTTGACCTAAAAATAGGACGGGATTCGTCAGTCTTTGCAAAGAACCAGAATAAAATGCAATCTAATGTTTCACTTGCCCCCATGTCAGATAAACACACATAGCAACCAAGGACAGGTGCAGCACAGCTGATCTTCAGATGTTTCTCGCCCCAAGTTCACACTGCAGCATTGAACTGAAGTCCGACCTTTCCATCCATCTGACGCGCAACTTGGTGGCATTCAAAGAAGGAAGCTTGGAGACGGCGCAGCTGCCGGTCGGAGAGGTGTTTGTCTCCCTACCCGGGGGCATAACAAAGGCTCCTGCAGCCCCCGCAGCGCAGGGGAGCCCCCAGTCGTTAACCACGAGCTTGTGGGTGCCGGAGGGATCTCCCTTCTACTGCGAACACAACTGCTTGCAATATGCTGTCAGTATACGTCCGCCCTCAGCCGCAAAGAGCAAAAAACACACTTGAATCCTGTATTTATCATCGGGTTGCAAGAAAGCGCCCCGATGGTCACTCCCGAATAGTTAAGCGTCAATGATAATGAGAGGACCAACATATTAGGGCTATTTTATCTTTCATACATAAACAGAGATTTTCAATATTTGATTTCTGTAAAACGCGTTTAATTTCGGTAAAGCAATTATCCAGCATCAAATGTCAACCTAAAATGAGTTATTTTTATTTTCTAGTTATTTAGTAAGTGTTCCTTGACAGGTGACCAGGGTCATTGGAAATATGCGATTTGGAGCGGCAGCGTTTTCCGCATAATTATAGATTTGCAGCATTTGCCACATAATTCATCACCTGTCTCATAATCTGCAGATTTTAGCAAACAACAAAATGTGTTTCTAGCTCAAAGGGATCAAACGTTCCTAAAAACGCTTTGGCACGTGTTGGAGCACAGTAGATGGCCCTCTAAAAAGTTTTGCTCGCCACCTTTCTGTTGCAAATTGCTGCATTTTAGTTTCAAACGGGTACTAACGAGGAAAACACTTCGCCCAGATAGTGTTAACATGAGTAAAAAATAAAAACTAATGAGGTAATACTATCACAATATGTGCTGCATTATGCTGCATTAATTGCTTTTCTTGCCACATAATTTAGTCAGCCCTACCACATAATTTGGTCCTCCACTACCGCATAATTGGGTCCTCCACTTCCACATATTTCCAGTGGCCATGCAGGTGGCCAATATCTATTAGCTGAACTGCAGACATGTGAACAGTGCAGTTAATGTTTGGAGCCCTGAGTTTTATATTACTTGTCTTTAATAAAGCAAACTGCGTCTTATTCAAGAGGATAGTATCACCTACCTTCTATTTGTTTCCACCCTTATTCACATCACATAATTTCTTAAAACCAAGGTAAACTGTCCTTTTCAGAAAATGAAAAACCTGTTAATAAAAAGCAGAAACATCTCATACATAAATTGTTTGAATAGCTACCCCTGCTCTTCACATTTGCCCTTTCTGTTTGCCCAGGAGCTCATCTCTTCTACGATGACCCTACTAATGGGTGGGCAGTTCCATCATAGGCAACCTGTCCTCATGAAGTGACTGGACGAGTCATTGTCACAGAGGATACTGCACACAAAGCAAACAAGCATTTGAAAAGCAATAGGCACTGTAAATTACAGCGCCTTTTATTTATCTGTTTTGATAATTCACACATAAATAAAAGGTATTGTCATTTACAATGCCAATAGCTCAAACCCTTGTAAATGTGAGGCCTATTTCACTTCAGGGAAGCAGCCGCTATTGTCCAGGGCTTCTTGGAAAGTCAAAGAGCACATGGTGTGCTGATTGTTGCAGGAAAGCATGTTGTGCCTGCAGTAGGAGAAACTCATTAAAGAAAATAGTTCTTACAGATTAAATAAGACATACAGTGTAACAAAAGAAGTAAAAGGGTCAGTCTTCATGGGAGGTTACAAATGAAGACAAGGCGGTAATAAGGAGGGACTAACAGGCCTATTAACGATTCAGAAGCCAGCATATACAAAGGAAAATGACACAAGCCAATGTAAAATATTTGCAGAGAGTGGGCGGCGCTTCAAGGTCATACTCGAATACAGCATGCGCTACCCAGGCTCCACCTAAAAAGCAGTGCAAAGAATCCAAATCCGAGTGAAGGGAACAACGGTCTGGACAGGCCATGTATCTCACCAGGCATTTTCCCGGAGGGCTGGTGCCTTTCGAGGCTAGTCTTTCAAGTCCCAGGCTGCTTCTGGCACCTCTGTCACTTCACTGCAACAGGCACAGCAGAAGACATTTGCAAAGGAGAGAAAGGACGGAAAGGGAGAGGATGGGAGAGAGATCAGCCATAAAAGGAGAAGAGAGAGAGCGAGAGCGAGACAGAAAATGGATGGCTGGGAGACAGAGTGGGGAGGAAGTGAGTGGGCTGGTTTGAACATTTTTGCCAGGGCTGCATTTGGTTCCCAGTCTATCCTTGCTTTGGAGAGTAAGGTATCCCACTGGTCACCCGTACCCCTCCACTGCCACCCAGATAGTGGTGCTTGTAGCAACCGACTTATCTGCTGGTATGTGCCATCCTTGCTGTTCATTATCTTGGAACTATCTTTGCTATTGGATCCTGGAAGTTATGGGCGAACTGCTCCCTGTTTGCTTTCAGTCTTATTCATTGATCTCATCCGGATTTTGCCTGTTGAGTTATCTTCCTTTTGTATAAATTAACATATTTTTTGCTTTCCTGCATGCTAGTTCTGTTAGTTCTTATGTGCACAAGGCATGTGTGTGTTCTCATTCTGCTGCTTTGTGGTGAACTGATCAGCCATGCCTGCCTTGTTCAGTTGTGGCTTCTGCCTCTTTATTTGTGTTATGTGTAGAAGTGTGCTATGTATCACGTGACCTCCTTCATTAATCTTTCTTCTCTTGCCTGTGCCAGATGATTTGAAAGTTTCACTTTTTGATGTTATAGGTATATTTGCATATTATGGCCATGGGAAACATCGTTTACATCACGGTGTTTACACCGCAATACATTTACAACGAAAGTCATTACAATGACTTGCACTGGATGGCGCTCTAAGCTAAGGAATAATATGATTTACTATTCCAACACCTTCCCTACTGTAACGTAGGCTGGAGTTGGAATAGTAAATCATACTGTTCCTAAATCCAGCGCCCAGTCCAACTTGCGTTGTAATTCCTGCGTTGTAAAGGTATCATGGTGTAAACACCGCGATGTAACGTTGTATATTCTATGGCCATACGTTTACTAATTTGCTATGTTGCTGTGGTGTACAAAGTTAAACACCTGCTGGAATAGATATTATTGCTGCCTACATTTGGCAGGAAGTTGTTAGAGTGTCCTATTGGGAGGTCTTACTGACAGAGCTGGAGACCGTTCCGCTTTCCTTTTTCTTGAAATATGTTGGTTTGCTGTAGTTGTCCCTTGGATTTAGGTGTTAGACTTACTCTAGCTATATTGTTTAATAACTTGCCCTTTGCACTTTCAGTGCTTAATTTGTGAAAGGATAAGTGCTGGGGCTCTTGTCAGGAGCCCACCGCAGCTTGCATCTCACATTACCCTTGCCAGCTGCCATTGACAGTAAACACACAGCTACTAACCTTCACACTCCTACACGTGTGACACATCAGACTATTCCAGGCCCCCAAAGGCAGAAGAATGGCTTGGGATGCAGGTATTAGTCATTGTTAATGTAAATTAAATTAAATAAACCACTGTTGTTGTGTTCATACCGAAATTAGCAGGACAGCGCCACCATGTGGCAGACTGTCAGAGCCCCAGTGCTGGTAATAAGGTGCCGGTGCGGAGCACCGGAAAGCACCGGCTCAAATTAAGCACTTATTTTCTTCACTCTTCTGCATTGTAGCTTTATTTTTTAGCCTACCCTGACTCCTTTTTTTCTATCGTTACAGGCAAAATGTTATCACAAGCGTCGAAATGTTCAATTCCAATTTCCAGCCAGCTCCAGGGTTCTTTCATGGTTGCCCATCCTGACCCCTGTCTTCGCTGCCCTTGGATACGGTGTCATCAAAGAGCAGTCCGCGTCAAGGGGATCAAAGCACATGATGGCCGCTCAATGGGTCTGCACTTACAGTAATGAGCCGAGCATGGGAGGCTTTTGAAGGCCAGCTTGGGTGCAGACAATCATTGGCGAATAAAGCGGATCAAACAGTTTTGACCCAATTTCTCCTCTCTGATGTTATCACCGTTTTCAGCCTTAATATGAGTTTGTAGAACAGAACGGTCCTTCTCAGACACCCCCATTATAGGCTCTCAGCTCAGTTTTTTCTTATTACCTCCTACACACTCCTTCATCTAACTCGTATTATTTTTTTGCAGGAAAACTATCACAATACGTGAGAAATAAATGAATCATGCACCATTTGTGAAAAGAATTCAAGAAACATCTTCTGAGAGAGGTGCATGGCACTTTCTATTCGTTTGTTAATATCTCTCATGCAATTTATGTATTTATTTTATATGGTACACCCTACATACTAAACTATCTCTAGATACCCGAATCCTACCATGAGAAAACAAAATAAAATGGGACTTTCTAAGTGACGGAAACATATTGCGAAGAAACAAGTTAAGTTTTCACGTCTTTGCTGCCAAACATCGACTTATCAACTCTAATATTGAAGAGCGGAGAGTTGCAGAGGATTGGTCCCAAAAGGCGCGGTCCTCTCCATCAAAGCCAAACTCTTTGGACTATCACTAACTAGTCCTTGATTGTTGGATCGCAGAGCCGAGGACAAGGAGTACCTGGCAATTTTATTCTGTAGCTGTGGTGAGGCATTACTTTTAACATGTGTATATCCAGGGCTTAAAGTGGGATGGAAAAACGGGGGGGGGGGGGTGGGTCTCTCAAAGGGGCATGTCCAATGTATTTAAGAGCATGACTGAAGAACATGTAAGCTAAATATCAAGCTGCTGGCAGTGAACGGCGGTGGAGGGGTGGGCGGCAGAGGGGAGACAAAATAAAAAATAAAAAAATAAAAATACCACTTACCTTTTCGCCGGCTGCCGCCTCTCCTCCATCTTGCTCAGCTTCCTTCTTCCTGCAGTCCTGGCACCAGGAAGCACCCGGCTTCCTGGAACCCCTGATCCAATCACAACACTGCAATGCAGCATTGTGATTTGGTCTGACAAGGACAGGGAGGCTTTGCATGTTCCTCACCAGGCTGTGTAATGCAGCCTGATGGGGAACATGCAAAGTGCGCATGACTGTTTGGCCGGCCTAAGCGGCTGGCCAAACAGTCATGTGAACTTAGGGGATGTGCAAACCACTCCTCCTGTGCAATCAGCCCCACCAGCCCTGACCCAGTCTCCAGCAAAACGTTTTTTAATGATAATAACGACATTATTATCATATTATTTTTGCTGCTCTGCACTGGGGCGGCGCTCCACAGCCTTAGCCGAGGAGCCGCCCCTGCTAAAAATCTGTGCTTAGCTTAGTGTGCTGCCAGACTAGCATTTTCCTGCTTCAGTCATTGCATCCAGATATATAATGCAACAAGTAACATTACACCTACAACAAGCCAGGACTATTGGCTGTGTCAATGGTTGTTAGTTGCATAAGATAAATAAGCGACAACTTTGGCTTTGTTGTATATAATATCAAAAATGGTTCAGTTCTGAAATGATGAAACTGAAAAACGAGTCTCTTTGAAATTACACCAAAGCCAGTGAAGGGTGGTACTGCTGCAGAGTTAAGATTTTTTTTCTCACCCTGATGGTGAGGGCAAAATGGAGAGCCCGATAGGGGCCCATCTCAGCACCTGCTTTTTAGAACTGTAGGTGCTGAGCATCGAAAGGACCCGGCCCACTTAAAGCCTTGTGTATGCCCCCAGGCGTGATGTGGGTTAGCTGGGGAAGGCCGAGGATGAAATTAAAAGGTAGTCAGTTTAAGAGGCCATCAGGCAGTGAAATGTATCAAGCCCTGGTGTAATGCAGTCGAACTTCCCATATACAGAATAAGACAAGCAGCCGCATTCTGCCCTTTGTCAGGCGGGCAGTCTGCCACTTAGAGAGACCGAGGGGTAATTGTGTTAATCAATTTAGCATCGATTAAAGCCTCCACTATTGTTTGATCATCGGTCTTTTCAGCAAAATCTAGCAAATGGTTGAACCTTAAGGTGATACTGTCCTTATATTATTTAGCTGGCCTAAGGAATCTATTGTTTAAGTCATGATATTAAGCTACATTGCCTTCCTATCAGTCTTTCCATCTACGGGTAAATTAGGCTTTTTGGCTCAAAGGGTACGAGCAGCAGCAAAGCCAATAGCACCGGGTGGCCATCTTGGAGTGTGGTTTTGTATACTTCCAAGATGGCCATCATGCTGCGTCTGGAGGTAACATGACAGCCATCTTGCAGGGTTCAACACATCTTCAGGTTCATATAAGTACCCCAGAACGTATCCAGGGCTGCTAGTAGGTAGTCTTTGCAAGACTAGTTAGTTGCCTGTTCATGTTTTAAAAAAATAAGTTTGTTTCCTGGGATTTAAATAAATAAGTCCAATTGAAGGAAAAATCATTATGGGCAGTTTCACAACTATTGTTATGTGCCTGACGCGTGTAAAGTGAATTCATGTAACCCTATATATGTCTGATTTAGTGCTTGATTGTCAGACAGTACAGCTCAGAAACAGTAATTAGGTTTTGCATATATCTGTTCTGAGCTGCGGTGTCTAAAATAATTCACTAACTTATATCAATGCTTGTTTTTATGCAGGTGCATAAAAAACACAAGTGCTCATCTCTGTGCTGAGCCAGAGTAGCCCATCCTGAAATGGTCCTACAAGTTCACCAGACATTTCAGGTGGGCATGGGCAGAAATGGAACTGCAAATGACGATACCTAGGCATTGCCCATCACACGAATTAGAGAGAAGTAGTGCATGGCTTTTCCAAGTCTCCCATGATCCAATCTTGAAGGCATCAGTCGAAATGAAAGATACTCATTCAGAAATCCCATCTAGTCATATTTCTTAGGATACACTTGAGCTTTGTGTAGGCTTTTCAAACAACTTACATTGTTCATGCCAGGCGCGCAACGCCCATTGGGCTCAAAGGGCTTCAGCCCCTCCCTCGTGTGTGGCAGCCCAGCTGAGACAGCTTCCCGGAGACACACACAGCTGCACAGGTCACGGGTCTTTAAAAGACCATTAGTTTGTTAACGAGGCTTTGTTGTGTTTTCACCTCTGTTTTAGAGCCCCTGCATCTCCAATCTGCCTATTGCTGGAAAAACTAGCCCCCCTTGAAATAATTTCTCAGCCCCCCTGAAATTTGGCTCTAGTTAAGCCTCTGGTTCATGCCCCTACCCACCATCGTTGAGATGGAGAATTACCAGCTTTCCTGTGCTGAGCTATGTCTTGCTTGGTGATAACTGGCCACAAATGTAACAGAGTCAAACACTCAGTCAACCAGGATTAAAAAATGTAACCAATCAAAGAATAGGGAATCCAGGTGCTTTCACGCCCCAGAGGTTTAACCGAACTGCCAGGTCTTGAGGGCCATTTGGATTCCCGAAAGTGAAGTGATGGTCCGGAGGTGCCTGGGGAGGATGTTCCAGGTCTTTGCTGCGATGTGGCTGAAGGAGCGCCTTCTACTTCTGCTTCGGTAGATGTGGGGAGTATGGGCAATTGAAAGGGAAGTGGAGTGTAGTCTTCTTGATGGTTGGTGGAAGTTCAGGCGGTGGTTAATATAGGCAGATCCTTGGTTGTGTAGAGCCTTGTGTGTTTGGGTCATCAGTTTGAATTGGCATCTCTTATGTACAGGGAGACAGTGGAGTTTCCTGAGGAGAGGTATGATATGGGTTAGCTGGGGAAGGCCGAGGTTGCATCTGGCTGTGGCATACTGTATGGTCCTAACTCCCTGCCAGCATCCATCAAAGACAGCCCATCCCTGATGCATTTCCGTAGAAAGATAAAGACCTGGCTGTTTGATCAAGAATAGTTAGCGGCTTAACCTCGGGAATACATTCAAAGTTTCTACCGCCGAGACGCCTACGGGCATTTGTACGCGCTGTATAAATCTCAAAAATAAAATAAATAAATAAATAAATAAATAGAAGGTGTGCAGCGATTTCTAGGTCGAGGGCATTGCCGTAGTCCAGTCGGCTGGTGATGAGGGCCTGTGTCACAGTGCGTCTTGTGTGTCTTTGTATACAGGTAGCATCTTTATCTTCAAATATGTGCAAAAGGGTTAGTTTTGGGTTATATGGGAATCAATTAACCGAGTTGCTTTCTCAGGTATGCTATGCATCCCTCCAGAATCCCTGGATAGCCGAGCATGCCCAAATAGTGTGAAGAAATGTAGCACAGTCATTGAGGCACTCAAGAATTGTTGAACAGGAGTCTCATCCCATTTTAAACAGTTGATTCCTTGTGTAATACACTTGCCCAAGTACGTTAAATAAGTCAAGCGATATCAGGTTGACATCTCGATTCTACTCTGATAGGTCTCATATATCTCCCTTCTAAGCATCTTGTAATATGGCAAAGGATCCTAGATCATGATTCTCTAAGCATTTGTAGGTGCAGAATATTTGCTTATCATCCATCTCTCCCATCGTGATCTTGGCTTCGAGGGGGCTAAAATTCCACAGTCTCACCCTCCTCTCTCAAATAGTGTGAAGGAATGGCACAGCTGGAAGTATCTGAATAACTGCCTTTTGTGAAGGTTTGTTATCTTTTCCATATATTTAATTTACTTTCTACTTTTTTTATTAGTTGCATATAGAACTTACACTGTCTGATGGCCACTTTAGGGAGCTGTACAAAAATAGGGATTACAGTGGTGAAGAATCAGTGATCAACAGCGACAATTAACTGCAGTGGTCTGTTGCAAATGTTTTCTTTGGATTCAGACAATACATCCTTCTTAAATTGGAGATATGTATGCTCTTTCTGGAATTTATCATGGTCAGATTGCAGGTAAAGGTACGGTAGGAAGAAGCGACACAGGCAAAAGCCTTCTGCAAATAGTGTTGTACCCCACAAATGCTTATGTATCACCAGGCAAGTGCTAAATCTGGTATAGGTTTCTGATACTAGTCATCTGGTAGAGTTGCAATAGTTTATTGAAACTATGGGCCATGTAGATGAAGAGGGCCTTCTGACCTAGGAAGGGTGTCTTGACTTTTATTTTTTGCTTGATCAAAATCTGCTGCATTGACGTTAGCTGAGGGAATGGTCTATGCCAATTGCGGCTGGTAAACCTTTAAAGAGGCAGGCATAAACGCCTGTCTCAGAAACGACAATTAAAGCAAGCAAGGTGAGTGAACCCACCTTTGTTCTAAAGGCTGATTTGGGGGAGAGGACCCTGCCACGAAACGTTTGAAAAAAAGGTCAAAATCCCGAATTTTATAACACAATTGTCATGTAAATTGACATAAAAACCAGAGTTTTGGAATGGGTAGTAATGGCCTGTGCCAATAATGTTGTAGTGTGGAAGGCAATCATTATCCTCAATGGGTTCTTTAGATTCTCGGTCGTTTGTTAATGACTGAGAATCTACTTGGAATGGGAAGAATGTAAAAATCAAAAGTATTACTATTCTCACAATCACATGCTGCAAACAGCTAACACTGGCATTGTCCTACAGGCTCATACAGTAAAAGCTACTGCATAATTAAATGGAACTTACATGATTAGAAAGTAGATAGGTTACACTAAAATTACATGGTGGGGCCCCAGATTGCAACAGCGATATCATGAACATTTCTTTCCAATATATATGATGAAATGCCTTAAAGCAACTCATGAAACAACCTTATCAGTAAGTTCATTCTGAGACCAACAACAATAACAGGTCTCCAAACTTCTGCATGAAATATAGCTCAAATATCAGTTTTAAATATAATGTTGTAATGCAATCATTTTGTATGAAACATCTCCTTGCAGGTCTCTGAAAGTGAAGACATTTTACCATGAAATCTAACAGTTGTGTTTTGGCAAAACAGGCTCCTTTTCTCCCAGAAAGCAGTATTTGTGTGCTAAGGTGTTTTTTTTTTTTAATGAATACATATTTGGTTCCCAAGAGTAGATTGCCATTTTGACCAAGCACTCACGTGTATTCTTGGCATACAGATTCTTCCCATACAGATTCTCTTTTTTATGCCCATTTTTTACCATCATCATATACTAGAGATGCCCATCGAACATCAGGGATTTTAATAGCCAGTTTGCAGCAACTGCCAGAATGTTGCTAAGAGTGGCATCTAGTTCAAGGATGTGCCACCATCATGCTAGGGGTATGTAGAATTGTGCCCACTATGTCAAGTAGGTTCCATTATCATTCAAGGGAAACCAGAGTCTTGCAAAGAATACCCTCTAAATAAATAATGTTTGACCATTATGCCAGTAGTAGCCAAAATGTTGACAAGAATGTCAACTATTTCAAGGTTGAGCCACTATTGTTCCAGGGATAGCAGAAAGCTGCCCATAAGGATTCCTTAGATAAGGTTCGGCCACCAATATGCTAGGGGTAACCAGAATGATGTCAAGAATATCCACTATGTCAACATTTGGGCAACTGATTAATCTTTTTATTCACATGTTAATCATTCTTATTCCCGCACTGTTTATTGGTTTCTCACACATTCACTACTGCTGGACCTAGAGTCTGCCCACATCTATAATATCTCCCTATCCGACCACGCTCACATAGAATTGGTCTTGCGCTGTTGGGGTCCCTCATCCCACTCCCGCCCTCGCTGGCGGCTTCCACCTCATCTGCTGAGAGATCCTGTAGATGTGGCTCAGATCCGGAGAGAGATCTCAGCTTATTTTGAGTCCAACACCCTTCCAGAGACCTTAACCTTTACTCTTTGGTATGCCTTTAAGGTGACAATTTGAGGTGTCATTACATCTATCACTATTGCCCGTACGAGAGAGGCGAGACTGGTGGAGTCTTGCCTGGCTAAGGACATTAAAGCTTTTAAAGGACCGTGCCCTTTGGCCCCTTCTAGATGCCACAAACGACAATTAGCTCTGCTTTGGGGACAGTTGAGGACACATCAAATGAACAAGGCGGAAAGATCCTTGCTCGCTTTGATGCAGAGGTATTATGAGGGGGGTGATAAGGTGGGTTCCATCTTTTGCACATCGACGTTTCTCCAACAGACGGCACGGGCCCACATATCCAAAATTAAACTCGCGGATGACGCATGGGCAGTCTCTAGGCAAGCCAAATAACGCGCACTCCAGACTTTTTACACTGCTCTTTACGTGGGAAATAACCCTCCCCTGGATGAAATGTATTCTTTCCTTAACACTTGCTCGTGGATACCCCTTGACTACCAACACACACAGCTTTTGGAGGCCCCTATCACTTTGGCTGAGCTGCGGTGTGCCCTCCATGACCTCCCCATGTGGAAAATCCCGGGACCGAATGGTCTCCCGGTTTCTTTTCATCGTATGTTTCTACCTCAACTCCAAGATCAATCGCTACAGCTTTTTAACTCGTTTACTGTAGTCACCGGCCTAACCCCCACTATGTCTGCTGCCAAAATAGTGCTTATCCCCAAGTCTGGCAAGAACCCCTTATTATGCACCACTTACCGTCCTATTGCCTTGTTAAATATGGATGCTAAGATCTACCCCAAGATCTTGGCGAATTGCCTTCACCGTATCTTCCTGGCCTGATCCACCCAGACCAGGTTGGCTTTATCCGCCATCAGCAGGTTGCAGACAATGTGCGCTGAATAGCCCATTTAGTTGAGAAAGCTCACTGCCGGGACATCCCAACCTGCCTTCTCTCCTTAGAGGCAGAGGAGGCCTTCAACTGTGTTAGCTGGGCCTTTTTATGGGCAGTATTACAAAAAATAGGTTTAGGGATGGGCATGATCTCCCAGATAATGGCTTCCTACACCTCCCCCACAGCACAGATTCGGATCAACAGTGTACTCTCCCAACCAATCGAGCCAGTGAGGGGCACCAGACAGGGTTGCCCGCTCTCGCCCCTGCTCTTTGCTTTGGCAAGTTGAATTACTGATCGCTATACAGCGGGTGGAAGATGTTGTAGGTGTTCCTTTTGGCAGGTGAACCATAAAATTGCTCTTTTTGCCGATGATCTCTTGCTCAATCTTACCTTCCTGCCCTAGTAGATATTCTTCAGTCCTTTGAAAACAATCGTAGGGTTTCTAATCAATATGGTCAGATCACAAGTAATGAATTTAACAATCCCTCAACAGAACCTGGCTGGTTTGCAATCTCTCGCCCCTTTCCAGTGGGCCACACACTGACTTTGATATCTGGATTTGCACTTAACCCCGTCCTTGACAACTTGGACCTACGCCAATTGGTCAGAATATAGAAATTCACCCTGGAGGATCTATGCGGGTGGAAACCTCTTCAGATATCTTGGCTCAGCCACCATAACACGGTTAAAATGTCCATATAGCCAAAGATGCAGCACTTGTTTCAGACATTGCCCACCCCTATCCCCCAAGATGCTATCCTTCCCATTCAATGTGACCTATACATGTTTATCTGGGGTGGGAAACGCCCAAGATTTTCTAATAAGATGCTTATGCTTCCTAGAAACTGGGGAGGCCTGGCGTGTCTTTTGGTGTACTATTGGGCAGCACATTTACGTTATGTCTCTGAGTGGTTGTCCATGAGAGCAAAAAGCACTGGTTCCACATGGACTGTGCGGTGGCATGTCACCCACTTTGGGCCTGGCTTTCAAGCATCTTAGACTCCAGAGTTCATATATTGCCACCCCCACCAGGACAGTTCTCGAAATTAGGGACAAGATAGTGAGCACATGGGGTCTCACCATTTTCCCCTCCCCTAATACTCACCTGGCCCATATCCTGGATTCTCCCCCAGCCTTATAACCAAATTCTTTCCCCGCTTGGAGAGAGGGAGAATGCCGTACATTCCAGGACCTTTTTGTGGGGGGCACGTTTAAAACCTTCGACCAATGCAAAGGGAACTTTCGCCTCTCAGACACCTCCCAATTGCAGTATTATCAATTGAGTCACTGGCTGCTTAAACCCTCCAACTCACAGGGGGCAACGCGGCAACTCACCCCCTTTGAGACATTGGTGAGATCCTTCAATGGCTCGTGGGGCCTGATTTCGTGCCTATACCAGGTGTTGAACACTCCACCCCTGTTCACCCACATACCTATCAAGTACAGTGCCACGCAGATTCCCCAGAGGGCATATCTCAGAAACACTGGTAGCGACTCTGGAGTGACATTCTTAGGGTGTACAGGAGCATTTCCCAGCGTAAAACTGCCTATAAATTAATGACTAGGTGGTGTCACAGTCCGAAACACCTACACAGAATGTTCTGCACTACTTCCCCTTACTGCTGGCGTTGACAGTCAGCGACCAGTGACTGTTTTCATATCTGGATGTCTTACCCTCTATTGACCCTATATTGGAAAGAAGACCTGAGCCACATTAGGGGCGACATAGGCTTCCCTCTTCCGAATTCATGCAACACCATCATCCTTGGCATTCACACTTACTGCTATGATTGATTCTGAATGGAGCCTCTTGCCCAAATGCTAGGTGTAGCTAAACAGTTAGTTGCTCTGCACTGGAAGAAGTCCATGGAACCCCCCAATCATCCTGTGGTTCACATTCCTTTGGCATGTCATGGCTATGGAACTTTTATCACATAGAATAGCCCACACTGAGCCCAACTTCGCCCGCATCTGGCAGCCACTAATTGATTACTTCACCAGAGCGGAACATTCATGTTTTAAACTACCCCAGCTTAGAGCCCTCCAACATTTCGAACAAGCCCGCCCCCTGAATCTGGAGCTGTTAACCCACGGAGGGAAGGCCGGCCTTCTAGAGCTACCAGTTTCCTGCAACATAATCTCTATGGCACGTTTCAATCCCCATCCTTAGAATGTACACCTCCCATACTGCCCTTCTCCTTTCCCCTTTTTCCCTATCCCTCCCTATAATTGGCATGCACCTTGATATTTTCTGATAGTCCTAATCTTACAAAGTAAGCAGTTCCAAAGGTTCGTGGTTGTCTTTGGCTACAGTTTTCTTGATGTCAGATTTATGGGCTATCTAGACTTATGCTTTTATTGCCTAGCTTGGTTCGATGATGCTTTAGTTTGCAATGTTGGAAATTCGATGCAGGCCTCTCATTGTATTGCATTTACATGCTTTTTTGAATATCTTTAATAAAAAAAAAGATTTGAAGTAAAAATAAGATGGGCAATTATTATGGAAGGGGAGGCTAGAATCGTACCAAAAATGGCCACTATATCAAGGTTGCGCCACAGATATATTCAGAGTAGGAAGAATGATGCCAAGAATGTCCACTATAGGTTAAGCGACCATTGCGCAGAGAGAGGCAAAATTGTCCCCGCCTGCTAGATGCTAATTAGGATGGGCAGAAAACTTGATTGCAGTCACAGAATTTGCTCTCTCTGTGTTACTTTTGTAACGCAGAGTCCCGACCAAATTCCTCCAATTGCTGCATGGCAGACTTTTGCTCCTGTTCGAGCAATGCAATGACAACAGGAACAGCGTGAGGCTCCAGCAAGCGAGCTGGTGAGCACGAGTGAGATTTGGCATCCCCTAGCATGAATTTCAGTCACTAGGAAGCTTTCTGGTGCCATTTTCTAATGTGGGTGGTCACGTTCACAGGGCAGCAAAATAAATGTGAAATTGGATTTTCGAGTAACACTTGTACCTGAATCCACGGTTCAGGTAGTTTTTTTAGCGCGAAACACATTTATTTTTGTTTACTTTTTTTTTTCAACAGGAAGAAAGTGCCACAGAGGCTCCAACTGCCAGTTCCTGTCCTTCCAATGGCTTTGAACATCCCTTGGTCAATTTTGATTTGGATTTTGAGGCGAAAGTATCATTCTCTTCTTTGTCTGCAATCCCTCCTGCATATATCATTGGATTTTTAAGGATTTGTTTGAGGAATCAAGTTAAAGAACTTTCGGATAAGTTTGTTGTTTGATGAAGGGCATGAACCAGTATATATTTTTTAACCTTTTTTGTTTTTTCTTCCATTTTTACATTTGATTGTGGGTGGCCTGAAGTTGCAGTAGGGGCTTATTTTTCAAGAACTTGTTTAGTTTTTTTGTAAGGGGAAAAGTTTGCACAGGTTTGGGAGTGCTGGCCCTGGTTTTAAAACTTTCAAAGTACCCTTTTTCTTTTTTCTTGTGCCTTCTTTGGGAATTTTACACTATTATTTTGCTCACTTTACTTTGGGGTCTATTCTGCCCATGGGCCATGGGTAACCAGCTATTATTACTATGCATTGAGTATATATTAAACAACTGTTTATGTGGCATATGTTTTTCTTTAAATATCTATTGATTTAGGGATGGCCTTGGTTTAAATGCAAAATGTGCTTTTCTGTATTTTGAGTTTTTCTACAAAGTGTTAGAGTATTTTGATGCAGTGATTTTTGATGTCTTCAGATGCTTAGGGTTGGTGAATTTTTAAAGTTGACAGATATTTTTCATTTTTTGCATTGCTGAATTAATGGTAGTGTTTTCTGCCTTGTTTACCATGCCTCCTTTCTTGGCTGACCAAGTGTTGGTCTGGTGATTGTGCGTGTGTGCTTACCATAGGCCACTATTTTGGAACTAATCCGAGATGACACTATTTTCTGTTTAAAGCTTTACTTATTTCTGATAATGAAGGTGGTTGCTTTAACCACTATCAGCTTCATGGTTTTAACATTGTAAATATTCTCTTGACAATTAACTCCTTTTACTGTGTTTTATGTTGTCTTGTGATGAATGGTTGTTATGGTTTTAATTAACAAAACAATACATTTTGATGAATGTGTTGACGGAACATTTTTCAACAGTGTTAAAATTTGAATTATATGCATCTGAATAAATGGCTATTCCCTAACATTGCATTGTACGTTTTGTTACGCTAATAAATAGTCACTATTTTGTCTTGTTTTCAATGCCATGTGGCAGGGTGGCCATTTTGTTTTGTGTAGTCAGTGTGCTTTTTGCCATAGGCTTACATGTGTTCTTTGTTATTCATGATTTCTGTGCCTTTGTGGCCATGTGGTCGGCGGCCAATTTGTAGTCAGTGTGCCTTGCTTTTGCCATGGGCCTGCATGTATTCTTTGCTGTCCATGGCTTCACCCTTGTTGGCCATATGGCCGGCGCTCATTTTATAGTCACTGTGCTTTTCTTTTGCCTTAGTCCTGCATCTGATTTTTGTTGTTCATGCCTTCACCTTGGTGCCAGTGCGGCCATTTTGTGTAGCCAGTCTGCTCCGTTTCCTCCATTTTTCAAAGACATTTTCTAGGGAAATTGATAAAAGAGGCCTATTCTTATTTATTTTTCCTATTTTTTTTTCTTTCCCCCCTGATGTGAGTTTATTGTGCTTGAGGATGATTGTAGTATGTATGTCCAGTGTTTTATATGCACTTTTCCATTTTCCCCTGTATCATTTTGCCTCCCATAGGATTTCTCATAGTCCCTAGGGAGCTACCAGCAATATTTAGTTTTCAGTTATTTAATTTTTCCTTGTACCCCCCTGCCTGACATACGCTCACACAAGGAATCCTTTTTTTAAGGATTATTCAGTTTTCCCCCTGCACCGTGTGGTAAATATTTAAATTACCTGTACTATTTTTTATGCGGTAAAGTCTAGTAAGAATAACTCAGTCAAAATAAGAGGCAGAATCCGTGGTATTAGAGGTTCTGAAAAGGGCTTTATTCCTTACAAAGGAATTATGGTTCGAACCAGGCAATCTTATTCCATCACCACGAAGGTTCAGGAAGGGATAGGCAATACATTATTGACAAGTAACAATATATATATGAAAAGCATTGCATTAAGACAGATGCAGGAGGCGTAACAGCTGATAATACAGATAAGAATACACATACGTAATGAAAATGGGCGTAATAACAGGCGTATACTAGAAACGTCATTTAAAATGATGTCACAAGTGGGTGTATCCCTAAGAGAATCCTGCAGTGTCAGCAGAAATATTTGGCAGAGATGCGCGCGCAGCCGCATGACGTGTGATTGACGTGCAACTAGAGGGTGAAGGAGAATTGACATTTAGCTCTACATGTGGAGACAGAAGTCTGGGGGGTCAGGTCAACCTAATCCCAAATCGTATCTAATATCTTTGTTTAAGGAACTGTTTTATCCAAAAGGAAAGGTCTCTCGGACGAAATCTATTCTATACTGACTGTTAGTGCATGTACAAGCGTCTATGTGTCTACATGAGATGCGAGGGGGCAGGAATCTTCCATAGTAACAGGGGCTATGAATTACTTGCATAAAGACAGCGAGGCCGAGCTCTTTGCTCGGTAGCTGGAAGGATGTTTACCTAAAACTACTAGACAGGAATGCATTGGATGAGGAGCGGAGCAGATAACTTGAAGGCTGAATACAGTTTTTGGCAGGCAACAGGCCGCGTCAGGCACCGTTGGCCGCGCAGGGAGTAGGACAAAGTTCATGGATACGGATGCAGGTCCAAGCTGGAGCATTTCAGAGGCAGAAGCAGGAAAAGGCTTGATGGCAGTATCAGGGCCTGCTCGCCTGAACTGTAAAACGTGAAAAGTGAACCATATAAAGTCGGTGGCCAATCATACTTAGGAATGGAATATTCGACCCATTCATGGCGGATCTGAAAGAGGACATGTTGACGTTGGACGCACATGTATTTGCGTCTTCATGGCTGGAACTGGAGGGAACATACATGTACTTGTAGCATGTACATGGAGCCGTTGGGGTCTAAGATAGGGGACACAATTGACCATAAAAATTCATATTTCCTCAACCGGCCACAGCTGCACACCAGCAATAACTTTTCTAATGACTATTCAATTTTCACCCTGCACCCTCTACCTGCCACAGGCCATGTACACACACCACAATCATTTTTTTTTATTATTATTCCATTTTTCATTTTCCTCTTCTTCCTCTTGTGCAGCTAAGTGGCAACTGCAAGACTTAAGGACGAATTTGAAGAAGGATGTTCCCCTCTAGAAAGTGGACAGTAAGGAGGAGAAGAAGAAGGATATTGCCACAACTGGCATGACGGCCTTCACCTTTTTTCAGGGAATGTGGTGAACCTCCTGCACCCTCGCCTGGGCAGCAGAAGTCTGGGCGTAGCAATCATGGATCATCAATAAACAGCACCCCAAACTAAGGCTAAGCCCAAGCCCATGTCTCTCGGCGATGCAGCCACTGCAGTCAAGGTGATAAGCAGCGATTCTGACCTTGATTTGTCTCAGCCGCAAACTGGTACCCAGTTGTTGCAGGAAAGTGGACAGCAGGAGCCACATTCAGCAACAGTTCTTTCTGAAGTAGGAGCAAACAGAAGGTTGAGCTTCCTGCTGATCAAGATGTTGTTCTTCAATCACTGGCTTCACAATCTGTAGCATTGGAAAAAAAATTTACTACATCATCAAGCCCCCTTCTGATGATCTGGATCTGGACATGGATTGGACCCCGTACAATTCTGAGACCTGCCCAAGAGACAAGGGAAAGCCTTAGAATTATGGAAAGTGACAGTGATGACGATGAGCCAGTGATTGTCAGTATGGAGGACGGCTCAGACAGCACAGTGATGACTCCTCCTATTTAACCTGCTAAGATGGATGTGGTTCCACCACCGCCAGATTCCATATTTGTAAGACCCCGTTGAGACTACAGTCGAATTACGCCCTAGAGAGGCAAATGATACAGTCACCTACCTTCAGTTATTCATGCGTTGGCAGTGGCACACTAAAAACGCTATCCTCCCCAGTTTGGCACTTCTTTACGATTAGCAAGCAGGAGGATATCATTGCAATAGGCTCCATTTAACATGCAAGTGTTTCCTGAGGTAAATCAGGTTTGCACTATGGTACTGGAGGCCAAACATCCCATCTGAGAAAACATCACATAATTTGGTGGGAGGAGAACCTGCTGGTGGTGGTGGTGGAGATGAGAAAGGGGAAGTAGCTAAGTGCACAATGATAGAAGAAGAAGGTGGTCATGAGAAAGAAGAGGATGACAGAATTACACAAAGCAACCCTGTCCTCATAGTGTGTCAGCATCACGTGTAATCACCAACCTCCAAACAACAAAAGATTCAGATACAGCCACTATGTTACATATAGTGATTCCCCTAAGATGCACATTGAGTCTACCACCTCCTGGTTGTCTCCGGATGTCGCCTGTGTCAGTGGCACCTCAAAACAAAAAATCCAAGCTAATATTATGGGCATGTTTAGGCAGGAGAGGACCCTATGAACACAATTAACCAAAGGCATAAATAAAAAAAGTAATGTGTCCTGTAACGCAACTGGTGCTTATGTAAAGCGCTCTGATACCTTCGGGTCCAGTATGCGCTACATAAAACTCCACCCTCCCCAAAATATTGTACTTTTGTACAATGGGAAGCTGGGTAAAATATAAGCACGGGACCTCCTCCCTTTTTATTTTATGGAAGGAGTGGGATTTTTAGAATTTTTGGCGGG
The DNA here is from genome assembly GCF_964204655.1 of Triturus cristatus. Classification (NCBI taxonomy): domain Eukaryota; kingdom Metazoa; phylum Chordata; class Amphibia; order Caudata; family Salamandridae; genus Triturus; species Triturus cristatus. Next base: position 221,232,077 of record NC_140594.1, on the reverse strand, counting down.
CAGCTGCCTGAAACAGAAGGTTCCCACCAAGACCTATTTTGCCCAAGGCGCTGTTCCAGTGCTTTGATAATTATTTGGCCTTGGGTGGGCCAGGTCCAGGGGCCTTTTTTTAATTATGGAGGGGGGCGCACGGCCCCCAACTGGGGCTGAATATTGCCTTGGTGTCCACTACCTCCCCGGGACTTATTTTTTACATGGGGGTTTCTCGTGCAGACCCCCTGGAAGCCGTGGGGACCGCCACCTCCCCTGGGCTTTTGTTCAATTGCATGTGAAGGTTGTCTGGCTCCACAGCCGGGGACCACCACCTCTGCAGGGCAAATTCTAAGGAAGGAGGACCGCCACTCCCCAGGGCCAGCTCCTGCTATGTCCTGGTGTGCCCACACTCTGGACATAGCTGTTTGCTATGGCTTGGTGGAAGATTTACTGCTCCTGCCAGGCAACAGCAAACTGTGCTCTGCTTTCAGCAAGCTTAATACTCTCGCTTGCACATTAGCTTTTACAGAGAGGGAGCTGCATGTAAGCAATGCCAGCCCCTGCAGGAAGCAGGGAGCTGGCAGGGACCACGTGGGCCTTGAGGCTCCCTCTGTGGTCCCAAACAAAAGTAAGTGGGTGAGAGGCCGGGCCCCAGAGGATGGGGTCCCCAGGGCCAATATCGGCCCAGAAGGGAGGCCGCGTGACCCACATCCCCTGATTTAAAAAATAAATAAATAAAAAATACTAAAGCTGGGCCCTGGGGCTCTGGGGCCAAAATCAGCTTGGGATGCAGACTGCTCGGTCCCCCGGGGTCCCCGGAACTGAAATCTGCCGGAGGATTAAAAAAAGGCCTGGCCCCAGGGGATGGGGTTCCTGGGGACGAAAATGGCCCAAAGAAGAGGGGCCCCTGAGCCTTCCTCTCCTGATTAATAAAAAAAGAAAAAATGGCATGTCGCTGGATGCCCTGCCCACCTTTACCACCACTTTGCAAACGGGCCTCCTGCCCCACTACTAGTTGGGGGTTGAAGTTGCCTTTACTCCAGAGGGTCCTTGGGGGCTAACTACCCCTCCTGTTACCTCCAGTAAGTCCCACACAGTAGGATAGCTGAGAGGTTGCTGGAGGCCATGCCTCCTTCCTCCACCACTCTGCAAATGTGCTTACTGCTGCACTGGTAATTGGAAGATGAAGTCCCCTTGGCTCCAAAGGGTCCTTGGTTCCAACTACACCTCCTGTTACCTCCAGTAAGTCCTACACAACGGGATTGCTGAGAGGTTGTCGGAGACCACGCCCCCTTTCTCTTTAACTATAACTTATGCCCCCACAATGCACTGCTTATGACCTCACATATTACTTCACTCATGACATGGTCAGTGACATCACTGATAACATCTCAAATGAAACCACCTGTGACATCACCCACATAACCACTCACATACCCACTGCATCCCCATACAATCTCTTGCATGCCCACTCCCACACAACCACTCATAATCCCATTCACAGGCCCATACCAGTACTCACACACCCACTCACTCCTCCATAGAGCCACTCACACACTCACTTTCTTGCTCACACAGCCACTCACACACCATTCACTCACCCATACAACCACTCATACAACCAGTCACTCACCCGTACAGCCACTCACATTGGCACACACTCATCCATACAGTTACTCACGTACCCACTTTTTCACCTACAGTCACTCACACACCCACTCACTCACGCATACAGCCTCTCAACACAGCTGTTTACTCACCCATACAAGCACTCACACACTCACACAATCACTTACATACCCATTCACAATCCATAGAAGCACTCACACATCTAGTCACTCACCCATACAGTCATTCACACAGATACTTACTTTTCGATACCTGCCACTCACAAACAAACTCACTTAATGAAACACCCACTCAAACAGCCACTCACTCACCTATACAGCCACCTACACACTGAGCCACTCACTCGTACAGCTATTTAGACACCCACTCACTCACCCATACAGTCACTACATTTCTACTTACTCACCCATAGAGACACACAGCATCTCACTCACCCACACAGCTACCCCCATACCCACTTATACACCCATGCATCCACTTACAAACCCATACACACAAGGATACATACAGTCACACAGCCACTCCCTTAATATATGTTAGAAGTAGTATCACTCAGTAGTAGTGCACCTAGTATACTAATGTAACTTAGGTAGTAGGTTAGTATATACATTTAACACCCATAAACTCTTAAAAACACTTACGAACACTTGATGATGTCATCAGTGATGTCACTGATCATCTCTTGTAATATATGAGGTCATAAGCAGTGGATTGGGGGGGGACTTAAGTTATAGTTCACCCAGGTAACTATAACTACTGAATTTCACTGGTTTTGTTTGAGTGAAATCTGAGCCTAATATATATATATATATATATATATATATATATATATATATATATTCAATGAAAAAACCAAAGGTTTCACACATGTTATAGTTAGCTGGACATTTCACTCGTAAAAAACCATTGAAATTCCCCCGTTATAGTTAGTTCAGCTAACTATAACTCGCGCGCCCGCAATGCACTACTGATGACGTCACATATTACATCACTCATGACATGGTCAGTGACATCACTCATGACATCACTGATGACATCTCAAATGACATCACTGATGACATCATCCAGTGAATGTGTGTTTTTCTGAAAATTAAATATGTTTAATATATGTATATCTCAAGGTCGATGGAAGAATAAATGAGTATATAAGTGTCTAAATTGATGATTTGTTTTTGAAAAATTGATTGTATTACTGACTGATTAAGTGTATCTTTTTGAATACATGTCTAAGTGAGTAATGTTTAAATGTGTAAATACCTGTATCAGTCTCTCACTTTGTATATAAGTGGCTGCATGGGTTGGTGAGTAGCTACATGAGTGTCTATATAGGTTATTAGTTGGTTTTTTGAGTATTAGTATGAGTGTCTGAGTGTCTTCATGGTGCGGTGGGGGGTATTACGTAGTGCATAGATGCATGAATGAGTGACTCACTGTTTGTATGTGTTGAAGACAGCATGTGTGCAGGACTGTATGGGTGGATGAGTGTGTGCATGGGTGTGTTAGTGAGTGAATGACTGTCTCAATAGTGTCTTCATAAGTAACTACATATGTTTTAAACTAGTATATGTGACTATTGGTGTTTATAAGTGAGTATATGTGAGAGTGAGAGATTGGTAGACTTCCTGTATGAATAAGTATGTGTTTCTATAAGTGATTGTTTAAAAGACTAAGTATGTGTAAGTTTCTGTAAAAGTAAGTGTGGTGGTGTGTGTATAACTGTATATGCAAGTAAATGGATGTTTGATTCTTTATTAGCATGAGTGACTATGTGTGTGAGTAACTCTATGGATGAGTGGCATTGTGTTACAGGATGTTTAGGTGTATGAGTACATATGATGTGTGAGTACATGTATGAGTGACTGTATAGGATTGTTGGTGGATGAGTGGATGTGTATGTGGATCTTAGAATTACTGAATAGGTTGTTGTAACTGTTATTGGTATGTCCATTTTTTTGAAAATTTCAGTCTCTATTTTTGAATGTTTGTATCAAAGGTAATATTAGGGTGAGAGGAGGTCTACCACTCTGTCACAAGGATAATGTCATCAGTGATGTCATTTGAGATGTCATCAGTGATGTCATGAGTGATGTCACTGACCATGTCATGAGTGATGTAATATGTGACGTCATCAGTAGTGCATTGCGGGCGCGCGAGTTATAGTTAGCTGAACTAACTATAACCGGGGAATTTCAATGGTTTTTTACGAGTGAAATGTCCAGCTAACTATAACATGTGTGAAACCTTTGGTTTTTTCATTGAATTTCTAAGGTTTTTTAAATGCTAATTCCTAACTATAACGTGTGTGAAACCCATGGTTTTTTCAGTGAATTTGCAAGGTTTTTTAAATGCTAATTCCTTACTATAACGTGAGTGAAACCCATGGTTTTTTCAGTGAATTTGCAAGGTTTTTTAAATGCTAATTTTTTTTTTTTTCTTCTTTTTTTTTTTTACATATTTTTATTTTAATTTTCTATCCTTTTTTAAAGACTATGGTTACATTTTAAAAATTCTACAATATGTTTTTATTTTACAATTTTTTTAAAATAAACAGGTAAAATTTATTAGCAATACATTTTTTTTTTTTTTTTTACCGTGCGCGTACGGTAAGCGCACGTCTTGCTGTAATTACGTTAGATTTCTACGCTGTTTGCGTTCATTTACGCAATTTGCGTAGACGCACGTCACGCGCGCATAGCGCGTAACGCGTACGCTGCACGCGCACGTTACGCGGAAGTGAAGGGGCGTGCCTGTTTTGCGCATGCGCGCGTGCGCGTGTCTTTTTTACGCGCATGCGTACTTTTGCCGTAAGCGCACCGTAAGCGTACCGTAAGCGTACGGTAGGTCATGTGATCATGAAACAAAACTTTTGATTGGTTGAAACTACTTTCAGTTCTAGAACTCTCCTACACCACACCCATTCCCCTCATTTCTGCTTGTGATCCCTTAGGAGAAGGAGCTGGGTTGTCTTTGTGATACGATGGCAGAACAGCAGAGCCCTTCTGAGAGTGAGGCTAGCAGCACTACCTTGAGGCAGAGAGCGAGGAAACAAAAGACCTCTTACATATGGGAGTATTTTTCTTTTCCAGAAGGCCAGCAAAAGGTAAATGCACCCTTAGTGACTTGTAAGCTGTGTGGCCGTGTACTTTCAAGAGGGAATCCCGACAGGAAGTATTCCTTTGGGAATCACACCATGATGAGACACCTTAAGGATGTACACAGAAGGACACATGCTCGACTTACTGAAGGTAACCCTTCAGTAAATCAACCAAGCACATCCACAGCAGCTCAGCCTGGACCATCATCTGCAGTGCCGAGTCCTTCTTCTGCAGGTCAGGTGAGCCCTTCATCTGTGGGGGGAGCATCTCCTTTTTCTGGTCCTCTGGAAACTAACCCTCGGTTTCTGAGGGTTGAAATACGGTGCGCCACTTGTCATGATCTAATTTGTTATAGGGAGACCAGTATTTCCCTAGTGAACAATAAAATAGATCAGCACACTTGTCGTACCGTCTAATATTCCCATTCTTTCTTTCCTCTGTCCCTGCATGAACACAACGGCTCTTTTAAGAGCCAACCTTACCTTTCATCTATTTTTTATATATGTTTTTAAAAACTTTTTTTAATTTTTTTTTTACCGTACGCGTACGGTACGCGTAATTTTTTTTTTTTTTTTTTTAAAACACTAAAAATCAATTATCACATTACAAGGTCCTTGAGAGACTACAATGAAAAACTGAAAATGTGATTGTAGAGAAGAGGAAAAAAGGGACCATGATATTATTGACTTACCATACCCACTCAAAAAAATATTTATTCATTTAAATTTTTTTTAAATTGCTTTAAAAATGGTTCTAGTTTTCGAAAATTTTCTATCTCAATCTGAAAAAAAAGAAAAAAGTATTAATATTTAATAAAACATTTTATAATACAGTACACATATTTACATATTTTTCAAAAAATATTTTTGCCTTTTTTTTGCTGTTTTCAGAATATATTGCATTTCACTATAAATTGTGAAAGCAATTGCATTCATCATTTAACAGCGGGCAAAAAAAAAATTAACAATCTCAAAGATTGTTTTAAAAAAGCCCACAATCTCTTTTTGCATAAACATAACTTTATAGAAATGCATAATATTCTTAAAAAATATCATCTAATATCAATACTTATTTCTTTAAAATACCGTCTGATATTTTTGTTTCAGAAGTATAATCACAATAATATATCTCAAATAACTCCACAATACATCTGGTTCCATTTCCTTTAGGCCAAATAGTAATTTTAAAATTCTATTTTGATTAAATTTCCAATGGTAATCCAATAAAAAACTAAAGTTTAAATTGTACAGATCTCACCGATTCTCTGTAACATTTTGGTTTCCGAAAGATTTATTAATAATTAAATAAGTCCACAATAGAATTGTTTACCTTTCCGCATGGCCAAATAGTAATTTTAAAAATCTTTTTTGAAAAAATTTCCAATGGCAATCCAATAACATTCCAAAATTTAAATTGTGCAGATGTTACCGATTTTTTCTAAATTTTTGGTTTTCCAAAGTTTCATTAAAAAATGGAAAAATTCCACATTACAATTGGTTACCTTTCCATTAGGCCAAATGATAATTTGTTAAATCTTTTTATTTGTAAATTCCAATGGTAATCCAATAAAATGGTAAAATTGTTTTGTCCAGATGTTGCCAAATCTCTCTAAAATTTTGGTTTCAGGAAGATTAGATAGGAATTTGCTAAATCAAAAGGCAAACGTTGCTTAAAAATCAATTGGGAATCATTACACAGTGTCCAGCCTTTTTCACATTTAAGATAAACTGTGTAATGACCAGAAGTTACAGTAGGTCCATCATGGAAAATTATTGCAACTGTTACAAAAGTTTTTCCTGAAATTGATAATTGCTGTCCTGTAAACTTCTTTATTAAAGTATCCAATTTTGAACCATCAGGTCTACATCGTTGCATCATTAAAATTACATACTGTCCGTATTCCTTTAAAATTAACGTTGAAAACATGTCAGATTTACACTCACCGCATTGCATGCTATGATTAGCATCTTTAACTAATTTAGCAAAAGTGACTGTTTTACTCTCTGGCAATGTTAAATAAATAAACCTTTCATGATCAACATTAGAGCCACATATATTATAACAGTTTTCACAACTATGTTCCCATTTATAAGAGAGACCAAATACATTTTCAATGGGAACCCCTTCTTCTTCCAGTACCTGAAGAAAATACATCAAGAATTCCTGTGCGTCTTGCTGTACATTTTGAGAAAACTGTGTTCGTCCTGAACATACATCTAAAAGTTTTCTAATTTCAGTAGCACTTTCTATTTGAGTTTTATCATTACTCAGCTTTTCAAAAAGGAGACTCAGCACAGAACAGAATCTTTTTCCCTGATTTACTATTATCTGCTCTTGCAAACTTTCCAGATAAAATGCAACATTCAGCACTACATTTGCGTAGCAGTTGACACCAGAGCTATTTTCAAAATGACATCCTACAACCTGTTCTTCATTTTCCTTATTCTTTTTGCTTGCAATTACATCACTCCTCTTTTTTTTCCTCCTCTCTACATCTTCATTACAGATATTCTCATTTCTCCTTTTACGAGAAACTACACGTTTCTCCAACACAGGATACTGACCTAAATGAGGAGCATAGCTTCTTCTTAATCTATTATACTCCTTTACACAATTTGTATCAGCACTAACTTTTGAATCATCAAAGTCTATCATGAATAAACCTGATAATGTTTTCACTCGTGACAAAGCAACATATGCCATACCTTCTTTGAACACAGTTGAACCAATGTTCACAAATGCACAATCTACAGTCAATCCTTGAGACTTGTGAATAGTTACAGCATATGCTAGAGAAAACGGAAACTGCTTCCTACGTACATATAAATCTTTCACAAGCATGAAACGAACTGAACAACGACAAATGTCTTTAACTTCTTCTATCTGATCAAATTTTATTTTTAAACATTCAATTCCATCTTTTTTCTGATAATTAATAAAACCCACAACTCTTCCCATAGCTCCATTAACTAAACCTTTTTCAACATCCAAATTTCTCCTTAAAAATACTCTACAGTTCATGCAAACATATAGATTTTTTTCTAATCCAGCTGTTTTGGAAATGTTCTTCTCTAGTGAATCCAATTTATTTTTCAGTGTGCCTGTTAATGTGACAGTAATTCTTCCATCCTCAATTTTGTCCACTGCTTCCAATTTCCTGATATCTTCCTTTTCCAATTTCAAAAGCTCCTCATTGAATATTGAGCATTCACGTAGAGTTGGCATTAAGCAGATGACACTTTTGTTTTCTGCAATGTTCTTGTATATCTTCTCTGCAACTATTTCTTCCTTTGGAAATAAATTATGTAGCAGCCGACTCTGTAATGCTTTTTTGCCAGCTTCAGTGAGTAGTCCAATTCTGATATCTTTCAGAATACTTCCATATTCTTCATCGTTTGCTTGCCTCATATTAGTAGTAAGTTCCTTGTACTCAAAGAAGGACCAAATATTTGTATTACCGATGCTTCCCAATGACTTCTTCGTGTCTTCATGTGTCACAGTATTAAACACTGGTTGTCCTTTAACTGGAGTAAGTTGCAAAAGATCTCCAAAAACTATGACGTGTTTTCCTCCAAATAACACGTCATAGTCTGTCTTCAGAATTTGCTGCATTCTTAAATGCACAAAGGCAAGCATTAAGTTTGATACCATGCTCACCTCATCAATAATGAGAACTTGCATCTTCTTCAATACTCTTGAAACTTCCAAGCATGCTTCTCCAGTTAGCTTGTTGTATTGTATTTTGTTCTCATGCTCCACTGGTAACATTAGCAAACGATGTAAAGTGATTCCTTTTATGTTATATGCTGCTAACCCAGTTGGAGCAGTAACCACACAAGACAAAGTAGAATCTGTTTTTTGCTGTAGGTAGCTTCTGATGACTTTTATAAGGAAACTTTTTCCAGTTCCAGCTTGTCCGCTTACATACATCCTGATTGGATGAAATGATGTGCATGAGCACTCTTTTTTTTCATGTAGAAATCCGTGATCAATTTTGTTTCTGATCTCTTCATAAATTTGTTGCTGCTCTTCGTTCAGTTGTCTTTCCAAATTTTGTAAGTCTATAAATTCTTCTTGAGCTTGATTCATAGCCGTTTCCACTTCATTCATGGCTATTGATTCTTCATTTTCAACGATTGGTTGTCCTAGGGGATCTTGACTGAGTGTTCCTGAACTTTGGCTGTCCTGAGAACTGTCTCTAGCTATTTCTGCTGCAATTGTAGTTTCCTGTTCAATTTCTTCATTTAACATTTGCAGATAAGTTGAGAATGTACTGCATTGTATGCTGTCTTTGCAAGCATTAAAAGAATCTTCATAGCTTTGAAATTCTCCCAGTAGTTCATCCTCTGTACGCCATGGTTTAAACAGCTGTAAAAGAGCCAAGTAGTAAAATTCCTTTTTGTCAGTAGTGTCGCAACTCAGCTTCCTGTGATTTATCAAACTTCCTTTTGTTTGCTTCACCAAACATCCTTCCTCATCAATGACTTTATATTTTCCATTGTTGATATCTTCTGTGGCTTTCCGTGAATAAATGTAGTTCTGCAGCACTTCATAGAGACACATGTTCTCCAGATGATGACTTCTCTTGGGATAATATGTGTCCAACATGTTTGATTTCAAAATATCTGTACTTTCTGGGTCATTCTCGGCCAAATATTCAATTTCTCCAACAGATTTCAGTACCCGATTTCTCATTGCTGCAAGGCCTAAACTTGCCCAAATTATTCTTCTTGATTTCGAGTAGAGACTTGCAGAAGATAACCTATCTGAACATTCGTAGGATCCAATTTCTCGATGCGATAACATCTTCAAACTGAAACTGTACAGCTTCTTACTGACAGTTTTCTCGTGAGAAATCTCTTCCCACATTTCCTTCAATTCTGTTTTTTCTGATTTCGTAATGTAAGACGTTACATATCGAGCAACAGCAATGGAATTGTCAGCTACATACTGTATATCCATGTTAGCGTTCCACATGGATAAAATCACTGGGTTGTAGTCATTTATATTTTTTGATTCTTCTTTTCTTTTAAGGTTGTAGGTATTCTTAGGTGATTTTCTTGTGATAGTATGTCTCACAGATGACATAAAACTGTTTACTCTTCCATTTGAAAGAACAGGTCTAGGAAATCCAAATCGACATTTAGTGTAGTATTTATCTTTGCTCTTGTATTTCCGTCGACAGTATTTTCCACACCGATGACTTTGGAAACGTAAAACTTGCTCCTTTAACTTTTTCTCTTCTGTGCTTTTTGGTATAGCACATGTTGCATATTCTTCAATGTAAGATAACACTGCTTCATCAGCATCTGTTCCAAACTTTGGGGCATCCTTGATCCACAACAGCATATGAATATGAGGAGCACCTCTTGCCTGGTACTCTTTTCTCCAAAAGAAATCCACTACTTCTCCTAGAGGTGGATTTTTTTTATTGCAGATGAACGACATCATAGCCTCAAATCTATGATTGAAATATCTGCAAACATTAACCGGATCCAATGAGCACAGTTCTCCTGCTGTCTTGTATTCGATGTTTTTAATGTTTGTATTTGCCTCTCGTAGAAAATCCAGTAAATCATCCCAAGCGTACTCCGCACAGCTTAGGGTAACGAACCATGTTGGTGTTCCTAAATTCCGTAACATGCATTTTAATTCACCATGGCGTCGGTACCAATATTCATTTGTCCCACGCTGACAAGCCATCAGATTGATCAGTTGTGTTTCCAAATGATCATCTCGGTGCTGCACTTTCTCCATAAAATCCTTAGCAGACACATTTTGTAAATGTACTCCACTTTTTAAAATGTGATTTACTGCATAAGACAATGCAGACAAGTCGCTTTCAAATAAAAGATGGAACAAATAAGGAATACTTTGTCGAAATCTGGGATCTTCAGCATATAGTCTTGTAGTCCGATACTCAGAAGCTGGAATCTGTTCCAGACGTTCATCGTATCGTCCTCCTTTTCCTTTAGGAAACAGCTGGGGAAAACATCGAGCTTCCAAGCTCTCCTCCCATACACTCACGGGAGTTCCTTTTGCTTTCTTCATCTGAAATAGATCAATATTGTCTCCCATAACTTCTTTTGAATGAAGAGGATGTATGCTAAAATGTTCATAAATTTCTTCTTCCTTTGACTTGTCCACTTTTTCAATTTGTCCAGTTGGTGTTTCTGTGTCTTCTTGTAAATCTTCTTCTTCTTCTTCTTCTTCTATATAAATTGATTCATACCATTTGTTATTCCTTTTCAAATACAAATTTGCTCTTTGTACTTTCCGTACATCTACCAGCTCCTGCCAAATCTTCTTATTCTTTGTAGGTACACCATTAACCAGAATAATTAATGGTTCAGTTTCCAAAGTATCCGCATCAATAGTTTCCATATTTGTTTTCAAATCCAAGGGCAAATACACCACTCTACCTTTTAAACCTCTCAGTAAATCTGAAGGAGGTAATTTACCAGTTTTGGGCTCCATACGTACTATGGTCTGGAACGGATGAACACATTGAATGAGTATAGACTCATATGTATTTAATTCAGAAAGTTCAGCAGGAATAGCATCCAATTCTAAATTATTATGTACAGCTCTGGTCGGCATTCTATTTTCCTCTAACTTGTTGTAACAGTATTTACAAATACGCTGATCTTCACCCAATTCAAAACAATTTTCAAGAAATATATATGTGGCAAAATCCTTCCACTTATAATTATCTTCATTTTCACTCTTTCTGTAGAGATCAACATTCCTAGTTTGTTTTCTATAATGAGTTCTGCGGCAACAAATACAAGTAATATTTGGTCTTTCATTAGAGATTTTTTCAAATTTTGTTATGTGATCATTAAATGTCTTACTTACAGAGGGTTCTACATTCTCTTCTACTTCTTCCTCATTTACTGTGTCCTTCTCTGCACTGTTTTGTTCAGGACCAAAGTAACAAAACTGAATTTCATCAACAACCTTCTCTACATCTGATACCGTTCCACGGAACAGAGCCCTATTCAATTCATCTAACTTTATTGCTGGACTTTTAGCAAAATACAACCGTCTCACAAACTTTCTCATTTCAGTATGATGAACAGCCAGCATCCTAAAATGATGGAAAACACTATTACACACTTTTCTAGATAGACAAGCCAGAGAATGACCCTGCAAACCAGTATTCTCTCTCACTCTGCATGGATCCAGACTTTGAAGCACCTTAATCTTCTGTTTTACACTTTTTTTACTATATTCTCTTAGAAACTCACGAAATTTATCAATAGATTCCTGACGCACAGTGCAAATACTACTACAATTCCAAGTGTACACTGGGGCTTTAGGACGTCTCCCCATAGCCTCATCCGCCATCACTTGTACCTCATCTCTTGGAACCATTATCTCCTTCTCCATTATGCAACCATTTTTCACTTCATAAGCACGACCTCTGGTGTCAACTGCATGCAGCAAACTATTACTTTGAAAATAACTCTCTTCATTAAAAAAAGGTTCACTACTTGAACTATGCATCCATTTTCCTAAAAACACTTTAGAAAAGTTTGTTCTGTTCACTACTCTTTTCCTTTTGCTTTGTGATTTCAGTACATTAACCATTTTGTCTAATGTACGCATCCTATTCAAAATTAAAATGAATAGTTTCCTTTTTAATTCTAATGCCTTTGCTGCAATGGCTTCAATTTCTTTTTTTCTCTTATAAAACTTAGCCTTTTGCTTATATTTCTTCACATCCTTTATCAAATTGGACATAACTCTTCTCTGAAACATTTTTCTACGTATCTCTTTAAACGCTGTTTTTCTGTTTAAGTTAATCTAAGTTAATCTTTTGAGTTGCAGAAGGTATATTTGCATTAACTAAATTCCCAATTTTTTCCTGTCCTTTTCTATTGAAAACATTCTTTCCAGTACAGACATTTTGTACATTTTTCCTTTTTTTGAATATGTTCTTTAAAAAATTTTTTGTCTGCTTACCAGAAGATTTTTTCTTTTTCCCAACATGAGCATCTCCAACTAACTTAGGTCCTCCAGTTGTCTTCAAATATAGGTTTTTTTTGTGGTCTTTATTTACTCTGGATTTTGTAGGCATCTTAAATTTTGTTCACTGCTCTTCAGCAATACCTGAAAAAAACTAAAAAAAAATTCCTTTATTTTATTTAAATATATTACTACATTTGTTTTCACATTAGTCACAAAACGAAATTTCTTTGCCAATTTGAAAGCACACTTACTACTCTTTTTTTTGGCAAGTGATAATCACTTTTACAGACTGACACATTATGAATCCACTTTTCAGATTTTTTAAAAAGCACATGTCCAAACTGCTTTTTCAGACCAGCACCATTTGTAACCTGGGTGACTGCCTACACTCCAGCAAGGGCAACCAGCCTTAGTGATTCTGAATGTATTTGCATTACTGACTGAAACCTCAAACCCCACTCGCTTGTGAATACTGTGCATGATTCCACATGGTAAGCAGCTGGGTGTGTGCTAAGAGTCTGCTTCTGCACCAAAAAATGGCTCCCCCTTTCCATCTAATGCAACTGTGAAATCACCAGAGCAATACGCAATAAATCTCTGCCTGTAATTCCTATTTGCACACAGAGTCATGTTTACACATTAGTCACAAAACGAAATTTCTTTGCCAATTTGAAAGCACACTTACTACTCTTTTTTTTGGCAAGTGATAATCACTTTTACAGACTGACACATTATGAATCCACTTTTCAGATTCTTAAAAAAGCACATGTCCAAACTGCTTTTTCAGACCAGCACCATTTGTAACCTGGGTGACTGCCTACACTCCAGCAAGGGCAACCAGCCTTAGTGATGCTGAATGTATTTGCATTACTGACTGAAACCTCAAACCCCACTCGCTTGTGAATACTGTGCATGATTCCACATGGTAAGCAGCTGGGTGTGTGCTAAGAGTCTGCTTCTGCACCAAAAAATGGCTCCCCCTTTCCATCTAATGCAACTGTGAAATCACCAGAGCAATACGCAATAAATCTCTGCCTGTAATTCCTATTTGCACACAGAGTCATGTTTTCACATTAGTCACAAAACGAAATTTCTTTGCCAATTTGAAAGCACACTTACTACTCTTTTTTTTGGCAAGTGATAATCACTTTTACAGACTGACACATTATGAATCCACTTTTCAGATTCTTAAAAAAGCACATGTCCAAACTGCTTTTTCAGACCAGCACCATTTGTAACCTGGGTGACTGCCTACACTCCAGCAAGGGCAACCAGCCTTAGTGATGCTGAATGTATTTGCATTACTGACTGAAACCTCAAACCCCACTCGCTTCTGAATACTGTGCATGATTCCACATGGTAAGCAGCTGGGTGTGTGCTAAGAGTCTGCTTCTGCACCAAAAAATGGCTCCCCCTTTCCATCTAATGCAACTGTGAAATCACCAGAGCAATACGCAATAAATCTCTGTCTATAATTCCTCTTTGCACACAGAGTCATGTTTTCACATTAGTCACAAAACGAAATTTCTTTGCCAATTTGAAAGCACACTTACTACTCTTTTTTTGGCAAGTGATAATCACTTTTACAGACAGACACATTATGAATCCACTTTTCAGATTCTTAAAAAAGCACATGTCCAAACTGCTTTTTCAGACCAGCACCATTTGTAACCTGGGTGACTGCCTACACTCCAGCAAGGGCAACCAGCCTTAGTGATGCTGAATGTATTTGCATTACTGACTGAAACCTCAAACCCCACTTGCTTGTGAATACTGTGCATGATTCCACATGGTAAGCAGCTGGGTGTGTGCTAAGAGTCTGCTTCTGCACCAAAAAATGACTCCCCCCTTTCCATCTAATGCAACTGTGAAATCACCAGAGCAATACGCAATAAATCTCTGTCTATAATTCCTCTTTGCACACAGAGTCATGTTTTCACATTAGTCACAAAACGAAATTTCTTTGCCAATTTGAAAGCACACTTACTACTCTTTTTTTTGGCAAGTGATAATCACTTTTACAGACTGACACATTATGAATCCACTTTTCAGATTCTTAAAAAAGCACATGTCCAAACTGCTTTTTCAGACCAGCACCATTTGTAACCTGGGTGACTGCCTACACTCCAGCAAGGGCAACCAGCCTTAGTGATGCTGTATGTATTTGCATTACTGAGTCCAACCTCAAACCCTTAAACTATTCTTTTTTTATACCAGTACACCTTAATTTATCGTGAAAACATAGTCCATATTATTTTACATGTTCCTCACATTTAAATTTCTCCCAAAACAGAAAATAATAAACACAACTTCAACAAAAAGAATTGCATTTCTATTATTCATTTCTTAATTTACCATATACATCCCCTCTCAAACTCTAAACTCACCTTTAAAATTAGTTAGTTGTGAAAGAAATGTGGCACTCAAACAGCAGATTATCAGAGCCAGGATCTCTGTTCTTTACACCTCTCTCCTCTCAGCAGAACCAGATAATGGCAAACTTTCCCTCTCTTTTTCCACACATATACATGTTAATTTCAAATCTCAGTGCTTCCCCCTTTTTTTCAAATGTAATCACACATTTCTATTGGTTGAAAACCAACCCTTTTCCAAAAGTACCCTTCCCCCAACTTGACTTCTGCCTAGTACCCTTCCCCCAACTTGACTTCTGCCTGCTACCATAGCAACAGCTCATGGAACACTGCTGTGTGGAGTTAGGTCAGAAGTTCACCAAACAATGTTTCAATTCCACAGAGCAAGAGTGCTTGACTTTTCAAACCTAACAGCAAATCCATAGTACTGTTCTTTGGTAACACATTTTTCTGTACCAATACAAAACATACTTCTATAAATTTACACATACAGCCTAGTTTTTAGTGTAGAATGGTATGAAACAGCCAATCAGTTCTTATTAAAAAAAAAAATATGTATGCCTCCATTTCCAAACTGTCTTTCATTTCTTTTTACCATTCTACTGAAATACACCTCCTGAGTGCATCCAGATCTCCTTGGAAGATGTTCACAGTGTGGATTGTAGGACACAGCTATGTCTTCTGGAGTGAAAAGTTTGCAGAGAAAACAGGTATGGTGAGAGACCTTGCTTTGCCAAATGTAGACATTAAATGGATTGGTCAGAGAGGGTTAAAGTGGCACCAATTGATGCCATTGGTGAAATCCTTCATGCAAAACCAACACCCTGACCTCATAATAGTGCACTGTGGTGGCAATGACCTAGGCACTTTGACTGGGGTAGGTCTGGAAATGCTTATGAAGGACACCTTTGCACAACTGTTTTCACTTTTCCCTAAAACTGCCTTTGTGTTTTCTAACATATGCCAAAGGCAAAAATGGAACTGGTCCAATCATTTCTGTCCGCAGATTGACAAAGCAAGAAAGCACGTCAACAAATCTGTTTCTGCTTTCCTCCGTGACTATGGTATGGGTTCCATTTACCACAACAACTTGCGTTACGACATGCAAGACATTTATAGAGGAGATGGTGTGCACTTCAATGATGAAGGGAACAGAGTCTTCCTCTTGAACCTTAGACTCTGCATCGGTACTTACTTGTAGGTACCACTAAAAAATCACTTCATAAACACAACGGCTCTTTTTAGAGCCCCCTAATATCTAAACACTTAAATCTGCATTTCATTTCTTTTTTTACCGTACGCTTACCGTACGCGTACCCCGCGATTTTTTTTAAAATCAATAAATGTTTTCTTTGTACTTTTCTGTCCTTCTTTGACCCCCTTACAAATGTTAGGGGGTCTATAACTCTCCTCCTTGCCCCCTTTTCTTGTTATCACTCTTTTTTTTCTGAGTGAAACACACGAAATGGCGGCCGCCGCTTCCTGGTTTCGACTGATTCGAATGTTTACTAAGATCTAAGAGCCAATCAGAATCGCGCTCGCGCACGCCACCGTACGCGTACGGTAAGCGTACCGTAAGCGCACCGTAAGCTGGCTCAGATATATATATTGATTTAAAGGCTATTTTCTCAGAATCTACTGAACAGATTTACACTAAACCTACAAAAGGCACTTCCTTGACCTGAGGACTACCTCTCTGCCAAATTTCTAGTAATTCTGTTCAGCCGTTCGGGCTGTAGCCCTGTCTAAAGGTCCTATGGAAAAATGCATGGGAAAAACGCGTTTTGGGACCCCCCTTTTATCTCAGCCCCCGCTTGACGAATCCCCCCGAGACTTTCAGGGAAGGAGCGGAGCGTAGCGCCCCACCTATTTTGAAAATTTCGCGAGGATTCGTCTACCGGCGCCAAAGTTATTCAAAATAGAATGTTGCGGATTTCCTATGGAAACGTGGTCCTAACTATAACTACCTACTGGCGACCGCCAGTAGGTAATATATATATATATATATATTCACTGAAAAAACCATAGGTTTCACACATGTTATAGTTAGCTGTACATTTTACTGATAAAAAACCAATGAAATTTCCCCGTTATAGTTACTGTAGGCAACTATAACTCACGCGACCGTAATCCTCTGCTGATGCTAATACTGTATTTAGACACTTATTTGCCCATGTCTTCTTCCATTAAATTTTAGCTATACATATATTACAAATATTTTTTTTTCATAAAGACACATATGTCATCAGCAGAGGATTACGGTCGCGTGAGTTATAGTTGCCTACAGTAACTATAACGGGGGAATTTCATTGGTTTTTTATCAGTAAAATGTACAGCTAAATATAACATGTGTGAAACCTATGGTTTTTTCAGTGAATTTGCAAGGTTTTTTAAATGCTAATTCCTAACTATAACGTGTGTGAAACCTATGGTTTTTTCAGTGAATTTGTACGTTTTTTTAAATGCTAACTTACTTTGCGCCATTCGTGGCGTGCGCGCCCACTTTACGCAGTTCGTTCCATGCGCGCACGGTGCGCTTCGCGCACCGTGCGTGCACAGTGAGCACGCGGTGCGCTTCGCGCACCGCGCGCCCACTTTACGCAGTTAGTGCCATGCACGCATGGTGGTCACGCTGTGCGCTGCGCGCACCGCGTGCCCACATTATGCGAGATGGGCCATGTACTCACGATGCGCTTCGCGCACCGTGCGCACATGGGGGACATATTATGTGCATCGTTGTGAAATGTTTTGTTTATTAATTTCAATTATTTCATAAGCCATGCACAAATGGTGCCCTTCGGGCACCATTTGCACATGGGGTGGGGAGAGTGTGGATACTTTTTTATTTTTTTATTTTTTTTTACCGTACGTGTACAGTAAGCGTAATCGGTGATTTTTCGAAAAAAAAAAATATTTTTTTTTTAGCCTTGTGGGTTGTTTGGGGGCCCGTATATCATTGCTGGGGGATTATTATTTCAATATACTGTCCCTTTACCCATTTTTGGGCTTCATTTATGCTGCCCTACTCAGAGTGCGAGAGAGAAAATGGCGGCCGCCGCTTCCTGGTTTCAGCCGATTCGAATGTTTACTAAGATCTAAGAGCCAATCAGAATCGCGCTCGCGCACGTCACCGTACGCGTACGGTAAGCGCACCGTAAGCGCACCGTAAGCTGGCTCAGATATATATATTGATTTAAAGGCTATTTTCTCAGAATCTACTGAACAGATTTACACCAAAACTACAAAAGGCACTTCCTTGACATGAGGACTACCTCTCTGCCAAATTTCAAGTAATTCTGTTCAGCCGTTCGGGCTGTAGCTGTGTCTAAAGGTCCTATGGAAAAATGCATGGGAAAAACGCGTTTTGGGACCCCCCTTTTATCTCAGCCCCCGCTTGAAGAAACCCCCCGAGACTTTCAGGGTAGGAGCGGAGCGTAGCGCCCCACCTATTTTGAAAAATTCGCGAGGATTCGTCGACCGGCGCAAAAGTTATTCAAAATAGAATGTTGCGGATTTCCTATGGAAACAGGGTCCTAACTATAACTACCTACTGGCGACCGCCAGTAGGTAATATATATATATATTACCTACTTGCGGTTGCCAGTAGGTAGTTACAGTTAGGACCTAGTTTCCTAAAAAACAGGCCTGACCCTAGGAGATGGGGTTCCAAGGGCCAAATACTGCCCAGAGAAGGGCGTCCACACAGCCCCCCTCCCTTAAAAAAGAAAAGAAAAAAAAGAAGAAAAACAAAACCTCAGTGAAGACACCAGAGGCCGCACTTCCTTCACCATTACTCTGCAAACACGCCTCATGGCTCCCTTGGGTCCGGAGGATCCTTGGGGGCCAACAAGCCCACCTGTTACCTCCAGTAAGTCCCACATTGCTGAGAAGTCTTCGGAGGCCACACACCCTTTCTCCACCACTCTGCAAACATGCCTCTTGGCACACTGCTGGTTGGGGATTGAATTACACTTTACTGGACAATGAAGAAACCTTTACCTCTATTGATGCTAACATAGTTAGTAACAATCGCCGTGCTCTAAAATGGCCGCACATACTAGGAAAGGTTGAATCCATGATACAGGTTTATAACATCTTTGCTGATACTGTTTCTCTACATTTAAACTCATCAGGAGTGGAATTTCCAATAATGGCTGTACATCAAGCTTTGCAGGATGCACTGGCACCAGTATTGAGTAGATTACCAGGGGAACATAGCGGAAAAGGTAAAAAATAGGAGCAAACCCATGGTATAATAGGGAGTGTCGTGAGGTAAAAGCTGACCTCATACTGTCAATAAAAGAGAACAATGTAACAGCTACAAGGGAGAAAAGAATTAAAGATAAGCAAACTGTTGCTGCCCTACTCAGAGTGCGAGAGAGAAAATGGCGGCCGCCGCTTCCTGGTTTCAGCCGATTCGAATGTTTACTAAGATCTAAGAGCCAATCAGAATCGCGCTCGCGCACGTCACCGTACGCGTACGGTAAGCGCACCGTAAGCGCACCGTAAGCTGGCTCAGATATATATATTGATTTAAAGGCTATTTTCTCAGAATCTACTGAACAGATTTACACCAAAACTACAAAAGGCACTTCCTTGACATGAGGACTACCTCTCTGCCAAATTTCAAGTAATTCTGTTCAGCCGTTCGGGCTGTAGCTGTGTCTAAAGGTCCTATGGAAAAATGCATGGGAAAAACGCGTTTTGGGACCCCCCTTTTATCTCAGCCCCCGCTTGAAGAAACCCCCCGAGACTTTCAGGGTAGGAGCGGAGCGTAGCGCCCCACCTATTTTGAAAAATTCGCGAGGATTCGTCGACCGGCGCAAAAGTTATTCAAAATAGAATGTTGCGGATTTCCTATGGAAACAGGGTCCTAACTATAACTACCTACTGGCGACCGCCAGTAGGTAATATATATATATATTACCTACTTGCGGTTGCCAGTAGGTAGTTACAGTTAGGACCTAGTTTCCTAAAAAACAGGCCTGACCCTAGGAGATGGGGTTCCAAGGGCCAAATACTGCCCAGAGAAGGGCGTCCACACAGCCCCCCTCCCTTAAAAAAGAAAAGAAAAAAAAGAAGAAAAACAAAACCTCAGTGAAGACACCAGAGGCCGCACTTCCTTCACCATTACTCTGCAAACACGCCTCATGGCTCCCTTGGGTCCGGAGGATCCTTGGGGGCCAACAAGCCCACCTGTTACCTCCAGTAAGTCCCACATTGCTGAGAAGTCTTCGGAGGCCACACACCCTTTCTCCACCACTCTGCAAACATGCCTCTTGGCACACTGCTGGTTGGGGATTGAATTACACTTTACTGGACAATGAAGAAACCTTTACCTCTATTGATGCTAACATAGTTAGTAACAATCGCCGTGCTCTAAAATGGCCGCACATACTAGGAAAGGTTGAATCCATGATACAGGTTTATAACATCTTTGCTGATACTGTTTCTCTACATTTAAACTCATCAGGAGTGGAATTTCCAATAATGGCTGTACATCAAGCTTTGCAGGATGCACTGGCACCAGTATTGAGTAGATTACCAGGGGAACATAGCGGAAAAGGTAAAAAATAGGAGCAAACCCATGGTATAATAGGGAGTGTCGTGAGGTAAAAGCTGACCTCATACTGTCAATAAAAGAGAACAATGTAACAGCTACAAGGGAGAAAAGAATTAAAGATAAGCAAACTGTTGCCCATGCTAAAAAAAAGTGGGATGATAATACTTGGACAGATTTAATTGAAGCGGCCAAATCCAAAGATCAAGCAGGCTTTTGGCGCTTAATAGCAAAAGGCAGAAAGACAAGTTGGGAAGATATGGACCTTTTCCTAGATGCAAAAACTTGGGAGGACCATTTTTCTAGACTCTATGCGGATGTACAAGTGGTAGAGACACCTTGCACTATAATAGCGGTGCCCAACCCTACTATTAATATTCTTCACTTTAGCCTGGAAGAAACATTAATGGCAATAAATGCAGTTAAGCCAGGGAAAGCCCCAGGCCCTGATAAAATACGGGGCGATTTATTGAAGCATGATAGCAATGATAGCAGTGTTTGGGGCCCCTATATAATTACTTATGTAATGCAATTGCTGCAGGTTCGCCAATACCGGAAACATGGAAAGGGGCGGAAATTGTCACAATTTTTAAAAAAGGCAATCGCAATGACCCTGCAAATTACCGACCAATTAGTTTAATCGATCTTTTACAAAAAATGTATTCTAGGCATATAATGAGATTGAACGACTGGCTTGATGAGAATAGTGTGATCTCAAAATTCCAGGCGGGGTTTAGATTATAAACAAGCACTATCGATCAGGTTTTTAGATTTGTATGCATATGCTGGAAATATATAAATATAAAAAAGGGCCACTTGTATATTGCCTTTATAGACCTAAAGGCCGCTTTTGACCTCGTACCCCGGAACTTACTTTGGGAATCATTGAAACAGCAAGGCGTCCCTGTTGTACTATTGATGCAAATAGTAAGATTGCACGAAGGTAATTTTGCAAAAGTAAGGTGGGGCCCGAGGGGTGAACTAACTGAAGCCATTCCGGTAAGAAGGGGTGTATGTCAGGGGTGTGTACTGGCCCCACCCTATTTTCTATATATGTCAATGATATTCCAAGTCATTTACTTGGGTGCACAATCTCTATTGAATTCTTTTAATACTTACTGTAAAAAAAGGGCCTTGAAATAAATTCCGGCAAAACAAAGTACATGGCAATAAATCCACACAAATCTTTTAAAAAGAATCTAGCAGTTAGTGGCCAAAAACTTGAGTATGTACACGATTTTAGTTTAGGTATAACTTTGGACACAAAGTTGTCCTGGAAGCAACAGTTAGAAAAAAAATAAGATTATCCAACTTCAAAACTCGTTGCCAATAATAAAGATACATGGGAGTAGTATATCGAAGGCGTTGACTCCTGCTTTGGAGGTATACAAATATAAAGTACAATCAGCCGCTCTTTATGGTGCCGAAATTTGGGGTCCACACTGCAAAAGGAGCTTTGAATTAGGAGAATACAAGTTTCTCAGAAGGGTTTTAAGCTTGCCAGTTAGAACACCCCTAATTCCAATTCTTATGGATTCAAACGTCAAGCGAACGGACCATCATGCAATATTAAGACCCCTACTATATTGGGTACGGCTCTGGTCAACTCCTGAATTGACCAGTTACAAGGAGGGTTTACAGGAGATTTTAGAAATTGACATAAGCAGGGGTAATCCGTGGACCAAACATGTTTTTCCCTGGATCGAGAAATTGGGCTTGAAACATTTTTGGGAACCTCGACACAGCTGACTATGGCTAGTAAAAAACTGTTAAAATCCACTTTTTGGACCCATATTCAAAACAACGTGTTACATTGCGCAGGCAATGGTACATTAACAACTGAGTTTCTTCTTTTTAAGGAAGTAGCCAGTTTTGAACCTTTCTTGGATGAGATATACCCACCACTACCCAAGGCCCTGTACATGAAGTTTAGGTATGGTGTGCTCCACATCAATGCGAACACATCTAAATGGGCAATAAACTGTGACAGAAATAGTAATGAATTTTGTGAATGTCAAAATGCATTAAAGGAGAATGACTTACACGTACTATTCTTTTGCCCAGCATACGGCAAACCGAGGAACAAATGGATTAAACCCATCTGCTGTAACCTGACTACAAGAGTCTGTATAGAGGCAGGAAGAATATTGAAAACAGATACTTCTCAAAAAATTGTTTTTAGTGTTAGTAGGTTTTTATTTAATATGAGCCTTTTAAGAGCTAAAGCTGGATTAAGACTGTAACCACGCACATGCACTTTATAGCCTGAACGCTAAAATTTAATTATGGATTTAACCTTGCATAGAAAAATATTTTAAGTTGGTATGACCATGTGGAAATAATATTGAAATTTCATATAATTATGCACATGCTCAAATTAGAATAATAGAAAATTACTCTTGTGTATAGTTTACTAAAAAATATATTTTTTTTAAAGAAAACTTTGTGCCTAAGTTTTAATGTATTTATTGTTTTAATAGTATTTCTTGGTACGGAAAATGTAATATTCACTCAGATAGCAGCCCCTACCATGTTGAGGTGTTACTATTTATATACAGAATTGTCCTAGGTATTTTACAATTGTATGTGTATATTAAAGATGTATCTTTTATGGTTTTATTTTGAACCGAAATAAAGAATATGATGATGAATTACACTTTACTCCTGAGGGCTACACAAAAATAAAAATCCCATAGGATATTAAGAGATTTATATTTCAGTGGATGGGATATAAGTCACCTTTGTGATGGAGTAACCCATCCACAGAAATCTAAATCAGGTTCTTAGTACTGAAGTTGGTCTTGGGAAGGAGAATAGATAAGACTGAGTTTTTGTGTATGTTGTTAACAGACCCCATTAGTGGTCAATAGTTACAGAGAGTAGGACAAGGAGAGTAACTCAATCAATCAATCAGGATTTTTTAATGCGCGCTACTCACCTGTGAGGGTATCAAGGCACTAGGGGGGGTACGAGCAGCGTAACTAAACTAACTAGTAGACAGTGTCATTGGTAGGTGGCTGTATGCTGCAAAACCTCACCAAGCAATAAAGCGAAGCAACATTAACCAATTTTCAGTTTCCAGTTCCACTCTAGTAGCGGAGTGTAATTACTAGACTGCAGGAAGAAGTAAATAACCTACTGAAGAACAAATACATGGTGAAGGACTTCAGGTATGGAAAGCCTAGGAGGAAAAGTCATTGAACACTCTTGTCACAAGGCCAAAATGATATGCTACGCCAACTAGCAATGCAAAGACAGATGAAGACAAAAAAAAACTAAAGTCAATTTCTTTTTTTTACATTAAAAGCCCACCTTCTCCACCCGCAACAATACAAAGGGCTTTGAGGGCACCCAGTTAATTTTTAATGTTAGACACTTCCCAGGCCAAATTCTGCAGCTCTCATTTGAACAGTAAAAGACACACAATTGATGCACGGAATGCAGAACAAATCAAAACATTCACCTCCAGTCAAGAGATCTGGGTTAAATCCATCATTATTTTGCTCACCATGCCACCCCAGTTTAGACCTGGCCATATGCAAATCAGTCTTGACCCTGTGCCTCATGGGAACAGTCCAGCCGGAACTGCCAAGCCAGGTCCTCCCTGGACCGAAATCAAGCATCCTAGGACCGGTTTCGGGGTTTCACCCCTCTTCAGCCAGGATAGCTTGATTCCAGTGACACAGTGAGCCCAGGACCCACGTCTGGGCATACCTGGCGCACTTAGGGCGAGAAAGCAAAAGACACACAAGTGATGGGACGGAATGCATAACAAATCAAAACATTCACCCCCAGTCAAGAGATCTGGGTTAAATCCATCATTCATTTGCTCACCATGCCACCCCAGTTTAGACCTGGCCATGTGCAAATCAGTCTTGACCCTGTGCCTCATGGGAACAGTCCAGCCCGAACTGCCAAGCCAGGTCCTCCCCGGACCGGAATCAAGCATACAAGGACCGGTTTCGGGGTTTCACCCCTCTTCAGCCAGGATAGCTTGATTCCAGTGGCACAGTGAGCCCAGGACGCACGTCTGGGCATACCTGGCGCACTTAGGGTGAGAAAGCAAAAGACACACATTTGATGGACGGAATGCAGAACAAATCAAAACATTCTCCCCCAGTCAAGAGATCTGGGTTAAATCCATCATTCTTTCGCTCACCATGCCACCCCAGTTTAGACCTGGCCATATGCAAATCAGTCTTGACCCTGTGGCTCATGGGAACAGTCCAGCCCGAACTGCCAAGCCAGGTCCTCCCTGGACCGGAATCAAGCATACTAGGACCGGTTTCGGGGTTTCACCCCTCTTCAGCCAGGTTAGCTTGATTCCAGTGGCACAGTGAGCCCAGGACCCACGTCTGGGCATACCTGGCGCACTTAGGGCGAGAAAGCAAAAGGCACACAATTGATGGACGGAATGCAGAACAAATCAAAACATTCACCCCCAAGTCAAGATATCTGGGTTAGATCCATCATTCTTTTGCTCACCATGCCACCCCATCAACTGTTGTTTTTGCAATCATTTGAACAGTACCAGCTTGCACAGGGCGCAGTGGAAGAGGCGGTCGGATGATGACGAGGAGGGGGTGCTGGTAATGTTCCGTGCAGCAGTGGGCCCTGGCTGCAGGTGGCGTTGGCATTGGCATTGGTGTGGCCAGGTTGGAGGCGGGCCTAGCAGGCAGCCCAAGGAACTGGATGGTCATGCCTCCTTCTCTTCCTCCTCCAAGGCCACCAGCTGGCGATATTCAACTGCCACGTCCCCCAACTTCTGGTGCCGCAGCCAGCTGGCTATCTCCTGCCAGCTCCAGCAGCAGGTGTAGCTATATCAAGAAAGTGAAAACAAAAATCCGAATTGTGATGCTCATCGTAAACACTTGTATATACTGTTTATAGTGGCACAGTAGCATTACACTGCAGGTCCCCTAGGGCCACTGGAATTTAATTTGGATGTGATGATTAGTCATAACTTGGGCGAGGTATTTCCAACCTATGCATCACATAATGCAATAGCACTGAATGCAAGGGATTAAGTCAGAAGACCAACATAATCAAACGTGATTTTAGTCTTATGGATTTCATAGTGAATCCGAACAGACACTTTATATGTCTTAATAAATTACCTAACATTAATGTGTAAGGCGTATATATGTTGCACAATTAGTACTTGACTATGCAACAACAACGCAGCCATACTGGTGGGTCTGCTTACTAGGCATCATGTTTTTGGGCTAGCTGTATGTTATTAATATAATTGCGATGGCCCTGCTCTTATCCGACTCCCTCTTCAATTCTAACCTTAATCCAAATTTTGGAGCTAATAGAGTCTGGCAGATGGAATACTCCATTTCACAGGTGGCAGATAACAGATATCTCACCTGCCATATTACAGTAGACAGTGCATGGAATATAAACGATGCACTGTGGTACAGCGAACAGGATATATATTTTATTCTGCATGTTTGTCACAGAGTATCCCATCCGCCAAACTCTAAATCAGGCACTTAGTCCCACACTACACCCTGGCATCCACCACAAATTATTTTCAGCAAATACTTTCACTTGGCGGTGGGGAAAGTTAGTCTACAGGTAGGTAAGTTATAGGGAATGGGCCAGGTAGAGGTTTAGCTATGGAATAGTTTGGTGTCACTGATCATATTCTATGCATTTGCTTAGTCATAGTAGATGGAAAGACAAAATTTGAGTCATAAATCCATAAAGGAAGCCATGTAAAATGTCACTTGGGCAGCAAAATGTGGCACATACTGAAACAGAATTCACTTTTTTTTTTAAATTCTGAAAAACCTTTATTGAGATATTGTACGGTACATCAGTGCGATAACAATCACCATATCATATTATGCATCAGTACACATGTATGGAACACCTTCCCGTACCAGAATACGTATGATTTTAACTCCCCCCCCCCCCAACAATTGCAATGCAGGCTCAGGAATCTCATCATAAAGTCCAATATGTTTCAGTACAGTCTATAAACATATAATGCAGTCCACCGTTTATCACAAAACATACGCTGGCAGGGCAATACCAAATACCCCGTCATCCCTGGCATAGTAAATCCCCATTTTCGGCATTCCAGGTCGCACTCAACTTTCAGAACAAACAGAGAATGACACGTTGTAAATTGTAAATTGATACTTGTATAGCGCACTACTCACCCGCAAGGGTCTCAAGGCGCTTGTACGAATACCGCTGTGGAACCCATCCTGGCTTTCCCTGTGAGGCATCCACTCCTGGGCACCCCCAAGGTGGAGGCCAGGCATCCTTAGGGTTGTGGGGGCCGTTGTGGAGATTAAGTAAGCTATTGCCCAGAGTTGCAGAGTGGGACTCCATGATTGGAATGGCACCGAGGCGAGAATTATCAGGTCCGTGGAATTTTTGAGCCCAAGACCCGCCGAGGCGGGGAATTGAACCCTGGTCCCGGGCTAGATCTCTGCATCAGGGTCTGCCGCTCTAATCATTGAGCCACACTTCTCCACTTCAGTTCACTTCACTAGCTCAGTGCTTCCACCCTGACGTTGAACTCCCTCTCGGGTACCCCTCCTGCGAGGCCCAAGACCTGGATTCAGACTCCACCTCGCAACCTGCCTCCGAAGCAACTTCACCTTCAACCTCCTTGCTCCTCGCTGCCCGTGTTAACAGATACGAGGTTAATGGTCCCCAAATGTCTTTCGGACACGACTTAGTGGGCAGGAGTTCTGCATAACCGTGCATTTGCTTTTGCCAAGTGACCATCAAATGGACCCAATCTTTAAACTTGGGGCTCGGCCTCTACCCCATCGGCATGCCACTTGCCGTTTTGCCAGTAGTAGTCCCATTGCTAGAAATTTTTTATATTTTGTGTTGACAGCTTGGATCAATCCCAAGAGTGCCAGTAGTGGGCATGGCTGCACCCAGGCCCCTATCATGTCCGAGAGACCCTCGAACATCTGTGCCCAAAACTCTACTACCGAAGGACAACTCTACGCCAGGTGAAAAAATCCGCCCCTTCCCACCCGCAGCGCACACATATATCATTATCTTTGAGTCGGAATCTGTACAGTTTAGCTGGAGAATAATATAACCGGTGCAAAAACTTAAAGTGAATAAGACGTAGCCTACTGTTAGCAGTAATAGCCTCCATCTGCTTACAGCTAAGTTCCCACTGGTCATCTGTCAATGGGGTAGTCAAATCATTATCCCATTCACTGCTGGCCTGAACAGGGTTAGTAGGTATTGCTTTTTGTGTGTGCTTATATAAGAGAGATATAGCATGTTGGGGGGGCTCTGCCTGCAAAAAGGCATGTAGAGGAGCTAGTGTGATGGGCTCTGCAGGGAAGTCAGGGGTCACTGCTTTAATACTTTGTCGGAGTCTAGTGTATAGAAATGTGTCCATAACTGTCGGCATATGCTCTCCAAAGAACTGTTCCCTTGTGCGAAACTGACCCACTATATAAAGGCAATTGAGCAGCTTACGACAAATTCCCTCACACTGAACAAGGGATTTTGTGACAGAACCATTTTGGGCGAGTAGAACACAGGGGTCCCCAGCTTGCGGGCTATCCATTGCCAGGCCCGTATAGTACAATCCATAGTGGATGGATCTCGCGCTCGTTCTCTCACTGCAGTGAAAAGATAACCTGACGGAGGTGTCGGTGCCATATAACCATCTTCAACCGCCAAATGAGGCATAAAGGGTGGCGGATGGAACTAATAGGATGCCAAGTGGGCTTGTGCACCATAGTAATAGAATTCAAAATCTGGGACCTCAAACCCCCCTGGTGATAAGGCAGCATAAGCGTGGCTAAGTTAAGGCGTGCATGCTTCCCGCCCCATATAAGCCTCGTGAGTTGTGATCTAAGTGTACTGAAGAAGAAACTCCCTGGATGATATGGGATATTGACAAACAGATATAAAAGCTATCCTTCCTGCCATGGATAGGGGAAGACGCAGCCACTTGGTGACATTATCAGTAATCTTATCTATGGCCGTTCCAGAATTTATTCTCATTAACACGTCTTTATCTCTAGTAATTCGTATACCCAGATATTTCAATTCATCCGATTCCCATACCAGGGGTAATCCAGCTTGTATTGCAGGGTTTTTTCCGTTAAGGGGAAAACAGCAGATTTTGACCAATTTATTTGTAATCCAGATATAGCGCCAAATTTAGTTATCTCACGTAGAATGGGATTTAGATTGACATGGGGTTTCTTCACATATAGCGTCATGTCATCTGCATACAGCGAAATAAGCAATTGTCTAGAGGGGTAGATCAGTGCTTTGTCATTATGGTGCTGCCGAAGTTTCGCTGCTAAGGGTTCGATGGCGAGAGCGAACAAAATCGGAGATAAAGGGCACCCCTGGCGCGTGCCCCTGGAAATAGCAACGGGTGGGGATTTAGCACCATTTAAGAGCACTGATGCCACTGGCCGGCTATAGAGTAACCGTATCCAGTTTAATAAAGTGTAAGGCATCCCCATAAGTTCCAATATACCGAGCAAGTAATCCCACTCCAGGGAATCAAACGCCTTGGTGGCGTCGAGAAAAACCGCCACCGCCGAGCAGTTGGGGTCAATATCTTGTAACACTGCAGCAAGTGTCCTAAGGTTATGCGACGTGGCCCGGTTGGGGATAAATCCCGCCTGGTCGGGGAGGACCAACCGCTGCATCAGCAGACCCAGCCTGGTCGCCAACATTTTAGCAAGTATTTTAGTGTCACAATTTAGTAAAGATAAGGGACGATACGAGTCGCAAGAGAGAGGGGTCTTCCCGGGCTTCAATAACGAGGTTATTAAGGCCTCGCGCATAGTTCCAGGCAAGCTAACCTCCTCTAATGCCGCATAGAATACCTCTTTCAGAATGGGAGCTAGAATCGAAGCGTAGGTTTCATAAAATTCTATAGGCAGCCCATCTGACCCCGGAGCCCGACCAGACTTCATCTGCATAATAGCCTCTGTGATTTCATCTAACTCCAACTCCAGGTTCAATAAATTTTGCTGATTTTCCCCCAGCCAGGCTAGAGCAGTATCCTCAAGATATTCAGACAGATTAAGAGGGGCATCTCTCTGGGAGGAGTACAGATTTCTATAAAAATCGCTAAAGTGGTCAATTGATCAGGGAGATTTCTATGTATATTACCTTGCTCATCCTGTATCTCCGTTATGTAATTAGAGAACCTAGGGGGTCTGATCGCTGCCGCCAGTGCCTTCCCCGGCCTATCTCCCTCCCCGTATCTCCTTGCCAGGTGCGGTTTCCCCCGAAATTTATATTCCCTGTCAGCTATCTCGCCATACTCTGTCAGCTTGCTGCGTACGGTAGCCCCAAGTGCATGCCCATCAGTACTGACACTAGCTTCCTGTTCCAATTTTTTAAGCTCCTCTTCCAATCTGGAAAGTTCTCTGCGCAATGCTTTAAGAATGCCACCCCCTTTGGACAAACACCATCCCCGGACCGTCACTTTAAACGCCTCCCAGATTATTGTTATACTGGAAACAGATTTGACATTGCACTCAAAAAAGTCTCGGATATCTTGTTCTAGTTCCGCTTTAAACACCGCGTCCTGCAAGTGTAAGGGGTTGAGGTACTAACTATTGTACGGGGAGTATTGCAAAGGAGCATGGAGTTCCACCACAACTGGGAAGTAATCCGAATACGTTCGGGCCAGGTGGGCCACATCTCGTAGCCAGTGCGCCATCCCAAACCGATATAAACATGTAATCCAATCTAGCCCAGGATGAATGGACCGCCGAGTAGTGTGTACCCTCCTGCAGCTTAGGGTGTATGTGTCTCCAAGAGTCGAGTAAGTGACTATCAGTTACTATATCTCTCAGTGTTCTGTGAGTGATTGTGGAGTGTGCCGGAGTGGCTCGGGATCTATCCAGTCGTGGTTGTACCGTTGTATTAAAGTCCCCTCCCCATATGACATAGGTGGTGCCTATCTCTTGAATTCTACTTCATAACTGAAGAAGAGCGCGGGGTCATCGGTATTGGGGCCATAATAATTAGCAAACGTCACATCATAGGAGTAGAGTTTCCCCCAGGTGAGGCAAAATATGCCGCCTACATCAGTATCCATCCCACTAGACACAAACGGCACCCCCCTATTGAATAGGATAGCAACTCTGCGAGAAAAACTGGAGTAGCATGCAAAGCATCGGCGTGAAGTCCATCGCAAGGCAAATAAAGGCACACCGCCAGGGCCAAGGTGTTTCTCCTGTAACATAGCCACGGCAATATGGTGTCTATCTAAATACCCAAGTATCTGACTTTTCTTCCTGGGGTTATTCAAGCCTCGCACATTCCATGAAGCAATCTTAAACCCACTAAAATCCTGTGCGGTGTCTGCCATTGTGTACGCTACAAGAAGCTGTTCTTTTTTTTTTTTTTTTTTTTTTTTGAAACCGTTTATTGCAATCTCAAATAGTTACAGGTATGGGCCTACAACCGTCTGGCCGGCCGCTAGAGTGGCAGAAGCACATGACATATATACAGAAAAATCTCTTGGCGGTGCAAAAAGGTAAATCAGGAGATATCAGTAGTGCAGGCCACATAACTCCAAACCCACAATACGGTTTCCTTTTGTCGAAACACAACAACACAAAAAACCACACCCGCAAGGCAACCCGCAATCCCAAGTGACAGCACGCGCTCCTTAAGTGGGGGACCCCAACCAATCGCCAAACTCTGAAGAGGGGAGTGAGAACAGATCAGGGACTGGGGAACCACGTGCCCGTGGCTGGGGGAGGGGGTCGGCTAGGGGGACGGAGCTGGTGAGGCAGCCGGCAGCAGTGGCGGCTCGCAAATACCCCCGCGATAGGCGTTCCAGGGGCCCCAGATTTTCACCCACGCCCCAGGCCTACCCCTCGCAACATACACCACCTTTTCACGAAACATACACCAATCCATGTGTTCTTTCCAGGCCGACACCGCCGGGGGCCTCTGGGATCCCCACAATTGAGCAATGTCACGCTTAGCTATCATGTATCCCAGAGTCACCCACCGCGTCTGCGGAACCGAGTAGTCAGTTGGCTCCCACACATTCAGCAAGCATCTCCTCGCTTCAGGCAACAGCGCGACACGCGTAACCACTCGCAGGACCTCGTGCACACCACGCCAGAATCGCTCCACCTTTGGGCATTCCCACAGAATATGCAAGAAAGTTGCCAAAGCACCACAGCCACGCTTGCACAGTCCATCCTCAGCAAAGCCCATACGTAGAAGCCTTGGCCCCGTCACGTAAACCCGGTGGAGGATCTTAAGCTGGACGAAGCGAAGGCGAGCCGGGATGGCCACCTCCTTCGGAGAGGCCACCGCGGAAATCCAGTCCTCGTCGTCCAATTCCAGCCCATCGGCAACCCAGGCCTCGCGGAGGCCAGTCAGCAGGCCCGATCGGTCGTTGATCAGTTTTTTATATATAAGGGAGATCGTGCTGTCTGGGACATGGCCATCCAGCACTCTGTCCTCCAGGGGGGAAGACTCCGGAATGGACGCGACATCCGGGAAGACGGAGCCCAGCGCGTGGCGGACTTGTAAGTACCGAAAGTACTCACTGCCTTGCAACTGAAACTCCGTCTGCAGCGTCTCGAAAGTTTTGAATCCCCCCCTCGTCCAGAGATCTCCCACTGTGCTGATGCCGATCTTGTCCCACTTCTCGAAGCCCTTCGAGGTCCACAGGGAGCCCAACCTCGCAGACGCATATAGCGGTGACGCCCGGGTCAAACGGTCCTTCCACCCCATAGCTGCGTTAGCCGCGTGCCATACACGCACCATGACACGCGTCGGTCCCGTCAGGCGAGGGTCCGGCGCGCCAGAGTAGAGCGCTCGATTGTAGTCGCCACCGGGCATGAGCATCTTGTCCATTTCAAATGCCGGGTTCAGGGCGGGCCCGTAAAGGCCATGATTAATCGCAGCTAGCTGGGAGGCCCAGTAATACCGTTTAATATCCGGGAGGGCAACCCCCCCATCGTACCACGGGAGCGTCAATTTAGCCAAGGCAATACGTGGCCTCCCGTCCCAGAACAGGCGACGCTGCAAACTCTCCACCTCACGGAAGTAGCGCGCCGGGACCAAGTCCATAGTGTTCTGGAGAGCGTACAGAAAGCGCGGCAACGACATCATCTTAAACAAGGCCGCTCGGCCGAGCGGCGAAAGCGGCAGACGCCGCCAACGCACCACGTCCTCCTTCAAGCGCTGGAGGGGGGGCAGCAAATTCCGCTCGTAACGGGCCTCCGGGTCCAGAGTAATATATATACCCAGGTACCGAAACCCCTCGGAGGCAATCTGGATCGGACAGTCCCGTGGTAGGACCGGAGCCTCCCCGGCAAGCACATATACACAGGATTTTGCCCAGTTGATGACGAGGCCTGAGTTGCGACCGAATGAGCGCAAAACATCAACTAGGACGATCAGTGATTTACGCGGGGAGGCGAGATATAGAAGGATATCATCAGCGTAGAGGGACACACGGTCCTCATGCTCGGGGGTCCAGCGGAGACCACGGATGGAAGGGTGCCACCGCAGCCACTCCGCCAGGGGCTCCAGGGCCAGTGCAAACAGGAGAGGCGACAGGGGGCAACCCTGTCGCGTGCCCCGTCCCAGTGCGAATGGGGCCGAAACTCGTCCATTCACCACCACCTGCGCCAATGGGCCGGAATACAACAACTTGACCCAGCTGATGAAGCCCGGTCCGAAGCCAAACTTCGCCAGCATCGCCCAAATGTATGGCCACTCGAGCGTTTCAAACGGCATGGTGGCGTCCAAGGACGCCAAGATGGCCGGTTCCCGCACGAACGGGACACGCGCGAGCACCCCGTGCAAGCGTCGCAGATTAAGGGCCGTGTTGCGATGGGGTATGAAGCCGGACTGGTCTTGGTGGACCAAATCGCCCACCACGCCGACCAGCCGGTTGGCCAGCACCTTGGCGAGGATTTTGGGCTCCGCGTTCAAGAGCGAGATAGGCCTATAGGATGTGACCCGCTCACGGGGTCTCCCCTCCTTGTGGATCACCACGATCGTGGCCAGACGCTGGTCCGGCGGAAGGGAACCCCGCGAGCGGGCCGCCAGGAACATCGCGCGCAGGTGGGGCGCCAGTACATCCGGTCGCAGCTTATACAGCTCGATAGGGATGCCATTGGGGCCCATGGCCTTGCCAGATGCGACCGAGCGGATAGCAAGGGCAATTTCGTCCGAGGTGGGAGGAGCGTCCAGCGAATCCCTGTCCTCCACCGAAAGGGAGGGCAGCGCGATGTCCCGAAGCAGGGCATGGGAATCCTCCTCCGAGCAGGGAGAAACCGGGGAATACACCTCGCGGAAATAATCCGCGAAGCAGGAGACAATGGCGTCCGGCTCGGTGACACACACACCATCCATCCTCTCGATCAACGGAACCACACGACTAGCTCTCTCCTTTTTGTCCAACCACGCAATCAATTTACCAGCCTTATCACCCACATCATACAGTCGCCCCTGTTGCTCTCTACTGAGGCCCCTGGCCGCCTCCGTGACGAGGGCCCTATAGGCCGCCTGCTTGAGGTGTAGAACATGCAATGTGGCATCCGTCACCGCGCTCCCCAGGTCACCCTCTAGTTCAGTAATTTCGGCCTCCACCCGGGTTACCTCCTCCCGCTCGCGCCTCCGGGCATGGGAGATAAAGGAGAGGGCCTCCCCTCTGAGAACTACCTTAAAAGCCTCCCACAGGGAGATAGCCGAAGGGACAGACCCCACATTCTCCTCAAAGTACCGCTGCAAGGATTTGATCAATTCGGCTCGAATAGTGGGGTCGCGCAGGTACCAGGCATTGATTGGGGCTACCCTGCCCTCCCCCCTCGGGAAGACATCAAAGTGCAACAGTAGTGGGGAGTGATCTGAAATACCCCGCGCCAAATGGCGCACCTCTCCCACTCTCCCAGCATAGGCCGCAGGGACAAGGACATAATCAAGCCGCGAGAGGCTACCATGGGCACCCGAGTGGAAGGTGTATTGCAGCTGCGCGGGATGCTTTAGTCGCCAGCAATCCACCAATCCTAGTGTATCTAAAAGGCCGGACAGCCACGCCTGTGCCCGGGGGAGGTCCCTGGGGGGATGACGATCCATAGACCCAGAAGCCACCGCATTGAAGTCCCCCCCAACTACCAGAAGCCCACCCGGGAGGTCAAGGAGGAGGCGCCCCAGGTCCGCAAACGTGGTAGATTGCAACCCCGGCGGAACGTACACTGATACAAAAACGACCACTCTGCCCTCCATTCTACCCACCAAGACAGTGTAACGTCCCCTCTCATCATGGCGCACCTCATTAATCTCCAATGGGAGCGAGTTCTTAATCATGATGCCCACCCCCCGCGAGCCCGAAGTGAAGCCCGAATGGGCCACCAAGCGATAGCCTCGCCGATTCATGGCATGAAAGGAATTACCTATAAGGTGTGTCTCCTGCAGGAAGACCACATCTGGTGAAATTCGTTTCAGATACTGCAGGACCACACCACGCTTAATCCTATCCCCCAGTCCGTTAACGTTCTATGATAACACAGTCAAATCCCTACCCCCCATCATACATGGAAGCCATCAGTCGTCCCCCAAAGAGCATCTCGAAAACAACAATACAGTAAAGGGTTCGCCTTGCGGTGCAAACAAACAACACTCCACCCCCGCCCACCCACCCCAACAGAACTCCCCCCTCCCTGCACCCCTGCATGAGCCCAGACAGCCCCCCCAAAGTGCAGTGTGCCTGTCGCCCCATAGACGAAAAACTAACTAGTCCCCCAGAGGAGGAGGGAAAGCCCCCAATGGACCCCGTACGACCTCCATAGGAGGGGAACATACACGATCAGTGAATGGTAACCGGAATGTTGTCCAGAGCAAGGCCTACTATTCACCCCTCAGTTCTGATCCGGCGAGCCCTCCCCGCCAACCGCACCCTCCCCACCCCCCCGGCCCCGATCCCCAGGCAGAGTATCCAACCAGTCCCCAACCGCCTCGGGACGGTCAAAAAAGTGCGTGCGACCATCCACCTCCACCCTCAGCTTAGCTGGAAAAAGCATTGAGTACTTAAGGTTCAGGTCCCGTAGGCGACGTTTAACTCCGAGAAAACTCAGTCTCTGCTTTTGGACCGTCGGAGTAAAGTCAGGGTAGAAATTCACGTCCATATTATCGAGCTTGACCGGTCCCTGTAGCCTGGAAGTCTGCAGGATAGCGTCTCTGTCCCGAAAGTAAAAAATCCGGGCAATGAGAGGCCGCGGCGGGGCTCCGGCCTTAGGTCTTCCTCCGGGGACCCTGTGAGCACGTTCCACCGCAAAAAGTTTACTCAGCCCCCGGGGCTGGAGACGGGTGAGGATCAGGTCTTCCACAAACAAATCTGCCGCCTCCTCCTCCCGTCCCTCCGGCACCCCGACAATGCGAACGTTGTTCCTCCGGGCCCGACCCTCGGAGTCCTCCAATCGACGGTCCATCAGGGCGCTCGCCTGGCCAAGCCGGTGCACCTCCTTTTGAAGGGCCGCCACGTCTGTAGTGAGACTCGAGGTAGTGTGGGCCAGGGAATCGACCCGGTCATTTGTTTTAGACAAGTCGGCTCTCACCAGGCCCACATCCACCAGGGCCGAGTCTATCTTCTGCGCCAGAGTATCAAAGCGCTGGTCCACCGAGGCCTTCATCTCGGCAATGGCGCCCATGACGTCCCGGAGGGTCAGATCCGCGGGCTGAGCAGACGCCTCAGTCGGGCCCGCGGGGGATGTACGCGGTGCCTCTGGAGATCCCTTCTGGAGGGTGTAGCGGTCCATGCTGTTAGACTGATGTGCCGGGCCACGGCGGGTCGATTTCACCTTTGCCCGGTCGCCATCTTGCTTTGTGGACATGTCGCACTCCCAAAGTCGTGCCAATCTCCTTGAAAGGGCCGATAAACCAGTTCACGGGTACCGGGGGGGGGTGACCACTGGACCGCAGGACAACTCACAGCCGGCGGGTCAGCCGGGCACCGGGACAAGGCCACACCACCGCACCCCGCTCCGCAACCCTACCTCGCTTGAGGGCAAGGAGGGCGCAAAAGCGAAAGTGAAAGCGCGGGGTACGCGGGTCGCCCAGCCCTGCCCGCCGCTGTTGTTCGCTTTGTCCCCGGATCGCCCCACAACTCCAATCCGGGGGGCCGGCGCGGAGAAGGCCGCAATCTTCGATCGGTGCTCCCACCGGTGTCCGGGGTCCGATTCGAAAACGGAAAACGGGTGCCGCCTCAGCTCGGGTACACAGACACAGTCCCCTCATCAAAGACAGGATATAATCAGGATTAATTCAGGAGGTCGCGGAGGTCCTCGGGAGCTTCGCACCTACGCGGCCATCTTGGTTGCGCGCTAGGCTCCTAAGAAGCTGTTCTTAACTCTGCAGAACTACTATTAATAGTGTAACCCAGTAACCTCCAACCGTATGTCACCCATCCACCTCCCACACCGGCTTCCCCAACATGCCGGGCACACAATCCCTCCCCACCCAAACAACCGTCAATATCCCACATTGACTGTCCCTCATCATCATACACTTGGGGGATGCCCACATGGGGAAACGCCAGGGGCCCACGGCCCACCCTCTCCCTCCTTACTTTCACCCACACACCACTCCACTTGAAAGTGTGCAGTTGTCGCGGCACAGAGGGGAGATGCCGAGCAGGACATCATGCCAAACCCAAAAAGTAAAAAAATACATCACCAGCTGCAATCCAGTCAGTAACAGCATAGTATCCAGAAGAGTCACAGGGGGAACCAATGTCAAGTACAGGCCTTAGTCAGGGTACGATAGTGGAGAGTGAGATCCGGAACGCGGTTGCGCCCCCGGGTCCTTGGACGCCGCTCGCCGATGCCGTTTAAGGTAGTCTTCAACCTGCTGCAGGTTCTGGAAGAAGTGCTGTGTACCCTGATGCGTTATCTTCAACCTTGCCGGATATAGCATAGCATAAGAAATGTCCTGCGCTTGAAGCTTTTTCTTGACTGCAGAAAACTTACGCTTTGCATCTTGAACTGATTGTGTGAAGTACAGGTAAAACGCCAATTTGGTATTCCCATAGTGAACCTGTTTCTTTTCACGAGCCAGCCGTAGAACCGCATCCCTGTCACGATAGTTCAAGAAATGGGCTATCACCGGTCTTGGCGGCGCTCCCGGAGGTGGGTGAGCTCCTAGTGATCTGTGCACTCTTTCCACCGTGAGGTGCGCTGAAAAGGATTCCTTGCCGAACAGATCCGCAACCAGCCGTTCTATGAAATTTTCCATGCGACCCACATTTGTGGATTCCGGCAGGCCAAGGATGCGGACATTATTTCTTCGGGAGCGAGCCTCCAAATCCTCGTTTTTATCGGCTATAATCTTGAGCAGCTTGTCCATTTGCGATAGTTGCCCCCAGCTGGAGGCAGCGCCATCCTCAAGGTCCGAAACCCTAGTCTCGGCTTCCTTTAGCTGCAGCTCATGCTGGTCTAGTTTGTTGACCACGGCTTCCATGCACATGTTCATTATTTCGATCTTGGTACCTATGGACGTGAGACTTTGCTTCATGCCCAGCAGAAGGGCCTTCCAGTCCTCTTCAGGTGCTTCCGAGGTGTCTGAGTCAGCATGCTCCTGCGAGGTCGATCTGGGTGCCTTGCGTGTTTCGAATGGGAGTTTGGTTTGTTTGTTATCCGTGCGCCCCATCTTGCAACACTCAAAACAAAGCAGCAGCGCAAATCAGGATCCCCAGAGATGTCGTCAGCGATAGTGATTACTGCAAATCAGGGCTGGTAGCTGTCACCTGCAGCGTAGGGCGAACAACACCATCACATGCGTGTCCAAAAGCAAGGCTCACGACGTCAAATGAAGTAAGCCCCAGCCAGTCCACTTCTCGGACACCTCTGACAGCAATAGCATATTACCCCCGTCGGATGTGGGCACAGGATTGCTACTGTGCGCCCAGAATACAACAATAAGGTCGAAGTTCCAACTATCAATCAGCTCTCCAGCAAGGATCAATGCTCCACGGGGCCCCAGCAGGGGTATGGCACGCCTAATTATTGCCCGTCTCCAACTAGGCCGTATACCCTGGAGCTCAGCCTCCTCAAAATGGCTGCCAGGTACAGTCTATGCTGTAATTGTCGTGGCTGGTAATAAGTACGAGCAGAGCAGAAACCCCTGACCCAGCGCCCGCCGGCAAATGATCAAGGGTCCTGCCCCACCATCAGCAATTCCAGTCGGCCCCCCGGGGTCAGCGTCCCCATCTCAATCAGCAGCATGCCAGGTAGATAAGATGGCGGCTACCCCGTCTGTGCGCGTGAAAGCGTTCCGGTGACAGCACAGAATTTACATTTTTGGGTAGGCTGGGACAGAAAAAAAGAATGAAGAAGTGAAATACTAGTAAGAGACTGAGTGGGCACTGGGAAACACACCTTGCTTTCGGTTTGTATGCATTGCAGACTTTGTTGTGCGGCAGATGCACATTTCACTGCCTGCACTGCAGCGCCAAATTAAACCATGCTGCAGTTGTAGGTGGTGAAGTGCCATGGGCAGGGACTGGAGGTTGTGGTTAGGATATCTGCCTCACTTAACAAATACAGTATTGTCAATTAGAAGAAAGGTGACTTACCAGTTGTCCCTGCCGCCACTGGGACTTCTGCCCATTCCTAGACTGACTGTTCCTCCTCTGATGTCCCTAGCTGACTGATGCTTGTTGTGGCGGGCCTGGTGGTTTGTGCTACTAGAGAAAAACAAAATGCACCCATTTTAGGTACCAGATCAGTCACCTAAGTATTTATTTTGCATAAGGTCCAACAGCAGTACCTCACTACATTTAGGTTAGCTATCAGTAACTTCTGTCAATTTGGGAGGATTGTTTGTTGGCTGACAGCATGTTAAAAAACAGGTAGTCATTGAGTCAACTAAAAACTTTTTTATACTAATGGAGGGTAATAGGCATAAGGCTACGAGAGGATAAGAGTGAAATGCAATGAAGGGGTGGAAGGGAATGCAAAGGATATATAATGTTAGTTGGTAATGGAATCTCATTCCTTCCATGCTGCACTATCATGGAAACTGCGAGAATAAAACAACTTTGGGGGTCCATGACCATTCTGCCCCTGTAGATTTTGACTGTTTGATCAAGAAAGCCCTCTCAAGCAACATGTTTGGTGAATAGAATAATTAGGCCTAGCTGTGATCCTCTTTATGTGACCTAAAATCTGTTCTCCTCTTAACAGTTCTACACAAGACATGTAAAAGAGTGGCGAGGGAAAGCTTACTAAAAAAGGAAACAGAAGTAAGCTACGGACAGGAGAAAGTCAGCTGCGGAAAAAGGAAATACAGGTAATGCAGATAAATACAGGGATACCAAAAATTAGAATGGGAACTGAAAAAAGGGAAATAGTAAGTATATACAAGGTCAAAATTTTACATGTAAGTATAGAAATAAAGAAATAAACATGACTGAGGCCAGCAGAACCATCGGCTGCATCCACGACGCTGGTGGTGATGGTCGTCCCAAGTTGACGCTGGCAGAAGTGGCAGCTGCTTGCCCAGGTGCCCTCTAGCCCTTGGATGATTATGAAAGAAAGATGAAAACAATGATTTGTGATACTCTCTACAAAAACACATTTTGACAGGCACAGCATTTGACTTTTTAAATCAGATGGCCTATTCCTACTTTCCTAGTCCTAACCGAAAATTACATTTTGAACTATTCATGCATTCCAATGAATTATCTCTGTTTATCCGTCCCCTTTTGATGGGTCAAGACGGTCTTCCTTTGCATACTGCACATCAGTGACAATGGAACTATGAGCTACATAAAGCCACGGAGAAAAACACTAATACCCCTGATACACTACTATTGTAAGATCAACATGAGTTGGCATCTCTTAAATCAGCCGAAGCGAGCACCTGGTTAGCTTGCACTGGAACAGAATCCTGGCAATATCATTTACTTGACGTCCACCCCACTCCTATGTTCCTACACCCTTCCTGTCAGGCTGACACCGTTCACCACTACTCTTTTCAAGGGTTTGTGTTGTTTAAGGATTGTTTTTGTGCAGGGAAGTTTCCCTTCCGGACCAAAAAAATCCTGGGTGCCTTGTAACATGAAACTCTTGCACCATGGCACAAGGGTGCCTGCATTGGCAGTAGGCAGCACTCAGTGCGCCAGCGCAAGGAGAAAGCAGGAATGTGACATATCTTGATAAATAACTATGTTGCATTCCTGACCCTTCCTTTGATGCAGCACAGCAAGTTGTCTCGCTGAAATGAGCTGTGTGAAAATGTTTATAACTCTGGGCCCTGATGTACTCAGCAAAGTGCATAGATAAACCCTGTTGTATTCACATGCCCACTCCTTTTGGCTGGTATGTGGCAAAAAGCTTCAGATTTAAAAAACAAAATTGTCCCAGGGTGGGGTGCTTCTGGATCCCCCTACCGAGCCTATGGGCGCAGGGTGTCCATACCCTGCCTCCTTATATATTATTATTTCTTTTAGTTCAGGACAGGAGGGCCAGATGTACGACCCTTTTTTGCATGCGTAAACGGGTTTGCGACCTGTTTGCGCATACAAAAACAAATGGACCATGTACTAACCCTATTTAGTGAGTTGCAAATTATTTGTGACTCGCTAAATAGGATTAGTGACTCGCTATTAGGAAGGGGCGTTCCAAGGGCACCCCTTCCTAATTGCGAATCTGAGCTCTATGTAAGACTGTGTTGCGACCGCAGTTGCTGTCGCAAAACAGTTGCAGTTTACCACCCTTCTCAGAAGGGTGGTAAAGCACTCGCAAATGGGAAGGGATCCCAAAGGGACCACTTCCCCTTTGTAAATGCAGGGAAAGTATTTTTAGGGGCAGGCAATGGTCCCAGGGACCACTACCTGCCCTTAAAGAATGAAAAGAAAACGTTACATGTTTCTTTTTTTAAATGCATTACGTTTTCCTTTAAGGAAAACGTGTTGAATTTAAAAGAAAATAAACTGCTTTATTTATAAGCAGTTCAAGACATGGAGGTCTGCCGAGCCCAGCAGGCCACCATACATAGGAGGGCCACCCATTCCTAATGGGGTCGCAAATTGCGAGTGCCTCATTGATATGCATGAGGCATTCAATTTGCGACCAAATAGGAATCGCTAACAGTGTCCCTGACACTGTTGTACATTGATGTTTGCTACTCGCAATTTAATGCAATTTGCGAGTCGCAAACATCAATGGTCGTACATCTGGCCCCGAGTCCTGTAATGCCTGCCAGACACATTTTTCTCATGTGGCTGTTAGCCAATCAGTGCACTTTCTCCCGCTGGAATCTGACTCCCACAGGAGCGAATTGGGCAAAGGGAAGAAGGGTCCCTGGGCCAATAAGAACATGCTCCCCCCCTCCCTGAGCCATGCTTGACCCAGGGGACCCCATCTCCCGGAGCCGGCTCACAAGTTATGTCCTGGGGATCCACCCCCGGGACATAGCAGTTTCCCTGCCCACACCGCGAATCCTGCCAAGCGGGAGCAGACACAAAGTCTGCTACCAGAGGGTGGGAGCTTTGAAAATGCTGCTGCCTACTGGAAACAGACTTTTGATCTGTTTCCCTGCTCACACTGAAGCAGCCAGGGAAATAGATCAAAATATTGCTACCACATGGAGGGAGCAGCATTAGCAGCTGCTCCCTCTGGGTGGAAGCAATGCCGGCTCCCGTTTTATGCTGGGAGCCAGCTGGGGCCGCGAGGGCCTTGGGGTTTCCCCCGCAGCTCCCAACAAGTGTACGGTGGGTGCCTGGATGGCAACCCACCTTTGAAAAATGCAGGGGATTGGATTCCCTGAACTGTTAGCAGCTCGGGAAGGGGGTCCACACAGCCCTCCCCATAAAACAATATACTGCCCTGGGGGATGGGATTCACAGTGCCTTTTTCAGGTTAGGCAAGATGTGCCACATGGCCACCTTCCCCATAATATTTTTTATGGTGGGGGGGGCGGGAACCCTGGGCTTAACAAAGCACAGGGAGGGGGGGGGCAATACAGTCAGCCTTCCCTGTATTTGAATGAGTGGCCCTGGGAGATGGGTTCCCCAGGGCCTAACAAGGCAGGGGGAGGTGGGGCCACACAGCTCTCCTTCCCTTTTCTTAAAAAAGACCTTCAGGAATGGGGTCCCCAGGGACTAATAAGCCATGGGGGAGGGGTGGTCATGCAAACCTTCCCCTTTAAACTGCATTAACCTTTACTTTGGTTGTGTTTGTTTTTCCTTTTCTCTCATCCTTTCTAGGTTGGACAATCATTTTAATTTAAAATAGTATGTAACTCCCTTTTAGAGGAGGTCCACTTTTTTTACATTACATTGGGTAGGCCCATTTTCAGCTTTGGTCATGATGAAACGCCACTGATCATTTTGACCACAGGGGTGCAAAACATGTTGACCCTACTTTGTTTCACCTACTTATTGTGAGCTACTTAGATACATTATACCCCAGCAGTAGCTTTAATAAATTTTTTGGCTTTTAACTCTGTTAGGGGGGTCTCAATATTAAAGGTTGATTTGACATCCCTTAAACAGTTTTTAATTCACTTTATTTACACTTATCTCTGTCACCCCATCCATCGGTCACCCTCACATCTATCAGACCGCGGTAACAACTAAAAGATCTCTGATAACGCAACCCTTCGGGGGACTCGTGAGACATTGATGCGCCAGCCCAACGAGCAGCACCCACCCGATTATGGAGCATGAGATCCCTAGGTGTGTGTACGGGCAAGAACAGATAATCTTGCAGCTTTCCCTTGACATCCGTCCCTCAACCTATGCCTCTTTTTATATTTTTATCTTTTAAATAGAACCGTACCCCATTGTTGATTGAGTGTGTGCTTGTGTCAGTGACTGTATGGGTGAGTGAGTACGTGTTAGTATCTGTATGAGTAAGTGAGTGTGTGTGAGTGTGTATCCGTATGGGTGTGTAAATGGCTGTGTGTGACAAATTTGTGCTTTTATGATCTGTTTGTATATAGATCAAATAAATATGTTTGATGATGATGACTGTATGGCTGAGTGAGTAGGTGTGTGAGTAGCTCTATGGGTGACTGACTCAGTGTGTGAGTGGCTATATGGGTGCATGAGTGGATATGTCAGTGGCTGTATCAGTGACTGAGTGGGTTTATGAGTGGCTGTGTGGTTGACTGAGTGGATGTGTGTATGTGTAGATCTATGAATCAGTGAGTGGTTATGTAAGTACTGGTATGGGTCAGAGAATGGGT
Source organism: Triturus cristatus (assembly GCF_964204655.1). NCBI lineage: Eukaryota > Metazoa > Chordata > Amphibia > Caudata > Salamandridae > Triturus > Triturus cristatus. Next base: position 221,188,275 of record NC_140594.1, on the reverse strand, counting down.
TTGTGAATGGTTGTGTGGGTGTATGAAAGGTTCTACGGGGGTGTGAGTGGGTGCCTCATTGAATGTGTGGATGATATAATCAGTGATGTCATCAGTGATGCCATTTGAGATGTCATCAGTGATGCCATTTAAGATGTCTTCAGTGATGTCACTGACCATGTCATGAGTGATGTAATGTGTGAGGTCATAAGCAGTGTATTGCGGGGTCACGAGTTATAGTTAGCTCAGGTAGCTATAACTGCTGAATTTCAGTAGATTTGCTTGAGTAAAACCTGAGCCTAACTATAACATCCCTGTAACCTTTGTTTTTTTCAGTGAATTTCTAAGTTTTTTTTAATTCCATTTCCTAATTAAAACATCTCTGTAACCTTTGGTTTTTTCATTGAATTTCTAAGATTTTTGATATGCTAATTCATAAACTATAAAGTCCCTGTAAACCTTGTATTTTCAGTGAATTTCAATGGTTTTTTAAGTAGTAGTCACATTTCCAGAGTGGTGGAGAAAGGGTGCGGGCCTCCGGGCAGCTCACATGAATCCCACTGTGTACGACTTACTGGCGGTACCGGGAGGGCCTCTTGGCGCCCAGGGTCCCTCAGCATCCAAGAGGAGTTCATCCTCCAATCAGTAGTGTTCAAGGAGGCACGTTTGCCGGGAGGTGGAGAAAGGGGCATGGCATTCGAAGACCTCTTAGCAATACTGCTGTGCAGGACTTACTGGAGGTAACAGGAGGGGTTGTTTGCCCCAAGGGCCCTCAGCAGCCAAGGGGACTTCATCCCCCAAATAGTAGTGTGCCAGGAGATGCATTTACAGAGTGGTGGTGAAAGGGGGCTGGCCACGACAACCTCTCAGCAATCCCACTGTGTGGGACTTATTAGAGGTATCAGGAGGGGTAGTTGGCCACCAAGGACCCTCAGGAGTAAAGTGGCCTTCATTCCCCAACCAGTAGTACGTCTGGAGATGCGTTTGAAGAGTCACAGAGAAAGGGGGCGTGGCCTCCAAAGACCTCTCTGTATTCCCACTGTCTGGGATTTACTGAAGGTAAAAGAAGGGGTTTCTGGCCCCCAAGAACCCTCATCATCCAATGAATCTTCATCCGCCAACCAGCAGTGCACCAGGAGGCATGCAGAGTAGTGGTGTCAGAACTGCTGAAATCAAGTGCGGTCCCCTCAGGAACAGATGACCTTACCCCAAATCCACCACGACCAAAACCAGTAGCAGGAAACAACCTCTGCCACTAGACCTTGCCCGAGGGGGAAAGGGGAAGTGGAAGACAAAACAAGAGAGACACGCCTTCGGGATACTGGCTCCTACTTCTGGAATTCTGTAGAAGTTCTGCAATATATAAGCACACAATTCTTCACTTGTTACTGCTAAACCTCTCTAAGACTCTCACCCTTACTCCTCCCCACTATAGTGTTCCTTACCCGTATCTCATATAAGGCTAGCTCCTCTCTGACTGTCTTGTCTGTAATGTATTTTATTATGCACCTCTGGTTAACTGAAAGAACCCCGCCAAATGCAGACTTAAGTCTTTCCTTAAACTTGCAGGTTCTTGGCTCAAAAGTCTTTTAAGTTTTTTCCTCAGGTAAAACTCTCACTGATGCAAATAATATTTCTCCATTTATATCTACAAGCTTAGAATAATCTGAAGTTGTCTTTGGTTCACTCAAAGTCTGATGGTCTTGGTTAAAGTTGCGAGTGGATGATCATTACACAATTAGACACTCTTACTTGAAGGTTGAAAGAACTTCTCTTGACAGAAGTTACATTTCACTGCATTACTCCTACTGATCCCAAACTCTGAATTGCCACCAGCTTCTATTCCTCCAGGATGTTGTATTTCAGAACTGGTGAAGAAAGATTATGTTTTGTTAAACACTCATAATTAACCTTTAACTTCATATCACAAGCTACTTCCCATTAAATGTCAGGAAACGGCTCGTATTCTAATTCTTCGAAGAGAAACTGAAGAGAAGGCACAGAGCACGGAAAACTAGCTCCTGTCAGAATTTCTCCTCAGTTGAAGTGCGCTGTGCGGTAGTCACGCACGCGCGTTAACTGTCAACACTGCTTCAAAAAGGAACAACTAGACCGCGCACCGCTCTAGCAGTGGTAGCGAACCGGTCTTTCTTGGAAAATGGCGGAACGACGTAATTCATGCAGCACAAAGCGGAGGGACGATCTCCAACACGGATTCAGCCTCTTCCAACGTGGGTACTTCAGATCAGGTAATCCAATGGAGGCTGAGCGTTGTTTCTCAAGTCCCCCCATCCGATCCTTCTTGTGGATCTTGACAGTACTCCCCACCAAAAAGCATCCCCCCAACCTGGGTTTAGTGGGGTTAGCTTTGTGAAACTCTCGAATGAGTCTTGGAGCATGAATGTTGGTCTGAGGCTCCCAGGATCGTTCTTCAGGGCCACAGTTCTTCCAGTCAACCAGATAGTACAGTTTGCCTTTCCTATAAGTGGAGTCTAAAATCTTGTGTACTTCAAACTCTTCTACGGACTGTACTAAAATGGGTTTAGGAGTTGGACGAATTCTTACATTTGGTGGACTTTTCTTTAGTAAGGAGACATGAAATGTAGGATGCACCTTCAAGTATGAAGGTAAATGAATTTTGACTGTAACTGGATTTAATATTTTTTCCACTATAAATGGCCCAATGAATCGAGGTTGAAATTTTCGATTCTCTTTTAATTTCAAATTTTTTGTGGACAGCCAAACCTTATCTCCAGGATTAAAATCCGGAGCTACTCTCCTTTTCTTGTCAGCTTGCTTTTTATAAGAAGCCTTTGCCTTAGTCAAGTTTCCCTTAACTCTGGCAAAAGAATCCTGCACCTCAGACACAAACTGTTCAACTGCTGGGACTGGACTTTCTTCTTTCTCTAATATGAGAGTTGGATGCCTGCCATAATTTAGATAAAAGGGAGTACTGCCAGTGGAAGAGTGCTTGGTATTATTATAAGCGAATTCTGCTGCCCAAACTAACTCTGACCATTCAACCTTCTGATCCAATAGGTAAAGCCGAAGAAACTGCTCAAGCTCTTGATTAACCCTCTCTGTCTGACCGTCTGTTTCTGGATGGAAACTAGTGGAATAGCGGGTGTCTATCCCTAACCTCTTAGTGAAAGCCCTCCAGAAATGAGAAACAAATTGTGTGCCTCGGTCAGAAATTAAAATTTTTGGCACTCCATGTAGCCTCACTATGTGCTGGGAAAAAAGCTGGGCCAATTGTGGAGCATTAGGAACCTTTTTCAACTGAACAAAATGCGCCATTTTAGAAAAAACATCCACTAACACCAAGATGGTATTAAACCCTTGACTTGGGGGAAGATCAACAATCAGATCCATCGACACGGTGTGCCAAGGGTGTGGTGGGATAGGTAGTGGCAACAACTGCCCTTGTGGAGGCCTTCGATCAGATTTCCCTCTTAGGCATCTGTCACAAGTGGTCACATATTGTCGTATCTGTGGTCTCATACCTGGCCACCAGAAATTCCTTTCCACCAACTCCAAGGTCTTGTGAATTCCTTTGTGTCCTGCGAGCAGATTGTCATGGCAAGATTTCAACGCCCTTTCTTGAAGCTCAGCTGTTGGAAGGAATAAACGATTATCTTGATAGGGAAGTCCATCTCTGATTTCTCTACCTTCTGCTCCTCTGATCCAGTCACTCATTTCATGGTTAGTCATAGCCTCTTGAATTTTGACCGCAAACTCAGAAGTATTGGTGACTAGAATTATCTTTTCTTCTGGGATAATATTTTGCAGTTCTCTAGAGGATTCCAGGGAATCAGAGTGGATTCTTGATAGCGCATCTGCCTTTGCGTTGCTCACCCCTGGCCGAAAGGTTATGACAAAATCAAAGTCAGCAAAAAACAAAGACCATCTTAACTGCCTGGCTGTCAGAGTGCGAGCTGAGTTTAGAAATTGCAAGTTCCGATGATCTGTAAACACTGTAACCTTGTGTTTAGCCCCCAGCAGGTAGTGTCGCCACTCCAAAAATGCACATTTTACAGCCAGCAACTCTTTATCGGCAATAGAATAGTTGCACTCTGGAGGAGTCAGTTTTCTTGAGTAATAAGCCACAGGGTGAAGCTGGCCAGTCTGAGGATGACGCTGAGAGAGAATTCCCCCTATAGCCACATCTGAGGCGTCAGCTTCAACATAAAATGGATCTTCTGTCTTCGGATGCAACAAAATTGGGGCTTGAATGAATGATTTTTTCAAGAATTGAAAGGCTTCTTCAGCTTCAGCTCCCCAAATGAACTTAACACCTTTTTTCAAAAGTCGAGTAATGGGTGCCACCTTCTGAGAGAAGTTCGGAATGAATCTTCTGTAAAAGTTCGAAAATCCCAAAAAACTTTGAACCTCTTTCACCGATCTTGGGGAAGGCCATTCCTGCACTGCCCTGACTTTTGTAAGATCCATGCTCACTCCTTCGGGAGACAGTACGAATCCCAAAAACTCCACACGCCTTACATGAAAGGCACATTTTTCCAATTTCACGTATAGGTGGTTTTCCAACAATCTGGTTAAAATGGCTCTGACATGCTGCGTGTGTTCATCCACATTGTCTGAAAAGATTAAAATGTCATCAATGTAGACAACAGCGAATCTATCCAGAAATTCTCCCAACACATCGTTCACAAAATGCTGAAAGGCAGCAGGAGCGTTGCATAGCCCGTACGGCATTACTTGGTACTCAAATAGCCCATACCGAGTGCGAAATGCTGTTTTCCATTCATCTCCGGGAGCCACTCTGATTAAATGATACGCTCCCCGCAAATCCAATTTGGTATGTATCTTGGCATTTTTCACTTGATCCATCAAGACTGAAATCAGTGGAAGAGGATAGCGATTTTTAATGGTCACCTGATTTAGGGCTCTGTAATCTATGCACGCTCGAAGATCACCATCTTTCTTGGGGATAAAAAAGAGAGGAGAGGAGACTGGTGACTGAGAGGGGCGTATAAATCCACTGGCTAGATGTTGGTCCAAATAATTCTTCAAAAATCTATTCTCAGTTTCAGTGAGGGCATAGATGCGACTGCACGGCAGTACAGCTCCTGGCTCAATCTCAATTTGGCAATCATAAGGGCGATGGGGTGGCAACTTCTCCGCTTCTTTCTTATCAATCACTGTGGATAAATCCTTATATTCCAAAGGAATTTCCTTGGTTCCCACAGTACAAATCTGAGCTGGATGATGATGAACCAGATTTCTAACTGGAGAGTCTTCAAAAGGTCTAATTTGATTACCAAAACAATTTTCTTGACAAAAGGGGGAATCCATAACTATTGTTCTTTTGCTCCAATCAATGCGCGGGTTATGTTCGGTTAGCCATGGTAAGCCAAGAATCAACTGAAATTGGGGTGCGTCAATTAAATTGAACATTAGAAGTTCTGAATGACCATTTAACCCCGTTAGCTGGACCAATTCGGTTTCATGAGTGATAGGCCCTGATGATAAATTGGTGCCATCCACTGCACGCACCACTTCCACTAATTGCTTTTCAACAAATTTTACTCCAATCTGCCGAGCATATTTTATGTCGCAGAAATTCCCGGTGGCCCCTGAGTCAATCATCACTGAAACCTTACTGATCTCTTTATCACGGTATTTCACTGTGAAGGAGGCCACCAAATGAGGGGCTGCAGACTGCAAAGTATTCACGATTTGTTGTGGTTCAGGAGCTGACTTAATAGACGCTTCCACCCGTGCAACTCCATCTACGGGTGAAGCCGGCCTTTTCCCTGCTGAGAAGTCTTGGGCCTTTTTGGACATTCCTTCACAAAGTGCCCAGACAAACCACAATACAGGCAAAGTTGAGCATTCCTTCGACGATCCTTCTCTTCTTTGGTCAAAGGCCCCCTCACCGAACCAATCTGCATAGGTTCTTCAGAAGACACTCCCTCAGCACTCTTGTGGCCTTCAGTCTTTACTCGATCCCAACGAGGAGGCAAAGGACGAAAATCTTTTTTCTTCTCATTTCGACGCTCACTTAATCGATGGTCTAGTTGCAACACCAAATCGATCAACTCTGATATTTCGATGGGTCTTTGAGGAATTTGTGCCAGGGCATCTTTTAACTCATCTTTCAAGCCTCTGTAAAAAATGGCAGCTCTTTTCTCCTCCGGCCAATTTGTTTCTACCACCAACTTGTTGAAGTTCGCTAAATATCCTACTAGGTCTCGACTCCCGTGCTTGAGCTCAAGTAGTTCATTATCCGTCGCTTGTGAGGCAGAACGGCGATCAAATATTCGTGCAAACTTTACTTTGAAGGCGTCAAAATTGCATAGTATTGGATCATTTCTGGTGACCAGAGACATAGACCAAGCAGCTGCATCGCCTGTCAGATACGACAAAATAAATGCCACCTTCGCCTGATCTTCCGCAAAGATTACAGGACGACACAAAAAGTGCAAGGAACACTGGGTCAAAAAAATTTGGGCCTTGTGGGGGTCCCCACTATATCTCTCTGGGGAAGCTAAAGGAATGATGGGTGAAATGGCATGAATAACTTGGGTAGATATGTCGGAGGGGGAAGGGTTAAATGAATGAGAGGGAACTCCTTTGAAAGCTGAGCCTGCTGCAACCAACTCATCTAACCTTTGCCGAGTTTGAGTGGACTCCTGACTGGACCTTCTAACCTCCTCCCTCAAAGATTTGTTTTCTTCCAAGGCATTATTTAACTGTTCCTGAATACTATTTAAAATGTTTGTTAAGGCCTTTAAATCTAAACCTTCCGCCATACTGTCCAGGAGGGGACCTAATTTCCCCTAAAGAGGAAGGCACTTCAATCTGTCAGAACTGCTGAAATCAAGTGCGGTCCCCTCAGGAACAGATGACCTTACCCCAAATCCACCACGACCAAAACCAGTAGCAGGAAACAACCTCTGCCACTAGACCTTGCCCGAGGGGGAAAGGGGAAGTGGAAGACAAAACAAGAGAGACACGCCTTCGGGATACTGGCTCCTACTTCTGGAATTCTGTAGAAGTTCTGCAATATATAAGCACACAATTCTTCACTTGTTACTGCTAAACCTCTCTAAGACTCTCACCCTTACTCCTCCCCACTATAGTGTTCCTTACCCGTATCTCATATAAGGCTAGCTCCTCTCTGACTGTCTTGTCTGTAATGTATTTTATTATGCACCTCTGGTTAACTGAAAGAACCCCGCCAAATGCAGACTTAAGTCTTTCCTTAAACTTGCAGGTTCTTGGCTCAAAAGTCTTTTAAGTTTTTTCCTCAGATAAAACTCTCACTGATGCAAATAATATTTATCCATTTATATCTACAAGCTTAGAATAATCTGAAGTTGTCTTTGGTTCACTCAAAGTCTGATGGTCTTGGTTAAAGTTGCGAGTGGATGATCATTACACAATTAGACACTCTTACTTGAAGGTTGAAAGAACTTCTCTTGACAGAAGTTACATTTCACTGCATTACTCCTACTGATCCCAAACTCTGAATTGCCACCAGCTTCTATTCCTCCAGGATGTTGTATTTCAGAACTGGTGAAGAAAGATTATGTTTTGTTAAACACTCATAATTAACCTTTAACTTCATATCACAAGCTACTTCCCATTAAATGTCAGGAAACGGCTCGTATTCTAATTCTTCGAAGAGAAACTGAAGAGAAGGCACAGAGCACGGAAAACTAGCTCCTGTCAGAATTTCTCCTCAGTTGAAGTGCGCTGTGCGGTAGTCACGCACGTGCGTTAACTGTCAACACTGCTTCAAAAAGGAACAACTAGACCGCGCACCGCTCTAGCAGTGGTAGCGAACCGGTCTTTCTTGGAAAATGGCGGAACGACGTAATTCATGCAGCACAAAGCGGAGGGACGATCTCCAACACGGATTCAGCCTCTTCCAACGTGGGTACTTCAGATCAGGTAATCCAATGGAGGCTGAGCGTTGTTTCTCAAGTCCCCCCATCCGATCCTTCTTGTGGATCTTGACAAGTGGCGAAAGGTGGCAGGGGGACTTGCCGATCCTGCATTTCTGTTTGTTTTAAGGGAGGGGGTCTGTGTGTCCCCCCTTCCTTAGGCTCATTTAGGCCACAGGGACCCCTTCCCCCGGGCCAGGCCTTTATTTAATGGAGGAGTGAGTCCACACAGCCCCCCTCCCCTGGTGCCCGATCTTTTTTTCCTAAATATTATTTTTAAATTGAAGGGAGCGGAGCGTCCAGACCCTTTCTTGGCCTTTTCAGCCCAGGGACCACATCCCCCGGGGCCCGGCCTCTAATGTGGGTGCCTTTGTCCCTCCCAGGGACCCAATTAGATGTGTTGGGGACCACGGGAGGACCCTCAAGGACCATGCCGGCTTCCCGCCTCCTGTGGGTGCCGGCATTGCTTTGACAAAGGGAGCTGCTAACATGCAGCTCCCTCTCTGTCAAAGCAATTGGGCTCTGCTTTGAGTAAGCAACAGACCCCCTCCATCATATTAGTTTAGCCCCGGGGAAGTGGCTGTCCCTGGGCCTGTGGGAGGGAGCTGTGCGGGCCCATCTGCATTTCAATGTTAATTGCCTTGGGGAGGTGGCAGTCCCTGGGGCTGTGGGGGCGATGCAACCCGGGCCCACTCACACTTCTATAGTTCATTGACCCAGGGAGGTGGCAGGCCCCGGGGCTGTGGAGGCTGCACTGGCCCCCCAGTATTCCTATAGTTCATTGTCCCAGAGAGGTGTTGGTCCCTGGGGCTGCAGGGGGGCACATGGGCTCCCCCGCATCCCTATAGTTCATTGCCCTGGGGAGGTGGTGGTCCCCAGTGCTGTGGGGAACTGCATGGGCCTCCCACATTCCTATAGTTCATTACCTGGGAGGCAGCACCCCACATACTATTACATGTGCCCCTGAGACTTGGCCCACCCAGGGACTTTTTTAAACACAAGCGCGGGAGCCCAAGATGAATGCATCATTGATCTAATGGAGCTCAATCTGATCTGTACTGACCTTAACTAGTGGTTTCTTTCTAGCCATCTCTTGGTGTGAGCAGATTCCATGGTTCTCCCTTTTAAATACCCTAAGTATGCAAATGCCCAAAATTCACAGCATCCCTCACACACCCACTCATAGACCCACACAGTCACACACAAACCTACCCACAGCCCCATAGTGCCACTCACAAACCCAGTCACAGACCCACACAGGCACTCATTCATCCACACACAGACTCACACACCGACTCACCGACCCACACAGGCTCTCACACACCCACTCACAGACCCATAGCACCACCCACATACCTACTCGCATACACTCACAGGCACTCACACACCCAATCACAGACTCAAACACCCACTCAGAAACCCATAGTCCCACTCACAAACCCAGTCACAGACCCACACAGGCACTCATTCATCCACACACAGACTCACACACCGACTCACAGACCCACACAGGCACTCACACACCCACTCACATACCCATAGCACCACCCACATACCTACTCACATACACTCACAGGTACTCACACACCCACTCACAGACCCACAGCACCACCAAGACACCCACTCAGACACACACAGCACTCCCACACCCACTCATAGACCCACATAGCCATTCACATACCTACTCACAGACCCATAGTGCCACTCACAGACCCAGTCACAGACCCACACAGGCACTCACACACCCATTAACAGACCCACACAAGCACTCAGACACCAACTGATAGACCTATACAGCCTCTCACACATCCACTCACTGACCCATACAGCCACTTACATACCAACTCACAGACCCATACCACCTCTCATACACCCACTCAATGACCTATACAGCCACTCACACACCCATTCTCAAACTTTAAATGTTACAGTTAGGAAATACAATTTTAAAAAATGTACAAATTCACTGACAGCACCAAAGGTTACAAAATGTTATAGTTAGGAAATACAATTTAAAAAACCTTAAAAATTCACTGAGAAAACCAAAGGTTACAAGGAAGTTAAAGACTGATAGAAAAGCAGACATTTGAGGTGAGCAAAGTTAGAGGGTCGCTGGTGTTGAGAGTGCGCTATACTGGAGCTGCTTTCCACCTAAATTTGAGAACTACCCAGAGTTCTCTGCTTCTTTTTTGCAAAATGTATACGTCACTCTATGCTTGAAAGGGTTTTGTTTCTATAGATATATGTATATATATGTATAGCTATATCTATACATGTATTCACTGAAAAAACCATAGGTTTCAAACCCATTATAGTTAGAAATTAGCATTTAAAAAACCTTAGAAATTCACTGAAAAAACCATAGGTTTCAGGGACGTTATAGTTAGTTGGACATTACACTCGTACAAAACCTTAGAAATTCAGCTGTTATAGTTAGTTCAGCTAACTATAACTTGCGCCCCCGCAGTGTACTGCTGATGACGTCACCTATTACACCATTCATGGCATGGTCAGTGACCTCACTGATGACATCACTGATGACATCATCCAGTGACTGTGTGTTTCTGTAAAGTTTAAATATGTTTTATATATATATATATGCCATGGTGTATTGAAGAATGAGTGGGTGTATAAGTGTCTGGATGGAGGATTTAGTATGTGTGTGACTGACTGTATAAGTGAGTGATTAAATGTGACTTACTGAATGCATGGGTTAGTGACTAAACTGTGTGAATGTCTGAATCAGTCCGTGTGTTGTTGTGTAAGCTGCTGCATGGGTTGGTCACTAGCTACATGAGTGTTTATATGGGTTATTGATTGGTTGCCTGCGTATTGGAGACTGAGTGTGTGTTGGGAGGTGTGTGATTCTATGCATAGATGTGTGAGTGGTTGATTCACTGGGTGTATGGGTTCAAGAGTGCATGTGGAAACAGCTGTATGGGTGGGTGAGTGTATGTATGGGTGTGTTGGTGAGTGAATGGATGTCTCAGTGGTACATGTCCAAGTAACTACATATGTAAAATGCAGTGTATGTGAGAGTTGGAGAATATAAATGTCTATACGTGAGAGTCAGTGATTGTGAGAGTGGCTGTATGGATGAGTGTTTACTTGTATCAGTGATTGTATAAGAGAGTAAGTATGTGTTAGTATCTGTATGAATAAGTGAGGTAGTGTGTCTGTATAACTGTATAGGTGAGTAAATGGGAGTGTGATTGATTCTTTGCATGGCTGTCTAGGTGTGTGAGTAACCCATGGATGAGTGGCGGTGTGTGAGTGTCTGTATAGGTGTATGAGTGCATATTATAGTGTTGCATTGATGAGTGACTGCATGTATGAGTGATTGTATGGGTGAATGAGTGGATGTGTGTGTAGACCTATGAATCAGTGAGTGCCTATGTAGTAACTTGTATTGGTGTGTCTATGGTTTCAAAAATGGTAGTCTGCATTTTACAGTGGGTGCATCAAAAGTTATATTAGAGTGGGAGGAGGTACATCAGATTTTCACGTGGATAATGCCATCAGTGATGTCATTTGAGATGTCATCAGTGATGTCATCAGTGATGTCACTGACCATGTCATGAATGATGTAATATGTGACATCTTCAGCAGTGCATTGTGGGGGCGTGAGTTATAGTTAACTGAACTAACTATAACGGCTGAATTTCTATGGTTGTGTATGAGTGAATTGTCCAACTACCTCTAACATCCCTGAAACCTATGGCTTTTTCAGTGACTGTCTAGGGTTTTTTTAAATGCTCATTTCTAACTATAACGTGCCTAAAACCTATGTTTTTTTCAGTGAATTTCTAAGGTTTTTTAAATGCTAATTTCTAACTATAACGTGCCTGAAATCTATGGGTTTTTTCAGTGAATTTCAAAGGTTTTTCAAATGCTAATTTCTAACTAAAGCATACCAGTCGCCTTTCCAGAGTGGTGGAGGAAGGTGAGCGTGGCCTCCGAAACACATCTTAGCAACTGTGAGGGATTTACTGGAGGTAACAGGAGGAATAGTTAGCCCCCAGCCTCAACCTTGGGGGCCAACTACTACTTTTATTACCACCAGTAAGTGCCACACAGCAGGATTGCTAACTTCTTAAATCAGGCATGCCCCCTCCCTGCATCACTGTGAAAACGTGCCCCTTAGCACATTGTTAGTTGGGGGATTAAGTCCCCTAGAATCCTGAGGGTCCCTGGGGGCCAACTAGCCCACCAGGTACCTCCAGTAAGTGCCACAGAGCTGCGTTGCAGAGTGGTGGTCCGAGGCCATGCCCCTTTTTACACCTCTCTGCAACTCAGCCCTGTGGTGCTTACTGGAGGTACTTACTGGAGGTACCTGGTGGGCTAGTTGGCCCCCAGGGACCCTCAGGATTCAAGGGGACTTAATCCCCCAACTTAAAACACGCCACAGGTGCGTTTTCACACTTGTCAAATCAGGCCCCACCCCCTCCCTCCACCACTGTGCAAATGCGCCCTCTGGCACATTGTAAGTTGGGGGATTAAGTCCCCTTGAATCCTGTGCATCCCTGGTGTGCAACTAGCCCACCAGGTACCTCCAGTAAGTGCCACAGAGCTGCGTAGCAGAGAGGTGGTCCGAGGCCACGCCGACTTTTTACACCTCTCTGCAACGCAACTCTTTGGCTCTTACTGGAGGCACCTGGTGCCTGCACAGTGTACACCAGGTTCCTGACAAGGAAGCGAAGATCGGGAGGAAGGCGGTGGCTGTTGGAGCAGGTAAGAGCAATTTCATTTATTTTTTTGTATTTCATTCATTGTGTTCCCTTCCCCACCACTTCCCAGTACGAGCGGCTGTTCCTGATGGTCGGTGGTGGTGATCCTGTCTTAGGCGCCAACATCCTTTCCTCTCAGTGCTTAGTTTCATGAAGTGAGGCAGGGAAGCACTGGTAGGTGATGAAAAGAAGGAGCTTTGGCCGGTGGATGGAATAAGGGAGCTGGAGGGTATGGCTGATTGGAAGAAATTAAATAGATCTATAGAAGCGCACAAATACCCAGAGGCTTCAAGGCACTAAAGACTATGTAGTTTAGATGAGACGGAAAATAGCAGACTCTCTGTTCTATATCTCTGGATTTATAGCATGAAGAGCCACGTTTTCAGTGATTTTCTAAAGGTTGTATAGCTTCAAACTGGAAACATGATGAGGAAGGAAGTTTCCTGGCAGATGAATCTGGAGGCTGGCCCGGGGCCTACTAGTCACATGGTCCTGGAATGCCTCATGGCTCAGATAATGTGGGCAGCTGATAACTGTGCCTTTCTGCCTCCCCCACCGCTCCCAGCTTCAAAGTGGCTGAGTACCACCATGACAGCAGGTCAGCGCCCCAGTAAACAGGTAAGGTGTGACAGGGGACATATAAGGCTTCAAAGGACAGAGCTGGCATAGCAGCAGGAGGAATGACAGCAATGCGGGAAGCAGGGACCAGTGAAATACGTTCTGGTCATTGCCAGATCCTACCTCCCTTCTCATTGGCTGACCATCAGAAGTTTCACCCAGTGGCAAGAGAATTAAAGGGACCATGAGGCTGAACTCAGCTCCTGTCAGGGTCCCATATGAGCCAATTGCTCACCCATAGTCCCAGAAAAACTGTTGCTTTTGACAGTAGCTGTCTGCCATTATCACTGACTCTCAGATGCACTTTGAACATGTGAGACTGGGGTGAAACTAAAGTCAGCCACATTTGCACACCCATGACCAGTATGCATCAATAGATAGTTCTTCTGCTCTTCTTCTGTCAGGTTTAGGAACCAGCCCCTTCCTCGTACATGTTTGGTGGGACATTGCTCAATACAGCACATGGATATGCTGCCAATGGTCTATGGCTTTCAAGTGTGGGAAGAGGTGAGCAGCGTGCATTCAAGTATGATAGAGACTGTCCAATATTTTTGCTATAAGGCCCTTGTAAATGTAATGCGGTCGTTGAACCAGAACTAGGGGTGGGTGAAACTCGTGGCGTTTCACTCCACGGAATTCCACAGAGTTACCTGAAAAATCTGCAAGATTTCTCAGAGTTCTGTGAGTGTTGGAATTTTGCCACATAATGCTGCTTGTGCAGATTTTGTTCTGCGCTGTAAAATTAGTGAGAATGGCAACACATGGTATCCGAATGGCACCAGAGTGCGCTGCTTCTTTCTGCCACTTGAGTAGATTTTCTACTTGAGTAGCAGCTTCCTCAGCGCAAACATTAGCGACCTGCCGTAACTGTGCTGTGAGGGTTTGAGCATATGCTCCTCCTTAAGCAATAAAAGATTTCAATCACTCAGTTGGTTTCCTTTTTGGTTCTGGTATTTTTAGAAAAAGGCAATTGTCTTGTGTTACCTTTAAAGAATTCTTTATTAGTTACATCCTTCTTGTTCCGGAAGTAATGCTTGTTTGTACTCTGGAGGTGCAACAGCAGACACGTGTTTCACCCTAGGTGGTCAATAAGACCAGGGCTTTCTCAAGGCTGCGAAAGATGTAATGTAGCAGTATGAGTAAAATGAGATTCCAGGCCCCATTCATGAGACACTGCCGGGTGCACAGTGTGTGATATTTGGTAAGTGCCTTTATTGAAGTAATTAGAAAAGTACACGGATTAGGAAGTCAGGGCAACATCCTATATTGGTGAAGTGATAATGTGCACTCAAACTTCGTGACTGATACAACAGTACAATTGGGACAGACAAGGCACAGTCAGGTTTAAAATAAAATAATGCGGTGCTGGTGACAGAGGATCAGAAGTAATAGTAGTGATTGCAAATAGAACATGTCTATGCACAATGCAAACTTGTTCTAGCAGTCATGCAGGGCCATAGGTAGTATGTGTTCTATTATATAGGCAGAACGTTAACAATCGTTTCAGGCCTGCGAGTGTTAGTCATGCACTTAATTATTCTTTATCATGCTTAATAGAGTGGTGAAATAAAGGTCAATACATTATTACACATTAAAAATATACCTTATTAATTATTCAGAAGATCAGAGAACAGTTTCCTTCTAATACAATACAGAGGTACTCAATCAGAATACAATAAACGCTGAAATCTGTGAAAAGATGAAACAGGTCAGGAGACTGTGGAGAAGAGAATGGAGACATTCTGCTCTTTATATAACATCGTCTTCAATAACAGGAAGGTGAAAGCCATAGGTGTCAAGGGAAAAAACCTTTCCATTCAAATTATAGAATATGTTGATATACAATCAGGCTAGGTCACCTGATATGTAGAAAGTACTAATGAAAGTCCTATTTTAATTCAAAGACTTGCCTATTATTTTTGCCTATTATTTTTAAAAGCCAAAACGGCAATGTCAGAGTAACCTGAGCGAGGGAGGTGTGTATTATTGTATGCCTCAGATGGAAAGGGATCTTACTCAGTCACCATCGTCAGGGGAACCTGATATATAACTCTTGGTTGCTAAATTACAGTGCGTTAAAATAGCAAGTGATTTTTATTTTATTGATACAGGAGGTTAAACAACTGCAGAATACGTTATTTTTGTGCTCCTCGAAATACAGATTGAGAGTAGTCATTGCAAAAAATGTGAGATCAGCAGATGCTCTAGTATTAGCAGGCAAACATCGTGATATTTTGGGGAGGAGAGTAGACCGTTTCGGTGTGCCTTAATAAAACAATGTATCCACATTTCAGATAACAGTGCAGTCGCTACAGAGACCTCAATTACATTCGTAAGAGTAATGTGTACATTTGCGCTGCTCGTGCGGGCCAACACCATGTTTAAACTCTGTGCTATTACTACTCCGCACTGACCAGAGTAAAACTTATACATCGGTGTACGAAAGACTAGATGTTGGAAACAATGTATCCTGCAAGCATATATGCGTTTTCCTTAATAATGCAACATCACTACGCAGACGTCCATTTACTTTACCAGCAGAATGGCTATCCCAGGTCAATCCCTCCTACCGATCTTCATGGCGAGCTATGGAGGCCCCCGGGGGAAGTAAGACCAGCGGTCTAGTCTTCCCCCGGGGAGTTCGCGCAAGGGAAGGACAGGGGAGGAAGGGGTGGGATAAGGGGTGGGGTCGCAGGTAGGGATTAAAAGGGGCAGGAAGAGGAAGTCCTTCCTCTTCCATTCCCCAGCGCCTCAGGGTGGGATAGTTAGTGGATCGTTGGGTGCGCGGTGCGGGGCCTGTGGAGAGTCGGAGGATCTGCGGGGGCGTGTTCTCGCGTCTGGAGCGGAGGGTGTTGGTGAGGTTACGAGCGGGTGACAGGGCGGCCTCGTTTGGCGACGTTTGGCGGCCGGTGGGTGTCGGGTGGAGTCGGCGGGGGCGGAGCGGCGGTTAGCGCGGAGCGCGATTATGATGGCATCAGGAGGGGGTCAGGCGCCGGATGAGGCGGCGGTGCGGGCGGCGCTGCCGTTGTTGGGGCGTGCGGGGAGGGCGGACCTTCTGCGGCCGGGGGTTTTAGAGCAGGCGTGGGTGGGGATGTCCAGGACTCCGCGTTCGGCGTCCGCGGGGGTGGCAGCGGCCGTTGTGGCCTGCATGGAGGAACCGCCTCCGAAGAAACACGCGGTGGGTGCGCGAGGGGGGGGCAGGAAGGCGGGGCCTGGGGGGAAGCCTGGGGATAGGCGTCTGAGCCTCCCGGCAATGGGTTCTTCGGCTGAGGTGCCTGCGGGGACGGACGGGGGGGCTGGGGAGGACGTGGGTGGGGCAGTGGAGGCGCGGCAGGACCGGGGGGGGGCCCGGGCTGGGGGCAGCGGGGGGGCCTCGTTCTTGGTGGAATACAGTGAGGACAGCGACGTGGATGAGGACCCGGAGGAGCGGGTGGGGGATGATTTTGCCCTGTATCTTTCTGGGAGTGAGTCCGCGGGGGGTGAGGGCGGTGGGTGGGGGGACCAGGGGCCGGACATGGTGGGGGGAGCAGGGGGAAGGATGGGGGGCAGGGGGAAGGGTGGGGGGCGGGGAGGTAAGGGCAAGGGCCCGGCGAAGGCAGCGGGGGGACGGGGGTCTGGGCCTGGGACACCTGGCCCCTCAGGGGGCGCAGGCCGCGGTCGTGGGGCGCGGGCCGCGGGGGAGGGGTGGTGGGACGACCGTTGGGCGGAGATGTCTTTGGAGGAGCGTATCCGGGAGCAGCGGCGGCTGATTGAGGATACGGAGCGGCGTTGGGAGGAGATGTGCGCGGCCAGGGAGGGGGAGCGGGCGGCGGACCGGGTTGTGGCGCGCGGGGGAGGGGCGGGGCCGGCGCAGGGGCGCGGGCGCTGGGTGTGGCTGGATGAGGCAGGGACAGACTTGACGTCGCAGAGACCTGGTGGCGCTGGGGCCCCCTCGGACTATGCCGGTCGCGAGGGGGGGGGGATCCAAGCCAGCACAGAGTGCTGGCAGAGGCCGGGGTGGGCCGGCGGGGCGCACTACGGCCTCCAGACGCCGGGACGAAGCAGTAGGGGGGTCCGCGGCGGCCTGCCCTCCATCGAGGGAGCGCGCATCATCGGCGCCGGAGTATGAATTTGTCCAAGGAGAGAAAGGAAAAGGAATGAAGCGAGTGGTGCGTGAGGTGCGCATGGAGCCCAGTGAGCCTGTGGTGGTCGAGGAGCTGGATTACGAGTCGGAAAGTGAGGAGTTGGAAGAAGGCGAAGTGCGTGAGGTGATGGGGCCGGTGGCAACGCGGAAGTTTGGTGTTTTCCAGGATGACAAAGCCAGCTGCAGCAAGGCGCCAGCGGCAAGGGTGTCAGCCCCGGGTCCCGGCGGACGGGCGCAGGAGGTGCCACGCACTTTGACAGGTGAGAGCACATGGTGGGGGGCGTGGGGAGAGGGGATCGGGGGGGGCGTAAGAAGTCTTGTCGGTCTGTGGGGGTGGGGGATGGGTCGGTGAGGGTGGTGGGAGAGTCGGCGCAGCCGAAGGTGCCGGCTAAGGCGGCGGCCCCAGAGGGGGATGAGAAGCGCATGGTGGGAGCTGGAGTGCAGACGGATAAGGTGACAGATGGGAAGGAGGAAGGGGGTGAGAAACATAAGAAGAAGCTGCCTTATATGGGGTTGGCGATGCCCCTGGGGTCCCATCTGTCTGAAAAGACGAGGGGCAGGATTTCGAAACACGAGTATGTGGATGTTTTTAAATTGTTGCATCGGGAGATTCAGGCGAAAGAGGGGTCTAAAGAGGAGGAGTGGGAGTTGACGCGGCGGCCGCGGGTACCGATAACTATGGAAAATTGGACGTCGGCCTTCCTGATTTACGCCAGTATATATTGCGAGAAGCATCCGGATAGGGCGATTGCGTTGTTCAAATACATGGATATCATCAGAAAAGCGCAGATGCACTTTGGGGGTTTTGCCTGGCTCAGTTACGATGAGGAATTTCGGGCGAGGGTCAGCGTCAACCCTGACAAGCCCTGGGGTGAGGTAGATCAGGAGCTGTGGGTGCAATGGATGGCCTCCACGCAGTCCTCTGCGGCCACCCACACTGCGAGTGGCCTTCCGGTGGCTTATCGGTCTTTTCAGTCCCGTCCCGCCTCGGGGGGGGCGGGAGGGGGAGCAAGTGGAGCTGGGGGTGCGGGAGGGCAGGCTGCCGCTGCTGGCGCGACCGGACAGCCTGCTAAGGGTGGGGGAGCCAACACTGGGGCTTGTTGGAATTTCAACAAGGGATTCTGCTCCCGACACCCCTGCAGATTTAAGCATGAGTGTTCTAAGTGTGGAGGCAAACACCGGGTCACGCGGTGTTTCACATTGGCCACCCCGTCCGAGCAATGGCGGGTCACAAAGGGACGGGGACAGGCTGGGCCAAAGGGCTCCTACACCAGTTAGTGTGGAGGCCATGGGTCCGTGGCTCTCCCGCTACCCTGATCGGGCGGCGGCGCTGCGGCTGTTTTGGGGATTCACAGAAGGGTTTCGAGTGGGGTACCAGGGGCCGCGGGAGTGCAGGTGGGCTGAGAATTTGCGGTCGGCGAAGGAGTTGCCGGGAGTGGTGGAGGCTAAGTTGCGCAAGGAGGTGTTGGAAGGTCGCGTGGCCGGCCCGTTTGACGCGTGGCCGCTGTCCGAACTCATCATATCCCCTTTGGGGGTGGTTCCAAAAAAAGAACCTGGCGAGTTTCGTTTGATTCACCATTTGTCATGGCCTGAGGGACGGTCAGTGAATGATTTCATCGCGGAGGAGGATTCCCGGGTTTTGTATGCGTCGGTGGATGATGCGATCGGGCTGGTGCGACTGTGTGGGCGGGGGGCGGAATTGGCCAAGTGTGACATCAAGTCGGCGTTTCGCCTTCTGCCGATTCACCCGGAGGATTTCTCGTTGCTGGGCATGCAGTTCGGGGGGGCCATCTTTGTGGACAAGGTGTTGCCCATGGGGTGCGCGATCTCCTGCGCTCTGTTCGAGACTTTCAGTTCCTTTTTGCAATGGGCCTTCACTGACAGGGCGGGGCACCGGCTGGTGTCCCACTACTTGGATGACTTCTTGTTTGTAGGCCGCGGTCAGTCGGGGGAGTGTGGGGCGGCTTTGGGTCACTTTCAGAGGATGGCGGGAGAGTTTGGGGTGCCGTTGGCACCGGAGAAGACGGCTGGGCCCAGTTGTTGTCTGGCGTTTCTGGGGATTGAATTGGATTCAGTGGAATGGATGGCGCGCCTCCCCCAGCAAAAGGTGTTGGAGATACAGGACTGTCTGAGCCAAGTGGTTGTGCAACGGAAGATCGATCTGAGGTCCGTCCAGAGTTTGTTGGGCTTGCTGAACTTTGCGTGCCAAGTGGTGCGGGCGGGCAGGACGTTTTGCAGGCGGCTGGGGCTGGCCATGTCAGGGGCAGTGTTGCCCCATCACAGGGTGCGGATTTCGGTGGGTGTCCGGGCGGATCTGCGAGTGTGGCAGGGGTTTTTGAGTGATTTCAATGGGGTCTCCTTGGACTTTGCCAATGACAACATGGTGTGGCAGGTGCAGATTTTTTCGGATGCGGCTGGGGCGCGTGGCTTTGGTGTTTTCTGGGATGGTCGGTGGTGTGCGGAGCAGTGGCCGGCGCACTGGTTGGCGCAGGGCAGGAGCATTGCGTTTCTGGAGTTCTTTCCGCTGCTGGTGGCGCTGCAGGTGTGGGGGCAGGAATTCCGGAACCGATCGGTGCTTTTTCATGTGGACAACAGGACGGTGGTGGATTTGGTGAACCATCAGAGGGCTAGGGACCTGCGGGTGCTGCGCTTGCTGCGAAGTTTCATGCAGCTGTGCTTGCGCTTGAATGTGCTGTTTCGCGCGAAACATGTGCCGGGCGTTAGCAATGACATCGCGGATGCATTGTCTCGTTCGCAGTGGCAGCGTTTCCGAAGGTTGGCGCCCGGAGCGGACTTTGCCAAGACCAAGGTGCCGGAGGGTATCTGGAGCTGGGGGGAGTGAGAGTGGTGAATCTGGTGGAGCAGTCTGTTGCCGAGTCCACGCGGCGGACGTATCGTATGGCATGGGTGGAGTTGGGGGTGTTCTTGGGTTGGTCGCGGGATGAGTGGCGGATGTCTCAAGGTGAGTGTGAGGCGGGTGTCGTGCGCTATGTTTTGCACTGCATGGACAGGGGATTGTCGTCAGTGACGATTGCAGGAAAATTGGCGGGGATTTCTTTCTATGGGAAGCTCTATCTGGGTTTTGATCCGGCCAAGGGGGAGTTGCTGAGCAGGATGCTGAAGGGCTGGACCAGGGAGCGGGGAGGGCGGGGGGGAGCACCATTGCGCCAGGCGATCACTTTTGACCTGTTGGTGGAGGTGTTGGGGGAGTTGGGTTTTCTGTGTTACGATCAGTATGAGTTGGCGTTGTTCCGCCTATGTATGACGTGGATGTTTTTTGGGGCTTTTCGGGTTTCGGAGTTGCTGGGGGGTAGGGGGGGAATGGGGATGAGGTTTGAGGATGTACGTTTGGATGGGGGGCGCCTGGGGATATGGCTGGGGCGTTCCAAGACGGATCAGGTTGGCAGAGGTGCGTGGGTGTGGCTGAATGAGTCTGGGGAGTTGGCAGTGTGCCCGGTGCGGGAGTGGAGCAGTTTTTACGGGCAGTGCGGCCGTGTGGCTGGGGAGATTTTCTGTCATGCTTCGGGGAAAAGGGTCACGGCTTACCAACTGTTGGCGGTACTGCGCTTGGCGTTGCGGCGCTTAGGTAGGGACCCGGCGGGGTATGGGACTCATTCCTTCCGGATCGGCGCGGCGACGGCGGCGGCACGGCTGGGTTGGTCCTGGGATAAGATCAGGAAGATTGGTAGATGGCGTTCGCGCTGCTGCGAGCGGTACGTCAGGAAGTAGGGCGGAGGGGTGCGCGGCGGCTGTGTGCGCGTTTTGCGCGTCCTTTCTCGTTTCTAGTGCTCCTTTTTCTTCGTAGGTTGTGTTGGGGGTCCTGGAGCCAAGACGGTTACCTGGATAGTGGGACATTCATTTGTGCATTGGGCTGCCAAGTTTTCGGACAGGCAGGTGTACGGGCGTAGCCTGGGCCTGAGAAACTGCAGTCATGAGGTTTTCCGGTGGGGTAGGAGTGGAATGCGCTGGGGGGAGCTTTTGCCTTGGCTCACGAAGAAGGTTTCGCAGCAAGGATGTCCGGATCTGCTTGTCATTCACCTGGGGGAGAACGATCTGGTGCGGCAATCAGCGGTGTCCTTGATTTATTTGATGCAGCGGGACTTGGCAGCGATCAAACGCAATCTGGCTGGCGCTTGTATTGTGTGGACAGAGTTCATTCCCAGAAAGTTTTGGAGGGGGGCGTTGAAGCCCGCTGCTGTGGAACGTGCCCGCAGAAAATTAAATAGGGCGATGAGAGTTTTTTGTGAGGACTGTGGGATCAAGGTGCTGGCGCATCCTGGTCTGCGGCTCGAAGAGCCCTTGCTTTTCAGGGCCGATGGCGTGCACCTTTCGCACATGGGAAACGCTTACTATATGATGGAGATGAGGGATTTTATCAGTGGGCTGTGGAATGAGTCGATCTGGTGTATGCGGAGGTGAAGGCGAAAGGTGCACTTGTGGGGGTGGGGCAGGTAACCGCCCTCCGGGGGTTCCCTGGTTGGCGGATTGGGGAGGGGGGAGGAGTCCATGACGGGCATACTCACCCTTCCGGGGAGGGGGATACTGGGGGAAACGTGGGGGTGCGTCAGAGCAGTGGACGACGAATGGAGATGAAGGTGGAGTTTTGGAAGAGAAGGGAGGAAGCGAATGGAAGTGAGAAGGTTGCGGTGTGAAGTGGGGATGGAGTAGTTGGAGTCTTGGAGAGTATGGGTAGTGAGGATTGTTGTGGTTGGGGATTGTTGGGGATTTGTGTTGTGTTTCTGGTTATGGTTGTCCAACCCTGTCCTAATAAAATGGCCTTTTACGCTATAATACCTTGCGTGGACTGATTATTGCGCGAGGAGGCCCCCGGGGGAAGTAAGACCAGCGGTCTAGTCTTCCCCCGGGGAGTTCGCGCAAGGGAAGGACAGGGGAGGAAGGGGTGGGATAAGGGGTGGGGTCGCAGGTAGGGATTAAAAGGGGCAGGAAGAGGAAGTCCTTCCTCTTCCATTCCCCAGCGCCTCAGGGTGGGATAGTTAGTGGATCGTTGGCCACCCGCCCACCCGGCAATTACATGACTAGTTGAGGAGGTCATGTTTTCAGCGTGCCAGTTTAGGACGGGTTGTGTGTGTGTGGGGCGGATTGGGGAGGGGGGAGGAGTCCATGACGGGCATACTCACCCTTCCGGGGAGGGGGATACTGGGGGAAACGTGGGGGTGCGTCAGAGCAGTGGACGACGAATGGAGATGATGGTGGAGTTTTGGAAGAGAAGGGAGGAAGCGAATGGAAGTGAGAAGGTTGCGGTGTGAAGTGGGGATGGAGTAGTTGGAGTCTTGGAGAGTATGGGTAGTGAGGATTGTTGTGGTTGGGGATTGTTGGGGATTTGTGTTGTGTTTCTGGTTATGGTTGTCCAACCCTGCCCTAATAAAATGGCCTTTTACGCTATAATACCTTGCGTGGACTGATTATTGCGCGATGCGTACTCAACAGCCGCCATCTTTAAATAGGCATGTCTCTTGATTTTACCTGGAAGTTTCAGTACTTGGCGTTGGTTGCCATTACTAAGTGGTCAGTAGAGAAGGTAGTTCTCAATCGGGTAGGGTTGAAATATTTATGTACCACGAAAAGTAAAGGGCATTATATCAGTCACCAAAAAACGGGTTTAATCGACGAGGTTCAGTAATTTCTAAAGTTGTTTATTAATATATTTTTTTTGTATATTATTATTAATATTTTTTTTAAATCGCAGGTGTGTCCTGACTTGGTCGGTGCTTTGGTAAAAAGCGCCATTTCTGAATGGTTCAAGTTAGATTTGAATACGAACCAGTCAAAGGTTTGTTATCATGTATCTGCCATAAAGTAAATATATACAGTAATATATCTGTGACCAACGTGCTTATAGCTACTTCCATAGTATAGTTGAGGATGATAGATAACGATATCCAAAACTTTTTGAAAATTAGGACATGTCAGAACCTCATTATGTACTGATTGTGAAGTACTATGAACCTCAGGGGCACTGCGCTCAATGAAAGTGCGCTAATGATTTAAGAAAACACGTAAGGGAGCAAAGCATTCCATTCTAATATTTGCGCAAGGATGAAAGGCTCCCTCACAATTAAAATTACCCAACAGGCACTAAGGGGCTAAGAGGTCGAAAAATTCCACGTATGCTTTAAAGCATAAACTTATGTAGTGTATCAGTCAGTCAGTCAAAGATATGTTTATTTAGATCATAATCTTTAAACAATACAAAACAATAAGTATACTTTAAAATTGGTTCACATCAACAATCTTATAAACAATTTTATCAATTAAATATTCAGACCAAATTAGAATCAGATTAAACTCCTCTCGTCCTTAATGCATGTCATTTAATAGATGAAACTCACTTCTTTATTGGTGGGTCTACTCCCTTCAATATTATAAAACCGGTTCTAGACAAGATATTAAAATATTTCGTTATAAAATTCTAAAAATTAGTTCTGATTTATTATAAAACTTTGAACTGCCTTTGTGAACTTCCCCAAAGCGATTGCAATTTCTATATTGGGCATTTCTGTGATAATATCGATCGCTTGTGCCCGGTTTCTTATGCCATATTTTGCAAATATTGGGTGTAACCAAAGTTTGCGTTGCTCTAGGATTGTCAAACAGTCCAGCAGAATATGCACTGAGTCTGCTTTTGTTCCCAGGTTACATTTACAGCACCCTCTGGAATCGAGCATTTTATTTTTAATTCCTTTATTTATTAACCATGGATTAATCCCAGTGCGGAACCTTAAGATCTCCTGTCTATACCATGGGTTTGGTAAAATATCCAAATAGGGGAACCAATTTTCATTTGCCCAGGAGTTCATCATAAACTTTACTGATTTTTTCTTACTAAGGTATTCCATGTCTGCTCTTTTTGAGGCTTCTTGACCATTGTACTTTAACTCTTTTTTTGTACATTCTATCTTGAGTGATGCTCGACATAAGACCACTTTTATATTCTCAGCAGCCTGTACCACTTTCTTACTACACCTTTTTGCCCAACTTAAATTACTTTGTTGTATCTCGTTACGACACCAATATGCAATTTTTTGTCCATTATCATTCTCCAGGCGTTTCCAAAATCTAATCGCGGCTACTTGTACTTGTAGTCCCCACGCCATTGTTCCTATTTCTAATCTTAATGCTTGGATCATTGCTGATGAGGGTAGTGATATAAGATTTTTCAGGCATTTTCCTTCCTCCAGGTCCCAGAGATCTTTACCGCTCAAATAAATGATCTCTGCTCCGTAGAGTACTTGTGATGGTATCATTGCATTGAAGGCCTTGAATAAAGGACGATGGGACATATCCCCATAGTCACGATTAAACATTTTTAGCCCGGCAATTGTTGTGAGTGCCTTCGCTTTTTGGGCTTCTAGGTGTGTGTGCCAGTTTAATGTTTTATCGAACCACACACCTAGGTAACGGTATTCATTTACAGATTCTAGTTTAAGATCACCTAAAAACCAATTAAACTTAATTGCTTTTTTCCCAAAACATAAAATTTTCGTCTTATCTAGGTTTACTGTTAAAAACTTCTTTTCACAATATTCCTTAAAAAATTTCAGCTTCCTTTGAAGACCTATTTCCGTCTGGTCTACTATTACCAGGTCATCCGCATATAATAGGCAAGGTACCTTATTGCCATTCATCCTGGGGCTTGCACTACCCTCCACTTCTAAGCCCTCGGGTAGGTCAGATAGAAATATGGAAAATAACTGGGGGGCGAGTACACAGCCCTGTCTTAGGCCATTTTCAATTGGTATTTTTGGTGTTAGTGACCCCTCCATGTCCCTAATTACTTGGGCCCAGGTGCCTCTATGTAATTCTTTCAGTATGGTCAGCAGGTCTTTTGGGATATTTTTATTTATTAGTAGTTCCCAGAGACATTCCCGGTCCACTGAATCAAAGGCGGCGCGGAAGTCTACGAAGCAGCAACAGAGCTTTCCGTTCTGTTCCGTCGACTTCCTTGCCAATGCCCATAAGGAGAAACAATGGTCAATTGTAGAGTGACCTTCTCTGAACCCTCCCTGTTCCACGGGTATTATTGCACACTCATTGACCCAGGTATTTAGTCTATTTAAGACTAGTTTTGCAAATACCTTTTCTCCTATATCCAGGAGGTTTATCAGTCTATAATTTTGGGGTTCACCCATACTGCCTTTTTTATGAATAGGCCTTATTATTGCGCCCTTCCAGTTTGTTGGCATTTTGCCTTCTGATAATACTACTTGGAATAGCTGGGATAGGAACCTTGCCCACCATTTTATATTAGATTTTAATATTAACGCTGGGAGGTTATCCGGCCCTGCGGCCCGAGTTAAGTTCAGTTTTTTAATTGTAGCTTCTACTTGCTCTTCCGAAAAGTCTGCTTTAAAATCATCTGCGGGTTCGTGCCAACCTTGGGGCTCTATGTCCCCAATAGGCGTGCGTGGTCCATACAGCTCCCTTAGGTATTTATCCCAGGCTGCCTCACTTACGGCATACTTCATTTCCTCAACTTGGGGGGTAGATGCTAATTTTACCAATTTCCAAAATTGTTTCAAGTTTTTAGTCTCTATGGCCTCTAGTAGATCCCCCCAGCATTTCTCTTTATATGCCCTTTTTGCATCGTAGACCATCCTCTTAAATTCAAGTTTTAATTTAGTGAGGTAATTTTGCCTCTCTTGATTAAACTCTTTCCTTAGCCTTCTGGCTTCTGCCCTTATCTCTCTTTTTTTAATTTGACAGTCCATTGAGAACCATTTTACTCGACTTGCCCTATTATAAGTGCCTTTCCTATTATTATTTTTTAATTTTACCCTAAGGCACTGGACTACTTGAGCTATCTTCTCCTCATACCATTCCAAGTTTACTCTCCCAGAATTTTCTAAATCAATCTTTAATTGGAAGGTATTTAACTTTTCCTGGAACTCATCTGTTAGTCTTGTTGTTGCCCGTCTTGGGTATTCTACCTCTTGGGGAATCACTTTTTCTCTAGGTTCCATCCTTCCCCCTTGTAACATTAGTTGCAGCGCAATGTGGTCACTAACCTCATTTTGGTGTAGCTCAAATTCCTGCACAGGAGGCATGTTCCAGGCTAGTGTAAAAATATAGTCGATTGGGCAATTTTGTGCCCCTTTTTTGAAGGTCTTCTTTGCCGGGCTGTCTGATTTAAATCTGCCGTTTAAGCAAAATAGGCCCTTTTCCCCTAGGTAATTTACTAGATCTAGGTCCAGTTTCGAGGGGTCACATACTGGGAAACTGGCAAACTTGATTCCATAGGCATCCAATAATTCTGCATGCCAGCGATCTACCTTCATTGGATGTAACTTATGATTAAAATCCCCCGCAATTAGCAGAACATCGGAGGGATACCTTTCTAATAGGGAGTCTAAGTCCTCTTTAAAATTCTTCATCTCCGTTACATATTCTCCCGTATTATCCCACTGCATATAGACATTCATAACAATTATCCTTTCACATTTTTTTTCCAAGGTCAAAACATTTAATCTACAAACCAATAACCATTTACAATTTACTTTTAATATTTCTACATTACCTAAAATTTTTGTGGAGATTAACGTCATAATTCCCCCCGAGGGGCGGCCATATCTTTGCCTTTTGGCCAGGCGATTTATTTGGTGATAACCCTCAAAGCTAGGGGATTCGCCACATGCCCAAGTCTCTTGTAGGCAGGCAATTGCTACATTATTTACATACGACTTTATCTGTTCTTGTTTTAGCTCATTGCCTAACCCATTTATATTCCACGATAGGAGACTTAGGCATTGCGGCAGCCCCACTTCCTATTCTATCTCACTTAAACCTCCATCCTCGCCTGTTCCTTCCAGAAACCTCTCCGAGGAGTCATCTAGGGGGCTTATTTGACTCCAATTGCCCCACAAGTCCTCCTTTACTGTATTGTTTATCATTACATTCAGGCGGTTGCTCTCTTCATTGTTACCCTTATTCAGCCACACCTGACGCCTCCCTAGGCTTGCGTGGTATTTTATGAAGTTTCTTCCCGGATGTATTTCTTCACTCAGGTCTTTTTCTGGAATCACCCTTACTCCCCCTGTAGTGTATCATAATTCCTGCCCACAAAAGATACTTTTATAATGTTGTCTCTGGATTAGCAATGGATAGAACAGAGAGAGGGAAACTGCATAAAGAGCCAGCTAAGTGATGACCTTATTATACAAATAGGACTGGTTTGAAGTCCTGATATTTATAAAGTTACAGTGAGCAATTGTACGACCGGACAAGTGAAAGTATATTGTAGTAAGGTACAGTTGTTCTTGGCATTTAGGGGCACATGCATCAAGCCCGCATTTTGCAATTTCTAAATAGTGAATTTTACCACTTCGTTATTAAGAAATCGCAAAATGCAATTCATGTAGGTATGGCAAAATAAATGTGATTCCTTAAAATTCCTTAATTGCGACTCGCAAATTGTGAGTCGTAATTAAGGAATTGATTCCCATTCATTTCTATGGGCCCAGAGGCCTATAGGAATGAATGGAAATTGCATGCGCAATTTGCGAGTACCCAATAGGTACTTGCAAATTGCGCATGCAATTTCAAGGGTGCAAGGGTTCCAAAAGGATACCCTGTTGCACCCCTGAAATTCCAAATTTCACACATGTTGCAACACACATGCCCCAAGGGCATGTGTGTGTGTAAAATGTGACTTTGAAAAATGTATTTTTCAAAGTTTTCGCTAATTACCATCAACTTGAGGTTGATAGTAATTTGCGTTTCTAATAATAGAAAATGCTATTTTTTGTTTCATTGCATTTAGGGGATCGCAATTAGCGATTCCCTAAATGCAATCTCAATTTAAGTAATTGCACATTTTGCAATTACTTAAATAGAGATTTGTGCATTTGGGATGATGCATCCCAAATGGAAAAATTGCGGCCGCAAAGAGGCAGATTCTGCGAATCTGCCCCTTTGCGAGCACAAATAACAATGATGCATGTGCCCCTACGAGTCATAAAGCCAATGATTCCAAAACCAAAACAGAGAGGAGCCCTTCAGATACAAAGGGAACTGGGTTAAGTAGCATCAATAACCAAAGAGCGTTCCCTATGTGATTCTTCCTCAAGTATCAACACAAATAATAGCTCACTCTCATGCATACATTTAAAGCATACAAGCAATAAGCCTGGTTTTTAGTACAAAAATATATCTCCTCCATTATTTTACAAAACAGATTATGCAAATTGTTGATAAAAACAGATCATGAATACATTTTAATATTCCAGTCATTTAAAAACACAATAGTTCTTATTTATAACTAATTTCTCCTTAAAGGGACAATCCTTAGTTTTTATCCAAGTGTAGAAGTTGGTTCAACAACTTTGGAGTGCACATTTCACACATTAGTGATTTATATTGATCTATATGATGTGTAATTTTACAAATATTCCCACAGAAACACATCATGAGAAAGTATTTTCAAACATACACACAAATTGTCTATCAAAGGAACAAACAATTAGAAAACTAATGCCATTTAAAACAATTATCTTATTATTAAAACCAAATGTTCACACTCTGAACCCATGGAGATGAAACCCTCGTTTGGGGGTTGGTGCCACCTCTCAGTCTGAGACGAAGTTGGTGAACCTCACGCAGCAGAGTAGGGGTTCGGGGCGAGCCTCCTGTGGTCACCATGGGCGGAGACCCTGCCGGCATTGTGAAGCGCCGCAATCTGGACCTCCGCCTGTTCCCTGCGACGATCCGTCTCCCCAGGCTGCACGGAACTGTAACGGTGCCCTCCTACTGACTGGTGCCTTGGTGAACTTGGGCTTCAGCAGCCCCCAGCAAGGACACGTCTTCACTGACTTAGTGGCAATGCGCCACGGCAGAGTTATTGCTCCACTTTGTCTGTCTTCTACCAAGACACTGTACATCCGTCTACAAGGAGGGGTCCTCAACGCAACCTAACTCGAGCGTTGTAGTTTGGTTCCTATTTGCTGCAGTTGGGACGAAAGATGCTTCAGTTCCCGAAGTATAGGGTGGGGGGAGGGGGAGGGAAAGGGGAAGGGACCATTGTCCCATTGTTGATGTTGTTTTACTGTATTGCTATACCAGCACTATTAATGCACACTACGATATTCCCATGTATAACTTGCAAAGCGCAATCACACTTGCTATCCCGCGCCTGCGCCAGACCCCATATGCACCCACAGCTATCCAGGGTGCGGCGAGTCATCACTCCAACCAACGGCCACCATGGCCAACACAACCTTTACGGAAGCTTCCCTCCGCACACTGTCATGGAATGTTAATGGGCTCCTAGACAGGGTAAAAAGAACGGCTGCCCTGCGCTATACCCTACGTCTATGCATTGATGTACTCCTGCTCCAACAGGCCCACCTGGTGGGGAACCACTGACCCTTCCTAGCACGCTACAGGTATGATAGAATATGGCACTCAGGGTTTGCCCGGAGCTCCCAGGAGGTGGCGATCCTTTTGAGGCGTACTCTCCCCTTTGTGCTCCTGCGGCCACTTTTGACCCACAGGGAGTATACGTGGCTCTCAGAGGCACGGTGGGCAGAAATCCTCTTAATCTTGTGTCTATTTACTCGCCCCATCGATGCTCACAATGACCCTGGACAAATTATGATGGGTGACTTGGGAAAGGGAGGCATCTCCCGCATCTATCGTACACTAATCAACAACACTCCCACCACACTAGACCGGCTCAGAGGCCAGTGGGAGGCATGGGTGGGTCCACTGGAGGAGGAGGACTGGAGGGATGCACTCATGGCGCCTAAGATGGTCACTGCATCAGCTAGACTCTGCCTGATTCAATTGTACTACTTGCATGCCACCTATTTAACTCCTGAACGTCTTTACAAGGCTGGCCTCTACCCAACTGCCTCCTGTACATGCTGCGGCCAGGACCCTGCGGATTTCTTCCATATGATCTGGGCATGTCCCCAGCTGGCACGGTTCTGGGGAGGCATTGAGAAAAAACTTACAGAAGTCTTGAGTGGGAAGTTCCCCATGACCCGCGACACTCGCTCCTGGGAATCACGGATGGGCTGGACGGATCCAGAACTGAGAAGATGTTTTTTAACACAGCTATGGTCGTAGCTAAGCGTGACATAGCAGCCACCTAGAAACGTCCAGTTCCACCTAGCCTCGAGAAGTGGCGGAAGGGGATGGACTGGTGTGCTACCCAGGAAAAACCTATGTATGAAGCACAGGGAAGTCTGAAGAAATACCACAGGGTGTGGGGCAAATGGCTGGGTATTGTGGCTTAATTCTGAATCGCCCGTTAAATGTTTATATTAAGTTGAATTCAGTGGGGCCTTGCGATATGAGATCATTCATTCAACTGATTGGGAATTGTCATTTCTACTGTAATGTTCTGATTTGCTGGTCTTTGTTCTCATGGCAAAAATCAATAAAATTGTTTATAAAAAATTAAAAAAACGTTGATGCAGCATTTTGGTGGACTGGAGTTAGTTGACACCACCTTCTTCAAGACAGGTTTATGCGTAAAATACAAATATAGTTGCTCACCACTGAAATTCTTCATGTTTCATGGAGATTCATGCATTATTGGGCGGGGATTTTCCTCCTAAACAGCTGACGGTCTGAAATCCTTTAGATCCGGATATTATTGCTTAATCTTTAGATCTGGAAAATCCATTTGGGCTGTGGCTTTTTCACTGCAATACGGCCGATGGGAATTCTTATTTTCAATAACCAGTAGTCTGTTTATGTATATCTTTGTTATCGATTCACACGGATAAATACATGTAAATACGTGTGATTCGGTCAGCAGTTCCTCAGGAAGATCTCTTGAAATATTTAATCGATGTCCTGGCCCCAAACAGGTGGGGGATCGACATTACCTATACTATTTCAAAAAAAGAAATTGAATTCCTGGATCTTACAATTTACATTGAAAACAACACCTTACATACCAAAATCCACAGAAAGACCACCGCTGCTAATTCCATCTTTCATGCCTCCAGCAGTCATCCCCATCACAGATTTGCCAATATCCCATATGGTGAATATCGCCGATTCTGCATTAGTTGTAGTTCAGAAGAAGAATATGCTAAAAACTCCGGTGAGATAACATAAAGACTGGAACAAAGAAGATATAAACACCTTAAGAGAGCACAGAATCAGTTTGCCCAAATAGATCGTAACTCTTCGCTTAAAACAAATCGCTCAAAAGATCACAAACCAGTTATCCGTTTCCTAGCCCAATACAATAATGGAAAACAATATATAGGCAAAACTCTCAAAAGACATTGGAATCTCTTAATACAAAACCCTACTGTATCAGATGTCCTTAAAGATACACCACAACTCAGCCAGTCAGCCACCTCAGACAGGAACCACCTCGATTACGAGCTGCTGTCTGCACTGCACTGTCTGTTTTAACTTTTATACGTATATTACAGACTGCTATTGATATTACTATTCTAATATTGTTAAATCTTAACCAATTTTAATCTAAAAGGGATACTTTTATTCCTTGCTGCTGCATTCAATTTGGGTTCCTCATCTGGGGCCAATCTCACTTCCCTGGTCCGCCGTGGCTCAGCCGTTTGCTGCGGAGGGAAGTGAGTACTTTACTTGTTCTCCCTACCTACTTCTGTGCCTCTCACTGGGGAGTTTGTGTGCTAGTTCTTTCCGACTATATTATGGCATGCTGGGTCGGACTCGCAGCGTACGCGCACAGTGGACCTGCCGCCTGTGCGCCAAAGGCAAGCCCGTCTGTGCCCGTCCGCTCTTGGACAACGCCTTGCGCCAGAAATCCTGGTCTTTTTTCTGTGGAACAGAGCAAACCTTATATTTACTCTAAAGAACAGCTTCTGGGTTTGCAGAGGTAGGGAATCTCACACTGTCAACACGTGGACCAGAGGGCTTTAGCTGGCAATCAGTCATATGTCTGTTCCTCTTGAAACTTTCGCATGTCTCAGTCTGGTGTCAGCGATGCCTCTATGGAGAGTTCTATGCTCCTTCCCCCCTCTTCTGATAGTTCTTTCATGGGCTTTCACATCAATGCGAGATCCCTTATTAAGAACAAAATAGGCTTTAGGGATTTTTTTTCTCTCCGTAAGCCGGATTGGGTGTTTATTACCGAGACGTGGGCCAGAGATTGCTCTGGGCCCGATCTCGTGGAGACAAACCCTTCTGGATATGCCTGCCCTTATCCAGATTTGATAGGTTAGGCAGAATGGGAGGGGGTTTGAGCCTTTTGTATAAAGATATCTACTCCTGCCTCACCGAGCCACTCACTGCGTCTCTCGATCCGTGCCAGGCATTATATTTTTTGTTGAAAATTCATTCGACTGAAAGTTTTACTGGTGTTGTGACCTACCGCCAACCGGGACCAAGAGCGTACTTTAGCCAGGGTTTTAGCAACATCATAGAACCTTATCTGGCAATATCTAATCTTACCCTACTGGGTGATTTTAATTTTCATCTGGAGAAGACGCTATGTAAGGAAACACAAACTTTCCTAGGAACTATGAATTGTTGTGGGTTATTCCAATTGGTCACGAGCCCTACCCATATTAGAGGACATTTACTAGATGGCATTTTTTCAAACGACTACTGGATCATGGTAAATGAACCAATACAACTCTCTTGGTCAGACCATTATGGCATTCCCTTCAACCTCCTGATCCCAGTGTCTCATACAGCTCCAAATAATAAAAAGACAATGGAGAAGAAGAGAAATCTCAGTTGTATCAGGAAGGAGGCTCTTCTTAACACACTTAATAATCATCAATGGCCCCCTTACTCTGATGTTAATATGGCAGCCACTGGATTTTCCAATTGGCTTCTAGGAGCCATGGACAGCCTCGCTCCCCTTAAGCAGCATTACGCAGATAGAAAAAAGCCCTCTGCCCCATGGTTTTCCAAGAGAAAACTTAGACAATCGTGCCGCCATCAGGAACGGATCTGGCGCCGAGATCTCAATCCTGCGGGCAGAGACTTGCACAAACAAAGATTAAGGTAATATAAAAGCGCCATTATAGAGGAAAAAGTATTATTTTATTCCAAGGCTACAGAATCCCTCAGATCTCCTAGGGAGCTTTTCAACTTAATTAAGTCCCTCTCTTCTGCGTCAGTTCCTGTCCACAGGACCTCTGTGTTGGAATGGCTAGTTTCTTCCGGTCCAAGATCTCGGAAATCTATTCCTCCCTGGAAACCCTCAACCTTGAGGCCCTCAAATCAGTTTCTGCCAAGCCCCCCTTTTCCTCTAACAGCTCCATAACCCCGGAGGAGGCAGGCAATTTACTTGCCTCCCCCCTCCCTTGTCACAAGAGGACACAGACCGCCTGTTAGGTGTAATCACCTCTGGCTCCCCGTTGGAGCCCTGTCCACTGAAGATTATGAAATTGGGGAGGGAGGTTATTGTACCCCACCTTACCTCAATACTTATTCTAGTTATATCAGTTGGACAGTACCCCACCTCTCGGAAGACGGCAGTGGTCAAACCACTTTTAAAAAATCCCTCCCTGGATGCTGCTGAACTAAATAAATTACCTCCCCATCTCCTTACTACCAATCCCAGCAAATAAATTGGAGAAACATTTGAATTCTCACCTCAGTTCTTATCTGGGGGAGCATCAGCTGCTTGATGGCTCGCAGCATGGTTTTGGAAGTAACCATAGCACGGAGACAGAGTTAACCGCCGTTTTTAACAACATCCACATGCAGGTGGATGCTGGTTATACCACGCAATTGATTCTTCTTGACCTCACAGCAGCCTTCGATACTATATCCCCCCTGAGACTGGTGGACTGGCTTAACGAAATGCTGGTTGGGGGTCTGGCCCTTAAGCTCCTCACCTCATTCCTTAATGATCGGGCTCAAATAATAAAGATGGATCATTTCTACTCGGCCCCTAACCATCTGTCTTGTGGAGTCCCTCAGGGCGCCTCACTGAGTCTGACTCTTTTTAACATTTATGTCGCCTCCCTGGCCAGGGTTTTTAGGTCCTTTGGATTGGAGGTCCAGTCCTATGCTGACGACACCCAAATTATCACCAACAGCGTAGAGGCATCTGCCGACAATTTTAAAAACTGTATGAAGGCAGAGGTTTTGCTCTTTGGACAAGAGCATATCTGGTCCAATGTCTGGTGGCCTGCCATGCTTGGCTCCTGCCCTTGCCCAGTGTCCCTAACAATAAATCTTGGTGTTATAGTGGAAAATTCCCTCTCCCTGGGCCCCCAGGTCAACAGAACGGTATCCAACTGCTTTGGGACCATCAGGATTCTTAGGAAAGTTTCTCAATTTCTTTCTTTTACTTCTCGAAAGCAGGCAGTCATCGCTTTAGTGGTATCTAGACTGGATTATTGTAATGCCCTCTATTTGGGCATTAACAAAGGGCTTGTTCATCGTCTGCAGCTGGTACAGAATGCTGCGGCCAGGCTGGTGATGGGCCTTCATAAATTTCATTCAGTCTCAACAGCTGTCAGTAAGTTACATTGGCTCCCTTTAAACCGGAGAATTTTGTTTAAAGCTCTATGTCTTACTCACAAGGCTTTCTACAATCAAGGTTCTGATGATATGCTCCTACCAAGCAGCTAAGATCTGCTAGTAAATGTCTGTTGGTAGTCCACAGGTATAAGAGAGCTAGATGGGGGGGGGCAGAGCCTTCTCCATTGCCACTGCTAGGCTCTGGAATTCCCTCCCATCCTCTATTTCCAGACAAGTGTCTCACTCCCTTTTCTGCAAGGCCCTGAAGACTTGGCTCATTACCAGTCTATTAGCAGGAGCCCTACGTATATCTCTGTCTGATGGCCGTGTCTGTAGGGCCTTGATGCCTTTGGGCAAAGATTGCGCTTTATATGGCTAATATTCATTCATTCATTCAGCTTCTCTAGGAGCAAACATTTTAGAGACACCCTCTGTCCATTCTTCTTTGAAACTAAACAAGACCCTCCTACCTTCTTGCATCAATCCAATGGTTTTTACACCTGTTCAATCTTCAAACTGGGCAGATCTAGAACCAAGGATGTCACAGTGAATGGTTACTCCTTCAAAATAAGAAACTTTATCAATTGTGAAAGCTCAAATGTGATTTATCTAATTTCCTGCCCCTGTGAAAAATACTACATAGGCAGCACAATTAGACCGCTCAAGGTCTGCTTTCAAGAACACTACCGAAATATTCATAAAACTGATACCAGGCAGCCATTGGTTGAAAATTTTGAAACATTCACACCATCGTACTTTCTGCTTTATTGGCGTAAAAAAACTGAAACAACACAACAGAGGCGGCAATCTTGAACATCGACTACAGAAGGAGGAAAGTGCCCTTATTATCCGTCTGGAAACTGTGGAGAAGGGATTAAACAAAGAAAATGAGTGGTATCATTGGCTTTAAGACTCTAAATGCCATGAAGAACTGTACCTTACTATAATATACTTTCACTTGTCCAGTCATACAATTGCTCACTGTAACGTTATAAATATCAGGACTTAAAACCAGTCCTATTTGTATAATAAGGTCATCGCTTAGCTGGCTCTTCATGCAGTTTCCCTCTCTCTGGTCTGTCCATTGCTAATCCAGAGACAACGTTATAAAATTGTCTTTTGTGGGCAGGAATTATGATACACTACATAAGTATATGCTTTAAAGCATACATGGAATTTTTCGACCTCTTAGCCCCTTAGTGCCTGATGGGTAATTTTAATTGTGAGAGAGCCTTGCATCCTTGCGCAAATATTAGAATGGAATACTTTGCTATGCCTTGTCTGTCCCATTTGCACTGTGGTATCAGTCACAAAGTTTGAGTGCACATTATCACTTCACCAATATAGGATGTTCCCTGTACTTCCTAATCCGTGCACTTTTCTAATTACTTCGATAAAGACACTTACCAAATATCACACACTGTGCAGCCGTCAGTGTCTCATGAATGGGGCCTGGCATCTCATTTTACTCATACTGCTACATTACATCTTTTGCAGCCTTGAGAAAGCCCTGGTCTTATTGACCACCTAGGGCGAAACACGTGTCGGCTGGTGCACCTCCAGAGTACAAACAAACAATACTTCTGGAACAACAAGGATATAACTAATAAATAATTCTTTAAAGACAACACAAGACAATTGCCTTTTTCTAAAAACACCGGAACCAAAAAGGAAACCAACTGCATGATTGAAATATTATATTACTTAAGAAGAAGCATATGCTCAAGCATACAAGGCTGGAAAGGTCCAGTGCCTGGAGTCAAGCTCCTCCATCAACTTCTAAAATATGTAGGCAATTCCATCCAGGACCAGGATCCCTGTACCTTCTCTGCACCTTTGATTAGCGACCTGCGGTGACTGCCGACTGCATTGAACATATCTCACTGCTAGGCATTATGGCGCTCAAAAATCATGCTAGAGGATGAAAATTCTCGCTTGCGCTCAACAACTTAATGCTACTCCTAACACACTGTGTCGAAATTGTTATTACTTTTAGGGTGACCAGACGTTCTGGATTTCATGGAACAGACCCAGATTTTGTACACCTGTTCTGGTATCTTGATAGCAGTGGTTGGAGAAGGGGCCCACTGCACCCTTGTTTGTGAACCAGCACTTATTTTTCCTCAAGAGACTTTGATCCAATGCAAGAGAGAAAAAACAAAAGTGGGAAATAAAGTGAACAAGGATCTACAAATGTGATTTAAGAGTCTGGAAGTGTCTGGTGATAGAATAAAGAGGTGTGAGTTGGAATCAAGACAACAGCATTCACCCTTGGTATTTGGCACCCTGACCTTCGATAACAACAGCCTTGGGCTTCTGAGCAAAACTTTGGGCCCGGCACTTATTCTTTTACGAATTAAGCACTTGGGCCATGTGTAATACATGTTCTTGTTTTTAGAGAAAGGATCAGGTGAGCATGAACATTACACAAAATTCTACGCGTGCCTACACTTACATTAGACCCTGTGATACTGCTTATCAGAATGGCAGCATCTCTTTATCAACAAAGATGCTCTCTTTTCTCAGAATCGCTCAGAAAAATGGGGTGACAGGCAAACCTGATATGTGACATGTCACATAGCATGTCATAGTGTATCAAACTTCATAAGAAGTGGGGTTTTATGTGTCACAAAGAGTGTGACATTGTTAGAATAAAGGACTAGAATTTCAGATACCATAACCAAGTTCAGCAGATGTGTGTAATTCACATTCACATTCCTAACACAATCTTCTGAGCCCGTTGTCATGTGTTTAAAGCAAATTACATAAATGTATATGGATCACAAAACTTGTATTTCATTTTCCAAGTTTGATTACCACAAAAAGAACTGATACATGTTTCTTCATATCGAACCATGTTCATAAAGAAGGTTTTTATAACAATGTCCTGCAGACCAATGCCTGCTCTTAAAAAATATAACTTAAAAGTGTAATTTCCTTTTTTATTAAAGCATTCCATTTTCCTTTTTTTTTTTTTTTATTGAAAGTTTGCCTGGTATACATGGTAATCCAATCAGTCATTACAAATAACCAATGGTAGGATATATACACATTCTTCTACGACCAAACTAAATAAGAAAATTACATAATACAAAATCAGAAAATAACCCCAGCATAAATCATCAGTTTGATCTTCTCCAGCTATCAAGAGGAGCCCACATATTTCTGCCCATATCCCTTATCTTTTCCCCTTTTTGATCATATAGGCAAGACTCAATATTATGTATCGCTAGGAACCTGGCCATCCACATTTGAAAGGTGGGTGGGGAAGGGTCTTTCCATCCTGTTGAAATAAGGATGCGAAACACCGCAGCCGAAACAAATACCAGTGCTTCAGCAGAGTTAGACAATTCAGCTTTGCTATCTACACCTACCACCACCTGTGTAGAGGATAGAACAATTCTACATTTTAACAATCCAGCCAAAAAATCTGAAATTTCTCTAAGTATCGAGGATAGCTTATCACATTCAAAAAACATATGTAATAAATCTGCTGGGCCAGTCTGACACCTAGGGCACTTGTCATTCTCCACCAATCCCCACGAAAACAATTCGGCTGGAGTAAAGTACAGATTAAACAGTGTTTTAAAATGTTGTGCCCTTAAATTAGATGAACGTAGCAGTTTTTTGTTTAATATAAGCGCTAAATCAAGATCCACATCCGGGTCGTCTAACTTAATGGATAATGCATGTTCGGTTTTTTCCATATCATCCTGTACACCCACCATAAGATGATTATAGATATGTTTAATTTTATTTCCCCCATTCCCTACGTAATCCAATAACGGGCAGCGTGTAGTTGCCGTAATTTTCGGTCTAATTGCCCTTAACGACCGAAATAGCTGACTATAGAGAAGCCAGTGAGTTGGTGGTACCCCAAATTTGACCTGAATTACATCAAACCCAATAACCGCTCCACTTTCCCACACATCCCCGATGGTCCCGATTCCATGCTCTTTCCAAAATTGACAGTGCATACCTGTATCCAGATGTGGAAACAATTTAGAATTCCATAAAGACAGATATGTATTGATTTTGGGAATCTCTAACAACTTTTGAATAGCTTTCCACATCCCCCATATCCCGCTTACAATCTTGAGCCTAACCTTTGTATAATATCTACGGTCGACTTCCCTCAAAAGTAGCCCTACAGCCTTCTTCCCCAATAAAAGCTCGAATATAGTTGGGGGGTCCTGACTGTCTCCCTGAATCCCTGGTAAATTATCATTTAATTGAAATAAAATTGACATTTGAGCTAACTGGGAAGAGTAATGATACAGTCGAAGGTTTGGGAGGGCCATTCCACCTCTATCGTGAGGGAGTGACATGAGCATCATGGATCGTCTTGTTTTCCCATATTGCCATATGAACCTATTGAAAACTGATTCCAACTTCTTCAATAATTTTTCCTCCAACAGGAGGGGGATAGCACGAAACAAATAAAGAATCTTGGGGAACATTGCCATTTTGAGAACATTCACCCTCCCCACCAAAGATAGGTGTAGAACGTCTAGTCTTTTTAGCTCCGCTTCTATTAAGCCTATAAGCGGACAATAATTTTCTGCATTGATCTTGTCTACTGCTGCATTAATCCTCACCCCTAAATACACTGCAGAATCAACGTATCTATCATCTGACTTAATGATATTTTTTGTGCCGATAATCTTGGTCTTCCCCTCATTTAACAAGTACCCGGATCTTTTACCAAATTCTCTTGCCAACTCCACTAGTGCCGTCATCGCCTGCTGTGGATGGGTCGTAAGAATCGCCAGATCATCGGCATAAGCCAGCAGCTTATTACTATACCCATTCACAATCACTGGGCAAATCAATGGACAATTCAAGATTCTATAGATCAGAGGATCTATATATAGCGCAAAGAGTATCGGGGAGCAGGGACAGCCCTGACGAGTGCCTCTCCTAATCATAATTTTCTCGGAACTCTCACCCATCACTGATACCCTGGCTACCGGATCTTTATACATGGCTCTGATAGCGTTAACTGCTTTTATACCAAATCCTCTATCTTCAAGAATACCCCAAAGATAATCCCAGGTTACGCGATCAAAAGCCTTCTCTGCGTCGAGGAGGATCATGGCCATCTCGCCCCCCCTGGCAGCGTGAGTGTCAAACAGAGCGATTGCTCTCCGTATATGATCTGTAGTGCCCCGCCCAGGCACAAACCCATGCTGCCAGGGGGATACAAGACCGCCAATAACCCCCCCCAACCTTTTGGCCCAAATTTTGGAATACAGTTTAGTGTCTGCATTAATAAGTGATATAGGCCTATACGAGCCTGGGTTTTCTTTAGGTTTGCCTTTTTTGTGGAAAATAATTACATTTGTCTCTTTCCACGAATCGGGGATAATGCCTGTGCACAGGATACCGTTAAACAAATCCAACAAGATAGGAACAATCTCAGATTCAATATTCTTATAGACTTCTAGGGGAATTCCATCGGGGCCTGCAGCCTTCCCGACAGCAAGCTCATGCAGGGCATCCTTAATTTCACTTTCAGTAATGTCTCTATCCAATTTTTCCCTAAGAGATCCATCAAGAACTCTTCCTCCATTATCAGACTCACATCTTTGATGATCTTGCTGATCGATAGGGAGATCCTCACAGTCATACAGTTTTTGATAAAAGTTTTTAAAGACTCTAAGGATGTCTTGAGGCTCTGAATAATTTTTACCATCCTCTTGTATATTTGAAATTACATTCCTCGTTCTATCCTGTCTTATACGTAGGGCAAGAATCCTACCTGCTTGCTCACCTGTCTCATAGCGCTTGGCCTTAGAAGCCTGATACTCACCTACCTCCTTCTGTGTAACTAATCTCTGTATATTAGCTTTAATAATAGTCAAACTTTTTACGCTTTCCGAGCCATCTATTCCATTTCCGATATCTCTAACATGGAGCTCCTCTGCCTTGATTAAGTCCATCATTAACCTTTCCAGCTCCAGTTTATCTACTTTCTTTAAATTCACTGAGCAGCTAATTGATTCCCCTCTAAAAGCAGCCTTAAAAGTTTCCCACACAGCATTCCTTGAGGTACTATATATCGATTGGCATCGAAGAACTCCTTGGTCCATTTTAAAATATGATCTATAAATCTATGATCAGATAGTAGTCTTCTTTCGAAGGTCCAATTGGTGCGGGTTCGCCCTACCATATCTACGCTACAAGAAAGAATTAGAGGATTATGATCAAATATTAATCTGGGGAGCTTCTTAATACAAACCTTACTCAGTGCTGACGACGAAATAAAAAAGTAATCAAGTCTAGTGTACTTTTGAAACGGGTATGAAAAATAAGTGTAGCCCGGGTTCTGTGATTCCCTAGTTCCCCAAACATCCTCCAGCCCATGGAATCTAATAAGAGAGGAAAGAGCCCTAAAAACCCTTGGCTTCCGCCCAGAATATTTCTGTGAATTATGCCCATCAATGGAAATGTTTAAGTCGCCACATACTATCAATGGGGTTGGCCAGTCCGCTAATTCTTCCTCCAACAAATCAAATATATCCGGGTCATCACAGTTTGAACCATATATTGAACAAATTGTATAGCCAAAATTCATTTCTGCGATCACCCACCTACCCATTCTGTCACTTTTAACCCTCTTTGCCCCCCCCAAAGACTTTCTACCCAGGATTACGACCCCCCTTACGATGGAAGTTTGTGTGGTACAGGCTATAATCTCAAACCCTTTCATACAGAGTAAATTACGGCTGGCCCAAGGTAGATGAGTCTCTTGTATACAGATTATATCTAACCTGTTAAATGTAACAAAATGAAACAAATTTTGACGCTTTTTCAGATTGTTCAGCCCGTTAACATTGACAGTACAAATATTGATATTAGCCATTCTCATGATTTTAAAACCTCCTTAACCACAAAGCACCCAACTGAATTCAACACAAATTTATGCAAAGACCCAAAGAAAAAGAGGCAAGAGCCCCAGCACATATAGCCTTCGCTACAACTACATCTACATCTTTCAGTTTGAAATACCTCCCTACCACACCAGATAAACTCTCTTTTAATTTTTTCCCCCCGCTCCCCCAACCCCAAC
The DNA here is from genome assembly GCF_964204655.1 of Triturus cristatus. NCBI lineage: Eukaryota > Metazoa > Chordata > Amphibia > Caudata > Salamandridae > Triturus > Triturus cristatus. Next base: position 221,146,401 of record NC_140594.1, on the reverse strand, counting down.
CCCAACCCCCTCCCCCCGACCCTCTCCCACCTCCAGACCCCCCCCAGCCCCCCCTGCACCCCCACACCTTACCCTTAGTTGAGGCGCTCAGTAGTCTGAGCATGTGATGCGAGCATGGTCGCAAGAGAGAGAAGTTAGGCCGAAATGAACTCAAGAGCCAGACATTTCACTAAAGCCTTTAAATTATGAAGGAAGAGAGAGAGAGAGAAAAAAAAGACAAACCAAAACCTATGCTTATCCACAAAACCTGACGAAATACAATGCTAGAATTATTTCCCTTAATTCAGTACTCCCAATTAGCCCCGTTAGCCCAAGGCATCAAGGAACTCCTTCGCCTTAATCTCAGAGGAGAAATAATTAATCTTCCCTTCCTTAATAACTTTCAACTGGGCTGGATTGATCAGATAGGCTTGCAAATTTTTGTCCTGGAAAGGTTTGATGAGCTGCCGGAGTCTCCATCGCCTTTCTACCGTGACATGACAGTAGTCCGGACGAACAAAGAAAGTCACTCCTTCACTAGATCTTCTCATATCAGGCCTCGCCATCTCAGCAATCAGTTGCCTTAAAACAAAGTTGCCAAAAAAGATCAGGATAGCTCTCGGCTTGTCACCCTTTTTCGTATTTCTGCGCAATCTGAACGGGGTTCGATGGACCCTCTGAATTTCCGAGGGCCAGTTCCAGCTGGATAGCTCGGGAAAGGCTTGACCAAACAGTTTAATAACATAAGCTCTGATATCTAGGCCTTCGGACCCCTCAGGGATCCCCAAGACCCTGAGGTTGCTCCGCCTCAATCTGTTCTCCATATCCTCGAGCTTCCACTGTATGTCTGAAAGCTGCGAGTTATGAGCATCCGCTTTGGCCACTGCCTCAGTGGCCTGAGCCTCTGTGGCTACAATCCTTTCTTCCAAATTGGAGACCCTGTCGCCCAATGTTGTACATGCCTTAGATAACTTCCTCACAGCTCCCTGCATTTTTCTCATAGCTGCTTGTGATTTCTTACTATCCTGGCGGGTCTCCTCACGGTGAGCTATGATTTCTTGATGAATTATTTCCAATAGTGATGCCTGAGATGTCTCTGGGGTGAAATTCCCCTGTAGTGGCCTGTCCGACGAGTCTTCCCATCTAAGCTCCTGATTAACCTGACTCTTGAAACTTTTAGGACCGACAGTAGGCCGTACTGTGGTAGTAGGCAGCTCAGATTCTTGATCACTTCCTGTGCCCCGAGTACTACCATCTAATACGAAGCTTTGATCTTCTTGATCTTCTTCTTCCTCGTCTGACCATTCAGCATCTTCAGATACTGGAAAGAAGCATTCACTTGGTACTTTTTCAACTGGCCCCTGCCCCAACCTCTCCACTTCTTGGGTGGGCCCCCTAGAAACAGACTCGAGGGTTTCACAGACTGCATGGTTATCGTGTTCCTCCCCCTGTTGTTCGTTGCCAAGTTCAGGGGGGCCAATGCTGCTGATGGGTTGAGTACCAGCGTTTGTGACATCATCCGCTTTTGTGGGAGCCAGTGCTTCATTCACAACCGAGATATTAATAATATTGGGTGAGTCCTCGGATACACAGCTCAAGGCACCGCCCACCGGTCCTCCTTCAGCTAGAGGCTCATCAAAAGTCTGTAACTTATCCGCTCCTGCTCCTCCTACCCTGAGAGCTGGCTCCTGTATTTTCCCTGGGGACATCTGATGTTGACCGCCATTCACCCACTTCTCCTTACTTAATTTGACAAACATATCCGTTAGCATGGTGGAAGAAGCCTGACGAGTCTTCCCAATTATCCGCTGTTTCCGAGCAAGGGGAGAGTGAGTTCTAGTGGAGTGAGCCAACCCCACCTGCCCTGCTCCACCTGCCAGCCCTCCCTTCGCTTTCTGTGTTACCGGGCTTGCCCTAGCAGTTTTGGGAGGCATAATGGCCGGTCTCGTCGTACGAACGCTTCTCCTAGTCATAGAGGTGTCTCTCCCGGGACACGGACGGCGTGGCTCCAAGTCCTGAATCCTACTCGACTCCTTACCTCCGGAGACCGGGCTTGCGCGGAGTTCCGCTCCGCTACACAGTCTCCTCCCCCAAACAGCAACAGAGCGCCAGCGGCGAGATGTACGAACTGCGGCAGCAGCTAGTGTCCACAGGAGAGGGGCTCTGGAGCCGGTAGGTACGAGGAGCATTATTCCATTGTTCAAGTAACGATTGAGTCCCACGCCGTGCTGTACTGTGCAGCAAACTTTCCCAAAGCACTTTCAGCTTGCAGCTTTACGGTTTTAGCGCTCTCTCTCCAACTCGATCGGCATCTCTCTCTTGCGATCTGCTGCTCTCAGCCACTTCACGCGGCCGCCATCTTGCCTCCCAATCAGGATAGTCCAGATACTCAGGTAGCATTCCATTTTCCTTAGAGGAAAACAGGCTACATTAAAAAAGTTTGCTTTATTAAAAAACAATCACAGACATTGTGGTCTACTGACCCCTGCAGGCCAACATCTCTATGATTACTGTGATTCCTAGTGAGTCACAAATTGCGACCTACCTCATTATTATTCATGAGGTAGGTCAATTTACAACTCCAATGGGAAGTGTTATTTGAAAAACAAGTCTTTAGTACATTAGGAATTGCAATTTCCAAAATGGGATTTGGTAAGAGTCACAATATGGAAATCGCATTTCCTAAAATTCGTGTGTCTGGCACTAAGTGCCTCATCTTCACCTAAGATATCTTTAGTAAGGAGAAAATATATTTTTTCACATTGGACTCTTCAGTCATGTTGTCAACCACAAACCAATGTGCATGCTTGGAGTGTACATTATTCCATGTATATATTTACACAAAGCCATAACCAGACTATTATGTCACTTGGTACTGTAACAAATTAGGGATCCTATCCTCCTTCTTCCGGGGAGATGAATTTACATCTTAATTATTTACTTGATGACCCTAGTCTCTTAGAGAATTTGTGCAGAGCTGAAGGGACGTCGTCGAATTTATATACTGGGGTCAATTCATAATGTGCATTGAGAGTTGCAGTTACATGCTGGTGAAATACATCTCCCCCGACTATATTTCTGGGAGTGGTTCATTATTACCTTCTCCCTTCCCATTCACAGTTTAGCCCCCACCAAAGAGGATCCGTCAGTAACAGGGCAGACTTTCCCTGTGACCATTGTGGATTTGCAATTTATTGTATATCGACTTTTTTTCATACTGAATCGAAACCCTCCCCTGTGGTCATGTCAGCTTGGGGTGGGGTTTGGGGGGGTGTCATTACCTCTAACACTTATCAAAAACTACTCACTGTATCCTGGTGAGTCCTGCTCTATTGCTCCCTATGGCCCCTGTGGGATCCCTCAAATTCAACATTACTATCCAGGACTAGGGACCCCATGTTTATCATCATTTGCTGCTGACACCATGCCCTTACTGAAGCAACAAGTTGTCTATAAGACCAGAAACATGAAAATTTTCTGGATGTCTATCAAGATGAAAAGCAACTCATCAGATGGTGAGAACCATATTCTGCAGGACAGATCTTTTGTAGACCCGACTAATCTCTACTCTACTCTTTTCTGGTGCTGTGCTATCCTGAATTCCTCTGGGTGAACTCACTTAGGGAGCCAAATTTGTGACCGTTGAACTTATTAGGATCCCGGCAGCCCATCAACAGTCCTGTACTTCTGCAGCTCATCAGCAGTGATTCACATCCTCATGCATAGACTCAACTTGGTTGGTCACAACTACAGGAGCACAAAACACTGGGCCAGTATTCTTCATTTTTCACCTTCTGGCCTCTAAACGGACACAGTCTGTGGGGAGCTCAATTTGCTGGCTACCTGCGCCAACCTTCTCCCCTACCTGGTGGGGGCATCTTTTACATGCTCTCTGCTACCAGCCAGCTGAATGCCTTCCTACACGCACTCCCCAGGCCCCACAGTCTCCTAGCTGTTTTGCAGACTATCTGTGAGGGGGCAGTGAAGTACAGGTCTTTCCTGTAACTGGTAGTCAGGTGGCACATGAGGTCCTGGAGGTCAGCTGGTGACAAAGTCCTTAGTTCATCTTTGTAGGGCATTAGGTGGCTTATCTTTCCAACTGAGCATCTTTTCCGCGGTTGTCGTCTCACAGGTCAAGTGTCTTCTCAACAGTCTCTCCCTTGTGCAGGGATTTTTAAATGGGGATGGAAAGTTCTAGATGCCAAGCACCCCTGGCAGTTCAAGGATGCCACATCATCTCTCTGCCCCTGACCCAGCCTTCCTGCACAGCATTCTCGGACAATCCAACACAGCGAGAGCTTCTCTGAGGGACTCATATACATCCCTACGTGACATCACTGTCTGACTCCTTCCCATCAAAACTTCAAAACTGAGCCCCTACTCTGTTGTATCCAGAAGTCTGACCCTAATTAACAGATGCATATTTCCACCACACGCCTTTCCTCTCCCAAGAGCTTCATCAATCACTGATATTTACTCCTTTTGTGTGGGGAGGCCTTTGTTCCCTTTGCTAGGGAGCTGAGTTATGAACTTGACCCAGTCGGGGGAACAAAAGCCTGAAATATGATCATGAGCTGTTCCAAGCAGGTCGCTCCCCATGCCACACAGCACCACCTATGTGTCCGTGTCCCTGAGCCCGCTGCTGCCACTTCTGCTGGAAGTTCGAGGCCCTCCTCCACCCGCAGGCTGCACCTCATCCCTGGTGGCAAGTGGTAGGCCGTAGGTTCTGTGCACTCACTCTGCCCTTTTTTTTTTTCCTGTCTGCTTGTGTTTTTGCTCTGTTCTGTGCTGTAATTTCCGTTTTTATTTTTTCTGGTATTGCTTTGTGCCATTTTGTGCCCTTCTGCTAATTCCACCCACTCGGCGCTCCTGTTCCTGCCGCTGCATCCCCTGGGGCACCGCCCCCTCGATCACCCATTTGTCCCGCTCCCGCCTCCCAGCTGCTCCTCCCTCCCACCTCCCCTTCCTATGTCGGCCACCGTGTGGCTGCGCGCAGCGGGCGAACCGCTGGCACGCCAAAGGCGTGCCAAAGGCAAGCCCGTCTGCGCCCCCGCAAATGCCCGAAGCCGTTACGATGCCAGCACCCTCCACGCTCTCAATCACACACCTGCTTCTGGGCCACCCCGAAGCAGACCCATGATCCTTCTCCTGCCGGAACTGCCGCTACACCCAAGCCCGTCTGCGCCCCCGCAAATGCCCGAAGCCGCCACGATGCCAGCACCCTCCACGCTCTCAATCACACACCTGCTTCCGGGCCACCCCGAAGCAGACCCATGATCCTTCTCCTGCCGGAACTGCCGCTACACCAGCCTCCAAACAACCACCACGCCCACTGGGGTGGGTCGCCACAGCTTCCAATGCCTTCTACCTAACACCCGCTCTGCCCGCAAGCACGCCATCGAACTCTGGGACCTACTCGACTCCACCTCCCCAGACGTCGCCTTCCTGACGGCGACCTGGATGAACCCCTCCTCAGCACCCAACATCAGCATAGCCATCCCTGACGGCTACAAGATCACCCGCAGGGACCGCACCTACGGAACAGGAGGAGGATTCGCCATCGTCCACAGAAACACCCTCAGAATCTCGACCAGCACCGACGACACGCTTATCACCACCAAAGACCTGCACTTCCAGATCCACACCGACCCCAACACCACCCTCAGGGGAACCCTCATCTACAGACCCCCGGCCGCAGTTCAGTGACTCCATCGCCGACTTCGTCAGCACGCACGCCCATGCGTCCACGGACTACATCCTCCTCGGAGACCTGAACTTCCACCTCGAGAACACCAACAACAGCAACTCCACCACCCTGCTCAACAACCTTGCCAACCTCGGACTCAAACAGCTCATCATGACTCCCACCCACTCCGCCGGACACATGCTCGACCCCATCTTCTCAGCCAGCAACCACGTCACCTTCAGCCACACCACTGAACTCCACTGGACCGACCACCGCTGCATCCACTTCACCTTCGAGAAGCCTACCACGCACCACCGCACACAACGGGCCCCCCACCGCAGCTGGAGCAAAGTCACCGAAGACCAGCTAGTCACCACCCACACCCGAAACCCACCAACAGACACTGCCGACACCGACTCCGCTGCCCTCAACCTCAGGCAATGGATCAACCACTGCGCCAACACTCTCGCCCCGATCAAGAAACCCTTGAACAGACGCACCGACAGAAAAGCCAGCTGGTTCACCGCTGACCTCCAGGCATCCAAGCAGGCCTGCCGTTGGCTCGAGAAGAAGTGGCACCACAAACAGACACCAGACAGCAACACAGCCTACAAGAGCGCCATCCGCAGACACCGCCAACTCATCCGAACCGCCAAAAGGACCTCCTTCAAAGAGCGCATTGACAACAACGCACACAACAGAAAAGAGCTCTTCAACATCGTGAAGGAACTCTCCAATCCCAGCTCCAACTCCAACGACATCCCGCCATCACAAGACCTCTGCAACTCCCTAGCCACCTTCTTCCACTGCATCCACGACAGCTTCAGCATCCAGACCCCCCCCGACAGACACAGACACCTCAGACTTATTGACCCCAGCCACATCAACATCGATCCCCTGCTTTCCTGGACCCACGTCAAAGATGAAGATACCATCAAAATCATGAACACCATCCACTCTGGTTCACCTTCTGACCCCTGCCTGCACCACATCTTCAACAAAGCAAGCTCCACCATCGCACCACATCTCCGCAAGATCATCAACAGCTCCTTCGAGACTGCCACCTTCCCGGAGAGCTGGAAGCACGCCGAGATCAACTTCCTACTCAAGAAACCCAAAGCTGACCCCAAGGACCTCAAGAACTTCCGGCCCATCTTCCTCCTCCCGTTCCCGGCGAAAGTCATCGAGAAGATCATCAACAGGCAACTGATGTCCTTCCTCGAAAAGTAGAACATTCTGGACCCATCCCAATCCGGATTCCGCAGCAACCACAGCACCGAAACAGCCCTCATCACTGCAACTGACGACATCAGGGCCATGATGGACAACGGAGAAACCGCGGCCCTCATCCTCCTGGACCTCTCAGCCGCCTTTGACACTGTCTGCCACCTCACTGGACTGGACAACCTCCTTCTTCACCGGCGGAACCCAGAGTGTCCGCCTCCCCCATTCCGCTCTAAAGACACCAAGATTATCTGCAGCGTACCCCAAGGATCGTCCCTCAACCCGACACTCTTCAACATCTACATGGCACCGCTCGCCAACATCGCCAGATCGCACAACCTCAACATCGTCTCATACGCCGACGACACCCACCTGATCCTCTCCCTCACCAAGGCCACCACCACTGCCAAATCGAACCTCCACGAAGGAATGAAGGCCATCGCTGAATGGATGACGATTAGCCGCCTGAAACTGAAGTTGGACAAGTCGGAGGTCCTCATCATCGGATCCACCCCCTCCGCCTGGGATGACTCATGGTGGCCGGCTGCAATGGGAGCTCCACCGACGCCCACTAACCACGCACGCAACCTGGGAGTCATCCTGGACTCCGCATTGTCAATGACCCAGCAAGTGAATGCCGTCTCCTCCTCCTGCTTCAATACCCTCTGCATGCTCCGCAAGATCTACAGATGGATCCCCACCGGTACCAGAAGGACAGTCACCCAGGCCCTCATCGGCAGCAGACTCGACTACAGCAACACTCTCTACACATCAACATCAACAAACTCCAGAAATGACAACAACGCATACAGAACGCCTCTGCACGCCTCATCCTCAACATCCCCCGCCACAGCCACATCACAGCCCACCTGAAAGACCTACACTGGTTTCCCATCAACAAGAGAATCAACTTCAAGCTCCTCACCCACGTTCACAAAGCTCTCCACAACACCGGACTAGCATACCTCAATGAACGACTCACCTTCTACACCCCGATCCGCCAGCTTCGCTCCGCTGACCTCACCCTCGCCACCGTCCCCCGCATCCGTCGAGCGACCGCCGGCGGCAGATTGTTCTCTCACCTCGCTGCAAAAACCTGGAGCACCCACCCCATCCTCCTACGACAGACCCAGGACCTGCTGGCCTTCAGGAGACTCCTCAAGACCTGGCTGTTCGAGCAGTAGCAGCACCCCCAACCCCCCCCCCCCCCCAGCGCCTTGAGACCCTCACAGGTGGGTTGTGCGCTCTACAAATGTACTGATTGATTGAACTAGAGAAATGCAACAATTCCTGAAGTCCCAAAATAAGTGGATGTATGTGTTGTGAACTGCAAATCCAAACTCGCTGTGCATGTTTTACCCCAGTTTGACACCTTATTGGACCCTCTAGGACTAAGTGTAGTGAAATTTAATGTTAGATTTTGTCCATATGCATAATACAGTGAAAACACTACAGATTTTCCAATACGCATTAAAAATGCATATTCATACAACACCACTCATATTAAAAGGCCTACACCAGGTCAGCATTAATCCTAACAGAGTCCCTTCTAAGACAGGCTAGCTGTGCGCAAATTCCAGGCTGCGCACAGTGGTAGTCTCACACATTCAGCCCACAAACATGCGCACACACGTATGCACACATGTTCACGTGTACCAAGTCTGGTGTCTCCTACTCTAGCTGAACAGCAGAGATCTTATGTTAAAAGGTGGACAATGACGATTAAAATGCACAGACCAATTACTTTGAATTTACTGTAAGACTCAGGTACTGACGCTCACAATGGAAAAAAGCAGGTAGTCTTTTTGTGAAAAATACTGTAGACTACATGGGCAGAACTCATTTACTACAATAGCTAAGCTGTGGAAGTAAATTTCTTCTTGATTTGAGTTCCTGCTTTCCCAATTAACCTAACTGTGTGATCTTGATCAAAAACTTTTTATTTATGTATTTGTTACCTTACTCCCCAACATTTCAGAATTACTGACAACACACTATAAAGAGCGTAAATAGTTGTATAAAAATGATGTTAGAAGTTACCCTGCCCATATATCATGAAATAGAAGCACCAAAATAATAAACAAACATTGCCAAAGCTGATAGGCATGCCATAGGCTGCCACCGCCTTTCGGCTTTATCAATGTTTGTTTTCTTGTCATCGTTTTTGCAAAAACAACATAGAGAGAGCTGCTGAGCTATTGTTAATATTAAAAAATAAATTGTCTCAGAGCAAAAATATATTTGGTCTCAAAAAGCATGGCTTGCAATTGTAGTCCCGGGAACTACAAGGAACTACATTCTGGGTCCATGGTAAGCCTGGTCGTAGTTCGCAAAAAAACCTCTGCCGCACTACGGGGAGCTCCGCGAGCAGCGGAGTGCATTAGATAAATGCTGTTTGCGGTGATTTTCAGTGCCAGGCGCTTGTCTGCACTTTGCAATCATAACGTACAGCACCATGCACAGCACAAGTAGGCACTGCTTCCTTTCGGCTGCTCGAGTAGATTTTTACTCGAGCGGCAGCTTTCTCAACGCGAACAGACGGTTTCTCAATGCAGGCGTGCACGAGCATACATGACCACTCGCAATGAGATTTCTGACCGACGCGTTGAGAAATCTCGCCTGGAGGTTGATTTTCCACGATCGCACTCGCCAACTTGATGTTGACAATCGCGAACGAGGAAAAATCTCACCGGGAGGTGGATTTTCCTTGCTCGCGCTCGCCAACTTGAAATTGACGAATGCATACGAGGAAAAAAACTCTGCTCTGCCACGTGATGCTGAGTTTTTCGGAACTCCGCGAACTCCGTGTAAGGCGGAGTGGAGTTCACTGTCCAGACTTAGTCAAAGTGCTCTTTGTAAAAGAGTAGAATACCATCGCTCTCAGTGAAGTTAGCCAGTGGCTGCAGTGGGCTGACCACCTGCCCCATGCTGTATGCTGTACTGGGCAGAAGAAAATGTGAATGACAAAGCAACAGACCAACAAATTCAGAAGGTTATGTTATGTTCTGTTGTGTTATGTTATGTAATGTCATTAAATGCCATTTAATTTGTATTTTTGTGGTGCATTGTCACCCGTGAGGGCATTGCGGGGCTTTGGCAGGTGTGTGAGGCTGTCCTGGGGGGACCACTCGAGTAGACAGGTCTACAGCTTTGTGCGGAATTCATAAAGGAGGAGCAGATTCTCATGTGGAGTGGGAGGTCATTCCACACTTTAGAAGCAAAGAACAAGGATGCACAACTGCCTGATCTGCTTTTGCTTATGTGTGAGACATGTGCTATTGAAGCTCCAGCTGAGCAGAAGTGCCTGGGTGATTGAAGGTACTGCATGCGGCTGTTCAGGTAGGCCAGGCATGTGTTGTGTAATGCTTCGAATGTGTTGGTGTGGAACTTGAATTGTGCACGCTTATGTATTTAGAGCCAGTGGAGTTCCCTCAGGTGTGGGGGGGATGTAAGGCCGGTGTGGGAGATTGAGGACCAGTCTGGCTGCGTTCGGAATGGTTTGAAGTCTTTTTGTGAGGTGGTTGATTATTCTTGCGTAGAGGGCACTCAGGTGCACATGCATCAAAGTTTGAATTTGTGATTCCTTAATTGGAATTTTTAAGGAATCGCTAATAAGGAATCGCAAAATGCAATGCACCAACAAATCGCCAAAAAATAGTGAATCTGTAATATTCGCAATCGGTATTAGCGATTACATATTACAGACTCGCTATTCGTGAAATCGCCAATTGCGAGATCGCAAATTGTGAGATTGTAAATTGTGAGTCGCTTCTGGTGCAGCTTGATGACATCACAATTAACCCTAGGCATCGTACTCCGCCCACCAGCAGAGTTTGCGGAGATTTACCAGCTTTGCTGGGAACGCAAAGTTGGGCAAATCTCTGCCTCCGTGGCGGAGCGGAGTACGAGACTAGCACCCATATACAAAAAGTTAAAAAAACACAACTTACCTTGCCTTCTCCCCTTCCCTCCTCCTTGCCGCGGTGTCTCCCTTCTTCCGGCGTCCTCCTCCTTGCCGCCCTGTAGGAATTACATCATGCGTGGACACTAGGTGGAAAACACGGGAAGAAGGGAGACACCGCGGCAAAGAGCAGGGAAGGCAGAAGACAAGGTAAGTGGTGTTTTTTTTAATTTTTATTATATTGCTGACGGCCCCGGGGCAAAGCGGAGCCCTGCGTACTTCCACAAAGGTTTTTTTTTACTACGTGGAGCTATGTGGAGCTTCACTACGCATACTCCGCCCAGGGCTAATCTCAATCAGGAAGTGATGCATCTCATGCTGATTCAAGTGCACTGAGAGTCAGAGTAGGAGGCAGACTGCAGGAGCACAGCTGAAATTACCATTTTTGCTTTGCTAAAACTGTTCTCGGACAAAAGCATGGCTTCAGGAGCAACTAGGAAGAAGGCTGCTAATCGAAAAAGGAAACTGAAATTCCGTGAAAAGGAGATAGAAATCTTCATTGAGGAGGCTGTGAGTAGCCATGACAAGGTGTCTGGCAAAGTATCACTCCAGGTCCAGAAGCGAAAAATCTGGCTAAGGATTCAACCCAAAGTGAATGCAGTGGGGGTCACCCACTGCACAATAGGAGACCTGCGCAAATGGTAGTATGACATGCGCAGCCATGCAAAGGAGAGGGTTGCTGACAGGCTTTCAAAGGCAAAGCAGACTGGAGGGGGACCTGCAACACTGACTGGGAATACACCCCTGGAGAATCTAGTGGCGTACTCCAGCCTGAAGCTGTAGTCGGAGAACCGGAGTTGGACACCTCTTCACCGGCCAGTACTTCACAAGGTGAGATGAATGCAAATGTCCATTTAATGCAGAATATTACATTAGAAACATCACGTCAGATCAGGTCCAGTGTTCAGAATCATACTCCAGTCCACATTTTACTTATAAAACAAATACTTTTACATTTTACTTGCTACACCCAAATGCATTATGGAAGGAACAGGCAGGGAAGGGAAGTTGGTAGGAAAACAGCATTGTTGCCTAAAAGTACAACAAGGAAGTAAAACATATGGACACTGTGTATGGATAGTAATTTAATGAAGACAAAAATGCACTATGTGAGACATATTTTTACATAATAACTACAAATTGCACTGTTTAACATCACAGCAGCAGCTGCAAAGGAGTCAGAGGGAAGTGAAGACGGAGACACCAAGGAGACTCTGGCTGAGGCAGATGTAGAGACACCTGTGGCTCCACAAACCACAAGCCCTGCACCCACTAGACGCAGGTCCACAGTCCCACCACTACCTGCCATGGAAGATGAGGAAGAGAGTGAATATGATCCCCAGACATCCCAGCCTGGACGAACACCCACAACAAGACCACAGTCACAGGTCGGGCGCAGTAATATCCTAACCCGGAGGTGCAGGTCAAGGACACAGATGACAACACCAGGGGATGAAAGTCCAAATGTCTGGGGTGGGCTGGAGAGCCAAATGCTGAGGGTGCAGCGCCTGCAAGCAATAATGCAGGCACAACTGCGCACTATGTCAAACAACATGGCAGACATGAGGGACTGCTAGAAAGTGCTGACTAGACAGTCCAATGAGGCCATACAGGAGCTATGCAGGGTGATGCAGGAGGGCCAGGTGTCCCAAAGAAAAAGGCACTGCCAAATCTTAAGGCGCATAGGTGGCTACACCAGATCCATCAACCGGCTGAGCACCAACACTGCTCTGCTGTCCCGTCGTTCTGTGGCCATGCAGGTCGAAGTGAGCCATTGTTGTGGGGATGTGGCCAGGGGACTCGTCCAGGTCACAAATGCAGTAGAGCAATTTCAGACTGCTTCTGCTGGGGGCAGCAATGTATTGGGGGGAGGGGAGAGTGAGGAGGCGTCCAGCCTCAGTATTCTCTTGCTGCCTGTGACTACATGCAGGAGGGGCACTACTAGGAGTACCACAGCTTCAGAAGGCTCCATGAGGGATGTGATTGAGGCCACGAAAGGCGTTTGGGAGTGCGTGGTCGCAAAAAATAGGGTGGCATTGGCAGACTACCTCCTATATGGTGATGTAACCATTATCAAGGAAAAATTGTGACTGACATTCAAGTCCAATGATGATGTCTTGCAGATTTTTTTTGTTTGCACTCACTGTGCTATTTAGCACCTGGTATGTGTACATTTACACTACCACATTTCTACATTAAAAAACATCTAGTACAGTTCAACCATGCTGTGTCTTGTCTCATCATTACCCACCTCAAAAATAGTGCTGTGTAATTTCTGCACATCTCCTTCCCCCTTCTGCTAAGCTTGCCCCAGCTGCTGCTCGTAGTGGTTGCCCTGGCTGGTTGTCCTCTTCAGGCTCGCTGTCAGACAGTTCCAGGGGTATGCCTCTCATAGCAGCGTTGTTGTGCAACATGGCACAAGTGGCCACAATTCTGCAGCAGGTCTCTGGTCGGTACTGCATCGCCCCACCAGTCTTGTGGAGGCAGCGAAACCTACTTTTAGGTAGGCCAAAGGTGCGCTCCATGACTTTTCGTGTTGCGATGTGCGCTGCATTGTAATGCTGCTCACTTGGGGTACTTGGGTTGAGGTATGGTATCAGGATGTAGTTGCGCACGGCGTATGCGCTGTCACCTACAGGGTAGTAAGCAAACAGTTGGTGACAGATATGCATTACCATTTGGCCATAGTGTCAGAGACATTGTAACATATGTGTACCAAGCAGATATCCTTCTCCAAATTCACCCCCTTGGAGAAGAGTGTGTATGCCACTGTGTCTGAATATGTACGAGTCATGTGTGCTGCCAGGGTATTGTGCCACTATGTCAGTGATGATGTTTTTTGTATTGCAGACTACTTGGAGATTCAGTGAATGGTAGGATTTCCGGTTCCTACAGATGTACTCATTCACTGATGGTGGACAAATGGCTACATGCGTTCCATCAAAGCAACCTATTACGTGGGGAAACCGGTCTACCTGATTAAAGTCTAGTTTTGTTTTAAGCAAATCTTGTGGGGTTGAGGGGAAGCTAATGTGGTGAAGTATCCTGGTCAACATGGCGTTGAGGAATGAATTAACACTTTGTGACACCCCTCCAGCTACTACACCCTGGAAGCTACCTGACACTAGTAGGTGCAGGGAACATAGCACCTGCACATGTGTGTGTATGGCATGTGTCCTGCGAGCCTGGCGCTGCAGTAGGGGATCCAATTCGGCAATCCGATCATAGATCATGGCAGCATTTAACCTATACCTGTCATAGATCTCTCCCTCTGTCTGCCCCAACAATGTAAAGCGCACTCTAAAAATGCGCTCCTGTATCCTCCTTCTCCTCTGTGCTGCTGCTCGTAGCCCATCCTCCTCGCCATGACATAGAGCGCTGCCATTGTGAAACATTCTGAGGCCTCCTGGGCCAGCTTCAATACTTTGCTGATGTTCTCCACCTGTTTTGATGGTTTTCACCTGTTTACCACCTGCCTGTAAAATTCGGTAAATTGCGATCGCTAATTTGCGAATTTCAGGGAAATCGCTGTTTGCGATTTTTTTGCATAGCTTTGCGACTCTCTATAGCGACTCGCAATTAAGGAATTGCAATTTTGGTCCTCGCAAAATTGCGATTCGTTATTTTTGCGAATTTCTTACTATTTCGCAGATTTGAATTGATGCATTGCAAAGGGCTAATTTGCGGGCGCAAAAGGCCTGTTTTTGCGATTCGCTGTTTTTGCGCTTGCAAATTAGCTTGATGCATGTGTACCCCACTCCCTTAGTCCAGTGTGCTGGTGATGAAGTCTTGGGTTACAGTTTTCCTGCTGTTGCTGAGTAGCCGCTTGAATACCTTTTTTAGCATCCGCAAGGAGTGGCAGCAGGACGTGACGATTGTGATGACATTCGGGGACATGTCCATCTTGTTGAGGATAATGATTCCGAGGTTTCTTGATTGTGTGCAGGGGTGGGACACTTTAACTGACATAAATTACGCCAAGTCCCTATTTAGGAAACGCCAGCCTGCTAATATCTGCCCACAGACCCCAAACATGACCTCTTCTGTTGGGTTAAGGCACACATTTATTTTGGCAGTCAGAATACTTTGGATGAGTGATACACGGTGTTGCTTTCCCGCATGTATCCATCCGCACTTCAGAATGAATACTGGCTGTCACTGCTGGGAGTGGTGATGACTGGGGCTTTCATAAGAGCTGGGGTACACAGAGGTAACATTAAGCACACAATCCGAGCCAGCGCAGGCCGGTGAGCGCGCCGGTGTCCCTTTCAAGCCTCCCGTTCCTCACACCCTGTGACAAGGTTACGTTTCCAGTTCTGAAACGTGATCAGCCGCGTCCGCGCTGACCTGGCCCGGCGCTCCTCTGTAAAGTAATCCCTGTTCCTGGATTCCGCTGTCTGAAGGGCGGGCGGACTCTGCCCACCTCGTCAGAAAGGTAAGCCGCTTTGAAGAACTCAAACTGGGTCGATAATCCCTGTGTTTGAACTGGAGCCGGACTCGGCTCAGGGCACAGTAAATCTACCCGGCCCCATGCACTATCGTCCTCTGCCAGGGTCAGCGAAGCCCACCCGTTTTTAGAACGGACATCGGTCCGTGCCGTTATCGCCATTACAATAAAATATTCGGCACTCTTTGCTCTGGGGCACAGCGGCATATTGCCAAAGAGTAACACGACACTTTTGGGCGTCACACTTCACCATCATATCATAGACCGCAGCAGGGGGCTTGGCCAACATAAGTGCAGCAGGTGCAGTGACACCGGAGTCCAGGGGTGTGAAGGGCCCACTGTAATAATGATTGCTTTTTTCTACCCACTTGGAACAGGGATGAGGGGCCCATTATCCCTGCCTGCATTTGGACTATCGTCAACCTTGTCACGCCACTAATTATCTGGGTAAAACCAAAATCTCTCCTTCTGTCTGCAAATCGCGCATCTCCGGCAACAGTATTAAAACTGTAAGACTTTTAGAAACACTAGTTGAAGAAAAAAAGATTTCCCCTGCCCGATGGGAGCTCATGAACTGTACTTGGAGTCCTTTGCTGTCTGAAAACTTCAGAGCCAGTTTGAGAATCCCTTGCCATAGCCTCTGCCGCATTACGGGGCATATTATCAAGACAGGCGATTAAATTATCCAAATGAAACCCAGGGTAGACGTCCTTCACATCTAACATGGGCTTCAATTGGAATTCCATAGAGCATATTATCAAGCCCATGATCGCCGTTTTAGCGGCAGTTTTCTGCCGCTAAAGCGGCGATAATTTTATCGCCTGTCTTGATAATATGCCCCTAGATGCGCTCACGTTGTTGGGCTG
Source organism: Triturus cristatus (assembly GCF_964204655.1). NCBI lineage: Eukaryota > Metazoa > Chordata > Amphibia > Caudata > Salamandridae > Triturus > Triturus cristatus. Next base: position 221,130,238 of record NC_140594.1, on the reverse strand, counting down.
GCTTGCACTCAGGTCCTGCTGTTGGACGCCAGTCATGCAATTGTAGTCAGTGAAACTGAAGTTGCTTATATCTGATTTCATGAAATTGAGCATTTAATATGGCTCAGCTTTCCCAGCTTGATGGCTGAAACAGGCTGGTGGTCTGTTCTGTGACTGGGCATGAAGGGCAGTGGAATAGTGACTTTGACCCGGTGGATATGCTGCAAAGAGTTATACGATATGTCTGAGGAATTCCAGTGCTCCAGACAGACTAGAAATTTGCCACTGGTGTACTTCCCATACAATTAAAAAAAAAGGTAATTATTCGGTCCTTTTTGTAATATTCTGGCACCTGTACCGGGTGTCGAACTAAGGCTGCTTGCTGCTGTACCTCAGTTTAGGGATGCGCGGACCCTGGACATGTGCTATTTGCAGCAACACACATCCCAAATAATGCTGTAAGGTGCATTTCCTATAACCTTGAGGCTTGCTGCAGCAGTTCACATTCCAGCTAATAAAGAGGTATGAGGCAAAAGGCATCTCTAAATAACCAGACTCATGTTGAAAAAGCCCTTCCGGATAATTGACAGCCACATAGGAAATTTCGAAGTCATGACGCAAACTACATTCCAGATTAACTAGAGGGATGTGGCACAATACATGCTAACTGACCAAGACTAAAGGCAGCAACACCCATCCAGATAAAGACCTGAGTCACAAGTAAACCACATTCTGGCAAAAAGGAGGCATGTGGCTATGCATAAAACAGATAACCAAGTATATGCAGTGACACACATCTAGATAGAATCCAGATTTATACTGCAAACCACAATCCAAATAAACTACAGCTGTGTGACAACAGAATTCCAGATAGCCAAGAGCCAGGCAGCGACACGCATCCAGATAAAACCCAAAGCAACACAGAAAACCTAATTCCAGATAAACTAAACTAGAGCACACATTCTAGATGGCCACGAGACATGAAGCAACACGCATCCAGAAAAAACCCAGAGACAGGCAGCAAACCATATTGCAGATACATTAGAGCCATGAAGCTATGCACATTCTATATATTCAACAGCTATACAGCAATACCTATCCAGATAAAGCCTTGAATCATGAGATATCCCTCATTCCAGATAAATTAGAGCCATGCAGCAATGCACATTCTTGATAACCAAGAGCTACACAGCAACACCCATCCAGATAAAGCCCTGAGTCAGGAGAAGCCCTGTTTCCAGATAAATTAGAGCAATGCAACAAAGCACATTCCAGACAAGCAACAGCTAGGAAGCGACACACATCCAGATAAAACCCAGAGCCATGCAGAAAAACCTCATTCCAGATCAACTAAACTAGAGCCATGCAACAACACACATTCTTAAGAAAACCCCGAACCAGGCAGCTAACCAAATTGCCACTAAATTAGAGCCATGCAGCAATGCACAATCTATATATCTAACAGCTATACAGCAACATCTATCCAGATAAAGCTGTGAATCATGAGATATCCCTCATTCCATATAAATTAGAGCCATGCAGCAATGCACATTCTTAATATCTGAGAGCTACACAGCAACACCCATCCAGATAAAGCCCTGAGTAAGGAGAAGCCCTGTTTCCAGATAAATTAGAGCAATCCAACAGTGCACATTCCAGACAAGCAAGAGCCAGGCTGCGACACCTCATTCCAGATCAACTAAACTAGAGCCATGCAACAGCACACATTCTAGATGGCCAAGAGACATGAAGCAAAACACGTCCGAAGAAAACCCTGAGCCAGGCAGCAAACCAAAATGACGAAAAATAAGAGCCATGCAGAAATGCACATACTAGATATCTACCAGCTATGCAGCAACACCCATCCAGATAAAGCCCTGAGCCATGAGACAACCCTCATTCCAGATAAATTAGAACTATGCAACAATGCACATTCCTAATAACCAAGAGCCATGCAGTAAACTACATCCAGATAAAAACCCACACTGAATATAAACTAGAGACACTCAGCACTACACATTTCAGATAACCAGGAGCCAAGCAGCAGCAAATATCCAGATAAAAATTAAGAGTCGTGTGGCAGTCCTTATTTCAGATAAAGCCAAGTCCACGCTGCAATGCACATGCTAGATGATGCAGGGCCATGTCACATGATGGAGCAGGGTTTTCTCGAAATAAAACCTGCTCGGATTGAACTCCTTAGTATACAAATTATTAACCAAATGACATGAGAACTAACAGTGCAAGACTAAAGGGGAAATATCAAAACTGCACAAACGTGAGCTGGAAGTGTTAGAGTAGGTTGCAAATTCACATGATTAATGCAGAAAATAATGGTCGAAAGGTTATTTTTCACTTATAGTTAGAAAACAATAAGCAGTGTGTAAGAAGAGAAATAAGCACATGAAAGCATATAAAGAGCGTTTAATAGTGGAGTTTTATAAAATGATAAAATGATAAATAGCACTTGTATTTGTCTTTCCTAGAAGTATATTATGCTGCCCTGCAGAAAAGGCCCGAGAGACATTTTAGAATTAACATGGGATTTTACAAATGTAGAAAGGAGGAAAAAAATGAACACTGTGATCTGTCCTTCGCAAGTTCCTGATGACAGCCAAGGTTGCGTGGAAGGAACCAAACAAATAAATGAAGTTTTCTTTGCCGAACGGAGCATGAGGACATTTGTACTGCAAGCTGATACATGAGTGAGATGGAGAGACATACAAACACGGAAGCTTGATACTAGAGTTTCCTCTGCTGGAAGTTGATTACAGTGTGTGAAGATAGAACAATGGAACATTGAAAAGTTAGGCACATCGAGAGTGGTGTGATTGAATAACCCTTGTTTTGAACCAATAAAAATGAAAGATTTTATGTGAGATAACACAATAAGGGTTGGACTTTTAGTGAATTTAGGGTATAACTATTAGTAGTAAGAGGGTGGGGCTAGGGTTGAAGCGCATTTTCTTACTTTGCGGGAGGAGAGTGCTTTGTTACTGTTTTCCTAATTCTATGGGCTGGCTATTGTTCTGCTGATCCTGACTCTTTGACTTTGCTCCTCAAATCTTCTTGAGGTGCCCAGCTTACTCTCATGGCTAGAGGATAGCTTTTCAGATTTCTAGAAACCTTGCAAGGTTGGTTAGTATGATATTCTGAATTTGCATAAATCTATTTGCAAATGTCTTTACCCTTTTGTCTCTACGCCTATCCACTCACTCATTGCGCTGACATTTGAGATGTACAATTGATGTTTACTTTGCCAATGTTTCTCTTATATGATGATCTATGATTCGAGCTGTATTGTACTTGATGAGCAATCACATTTATGTAGATAAAGCATTTTTAACTCTAAAAAGAGTTTGTCATTATTAGTGTCATTGATTTAGTTATATGAAAAGAATATTCTGGGATGCCATTTTAGAAATTCAGATATTATATTATCAAACTCTAAATAACTAAATAAAGATTTTATCGCCAAGAAAGATGATATTAAGATGAACCAATTGGTAAGTTTGGTTTAAATTCACCAAGCGTGAAAGGGACTGTAGGGTATTGAATTGGGTCCAGATGATAAAATGTGTCCGTTCCTTAACGCTGGATCAGTTTTTGGTAGCAGACCAGATTTATTAATTTAATTTGGTAAATTAATAGGTCATAATTATTAATTTTTGTTATTAACACATTGTGCTATTGTAATATGTAGTGGTCCGTCGTTGATCTTAAGGTAAGACGGGTCCGAAGTGCCCTAAGATCCCTGGATGATATTAGCCTAATGGGCAGAGTTTAGTGTGGTGTCTGCTGGTGTGATATTAAGCAACAAAAGAGGTTGGTAATATCGCATAGGGAGCTCTGAAGTTAGCATAGTGGAGATTTATTTGGGTACCTTTAGAATGCGCAGTTGAAGAAGTAATGAGAATTTTTACTTGATTGAGAGTGGAGAAACGCTGGTCGATATTCAGCTAGTAGCAAAAGAATACTTTGTTTGATTGGATGTATCTCTTTTTCATTGGGGCAGACAAAGCAGGTTTGTTTTATGTTGTTTCTAATTTTGTATTTCTTTGAGAAAGGTTTGTAATCTACTGCGGAAATATTTTGTAAAGGGGGGGTCAGTAGTAGGAGTTATACTGACATCACAGAGGCCCGCGCTGGCATTGGTCAGTGTTGGACTTGGCCCTTTTTTCAGGGTCATCACTGAACATTTTGCCTTCCTCCTATATTTTTTCTGACCTGTTGTTGGCTGTTTTACGCTTCTGGGCACTTTACCACTGCTGACTAGTGCTAAAGTGCATATGCTCTCCCTATTGTAAATTGATGTATGAATTTGTGATTCCATGATTGGTTGGTTTGGTTTACCTGTCAGACCCTAGTACAGTGCACCAGGAGTGCCCAGGGCTTGTAAATCCAAATGATGCTGGTGGGCTTGCAGCACTGGTTGTGCCACCCACAGAAGCAGCCTGTAAAAATGTGTCTAAGGCCTGCCATTGCAGAGCCTGAGTGCAGTCTGGTACTGTCATGCTGACTGGGCAAGTGCACCCACTTGCCAGTCCCTAAACCTTCCCTTTTCTTCATATCAGACACCCCTATGGTAGGCCCATGGGCAGGGTGCATTGTAAGGATAAGGTAGGACATGCCCTGGTGTGTGTGGCATGTTCTAATAGGGAATTACAGCCATTTTCATTTTTCACTATTGCAAGGCTACCTGTTCTCCATAGGCCAGAATGGGCAGTTTGGTTATTACATCTTATAATCCTAACTGACTCATGGAACATGGTAGAAATTCGAATTTAGTATGCCTGAACTCAGAATGATAAAATACATCTTTTAGTGAAGTTGGTTTTAACATTCTGTGTTTGAAAATACCACTTTTAGAAAGTAGGTATTTTCTTGTCTAAGCATTCAAACCTGCCTCTGCTAGGCTGTGTATTCCTTGTTTGGAGTTTGAGTGGCAGGGCTGGGGAATTCCAGGAGAGAGGGTGAGGTGGCCCAGTGGTAAATAGAGAGATCTGCATCTAGATGGGAGGGAGGAGCTGCATCTGGGATCTGAATAGGGCTGTTCCTTCCCTCCACAATGCTGGCTCCACCTCTTGTGGTGCGTCTGATGTCTCTGCCCTGCACTCTGAAAGGAAAGAAGGAGTCAGGTAAACAAAGTGCTCCAGGACTGACCAGAATCGGTTTGAACAAGGCAAAGGCCCCTCTGCCCTCAGAGGACAAAGGATTTTGGGGTATAAGTATTGGGACCCTGATCCCAAGAATTTAGATCACTTTGGGAAACAAGAAGACACCTCTGCTGAGGAAAAGAACCAAGAAGAAACTGAGGAGAAACTATCACTGAAACTGGGGGATTGGCCTGCAGTGGTTGCCTGACTGCCAAAGAGAGGAGAAAGGAACTTTGTGTGTACTCAACTTGTGAAGGATCTCCAAGGGCTTGGAAATGAGCTTGCCTCCTGCTGAAGTCTCAGGAACAACAGACTTAAACCACCAGCTCCCCAGAGTTCTTTGGAAGTTCCTGCTGCTGTTTTGGAGCCTTCTGAGGGACTGCGTGTCGCAAGGAGCTGGAAGCGTGACTAAAGAAGGAGAAGCGTGCCGCCGTCGGAGCTGTTGTTGTCGCATCGCGTAAAGGGGTGTCGCCGCTGCAGTTGTCGCATCGAGCGGAAGCGTCTTGCATCATCGCAGAAGAATCTCGCAACGCCGAAGAAGCGTATCGCCATCGCAGCCATCGTAGCTGACGCATTGCACCGCATCATGAGAAGAGTCTCGCATTGAGGAAGAAGCGTGTCGATGTTGCAGCCGCTGCTGTCGCATCTTGGATGACGCCGCTGTAGCTGTCGCATTGCACCCCATCAAGAAAAGCACCTCGCATCCACGGAGAAGCGTGCCGCCATCGGAGCTGCTGTCGTCGCATCGCGTAAAGGGTGTCAGCGCTGCAGTTGTCGCATCGAGCGAAAGCCTCTCGCAACATTAAGAACTAAAGAGAACTAAGCTACATTCTACCATCTTAAAGTAACAGTATTGTGGATTGTTGTCGTTTATGGTCTTGTGGTAAATCTATATAAAGAATACTTATTTTTCTATATAAAACCTGTGTGGTGTCCATCTGTAGTGTTGATTACTGTATGTGTTCACGAATGCTATATACACTGCCTCTGAGATAAGCCTGTCTGCTCGTGCCAAGCTACCAAGGGGGTGAGCAGGGGTTATTTTAGGAGTTTACCCCCTTACCCTGACTAGAGGCGAGGGTCCCTATTTGTCACAAGTGCATACCTGTGCCATCTACAGACCCCCAAGTCTAACAGTCAGCTAGTGTGAATCGTCACAGAAGGGTATTGTGTTGCTATTGGTTGCTTGATGTGAGTCGCGCTGGTATTGGGCAGCGTGAGCAAATAGCGTGAGTGGAAAATCAAAAAAATTTGAATGAAGTTATTGAAAATGATGAGGACTTTATTTAGAATGGATGAGCCCATACCTATTAGAGAGGGAATTCCTGTGCCGCCTGAGGGTACGCCTGCTTCATTTATGTCCTTAGAACGAGGATATCATACATGTACATGGTTGGAGAATTGGGTGAAGTATGCAGAAAGAGATGGGAATATGGCATTTCCAGAACATGGTACCTTTAATGTGAGGATTTTAGAAAATATGACATATCAGATGAATCAATTGAGACCAAATCCCAGACCTATGCAGTATGAAGCACTTGAGGAATGGGAACCTGAAGCCTATAAGAGAGAAAGAGACAGATCTGCAAACACATATAGAAATATTGTGAGTAGATATTCAGAGGCAAAATGGGATGCTCAATGAAAAGATGGAGAAAAGATGGGATTGCAGGAGGTGAAGATTTATATCCGGTTGTTGTAGTAGAGGATCAGACCGGAGGAAAATGAAAGGAGAAAAATAAAAATTTATAATGTATAGATCCAGATCCAAACGAAATTGATGATGAGTTATTAGATGAGTTGTTATTAAACAGACCTCCCCCATATCAGGAAGAATAGTTAAAAATAACTACTCTGTATGCTCCATTGATTCAAATTGAGGTTCCTTAGCCTTCGCAAGTGAGAAGTACAAATGTAGGGGCATATTAGCAACAGACGGCGATAAATATCGCAAAGCGCGCTTAGCGCTTTCATATTTATCGCCATCTATCGCTGTTACTTATCGCCTGGTTAGCGCGTTATTTACAACGTGTATAACCTAGGTGAGAAATATTCCAGCATTAGCGCAACAATGGGCCAACATCGCTGGAAAACCCGCGATGTTGCACCCAAAACGGAGATAGCCTTGGTGATACGATCCTGTGGTCGTATCACCATAATCCACCTCCCATGTTAGCTATGCCTTAGTCAGGAATTTAACAGACATTAAATTCCTGCATTAAGGCATAGTTAACAGGATTTAAAATATCGCTACCCCTCGTTGATGATATCACGAATCTGGGGTAGCGATATTTTCTCATGGTGTTTTGTCAGGCATGCCTCCTTTGCATCTCATTAGAGATGCAATGCGTGAACAAAACGGGAGCTGAAAGAAGGAAACACGCGCTAGCATGTCCTTGCAAATAATGCGATAATTATGTCACCAGCCCTTGATGATATGCCCCGTAATAAGTAAGGAAAAAGATGATTTGAAGCAATGGATTACTCAATTAAATTTCAATGCAGAAGCTTTATCAGTTCCAGTGACGATTGGTCCCATAGTTTTATTGTATAGTGAGGGTCAAAATATTTCACAAGTGCATGCTTTGACGGTATCCGTTAATAATGATAGGGTTAATAGTGGTGCTGAGGCAAATGAGACAGGAACATTTATTGATATTACAGAGAGATCAGTGGAAACCCCAAAGCGAAATGTACAGATGGAGCCTAGAAGATTAGTACAAAATGTGAGAGAAGTGACACCCACTTCAGGAGATTCAGTAGGACCATCACTGGAAGAGTTAGATGAATGGATTAGAGGAATGGTGTCTAATAAAGTGAATACAAGCATGGATGTAAGCAGATTAAAAGCAGATCTGGAGGAAATGATTTTAGGTAAGATTAACCCAGAGAGATTGAATAAATATCAGGAAGAAGAATTGTTGTTTTTGTGTAAAAATATTACAATGAGAGCGAAGAGTCTTCATGAGAAGTTTGCTGAAGTTGCACAAACTTTTGGAGTTGACATTGAGAAATCAAACACTTTGCAAAAGACATATAGATTGGATTTTAGTGTTAAAGATTTGGAGAGCTTCTGGTAAACGATTGCAGATTAAGGACTTGTTTAATACATTGAAACAATGTGGTGAATTGGAACTTTGGAAAGGCAGATGGGCTAAAAAGAAAGAAGAAATGCTTATAAATAAAGGAGCATCATCTATGTATCCTGTGAGAAAAACAGGGACAGGGACAACAATGACGGAAATGAGATATCCAATGAGAGAGGTACTAGGAGGTGGATATGCTCACGTTCCATGGTCAAGACAGGATATATTGTCTTTCACAAATGAGTTTCCCAGATTGAGAAAAAAAACAGTTGAATGGTACAAACAAGTAGAGAGATTTGTAAAAGTTTCAAAAGTATTGTTGAAAGATTTGGATGGGTTGTTTGAGATTGTGGTTCCAGCTGATTTGTGGAAAATTGCAATAGACTGGCCAAAATAGGAATATCCCAGAGATGCAAAGACTGAAGCACAGTCAGATGAAGTGATGAAGAAATATAATCAAGTAATTACCTATTTGAAGGGAAAGATTTCACCAAAAGAGACAGATTGGATAAAAATAGATAGAACGACTCAGGAGACAAAAGAAATAGTACATGCTTATTATGAGAGGCTTTTACAGCTGTTTAAACAGTATAGTGGGTTTGAGAGCATAACTGACAAGGATATGGGACATTTTATATACAAGTTTGTGTTTGGTTTGATGCCAGAAATTAATAACATGATTCAACAACATTTGATTTGTTGGCAGAATAAAAGTGTAGATGAAATACTACGATATGCAAAATATTGTAGTGATGATATTGAATCAAGACACAAGAAGTTGAAAGAGAAATTAATGTGAGCACAAATGAATGCAGAAAAGAAAGGTGGTAATTGTGTGGATTATTCTCAAGCAGGTTTCCAAGGAAAAGGTCAGAACCAGATTATTCAAAATGGTCAGATTTCTAACATGGGAGGTGTGATGATGAATGGAGGTGTACTTACTCAAGGAAAAGGGTACAGGTAGAGGTAATAAGGATTAAATGAAAAAGAAATATGCTTGTCATGCGTGAGGCAAGTTGGGACACTGGAAACACGAGTGTAAGATTTTTCAAGAGAATAGTGAAATGAATCAGAGTTTTAATCAGAAAATGCAGAATGAGGTGAATAGGAGTCAACAGCAGCAACAACAGGTAGTTACACAGGTACAAATAGCACAAGGCCCGATGCCAAATGATGTGAATGCTTAAGTACAAAGATACCGTGGGAGTGTGGGTTTTCATACAGGAGAACAAATTGGTAATAATCAAAATGCACAAATGGCTTCACAATACTGGTTGCAGTGCCAGGAGAGTGATTCAGATGAATCTCAATGACGGTGCCTGAGGGGGGAGGAGGTAGATAAATGTGGTCCTTTTGTCGATGGAGAAGTTGAAGGTAATATTGGTGCATTTCTTGTAGACACTGGTGCTACCTGTTCCACTGTGAGAACTGTGGAAATCCCAAACCTACCCCTCTTGGGAGATGCTATCCAAGTTGTAGGCATTTCGAATCAGTTGATTAAAACTCCAGTGACCAAATCAATGAAGGTACACATTGGAGATTTCAGAGACTTACATTGTTTTGTGGTGTGTGATACAAGTCCAGTCAACTTGTTAGGTAGGGATTTGTTATGCAAGATGAATTGCACCATCTATTGTATGCCAGAAGGTATAGCATTTCAGATGCCAGATGAAGATGAAGATGTTGCGTTCAAGGTATTGTTGCAAGGCAAGGGACGGAGGTAAATGATTTGTATCCTTTATTTACAGCAAAGGATTTGCCTGGCAACAGACAGGGCACCCCTGCCAACATGGACAGACCAAGGCCACAGAACACCGACAGCACAGGGACACAGGACCCCCAGGAAGCTTCGGACAACACCACCAGCAACAACACCCAAGGGGGCCCAGTGTCACCTGTGCGTGCCGCCGCAGGTCCTGCCCGTGTGGCTAGGGGTTCTGGGAGGGGTGGTAGGCAGAGGGTGCGCCTTGCAGAGGGGTCTGGACTGCATGATGACCCCCAACTGGCATGCATCATAGATGCGTACCAGGATAGCACCGGAGGATTCGGCCAGGTAGTGGGTATCCTCAAGGACATTCAACAGGAGCAGGCTGCCCATCATGCCCGCATGGAGGCAAAGTGGGATGCACTTACTGCTGTGCATCGGGACATTCTCCAATGCCTCCGCCAGATAAGCACCAACAAGTCCACACCTCCCTGTGTGGCCACAACATCTGTTGCCGCACCATCTGCCAATGCCACAGGGAGGGAGGATGACTCTGGCACCTGAGGATCCCCCCCGAAGAAGAAGAGGGGTCGTCCGAAGATGGACAAGTGAGACGCAGATGTCCCTGCACATCCCCCAGGGCCTCTAAACCTGTTCTGGACAATGTTCTTTGTGCGCAACCTGTTCACCTTGTCGTATCTAACACAACTCGCCTACATGACATGGAGGGTTCATGTTGGTCCAATGTAGCAGATGACTGTGGACTTTACTCTGGACATTTCAGCTACCAACACTTCCAACTCTACTGTGACCTTTGGATTCAAAACCCAATGTACAGCACCCACCATCCTGTGCACTATCCTCACACATGTTTGTAAATAAACTCACCAGTACACTTAACTTGCCTCTATTGTGATTCCAACTTGTCATGTGTCATGGAGATGTTGATCTGCTAAACAACACAGTGCATGCCAAATACTACAACAATGTAAGCACCATTATGTGAGTCATGGTGATGTGACACATGTGAGGGAGACACACCACTATGGCACCACAACACATACTCACCATGTCCATGTAACTCATCCCACACAATGATGTTGATCTGAAATACATTGGTATGCCACCTATCCACAGTCAGTGGTAACAAACACACAGGTGAGGTAAGCAAATGTCAGTCAGATGTGGGAAGACAGACAATGCACCTAACAAAGCGTAGCACAGGTTCATTACACATCATCAACATGTTTATTCCACAATAGTTGCAAGGTAATTGTTACTTTGTTACTTTGTTACAGTGGACACACGGTCACAAAGTGTCGGAGAATTGAAGTCCAGGGGAGTGTGGCACATCACTTGATGGGAATTGACAACTTCCACACTGGTGTTGGATTCAGGGTGTGGGGGTCAGTGTTGACCAAACAACAGGCAAAGTACCCTGGGAAGGACAGACATAAGACACAGTCAAAAGCATTGCAGTCCAGGAGAGAAATGCAATACATGTGCACAAAACATGTCAAAATAAACCTACACAGAAATAAGTTAGCAGTTTGAGACTATTGTGGAGTACAGACCACCTGAAAGGACACATCACTGCACGCATCCAGTCAAGTGGCACACAGACACACTCAAACAGCAACAGAGCAGACGCCCAACACATTTCCGGCTATCTCAATACATTGACATAACAACCCTGTAAACTCACATTCAGGTGAAGAAGTTGTTGATGAACTGTGTGCGAACGTCACCCTCATCATCATCATCACTGGCATAGTGGCCCAGGCCTGGATCCTCCACAGGTGGCGGAGTTAGGTCATCGTCATCCTGGATGAGAGGCAACTTCTTCCGCACTGCCATGTTGTGTAGCATGCAGCATACAAGGATAATTTTGCACACCTTTGCAGGGTCATATGGGTGGGCCCCTCCGGTCTTGTCCAGGCAGCGGAAGCGGCTTTTCAGGAGACCAAATGTCCGCTCAATCACCCTCCTGCTCCGACCATGTGCCTCATTGTAGCGCATCTCGGCTGGTGTCACAGGGTTACTGAGGGGTGTCAGCAACCACGGCATGTTGGGGTATCCAGAGTCACCTACATACAAACAATTGAACAATTAGCTGAGTTTTGAAAGAGGGTGGAATACAACATTGCCAAACACACACAATGGTAAACAGTCAGTACACACCGACAAGCCAGGCACGCTGTTCTGGCACCTGTGACAACAGCGTTGCAATTCGACTACTCCTCATGATGTAGGCATCGTGCGCAGAACCAGGGAAACGTGCACACACATGTGTGATACACATGTCTGCAAAACATACCACCAGAGTATTGATGGAGTGGAAATGTTTCCTGTTCCGGTATGCCTGCTCATGTGCCTGTGGTGGTACCAGGGCCACCTGTGTGCCATCAATAGATCCGATGACGTTTGGCATCCTCCCCAGTGTATAAAAAGCATCCTTTATTTCAGTGAGTTGACCTGGGCTAGGGAACTTGATGTACAGGTCAAGGAAATGCAACATCCCCTCCAAGATATCGCGTAGCACACGACTGAACATAGTTAGTGACATACCACCAGCAATAGCCACAGTGTACTGGAAGGTACCAGTAGCAAAGACGTGCAGGGCTGCCATCACCTTCACCCCTGGGGTCAGTGCTGTAGGGTATGTCTGGCCAGGTAGCAGATGTGGCGCCAACTGCTCCACCAACTCCTCAATCAGTGGCCTGGTGAAGTGGTACCGTTGCATGCAGTCGCGTTCCTGCGTGGTTTCAAGGTCTGGGAACAGTCTATGGACAGCTGGTGCCCTGCAGTACAGAGATGAACAAAGGAAGATTGTCGATTCATCCACCCATGTGGCTATGACCAAGCAAAATATCACATGATACATCATGACAATACACAATGTACTGAGGTGTGTGCTGTTGGGTATGGACACATATGTCACCTACATGCCCATCACCTCACATCTCAAGTCCACATGTCTACATAAGTCCCATGTAGTGCAATGGCCAATCATTGGGCTGTGTCACAGTACCTATGTACTGCTGTCACGATACAAACACACACCACAGTGACAAGTGAGGCCTGATGGCTCCCAGGCATCACAGATCTTTGACATGCAGATACCCAGGGTCCCTGTATTGCCACATGGACACTGGCATGACATGGCCTATCATGTACATGCCACAAGACAACTGTGAGTCCCAGAGGTAGTGGCCACTGTTGTCTCTGCAGGCCATACATGTACGTCTCGTAGACACACACACAACATCAATGTTGATGCACAAACCACATGGATGTGGAGACTGTCTCCCATTGGGCACATTTGATCAGCCACATCTGAGACAAAACATGCACACAAACTGTAGGTGTACATCAGAATTGGGGCTATAGGTCTCACTGTGACATACATACCATCACCCCCAGGACTCAGGGTGTTTGTGACATGTCCTAAACATATCCAACCCGAAACTGTGTCCATGACTCATGCCCATAACTGTACAGTTGCACATCACAGTGGTAATGTGCACAACACACAAAGGATTCTGTCCCCATGAACATGTGCACAGCCTGGGAGTGGCTGCACAAAAGTTCCACCCCGCAAACCAAATGTTGCCCCCCCCAAACACACAGAGAATGCAGCCTTACGTGCCATGGGACACAGTGCGGCACATGCTGTAGTGTGGTAGGTGTGCACCTGAATCCCTGGCAAGTAATTGTGTGTGGAAGCCGTCAAAAAGTCACACCAATGTCAACCGACGTGGGTGACTATTATGCCTACGCATTGCACAGTTCAGGACCGAGCCGTGCATACGCTTAGCCATTGACTGCAATGAGGACCGATGCGGGTAACTATCATGCGTACGCATTGCACAGTTCAGGACCGAGCCATGCGTACGCTTAGACATTGACTGCAATGCGGACCGATGCAGGTGACTATCATGCGTATGCATTGCACAGTTCAGGACCGAGCCGTGCGTACGCTTAGACATTGACTGCAATGAGGACCGATGCGGGTGACTATCATGCGTACACATTGCACAGTTCAGGACTGAGCCGTGCGTACGCTTAGGCATTGACTGCAATGAGGACCGATGCGGGTAACTATCATGCGTATGCATTGCACAGTTCAGGACTGAGCCGTGCGTACGCCTTAGCCATTGAATCGTATGGAGACGGGTGCGTGTGTATTTTCAAACTACGCGTTGTACAGTCAGTTGACCGAGCGGTGCGCACCCATTGGACTGTCATGGAGACGGAGGCGGACTCAAAACTTGTACGAGTCGTGCACTGGAAATTCAGTTGGAGGCCTACAACAATGTTGCAATTACTAGGGTTGTATGAAGGTGAAGATTTGAACGATGCGGAAGACGTGTGCGAGTCGTACAATTCCATGGATTCACCAGATTCATAGAATGCAACCGTGTTGGACCTATCACTTGGGACACATGGCACAGATTCGGCCTCTGCAGCATAGATATAAGGCTGGCTGGCCCCCAGGGAGCTCACTTGTCTGCACTACATGCTACTGGACCACATCTCTGCTACCACTGCTACTGTCTCTGCATCCTCTGGCTGCTGCTATGGCACGTACTCTGGAGAGGGCCCCAGCCTTCACTGAGGAGGAGAACCAGGCCCTGCTGGACGGGCTCCTTCCAAAGTACAGCAAGCTGTATGGGAAACCAGGGGAGCAGGTGAGTGTGCAGTCCACTGCCTTCCTAATTGTGCATGTTGTCTGACTAGCAGTACTAGCAGTGTGTACACCAGTGGCAAGCGTACTCACTGAGTACTTTCATCCCCCAAAGTGTGTAGGTACATGTAATGAACAGGTGTCCTGCAGCTAAAGTGCATTTGTGCAAGCTTAAACTTCCCAGGCATTGTTAACATGTCAGACATGCAGGGCATTTGTCCATTTCCATGGGTGCACTACCTGTGTAACTAATTTTCCTTTGTGATGACAACATGTATATCCAACTGTGTGCAGCACAAATATGGGGCATGTGTGTTAATGGACTTTTAACTTTGTCATCCTCACAGGTTGATGCCCACCAGAAGCAGGAGATATGGCTGACCATCGCCCGGGCAGTTTGATCGGTGGGGGTCTACAAGCGCCGGATCCGCAACTGCCAGAAGAGGTGGAAGGACCTTCGGGGCTGGACCCGGAGGATCGCAAGGGTCCAGCTGAAGCGGTTGTCTCCTCGCAGGAGGGGCAGACACTGGACCCTGACCCCCCACATGCTCAGGATTCTGGCGGTGGTCTTCCCGGACCTGGATGGGCAGCTGAAAGCCAGACAGCAGCAAGGAGGGGGTAAGTCCATGCCTAATCTGTGTACTATGTCTGACATGCTATTTGCATTCTTTTGGCCTGGTCACACTTCCATATAACGTAGGTCTTGTAGCCCAGGACTCATGTCTCTCAATTGTGTGATGCACCCTCCTCATCTGATCCACAGGTGTGGACCCTACAGTCTGTGGATTGTGTCACTAGGGCACTGTGTCCCTGTAGTCAGCTATGCTTCAGGTTCCGGACAGCATCTGTTACCGTGACTCTGTTGTGGGTTTCATGGGTGGGTCAATTGTTTACACAATGCCTGAGATCTGACATGTGATCTGTGTGTGCCCTTGATATGTGTTCCAATTGCTGGTCTGACTCACCACATGTGCCTGGGGTATTTCAAACACACCCATGCAGCAGGGGACTTCAATTTGTGGACCTCAGGAGTATGTATATCAAGTGTGTCACACTTGCTTAGCCACCTGACTACTGTCCAGGTCTATACACTGTTTCACGTAGACCTGGGCAGTCATGCCTACTCAAGGGCATTTATTAACACTCTGTAATCCTACTCCTGTGTATTAACTTACAGGTTGTGCTTAGTGACATGTGCCTTCAGGTGTCTGCCTCTTTGTCATTGTGGTGTGGCTTTCTTTTCCGGACCACTGGGGTGTTCATGAGTTTGAGGGTCAGCAGGACATCTTAGATGTGACTATGAGCGACAAGACCTGTGTGACATATAGGAGTGTGATCACTTGACAGTGCACAATGGTGTATGCAACTGTGAACTTCAGGCAGCTGTGTTTCATGCACAGCAGACTGTGATGTGCTCATGTACAGACAGTTGTGTTCGCAGAGACTCATATGTCTGTTTTGTATGATGTGGGGTCATTTGGGTCCGGGATCTGTTGTTTGCAGGGGAAGAACAATTGCACTTGTCAGCCGCAGAGTTTGCTTAACCCATGACCTATGATTGTGACACAGTGCATACTGTTGTTGTCTGGATGCCCTGCCCCTGTGACAGGAGACAGTGATGGCTGACTTTTCAGGTATGCCAGTGCCATGGCATTTAACTTGCTATGAGTGATCCTGCATTGGGGTCAAATGTGCTCCATGCACCCCATTGTGACATTGACTATCAGGACATGAGAACATCATAGTGTGTGTTGCTGGTATGCATCACAAGCATGTGAAATGAGACTCTGGCCATCCCTTCATCCTGACACCTGTACTGAGTCAGTGGCAAGAGATGCGATGTGTGTATAGTGACATACTCCTACATGTTCACGTACATGTCCAACAAATGTATAGGTGGTGCATGTCTGCACATTGGGGTATTAGCATCCATTATGCAACAGACATATGGGTGCAAGTCCAGGAGGGATATGAGTGCCATGGTTGATGGTGAGACTGACAATTGGCTTATTCTAAACAGTGTGAGCACTTTGAGCATTGTTCAGCTGATGATGCCAGGGCTTGCCCTGTGATGTGCTGTACTCACTGTGGTGTGTGCGGTCAGTGCAGGTGACTGATGTTGTTCTTTGTTTCCTAATTCTATCAAGATACATCCATGGCCACAGGAGGGGACAGCTCCACAGACCAGGAGGAGCCACAGAGCCTGACTGGGACAGAAGGCGAGGAGTCGGAGGGACCCAGTGGCACGGAGGGCGAGTGGAGTCACACCGAGGAGTCCTCAGCACCATCCAACCCAGCTGAGGGCCACAGCAGCTCGGAGGATGACCCCCTTGTGGAGGCGGGTGTCAGCAGCCACCAAACCCCAGCTAGTGAGGCTGTCCCCGCCACTGCCACCACCACCACCATCACCACCCTCCCATCGGCTCCCATCCCAGAGGTCCGTGGAGGCTCCCGTGTTCGGGAGCATGTCTCCTTTGTGCCAGGCACCACACCCCCTGCCCCTGTGTCCCCTGCTGCCCTGAGTGTGGAGGCTGTGGACTTGCTTCGACAGATCCATGTAAGGCAGACATCAATGCTGAGTGTCCTCCATGCACACACCAGTCTGTTGACACAACTGGTGTCGTTCATGGAGGGCATTTCATCGGGCATGTCTGCCCTACAGAGGACCAATCAGTCCATGGCCTCCTCCCGGATGGCAGCAGTGTCCCTCCTCCAACAGTCCCGCACCCCTCCTACCCCTGCCCCACCCACAATTCCTAGCACCCTACCTGTCCCAAGCACACACGCACCAGCACATTCACCCAAACCCACAGACAGGGGCAGCACACAAACACCCAAAGCAAGGGCTAGACGTGCACACAAGCAACCTCAGGGGATTGATACTACACTCACAGGGGATGGTTTGCAAACACACACACAGTCATCCACAACCACTCCGCAGTCCTACGATACCTCTCCCTCCCAGCCCCCTTCCCTTGCCTCACCTGCAACCCCATCTCCACAGAAGCTCTTTCTCTGTGACCTTGGCCTCTTCCCCACTGACCCAGCAGATCCAGCTTACAAGGGGATGAGGAAGTCCCCACACACAGAGGGGAGTGCCCCTCACACCCGGACACCCTCCCCAAGGCGCAGTCAGACTGACGCCCCCACCCACCAGTCCCCCTGGAGCCAGAAGAGCAAGAACCCCCCCGCCCCGCAGCTCCACGGCAAAGTCTCCGTCCTCCATCCCCCAGGCCACCACTCCACAGGTTCTACCGCCACACCCTGCCCCAGGTTCCCCCACCCACAGATACACCATCCCCAAAATGCTCAGGCCCTCCCCCCTACCACTTGCTCTTCCACCCCCACCACCCCCAGTCAGACAGTTTGTGCCACTGATGTGGGGACCGTGTCCCCCCTCTGTCCTGTCGACCTCACCTGAACCCCATTCCGCTCCCATTGAGTTAGGCACTGCAGTGGAGTCCACGACCACCCCGTCTGACTTGGGCACTGCAGTGGGGACCCAGTCCACTCCATCTGACCTGCCCACTGCTGTTGTGCCGGCACCAACCCCATCTGACTTGTGCCCCACAGTTGTGACTGCACCCACTACTTCAGTCAGCTCCACTGCAGTTGCCAGTGACTCTCCTGCATCCACCACCCCTTCACTGCCTCCTTCTGCTGAGCCCTGATCCTGTCCCTGCGGTGCCTGGCCTGCCCCCATGTATGCCCCTCCGAGGGGATGTCCCCTGTCCTTACCAGTGCAGGCAAGCAATATGTGACAGTTGTCACTCAAATCACATGTTGACATTTGGATACGGACTGGCCATTGGCCTTTGTTTTAAAAGGATTTTGCATTTAAAAATTGCTGAATAAAGCATTTTTCTTTATCCTTGTGAATTTGATTTAGCTGTACATTATGTTGATGATGTTTAGCATGACCTTGCAGTTGTAATGCTGGATTTCTAATGTTGAATACTGAGGTGTTGATGTGAGGTACTCCATGTGGTCCATGAGATATGTATCCTATTCTGGGCGGTATCCATGTCATCCTTTGCAGCTAACTGGGTGTGTCATGAATAACAATTTGTGAACATCTCTGTAAACATTTCATTTGCATGGTCACATCTGTGGCTTGCACACATGCACATATGATGTGCTTCCCATTGTCCAATTTGTTTATTTCCATGACTGTGGGCGCATCTCCACTGGACATGTAGGTGTGGGCATCATTGGTGTAGGAGCAACTTGCTGGACATATGTATTGAGTATGTACAGATGACTTAAGGGACACTCCCGTACCCGGGCTGTTGTGACCAGAGCCTTCATTGTGTGGTAACTGATGGCTGACAGACCAAGTGTTCTGCTGACATGACTGAGACCTGCTGGGACTATGTTTGGCACAGCTGAGCTTCCACAGGAGTTGAGTCCCCTCAAGTAAGTGTGTTGTTCAGTGACATTGCCTGGGCCCATGGTGTGTGTTGTGTGAGCATGTGTGTGTGTGTTCACATCCCTTTTCATACACAGGCAGTGTTCCCTTGATATGTTCCTGTTGTTGATGCTTGCTGTGTTGTACTGTGTTCATCCCACATCTTTGCCATGGGCTACCAGATGTGTGGGTGCATGACACACTACTGTTAATTGGTGTTTCATCATTGGGATTTGTCAGTTCTGAGTGGTGATGATGTGGTCAGACGCAGATGGGACACAGTCAGGGGTCCCCAAGGCACTTCTTTGTTCGCAATATCATGTAGTTGTCCCTAGGTGGTACCTTTCAGTGATTGAGACATGTGTATGTGTGGGTGACTGCTCCCACTCGTCAGGTTCAGGGCTGCAATGTTGGCAGGTGTCAGCATGTGTGCCTTGTGGTTCACCTTGGCTTCTGCATTGTCCTGGGACTGTGGCAGGTATTCCGAAGGATACGGGAGCTTTGATGTCATGGCCATGTACTGCATACTGTGCAGTACGTCTGTCATTCACCAGGGTTGTAGACTGTCCTTGTGTGATGAGTCTGTGCACCTTAGTTCCTCGCAACATTACTGTGTTTGTCATGGGTGCATGTGCAATGTCACCTGTCCATGTGGGCTTCACAGATGCACATTGGTGCAGTTCAGGGTGTGTGGTGTTGAGGGTGGACTGAGGTAAATATTTGCATGGATGGGCCCCTAGCACCCGCTTGTACATGGATGACGGGCCATGCTGAAGGATTTGTGTTTATGTAGGTGTTATGTTCGTTAGTGGCACAGGGCACATGTCTGGGTTTCACAGTTTGGACGACATCTACCTTTGTCATCACAGTAGACGTATCATGCATGCTTGTGTCACTCCAATGTCTGGTCCCTGGGGGTAGTGCTGTTGTGTGTTAGTCTCTTGCTGTGTTAGTTGCTGTTCATTCCAGCTTGTGTCACATGTGTCTGTTGTGCTCCCTCTCATCTCACAATGCCTGTTTGCCCACTAAGGGGGGCCCAATGATGGCTTACTTTTGTATGGCAATGTGTCCACATCTGTCTCACTGTGGTTCAACCCCCCTCATGTGTTGTGTATTTGCCTGGGGATACTGAGACACACACACATATGTTGTTTCAGCTGTGCAGTGTGAGGTTGCCTGTTTGTGTTTGTGCATCTGCACCAGTGCACTGGTGTTAGAAGGGCGACCTCCGGGGAGCTAGATGGTGTCGGACTGACCACCCCGAGAGGCACCGTTCCGTTAGGAAGTAGCCGAGCGCCGCTGAGAAGCCTCCTGGGCGAGGTCCTTCTCCTAGGATCGTACAGCCAAGTAATCCCCCCCACCACAAAGGAACACAACAAGGGTATCAATTCTTACAAGTCTTTATCGGTTGCAAAAGGCAGGTTTCTGTGGCAATATTTACAGGTGGATCGAGGGATCCCAAAGAGTCTCGGGTCGTTCAGGGACGGAGTAGCGGGACAGTCTCAGTACCAGCCTGGTACGGGAACACCCTGCGCTCAGCTCTCAATCCTCGAGCTGGGGGGGGTTCCGGGAGCCGGGACGTCATCCGCAGGGCTCGGAGGGTTGCCTCGTTGAGGTCGAGCCGCAACGAGGTGAGCAGGGCTCCGATGGTTACTCCTTCGAGGTCGAGCTGCGACGAGGTCAGCAGGGCTCCGATGGTTACTTCTTCGAGGTTGAGCCGCGACGAGGTCAGCAGGGCTCGAGGTCCGCATTTCAGGCAATGAGTCTCTCTCCGTAGGGTCAGCCGCGATTCGATCAGCAGGGCTCTCGACTCCAGGATAAAACTACTGTTCTGGTTGTGGGTTGCCCCAGATATATGGCTGGAGCCCTTTGATGTCCGGACCCTCGCGCCGGGGGGCCGGAGGGGCCGGAGGGGCCGGGATGGGAGAGTCCAGACACCCAGCGGGGGGTGGAGCCATCGCCCAGGGAGGCCGGAGGGCGATCAGGCCCAAGCGTCGGGGGCCGGTGGGAGGCCCCATCGAAACTCCCCTCCTCCGGGATCTGTGGAGTGGCCACTCGACCCCCTTGGGTCGGGTCTTGGCGCCTCGATGTCGCGGCTCCGCGGGGACCGAGGCCCGGGTGGGCCGCGTCGCGAAGGCTGATGCGGGTAGCGGGGTACAATCTCGGAGGGCTTCGAAGGGTTGGGGTTGCCCCCGTTTGGACTGGTAGGAGGGTTCGGGACCACGCCACGAGGCCAGGTCCAACAGGCGTCCCCCCCAGCAGAAGGCAGGGAGAGTCACCCATCTTCTTGGGTGTTCTCCTCGCCGAGGCGGAAGAAGCGAGATAGGCCGTCGGCATTGGCGTGGTCGTTGCCGGGCCGATGGTCTACAGTGAAGTCCATCCCCTGCAGAGCGATGGACCATCGCAACAACTTCGGGTTCTCGCCTCTCATCTGCATTAACCACCGCAAGGGCCGGTGGTCGGTTTGGACCCGGAAGTGGGTGCCGAAGAGGTAGGGCTGGAGCTTCTTGAGGGCCCACACCACGGCGAAGGCCTCCCGTTCAATGGTGCTCCATCTTTGCTCCCGGGGCAGCAGGCGCCGGCTGATGAAGGCCACCGGTTGGTCAAACACCTCAGAGTTCACTTGGGACAAGACAGCCCCGACTCCGTATTCCGAGGCGTCAGTCTGTACCACAAACTCTTTGCTGTAGTCGGGAGCTTGTAGCACGGGGGCGGTACACATTGCTGTCTTGAGGGTCTCGAAGGCCGCCTGACAGAGGGGCGTCCAGTGCACCTTCTTTGGTTGTTTCTTTGAGGTGAACTCCGTGAGGGGGCCCACAATGCTTCCGTAGTTCTTAATGAACCGCCGGTAATAGCCCGTGAGTCCCAGGAAGGCCCTTACAGCGGTTTGGGTGGCTGGGGGCTCCCAGGCCATGATGGCGTCGATCTTTGGCTGGAGGGGAGCCACCTGGCCGCTCCCCACTTGATGTCCCAGATAGGTTATGGATCCTTGGCCTATCTGACATTTGCTGGCTTTTATTGTGAGCCCGGCCCTTTGGAGGGCGGTCAGAACCTCCCAGAGGTGCTTCAGGTGTTCGGCCCAGTGGCTGCTGAACACCGCAATATCGTCCAGGTAGGCGGCGCTGAATGCTTCTAGGCCGGCCAGTACTTTGTTTACTAGTCTTTGGAAGGTCGCCGGGGCATTCTTCATGCCGAAGGGCATCACTCGGAAGTGGTAGTGGCCATCGGGGGTGGAGAACGCAGAACGCTCTTGGGCGCCCGGGGTGAGCCTGATCTGCCAGTACCCGGCGGTGAGGTCAAAGGTGCTAAGGTAGCGGGCTGCTCCTAGGCGGTCGATCAGTTCATCTGCCCGAGGAATGGGATGGGCATCGGTTTTGGTGACGACATTTAATCCCCGATAGTCCACGCAAAACCGGAGCTCTGGGGTGGTGCCCGGGGCGGCCGCTTTCGGCACCAGGACCACAGGGTTGGCCCAGGGACTGTCGGAGGGCTCGATGACCCCCAGGGCCAACATCTTGGCGACCTCGGCGTGGATGCAGGCCCGCACCCGGTCGGGGACTCGGTAGGCTCGGTGTCGCACGGGGGGACTGTCCCCGGTGTCGACGTCGTGGACGCACCATCGGGTGACTCCAGGAGTGAGGGAGAAGAGAGCAGCGAAGTGATGCAGCAGTTCTTGACACTCTTGGCGCTGTTCCGCAGTCAGGGTGGCGGAGAGGATGACTCCCTCTACGGAGCCGTCCTTTTCGGAGGTTCTCAGGAGGTCGGGTAGGGGCTCGGAGTCGTCCTCGGCCCCATCGTCCGTAGCCATCAACAGGCTAAGTTCCGTTCGGGCAAAGTGGGGTTTGAGCCTGTTGGCGTGGAGGACCCGGAGGGGGTTCCTCGGAGACTCCATGTCGACCAGGTAGGTGACGGGGCTCTTTTTCTCTACCACCTTGAAGGGCCCGGTCCATTTATCCTGGAGAGCACAGGGGTCAACGGGCGACATGACCCAGACCTGCTGGCCTGGCTCGAACTCGATGGAGGAGGCGTTCTGGTCATACCAGCGTTTCATTTCATCCTGGCTGGCCTCAAGGTTGGCTTCGGCCAGTTCCCTGAATTTCCGGTTTGATTTCGCAGGGTCAGGAGGTACCGGTAGACGTCGGGCGGAGCATCCTGGACGGTAGACTCCCAGCCTTCTTTGACCAGGCTGAGGGGGCCCCGGACAGGGTATCCGTACAAGAGTTCGAAGGGGCTGAACCCCAGAGACTTCTGCGGGACCTCCCGATAGGCAAACAGGAGGCAGGGCAGCAGGACGTCCCATTTGCGTCTGAGGGGCTCCTCCAGGCCCTTGATCATTCCTTTCAGTGTCCGGTTAAATCGTTCGACTAGTCCATTCCCCTGGGGGTGGTATGGGGTGGTGAATTTGTAGGTGACCCTGCATTGTTGCCACAGGGACCGCATGTACTTTGAGATGAAGTTCGTGCCTCGGTCGCTCACGACCTCCCGGGGGAACCCCACTCTGGAGAAGATTCCCATTAAGGCCCGGCCCACTACGGGGGACGTCACTGTTCGGAGAGGGATGGCCTCAGGGTATCGGGTAGCGTGATCGACCAGGACGAGGATGAAGCGATGTCCTTGGGAGGTTGGGGGGTCCAGGGGCCCCACAATGTCGATCCCCACCCGCTCGAACGGGGTGTTTACTATTGGAAAGGGCTGGAGCGGGGCTTTGACTTTTCCCCCACTCTTCCCGCTGGCTTGGCAGGTCGGGCAGATGCGGCAATGGTTGTCCACGTCCTTCCGCATTCGGGGCCAGTAGAAGTGGGTCACCAGGCAGCTGTAGGTTTTGTCTTGCCCCAGGTGTCCGGCGAGGGGCACATCATGCGCCAGATTGAGGAGGAAGTCTCGGAATCGAAGGGGGACAACCAGCCCCCGGCTGGCCCCCAGTTCTGCGGTCTTCTGTTCGCTGTAGAGGAGGTCATTGTCCCAATAGACCCAGTGGGTCCCTGTTTGTTCTCCGGTGGCCTGGGCGGCTGCTTGCTGTCGGGTCCCTTCGAGGGAGGGGCAGGTTTTCTGTTCTTGGCAGAACTGCTCCCTGGTGGGGCCACCTTCTTGACGCCATTGGGCGAGTTCGGGTAGGTCGCCGAGCGCGGCAACCTCGTCCGGGGCGACTTCTGGCAGCCCGGACTGAGCGTCGGCTTCTTCTTTGACGGGGGGGGGTGGCGGTTCAGGCCACTCCGGTTCCTCGGGGGGAGCAGGTGTGCTCGGCTGGATGGCCCGGGCTGTCGTGGACCGGGTGGTTGCGCAAACCCACTTGGGCAATCCCAGCATTCCCAGATGCTCTCGGCGCTCGACATGGGCCCAGGGGGAACTTTTCAGGTCGTTCCCCAGGAGGCAGTCTACGGGGGCGTCATCGCGGATGGTCTCCTTCAGCATGCCCGACACTCCCCCCCACTTGAAGGGAATCCGGGCCATCTGGCACAAGCTCTCGGTGTTGTCTGCCGACCGGACGGGGCACAGTACATTAGGCAGGATCTGTTCGGGGGTCACCAAGTGGCAGCGGACGGCTGATATGCTGGCTCCGGTGTCGCGGAGGGCTTCGGCCCGGCGTCCATTAATGGTGACCCACTGTTGATACTTCTGGGTGTTGCTCGGGATGGAAGCCCGGGGCACCATTTCCCGGCTGCCCAGGCATACCAAAGTCATGGCGGCGGGTTCCCATTCGGTGGGCTCTGCGTCGTCGTTCTCTTCATCTACTCCCCCTTCGCCCAGGGCCGCGGCCGCCAACTGGCGGGAGGGTGGCCCGGTGGTCCCGGCTCGTCGGTTCACGGGGCAGGTCGGGTCACTGACATAGTGCACTGGCTGTTGGCAGTTGTAGCACGTTACCATCGGTCGAGGCCCTGGTCGGGCTAGGGGGGCCCCTCTTCGGCCGAGGGACGGGGACGTGCGGTTTGGGGGCGGTCCCCGGGGAGGACTCCGGGGCAGCCTGGCTGGAAAGTCTCTGTTCCGGTTCGCTCCCCCTCCTCTGCCGCGCTGGCGGGGGGGCCCCGTGGTGTTCCGTTGGTACTCCCCCATCGAGTTCCGAGGGACCCGGGTGTTCACCCATCGATCGGCCTCGGCGGCGAGCTTCCGCGGCTCGGTCAGCTTGCTGTCGAGGAGGTGCTGTCTCAGCTCGACAAAGCAGTTGTTGGAGAGGTGATCCCATACATTGAGGTCGAACAGCTGTTCGTATGAGGTGACTTTGCTGCCCTTGATCCACCCTTCCAGGGCCCTGCTGAAAAATTCTACGTATTCCACCCAGGTGGTGCCGGGGAGCTTCCTGCAGTCCCTGAAGCGCTGGCGGTACATCTCTGAGGTGAGACCATAGCGGGTGAGCAGGGCCTCCTTCATATGGTCATAAGAGGTCATCACTGCGTCTGGGAGCTGTAGCAGAGTGTCTCTGCCTTCGCTGAGGAACCGTCCCCATAGGCCGGCACCCCAATCTTTCCGGTGTACCCGATGGGCGGTCATGGCTACCTCATAGGCCTTGAACCATTGTTGGATGTCGTCGTTCTTGTAGTACTCTTTGACGACATCCTTGGGGATATGTACTTTTGCCTCGGCCGTCGGAGGGGTGTCCCTGTTTCCGGGGGCGCCGGTCTCTCTATTTTTGGACTTAATTTCAAGTTCTTTAAGGCACCGCTCATGCTCGAGGGTTAGCCTCCTCTCTTCCAGTTCTCGGTGCCGCCTTTTCTCTTCTATTTCTTCTTGCAACCGCAGTTGCTCCAGGGCCAATTTCTTTTTTGCTAGTTGGAGTTCGCCGTCCAGGCGGAGTCGGGCGAGCTCTAACTCGTGGGTCCGGACCCTCTCCCGTTCTCACATCTCTTCTGGGGAGAGGCCGGTCTCCATGCTAGTTCTTCTCCCATCTGCTGGGGCTGCGGCTGGTTGCTGGTGCACGCTTGGCACCGGGTTTTCTTCGGTTTGGGGGGAAGCCGCTTCGGGCTCTACCCAGGCCCTTAGGGCTTTTTGCAGGTCTTCCTTTGTGTTTAATCCGGTGGTCGCGATGCCTTTGTCTTTACAAAACTGTTTTAGTTCCTTATGGGTATATTCCTCCAACCGTTCTTGTTGGAACTCCGCGGTTGGGGTTGTCTCTTGGTTGCTCATAGTTACTCTGTGTCTGGGTAGGTAGTGGGCGAATTACTCGCTGTACGATTTGCGTCGGGCTCGGATCGCACCGCTGGCCACCAATGTTAGAAGGGCGACCTCCGGGGAGCTAGATGGTGTCGGACTGACCACCCCGAGAGGGAAGTAGCCGAGCGCCGCTGAGAAGCCTCCTGGGTGAGGTCCTTCTCCTAGGATCGTACAGCCAAGTAATTCCCCCCACCACAAAGGAACACAACAAGGGTATCAAATCTTACAAGTCTTTATCGGATGCAAAAGGCAGGTTTCTGTGGCAATATTTACAGGTGGATCGAGGGATCCCAAAGAGTCTCGGGGTCGTTCAGGGACGGGGTAGTGGGACAGTCTCAGTACCAGCCTGGTGCGGGAACACCCTGCGCTCAGCTCTCAATCCTCGAGCTGGGGGGGTTCTGGGAGCCGGGACGTCGTCCGCAGGGCTCGGAGGGTTGCCTCGTTGAGGTCGAGCCGCGACGAGGTCAGCAGGGCTCCGATGGTCACTCCTTCGAGGTCGAGCCGCGACGAGGTCAGCAGGGCTCCGATGGTTACTCCTTCGAGGTCGAGCCGCGACGAGGTCAGCAGGGCTCCGATGGTTACTTCTTCGAGGTTGAGCCGCGACGAGGTCAGCAGGGCTCGAGATCTGCGTTTCAGGCAATGAGTCTCTCTTCGTAGGATCAGCCGCGATTCGATCAGCAGGGCTCTCGACTCCAGGATACAACTACTGTCCTGGTTGTGGGTTGCCCCAGATATATGGCTGGAGCCCTTTGATGTCCGGACCCTCGCGCCGGGGGGGCCGGAGGGGCCGGGATGGGAGAGTCCCGACACCCAGCGGGGGGTGGAGCCATCGCCCAGGGAGGCCGGAGGGCGATCGGGCCCAAGCGTCGGGGGCCAGCGGGAGGCCCCATCGAAACTCCCCTCCTCCGGGATCTGTGGAGTGGCCACTCGACCCCCTTGGGTCGGGCCTTGGCGCCTCGATGTCGGGGCTCCGCGGGGACCGAGGCCCGGGCGGGCCGCGTCGCGAAGGCTGATGCGGGTAGCGGGGTACAATCTCGGGGGGCTTCGAAGGGTTGGGGTTGCCCTCGTTTGGACTGGTAGGAGGGTTCGGGACCACGCCACGAGGCCGGGTCCAACAATTGGTCTTGCTGTTGTGGGCCATTGTCTGGATGTTGTTTTTGTGATTTTCCCTGTTGTCCCTGTGAATCATATCACATCATTCTGCACATTCATCCTGGTTCTTAGGTCCCATTGCTGCCATGGAATGGGAGTTTGTGACCTGACACCTACAGTCTACAGAGGATGTTTTGATTTGTGTGTCTATTTTCGAGATGTGTGTATGCTTTGTGATGGTCACTTCTGCTTTTGTGTCATTGTACACTGTATGCAATGTCAACCCCCATGGGTGGTGCTTGTCTGCACATGGCCGAGAGTATGTTTATGTTTCACAGCACTGTTAGCCTCACCACATCTCTGTGGGTATGGGACACAACCACTACTTTGCCACAAAAGTGTTTCATGTGTTGGGACCAGGAATCATACATGCTGTTTGGCATTTGCAGCTTAGACCATGATGACACTTACCTTTTGGTCACTGTGATGACGGGGGTTTTAGACCCCATCACCATAATGCTCAATATTTGCTGCAGTTTGGACCCCACAATTAACTTTTGTTCTGCACGGTGAGAGGCTGTTAGTTTTACATTGACACAGTGCTATAGTGATGCTTGCCTTGTGTAGGCCACACTCCGTTTTTGGTCACACATGTGATGGCAGTTACATTGTATGTGCAAAGTCATAATCACTGTTGTGGGCATTTGTCACAGACTACACACTGTTGTCATGATGTTAGGGCGGATGTATTATGCTGACATACCTAATGTTGGTGTATGATGTATATGTGGCGCATCTCCCATCCTAAGGGTGGGAGTGGCAGGGGTGATGGGCAACATAAACCCTATGTGTGGGGGTGGCAGAAGTGATGGGCAACATGAGCCCTATGGGTGGGGTTGGCAGGAGTGATGGGCAACATAAGCCCTATGGGTGGGGGTGGCAGTAGTGATGGGCAACAGGTCCCCTATATGTAGGGGTGGCAGTAGTGCTGGGCAACATAAGCCCTATGTGTGGGGGTGGCAGGAGTGCTGGGCAACATAAGCCCTATGGGTGGGGGTGGCAGTAGTGATGGGCAACAAAAGCCCTATGAGTGGGGAGGGCAGTAGTGATGGGCAACAGGTCCCTTATGGGTGGGGGTGGCAGTAGTGATGGGCAACAGGTCCCCTATGTGTGGGGGTGGGAGTAGTGGTGGGCAACATAAGCCCTATGTGTGGGGGTGGCAGGAATGCTGGGCAACATAAGCCCTATGGGTGGGGGTGGCAGGAGTGATGTGCAACAGGTCCCCTATGGGTGGGGGTGGCAGTGGTGATGGGCAACAGGTCCCCTATGGGTGGGGGTGGCAGTAGTGATAGGCAACATAGTCCCTATGGGTGGGGGTGGCAGTAGTGATGGACAACATAAGCCCTATGGGTGGGGTTGGCAGTAGTGATGGGCAACATAAGCCCTATGGGTGGGGGTGGCAGGAGTGATGGGCAACAGGTCCCCTATGGGTGGGGGTGGCAGTGGTGATGGGCAGCATAAGCCCTATGGGTTGGGATGGTAGTAGTGATGTGCAACAGGTCCCCTAGGTGTGGGGGTGGCAGTAGTGCTGGGCAACATAAGCCCTATGTGTGGGGGTGGCAGGAGAGCTGGGCAACATAAGCCCTATGGGTGGGGGTGGCAGTAGTGATGGGCAACATAAGCCCTATGAGTGGGGGTGGCAGTAGTGATGGGCAACAGGTCCCCTATGGGTGGGGGTGGCAGCGGTGATGGGCAACAGGTCCCCTATGGGTGGGGGTGGTAGTAGTGATGGGCAACATAGTCCCTATGAGTTGGGGTGGCAGTAGTGATAGGCAACAGGTCCCCTATGGGTGGGGGTAGCAGTGGTAATGGGCAACAGGTCCCCTATGGGTGGGGGTAGCAGGAGTGCTGGGCAACATAAGCCCTATGGGTGGGGGTGGCAGGAGTGATGGGCAACATAAGCCCTATGTGTGGGGTGGCAGTAGTGATGGGCAACAGGTCCCCTATGGGTGGGGGTGGCAGTGGTGATGGGCAACATAAGGCCTATTAGTGGGGTTGGCAATAGTGATGGGCAACAGGTCCTCTATGGGTGGGGGTGGCAGGAGTGATGGGCAACATAAGCTCTATGGGTGGGGGTGGCAGTAGTGATGTGGAACATACCCCCTATGAGTGGTGGTGGTAGTGGTGCTGGCCATGCAGCCCCTATGGTGGCCTGTTGCTAGTGGCCAGGATATGGATCCTCTGGGTGTGTGCGACATTTAGCGGGTACGTGTCGTTTGTTTGTGGGGTGGGTGTCTGACTTACCGTCTGCGCCGTCCACGTCTGTTCCTGATCCGGTCATAGATGTACAGTACTGGTATGACCTGCGCGATGGCATTCATGATGTGTTCGTCTCGTACATGCTGCTTGTTGCTCCGTCTCGTACCCGTTGCAAGCTGGTCCTTCTCGTAGCCATGGATTGTGTTCTGGCGTGAATCGTACCTGATATTCTTCTTTTCCGGATGCTGTGACGTGCTGTACGTGGCGACCTGTCCGGCACGTATGATTTGCGCATCGTACTTGTCTGGCCGGAAACTGCTGTGGATACTGCTTCCAGGCGACTCGGTTCGGCGTTCGGAGGTACGGCTTGGACGGAGAATGAAGCTTGAATCACAGCCTACTTGTTGTCGGATTTGTGTCAGTTATGCGCATCGTACTTCATCGCCTGGACGGACCGGCTCCGGGTACGAGTCGGTCGCAAGGTAAGGCTACGAACAGCTCTCGGAAAGCTGTCTGACCCGGATCGGAATCAACTCCTTAGTAGTAAGAGTGTGGGGGCTAGGGTTGAAGCGCATTTTCTTACTTTGCGAGAGGAGAGAGCTGAGTTGCTGTTTCCTAAATTCAATAGGCTGGATATTGTTCTGCTGATCCTGACTCTTTGACTTTGCTCCTCAAATCTTCTTGAGGTGCCCAGCTTACTCTCATGGCCAGAGGATAGCTTTTCAGATTTCTAGAAACCTTGCAAGATTGGGTGGTATGATATTCTGAATTTGCATAAATCTATTTGCAAATGTCTTTATCCTTTTGTCTATATGCCTATCCACTCACTCATTGCGCTGACATTTGAGATGTACAATTTATGCTTATTTTGCTAATGTTTCTCTTATATGATGATTTATGATACGAGCTGTATTGTACTTGATGAGCGATCCCATTTATGTACATAAAGCATTTTTAACTCTAAAAAGAGTTTGTCATTATTAGTGTCATTGATTTAGTTATATTAAAAGAATATTTTAGGATGATATTTTAGAATTTTCGATATTATTTTACCAAACCCTAAATACCTAAATAAAGATTTCATCGCCAAGAAAGAGGATAATAAGACAAACCAATTGGTAAGTTTGGTTTAAATTCACCCAGCGTGAAAGGGACTGTAGGGCATTGAATTGTGTCCAGATGATAAAATTTGTCAGTTCCTGAACGCTGGATCACACACAATGCAGACCCATAGCGCACAGCACTTTCCCCGAAGCCCATTGGGCAAACAGATCACACCAGTGTAAACTTGTGCTTTTCTCTCATCAGCGACATAAATTACCTTAACCGTAAACGCAGAGGTACTAGGAACAGCCTCAGTAATCATGATGTGACACAAAAAAGACCTGACTGACGTTCAAAACTCAGCAAACGTTTATCACCTAGCGGCCGCGCACATTCCATATGATGCAGGGCCGTGCGGCCATGTGCATTTCCCACAGTGCCCGGAGCCACGTGGCAGCGCACTTTCCTTGCAGCCCGTTGGTCAAACAGATCAAATCAGTAACAGCACAATTATCAATGACGTAAGCGTCCTAAACCGCAAATGCTGAGCTCCTCGAAACAGACTCTATAATCATGACATGACAAAGACCTGACTGACGTTCGAAACCTGGCATGCGATCAACACCTGACGTTGGCAGAAAAACTGCATTGCACAAATATCATTTATCAGATGTTCTCTTGTTTTAGTACTTCTTTCTTATGATAGCAGTAGTCCTTTTCTTGTTCTCTTTTATCCCAGGAGAATTTTAAACAAATTAAATATTCAAAGTAAATACACAGGCCTCTCCCACTCACAAGAGTGTGAGAGAACCAAGGTGATTTGGTTATTGCAATGCCTTATTGCCTCCTGTTGGTGTAATGCAGACTGCCATGTGGACTGTCTCATTCGCTTGGAGTTTCCACTGGTGTGAGTTACAAACACATTGCAGTCTCGGTGCGTTTCTTGTCCAACGGCATTCCATGGATGGTGCCGGGGTACAAGGGTAAGGTCACCGAGGGTGGCATCTATTAGTGTGCATGTGGAAGCAGAATGGAGTACCTGAAGCATCCCCACTATTTTGAAACCGCAAACTCTTGTCACAGTACATATGAGATGAAAAAATGATATGGCAGGAACAGTATGAAAGTTTTTTGTCATTGCAAGAAAAGTTAGTGGAAATGCGCATACTTTCAGGATGTATACGGTAATAGTGGTTTTTAAATTTGTCTTTCTGCTTTGACGTTATCCCTAAATTATGGCCATGGCCACTGGAATTGTGTGACTGGAAAACCGAATTATGCGTCAGAGTTGATTAAATTATGTGGCAAGAAAAGGTAAATTACTCAGCGTAATGTAGGACATATTCTGATAGCATTACTTCATTATTTTTACACATTAGCACTGTCTTAGCAAAGGTTACAGTTCATTAGGACAAGTTTAACACACTAATACATTATTAGGCAACTGAAAGGTGATCAGTCAACCTTTGAAAAGGGCCTTCCACTGCGCAGCAATGCATGTTGCTGTGGTTTAGTAGCTTTTGATCTGTTTGAACTAGAAACAATTTTTTGTTGAAATTTGCAATTTTGCAGGTGATAGATTATCTGACAAATGTGACAAATCCATAATTATGCGGAATACGCTGCAGCCACAGAATCACATTCTTTTGGAGGCCCAGTTAATGGCTATATATTAAGCAAAAACACACTGAAATTGGCAAAGTTTTGACTCTTAACTGCATAGACTTGTTAGGTTTCACTAATACAACACAGATACAGAATGGGAACGAGCAGTGTAAGCTTCCATTATGCAAAGAATAGCCCTGGCAACAATTCCATGGCAGCAGTGGCAACATTGCTGCTGCTGTCCTGCCTAATGTATGTTACAGATGTTATTATAAATCTGTTGTTGGAAAGGCCTGTAGTTTATTGATGGTTATTGCCTCTTGTTATTTCTATTCCATTGCGTCTTCTCAAAACCAGAGGCCACGGTCCTGTGTATGTCTACCTAGCGGACTCCGAGGATCTCCTGTAAATGCTGTGTGGCACAGTTGCTGACCGAAACCAGCACCACAAGTCTCTCGTTTCTTATTTTGTCCCAACCCCTCCTCCACCCAGGGACTGCTCCTTATTTAGGGACAAGTTATTCCTTGAGCGGGTCAGGCACTGCGGAGATAGGAAGTCCAGCATCAGTTCCAGTATCGTCTCTGTGGTTGGAACCAGATGAATTCATGACCAAGTATTGTTTTCTCACTGAGGGTGTCTGTGAATGGCATGCAAACCTCACACCGGCAAAATTAATATTTCAGACATGCAAAGGTCTAGGGGGCATGGCCACCTTGAGGGAGGATGAAGGAACATCTTGAAGGGTCAAATCTGGTCCAAAGTAAAGAGAAATATATATTTTTTTACTTATTTGTGAACTTGGGTCTTCATTGATGGTTTGCCTAAGTGGAAGCCCTACCTTAATGTGTCTTAGCTCCCAACTGTCAAATCAGTGGTTCACCTGCGTGAGAAAACCATATTAGGCTCAGCATTGCATTTTTGTGGGACAGCAGAGGGGGGACCCTACCACAATTCATGTTTGTGAATTAAGGGGGATAGTTATGAATCAAAGGGAGCCTACCAGCGACTGTTTACAGAGGTGACCTGCAAAATACGTTCATAAAAAGGCAACAGTTTGCCCGCAGCTAAAAAGGCACAAGTGAATGCACATTTACAAATGTATTCTGTAGGTGTGTTTTAAAATATATATATAATAGACACATTTGTCAAGGTTGCAAAACGTATATCTTCAAATCCAGTGGGATGAAGAATAGCCATTCTCCTAGGTTATGATGGGAGAATCTTGATTTTACTGAAGACACGGAGGTTCTTAATAAGCATTATTCTATTTTTATTCAACTCCCCAGCAGCACCTTTAAGGTAACCACCAGAGGGAACAAAAACAAGCATTGACATAGCCAATAGGTCTCGCCTTTGGGACCTTATAAGTGTTTAGCAATGCAACAATTGCATAACTAAATACTTATAAGGTCCCAAAAGCAAGACCTATTGGCTATGCCAAGCGGCCGTGCGGCCGCGAAAGTGAAAGTGATCGCGATCACGATCAAACATCAAACATCAAAGCGGCCGTGCGACCGCAAAAGTGAAAGTAATTGCGGTAAAGCGCGGCACGCGCGCCCGCGCACATGCACTGTAGCTCTAGGCTGGCCTGGTAGCACTTTTTGGAGCCCTCTCAATAAGTCTCGCCAGACCAGCGCATGCGCTGGGTCAGGCGAGACCTAAAAACGACCATTCAACGGTGCACAAAGAGCATAGACATCAACTGCACACTAGAGCCAACCTCTTTCGAACTCCAAAGATTGATAGAATTCCTCCGCTAAGAATGCATTCAGTTCTCCAGCTCCAGCCATGTCTTCCACACACCATAGGATTGTGTCTCTGGAATGGAAGCTGCTTAACATTAACCTGTCTCAACCATCCTCACTCCTTGAAATTAAGCAGCAAACTATGACAAATTTCAGTTATCAAATATAATACACATCTATTATATACATATTACATACATACATATTGCATTGTATACACGCATACACGCATTAATGCCTGAGGGACTATTTTACATCTGAAGAGCGTGCTTGAACTTCATTCTGTTTGTCACTTTCAATTCTTTAACTCCTAAATGCCTTCTATACATAAAGTAATCCGTTTTTTGCTACATATTTACCAACATCGGCATGTTTTCATGTGATAAACAGCATCTGTGCATGCAACACATGTAAACTGCTTTTGTGAATGCCTTTTTCTACATGTAGTGGCACTGGGATAACTTTTCAAATTGTGATATTCATGGGACAGTATGCAAAAGTAATTTTGCATGGCATACAATATATCGCCAATTTCGTAAAGCTAAGTACAGTGACTGGAACCTATAATGTGTGCTGTTTTAGGTCCGACTTGACAGTGCAGCTATGTGCATGACACACTGTTATCGTTGGTTACAACATACACAGAGTGGCCTTAGGCGCCATCCAGTGGCCTATCACTCTCTCACTTCATACTGCTGGCTATTTCCTGTAGAACTCCGCCTTTAAAGAAGTGCTTATAAGTTACATTTGAATGCATTAGGGGTTATTTTGCGTCTGAAAAGTGTGCTTAATCAACATGATTTTGTAATTTTCAATTTTCAACTCTGTACATAAAGTAATCCTTTTTTGCTACATTTTTACAGATATTGAAAAAGCCAATCAAGTAGGTTTTCATGTACACATTATTTGCGACAGCAATACATGTAAACTGCTTTTGTCAATGTTGGTGTAACGTATTGGCACAATAAAGTCAAACCTATTAGAATTGCCAGTGCTTGTTTGTCTTCCTACTTTCAGTCACAAATTCATGAAAGAGCTCCTGAAACATCTGGAAGATGTTTAATGTGTATAACAGTCAGTGGCGGCCGGTATGGCTCGCGGGTGGTGCGGCGGTCGTGCAGGTGGTCACGCAGGCCTGAGGGGGATCACCCGGAGGGGGGAGGGGTTGCGCAGGGGTGGAGAGTCACTCATATAAAAAAAACATTAAAAAATAAATAAACTTACCTTGCTGCCGGGTCCTGCGTCTCTGCTCCTGCTCTCCTCAAGAAACAGGGAGCAGGGCCCACTGCCCAATCACAACGCTGCAATGCAGTGTTGTGATTGGTAAGCACCCAGGCTCCCCTGACCAGTCACAAAGCTGCAGTGCAGCGTTTTGATTGGTCTGAGCGTCCTAGTTGAACGCTCAGCCAGGGAAAGGGGGCCTGTGCATGTACTTCATGCAGGTTATAATGCAGCCTGCATGGAGAACAGGGAATGTGTGCATGACTGGTTTGGACAGCCCGAGAGGGCCGACCAAACAGTAATTGCGCACTTAGGAGTGGGCAAACCACTCCTCCCCTGCCCTGCTTCGAAAGCAGAGCAGCCCCACCCATCCACCCGGCTGCAAAGCAGCACGAAGCATAAAATGATAATAGCTAAAAGTTATTATCATTTTATGTTTCTTCTTCGCACTACGTAAAAGCAGTGGGGTGACGCTCCTCTGCCATAGCGAATGAGCCGTCCCTGATCACAGTGTGCATATTATTGTATAGACTATCCTATCCCGACATATCCGATTGTATGAGAGAATATTGACAGACAGAAAATCTACCTGCAGAAATATTGATGCAAAAATATCGACGTCATGAATATCGACATCCTATCTACATTTTGGTAAGAATAATAATATCGAAAAAATAATATTGATGTCAAAAATATTGTTGTTAAAAATATCGTATTTTTTTTAAGGTACAAAAATAATGTAAAATAAAGTAAATAATAAATCTAGTTAAAATAAACATACTTAAAAATATTTGAAAATATTTAAAAATGATAACTAATATATATAATGTAAACATAAATTAAACATATACATATAACATATATCTAAACTTATTTAATAATAATTTTTAATAATTATTTTATTAACTTATAAATTGTTAAAAAATATCTTGTACATTACAAAAACATCTCTACACATAAAACAATTATGTAAATACAAATTAAATAAATATATATAAGAAATTTTTAAAAAACACAAATATTTTCAATATTTTTAAAATTCATTATATACTACATTAACTAAAATAATAAAAACATATTAGATAGCGGAGGGAATAAAATTAATATTCCAACTCCAAAAAGTGCAACAGTAGTGAAAATGTTGGATAGCGTAGGGGTAAAAATTACTATTCCCACTCCAGTGAGTGCAACAGTAAGGAAAGTGTTGGATAGCATAAGGGTAAAAATTACTATTCCCACTCCAGTGAGTGCAACAGTAGGGAAAGTGTTGGATAGCGTAGGGGTTAAAATTGCTATTCCCACTCCAGTGAGTGCAACAGCAGGGAAAGTGCTGGATAGCGTAGGTGTAAAAATTACTATTCCCACTCCAGTGAGTGCAACAGTAGGGAAAGTGTTGGATAGCGTAGGGGTTAACATTACTATTCCCACTCCAGGGAGAGCAACAGTGGGGAAAGTGTTGGATAGCATAGGGGTTAAATAAACATTCTTATTATTTTTTTTTTTTTTTTAATAACATTAATAATTAATTAACAAAAATATTAATAATAAATACAAAACAATTAAATAAATATTTAATTAAATAACATTAAATTACTTTCCACCCTATTTCCCTATAAACACAAATCTCTCTACACAAAAAAGATAACAAAATTATTTAAATTATCAACTAATCAATTAATAGAAATTAATTACAAACTAATAATTAAATAACAATAAATTATTAATCAATACCAATTAATAAAAACGAAAATTTACTTAATTATAATAAATTACTTCCCAACCTATTCCCCTATAAACCCACAACCCACTACATATAAAAAATAACACAATTAATATAATTATAAATTAATAAATTAATAGAAATCAATTACCAACTAACAATTAATTAAGAATAAATTAATAATAAATACCAATTAATAAAAATTAAAATGTACTTAATTATAATAAATTACTTCCCACCCTATTCCCCTATAAACCCACAACCCACTACATATAAAAAATAACACAACAATTTAATTATAAAATAATAAATTAATAAAGTGTAATTACCAATTAACAATTAATTATCAATAAATTAATTAACAATAACAATAAAGACAAAATAATAATACATTATTTATAACTAATATAATTATTAATTAATCAATTAATAAAAATGAATTAACAATTAATCAATAATTAACAATAAATTAATAATCATAAAAAATTGAATAAAGAATATTAATTAATTAATTATAACTAAATTACTTCCCACCCTATTCCCCTATAAACCCACAACCTGCTCTGATAATAAAACACAAAATTTACTTTTTTTAAAATTACTAATTTCTAAACATTTAATACATATATTTAAAAATAATTTAAAAACATTACAAAAAATGTTAAACACATATAAATAAAATACATACTAAAATACATAACACTAATATAAATATTGATATTATTAACAACGATATTTTTGCTAACGATATTAATTACTTCGATATTACTTACTTCGATATAAAAAAAACTATTTTACTTACCTTAAGGTCGATATTCTGGTCAACGATATTCTTAATTTCGATATTCTGTCCCTACGATATTTAAAACTCGATATTAGTGTAGATCGATAAGTAAAAATCGATATTGTGACTGCATACCGGCATATCCATACTTGTATTTGTTCTTTTGGTTTTTTAAACCCCTTTTCAGTCTTGGCGGAAAGAAGGCCAACCAGTAGCATAGTGCATGCGAATTGGAGCCTGCAGAAAGAGGCCACATTGGTGGACACGTCAAAGTTTATTCTCTCTGTCAATATTGTGCAAAAATATCTCTGTAAACAAATGTGTTGTCCCTTAAGGCAAACTGCAGGGCTCGTGGACTAAGTTAAGTGGCATAATCCGACAGAGCGGATCAGAGTATTAATTTACTATCTCATCACGAGTATACCCATTCATAGTGGCAGTGCAAGGGCGGGACTAAGGAGTAGTATCACTTTCACATCTGGAGACAGCAGTCAGCAACTGAAAGATCACCAATTGACTTTCTCAAAAGTTCTCCCACTGCACCAACTTTCGATATGAACTCTATTTGTTTCAATTACTATGCAAGTTCTAAAACAGACGCAAACTCATTTTGTGTGCCATTATAGTATTAGTGCCTATCAAGAATCTAGTCCATACATGTCAATAAAGCTGACTTAGGCGAGAGAATGACGATTTCTGAAACTTGCTTTACTTGAGCTGTCTCCCTCCTGAAATTGCCTCTGCTTCCACAGAAGTCAAAGGGGAAAATCTATTTTCCTGTTCTAGAATGTTGGCATATAAGTGACTGAAAACTGCTGGCACACTAAGGGGTCCATTACGATGGCACCGCAACGGCAAACGGGACCGCCCACAAGAGTTGCGGCATTCCCACAATGGCAATTAGGATGCCACGGTGGAAGTGGCATCTCGCATATATTGCATTGCAGCGGGCGGTGCTGTGAGCAGCACCCGCCACAATGCAATATATGCATGTTGGGCATTGGCATGCACAACATGACAGGCACCCCCCGGTGCCTGCCAACTTGTCCATGTCAATGTTGGGGGGTACCACAGGTACCCCCCAAGTGCACCCCACCACCCACTGGGGGCCCGCAACACGCCCCGAAGCGAAAACCGCATGCCTTTCCATGGAAAGGCATTCAAAATGCTACATGCTAATATGCCACCATATTAAGGGCCTTTTCTGCCCGGTAGGCAATCAGGACGATTGCCTACTGGCGGAAAAGCGGTGGACGGTCATTCCGTCCGCCGCGGTACCCCACACCATGCTAATGTGGTGGGGGAAAAAGGCCGTCCGGTCGGGTGTGTTGGGGGGGCGGATCGCTACAGCCTGTCGGGCAGTGGCGATCCGCCCGCCATGCTAATGGGCCCCTTAGTTCCACCTGGTTGTGCTTGCTCTTGCAAACAACGGCACTGGCGATAATAATGCACGTAAAACCTGCTCTGCTGCTATTTGTGCAAGTACTGTTTGTGCCCCAATTTATAAATTGTTCGCAAAACGCGGTGGAAATTCTTCTTGGGAAGAAATAGAACGAGTCGGTTCCAAATGACCTCGCGAGACCTCTCCGTGCAACGTAATCATCATTCTACTTATGCAAGGTGCCATCGAAAGGTCACACCCTTTGTTTGCCTTTTTTAGGTCGAGGACTACCGGTCTGCCGAAGGCAGAACCGGAAGTCGAGATTTAATGTTTCCTAGAGTGGCTCCTTAGCCCGCCTCTCTTTTTGCCTCTCCTCCATTGGCTGGCTTCCTAAACGGAGGCCCGCCATTGGAGGAGAGAGCCGTCCCTCCAAATAGGCTCCGTCTTTTTCAGATTCGGGGGCGTGTTCCTTGCTGTTCTTTCCACTTTTTAGCCACGCCCTTTTAGAATAGCAGGAACACGCCCCCGAATCCGAAAAAGTTTCGGAGCTTCCATCCGCCATTTTTTCCCTATCGTCTGGCCGTGAGGATCCATCCTGTGGCAGCACACAGGCTGCTCTTGCCACAGACTCGCTGTCTCACCGGGGCACTGATGGGGCTTGCACGGCGCTTGTGAACATTAGTGCAAAGCCAGGACACAGGGCTGAGACGTCCCGCTACCTCGGCAAAGAACGGTGAGATTGTTTGCCTCGTCGCCAATGTGATATATGCACAAAAAGGCCACATCCGTGAAGTGTCGGGGCAACATGAGGCTGGCGGGGTAGAGGGGGTCGGAGCCACTGGCGAAGGGGGCTTGCCCAAACCCACTTTACACGATCATTTTGTATCGACATCATCAGCCCTGGAAGAACAGACCGAGCCATTAGTGCGACGGCTAAAACCGTCCTGAACTCCCCAGCACCGGATTTAAAGAGCCCACATCACTGCTTCAGGAAACACGGAACCGACCTCCGAGAGTTGTGTCTGGAACAAGGCGACACCAGACCTCCTGCTGGCATGGGCCGTTTCACTAGAACCCCTCCCCCCCCCCCACACAGTTTCACTGCTTACCCTTGAGTGCTGTAGTGAAAGTCACTGTGGTCAGTGCGCACGAGGCGGTTCACCATCATGGTGGCACTTACCTGCCTGAGTCTTCACCCACTCGGGAGGTCAGAGGTCTTAGGAGCAGACGTTCCTGCATCTCGAAAGCCCAAGTTTAGACTCTCACAAGTGCAGACAGTCACAGAACAGACCGAGCCATTAGTGCGACGGCTAAAACCGTCCTGAACTCCCCAGCACCGGATTTAAAGAGCCCACATCACTGCTTCAGGAAACACGGAACCGACCTCCGAGAGTTGTGTCTGGAACAAGGCGACACCAGACCTCCTGCTGGCATGGGCCGTTTCACTAGAACCCCTCCCCCCCCCACACCGACCACCGGCACATCTGCATGCCTGGCACATGTATGTTGTTATCACCATGCCTCTATGCCAGGCAGAGCCGTGACACACATCAGTACTTTAAAGATTTCTTTCAAAGCGCCTCCGGCTGTCCTTGGCGCTATGTTTTATATAAAGCGCACTGACGCCAACTCATCAGATTTCTAAAAATACTTTTGAATAAACGAGTTGTTTGTAATCAGACCAGAGTAGACCCCAATACCCCAAAGCATTGAGAGGGGAAGTACCGAGGGGCGGGGAAGTGGGGGGTCATACATAACATAATAGGAAGATGTCAGAGAACAGAAAATGTGACAAGAGGCTGCAGACGTGCCTCGGCGTGGGGGGGGGGGGGGGGGGCGGGTCACAAAGTTCGGTGGAGGCTTCGTGGCACTCGATGAAGAGACCTGTAAAGGGAGGGAACAGCTCATTGGAAGCTTATGTCACAAAAATGTTCATCTGGAACTTTCTGGTTCGAGGACGGAGGAGTTTTTTGCTTGTGAGATCTTTGACACCTCTGATATTTGTAGGATTAAGTGAACAGGATAAGCTGGTGGGATCTGGTGTAACTGGTGTGAGCTGGTGTTCACTGGTGTCAGCTGGCGCGAGAGAGGGCGGAAGAGAACACTTACCATCACCATGAACACTTTAGCAACCCAAGGCCCACACTTCCCAAAGATGCGCTGTATGGGGCTTGTAAATTCTAAGCTGCCGCCGAACCATCTGGCGTTTATTGGCAGAATTTAAGCCAGCCACATTCCAGCACCGACATTTTAAATACCTCCATGAGGCATTAAAGCAAAAACCCAAGAAACAAGCATTTACAATGCAACGGTCTCAGCATTGTTAAAGTTAGAGCTATTGGCATTGCTCATGACAATGCCGTTTCTTTAAATGTTTTAAAAACAAAAACATAAACAAAAACAATGTCATGAGCAATGCCAATAGCTCTAACTTTACCAATGCCGAGACCATTGCATTGTAAATGCTTGTTTTGTTTTGTAGTTTTATATAGCGCGAACTCGACCGGAAGGTATTGGAGCGCATTACATGAGTGCCAGTTACTTTACCTTAGACAAGGACACATCTTTTTTGGTAGGCAGAGGGAGATTACGTGATATGCCCAGAATCACAGGATGTTGAGCCGAAGTCGAGACTGGTTCACCAGCTTCCAGGTCGGCAGCTCTGGCTGTTACACCACATCCTCCTCGCCCCACAATGTTGCCTTGTCGAGTGAGCATTATTTGCGAGGGCACTGGCGCGGATTGCTGCCCCGTGGACGCACACAGGCTGGCAGGCACACATTCATTTGCAACTGACATGCTTTGTGGAAAGCTTATCCCAGCAGGGACTGGAGATACAATCACAGCTCGCAATGGTAATCGCCGGCGAGCAGAAAGGCAGGGCACGGTACTTCCTCTGGATTACTAAACCCTTTTAATTTGATTTTCAAAGTTGCTCAGCACCCGAAATGAAAAGATCAGAGCAACAAAAAAAAGAGAAAGGCCACTTTTAAATCCACGGGGCACTTTTTGAATAGCATTAATCTTGCCAGGCGGGCCCGTGGTGCTGTGTGAATCATTGCTTCTGGCTTCAGACGTGTGTAGCAGGTGCCCGGAAGGCCGCGGAGTTTTTCATAAAGGAACTGTAAGCCCGGCCTGTCAGACACTCACATTATCATAAATTGTATTACATCTGGGCTGCTGGAAGCGGATGGAGTGATTGCGAGCGGCAGGTTTGCACATACCGAGAACTTGTAATGCCGCTTTAAAATGTGTAGGTACCACCTTGCGCTCTTCTGCTCAGTGCAGGATGCTGCGCATGTGTGTTCTATACCTTACATAGGGCTTTAAGTGGGATGAAAAAACTAAGGGCTGGTCTCTCATATGGGCGTGGCCGACGTAATTAAGGGCTTGGCTTAAAACACTTAAGCTAAAAATCTGTACTTAGCATATTGTGCTGCCCTACTGGTATTTTGCTGTTTCTGTCACTGCACCCAGATATATAACACAAGTAACATTACACCTACAACAAGACACGACTATTGGCTTTGTCAATGGTTGTAAATTGCAACAGATAAATCAGCATCAACTATGACATCGTTGTATATAATATTGAAAATGCTTCTGATCTCGTGGGCAGTTGTGAGGTTAAGTCTAGAGCTCCGACTTTAGAGCTGAGAAAGCACGTTCGAGCCTGACCTCGGCTGGACATCCTGTGATTCAAAACATGAAAATGTCCTAGTGTAATGTAACTGGTGCTCATGTGGAGGGCTCCAGGTTTGCGCTGTATATTAAACTGAAAAATTTGTCTCTTTGAAGTTACATCAAAATCAGCGATGGCTGGTACTATTGCAGAGTTAAGTTATGTCTTTATTTTCACACCGAGGGTAAAAATGGAGAGCCCGATAGAGACCGTCTCGGCACCTACTTCTAAGAACTGCCTGTGCATAGGAACTCTGTAAACATTTTTCCAGGGGCCACAAAGTATGGTCTGTGGTGTGTCTGTGGGCCGCATTTACTGGGTGGGAGTAGAGCTTTGCGGGGCAGGGGCGGGGGAGTCAATTGGGCAGTGGGGACCAAGCATGTACATGGTGTGGTCAGTGAGTCATGGGGTTATTTTGAGAGTTTTATTCCATATTGCCTTCTAAAAGAATCCTCTAGTCTCTAGAAGAGTCATAGATTTGACAATACTGGGGCATATCAACAAGGGCTTTATCTCTGCTTTTTTGGCTTTAAAAGCCAAAAAAGCCGAGATAAAACTAGCACCCTATCAACAACAGGGTGCCAACATGCAAATTCGCATGTTAGCACCCTTTTACTCTACGCTTCCCCTTGCATCTCTAATGAGATGCAAAGGGGGCGTTCCAGAGTAAAATAATAGGAGAAATGTCGCTAAGCCACATTTCTCCTATTATCAAGAATATCGCTAACCCTGCTAGAGACAAAAAAAGCAGCGCTAACCGCGGTAAACGCTGCTTTTTTACGTCTGGTATTTTTCTGACTTAGCCATGATATCCTATGGAAGGAGGATATCATGGCTAAGTTTGTCTGTCCCTATCAACAAGCTAACGTGAGATTATCGCTGGGTTTCCAGCGATAATCTCACGTTAGCCACTTAGCGTGAGGATTTTTATCGCTATTGAGATGAGCGTTGCTAATAGCACGCTATCTCAGCGATAAAAATCAACGCTAACCGGCAATAATTATCCTAGCGCTAAGTGCGCTTAGCGATAATTATCGCCGGTTGTTGTTGATATGCCCCACTGTGCTATGCAGTATTTGAATCACTTTCCCTCTACCGCACCTTGAGGCAAGCCTTCTCTACTTGCTATCACTACCATGGGAGAGTCAAGTGAAAAAAAAAGTTACTTCATAATTGAATTGGAATAAAATGGAAGTGCACAATGTGAAACCAGAAAACCTACCCGTACAAATTATGTGATCCTAGGTAATAGTCATATTTCACTTTGCCTTCCTTTTTCTTTCTTTACCACATGTAAGCTCAGCTTGAAAAATATGTGTTCTGGATATGTACTGCACAAAACCTTCTCTTGTGTTTGATTTAATAAACTATAATGTTGCCCATGTATAATTGCATCCCCGGCCTCCCAAGAGGGTACGATGGGACAATTGACTTGCCTCTTAGTTAACTATTGGCATTGTTGTCAGGGTGAGAGGAGGCATGAATGTTTCTATGTAAATTTTGTAAAACTATCACTTTTACAAAATACTGCTCAGTGCACTGATATAATGTAATGCTCTACAGTGAAACGCTTCTGTATGTTAATGAAATATACTTTTTTAGAATTTTCAAGAGACTATCACTTTTATACACG
Organism: Triturus cristatus; assembly: GCF_964204655.1. Taxonomy (NCBI): domain Eukaryota; kingdom Metazoa; phylum Chordata; class Amphibia; order Caudata; family Salamandridae; genus Triturus; species Triturus cristatus. The sequence goes on along the minus strand of NC_140594.1, from coordinate 221,085,905 downwards.
TTTGTTGTAAGATGTCTTAAAAAATGAATGTTTTCCTAAAGTGATGCAGGATACCTTATTTATTTCATTTTTTCTACTTCAGTTATCTTGTAAATAAATGCTAGCCTGTTTATTTAACATCTTTCTGAAAGTTAGAGCTGTCTTAAGTAAACAGAAGCCCCGTGCGGTCGTTCAGCATGGGACCGCATGTGAAGGTAGGAGGGACACAAGCGGCCCATGGGCTGTATTTAAGTATCTCTGCCTTACAAAGTGTGTTTATAGGTGCCTCCTCGGGAACCTGACTATTTTACCCATCGGTGAGTTAACGCTGACTGCTTCTTTAACACATGCCTTTCTCTGAGGGCATCATTATGAGTTGACTGGTAAAATGAGGTGGTAATACCAGGCCCAGTATCTTTGTTACTTGTTATGTTATGTTAAGTTATGCAGTTTTATATAGCGCACAGCTGCCCCAGCCAAGGGACGTGTCAGTGCTGAAGCAGAAAACTGCAGAACAATAGACAGCAAAAGCAGCCTACAGTGGAGGAAAGAGGTGCGTTTTGATAGCTTACGGAATGTCAGGTAGCTTTTCATGCTGCAAATGGTGATGGGGAGCACATTCCAAAGTTTGGCTGCCAATACACAGAAAGAGCGTCCACCAGCTCTGCCCTCCTCGCCCGCGGAACAACCGCATGATGCTGGCCCATAGGCCAGAGTTGGCGGGAGGGGGTGTAAAGTGTAAGCAGATTGGCCAAGATGCCTGTAGAGGAAAGATTTAAAATTTTAAAGGACATGCACAGGATCTTGAACTCTATGCGTTTAGCCACAGGCAACCAATGTAGCCGACGGATAGCACTGGAATTAGGGCTTGTCCTGGGCAGACCCAACAGGGTTCTAGCCGCAGCGTTCTGGACCCTTTGCAGTCTTGTAATTTCTGCCTTGTTGGCTCCCAAATAGAGTGAGTTGTCATGATCTAGTCTAGACAGAATGGAAGCCTAGACAATAACCTGCATCATAGACGGGTCAAAACACCCTAACGCCGGTTTGAGCCCCTGTAAAATGCCAAAGCATGTTCCTGCTACTTTCTTTGTTGGTGTCTGAAAGCTGAGGGCGGAGTCTACCCACACTCCCAGATTTTTTACCACCTGTTTGGGGACGGGTGCACAGCCCAGCTTGGCAGGCCACCAGCGCTCACTCCACAGCTCAGTGTCTCTCCCGACCAAAAGTACCTCAGACTTGTTGGCATTGAGCTGAAGACAGTTGGCAGTCATCCACTCAGAGATGCTCTCCAGATCCCTCTGAAACTTACATGCGTCCTGCCCAGAGTCATCCGAGAGTGCCACTACCAACTGTGTGTCGTCCACATAAGACACTGCTGTGAGCCCTCTGCTTTTTGCCACTACTGCCAACGGTTGAACATATAGATTGAACAATGTTGGGCTCAAAGCTGAGCCCTGCGGTACCCCATATTTGATGGTATGGATCTTGGAAGCAAAAGGGAGAACTGCAACCTGGAAGGTCCTGTCCTCTAAAAAGGAGACAAACCACTCCAGGGCAGAGTCCACGATGCCCACCTCCTCCAACCTCTGCAACAGGATCTGGTGGGAGACGGTGTCAGACGCGGCACTGAGATCTAACAAAATCACTGCCGATGTGCGACCCTCGTCTAGAGCCCCCCTCAGATGCTCGGTCAGATAGGAAGGCTGACTCCGTACTGTGACGCGGCCGAAAACCGTTCTGAGAGGGGTCAAGTAAGTTATTCTCCTCCAGAGAGCCTGTAAGTATGGAATTAATATAGTGTCAGGTTACAAGCAATCTTACCTGTGTTGCTTGATGATGGATTTCGCAGAGACGTTATGGACCAACTTCCCGTGATTCTAATGAATTTCCTGTGAGGTATTTATAACACTAGGGTATTTCTGGGGTGGGTTTTTAATGTTGAAAGAAGAGTGTTTAGGTCACTACGTTTACACTATTGCGTATTCTCCATGCTATCATGACATATAGGCCTGCAAAATCTTGGAGACCCAGGGCAGGAGAGAGATGGGTTGAAAGTTCTCCAATTTTGCAGTATCAAGCTTGGGCTTTTTCAGAGACCACCCTGGCTTGCTTCCAAGATCCAGGGACAACAGATGTGGACAGGGACAGATTAATCAAATGGCTCAGAGACGGTAGAAACATGGATAGAGATTTCAAAAATTGGTCCGGCTTAAGGGGGTCAGCAGGAGAGCCTGATTTAATCTTACGCCAGAGCACAACAAGCTCCTCTTGAGAGATGGGCAGAAAGGCAGCCAGAGTATGTCTAAATGAGGGTATAGACACAGGCCCCTGATAAACTGTGTGTTGAGGGAAGGATCTATATATTGTTTCCACCTTCTTTACAAAAAAGGAGGCCAGGGCCTCACATTGCGCAACAGATGGTACTGAGGGTATGGTAACATCAGCCAAGGTTTTAAGATCTTTCACTATAGAGAAGATACTTTTAGAAGGGTTGCTGCTATTTCTGATCACATCAGAATAGTATGCTGCCTGCTCAGACTGGATCGCCCTATGATATCTCTTAATGGCCAGTTGGTAACATCCCTTTAAAATAGGGTCATAGTCTCTTCTTCATACACGTTCCAACTTTTTGCAACCTTTACGCAGGGAGGCTAACCTATCATTGTACCATGCGCTAGATTTGGTACTTCATCATTCAGACCACCTTGCAGGGACCAAGCAATCCAAAGCATGGGAGATCCAGCCTGAAAATGCTCTGTCAGCCAACTCAGGATCGAGTGGCATCCTAAACGTGGTGGTAGAAAGGAGCTCATGGAATTGAGCAATATCAAGTTTGTGCCAGTAGCGCCTGAAAGAAAACTTTTTAGGAACCCTCTCGACCGACACAATCTCTGCCAGTGTCATAGATATTAGGAAATGATCAGACCAGCACACCGGTAATGGGGCGTGGACAGTAAGGGAAGACAAGTTGGAAAAGACCGGGTCTAATAAATGGCCAGTGGAAAGCCGTAGAGCCCTGGATCCGTTGGCTCAGCTGGCACCACGTTAGATCAGCTAGGAAGTTGGTGACTTCCATGTCCTGAGAACTATCAAGGTGCAGATTCAAGTCACCAATAACACTGAAGTTGGCAGCTCTCATAGCTAGGGGCTTACAACTTCTCTGAGAGCAGCTCTAGACTCCTTAGAAGGTCCTGGCGGGCGGTAGATTAATAACCCAGACATAGTGTAGCTGGCGTGGAGCGAAATTCGAAAGCGTCCACATTAACAACCGGCCACAGGCTCCTTTACCAGAGTACACTTGTAGCCGGACTTAAAAATTACCGCTATGCCACCCCCCCCTAGAGCCTCTGTTCAGCGTCAAAATACTGTATCCCTGGGGAAGAGCCGAGCCAGGTTCTGCCACTGTGTCTTCAGTTAACCAAGTCTCAGTTAAAAAGAGGACAACAGGGAATTCATTCTGAAGCAGGTGATAAACATCCGGGTAGTGTTTAAATAAAGAGCGTCAATTTAGGCTCAAAAGTTTTACACTGGACCTGTGGCTAGGCTGTGGAGGAGAGGGTGCGACCAGTGGCCATGAATTGTAGCCACAGGATATACAGCAGAAAGGGCCCTCAGAGCAGTTGCAGGGCAGGCAGTTACACGGGCTAAGCCCCTTCCTGATCTCCAAAAGGTCATCCACAGAGTACCACACTATACCTCTCGCAAAACCGGCAGCATACCTGGCGTCTGGGGGTGTCCAGACACGGACGGGCGCAGACAGGCTTGCCTTAGGCGCGCTTTCGGCATGCCAGCAGCACGCCCGCTGCGCGCGTCTGCTGCGTGCCCGCTGCGTGCCCGCCACGGCATGGGATTATGAAGACCAGAACCCGGAATTGCTGATAGCAGGAGGCAGGGAGCAACTGACAAATAATCCCCAAATGTGCAAAATGCAAGTGCGTGCCCCGTAGGAAAAGAAAGTTTAGTATCACAGTCTTTCCCCTGAATTAAAAACACAGATAAAAACAGCTAAAAACATCTGGCAGTAACATATAAAGCGATCAAACAGCTGACCTCAACTCGGTCCGCTGCGCGCCCGCCACGGCATGGGTTTTTGAAGACCAGAACACGGAAATGCCAATAGCGCGAGGCAGAGAGCAACTGACACGCTCACCGCTCAATCGGCATGTCAGCCGCGGCGGTAAGGGGTGGGAGTTGGTAAATGAAGAACTAATCCCCAAATGTGCAAAATGCAAGTGCATGCCCCGTAGGAAAAGCAAGTTTAGTATCACAGTCTTTCCCCTGAATTAAAAACACAGATACAAACAGATAAAAACATTTGGCAGCAACATATAAAGCGATCAAACAGCTGACCTCAACTCGGTAATTACGAGCATGAGATCCAAAAAGCTATAACATGCGGAATCCAGTATTACCAGGATATTTGCCATATGCTTTTCATCTATTCTAGACCCTTTTAGCAGGTGGACTTTGTGACTAGAAAAGCAAGTGATAATACAGAGTGCAGTATTACCAGGTTCACTAATACCACATTCAATAGAATTATTCATGTAGAGTGGTATTGCCAATGACAACCATGCAGTAATACCCCTCTGTATATCTTGTAAGGAGGGCCTCAGTGTCATTTTACCTCCTTGAAAATTGTCAGTTTCAATGTTTCTATTGCTTTTTCATTGATATTACCTCAAATTGGGGCTCAAGAATCTTCTCTTTCTTCCAATGCTCATTCACTTGTTACTTAAGAAAAGCGTGCCCATTATTACTGTATAGTAGGTCATGGTAACATGACTTATTTTTTGGGGAGACATCTACAAAAGCAGTGTAAATGGCCATAAGGGTATAATTAGGGCTCCTGGTTTTATGGTATTTATTTTTGGGGCATTTCCGTCTGTATTTATCCATATTTATTTTTTGTCAACGTTCTCTGTATTTATCCATATTTATTATGGGTTTTGTGAAAAAATAAAGCTGAAACTGGTATATTTCCATATTTATTTAACCAATACATATGCAGTTATGGTTGAATGCCGGCCATGTTTCAGTGATATGAACAACCGCAGAAGATAAATCAATGCACTTACATGAAAATATGCTCATTTCAGTATCAGCCTTGAACATATCTACTGCTGGTTAAGCTTCTTTACTAAAATTCCTTTTTTTTTAACCCCCTTACCTATCAATCCACACAGTTATTGGTCTTGCAGTAATGACAAAGTGTATTTAGAATCACTTTAAAAGCACCCAATTTCCGTTTTTATCAACATTTAAAAATAAATACAGACAAAAAAGAAATGGTTTTCTGTCTGTATTTATCTGTAAAAATCTGTAAAAACGGAAAACAGGGAGCCTTAGGTATAATCCTGTTGGGATACAACTAACTCATGCTTGTGTTCTATTCTTCACATCACCTTACGTAAGTCATGGATGAGCAAAGAGCTGTTTCCTGCTCAGAGCTGTTGAATTTGGGGGCTAAGCCATCTATGCTACTATGCACTCCGACAAGTCAATCTGCTAATGACCTTATCTAGACAAACAGAGTTCTTAAAGTGTCAGTTATTGTGGACAATTATTCTTGCAGAACATCACCTCCTTAGCAACACTTCAGTCCCTCTATTATATAGCTCATATATTGAATGGAGGCTTCAGTGTGCTAGCTGCTTAGCTTTAAAAATGTATATATCCCATGCTCAATGCATCTAGCAAACAGCCATTTTAAGTTGCTTACTTGTGCTACTGTGGTTAGAGTTGGTGCATAGATAGACTGCGAGATCAATCTAGCTGGCCAAGGCTACAACCGAAAAGACCGACCACTTATGTGTTTTCTCTCAATTTGCAGAACTCAAGGCAACCATGGTCAACTCATTATAGAGTCCAGGGAGGCAGTTACTCCAACAGTTGTGTTTAGGCAGTTTTCCTTTATAAAATTTGGAGCTATGTCCTAATGCTGCAATATATAATATGTTTATTTATTCATGATAAAAGCTGAGAAGTAAGGCCAACTAATGCTTCGATGTAAAGTAGTTGCTGGGTCAAATTTGAGTGTCTTGTCAGTAGTGATACCAGGAATTTCTAGATCATTTAAGGTGAGATAGAGGACATTTTGAAGTCCAAGATAAAAGGAAATTCTATAATCTATCACATTCTGGCCGAGGTTGTTACTTCAAACACACGGGCTGTCATCCTCTGCTATTTTATGGAAGGACCTAATTCATGAGGCTCAGAAGCTTTTTCCAAGAAGTTCCCATCTGGTCATCATCATTATCACTGCAATTTTATCTCCGTTTTATTTGATCCAGTGTCTCTCCATCCATTGCTGGATCTCCGCCATGCAATGATGGAATTACACTGGTATTCCACCTGTAGAATGGTCCAGGTGTCATCAACGCACATGTAAAAATGAAAGCCGCTGGGCCAGATAAGGCATACCATTGGCTAAACTTAGGTGTTAAAGAGCCTGATTGACAATGACAATCCTTGGGGAATTCCACAAGTCAATCATCTTGCTTTCAAAGTGAAAGAAGGCATAGCCATTACCAGAACCTGTTTCACAAGAAAGGATATAAACCTTCCTAGGAACTTTATATGGAAGCAACCATGTGAAGAGTATATTATAAAACAGATAATTAATTCATGACTGTAGTGATCATTTCATACTCCACTTGTCAGCGTGATGTGAGACACTCCTCTTAGGTCTTAGCTTGCAAAACATAATTCATACTCACATTTGATCACTTCTTGTGTGCAGCACAAGGGTCCCCACTCCAAGCAAGAAAGAGGGACACCTATGACAACTCTATCTTAAAGGCTGAACCTGGTGCATCTCTTCTGAGATCCGAAAAAAAGACCCCAGTTTTCTTAACTTCAGCAGCTCCAGTCAGCAGATGAGCTTCAATAATTCTCTCTCCTGTAACTCCAATTATTCTACACACATCTCTCAATATTACAGTCTAAGCATCTAATCAACACACTTACTGCTCAGACAAGACAGTGGTCCTCCCACATGATCAGCCCAACTTGCATAGGATTTAGGTGGATGCAGCATCCCACTGCATACCCTAGGCAATACATGTGAGCTTCCCAGCATTTTAGTATATTATAGTATAGTATAGTAACTCTGATCCCATCCAGAAGAGCTGTTCCTTGGGGGGGGCGATACCAATACTGGGAGCATTGATAACTTTGAAGGGGTTCTGGGTATACTCCCCCATTACATGTTTTTGGAGAATAACACACAGAAATCTGTTTTTCTGTGCTGACTCCTTCATGGGTTCAACTAACATGCCACCCAGAAATTTCACCCACCAGCAGTCAAAGTCCCCAGGTCTCCTGGACATCTTGAAACTGATGTAACAGGTCGAACCACTGACCCACTAATGCCTGTTTATCCTTGGAGAAAACAAAAGATGGAACGCAGAAACATAAATGGCTTTGATGCCTCAACCCAGAACACTTGCAAAAAGAACAGTTGATGGACAGAATGCTGAACAATGTCAAACATTCACCCCAGTACAGAGATCTGGTCCTAAATCCATTGTTTTTTTTTTGCTCACCATGCCATTCCAGGTTGGACCCAGCCATATGCCAATCAGTATTGACTCTGCTACTCATGGGAACAGTCCATCCAGAACTGCCTGGCCAGGTCCTCCCTGGACCAGAAATAAGCATCCTGGGATGGGTTCCAGGGTATCAGCCCGCATCAGCCAGGCTAGCTTGCCTCCAGTCTAGGCATGCTCATCCCACTCAGGGAAACAAATGCAAAAAGAACAAAATGCTGAACAATGTCAAACATTCACTCCCTAGTACAGAGTTCTGGGCCTAAATCCATCAGTTTTTTGCTCAACATGCCATTTCAGTTTGGACACAGCCGTATGAAATTCGTCTTGACCCTGCTTCTCATTCTGAAACCAGAAAACAGCATGAAAGCTGATGAGGATGCCAGTTTGCTGTGATATTTGGGTTCTGTAGTGCTAATTCAGTCTTACTAGTTAGGTCGAGCTGTGAGACCTGTTGTATATAGTATGTGGGCTTCAGGTCTGCCCAATGCTTTTCATTTGTTTGTTTCAGAGTCCCTTAAAAATCCTTGCTTCCGAGTGGTTAATCTTCCCTATTTGTGAGTTTCTTCACTCCCACAGAGCAGAACTGCATTACTTGTAGCCTTCCACTTGTCCCAATATAGCAACTGGAAATGGGACTACTTTTTTTCTTTGTCTAAGAGCATTCACAAGAGCAATTGATGTTTTCAGTCGCTCTGAGCTCCCACTTCCGTTTCTGTAAACAGGGCTGTAATTCTCCTCACATTTGCTGTGAATTCAAAGCTGTTTCTCCGAGGGCGTCTGTTTCCTTGTTATTCTGTAACTTCAAAGTGAGAGAACCATAATTAGTGGATCAATAATGGCTGTGCTCTCTCCTCTGGCTGCTAGTAAGGCTTGATGCCAGCTGTCCCCGCCCTTTTACCTCCCACCTCGACAGCTGCGGGGAGGCTGCAGCTGCACCTAGGTGTCTGCAGCTGAACCAGTCTGAGAGGAGGCACGAAGTGCTGGAGATACACAGGGCATACACTGCTTTTATTTTACTTCACTTTTCAGACTTATTTTTATGAGTTTAAAAGAATGAAAGTGGACACCTGCTGGACATGTGTAAAGAGGGAAGTGGAAGATAATAGCATTGTGGGATGTAAGAGGGAGATCGCACTATTATCTGTGATAGGCAGGTGTGGAGTGAGAGCAAAGTTTTAAAGTGTTGCTGTTGATGTACAGAGCACTCACAGCCGAGGAGTACATCGAACATTCCTGTTGTGCGGTATCTGGAGCCACTTACAAACATCGCGGCGTGAATCTTATGTTCTAGCCACATTTTCAAGTGGTGATATTAGCCTAGAATGCACCAATCATGCTGACTTACCTGGGGGCTCTTAATCATTCAGCGCATACCCGCTCTGTAAAATGTGAAAAACACAGCAGTTGTGTGATGATTTTCTGCACGCCCGAATGAATGTTATATTTCCCCTTCTGCTAATCACCCTCAGTAACATACTTTGGCGAAGTGTACATTACAACACATTTGCATTCAGGGTAAGATTGCGTCTAAGACCTTAGGCACTTTCAGGCAGTGTGACTTGCCCAGGAGGCCACTGGGAATTAAGTGGACCTGCGTACTTAGAGAGGTCCCTACACAAATTAGCTCTGCACAAAACATGGCAAATCCATTTTCCCATTTTGCTGCTATGGAATGGGACAAACACATTGTGCTCCACTGGTGAAAATGTATTTTTTGTCTTCTTGAAATGCCAACTTCAAAGATAGTGTGAAACCAATTTGCTCCTTATTCTTCATTTGTGTGAATTTTTTGTTCTGTATTTCACAAGCCAGTGGATAAGCACATTTTTGTACCCATGCAAAGTTTCTGGGATGTAACCTTGGTTTATTGTGCTGCAAATCACATAACTGAATGTGAAAGACTGAGCTAGATAGTCCCCATTTGAGACAAGGGTAATAGTGTAGAAAGACCATCGCTTCTCTAGCCTCATGCCCATTTACTCAACTCTCCCACAGTGCCAAGCACGGGGTTAGTGATTGTTAGTTGCATTTGCTAAAACACAGATGCTCGTTCACCATCATGTCGTGCAACATTCTGTGAGCTGCACCCTTGAAAAATCTGTCAAATGGGAGGGATGTTTGTGCTTTGCAATGAGTAGTGGGCCGTAAATCCCCTGTTTCTCAGGTCTCTCAACAGAAACGAGTCGCGTCGAGACAGAAGTAACTGGGTCGCTCCGAGAGTGCACATCGGGTGGAGGGATAGCAGTGCTCCGGTGTTGGAGAAGATGCATGTCGATTGACATCAGGAAGGTCTCGTATGCAGCTTACAGGACTTACTATGTGGCTACCTGGGATGAGTTTGGCAACCAAAAGCATATTTTTTAAATCTAGTGTTAAGTGCTATTTTAAGCGCATTTGTGTAGCGCATTCCCACTATTTGTATGGTCACAAAGCGTTTTCAGAATCTGGGCGCCATTTAACCTGAGATTCTCGATGACCGGAATCAAGGTGGTCTGTTGACATTGTATTTGGTTGTGATTTCACTGTTTAAAGAAGAGTCTTTTCATATAGCAGCTGGCAAGGATGGAGTAGACTAAGGTATTGACCAGGGATGGGTTATATTGGATAGAAGTCAGCAGGATCCTGTTATGGATCTCTGTGGAGTGCTATGTCCATGTACATTGTGATTTATTTCAGTCTGGTGCAGTGCACAGTTGTCCATTGCTGATACACGGGGTTGTTTCCTGTCATTTGACCCCTATAATATCTTTGGGGCAAGTATAGGTGTATATAAGTAAAGTAGGATTATCTTCTTCAGAATTATTGATTAATAAGAGGAAATAGATGTGGAAAAGAGGGCAGGACTGAAAGTTTTTCTTAGGAGCCGGCTGTGAGTTGTGTCAAATGTCAGGGCTGCCACATAGAGAGGCCTACCTAGCTGTAATTCCACCTCATCCACCACCAACCCTCCTGCATGTATTTCTTTCACTTGCAGGTCCTTTGGAAACCCTTCTTTCTATCTTAATCACCCTTTCCTTTCTCTTCAACCGTTATGGCTCCCCCTTTCTGCCATTTAGGCCGAGGCTAGGCAGCGCTTGCTCATGTTTTCACTTTCTCCCTTGTCTGCACGCGTTGGACTTGGCATCTTTTGGCATATTTCCGCTGAGTTTTTGCTTTCTGACCTCCCGGTTTTGACTCTGTGCTGGCATAGTGTTTCTGCGCACTTTTCTCGCTGCTGATCAGTGGTAAAGAGCAACTGCTCCTGTACGTGTCAGTCCCTAGTAAAGTAGACTGAGTGTGCCAGGGCCTGTAAATCAAATGCTGTTAGTGGGCTGCAACACTGGATTGTTCCACCCAGACAAACAGCCTATAAATGTAACACCGGCGGTGGCATCCTAATTGCCGGTGCGGGACCGCCGCACCACTGGCGGCCGGTCCCAGCACCGCTAGGGTGGCAGGCAGACGTGAGTCTGCCCGCCATCCTAATAGGCCCCTAGGTTTTAAAGTAAAGGCTCACTAAGGCGTTTACTCTCAATACACTATTGATGATACAGATGACTCACCTCTCCATGATGTAATTAAAGACAGTCTTTGTAAGGGGTGGAACGACATGGAAAAAGCTTTGATTTCTTGTTTGCCAATGCCTTTTGATGATGCTGTGAAGCAGTGGCAAATAAAAGAATAACTCTGAGGGTACCATTTGCTCTGGTTTTTTATTTAGAGATCGAGGATGAAGAATGCCACTTAGATCAGAACATCATTTTAGCGAAAAAGAACAAAATCTAAAAAGACTGCGGGCAGTGGTGGAGCAGAAGTTCAAAAGCAGGGCATGAGGGAAACTGCAACTCAGGGTTGGGAGAGAAGAACACACTATGGGGTCGATTCCGATCCTGGATAAACCGGGTACTAACCGTCGGACGTAGCGTTTTCTCCGTCCGACCCGTACCCGGTAGAAATACCTTACAAACATGCAAGTACGATTCGTACGCAAACACCATTTGCGTACGAATCGTAAGAAACACCGACCCAACAAAAAATACCCACAATTCTGATCCGTGACACAGCGGACGTAACGTCCGGACGGAGTCAGGCAGCGTTTCACGAACCAGCAAGTACGATTCGTACTGACGTCACTCCGCACGGACAATATTTTACGGGAGCCAAAAACTGCCGGGAAATCAGGACGACGCGCACAAGGAGCACCTGTACGCGACGGACAGCCATGGACCCCAGCCTACGTGTCATCCCGGCCCTCATTGCAGTCCACCTGGTGTACAGGAACCAACGCAGACGCCGCAGAAGGTCAGAACAACACCCAGGGTCAAAGGGGGGGGGGCAGGGGCAGGAAACATAACACCGACCCAAGTCCAAAATCAAACATGCCCTGTACATACCTGTACCCCAGGGCCTGGTCACTTCGGGGGTGGGGTCGTCTCCACCAAGGCCTGTGTCCGCCACAACGGAAGTCAACATGGACGCGAACCGGCAACACAACAATTGTGGTACGCACTGGACCCACGCCTTAAGAGCGTTGGTAAGGGTCGTACCACGCCCACCCCTACGTCACCCCAACAATGGCGGTACGGCCCGTACCCACGTCCCAAAGGCATGGGTACGGCCCGTACCGCCATTCTTGGGGTGACTTAGGGGTGGGCGTGGTACGACCCGTACCCACGTCCTAAAGGCATGGGTACGGGCCATACCGCCATTCTTGGGGTGACGTAGGGGTGGGCGTGGTACGACCCGTACCCACGTCCTAAAGGCATGGGTACGGTGTGTACCCCTACGGCACCCCAACAATGGTGGTACGGCCCGTACCCACGCCCCCAGAGCGTGGGTACGGCCCATACCACGCGTACCCCTACGTCACTGCCACAATGGTGGTACGGCCCGTACCCACGCCCCCAGAGCGTGGGTACGGCCCATACCACGCGTACCCCTACGTCACCGCCACTATGGTGGTACGGCCCGTACCCACGTCCCACAGGCATGGGTACGGCCCGTACCACCATTGCAGTGGTGACGTAGGGGTGGGCGTGGTACGACCCGTACCCACATCCTAAAGGCATGGGTACGGTGCGTGTGTACGGCCCGTACCACGCGTACCCCTACGTCACCCCAACAATGGGGGTACGACCCGTACCCATGCCTCAAGGACGTGGGTACGGCTCGTACCAGGCGTACCCCTACATCACCACTGCAATGGTGGTACGGACCGTACCCAGGCCGTAGGACGTGGGTACGGGTCGTACCACGCCAGTGGACAGACAAATAGGGGTGTGTGGGCATCAGCCCCAGCAGTGCCCAGACACATGAGGGGCGGATGCCTATCACTCCCAGCAGTGGCCAGACATAGGAGGGGTGGGTGCAGAGTCCTCCCAGCAGTGCCCAGACATAGGAGGGGTGGGTGCCTATCACTCCCAGCAGTGCCCAGACATAGAAGGGGTGGGTGCAGAGTCCCCCCAGCAGTGCCGAGACAGACATAGGAGGGGTGGCTGCAGAGTCCTCCCAGCAGTGCCCAGACACATGAGGGGTGGGTGCAGAGTCCCCCCAGCAGTGCCCAGACATAGGAGGGGTGGGTGCAGAGTCCCCCCAGCAGTGCCCAGACATAGGAGGGGTGGGTGCCTATCACTCCCAGCAGTGCCCAGACACATGAGGGGTGGGTGCCTATCACTCCCAGCAGTGCCCAGACATAGGAGGGGTGGGTGCAGAGTCCCCCCAGCAGTGCCCAGACATAGGAGGGGTGGGTGCAGAGTCCTCCCAGCAGTGCCCAGACATAGGAGGGGTGGGTGCCTATCACTCCCAGCAGTGCCCAGACATAGGAGGGTGGGTGCAGAGTCCCCCCAGCAGTGCACAGACATAGGAGGGGTGGGTGCCTATCACTCCCAGCAGTGCCCAGACATAGGAGGGGTGGGTGCAGAGTCCCCCCAGCAGTGCACAGACATAGGAGGGGTGGGTGCCTATCACACCCAGCAGTGCCCAGACACATGAGGGGTGGGTGCCTATCACTCCCAGCAGTGCCCAGACATAGGAGGGGTGGGTGCAGAGTCCCCCCAGCAGTGCCCAGACATAGGAGGGGTGGGTGCAGAGTCCCCCCAGCAGTGCCCAGACATAGGAGGGGTGGCTGCAGAGTCCTCCCAGCAGTGCCCAGACACATGAGGGGGGGTGCAGAGTCCCCCCAGCAGTGCCCAGACATAGGAGGGGTGGGTGCCTATCACTCCCAGCAGTGCCCAGACACATGAGGGGTGGGTGCCTATCACTCCCAGCAGTGCCCAGACATAGGAGGGGTGGGTGCAGAGTCCCCCCAGCAGTGCCCAGACATAGGAGGGGTGGGTGCAGAGTCCCCCCAGCAGTGCCCAGACATAGGCGGGGTGGGTGCCTATCACTCCCAGCAGTGCCCAGACATAGGAGGGGTGGGTGCAGAGTCCTCCCAGCAGTGCCCAGACATAGGAGGGGTGGGTGCCTATCACTCCCAGCAGTGCCCAGACACATGAGGGGTGGGTGCCTATCACTCCCAGCAGTGCCCAGACATAGGAGGGGTGGGTGCAGAGTCCCCCCAGCAGTGCCCAGACATAGGAGGGGTGGGTGCAGAGTCCCCCCAGCAGTGCCCAGACATAGGAGGGGTGGGTGTCTATCACTCCCAGCAGTGCCCAGACACATGAGGGGTGGGTGCCTATCACTCCCAGCAGTGCCCAGACATAGGAGGGGTGGGTGCAGAGACCCCCCAGCAGTACCCAGACATAGGAGGGGTGGGTGCAGAGTCCTCCCAGCAGTGCCCAGACATAGGAGGGGTGGGTGCCTATCACTCCCAGCAGTGCCCAGACATAGGAGGGTGGGTGCAGAGTCCCCCCAGCAGTGCACAGACATAGGAGGGGTGGGTGCCTATCACTCCCAGCAGTGCCCAGACATAGGAGGGGTGGGTGCAGAGTCCCCCCAGCAGTGCACAGACATAGGAGGGGTGGGTGCCTATCACTCCCAGCAGTGCCCAGACACATGAGGGGTAGGTGCCTATCACTCCCAGCAGTGCCCAGACATAGGAGGGGTGGGTGCAGAGTCCTCCCAGCAGTGCCCAGACACATGAGGGGTGGGTGCAGAGTCCCCCCAGCAGTGCCCAGACATAGGAGGGGTGGGTGCCTATCACTCCCAGCAGTGCCCAGACACATGAGGGGTGGGTGCCTATCACTCCCAGCAGTGCCCAGACATAGGAGGGGTGGGTGCAGAGTCACCCCAGCAGTGCCCAGACATAGGAGGGGTGGGTGCAGAGTCCCCCCAGCAGTGCCCAGACATAGGAGGGGTGGGTGCCTATCACTCCCAGCAGTGCCCAGACATAGGAGGGATGGGTGCAGAGTCCTCCCAGCAGTGCCCAGACATAGGAGGGGTGGGTGCCTATCACTCCCAGCAGTGCCCAGACACATGAGGGGTGGGTGCCTATCACTCCCAGCAGTGCCCAGACATAGGAGGGGTGGGTGCAGAGTCCTCCCAGCAGTGCCCATGCATATGAGGGGTGGGTGCAGAGTCCCCCCAGCAGTGCCCAGACATAGGAGGGGTGGGTGCAGAGTCCCCCCAGCAGTGCCCAGACATAGGAGGGGTGGATGCCTATCACTCCCAGCAGTGCCCAGACATAGGAGGGGTGGGTGCAGAGTCCTCCCAGCAGTGCCCAGACATAGGAGGGGTGGGTGCAGAGTCCCCCCAGCAGTGCACAGACATATGACACATGCATACCCACCCCTGGTGCTGGCAGCACAATACACACAATGAGAGCATGCAACAAGACTGGATACTCGTGTGCCACCCTACTAAACTAAGAGACCCAAAGGGAACACACACTCTCATGCACATTCCAGGACTGATAGGAATGTACAGGTGCTGGGGCAGCCAACAAGTTGGTGCCTCCCATGGAAGGAAAAGGGTGGAGTACCCACAGAAACAATGCCCACAATTGTCAGTCAGGTGCCCTAATACCCTGCAGAACAAGTAACACATGGGTGCTAGGCTGGGAGTACACACATGCATAGTGCGGAAAAGGGACCATGTCCACATTAAGCCATGGCAACATACTCCATACACAAGTACAGTGACTACCAAGGATGGCACAGACGATGCAGGCGGAGCAATTGCTGAGCAGGCATGGGCAAAGTTGAAGGGATCCCTCACGCAGCAAGGAACTGTAGACACAGGTCAGCACAACAATTTGGAAACACCCTGCCGGGAAGAAGTCAGGTGCCACAGAGGAAGGAACACTCCTTGGGACAATGTCACCATACAGTAAGAGCACACATGACCAAAGATTATTTGCAGAGCCCTTGTGATGGCAAGCAGATACCAGGGTCCACCCCATGAGCAGCACACTACAACATTTCCCAGACACCTAACACATTATCACCAACAGCAAGTCCAGGAAAGCATTAGTGTGCAAACGAAAAAAAAAACTGCTTTATTCAGCAATCAAAAGAAATTGTTTTAAATGTCCACTATTTACAAGGCCCATGGGCCAGGCCAACAGCAAAGTCCTGGGGGGGTACACATCGGGACGTGTGTCCCCTAGCTTGCCTGCACAGTTCACATGTACATTTCATCCACAGAAGGGGGGGCATCATGTGGGGGGAAGGACCAGGCACCGCAGGGACAGGAGGGGCAAGGGTAGGTGTTGTGGGTGCAGGGACGGACGACTCCACCACAGGGGGTGGGGCAGCGCCAAAGGTGGATTCCAGCACGGCGCTACACACTACTGCCAGGTCACCCAGCGTCTCCCCTGCACCCGAATGAACCACAGGCCCCAAGGGGGGGGGGGTCGGAGGGTTGGGTTGAAGCGCTCCCGGGGGAGGGTGTTGACAGGGGGGGGACTCTACTCCCGTGGCCGGGCACTGCCTCCACCGCTTGCGTAGTGGTGCCACACTGGGACTGAGGGACACACTGGGCACCAAGGACTCATTTGGTGACAGTTGGCCAGGAGAGGTAAGGGGAGTGGTTTTGGAGGAAGTGGGTCTTGAGGAATGTGGACTCCCACTCTAGCTGCGTGGCTGCCGTTTGCCCCCAGACCCAGTGGGTGTGCCTACTTCCCCCTGTGTGTGCATGATTGGAGGAGTGCGCTTAGCCTTCCCTGGTGGTGTGCTGCCTGTGTCTGGTGGGGTGCGTGCATGGTGACGTCTGGGTGTGCGTGGGACAGGCATGGGAGTAGGAAGTGTGGATGGTGCAGGGGTAGGGGGGGACGGAGCGCTGCTGGAAATCCACTGCTGCAGTCAGTGTGGAGTCTATGGACTTCAGCAACATCCGTTGATCAAACATTGCTGCTGACATGGCCTCCATGTATGACTGCATCTGTGTTAGCAGTGTGGTGTGGCCATGGAGGACAGTAAGCATCGATGCCTGACCAACCTGCAACTGCTGCAGAATGTCCACAGACTCGGCATTGATGGCAGCAGGGGAGACAGGGGCAGGGGGTGCGGTGCCTGGCACGAAGGAGACCTGTTGGCGCCTAGCACGGTGGGAAGGGACCCGAGCAGGTGGGAGGCGGGTGATGGGAATTGAGGGGGCGACGACAGATGGAGTGCTCCTCTCAGCTCTGGTAGCAGCGTCCGCCCTCTCAGGGAGCTCAGCCTCAGACACGTCAGCGTCATAGTTGGTGGTGGGACTGGACAGGTCCTCCGCCGTACTCCCCTCCGCCTCCGTGCCACTCGCTGAGCCAGACACGACAGCACTGGTGGCACCGCTGCTGGATCCCTCCTCAATTTCCGTGCCAGTGTCTCCCTCGGTTTCCCCTGACGATGCTGTGGGCAAGGTGAAGAGACAGGAAATAATCAGACACCTGTATACATATGACACATGATTCAAAACTACATAGGTCACAGTGCATAGCATGAAAAGCAACATGAGTAACATCTACAATACTACGCACATATGTAGGCCCTGCACCACACAGTTGGTTGACCCACCATGTCACTGAGAAACAATGGAGAGCATGACACAACAGCAAAGAACTTGAAATCTAATTAGACTGAGGAGCTAGACTCTGGGGACAGTTGAGTACAGCGTCTGGACCACACACTGTAGCCAAAAAAGGGATGAGCAGGAACCATGTCTTGTAACTTTTGGCACATGCTGCTTAGCAAATACATTTAACCCTGCCCAACATGACTGGGTCACTCTATGTTTAGTGTATGGTCAGACAATCATCACACACAGGCCAGACCTGGCAAGGACACATACGGCCAGACCTGGACATGGTGCCAGAGGAATCACGAGCAGCAGCAGTGGTGTGGAATGAAAGGTTGTGCAGGCAAGTGCTCTCTAATGGGGCCTGGCTGCCTTATATTTGCCTTGCTGGCCTGTTTCATTTACAGGAGTACAGAGTGATTGGTCAATCTCATTTGCATCCTACGTTTCTTCCAATCCCTTTAAACCTACCCCAGTGGGTGCCTTTGCATGTTATAAAAAATGAGCATGATGTCAAGTCAACAACCACTTTGCAACTTTGTATATTGTCTCCAACCGACTTCTGCTGGCCACCTGATGGAAAAATTTGAACTTGAAACTGGGTCTCCATGACAACCAGCATGCATTTAGGCCCTTATAATTGTCCCTCATGTGTCCCCTATGTAATTTCACTATACACACACAGGTACGGAGCGTTCCACGCCCCTAGGGCACCACTACTCCAATGATACGGTCCGTACAGACGTCTGTAGGGTCCGTATCACCATGGTTGTGTCGCCGTACGCGTACGCCCTAGGGATACGGTCCGTACACGCGTGTGTAGGGGCCGTATCACCATGGCGTACGCCTAGGGCTGCACAACCATATTGGTACGGACCCTACACACGCGTGTACGGACCGTATCACCATGGCGTACGCCTGGGGCTGCACAACCATAGTGGTACCGACACTACACGCGCGTGTACGGACCGTATCACCATGGCGTACGCCTGGGGCTGCACAACCATAGTGGTACGGACCCTACACACGCGTGTACGGACCGTATCACCATGGCGTATGCCTAGGGCTGCACAACCATAGTGGTACGGACCCTACACACGCGTGTACGGACCATATCACCATGGCGTACGCCTAGGGCTGCACAACCATAGGGGTACCGACCCTACACACGCGTGTACGGACCGTATCACCATGGCATATGCCTGGGGCTGCACAACCATAGTGGCACGGACCCTACACAGGCGAGTACGGACCGTATCACCATGGCGTACGCCTGGGGCTGCACAACCATAGTGGTACGGACCCTACACACGCGTGTACGGACCGTATCACCATTGCGTACGCCTGGGGCTGCACAACCATAGTGGTACGGACCCTACACACGCGTGTACGGACCGTATCACCATGGCGTACACCTGGGGCTGCACAACCATAGTGGTACGGACCCTACACAGGCGAGTACGGACCGTATCACCATGGCGTACGCCTGGGGCTGCACAACCATAGTGGTACAGACCCTACACACGCGTGTACGGACCATATCACCATGACGTACGCCTGGGGCTGCACAACCATAGTGGTACGGACCCTACACACGCGTGTACGGACCATATGACCATGGCATATGCCTGGGGCTGCACAACCATAGTGGTGCGGACCCTACACACGCGTGTACGGACCGTATCACCATGGCGTACACCTAGGGCTGCACAACAATAGTGGTACGGACCCTACACACGCGTGTACGGACCGTATGACCATGGCGTACGCCTGGGGTTGCACAACCATAGTGGGACGGACCCTACACACGCGTGTACGGACCGTATTACCATGGCGTACACCTAGGGCTGCACAACCATAGTGGTACGGACCCTACACACGCGTGTACAGACCGTATCACCATGGCATACGCCTGGGGCTGCACAACCATAGTGGTACGGACCCTACACACGTGTGTACAGACCGTATCACCATGGCGTACGCCTAGGGCTGCACAACCATAGTGGTACGGACCCTACACACGCCCTCAGAGCATGTGTACGGTGCGTTTCACACCTTACACTGGTGACAGGCGGCACACAGAAAAGGAATTGAGCTGTCATACTTGGCCGAGGCTGGACATCAAGTCATTGTCAGTGCTGTCCTACATGTCTCGGGCCTAGGTGTGTCAGGCTGTGATGTGGCACAAATCTCCTCATGTTTGAACCCAGTAGATGTGTGATGAGCTGTGTACACATGTCATGTGTCAAGCTGCACTATGTGCCACACATCCCCTTCACACCTTTGACATGTGTGCATGTAGTACAGACTTGTTGAGCACTGCGTCACTGGCATGGCACAGTCGCCAACACCCGCAACTGTCCCCTGATGCCAGGTACACGGATAATGACACCTGACATGTGACTACCGGCTTTGCACGATGTGAGTATGTCATGTGTGTGTCATGTGTTCCCATAAGCTTGCTGTTGGTGTTCCGTCAAATGCATCTGCAGTTGCTGCATCCAACATGTGCATGTGTGTGGATGGGCATGGCACACTATTATGCACACCAGGACACATGTGGAATCCGACGTAATGTGTGTATGTATGCATCGAACATGGACTTGCGAGACAAGGACATATCTGCGTAGTATCAATGTATGTGTGATCAGTTTTGACATGTACCCCTTCATGGCAAGGTGTGTGGTCTGTCCTTATTTCAGGGACATGTGGCCTGTGCCTCTAGTGTCCCGCAACCTGTCTGTATGATAAACATCCTTCTTCTGCACACATGTGGATGTCTGTCACTCCTGTAATGTGTCTGCCTGCTCACTTACACTGGCCCACAGCTAGTCTCATGCCATGTCATGTTGAGCTTGTGAATCCACGTTTGTAGATGGCTCTTGGTAGGAGTGTCACCTGCCTGGCATACGTGTCCAGGATATATTGCACAGACCTGACTCTGCATGTAGCATATGTGTATTGGCTGTTCAACATGTGCTCAGTACATTGACAGTGTTGTTGTACTGTACTCACTCTTTGTTGTCCCTTCCTAATTACTGCAGGGCTCCGCCTCTCCCCCGACCAGTCCCAGACTTGGCTGCCCTGAGGGAACGTGACTGTATACGCCGCTACCGCTTCACCCAACGGTTGATTCTGAACTTGACAGCAAGGCTGGCACCACACCTCCAACCGCTACACAGGTATCCTACTGCACTGACACCCAAGATGAAGGTGATGGCAGCCCTACATTTCTTTGCCACGGGTACGTTCCACCATACCATTGCTCATGTTGGTGGCATGTCCCAAACCATGTTCAGCCGTGTCCTGCATGATTTTCTAGAGGTCATGTTGGTTCACATGGATGAGTTTATACATTTCCCAACTCCTGAGCAGTTGACAGGTGTCAAGGGTGACTTCTATGCCCTGGGAGGGATGCCCCATGTCATTGGGTCTATTGATGGGACACATGTGGCTTTGGTACCACCACAGGCACAGGAGGTAGCCTATAGGAACAGGAAACATTACCACTCCATTAACGCCCTTGTGGTGTGTCTTGCTAACATGGTGATTTCCCATGTCTGTGCTCGTTTTCCAGGATCATCACACAATGCCTACATCATGAGACGTAGCAGGGTGCCTGAAATGATGCTGCAGCTGCGCAACGAACGAGCATGTCTTGTTGGTGGGTATACTCTGTTACTCCTGTATTTAGCGTCATCTTTCTGTCTTACTGCTTCTCCTGACCCACTTCTGTCCATTATGTTTCCATGTAGGGGACTCTGGCTATCCCAACATGCCATGGCTGATCACACCTCTCCGCAACCCCAGAACGGCTGCCGATCACCGGTACAACAACGCCCATGGGCAGACCAGGCGAGTGATTGAGAGGACCTTTGGCCTCCTGAAGAGCCGATTCTGGTGCCTCGACAAGACCGGCGGCGCACTCCCATATGCACCGGTGAAGGTCTGCAAAATCTTCCTCGCGTGCTGCATGCTGCACAACATGGCAGTGAAGAAAGCTGTGCCACTCATCCTGGATCCGGATGATCAGGAACATCCACCCGTGGAGGACGAGGGGCTTGGTGATGAGGCAAGTGATGTTGAGGAGGAGGAGGAAGAGGACATCCGGAGTCGGCTCATACGCAACTTCTTTGCTTAGTGGTGAGTTGCAGTGTCTGAGTGTACACGCATTGAGCCTTGTGTGGCATGTGTTGCAATGTGTGGGTCCATCTGCATGTATGGCAAGTGAGTCAGAGGTGTGTTTGGATGTGTCACTCGAGTGATGGTGTAATGACTGTATGTCTTACCTGAGACACTATTTTCACCTAGCATGTTGACAACCTTATACGTGTCGAGTACATGCCCATGCATGCGGATGAGCTTCTTTTGGCTCACTTCTTGTGTGTCTCTCATCCCCAGGTATTTGCGCATGCTGTCTGCTGGTGGCATTATTGTGCTCCTGCTATTCCTCATGAATACAGCAACGTGTGCTGAATCAGCGTAACATGCACGGACAAGTCGAAAAATCACCTTAGAGTAAGGGATGCACCACGGCTTTTTGGGTGCGCTATGTGTTTGGAATGTGTGTGCACTGCTCCTGTTCATGTTTGGTTACTTAGCATGCATATAGAATCACCATGGGTCACATGACATGGAGCTGGATTCACCTGAATTGATAGTCACACTTGGTGACAGTCATCTGTAATGTGATTGTGGATTGTGATGAAGGCATCAATGTGTGTGACACTGCCCTCGGACACATACGGGATGCACCGGCTTGACATAGTGTGGGACATCCCCATTAGTCGTTCAATGGTGAATTGCAGCCTCTCCGTGAGCAGCACGGGGTGTTTGCCTCACACCTGTCACTTGTGTGCCAGTTCTATGGGTTTCCTGCACCTGTGGTGCAAAGGGGGTGCCAGTGTAGGTTCCACAGGTTCATCCACATGACCTGTGCATCTGTTAATATAGATGCATTTGCCTTCCGGCGAACATGACTAATAAAGGTGTCCCTCAGCCTCCAAGGTGCCTCATCTCTGTCAATGCAGGTCTCTTGCCACTCTGCATGCGGCATGTCTGGCATAGTTGTCACAGATTGTGCATATGAGTCTATGTGTAGAGTAGCAAGATGCAAGCTGTTTGTCAGGGATTATGATATGTATTGTGCATGATGTACATGGCTGTGTAGGTATTTTGCCATCTCAGTCCCCACAATGGCCACTTAGCTGCATGTGCATCCATTGTCTGTGTGTGTGCCATGTTGGACCAGACACTCCTCCCTTCTCATGCTCCTTTTGCAGTGGTCCATTCTGACATACTTGCGTTAGTGTGCAACTTGTGGCATGGTTTCCAGGACATGGCGCCTGCTGCTGCAGGCCCTGCAGCAAGGGCACACAGAGTTTATAGATTAGCCCTCCCACACACGCCTCTAAGACGCAACCCCCTTCCTCCCTCCACCCATTCATTTTGGTGTAATCTGCTTGTGTGTGACACAGTTGCGGTGGCAAAGGCTGGACCGTCTGCACATGCCACGTGCACATTGCACGTGCCTCATGTCCTTGCATGTGCCACATCACGCTACACCATGATGTTGAGGCCACCCACCAAGCAATTTCCATCCAATACATCTGTTGCATGCACTCAGGCATGCACTCATCGCCCACACAACACCTTTGCATAATGAGTGTGCAACTCCAACTGCCTACACAGCGCTGGCACGCCTTCCAGGCCCTGTCACACCAACCAGGTCATGTCCCTCCTACTCCCCACAGGCTCTGTACCCCAACAAGGCCATGGGAGTGGTACTCCAGGCCTCTGCATGTAGTATGGTGTCGTTGTGGGACACATGGCACAGGTATCATGTAACAGCGTGTCAGTCTACAATGTGTCCAGGATACCCCTCTACACCATGACATGCGCACTGCATCTCATCATCATCTGGTGTCCCATTGCCAGCCAGGTGCTCCTCACCCTCCCCAAAGACGCAGTCCTTGCCAGTTCCCATATTGAATAATGCATGGTATCCATTGGCAGATGGCTGCACGTTGGCCACCTGATGCAGGACTTGTACACGACTGAGGTGTTCATCTGCGGATTGTCCCCTTACAGCTGGGTCAACTGCTTGTGTCCCACACGCAAGGGCCCTGCACAGGCACACAGTGTCCACGCACACGAGCTGGTGTGCATCATGGAAAGCTTGCCCACATGTGCTATGCTGATCACCAGCATCTGTACCTCAGGCCTCAGCACACTCTGCATTATGCACAAGGTCCACTGTTCGACCCACCTCAAGGCAAGACAGACCATCCCCCAGGTAAACTTCGACATCCATGTCCAATCCTACCCTGCACTCTAGGGAGAAGTACCTTACAACTCCCATGACACTTGTCCACATCCAGGGTGCATCTGCGCAGCTCTGCTTCAACATCCGGCAACCCAGCCACATCACCGTCCAACAGGGATGGCGGCAATGGATCACTGTCATCTGCAGGATGACCTTCACAATCCACGTCCACACTCAGGATGCAGCCCACGACCACGCCCCCAACACAACCATGTGGCACTGTCATCCAAGACCCCATTGTGCCATCTCCATGCATCCAACCTTGGCCTGGCCACCATTCTCCACATCCACCTGACTCCTGGTTGCAGTACATAGTTCTCCCACCTGGCTACACATACCTGGGACTCCCACCCTAGGACACTCCACATGATCCCTGACCTCTGCGTATGACTGTTGCTCTTCGAAATAGGTCTGACCGCACAGTTGTGCAGGCACCCCCTCAGCTGGTTGGGGCCATCACGGGTGAGTATGGTGCTCCATGTCTGTATTGGATGATACATTGTGACCCATGTGTGTCCTGTGCCTGACTCAGACCCCAGGGTATGCATGATTGGAGTTACTTCAAAACTCAGGCATGGTTTGACTTGCCAACACACACATGTAGTGGAATAATGCTAAAT
Organism: Triturus cristatus; assembly: GCF_964204655.1. Lineage (NCBI taxonomy): Eukaryota > Metazoa > Chordata > Amphibia > Caudata > Salamandridae > Triturus > Triturus cristatus. The sequence continues at coordinate 221,061,516 of NC_140594.1, read as the reverse complement.
GACGGCATCATCTCGTGATTTGTAATGTTTTTATTGGTGGTGGGGTACGTGTTGGGGGGATGCAATTAGGTGCTGTACCGGGGGTATTGAATCCAAAGTTCACAGGGGGAGATGGTATCCTTGCCATTGGAAGTCATCAGAGTCCATGCCACAGTCTTTGTCAACATTGGTCAGACAGTGACCAGCAAGTCCATGTGGCAGAGAATGTCATAGGATGAGGTGCTGCTGTTGCGCCAGGGGGCCAGGTGCCAGGCCAGGTGACCTGGGAGATGGTGATGGTCCGCTGACTCTCACGGTCTTTTGCGTGGACGACCCACCTTCCTCCGGGGACCCTCAGATGCAGGCCTTGACGATGCTGGGGACGCTCCGTCAGATGAATCCTCCTCCTCCCCCCTTCCTGTATCTGGTGGTGGTCTACGCCTGGTGGCACAGGAAGGGTTTGCCAGGCTTTGGGCGATCTGACGGAGTGATTGGCTCACGTCCCTGTGCACCGACAGGAGCTCAGCCAGTCTTGCCTCCATCCGTCCTTGGTGTTGTAGATGACTGGCATGATGCTCGACCTGCAGGTTCTTAACCTCATCGAGGGTCCCATGCATCTCGGAGAGTGTTGACACGACCTGGTCGATGCCTCTGGAGTCACGCCGGTATGTGTCCAGGATGTTGTGGATGTGTGACATAACCGGGTCCTCAGCTGCCTGGTCAGGCTCGCGCCTCCGCCGTCCTCCCCTCCCACCACCCCTGCCCACTTGAGCCTGGCCTGCCCTTGTGGGCACGTCGGGTCTCCGGGACCCCTGAGGGATGGCATTTGCGGGGTCGCCTGCCTCCTCCTGGGTGCCCGGGAGCCCTCGTCCCTCCTGGTCAGACTGGCTGCGTTGTGTGCGAGCAGGGCTCTTGTGTGTATCCTGGGATGTGGCAGGAATGGGGGTGGTGGTTGGCAGTACCTGACGCAGGTGCTGCAGGTGCTTGGGCACCAGAGGGGCCAGGTTGGTCGGGGTCATCCACGGTGTGGTGAGAGCCGTCGCTGCCGGTGGGATCATCGTCACGCCGAGCCGGGTCCTGTGTGTCTTCCCCCCCAGTGTTGGGGGGAGATCGACAACGTTGCCCTGTGTGTGAGAGACAATGTTAATGGTGTTACATGCGTCATCCATGTTTCATCCATATTCAAGTTGGCACAGTTGGTCTTGGTAGTTGGATATGTCTAGCCTTCCTCTCACAGTGCACTTGTGGAAGGGTATGTTGCGGGGGTCAGATTGATATGTACTCCTGGTTATTTGGCCTGTCTGATGACTGTTGGGATGCTTAGTTGGCTATGGATTGGTCTTGTTGTGTCACATATCCATTGTGGGAGTGCAAATTTGCATTGTGTGGGACCGGCCTCGTGGCGTGGACCCCCCCTGACCATTAGTCCCTCCAACCCGAATCATGCCACCCCCCCGATCCATGGTTATAGACCCCCGGCCACCATGTCCCGATGTTCCGATGGCCGACCCAGGGCCCCAGCGAAACCTAGACCTCAGACGTGCCATGCCCGGCCAAGGGAGAGGGAACCCCCCCAAGCAGGACAGGGAGGAGTAGTCTCTGTCGCACCTCTGACCTCCTCTCAATGGAGGGTTTCGATCGCCCTCCGGGCCCCTAGGGAGCTAGCTCCCCGCATGCTGGGTGTCTGGAGTCCCTCCCGGCCCTACTTCAAAGTATCAAAGAGCCGAGCAACAGGAAATCCCAACACACCGCCCCCGACGCCAAGACCCCTCTCTGTGAGGACGCTGGACTTCAAAGGGAAGAAGGCGTATAACAGAGGGTGCTGAGAGGACTGGGGGAGAGAAGACCTGGAACTACGAGAGCCCTGAGGACCTGGTCGCGGCTTGAGCGCACAGTGGTCCGGCTGGACCCGAGACTGCACCGTGTCCCCCGGCTCGAGGATTGAGAGCTGTGCGAAGGATACTCGGCAGTGACTCTGAACCAAGAACTGTCCCGCTACCCCAACCACCCTGTGCAAGAATTACCAAGCTTATTGTACCGACCAAAGACTAGCTTGCGGATCATAAAGGTCCAACGAATCTTAGATAAAGATCTCCGTCTACTGAAACCTACTGTGTGGTGTCTCTTTGTCACGTAGTGCAAGCTCAGCACGTGCGGGCCATGTACGAGACCTGCCTTCCTGAAGGGGCCTCACCGCCGGTGCTCGGCCTGGTTCTGGGAGAGGCGGGTCACAGGGTGGTCAGGAACGTGTTCTGTAACCCCCCTGGGATCGCCCTTCCAACACGTTGGCTGCCCTGGGGGTGTGTTCTTGTGTAAGGGGGGGGGGGTGTGTGACCGGCCATGCTGTTGGGTGTGGTGTGATTTGTCATTGGGTGTACCAGGTGATGTGTCTATCCCCTCATGGTGCCTGCTGGCATGACAGTGACCCTCCTCCCTCCGTCTGTCTGTCTCCCTCTGTCTCCCTCCCTCTCTCTCTCCCTCCGTCTGTCTGTCACCCTCTGTCTCCCTCTGTCTCCCTCCCTCTCCCTCCGTCTGTCTGTCACCCTCTGTTGCCCTCTGTCTCCCTCCCTCTCCCTCCGTCTGTCTGTCACCCTCTGTCACCCTCTGTCTCCCTCCCTCTCCCTCCGTCTGTCTGTCACCCTCTGTCACCCTCTGTCGCCCTCCCTCTCCCTCCGTCTGTCTGTCACCCTCTGTCACCCTCTGTCGCCCTCCCTCTCCCTCTCCCTCGTCTGTCTGTCACCCTCTGTCGCCCTCTGTCTCCCTCTGTCTGCCTCCCTCTCCCTCTCCCTCCGTCTGTCTGTCACCCTCTGTCGCCCTCTGTCTCCCTCCCTCTCCCTCTCCCTCCGTCTGTCTGTCACCCTCTGTCGCCCTCTGTCTCCCTCTGTCGCCCTCCCTCTCCCTCTCCCTCCATCTGTCTGTCACCCTCTGTCGCCCTCTGTCGCCCTCTCCCTCCATCTGTCTGTCACCCTCTGTCACCTCAGCCCAGCTTCCTGGGCACACACACTTTGCAGGTATTTCAAAGGCCATTGGCTTGTTCATGTGGCTTTGTATGGAATCTCCCGCACCCCATTGGGCAGAGTGTCTCTGAGTCTGCGCTGCAGCGGCGGTGTGTGCTGACACTCTTTCACAGTGTTGCCTCTTCATTGGCTGCTGTTATGTGCGAATTGGGCCTTTATACCCATGTCATCCTGCGACGCGGCCGCCATTTGCAGGCGACACAGTACAGTGTCGGGACACACTGTTTGTATAGCTCTGCCCTAGGCCATGTGGGCTGAGGGCATTGGTGTCTGCTTCTGAGTTGCACAATGTGACTTTGGAGGCCCCCCCTCCCGGCATCACGGACATCCTGTCTTGTGTTGGTGTTTTGTGTGGCCTGTGACTTGGCATGGCCTTGCTTGGTGCATGGGGCATGGAGCCGATAGTGGCATGTGCGTGTTGTTGGAATGTGGTTGCGTCCGGTGATGGCTTTGGGGTAGTTGCGCGCATTATCGGGAGTTGGGTTGTGGATGCGGTTCCCCCCATGTGGGGTGATTTGTTTGTGTACTCACCAGGCTCGGCGGGTCCTTCTAGTCCGTGTACTCCCACCGGCGGCAGCGTGCGCATCACCTTCTCCTTCCAGGGATGGTAGTGTACCAGTCTGCGGGGCAGCCCACCTCCAGTGATGTTGGCCTGGTTGTGTTCGTCGGTCATTTTGCGGCGGACCGTCCTCCGCAGATCGTACCACCTGGCTTGGCATTCATGCCTGGTCCTTCGGATGGGCGCAACAGCATTCAACCTCTCGATGATCCTCTGCCACATGGCTGATTTTTCTGATACGCTGGTCTGTCTGACCAATGTTCCAAAGAGCTGTGGCTCGACTCTAATGATTTCTTTGACAAGGATCTCCAGCTCCGCTGTTGTGAACTTTCGATTCCTGTCTGTGGGCATGGTGTGGGGTGTGGATGTGGATGGTTGTGGGTGTGTGTGTGTGGTTGTGAAGGTGTGTGTGTGTGAATGTGATGAGGGGGTGTTTGTGAAGGTGGTTGTGTGAAGGTGTGCAAGTGTAATTTGTAGTAAAGGTTGAGGTCTGGTGCTGTGGGTTGTCTGTGGGGTCTGGCAGCAGTGGGTCTGTTGCAAAGGCTCATGGTTTGTGTGTGTGGGCCCTTTTTATTGGTCCATTTGTGGGTGTGGCTGTGTTTGAACTTTGGGTGGGTGTGTTATAAGGGGTGGTTGTGTTTTGGGCCTCTGTTTACCTGTTTGGCTGTTGCAGGTCAGTGTATTGGGTGTCTTTGGGCTTGTTGGACTTGTTTTGTGGTGTTGTGCGATTCGAATTGACTCTCCTTGTGGTGTTTTGCAGTGTCCTGGTTCAGTACGTGTGTTTTTCACGTCTGTGCGGTGCGTACATCGGCTATGTTGTTGTACAGTGCTCACATTTGCTATGGCTTGGTACGACTCGTACATGCGCAGGGCTGGGTGAGGGTGCTGGTGTCGGGGCCTCGGGTAGGGTGCGTACAGGCACGGGCAGGGTGTGGGGGCCTGGGGGTACATGCCGTACATACGTGAACACAGGGTACGACGCGTACATGGGGGGGCTGGGGGTACCGCGCGTACATACCGGGTGCTGGGGGTACGGTGTGTGCCCCCACCCCCGTATGGACAGTGCGTACCCCCAGCCCACGTATGTAAGCACCATCCCCCAGCACATACCCCCAGCCCCCGTATGTACGCGCAGTACCCCCAGCACCCGTATTTACGCGCCGTACACCCTGCCCCCCCTATGTATGCGCCGTACCCCCAGCCCCTCCTATGGATGGTGCGTACCCCAACCCTCCCCCGTAGGTACTGAGCGTACCACCACACCCCCGTCGGTACGCTGTGGACCCCCAGCGCTACGTGCTGGGGGTCCGCACCGGACATAGGGGGGGATGCTCCGTACCTATGGGGGTGGGGTTCGCTCCATACCTACGAGGTGGGGTGGGGTGGGGGTACGCTCCGTACCTACGGGGTTGGGTGGGGGTACGGCACAGACATGGGGGGGTGCTGGGGTACGGTGCATACGTGGGGGGGTGTGCTGGGGGGGTGTTCGGCACGTATGCAGGCACATATTTGGACGTCTCCATAGTTGCTATGAGAGTTCGCACCGTACGGTGTTTTTTACATACGGTTGTGCATTCGGACGGACGGGACGGATCGTACTTGCGCGCTCGGACTTCAGTTTCCCGAGTCGTAGGTAAAACTGTGCGGGGATGTGTCGGACACTATTTCCGACCCGAGGACGTGTGGGGGAATTTTCCCAATGCGATTCGTATGGATTTTTTCACATACAAATCGTACTTGCCAGTTTGTACGGGACTTGTACGATTCGTACAGTAAAGAAACCGTACGGGGGAAATTTTTGACGGATCGGAATCGGCCCCTATGTAGAGAAGAACTTGGGAGTGCACAATCAAGTGAGTGAGAGTAACATGGTGCGGGGGGGAAGCAAATGAGGGCTGGTAGAGGAGTACACAAAAAAGTGTCATTTGTGAGAGGAGCATGGAGGGAGGGCAGACATTTGGCTGGAGCCCGCAACAGAGAAAGCTGGAAAACATAGGCACTCACATGTAGTGCTTAACAATAAATATTGATTAAAAGAGAGCAGAGGAAGGATACTACTCAGGCATTCAGAGAGATGGTAATGAAGCTATGCCCCAGGGGAGGGACAATCACAACATGGACATGCCGGAAAGCAGAAAGCCACTGAATATGAAGCAAACAAATGAGAGTGACAGCAAATCCAACAAACGGTAATCAATGTGAGGTGTGTAAGCCCCTGTAAGCCAACAATAGGTCCTTCACAACCACACAGCTTGAACCGTCTGGTAGCGAGACCTAAAAAGCGGTGCGCAGTCAAAATATCGAATTCTTTATATCGACCTACAATAATATCTAGTTTTTTAATATCATAGGGACAGAATATCGATGTCAAGAATATCGTTGACCAGAATATCGACTTTAAAGTAAGTAATGTACATTTTTTTTATATCGAAGTAAGTAATATCGAAGTAAGTAATTTCGTTAGCAAAAATATTGTTGTTAATATTATCGATATTTATATTAGTGTTATGTATTTTAGTATGTATTTTACATGTATGTTTAATATTTTTTGTAATTTATTTTCATTATTTTTAAATATATGTATTAAATGTTTAGAAATTAGTAAAAAAAATGTAAAGTACATTTTGCGTTTTAGTATCAGAGCGGGTTGTGGGTTTATAGGGGAATAGGGTGGGAAGTAATTTAATTATTTTTAATTAATTCATATGTTTTTATTTATTGTTGTTGATTATTAATTTATTGTTAATTAATTATTAATTGGTGATTAGTTTTTATTAATTGGATAATTTATAATTATCTAAATTATGACTAATTTTTATATATTGTTATTGTTAATTAATTTATTGTCAATCTATTATTAATTGGTAATTAATTTGTATTAGTTGATTAATTGATAATGAAATTAATTGTTTTATTTTTAATGTGCAGCGGGTTGTGGGTTTATAGGGGAATAGGGTGGGAAGTAATTTATTATAATTAAGTAAATATTAATTTAATTTTATTGGTATTTATTATTTTTGTTATTTAATTATTAACTTGTTATTTATCTTACAAAAATAATTAAATTAATAAGTATGTTAATTTATTTAACCCCTACGCTATCCAAAACTTTCCCTACTGTTGCACTCACTGGAGTGGGAATAGTAATTTTTACCCCAAGGCTATCCAACACTTTCCCTACTGTTGTACTCACTGGAGTGGGAATAGTAATTTTTACCCTTAGGCTATCCAACACTTTCCGTACTGTTGCACTCACTGGAGTGGTAATAGTAATTTGAACTCCTATGCTATCCAACATTTTCCCTACTGTTGCACTCCTTGGAGTGGGAATAGTAATTTTAACTGCTATGCTATCCAACACTTTCCCTATTGTTGCACTCACTGGAGTGGGAATAGTAATTGTTAACCCCTACGCTATCCAACACTTTCCCTACTGTTGCACTCACTGGAGTGGGAATAGTAATTTTACCTGCTACGCTATCCAACACTTTCCTTACTGTTGCACTCACTGGAGTGGGAATAGTCATTTTTACCACTATGCTATCCAACACTTTCCCTACTGTTGCACTCCCAGGAGTGGGAATAGTAATTTTAATCCCTACGCAATCCAACATTTTCCCTACTGTTGCACTCACTGGAGTGGGAATAGTAATTTTTAAACCTATGCTATCCAACAATTTACCTACTGTTGCACTCACTGGAGTGGGAATAGTAATTTTTACCCCTCCGCTATCCAACACTTTCCCTACTGTTGCACTCACTGGAGTGGGAATAGTAATTTTTACCCCCACGCTATCCAACACTTTCCCTACTGTTGTACTCACTGGAGTGGGAATAGTAATTTTAACAGCTACGCTATCCAACACTTTCCCTACTGTTGCACTTCACTGGAGTGAGAATAGTAATTTTTACCCCTACGCTATCCAACACTTTCCCTACTGTTGCACCCACTGGAGTGGGAATAGTAATTTTTACCCCTGCGCTATCCAACACTTTCCCTACGGTTGCACTCACTGGAGTGTAAATAGTAATTTTTGCACCTATGCTATCCAACACTTTCCCTACTGTTGCACTCCCTGGAGTGGGAATAGTAATTTTAAACGCTACGCTATCCAACACTTTATCTACTGTTGCACTCAGTGGGGTGGGTATAGTCATTTTTACCCCTACGCTATCCAACATTTTCCCTACTTTGCACTGTTTGGAGTTGGACTAGTAATTTTATTCCCTCCACTATCTAATATTTTTTTAATTATTTTAGCTAATATAGTATATAATTAATTTAAAAAAGATTAAAAATAATTTACATGTTTTATTTGTTACATAGATTTATTATTTTTTTATTTATATTATTGTTTTATATGGATAGATGTATTTATAATTCATACGTTTTTAAAACAATTTATAAGTCATTAAAACAATTAAAACATATTAATAAGTAAGTATATATATTATATATTTTATGTATATGTATAATTTTTTTTTACATTATGGGGCCGATTCCGATCTGGGTCGGAAAGCACTCCGACCGAGCCGGATCCGGGGTGTTTTCTGACCGAGCCGAAGCCCTACAGTCCAACTGAGCGATGAGCACGTATGCTGTCGGACTCAGTTCGGTCGGACTCCCATAGAACTCAATGGGAGCCAGTTGTACGATGCGTACATGCGCTCCCATTTACTGCATGGGTACATCTCGAACAAGTGCACCCCCTACAGTGGGTACACGTCGGTGCCATCCGCACCGTTCATGCCTGTATTGGGGAGACCCATAGGTCTCCCCCTGTGTCCGAGTCATAGGGCTGCGTGTGTCAGGGGGTCCGACGCGGACCCCCGAAGTCCGACTCCGGGAGCTTTTGCGAGCCAGACACTCCGGCTCGCACAGGCTGTCCAACGCGTGCATCGTACTGGCTCGGTTGAAAATCGCATCCATTGCACGCCACGGTTAGCTTCCGACCGAGATGTACGGAGCGGTTTCGGACCTGGAAACGACTCGGTCGGTGAATCTCACGTAGCTCGCATCGTACTTGCTCGCTCGTACAGCTATACGAGTCGCCCGGAAACCACGCGTACGGCTTTTTCCGGCCGGATCACGTTCGACTCGGATCGGAATCGGCCCCTATATATATATTACTTATAATTTTGAAACATTTTGTAATAATTTTAACTATGTTTATTTGAATTATATGTAGTATGTACTTTATTTCAAATTATTTTTTTAACCTAAATAAAAAACGATATTTTTAACAACGATATTTTTGACATCGATATTTTTTCTCGATATTTTTGTACTTACCATAATGTAGATAGGATGTCAATATTCTTGACCTCGATATTCTTGCTGCGATATTTTTGTAGGTTGATATTCTGACCTTTGATATCTGTCAGTGATTCCTAAAAAGCATCGACCATAGAAAGAAGAAAACACAGAAGCACTAGCATCTGGCACCCTCTGCCCTCCGCTTGTGGCAGCCCTGGAACTGTTCTATTTACTACTACGGACGTTTTTATTACAGCCCCAATGACAGTTCTTATCACCTGGTAGCATTATTGATGTTACTGACATTTCTACTCTGTTTGTCAAACAGCACCTACCTGGCAAGATGATTGTCTATGCTCAAGCCAAGATAAGTGTACTTTCTGGCTGTTTCTAATTACTTGCCCTGCAAATGACAATACTGGCGAAACTTAAACTTACCATACGACACAAGCTGAGTCTGTTATTGGTTAATACTTAGAAATGTACTTTGAGAGTAGGCATACAATGCATCTAAATAGCTCTGTATTCCCTCTCACCTGTGGTCACAAATCTCGAGATCACCAGTCCAATAAAGAGATTAACCTATATGCCCTAGCAGTTTGGGTGGGTCAGTGCTAATCACTTGCAGAGCCTCTCTGAAATCACTGATGTAAATGGCAATAAGACAAGGGTGATATCACAACCCTGCTTAACACTTCTCCCACATTTTATCCTGTTAGCCAACTTCCTAGGTCCCAACAGACTCACTCCAGCCACTTAGCACTAGAAGGATTGCTAAAATGTTAATGAGTCGGCGTGATACATGCCCAGTCAAGCATCTCATTCAAGAGCAATGAGTTCTCAGTAGGTCAAAAGCTCATGTGGTTTAAGTTCAGGGTTTGTAATTATTTATCTGGGGTTGCAATTACAATACGTGGACAGCAGGTGCAATGCCTACCTACTCCCACATGAATCCAAGAACTGCTCTGGCCCTATGCATGGAGGTATTATACTGAAAAACACATGGCCACCTTGTACTTGCACAACAGTCCTTCGCAATGCATCAAACGACGCAAGTGAGTTTCATAAAGGGCTGGTGCCACTTGCTTGTGTTGGTGTGTGGGAAGCAAGAAGAAGTACTGTGCAACTGGATCAATCAATTGGTCCCCTCTAGGCCATTTTTAATCTATTCCAATAGAGGCAGTCCCAGGTACAGATGATGAAACCAGCCTTTTTTTTAGTGATTATGCATGCAAATAAGATGGGCGCATGCGTCTCTGTTAGGAGGAAGGGTAATGTGCTGTTACCCGCTCCAAGAAGAAAAATGCTGAGTAGATTTTTTATTAATTCTGGGTTCAACTGTGGCCAACCAAACCATGAAAAGATTGAGCATGCCCCCCCTGGGAAAGAGAAACAGCAGTAAATTTCGCAGCCCTAGTCTGCATAGCGATGTGGCACTAGGCTACAACAAACGTCATCACACTCTGTTGGTATTATAGTGATCTAGACATCTGCCTGTTGCTCCCTTCTTCCCACAAGCAGCAGGCACCACCATGTTGTAATCTACATCCTTCTGGTCTCCTCATGAGGTCATTTGCAAAGACTCCAGAATGCTTTCTAGCTTGTGCTGGTCATGGAATGCGGGGTTTCAAACAGTTCTTGAGGGAGAGCTGTTTGGGTGGCTAAGCTGTTTCTTCCACTTACTACTTGAATAAACCCTTCATTGAACTTCCTTTGATCTACGCTGCATTTCTTCAGGATTACTAGTGTACTTTTTAATACTGGCGACGAGGATGGGATAAGATAGACTACTTAGGCCATTCAATAACTGTGGATGGTGTTGTTCCCAAATCTGAACTGGTTGATAACCTAATGAATTTATCCTCACCTTCATCTAAAGAGGAACTTTTAGGTTTCTTAGGGATGGCTGAGTCCTACAATAACTTTTTTTAAAATGTTGTCGAGGTCACCTACAACCTGAGAAACTTATTAAAGAAGGGGGCTAAGTTTGAATGGAATGATGCGTGTGAAAGTGAATTCAAAGAAGTAAAGGTAAAACTATCGCAGGCACCTAAACTTCGTAATTTTGATCCAACTAAATCTTCTATCATTGCCACTGATGCTAGTCTCAAAGGTTTGGGCGCTGTATTATATCAAGGTGGTTTTGGTCCAGAACACACCATTATGTTCATTTTCAGGAGTCTAAGGGGGGCCGAAACTAGGTACTCTGTCATTGAGAAGGAGGATCTTGCTGTTCATTGGGCCATCAATAAATTGAAGAAGTTTTGGGGGGGGACTACCTTTTTGATCAAGACTGATCATAAGCCTTTGTGAAGTTCTTACCAACAAGGGTGTTGATTTTATTTCACCTAGGATTTCAAATTGGGTTATAAGTCTGCAGGATTATGATTTTAGTGTGAAATACATTCCGAGTTCTGACAATGTGGTGGCTTATACTCTATATAGGTTGGTTCCTGCAACTAATGGTGAGTCCTGATTGAATATTGAGAAAGATGATGTAACGCTTAACAGGTATACTGATTTTGTTTGTGAGATTGGATATGAAAGTATTTCACGTGAGCGTTGGCATGAGGCGTGTCGAGAGGATGAAGTGCTTCAGAGTGTTATGGAACTTATTTGCTGTGGTTGGCAATATAAGGAACAAGGGGATGTTTTCTGCAAAGACTTCTGGTGTGTGAAGGATCAATTATCCTCTACTGAGGGTCTGTTGTTGAGAGGTCATAGGCTTGTGCCTCCTGAAATTCTACGTAAGGAGTTAATTGATTTGGCTCATAAAACTCATTTGGGCATTTCAAAAGCCAAAGAAAATTTACGATCTTCTTATTGGTGATCTACAGGTTGAGCCTATGGTCAGGAATTGTGTGCAATGTTCCCTCAGTGAAAAAAGTATGAAAAAGAGGACACAACCGATGATTGTTCGCACGCGTCCAAGTGGTCCTTGGAACGACATTGCCATGGATATATTGGGCCCTGTACAGAGTGATGGAGTGGATACTTATGTTATTGTTGTAATGGATCTTTTCTCCAGGTGGCCAGAGATCAGTTTCTCTAGAGTTGTTGACACCGAAACTGTTCTCAATGTTCTAAAAGCTTTATTTAGCAGTGAAGGGCTGCCGGAGACCCTGCTGACTGACAATGGAGTACAACTCGTCTCGAATGAGATGGAGGAATTTCTCTTGGAGTGTGGTATTGTTCATAAAAAATGTGCCCTCTATCATCCAGAGACCAATGGAACTGTAGAAAGGTTTAATCATGTCTTGAAGAAGACCATCTCGTTAGCCAAGAACAAATGTCTTAACTGGAAAGAAGAACTTTAAAAAAAGGCCGAGTCATATCGGTTTTCTGTTACAGATTACAGGTAAATCTCCATGTTTTTCTATTTCGTGGGAGGCAACCTGATACTTTGTTAGAACCTTCTTGGTTAAACAAATTTCTTTCTCGCAAGAATATTGTCTCTGATAGGCAAGATTGGAAATTAAGGGAAGATGCACAATGTTTGAAGAGTAAAGTACAATTTGATTGAAGGCATTCAGTAAAAAAGAACAAGATTGTGGTGAGTGACTTTGTTGTAATTAAGAGACCGGGATGGTGTGCTACTCAGTCAAAGTTTAGTAAACCCTTCAAAGTAATCAAATTGTTTAAGAATGCTGTCAAAACTTCAGATCATAAAGTGTGGAATCTTAGCCGAGTTGTCGTGTGCACAGGAAGAAATGTGGGTTGTGACATAATTCCTGATGAGGGTGGTGTTGTTTCCAGAAGGAGATCGGAAAGAACAACTCACACTCCGCTTTATTTAGATAATTATGTGACTTAGTTACTTCTTACTTCATCTTTACATTGTCTTGCTGCAACATTCATGGTTTTGTATACTTTATTTCATGTTCAATGCATAACTTATATTCTATTTAATTTGTGTTTTTGTTTTTTTGCTTAATGCATCCAATGTGTGTTCTTGTATTAGTGAGGGAGGTGTGTGGTAATCTACATTCTTCTGGTCTCCTCGTGATGTCATTTGCAAAGACTCCAGAATGCTTTCCAGCTTGTGCTGATCATGGAATGTGGGGTTTCAAACGGTTCTTGAGGGAGAGCTGTTTGGGTGGCTGAGCTGTTTCTTCCACTTACTACTTGAATAAACCCTTCATTGAACTTCCTTTGATCTACGCTGCATTTCTTCAGGATTACTTGTGTACTTTTTAACACACCTCTCTGGTGTTCTCTGTGCTAAAGCTACTCTCAAAAATAGTATGAGTTGCAGTAGTACCAAAACAGGCACAAATAGTATTAAAAGTTCTAATGGTAGATGTAGTAGTACTTGTTGTCTTAAGGGCCGCCAGGGGTCACAGCTGCGACCTCTGGCTTGCCCTTTGCTACCCCAAGCACTGCCTTTGCAACCCCTGGCATAGGAGGTGGCAAATCCAGTGCCAAGAACACAGGAAGCGTTGGGGTTCCACTCTTTATTTTATGCCATTTTTTAATTACCATAATAGTGAATAAATATAATATATTATTCACTAATAGTAAAATAAAAATGGAGTACAATAAGCTGGAATATGCCTTCCATGGCAGCTGAGTTAAAATGCTTTTAAATGTATGTTGTGTGCATGCTTGCAGGTGAGAGTGTGTTTATGTGTGAGAGACTATATGTGTGAATTTGTGTGTATGTGTAAGTATGTGTGTGTGAGTGAAAGTGGAAGTCAAAGGGCATGTGATGTCACTTCTGCTACCCCTAGCAGTTCGGTGAATTGACCTTCATGCTAGTTGCACTGGGTGAAGTGCTGAGACGCCCACTAATAGTACCATTACAAGTGACCCTGCAATTCATTGACAAATTGTCAATTTTAATTATTAGGGCTGCATTAAGAGTGCCTCATGTAACACTGATGGGGCCATCGGGATTACATGTTGTGGTGTTTCAGAGATTTTCGTTGCAGTCAAAATGTTCCTCTGGGTGAAGTATCAGGAAAAAACACATGGGGAACTGGCAAAGAAACACTGATTCCCACACGGTTTTCTCCAAAAACTTGTAGTCTTTGTTACTACCCTGTCTTCAAAATGACCGGGACCCCCAGTAGGGGTAATCATGAAATGTGGGTATAATAGGGATTTTTCCAGGGCACCCCTAGTGAGTCTCTAAATTGTATAATGGATAGAGGTAATTTCATTGCTCCACATAGTACCCTGAGTAGCTCCTCAGAAAAGTGGAATTACCACAAGAATCGGTCTGTCTGGATCTTTCACTAGCCTTCAGCAAAAGTTCAGGGTTGGCAAAATCCTAACTTTGCAGATTTACTGATTCTCGGTAACAGCACAGATCAGTGGGTGGAGAAAGCTTGCCCAAAAGTCTAGGATCAGTCCCCGGTGCAACAAATATGGCCAGATCTCTAGAAGTTACTTAGGTGGTGTTTTATCACTCTGTACCCAAATAAGTGCAGTCTGCAATGTAGGCTGTTTATCCTTGTTGGTGTTAAAATGCGCAATATTCAGGACGAGCCACCTTCATTTGCATAGATGGTTTTGTTACAGGGCATCACTTTGGCCTTTGCCATTGTGGTGACAGCATATCTTACCTTTTTTAGTCACTGTGTCTGAGACAGAGGGTTATTTTATGTTGCTTAGACCTAACTGTGACAAGGATTAAGGTGTCAGCTATGTGAAGGGCAAAGTATTCGGGATAGCAGAGATTGACAGGAGTGGGGAGTGTACCACAAGCTGCATGGGTGCATGTGTTCCTGTTGGGGTCCCATTGCCCACCTCTCTTGTCTATATCTACCTACAAATAAGGGGACCGTCTACATATGTTGGCTACTTAACAATGACATTAAGTCAAATCCCAGGTTGTTTCAACTTCCCATCCACTCCAGGGCTAGGCAGGGAATTAGCGTGGCTTCAAATTGCGTACATTTTGGGGGACTAGATTGGTAAATCAAGATATTCTAAGCTTTTTTGTTGAGTGAGTTGCAGCAGCATCTAGGACTTCCTCAGAGAGACTATCTTCTCAAGACTGGCAATCTTCACCGTAATGGCTTCATGTATAGGACAGAAAAACATACTTCTGTAGAAGGGGAATTGACAAAGTGCACACCTCTTTTATCCTTTTTGATCATTTGCTCCTCTTTGGAATCTGATTGCGTGCAAGCCCGGACTCGTGGCTCTGCCCTAAACCACGTGCATATAATAACTAGTCAAAATGAGGCGATGCTTCACCCCAATGCCGGACGCACAGCATTACTCTGAGCATAATAATAATGCCAAACATTGATCCAATCTCATCATTTTTATTCCATTTCATCCAGGTTACATATTTTCATCCATTGTTCTCTTGTCACATGAGAGACGACTTATGCATTGGGTTATCAGGAATAACGAATAAGGATTACTTATGTATAATTCCGCGCTACAGCACAAGGCCTAGGATTGGCATGTCTGCAGTTTCTAAGGATACAGTAAAATGCATAAGTCGTCTCTCATGTGACAAGAGAACAATGGATGAAAATATGTAACCTGGATGAAATGGAATAAAAATGATGAGATTGGATCAATGTTTGGCATTATTATTATGCTCAGAGTAATGCTGTGCGTCCGGCATTGGGGTGAAGCATCGCCTCATTTTGACTAGTTATTTCATGTATAGGACAGCCATTAACAGCATGAACATGATAAGAGAGCAAGCAATAGGTCAAGGAAATGTTCCTGGTTAACTTCAGGTGATAGTTTGGTGTTGTATCAACTGAGGAAGTAGGGGAGCAGAAGGTGCCTGTTTCTTTCCTTCTTTGCTTTCTTTGCTAGGCTTGCTGAGAAGAGAATTCTCCCGGTTGGTTACTCCTTATTTTACGAGCAGCTCACCTGATGTATGGATAGTCCACGTTTCTTAACAGCTTCTTTATTTCTTCTGGCCCACAGCCTGATCACAGAGACAACAATAGTTTTGGAGAGAGATAATCAAGACATTACTCTTCAAACTAGTCAAACCTCAAGGACTTTGAAAGCGAATGTTCCTTAACTGACTACACAAAGTTGGAAGGTCTGACCAGGCCAGGCCTGACGTCAACAAAAGCAATAAAGAGAAAACTTAGCAGCCATTTAGAGGTTGGCAGTAACGGGTATCTGTCAAAAACATTGCGATGACCCATGACCCCACCTTTCAAATCATCTGACTCATTTAGCGGTCAAGGGATTCCGGTGTACACGGTGGCAGAGTGGGCATCATTTCTGCTGCTGTGAATGGCCTCCGACGCCATGCCAGACGCTTATTCTTGTTCCACTACCTGGTCCACGGCAGCAGTGGACAGAAACAAACAAACTTTGTCCTACATGCTCTGGGGCTTATTTACAAGCCTCTTGCGCCACTTTTGGTTCATTTTTAACATAGGAAAAGCGATGCAAGGGGCTTGTAAATAAGCCCCCCTGTGTCTAAACTCTTAGGGGCTCATTTATGAGCCCCTGCGTCACCTTTGCTCCACCGGTGTGTCACTTTTTGTGACGCACCAGTGGCGTAAACAATGCGCCATGCCGCGCCATATTTACGTAGTGACGCATCTAGGTAGATGCGTCACTTCGTAAACCCCTGGCTACATTATACCTGCGCCAGGTATAATGTATGCAGGGTGTGCGTACCCCCGCAAGAAAGGGTCGTAGGAGCGGCGCAGCGAAATCTATGAGATTTTGCTGCGCCACTACTAGGACGCCAATGCGTCAAAACCTTACGCCTGCCTCATGGCAGGCGTAAGGGTGACGCAGGCCCTTTCACATGGGGCTTGCCCCATGTGAAAGGAACATTGATGGAGTTGCGTCAGGCTTCCGACACAACTCTAGCAATGCGCCACTTTTTGCGCCGACAGATACGTCAGTTATACTGACGTATCTGTCCCTCCTTGCGACATGATGCGTCATATTATAAATATGACGCATCATTGGTGTCACAAGGAGGGCGCACTGAGAAGTGACGCATTGCTGCTTTCACGCAACGATGCGTCACTTCTCATAAATGAGGCCCTTACTGTGTCAAGGGCACAAAAAATGCACTTTGAGGATTTCATGTTTGGAAAACAAACACAAAAATGCCATACCATTCTGCTGTGCCCTTTTGGCATGCAAACTTGCTGGCATTGTTCATTTTTTGCCGGAACTGCTACTACGATGGAGGGGGAGTAGTTTCATACAAAAAAAAACAAAAAGAAAAATACCGACAGTGGCAAACGTAACATATGGCTGCCTGTCTCGCCACTACTAGACAGCCATATGTAAGCCTGCATGCTTTAAATGAGCCTCACTACAAACAGGTACACAAATATATGAATACAAAGTAGATCTTTTCTGATTCATTTTAAACGTTATCCTTCTTAATTGCAATTATTGCAGATTCTGTCTATTGTAGCACCTTTTTCATGTGTTTACTTTATTTTAAATATTTATGTATGTTTTATCGCTTTTCTACTCGCGCTGCAAGATATTTATATAGCAATGTACCATACAGTCTTTGCATTTGAACACAAGCATACGTGAACTACAATTATTTACAAATAAAATAAATGGTGCTAGGAGCTTAATTTAGCAAACACAACAAGATGATGGACAGAGTGCTGAAACTTTTCAAACATTCACCCCCAGTCAAGGGAAGTGGGGTGGCATAGTGAGCCAAAAAAAAAAAACAGATCTGTGACTGGTGTGAATGTTTGCATTGTTCAGCATTCCGTCTATCATCTATTCTTTTTACTTCTGGAGCGTAACTTAGGCACATTCCCAAATGTTGCCACTTGAGCATGGGGTGAAAAAATCAAGTAAAAATAATTCTCACAAATGATTTTGGAACTTTTTTGCAATTGAATTCAGTCGGGCAAATGTTGAGTCCAATTAAATGTTTCTATCCCGTTTTCTAGTTGAATTGAATTGAATTTGTTTTTATATAGCGCGTACTACCCCGGAGCACTTTAGGGTGAGTAGTTGCAGGTTGGACTAACATAGCAAATTTAGTCACCAGAAAACCACAGAACCATTTTTCTCAGAAGTCGTAGGCAGGGAGCACCTGGCAGAAGTATGAGTGAAGTGTGCGTGGGTTTCATTTCTATCACAACCGCAGTCGAACTATCAGGGTTTCGGTCTCTATCAGTTCAGCCTCTAGAGGATCTTCATCAGCCTGACCTTGAAGAATCCCCATCCTCTGAAAGTGAGTCAGGTCTCTTTTGTGATGTTGTCATCACTTCTCTCTTTCTAATCCAATCGAACTGGTCTGTAAAACAATCCGGCAGTGCTCGCAGGGCTGATCTCACTGATCAGTGTGTGGGTCTGTTTTATGGTCTTGTGTATTTTACTGTTAGTATCTGAGATTGCCACAAACAATGCATGCAGTGACCCATACCAGGGCCAATGGAATTATGTGGCAGGAGAGGACCAAATGATGCAGCAGGGACGAGTAACTTATGTGGCAAGAAAAGGCAAATTTTGTGGCATAATGCAGCACATTTTGTAATAGTATTATTTCATTATTTCATAATTTCTAAACTTGGTAACACTGTCTGGGCATTAGCTGCACCTCATCAGTACCACTTTAACGCCAAAATATAACAATAATCAACAGAAAGGTGACCACTGCAGCTCTGCAAAGGGCCCTCTACTGGCGTGCAACATGTGTTGCTTCATTTTTAGTAAATTTTGAACTGTTTGAGCTAGAAAATATTTATTTTGTTTGAATCGGAAAATTATGTGACAGATAATGGATTAAGTGGCAAATGTGGCAAATCTATAATTATGCGAAATCGCCATAGGCGCACAATCGCATAATTCCAGTGGCCCTGCCTATGCCCTCCCCACATGCCCACCAGAAATGACTGTGTCCTTGTGTAATGTGACTGGTTCTCCTGTGAAGAGCTCCATGGGTTCGTGCTATATAAAACTACAATAAATAAAATACCTTGCAAGGCACATATACAGCTTGTCTTTACAAGTTTCGAAATGCCATGATTTACATATGTGGGCCACTTTTTTAGCTATATGATTCGATAATGGGGCCACTTTTAATTTGGTTCAGGGGCCTGTTATCTGTGCCAGCTGCACCAGAGAGTATTTGGTTATCTCAGCTTGATGAGTTCCAAGAAAAATGTGTCCCCATTTTCCGACATTTTCTGAATATTTTTAGAAATGTTTCAGAAAGCTCAATTTAATTGATTTACTGTTAAGTTCAGATGAGGATTATTTCACAGTGGTGTGCTTCCCCACATGGGAAAATACATCATTAATGCCAGATTTATTATGAGATCTCTTGTTGAGTTAACAGTCAGTAGTTGATCCTTCCTGTGAACACCATTTTTTGAGCAGATGGCATCCATGTAACTGCTACCTTGGTGTGACAACTTCTACGACACTCAAAGCGAGATTTCTGATTCAGACAAGAGCACTAAACATCCTTCTTTTTGTCTTTCAACCTACAGCATGACCATGTGTACAGCTTTCTTCAGGAGGCAGTTACTCATCTTCGGGTGGCAAAAGTTTCAACTTGTGTGCTGCCTCCTCCAGCTAGTGCTCCCTACACGCAAAACTTTCATCATGCAAGGCTGGGCACGCTTGCTGGTACTGTGAGCACTCACCATGTATTGGTGGTAAGGCTGTTGAGGCAGTGCAAGGAGAGATAAGCTGGCTCCTAGGTCTTCAGAATTAAATAGAACAAAACCAGACTGGCGACTGTCTTGGTGCTGCTACTAAACTAAAGTGAATTGTGCATATAAATTAGCATATATATGTTAAGCAGCCTACAATTTTATCCTCATAGACAAAGCAAACAGCTGGCAGTTCTGATACCAATGAGCAACCCTAAACAGTTTGTTTAAGTCTCCAGAATGTAGTTCTATAACTCATTGTTGGTGGTTGTGATTTATTGTGACTGGTGCGGACCATTTTGTTTGCTTCAGTTATGCCTCTCCATCTTTACATGTCACCTTGTAGGTTTTACCTGCATAGTGCTTGCTCTAAGCATGCAAAATATCTTCTTAAACAAAAAAAAATCTCAAAACGTACTGACAGACCGCCCGGTACATACCATTACTTACCATTGTTTATCTCCCACAAAGCTCTCATGTCCTTGCTTCTCATTGATCACAGCCTCTTCCTCATCTCAGCTTCTTTCTGGGGCTTCTCTGTGTGTCCCTGCCATGGAGCATGGCCAAGTACAGCTTCCTGTCTGTGGCCAGTGTCTTTCCACTAGGCACATGCTCCTGTAAGTACTCTTTTTTACCTTTGATAACTTTATTTCGGTCGAAGACCATAAAAGTGCAGATAAAATACATACACACATGGCACATTCATAAAATAATAAAAATAATTACATTTCTTTAAAAAGACAATTAAACAATGAGTTATCAAAGCTATTGCGATAGTTTAAGATGGTTTGAGACTTAACCTGAGGCGCCACATGCCATGGAGAAAACGAGAGGCAGCAAAAACAATGGGCGGAGAAGTGTCATGCTTAAGAACTCTACACGCCTGTGCACAGTGTCTAAAACCCAGGTTTCTACAAATTGGGACGAGCCAATATTTACGTATGTTACTGTATACAGGACAAAAGAATAAGACATGGTTAACATCTTCTCTGACATCTTTACAAAATGGGCAGTATTCGTTTTCACTTTTTGCCCATTTCGAGGTGAATGATCTAATGGGTAGGGAGCCATGCCTTAATTGAACATATAGTTTCCTCGCAAGAGGGGGTTGGATTTCATCTTAGAATTTCTCCCACCCCGTTTCTGGTTTAAATGCGAGAAACTCAGCAGAGAGCCTGCCATAGGAAGTTGAGCTTTGTAGAGCCTGCAAATTGTGTTGTCTCACCATGTTTAGCAACTGAGCTCTAGATATCCTTGGACAGCTCAACTCAGGGGACCCCCATATTGTGGGAGACCTAATTTTAAAGAGATGGCCTTGATGTAAGAGAGCCAGGGGATATTTTTGCTTTTTAACAGTTCCCAGGTCTCCCGAAATTCAGCTCTAAAGGATACCAACTCAGGTACTGGCCAGAGCCTCCTCCAGTAAAGCAAGGGGCGCACGTCTGCCAAATTCTCAATGGACTCCAAACCCAAGTCCATTCGCCATGGGATCAGGGGTGTACTTATCGGTAATCCCACCAGGTTTCTCATAAAGGCCTGTTCGACCCTGACGAGACTTGATACATTCTTATGACCCCAAAGTTCGGCACCATACAAGGATGCAGTCCGAGCCTGCAGGCTATAAATCTCGAGGGCAGGCGCAACCGGTTTGGACATCGATGCTTTCTGGAGCTTGCCAATACCACCAGATATTTGTGAAAGTCTGAGGGCGGATTTGGCAATCTGGTGTCCCCATCCAAAATCCTCTGTCAGCCTAATCCCAAGGTATACAAAGGTCTTGACTCGCTCCAATGGAACACCATTCAAAAGAGGATTCGGGCGCGTGCGCCTCGGGGGACTGATGATCATGAACTTGGTTTTATCCATATTGATCTCCAAACCTCGCGAGGTGCAAAAGCTCACAAAGCCATCCAGAACACGCTGGATACCCGAAGATGTTCGAGACAACAGCAAAGTGTCATCCGCGAACATCAAAGAAGGTACAGGGCCAGACGACAAGCAAGGGGCATCACTATCCTTAACTTCGTTTAGGGTATCAACAAGACCATTTATGTACAGGCTAAAGAGAGTAGGTGCCAGGACACACCCCTGCCGGACGCCCCTGGCAACAGGGAAGCGATCCGAAAGAGCCCCATGTCTCCCACACCTAACCTGTGCATAATTTCCATCATGCAAACGGGCCAAAATCTTAAGCAAATATGGCGGGAGGCCCAAGTCTGCCAATACCAACCACAATTTTTCCCTGGGGACCAAATCGAAGGCGGCCCTCAGGTCCACAAAAACTAGGTAGAGGCTGCCACCCTCAACCTTTGTGGTTTTCCAAAAAAGGACCTGGAGCCGGAAGATTTGGACCAAGGTTGAGATTCCAGATCTGAATCTAGCCTGGAGAGTGGACAATATTTCCCGTTCCTCCATCCAGGCTTGAATCCTGTCCAGAATGATTCTGCCCATTAGTTTTTGTGTTGTATCAAGCAGGGTAATGGGCCTATAGTTTGAAGGGGAAAGTGGGCAGCCTTTTTTGTAAATGGGGACAATCTCAGCCCCCAGCCAAGTGTCCGGTGGGTCAGACCCCTTGAGGATCACGTTGAATAAGGTGGCAAGATAAGGCGCCCATATTTTTGGCTGGGCTCGAAACAGATCCCCCCGGCAATTTTTCAAGGCCGGGAGCTTTGTAAGGAAGCAATCTGGCTATTGCAGACTCTACCTCCTTCAGAGTGATACTCACTGGGAGGTCAGGCGGAAGCATACACAATCCGGGCCCTCCGCCCGAGGCCCCTGTCAGTCGACACTCGTGAGGGGGGTCTGGGGCAGGGGGCCGGGAAAGCGACGCAATTCCCTCCTGGCCAGATCCAGAGGTTAGACTTAAACCCAGCCAAGATGGGTCATCGTGCTTCGAGCGTGCATATAGAGCACCAAAATGAGCCTCCCTAACAGGGGGCGCAATATTTGGGATGATAGCCTGCGCTCCCCCCTTAGAGCCTGAACTAACAATAGCCCAAAACAACTTTGCGTCCCTAATCAGGAGCGCACTTCTCAGCTCTTCCCACCTTGTTTCCTCCCAATCCCTCTTAGCTCCTTCAACAATCTTTTTATAGAGCGTGCAAAATAGTCTAGTTTTTGGGCTATCCTTGGCTTTAATTGCAATAAGATGATCTTTCTTGGCATTCCTGCAAGTGCCATTAAACCAGGGGTGTATGTTAGACCCTCCCCGTCTGGGTCTGGATAGTGGGCAAAGAACGTCCCCCAACACACTGGCCAGCTGGCTATGGATTTTTACAGCAAGACCGTTTGGTGGCAGATCAGCCATCGCAACTAACCATGGTAAAGCAAGCTGGTATATTTCACCCATCGTAGTCGGAGAGTTCTGGAAGTGGGGCCAGTTGACCCTACGGCGGTTGTTCGAGAGCATGAGTGACTTGTTCTTATTGGAAGTAAGGCCGGCTTCAGGGTTAGACAGCCCAAAGCTCCCAGGGTTAAGTGTTAGAACAAGGGCGTTATGGTCACTATTGTGTCTCGGGTACACTCTAAATTCTAGAAGCTTGTCCCAATGTTTTGCTTCCAACATGATATAATCAATGATGGATGTTTGTGTTGCCCTATTAAAAGTGGGATTTCCCGGACGATCAGGGTCGAGTCTCCCATTACACGCCCGCAGGGACGTAGCAAGCGAGAAAGATTTTATTTGGAGGACCAGCCGAGTCCATGCCTTAACAGGAGGGATCTTAGGTTCCGGGATACACCAAAGTGAATCTTCATCATCCTGTTCATCCCAATCAGGGTTAACCAAGGGCTCAAATTGGCAATTAAAATCCCCACCAACTATTAGTATAACTGAGGAGTCAAGTGTCTGGATAAACAGATCTAGTACTTTAATCGTATCAGACTCCTGCCCATGCCTTACTGGCCTTGAATAGATGTTAATTATGGCTATTTGTGGTGAATTCAGTGGTGTCAATAACACACATTGGACATCGGGGGAGTTGGTTGGTATTTGGGTAACTTTGACGCCCAAATGGGTGCCCACCCAAATGGATAGACCTCCGGATGGGCGGCCTCTACCACTAGAAACTGCCAGGGTATGAAATGTTGCGTAGCCTGGGCTTACACTCTCTTCTAATGCCCAAGTTTCCTGAATCAGGCATATATCGTGTACTGCCATAAAAGAGCCCCAGTCAGGATTAGGTAATTTATTTTTTAAACCAGCTACATTCCACGAAAGGATTTTTATGGTATCAACAGCTACAATACCAGTGCCTTTTAGGATTCCTGTTACCGAGGGGGGAAGACTATCACAAGCAGAAGACTCTAGGTGGGCTTTCTTCTCTGTTTCTTCTATACAGGGTGCTTCCCCCCCTGCAACAGAAACTCGTCGCGGGAGCCCCGCGTCCCCCGCATCCCGCGCGACACACCCTACCGCCCTGCCCGCCCCACCAGGGGATGTGGTCACTGCTGAAATGACGGTTTTAGTGCTTCCCCCCAATATAATTGGAGAGGTAGATGTTTCACTGGTATTATTCAAAGGTAGCTCCTTATCGCATGGGCGTCAATCGACCTGGTTCAGTATACTAAACCTATTACTATGTACAATGGATGGCAGGGGGGGTGGTAGGCGTTTACGTCTACCCAACTTGCTTGCCCCTGATGCACTCCAGAAAGGATGCCATTACGGCCCTCATCATATTTAGCTCTTTTAGGATAAACTATTCTAAGAGGGGGCACAGGGTAAAAGTATGACAGGTGAAGAGTGAGAATTTGGGTGTTTAGACTGGAGGGGGACAAGGCGCAGATATACTCTACAGCAGCAGTATCCCTGAAATTTATGACCACACAGTTCCCTACTATAGTTTTGGGACCCTTCCCGATCCAGCCTATACGTCTTGCAAACAGTATTTCCCCAGAGATGTAGGAGGGGAGAGGTCTATTCACGTTTAGCCACTGTACACACTTGTTTTTTAACTCAATATGGGTTTAGTTTTTTCCCTTGGCTAAAGGTGGTACCCCCGACAGAACTACAACGTATGGTAAAGACTCTGGGGGGAGGTTAATAGTTTGCAGCGCCGATGATATACCTATAAAGGGTAAATTTGAATTTGATGGGGCTGAGACAGCGGAGGGTCCCCTATCCTGACTATGTCGTTCACATTCTATCTTTTCTTCGCCGGAAGTGACTTTTAGGGTTGCTGAGGCCAAAACCGGGGTTGCAGCTAAATGGAGACGGTCAGCAACTGTAGGTGTACTTAAAGAAGAGCTGACTGTTTCCGTAGCTGGGCCATTTCTAGTTGTGATCAGTCGTAAGTCTTTGCTCCCTATAGCACTGTCAGCCACTGAGGCAATCTCAGGTTGGGGAGCACTACAACCTACTCCACTAGTGGCAGAATTCCCATATGGAATCGTTGGGGATATTTTTCCTAGGCCGTTATTGTTGAGGGTAGAGACTAGTCTATCAATCCTAGATGCCAGGGATTTAATGTGGTTTCCAATGGTCTGTTTTAGGAGAGTCTGAAAGTCAGCTATTAAGCTAGTAACCCAGAGAGGAGCTATCGTATTTGCTGGGGAAGAGCCGATAGTGGTTATTGCAAGATCACACTTAGAACATACATTTTTATTCGGCTTCTTAGCAAGTCTCCTCTTCTTTCCTCGGGGGCCCGGGTTTTTTTTCCCAACAGTGTTTGGGGGAGGTGGAGACAAACTTGGGGGTATATGGCTGGCCAAAATATCTGAAGAAGCCTGGGCACAAGGTAAGTCAGCAAATGAAGACATAAGGAAGGAGCTTACGTCAGGGGGATTTGTTACAGTTAATGAATAGTCCCCGACCTGCTCTACCAAAGGTGCCAGGAGAGTGATGGACAACCTTCGCTTTGTATTTTCGATAGCATTTACCACTACGCCAATAGTTTTTTGTAGCATCTTATCGATAGCCGTGAGTGAGGGAAGGGGTTGTGCCGCTGCCACCTGTTGCCTCTTCACGGGGCGGGGCGCTAGAGTCTTTTGATTTTTACCCATTATGGAACTTAGCTGTAGGGTAAATCCTGTTATACAATTCCTTGGTTATAGAGTCCAGGGAACAACGTAAAAGTCACACACACCAGTACCTTAGAGCAGATAACCAGGCCTTCAGGGGTAGCCACAGGCGATGTTAAGGGGGTGGCCCGACCCGGCCTCCTCCGGCCCCTGACGGGCAAGGACGGGCCCGCCCTTGGCCCGGGCTTTGCCCGGGTGAGCCCGCGCGCGTCCCGCGCTGCGGGAGGCGCTTCCGGCTTTTAAGGGCTTCAACGCCCTCTGATGGCGTCAGGTGTGTTGCTGGTGCAGGGCCCCCTGCGAATTGTGGTCCTTGCTGGCGCCGATGCGGTTGCCGTTCCCCTCACGGCTCCGGGTGCGGCAAGGACTAATCACGGGCAGGCAGAGATTTTAAAGTCAGCCGTTCCCCTCACGGCAAATGGAGCAGAAATTTAGATAGCGCGTCCCGCGCTGCGGGAGGCGCTTCCGGCTTTTAAGGGCTTCAACGCCCTCTGATGGCGTCAGGCGTGTTGCTGGTGTAGGGCCCCCTGGGAATTGTGGTCCTTGCTGGCGCCGATGCGGTTGCCGTTCCCCTCACGGCTCCGGGTGCAGCAAGGACTAATCACGGGCAGGCAGAGATTTTAGAGTCAGCCGTTCCCCTCACGGCAAATGGAGCAGAAATTTAGATAGCGCGTCTTACAGAGTGCATGTGTCTACAGTCAATCTCCTTTACCTCAGCCCTCCTCCCCCTCTCTCGTTTGTTTCCCCCACCCCCTGCCTTTCTCCTGATCTCCACTGTGTTTTATTCATCCCACACAACTCCTGCTCTCTGTTGTTTTTCATCAATCCCCTGCCCTCCTCCTGCTCTCTGCTGTTTTTCATCGGTTGTTTCACCCACCTCCTCTCTCCTCCTGCTCTCTGTTGTTTCATATAACTCCTCTCGTTTTCCATTCTTTCAGCTACCTACTCCACTCCCCCGGCTCTCCATTGTTTCAAACCTTCCACACTCTATTGTTTCAACCACACACTTACCCCCCCTCATTGCTATCCGTTATTACACTCCCTCTGCCCTCTTCCCACTCTAGATTGTGTTTCCTACCCTTCTCACACATGTTGCTTGCCCCCCCTTTGCTAATCAGTTACCACCACCTTTGAGGAATTGGTAACCTTTCAATGGTTTGCAGCCACAATTGCAGTCGCAAACCATTGATAAATAGCAGGCTGAATCTCAATTTGGAAGTGATCCAGGGTTTTCTGGGCCCACAATGACTCTTGGTCCTCTAATGGATCTTTTCTTTGTTTCACTGAAGGAAAAGGGAGTTAGCATTTAATCACTTCAGTCAGTGTCATTAAACAATGCAAGCCATTGTGCTACACAATAAGGATCAGGAATCTGTAGCCAAGTTTAAGAAGGTTTATTACAAATTAGTAATCAAATTCAAATAGATCTCTCTCAATACCATTATATAGCGATACAGTATTAGAACTGGGAAACCAAGCCAGCAAAAGAAATTGAGGCAGATCAAAATTAAACAGATGAACAAATCTGTAGCAGCTATGCAAAAGAACAGCACTAGTACCTGATGCTCAGGAAACAATCTTAAATTCACTTGTCTATACATTAGTAATCTAAATATCCTAAGTACAGTCCACAGGGGAAGAATGGTTCGGATTATCTAAGTAGTTTCAGAAATTACAGAGTTCTTTGTAGAAGATAGAGAAAGGGCAAGGTGAATTAAATAGAATAAGTGTTAGCATTTCAGAAGCTCGGTCATGAGGCTTCAGTAAATCAGGAATAAGTGTCAGCCTAAGCTACACATACGACAGATTCCAGAGGAAGCATAGAGGTCAAATCCATTCAAAGTCTATTCAAGGGGTATTAGGGAATCATGCAAAGTCACTGCAAGGCATCCAAAGGGAAATTCTGCATCGAGGTTTCAGGGAGTTCATTAAAAATATCTGCTAGAGTTCTGAAGTAGTTTGTTGAAAGAAAAGTTCTGAAGTCAAACGGGGTGACAACAATCCACAAAGTCCATAGGTGACATCCCTTTTGTCTCATCATCATAGAAAATCCATTGTCCATGTTGTTCACACATTGCAGACTGCAACATTCACAAATTGTCACACACTAAACATGGGAACAACATCCTTTTCTCACACCCAGATCAGGAAAGAATACTCCTTTCATTAGCGCACTGGTTTCTCGTGTACTTTCGTCAAGATCTGTTTCTCAGGCTATGTATCTATTTCTAACACAGAAATGTATCTATTCTAAACTAACAAGGCATGTGAGTACCAGCAAGAAAGCGATACAAAAGGGGATGATGGACGGAGCGTTTGAGCAAATCAAACACTCACCCCCAGTCAACTGATCTGGGTTTGATCCATCATCATTCTTTAGCTCACTCCACCACCCCAGTTCAGACATGGCCATATGTAAATCAGTCTGACCCTGTGCCTCATGGGAACAGTCCAACCCGAACTGCCAAGCCATGTCTTCCCTGGACCGGAAACAAGCATCCTGGGACCGGTTTCGGGTTTATAACCTTCATCAGCCAGGCTATCTTGAATCCAGTGGCAAAGTGAGCAAGGGACCCACGTCTGGGCATACCCTGCCAACTTAGGGCGAACAAAGCGATACCAAAGAGCATGATGGACGGAGCATTTGAGCAAATCAAAAACTCACCCCCAGTCAACTGATCTGGATTTAATCCATCATCATTCTTTAGCTCACTCCACCCCAGTTCAGACATGGCCATATGTAAATCAGTCTGACCCTGTGCCTCATGGGAACAGTCCAACCCGAACTGCCAAGCCATGTCTTCCCTGGACCTGAAACAAGCATCCTAGGACCGGTTTCGGGTTCATAACCCTCATCAGCCAGGCTATCTTGAATCCAGTGAGCAAGGGACCCATGTTTGGGCATACCCTGCCAACTTAGGGCGAACAAAGCGATACCAAAGGGGATGATGGACGGAGCGTTTGAGCAAATCAAACACTCACCCCCAGTCAACTGATCTGGGTATAATCCATCATTATTCTTTAGCTCACTCCACCACCCCAGTTCAGACATGGCCATATGCAAATCAGTCTGACCCTGTGCCTCATGGGAACAGTCCAGCCCGAACTGCCAAGCCATGCCTTCCCTGCACCGGAAACAAGCATCCTGGGACCGGTTTTGGGTTCATAACCCTCATCAGCCAGGCTATCTTGAATCCAGTGGCAAAGTGAACAAGGGACCCACGTCTGGGCATACCCTGCCAACTTAGGGCGCAGAAAGCGATACCAAAGGGGATGATGGACGGAGCGTTTGAGCAAATCAAGTACTCACACCCAGTCAACTGATCTGGGTTTAATCCATCATCATTCTTTAGCTCACTCCACTACCCCAGTTCAGACAAGGCCAATTTCAAATCAGTCTGACCCTGTGCCTCATGGGAACAGTCCAGCCTGAACTGCCAAGCCATGTCTTCCCTGGACCGGAAACAAGCATCCTGGGACCGGTTTCGGGTTCATAACCCTCATCATCCAAGCTATCTTGAATCCAGTGGCAAAGTGAACAAGGGACCCACGTCTGGGCATACCCTGCCAACTTAGGGCAAACAAAGTGATACCAAAGGGGATGATGGACGGAGCGTTTGAGCAAATCAAACACTCACCCCCAGTCAACCGATCTGGGTACTGGGGTAAATGTATGACATTGTTCTACATTCTGTCCATCAACTGTTGTTTTTGCAGTACCTGCAAGAAATCCACGTTAGTAGAAATTGAAATAGGGCAATTTATGAAAGGCTGCATGGTATAATACAGGCCTATAAAATTATATCAACTTAAACATTTAAATCAATGGTGCACATTTAATATTCGTGTGCACAACTTAAACATTAACTAACATAATTGCTTTAGTACTTTTAGTTCATACTGCATAAACATTAAGTAAATAATCAAATTACTCAATGATAAGTATGACTGAGAGCTACGTTTGGATGTACATACATGTAACATTAATACATACATTGCACAAGTTTTATTGTTTAACTTGCAACAACATTCTAGAAATATGAGGATGATTTAGAACTAATACTCAAGTGACTACATGTTACTCATGTTATTGTTGTCAATATAGCACACGTTTAGGAATCATGAGTCATGCATTAGCAGTGAAGCATAATAACATTAAGAGGATGGTTCTTTTTGCTACATCATATGATTATTTCTAAATCATCATGCATGTCTACTAATTGAGGATGGTTTCTTAGACTAAGTATTTCAATTAACATGGTTAAACACCCTATGTGAGTACATTCTCAAGTTCTACTTTAAAGGCACTTTGAAATAGTATTGTCAAGCAATTTTTTCATTAATCATTGTGACACGTAAGAAACTTGTCCAAAGTGCACATTCATTAAATCTGTGTTGGAACATCCTGTTAAACGTCTGTGACTTTTAAAGAGTGGGCAGTTTTCAGATTCACCAATCCCCCCTCTGATGGCGAATCAAGCCATCACATCAATATCTTATCAGATGGACAGATTACAATCTGGTTGTTTTCTTCATATTTCTTCTTTAATCTGCCAGAAAGTTCATGTTATCATAGTATTTAATCTGTTTATCCTGCAGTTCCATATCTGCTCTCTTTCTCTTCAGTCCCTTTTTCACCTGTGCGCGTGTGTGTACCTTAATACTCACAAACAATAGTAATCCACAAAGAGCAATTATCCCTAAGGGTCTCAAGATGCTCCAATAATTCCACTCCTTAGGTTTTCAAACCATCTGCCTATAGCAGAAAACCAATTCCCTATTGCTTCCCAAGCACCTGTTGCTGTTAACCCCTTCAAATCTATCTTTGGTCAGTAATACTGCTAATGTGTTTCTTCAGGTCTTTACTCTCGTCTGTAATGTAAGTACAACATTGTTGAACTTTTCACATGTGCAGACTCTGCACTTATTTGCAAGTAAGATGTCTAAATCAAGTAGATTCTGCAAAACCATCGCTCTGTTGATGAAGGAGCCGGGTTCCATGTTCTAGATTTACTCTGGAAACCTAGGCTGATGTCTCTTTTTCTCTGCATGAAAGTGTGGAGGGGAGGAAAATCATTGGCCAATCAATCATTACAGTTCCAATGAACCATGATTCAGAAGAATCACAGACTCCCGATCAAGTTTAGTTAATTTATTACAAAGCCAAGAACATTTGGACAAACAGGCACCTCAAGATGAGGGTGTAGAAATACATTGGAACTAATACAAAGCCAAACCTACGGGTGAAATTACGACGGTGCAACATGCACAGAATAACCAGTTCCAGAATCAGGTTAAAGAAAATGATGGGTCCAACATCATGATTCCCCTTCATTGGAGGTTCGTAGATATAAAGCATTAGTCTGTCCCTACATTACCACTAACTTGACATCCCTACTTAGCATTTTCCCAAGGCAAAATCAGTAAAAGGTGTTTGCACATGAAGGCTTCCTAAAGACCACTCACGTTGAATGAGTCAAGCTGCAGAGATTTTTTAAGATGCTCTTTCGCTCAAGGTAAGGCAGAAGTACTTTAATACATAAACTTGCAAGTCATATCCCAGAATGCATTGCAACATCAACCTTCCACACGGCAGCGATGCTCCCAGGATTTGGCTAGATGACCTTGATTCCCAGGCTCATTTTGATGAGAAAGTACAACAGCCCGTTATTATCAGTATTGCTGATCAATGCATCCTCTCCTCTAAGCCTAACTCTTAAAGCAAATACATTATGCTAGCTAACAAGGATGAATTTCTCCACCTGCAACAGAAACATGAGAAAGAACAAATCCAACGTGCACATGAAATTCACTAGCAAGCTTCCAGGGAAAAATACAATTTGGTCAACATAAGAAATAGCACATAGCCTCATGAAAGTACACATATAAAGTGAACATTATTATTGAGCACATCTAAATTAGCACGTTACATAAGCACATCAATTGTGTGACTATGCATTAGCTACATGTACAAATTCTACACGTTAATGTTTTCGTCTTATCGTGAGTAGTTGCAACTTTAATATCTTCATGTTTACATTGAAACATCCCTAACATTTCACTTTTCACGTTATTACAGTTTACGTTCTAATGACCCAATGTTAACACAATAAGAGATTATATGCAGGCGTGAACTACCCCTGAGTATAATGCACCCCTACAAATAAAAGAGAAGAATCTGTGCCCTAACAATGGCAACCATTTCTGTACCTATAAGTAGGAATCCTCCAGCTGTACTAGTAGACAATTTTTCAACTACTGTAGAAAGCTTTCTAATCTTGTGTGAGCTGAGTATCACTCCTACTGATGGGATCAAAGCACCAAAGATATCCCTTGCAATTTCAGTAGCACTTGCTCTTGTCTTCGTTCTCACATGTTGTTCCCTTGTTGAATCATCAATTTGTCGCACATGATAAATCTTTGGAAAAACCTCTCCTCGATAACAGGTTGCATACCATTTATTGGGTAATCTGTAAGTGTACTAAACTCCAGGAAACACCCGATCTCCTCCATCTAAATATAAACCCTAATTTCCTCGAACTTCCAATCTATGTTCACATTCACTAGTCCTCACAAATGTTGTGTCAGTAGTAGATTTTCTAATGAAAATGCACAATCTCCCTTTATGTTGCCAATCTAGAGCTAATGCTGCCATTATTCCCACTATTCTATGTTCATTTTCATCCTTTACCCATTGTGGAACCTTTTTGTGGTTTGCAGCTTTAGCTAAAATGTCTGTTCTCCTGTATTCTACTGAATCAATGCTTTTCTTTTCTACATTCATCAAGAAACTGGTTAAATTGGGTCGGTGTGCATAGGCAGTATCCAGTGTCATGGTGGGTCTACAAAAATGTCCCACTATCTCAAAATTCTAAGCATCAGGTTGTTAATTCAGGTGCTTCAGCATAGGCACTTCTGAAAAACTCAAGCCATGATTTGAGTAATAATATTTGAAATTTCCTTTCCCATAGAACAAGTTAAGCAGTAAGCTTCAAGAAACTCCATATGTCAAGGGAAGAGGATGGGAGGTTATTCCTTCAGCTATTGATGGAGGCAATTGCATACACACATAGCAATTCCTCGCCTCCATAGTGTCAACATATTCATAAAGCAACCTTGAATACACATTCAATGAATAATCTCCCCTAAAAGCATCTATGTGTAAGTCTTTCTCATCTAGTGCTGGTAAACTATTGCCAGTAGGAAGGGGCTTTTGAGGGGCACGTGTAGACTTAAGCTCTTCTCATGTAAGTAATGAGGTAAATTCTGAATCATAAGCAAAGCAACTAGCACTTATGTTGCAACAGCAAATACTCCTGCACCTATGCGTTTGTGTCTAAGGGCATTTGCATTAGGCTCCATGAGTTCTTTAGTGACAGACGATATAGCTAGAAGATTGCAGCACAGTTACTTTGCAGTTAGTTCCCACTTGCACAGACAGCAAAGCACAGTTCAAATGTGTTTTTCCAGAAAGATAAGTATCATGATCTTTGTGAGACTTCCTTAGCCCTACTTTGTGTTCTTCTAAGGGACTACATTAGGATCCTTCACTAACTCGGGTCTTGGTACTCTACTTTGTAGTTTGGCAAAGATATAAGGTTCAGTCTCTAATAAATGCACAGTTCAACTTCACTAATAATCACTTCCAGAATAAGTTGAATCAGTCTGTTTAGTAGCAATGCAATTTCAAAACTCAGTTCAGCCACAAAGTTAAATTCAAGGAGGTTCAGGTGGATGCGCATTGTTATAACAAAAGGTGAAAAATGCTCTCTCCCAGCCAGTGGCTGTAAAGTACAGGTACTCTTGCTCTCTTTCATTTCCTCACTGCTGTGCCTTCTCTATCACTGTCACTCAGGCCATGGCAGTTAGTTCCCTCTCGGATGGTACATGTTCTCTCCTGCCTTCTCTTGCTGTGGCACATCCTCTCTCTTGTCTTCTTGGCCTTCTGAGTTTGGATACAACTCATGTTACTATTGCAATAGGCCCTTCGTCAGGGTCTGAATTTGATCCAGTCAAAGCTCCTGGGTGGGACCCTTCTGTACCGACAACAGTTGACTCTCTCAGACTCCGCTCAGGCAGAACAAGTGCTGTCCCAGCTGCTTGCTAATCTCCAACAGCTTGACTAACATGTCCCCTCTGTCTCACTGTAACCACCGGCACATCAGGAACAAGTGCTGTTATATCACAAGGGGATCAGGTGAGTATGAGCAGTGTGTAGCCAATTAGGCAGACCCCCAAATTTTACAGCAGTAGTGGTTACCAGTATTACCTATTATGGCCGATGCCACTGAGGCTCCAAGCACAACTTGCGCACATGCTTCTTCACCATGGCACTGGGACTGTGGTCTTGGCACTGCTCCTGTGGAAGCAGGGCTGTAGCCTCTCCAACCTGGTGAAACACAGAATGTACCACATCAGCCAATCCTTTGCAGCAATCAAGAATCATGTCATCTGTAATGTTCACAAGCGCATTCGCAGGCACAGCTGGCTGTCTCATGGCCCTTCCATAATGATCTCATGGTGGGACAATATTGTCCTCCTGTCTGGAGTACTAAGCAGACTCATCAACACAAGAGGCAGTGCATCAGGCCCCTTCAGAGATGTTGAAGCACACACTTTAACCTATCTGGACTTCAATGTGCCATTGACTTGCTCTACAATGCCGGAGGTCTCCAAATGGTTACTGCAATGTAGTCTCTGTTCCACTTGCAATGCTGCACATAACAACTTCAGGACCTCATTGTTAAAATGAGTTCCTTGGTCTGACTCCAAAGAAGCCTGGAAGCCAAAATGTGGTATTAACTCCTTCAACAACAGCTTGGCTACTGTGAAACTGTCATTTCCCTAGTCAGGTAAGCTTCAACCCACTGTGAAAAGATGTACACAATCACCAAGTCATATCTCAGTCCATTACAAATGGACGTCTCAATAAAGTCCATTAGTATCCTGTTGAAGAGACCTCCTGATCTCCCTATGTGCCTGCATTCTGCTGTTGACAAACCACACATCTATGACAGAAACTTTCCACCATCAATCTGAATCTCTGGTTAAACCAGGTTTGCCTAAAGAGGGGAGCCATTGTATCTCTCTCTGCGCATGCGGAACCACGATAGTGTCTTGCCATGGGAGGTAACAAGCTGTCTGGCAACACAGGTCTTTCATCATTTGAAACCCAAAATGTCATCTTTATCTCTTTTAACACACCCTGCTCTGATCCAACCTTGCTGTTTGGCTTCTGGGACTTGTTCCTGTAATCTCTTAACTCCCTCCCAAGTATCAACAGTAGACAACAACAGATTGCAATTTGTGACATCCAAACTTTCATTAACATTTTCCCCATTAAAGGTGCAAGAATCCAGTGCACAGTACTGCGCTGTTTCATCTGCAATGTCTATTGCCCTCGCCAATAAGCAGCACACGTCACTACGGGAATGTGGGCAGGTAGTTGTACATTCTGTAGCAAATTCTTTACCCATTCCCCATTGTGGATTGGTGACCCCGAAGAGGTCATAAATCCGTGTTGGGACCACAACTGCCGAAAGTCATGAACGACACGAAAGCCGTACTATCATTGAAAATTGTCACTCACAGCTGATTTGAAACACAGCATGCTCTGGTAAGAGCAATTCAGCCACTTGTGCTGAAAAGACTCATTGAAACCAGGAGGCATCGACCACACCTGAGACAGTACATACTGCATAGTCATCTTTCAAACAAACCGCACATGATCTGATTCAGGTAGTCGCACATCTTGTATATTAGGTCTTGGCTTTGTGCATAGTTTAGTAACATCAAGGCAGTAATGTTCAACTTAATCTACCATCACCTCGTTCCCAGGAGGTGGCAGTAATGTAGCAGGATTGAGTACAGTACATTGCTTAAGGGACACATTTTTGGCATCCATGATGATTTGCTCATACCTGGCAAGCCCACTATCGGTGAGATGCTGTGTCGAAGTACGGGTAAACAACCCCTCAACTTAGTGGGGTACAAAAAACTGCAAAAGGGTGATCCATAACAATGCTCTTGCACTGCTTAATACTAACACTAGCCTAAGCAATGGAATTAAGGCAACCAGGCAATGCAGCAGCTATGTGGTCAAGTGTGGCAGAAAATACGCCACAGGTCTGAGAGCATTTCCATGAATTTGGCTAAGCACTGAAAGAGCGCAGCCCTCTCTTTCACTGCAAAACAAAGCAAAACATTTATTATAATCAGGCATTTCCAGGGCTGGGGCACAACAGAGACATTCTCGCAGCTCTAAGAAGGCATACATGTAGCTGTCATCCCATGGTACTGGATCTGACACGTCTTTGTGTGTTAAACACTGGAGAGGCTTGGCCATCAGGGAAAAATTGGGAATCTACTGTTGACAGTAGCCCACCATTCCCAAGACCATTCGGACTACTTTCTGTGTCATTGGTGTGTTCATTTTTGGAATCGCCGAAATTCTCTTTTAGGACATTTTCCTTGCTCCTTTCTCATTGTGATGTCCTAGATACAGGACTTCTTTCTTACAGTACTGCAATTTGGTTGGCCACACTTAGGGGCCGATTCCAATCCTGGAAAAAGGCTGTACGAATCCTTGTACGGAGCGTTTTCTCCGTACGACTCGTACCCGGTAAACTTTCCTTACAACCTAGGAAGCCTCTTTCCGTACGAATCGTACAAAAGACCGTACGGGTAAAAAAAAACAACGATTCGGATCCGGAACAGCCTGTACGCGACGTCCAGACTTATTTAAGCAGCGGTTTCCGGCCCAGCAAGTACGATTCGTCCCTACAGCACTCCGTACTGCTCTTTTCTTACGGGAGCCAAAAACAGCCGTAAAAGGTCATACGCGACGTTCTCCGCGGTACGAGTCGTACTCCACACGTTCCCAGGGGTATGAGTCGTACAGGGGTACGAGTCGTACATACGAGTCATACAGGGGTAGAGTCGTACAGGGGTACGAGCCGTACAGGGGTACGAGTCGTACAGGCATACACCCCCATGCGCTCTGTATGCACGGTGCGTACCCCAACATTGAGTATGTATGGTGCATACATACATATTGTTGTAAGGTGTGTACATATGCATGGGGGGGCCTGTACAACTCGTACCCTGTACGACTAGTATGTACGACTCTTACCCCTGTACTCGTATGTACGACTCGTACCCCTGTAGGACTCGTACCCCTGTATGACTCGTATGTACGACTCTTACCCCTGTACGACGCGTATGTACGACTCATACCCCTGTATGACTGTACCCCTGTACGACTCGTATGCATGACTCGTACCCCTGTACGACTCGTACCCCTGTACGACTCATATGTACGACTCGTACCCCTGTAGACTCTACCCCTGTACGACTTGTATGTACGACTCATACCCCTGTACGACTCGTATGTACGACTCATACCCCTGTACGACTCGTACTCCTGTATGATTCGTATGTATGACTCGTACCCCTGTACGACTCGTACACCGGGAACAACTTTTCCCAGGATACGAGTCGTACAAAGTTCGCTTCGTAGCGGGTAAGGTCATTTCCCGTGACGTTTTCCGTGTGATTCGTAAATCGGAAAGCCGGTCCGGATCGTACTTGTACGGTCGGACTGTATTTTTACGATTCGTACGGAAAAGTGTCTGGGTCCGTCTCGTACAACTTTTCCCGATCCGATTTGTATGGATCGGGCCGATCCGTATGTATTTTTCCGGGACGAATACTACTTCAAGGGTCGGACGGGACTTGTACGGAAAAAATTACGGATACGAGTCGTACGGAAAAAAAAAATACAGGATCGGAATCGACCCCATAATGTCCATTCTCATCTAAGTGGTTCAGCAAAGCAATACCTAACAAAAATGAATGTGTCCTCATTTAACGTAACTGGTGCTCGTGTAAAGCGCTCTGATACCCGATACCTTCGGGTCAAGTTTGCGCTATATAAAACTCTGTAAAAAAAAATCATAATAATGTCATGTTTGCAAGCTTACTGCATATTCAACTCCACCAATTGGTTATTGATGTACCTGACTAAAACTGAGTGATGAGGCATCACTAAGGACTCTAGGTTCTTCTTGAGTATCTGATTAAAAATCACAAGATTCTCCGTATACCCTTGTGGGAATCGGCACCATGCCAAGACAAGGCTTCCGAAATGGAAAGCGAAGAGAAACTGGCTATCCTTATGAAATGGTATAGAAAAAAAGGCTTGGCATGAATCAATGACAGAGAACCACTCGGCCTCACATGGAATCTGAAACAAAAACACAGCTGGATTCTAGACCACAGGACAACTAGAGGCAACTATGGAGCTTACCCGTCGCAAATCCTGAACTTGCCGATGGGTTTCTGCAAACCCATGATGGGTGAGGTACATGGACTCCCCATAATCCCCTTCAGAATGCCTTGCTCGATCATTGAGCTAATCACAGGAGTAATCCCAGCAACAGTTTCAGGAGTCAAAATATAGTGTAGGATTCTCGAGAACTAAGCACTTGGCTTTACAGTAATATGGACTGGTTCAACACCTCTGATAAGTCCGATGTCTTTACCCGAGAAGAACCAGACTTCAGGTAACACTGTGGGGCCGATTAGAATGGCGGCCGGCAAACCACCCCAACCGCCATGGAAGCGGAAAACAATCGTCCACCGGCACCGTGGGAAAACCGGCGGCCAAATTAGGATCATCCACCAGAAAACACCGACCACGGTGGAACGAGCCCAATAAAAACCACCCGTAGTGGGCTGAGATGGCCAAAATCCGTCCGCGGCAGTCGGAGTCACAGCGGAAAAACACCAACCCGCCGCAAGTATAGTGGAGACACCACACGGGAAATTAGGATATCCCCGACAGTCCCACGGTAAGTACCGCCGTCTCTGACCGCCGCGGTCACACAATGGGATGAATGGGACAGCCAGCGGAAGAGCTGAAGCACAGTCACCACTGCGGATGAGCCATAAATAATATGGCGGACAAAGCAAAAAACCCACAAGAAGGCCAAAAAGTGCACACAGAAAACTAGCCATGCCCCCCAAATATACACAACACACCCCAATGACACAACCACATGGCAAAAAGAAACATACAAATCCCAGGACAACACACCTGACAGCAATACCCCAATTAGACACACCCACATGACTGAGTATAAAACCATCCCCTTCCCTGACCACAATCATTTGCAATACTCAATGAGAGAAGGGACACATACCCCCGCTGACAGGAGAGGCAAAGGACACAACATCACTAGCCACACCACACACAGCACCACCACCACTTCCACACCTGCACAACTAACCCCCCTGCACAACACACACCATACACATCACAACCACAACCACCACTCACACTCCTGTACCCACAACCACTTTGCACACCACACACCATGGCCACACTGAAAATACCCAGATTCACAGAGAGTGAGTTGACAGTCATGGTAGATGAGATAGTCAGAGTGGAACCACAGCTTTTTGGTAGCCTGGCTCCAACAGACACCAT
This sequence comes from Triturus cristatus, assembly GCF_964204655.1. Taxonomy (NCBI): domain Eukaryota; kingdom Metazoa; phylum Chordata; class Amphibia; order Caudata; family Salamandridae; genus Triturus; species Triturus cristatus. Next base: position 221,022,608 of record NC_140594.1, on the reverse strand, counting down.
TAGCCACAAGGACACAAATGTGGGCAAGGATAGTCCAAAGGGTCAAGTAGGGATCAACCCAAGATCAAAAAAGGAGATCATGAAGCGGTGGCATGATCTGAAGAGGGTGGTCAAGGATAGGAGGAACAAGAACCGTGAGCTGGCTCAGAGAACTGGTGGTGGCCCTCCCATTCCACAAAAACCATTCACACCATAGGAGGAGAAGGTGCTTGCCATATGGCATCCAGAGAGTCTCACAGGAGTAGCCCGGGGAGTGGAGGCTGGTAAGTACAAACAAATGACTACCACCACTCTGCTATGTACTGTCTTGCACAACTACAAAGCTACACCACCTAGGACAAATTCCATCCATCTGCGCCACACACTCACAAAAACATGGCTCACAGATCCAACATTCACCCACTCCCATTCGCCCCAAACATAGCTAACAATATTACCATGGGGGCATGTGTACAGGCAGATAGCACTACAACTCCCACCAGGCCCCATTGTCCCACAGCATCAGCAAGATGGAGCCCTCCACCCACCCCACCCAGAAGCATGTGTCAGCCATTACATTACCCTCATCAAACTTACAGGTAGGTAGCCATCTTCCCTGGGAGGCTGTTTGTGGGTGGGAGGCCTGCACTACTACTCCCACCATTCCCTCTTTCCGACACCTGAGCAGGATGGAGCATTCCCCTAACCAGAAGCAGTTGGAAGCCATTGCAGTACACCAAACAAACTTACAGGTAGGTAGCCAAATTCACAGTGAGGGTGTTTGTGGGTGGGAGACCTGTACCACTACTCCCACCATGCACCCTGCCCCCCCTCAGCATGATAGAGCCCTCCCCCACCCCGCCCAGAAGCAGTTGGAAGCCATTACATCATCCTCATCAAACTAACAGGTGGGTAGCCATCTTCACAGTGAGGGTGTCTGGGTGTGGGAGGACTGCACTACTACTCCCAACATTCCCTCTGTCCCACACCTGAGCAGGATGGAGCACTCCCCCACCCAGAAACAGTTGGAAGCCATCACAGTACACCAAACAAACTTACAGGTAGGTAGCCATCTTCCCTGGGAGGGTGTCTGGGGGTGGGAGGCCTGCACCACTACTCCCACCATGCCCCTTGTCCCACAGCCTAGCAAGATGGATCCCTCCCCCACCTCACCCAGGAGCATGTGTCAGCCATTACACAACTCGCATCAAACTTACAGGTAGCCATCTTCACAGTGAGGGTGTTTGTGGGTGGGAGGCCTGTACCACTACTCCCACCATGTACCCTGTCTGACACCTCAGCAGGATTGAGCTTTCCCCCCACCCCCCCAGAAGCAGTTGGAAGCCATTGCAGTACACCAAACAAACTTACAGGTAGGTAGACATATGATTCTGGACCGTGACCCCACTGAGTAGGATGTAAGCCGCCACCACGCACACACACATGTATGACATAACAAATCCAAATGTGGGCACATTACAGGTAAGTAGCCAGTACGTGCACCCACCCATTTGTCACAAATTAAATGGTGCCATATGCCAACACCAGCCCTCTCATTGCACAAAGAGGCACACCTACCCCATTGCCAAGCACAGTGTGCACACAGGTAAGCTAAGGAAACTGTCACAGCTACCAAAGTGTGACACACCAATGCACTAGTAGAAGAAAGTCAGGGCACAATCATGCACAGCACCTATTTACATGTGCATCACCATGGGGCAAGTGCAACAAGGACCATTCGAGAAATATGAAAGCATGTGTGGTGGTAAATAATCAAGATATGCACATGACAGGACAAAGGTATGCAGGAGATGACACTGGCCAGTCCATGGCCAGATGTGACGTCTGCCAGGTCAGACAAATCAACAATGAGTTCTCAATTAAACACATGTTGTGCCAGGCCCTAGATGGCAACAAGTCCCTGCAATCCTTAATTGTGCACGGGTCGCATGGTATGCTTTGACACCTCACACCATGGACAAGTAATGCATGTACCACTGCATCATGTCAGGAAGCACAGTAGTGCACATAGTAAACAATGTGATGATCTGTCAATTGTGCAGTGTACAAAAAGTGACACACAGCTAACACAAAGCTTGCTGGGTGCACTACAATGACCATTTCCCATCTGACCCACAGGTGACCAAGAACTCACTGCAGAGGACAACACCAGCAACCTGCAGAGCCAGTCTCTCCCGGGTACATGGACTCTCGGATGTTGACTCCCAGGATTCCATGGACGATGAGCTCAAAGCCGGCCCATCTGGTGTGCCAGGGAGCAACAGGTCCCAGGACCCCGTTGTCCCCCCACCACATCTGCGGCAACAACAACTTCACAGCAGACCCCTGCTGTCATGGCCTGTGCGGCCACCGCCACCACCACCACCAGTGCTGCCTGCAACACTCTCCCTGTCCCAGAGAATGACCAGCACACACCACCGACGGAGGAGGGCAGGGAGAGGATGCGGGTGCCCAAAGTGGTGAGGCAACAGGTCTGTGGCAGCAGGGCAGGTGGAAGGGGCAGGGTCACCCACAGACACCAGGAGGCTGGGACCCAATCCCTGGAATATATCACCAGAGTCCTGGGCATATACAAACAGACCCAGGGACGAACGGGCCGGTTGGACGAACTGTTGCACGAACTCATCCTGCTGATGAGGTCCATCGACACCCGTATGGGACAAATCGTGGACCTCTTGGGACAGCAATTGGCGGTACTGAGGGACAGGCATGCGCCACAGACAACACCTCCACCTCTCTCTGGTGGGCCGCATGATGACAATTCACCATCCGTCCCTGCGCCCACAGAGAGGGGTGAGTCCTCAGACCCCACTGGCCCATCCCAAGAAGACCCTGGAAGTATCTGGAGGCAAAGCACCTGCCAGACGCCAGTCACGAAGCCAGCCATGATGGCAACCCTCTCCACCACTGCATTGACATTTTGGACTATCCTTCCCCACACTGCCTTGTAAATGGCATCTGTCTGTTGGACCGGGTCACCACATCAATGTGGTGACTACTCGATTATCTCATCTACCACAACTGTCAACTCACTGCTCCACTCCACCCCCTAATGGAAATGTACACCCCCCCTCGCATCTCACCATTGCAAATAAAATATCCTTACACACATGTTGTCGTGTCTGCTCCATCTTTATGTACAGCCTTCAACATGATCACAATGTACCAGGAACATGGGCTGCATGTAGGCAAGGAGAAGTTGAAGGCACCTAGGGAAACACAACAGAACTACTTTCACTGGTCTGGGTGTGGCATCACAGAAATCACACAACCCCAACCCCTCATGCACACGTCACAATGTGCAACAAGTGTCCACATACATGTCCTGTAGATGTTCCCAAATGACCTGTCCCAGAAACATTGCCAAACACTGCTGGGTCCACAACTGGCTGCTGTTCCAATTCTCACATGCCCCTTCACGACAACAGCAATATCAGCAGACAATGGGTATGTTGCACATTGTCACCCACCTTCAAGTGAAGTAGCATGTGATGAGCTGTTGGAGCAGGTGACCACCTTCCTCCTCTCCACAGTGCTCATCACTGGACACGGGTTGGTTTGCAGGTTGGGGCCTTGGGTTCTCGCCATCATCCAGGAGCAGGGGAATCTTCTAGCGAATGGCTAGGTTGTGGAGCATGCAGCATGCCACTACAATCTGACACACCTTCCCAGGCGAGTATGCCAGTGCACCTCCGGTCTTGTCCAGGCTGCGGAAATGTGACTTGAGCAGACCAAAAGTACGCTCCACCACATGACGTGTCCTCCCATGTGCCTCATTGTAGTGGTCATCAGCTGAGGTCCTGGGATTCCTCAGTGGGCTCAGCAACCAGATACGGTTGGGATATGCAGAGTCACCTAAGTATGACAAACACAAATAGACATTGCAATGTCGCTGAGGCTGAGGGCAGCAGCCCACATACCCAGCACGCAATACGACTAGGCATACTCACCCACAATCCATGCACACTCAGAAAGCAGATTAGCCATCAGCTGGGGCACAATGCTGTTCTGCAGGATGTAGGAGTCATGGGCCGAGCCTGGAAATTTGGCACACACGTGGGAGGTGATCATATCTGCCAGGCACACCACCTGCACATTTATGGAGTGGTAATGCTTGTGATTTCTGAAAATGTGCTCACTGGCTTGTGGTGGCACAAGCCCGACATGGGTGCAATCAATGGCACCAACAACATTGGGGATGTGTCCAAGGGGACAGAAGTCTCCCTTCACAGCTGGCAATTCAGCACCCCTGGGGAAATGGATGTATCTTTCCTTGTATGTCATCATGATGGAAAGTACATCACGCAGCACCATGCTGAACATCGGTTGTGACATCCCACCTGCACTGGCCACTGTCTCTTGGAACGATCCAGTGGCAAAAAAATGCAGGGCCGCCATCACCCTATAAGTAGGGGTGAAAGCTGTTGGATATGTCCGGCGAGGCTGCAGGTGGGGCTCCAAAAGATCACAAAGGGTTTTCAGGGTGGCTCTATCCAGACGGCATTTCCATATGATCGCAACATCCCCCATGTCCTCCAGCACCGTCAAGTGACAAATCAAATTTGGCCTCCTCCTATTTGAGATGACACATGTCAAAGCAATACATCATGAGATGTGCACAGCATATCACGTTCTGGATGACACCACAACAACAATGACTGCCATCAATATTGAGTTACAGACCAGCTTACATGTAGGGACATCTTGAGCTACACAAAGGGCAACCTGTCAACTTACACAAGATAAGTACCTCAAACACCACCTTGGTCAATGTGAATGCACATAGGGAGATGGCCACATTTCACATGGACACGCCTGGGAGTATGGCATCCAGCATATGTGCAACAAATCAAACCCACTGTCTCATACCTAGCTGCGGTACCTGTCACACCTTAATGCATCATTACAACCTGGCACACATCCACCACACAATGACCACCGTCGGCGCAGGAATGACGAATGTGGGCATGAGCAGACATGAGAGGCAATACAAAATGGATCATCATTCACAAAGACGAGCATTGCTGTGATTGTCACTACACCTCAACACATTGACATGTGTACACATTGTAGAGTCCAGAACAACACTGTCCTGCCCACCCAACCATCAAATCCATAAGTGACATGTGAGTCAGTACAGGCCAATCTACGAAATCACACACACAAACATAGCATGTGTAGCCATCAGTGGAGTAAATGGAACATTGGCACCGTGTGCACAATGATGTGCCATTGACCATGTGGGCACTGTGCACTGTTGATGTTTGCCAGATGGCCATTGCGATTGCATGGCACCCATATCGTGGTAGATACTGCCTGGCCCCGGCGGTGTGTCACCAGCAGCCCCATTCACACAAGTGTGGTAGGGTTAGGCACGGAGACATGGGGAAATGGCAGTTGGCATGCTCTGCCACCCATATCGCGGTAGCTACCGCCTTGGTCCGGCGGTGTGTCACCAGCACCCCCATTCACACAAGTGCGTTAGTGATATGCATGGAGACATGGGGAAATGGCGTGGGCATGCTCCTTCACCCATATCGTGGTAGCTACCACCTGGCCCGGCGGTGTGTCACCAGCACCCCCATTCACACAAGTGCGGTAGTGATAGTGGAGACATGGGGAAATGGCGGTTGGCATGCTCTACCGCCTAAATCGTGGTGCCTCGTGTCAATTTATGGCACCCATATCGCGGTAGCTACCGCCTTGCCTAGAGCCAATGGGTAGCTCGATAGCGGTGGCATGATGCAATTTTGAAGATCGCGGTAGGCGTGCTCCGCCACCACAGAGGCGGTCATTGGATGCATTTGAAATATGCACCATCGCGCTAGCGCACACCAGGCCCCGGCGGTGTGTCCCCGCCATGGAGCTTGCCCTAGAGCCAATGGGAAGCTCAATAGCGGTGGCATGATGCAATTTTGCAAATCACGGTAGGCGTGCTCTGCCACCGCGGGGGCGGTCATTGGATGCATTTGAAAGAGGCAGACCTGGACTACCAATTGCTGCAGCTTGGCACCTTTGAAACGACCCTAGGGGGCTATATATGTGTGGAAATGAGCCTCACATTTCCATTGCTCCCAGAGTCTGCTGCCAAAGACCCCTCACCTGCTGCTGCCTCCAGGGACTGCTGCCAGAGACCCCTCACCTGCTGCTGCCTCCAGGGACTGCTGATTGAGACCTCTTACCTGCTGCTGCCTCCAGGGACTGCTGCCATAGACCCCTCACCTGCTGCTGCCTCCAGAGCCTGCTGCCAGAGACCTCTCACCTGCTGCTGCCTCCAGAGACTGCTGCCTGAGACCCCTCACCACCCAATTCCGCCGCTGTTGTCTCATGTCCACAGTGATGGCAAGAACAGAGAATATCCGTGCCAGTCCTTTCACGAGCGAAAGGTAGGTCGTGGTAAGTCGTCAACAGTGGGGTGGTAGGGCAGGAGGGCCACACATCTAGTTGGACAGATGCAAAATGTGCCTGGGAGTGTGGGGGTAGTGCCATGCACTGCCTGACATGCTGTCTCCAGGGGGAGGGTGTGTGTACCCAATGCCACAGGTTTCCCTGCCTGCACATGTATGCATGAGTGACCTGTGTTGTGTTGTCAGCCATACAGTGACACAGAAGGTTGTTCATGCTGTTGTCAGGACAGTGATTGCTTGGCTGGATGGCTGTGTGTGCCCCTGTAGTCCATCTCAGTGTTAGCCTAGCTGGGCAGCACAGTCCCCGTCTACAAAGACAAGGACACAACACTTCACTTACAGAGTACGATATCACTCCAGCTATAGGCCATCTCAGCACTGTAGATTGCACACAACCACCCTTGTGAACGGCATTTTGTAGTTGTGAGATCATGTCCCTCAATTTGACATCCATTACACAGTTATCTATTCACAGGGCAGGGACATTGGGGCTGCGCAGTCCTGGACACAGTGGGTCACCCCCCCATACAGGTTGATATGTGATGTATGCGTTGCTCAACCCAACAATGGACTGGAGATGTGGGCAGGCTACATAGGGGTTCCAGTGCTGGCATCCTGCATGTGTGTGAGATGTGCAGGGACTGTGTTCCCCCTCACACCTGCATGCATTCACATCACCTTTTCTCATGCAGATGTATCATGTGAGATGTACTCTAGTCTCTGATAGACATATCGTTGAATATGTGATGAGTTTGTATCTTGCTGCTATACTGATAGCTGTTGGCACATAACACTGTGTCCCTAATCATTTCCCCCTCTTGTCTCCCATGCCTGCAGCTCAGGGTACACCAGCGTAAGGCCGTGTGGAGGGCCATTGCCGCGAAGGTTCGAGCTCTGTGGGTCTAAAACCGATGGCGCACCCACTGCCACAAGAGGTGGGACGACATCAGCGGCTGGCAAAGAACGTGGCGGAGAATACCTTGGGGCTGCTTCCTCGCACTGGGCGTTTGGCATGGCGCAGCATGACACCACTAATGGGACGCATCTTGGCGGTAACACAGTCTGAGCTGGATGCACGTTTGAAGGAGCATCAGCAGCAAGCCAGGGGTGAGCATTTGGGGAGGGTGACTTTGGCTGGGAGTGACTGCATGTGTACAGAGCCTGTGCCAGCGCTGGCCTATGTGATGTTGATAGTGTGATGCTGTGGCATGTAAGTGATTGCTGGACTGGGTGCCGGTGGCATGCATTTGCCCTACCTGTACTGACAACGGTGATTTGGATGCTGTGCATTCACATTACATTCTGAGTTGTGATCTTCAGGTTTCTTCTGCACTGGGGAAGTCTTGGGAATCCCATGGGCGGGAACGGCAGTGTGCCCAATCTGACTGTGCCTTCATCAATGCATACATTGCATGCATTGCATGCACCCAGATAGGGGAGGCCTACACATCTGACAGCAATGTACACCATTCTATTGTCCCCACAGTACAACATGGTGAGTGGCATGGGCTAATGTCCATTGTGGACTGTCATGTTGTAGTCTGGGTCTGTGTTGTCCCCTCCTGTTCCATCCGGATCTGCCATTGGCAACAAGTAGTGTGCCCCCATTATGTCCCTAGGTGTGCTCAGAGCTAGTTGGGTGTCTGGTTGAACAGAGCCACAAACAGGGTGTTATGCTGTGTGGTCATCACATTGCTCACTCATGCCTGAGTGTTCAGTTTCCACACACTGCTTGAGTCTATATAGTTAGTTGGCACGATGTGATTGCACAGGGTGGAGTGCAACATGTAGATTTGGTCATCTTTTGTAATGCATTGCTTGCATATGTTTGTTCTGTTGCTGTCACTGACCTGACCCTACATCTCTCTCTCTCATGCAGCATCTCCTGTGGTCACGGAGGGACAGGAGATGGACAGCAGTGGGGGTGTAACAAACCCAACAGCTGCACAATATCCCAGTGACACAGATGTCACCAGTGCCTCAGAGGGGGACAGGAGTCTGCTGGAGGAATCCCAGCCTGAGATGCAAAGCACCACATCATCAGATGCCAACGGGGATGCATCCATGTTGGAGGGCACAGGGAACGGGGACTCTGCATCCACTTCCACCACACAGCGGCCAGTGCCCACCCTCCCAGCCACTTCCTTTGGTGCTGCCCGTGTCCACCTCAGTAAGAGGGGAAGAGGGTCCTTCACCCCTGGCACCGCTGCCCCTGCCCCCCCTGCTGCCATCAGTGCTGAGTCTGTGGACCTTTTGCGCCAGCTGTGTGTAGGCCGCTCCCTACTGCTCCCCTAATACCTTCACTTACCACCTAAAAAAATTGGCCCAGGTGGTTGCTTTCATGGAGGGCATACATTCTGACGTGGGTGGGCTGCACCGGACAGTCCAGGCTTTGTCATCGACAGTGACGTCTGCCCTTCAACAGGCACATACTCACAGTCCAGATCCGGTCCCTTTGTCCACCCCCCTGGCAGTGGCCACGTGTGACAATAGTGACCACAGCCCACATACATCACAGTCACGATACAGCACATGGAGGACACCGCAGCAGCAACGCAAGTGGTCCCGGCCGCAGACACCATCCCCACAGAAGACCAAAGCCGCCCCAGAGCGCAGGGAGAAAAGCCCGTCAGGCGACACCAGTGAACAAAAAGCAAAGCAGCAGGCCTCAGGCACACATGCCTCAGAGGCATCCCCATCCAAGGACTCTCCTGCCCCTAAAGCATCGCGCAAAGAGAATCATACAGTGTCTGTGCCCACCAAGGAGGTGGTGCATGCCAAGGGTACACCTAGGAAGGGCTCCAAGGACGATTCACCCACCACCTCAACTCCCATTCCAAGCCCAGTGAAGCAGGGGCTGGAGTGCACTGTATGTGTGATACCTAGTAAACAGGGGAAGGGGGGCAGAGGCGAAACCAGGCAAAGCATTCCGCTGGGTCCAGCACGTGCCAGCACCTGCACCTGATGCAGCTTTGGTGGTGAGTGTGCCTGTTGTGCCCACACCACTTCCCATTGATCCAAAGTCAGGCAAGCCAATTAGAATCCCCAAGAAGTGGAAAGGCACCTCTCCACAATCTCCAAGCCACACCGTGTCTCCCGTCTGCATGACTCATCTCCACGTGCCACTACACCACCTGGTCCAACGAGCCCTCCGGCTTGCCAAGCCACTGATAGCTCTACCTCAGCTGTTCCGATCTCTCCCCGTTCAGGTGCCCCGACAGTCCCCAAGACACAGCCAGCTTCCAGTCCTCCTGACAGCCAAGTCTGAGTGTTAGTTACCCTCACAAACCTTTCTCTCACACAGGTGGGCCTGTACTACACATTGTTACCCCCTGACTGTGTTGCTGACCATGGAAAGGTACAGTCGCACACATTCCCTGTGCAGCTTCTCATGGATTCAGTCAGCACTTTGTCCTGCCCACTGGCCTTGTCGTTCACTGATGTGTGCCCCCTGTCTGTGCAGCTTCTCATGGACTCAGTCTGCACCTTGTCCTGCCCACTGGCCTTGTCGTTCACTAATGTGTGCCCCCTGCCTGTGTAGCTTCTCATGGACTCAGTGTGCACTTTGTCCTGCCCTCTGGCCTTGTCGTTCACTGCTGTGTGCCCCCTGCCTGTGCAGCTTCTCATGGACTCAGTCTGCACTTTGTCCTGCCCACTGGCCTTGTCGTTCACTGCTGTGTGCCCCCTGCCTGTGCAGCTTCTCATGGACTCAGTCTGCACTTTGTCCTGCCCACTGGCCTTGTCGTTCACTGCTGTGTGCCCCCTGCCTGTGCAGCTTTTCATGGACTCAGTCAGCACCTTGGACTGGCCACTGACCTTATGTTTTGCCCCCTGCCTGTGCAGCTTCTCATGGACTCAGTCAGCACCTTGGACTGGCCACTGGCCTTGTGTTTTGCCCCCTGCCTGTGCAGCTTCTCATGGACTCAGTCTGCACTTTGTCCTGCCCACTGGCCTTGCCGTTCACTGCTGTGGCCCCCCTGCCTGTGCAGCTTCTCATGGACTCAGTCTGCACTTTGTCCTGCCCACTGGCCTTGTTGATCACTGCTGTGTGCCCCCTGCCTGTGAAGCTTCTCATGGACTCAGTCTGCACTTTGTCCTGCCCACTAGCATTGTCGTTCACTGCTGTGTGCCCCCTGCCTGTGTAGCTTCTCATGGACATGCTCTGCATTTTGTGCCTTGCTCTCCTCTTGTCATGGCGCCTATCTGTGCAATATGTGAATAAAGACAGTTGCTCCTGTTGTCTATTTTGTCAGTGTCCTTACTGAATGAAGTTCTTTTGCTGTGTGTATATGGTTTACTGTGCCACATTCTCTGCGTGCCACTTTAACATGGTCAATGTTTGGACTCACTTACTAATCAGTTTTCTGGGGTGACGGGGTCTTCAGTTCTTCATGAACCAGATACTTGTGGGGGCAATGGTGTAATTTTACAATGTGCAGCAGTTGTCATTTACTTGATTAGTTCATGTTGGCTATATTGTACACATGTCAGGTTGGGGGGCACTGCCGGCACAGAGTGGGTTTCTGCACACAGTTTTGCAGGCAGGCTGTCCAGGGTCATCATGTATGTGTGTTCTTCCTTTATGTGTGCCCAGTGGTGTATGTGTGTGGTCATCTTGTGATGGGAAGTCATCCTAGTCCCATAGCTTACTTTCCATGTGCGCTCTTGGATGGTCAGGTGGTGTGCGGTGTGAAGGGGGTGAGCTTGTGGGGAGTGTTGATGTGTACATGCCCCTGCAATGTGAACTACACACATGTGTCACCCAGGAGTTGTATGCCTGTTGTTTTGATTGTTCAGCCCTGTGGATGTGGTTGTATGTACATGTGTGAGTTGTATGTAGTGCACTGTACAGTGTGTTGGTGTGTCCTTGCCGTTCTGTATGACTTGTTGTTCTTGTCACTTGTGAGTATGCAGAGTGTGTGACTGGAGAGTCAGCGTTGTGTTTTATTGCACATCCATGTGTGTGGTGGCTGTTTGTGGAGACTGTGCAGACCTGCTGTTCCACACTGCCATTGTGTTTGTGTTTTCTCATGCCTTGCTGTCGGATGGTGCCTTCTTGCCTCCAGTGTGGAATGTTGTGTGTGTTGTCATGCCATCCCCTATCTGTGCTTCAGATGCCTACCCATTGTGGCTCTGCACTCCCTCTCTTTGTGTATGGTATACTCCTGCCATGTCCCCTACTGGCATGCAGTACACTTCACTTTGGTGTCAGCTGTCCCCTTGGTTTCCACGTGTGTGTGCCTCCCCATCACTTCATTTGTGCCACTGTGCTTTGTGGTGCAGTTCTTTGTCCAGGGTCAATGTGTCACTCAGGGCATTTCCCCAATGGTTTGTATGTGATGTGCTGGTGCTGTTTGGCAGTCATGGTTGCTCCTATGCAGTCCAACTTTGTATGCTGCCCAGTCCTCTGGTCAAGTTGTTTCCACCTTTGTGTCCCGGACTTGTGCATCTGTTGGTGTTGTGTTGGATGTATGTTTGTTGGCTGTGGTATTGCTTCACTTCCTGGGTGTGCTGTTGTCTTTGTGCTGTGCTGTATGGTGTTGTGTGGGTTGCTGTTCTGTCACTGATGTCTGTGTGTGGCTGGTATGCCTGGTGTGCACACACTGCTTGTTGTGCATGCAGTGCTGTGTGTGTCTGTTGCCTTGTCATTGCCTGGTGTGCATCACCTGATGTCCTGCTGTGTTTGCTGTGTGATTTTTGTACCTGTGCATCTGTTGTTTGTTTGATGTGGCTGGATTTTTCTGTGATGGTGCACTTCTTGTGTGTGTTGTGGTATGTTGTCTGTGCATTGTTCCTGAGTGATGATGTTGTGCCCTCCTGTTGTGTCTGCGCTCCCATTGCCTTTCCACAGTTTAGCTGCACAGGGCATGTCTGTTCTTGTTGTGGTTCTGTGTGTGTTTCTGTTGGGTCATGTGTTTGTGTGTTGGTTTTGTGCAGACATTTGTTGTGGCATCCCTGTGAGTGTGTGTGATGTTTGTGCTACCCCCAGGGTGTGTGATTGCTTGTGTGTGCGTTGACTGCCAAGTATTGCCAGCCTTCAGTGTGTTTGGCACTGGTGTTGTGTGCTGCTGGTGTGAGGGGGTATATGTGTGGATTCCTACTGGTGTTTGTCAGTCATGGCATGTGTCAATGGTCCCTGTGTGTAGTGCTGCTGGTGCACTCCTGTGAAGTAGTTGTATAGATGTGTGGCTGTTCACAGTTTGACTTCAGGGCCTTCCTTTCATCCTTGTGCCTCTACATGGTTTGCCTTGCTGTCTCCCTGTGAGGTTGTACTGTGATGTCTGTGGTTTGTCCTCACTGCCTGTACCAGCCATGTGTGCTTTGATGGTGTGAGGGTGTTGTTTTCTGTTTCTTGTCTTGCATGTGCTGTACACATGCTTGTTGTGTGGCTAGTTGGCCTTTCATTTGTGTGCATCCCACTTTGGCTTTCCTATTTGTTTTGCTCCATTGCTGTTGGCATGTGGGGTGTGTGTCAGTCTGTGGTATGTATGTGTGACTAAGCAGGCTGTGTGTTCATTTGGATGTTAGTTCCTTGTATGTGTTCATTTGGTGCTTGTCCTCATTTTAGTTTCCCTGAATGTGTTGGTGTGGTGGTGTGTGTGTTTCCCTGGCCCTGTGCTACTGTGCTGTGTGTTCCTGTGCAGCCACTCCTGCAGTGTCTGTCTCCCTGGTTGTTTGTTGTGTGGTGCAGGGTGTGTATTGACCTGGCTTGTTGTTGCACATGGGGTGCACAGGAGGGGCACATGGCATGTGCCTTTATGGGGTGTGCTAGTGTGTGGTGGGAGGGAGTGTGGCCCTGTGGTCTTTGTGCCCTGCCCATGCCTGGCACTGGCCCTGCCTTCTGCATTGTGCGCATGTATTTCCTTGTGTTCACCGCTGCGGTGATGTGACCGGGTCATTGCTGCATGGTGGCGGTAGCTGTGTGTCCAGGATGCAGAGGGGTGACTTGGTGGCAGTTGGGTGATATGTGGGTGCCCTTGTGGATGTGTCCCTGTCCCCACCAGGGTGTCTGATGTGGATTTGGACCCTGTGTCAGCCCATGTGTTGTGTGTTGGGTTATTGCGTACCTTCGGCGGTGTCCGCGGCGGTCCATGAGTTCCTGGTGATGTAGCAGGTACAGCACCGGAAATACGTGTAGAGCGGGGTCCATGGCGGTCGTGACCGGGTGGTGTGGACCCCAGGACTCTGGTTTCGCGCTCCGCTGTCGTGCTTCCGCCATCTCTGGTTGGGCGGTTTCTCTGCTGTGGTGCGTCTGCTTGTTTGGGTCATCCTAATTTGTGGAGCGGGGCGGACGTCATTCCGCATGGCGTAGAGTCTCCATTGACTCCCACTGACACGGTGGCAGGCGCACTTTGATGGCGATGCGCGTCGCACCACGACGGTCGGGAAATGGGCTATGTTTGGCGATACTAATATGGCAGGCATGAGGACTGCTGCTTGCGGGTGGAAAAATGCATTTTTCTGCACCGCCGGCATCCTAATGGACCCCTGTGTCTCTTAATTATAGTGGCAAATCATCTATGGATAGCAATGGGTACATTCCAATGTCTGATCTCCATCTAGTGAGTTTAAAGACAATGTCATCATGAATATGAAACTGAGTACCATTCGGGGTACAGTAAATGGAATAATTCAGCTTGAAGAAAAGGTCATAAAGGGTCTCTCGATGGAGCAGGTTTAAAGGACTAAAATCACACACCACAGATCGGTGATAATCCTCGAAGGACCCTATTATGACGGATACTGCTTTTGAGACGGGGCAAGTCATTTCTTGGTTTGCAACTCCCACAAGTTGGATTAATTGTCCAGAGAGGGGTAAGTTAGGTTAGGGGTAACCCCTGCTGTTCTCCCAGTAAATAGGTAGCACCAGTGTCAACAAGAAATGAGACAATATTCCCATTCACCTCACCATCCATGAATGGACCACTCTGGTCGACCTCTAAGGTTGTGCCAAGTACACAATCCTCCTCCCCTCTCAGGCCCCATCCTTGCGACAGGACTGAGCTGAAATCATATGTTTGGATCATGGTATATTGTTGGGACATATTCTGATTCACAAAGGGATTAGTGTTTACATTGGAGACCTGATTTGCATTGTATCTCTGGATATTTGTGACATTTATATTTCTTTGGGGCATTGGTACTTCTGGAATTTGCATCGCTTGAGCTTAGGGTACATTTGGATTTTGGACTCTTTGTCTCTGTACTTGCTGTGTCTGGACCATATTATTTCCCCGAGACTGCACAAATCCACTGGCATTTGTAACCTGAGTTTCTTTGGTTCCTTTTTCTTTGACCATCTGCCTTCCCATTTATCTAGGTCACTCCACTTTCGAACATAAGAAATTAATTATTTAATCTATAATTTCTTTCCAGGTGGATGTATGTGTTACAATGTCTCTGACACTAAAGCTGAAACTGTAGCTCCTCTGTAGGGCTTTGGATTTCTGTAAATTGATCCCATGTCTCTGGGCTAATTCTAATAGTCTGTCATGAGTTTGCCCTGCATGGCTAGTATTATCTTTACACAGAAATAACAGTTTGGCATCATGGTAAGCATCCCATTGAGATAATCCAAGGGTTCCAACTATCATTTCTTAGAATTCTATTTTAAATGTGGCCACATCCATAACCCTTTCTTTCTCTGGGACTTTGGCTACTGTCCCAACTTGTTCCAGGGTTTGATCTATTTGCCAGAGTCTCTATGCCTCTAAGACAATCACTAAATTCTTGGGCAGCAAGACCTGGTTGTTCTACTGGAGTATTAAGGATTATTTCTCCACTATAGGTACCTCTGCTCAAAGCAGGCAATGAATTCAAAAGGGACATGTGAGAGGTTGGTGTTCTCATAGGCATCTCTGCTCTAGGAGTACTGTAATTCATCATTGGTGGGGCATTCATGTTGGGCATGAAAAAGGGTGACCTCTCTGAGGAAATCTCCTGGACCAGTCAATCCCAGTCTGATTCACAGTAGGGGTTGGACTTGAAACACCTGGGGTATTCCCTTGTGTCGGAATCATAGGATTCTGAGGAATCTGCCTTGTCATCGAACCTATCGAATTTTCAGCTGCAACATTTTTCCCAGTAGGAACAGCCATGGTATGTGTACTATTTCCTACCGATCCAGGCTTATAATAAAGGCATAACTGGACCAGTAGTGACAGAAACTGTCAATGCATTTCCTTTAAGGCAGGCAGAATCCTGGCACCACTAATGCCGGGTGACGATGCCTGGTGCAGGGGAGGTGATACGTCATTTGCAGTTATGATCTCTCGATTCCTTACTAAAGGAACCAAGAAACTCAGGCTACAAATGCCAGTGGATTTGTGCAGTCTCAGGGAAATAACATGGTCCAGACACAGCAAGTACAGAGACAAAGGGTTATATTCACAAGAACCTGTGATAACTACCGCAAGAGTAGCGTAACGCATCTTTCAATATCGCAACCCATCGCGGGAATATAACCCAGTGACAAGGCGGTAGCATGCAATAGTCACCAGATAACACGCCAAATGTCCGCGTCAAAATCAACACCACGCCGCAGAAATGCGATACGCGAACGCAAAAAAAAACATGCAATGAGGCCAACCGTGGCACAAAATGTAGCGAAAACCAGCCACAGGCCTGCAAATCCCACACGTCTGGCGGAACAATGCACTATAAAAACCACAGAACAAATACACCAAAAACAATCCAAAGTGCGTGGAAACATGGATGCACCCTGACACAGCGCAGGGGTCATCCCGAACCCCACAACCCCCACAGACTACCAGCAAGGAACAACAGGGTCAAGGAGAAGAGGGAGAGGAGGACGGGGTGCAGACCGCAGGAAAACAAGACCAGCGTCACGGATGTGACAGAACACTACCAGCAACTGACTCACTAGCAGACCACCTGGATTGCAGTAGGAGTGCCCAGGAGGCCAATCCAGGAAGCCAATAGGTGCCGGCATAACATGACTACCTAAACCAGGCACAAACCCGCTGCCAACAGGAAGGCAGCAACGGCGACAGGAGGTGGGAGTCCAACGCCACCGGAGGAGCTGAGAGAAACCCATGCCACAGTCATCAGTGTGGATACGGTGCAAGGAGTAGGGAGTACGGACAATGCTCGAGAGGACCTGACACAACATCAACGGGGACTGGGGGGATGGGGGAAGTGGGCACATTGGCACACATGCACAACGAGGTGTAGCACATTGCACACCCACAATCACCCAGGTCCATGGGCCCGATTCCCTTGGCACCCTGCAGCACACACACATAGCACGTACAGCACACCCACATTGATGAAAACAAGGAACAACGCGCATAGCCGACACTGCAGAACAGAGGACACAACTGGCACCGCACATGCACAGAAACATGCCTACTACAACTTTCGGAGCCAGAAACTGTGAAATGGAAATGTACACGTACGACAACACTACCTTCCTAACTGACTGACGTCGCGCAACGGATCGGGTGCAGGATCATGACTTGCGGCTAATGCTGCTTGGATAATTTCTCTTTTTCCTGCTTTGGCAACTACCATGCTGGAAAGACTTGCATCTACTATTAGAAAACTTCTGGGACAACCTGTCTCTATTACTTCCTCTACCATGATTTCGGAATACATATATTAAGGAGTCATCGTTGGTCTTTTACTCTTTTTGGATAAATCGTGTTCTTGAATTTGTCGTCTTTTACATCATAGTGCCCTGAAGAAGCCCATGTTGGGGCGAAACGCGTTGGCTGTTTTCAATGGCTGTTCTCAATGTGTGAAGCACTACAAAGAATAAAAGACATCCAAAATTTTCATCTACTTTGTATCTGTCCATGTCTCACATATTCAAATGTGTTTAAATATTTTCTGTTTATATATTGCCTCTCATCCAACTGTTTCACGTACGACATCACATCCGTCATGTAGACTAAATCTACACTGTCCCGCAGAAGAATCCAGCACCCCACAAATAGTCACAATGTACATTACCATACAGTCTGCATGCAAACCTGCACAATGCGCCAACATATATGTCAACGCAAAGCCAATTCGCACCTCTCCTTCACATCGCAGAGGGGCACAAAACACCTTCAGCAGAGCACAGAATATAAAACATCAGTGATGCCTGAGAGGACCACCACACCATCGACACCGACGCCCTACAACAGCACATGGATATCCCACGCAACACCCACCAGGACCTGGACAGCCAAGCTACTCAGAGGAGAACACCCAGCCTGCAACAGACCACACGGCAGGAAGCCCCCACAAGCACAGCTGGCCCACGACACGTCACCCACCCACACATCTCACCCCAATGCCATGTTCCTGCATGCCAAAAGGAGGTGGCCCAACAGGTGTGGGTGGGGGCCAAACCCATGGAATGCGTACCAAGAGTTAGAGTAGGTGTCCATCACCCCTCAGGGGCCACCAACACCCCACTAAGGAGACCCAAACTGCCATAGAGACACATGCAGTTGCACATTCACAGTACAGAACCACGGGCACTCAAATTCCAGTCACACACCCATGTTGGCTCTGCGTACGATGGCCCTGGCCACTCCCCTTACGCATTGAGTGGGTGACGACAAAGCTACATGTCCAAGCTCCAAACCACTGCCTGCGGTGACATGTCTGCATCCGATGTACACAGCACAATGTAATGGCGTATTGCCCATGGCCCTGAAGCATACAACAAGACCAAAGGGACACAAGCAGATACCATGTTGAACTGAATACGGGCACATGTGCCCGGCCCCTTTATTGGCAGGGCCACATGTACAGTGACGCCTGTGCTGGATGTGTGTGGGGTGAGTGGAAGCCAGTATGCACGGAATGTCTGGTGCTGGCAACCACTTGAACATTGGACACCAGTGCTACGGAAACAGAAAACACATGCATAAAAGAGTCAACTGCTGAGCAACATGGAGGGAGCCGGAGAAAGTCCAGAGGACAGCCAACATGCAAACAGAAGTGTCCATGAGTTGAAGTTCACTGGGGATGGGACACTAGAGCCCATGTGAAGAAAAAGTCTAGGATCGTGTCCCTCCGCCAGACACCTGATGCAGATGCAGTGGGGTGTGTCATACCTGCATCATCTTCCACATCAACGTCTCAGGGCCCCCACACTGTTTGGGGTGACATAGCTGCGCAACATCTCCACAGCTCATAACTCAATCATTAACGGACAATGGCTAGCAGTGCACTGAGTCACTGGCACCTGGAGTACTGAGCAGGGTTTCAGGACGATGATGGCATCCATGACAGGTCAGGTCAACTCCGTAAGTCTGTCAGGACCACCATTTTGACTCTGGCAGATGGCTGTTGGTCCCTGCGATGGTGGTGTGTGCCTCCTGCGGTGATGCCATGTCCGGGCCAGTCAGGACTCAATTTGGTGTGTGAGCCATGGTGGGGTGCTGTTGGGCCCAGAGGCTGCATACAGCGCAGGGCCACAGAGAAATGGCGTTGATGACCCCAGGCCAACGCTTCAGGGTCCATCCAATATCTCAGAAGAAGGGGTCCCGGACCTGACCCGCACAGAGTTAGTGGCCCCGGATGCACAGCAGCCAGCACAGGCACCCAGCCACGGGACGGTGACTTGCGGTGCAGTCAGATGGTCTATGTGACCTGAGCGGGTCACCATCAATGTCTGAGGTGTATGTTGCGGAGGGTATCGTGGGTCAGTGGAAGGTGTCCTCCAGGGCATGACGCCGAAAGGTTTGATTTTATCCAGAAGCAGCAAATGGAGGAGTGGAATGTGACAGCCTCGTTGCCACCACCAATTAGGTATCAGCTGCATGAGGATGAAAACTGCCCCCTAGTCCATAGGCTCAGACGCCACCAAAGTTCGACCAGAGAGTGTCCATGATTGTCGGGGAACAGACTTAGTGGCACCGGGGCTGAGAGGGGATGCTGTCTGCGATGATGCCGGTACGCTGATATGAACTCAGCCATTGCAAATTGAAGACTCTGTGACCT
The DNA here is from genome assembly GCF_964204655.1 of Triturus cristatus. Taxonomy (NCBI): domain Eukaryota; kingdom Metazoa; phylum Chordata; class Amphibia; order Caudata; family Salamandridae; genus Triturus; species Triturus cristatus. The sequence goes on along the minus strand of NC_140594.1, from coordinate 221,003,238 downwards.
ACTGGACCACAGTGTAGGCCGAAGGCAGCGGTCAGCAGTGACCCACAGCCACGTGTTATTGGCTGGCAAGGCACAGAGTAAGTGACACAAGGGCAGTTGTCGGTAGTGTCCGATCACCTCTGTAACGATGATCTTGTTCCCTCTGGACTGCAACGCGTCATCCTCTTACGCCTCTCCGTGCGTGCGATGACATGTATTCTGCCTTTTGAATGAATGATGTTCAGTTCCAAATGTGTGACCTACCTGACCGTGGTGAAGGCCTGAGGCAGCGGTCAGCACGGCCCATTCACAGAGTGTCGCCGGCATAGGTTGGATGGCCCCAACGGCCTGCGTAGTTCAGGTTCAGTGGCACCACTTGTTGGGACACCTCCGTGTATGTGACCCGGGTTTCGTCTGGACTAAGCCACATCTTCCTCTTACTCCTCTCCATGCGACCACTGGTGTGGACTCTGCCATTTGTGATTTGCGCCTAGGTGCTGGATGCGGGACCTACTGGTCGCAGGGTAGTCCTGGTCCCTCATCCATGTATCGCTGGCTGGCGTTGAACAGGATTAGTGGCACCACGTGTCGCCGACTGGCGTTAAACAGGGTTAGTGGCACCACGTGTCACAAGAAGCCCATATGGAACTATGCCTCACTGATTGAAGGGATTCTGGTGCTGTTGCTGGTGGCCTGGATTTGAGATCACGACCATTCATGACTCAGGACAGAGTTTCACACATGGGACCTACTGGGCCGAGGAGTAGGCCTAAGGCAGCAGTAGAGTACGTCAACGAAAAAGGACTCAAGTGGGCCCGTGTCGTGGAGGCCGGGATGGTCTGAGGAGGCTGTCAAGGTCGCAGAACTTGGGCCTGGAGCTTGAGCCGGAACTTGGTGGGCCCTCCTTGACACACGCCGGTGTCGGCAGGTGATCAGTGAGACCTGGCTGCGCAGGGGCGGGCCTGACGGGTTCGTGGTCCGGCAGGCGCACAGAGTCGTAGGCAACTCTGCTCTAGAGGACGGGTCGGCCACGTGGCGGGGTGAGAGGCTCCACCCTGGCAGAGACGTTGGGCTTTCCGGAAGAGGACCACGCCCAGGGCTACGTGCTACTTATTCACACTCCTACGCTGGCGTGTCCTACGCTAGGCCATCCCACTCTGGTCACGCTTAGGGGGGAGCGTAACAGGCAAGATTTCCACGAGGTCCCCCACTGGCTGTGGTGACATGGTTGCGTCCACTGTCCACTACACTCCATACACCAGAGGTGTATGTCGCCATGGATATGGGTGTGTGCTGCATACTGCGGTCTGTCCAGCACATCTCCGCCACTCTTAGCATTGTGTACTTTCCCAATCATGGCACTACTGCCTCCTTCACACATGCCTGTTTGTCACCTCTCCACACATTCGGCTGTTGTGTGGCTGAGGTGCCATGCCGTTGATGAATCATGTTCATGGCTTGGCCAGATAACCATTGTGAGTTGTTCTTTCGTGTCTGGTGTGTGGTCATGTTTTTGTGCATGTTGGTAGTGATTTTGTGACGTGTGCATTGCCAAAGTTGTGAGTTGCATGGTTGTGGAGTTGAGGTGAGTAGGGTGTACATTTGAAACTTGCCATGAGGCTGTCCATTTCCATTGTTGCCATCCTGGGTAGGCTGGTTGCTGATGGACTGTCGGAGGGTGAAGGAATCGTGCACAGTGGCAGGGTATTTGGAGGCGACATTGTTGGACGTTCCACGGTGTTCTGTTGTTGCCTGCACATTGATGTGAGACATGTGCTTCCTGTTGCGGTGATTGTGTGCTGTGTCACCAGGGGGCACAGGTGGGACATGTGTGCTGTGGATTGCCCCCAACGTGTGCGTGCATCCTGCTATGGCGTGTGGTCCTTGCTTGGCCTCCAGCGAATCCTGTGCATTGTGTTGGACGTATGGGGACTGGGGTACCAGGGTGATGGTGATGTCCAGGACAGGCGTGGGGGACTTGGATGTGGCTGGCTGTGAGACTCCTCCGACTCTGGCGTGTGTTGTTGGGGGGGGGGGTGCCAGGGGCCAACAGGTGCAGCCAATCCAGCAGCTTGGTGTGGGGTGGGATGTTGGTTGTCCGCGGTGTTGGTGCAGTAGGCATGTTAGGCGATGATGGTCAGAATGCGTAGGATGGTTGTCCCTTTCAGCCTGTAGTGGACGGTGACATTATCAGATGTTGGGTCTGTGAGGCTGGTGCGTTTCCTGGGGGTCCGCTGTCTTTGTCTGTGCTGCCTCTGTGGTTGTCCGGGAGGGGTGTTCCATGTGTGGGGTGGGGTCCTGGGGTGGTGTCGGTGTGTGTTTTGGCCCTCTTGGGTGTCCGGGCCGCATGATGAGTGGCTCCTTGGCATCTGTTGCACTTCCAATGTGGCCCTGGGCTGTGCTCCCTTTTGTGGTGCTGGCTGCCGTCCGACTTAACACCAGGTCAGAGCAGTTGTAGATTTCCTGGTGCTAACGCGCCTTATCACCTGTTTTGTGTTTTTATCGCTGGTCTGCCTGGTCGTTGAGAATGGTGAGGAGTGGTGTGGTCGCGGCTTTTGGCTCGGGAATGCCCACTCTGCATCTCATTAGCAATAGTTGCGGGGGTCATCTGTGGCGATGTGTTTTGTGGCTGCTATCGCGGGTAAACTGGTGCTGTGGCCTGTTAGCACCAGCTTGTGAATGGGGAGGTAAATTTATCACAACTTTGGCTGCGATAAAGTGCCATTAATTCGGCGATAGCTCCTTGTGAATATGGCCCAAAGAGTCCAAAATCCCAATGTACCCAAGCTCAAGCGATGCAATTTTCAGTAGTCCCAATGCCACAATGAAATATAAATGTCACAAATATCCAGAGCTACAATGCAAATCAGGTCTCCAATGTAAACACTAATCCCTTTGTGAATCAGAATATGTCCCAACAATATTCCATGATCCAAACATATGATTTCAGCTCAGTCCTGTCGCAAGGATGGGACCTGAGAGGGGAGGAGGATTGTGTAATTGGTAGGGGTGGGCGGAATTTGCGTAGTCGCGCTACGCAAAGCTCAGTGGAACGGTAAAAAATCTCTGCGAGCACGCAGAAATTCCGCGAACACGTGGAATTGCTTGTTCTCGATGCTTTTTTCCTGTTCAAGAACGCTGTTTGCGTGCTCGGGAGGAAATACCTCGTGAACACGCATTTTGAGAAGGCGAACAAGCAAAAAATTCCACGGAATGCAGGATTTCGGGCAATTCCGCGTTCTACGCGGAACGCAAAAATACCCAAATTCCGCAAATTCCACGAGCGGAATGGAATTTACCGCCCAGGCCTAGTACTTGGCACATCCTTAGAGGTCCATTCATGGATGATGAGGTGAATGGGAATACTGTCTCATTTCTTGTTGACACTGGTGCTACCCATTTACTGTGAGAACAGCAGAGGTTACCCCTAACCTAACCTACCCCTCTCTGGACAATGAATCCAAGTTGTAGGAGTTGCAAACCAACAAATGGCTTGCCCAGTCTCAAAAGCGGCAACTACGGTGGTGATGAAGAAACTGGTGCTTCAGGATGATGCGCCGATGATGCGTCGAAAGTCAATTCATGCTGTGTCAGAGAGCCTTGGAAGCAGGGTGTAGAAATCAAAGTCCAGTCCTTTCACTCACAGGACAGAAGCAGCAGGCAGCAGGCCAACACAGCAAAGCAAACAGCATAAGGGCAGTCACTCCTGACAGCTATCCACCTCTTCTTCATGGTAGAATGTCCTCAAACCATAAGTGTTCTGAGCATATTGTGTCACAGCTACAGTACTTATACCCATTTCAGCCTTTGAAGTAGGCAAATATCAAAGGAAAGTCTTTGTAGTGCACAAGACCCTGCCTTTCCCTGACCTGGCCCAAGACACACTACATGAGGTGGAGACTTCCTTGTGTGAGGACAGGCATAGCCCTATTCTGATGTCAGTGTCAACTCCTCTCACCACTCTAGCTCAGGAAGGTCCACCAGCCTGGTGATGGGCCATCAGGATATGCAGGGCACAACACTGCTCCCTTTGTGTAACTGTTTAGAGTGAATACCCAAACAACCCAACTGTCATCTTGACCCAGAAATGAATTCAGAGACAGGCAGAGGCACAGAAGGGTTAAAGTAAGAAAAAGCCTACTTTCTAAAAGTGGCATTTTCAGACCTGCAATGTAAAAACCACCTTTACTAAAAGAAGTTTTTTTAAATTGTGAGTTCAGAGACACCAAACCCCCATTTTATATCAGCTCTCAATTGGCAGATACACTTGTAAGATGTTACAAGGCAGCTCCAATGTTAACCTGTGGGAGAGATAGGCCTTGCTGTAGTGAAAAATCAAGTTAGCAGTATTTCGCTACCAGGACATGTAAAACACAACAATACATGTTCTATCTTTTAAATACACTGCACCCCGCCCATGGGACTACTTTGGGCCTGGGTAGTGGGTACACTTGGCAGGTCGAAATGGCAGTTTAAAACTGTACACAAAGACACTTCAGTGACAGGTCTGAGACATGTTTGCAAGGCTACTCTTGTGGGTGGCACAAACAGTGCTGCAGGCCTACTCGTAGCACTTGATTTTCAGGCCCTGGACACACATGATGCACTGTACTGGGGACGTACTAGTAAATCAAAGATGCCAATCATGAAGAAACCAATCATATTATGTTTTAGAGGAGAGAGCATATGCACTTTAGCACTGATTAGCAGTGGTAAAGTGCCCAGAGTCCTAACACCAACAAAGAGAATGTCAGAAAAATAGGAGGAAGGCAAAAGGTTTGGGGATAACCCTGCAAAAAGAGCCAGGTCCAACAGAAATGAACTATCATTGCCAAATTCTTTCCCATTGAATTTGGATTTACATTTATGTGTGCTGAAGGCACACCAAGGGTCTCCCTAATAGGTGTAGTACTCATTCCACCAGTCTGTGTATCATTGTATGGAGGTGGACGATTCAGTAATAATTCTGTCACAAAATCCTCATTCGGTTTGCTGCCACTTACCTCCATTCTATCATCTGCGTCCTTGGTTTCTTTATTCTTTTCCTTCCATTTACCCTTGCCTTCTCCTTCATTTGGCAAAGCAGGATATAGTCTAGCTCCCTCCATTATATCAGTTCTCCAAGCTTTTTGTTCTGAATCCCATCTAACATCCTCACAAGTACGTATGACTTTCTTAACTCTACCCTGAAATCTCTCTATGGGTCTAAGATGAGCCAAATGTTCCCAAGCATTAAGTGCTTCATATTGTGTAGGTCTAGGAGGTGATTTCATTTCATACAGTGTCCTCTTCAAGATCTCAATAATCCTCAAATTAAATGTCCTGTAATGTGGAAATGTCAGTGCTCCATCTTTCTCAGTATGCTTATGCCATTGTGCGAGCCACACAAGTTTGGAGACCCACATCCACTGCCATAATACGACCTGGCATACCTATAGGTGGTGCCTCTTCACCCTTTCTAACCTGTACGGTCACATCTAACTTTATTAGACTTTGTATTGCTTTGAACAATGACATTTTCAATCATAATATGCAATATTCACAAATGACTGTTCGTCGAACCTAGGAAATTATTTTTCACCCAAAATTCTCTGGTCAGCGACCACAAGACATACCAATAACATATTCAACCGATCCCAGCACGGCTCTACACCAATCACCCTATACCAGCGCGGCACAATGTGACGTCAATCTCACTCGATGCAGCAGCTCACCCTCCTGTACAATTTCTCTTGAGCACCTTCTCTAAGCAATTCACGCAAAACAAATGTAAGCAATTTCAACAGCTAACTTTGTCTGCTTCACTAATGAAATTGAAGATTCATCATACACACCAGAGGCAAATCAGAACAATACCTTCCAACCTATTCTTTAATTCACTTCAAGTTAAACCTCGACCAGTGGAATCTCACTCAGATTGATACAGCTATCCCCTGTGCAATGAGATCAACTATACCAACCACATCTCACAATCACAAAAATATTTTAGTTCTTATCTCAATAATGCTGTTTATGATGTCTCACGACAAGCACCCCAACGCAGCAGACAACTACATCCAATGTATTCTACACTGAAATCTGACTTTATGTCTCTTATCTGTCCCGGGATCTTCGGCCACGACGGACATGGAGGCTTTTCCGTGAGTTGAGACGAATTCCTGACGGACTGCAGGAACAATAAACAGTCTCTTATCAAGGAGGCCCACGCAACGGACGCAGTCCTAGATCAACACGCTAAGTCTTCACTTCAGACCGGGTCCGGTCCAGATTGGGCCCCAAGATCCACTTTGAAATGGGTGCAATACGCGCCACTCCTCGCCAATGATTACGCTTGCCCTGACGAAGTTCAACCATTGAACGAAACGCGTTGGTTGATGCTTTGCACAAATCTCATGGATTGTTTGAAATAAAGACTTATATTTTTGCAACAAATATACTGATCGAGCTTCTTTATTGACATAATACTTACTTGGGAGTGCACCACTCCAGTGTTCTCAAAGTACTGTATATCTGCTTGGCAGTCGGCAACCCACAACAGCAGGTGCAGGAGCTGATCGCACACGCCGACTCTTATTACTAAGCTAATACTTGGGGAACACATCGAGGAGGTGCGGCCACTGGAGTCCACCGTTGGTTCTCTATTTTCATGGACCCGGTAAACACTTCAACTTCTCTGCATTAAGGCACACATTCATACATCCCCATGTAAGAAGCGGCCTTTCAATTTCCATTTTGTTCTGAATCCCATCCATTGCTGAAAAGTCAGAGGTAGAGGGTCGAGCCAGGATGAGGAGATACACAACCAAATATCCTTTATTGCAATAAAAATCATTTCTAAACCAGGTCCAGCTAGTGACTCATCCACCTCCAACAACATAAGCTGCGGTGATGGAACCATAGTAATCTTCAACACTTCCCCTAAAAAGCCTGCAATTTCCAATCCAAGCGTTGTTAGGCTGGGGCAAGAGTAAAACATATGAACCATCTTCGCCTCCATAGCATGGCATATAGGACAACGAGTCCCAGCTACACCGCCCCATTACGCAATCTTTGCTGGAGTTAAATATAGGTCAAACAGTGTTTTGTAATGTTGTGACTGTAGGTTCGAGGCGCACATGATTGACACTCCTGTTTCAAGTGATTTCAGGAAGCCAGAGTCCTCCAACTCAAGCCTATCCCGCCATCTTCCATTTTGCTTATCCAAGTCATCTGGGACCTGGTCCAGCAAACAGCCATATAGCTGTGAGATAGAGGGGCAAGTGTTTTTAACCAGTATTTCCAAGAGGAGGATTCGATCAAAGCCCACTGCCCCCCCAGCCTTTCTCATAAGAAAATCCTGCAGCTGAAGATATTTAAAAAATCCTGTGGCCCAGCATGAAATCTTCTACAGACCACCTCAAAGGGTGCAAGAAGATTCCCTACAAGGAGGTTCCAATCCTGCAACATCCTCGCGTCCCCACCTAGCTAGGCAATTATCACTTGTTCCTTCTTGAGCAAGGGGGGGTATCTGCTATAGCTACCCACCCCCACTTTTTTCCGGACTTTTGACCCGTTTCGAAATGAGGCAAGTAGAGTCTTGAAGGGGGTCTGTTTAAAATAGCTCGGCTCAAAGAATTTCAGTTGGCAGCCGTGGGCTGAGCTGCCAATCAATAGCTCATAAATGGAGGCTACATAATATATTGCCCCACTCTCCATTACCCGGCAATTGAGTAATATACTACAACATTGCAGGGCTGCAGCTAAATATTATAATCGGAAATTGGGGAGTGCCCACCCACCCCTCTCTCTGGGTAAGCACATAAAAATGTTAGCCCTCCTAGTCCTCCCATAAGCCCAGATGAAACTTGCCACTAATCTATCTATTTTTTTAAACCATTCATTGTTAACCTCCAATGGGATGGTGCTGAAAACATAGCAGTTTAAGAAGAAATATCATTTTAACCAGGTTAAATCTCCCCATTATAGAGTCTTTCAGATTATTCCACAGTGTGAAATCCTACTATGTTTTCTCTAAAATAGGTGTTAGATTTAGATCGATAATACTCTCCACTTTGGAAGTAATGCATATTCCTAAATATGTAGCTTCATCTGTGAGCCTTATTTAGCAAAAGCCCTGATCGACTCCTGAAGTCTTCTGCAATCTCCTCAACAACACGCACCCTGTCCGTATCACTGGTAAATATGGCCACATCATCAGCAAATGCCAGGACTTTTGTATCCCAACCTTGTAAACTGACGGGCAAAATGTCCGGAGAAGATTCCAGCCTCCTGAGAAAGGTGTCAATAAATAGTGAAAATAACAAGGGGGAGATAGGGCAGCCCTGCCTTGTACCCCTTTCTATCAAGAAGGGCTCTGATTCATGCCCCATTATTTGTAGGTTTATTGTACATTACACGTATTGCATTTACAAAGTCCCCCCCCCCAAGCCTTTTACTTCCAGAACATACCACAAAAAAAAAACCACAACACCCTGTCGAAGGGTTTTTCGGCATCAAGTAAGGCCACTCCCATATACTTCAGTTGCATTGAATAAAGAGATAACCCTCTGGACATGATCTGAGGGCCCTCTGCAAGGGATTGCTATATGGCCCTTAGGGATATTTTCGACATTGCTAAGTTAGCATGAACTTGGCTGCCATGATGCTGCTTTTGCGCACGTTATTAGATGACTTTGGTTTTGCAAGACTCTGTTTGTGCCTTTCACATTAGAACAGGCTGCTTTCTGCGTTCTCTGCCTTTCCTGGAGTTTAGTCTGAACACAATGTGCAAGGTTGATAAACAATGCCCCTTGTTATTCTGTTCTGGTCAGTCCCTAGCACCTAGACATAACATGCTATACACAGCTGCAGTACTGAAGACTCATGCTTTGATATTACGTTGTTTCATGTTGTTTTAAGACACTCGGAGAAAGCTGTTCCATGGAGAAGAGCTCCGCTGTTCCTATGATCTAAACCTTACATCCAGGCTTTAAGGTATGGGGTCTGCTGTCAAAGCCCAGAGATCTTCCTTTATATAAAATAAACTTCTTGGGAGGGTGGTTAGGCCTAAATTCCTTCTTTTCCATAGTCTTTCTATAATGACTTCTCCCTTTGTATTCTATGGAACTGTAACAATGCTAACTGTGCTGAGTTTATGCATTTTACTGCTGATAGTGGCTCGTATACTGTATTGTAGAGCACAATAGTTAAAAGAAACATTTTGAACTATTTTCAGTGGCTCTGCTAATTTTTATTGTAGACAAGTATGAGTGAATAAGCGAAAGAGAACGCCTTGCTCCCGCGATTCCTGAGAGTCGTGAGTGTTGTTTTCTGACTTGTCTAATCATTTGTAGGTTTGTGATATTTGGAAGAGAACGAATGGGACACTATAGCTAGTCGGTATTGGGATTTCGGGCACCAATGTGGTAGGTTGGTACACCCCTATACACTGAGGTCTCGTTTTCCTGCTCATAGTTCTGTGTATGTGCAGAATCCCTGCTACATGGCGCCGCCAATGATTGGTCTAGTTCCAATCTGAGAGACGCTTGAGTAGTGCTTGTACTTGTCCACAATCCCCTCACTTCTGTTTCCGGAGACAGATAAGACGATGTAACCTCCTATATTGATGTTTTATAGGTTCTTTCAAGCTTGAAGTTTTAAAAGGTATTTTCTCTTTATTCTTGACCAATTTTTGCGCTGCCGTGCTCGAGCTTCTTGTTAATTGTTTTTCGTGATGTCGGTTGATGTCCCGCCTCATAGCCGTGTCCCGCCCGAGGCTTATTTAGCTCAATATGGAGTACCTGATGCAAGTGCTGACCTTATATTTGTTGTGGAAGCGAATCCAGCTTACCCCTTCGAGGTGTTTTATTCTTGGGTCACTTTTCCGGCGGTGGATGGAACACATGATTTGTTTCATGAATATACTGCCACGGCCCTTCCCCACGCTTATCAGCCTTATAGGGCTCCTGAGATTCTGCTCACAGCTTGGCAACACCAAATTTGGTTTAATGGCACCCTTCCTCACCCAGTATCGCTGGTCCGTGTATGCCCTTTATCAATAGATGGGGCTACTTGGCCCGATTTGGCTGGGTTCACCCCATGCACCTGGTATTTAACTGTTGTAATTGCAGACCTTCGCATATTAGATACGTCTTTGATTCACGTACATAGAGCTGTTATACAGTACGTCACGCACAACTTCCAGGTGGAACCACCTGGCAGTGCTGCGCAACCTGTTGGAACTGGTGGTGTTACTATCATTCCCGTTATGGTTAATTCAGTGATGGGCAGGTGTCCATAGAATAAGGATGAGTTACCTTACTGGCTTACTGAAAAATTTGGAAAACTAGAGGCGGTTTTTCCAAATACCTCTCCAGTGGAGAAACACAGGATATTGACTATTAGTTTGCCTAAAGACTTACTTCCTGGGTTAGCTGATTGTAACACCTCGGGCAAGGTGTTTGCGGCGGTATATTCAAAGTGTTTTGGTACTCCTTCCATGACCGTGCTCCCCTCCATGTTAAAACGTGTTCAAGATGAACACAGGGCCGAAGCGGCTGTAGAGTTGGGAATAAGATTGGTGGGGTGTTCGACGTGGTTGCTGATATGATCCTTGCCAATGCCAAGGGTGATGCTGTGAATTTTCAAGTGGTAAACTGCTTGGAGGCTGTACCAGATGCAGACAAGCCACGCGAATTACCAAAGATTATTGCAAAGGCATATAAAAACATTGTCTGCAATAGTCTGGGAGTTAAGCCTTTTACTCAATCTCAAAATCAACAAAAAGCCCAAACTGATGAAGGTGGCAGAAGCAAGGTTTGCGTTCTGGTTTACAGACACCTGAGTCTTCTGAGCGTACTTATGACTTGCGCGATCGTGAGAAAACTGTCTCCTGATAGATTTCAAAGCCCTGATCAGCATTCTCCTTGTTCTTCACAGGACACATAAGGAGGCTCTCAAGTCTGTGGAGGGGAACGCCAAGATCGTGGCAAAAGTCAACCTGCGCCACAGGAACGAGATCAGCCTCGACAGTTTGAAGCCAAAGGAAAACAAGAGGATCCACCTCGTTTTTGACCCCTGTTTCAGAAGAAAAAGGTTGTTGCTTTATCAGCGAGATATGCCTCAGATGGTGAGAACCCGACTCCTGTATTGGACATGGGCAGTGACTCTGTTCGACCGCGCAGCGGAGGTTACCATAGTGCGGGAGGCTCTGCATCCCTGTCTGGAGGCGACAGCAACTGATACATTCATTATAGTAGAGACTGCAGACACCCGGGTTGCCCCCCGGATAGACTTTATGACATTATTTTCCAAATTGAAGGTGATATACCGCCTCCAATCAAAGCGGTGTTCTGGTACAACATTTTGTTTGCGGAGGCGGATTGGCCTCCACCCTTTGTGTTAGCCTCTCTTAGGGGGTAGGACGTGATACTTCTGAGTTTTTCGCGTTACGTCCCTGAGGAGCATGCCAAGGCTTTCGCAGCAGGGTGGGCAGCGGCCCTTGCCCCGGCGGTGTATAGTAATCAAGTGGGCTGGGATGTTGATTCACTGGCTCATGAGATACCTTTACGATCTATGCCGCAGTCACATCTGCAATACCTAATCTGGCGTGAAGCTAAGGCTCACGTTTGTGACATTCTAACACAGTTAGAGTATCAAGGAGTGATTGATCCATGTACATCACCGATAAATAATCCTCTCTTTACGGTATCAAAACCTGACGGTTCACATCGGATTATATTGGATTACCGAAATTTAAATAGTCATTTTCGCACATTTGCAGTGCAAAACACACACAGCTCTGCGCTGGTGAACAATCTTGTTCGTAAAAAATACAAAACTACACTTGATATTTCTAATGGTTTCTACAGTCACAATCTCACTCCTGAGAGCCGTGACTTGATGGCATTTACTGCCGTCGGGAATCAGAAAAAGTTTAAGCGTTTGCCTATGCGGTATAGAATAGCCCCAGGGCATTTGTGGCACAGATTGTGTCTTTGTTAAACAACATAGACCCAGATGCGTTCTCGTACATGGATCTCATAGACGATGAACTGATGCCGCATCTTGTTCGAGTCGACAGAATTATCTTGTCCTTTGCCGATATGGATCTAAATTCAATTTTGCTAAATCACACAACGCCCATTTGGCGGTACAATTTTTGGGCTATGACCTCAATAATGAAGGAAAGGGGTTTGCCCCCCACTTCTTGGAGAAATGTGCACAATTGCAACCTCCGTCTACACTGAAGAAACGTTAGTCCTTGTTGGGATTTTTGAATTTGGGGAGGCCATACATTCCCGATTATGCCCAGCATATCAAACCACTTTATGCGTTGATACAACACACATTTTCTTCAGCCAGCTGGCTTCCGGAACATACCTCTATATTACATTCTCTGCAATCTGACTTGCTTGCGACTAACTACTTGTTGGCACGTGATAACACCACAAACTTGGTGATACGAATAGTTCCAGGGACAGTGGGTTTCACTTATTTGACGTTCAATGAGGGTGACACAGTACCCATTTCATACAAATCACAGTTGTACACGTCGGCTGAAATGCAATTTTCCAAAACTGAAAACGTTTTGACAGCGGTGCAGATGGTGATTCTGAAAGAATGCTCTCTGGCGCAGGGTAAACGCATTCTTATGGTCACGCCTCTCCCTGATTTAGAAGCAGCGACCAAAGCGAGTATACCAAACTCTAAGGCTTTACATCCGCGTTGGATACAATGGGCTGCATCATTGACATCGGCTGATGTCACGTTTATCTTTGATCCTTCTCTTCGGACACAGGAGTTCTTACAATATGAACATGTTCATCCTGGTCCTCTGTCCTTGCTTCCTTTGGATGAATACAAATGTATCATCTATACCAATGGATCGGCACAACCGGCAGTCTGTTCTAAACATGCTTATTCGGCGGCTGGCGCAATTGTTGCTGGCTCGATTATAAATGGAGAGTTCAAGTCCTCCGTGGTGCATACTCAGGCACTTGGAGACTGTACGGCACAATTGGCGGAGCTGCGTGCTTTTTTTTCTTGCTCTTGAGTTTGATGTTCCTAATGTGAATACTCTGATTGTATGCAATTCGTATTATTGTGTTCAATCTTACAATGACAACCTATTCTTTTGGTCTCAAAATGACTATAGAGATTCTAAAGGCAGCGCAATTAAGCATAAGACATTTTGGGTTTGAGTGGCAGACCTTAAACAACGTCTGCCCCTCACACAGGTTATCCATACTCTTGGCCATCAGCGTGTGAGAGCACATGCTCTTGGTAATTCTTTGGCTGATGAAGCGGGCAAGTCTGCAGTAGCCACGTGTTTCATAGCAGCAGTTACAAGAGCCATGACTAAAATAAATAATGATATCTTGGCAGCAGTAGCTGCAATGAGGGAGGGAACTGTTCACCCTCGGGGTTTCCCCTCTAAATACTCTTATCATATAACTCCCAAACAGATTCCTTATGCTAAGATTCCTTCACTTGGTGATCGGCTGATTCCCAATTTGGACCACAGACCTGCTTTGATCAAAGCCGCGCACGAGGGCATGGCTTCTGCACATGACAGGGTGTTGGCAACAGTCTTTATTTTACAGCAACGTTACTGGTGGCGTGGTTTATATGAGCGGACCTGTAATTATGTACTTTCTTGTAACATTTGTCAACAAACTAAGCCGTCTCCAGTCAAACGTCCACCACAAACACAACGGTGTTTCTCTAATCATCCTTTTGGCTGTGTATATCTTGATCACTGCGGTCCATTTTCTTCTGATACTGCGTATAAATATATATTTGTTGCAGTTGATTCGTGCACTAGATGCCTTTGGTTTGGCCACAACGCAGTGCTGACCCTCGAACTGTCATCAGGGATTTGCGTGTCTTTGTCGGGATGTTTGCCTGTGGCACCTTCCACTCTGACCAAAGTCCAGCGTTCGCCTCTAAGGCGTACAAGGATGCGATGAAGTCAATGGGGGTGCTGGTGCAGTTTTCGTCTCCATATAAGCAAGAGGGCAATTCAATTGTGGAATAAATGAACCGTGACTTAAAGCAATTCTTGACAGTTAGAGTCTTAGGTACTGGCAGGAACTGGCTGGCCCACTTGTATGGGGTTCAATGTGCAATTCATAATCTCCCTAGATGATCTCTTGGTGGGTGGAACCCATACAAAATGCTCTTTGGCAATAAAATGTTTGTGCCAGACCTTGATGGTCTAGACATTGTGGCGGCTGCCACAACCTTTGACGTAGATAATCATTCTACTGTGTTACAGGATCTACAAATGACACATGACAACTATGCAACTGAACATTTACCCTCTTCCACTGATGCAGCACTGCTGATTCCAGTTGCAAGTTGGCTTCCAATTATCGGAGATCTGGTACGAGAAAAGCTGGAATACAAAAAAGAATTTGGTCTCTCTTATCGTGCACCAGTTCCAGTGCCTGGACTGAAGGGTACTCGTACAGTCATTTTACCACCTTTACCTGGTCGCAAAGACAACAGACACATATCAGTGGACAATGTCAAATTACACCATGTGGCCGATTCTGAATAGTGTCACGCCTGCAATTTCATTGACTCCACTAACTTCATCATCATCTATTGTCTCGCGTGTGGCTAAGAAAGTGATGGACACTGTAATTGATCTTTCACCTGTTCGACCTCTCTCTTCCACTATGGATGTCAAGTATACATATCATGCTGATGAGTCCGTGAGTGAGATGCTGAACAGACCTCGAGAACATCAGGCGGACCTGGCATTCCACCTCTGATTAATCAACCTACGAGTAGCTACTATGGAGATCATGCAAGCCACTCTTCCGGCTCGTCCTCTTCGACATCCAGTTTGGTGGACCCACCGACTAAATTGAGTATTTTCTTCTCTTGGTTCAAAAAGACTTACCTGGTCTCTCCATTGACCTACATATGGTTGGTGCTTATAATAATTTTCCTCTTAATGTCAATTGGATTTGTGACAGTGTTCTTTTCTCATTATTTTTCATTACTTTCCAGAACGCCCTGCTGTATACTTGGTCGATGGAATTCTGACCCCTCACCCATCTTCTCATATCATGAAGTGTGAACGGACACTTGTTAACATTTCAGCATTCCCGGTTGCCGATGGAATAGTTTGGGACAAAGTAGCCTTCGAAATCCATGGTGCGACCGAGGTCATCAGGGTACCATATGTGTTTCGCGTCTCATTAGGAGATGTGGTAACACAGGACCTCCATTCTGACGATTGGGATGTACAAGCAGTGCATGCATTATTTTTGGATTTAAAATATTATGCTGCTTTTGATGCTGAAGATTTGTATTTAAATTCTGCCAATTATGGTGATCTATTTCGCTATCAACCTTATGGGCATCATTTTTTGCACAAAACAAACATGCTACGACCTGTTTTTCATTATACACAATGAGAACATTGTCCTACTCCCGTAGAGGGGAGTTCTAAAACTCTTAGAGATAAATTCACATATTTTACAGATCATGACATATCTAATCCGGAATCCTATTTTTTTAACCTTCAATTGTCTTCAAAATCCAAATTTATGTTGACCCACACTAAATTGATTTACGCCAACTTGTTAAGAACTAAATTGGCTACAGAGGGTTATGAACACTGGAAAGAGACCGTTGATTTGAAATCAATCTGGGGCACGAAGCCTTGGCAGGTTCAGGGAACTGGGACTTTACATCGTTCCTGTCTGATCCCAGCTCAAATTGTATTTTTAAATAATACAGTATACCAAACCACTTGCTTTGGCCTGGCAACTGTAAAAAATTTGAATACCCCATCCATTGCGTCTTTAGCGAATATGACGATTGGCGCACTCAAACAAATTATACTATTGAGGCGTTATAAGCTTTGCTTCGAAATGACACTTTAAATGTATCTGAAATTGATTCTTCCGGGTGGTTGGTGTGGCAATCAAATATAAATGCATGCCAATTGTGTTTTTATAATGTTACACCTGGTTTCCTTCAGGCTAGACCTGACCCTTGTTACTCCTTACACATACGGTCACCACATACTCAGTGGGTAAATTATGCTAATAATGGTTGGAACATTCCACGTTGGCATCTGTGAAACAACACCTTTCACTCAAATCTGGCTGATTTAATCTTAGGACCTAGGAATCCTAGATCTAAGAGTTTTATTTATGCCGCTTACAATGAAATTTGAAAACTTTCGCAGATGGAGGCTGCTCTTCGTCTGCGCCTAACTGATCAAGCTAATTTAGAAAAAGTCCTTGCTGTAGTGGACAATAGCATCAACACACTTTCCTCAAGCATTTGTACATTGGATAATATTGTTTCATCTGTTATTGATATTGTTCAAAGTGATGTATCTGTGTTATATCATGGTCAAAATCAGTTAAGATGTTATGCAATTTGCTTGGACATTGCAAACTCTTAAAATGGGAAAGGTGCCCTGGGATTATTTGAATGCCATTGCTTTGTTTTTGCCATTTAATCTAACTGATAAACAGAGATTTATATCCATGGAAGATGCTGCATATACACTTTTGCATATTGAACAATTGGAGCCCTTGCTGTTCTCGGTAGCAGAAACAGACTCTGCTGTTTGGTTAATTCATGGGGTTGTCTTTCTCCCTTTTTCACGGTTTTAATTTAAATCATGCATGCAACATTTTCCGATTGGCCATTGTGAACCACTAGGTAGTGCATTTCTACATGAACTATGGTCCCTACCTTTCACTTACAGATGTCAGAGGGAGGGTATGGAAGTTTTTCTTAAAGGGGAGGACTGAGATTCCACAGAAGGACATTCCCTTGTTTGCAAACACGTTAAGTTACATGGCGCCAGTAATGTGTCGGTACCCAATCTGGCCTGTTTTTTAAAAGGGACCCCAGTATCATCAATAATTCCCACTTTTACATTGCTTACAAATGGCAGTTATCTTATTTTGAACAACCAAGACTGCTGTGGTTTATGGGCAGGAGTCCCGTATTTAGTAACAGTTTCCTGGCGCGTAACTTGTTGTAGCAATGTGCTTTATCTACCCTCACATGGGAGTCTAGACAATTCAATTTGGCCTTCCATTCCGACTTTTAAAACAGATTTCAACAAATTGAGCAGGCTCAAAGCGCTATTATTCCAACAAGAGGAGGCTCTCACTTCGGCCCGAGAGTCCTTCGAGTTACAGGTGGCTAAGACTTCTAGTGAGACACAGTCCCTTCTGAACACAAACCTCCCACTACATTTTAGGAATCTTATACACCAAATATTTAGTGCGTCTGACACCAAAGGCCTTGCACATTTTTTTAAATATGTGGGATATGGCCTTGTGACTTCCTTCCAGACGACATTTGGAGTAGTACCGGCTTTTATTCATTCTATTTTTTCCAGCATCTTCAGAAGGTTCTCCTTAGTTTTGGCTTTAGGTGCTGGAATCCTGCTTCTCCTGTCCCTGCTGTGCAATGGCTGCACATCTTGTGGTAATGCACAGACCAGGCCAGTTGCAGCTGTACCGCGATCGCATTCAACAAGTTTTTGGATGCTTCCCATTAGCAACGCTTATCGTCAGTTATGGATTGACTTTTCGCTTTGCCTACTTTACTTGCGTGTAACCAGTGTTTTCATGTCGGAGATGCCCCTTCTATTGGGCAATGGATATATGCCTCTCCAACACGTCGTGTCCAGTCCCGGATTTTAACCAGTTGATGGGTCCTTTAGAGGCTCATGACCAGGCTTGTTCTGGGGATGGATGCCTGGCGCGTGCAGCTGCACTTGCAGTATTGGCTGAATGGGATGTCTGTGTGGCTGCACAGAACATCCTGCATCGACGTTTCATTAAATATAACGCAAGTTGCCCACTTATGCTATTAGAGGCTTCTGATTACGAGGATCACGTTTGTTCCTTCGACTTACTTAATTGGATGGCATACCTTTTTTTACCAGTGATGGGGATGATCTTTTGGAGGGAATTGCATTCCTTGGTTCACAGATCTTGATGGACTTACCACCTCCTTTATAATAACGTTATTGTCCTGTAGAAAGCACTTGTTCAATAGGCCCTAATTACTATATTAAATTGTTTTTTTAATTTGGATTTTTTCCAATTAGTTTTTTTGAAAAGCTTTGAACTCTGCTTGATGTTTGAACTCTGTTTGGTCCTTTGTCTATGTCCTATGACCTTACCAAGGGGAGGGTGTTATATGGCCCTTAGGGATTTTGTCGACGTTGCTAAGTTAGCATGAGCTTGGCTGCCATGATGCTGCTTTTGCTCACGTTACTACATGACTTCGTTTTTGCAAGACTCTCTTTGTACCATTCACATGAGACCAGGCTGCTTTTCACGCTCTCTGCCTTTCCTGGAGTTTAGTCCGAACACGATGTGCAAGGTCGATAAACAATGCCCCTTGTTATTCTGTTCTGGTCAGTCCCTAGCACCTAAACATAACATGCCACACACAGCTTCAGTACTGAAGACTCGTGCTTTGATATTACATTGGTGTATGTTGTTTTAACACACTTGGAGAAAGCTGTTCCATGGAGAAGAGCTCTGCTGTTCCTATGATGTAAACCTTACATCCAGGCTTTAAGGTATGGGGTCTGCTGTCAAAGCCCAGAGATCTTCCTTTATATAAAATAAACTTCTTCTAGTCAAGGGGAGGGTGGTTAGGCCTAATTGCCTTCTTTTCCACAGTTTTTATATAATGATTTCTCCCTTTGTATTCTATGAAACTGTAACAATGCTAACTGTGCTGAGTTTATGCAGTTTGCTGCTGGTGGTGGCTCGTATACTGTATTGTAGAGCACGATAGTTAAAATAAACATTTTGAACTATTTTCAGTGGCTCTGCTAATTCTTATTGTGGACAAGTATGAGTCAGTAAGCGAAAGAGTATGTCTTGCTCCCGTGATTCCTGAGAGAGCCCGGAGTGTTGTGTTCTGGGTTGTCTAATCATTAGTAGTTTCGTGATATTTGGAGGAAAACGAATGAGACACTATGGCTAGTCGATATTGGGATTTTGGGCACTAATGTGGTAGGTTGGTACACCCCTATACACTGAGGTCCTGTTTTCCTGTGCATAGTTCTGTATATGTGCAGAATCCCTATAACAGGACGAACCCATGTTGCCGATTTGACACCAGTCGGTGTATAACACCAGCTAACCGGCTGGCAATAATTTTTGCGTAGACCTTCACATCGCTATTAAGTACTGTGATTGGTCTGTACGAACCCAGAGGTGTAGGGTCCTTGCCTTTTAAAAAAAAGATAATTATAGTCACAATGCCCCGTGATCCGGGGGGGGCAGCCCCAGCCCTAGCTTCGCTAAATAGACTTAGCAGTTCCTGGTGAATTTCTGCATAGAACACCTTATAAAACTCAAGGGGGATGGAATCTGCGCCGACTGCTTTCCCTGATGAAAGAGCAAACAGAGCCACCTGTAATTCTACAGCTTACAGGTAGTACACCACCCACTAAAAGCGATCTCTCCTCGCCGGAGATTTCACTTGGTTGCCCAGGATTTCCAATGCCTTGTACCACGAGGCCACAGTCAGGATCAGCTGTATAAAGATCTGCATAAAAACCCATAAAGACCTCTCTACCCATACCAGGATCCGTAGCAGAGCTGCCTTGCATATTATGGATTTTGTAAATGCAACCGGCCACCTCCTGTCGCCATACCTTGACTTTGAGAAAGCATTATATTCACTCACTATACTCATAGCAATCCTGATCTTTGGCCAGATATTTCCCAGTAATTTCTCTGCAAAGTGTTCAGTTAGGCGAACCTTGGTAACGGCTATGACGTTTAGCGCAGGGGCAATATCCTTCCCAGTTTCTACAGTGCTGATTAATTCTGCCAGCATGTTGCTTCGCTTTTGATATAGTTCCTTGCTGTGTCCCAAATCCAGCTTCTGTGTAACAATACTGAAGTTCAGGGTTTCCCCCCTCACCCCGGCTTTGAATGCATCTCAAACCATTCCCGAAGAGGAGCTCCCTTTATTCAAATAAAAAAAAAACAGGACCCAAGGCTTCATATGTCTGATATAATCAGGATCCGACAACAATCCCCACTCAAACGTCCATTTTCTAGGTGTACAACAGAGCCCAGCAATAGAGAGCTTGGGAATAATTGGACACTGCTCTAGAGAAAAGCTCAACCTGTGCCCCAAAAGCCAATGCGGATGATACAAAAAAACAGTCCAGTCTGGCAAGCTTGCCGTGGGGGGCTGAGTAATAAGTGTATCCTGGATCTGCAGACACCCCAGGGATCTAAATGGTTACTGCTTACACCTAGCATAGCTTTCTTCCCTACCGCAAAGCCCCCCTCTTGAGCCATTTAAATTGACATCCCCACAGACTATATGGATTGGGCCAAGATGGGAGCTCGGTTGCCAAAAAGTTCAACAGACCGGGGTCATCTAATACTGGGGCATAAGTCGAGCATAAAGTGAAGGACCCACAGCCCAACTTACACTCCAGAATTGCCCATCTTCCCCACTTATCTGCTGCCTTACGTCCAGGGGTAACAGTGTTTCCTTTCACAAGAATAGCAACCCCCTTAGTCCTAGTATCCTGTGTTGTATGGCAGACCACCTTTACTCCTAAAGAGATCAGCATAGCACTGTCCTTACTGGCACTGTGGGTCTCCTGCAAGCAGTATACATCTGCTCTAAAAAATCTTAGGCCTCTTGTACCCGAATCCTTTCCCCTTTATCATTTAGCCCACAGATGTTAATGAAGGTAATGCGCAGTTTAGCCATAACCCATAGGGACTGTTGTAACCATCCACATATACCACCCAATTCTTGAAAACATTTTCTCCAGACTATATTCATGTTCACAGTGCGGCTGCTTTTTTGATAAAGAAAAATACTTAATCAAACTTACAACCACTTGCTATGTATCACTTATCAAACCACCAACCCCCCCCCTCTCCCTCCCCTGACAAGCCCCCAAAACCCCAACACCCCCGTCCCAACACCCCCCCACTGCTGAAAGCAGCCAAACCAAACAGGTCTGTGTGATGGAGACCGGTGGCCGGCACCAAGGGGCTCTCCACTGACCCCCCAACCCCTCTCAGATGTAACCCCCGCTCCCACCAAAATAAGTGTAATAAGAGCAAAAAAAGGGAGAAATCGCTAACATTAAGGTTAATCAAGCCAATTAATAAAGAAGGCCCAATAGCTATATATTGCTTCTGTCTGCCAGGAACTGACCCAAATATTCTTTTGCTTGAATTGCAGATGCAAACAATTTAACAGACCCCCTGACAATAGTTTTCAGCCTGGCGAGGGCCAGCGGATATGCTTCAATACCAGCTTCTTGAAACGGTTTGATCACCTGTCACAAGAGCCACCTGCGTTTCACAGTTGTATGGCAGAAGTCACAGAGTACAAAGAAAGAGGATTCTAAGTATGTCTGTCATGCATCCAGGCGGGCTTTCTCAAAGATAGCCTGGCGGAGCAGAAAGTTGCCAAAAAATAGTAAAATAGCCCTAGGATGATTTCTACTAGCCTGGGATAGCTTATTCAGGGCTGCCGGAATTTATGTACTCTTTGTACCTCTGATGCCCAGTTTCATTCAGAGAGTTCAGGGAAGGCATTCTTTAAGAGATCCAGCATGAAGGAGCAGATATTGTCCCCCTCAAGGCCTTCGTCAATCCCAAGAAAGGGAAGATTATTCCAATGCTGTTGGTTTTCCATGTCCTCTAGCTTCCACTGGACATCGATTAATTGAGCTTCATGCGATTTGGCTTGCTCCTTAACCGCTATGATATCTGCCTCCAGAGCTGTAGCCCTATCCTCAATGCAGCTTAGGCGCTCACCATTCTCGGAGCATGCCTTCCCCACCTTTCGTATGGTGCCTTCCAGCTTATTTGTGACCTGCCTTGCCCTCTTGCCGTCAGCCAGTGTTTCAGCCTGATGCTCTTTAATAGACTTCAAAATTAAGCCTAACCCGGGGTTTAGGAAATGCTTACTGCCGTCTGTACGATGTTTGAGGCCATTTCATTCAGGGCTGGTGCTTCCTCAGGGGTCCCAAGCATTTTTGTACGGGAATAATCCCATTTGAGACTATTGCCAACTGAGTTATTCGCTCCCGGCCTCTGGGATTCTGTATTACCTGTATTACCTTTAATGACCTTCTGATGCTTTGAGCGCTTGAGCGCTGTCTCAGGAGCCTCAAGTGTAATACAGAGGTTAAAAAGTTAGTGCCACTGGTCTGGCTGAAATATGAGTTAGGGGCCTCTGAATCCAAGCCACCTGTAAGAGAGAACAATTTGTCGACCCCGTTCATTGTGAGATCCACCGCCACCGTTGATCCACTTTGATCTGTATTGTCATCCTTGCTGCAAATGTTCTCCCCAAGAGTGGCAGGCAGAGGAGCAGGGTTAGCTTTAGCAGCTTTGTTAGAAGAGACCTGCACCAGCACTATAGAGTTACCTGGGGGAACACCCCACTCATCAAGCTCAGAATGTAAGGATTGTTCTGATGGCAATGGGTGCAATCCACGAGGGCAGGTCGGATCTATATCTGCAGCAAGTGGTGCAGAGGGTCCCCCGACCCATGCATCAGGTGTCGAGATGACATTAGGGTCTGGCTTACTCTGATAGTCAACCATAGGGTGTATCTCACCATTTGTAAAGCGTACAGCTACACCCGGAGAGGTGTCCTGGCGCTGGGGGCCGACGGGAAGATTAAGCAAGCTATTGCCCAGATTCACAAGGTGCTGGGCTAACTGGCTGCCGGCGCTGGGGATCGAACTGTGAGCACCCGTGTTCCACAGTCAGTTGCCCTGGCTGCTGCACCACACCTCTTCTCAATGGAGCCCAAGTGACTTAGACCCGACTGAGACTCTTAGTAGGAAAGAATTCTGTTCTTCCAGGCTGTGGCTGAGAAGAGCATCCTTACAGGGACCCTCATTACCCTCCTCAGAGATTAAACCTGTCCCGGAATTTTTAATAATTGCTCGGTTCTCCCTTTTCCCTTCTCCCATGCTCTCTGGCCTTCTTTTACCCAGGCGAGAGTCAGTCAGCTAACCTGACCCCACGCCATCCTGGTCCAATGGAGAGTCGTGTGTTGGGCCCAGTGTGCGAGCAGCAAGTCTAGCCGATGAGGAGAGCACTTTCCCCTAGTCCTTGTGGTGCTTCCCGGTCTTTGGGGGCATGTCTGCAGACGTAAGCACCCAAACAGAGCTGGTGCTGGAGCAAGCCACCAAACGAGTAAATTCTTTTGGTGAGCCTCACCCACCTGCAGAGACTGCGCAGTACTTCCACGTGAAACGCTCCAGAAACAGGGAACACGAGCCCGCAAGCCCGCTCGCGGTGTCCCCCGAAGCCAGAAGACCGATCTGCATACCACGTCAGCCTCACTGGAAGGAGTGCGACGCCAAACCAAGCAGCTCTGATAACCAGCAGCTAACGACAGGAAGTGCAGGGGTGCGAAGGGTTTGAGAGAGAGCTTCACTGTTATGCGACTATGCCGCCGCCATCTTGCTCTCTAGATCAGCTATCCCTCACTCGTCAGCGCTCTGGTTTCTCGTTTACTTTCATCAATGTCTATTTCTCAGGCTTTGTATCTGTCTTCAGTACAGAAATGTATCTATACTAAACTAACAATGCATGTGAATACCTGCAAGAAAGCCACGTCAGGAGAAATTGAAATACAGAAATTTATGAAAGGCAGCATAGTAAAATACAGGCCTAATAATTATATCAACTTAAACATTTAATTCAATGGTGCACATTTAATATGCGTGTGCACACTTTAAACATAAACAAATATAAATTCTTTAGCAATTTTGTATATTATTGCATAAACATACAGTAAATAATCAAATTACTCAATTGTAAGTATAACTAGGAACTGTGTTTGAATGTATATACATGTAATTTCAATGCACACATTGCACAGGTTTTATCATTTAATTTGCAACAACATTCTACACCTATGAGGATGATTTAGAACTAATACTCAAGTCACTACATGTTATTCATACAATAAAGCACATGTTTAGGACTCATGAGTCATGTATTAGCAACGAGGCACAATAACGTGAAGAGGATGGTTCTTTTCATTACATCAATGTTTATTTCCAAGTCATCTTTATCAAATACATGCCTAGTAATTGAGGATGGATTCTTAGACTAAGTATTTCAATTAACATGGTTAAACACACTATGTGAGTATATTCTCATGGTCTATAGTAGAAGCACTTTGAAATAGCATTGTTGAGCAACATTTTCATTAATCACTGAGTCATGTAAGAGACATGTGCAAAAAACTGCTTTATTGACAAGCAGCCCCAGACATGGAGGTCTGCTGAGCCCAGCAGGCCACCATCCCTGGGAAGGCCAGCAATTCCCAATGATGTCACAAATTGTGAGTGGCTCATTAATATTCATGAGCCTCACATTTTGCAACCCCATTGGGAATCGCAATCAGTGTCTCTGACACTGTTCTATATTCTAAATTGAGACTCGCAATTGAGCACAAATTGCAAGTCGCAATTTGGAATGGTCGTACATCTGGCACTTACCGAATTGCAAAATGGGTTTAGAACATAACAAAAAAGCCATTTAGCAATTGCAAACGGTGTGATTTAGTGAACTGCAGGGTTTGCAACAACGAAATGGCATTGTACATCTGTCCCTAAGCTTTTGACATTTTTATGTCATTGTTATTACATTTTCTTTGATTCTATTTTCCCATTCCCTTCATTGAGTCGAATTAATTGGCGCAATGTCATTCTGGAGTTGTTCAAGGGCAAGAAGAAGTTTCTATAATCTATGTGTAATTCATAAGGGGAAACATTAATGTACAAAAATAGTTATCCATGGGAACTGTGAATATCTATCATCAGATTTTACGGATCATTTACATACTTCAAGCAAATTACCTCTTTTACTTGGAAATCAGATTTTATTCATGGCCTGCTGATAGGACTGTGCTTTATAACAGCATTAATCAGTGTGTTGGTCTCAGGCCATTGCATGCCTCTTTTGCATAGGTTATGAAAATCAAATGAAACATAATCAGCTCTAATTAGATTTTAAAGAGTTTTTTTTAAGACACTAACAGTACAGCTAGGTTTGTAGGATAGAAGCCATTATCCTCTGATCTTGGCAATGACAGTCTAAGATATTTTTCTCACTTAACTGGTAATTTATAAAAGTGATTGTGAAGCAAAAATGATTATTACACCTATAGATACTCTCCTGCACAGCATATTGAAGATGCCTTGATAACATATCTCTTCTCTTCTTCCCATTCTATTCTGCTTCAAGATATATCTGGGTTATTAAGTTCAACCTCTATTTTGCCCTCACATTTGACCCAAACAAAACTGTATTTGAAAGGTGTATAATTTTATATGTATAATTGTTTTCAGTTCAATGATGGTTTCAAAGAGGCAGAAGAAATGTAATGACTAGTGCATAGTACATATGAGTAACTCGTGTGCAGATACAATTGAAAACAGTCAGATGTTTTTGAAGCTTAAATCAAGCCAGGCACAAATCCTGAAACTGGTTGAAGCACTCGGTCTTTATAGTACAGATGGGTGCATTCAATCAAGACCACATCCACCACACACCTGTACAGCACACAGAAGGGCATGTGACCATTGGACTCCGTGTAGATCTGAGAAGGTGGCCTAGCCACGGTGCAACGTGCAGATTATGGCTACTGTCTATGATGAGTGTTTAGCTTGACTTGACCATAACCTTGATGCCACCGCGCCCCACGCGTCTTTGTGATTTGGTATGTGGGTGAGGGAATGGGGGAAGAAGAGGTATCAGAGGCCCTAGATTATTCAGCTGCACTGGAAAAGGATTGCGAAGAGTTAATGGTAGAGTCTGTGGATGGTGAGGGCGAAGAAGTCCAGGAAGAGAAGGGGCAAATTAAATCTGTAATTCATTAGAGACTTCACAGATATACCAAGTACCTTGCATGGTTGATAAAATAAGATTATTTTGGCTTACATGTTTTGAATAAAGTTTTAAAATATAACTTTTTCAATATTTGACTTTCTATTGTTGGGAGGTCAACATGATATTGCGATGCCTTAATAAAGTTATGTAAACTACACTTAGAATTTTGCAAAACAAAAGACATAGAACCTGCTATTCATCCAAATTTCATTGATGCAAAAAATGCCAGCGAAAGAGACATCTGGGTGGAATTATCATCCGCAGCCTATTCGTGTCCAAGCAGATTTTTGAAGATTGAGGAAAGCCAGGAGGGTGCATCCATTCCGGCCTTTGGTACTCGCCTAGAGCTCTCTCTCTGCTGTTCAAGTGACAACATACCTGAACAGGCGATCCTAATGATGTGATGATCCACCACTTAACCTTTTGGTGCCTTCTTTCCTCTCCTGTACAACACGATTTGAAGCAGGCCCGAGGCAGACCCATATAAAAAGCAACAACTGATCATAACACAAAAACTATGGTCCAGATCTAAAGGAATAACAAATCTTGGCACCCATGTTTCTCCCAACCTTTGAAGCAGATAAAACACTTTGAACACATGCTGCATACCAAGTCTATTGATAGAGTCAATGATGACTAAAACCTCTGCAACGTGAAGGTAACAGTGACAGCATCAGTGAATTGTGTGGACGATATGAATTCCCACTATGACAATTGTTTCACTGAATTGTAGAGGAAGGGGCAGGTGGTGTAGAACATGTACTAAGGTATTAGCACATGCTCTTTGTTCATTTCTCATTCCCCACAATGTGTGGTGGCCTAAGGCAGCTAATAATTTGGAGGAGTATTGGGATGAACACACACACGTCCAGACTTAAAACCACCCACAAGCACACACTCAAACCCATCCCTTCACAAGCACACACACATACTCAGACAACCCATTCACAAGCATATACATGCAAACACTTGCACGTAGATATACAAAAACCTGTATATTTATAAATGTACACATGCACCTTAACATTCATTAAAGCACTTACCAGGCTGCAACAGTGAAGGCAGCACCAGAAGGTGTCAGGAGAGAGAAGCATGAAGGAGCTCGAGGCTTCAGACAGGAAAGAAAAAACAAAAAAATCATGCCACGTCCTCTCATTGGTTAATCTTGTTATGGGTCAGCCAGTGAGAGAAGGACATTTCATAACTCATCACATAGTGGGGTGGGTTAAGTGAGAGTCAGGAAAGGGTGGTGTGAGATGTCATCAATAGACAGTCGGCCATGGGCACTCGGGGCTTAAACCTGAAGCCCCCAGGCCTGGCTGTATCAGTGAGACTTCCCCCAGTCACCAGGGGGAGGATCTCACATGCCTTTGCCAGAATGATGAGGTCATGCCTTCCGTGCTGTGAGAACTTCCACTCGGAAAGCCTTGGCTTAGACACCCAGGCACTTGCGCATTAGCAGATGCAAAACATGAGGCTGCCTGACCCTGACATGGTGAATGTCGGTTAGGCTGACCTTTGCTCAGCTTGAGAGACACTCTTCCTTCTTTTGAAAAGGAGGAGGGGAGCATTGGCACCTGTAATAATGGACTACCACTGGTGTTGGCTACATTTCAGGCTACTCTTCCAATGGATTCTGGCTATTTTCCTGCTCTCAAGGTTACCGTAAAAGTATTTGTAGACCGAGTTGGCTATGCTTGTGTGGGTGAACAACTCATCAGGTCCTATGTGCCCTATCTACTTACTTTCTAGCTCTACTTTGAGAGGCATTTACATTCTTGCACAGGAGTTTCTGGTGTGGCCCAAATATCCAGTATATTAAAACAGAACCCCTTAGAAAAAAACATTTCTTTCAATTATCCCCCACTTCCCATGTGCTACTTTTGCATGTAGTGCCTTTTTATTTATTAGTTTGGTGCTGACCATCACAATTTAAAATCCAAAAGGGCAGCCATTTTGAAAGCACTGTGTCAGTCCCGTCTCTAGTGCTATTTCTCACCTAGCATCTTGCCCCTTTGAATGAACACTTTTAATTCCCCTGCTTCAGTTCTCGGTGAATATAACAGCCCTGTAAACTTCACTTCCAAGTACATGGTGTACGCTCTGGTAATACGCACACTGCCAAATGGGCAGGATTGGAATAATGGTTCCAATAAGGCTCTGTTGTTTGTGATCACAAAAATACACAGACCATGCATGATGTATATAGGTGCACTTAAAATTGCTATTGTAATGCAATGTGATTGTTTTGTCCTTTTTTTTCTTTTCTTCTCCTTACAGGTGGAATTTTTCGTTTATGGATGAAGGGAGATAAGTATTCTCCCTATTGTGATTGTTTTTACTATCACTTTTGTCACGAAGCTTGCAGCTACCTGCACCTTCAAAACTAATGTATAGGTCAGCATAATTTGTCTCTTGATCTAAACCAGGGAGGGAATGTCATTGTGCCCTGACGAAAGCCGAGGACCATTTTTGGCCACCTGTTTTTGGGCTGAAACATGTTGGCAGCTTTTTAGGGTCTTAGGACCATAACCTCCAAAAACTACCCGTTTTTATTTGTTTTAACATCCACTACACCCCCATCAATAAAGGGATACCTGGGGGGTGCAGTAGGAATATTATCTTTAAGTCCCCAGGGCCTACATCTCCTAAGAGCTCCCTACAATACGGTTGAGCCCACCCTGATCTTTAGGAGTCAGGGTGAACCCGATTATGAAGCATGACACCAATAGGGTGTGTGAGGGTTAAATAATGAAAGGAATTTTTTACTTTCCGCAGAAGCAGTACATACCACCATAAGGAGTTGATAAGGTTTTAGAAACCACTATTGGGTTGGGATACAATATTCTGAATAGAATATAACAGCCCACCACAAGACCAAAAAGTATTTTACAACTTTATGGCCTGCGCAGAAGGGGTTAGCACTGTTTCTTCCTAAGAGTATTTGAGTAGGCAGATATAAACTGTGAAACTAAAACAGTGGATCAAAAGAATATTTTGAAATGCAAACAGTGTTTCTAGGGTTTAGTTGGTCTTTTAGTACAGTAACCACATGGCCCCATGTCACTAAGGAAAACCATAGTTCGTTTTGAATTCTAGCTCTGATAGTTTTAGCTCACCTGCAATGAACCAGGGAACGAAAGTACCAGATTACAACTGTTTGTTAAAAGAAAACCCTGGAATGGATCACGGTATTCCCGGATGCAAGGCGTTTGATATTAACATTACCATATGGAGACATGTAATACAATTTTTCTCTAATTTCTTTTCCCTGAGAACTTGCTAACGTCTCTTCATTCCACTTTAATTCATGTTCGATTAATATTGTTCCGTGTTGTGACTACCTCTTGACTGTGACAATGTTTTACTCAGATCAGAAAATAATAAATTAAATTAAATGGAATGTAACAGATATTCATTTTTGAAGGAAACAATGTGATTACCTTAAAAGGAGACACTATCATAAAATTAAACACATAGGGGCAGATTTACAAGGACTGGTGCATCCCTGCATATCAGCAGGGATGCGCCAGTAAAGATGCGACACGCAGGAATATCCTTGCGCCACCACGTATGCTTCGCATTTACAATGCAACGCACCATGGCGCAAGGATAGCCAGATGCGTGTCGCATCTTCTGGCATAAGGGCAGCGCATTGCTGGAGTCATGTCGCAAGCGTGACGCAACTCCAGCAATACTCAGGGGTGCCCTATGCCTAACATGCTGTGTTACTCCTCATGCCTGCTTCCAGCAGGCGCAGGGTTTTGACGCAGCATGGATGTAAAAGTGACTCCGTGAAAATTTTTTAGATTTCACTGCTTCACTTTTACAGGGCTTCCATGCGGCGGAACGCCCACCCTGCATACATTATACCTGACGCAGGTATAATGTAGCACAGGGCTTTACAACGTAATGCATTTCACTAGATGAGTCTTGTTGTAAATATGTTGCATAATGGTGCATTGTTTACGAAGCCGCTGCGTCACAGAAGTAATGCAATGGTGTCGTAAACATGTCGCAAGGGGCTTGTAAATCTGCCCCTAAAGACTCTGGGGCTTATTTAGAAGCCCCTTATGCAGCTGGTGCGCCACTTTTAACATGGGAAAAAGTGCTGTACCGACGGCGCAAGGGGCTTGTAAATAAGCCCCCCTATTCTGAAAGATTTTTGTAGGAGTAGCTTTGACTGCATCTTGTAGTACTTCTGGCTCACTCCTGTATTTCAGGAGTAAGTCAGGAGAGTAAGTCAAATTAAAACCTTGTCAATTGGACAGCAGGTATTTTGCATTTGGCATTTTTGTAATCATATTTATCTGACTCCAGTGAGTTTTGCTAGAAGAATACTCAGATCTGTTTTTTAATTCTGCACTCCAACAACATCGTGACACGTATTCTTTAATATTCATTGGTCTGCCTTAAGTGCAAGTGAAGGTGCAAAATATTTTAAATAACTCCTTTAATTGTAATTTATGCAGGGACGTGGCCCAGGCTGATGATAAAGAAAGTGAATTAGGCATATTCCTTTGGTATGATAAGTATCTCGGGCACAAACTGACAGATTATGAAGCAGCCTCCACCAACCATTGAATACACATAATTTTCCATGAATTTATCTGACATGCGAATACATGAATGAAA
This sequence comes from Triturus cristatus, assembly GCF_964204655.1. Classification (NCBI taxonomy): domain Eukaryota; kingdom Metazoa; phylum Chordata; class Amphibia; order Caudata; family Salamandridae; genus Triturus; species Triturus cristatus. The sequence goes on along the minus strand of NC_140594.1, from coordinate 220,972,723 downwards.
ATGAATTGCTGATTAGACGAAAGATTCTCTGGATGAGTACTCAGAGGAACAAATAAAGCCCAGTGCAGCCTGCCATCATTTTCCAGTAAATAATGACAAGGTGAGTTAGACCCAGACGCTAACTACAGACGCAAAAACAGCTACTCCTAAATAAAAATATGTGCCGATAACTGGGTCCTTGGTATATAAAAATTGTGAGTAAGGCACGCTGATTTTTTTCCTCAAATATTTTGTACTTAATATTTTTTTTTCATTTTAAAAGCTGGTGGTAAATGCCTTGCCAAACAAGAACGAATCTACAGGGAGAGAGGAAGAGAAACATGGCTGACATGTTCGGAAGCTCTTGTGTTCCACCCAGTGAAAATGTTGTTTTGCAATTTTCCATCGCTGATGGTTAAGCGTAAAAGGCCATTTATTAGGACCAGGCTGCACAGCATCTCAAATAAACAATAACATCAAATAACCTATACAAACCCCCCCAATATAAAACTCTTCATCCATTCACTCCCTTCACCCACTCCGTCTCACCTCTCATTCCACTCCATGCCCCGATCCGTTCTTCACCCATTTCTTCACTTGCACTCTAGCATCCTCCCCTGTATAACCAGGCATTACACTCATGCCTCCATACCCCTATCATTCACTCTTCCCCCACCCCTCCCAAGTACCGCCAACCAAGGGACCCCCTTTAATCTCCTGTGCATCTTTTGCCCTCTTTACTCACTCAACCCTCTTGCACCAAATAGCCTCGTTCCACAACTTGCTGACCACATCTCTCATCTCCATCCTATAATACATGTTTCCCATTCTTGAAAGATGCACACCATCATCCCTAAACAGTAGCTGTTCCTCCAGGTGCAGTCCTGTATGAGTGATCACTTTAATGTCCTTCTCCCCGCAAAAAACCCTCATCGCTCTGTTAAGCTTTCTTCGAGCCTTCTCAACAGCTCCATGTTTAATTGCCCCTCTCCATACTCTCCGTGGAACAAATTCTGTCCAAGCAATGCAGGTCCCTGCCATTCTTTGTTTCATGATCTCCAAGTCTCTTTGCATCAGCTGTAAGAGTGCCAAACCCGACAGCCGAAGAAGGTCATTCTCACCCAAGTGCAGTATTAACAAGTCCGGGCATCCTTTCTGTGACACTATCTTCACGAGCCAGGGCAATTGTGCCCCCATCACATCCCCTTCTTACTCCACCAATGCACCTCATGATGGCTTCCTCTGAGTCCCAGGTTACAGCCGTACACCTGTTGCTCTGCATACTTGGAGGCCCAATGCACAAACAAGTGACCGACAATCCATGTGACCGTCTTGGCCCCCGGGCCACCCACGCAATCTACGGTGAGATAAATCATTAGTATCACATTCCTGAAACCCCATCTTCCTCCCCCCAGGAACCGCCCCTGTTAAATGGTAGCGGCAGTTTCAGTTGATAACCCTTCAAGTATTGCCCGGCGGTAATCGCCTCTCATACCATTCGATAATTTACCAATGAAAGAGGCAGGCGCCGGAGACTGGAAGGCAGGAAACAAAGTTTTATTCCGTCGGAGCAGAACACATCAGATCAGACAGCAAGGTATCGTCACGAGGTGCTCTAACTGCATCTCTGAGGCCTGGCCTCTTATACACAGGTTTATGACTTTATTGCAGGTTTTATTGTACATGGCACATTCTTGAGATTACTTTGATGTATAAAAGAACGTCTTCGGAATCCCCACTTCGAACTCGTTCCCACACATATCTACAGTGGAAGTCCCCACCCCATCTACAGTAGGAGATGGCTATCACGCAGCTGGACATTCCGCCAATTCCCGGGGGTGTGTGCAACCGGCCGGGTCTCAGGGGTTAGGGGCTTTGATCCACTGTATCCCTTTGATGTGGGGTGTTTCCCTTCCAGTAGGGGCAATAAACTGCATCCGCAGGGCTAGGTGATGGCCTGGGATCAGTTCGGACAATGGGGCGCAGAGGAAGGGGGTGATCAAAGAGATGCGTGACCATATATGGGATGTCGGTCAGGCGTAGGATGTGGTTCCATGGCAGGGTCGCGCAGAAGGAGAGGGTTTATGGCCCGTGTATGAGAGAGCGGGGGTGGCCAGCGCGCGGGGGATGCTTGCAGCGCCAGGGGAACGCGCTGGCGATCGACAATGAGCGGGGGAGAGAGTGGGGTGCCTAAAATGGCGGCCGTGCGTTCGCTGTGCGTGGCGCTGGGGAGAGGCAAGATGGCGCAGATAATGTTCAGTTACAAGCTAAATTTCCACAGTCCTCCCTTTTAACATATCTCGCCAGCTTGCCTGGCCGACATTTCACCTTCTTTAACCCTCCAGCTATAATATCGTTAATGTTTTCCATACATTCCTTAAAGATACAGAGTTTTTAGGGCAGGCAGGAGTAATCTGACACATTTTTACATAGTTACATACAGTTGATAAAGTAGGCGAGGAGGTAGTACATACAAAATTACATCAGCTGCGCCGCATGTCAGGCCCAGGGATAGGAGGAAGGGAGCTCGTTGGAGCACAAATAGGATACTGTAAAGCAAAAATGTTTCTGACAAAACAAGGGATATTTCGTACATTACTTAAGGCCCAGACTTCGTGTGGAAAAAACAGTCAGTACAGTCGTGTGCATGGCTGGTGTTGTATGAATGTCATTATACAAAGTTAGATTTTCTTAACTTCTCAGTGTACAGTCGGAAGTGATTGATGCAACATCATGAAAACTCGATAGGAAGATGGTTAATATAAAAAGGTGGTTGGGAGAGGATTTTCAACTTAACATGGGTTCTTCTTTCCAGTGTCCTATTATAAAGAGCCATCACTGGTAAGCTCTTATTGTTGTTCTTCTTTTGTTGGCACTGTTGAGCACCGGCGGTGGAGCTAAGGTCCAGCTCAAATCCAATTTCTCACGTGGCAGGGTGTGACCATTCGCTGTTCTCCGATCACAGTCCTGTTCCCTAACACAGTTCATCATAGGTACTTTGAGACAGGGTACCCGCTTTTTGTTCTTCTGTAGTTAGGTCAAATTCATAATCCGTATAAAAGAGGGAGAGAGAGAGAAGGGTGTGACGTGCTTCGGGATGCCGAGGGAAGAGGGGGTGGAGTGGGATCGGATCAAAAATGCGGACCAAGGGGAGCAGAATCTTCCAGCACTGGGCCCATCAATTGGGCCCGACGGGTTGGGACTTCAGGCACACTGGTCAGTGAGTAGGGGGCCTCGATGTAGCCCTTCGTTCTATCGCTTATCATCCTGATAATGGTGCCTCGTCTCACGCCCTTTTTGCTTCGTTGCTTCCCCCTTGGTCGATGCCATAGATGTTCCGTGGTCTGCAGCCAGGCTGTGCGTCACGTCCAACCCCTCTCTTCCGATGGCCGCAGGTTATCTTTGAATGGGTACAAGAAACAAAAATCTTAGAGAGTTGGCAGGGAAGACATTTACATACTTCATCCTCTCTCCCAACCAGCGAGTAGTTGCGGAAATGCTTTTATCGGTTGCTGTATGATCGATGTCTATTAACTCTGATGTTAGTGTGCGTGTTACTAATCTATTAATCATTGCTGTGGTGCAGGCTTCTGTGGGTGTCCCTGTCCATCGTCTGGCCTTCTAGGTGTCGATTCCTGCGCCCTAGAATCGTCGCAGGAAGCCTGACATCTGTCAACCTTCTGGTCTATTAAAAATTCGAACCGGCTTCTCCGGTAGATGCTCGTTCATTTCAACACAAGTTTTGTTAATACACATTTTCCTCCGAGGACTGCTAAGTTTATGGAAGAGCGCGAGGTGCTACTGTCATGGGTTCACGAGTATCCTATTTCGGGGAGGAACATAAGCTAAACATTATTCTTGCTGGAGACAATAGGTAACCCTTATCAGTTTAGGCGATGTATTTTTTTTAGAGAATAAGGTCATCAGCTGTTTCGTTCGAAATACTCTGAGACGGCTAGTATAGGGCTGGGGTTATTTTGGGAGAACGGGGTGCTTTAGACATTCTATTTCGGGGCAATTGGTCGGGGGTAATTCTAGGTGGTGGAGATGGTGTCTTCTAAAAACAAAAACCACTGACATATAGCCCCCGCGATGAGGGCCAGATTGGGAGACATCAGTCGTCTTACCTGTCCTTTCTTTCCCAGCCATTAAGCTCAACATTTGCAGAAAGGAGAGGTAGTAACGTGGTAAAGTATGGTCGTTTTGTTTCTGTCAATTTGTTCGAACACCACCGTGTTTTCAGGCCAATTATACACTTATCGAAGAGGTATGTGTCGTTAATTTATTCAAAAAGAAAAAGGGCAAGAGACCCTTTAGTGAGGGAGGGGAGAGAGAGAGAGAGAGAGAGAGAGTGAGAGAGAGAGAGAGATAGAGAGAGAGAGAGAGAGAGAGAGAGAGAGAGAGAGAGATAGATGTGCATCAAGTAGGCTATTTGGCATACGTACGGTACAAAACGAGAGAGAGAGAGAGACATGGGTATGATAGTAGGCCACTTGGTGCACACACAACATGGAGTAGCATGGGTCTGTTCTATGTAGGAAAACACAAGCGGGGAAAAGACATAAATTCAGTGATCACGCACACACAAATGCCGGATAGGGTGTGACAGTACATGCATCAAGCGCAGAGACTTAAGACGGAGACTCAGGGCTACGTTGAGTATGGGGACCTCTCCTTTCTTGTCCTCTTTCCTAAGCATGCTGCGTATTTTCAGTATTTTTGCAGTTTTTCTTGGGGGGGGTGTTGGACCTTTTACTCTCCTCCCTTTGATCGATGGACGAGCACTTCAATCATACGGTGACGCTCTCTTCAAGTGACCCAAGCATGGAATGCATACACAGTCATACCGTATAATCGTAGCACATACGCACAGTCATATCATACAGTTTTTCATGTTCCCAATGGTGGTCTGCACTTTACGCACTACCCCACAACGTTTGTCTATGTTTTTCCTGATATCGAACGCGGTGCGGTCCATGTCCACTCCATTCTTCAGTCGGAACTTCGTCGTGACCTATAGAGGGGAGAAAAGAGGGGAGGGGATGTGCAGGATTCAAAGTACCTTAGCGCGCGTAGACACGAAAAAGTTTTACTTACCACGTACCAGGCTGGCCGCAGGAGTGGGTAATACCACAGACCTATTATTCTTTTTTGTCCGAGGCAAAGATGCTCTATTTCATTCATCTCCTAAATTCGGGTTCCCTGGTCGCGCATGCCTTTCTCAATCGGTCGTGTATTATGGTGTAAGATATCATACCTTTCGTTCGGCCTACACCTTAAGCTACAGCTGACCATCGATTTGACAACTCTTGGAAAAGGACAGGTGTGATGGGTACAAATTCCGTTAATCAAAAAGATTCAGGCAAATGGGGTCTGCATTATCTATATTCTTTTGCTTGGGAGTAACAATCATTTATTCAAAAGAAAAACCTTTGCCAATTTAGATGATTTGTCATGACATTGATTCCGTAATTCCTTTTTAGAAGCCCTTTATTTAAAACAATGTCAGTATACAAATACGGGCCTACAACCGTTACAGGCCGGCCACGGCGTGAGAGGCGTCGAGTATCATGAGCAATACTACTTCAGCATAAAATCGGTTCCCTCCCCGCCCCCCCCGACCATCATGTGTGGAGGCATCGCATACATATCTCTTTTTAACACAAATGCCACGTGACTGGAACGCCACAAGGAGTTGTAGGCCTCTCCTACATCGGCGCCATTTTGGGGCGAGGTCGGGCCAGTGTACAGTCTGAGTCTTTCCATGAATTAGCTGTTGGACCAGAATTCCTTTCGGTAGTTCGAGAACTTTTGTTAGCGTCAGCTTTGCGTCAGCATGGCGTCACCGCGATCTTGTAGCAATGCCGTGGTTCATTCTTGGGGCGGGGCAGCAGGCGGGTTCTTCCGCCGACAGCTTAAATCAGTCTTTCTCACTGCACCAAGCAGAGGCAAGGTGGCTGCCGTCCGGTGCAAAGAATGATGGCAGCGGTTTGTCCTTACCGGAAGTCCGCGGGAGTCGAGTGCCAATGACTCCAGCAGATTCTGCAAAGCTGAGGGGAGCGTTTTGTCAAGGGTGGGGCCCTCGCCCAAGCAGACAGAGTCCAGAATTGTCTCACGGTGGGCTAGGCCTGGATCCGAAGAACCGACCGCCGGAGTCCAAAGGCAGCAGTAGCAGCAGCTCTTCGGTACAGTCACCGGAGAGGGGCCAGCAGCAGCAACGACAGCAGTTCGGATGGTATCGCCACCGGGGTTGGTCCAGTAGCAGCGACAGCAGCAGTTTGGATGGTGTCGCCACCGGGGTGGGTCCCCGATTACTCGGCTGCGGGGGCCCACTCCTCGCGTTGGGCGCTAGTGGCAATCCTGGTGAACCCGTGCTTGGGTGGTTGTCCGGCGGTCGAGTGCAGGGGCGCCAACTCAGCCGAACGGCGAATGAAGTGGTTGGGGTGCCCTCATCTGCTGGTGAGCCTCCACCTGGGGAGGCGGGGGAAGCCCGTCCGCGTCGCTTCTCCCCGCCAGGGCACCCTTCGTTATTGAAGGAAGAAGAAGAAAATGGGAAGATCCGCATGGTGTGGCAGACTCCGCCTTGGCGCTGCCAGAGCTTCGGCGCTTCGTGCAGCCTCCGGCCTATTCGCACAGTCGTCCGCCACTGATGTCAATGGATTTTTGCATGGCTTTTATAGCCCAAAACCGACTAAAAGGACCGCCCAAAACAGGCCAATGTTGCAACTTCGAGGAAGGAGAGGCGAGGACGGTGTCACGTGGACGTGGATGCTTTGGGATGCAGGTTGCAGCAGACCGTCATGTAAATAGTTGTTTAAAACGTGTTTTAACCTGTTTATCCTGTTGGTGTGTTTGTTATACCTATAAGTTATTAAAATGTTATAACTATACCACTTCGTTGGAGTGTTCGTACATATTTGCAATCTGGCGACGAGCACAAGGATGCTACTGCGTAATTAGGAGAAATAACATAGCCCAATTGTGCGCGATCTAGCCCTAGTTCGGTGACGTCGATGGTGGGTATCAGCAGGCTTCCGTTTGTGCAGGATTTGGTCATGCTTATTGGGCGGGGTGGGTAGTAGGGCAAACATGTTTAGGTAGCGAGAGTGATGGAGTCGGGCTACCTCGTGGCCGTCTCGACCGTGAGCTTGGCTCCTTCCCTTAGTTCCATATATCCCACAAAGGGCTATTTCCTAGCATTACTTTAGTTTTGTAGGGTCAAAAAGGATTCTACCAGTGGCCACTGACTCTCGGGGTCCCCCTTTGTATATTTTATGCCATAGCTTGCTATAAACTACGGCGATTAGTTTGTATTTTAGTGAACATGTCCTTATTAGAGGTGCCTTCCAGAGGAGCCGGATGGTCCACCTCTAATAAGCGGTCCGGGCAGAACCAACAACCAATCAGTGGGGAGAAGATAGGCATGACGGGTTTCAATGGGGACAAAAGTCAGCACTACCTATCTTTTCACTGCTTGCAAAGACTAGACAGAATATCTCTATTCCTCGTTATTTGTAAGCAGAGAATACCTCCAAAGAACCAATATCGAACAACTAGTGTTCGGACAATCAATCAATCAATCAATGGCGAGATAAAGATAGGCACGACGGGTTACAACGGGGACAAAAGTCTGCGTTACCTACCCTTCACTATTTGCAAAGACTAGACAGAATATTTCTATTCTACGTTATTTGCAAACAGAGAATATCTCAGAGAGCACTATTCTTCAAAACAATCAATGTTCGGACAATCAATCAGTGGGGAGATAAAGATAGGCACGACGGGTTTCAACGGGGACAAAAGTCTGCGTTACCTACCCTTCACTATCTGCAAAGGGAGAGAGAGAGAGTATTTCTACTCCTCCCCGTTTGTAGACAGCGAATATCTCAAAGAGAACAATCAATGAGCAATACTAGTATTTCAAAACTTCAAACAATCAATCAATTATTTTGCAATTTGTCGTGTATCACGACCTTACCCGGACCGCGTGGACAGTTTCTCGTCTTCCGCCTCCGGCGCCCGATCGTCCTCTACTCTCCGTATTTGCCGCGGCACTCCTGATGGTTCCCAGTCAGGACCGTAGATCACTCGAGAGAGGTCTGCTCGGAACCAGTGAAGTTCGGATGATCGGCTGCCAGACGAGGGTCTATTGGGCAGGAGCTCTCCCGATCGTTGCAGTCGTTCACTCTGTCGTCAGGACCTCTCCCACTGGATCCACGTGTCTCTGATGGGCCCCACGTTGGGCGCCAATTGTTAAATGGTAGCGGCAGTTTCAGTTGATAACCCTTCAAGTATTGCCCGGCGGTAATCGCCTCTCATACCATTCGATAATTTACCAATGAAAGAGGCAGGCGCCGGAGACTGGAAGGCAGGAAACAAAGTTTTATTCCGTCGGAGCAGAACACATCAGATCAGACAGCAAGGTATCGTCACGAGGTGCTCTAACTGCATCTCTGAGGCCTGGCCTCTTATACACAGGTTTATGACTTTATTGCAGGTTTTATTGTACATGGCACATTCTTGAGATTACTTTGATGCATAAAAGAACGTCTTCGGAATCCCCACTTCGAACTCGTTCCCACACATATCTACAGTGGAAGTCCCACCCCATCTACAGTAGGAGATGGCTATCACGCAGCTGGACATTCCGCCAATTCCCGGGGGTGTGTGCAACCGGCCGGGTCTCAGGAGTTAGGGGCTTTGATCCACTGTATCCCTTTGATGTGGGGTGTTTCCCTTACAGTAGGGGCAATAAACTGTATCCGCAGGGCTAGGTGATGGCCTGGGATCAGTTCGGACAATGGGGCGCAGAGGAAGGGGGTTATCTAAGAGATGCATGACCATATATGGGATGTCGGTCAGGCGTAGGATGTGGTTCCATGGCAGGGTCGCGCAGAAGGAGAGGGTTTATGGCCCGTGTATGAGAGAGCGGGGGTGGCCGGCGCGCGGGGGATGCTTGCAGCGCCAGGGGAATGCGCTGGCGATCGACAATGAGCGGGGGAGAGAGTGGGGTGCCTAAAATGGCGGCCGTGCGTTCGCTGTGCGTGGCGCTGGGGAGAGGCAAGATGGCGCAGATAATGTTCAGTTACAAGCTAAATTTCCACACCCCCAACCCAGACCCTTCATTTACGCACATAGCGCTCGCAGCACCTAGATTTCAATCGTCTAATCTGCCGAATCCTATCCCAGGACCAACCCAGACGCGCTGCTGCCGTTGCCGGCCCGATACGGAAAGAGTGAGTCCCAAACCCCACCGGATTCACACCTAAACGTCTCAGAGCCATGCACAACACACCCAACAGTTGAGCCGCTGTCACCCTTGTCCCAAACGCATGACAAAAAATCTCACCTCTTGGATCCTGTGCCGCTTGTAGGAACCTACACCATTCATCCACCGGACACGCTCCCTCACAACCACTCTCACTCAGCCACACATATTTACCGCACCCCAACTGATCCTTCTTGGACTGCCCCAACCAAAACCCCAGGTGACCCACATCCAACCGAACATCCTCATAGTTCCTTCCTCCCCTCCCTCTTGTCCCCAACAACTTGGACACCCTGAAAGCCCCGAAAAACATCCACACCATACAAAGGCAAAAAACCGCAACCTCAAAACCATCATAACAACAGAGAGGCAACTCCGCAACCAGCCGAACCAGCAAACCAAACGTAATAGCCTCTCTCAAAACTCTTTTCCTCCCCCCCCGATCCCCTCTGCCTTCCCCAACCCTTGAGTACCTTGCCAATGATCACATCCTTTGTCGGATCAAACCCAAAAAACAGACTGCAGTAAAAAGGCACACCAGCCAGCTTCCCTGCAATCGTCGTGGAAGACAAACCTTTGTCAATGCAATGCAAAACAAACTGCAACACTCCCTGTTCCATACTGGAGCGATCTCCCATCGACCTCTCCCCACACCAGCCCATTAAGGATCCAAACTCCTCCCAGGCCATTCTGTAAGTTCGTCGGTGGTATCAGCTATAGATTGCTCCGCCAGGCCTATCACCCTCACTCCCCCCAGGCCCAGATGCCATCCGGCAGCTTGGTCTTTTACTGATCTGCTCCAGGGGCCAGTTGCCGGAACCGTCTCCACTGCGAATGAGACAAAGCATCCGCAATGTCATTATTTGCCCCAGGGATATTCTTCGCTCGAAACACCGCATTCAATCTCAGGAATTGCAGCATAAAGCTCCTCAGCAATCTCAGCACTCTCAAATCCCTTGCGCGCTGCCGGTTGACCAACTCGACTACAGTCATGTTATCAACATGGAACAATACTGACCGATTCCTAAATTCAGAGCCCCACACCTCCAGCGCAACCAGCAGGGGAAAAAAGTCAAGAAATGCAATGCTCTTCCCTTGTTTCACTCAATGGGCCGGCCAGTCCTCTGCGCACCACCTCCCATCCCAGAAGACCTCAAAACCCGCTCACCCAGCCACATCAGAGTAAATTTGCACTTGCCAAACCATTTTTTTCTCCTCAAAGTCCAGCGACATCCCATTGAAATCAGTCAAGAAAGTCAGCCACATCCTCAAATCCGAACCCTGTGGTGTGATAAGATTGCACCTGACATGGCCATGCCGAGCCATCTACAGAACGTCTGTCCTGCCCGCACCACCCTGCATGCGAAGTTCAGGAAACCCAACAGTTGTTGCACAGCCCTCAACGCAATCCTCTTTTCCCCAATCACCCACAAAAGGCACGCTATTATTTCTGTCCCCTTCGCGTCAGGGAGCCGGGCAATCCATTGCCTGGAATCGAGTTCAATTCCCAAAAAAGTCAGGCTACAGCTGGGCCCAGCTGTTTTCTCAGGCGCCAGTGGAACACCGAAACGCTGTGACATCTCCTGAAACTGCGACAGAGCCCTGCCACAGTCTCCTGAATGTGCCTTTCCCATAAAGAGAAAGTCATTCAGGTAGTGAGAAACTTCCCGATGCCCCCTGATCTGTGTAAAAGCCCACTGCAAGAATGTGCTAAACATCTCGAAGAGCGCGTAAAAAATTGCACACCCCATGGGCAGGACCTTGTCCACGTAGATGGCCCCAGAGAATTGCATTCCCAGGAGAAAGAAATCCGCAGGGTGTATGGGCAGCAGGCGGAAAGCCTATCTCACATCACATTTCGCCATTTCCTCCCCCAGTCCACACGCCCGCAATAGGCGGACCGCATCATCCACCGATGCATACAGAACCCTCGAGTCTGCTTCAGCGATGAAATCATTCACAGACTGTCCTTCAGGCCATGAGAGGTGATGAATCATACGCAACTCACCCTGCTCCTTCTTAGGCACCACTCCCAATGGAGAGATGATCAAGTCGTCGACCGGCCAGTCAACAAACGGGCCCACTATCCTACCTTCATCCACCTCTTTCTTCAGTTTAGCTGCTACCACCTCCGGCAACTCCTTGGCTGATTTCAGGTTCTCCACCCACCTCCTCACTCTAGGGCCCTGGTACCCCACCTGAAAACCCTCTGTGAAACCCCACTGAATTTTCAACGCCGTCTCCCTGTCTGGCTAACGCGAGAGCCACGGGCCCATCGCCTCCACCTTAACTGGTGTAGGCGCCCTTCTGCCCAGTCTGTCCCCTCCCCTTCGTAGCCCTTCACTGTTCGGATGGTGTGGCCAAGGTAAAGCATTGGGTAACTGCATGCCATCCACTACACTTGGAGCACTCATGTTTGAACTTGCAGGGGTATCGCAAACAATATCCCCTGTTGTAACTCCAACACGCTCCCATATTATTACTACCTGGTTTGAAAGATGGCCCTGCACCCCCTGGGAAAGGACCGATAAGTGACTGGCAAACCGCTGGCCATGTGAGTAGAAGCCGACGACTGTGTGGATGACATCCATTGCATCCACAGTTCCTGGTTCACCTCCCCCAAGGCTTATCAGGGTTCATACTGATAATGGCCCGAAACTCTTCGTCATAACTCAGCCAGGCAAAGCCCCCAAAATGCATCTGGGCTTTTCTAATGATATCCATTTACTTGAGAAGTACTATGGCCCTGTCCAGATGTTTCTCGCAATAGATACTTGCGTAAATGGGAAAGGCCGAAGTCCAATTCTCCATGTTCACTGGGACCCTGGGATGTCTCGTGAGTTCCCATTCCTCTTCCTTAGAGCCCTCCTTCACCTGTATCTCCCTGTGCAATAACTTAAACACGTCCACATATTCGTGTTTCCAAATTCTCTGCCTAGTTTTCTCAGACAAATGTGACCCCAATGGCATTGCCAACTGCATATACGGCAATTTTTTGGGATGCTTGTCCTCACCCTTACCCCCTTTGTCATCCACCCCTTCCGTCTTGTCCGTCTGTACTTCTGCTACTGACACCTTCTTGTCCTCCCCGGTCTCCTTGGACCCCCCAACTGCTCCACCCTGTGGTGATCCTACAAGGTCCCTCACAGAACCCTCTCCCACCCCCAATGACCGACAAGCTTTCTTCTGCCCCCCTTTAGGACCCCCATGCCAAGCCGCCCACCATGCCCCCTCACCTTGCAATGACGACCGCGTCTCTCCCACCTCTCCTCTGGCGCTGCCCACTGTGGAAGTCTCCACCTTCACCTTGGTGTTCGTTGGTTTCGCTGCCTGCAAAACACCAATCCTGCTGTTGCTCTTCACCCCTACCGTCCCCGTCTTCCAACTCATCACTCTCTGAGTCATAATCCAATTCCACCACAGGCTTCAAGTCAATGGGCACCCAAATCACCTCTCTCACATCTCTTTTCACTCCTTTCCTCGCTTGCGCACTCATGCCGCCACCACCTGCCACATATGGCGCTGTTGCCTGCAGACCCCCGTACTGCTTCAAGCCGGCGTCCAGAGGCTGTCTTGCGCCCCGCCGTGCCACCCCACACTCCGCCGACCTCCGCCGGCTTGGAACCCCCTCAACCCCCAGGTCGCTCCAACCTGGGTGGGCCACGGCACCATCGGGCCTCAAAGCCATCCTGGCCGTCCCTGTTTTAGGCTGCAACCCCCTTTGCTACCTACCTACTCCCACCTACTCCTTGCCTCCCTGTCCCTCTCCTCCTGCTCTGCCCACCTCTCCTCTTCAGAAGTCGGCGTGGGGGGCCCCACCACCTCCTCCTCCCAAACCGCCCCACCCCTGGCAGCATTCAATTCTGCCCAGTGTGCCTCTGTCGCCTGCACAAGGAGGCGCTGCTCCCTGATCCTGTCTGACACTGACATGGCCTCCCACCGGGGGAAAGGGGTGCAGTACCCCCACCCTCCCACACCCAGCATCTGCACCCAGGGCCCAACCCCACTCAAAGGCCCGGGGGCCCCCCACCCCGTGCCCCGACAATCAAACTTGCCCCCCCACGCACAGGAGTGCCAGCTTGTGACCCACTGGAGAGGTCAATGGGAGCGTCCTCCCATTGCCCTTCCTCACCGCCAAAATAAATGGAGCCCCCTGCCCTGGCAGGCTCCATAATTGAACTCATGGAGACCTCGCCCCCCTCCCCCTTACTACCGACCCGCTGCCCTGCTGCAACTGTCTCTGCCAGATCCGGAGGGGGACCAGCTCCCACCCCCTCTCCTTCCCATCAGTACCGGGCCTGTCACTCGACCCCAGCAATTCACCCGGGGGCCCGCCACCCGTGCACGCCCCCCCACCTTGGCCTCATTGAAATCCAAACACGGAGGCAGGCTCTTGCGCCGGCCTCCACGCGCTGACTCCCTCTTAACCCCGCCCGCCCCCTCCCAGGCCCGCTTCGCCCCAACGGTGGTGGCTCTTCCATGCAAGCCACCACTGCTGCCGCAACACCCACAGAGGCCACACGCGGAGCCGGTGACATTCCCACCCACGCCTGATCAAGCACGCCTGGCCGGAGGAGATCCTCCGGGCCGGCGCGGCCCAGTAGTCTCTGGGCCTCCCTCACCTGTTCTGCAGACACGTCTGCTATCGCGATCCGCCCGCACCTACTAGCGCACGCACCTCGCACCAAACACCACCGGCCAGTGGGTCCGCCTCGACCGTCGCCCGCCTGAAACTAGACCCTAATGAGGCTTAACACTTTCCCTTTTTCCCTTTGCTAACTACACCCTCCCAGCAGTGCCAGGATGCAGGAAGAGGAAGTCTCCTTCCTCCCCCTGCAATCTTATACCCACCCCCCAAACCCCAACCCCCTGACCCCAGCCTGGCCTCACCGTGCGAAATACCCCGGGGGGAAGACTAGTCTGTGACTCTGCTTCCCCCGGAGCCTGACATTCTCCATCCACTGGGTTAAATCCTGTTACTGAGGGTCCTGCAACTTACTTACAACTCCTTGGATCCTTGCTGTTTCCTCGGTGTGTGGGGGGGGCACCTCCATGGTGGCTGGCACTGCGCCGCTTATTATCTCCTGTACTCCCTTTCAGCCGCTTGGCATCAAGCTAGTAAGATGTTGTCTAAGGGTAAAAAGCCGCTAATTGTAACTACGTTGCAAGATTGTGTGGTAATAAAAGTGTGCATTCTCAGGCTGGTCAAACTAGTCATACCAAGACAACGGTGAAAACTAGATTGCACCGTCATAGAGAAGTCTCTAGTTTAATCAAATTAACCAGAAAAGGAAGGACTTATTTAGATTTCAGGGCAAACGTACAGGAGCAAGGCCTAAGCTTTTGGCCATTGCAGCAGCTGGGGTCGCATCGGCTCTTCAGTGCACATGTCATTAACAGTTACTAATCACTTTGACGCCCTGGTCAAAATAAATGATGACAAAGAAGGATACGGGTTGGAGGTTGCTTTGGTAGTCCAACAACCGATCCTACCACTGCCTGATGACTTTGAATCTTTGAAGAATTCTGTTGAGATGATGACTAAATTCCCATCTAACACCATCATGAGGAAGTTAGAGGTTACAGAAAGAGACAACAACCATCTTGTACAAGCTTAGGAAATAAAACGTGATGATGTTACACATGTGGCTAAAACAGTGGAGATGTTGGTAGAAACCTCACTATGAAACATTAAGAAGAACTTTCATCCCATACCACCCTTACAAATGAATAACAAAATAATGTTTAACAGAATGGAGGTGCTTGAAAAGCACAGAAGGTGGCACCATAACCACATTTTTTCAACATCCCTGAGTGTCAGGCCTGTGCTGGGCCCCCATTGGCCATGCCCCTACTTCCCACCCACAGGGCTATTGACCCGCTGCCACCTGCTGCAGCGCATCCTCCAATGATTGTGCTGAAATGCGCATTAACTCCAAGAACTTGTAGGACCTCATGCACACTCTCAGGAGATCTCCCAAGTCTTCACAGGTATCTTGGGTGTGGACTTTTTTATAAAAACATTTCCAAGCAACAGCCAACCACCAATTCTTCAAAGAATCCTGAGAAGCCATACAAGATACCATGTTAGCACATTCCAGAAGACAAGAAGTTGCATTAAAGATTGGGCAGGCACAGGCTACAATCTAGATAAAGCATGCAAGAGGAAATAAGGGAACATAAGTTGCAACACGTTGAATGAAGAAAAGGTAGTGGAGCCATGTTAGCATGGAAGACTAGGACAGATATTTCTCATAACCCTGGTAAGAAAATGAAATATTTTGCATTGTGAAGGGCAAAAAATATTGGTATCAATTCCCTTGTAATATTTAACATGATGGATAATGATGAAGACAGATTATCTCACAAAGAATAATATTTTATATTTTATTTGATTCTTCCGGCAAGGTTTGTAAAAATTGGAATGCCACAAGTGTTCCAGATACAGATGGTCACACAGTGTTTGGGGGCTCTGGAGCAGTAGGGGACTACTGGAACCCTACCCTGGTGGTTGTCAAATTTTGCCACCTTTCTTCTGGGGACGTTCTATTATGGCTCTGCAAACTTGGCAAAGTACAACCCATTCCACACTTGACTCTGAGGGAAGAGGTGGCAAGCAGTCATGGGCTTTCTCGAGGAGGTAAGGGGCCCGAGATCAGCACTCAAGAGTCAGCCAACACACAATAACTTCAGTTTCCTACCCAGTATCTGTCTTTATAGGAAAATAAAGTACTTTTACTCACACAGCATTGCTAAATTCTGCACAATCCAATTGGCTGTACAAGATAGTGTCCCTTGCGCGATCCTACTCTGTGACACTAAACCCATAATTCCCTTTTATTAGTCCCTCCCTGGTGGCCTCCTACAGGTTCATTCCACCCTTCTGGGAAACAGGTAAAGCATAAATCAAGCTCATGGACACTTTTTATATTTCCCACAGTTAAAATGAACACTCAGTTCAAAACAGTTTTTGAGTCTTACCCTCCTTTGTATAATGTGACTGCCCATTTCTTGCTTCTCTAGAGTGGCCCAGGTGGACCCTTCATCCATCTCATGTGGGGGCCACATTGGAAGAGGACCTACCATGGCTACCTAGTAGGCTAAGCAAGGGCGGTGTCAGTGTACATGCCTGACTGGGTAAGTACTGAGATATTCAGCACATGTGCAAACAAGGCGATCTCCTTGCATCACAGTGGTGTGGTCACTCTTGGGTTGATGTAAGCCAAAACAGGTCTGGGGTTGCTTGTTTTCCCTTCTGGAGAGGACCTCACATGGCAGTTCTGGATGGAACTTTTCACATTATAAGCTCACATCTCCCTTCCTGTAGCACAAACACACAAACATACACATGCACACACACACACCTTTCAAACAGATATCCTACACACACACACACAAGCAAAAAAGAATGTTTATGTTGTGGCAGTACTGGTACTGGTAATAGTGGTAGGTGCCATAGTAGTACTGTTGGTTCAGATAATGCTGGTTGTAGTTGTAAAAGTGGTATAAGTAGAGATGGTAGTGAAAGTAGCATGATAGTGGAGCAGATGGTAGTAGCAGTGGTGGTGGCAGCAGTAGTGGCGATGTTGGTCATAGTGGGGATATTAGTGATAGTAGCAGTAGTAGTGATGGTGGTGATAATGGTGTTGGTGATGCCAGTGATGATATTTTCGATAGTGTTGGTTTTGATAGGAGAGGTGATGAATGCATTACAGGTGGTGATGGTGGTAGTTTAGGCAGTGGTAGTGGTGGTAGTGAAAGTGATGATGACGGTGGTAATAGTAGTTTTGATGGTGATGGTAATGATAATCATGGTGGTGATGGTGAAGCTGGGAGTATTTCATTGTTGCACATCATAAGTAAAGTACATTAAACTAAACTAATTGTGGTGGTAATATTGTGGAATAGTAAGGGTAGCCATAATGTGATGACGGTGGTAATGGTAGTAGGGTAATGATGATGGTGATAATGGTCATGATGCTAGTAATGGTGGTGATGGTGATTGTGTGGTGGTGGTGTTTCTGGTGTTAATGAAAATGGTGGTTGTAATTGTGGTGGAGCTGTCAGTGGCAGTGATAATAGTTGTTCTATATTTATGGTTTAAAAAATATGCAGCCATCTCTAGATGGAAAAGCTAGTGCTTTGTTGCAAAGACAACTCTTGGCTAAAGAACTGATTTTGGTTGAACTCTCTTTCTAGGCTTCTCTGGAAAATTAATTGACTGTAGAAAATCAAGGACCATGCTGGGACAATGGTAGTCAGAGCCCCTAAATTCCTTCATGCAACGTCTTTGTTAATATAGTTATATTTGGTTCTCAATTCAATCAAGCTCATGCAAAACATGTACATAGATTTAGCCTAAATCAGTATGTTGGTAAATAACTCACTAGATAACTGCTCTTGGTTGGTTCACACCTGACATTTGGCTTCAGATTCAACTGCGATTACCTGACTGGTAAAACATCTCGGTTCTAGGGTCGAAATTATGGAACCAACTTCGACTAAATATCGGACAATTACTTGGCATCATTTAAAGTTAAACTGAAACATATGTTTACCCTATTACTGAAGGAGGTCTGTGTCAGGTCTTGAATACCTTCAGCTTTTTATTACTTTATAAGTGCCTTTTATTGGATTTGGTTTAACTGAGCCAGAGGGCGCAGGAACTTTGGACCTGAACATGAAGACGAGAATCTTGATCAACTTCTGGTTCAGGAAAATAGCTCTTTTGTTGTGGTGAGCAGAGTGAGCAGCAAAGGCAATCCTCCCTCAATGCCACGGTGCTCTCTCTTCTGAAAAGATCCTGAGTTAGAAACACTGGTCTTTCACTCTGTCCCAGACTCTTACTCTTACGCAGATGCCCCCATTCAACATCTGTCTTGCCACAGTCCGATAGTAACATCTCGAATAGGGGTGTGTGAAATTTACATAATTTGTTTTGCGTAACTAATTCCGCAGAATTTCATCAAACTACATGAATTTGTGTCAAATGCAAAACTTTTAGCGCAAACTGTGTCCTTGCAGTCAGTGGGTAGCTAGAAGGAATTTTGTGCTATAAAATAGAATAAAACAAAAACACAACAGCTGCTTGTGCTCTGTCCTTTGGATAGCTATGTGTTCATTGCAACATTTTTCCACGAACTGCACATTTGTGGTCAATTTGTTTTTTTACCACAAACGGTATGATGTGACATAAGTAACAGGGTCATTTCAGGAATTTCTCATAACAAGATTAACGCAAAATTGCTGAAATTGCCCCAATTATGTCGACGTAATGCAAATGTCACCTGGGACTAACCTTGAGTCAAAAAATAGTTAGGCCCTCCATATGAGTTGGATCAGTATATATTGCACAAGGTAAAATCTGACCCTGTTGAGTTGGAATTTATGGAGTGAGATAATTGTGAGTCTTTTCACCAGATAATAGAGAGTAACATATGAAATGTTGTGCATACAGCACCAAAATCAGCATGTCCCAGTATCTACCAAGCATTCACCCCCCCCCCCCCCCCACCCCGCAAACATCGGTAGGTTTCACCTGCCGAAATTTATCTGGGGATGCAATATTTATCGCAATGCTCACAATCTCGATATGTGTGGTAACCCAAGTTCTCCATTGATACCCATTCTTTTTATGGGTTTATGTGTACCCTATGTTTCGATATTCCTGTATATTAAAGGATAATGCATTTGAAGTTGAAACGCTTACTCTAACTACATGTTTTTCAGTTTTTCCCTGCCTCTCTCAGCACTATTCCTTACTGAATTTGATGACTCCTGTGTTTCTTCCTCTTTGAGCCATTATGAATTCGTTAACATTTAAAGAAAATACATGTTTTTTTGGGATGAATTAATTAAGGAATTAGATGATGACCTTTCACTGTGGCTGTTCCTCACTGAGATTGTTCAATGAGTAACATTGAACTAGATACTAAGAATGCCAGCTAGGGAAGCTGCAGACTATAAGGCACTGAAAGATCAATCAATCGATCAATCAGTCTGGGGTTTTTATAGGACAACTACTCACCTGCATGCAAGGGTCTCAAGGCTCTGGGGGGGGGGGCTCCGGAGGGTGCCGTGGTCATCTGAAAAGCAGGTGTTGAGGTCTCTCCTGAACTGGATCAGTGTAGGTCTTTTCCAGAGGTGGAGGGGGAGGTCATTCCAGGTCTTGGCTGCGAGGTGGGAGAACAACCTTCCCGCGTTCTGGTCTTGTAGATGCGTGGCATGGTGGCAGAGAGAGGTCGGCTGATCAGAGGTTTCTCTTAGGTACATTGAATGAGAATGCGATTGTTTAGGTATGCTGGTTTGATGTTGTGGAGGGCCTTGTATGCGTGCGTGAGGAGCTTTACGGTTATTCTTCTTTCGATAGGGAGCCAGTGTAGGTCGCTGAGGTGTTGGGTGATGTGGTTGCGGCGGAGGATGTCTAGGATCAGTCTGCCTGCGGCGTGCTGGACGACGGTCTGGAGCTTTCTAATGAGTTTTCTGGTTATTTTCTGCATGGAGGGCGTTGCCGTAGTCCAGTCTGCTAGTGATGAGGGCATGTGACCATTTTTCTGGATTCAGAGGGGATCAATCTGAATGTTTTACGGAGTAAGCGGAGGATGTTGAAGCAGGCAGGGAATACAGCATTGATCTGGCGGTTCATGGTGAGTGATGAGTCCAGTATGATGCAGAGGTTTTGTGCGTGGTCTGTTGGGGGGGGTTCCGAGGGCGGGGGTCCACCAGGTGTCATCCCATGCTGAGGGGTGGAGCCAAGGATGGGGACTTCTGTTTTCTCTGAGTTGAGTTTACAGCAGCTGTCCTTCATCCAGGTGGCAATGGCTTTCATCCCTTCTTGGAAGTTGTGCCTGGTGATGTTGGGTTCCTTGGTGAGGGAGATGATAAGCTGGGTGTAGTCAGCATAGGAGACGATGTTGAGCCAGTGGTTTATGACAATGGTTGAGAGGGGGGGCATGTAGATGTTGAAGAGGGTGGGGCTGAAGGAGATCCCTGGGGTACTACACATCTGGTCTTTGTTGGTTCTGAGAGGTAAGGTGGGAGTCTGATTCTCTGAGTTCTGCCTGTGAGAAATTAGCATATTCAGTCTAGGGCCTTTCCTCTGATGCCGGCGCCATGGAATCTGGTGGCTAGTGTGTTGTAGGAGATGGTGTCAAGGCAGCTGAGAGGTCCAGGAGGATGAAGGCTGCTGTTTGGCTTTGGTCGAGGAGGCTGCAGATTATCGTTGGTGGTGGCGAGTTGGGCTACTCAGTGCTGTGGTTGCTGCGGAATCCAGATTGGGAGGAGTCCAAGACGGTTCATTAGGAGGGTGGTGGTGTTGGGGTCATCGTGGTTGTCCAGGTGGAAGTTTAGGTCTCCGAGTAGTATGGTGTGAGTGAAGTGAGCGCAGGGGGCAGGCAGTCTGTAGATGAGAGTTGTTTTGGGGTTGGTTTGGATCTGGAAGTGGATATGTTCCATGGGGGTCATAGCGTCATCTGGGTCAGTGGTTGTCACGTGGAGGGATATTTTGTGGATGATGGTGTTGCCTCCTCCTGGGAGGGTGGGGCTGTCTTTTCTCAGGATCTTGTATCCTTCGGGAATGGCGATTGCGATTTCGGGAGCGGAGTTAGTGTTCGTTCAGGTTTCTGTGAGGAAGGTGACCTCGGGCGTGTGGGTGTTGAGGAGGTCCCAGATTTCTATGGCATGGCTGTGTAGGGAGCGCACGTTGGGGAGGATGCAGTTCAGTCGTTTGTGTGTGATGACGTCCTGGGGGCTGGGTGCTGCTGCTGGGGTCCAGAGGTGGGTGAAAGGTGCAGCAGCAGTGTTGGCAGGAGATCAGGCCTGGGGTGTCTCTCGGCGTCGAAAGCTGGCAAAGATAAAGATTACAATGCTATTAAGTGATAGATTGAAATACAGATTCAAGCTTCAACTGGATAATTTTAAAATAAAGGTGAGAAATGCATTATTAGAGAAAGTCTGTGAGAGGTGAATGTATTAAAACTACCTTTTGGCATAAGCCATCCAAACTTATCATCAGCCATCATAGAAGAATATATGACGTTACAACGCATACATTTACAACGTATGCCTTTACGACTCAGATTTTACATCGCAACATCCTTTACAATGCATACATTTACATCGCATACCACTACAATGAATTTTTTTAAACTACATTTGCAACGCATTCCACCACATCGCATTATACCTTTACAACACATACCATTACAACGCATACCATTACATTGCATTTAAGGTAAGTGTTGGATCGTGTAGGGGTAAAAATTACTATTCTAACTCCAGGAGGTGCAACAATAGGGTAAGTGTTGGATAGTGTAGGGGTAAAAATTAATATTCTATCTCAAGGGGGTGTAACAGTAGGGTAAGTTTTGGATAGTGTAGGGGTACTACGCGTTGTCATGTTATGCGTTGTAATGACATGCAATGTAATGCCTGCGTTGTAGTGACATGCGTTGTAGTGTCATGCGTTGTAGTGACACGTGGAGAAGTGTGGCTCAATGATTAGAGCGGCAGACCCTGATGCAGAGGTCTAGCCCGGGACCAGGGTTCAATTCCCCGCCTTGGCGGGTCTTGGGCTCAAAATTCCACGGACCTGATAATTCTCGCCTCTGTGCCTATTCCAATCATGGAGTCCCACTCTGCAACTCTGGGCAATAGCTTGCTTAATCTCCACAACGGCCCCCACAACGCTAAGGATGCCTGGTCTCCACCTTGGGGGTGCCCAGGAGTGGACGCCTCACAGGGAAAGCCAGGATGGGTTCCACAGCGGTATTCGTACAAGCGCCTTGAGACCCTTGCGGGTGAGTAGTGCGCTATACAAGTATCAATTTACTTACTTACATGCAATGTAATAGATGTGTTGTAGTGACATGCGTTGTAAAGGATGTTGCGATGTAATGACTGCATTGTAAATGTAGTGCGATGTAATGACTGCGTTGTAAAGGTTGTTTCCCATCATAGAATAATCACTGTAGACTTTTTGCTCACCCACGAGAAGTGGAGATCCCAACAGATAGGCGCAGAACAAGTTCCCACTTTTTCCACCCTCTGACCCATAACTGCCTAAATTGTTTTCTCTGTAATATCAGGTCTCTACCTCAACATGCTATTCATTGTCACCAGAGGTTGGTTTTCTGACCCAAACCTGGCTGTGTCCCTCCTCTTTAACAGCAATTACTCTAGCACTCCCAGACATCTCACATGCTTAGATGTGACAGACAAAAAAGATTAGGGGGAGCCATTGTTCATTTAATGTCTCTCTTATCGACTCGACAAATACAAACTGGGCAAAGATATGTATTTTTAAGATAGAACTTTCCCCAAATGAATGCTAGAAAAATGCTTTAGTATACCGACCCGTTGGACCTAAAAAAAGACTTTAGCCAGCTCTTACTTGAATATATTGCGAACCATGTTTAGAATCTCAACAATTCCTGTTATTAGGTGATTTTAATTATCATGGAGAAGACTCCCTAAATACCGATGTAACACAGGTTATTTCTGACCTCGCGATGCTCCCCCTGCATCATAAAATGGGTCTACATTTTGCTAATTCTGAAACCCTGACTTGTGAGTCCACTTTACTGCTTATCTGGACAGAAGATTCTTTGATCTGTTTCCAGATTCCTAAAGTAGACAAGACTAATACCAAAAGGATGAGTGAATTTGAATTCTCATTAACTTCTGAGGCCGCAGAAGTCGATCATTCTGTAACTGACTACCACAACGCATTTGGAGGCATATCAGCAAGGGCCTACGATAATTATCGCTCAGCGTTTTTAGCGCGAGGATAATTATCGCAGGCTAACACTGGATTCTATCGCGGAGATAGCGTGTTATCAGCAACGCTTATCTCCCAAGCGATAGGAATCCATGCGTTAGCTGGAAAACAGTGTGATTATCACTGGAAATCCAGCGATAATCGCACTGCGTCCAGCGATAATCGCACTGCGTCCAGCGATACCTTACTGATAGGGCAGGTTGGTTTTAGCCATGTAATCCACCTCCCATTGGATTACATGGCTAAATCAGATTACAAGCAGGCGTAAGGAAAGTAGCGATAACTGTGGTTAGCGCTACTTTTCTTATCGCTCTGCTTGTTTGCATGCAGCTTGATAATTGGAGAAATGTCGGTTAGCGACATTTCTCCAGTTATTTTGGCACAGTACGCCCACTTTGCATCTCATTAGAGATGCAAAGCTGGGTGTTGTTGTAAGGGGCGCTAAATCAGCAAACCACGCGATAGCGTGTCTTTGCTGATAAGACGATGAAAGTATCGCCGCTTTTCGCTAGAAAACGGACGCAAAAGCGGCGATTAATTCTTAGCGCCGCCTTGCTGATATGCCCCTAAACTAGGCTTTTGACAGTGTTGCTCTTCCCAAAACCTGTGCAAAAATCAGGCATAGAACGGTACACCAGCGAATTGCGTAAAGAGAAATCCTCCTGTAAAAAACTTGAAAGATGCTGTTGCACGACAAACAATCTTAATGATAAAGAAGCTTATAGGACTGCTTTCATGAGGTACCATAGAAATATTAAAACTGCTCAAAAAATTCATATTACAAATCAAATTGGCAAAGCTGGCAACGCTTCTAACGTGCTTTTTATAATGCTGAATGATTTTATTAATCCCAGCACATGCTCCCAAAGAATTTAAGCTTCGCCAGGATTGTGCGACTCGTTAGCTGATTTTTTGATGATAAAATTAATCTAATTTATCAGAACTTTACCAGGGTGCCAGATCAGATTTTTACCAAGCCTAATCTCAAATCTCCTCCCCTTAACTTAACTGCACTCGCAGCCTAGAAAAGTTTAATGTGTTCACTCCAGAACTAATTAAAAGATCTCTGGAAACTGCCAAATCTGGATCTCCTTTGGAGTTATGTCTTCCCAGAATTTCAGCACTACTTTCTAATCATTTAGCCCTGGCTATATGCTCCTTGTTCAATTTATCAATAAACACGGGAAAGAGCCCTTCGGTCTGGAAAGCTGCACAGGTTATGCCTATACAAAAGAAGGCTAACCTCGCAGCTACACACCTTGCAACCTATCGGCCCATCTTAATGCTTCCTTTACTAGGCTAATTGCTGAGAGGTCAAATTAACAAACAACTTTTGGATTACTTCATAAACAACCTGTTTTTCGCCCATCCCAATCTGGGTTCCGATCCTCTCACAGCACGGAGACCGCCTTAATGGCAGTCATAGATCACATAAATTTAGTTCTTGATGCTGATACACCTGCTATGCTTGTGCTGTTGGATTTATCCGCAGCGTTTTACACTGTGTCCCGTCCCAGGCTACTACAAAGGCTGTATGAAATTGGAATCTATAGGATCAGCCTTACAATGGTTTCCTGATTTCCTATAGAACAGATCCTTAACCATCTTTCTGGGCTCTTTCAAATCCCGTACTATGACAATTGACAAGGGTGTGCCCAGGACTCATGTCTAAGCCCCACACTTTTTAACATCTATGTTGACCCCTTGCCAAGATCGTCAAAGCTTTCGGCTTTGAAATTCTGGCCTAGGCTGATGACACACAGGTGTTCCTCTCTTTCGACAAAGTCCTGGTTAAGCCAAAACAACGCTTTGCAATGGGAATGAAAGTAATTGCAACTTGGATGTCTACCAACTGCCTACAGCTGAATGCAAGAAAAAACAAGATAATCCTGTTTGGTAAGGCCCAACAGCTTTGGTTGACGACTAGTGACCTGCAGAGCTTGGTTCGGCACCAATACCCAACAGGTAGTTGAGAACCTCAGTGTCCGTTTAGACCAAACCCTAAACATGAAAGAGCAGGTTCTGTTTACTATGGGTACTTGCTTCCACATGATGCACCTGTTCCTTTTCTTCCTCTGTCAGAGAGGAAAACATTGCTGCAGGCGTTTACTGTAAACAGGTTAGATTATGGCAACACTTTACTTGGTACTGCAAATGAGACTTTACTTTCAAAACTTCAAGTTATACAAAACATTGCAGCCTGTCTCATTTTCAGTATTCCCTCTGGTGCTGCTTCCACTCCTCTTCTGAGATCTTTGCATTAGTTGCCCGTAAGGAAGAGAATACTTTTCAGAATTTGCTGCCTTGCAAGTCGCTAACAGAGAAGTCCTAAGTACCTTATCCAGAACCTTAAGCGTTACTGTCCAGTTAGGACTATTAGATCCAGTGACAAAGCCTTGCTCACCGTCCCTCGCATTAGAAAGGCTCGAGCGGGGGCAGGTCTTTTTCTTTTTTAGCCCCCTCTTACTGGAATGAACTGCCTTATGACATTCATAACTGCTTAGATCACTGCAAATTCAGAAGGATGCTCAAAAAAGTGCTTTTCTAACTCTGAGTCTTTCCTACAGGAGATTTTGCTCCAGCACCAAGATATCCCTCCTGGTGTGATTTGTACGCGATATTAAATAAAATCATATTAGAAATAACATAGAGCTGATCAAATTGGCAAATTATTAATTTGATGTTTCGTGAACTTATAAATATATATAAAGGGAAGGATTGCAGAAATAAACCTCAGGGATCTAGTAGCAAATCCCATGTCTTTTAAACACAGAAAAGCTAAAGATTTGATAGGAAGAGGTACACACCAATATGTGGATGGTGGGGGCATGGTGGTTTTGTCTAGCTATAAACAAGGAAGAGCAAAACCAACAGATGTTAAAAAAATTAAATCGTTTGGATCTGACATACCCGACTTTACAATAATAATAACATTATTGTCAGTTTAGGTGTGTCTCACAGGAAGGAGATTATACAAACTTGCTGGGATTATGAAATAAATAATGAATTGGGACAGGTAATGGCAGGTGGCCAGGCGATAAAAAACAAAACAATGTATATACAGGTGTAGCCCTCCATGTTTTGGCTGTGCTCTAGTATTCATTGCAGACCACACCATCTAATCCACCACAACTAAAAGGACCTTGTGTTTCTTAATCCTAACAAACATTTTTGGCCTGATTTAGATTTCGGCAGATGGGATACTCCGTCACAAACATGACATATATCCTGTCCGCCTTATTACAAGTGCATTACTTCCTATGTCACTTGTGACAATGCGTTTGTAATGCGGCGCATTGGAAATCCATCACGTTTGTCATAATGCACTTATAATACAGCGGACAGGATATGCTTCACATTTGTGACAGAGTATTCCATCCTCTGAAATCTAAATCCGACCCTAGATTCCTTAACGAATCTTTGTTGAAAGACTTGGAGTTTGGTGGGGTGGGATATCTGACAAAAAAACAGTGGATGTCCCATTCACCATATCTAGATTGCCATTGACATCAATGCACTCTTCCTATGGAGGACAGGACATCAGCCGGTTTTTAGTGGTTGTCCCACATCTGCTCAAATCTAAATAAGGCTCTTAATCTTCTAGGAGTAGAGCAATGAAAGCACCTTTAAAGGTAAACTTCCTCCAAGCCATGAAAAATAAGTCAGCCCTGTGAATATTCAAAGTAACTAAAGTACTGTAGGGATTTCAAAGATACTACAAGACTCTTCGGGAAGTATTCTTCTAAGAAGATATACACCAGGTGAAAAATCTGTAAACTAAGACAGACGAGCTTTGTTAAAGTTGGATGAAGGAGAAATGGCTAATCCACAAAAGGATATACAGACAAGGAAAAAGTGCAGCTCCCACACAACCCTCTAAACCAGGATCACTCTATGTAAGCAATATAATGGCCACAGGCTACTCTAAATAGCTAAGAACATGTCACATAATCAGGGTCTGACTAGGACACAAAATAGGCTTGGTCACCAGTATAAAGATGGCCTGCATTAGCAAACCACACAGCTAAAATAGTGACCTCATTTGCAAATAAGGCCAATTTTGAACTTGTAAAGACACACTGTAAGGGAATTATGCAAGGTATGGGAGATTGCTCTAATTTGTGTTTTTCTGCAGGCAATGCTTGTGGTAATATCATGGAACTCAACAGTAAAAACCAGCACACCTGGCCGTAAAACAGGTTGGCAAACTGCTAAAAATACACTGGCCCACACATTGTCATATAGGCCAGTCTGACCCTGCACATAATCCATTATCTGCTAGATAATTTGATGATTTTAGAAATATAAAGTGTTTTTGGGTTGAACAGATAATATATATTACACAAACTACTGTGTTGGAAATACAAAGCCTGCACTAGCTTCTCAGAAGATACTTCCTATTTAACCTTCACCTGCTAATTTGTGTATTCAAGCCTTACAGAGATGAGAATCTCTCCCTAATTCGTTGAGTCATGTAGACTAAAGATATGTGACAGCTTCTTGGAAAACAGTCTTACTGTACATGTCTTTAAAGCACTGCTTAATTTGAAATGCTTCTGTGTTTTGTCCATAAAAAAACACCTTTAGGAACCAAAAATGTAGACACCTTTATAAAACAGTGCGGAATGAATGATAAACATTCTGTGTTGAAAAAGATAATAATCAAATATTCTAGCACAGTTTCAGTGCTAAGATGTATCACCAAATCGAAGTGTCTCCACAATGGCCCATATATATCAGGATTTCACAAAATGCAGTAAGCGACCTTGCTGCACTGAGCTGTGTGAAAGGGAGAGGGCAGGAATGCATCTTATCTATCAAGGTATGGCGCATTCCTGATCTCTGTCTGCGCTGGAGCACAAATTGCGGCCTAGCGCCAACGCAGGCACCCTTGTAGCATGGCCTGCATAGCTTGCCTGCATTGTAGGCAGGATTGATTTTGTTCAAGAAGGGACACCTTCCTTCACAACAACATTGCTCTGAGGCATTTTCTTCTTTCTATGTGTGTGAAACAATGAGGACAAATAAAGATATTTCTCTTTGTTGCACCTACCCTGGGAAGGCGTAGGATTTTTATGCCTTCACAGGTTTAACCTTGTTAGTAGCCATGTGCTAAAATCCATGGGTGAATTAGTGTAACACCCACGGTCTACCCATGAAATGCCTTTCCAGGGCAGAGAAACAAAAGGCAATGACTTGCGCTGCCTTGCATTACTCCAGATTTTAAAAGCCACACAAGGCCACACAAGGTGACCTTGCATGGCTTGGTATATCTCATCTGGGTTTGTGTCACCCTTGTGCTACCTTGTGTGGCGTAAGGGTGACTCAAAACCTTGCTAAATATTACCCATATATGTATGTATGTTAAAAGCTTGTGATATGAAACAGTCTACAAAAAAAGATACCTCTTGGCCTACAACCCCCAAGATTGATTGTGAGGGTCACATAGGAGTAACCTGGCATAGAGTACAATATTGTTCCCTGCAACCTTCTGAATGGGGTTAGTGTAATAGTCACTGAGCCACATATAGGAGAAAGTACAATCTGCTTAATTATTGTAAAACCTTCCACCATTGATTCTCCTCTGCCAAGAGTTAAAGCTGGTGAGAAGCAATGTTAAGTGGCGTATCTCATTGGCATTACTAAATAAGAAACAGGTCAGGTCGGTTTGAAATTTTAAGCACAAGACACTGACGTTCTAGACAGTATTTCACATGTACACTATACCAAACAAACTTGATTCCTCCTCCCCCACAATATTTTCACATTTGCATCCAATATATATATATATATATATATATATATTCACTTAAAAAACCATAGGTTTCACACAAGTTATAGTTAGCTGTACATTTCACTCGTAAAAAACCAATGAAATTCCACGTTATAGTTAGATCAGGTAACTATAACTCGCGCGCCCGCCCGCAATGCACTGCTGATGACGTCACATATTACATCACTTATGACATGGTCAGTGACATCACTCATGACATCAATGATGACATCTGAAATGACACATTGTGCATTGCGGTCGCGCAAGTTATAGTTACCTGATCTAACTATAACGTGGAATTTCATTGGTTTTTTACGAGTGAAATGTACAGCTAACTATAACTTGTGTGAAACCTATGGTTGTTTAAGTGAATTTGCAAGGTTTTTTAAATGCTAATTCCTAACTATAACATGTGTGAAACCTATGGTTTTTTCAGTGAATTTGTACGGTTTTTCAAATGCTAAGTTATGTATTTATTTTTAATTTTTGAGCGCGGGGTGCGCTTCGCGCACCGTGCGCGCGCTGTGGGCACAGGGTGCGCTTCGCGCACCGAGCGCCCACGTTGCGCATTTCGTACCGTGCACGCCTCGACATTTTTTACAAAATATCAATTGTTTTTTTCGCCCTTGGGGGTCCTTAGATTTCTATATTAAATGTGATTGTTAATTCTTTTTTTTTTTTTTTTTTTTTTTACCGTACGCGTACGGTAAGCTTACCGTACGCGTACTCTGCGATTTTTTTTTTAAATTATTAAATTTATTTTTCATACTTTTTGGTCCTTCGTGAACCCCTGACGAACGCTAGGGGGTCTGCAACTCTCTCCGTTGCCCCCTTTTCATGTTATCAACCTTTGTTTTTCAGTGCGAGAGACAGAAAATGGCGGCCGATACTTTCTGATTTCGACCGATTCGAATGTTTACAGTCATGTAACCATCAATCAGAATTGAGCTCGCGCACGGCACCGTACGCGTACGGTAAGCTTACCGTAAGCGCACCGAGCGCGCTTACAGATATAGATATTGATTTAAATGCTATTTTCTCAGGACCTACTGAACAGATTTACACCAGACCTGCAAAAGGCACATCCCTGACCTGAGGACTACCTCTCTGCCCAATTTCAAGTAATTCTGTTCAGCCGTTCGGGCTGTAGCTCGGACTAAAGGTCCTATGGGAAAATGCATGGGGAAAACGCGTTTTCGGACCCCCCTTTTTTCTCAGCCCCCGCTTGACGAATCCCCCCGAGACTTTCAGGGTAGGAGCGGAGCGTAGCGCCCCATTAGTTTTGAAAAATTCGCGAGGATTCGTCAACCGGCGCCAAAGTTATTCCAAATAGAATGTTGCGGATTTCCTATGGAAACACGGTCCTAACTATAACTATCTACTGGCGACCGCCAGTAGATTATATATATATATATATATATATATATATATATATATATATATATATATATATATATATATATAAACGCAAACACTGCGGGAGGACCTGTTTCATGCCTCATCAGGGCCTCCGGCTGTGTTTGCTGTGTTTATATACAGACAAAATGTTTCTGGTTTGTTCATCTTGATGCAGACACTGGAATAAACTTCATATATGGATGATCAATGGGCTGATTGTGTTCGACAATGAGGACCATATTTATGATCCGGTTTGCATTGCTTTTGCACCATGCAAGGTGGGTCAAGCGCGACTCAAACCTAAAGTCATATCTTTGAAGCCACGGCATGCCCTAGGTGCGGACTGGAGCCACTGACGTTCCTTCACATGACTTGGGATTGTGTACGTTTGCAGGTTTATTGGATGGGGTTATTACATTAACTGTGGGTGGTCCGGATGGAGCCCTCGGTCAATCATGGCCTTCTGGGTGTACTGCTGACTGTACTTTTCACCCTGTTGGGTCTGGTGCTGTCCAAGAGCCACATTGCGATACATTGGATGCAAACCCCCAGTTGGCCACATAGAGAATGGATGTGAGTGAGTGGGGAGTGGTGGAGGAGCGATGGCTAAAATTGCTACACACTGCTGTGAAAGCGGAACGTTAGCTAGAAACTTGGAGTGATTTGTTGTAAGGGCTGTTGGCTGAGGAGACGCCACAGTCTATACCCTCTGGGCCTGCACGTATTGTGGGATATGCTATGCCCTGAATTCCTGAATAAGGTGTGGTGGATGAGGGTGTTGGGCGGCTAAGGCAAGGGAGAGAGTGTGCATGTCTATCTGTATACCCATAGGCAGAACCTGCTTAGGAATGGATGTGTCTCCGCGACTGCTGTGACAGCAATGTCTCTGTGGTGGTGCGGCTGTTTGACATATTGGGCTCGGAATCACCTTGGCCATCTGGTTCTCTCCTCCTGTTATGCTGCCCCTTGTGGGAGGTGATTCGGTCCTCATCGGGACACCCTGGGTCCCCAATCCTGTCCCCACCCCTCCCGTCCAACCGCCCTGGAAGGATGAGAGCTCGTTGGTCCGCTGCAGCTGCTGCTGTTAGACATTTTTATTTGGGAGGTTATTCTTTGAAATCGTGCATTGCTGGTTTATTATTCTGTCACAGCACTGTATTTACATAATAGTATGCACCTGCGCTGTGTTGTTATTTTCTTACATATGGATGGTGTTACCCAGGACTGCCAGAGGCGGAATGCCATGGCCCACGATATGGGTTCACTGCATTGCATGTTCATGGTAACGTTTTAGCTTAATAGGGTTATATGGTCCTTACTTTTGTACTATTCCTGTAGGTGCCACTTTGTGTTATTCTATACTGGACAATTATTGCATAAAAATAAGTTAAAAAATATATATATTCTTGAAGCTACGCAAAGCAACTTTCCGTGGCTTTGAACGGTTTAAAAAATGTGGAGTATGCAGCGCAGTGCAAATCACTGCATTGAATTACTCTGCACAAGGGAGGCATTCCATGGGCAATGCAACCACCATGTTTTTTGACACATTCCCAGATTTACCAAACTTGGTAAACCTGGGAATGCGCCAAAAAGACATGCTTTACCAAGTGGGGTGTAACAAGGAGAAATATCTTTATTTCACCTTGTTTTTCCCTCTTTCTATATATGATGCATTCTGCAGCACACATAGGGAGAGGAAAAAGCTCAGCATTGCCTGCAACACAGGCACCCATGCACCATGGTGCAAGGGTGCTTGCACTGGCGCTAGACTGCCTAAAAGGTGCCAGCGCAAGGTGGAAGGATAGAACTGCACTGCATAGGATAAATACTGTGCATTCCTGCCCTTTCCTATGCTATGCTGTGCTGCACCCAAAGGGTCATTAATATGACCCAGATTCTTTATCCCAGACTAGTAAAATAGTGTTTTATATGGACAACACACCGGTGGGGTAACTAGTTCGCTGTGAATTGAGCACTCACTTGGAGTGGGTGTATGAAAGGTTCTATAGGGGTGTGGATGGGTGCATCAGAGATTCTGTGCCATCAGTGATGTCATTTGAGATTTTATCACTGATTATATATATATCTCTATCTCTCTCTCTCTCTCAATATATATATATATATATATATATATAAATACCGGGCGCATCCTTCCACTTCCCAGCGGGCGAGGAGGAAAAGCACACGGACACCAGACGTGCTTCATAGAGATTTATTCAGAAGTTAGTAACGGCGTGGCATGTCATTACGCGTTTCGGCCACCAGGTGGCCTTGATCACATAGAGTAACAACCTTACTGAATATCCTTTTATACAGCATTTTGAGATCACGTGATAATTGGTGCTGAACGATATGGAAAAAATATCCTATTTACAATTGAAATACTCCTGATTTGCTTGTCATTATACATTAGTATGAGGGTGTACAAATACATGAACAATAATAAGGTGCAAATGCTTATTGTGCAAAATGCGTAGGTTAAAATGCAAATTGCAATGATATTATGTGCAAAACATGCTGCAAGGTGCAAAATACAAATATTCGCATGTGGTATGTAATTATATATAGGGGATGGCTACATAAAATATTTGAAAGTACAAAATACATTTAATAAAACCTTCATATCTGATCGCCTATAGATTAAAATACCAAGATGTTCTTGTGCAAACTACGCAATAATTATATCAACATTGATCAGCAAAGCAAAGAAGTCAACCTGATTCAAAAATGCTCATGAGTACAGGATACTAAATATCCATCCAATAATTGACAAGCAAATAAAAAACCAAATAACAATATATCGTTCAATTGAATCTTAATATTCAAAAGAAATATGAATAGGTGCAAAATGTGACAAAATAACGGGATAGGAGAATACAAGAAAGAACCATTATGTATTTAACAATGGAAATTCTTGGAGTGCCATGGCCTAAACATCAAATAAGTCCAAAATCAAAATCCAATTTCCAAATATAGGGACTGGTTCAATGAGCGTCTGCACAGGAGCAAATGATAATATGAATTTCTTCAATCGCGACGTTCCCAGACATATGGTGGCTTGTGGATTTTGAAAAGGCCAAATTGGGTGGATCATCCATTGGTGATGCTACAAACATCGGCACCAGTAAAAATGTGTGCGACAACCAAAAGGAAATTGTGAATAGAGCAATAGGATAAGGGAAAATGACAGAAATACAAGACAAAAAAAGGGGGAGAAAAAAACAAAGAACAAATACGCATTTATAAGTAAATGAATGATTCATCAATCATAAGCCCATATTACAATATTTGAACAGTAATAAATAATGTTATACTCTGTTTTTCCAACTATATGTGGTTAAAATTGCAAGAGCATGGAAAGACTAAAATCCAGGAACAGCTAACCATACACATGAAATGTAGATGGATATCTTGTTTTACATTCTCAGATTTGCCCCTGAAAGAATGTGTGTATGTTCGCGCAAGGATGATCTAATTGTTATCAAATGCAGTTATACAAATCCTCAGTGTTGTTGAGTCCTGTAGGGGCCTTGCTGGCGAACTCAAGGATATACCTTGTTTCGAGCTGTCTTAAAGATTTTTCTCTATTGCCCCCTCTGCGTTGTGCAGGAATATTGTCAATGACAAAGTACTTAAGACAATTCAGGTCATTGTTATGGTATTTTTTAAAATGTCGCGCTACAGGGTAGCTGGAGTCATTATTGACAATGGCTCTTAAGTGCTGAAGGATCCTGATATGGGCTTGGAGTTTTGTACTGCCTATATAGTTTAATCCGCACGTGCAGTTTAGGACGTATACCACGAATTCTGACCTACATGTGTAGTGGCCCTTGATTTGTCTTGCGATGGGGCTAAAGGGAACAAGATATTCAGTGGTGTTCTGACCGAATTTGCATGCCCTGCAGCTTGTACATTTAAAGAATCCATTTTTTGGTTTAAGCCACGTGCTGTTAGCGGGTTTGTCCCTGTTGGATCCCATGAGTTCTCCCTTCATCGTTTTAGCCCTTCTGAATGTAATCACAGGTTTAGGAGGTAGCATTGGGGCCAGTACACCATCTGTGAGTAGAATGGGCCAATTTTTTGAAACAATGGCCCTTATTCTGTGGTGTTGCTTACTGTAGGTTGTAATTAAGCGTGGTGCGTCCGAAATTGGATCATCCACTACCAGATCAGGTTCATTGGTAATAGGGATACTTGACTTGTCAATTAATAAAGTATCTCTGGGCATGATTTGTACTTTATCATAGGCCTCCCTCAGGGTCCTCTCAGTGTACCCTCTTTCCTTCATCCTTGTTATAGCCTCCTCCGAGCATTTTGTTCTCTCCTCTGGTGTACTACAAATACGCTTTATGCGGAGGAGTTCCCCATAGGGGATACTTCTTATGAGGTGCTGCGGATGAGCACTGCTGGCGTGCAGAATAGAGTTGCCAGCAGTGGGTTTTCTGTATAGGGTTGTCTCAATTTTGTTGTCAACGATCATGACTCTAGTATCAAGGAACTCAACTGAATTGTGATCTATGTGCGACGTGAATTTGAGATTAAAAGTATTATTATTTAAAATCTCAATAAAATTCATTACACTAGAAAAATTCCATTCCAGACCATAAAAACATCATCAATAAACCTGAGCCATGTGACAATCTGGGAGTTGAATACCTCCGCATGTGTCCCCATGAGAACCTGCTCCTCCCACCAGCCAACATGAAGACAGGCATAACTGGGGGAGAAGCAAGCTCCCATGGCGACTCCCCTCTTTTGGGAATACAGGTCGTTACCAAACATAAAATGATTATTGCACAGAGCCCATTCAATTAATTCCAAAAGCATAGCATTATGGTTGTGAAATTTGATCGGTCTGCGGTCCAGATAGTGTTTGGTGGCAACTAAACCTGTGACATGTTCGATGCTTGTATATAGTGATTCGATATCAAGAGTCACTAGCAAAAACCCAGATTGCCATTCAATGTTGTTCAACTTTCTAATGAAATCACTAGTGTCTCTAATGTAGGTGGATAAGTTCTTAACTAATGGCTGTAAAAAATAGTCCACATACCTACTGGTGTTCTCACTGATGCTGTTGATGGCAGAAATGATGGGTCTTCCAGGTACCGGCCTTGTGGCTTTGTGAATTTTCGGTATGAGACGCAGCGAGGGGATTGTGGGGAATTCATTGTGCAAGAAGTTGAATTCGCTGTTAGAAATCAAACCCTGT
Source organism: Triturus cristatus (assembly GCF_964204655.1). Lineage (NCBI taxonomy): Eukaryota > Metazoa > Chordata > Amphibia > Caudata > Salamandridae > Triturus > Triturus cristatus. The sequence goes on along the minus strand of NC_140594.1, from coordinate 220,937,313 downwards.
CTCTTATATGAGTGTAACATTCTCTTTAGGGATTCTTTGGCAGCATTGTAACGCTTAATGTCTATTTTTTCATAGCAGTTACTGTCGGAAAGCTGCCTATATATATATATATATATATATATATATATTTTTTTTAATGAGAAAGCAGGACTTCAACAACGACATTCCAGGTGGAGCAGTGTGTCTCCAAGAGGTACTGTCCAAGGATACTGGGGTTCTTTGTAAGTATTTCTAGCGATATTTTTTCCCCAAACTTGCCTATAAACTGGAAAAATGTATAAAGTTCATGTACAAATATATCTTAGAAATGCAGGTTACATATTATGTTGCATGGCTTCAAAATATTTTGAATTTCTGCTTATGTTCGCTTTGATTTTACTTTATTCTGAAGTTGTCTCGTTTCATGTTCTCTGCACTAAACTTTGCTTAAAATTATGCCTTTTCAAAATACTGTCTTGGATTGCTTGTGTGTATAAGTTTGCCAGAACTCGAAACAACAAGAAATAAAAATGCCCGACAGTCTCCCCTTTAGTTCAGAATATCTAACTTGGTCCAGCCCTATACTTGTGAAAGTGGGATGAAGGATCTACAGGGCGTGCTTACTTAATTCTTGTGAAAGCACAACAGACTGACATCAATCAGCGATATCTGAGTCTGGTAGGTTATTGGGTTAGTGCGAGCACTCCATGTTTGTTTGACATTCGTCGTTCTGAGGTTAATAAAATGCGTATCATGGAGTTGTGTAACAGTAAAAAGCTTTTATCTGTGAATAGGGCCAATAAAGATAAAAGGATAGAGAAAAGTTATTTTGGACGTTGCGACATGCTAGATTTCAATGAAAAATATTTCCTGAGAGACTACCATTAACATAAAAAATATTTTCTCTCAAATTACTCTTCTTATAGTCCAAAAAAAAATTGAGTGCCTGGTTTCAGTCTTCAAGTTATGAAATGAACATTTATTTGAGAGCTCCTTGATGCACCACCTGAATGAAGAGATCTTAAAGCAGGTGCATGACCATTGGGATAGCAAACCCTTCAGGTTGATCGTGAGCGGCCTTATCCATCAGTCCAAAAAGGACCCTGTGTTAAGAGGTGTGAAATCATATCTATGAAAAACAAACACAAAAATGGAACTCAATGAGGCATCAAAGGTGACTGCAAGATAACTTGTCTCCTGTAAGCAAACATTGAGATTATATTTTTGCAATATGAAAGCTTTTGATTTTCAATTGCAGAAGACATCTTTAGGAATATTGTCATTGTATAGAACTCCAAGCATGGTCACAATGAGAAGAAGACTTGAAGCCGTGACCTTGAGTAAAACACTTTAATCACTTAGGGTCTGATTATGAGTTTGGCCGTGCGGGAGCAGGACCGCCACGCCGCTGCCCCACTCCTGTACCACCAAACCCTTGTGATTATGACTTTTTTAAAGTCACTGGTGGGCGGTTCTTTGACATTCCCACAGAGGTGCCTATAAAATAGGCACCGGAATGGGAATGTCAAAGGCAGTATCTGCATACCATGGACTGGTGCAGTCCTTGCAGTGCAGGTACTGGGATCCATACACACAGGGGGGCATTAACATATGCTCCCCTGCATAGACCTGATGGCCTAGAGGCAACAGGGGGCCCTGTAGGGCCCCCTTTGTTTATTCTCCACCACGGTTTTCATGGATGAGGAACTGCCATAAAAACTATGGCGGAGAGGAAACTCGTAATATGCTTGGCCCGCCAAGCATATTGTGGCTCAAGACTGCCGTGCCACCACCAGGGATCTCTGATCCCTGGAAGTTGTGGTGGTGCAATGGCGGTCTGACCGCCCAATTTTGTAATGGGGCAGTTAGACTGCCAGTGCAGTGGTGGCTGGGCCTCCACCACCGTGCCACTGTGAGTCTGGTGCTCCATGGACCGAGAGGCTCATAATCAGGCCCTAAATTATGATTTGCAGTACTCTGACTTACATGAAAACATACCTACACAATACTATTCTCAAATGGAATTCAAGTGCCTTCCTAGGGTATTGCAAGGCCAGAACTACAACATTTAAAGAGTAGGAGGTAGCGAGAGAGAGAAAGTGAGAGAGAAAGAAAGAAATAAGTTATTTTGTTATTTGAGCCTGGCATATTTACAAAATAATCTTTTCAAAAGACTGATATTTCCTTAGTATTAGAATTAATTTCCTCATATTCTCCTATCACATTTACAAACAAAAAATTGGCCACATTGTTGGAATATGAAAATAATTCATTTTTTACTTGCTTAAAAGATCCTTGAAACACCTCGGGCAGATTTATCAACACTGTGCTGGTGAAAAGTCACAAAAATTGACACGAAATGGTGCAGTGTTGAAAAATTATTTGCTTTCCAGATCACGGTTTTATTTGCAAAGGAAAGTAGCCTGTAAAAAAAAGAAAATAGTGTTTTGTGCTACTTTGAGTGGAGGAGGCGTCCTATGGGTGGTATATTACATGGGTGTTTCCCTGCTCCCACCTGTGGTTCTACTAGCAATGGTTGACAAGGCTTTGACCCAAAAAGATGCCACCCCCTCAAGGCAGGCTTTAAGTTGTAGAAATCTTTTAATTTTTCTTAACTTTTCAAATATTGTATGTGTGCTACACTGAACAGAACATTACCAATGTGAGAAACATTTTAAGCTTTGTCTAGGTATAGTTTTTTATTGAAAGGATATTCTTCCAGTACAAGACCAATGCTAGACACCAAGGGGCAGATTTATGTTCCCTGGCGCATCCCTGCAAATCAGCATGGATGCGCCAGGGAAGATGCGTCACGAAAGTTTACCCTTGCGCCACAATAGATGTGCCGCATTTACAATGCAGCGCATCGTGGGGCAAGGATAAACAGATGCGTGACGCATCTGATGGCGGAAGGTTGGCGCATTGCTGGAGTTGCGTCGCAAGCACGACGCAGCTCCAGCAAGGCTCGGGGGTGCCCATCGTTACAATGCTGCGTCAATCCTTACGCCTGCTTCAAGCAGGCGCAGGGTTTTGACGCAGCATGGCCGGAAAAGTGACTGAGTGAAATCTTGTAGATTTCACTCAGCCACTTTTCGGAGGCGTTCCTGCGCCGGAACGCCCCCCCCCGTGCAGGTACGCCCACATGTGGCGCAAGCTTTACAACGTGACGCATCTCCCTAGATGCGTCACGTTGTAAATGGGGCGCAACATGGTGCAGGGCTTACGCCGCTGCTGCGTCACAAAAGTGACGCAACGGTGGCGTAAAAGTGGCGCAAGTCCGTTATAAATCTGCCCCCAAGTACACTCTTTTGCACTATGGTGCAAATGTGTGCGCGTGGTGCTAAGCAGTGTGCCTGCAATGTGGAAGAGAGCAGCAGTGCCACATCCTAGTAGATATGGCTGTGCAATTCCCTCTGTTTCCTAGAGCAATGATGCAATGCATCACAATACCTCTTGTTGCTTTTCTGAATTGCACTAGTATTTAATAAATGTGAACCTTTGTGTCTGAAAAAATCTCCAAAGAGACACATGATTATAGCAACAACAGAATTTGAACCATTAACACCCTGGTTCAGCAAAAGAGACTTATTGTTATTTTGGGAATAGTTGGTAAGAAGAGAATTAAATGAAGACATTTTGCTATTTGTGTCATAATAGGTTCCACAAAAATGTAGACATATAGTTGAATATGAAAATCATTAACTTAACAAATATTTGGGACATCCTTGATAAAATTTAAGACTGTGACACCCGTCAAGCAGACACATGACAACGGTTATGGGAGATCTTGAACCCACTAATCATCAGGCGGTGAGTCAGAGACCTTAAACAATTAACCATAAGGAACACTCTGCTTAGGTGGCTGAAAATACAGCTATGACAATCAAATGGAAAATGTAATTTATTAATGCTCGGCAGCTGATTGAAAGCTAACTCACATCCTATTACTAAACAATGTGTCTATAATTTTGCAATAGAAAAGCTATTGACTTTCCAAGTTCTGGAAAGCTCCTTGAAACATATTGTGACTGAGCAGACATCTCAGCTGACACATGACTGTGGTAACAGCAAAACATAAACACATAAATTCACTTAAACTTCAGGTTGGAAGTCAGAGACCTTAGCCAATAGGACAAGAGTATTCTATTGAACTGGGTGAAAAGAAACCTATGACATAGGTTCAAAATGGAATTCAGTCAGACTTCATAGATGTTTGCATTACATAGGCTGGCAACTAGATTATTTAGAGACTAAGGGGCCGATCAGAAAGCATTCCGACCGACTTGGTCTCGGAAACGTTTCTGACTGAATCAGATTTGGGGAGTCCGACCGACTGATTACGATGTTTCCGAACACCGTTCGGTCGGACTCCCATTGACTGCAATGGGAGCCTGTGTCCTGACCCACAAGACAGGCTCCCATTGAAGAAAGGGGTGGGTGGGGAAAATCGTGCACCCTGTGACGGGCAGCCCATGGTGCCTGCCACACTGCACATGGTTGAAAGAGGGGTCCCAAGGTTACCCACGGGCCCCATTCAGAAGGCCCCAGGTGAAAGGAGGCCTGCTTTGGACCCCCAAATTCAGATTCCGACAGCCGATCCTTGTTGGAACAACCAACCAGGCTATCCGAATCCGACATCGTAATACATCGGTCGGAAACACGGTCCGTAGACCTGTACGAGTCGGCTCTGACTGACTCGGTTTCCCCGAATGCTGTAAGAATCGAATGGGATCCGACTAGGAAATTCCGAATGGTTTCCGACCATCGTAATTGGTCAGTCGTAAGGGTTTCTTTGTCAGTCAGAAAGGCGGGTTTGGAATCGGATTTGGACTAAGCTAATGCCATTCGGAGCCTTTCCGACCTACATCGTCATCGACCCCTAAGAGGTGGGGAGAGAGAGGGATCGAGAGAGAGGCAGAAACATACATTATTGTGTTATTCATGGCATGATTTAGTTCAAAGAAATATTTTTTTGCATTTTCAAATATCTGTTTGCAATTTGAAAGTCATGAACATTGTGCGGGTATGAGAAACCATTGATGCATCTTGTGATTGATATTATTTTCCAGACAACTCTTCGTCATTGTGACTACCGCATTCTGCCCTTAACCACCAGGCTACAAGTAATAGTGCCCTGTGATGGATAGAAGTACTTATGACATAGGACTGAAAAATGAAATTCAGTGAGGATCCATATATCCTTGCAAGCTGAAGGCTATATCATTTATGGAACAGGAGGCAAGAAGGGAGAGACACAGCTAGAGGGAGTAAGAGAAAAGAAAAGGTATTTTTTTTTTTTTGAGTCGTGATGCCTGCAAAAATATTTTCTTAACATTAAAAGTATCTTTACCTCATTTTAGGGTTGTCCCGTTAATAAACATTCGGATACATTGTTGTAAAGAGGACATTTTGAGCTTGGTCATTGATTCAGAGATCATTAATACTATATTAATTGTAAAAACCGTCAATTAAACGCAAAACCATGAAGACAGCGGAATTGAATCTTTCAACAGAGATTCATTGTCAGTGAAGCTTATCAAGGCCACGAGTGACACTGAAACAAGCAACCTGAAAAACAATTAGGGCACACGATTGAACCTTGGAATTCAATAATACATCATATAGGTAATAGGAGGTAGGGAGAAAGAAAAACAAGAATTGGCTAAGCCAAATAGGTCGCGCCATTCCGAGGACTATTGCTGTTGTGAACGGTAATGTCTTATAGAGACAGCGCATGCGCTGTCTAGATCCGGGACTTAAAAACTTGGGGGCAGATTTACAAGCCCCGTGCGCCACTTTTGCGCCACCGTTGCATCACTTCTGTGTCGCAGCAGCGGCGTAAAGCTAGCACCAGCTGCGGTGGATTTACAACGTGACGCATCTAGGGAGATGCGTCACGTTGTAAAGCCCTGCGCCACATGAAACCTGGGTCAGGTTTCATGGGGGCGTTCCGGCGCAGGGTGGGCGTTCCGGCGCAGGAACGCCTCGGAAAAGTGCCTGAGTGAAATCCACAAGATTTCACTCAGTCACTTTTCCGACCCCGCTGCATCAAAACCTTGCGCCTGCTTGAAGCAGGCGTAAGGTGTGACGCACCATGTGGAAGATAGGCCGGGTTGGCACAGTGCTGGAGTTGCGTCGCGCTCGCGACACAACTCCAGCACTGCGCCAACCTTCCGCCGGCAGATGCGACATGCATCTGCCTATCCTTGCACCATGGCGTGCCGCATTATAAATGCGGCGCATCCGTGGTGGCGCAACGATGGCATTGCGTGTCACACGTTTCTTGGCGCATCCCTGCTGATTTGCAGGGATGCGCCAGGAAACGTAAATCTGCCCCTTGATCTCCTAAAAGATTACAGCTGACTCTAACACTCTTAAAGCAAGATAAACAGATGTATTCAAAAGGTTATGAATATATTACTGCCAGTTGGAAAAACTTGCCGAAAGGCAGAACACAAAAGGAAATCGAGGAAAAATGCTCATGTAGGATAAAAGCATGAAGCAAAGTATGTCACCAGGTTATATTTTTGTAAAAGAAGTAGATCCCTTATAGATGACATAGAGAGGTGACTTTAAAAAAAGACTGTTTAACAGTGTTATGGCTTTATACAGACTAGGTGGTTCACATCTGAACAGAGGTGCAGCTGAGGTGGGTGACCCAAGGCACACAAGAACAGATGCACAAAGAGGCAGGTTAGTGATGCCCTCCCATCATGGGCCTCCCGGTGCCGCCATCCGCAGCCGCCCTGCTCAGGAGGGACCGGTGTGATGCTTGGCACTGCAAGGCGACATGAGGACCCCGGACTGGAGCAAGGCTCTCCAGGGGTGGCTGGGCGAGATTAGCAGCCTGGCTGCCAGGGCTTCGAAGACCACTATATACTCCTTGGGGGGGTGCGATTCATAACGAAGCCTTTGATTCCCCCGGGGGGTGTAGCTAGTGTGATAGATGCTGCTTTGGTTTTTCAGTTGCAGAGTCCACGTGCATGCAATAGGCTGCTCATATGACCACTGTAAGGACTGGCACGCGGACGCAAAAACGCAACAACATGGAATTTGGGGGCTGGGGGCAGTGGTCACATTTTGTGGAGTCGATTGGTGTGTTCTTGTTCGAAGTGGTGTTGCAATGTTCATGTTGAAGCAGCACCATGTAAACCAATCATGATTATAGTGACGTGTGTCATGAATAGCACCCTGGCAGCACCTGCGGATGAAGCTGAAGGTGCAGCGTCACCACCCCGTGTCCATCTCCACTGAGTGGGGTGCACCGGGAAGAAATATAGGAAGCAGGGTAGGTGGCTGACGTAAGTACGTTTATAATGTCCTTCCTTCCAAAGACCTTACCACGAATACCATCAAACTCAGGAATAATAACACCAGTCATTTGTAGCACTGCGAAGCAACCACGTTTTTATAGCAAGCGCTTAACACAACTGTTATATTCTGTAGTCAATGTTAAGTAGGCCTGAGTTATTCTCCTGCTCCTTGTTATGTGTGTGTGATGTCAGCTCATGATGTCACTGTTAGAATGTTATAATTCAATTGTGAGGGTTGGACAGATGCTGAAGTTGGTTGGCAGTTCAAGAGCTGTGTAGTCCTGTTATCTCAATAAATTCACTTTATTTCAACTGGATTCTGAGTGAATTACTACAGAAATTTGGCGACGAGTTGACTACACAGCAGAACCCACGAGAATCTACTATCAAATTTAAATTTTATCGAATACATCGTTTTTTTTATCAAGATCTTCCAGTTTTCAAATCTAAAAATTCAGCTTTACCTGCATGGTGGATTTCTATACTTCATCTAATACTGCTGTTACACTGCAGTAATTGTCTCCTGATTTCCTGCGATCTTCGATCTCTTTTCCGGATTTACGATCCGTTTCTTCAGGTGAGGGCAAGCTTCTGCTGTCTGCTGTGTCCTCATTTCACCATCTCCAAAGGACAAGGACCTGTGATATCTCTAAAGGACAAGGACCTGTGAGTATCTATTGAATGTTTCATTTCAAGGTGTGCGTGACTCTTGGGTTTATCTCCATACCGGCGCTTGGTTAGAGAGAAGCTGTTTCTGTTCCCTCGCAGCCTCGCGTTACCAAGTTGGGAGTGTTTTCACCCTTTGAACATGCTCAGTATTTGAAGACACTATGGGAGCTCTAACGTTTTTTTTTTGCTTCGTGTAAACTATCTGTGCGTGTCCGGACCGAGCAAGTTGTGTTGGTTTGAATCTGCTGCAGCGTTTCCTTCTCGTGTCGTCCATTCTTCACGACAGCTGTTACGCGCGCATGTGCACGAGGGATTACTCGAGCTGTTTACACGCGCACCATGTTGTGGCTTTTACTCGAGCATGCGCATAAAGTATCAACGTCATAGAGCACCCTGGAAACATCGTGGTTGTTGTGTTTCCCGGACAACCGTGTCCGTCAATATCCAGCTGACAGCGAACGTCACAAAGCAAGTCTTCAAATATCGATGTCATAAAGTACCCTGGAAACATCGTGGTTGTTGTGTTTCCCGGACAACAGTGTCCGTCAATATCCAGCTGACAGTGAACGTCACAGAGCACGTCTTCAAACCATTGAGTTTTTGTTATTTCTTCGACTACTGTTTCCTGAATGCATTTGTTTCAACCACGCTCATTTGCTGACCACGCGAACGTCACAGAGCACGTTTAGAAACCATGGAAGCTTGATTGTTTCTTTGACTACTGCTTTCTGAATGCATTTGTTCCAACCACGCTTACGTGCCAACCACGTGTGAAGTTTGTTTTGTCAATCACACGCGCGAAGGATTATTTTGCCAATCATTTAACTGAAGTGTACACATGCAAAGTTTTCTAACATGTTTGTTTATCTTCTGTTTATGTTGACTGTGAAATATCTTATTTTCCTTCTTCAAACAGGTTTCAAACATAAGAAATTTACTGTTAGTTGTTACATTTAAAAAGAAAATATATATTTTTTTATATATATACATATACAGGTTTGGTGGTATTCTGCCAATTGTATCTTATGTGCAATCCAGTGTTTTTCAAGTATTTTCAAGTTTTATTTTTGTAACTAATATTTAGCATGTCAAGTATGCAGTCAATCAATGCTCCTCCCGCTTTTTTAGAAACTCCTGGTGAACCTCCTGTCAAATGGGACGTCTGGTTTGATGCTTTCGAGACTTATTTGGGAGCAATAGGGGCACTACGTTATCGTCCTGAAAGGAAAAAGTATCTACTATTACACTCCTTAGGATTTGAGGGTAGATCTATATTTAAACATCTACCTGAGTTACCAGACAATGGGGAGGAGCTAGATGAATATCTTATTACTGTAGCTAAACTAAAGACCCGCTTTGACAAACAACCCAGTTTGATTGTGTTAAGGCATACATTTTTCAAGCGTAAGCAGACTGAAAATGAGGATGTCGATGGGTACATTTCTATTCTTAGGAAATTGGCCTCAGTATGTTGTTTTGAAAATTTCTCAGAACAACTTATTCGCGATCAATTTGTATGTCATGGGAAAGACAAACATATTAGTCAGAAACTGCTTTCCATGGACAATCCTACACTTGATGAAACAATCAAGATTGCTAAAAGTATCGAGACTTCCCAGGTCTCACTAAAAGAGCTTGATGATAAACCAGTTGAAAAAATCAGGTGTAAAGAAAGATAAGGGTAAAGTTGGGAAAAATGTTTCTAAGAATATTGCTAATAGCAAATCAGATTCTGTTATACCTAACAATGTTTGTTTACGATGTGGTAATGCATCACACATCAAGGGTGGGAAATGTCCAGCGTTGAATTCATTGTGTAACTATTGTAAAAAAATGGGTCATTTTGCATCTGTTTGCCTCAAGAAGAAATTTCAGAAAAAATCGATAGCATGTGTGGTGGAATCTGCTGACGAGTCAGATGAAGATATTATCTCTGTTGTTCATGATGCATGTGCTGTCGATGAAACACACATACCTTTAACGGGTGATCCTTCATCTTGTGTTGACCCAATAGTTGAAATAGTGGTGGGTGATAAGAAACGTAACCTTCTTGTAGATTCTGGTGCTAGAATCACAATGATTACCCAGAAGCTATTTCATGAAACTTGGGGAGACAGAGATTTGTTCCCTCCTGACAGATCACCAGTCTCGTATGAAGGACGGAAAATTGATTTGCTAGGTTTTATTGAAGATTTCTTAAGTTTCGAGGGAAGAAAGATAAGGGATAAAATCTATGTGGCAGTTAAGGGTTTGAATATCTTAGGGTGGTTTCACCAAGGTCTTTTTGGCATGATTTTAAGACCAGGAGCTAAGGAGCAGGTGTTGCTTGTCACTTCTGATGGAGTGTGTACTAAGTGGAAAAATGAATTTCCTTCTGTCTTTAGCGACAAACTAGGTAAAATTTCTGGTTTCAAGCATAAAATCATTGTCAAAGATGGAGCTATCCCAGTAAAGCACAAACTTAGAGGGGTTCCTTTTAGTGTTCGAGAGGATCTTAACAAAGAACTTCAGACACTCTGTGAGAAAGGTATTATCGAACCCACGGAGTCCTCTCTTTGGTTGTCTCCTTTGGTTGTTGCTCGTAAAAGGGACGGACAATTGCGTGTGTGTGTGGACCTTAGGTCACTCAACAAAGAGATTTGGGTTGACTCCCACCCTTTGCCAAGAATATCCGATCTTTTCACTTCCATTAAAGGTGCTAGTGTGTTTTCAAAGTTGGACCTGGCTAGTGCCTATCATCAGATAGAGTTGCATCCTGATTCATGTGCATTAACGGCTTTTGTTTCTCCTATTGGTACATTTAGGTACCGGAGGATGCCGTTTGGATTAGCCTCCGCGGCATCTGTATTTCAAAGGGTCATGCAAAACATGTTAAAAGGTGTGGAGGGTGTCATTGTCTTTCAAGATGATGTCCTCATTTACGCTAAGGATAATGATTCACATGATTCTATTGTCAGACAAGTTCTTGAAATCTTCAAGAAGAGTGGAGTAGTACTCAAAACTGAGAAATGTAAATTTTCTTGTAGCGAGGTTGAATACCTTGGGCATTTGTTGACTCAAGAGGGTATCAAGCCTAGGCAGGGTTTGATTGATGCAATTTTGGAGGCCCCAGTACCGGAAGATAAAAAAGGTGTAAAGTCTCTTTTGGGTCTCTTAGAATACTATTCTAAGTTTATTCAAAACTACGCATCAATAGTTAGGCCCATTAGTGACTTGTTAAAGTTTTCAAGGAAGTTTGAGTGGTGTGTCGAGTGTGACCAGGCATTCAGCAAAGTCAAAGAAATTTTAAGAGATAGTGATGCTCTCACCCCATTTGATCCGGATCTATTGTGTTGTGTAACGGTTGATGCCAGTCAGAAGGGTCTGGGTGCAATACTTACACAACAGAATGGAAATGTTGAGAATACTATTGCATTTGCTTCAAGGGTGCTTAGGAATGCAGAAACGCAGTATTCTGTGATCGAGAGGGAACTGCTTGCTTGCCTATGGGCTATAGAAAAATATAGACCTTACATTTGGGGTAGACGTTTTAAGTTGTTAACGGATCACAAACCGTTGGTTGCCATATTGTCTGCGGGACCCAGTAAGTGTTGCACTCCAAGAATCACAAGAATGGTTAGCAAACTTCTTCAATATCAATTTGATATTCGTCATGTTTCTGGAGGAAAGAATGTCAGGGCGGATTTTTTGTCTCGTTTTCCTCAGAGCAGTGGACACAGTGAGGGGACCAGTTTTCAAGATCTAAATGATGAGGATAATGAGGATTGTTTGGTAGCTTCAATAGACATTCCGGTTCTTGCTGTCGGCTCAGAGTCTGATTGGAGGACAGCATTGGTGGATGATTGTCTTCTTCAAGAAGTGTGCCAGTTTGTCAAGGATGGGTGGCCGAGTGAGAAATCGTTGTCTGCATTGTTACAGCCGTACTGGAAGGTTGAGTCAGAGATTTCAGTAGAAGACGGCTTATTGATGAGATGTGACAAGCTCATTCCACCTCATTCCTTGAGGGTCAACATTATTAAAGAGGCCCATGAGGGACACCTGGGCATCACTCTTACTAAACGTAGAGTCCGTCAGGATTTTTGGTGGCCCAGGATGGATGTTGAGATTTCCACTATAGTTGAAAACTGTCCGGTTTGTCAGACATCTGAGAAGAGTTTGAAGGTTTCAACTCCACCTTTACACCCTCTTGAATGTCCTTCGGGACCTTGGGTCAAAGTGGGTATTGATATCATGGGGCCGTATGATATTCTTCCTCTGGGTATGAAATACATTTTTGTGGTAATGGATTATGCGTCCAAGTGGCCTGAGATTAAGGTTGTCAGGGAGGCCAATTCTTCATCTCTTGTCAAATTTCTCAAGGACATATTTTTGAGGGAAGGTTTCCCACAATTTCTGGTTTCTGACAATGGGACACAGTTTTTGAGTGAAGAGTTTGAATCTTTTCTTATGCTCAGTGGCATTAAACATCTCAAAAGCTCACTGTATCACCCACAAACCAATGGCCTCGTTGAGAGAATGAACAGGGTGGTAGGTGAATGTGTCAAGTGGGCTGTTAATGGAAGGCATGATGTGTACAAAGCGCTTGAGAGCATGTTGTGGTTCTATAGAACTACACCTCATTCGTCTACGAAGGTTTCTCCATTTGAGTTATTAAGAGGTAGGAAGGCCAATACGAGTTTCCGTCCAGGCTGGATGGGAAAGTGGGTGGACTCGTTGTGTGATGTTGAGGTACTCATGGGTAAGGTTAAAACTAATTCTGATAATACTCAAGAAAAAGAGAAAACATGGTTTGACAAAAAAAAAAGTGTAAAGATGGTTTCTCTTTCTGTGTGTGATTTTGTACGTATTAAGAGTCCTGTACACATCAAGAAGGGATGTTCTAAGTTTGGACATCCGGTCAAGGTCATTCGTATTTATAACAATGCTGCCCAGGTTGAGGGTGGTCATTGGTGGAATTTGTCTAGACTTATTAAAACTAGGTCTTATTTGTCTCCTAAGAAGTCAGGCGCGTGTTCTAAGGATACAAGTGTGTCAAGCAAAGCTTATGGTTCTTCCGAAATACTTTCAGGTCAACGTAGGAGAAGTTCCAGAATTCGTGTTATTCCTCATAGGCTTCGTGATTAGTGTTTTGTATATTTTTTTTGTATTGTATAATATGTTTAGTGTTTAGTTTAGTTTGCCAGAAGGAAGGGAGGTATGTTATATTCTGTAGTCAATGTTAAGTAGGCCTGAGTTATTCTCCTGCTCCTTGTTATGTGTGTGTGATGTCAGCACAACTTATGTTGTTTCTCTTTTGGAATACACCCCTTAAAAACATAGAAAGGACATTGGCTGCCAGAACTGCTGACAGATGCACTGCCGAGATCTGAGCTGTCATGCTTTTTATAATTAAACATTTCAATTCATATTTCCAAAAGTCGCCCCCAAACCCAAGGCATTTGTGTCGCCTCCATGCGAGATAGTGGCTGATGCCACACCGCACCCTGGTATGGTGGGTGCAGGTCCTCCTGGCTGGTAGCTCGGAATGTGTGGGCCCAGCCAGGCTGAGGGAAGGGGGTACCTGCCTGTCAGCTGCTGCTGGCGAGGACGGAGGATGCATGGAGAGTACTATTGAGGAGAGGGGGGCTGGACAGTCTGGTGACCTGCATGTGAAAGCGCATTGGGGCAGATTTACAAGAAAGTGCGTTGGATCGCCCACCCTGCATACATTATACCTGACGCAGGTATAATGTGACGCTGGGCTTCACAACGTTACGCATCTAACTAGATGCGTCACGTTGTAAATTGGCCGCATTTTTACGCTGCTGTTGCGTCACAAAAAGTGACGCAACTGCAGCGCAAAAATGACGCAAGGGGCTTGTAAATATGCCCCATTATATATATATATAACATGACTTTTTGTGGAGGGTTACATGCATTATATTGACAGTACACAGAGCTTGCACTAATGTCAATTCAACTTTACATCGAAAATGTAATCACCTGACAAGTGGCAGATTGACACAATAGACTGAGTAATTCAAAAATTGAATTTTTCGCTGGTATGTGGCCCAGTTGTTAGCGGCGCCATTACAGTCAGTGTTGTCTGTGACCTTGTGCAGTTTGGCTCCATCCAGGACCTGCTCATGTGTGCCGCTGGTGTGTTTAATGCCATCAAGTACAGCGCAGAAGGTGTCCCGAAGTCCCAGTTTGTCCACAATGGTGGCATGTTCTTGTATCCAGAGTGCACTTGCACAGTTCCTAACTTCTGGGTATTGTAGGCATTCAATAAGAAATGGTGGTTCGATGGGTTAGTGGATTGATAGATGTTTGGATGAATGCTTGGGTGAGTGGATGGATGGATGGGTCAATGGCTTTGGGTGGGTTGGTAGATTGAAGGATGTTTGAATGGATGCTTTCGAATGACGTATTTCCCTCTGGGGTGGATGACGCTGGTGGCCTGCTCATTAGATATATCCAGATCTTTGCAGCATAGCCGGTGCTGGTGGAAAAGCTGCAGCCGTCACGCAGTCTAAGGAAGAGAACATAAAGCCGTATCTTGAAGGTGTTGCGGGAGGGGCAGAGGACAGGAAGAAGCAGCGAAAGAAACGAAGCTGCATGCCAGGGCTGAGCGAGAGGGTGAGTGCACATGAACCATGGTTACTGCGAGCAGGAACAAAGAATGGTGAGGTGTGAGTAAAAACGGTAGAGCTTATGCTCGTAAAGAAATAAATAAAAAAGTAGTCCCAAAACAATGCATTAAAATGGCTGCTGTGTATTTTTAACATGAATTGGTCACTGCTCGCTTGTAGTCCTAAAGGTGGGAAGAGGCATGATGCATGCCTGCCATGGATCAATGGTGAGAAGGAATAACGGAACGACGTGGGAGCCAGCAAATGGCAAGCCTATGGGCAGGCTGCAGCCCACAACAGTATATACAGCATGCCTCTTCAAGACAGCGTATGCGCATCGTCTCGAGCCTAAACCTAAAAAAGGTCAATTTAAGGTGAGACGAACAAAAGTGGGGGAACAACTTTTTCAAAGAATATTTCCTAAGAGACTGGCACAATTTGCTCATCATTATTGTAGTTTTCCCTGATATAACTCTTCTCACCTGTGAGAAACACAAAATGCTCACATAATGTTGCATTATGACAAGTGTGAATTTTAAATTTAATTGCGCAATTTTGACATCACATTGTGATCATACAGCGATTTCACGATGAGGATAGGAGACCTGAACGCTTGCTTTTCGGATTGAGAGTTAAAGATATTAGTTTGCATCAAGAAAGTGTTCCATCAGTGATGCAGGGTCTTCCCATGTAACCAACCAAGGGTTTTGACACAAACCCATATCTAAAGGGAATTCAAGTCAAGTGCTTGCGTCAACATCCTGCGCCTCCCCTAGCAAGCTAAGGCAGGCATAAGGAGGAGAAATATTTTCATTTCTCCTTGTTTTTTCTTTTTGCTTGTGTACTGCGTTCTGCAGCACACATACAAAGAGGAAAATGTCTTAAAGCATCTTTTTGTACAGGAAGGGACTTTTTCCTGTGGAAAAATAATCATGCTTTCCACAGAAAAGACACCCTTGCATTATGGCCTAAGGGTGTCTGCATTGGTGCCTGGCAACCCAAAATACTGTAGTGCAGGGAGAGAGCAGAACGGCACAAGATCTTAGTTGCTATGACACTGATTAGCTTCCTCCCGCTCCCAGTGGTTGCACTTGCAGAGAATTAGATTTTCTAGAGCCTGACTATTAGCACTGAACAGGAAGAGAGACTAAAATGACAATCATTTTGAATAGGCAAATACACTAGCTCAGCTTGGATGTTAGTTAACAGAAGAAGGCCTTTAGTCAGACACAACTCACCTTCGTAACACCAACATACTTGACCACCACACCGGTGTCTGATTAGTACAAGTTGAGTTGAGCCATTGTTAGTGCACACACTTATAGTCATGGCACATTTTACTACTTCCCTTCATCGTGTATTGTGGACTTGTGCATAGCCATTTCTGTCCAGAACAAGGAACAAGATATGGAAAAATAGGGTGCATGCTAGCCTATCATGTGTCTTACACCAGCTTACCTTCCATTTCTAGGATGGGGAGTTTGTTCAGGCACAATATCGAAGTAAAGATTTTGTTACCTCTGACTTAGGGATACATAAGTAGACAGAAACAAGAGTCTAAGAGGATTACACCAGAACTATCTTTATAAGGCCAGGATTTCTAATTCCTACCCATCTTAATATGTAATTTACTGCTCCAATTTCTTTTTAAAGATCTTTATTTATGGCATTTAATATCAGCAATAACATAATTAAACGCAGGGAAAGAAGCATACAAGGGGTGCCGAGCATATCTAAAAGAATGCAATGTAACATACTCCAATAAATATTACACATCAAAGTTGCACAGTACTAAGACATGTCCACATGAGAATTCAAGAAGGAAAAGGCAGAGAGATAGGTAAGTGGGCAAAGTTTTTAGTCAATTGTGTAAAAAAGTTACTTTTTGGGTATGTGCACTATGCAGTTGGAAGCTGTTAGGGGCATATCAGCAACAACCGGCGATAATTATCGCTCAGCGATCTTGGTCTGAGGATAATTATCACCGGGAAACGTGGATTTTTATCGCTGAGATAGCGTGCTATTAGCAACGCTTATCTCCTCAGCGATAAAAATCCTCACGCTAACTGCCTAACGTGAGATTATCGCTGGAAACCCAGCGATAATCTCACACAATGTGGCGTTAGCTTGCTGATAGGGACTCACAAACTTAGCCATGATATCCACCTTCCATAGGATATCATGGCTAAGTCAGTCCTGAAGCAGGCAGTGGAGAAGTGTGGCTCACCGGTTAGAGTAGGCAGACCTGGAAGCAGAGGTCAGCCTGGGACCAGGGTTCAATTCCCGGCTTGGCTGGGTCTTGAGTCCATAAATTGTCCATGGACTCGATAATTCTCGCTCCAGTGCATACTCGATTCATGGGTTCACACTCTGCGACTCTGGGCAATAGCTTGCTTAATCTCCACAATGGCCCCTCGCGGCGGGATGCCTGGCTTTCACCTTGTGGATGTCCTGCTGGGTTATCTCACAGGGGAATACCAGGACGGGTTCCCTAAGCAAGCGCTTAGAGACCAGTTGGTGATTTGCGCTATATAAATATCTTTACATTTACATTTACAAGGAAAGTAGCGATAACAGGGGTTATCGTTACTTTTCCTGACGCTATGCTTCATAGCGTGGGGCTTGATGATAGGAGAAATGTCGCTTAGCGACATTTCTCCTGTCATGTTAGGTCAGGAACGCCCACTTTGCATCTCATTAGAGATGCAAAGCTGGGCGTTAGGAATCCCCACGCTAAAGCAAGGTTTCACGTGTTAGCGTGGCCTTGCTAATTAGGCAATAAAATTATCGCCGCTTTTCGGCTGAAAACGGCCGCAAAAGCGGCGATAATTTTTTATCGCCAGCTTGTAAATATGCCCCTTAGTTTCTACACCTTTTAGGTATGCTCATTAACAATAATAAGTGAGTAAATTGGCAGAGCTTGACGAGAATTCCCTCCCTCCAGTCTGATGACACCTTTCCCTCTTCCCAGATCCTTCCAAAAATGGGGCAGTGTATGTCTTCTGATGCTTCAATGTCTGCCTTCAGTGCCTCTGCAAGAATTTTGTCAGGTCCTGCTGCCTTCCCATTTCTCAGATGTTTGATGGTGTGGAGATCCATTCTTTATGCCAGTGTTTCTTGGGCCTTGCTGTTTTCCTAATTGGTCTCTGTAGCACAGTGAGAGGCAGGAGGAAATGCAGCTTTGCGTTGAAGGTTGGGATCATCTAACTTGGATACATCCATTCAAGCCTTTATTATTTGTGTAAGTAGAAGACCAAACCAAGCACAGCTTTTGTGGAAAATCTGTGACACCTACTGTGAGGGTTTGAGAACTAGAGTGTGGGTCCTGGCATCATGTTCACTAGGCTGATTGCAAGGAGATTGGTAACACGTGGAGTCAAATTGAAAGAAAAGCCCAGGACAGAGTTGGCTGGAGTGTCCTGGTTGATGGACTATACCCCAGGAGGGGTAGCAGGCATCAGTAGTAAGTATTTACATAAGACCTTCATGATTAGCTGGCCCGATCAACTGTATTATCAATTTTCTAGAATGTTAGCACAAATAGGATAACTATTCCAAAAGTGATCACAGTTACACCACAGATCCTCTAAGGGGATCTCCTTAGACATAGATATTGATAAAATATCGATGCAAACATGCTAAAATTTGAAGTCAGGCTCCCACCACATGCATAAGCAAGTTTGACGCAATCTTGAAGCTTGTAGCAGCTTAATCTGAAATTTAGAATAACACGTTTGCATTCTCAAGAGGAGGCGCACCAACAACGGTGCAGCATCATCAAAGAGATCTCACAGTGCCACCTGTTGAAAATAAAGTACAACTAAGGAGCCACAGGGTTCTGAGCTCCTTGTTTGGTAGCAAGTAAGAAGAAATGGAACTGTAGAGTGCACCATTTCCTTGTGTGTGACTAGAGTATGTGTGGGTATTTGAGGGAAACATCTTTCATTTAATGGCTATCTCAGGGGGTATTGGAGCCAGCAAAGAAGAGATAGCTTTGAAAATTTCGGATCCTTTGAAAGTATTTCAAAACAGGGAACTGAGTAGTGGGGAATATACTAGCCCTAGTATTGAATGGAGCATATGTGCTCTTAGAAAACAGATGGATGCATTTTCTATTAACAACTTTCCCATTCAGCACATATTGAGGCAGGCCCTTGCAATGGTCTGCTTTCTGACAGCACATTGCACCCTTACACTTTTTCATCGATCTCAGTGACTTGACAAATAAAAATAAAATATGTGAACTTTCCCACCCACTGTTGGCAAAGTGTAAATTCATGCAGTATTATACACAGATGAAAAAGTTCTATTTTACAAGCCTGTAGGATGTCACAAAGGGCTCCTCACTGTATTTCCCACAGTTACAAATAAATATGCAAACATCCAAAATAAAGTTTTTAGTCAATTGTGTAAAAAACCGACTTTTTGGGTATGTGCACTATGCAGTTGGAAGCTGTTAGTTACTACACCTTTAAGGTATGCTCATTAACAATAATAATTGAGAAAATTGGCACAATGCGCTGTAAACCAGTAGTAAACTTTTTCATGGAGATGATTTAGTTTGATTTTAGGTCTTACCTACAGGCAGCTTTATCTGTTTGTTGACGAATACCATTTCTGAACAATACAATACTACGTAGAGTGGGCTTTGGGTGAGGACCTTGGCCGTGACTTGATGGTTTTCTTATTTATCTCAGTTCCTGCTTTTGATTCAAAGGCTTTCCTCAGTATTTCTGTCTTTGTCTTCCCCCTGGACATAGCTGCTTCCGTTTGACTGGATGTCTCCATCCACTGCTCCAATTTCTTTTTAAAGATCTTTATTTATGGCATTTAATATCAGCAATAATATAATTAAACGCAGGGAAAGAAGCATACAAGGGGTGCCGAGCATATCTAAAAGAATGCAATGTAACATACTCCAATAAATATTGCACATCAAAGTTGCACAGTACTAAGACATGTCCAAATGAGAATTCAAGAAGGGAAAGGCAGAGGGATAGGTAAGTGGGCATGTCAAAAAATAAAAGGTGGAGCCACCTCATAGAGGCATTTGTTCACCGGCCCTCCAGACACAGTTCTCCTGGGTGCAGGTCAGTCCTCCTCGGTGTCATCAGTGCCATAGATAGAAAGCAGCAGATAGTCTCTCAGTGGTTGTCATACGTTCTGAGGAAATATGAATTTTGTGATCAGTTATGTCCCCTATCGTAGACCCCAACGGCTCCATGTGCATGCTATAAGTACATGTATGTTCCCTCCTGCTCCAGTTCTGAAGACGCAAATATATGTGCGTCCACCGTCAACATGTCCTCTTTCAGATCCGCCATGAATGGGTCAGATATTCCATTCCTAAGTATGAAAGGCCACCGACTTTATGTGGTTCACTTTCCACATTTCACAGATTCAGGCGAGTAGGCCCGAATTCTGTCATCAAGCCTTTTCCTGCCTTCTGCCTCTGAAAGCTCCAGTCTGAGCCTGCATCTGTGACCATGAACTTTGTCTTACTCCTTGCGTGGCTAACGGTGCCTGATCCAGCCTGTCGCCTGCCAAAAACTGTATTTCACCTTCGAGATTATCTCCTTCGCTCCTCATCCGATGCATTCCTGTCTAGTAGTTTAGGTAAACATTCCTCCAGCTACCATGCAAAGGGGCCAGGCCTCGCTGTCCTCATGCAAGTAATTCATAGCCCCGTTACCATGGAATATTCCTACCCCCTCGCATCTAGTGTAGACACTTAGACGCTTGTACACGCACTAACAGTCAGTATAGTCAGTATAGAATAAGATTCTATCCTAAGAGACCTCTCCTTTTAGATAACACAGTTCTTTAAACATAGGATATTAGATATGATTTGGGATTAGGTTGACATAACCCCAGACTTCTGTCTCCACATGTAGAGCTAAATGTCAAGTCTCCTTCACCCTCTAGTTGCACGTCAATCACACGTCATGCGGCTGCGCGCGCATCTTTGCCAAATATTTCTGCTGACATTGCAGGATTCTTTTATGGATCCACCCACCTGTGACATCATGTTTAATGACGTTTCTTGAATTACGCCCTCTATTAGCTACGTATGCACCTTTTATCAGCTGTTACGCCTCTTGCATCTGTTTCACTGTAATGTATTTTCTATAAAACTGCCTACCTGTCAATAATATATGCTCCCTTCCTTCCTGAACTTTCGTGGTGATGGAATAGAAGGCCCACAATTCGAATTGTCTTCCTTTTTATAGGAATAAAGCATTTTTAAACCTCTAATACCACGGATTCTGCCTCTTATATTTACTGAGTTATTCTTGATAGACTTTACCGCATAAAAAATAGTACCGGTAACGAAATATTTACCACATAAATTGGCGCCCGAACAGGGACACTTTCTCATCTCACGCGCCGGCGGTGCGTTGCAGGCCCGGTCTCCTGCCACAGCTGAACGGACAAAAACGCGTACCTGCAGGATTTCCTGTATCTCCCTCCGGCCAAGCGGGGACGACTGAGGCTGCGATCAACACCCAGACGAGGCGGTGAGAAGTGCGAAGTATCCCGACCAGAGCCTAGCTGAGAGAGCAAGATCCGAGTTATACAGAGTCCCGCCAGGTTCCGAAGTTCCGAGTCCAGTCGAGTCGAGTCCAGTCCGGTCCAGTTTCAGTTCCGTTCCGAGGCCTTCCGTTCCGAGCTACCCGGTGAGTACCATTACCGGGGAGGCATTTTACGTGCACATAGTCTGTGCCGGTCAAGACGGGTTTGGGTACACAAATCCGGTCTGCACTGTTTTAGCAGTGTATCTGTACTGTTTAGCAGTATATATATATAGTATGTTTAGCATATAAATAAGTATTATCTAGTGTCAGTATAATTTCAGTAACTAGTTTTCTATTAGTTATCATTATTCGTAAAACTGTTAAGCGTTAAATGTTTTATATACGTTCTATATATTGTGGTGTGAATGACTGTTCATTATTGTGTTTTCTTGTATAAAGTGTGTTCTAGAAACAAGATCTAAAAATGCCGCTCTTTTCGAAACTAAGACAGATCAAAACTAGAAAAGGTGTACTCGAAGAAGCCGTTCCCATTCCACCTAGGGATACTCCAGGATACTTCATGTATCATAAGCATGGCCTAGATGCCGTATTATTTCTTGATTTATGGGTGGACTACACCAAAGAATTACCAGAGAGTCAGAGATGGCCCGCAGCAGGGACCTGGGATGCAGATTGCATCATGAGAGTAGAAGAAGAATTATGGAAAAAGAAAGCCAGACAGTCACAGAAAGATGCCATTGAATTATGGCGTAAAGAATCGTATAGACGTACAGAAAAAGCACTCAGACAGGAAGATAAGGGTAAGGAGAAGTCAAATAAAGTCCGAGAGAATCTGTTAATTGAGGAAGGTACCCAAGTAAAATCAGAACAAGTAGATAGACAAAGAAACGCCCTTATGAATGGTATGTATCCACTTCTGGCCGAAGGGTTACCTAAGGCTACTCCGGAAATACCAAAAGACTTGCCACCTCCATTGTTTCCGATAAAAGCACATCCCAAATCACATCCCAAAACAGCAAAGGACGTTTTTCTTTCCTCCTATTTAGACGACGCAGCTCCCGAGTATGCTAATGCCATACCACCCACATCGCTTGCTGATGGTGTTCAACACCAAGAGTATACGTCTGTACCCCCACAACTACAAACTCCTACACAAGTTCCAACAGGCCCGTCCGTCTCTACAGTTTTTCCCGCATCTACAATCTCTATCCTACGCCCAACGAATCCTTTCGTGCCTAGCACCTCAGATGGTGCTACAGGAGGTACGACAGACATTTTTTCTACGCCACCCAGAGGAAATAAATTTTCCCTTAGAGAATTAGCACACCAACGTACGCCCAAACTAGCAACTCCCGACATGCTTAAGGAACTTCTAGTAGATTGTAGATATGATCCTGTGCCCGGTAAACGGGACGAAATGCTGCTGTCATCATTACGTATTCGACGAGCTGCAATATATTTAACGAAGCTACCAGGAATGACTACACATTTAGAAAATATATATCACTTTGTCCAGTCAGGGCGAAGTCCTGAAAGTATTAACAGAGCCATGGAGTACCAGAAAGCGGAGGTACAGGGACAAATGTTACGTTTCCTCATAAACTGTGTAATCAGAAATCAAGACCGGCCTGGGGTAAATCCGGAAGAAATACAAAAACTTGTCACTTGGGGCCAGAATGTATCAGAAGGGAGACATGATAAACAGTTATGTATAGTCGCTATGTACCGAAAGATCCGCAAAGAAGTAGAACGAATACACGAAGAAAGATTAGAGGTAGACGCCGCTGACCTAAACAGAGAAGAGGAGGAGCAAGAGTCAGAGCAAGTAGAAACGATAGCTTATGTAGGTAGAGGAAGACCCCATAATAATACCAGAGGTTTTAATGATCCGGTACGTCCAATACGTCCAGAATATAATAGACATTTTCCAAACCCTATGTTAAATACAAAATCCCCCGAACACTTATTCCAGGCCACTGATAAATTACTCCGAGATCGAAGGGGGTACCACATGCTCGATTCCATGGACGAACAAGAATTAGCCAGGTCAGCAGTACAATGGGCTGACAGTCCCGGCGAATACAATGATGATGTACTTACACACACGTTTCTGAATCTAGACCCATATGAACAGCGTTTAGCTAGTATATACATGATTCAACACCTCCTTATATTATATAAAAGCCAACACTCCGATCCAGGACCCTTACCTGACATATTGACAGAACTACTCACGAATATATGGAGAGGGTCAGGTACTGATTTGATTAAAGAAATACTAGAATCCCGAAACCAATATTTAAATTTCGTATGCCCAGAACACGTTCCAGTTCCCATTATGGGAAGAAAAATGTATCACATAGATAGACAGAACCCGTTACGCGAAGTGCACCCAATTAGAGGTGCCGGTGATAATTTCACACGCGTGTTTGTGTACACACCTATAACTAAATTAGAATTATTAGAAATGAAGAAAGTAGTACCCAGCCATGACAAGGACCCAGCAGGTTTCCACCGTGAGATAAAAGACATGTTACTCATGGGAGAGTATACCTACCCCGACATTATGAAAATATTAAAGGTCCTATTACCCGCCGGTGTTTATGAAAAACTCAAAGAAAAAGAATGGGAGGTGGGAGACCAAAAGATAGATTGGACAGCATTAGAAAACGAAGAAAAGGCCCGAGCTGCAGGAGCAGGGCTTGGGGAAAAGACTACAGCACTAGCAGGATTACTAATACAGGTACTGCCACGTTTATTAACTACGAAAAAGGAAGACTGGGGTGCAATCTCAGCCTGTAAACAAAAGCCAGACGAAGATACTAGTGATTTCTATTCCCGATTTGAAAAATGTTTTGGTATAAATAGTGGCATAAAAGCCAGTAGTGAGTCATACCCACATCTGTTTGTGACAAAATTAGTTGAAAATTCTCTGATACAAGTTAAGAATAGAGTATTGAAATTCGAAAGTACCTGGCAAGGTAATACCCCATCACAGATGCTACAGATGTTACAATATCATCACAATAGAATTAGAGAGGAACAAGAACACGAACAAAGACGTATGAAAGATACAAAAATGAAAATGCTTGTTGCACAGTCAGTTCCAGCCGATAGTCATCAAAAGGGTGATTCCGCAGGCCCTGCGAAAGGGACATGCAACTATTGTAAACAACTAGGTCATTATATACACGATTGTCCAGTCCTGAAACATAATATTGCTACAGGTAGAACTCAGGAGAGACCACGTCCACCTAGACAGGATCAGAATCAACAACAAATCCCTCAGCATGCACAACCTAGGTTAGCTCCGCAACAACTAGCTCCGCAACAGGGAGCTCCACCACAAGCGCAGCCTATTGCTGCAACACAAGCAACAACACAACAGATGTATCAGTATGCACAAGCAGATTATCCCGATTATCAGCGATACTCATGAGATAGCCTAGAGAGGGAAGTTGGCTTACCCCTTATTGAGGTTCCTGTAGACCAAGAGGGACCTTATGTACATAGTGAACTATTAGGGGAAGACAGAAAGTTTTTACTTGATACAGGGGCAAGCAGAACAACTATAAGACGCAGTGAAGTTCCAGGGGCACCCCTCTCAGGCTCACAGAATATTTCCCTTGGATTCTCAGGAAAACCTATAATTAATGACGTAACACAACCTCTTCCACTTACAGTCGGTCCATTGACACGTACTACAGATTTATTGCTTACTAAATCATGTCCAGAAAACTTGTTAGGTATAAAAACATTGAAAGCTCTAGGAGCTATAATATGTTGTTCTCCGGAAGGAGTACGACTATTTTTACGTGACTTTAAAGGTCACTGCGTATCCAGAGACATGGATCACCGACTGCAGAATTTACCTACACATTTATGGGCACAAGGACCCACTGATGTTGGTTGCATGAACATTACACCATATCGAGTTACACTGAAAACAGGAATAGTACTACCACGAATGCGACAATACAAGTTACCACCCGATGCTGTTGTGGCTTTACTGCAAATCATTGACGAGCTCATTGCACAAGGAGTGGTTGTCGAAACTGACTCCAATGTATGTAATTCTCCGATAATTCCGATTCTTAAAAGAACGGATCCAAAAGCTCCACCAGTATATCGATTAGTTATTGATCTGCGCGAATTAAATAAATGTATTGTACCACAATACCCCGTGGTCCCAGATATCTCTTCATTACTAACAGCTATTGACTCAGAAGCAACGTTCTTCACTGTAATTGATCTCAAGAATGCTTTCTTTAGTGTCCCAATCGATCCGGAAAGTCAATATTTATTCGGATTTAGTTTAAATGGACGAAGTTTTAAATTCACACGCGCACCTCAAGGATTTACAGAAAGCCCCAGCATCTATAGCCAAGCACTGAAACGAGAACTTGACAGTATCCACCTGCCAGTTAACACTGCCTTGCTTCAATATGTCGATGATCTGCTGATCACCGCCCGAAGCGAACATGAATGTGAAACAGCGTCACTGACGGTTTTAAAATTTTTGGCTGACAAGGGGCACAAGGTGTCCCCTTCTAAGCTGCAATTCTGTGTCCAGCGAGTTGTTTACCTTGGGCACTCGCTGTCCAAGGAGGGAAGGCAGCTTACATCCGACCGCATCCAGTTAATTGCTAATATGCCACCACCCAAGACACAAAAGGAGGTGCGGGCTTTTATAGGCCTCACTTCATACTGTAGGCAGTGGATCCCTCAATATGCATTTCTAGCAAAACCACTCATCCAGTTGACAACACAGGAGGCAGCCACATCGACTGTCCTCCCTTGGACTCAAGAACATACACATGCCTTTGAAAGTTTAAAGAAAGCTTTATGCCAAGCACCTGTCCTAGCAACACCATGTTACAGTAAACAGTTTACACTCTTCGTTACAGAACGCGAAGGTACTGCCTTGTCAGTACTCACTCAGGAACAAGCAGGATCACACAAACCATGTGCTTATTTCTCTAGTACATTAGATCCAGTAGCTCAGGCTCTTCCTGCGTGCCTGAAATCGGTGGCAGCAACAGCTTTAGCAATCAGACAAAGCGATGCCATAGTGTTAGGACATCAATTGACAGTACAAGTACCACACGCAGTAGGGGTTCTTTTGAACCGCACACAAACACAACACTTGACTATAGCGAGACTCACCGGTTACGAATTAACATTGTTTCAGCCACATATAGAAATCAGACGTTGTAATACGTTAAATCCTGCCACACTGTTACCAGTGGGCGGAACAGATCCATTGGCACATGATTGTGTCGAAGTTATTACTATCACGACGAAACCCAGACAAGACTTGACAGACATCCCTTTGTCAGATCCAGACTTGACACTATATGTAGATGGGTCATGTATGAGAGCAAGTACAGGAGAGCTAGTGGCTGCTTACGCAGTCACAACAGACACTGAAGTCATTGAAACAAATTGTATTAACACTTTGTCAGCTCAAGCAGCAGAGCTCATCGCTCTGACACAAGCCTGTATTCAAGCCACAAATAAGAAAGTCAACATATACACAGATTCACGTTATGCATTCGGAGTCGTCCATGACTTCGGCGTACTGTGGCGAGAGAGAGGTTATTTAACTTCTCACGGTGCCCACATCCAGCACGGACCCCTCATTCAAACCCTATTAGATGCGATTCATCTACCAATTGCAATATCGATTATGAAATGCAAAGCCCATACAAAAGTTACCGATATTATTTCTCAGGGTAATGACCTAGCTGACAGAACAGCTAAACAGACTGCTCAGAATCAGACTCACACAACTGACATGACAAAGACAATAGTTCGGACACTAACACATTGCATGACAGTTAAGGATCCCGCCCTTGATGTAATTGACATACAGACACATGCTACACCAGAAGAAATAAAGAAATGGACTGAATTAGGAGGGATCCAAACAGATCAGGGATGGATGACGAAGGAAAAATCTATATGGTTTCTTCCCGACTCAATGGTCCAAGTCATCATTAACACAATACATAGTCCAGCGCACCTAGGAGAAAAAGCTATGCTAGACAGTATTCAACACATTTGGTTCAACAAGCACTTGCGAGCCGCAGCTAAACAAAAAGTTCGTACCTGTATGATATGTTGTCAGTTTAATCCAGGTAAAAGCATCCCCGTAGAGCAGGGTGGATTTCAACCTCCCGATCATGCTTTTGAAGTCCTCCAGATGGATTATATCCAGATGGAACGATGTCGAGGATTCAAATATGTTCTCGTAGTTGTCTGTGCTCTTTCCCGTTGGACAGAAGCATACCCGGTTTCAGATTACACTGCCCCGACTACTGCCAAACAGTTAGTTCGAGAATTCTTCCCACGGTACGGTTTACCACGTGTCGTCTACTCAGATAACGGCCAGCCGTTCTCATCCGAACTAATGAAACACGTTTCCCTTCTATTAGGCTATCAATGGAAATTTCACTGTGTCCGACATCCCGAGGCAGCAGGTCTCGTAGAACGCCATAATCAAACTTTGAAAATTAGATTGTCCAAAATATGTAGAGAAAAAGGAGTCGATTGGATAGTAGCCTTACCAGTTGCGCTCTTTTACATGAGAATGGTAGCACATTCTCGAACAGGGCTATCCCGTATGAGGTGATCTTCGGTAGACCACCAAATATGTGGGGGACGCCTATACCTCGCAAAATCACTGACGTTGACTGTAATATGCTGACAGATTACCTGGCTTCCTTGATGTCTGCACTACAATCTTGTCGTTCACAGGTATCCGCAGCTTTTCCCGACAATACTGAGGTGAAGCCCCATGACGTGGTTCCTGGTGACCTGGTGCTGGTCAGGAACTTTGACCGGAAGACCCAACTGGATCCTAGGTGGAAGTCACCGAAGTTGGTTCTACTCACCACAAGGACAGCCGTGAAAATCGAGGGAAGGAAAGGGTGGTTGCACTCGAGTCATATCAAGAAATTTTATGGACTACCACCCAGTGTAGATACGCAACCCTGTATTCCCTCACAGACAGACTCAAAGCTCCCCTTGGTTGAGCAATCGAACTCAGAAATTTATAAACTAAAATTGAGGTCTAGTAAGTCGGACAATTTGATTGTTTAAGTCCTCTCCAAGGTGAATCGGTTGAATTTGTTCCTGACATGTATCCTCTAGACCGGAATAGAGAAAGAAATCATCAGATGCAGCTCAAAAAGCATGCGTATTGTAAATCATTTCGTAGTCACTGCACAGTAACATTATTAATTTTGTTTTTCCTAAGCCTTCTGATCATTATTTTCAGCATACTATTGCATATGTATTACCCTATTCCTAAGCATGCTTATAATATAACTGCAGAACATTCTTTTAGTGAATTTCCTCCGCATGAGTTGTCCTATAGATTTGCGCTGCGCAACAACACATTTATTAGTATGTTATATCATTCCCATCAAACCAGCAATGCCACAAATTGTTGGATATGTGGCCGACTCCCTCCCTATCAGAACTATAAGGGAGTTTTGCCCCTCTTTCCATATCCGTTCACACACAATGGCTCCTGTGGAGCATGGTTTAGTTTGATTAATACCCTAGATTCAAATTCCGCAGTTTATCAAGACAACTGGGTATGGGGAAACCTGAACCTAGTTTTGCTTAAAGTCTGCTACCCTAACAAGGAGGGACTTCCCAAAAGAACAGGAACTGATCTAGAAAATGAAGTATATGGATTAGGTAATTTTACACTTAACCTCATGATCCTGAACGTTGAATCTGAAGCTACACCAATCTTGCCCGCCATGTCAGTATTCCCAGTAAAAGGGGAATTATGTATAAGAAAGAATGGTTCCATACACATGGGTCATAGTAAATGCACCACTGTAATAAAATTCAGTGATCAAGGCAAGTCTACATTTAGAGCTTCCCACCATTCCTACTTCATATGTGGCCAGACCGCATATATATGTCTACCTTTAGATTGGGATGGTACCTGTTACATAGCATTCCTTCTGCCACCTGTTTTCCTAGCTCCTCCTGATTATCATAGAAATACCCATTTAGTACACAATAGACAGCAGAGAGATCTCCCAATTGTCGATTACACTGAAACAGCATGGGAAAAATACACAGATTTCAATAAAGGTTTCTTTCCCTATATAGGTACAGTCACTAATAGTAAGCTGATACGTAGATTAACCAGAACCCTTGAAGCAGTAGTGAACGAAACTATTTCCGCCTTAGGCAATTTAACAGAAGAGCAGTCTGCTATGCGGATTGTTGTGCTTCAAAATCGTCTTGTTCTTGACGTCATCCTGGCCGATAGGGGCGGAGCTTGTAGGGTCATCGGATCAAGTTGTTGCATTTTCATACCAGAAAATTCGCCGTCAGTATATAAGGCCATAACTCGCCTTCATAAGATTGTAAGCCAGATACACCAGAGTCCAGGCACCTGGACTTGGTCCGGTTGGTTCTGGGGCGTATTGTCAGCCTGGGGATGGAGAATCCTATCCTTCCTAGGTATTGGCTTTCTCATACTATTCAGTTGCTGCTTATGTCTACAATGTGGGCCAGCGATTTGTGGTCTGTGTGCCACCTCGTGTATCCCACATCCAAGTTTTCGTTCGAGATCCCGGAAGAAGAAAGAAGAACAAATGATGCTATATGAACAGATCGATGGATTGATGAAGATCGATATCTCCTAAGGGTCCGAAGGGGACAAGGAGGGAATGAGGAAATATGAATTTTGTGATCAGTTATGTCCCCTATCGTAGACCCCAACGGCTCCATGTGCATGCTATAAGTACATGTATGTTCCCTCCTGCTCCAGTTCTGAAGACGCAAATATATGTGCGTCCACGGTCAACATGTCCTCTTTCAGATCCGCCATGAATGGGTCAGATATTCCATTCCTAAGTATGAAAGGCCACCGACTTTATGTGGTTCACTTTCCACATTTCACAGATTCAGGCGAGTAGGCCCGAATTCTGTCATCAAGCCTTTTCCTGCCTTCTGCCTCTGAAAGCTCCAGTCTGAGCCTGCATCTGTGACCATGAACTTTGTCTTACTCCTTGCGCGGCTAACGGTGCCTGATCCAGCCTGTCGCCTGCCAAAAACTGTATTTCACCTTCGAGATTATCTCCTTCGCTCCTCATCCGATGCATTCCTGTCTAGTAGTTTAGGTAAACATTCCTCCAGCTACCATGCAAAGGGGCCAGGCCTCGCTGTCCTCATGCAAGTAATTCATAGCCCCGTTACCATGGAATATTCCTACCCCCTCGCATCTAGTGTAGACACTTAGACGCTTGTACACGCACTAACAGTCAGTATAGTCAGTATAGAATAAGATTCTATCCTAAGAGACCTCTCCTTTTAGATAACACAGTTCTTTAAACATAGGATATTAGATATGATTTGGGATTAGGTTGACATAACCCCAGACTTCTGTCTCCACATGTAGAGCTAAATGTCAAGTCTCCTTCACCCTCTAGTTGCACGTCAATCACACGTCATGCGGCTGCGCGCGCATCTTTGCCAAATATTTCTGCTGACATTGCAGGATTCTTTTATGGATCCACCCACCTGTGACATCATGTTTAATGACGTTTCTTGAATTACGCCCTCTATTAGCTACGTATGCACCTTTTATCAGCTGTTACGCCTCTTGCATCTGTTTCACTGTAATGTATTTTCTATAAAACTGCCTACCTGTCAATAATATATGCTCCCTTCCTTCCTGAACTTTCGTGGTGATGGAATAGAAGGCCCACAATTCGAATTGTCTTCCTTTTTATAGGAATAAAGCATTTTTAAACCTCTAATACCACGGATTCTGCCTCTTATATTTACTGAGTTATTCTTGATAGACTTTACCGCATAAAAAATAGTACCGGTAACAAAATATTTACCACAGTTCTTTGCCCTAGAGGCTGGTGGCTGTAGTGATGCATATATTCACTTGTGGTGTCACAGCATATCATGTCCCGTATCCACGCCTCTACTGTCGGACTGGTGGTGCCACTCCAGTGTAGTGAACCCTGCCGTTTGGCCAATAGTAATGCAAGTGCAGTATTGCGAAGGAGACTCATTCCGCTGCTCACAAGATGGAACTTTCTTTTCATGTTTCTGTTAGCTCTCTCTAGGAGCGAATGGTGTCTCATTCATTCATTCTACCTCATGTCGTTTGCTATCCATGCCCCCCCCCCCACAATACTGTTGAAATGTTACTTGCTTTGGCAGGGGGACATTGAGGTTCTGGACTTTTAAGAGTCCAGAGGTGTCAGGGAAACAACACCCGAAGACCCCTGAGTTCCTTCCTGTCTCGGTGCACAAATAAACAGAGACGCGGGTTTCTCGATGGTGGCGTCAGAGACCAAGATTTATTCACTGCAGGGACACAGAAGTCATAGGAACCACACAGAGGCAGAATCTACGAGACTGTTCAAATTGCATTAAGTGGGTTGTTCCTTAAATACACGAAAAATGTCTTTAGGCAACATTACACGAATATTTCTCATGCCCAACCCGGTATCCCAAACAAACAGTAAATAGACATCAAACAATAATTAGTCGTAGGTTTTCGGTATTCGATCAGGTCCCCTTGTCAGTTTTCCATTCTTTGCTCGATCCTGACCATCATAAAAATCGTAACCTCCCCATTGTAAAAGCCCAGAAGGAGAGGAGCAGAGCCAGGTGCAAAGGATTGAAAAGTAGGATAAGAGGTGTTTATGGATCATAAACGGGCATGGCTACCGTCTTCGGCCTTTCAGTCAGGACAACGGACACGAGAACCAGTATAGCAGGACTGGCCTCAGGCAAGGGAGGCAGCTTGATTCTGCCTAGTCATGCGGCGTCAGTCTTTCTCGGGGCTCGAGCTTACGTGTCCTTAACAAGGTGACTCTGCCGGGGTCATCGCCCGTTCATTGACTATGTGAGGGCAAGAAACAAAATGGATGCCGTAACTAAAATGGATGCCATGACTTTAAAACAGAATGCCCTATTTCTCAGTGAATTCATGCTAGTTGCGTAGCGAAAACACTGTCATGCATATAATGGATCATTTGCGGTTCATTGGTACCGAAATCGTGTCAGTACTACGATACCGAATTCACGGGTTCGGATCGCTACAGAACCTCAGACCGTCCTTTTGCCCTTACATAGGCAATAACTTACTCTATGTCAGAGTCCATTTCTATGTTCATCAGGTCACTGATATGTTGTTGAAGCATTACTTTATCCCGTGGCGTATCTCTAAAAACAGGTGGTCTTCTTACGCATGTTGAAACGCAGAGACTACATAAGGCAGGACCACACTGAACAATGAGACAGCACGAAAATAAAAATACCAACGCAACACCAGTGACTATCAGAACCTTCCATCCCCACGCAGATAACAGGCTCCAGAACCATCCCATTAATGACCAGTCACCTTCCTATACATGAATAGAGTCAGAGATTTTGTGTAACTTAGAGATGGCCTTGTATACCGTTGGCGCATTATCTGGGATAAAAACACAGCAACTCGATTGGATCATCTTACATACTCCACCTCGATCTGCAAGTAACACATCAAGGACCATACGGTTCTGTAACGTCATGAGGCGATCCGCTTGAAGCTCAGCTGTCAGGTTACTAAGGGCACCCGCAGTTTCGGTGATAGTGGATTCAACTACCCGTGTTAGTTGACGTAAGTTTCTACTGTTGGCCATAGGCCCCCAGAATGGAAGGAAACCTTTGAAGAAGTCTCCTGCTTCTTGGCCAGCAGTATCTTCTTTACTGAAAACACCTCTCACAACTCTAGTTTTGTGATAGTCCGGTGCAGCAGTGTATGTCGGAGGTAACAGTTGAGCGATATAACATGAGCCTGAGAAGTCAGCAGGCAGCCATGTGTATGCTCTGTCTTGGCAAACAAAATAGGTACCCTTAGCAGCTAAGAATGCAGGGGAAGACTGTGACGGGAAAACATATGTTTCGATACAGTCACTCTTCCCTAGTCGAGCTTTCGGATTCCTCCCATTTCCTTGTAAACAGACCTGATCTTGGAGGGGTACGACCCAGATCGGAGTCGAGCTTTTACGTTTGTTCTCACCCAGAGTAATGCCATATTCCGTAACATTCCAACCCATGTAAACTCGCAATTCATCCTTGGGAATGAACGGAGTGTTATTGACATCTCTAACCATGTCAGTGATTCCTTTTGCCAAGGCTCTATTAGCAGAGTTATACCTAGTGGAACGCGGAGGTCGTGGAGGATAGGTCTCTAGGGCATAGGCGAACATGGTCTGAAATGCCCAGACTGATCCATTATAACTAAAGGGCAGAACCAGATAAGGGATGCCCTTGTCCATGGTATGTGGTATCAAGCCACACACCCAGCAGTTTGTTGTGTTAACCACTAGTTGATGTTGGTGCAAGAGCTGAATGAAAGTGTTATTTATAAACTCAGAGCGTCGAGCTTGCTCGTGGGCAGGAAAAGGATGGAAAGAATGAAGAGAAACAACAGTCGGAGAAACAGGAACATGGGGAGATACTGTAGATGTAACAGGTGTAAAGATCAACTGAATACCAAAAATAATTCCGCCTACCAAAGTTATTAAAACAATTAGAAGTGTCAGAGCACATTGCATTAGAAAACATTCGCTATACAATATGTCATATAGTTTTGTCTTGTGCACATTTATGACGTTAACCCGTCGCAGTTCAGGAAGCTCCATCTTCTACAACCGTTCGCAACGGATGGTTTGTACCTGTTAAAAACTTGCCTCTGTTTACCCTGGGAGTTCCCAAAATAAACAGAAGAAACCGACCTTGTGTCTGGTTCCCTGCAAATTAAAACAAGGCACACGTTACGACCCTACGGTAACCCAGGCGGCAAGGTGAGAGAAACAACAAAAACAAAAAGATAAACATTTAGAGCAAACTTCCTGACTGAATGGAATGCAATAAGATCAAAACAGTTTTCAAACAGAAATGTAATTATGCAATGTCATTAGTTCATAACATGAGAACGTAGATTATATCTGTACTTTCCGGGTCTTGTCTGATCTTGAAATAGCTGGTCTACAGGTGCGGAAATGTTCGACTCCACAGGTGACAAATGTTCACTTTGTACAACACTCGGTCCAGGATTCAAAAGAGCGGTTCCTGCTGAGGTGTCAAAGTTCTGTGTTTCAGTTCGTGGGTCCGTTATGTACTCTGCATCACTGAAAGGGATGTGCCTAGGAACAGGTTCTGTCTCGGATACACCAAATCCCTGTCTAACCCAGTTGTCATAGGGGAGTGGGAGAGGGACACGCTTCATATGGCTAGCGTGCACCCAATTCTTCCTTCCAGCTAGGCGTACAGCAGTTCTCGTTGTTAGGAGTACCTGGAACGGACCCACGAATCTTGGCTGGAGGTTCCGAGTTCGCTCAAAATTCCGCACCACTACTTGGTCGCCTGGTTTCAACGTGTGGCCTGGACTCTCTGGCAGTTTAGGCAAGGATTCGAATACCTGTTGATGAATAAGGCTTAGTTTAGCAGTCAGGTCATAAAGATAATCAATCAACATTGGGTATTCGATCTGTTTGAATTCCTTTGGCCTAGGGACTCCCCAAACATTAGCAGGACGACCGAACACAATCTCATATGGGCTAAGCCCTACTCGAGAGTGTACAGTCGCTCTGGTGGACAGTAAAGCTAAAGGCAGTGCATCTGGCCAAGATAGACCAGTGGAAGCTTGAATTTTAGCAAGTTTCAGCTTCAGGGTACCATTGTACCCTTCAACCAAACCTGCTGACTGTGGGTGATTCGCACTGTGGAATTTCTGGGTAATACCCAGACCCGTACACACACTCTTCATGACTTTCCCTACAAACTCACTTCCATTGTCCGACCAAACAATCCGTGGCATACCATACCTGGGGAAGTATTCTTTGAGGAGGATTTTGGCAGTGGACATAGCAGTGTTATCCTTTAATGGATATGCCTCAATCCATCTTGAAAAGGCACAGACTACCACTAGGACATATTTAAGATTGTTACACCTGTCCATGTGGATAAAATCCAACTGAATCACTTCAAAGGGACAAGAAGGGGGAGCAAAATGACCAGTTGGGGTTGGGGTTCCCTTGCCAGGATTATGCATCTGGCATATCATGCAGTTTTTCACCACTCTTTCCGCACACTTAGTAATTCCATCATTCTTCCATACTGGAGCTAACATTTTACAGATCCCTTTCGAACTGATGTGCGCCGCTCCATGCGCCATCGTGACTACTGCGAGCACATACGCATCAGGTAACATCCAACGCTGCTGCTCAGACAAATCAACCCAACATCCACTTGAATCCTTTTTACCCGTTTTCTCCTTCCATTCATTCTTCTCATTTTCAGTTGCTTCATTCTGGATTGCTTTCACACTTTCAATCGTATTCTCACACATCCCTGACTCAGCAATCCATCTTGCAGACGTTGCAACGTACATTCGGCTCGTCATGTTCTTGGCCGTTTCTTTAGCGACCTCATCAGCAAACGCATTCCCACGGCCAACATCATCCGTAATCTTTCGGTGTGCACTGCACTTCACAATCGCAACTTCATTCGGTAGGGTCAGGGATTCCAATAGATCGCTGACTAACTGTCCATGTTGGATCTTAGTCCCATGGGACGTGAGAAAACCTCTTTCTTTCCAGAGACGTCCAAAACTATGTGCTACGCCGAAGGCGTATTGGCTATCAGTAAACACATTCACTCTCTTTCCCTCAGCTAAAACACACGCTCTTGTTAATGCAATTAATTCTGCAGCTTGGGCAGAATTCTGACTTACTCTTGCAGTCTCAACAATCGTACTCAAAGTCGTAACTGCATACGCGGCCGTCACATCACCGTTCTGTAGTTTGAAACACGACCCATCGACATATAAAGTGCCGTCTGGATCTAGTAACGGAGTATCTTTTAAATCAATCCTACCTTTTGTCTCTTCCTCAGTTTTGAAACAACAATCATGGGGCTCTGAATCACTCAACTCTTGAGTAGTCGGCAACAGCGTTGCTGGATTCAATATGTTGCATCGCTTGATCTGAATGTGACTTGCCAAAAGCGTCAGCTCATAGCCTGATAGTCTAGCACTGGTGAGGTGCTGAGTTTTCGTTCGATTCATGAGTGTATCCACAGCATGTGGAACCATGACTACTAACATGTTGTTCATGACTAGTCCAGCAGACTGTCGAATAGACACTGCAGCTGCTGCTGTAGCTCTCAAACAACTTGGCAATGCTCTGGCTACCGGATCTAATGTGGATGAGAAATATGCACAAGGCCGCTGTTTGTCACCAAATTGTTGCGTTAATACACTCAACGCACAACCTTCTCTTTCATGGACATATAAAGTAAACGGCTTACTGTAGTCAGGAGTACCCAACACAGGAGCTGAACACAGCGCATCACGTAAGTCGGAGAAACTCTGTTGACATTCCTCAGACCATGGCAAAGGGCTCGGAACACCTTTTCCAGTCAGGGCTACCAATGGTTTCGCCATGAGAGAAAAATTTGGGATCCATTGCCTGCAGTATGACGTAATACCCAAAAACGCACGTACTTCTCTCTGTGTGCTTGGTACAGTCATCTGCGAAATTGCTTTGATTCTCTCTGGGGTCAACCTTCTTCCCTCCTTTGACAAAAGATGATCTAAGTAGGTCACTTCTTGGCAACAATATTGCAGTTTAGAAGGTGAAACCTTGTGATGCAAGTCAGACAAATGACGTAATAAAGAAATTGTAGCTATTTTGCAGGTTTCCTTGTCATCAGCAGCCAGTAAAAGATCGTCTACGTATTGGATCAGAGCAACACCAGGAGGAAGTACAAGAGCATCTAATTGACTCTTCAATGCTTGGCTGTAAATTGAAGGGCTCTCACAATAACCTTGTGGAGCGCGTTTGAATCTGAAACTGCGACCTCCTAAGGAGAAACCAAAAATGTCTCTACTTTCCTCGGCTATCGGAATGCTGAAAAAGGCATTCTTCAAATCGATCATTGGAAACCATGAAGCTGAGGCAGGAATCAACGTCAATAATGCAGTGATATCTGGTACCACAGGAAACTGCGGAATCACTATTTTGTTAACTTCTCTGAGGTCAATCACAAATCTGTAGATTGGAGGTTTGGACGGGTCAGTGCGTTTCAAAATCGGCAGAACAGGACTATTGCAGACATTTCCTCTAGTTTCCTCTATCACATCTTTCTGTATTAAGTCTTTCACAATCAGCAAAAGTGCACGTTCACCTTCATTCGAAATCCGATACTGTGGGATTCGTGGGAATTTAACATTAGCTTTCAGACTTACCACATAAGGGGGAATTTCCAAGAGGCCTACATCGTTAGGACCAGTCGTCCAAAGAGTATCAGGGAGAGAACGCAGCTCCGGTGGGAGCTTATCCATCGACATATACATTGGAGAG
Source organism: Triturus cristatus (assembly GCF_964204655.1). NCBI lineage: Eukaryota > Metazoa > Chordata > Amphibia > Caudata > Salamandridae > Triturus > Triturus cristatus. Next base: position 220,899,796 of record NC_140594.1, on the reverse strand, counting down.
ATGACTCTTTTGCCTAATGTGAGCTGTACTCCCGAAGGAGAACAGTACAGTGTCGCATGCAGGTGTTTCAACAGATCTAAACCAAGCAAATTCTCATTACAACCGGTTGTTAGAATAAGGGGTGCTTCTAGTTCGCATGGCCCAACAGATATTGATAAAGGACTAGAAACAGGATTGTGAACAGGGGCGCCTGAGAAACCTACTGAAGTGTTCGTTAAGCCAGACAAAGGTGCGCCGGGGAGTTTCGCATGCATAATTGAACTTTTTGCCGCACCAGTATCCAACAGAAACGGTTCGACCACGCCTGATGTAACTACTGCGACATAAGGTTCACTCTGATCAACTGGAACTGATACTACTCCCTCTCTTTGCCTGTGGCTGTCCTAGTACTCGCTTCTCTGAATCTCTTCATTATGATCATAATAATCTTCAACATGATACTGTGGAGATCTACCTGGTTGCGCAGGTTGTACATTTCGCTGATCGAAATAATTTGATGGGCGATCAGCCTGTGGTGTCATTGTACCACGTCCTCTACCTCTAGGAGCTTGCATAAACCCAACATTACCTCTCTGAGCTGGGACACCACTAGTCTGTGCGTGCAGTACCGGACACTCATTCTTATAATGACCCTCCTTTTTACAATAGGCACACTGATTCCATGCTAACTGTTGTCGGGAAAAACCATAATTAAATCTTTGGGACGTCCCTTGCTGGAATTGTGGCTGTTGCTGAAACTGGGGTCGCTGCTGTGAATCTGACTGAATTGAGCGAGGCGGGTATGCCTGTTGCAAAAGAACTTTAGTCTTTAAATCTTTCGTTTTCTTTTCTGACTTTTCCTTCTCTTCTTTCTCTCTATTCTCGTAATACTGAGCAGTTGCAAGTATCTGTGCTGTCGTCGACACTGCCCATGCACTTTCAGAATCCTTTAACTTGTTACTAAGCTCAGGTAGTAAATTAAACACGAACTTGTCGACAAACAACCTCTGGCCTCCCTCAGTACTCATATCTTGCCCACTGTGGTCTACGAAGGTCTCTTCAAATCTAGTGAAAAAGTCAGAGACGCTTTCGTCCTTTCTTTTGCTTGCATGCCGATAGTTTATCCCAATTAACTCGTAACGCTGGCATCAGCGTTTTCATCAGATTAATTATTCTGCCAGGTAAGGCAGCAATCAGAGGTTCAGGTTTAGCACCGCCAACTTGTTGCCCATCTGCTGCTACAATAGCTGGCCAATCACCTCCTAAGGTGACTGGGTGGTTCTCTTGCCGAATCTTGGCCCATATAGGCTGTGGCACTACATTACCAAATAGCATTTCAATGTCTGCCAAATTCATGACGCACGCTTGAACTGTCTGCGTTAACTCTTTGTAATAACCAGCAGGATTTTTACGCGGGTCCGGCAACGCCTGTTTTACTGCTAATACTTCGGCCCGCTTCCAAGGGATGTGTATCCACACTCTCTGGAATTGTGCCGGAGCACCTGCAATACCATTAGCCGCATCAGCTTGAACTGCATCACGCCATATCGGTGGAACTTCCCTCATCGGATATTGACCTCGTCTTTTCCTAGTAATCGGTGAACCCTCAGGGTCCCTTGGCGTTCGAAGAGGGGAATCATCCCTATAAGCTAAAATCAGTTCTATCGCTCCCCTTACTTCTGAACCTATCACCATTCCTGCGGCAAATTTCTGCTGAACATTTATCAGATCAGAGGGGACGGAATCTAAGTCATCATCTTCCCATTCTTCACGCACAAGAGAACACATCACGTCAAAAACATAACGTTGAGTTGGTTCATTCCATTGCATAAAGGTATCTAACACTCTTCGTGCATCATACTTCACAGCTTTCGACATCCACCTAAGAGCTGTCGAATCTAACATTTCTCGTTCCTGAGGACCAGGAAGCTGGCTACGTCTCTGTATAGAGTCAGAAACGGGGGTCCCAATTAAAGACCTGTAGAGAGGAGTTAAGATATTAGTTACAGAGTCGGTTATTTTCCGACGAACGGAAAGCGGAGTCAGAATGTTCACAGGGTTCGGGAGCAGGGCAGCTGAAGCAGATGAAATAGTAAGGGTGGGAGTAGCAGGTAAAGCAGTTTGCGAAACGACAGGCAAAGGCGGAACAGGCGACCCAGGAAGAGGGGGTGCCGAAGGAACATTAACCACGGTAAGGACAGGAGCTGGAATCAAAGGAAGTGGAGCAACTATTCCAGGCTGACCAGCAGCTGGCTGTACAACAGGTAGTAACTGTGGTGCTGTAATACCCTGTGCATACGGTGGAGGTGAATTCAACAGGTAAGACAACAGAGGATCCTTTTCAGGATCCTCCATCGGCTTAGTAGGACAAGATGGCAATACAGGGTAACATTTATCAATTGCCAAATTATATTTTCTATTCGCCATCTCCATTGCTTTCTCAGTCTCGTTGACATGCAGCTGCCTAGCAGACTCCATTAAAGTCAACCCTTTCTCTTTCTGTTCTTTCTTCGTCTTCCTAATTTCTCTCTGTTTGGCTTCTTTGCGCCATACGCGAAAAGATTCAAACATTGCTGGCCGGGCTTTTCTCTTAAACAACTTCATTTCTAGATTGTCTAGAATTTCGGTTTCGAAGCTACCATGCGGTGGCCAACTAAGGACACCATCTTTTCTGGTATAACGGACCCATACTTCATTATACGCAATAGGACCTACACCATGTTTACAATAGAGCTCATATGTAGGAGTTCCAATCGGAGGAACCGAACACGAATCCTCCAACCGGGAATCCCCGTTGCAACGTAACCAGGACAGGAAACAATTACTACTGGTAGTCATGACAAACAAAGACAAATTCCAACCAAAATGCGCAGAGAACTTAGGCCTACCAAAATGAACTAATACCAAAACAAAGATTATCTAAACAAGAGCAACCAATGATAATCTACGAATTAAACCAGAGCAACAAAGAACAACCAAACTGAGCGTAACCCACTTAATACTTAACTGAAATGTGGAAGACGTCACCAAGGAGAACCCGTCTACGTCTCGCCGTACTAAGGTCTGCACCTCGGGTCCAAGACAGGGCGACAGTCAGGGCAGCGGTCCTCCGTAGCCGTCTGGGAACAGGAACCCTCGTGGAAGAGATCGTCGGGCCACTTTTACGACATGCAGGGATCGATGAAGCGTTTACCTCCCTCCGGAATCTTCACACGAAACTTCTCGAACTTTTCAGGCTTTGGACCGGTACCGGATGACGTCGCCCCGCGTTGGGCGCCAATCTGAGGTTCTGGACTTTTAAGAGTCCAGAGGTGTCAGGGAAACAACACCCGAAGACCCCTGAGTTCCTTCCTGTCTCGGTGCACAAATAAACAGAGACGCGGGTTTCTCGATGGTGGCGTCAGAGACCAAGATTTATTCACTGCAGGGACACAGAAGTCATAGGAACCACACAGAGGCAGAATCTATGAGACTGTTCAAATTGCATTAAGTGGGTTGTTCCTTAAATACACGAAAAATGTCTTTAGGCAACATTACACGAATATTTCTCATGCCCAACCCGGTATCCCAAACAAACAGTAAATAGACATCAAACAATAATTAGACGTAGGTTTTCGGTATTCGATCAGGTCCCCTTGTCAGTTTTCCATTCTTTGCCCGATCCTCCCCATCATAAAAATCGTAACCTCCCCATTGTAAAAGCCCAGAAGGAGAGGAGCAGAGCCAGGTGCAAAGGATTGAAAAGTAGGATAAGAGGTGTTTATGGATCATAAACGGGCATGGCTACCGTCTTCGGCCTTTCAGTCAGGACAACGGACACGAGAACCAGTATAGCAGGACTGGCCTCAGGCAAGGGAGGCAGCTTGATTCTGCCTAGTCATGCGGCGTCAGTCTTTCTCGGGGCTCGAGCTTACGTGTCCTTAACAAGGTGACTCTGCCGGGGTCATCGCCCGTTCATTGACTATGTGAGGGCAAGAAACAAAATGGATGCCGTAACTAAAATGGATGCCATGACTTTACAACAGAATGCCCTATTTCTCAGTGAATTCATGCTAGTTGCGTAGCGAAAACACTGTCATGCATATAATGGATCATTTGCGGTTCATTGGTACCGAAATCGTGTCAGTACTACGATACCGAATTCACGGGTTCGGATCGCTACAGAACCTCAACATGGCTGCTGCACAGTACTGTGAGGTTTTCTTTTATTTGTACAGCATTGTGCACATACTTTGCTATTTTTAATTTTCCATTCTAAAATGGCAATTGTCCAACTTGGAACAGTAAAACAAGGTTTACAAACTATATTAAAATGGCAATCGGTGCATCACACCACATGCATGCTTACGGTTGACCCTCATGGAATGCTTTTTCTTTATTAGGAAAAACATTCCAAGATTTTTGGCAATGCATTTCAATGCATTTTGGTGCCCCAGCCGTCATATTAGATTTTTTTGTTTTTTACTGGTGTTCGGACCCAGGACCCCACTAAACATTCCTTTGCCCCTGGGGAGTCAACTAATTTGGGGAGGGGAATCATACATTCCTTCTCCCCATTAATACATAATGCACCTGCCTTCAGGTAGATAGGGTCCTGGGGGCTTTTTGCACATCATGGAAGGGGCCCTTAGCATGCCCACTTCTCAGACATTAAATAAGTATAACTGAACTGATCTCCATGAGCCCTGGCCCACCCCAAATGGATTATAAATGATGAGGGTGGACCTAACGTGCGTTTTTTTTTGTATCCTTTTCTGCGGGACGGTAGTACTACCGCAAAACGTTTCAGGAAGGAGCTGAGGTGGATGAACCATTTTTTAGAATGTTTCATGAAAACTCGTCAAACAGTGCAAAAGTTATTAGCAAACCAAAATAAACATTTCCTATGGAAACCTGGTTCTAAATATAACTACACAGCGGAGACTGCAGCTGTGTAAAATATATATATTTAAAAAACATATGTAAACTATAGATATAGATAGATAGATAGATAGATAGATAGATAGATAGATAGATAGATAGATAGATAGATAGATAGATAGATAGATAGATAGATAGATAGATAGATAGATAGATAGATAGATATTTTATCGTGTGTTAAATGTTATAGTTAGGCCTTGTAATAATATACAAACTATCATTTCCTTCCTGGAAAGTTTCAGTGTGATCGGTCAAGCAGAGGCAGAATATACACGAGGCGTCCCAAAACCAAATGTCACCATGTATTTTCTATAGACTTTCTTTAGGTGGTACTACTGCAAAAACTGCTGAACCAAATTACAGCAAATTTGGCAGAAGGCTAGATCTTGTTCCACAAAACATGCTTTTTGTGATTTGGTGTATATCTGGATGGTTGGGTTCGAAGGACTATTGCAAGAGTCCCTCAAACCCAATTTCCAAAACAAGAGCCTTCATATTGGGGGCTTTTTACCCTTGGTTCATCTTACTCCCCTTGGAATGAAACTCACGTGGGAGCAGCACTGTGATTAGCTGGCCTCAACATATTAGAAAATGTTGCGACAGCCTTTACAGGACTCCAGGGGACTTAGTCCCAGGTCCTGAATATAGTTTAAAAAATAATATAAGGGGCAGGGTAGGGATACCCTGCCCCCTAAGCCTTGATAGATAGATGTGATGATGCTCCAGCTCCATCCAGCACATCCATCATCCAGGTACAACTACCAATGCCTAAAACAGTAACTTCAACTTGAAGGGAAGGAGAGAAGACATAAGGCCTGGGATGAGGGCAGACTAACTGAAGTACTGCGGTTACTAGTAATTTGAGCATTACCTCCTCATTTTCCTTTCTCTGCCCCATCATTACATGTGAGGAAATACTCAAGCCACCTAGCAGCTTCTAGCAAAATAAACAATACAGAGGTGTTAACAAATCAGAATGTAACACCTCTGTAAATTCTAATGAAACATATCTCAAATCCTATATCCTGAGATAGGTAATAAAATACCAGTGCCAAATGATGGATTTTGAAATTGAACATCCAGTCTGTAATGAGATGCAAACACAGAAGGTACAGCTCAAGCAGCCACCAAACATATGTTGTTGAAAGTGACTCCTTGCACTTCAGCCAACTTGGCAGCCATATCCCTAGCTGAATGTCCTTGAATGTACCAACAGTTCCCTACCTGAGAGTTCATATGCTCAGGAAATGTTTGACCGCACCCAGCGACTAAGAGTAGGAGAAGGGTATAAACCCTCACTCGCTGACCTAAAGTTCACAAATTTGTTACTACACTGTCAAAACAAAGATACTCCTTCCAAATAAATTAAAAAAGCTTCATAAACACACAGGAAATGCAAGACTATCTCTGCAAGAGTCACAGGATTACCATAACTAACAGATTGACAATTACAGATTATTTGTGGAATTTAGGCATAATCTTGAAAACAAAAACTGATCCAGGTGAAGAATGATCTCTTCTCAAAAGTCAGTGAAGTGGGGAGCATGAAAAACCAAAAATCTAAAATTTCCTATCCTCTGGCTGAGTTTATATCAAGCCGGAAAAAAACCCTTAACATTAGAAACTTTAAGGAGAGTTGATTCTAAGGCTCAAAGGAAGCTCCATGAAGTTCTGAAGTAATAAAAGGAGGCTCCCGAGGAAGAGAACTCAGACGACCAGGAGAACAGGCCTAAGGAAAACCCTTAGGAAAATGGGGTGCATGCATTCTAAAGTGTAAATCATCCGAAGGTTCTCTATATATTCTAATGGTTGTCCTCTGAATCTTCAGGGTAGATGGAGACAACCCTCTGCCAAATCTTTGTAAAGAAATTAAAGGATTAGCACAAGATAACACTCCCATAAAACCACACAATTCCTACACATCACTTTTGGAAGGGGCCTAGTGGTAATTGTAGGCCCAACAAGAAGACAACTTCCTGGAGGCCTGAATAGCCATTGCCACAATTACAGGTAAACCCAGATTTTGAACACCTAAGTGTTTAACCTCCATACTAATAATTACAATAATTACAGTTAATTGAGATAAGGGAGGAGAGACAAGAGGGCGTGGAGACACTGAACTAAGATTTCCAGGGCCTGAATGGTACTACAAGGATCATCTTCTGATAAAAAAGAAAGGTAAAATCAGTGTGTTCATTCCCAAGCATCTTCCATCTGAAATTTCACAGAACACTGGGAAGAGAGCATTGTCCTTGCAGGCAAAGAGATGTGCCACAAGGTTGCTGAATCTCTTGCATAGCTTTAGAAAAATAATCAAGAACAACTCCTGAGACAAGGGGAATACTACACTCAGGTTTTCTGCACTCACATTCTCTATCCTCTGATGTCAAATAGAGTAGATGTTCTTTTGCTAAATGGAGAATCTGGACTGTAATTGCTGCCAGATTTGGAAGCGCCTGCCTCCCTGACAGTTCACATAGGTTTTGGTTGTAGTGTTGTACATCCTTAGGACCACAGACATGTAATTAAGAGATATGGTGAATATCCATAGACGACACAGGACAGCTGTCAGTTTCTTCCCATTGAAAGAATGACCGAGATCCTCCATCTTCAAGATCCATGAGCTGAAAAAGAACCGAACATTTCTCTCCAGCTCAGTCCTGAGGCATCTATGATTAGAATTATTGGCTACACTGTTGTAAGGGAAACTCCTTTTCTATGTGAGCTGGAACCATCAAAGTTCCTGGGAAGTTTTGTCAGTGACAAGAATATTGAGCTTGGATAGGGAAAAGGTGGGATCCCACCAGCTGAATATATGTTGTGATACCGATCCTAGATGGAGAGGTGTCCACAGAGCAAAAAAGACTGCGGGAGCCCCTTGATTCGACGTTGAAGTCTGAGCAGGAGATCATTTGAGGGATAGCAAGGTCTTCATGTGACAACAGATTCAACTGTCAAGGATACCATTCCCGCATGTGTCTGGTTCAATGCCACAATGAACTGGAGATCCTTGATCAGTTTCCAGCTTAGATGTCTTCAGATCGATCGGGAAGCAAGGTTAGGACCTTACAAACAAACTCTACACAGTTCAAGGACTAACATCTTGAAAGTGCATAAATTAGCCAATAATGCAAGTACTGATGGGGACAATTTTCTTGATGTGCAGAAATGCAACCATCAGAGCAAGCAGCTTCAAAAATACTCTCAGGGAAGATTTCAGGCTGAAAGGAAAGGCCTCAGACTGGAAGTGATAGGACAGGTTTGCAAACTATAGGAACCAGTGATGAGGAGGCCAACCTTGGACATCTTCCAAATCCAGAGCTGCCAGAAATTCCCCTGACAAGCTTCAAAGAATTATGGCAAGAGGAGATTCCATCTTGAAATGGATTGTTCTTCAGTGAACTCCCAGAAATCTTTAATACTAAGAACAAATGAGCGTGCATCTCTTTCCCAGTTTTTTCTTGTGAACAGGAGAAATAGTTTATTTGTCCAAAAGAGATTACATCCCTAATATTAGAGCCTCCTGCTTCTCCAGTGAGTAGGACAACATAATTACCAGAGGGCTGGATTCTGGTGATTAGTTGATTAGTTTTAATAGCCGAATAAAATAGAACTTTACAATGACTAGCACCATCTCTCTCTCTCGATTGGTAAGGCCAATGACTGCAACAATAATAAGCCTAGGGCTTAAAGGAAGATTTAAAAACATTAGAAACCTTTCTGTTCGAAGTGAAAGGTAAGTCATCCTTGCGGTTCTTGAAATTATTGGATTTCTGGGGAACTTCTTCCTTCCAATCGCAGGTCCACATATGTCACAGCACAGCACTCAGTGCCCCTGAAGAAATTGCCAGGACTCAGAGTATTGAAGGAATCATCCACATACATGACTTCTAAACTAGCAGTGTGAAAGCACTTCAAGTCTCTAAACAAAAGACCAACACACAAGTTGAATATTGAAAAGGCTTTGTGTAGGACCAACCAGCCTTGTAGTCAACAACATACAGGAGAGGAGTCTTTTGTGACCACAGATGATCTTCCTGTAACATTAGAAGCATGGAATTAACCGAGACATAAAGAAGAAAATCAGGATCCTTTACTGGATACATTCTAGTCTAGAAACTTGGACAGTGGTGTTCTCCATTTCATGCCACTGCAGTAGGATGGCATCCTTAACAAGAACAATCATAGACATGGATCCAGGAAGAGGCCTGCAAAACTGGAAAGGGAGGGGGGGATAGTAGCCAGAGCCCCTGCTTGTCCTATAGGAAGCCCAAATAAAAATCAGCCAAATCCAGTCCCTATGCATTCACCGACCTCTCTCTGGAATTTGGTAAGGCTGACATATCAGAGTCCTCCACTTCATCATGGGAAGACCAGAATGAAGGTGAAGGTACTGGCAACTTCAATAAATTCTGCTTAGGGGTTTTATGCTGTGTCTGTAGTAGGTTTTAGTCATGAAAGCCTTCAAATGAGCTTCAGGTGCTCCTTCTAAGCGCACCAGACTATCTGCTGTTGAGTCTTTGTCAGGTAAGGTCACCTTACTTATGTTTAGCAGCGCTTACCTCTATCAGCACCATCAGCATTGACAAAAACCTCCTTTAACTTTTGTAATGAAAGTGTATTACTCCTACAAGAAATAATAAAAATGAGCAGCACTCACCTCAATTTTCAGTCTGTATAATAAAGCATGCACACACTCCTCGGTCGAGCAAGGCACAACTTCTTGTTCTAACACAAACATTATTTACATCCAGAACGGAAGAACACATTCTCAGCCCAAATCAAAATAGCTGCTGCACATGCAATGAGGAAGGAGAAGGAGGTGTTTAACTAACCCCTCGTTCAGATCTATGGAAGGAGGTGGTCACAATTGACTACTGACCTCCTGGGGTGAAAAATTAATTCTGTCAAGAAAGACTATAGTCCCCTGACCTCATTCTAGCAGGAAATCAGGGGCAGGCTCCAAGAGGTGTCAAACTGAATCTCCTACTGGCTGCCGACCATACCAGGCCATCACAGGAAGGAAATCACATTTTAGAATTAAGGATTGCAAGGCAGCTGATCAAACTAGAAAAGTATGCGGACTATGAGCCCTCATATAGGGTACATAGATGAGTAAGGATAATGTTCCTCTATTCATGGTATTGCTTTAAAAGCTGTCTGCAAGTGGACAGAGCCTCCTCACATGTAAGGATGGCGATGAGGAAGGAAAATGAAGAGTTAATGGATAGGCTCACCCGTAAACACATTTCAGCTACCAAGCCTAATTCACATCTACATCTTCTGGGTATGTAACCATAACAACACTTCGTGATTCCACAGTGATTCCATAAGAAAAACTTTGCTAAACCTAAATTTGATTTGTCCTAATAAAAAAAAGTGATTGATCTGCTATTATTTAGACTTCTCATTCGGAGGAATTACTGATAATAGGACATGAATTTAAATTGTACAAACTTTTATTGCACTGCTCCAATTAGAATATGAAAATGAAATTTAGTTTGTCTTTTTCAGTTAATTTCTGAGGATTTTCAACATATGGTAAATTGTTACAACCAAAACTAACCGTAACTTAACTCTAGCCTTTTTTAGTGAACATGGTGATATGGTGTGTGTGTGTGTGTATACACACAGTTTCATCTGGTATAACTGGAATTCTTAGCAATATTGCTCATTTAAGTCTTTTTGTTGGTGCCTTTTGTGTAGTTATACGCATGTACAATGCAGCATATTGTGTTTTACGGGATCGGATAACAGCATTGCTCCAAAGGGTCAAAATAGCATTGGGTATTCAGACAAAATATAGAGTAAAAAATATCGTCATACCAGAATATTGAGTATAAAATATTGTGATATGGAAATAGCGTCAGCAAGAATATCGATGTCGAGAATATCAATTTTAAGGTAAGTAATATCGATTTCGAAAATATCGAAGTCATTAATAGTGTTTGTAAAAATATAGGGGCATATTCACAAGGGGACAACTCCGATTTATCTCCACCTTAACGCAATAAAAGTGGAGATAGATTTAACACCCCATTCACAAGCAGGTGCAAACTGCAGACAATGCCAGTATTCCCGTGATAACTGCCCCAAAATCCAACACCACGGCAGACACCACCAACTAACTTGAATGAGATACAGAGTAGGCGTTCTCGTGCAAAAACACACGAAAAAACAACAACACGACTTTCATAACAAACTAACAAAACTGCAAAGCAAACCAAAAACAGGCAATAAGCCGCGGTGGCCGCAGGTATTTAATACCTGCCTCAAGCAGGTGTAAAGACGGACGCCTACCTGCAGTAGGCAACAGAGCCCCGCATACAGCCATACCCGAAGAACACACAACGCCATGGAGCTACTCATCATGCAGCTCAGAGCCCCAACAAGCCAACAACACCCACCGCCACCACCCCCAGGACCACCACCACCACTAGGACTCGGACCACCACAGAGGCAGCATAGAGTAAGACAGCGGACCTACAGAAAACTCACCACTCTCACAGACCTAACACCTGCAGAAGTCATTGCCCACTACAGACTCAAAAGGACAACCATTCTCCGCATGACCCACATCACCCACAGGCTGATGGCTGTGCTGCACCTGTTGGCCTCTGGGACATTCCAATCAATAACTGCCAGAGTCGGAGGAGTCTCACAGCCAGCCCTCTCAAAGTTCATCACACCTGTCCTGGAAGCCATCCTTAGCTTCATACCTCTGTACCTTTGCATGTTGTGTATTGCACATCTGTGTTCTCTCCAGGGCCCCATGGATCCCAGTTCCAGAGGTACTGGACAATGATGATGGTGATGGGGCTGGTGGCCTACATCCCACTGCAGCTGCGGCAGGAATGGTTCATATGAACTACATCATTGACACCTACTTCTCATGAGCACGTTACATTGTGTCCATCCGTGGCAATCATGGGACAGTAGTAGACGTCCAATTGCACTGCATGTGGGAATAAAATATATTTGCAGGTTACAGGTTGGAACTGTGCATTGTCATGTTACATATCCCTGGGGTTACAGATGTGATTTGCCTGGTTGTGCACATTTGTCGATCCAGTTGTGTCCTGTGTTCAGTTGTGGAGGGGTTGCTGTTTGTACTGGAATGTTGCCAATGTCGAGGTGCACTTCTGCTTATGTGCGTATGCTGCACGGTGGGTGTGTCGCTCCTGTGGCTCTGATTTGTCTGCCACTGGTCTCTTTCATGCAGTGTGCCTGTCGGTTCTTTCCTTCCATGGTGCTTGAATGTTGTAGTGTGCATTTTGTCCTCTGCAGTTGGCCAGGGTGCATCCGTGGTACTCCGCTGTTGCAGTATTTTGCTCAGTGTCATTTCCGTATGCTGTTCTTGTTCCCCCATTGCGCGTGAGTATTGCTGCCCTCGCGCTGCTTATCCCTGCTTTCCTCATCGCGGAAGGGCTCATCGCAGGTTTTCTGGTGTTGTGGTTTGTGTTTTTATCTCCATCGTGGTGGTTGTATTGCGGACATTGTCCACGATTTTGGCAGACTATCGCATGGTACCACCGTGTTGTGAATTCCACGTTGACACAGGGTTATTTTCCCGCAATAGGCTGCGATATTGAAAGTTGTGTTACGCTACTCTTGCGGTAGTTATCACATGTTCTTGTGAATATACCCCATAGTTGTTCAAAATATAATTATTGTTTTGTATTTTAGTACATATTTTGAATGTATATGATGTAATTTTTTTGTATAATTATTGTTTGTGTTTTTTAATATATTTGTTTAAATTTTTAGTAGTTATTAAATTTTATTTAATTACATTTTGTCGTTTTTAGTTCCGTAGCGGGTTTTGGGCTAAAAGGGGTATAGAGTGGGAAGTAATTTAATTATAATAAATGATTTTCATTAATGTTATATTATTTATTTAATTAATATTCAATTATGTTAACTGTACTATTTATTTTTTATTGAAAATTCTATGGGCCTCATTACGATGTCAGTCAGAAAGCAATCCGACCGTCTCCTTGTAGGAATCGGTTCTGACCGACTTGCGTTTGGCGAGTCCGACCGACCGATTACAATGGTTCTGAACACTGTTTGGAAAGTCTCCCATTGGCTTCAATGGGAGCCTGTGTTCCGACCGACAGCACAGGCTTTCATTGAAAGGAGGGGTGGTTGCCAAAAAGCTTGCACCCTGTGAAGGGCACACCATGGTGCCTGCCACACTGTGCATGGTTGTAAAGGGGGGTACCTTGGGTACCCAAACAGGCCCCAAACGGAGCCCTCAGGGTAAAGGGGGGCCTGCTACGCCCCCCACAGTAAATTTCTGACAACCGTTCTGTGTCGGACAGACACATTCGGAAAGGATGTCCGAATCCAACATTGTAATTCGTTGGTCGGAAACGCGGTTCATAGAGCTGTACGATTCGGCTTTGAACATTGTAATATGCTTTTATTTTTAATATTAAATATATTAGTATTTTATTTTCAACATATTTATATGTTTTTATTTAGTTTGTTCTTTAAATCATTTTATTTTGTTCAAGATATTTTGCTTATTTTTAATGTTGCACTGACTGGAGTGGGAATAGCAAATTTTACCCCTCCGTAATTTAACACTTTCCCTACTGTTGTACTGAGTGGAGTGGGAATAATAAATTTTACCCCTCCAATATCCAACTCTATCTCTACTGTTGCACTTATTGGACTAGGAATAGTAAATTTTATCCCGCAGTTCGCCAACACTTTCCCTACTGTTGTACTGACTGGAGGGGAATAGTTAATATTTCCCATCCGCAATCCAACACTTTTCTTACTGTTAGACTGACTGGAGTGGGAATAGTCCATTTTAGCCCTCCGCTATACAACACTTTCCCTACTGTTGCACTGACTGGAGTGGGAATAGTACATTCTACCCCTCCGATATCCAACACTTTCCAACTGTTGCACTGATGGAAGTGGGAATAGTAAACTCTACCCCTCCGTAATCCAGCACTTTCCCTACTGTTACACTCATTGGGGTGGGAATAGTAAATTTTAGCCCTCCGCACTCCATCAGTTTCCACTGTGTTGTACTGGCTGGAATAGGTATAGTAAATATTGGCTATCCTCAATCCAACACTTTTACTACTGTTGCATTTATTGGAGGCTGATTTGTAAATTTTTCTCAGTTTTATTATTTTTGCGTTGCGTGAAGTGGGAATAGTAGATTTGTTTATATATTTACTATAATAGTTTGCGTAGTTTTGTATAAATTGTAGTGAAAATAGTGTATGTATTAAATTTTGTATTTTATAATTTATTTGATATTGTTATAATTTATATTATTAGGTTTTACTTTATTTAAAAATAGAAGATTTGTAATTATTAATGTTTTTACCATGTCAAATAATTTTGACTAACTTTAAAGAATTTTGAGTATTTAATTTTTTTATTTAAGTAGAACATTTTGTTTTTTAAAAGATTTTAAGTTATTGGTATATGTGTATATATATATATATATATATATATATATATATTCACTTAAAAAACCATAGGTTTCACACATGTTATAGTTAGCTGGACATTTCCCTCGTAAAAAACCAATGAAATTCCCCCGTTATAGTTAGTGCAGGCAACTATAACTCACGCGACTGCAATCCTCTGCTGATGACGTCAGATATTACATCACTGATTACATATGTGTCTTTCTGAAAAATAAATATTTGTAATATATGTATAGCTAAATATTAATGGAAGAAGACATGGGTAAATAGGTGTCTAAATACAGTGATGTAATATCTGACGTCATCAGCAGAGGATTGCGGTCGCGTGAGGTATAGTTGCCTGCACTAACTATAACGGGGGAATTTCATTGGTTTTTTACGAGGGAAATGTCCAGCTAACTATAACATGTGTGAAACCTATGGTTTTTCAAGTGAATTTGCAAGGTTTTTTAAATGCTAATTCCTAACTATAACGTGTGTGAATTTGTACGGTTTTTTAAATGCTAAGTTATGTATTTATTGATATTTTTTTTTCAGGTTTTTCACCGTGCGCGCATATATATATATATATATATATATATATACATATATATATATATATATTATCTACTGGCGGTCGCCAGTAGATAGTTATAGTTAGGACCGTGTTTCCATAGGAAATCGGAAAATTCTATTTTGAATAACTTTGGCGCCGGTTGACGAATCTTCGCGAAATTTTCAAAACTATTGGGGCGCTCCGCTCAGCTCCTACCCTGAAAGTCTCGGGGGGATTCGTCAAGCGGGGGCCGAGAAAAAAAGGGGGGTCCCAAAACACGTTTTCCCCATGCATTTTCCCGTAGGACCTTTAGTCGAAGGTACAGCCCGAACGGCTGAACAGAATTACTTGAAATTTGGCAAAGAGGTAGTCAGGGAAGTGCCTTTTGCATATATGGAGTCAATCTGTTCAGTAGTTCCTGAGAAAACTGAGTTAAAAGCACATAAATATCTATAGCCGCGCAACGTGCGCGCACCGTGCGCGCACCCTAACGTGCGCGAGCGTAATTCTGATTGGTGGTGACATGTCAGTCAACGTTCGAATCGGTCGAAATCAGGAAGTGTCAGCTGCCATTTTGTTTGTTTTGAGTGCGAGAGTGAAAAAGGAAGGTGGCGAACGTGAAAAGGGGGCAGGGTAGAGAGTTCCTGACCCCCTAGCCTTTGTCAGGGGGTCCCTGAAGGACCCCGAAGGCAGAAAAAAAATTTTCATTTTTTTTTTTAAATTGCGGAGTGTGCGCACGGTGCGCACGGTGAAAAACCATAGAAAAAAAAAAAAAATTTTTACGACGTAGTTTATTGTAAAATGAATAAATACAAAATATAATAATAAATACATAACTTAGCATTTAAAAAAAATACAAATTCACTGAAAAAACCATATGTTTCACACACGTTATAGTTAGGAATTAGCATTTAAAAAACCTTGCAAATTCACGTAAAAAACCATAGGTTTCACACATGTTATAGTTAGGTGAACATTTCACTCGTAAAAAACCAATGAAATTCCCCCGTTATAGTTAGTTGAGATAACTATTACTCGCGCGACCGCCACTCTATCACAAGGATGATGTCATCAGTGATGTCATGAGTGATGCCACTGACCATGTCATGAGTGATGTAATATGTGACGTCATGAGCAGAGGATTGCGGGCGCGCGAGTTATAGTTATCTCAACTAACTATAACGGGGGAATTTCCTTGGTTTTTTACGAGTGAAATGTCCACCGAACTATAACGTGTGAAACCTATGGTTTTTTAAGTGAATATATATATATATATGTCATGTGAACAAGGCTCAGGTGGAGCCGAAACGTTATGGCGACTAGCACGCGAGATTTATAAATAAAAAATTGCGCTGAAGATCGAGGTCCGTGTCTGTATTGTTGTGGGCTGGCACCAGAAGCGGACAGACGCGACGCAAACTACGGAAAGTAGCGGATATATATATATATATTTATATATATATATATATTTTTATATATATATATATATATATATATATATATATATATATATATATATATTCACTGAAAAAACCATAGGTTTCACACATGTTATAGTTAGTGGAAATTTTACTGATAAAAAACCAATGAAATTGCCCCGTTATAGTTAGCGCAGGCAACTATAACTCACGCGACCGCAATCCTCTGCTGATGCTAATACTGTATTTAGACACTTATTTGCCCATGTCTTCTTCCATACATTTTTAGCTATACATATATTACAAATATTTTTTTTTCATAAAGACACATATGTCATCAGCAGAGGATTGCGGTCGCGTGAGTTATAGTTGCCTGCGCTAACTATAACGGGGCAATTTCATTGGTTTTTTATCAGTAAAATTTCCACTAACTATAACATGTGTGAAACCTATGGTTTTTTCAGTGAATTTGCAAGGTTTTTTAAATGCTAATTCCTAACTATAACGTGTGTGAAACCTATGGTTTTTTCAGTGAATTAGTACGGTTTTTTAAATGCTAAGTTTTTTTCCCTTATAATAAGCCCTGTACATTTGGTGGCCTACGGCCACCAAAAGCACAGGGGGTGGGGTAAGTGTGGATAGTGTTTTTTTCCATTGTAATAAGCCCAGCACATTTGGTGGCCTTCGGCCACCAAAAGCACAGGGGGTGGGGTAAGTGTGGATAGTGTTTTTTTTATTTTTATTTTTTTACCGTACGCTTACCGTAAGCGTACGGTAAGCGTACCCCGCGAAATTGCCGAAAAAAAAATAAAACCGTTTTTGCACTTGGGGGATGTTTGGGGACTCCCTCCACATGACTATGTGGGAGGGAGTTGTCAAAACAGCCCCTTTACATGTTTTTGGGCTTCCGATTTTAAAAATCTCTCTCAGTGCGAGAGACAAAATGGCGGCCGCCGCTTCCTGGTTTCGGCCGATTCGAATGTTTACTAAGATCTAAGAGCCAATCAGAATCGCGCTCGCGCACGCCACCGTACGCTTACCGTAAGCGTACGGTAAGCGTACCGTAAGCTGGCTCAGATATATATATTGATTTAAAGGCTATTTTCTCAGAATCTACTGAACAGATTTACACCAAACCTACAAAAGGCACTTCCTTGACCTAGGGACTACCTCTCTGCCAAATTTTGAGTAATTCTGTTCAGCCATTCGGGCTGTAGCTCGTTCTAAAGGTCCTATGGAAAAATGCATGGGAAAAACGCGTTTTGGGACCCCCCTTTTATCTCAGCCCCCGCTTGACGAATCCCCCCGAGACTTTCAGGGTAGGAGCGGAGCGTAGCGCCCCACCTATTTTGAGAAATTCGCGAGGATTCGTCGACCGGCGCCAAAGTTATTCAAAATAGAATGTTGAGGTTTTCCTATGGAAACGTGGTCCTAACTATAACTACCTACTGGCTATCGCCAGTAGGTAATATATATATATATATATATGCTCAAAATTACCGATACTTGAAAGTAAAGGATGATGACGCCGTGTCTTGCATAAATTCAAAATTTAATGCTCAGCTGTTGGACGCGTTTCGCCTGTCCCGCAGGCTTGTTCACCAACCGTTAACAATAAAGTTTGCCACCATTTTAAGACACTCGCTGCGTGTCACGTGCTCAAGGACTACAAATGCAGTGTATTCAACAACAGACTAGTAGTTTTTCCACATACACGTCAATTCAACTTTAACATTGTCATAGCTTGATTATTCAAGAGTCATTATTGTTCTAGAAATTGAACTAAATATCTAGAGAACAACAAGCAAACTAATGCAGGAGGACAAATTGCGCGCTGTCATTTAATAAGAACTCCGTATTAATCGGTAGTGTACCTTTCAAATGCTTATTGCATCCTCACTGCATGACATTGCCGTTTTCTTTGGTCTCATTATCTACAATATTATTTGATATTAATCAAGACTGGTGTATTGCCCAAGTGGGCCAAAATTACCAAATTGTTGAATATATTTGCAAATATTACAATTCATAACAGTGCTCCCAAAACAAAAATAAAACAACTTAAAAAGTGATAATATAAAAAGTGGTTAAAAACGGAAGGGAAGTAGGCTGCACTTATACATTCATCCTAGGTGAGTATACAGGTCTTCCTCAATATTAAGTCCTGTCGGGGTCTTGCAATTTAATTTAATTATATAAGAAGATTCAAGTCTTCTCAATTGTTTCTCTTTATTACCCCCTCTTTTGCTGCTCTTGACCGCATCAATTACAAAGTATGACAAGCCTGCTATACTTTTGTTATGAAAGCGTTCAAAATGCCGCGCCACAGGATACGATTTGTCACCATTTTTGATCGCTCTCAAATGCTGCAAAACACGTTTGTGCACAGGCAAGATTGTGCTGCCCACGTATCTCAGGCCACAAGGGCACTGAAGTAAATAGACAGCAAAATCTGTCTTGCATGTCTAATTTCCTTTGATTTTAAATACCTTATTAGCGAAGCCTGACGTATATCTGGAGGTGTTCGTACCATGAATACAGGCTTTACATTTCGTACATTTCACAAAACCTTCTTTCTTAGTGAGCCACATAGTGGCTACTGTCTTAGTGGGCGGAGTTTTCAAAACATTGCTTGTTAACATTTGTTTAAAACTCTTTGCTTTTCTGAATGTTATTTGTGGTTGTTTCTTTACAAGTTTACTTAACGTTGGTTCACTGGAGATCAAGTGCCAGTGTTTGGTCAGGATGCTTCTTATTTTCTTGTGTTGGATATTATAAGTTGTTATCATCCTGCACTCATTTTTATTCTTATTGACATTCTCCAGTTTTTTCTTTGTGTTACTTTTGTTAAAAAGAATGTCTTCCCTTGTCCTTCTCTTTGCTTTCATTATGGCCGACCTAATACACTCCTCCGAGTATCCTCTAGCCAAGAAGCGCGACTGCAGTATTGATAGTTCTTTTTCACAGCTCTCTTGGTTACTGCAATTGCGCATAGTTCTTAAGGCTTCTCCGTACGGGATACTCTTAATCAGATTTTGAGGATGGAAGCTCTTGGCGTGTAGCAAAGTATTGCCAGCCGTAGGCTTCCGGTATAGGGTAGTTTCCAGTTTATCATTTTTGATGTAAATAGACAGATCTAGAAAGTTCACATTTGTTTTACTGATGGTACTAGTGAATTTGAGATTTAAATCATTGTTTTGTATTCTGTCAATAAATGTCACCAATGATTCTTCACTGCCTTTCCAAATGACAAACAAGTCGTCTATGAAACGACTCCAATGCATAACGTTATTTTGCCATTCTTCCGGGTACATTCTTTGGATCACCTGCTCCTCCCACCAGCCCATATGCAAATTAGCAAAGCTGGGGGCGAAGCAATACACCAGTCTTGATTAATATCAAATAATATTGTAGATAATGAGACCAAAGAAAACGGCAATGTCATGCAGTGAGGATGCAATAAGCATTTGAAAGGTACACTACCGATTAATACGGAGTTCTTATTAAATGACAGCGCGCAATTTGTCCTCCTGCATTAGTTTGCTTGTTGTTCTCTAGATATTTAGTTCAATTTCTAGAACAATAATGACTCTTGAATAATCAAGCTATGACAATGTTAAAGTTGAATTGACGTGTATGTGGAAAAACTACTAGTCTGTTGTTGAATACACTGCATTTGTAGTCCTTGAGCACGTGACACGCAGCTAGTGTCTTAAAATGGTGGCAAACTTTATTGTTAACGGTTGGTGAACAAGCCTGCGGGACAGGCGAAACGCGTCCAACAGCTGAGCATTAAATTTTGAATTTATGCAAGACACGGCGTCGTCATCCTTTACTTTCAAGTATCGGTAATTTTGAGCATTTCATACGGATCGAGCCCGGATGATCCGGACGGACGACGCGCCCTTTGTTCAGGTGGTGCGGTGATTGTAACCGAGCAAGAAGAGTTGGCTGTTTCAGAAAATCACCGCCCCCCTCTGCGCACCAAGGAGGTAGCTTTGAGCACCTGTAAACCAGCCCGGGACCAATACCTAAAGGGAGACGCACCAACCGGAGAGTCGGAGGACCCGCGGTGTGTTGCAAGAACCCAGGTAAGCGAGGGCGTGTGAAGCGCAGGGGAAAAGGGAAAGCCAGTGGATACAACATTTCACGAGTATTGAACAACAGTGAAACTGGCGGTTCTTGCGAAGGCGAACAGTAACTCGCTTTCAAGCTAAATTGAACTTTAATATCATGTCAGCCGATGAAGTTAAAGAGAGGGAAGAGGCTGCACTTACTATTTTTGATGTTTCGCTGCCGCGAACAGCAACAAGCTCTGCTGCGACAAAGGATGCAGGCAAACAGGATGTCATTTCGCGCCTGAAACGGCTGGAAAAACTAAAAAGATCTGAACTGTCTAAGTGGTGGGAGACCAAATCATTGACAAAATATCTAGAGGTTAAACGCATACCAAGAGGCTTGAGGATTTTAGTGGCCCCCACATACGAAAATCCAAATCCAAACATGCTTAAGGAATGGGCAGAGAACAACCAGGAGTCATCAGCAAGAATGTTGGCAATCCTGATTAAATATGCCGAAATTGATAGGCAACTAATTCTAACGGAAATCGAGCAAATTACAGATTTTCTTGACAAAGAAGTAGATCAAGAATTAGTAGCCAAATTCAAGGTAGAGATGAAAGAGAGATTACGCAAACTGGAAGAATCTATCAAATTGAGGAAAGCACAGAAATTCATGCGGGACAAGATAGATTATGAACGCGGCCAAATCTATACCTTTTCCAAAAAGTTCGATACCCTGCGAAGACAAAAAATGAATACAGGTGGAAAACAGCTGCCACAAGAAAATTCTGAAATGAGCAGTATTCCCACCTCAGAACTCGACACTGATGGAGATGAAGGAACCAGTGGTAGCAATCTGGGGTCTGCTCCACCAGTGATAGAGGAGTTTGGTTTTTTAGAGCAGGAAAGGAGGTTCAATCTCCGCCCAAGACCGTTTGTCCACCAAGCAAAGCCACAAAGAGGAAGAGGCAGAGGCAACAGAGGAGGAAAGGCGCGAGGCAATACCGATGGCGCTGTGAAGCCCAAGACCTAAGCGAATTGAATATGGACGACAAAATTTCAATCATAAACTTGACTGACATTATATTATCGGACAAAGAGGAGAAAATCTTGAAGCTAGGGATGTCATTTTGCCCGGAGGAGGATTTTGATTATGTGAGGACACGAGTTGATGTGTTCAAATTCATCCGGACTTTGAAATTGAAAAAACACTTCGCTATCAATGATAAACTTTTGTCACCGCGCACCAATGTAAATATTGAGCATGCAAATGAATTGGTAGTTGAAGATATTAATTTATTGTTGGACATGTACTCCTTACAAGAAGAAACAGTATCCAACAATGCTACCTTAACCTCAGAGACTAATATCAGTCAAGCAACTTCATTAGCTGAACAAGAAGGTCTCAACATCACCAGCAATGACCCTACTTCTTTTAGACCTGTGTCCAAATTTACACCGATGACAGGAAAAGACACAGTGGACATTTTTAGTGATCTTGTAGTAAATGATTTAAAACATTTGTGCACTAATATGTTTTCTAAACATAAAAGAGTTACGCAACAGCAACAAGATTATGCTACATTAGTGAAAAAATTGTCAATGAATGCGGACTGTATCGTGTGTAATGCCACCAAGGGCGGTAACGTGGTGTTGTGGAGCAAGCAACAATATCTGCTAGAAGCTTATAAGCAACTCAACGTCCGTACCAATTATATTAAAGTATCTGACACAACTATGTATGAAAGTCATGAATGTTACAACTTGAGATTAAATGAGTGGCATTCTAAGGGTCTCTTAAAGAAAGAAGAATTAGCCTTCCTGAAAATCAATAAGCCAGTCACTCCTGTAATGTACCTGATACCTAAGGTACACATAGACCAGGTTAACCCACCTGGCCGGCCAATAATCTCTGCTATTAACAGTGCCTTTGCCAACACATCAAAATTTGTGGATTCTTTCCTTTGTCCCTTGACGAAGTGTCTCCCATCCTACATCCAGGACACGGGAGATTTCCTTAAAAAGGTTTACGATCTACCCTGGGAAAATGATTTTCTTTTGGTCACCATAGATGTCATGACACTCTATACCAGCATCAGACATGATGACGGTTTGAATGCTGTCAGACACTTTCTGGGTAACAGACCAGTAAAATTTTGGGCACACACTCAAATGTTAATTGAGATGACATCTATCTGCCTCAAAAACAACTACTTCCTCTTTAATGACGAGCTATACCACCAAATATGCGGTACGGCCATGGGCACCTGCTTCGCCCCCAGCTTTGCTAATTTGCATATGGGCTGGTGGGAGGAGCAGGTGATCCAAAGAATGTACCCAGAAGAATGGCAAAATAACGTTATGCATTGGAGTCGTTTCATAGACGACTTGTTTGTCATTTGGAAAGGCAGTGAAGAATCATTGGTGACATTTATTGACAGAATACAAAACAATGATTTAAATCTCAAATTCACTAGTACCATCAGTAAAACAAATGTGAACTTTCTAGATCTGTCTATTTACATCAAAAATGATAAACTGGAAACTACCCTATACCGGAAGCCTACGGCTGGCAATACTTTGCTACACGCCAAGAGCTTCCATCCTCAAAATCTGATTAAGAGTATCCCGTACGGAGAAGCCTTAAGAACTATGCGCAATTGCAGTAACCAAGAGAGCTGTGAAAAAGAACTATCAATACTGCAGTCGCGCTTCTTGGCTAGAGGATACTCGGAGGAGTGTATTAGGTCGGCCATAATGAAAGCAAAGAGAAGGACAAGGGAAGACATTCTTTTTAACAAAAGTAACACAAAGAAAAAACTGGAGAATGTCAATAAGAATAAAAATGAGTGCAGGATGATAACAACTTATAATATCCAACACAAGAAAATAAGAAGCATCCTGACCAAACACTGGCACTTGATCTCCAGTGAACCAACGTTAAGTAAACTTGTAAAGAAACAACCACAAATAACATTCAGAAAAGCAAGAAGTTTTAAACAAATGTGAACAAGCAATGTTTTGAAAACTCCGCCCACTAAGACAGTAGCCACTATGTGGCTCACTAAGAAAGAAGGTTTTGTGAAATGTACGAAATGTAAAGCCTGTATTCATGGTACGAACACCTCCAGATATACGTCAGGCTTCGCTAATAAGGTATTTAAAATCAAAGGACATTACACATGCAAGACAGATTTTGCTGTCTATATACTTCAGTGCCCTTGTGGCCTGAGATACGTGGGCAGCACAATCTTGCCTGTGCACAAACGTGTTTTGCAGCATTTGAGAGCGATCAAAAATGGTGACAAATCGTATCCTGTGGCGCGGCATTTTGAACGCTTTCATAACAAAAGTATAGCAGGCTTGTCATACTTTGTAATTGATGCGGTCAAGAGCCGCAAAAGAGGGGGTAATAAAGAGAAACAATTGAGAAGACTTGAATCTTCTTATATAATTAAATTAAATTGCAAGACCCCGACAGGACTTAATATTGAGGAAGACCTGTATACTCACCTAGGATGAATGTATAAGTGCAGCCTACTTCCCTTCCGTTTTTAACCACTTTTTATATTATCACTTTTTAAGTTGTTTTATTTTTGTTTTGGGAGCACTGTTATGAATTGTAATATTTGCAAATATATTCAACAATTTGGTAATTTTGGCCCACTTGGGCAATACACCAGTCTTGATTAATATCAAATAATATTGTAGATAATGAGACCAAAGAAAACGGCAATGTCATGCAGTGAGGATGCAATAAGCATTTGAAAGGTACACTACCGATTAATACGGAGTTCTTATTAAATGACAGCGCGCAATTTGTCCTCCTGCATTAGTTTGCTTGTTGTTCTCTAGATATTTAGTTCAATTTCTAGAACAATAATGACTCTTGAATAATCAAGCTATGACAATGTTAAAGTTGAATTGACGTGTATGTGGAAAAACTACTAGTCTGTTGTTGAATACACTGCATTTGTAGTCCTTGAGCACGTGACACGCAGCGAGTGTCTTAAAATGGTGGCAAACTTTATTGTTAACGGTTGGTGAACAAGCCTGCGGGACAGGCAAAACGCGTCCAACAGCTGAGCATTAAATTTTGAATTTATGCAAGAAACGGCGTCGTCATCCTTTACTTTCAAGTATCGGTAATTTTGAGCATTTCATACGGATCGGGCCCGGATGATCCGGACGGACGACGCGCCCTTTGTTCAGGTGGTGCGGTGATTGTAACCGAGCAAGAAGAGTTGGATATATATATATATATATAATTCACAGAGGTCCTCCGTCGGCTCACAGGACTGACAGCCCCCGCTTCTGTCGAAGAAAGGAACCAGGAACCACCGGAAATGTAGGCAAATTAAATTATTTATTCTTGTTTCTCTCGAGCTACGCGTTTCAGGCACCACTTGCCCTTGATCACATAATCGTGAGGAAAGGACGCCTTCTTTTTGAATGCACAACCCATGTGATAAGATACCAATAGTGAACATAGTAAAAATACTAATACCACTTAACATTCAGGTACATAATCTTTTTTTCTTTTTTCCGTTTTTCTTGTCTTTAGTGTTATTCTAATTCTTATTTTTCTTTACTTTATCCTAAATGGAGGCAGGACATCCACGGTCATCAGGCAATTTTCAATCAATATTTACAAATCCATCTATAACACAAGAGGGCATAAATACAGTGTATAACTATATAAATATATAAATAAATAAGTAAATACACTACTTAATGTGCACTATCATCAACATAGTATTTAGTACATCAAGATATATAAATGAAAAACCTCTTGAACATTTATAGTGGCCAACAAGTCTCTGCAGATGCAAAGACCTAAATTGATCTCATGATGCATGCCTTCTTATAACTGCATAATTGCTAATATGTATATCGATATATGTGTGTGTATAGATAGATAGATAGATAGATAGATAGATAGATAGATAGATAGATAGATAGATAGATAGATAGATAGATAGATAGATAGATAGATGGATAGATAGATAGATAGATAGATAGATAGATAGATAGATAGATAGATAGATAGATAGATAGATAGATATAGTTAACAATCCTTATGCATATGAAAAGGAAGCGGCACACTGTTACAGTCCACAGATAGTTTTAATGTGCAGAAAACAATGTGTTTCGGCCTGGCGGCCTTCGTCAAGTTTAAAGATCACTGCTCACAGTTCCATTAAAATACATGTCACATCATAATAAAAATGAAAAACATCCTAATGGGCGTTTTGTCAAAAATACAAAATAGTATGTATAAAAATATCTAAATTTCGCTAATGTCACCATGCGTTATGTCAGAAAATTACCATGCAAGTTTACCCTTCAAACAATTGATAATTTCAATTAAAAGCAATATGCGGTGTGTATCTCCTCTGCCCGGTCGTTTCATACCACAAGGGTTTTGTGCAGCATTGGACATGAATGCATGGGAAACAGAGAGGCAAGCCGTTGCACTCTCATTATTCAATGAAAATATTGACCTTAGCCAACCTACAAGCATTTCTGGAACAGGAACAGGCAGTCCAGATTTAACTTTAAAACAGAATTTAAGTCTACTGGAGAAGTTGGCCAAACGAGAACTTAATAAGTGGTGGGAAGTAACCTCTCTCACCAATTACATTGAGGTGGGTCTTGTCCCAAGGGGATTACGAATTTCTATTATACCCAACTATGAAAATCCTAATCTGGAACTCCTAACTGAATGGACACTATCTATGGCAAAAATGCGCAAAGGAATGCTTGAAATCCTTGTCAAATATGCGAAAATAGATCTTGAAAAAGCAAGGGAGGAGTTGGATACTGTTCGTTCTAAACTGGATACATATAATGAGGAAAACTTGTAATTGAGTTTCTAAAATCCCTGAAGGGTTGTTTGAAAACATATGAAGATACGATCAAAGCTAAGAAACAGCGTAATTTCTGCATGGCAAAAGAGATTACGCAGAGGGAAGAATCCTAACCTACGCCAAATGTTTCAATTGGGCCCAATGGGATTGCCAGTTTATTCAACATTAAAAACATTGTGAAGAAACCTCCACGGATTCTAGCTTAGATGTGAGCTCAGACTCTGAAAGATTAACTCTGGCCGTCCCTTTAGGGTTGCGCCCCCTGACCTTCTTGTACAGGTTCCAATTACTCAAACAGCAGAAGGAACAAATCAAACCAACACCTCTAAAAGAAGAAGGAGCAGGAAGAGGACAGGGAAGACCAAGAGGAAGGGATGCAAACAAAAATAAAAACAAAGATTGACTAGGAGAGGGAGCTGCAATAAATTCTGGTACAGAAACGCCATGGATAAGGACATTGTGGATAAATATATTATCAATCTTTCCTCACGTGATCTGTCTCCAGAAGAGGAATCTCTCCTTAGGTTGGGGTTATCTTCCTGTCCAACAATCGACTGGAACTATGTGGATGTATGAATTGATCTTTTCCTCTTTATAAGGAAATTTAAATTGATGAAGTTACATCTGATGTCTAAATACCAAGCACAGCTAAGTCGGACTATGATTTCTCAATCAACTACAAGTCCACCAACGATCTTTACCCTGGATGAGGTTAATTCTATACTGGATATCAATGAATTGGACAACAATTCCGACACCACCAATAGCACCAATATGGGTAACGTTCTTATTAACTTAGGCTTTCCTATAGACTCATCTGGCAAAAGTGGTCTGAAAATTAGATCTAAATTCAATCCTAATGTCCCGTATGACAGTGTTGAGGCTTTCCAGTCTGTCATGAAGCAGGAACTGGTAAATCTAAAAACTAATCACAAGTATCAGATTAAGGACAATTTAACCAAAAGTCAAAGAAATGCTTTAAACAACTTATTATTGGATTCCACAATAGTAATAAAATCCTCAGACAAGGGGGGAAATGTCATGTTGATGGATACCACGGAATATAAAGCTGAGGCATTGAGACAACTAAGTGACTCAAGATGTTATGAGGAAATCACTTGGGGAATATATATGAAAATACCATCACTTAATACCATAAGATGTTACATAACTGGTGGCATGCTGGTTTAATTGATGATGACAAACTGAAATTTTTAAGGGATGACAATCCTCAAGTTCCATGTCTCTATCACCTGCCGAAGGTGCATAAGCATGCCACCAAAACACCAGGGTGGCCAATTGTTTCTTCAAATGGAGGACTTCTCGAAAATACCTCTATCTTTTTGGATTATTTTTTAGCTCCTTTCGTTAAGGATTTAAGATCTTACTGTCAAGATAGCTCTGATTTATTGAGGAGGATCCATGATGTGAAGTGGGACAAGGTTCTTCTGTCAATTTCCTTGAAAGTTTGCTCACTGTACACCTGTATCAATCAGGAGAAGGGTGTAGAGGCTTACCTATACTATTTGCAACGAAGAACAATCTAACTATATGAACACGCTGTAATGTTGAAATGATGATGTTATATTGTTTACAGGAAAATATCTTTCTCTTTGATAAAACGTTATACAGGCAAAAGTCTGGTACTGCCATGGGCACCTGCCTTGCCCCCAGCCTGGTGAACTTGTTCCTGGGCTGGTGGGAGGACCAGGTGGTATGGACTGATGCAAATGAGAACTTCACCAACCAAGTACCATTATGGCTGAGATATATTGATGATCTTTTTATCATCCGGGATGGTGATAAGGCGTCAGCTTTGAGATTCATTGATTATCTATCTATGTAATGATCTGAATTTAAGTTTCACATATAAACTCAGTGAAACAGAATGTGATTTCATGCAGCTGTGCAAGGGAACAAACTGGCTGCCAATCTTTTTAGAAAGGAAACAGCAGGAAACAGTACCCTGCACACACGCAGCCATCATCCCATGTCTCTCCTTAGTAGTATCCTCTATGGGGAACTACTGCGGTCTCGCAAAAATTGTAGCACTGATGATAGCTACAAGAAGGAACAGGACAACATGGTACAAAGGTTCAAGGCAAGGGGTTACTCTGATAAAATTCTATTGCAGGCAGCCTCTAAACTCAAAGATGTGAAACAGATAGATGTCTTATTCAAATCCAATAATACATCAGGTGAGAAATCTACCACTAATGTCTCCAGAATGATCACCACATACAATGCTAGGTCTAATAAGCTTAAATCCATCATGAGAAAGCATTAGAGTCTCATCCAGGTGGATCCCATTATTGGGAAAAGTGTAGGCAACTCACCTACTGTAATTTACAAGAGACGAAATTCCCTTAGGGACAAATTGGTTAAGAGTTATCACCAGACCGAACCAACGTCGACTTGGCTAGATAGCAGCAAAGGGTTTTATAAGTGTAATGCCTGTAAGGCATGCATGAACAGCCAAAGTTGCAGGACTTTTAAAACAGCACATGGGAAGGAAAAAACAATCTCCAAATTCATTACTTGCACAACGGATTTTGTCATTTATGCCTTAGAATGCCCTTGTGGTGTCCATTATATAGGCAATACTAAAATGCCTGTTAAAAAAGGATCCTGGAGCATCTAATGGCAATAACTAATCTGGATTCTCATTATCCAGTGGCCAGACATTTTTATAATGTCTATGACAGCAATAACAAACTCCTCAAATACGTGGGTCTCGACAGAGTATTAAAACATATTAGAGGGGGGGACCAGAAGAACGAACTGCGGATCTTAGAGTCCCGCTACATTATTGATTTGAAAACCAGAATGCCTTTTGGATTAAACAAAGAAGAGGAATTGGCTACACACATAGGGATTTAGCTATTGTTTCATTGTACTTACTTGAAAAGGTTTTCAGTGAAATCTTTTCTTCCTCTCTTTTTTCCCTTCTAGTAACTATTTATGCTTCTTTATTATGCTTGTGGATATTGTTATTGTCATGTAGGGTGCACGGAGAGCACGTATTCCTCTGAGGTCAGATCGTGTGTAAATGTATGGCATAGGGGCACTTGCCCTTTATATATGGATATTATATATATTTTTTTTTATCAAATTAGTATTTTCCAGATCATGGTAATTTTTAAAGCTATTATGTGTGGCCATGTGATCTCTCATAATCGATTTGTATTTATAAACACTTTAATTCCCTCACTTTTTCTCACTTTTCCCTCACTTTTTCTCACTCTGCACTTACCTGCTCTATTTTAGAATACATTATCTATACTCGCAGTTGCCTTCTGTACATGTATTTATGATCTTTTGATTATAGATCAGTTTTTGTAGGATGTATGATTCCCATGATTTTGCTTATAATTGTGTCATCCCGATATGTATATATGATCCTTCACTGTGCGGCACAATTAGTAATATGATGACTTGGATTACAACATATTATATGTCATATGTTTTTACTATGGTTAACACGCCACACAACAAGGAATCTTCATTTATTTATGAACAGATGAAATTTCATGGAGAATATTTGTGATTGTCATTCTTTGAAGTGCGCTAACTTTATCAATTACAGGAGCTGCACACAAGATTTACGTGAATCTTTCAACTATGTCTATTATTTCACATGGTAATCCTACAGCGGTACACCTCATTTTCTAGCATTTTGCTTTAAATTGAAATTATCAATTGTTTGAAGGGTAAACTTGCATGGTAATTTTCTGACATTACGCATGATGAAATTAGCGAAATTTAGATATTTTTATACATACTATTTTGTATTTTTGACAAAACACCCATTATGATGTTTTTCATTTCTATTATGACGTGGCATGTATTTTAATGGAACTGTGAGCAGTGATCTTTAAACTTGACGAAGGCCGCCAGGCCGAAACGCGTTGTTTTCTGCACATTAAAACCATCTGTGGACCGTAACGGTGTGCCGCTTTCTTTTCATATGCATAAGGATTGTTGACTATTTTTGTGGTTCTTGCCGCCACGGCTGGCACCCACATCGAAGGGCAAGCGTACGGCATTGGGCAAAACTTTTTGGACTTATATATGTATATATATATATATATATATATATATCAACGCTACACTCGCACCAGTGTCTCGCACTCTCGAACGGGTGCTGTGGGGCGGGGGGTGCACCCGCCAAATATCCACGCTTCAAGTCTTCCCTCCTTTAAGAAAAGACACAGCACTCACGGGGTCGAGTCAAGATTTATTATGACTCACAACGCTAAAAAAACAGACGCGTTTCGGGTATGCCTTTCTCAATGGTTTACAGGCATCACGGAAGCCGCCATATTTATATTACATTGCCACCACTCCCGTGCAACAACAACAACAAAGGACTAACATGTCCCTATAATCATTAACGCCATCTTGTAATGGTTTGTATTAAAGGAGGGAAGACTTGAAGCGTGTATATATATATATATATATATATATATACATATATATATATATACATATATATATATATGTTATATTTTTATATTATTTTGAAATTATAATATGAATTAAATATATTGTTTAATAATGTTTGTTTAAAGATATATGTAAATGTACATATTGAGTATTATATATGCGTGTTTAACTTCTTTAAATTAGGTTTGTTTGTTATATTTGTTAAAGTATATATATATATTTCTTTTTATTAATGGTACTATTTAATATATTTAATATTTATTGTTTTATTTTATATATATATTTTAAATTATATTTAATACAACGATATTAATGACCAATTTATTTTTCTCGATCTTTATGTATTTACCATTATAAGTTTAGGATAATCATATATTTGACATCAATATTTTGGTCATGATATTTTTTATATGGCGATATTTTGAGTGTCAATATTTTGTCAGTGAACCTAGCATTGATTAAGCTGGGACTCTGTCAATTGATTACGTTGAAAGATAAAGTATTACCGACTAGCTTTATTCTTTAATTTAAGAAGTTGTCACAAATCTCAAGGGAATTTAAATCACAGCTGTTAATATTGTTTATATTTATTTTCTCTTTTTTGTATAATGTTTATGGCTTTAATTGCTAAACCAAACGAGCATTCATTTTTTGGAAGTAATGTAAAGACTTTCCAATTTAACATGAGACCTATTAATCACAAAATACACTTCTGCTTCTAAGTGCAGGCTGTTTCTGCTCCTCATTTGTAATCTGGTGCAGAAAAGGATTGGAGATGATGAAGCAATTTGTAATGCCCAACTGCTACTCTGAAGAGTGTCCTGGCGCCAAGCACAGGTTAGAAAAGAAAGTAAATATGTTTGTTTCACACCTGGACAAATAGCCAAGTTTTCTACCTCTTTTTAACATTGTCATGCTTCTAACAGTGCGAAGCTCTAGAGGGAGTTTGTTCCAAGCTATGGATCCCAAATAGACAAGAGGCCTTTCTCCAACTATCTAGGATACATTTCCAGGATTTGTTTCCAGAATAGTTTCCAGTTGCATATGGAGGACACCTTGATTCTCGAATTCCCTTCCCTTACTGAACAGTGTTATCTTAGGCACCTTGCTTTATTTCCTAGCGTCTCACTTCCTTTGTCTGTACTACACATTGGAAGTGAAAGTGTTAAGAAGCAGGCCCAGCACCAATATGTAGTGCAGTATTTAAACCAGCCTCAGTCACGTGTCAGGACCTCAGTACCACAGAAAGTACAGGTGGAAAATAGGTGTATAAAGTGCAAGATGAAAAACTTAATACAATCTGCAGATAAAACATGCAAATGTCTGCTTAACGAAGAATATCCACTGTCATTACAGCTTTATCTAGCAATTGATTCCAATTTATCTGAATTTATTTAGTAGATTTATCTAGGGCATTGCCACAGGGAAAGTCACAGAAAGTGATCCAAACTGGTGCAAAGTATTGATAAACTGTTTACTTTCCAGTGCAATACTTGTTTTAGGCTGGAAAGTTTTCAAAAAGTTACCCAAATGGTTCTTCGCGCTACTTTGCATGGGTGGTACATAGGCATTCCCATGTACCACCATGAACCATTGTAGGCGTTCCCCTACAATGGTAGACAGGGCTTTATAACAAAAAATAAACCTTCCTTGATACAAATATTAAAAAGGAGATATGTTTTTATTTCTCCTAACGGTTCCAACATTCGGCCTTATTATGATGTCAGTCGGAACGTTTCCGACCAAATCCAATTGGACGAGTCTGACCAACCGATTGCGATGTTTCTGAACACCGTTCGGTCGGACTCCCATTGACTTCAATGGGAGCCTGTGTTCCGAGACTACACAGGCTCCCATTGAAGAAAGAGGTGGGTGGGAAAAATCGTGCACCCTGTGGCGGGCACTCCATGGTGCCTGCCACACTATGCATGGTACTGAAGAGGGGCCCATGGGAAGCCCCATGGGCCCCATTCGTAAGGCTCCGGGTGAAGTGGGGCCCGCTATGGGCCCCCAAAGTCAGATTCCGACAGCTGATCCATGTCGGAACAACCGATTCGGAGAGGCTGTCCGAATTCGACATCGTAATACGTCAGTCGGAAACGCGGTCCGTGCACAATTGTATTGATAAATGTGCTGTGCTTTGAACATGAGGCAATATATGCTCAAATTGACTAAATATTTTTTACATGAATAAATATTTTCTGAAATTAATTGATCAGGTGATGTTGATATCTATGTAACAATGTGTTTCCACTGGGACCAGCCATTTCTATTGTACCGTGTTTCACCCCATTATTTTATAACTCTGCAGAGGAGAGACGTGGCAGCGGTAAGGTAAGTTATTTATTTGTTTTTTAACCCTTTCGCTGCGGCGGGAATTCCGCCGCAGCGCTGGGGGGGGTTTGGGGGCAGCGCGGTGGTGCGGTGCTCATGACGGGACCACTCCGTCATGAGCCGCGGTTGAGCTGTGCTCATGACGGAGTGGTTCCGTCATGACTCCGCCCACTGCGCTAATCGCCCGCACAGGCGGGGAATTAGCGCCTCGTGGGCGGCGCGGCCGCCAACGGCCGCAGCATGACGGAACCACTCCGTCATGAGCACACGGCGACCGTGGCTCATGACGGAGTGGTTCCGTCATGAGTAGGGAAGGGGTTAACATTCCCCACTAGTCCCTGCCCTGCCACTCCCGATAGGTTAGGGCCGCCTCTGTTGTGAGAGCCATGATAATTTGGGGACTTTAACGTAGTTTCACTCTATGACCACTGTACACTCTATCCCACTAGACGTCACTGACCCTGCAGTCTCCAGCATTCACTGGGATAGATTTCTTTCTGAAGCAGGTATTGCGCAGACAGCATAGCAGACAGGACAGAAAAACAATTGATACAGCTGCGCTGATTTCAGCGGTAATGGTTATTGGAGTTGTCTGATGGAGTGTGTGATGGCCTGGCTCCTGCTGGGATTCCATTAACTGGTGATTTTCAGCCTGTGCACTTTCTGTGTGCCGCCGACCTGCCTTTTAATTTACACGGCGTTCATCACTCCCCCTTCGAGAGACCCCGAGCATTTAGCATTCCCATCCACAGGAAACCTTTACACGGCAGGAAGAGCAGCTTTTTATCTTGTTCGATTTATTTTGTCATAGTATAAATACTAAAAATGCTATCAATCAACATCTTGTTTTTATATTTCCCCTCATACCGCACTTCTGCAGTTTTTTGGTGCTGTAGATATCAGTTTTTTCCTTACTCAGTTTAGGGGCGCTCAGTTTACTGACCTCGGAAGAATGGAGGGCTGTGTCAGCCTTGCCAAGGTTCAAACTTCTACCCTTCAGATCATTGCTGAATGCCCGTCGCAGACCGCATGTCAGTGAGCATTGTATCAGTGATGTGCCCTGCCACCATTGCCGCGCGGGAGATGGCCCCACGTGTGGCATGGTTGGCAGATACGCAGGAAGAGCTTCAAACTCTACTTTTGAACCACTACATTTGCTCCCATGAAAATATCAGTGCAGATCTGGTGGACTGTGTTCATGTGACGTGGTAGGCGGTGAGATGTTGTCAATCAGGCTTTGATGAGATGATTGACAGGGATTATGGCAGTGGTATAACAGAAAATGAGGGCAGCATCTCAAACATTTGAGGAGTGGCCCCAATTAGTCAAATGATTGGGCAGGTACAAAGATATACAGAGGTCTTGTGTTGAGCGGAGGGGCCCGCGGCGACCCGCGGCGAGGAGGCCTCTGAGGACTGTAGCTGCCGGTGATGGGTGAGGACCGTAAACAAAAGGGACCTTCGGCTAGGTCAGTTTGGTTTTGAGAAGTCGGAGTAACATTGAGGTGGTGGTTCTGCATGGGTGGATCGTCCTGAGTAGGCTGAGTTTGTAGGCTAGCTCGGCTGATCTTGCCTATCGCTGGTGTTGGGCTGGATGGGCTGTTGTGCTTCATAAACATTCAAATGTTTAGGGGTCACCTGTGAAGTACTACACTGTTGGGGTGATATGACTTTGTACAGCATTTTATACATGAGTGGGCTGTGGATTTGCAATCTGAATTTTGGAATTAAAATATCACAATGGTCGTTCTGCCTAAAAGTGATGGCTCATCTAGAAACAAATCTGAAAGAATGTTATAAAATTAAGCTTAGTTTAAAAGTTTTTTTTTTAAATGACCACAATTGATCAAGGGGACTAGAGCGAAAACAAGATCACAGAATAAAGGTAATGGTTATGGTACAGAAATCCATAAAACCAGAAGCAATATAGGCAGTATATTACAATAGGATATCATGAAACAATGCAGGATCCGAAATCCAAAGAGTACTTCACCATGAATGCTTGAAGCCAGTCTACTTGTCTACTTTCCACAACCATGCCAACAGAGGTCTCTGATGTTCCACTGTAAGGACATAGATTGAGGATAAAAAGTTGTATATTGAGTAAGAACGCCCAGAACAGGGAATCGGCGAATAAGAATACGATGAATTGGCATGTTAACCCATTAAAATTGAAACATATGTACTCGGAGAACAGATGGCTTATGTTAGAGTGGTATAGACAAAAGTGATGGATAGAATGCTTGAGTTAATCTCAGCCAATGGTAACTACTCAAAGCATCCCCGTCCATCATTATTTTGCACACCACACCACCTCAGTTTAGACCCAGCCACGTGCACTGAATGGTGTGGTAAAAAGTGATGTCTCCTAAGTCAAAGGAGCATATGGCGGCATGATGTGCAAAATAACTGTGTACTGGGATGCGGCCCTCAGTAATTACCAGTGGCTGAGATGAATTAAAGAATTCCATCTATCACCTTTGAGTATACCTCTGTGTGATGCCCTAATTGGAAATGGCATGCCCAGACGTGTGTTCAGTGCACAGTTAGCCATTAGAACCAGGATAAACCAGAGTGATGAATCCTAAAACGGGGGAACTGGCCATGGGCTGCTTGCATTCCAGTTCAGGGAGGACCTGGCCTACCAGTTTGGGCTGGACTGGCAAAATAACGACGGACAGGCATTTTACCCTGAGTAGTTACCAGTGACTGAGATTAATTCAAGCATTCCATGTATCACTTTTTTGTTTACTTATGTTGGTGCACATGTGGTGGCTTCATCCAAAAATGCAAACGCTCTGGAAGCTTATTTAAGCCACGTAAAGGTGTTACAAGGCCATCCGCTGCAAACAACCAACTGTCTTACACAGCCTCAAGGCTTCATAGATCATCAGTCTGTCCCTGTCAGACTGAAGACTGATATGTAACATGATTCTTGCTGCCAAACAATTACTTGGGCAGAGATGGAAGTCTGCAAGTGTCCGGCAAATACAAGATTGGGCCAGTAAACTTTGGACACTATTGGCTATAGAAGAATTGACCTGGGAACTCAAGACCATTTGCTGGACAGGAGGTTGTTATTCCTGCGTCTGAAAACACTTGAGGTTCCTGCAGCTTGTGCCTCTCATTCTCCCTGTGCTGGTGTTCCTTGCTCTCTACGCCCACACCATCACCTGTGGAAAACTCCCAAAAGTCTGTTCATGGCCTCATCTTTTTTTTCTATTGACCTCTTGTGAGGGGCATTATTCTGTTAAGATCGACCGAATAACATTTCACAGCCCTATTCCTTCACCCTAATAACTGGGAATGGGAACATCAGAAATATTTGGAAAGACTGAAAAGAGCTTATATATATACACTTATAGCCATTTGTGTGCGACATAAATGCCCAATGACAACAGCCATAAGTATATGAAAGAAAATATGTTTGGAATAGTCACTGTGAACATCAATGACCAAATTCACAAGGCTATGTGTATGTGTAAGTCTTACCTACATGAGCAATTAACCTTTCATTATAATGCAAAACTATGTTTGTAATTAATGAAAGCCAATGTACTCACTCTGATGTGTCCCTGCTTATACATCTTCATCTGTGAGAGGGGTGTGATGTTCGATGGTGAGAATGCCCTAGAACCTAATGAAGATGCTCACATTTCCACATTTGTGGTTAGTTACAAGCCATTTACTAACCCTTTTCCATTGTGCTAAGGTTTGAAAATGAACTTCTGTCAAAAGAAGGCAAAAACACCCCAACACACAATCTCTCTTTCACACACTTAAGAGTAAAATTTGTTCAGTATGGACTGTTTGATAGAAGACAATTTCAAGACTGTGGACAAGAGAATAATATTTAGCAGTAGCACAATCCTACACAAGGGAAGCTTTACTGTTGTGATGAATCTTCACTGAGGCTACAATTATGAGTTGTACAATACTGGCTGGATGCAAACTCTGCACCTGTGATTACTGGTACCATGGAGTAACAGCCTGCCAATACTGTGTAAGAACAAGTAACCTCGGAAATGGGCAATAATTATGTGGCCATGAAATTACCATGAGCAAGTCTGCATGGTATTCCCTACTCTGAGGGTTTAAGACTCTCATTT
Source organism: Triturus cristatus (assembly GCF_964204655.1). Classification (NCBI taxonomy): domain Eukaryota; kingdom Metazoa; phylum Chordata; class Amphibia; order Caudata; family Salamandridae; genus Triturus; species Triturus cristatus. The sequence continues at coordinate 220,862,667 of NC_140594.1, read as the reverse complement.
ACCACCGGAAGCCAGCAGATAGTAAATGGGAGCAAGGGCTTCCCTGTGGGGAAGTTGTGGAGGGTGTGGGGAAAAACACCCTGGCATGGGGAAGCATGGCATCCTCCCAACTTTCTGTTGGAAGAGATCCGCTGGGGATGGCACCAGAGGCCTGTCTGCAGTTGCAGCCAAAGCCTCAAGACATTTTAGCAGGCAGAATTTCCAGCTGGTTAAATTGGTCTGTTTTTTTCCATCACTCGGGATGTGGGTGTGGGAACACCAGGCAAGGAATAATCAGGATGAGTTGAATTTCACACACAAATTCCAGTCAGGGCCTTTTTGTCTTCCCAGAAGCAGAAAGAGCTTTTATGATGAGGGAATGCAGACCCACAGTTCTCTGTTTTCTTCTCCCAAATGTCAGCCTGATGCTGCACCTTCTTACTTTAACCTCATGATGCCACTTTGGTCTCAGAGCTTCTGAGTGCTATTGCCGTTCTTTATTCTTGTAGACCCACAAACCAAAGTTCTGGAGCTCACTTTCCGACTGTCACATCAACATTATGACTCTTGTGCACCCATGGGAGATCCAGGCATAGGGATTTATAGGGCCTGTTGGTGTCCTAAACACAATAATGTATTTTGTGAATGCAGAGTATGGCTCTATTTTGCAGATATTAACTTCGACAGAAGAATATTCCATGACCTAAACAATAGTCATGTTTGCAGAAAGAAAGAGCAGTGAATTTAAAGATGGTAACAAGGCTAACATGGGTCCATCAAGACATTTTGAGCCCAGGAAATTAAATAGAGGGGGGCACCATCTGCCCATGCCTAGAAACAATTCAGACATATCATGCTTGTACCACAATGTGCCAGCCACAGTTACAGTCTTAAAGACATGACAACATTGTTAATGAAGTTGTTCGATGGAGATAGATAATAGAGTTAGATGATGGGTAAGTTAGAAGTAAAGGTGTCACGATCATGTGACAAATAATGAGGGGGACATTAGCATATTGGTTTGATAAAGTATTGGCCACTTTTAGAGCAGGAAAGAGAGGAATGAATGTAATCAGCAATGGATGTGGCTACAAACCTCTTTGAGAGTGTATAAGAGGGTTACCTTGGCTTTGTGCCTTTTCTTAGCTTTCTTAAAGTTAGACAAGGGACTGCCCCCTTAAAAGGCCAAAGTCTGGTGTTAGATACAGGGAAAAGAGAATCAAACTCCCAGGTAAGAATGTCATGTACTTGGGTGATACTCCAATGGTTTGGTGCTTTACTAGGACATGTTTGTACCTGCCCTTTCACAGTAAGGTGAGTGATGTGTGTCCTGAAGCTCTCTTTCTATGCCCTACAACTATAGAAGAAGGAAGTTATTGCCCAAGGAGCTGCAAGTGGAGGCAATATGTTGATAACCCCTTGCGTAAATTCTAGCTTCCATGCAGTCTACAGAGGAAGCATTTAGAGTGCAAAGCGGCTAATTATGGGGCATATTATCAAGCCAGGCGAGAAAATTATCGCCGCTTCAGCGGCAGAAGACTGCCGCTAAAATGGCGATAATGGGCTTGATAATATGCTCTATGGAATTCCAATTGAAGCCCATGTTAGATGTGAAGGACATCTAACATGGGCTTCAATTGGAATTCCATAGAGCATATTATCAAGCCCATTATCGCCGTTTTAGCGGCAGTTTTCTGCCGCTAAAGCGGCGATAATTTTATCGCCTGGGTTGATAATATGCCCCTATGTTTTCTCGAACAGAGATTCTTGTCTCGAACAGAGACAAGAATCCCTACCCCCCACTCCCTGGTAATCCATATGAATAAGGCAAACCAGGCAGTGGGCTGCAATCCATATCTCTACATCAGAGACTGGCAAAAGTAAACAATTGAAATATATATATGTCTGCTTGGCCACTGCACATGACTGTTACTTTACTATGTTAATGGCGGATTCTAAGATTTTAAGATTTCAAATGTGTCACTTGTCCAGCCCGTATGATCCCATTTACTAGTGAGACTCCACAATAGCATTTCTTCCCTCATAATCCTCTGATTCTTTGAGCAGTGAGACATGAGAGGCATAATTCCACTTAGGAAGTGGGTTGTTCTCCTTACATGACTATCATTAATAGAATATTTATTTATTTATTTACTTTAGGTATTTTATGGAATGCAGCCCTAGCTAAAAGTTGGATAAGTATTTTACAGAGAACATTTGATTGCAGCAGCAGCACTTCACTCATGTCATGCAGAACATATCTTGCGTCATGACCCATGTGACTCAGGTCTAAGGACAGCAAAGTTGTTGTGTTGTGTTGTGTTCTAATATGTTCTATTATGTTATGTTATGTTATGGTATGTTATGTTAGGCTTATTTGTATAGCACACAACTCACCCAGAAGAGTATCCCCACCTTCTCCCCTTCTAGGTTGTCCTACTTCCTGTATCATGCACCAGGACATTAGGGACCACCTGATTCTAAAATGGGAAAAGGGTGTGTGGGATTAGAGAAAGTGTGTGAGAGAGAGAGGAGAGAGAGAGAGAGAGAGAGAGAGAGAGAGAGAGCGAGAGAAAGAGAGAGAGAGAGAGAGAACACTTATTTCCAGCAGGATGAGTGGAAGAAGACATGAACTATCTGAGCTACAGAATGGAACAGAATCACAGAGACACATTACGACTCACTGTCAGGAGAGAAAACAGAAGATATTGCGACAGATAATGAAAGAAGGGTTCTAATAAAAGGTAAGGACTGTCGAAATACTAGTGTCGTATCGCCATTTCCTGTCCCGATTCTGTCCCAGGGTCAGGCATGGCCGGAACGGTAAGGGGAGGAGCCGCGGGGTGGAAGCGATAGTTTCTGACCGGCAAAGGAAGAATAAAGGTGTATTCCTCAGTACGTCTCGTGTCCATTGCATTCCTGGGGCACGGGGATATGAAACTGGTGATAAGGGTGGGATGCGAAGTCACCCCCCTCCACCTCTTGCAGATCAAACAAAGCGCGTGCTGCCGTGAGCAAAAGCGAAGCGCCCTTGCCGTGAAACAAAGCGCGAGTGACAGACAGCGCGTCCACGTGGCCCGTAACCAGGGGAAGCACCAGAGGGACTCATCCAAGAAACGGAACCCTGCTCACACGAAGAGACAGCGCATGAAGACAGGGGTAAGCCCAATAAGAATACCCCTGTGAAGATTCCCTTTTGGCGGCCATCTTGAGGTCAGGCATATTACACTGGCTAAGCTTAATCCTAATACGGCGGCCATCTTAAAGTCAGGCAACATATTCAAAAAGCCCCAAGGCTTACAAAAAAAATCAAAATCATACTGAGTCACACAGGCTAGCTCTGAGGCAAACTCAGAAGCTTGTCTGGGAACTGAAGACGAGTAGCACTCCACTCCACCAGTAAACTGAATCGTAGTTGCCAAACCAAAAGGCGATATCCAAAGCCAGGTCAGAAAAAAGTATGTTCCTGGCCGGTTAAAATACCAAGATTTACCCAAAACAAATACAGGGTTCAGCACAAGGAAATAGGACAAGGGAGGCCGAGGGAACTAACAAAGTGGAAAAACAGCAAAGGTAATGGAACGGCAAAACGGGAGCAAACTTTAATGTCAAGCACCAATGTCTCAGACACAGTCTTCTGCATCCACTAACCCTTTATAGAGCTCTGGTCTCTCGGACCTGCAAGCTAACTGTAGACCCCACTGTGTCCTCCATGATTGTAGTCTCCATTGCTCCATTCTCCATCTCCACCATGTGGTATATTTCTTAACTCTCATGTGTGGTGTCTTACCCTGAAACCTGAGACTGTGTGGGTATTCCTGAGTCAATGTCAGAGAAAACAACATGGCTTGGAGGTGGGGGTGGAGCCTGTAATTGGGACGATAAAATGCAGCACTCTCTTCAATTTCTTACTTTACATATGTACATTACCATGCATAAATTTGTAATTTCTTGCAAACGAAAGCAAGCAGCTCAATTTGCAACAAACATAATAAATCTGCACATGTGTGCAAATTTCCAAATTTTGAAAATTCAAACTCGTTTTTAAAATGACCCCTAGAAACCTATGACAGTTGCAGTTTTTCAGACATGCACCTCAAAAACCTCTGTGAATTCTGATATGCACCCACACAAGGCGTTTGGCATGTATAACTTTACAGAGTGTACAGTTGGTCAGTAGTGAATGCATTCCCATACTTATTATACACAGGGGTAGTGGGAAATGACTTTCCATATGTGCAACTGTACCTTTTTCAATTGCTATTTGTCTTCCTAGAGAAGAGGAGAAAGCCCTTTCCCTGCACCCAGACCAGCTTTGGAGTTGCTCCCTTCCCATTCACAACCCAGAAAAGCAATTACGTCTCCCTTTAGAGGAGTAAATCTTCATATTGTGTAGCAAAGGTTATCAGCACCAGAATTGTAATCTAATATTTATTGATTTGCATAGTTACAAAGAAGAACATGATACTCAAAGCTGTGGAATGGAATAGTTTTTTTTATTGTATCCTTTAGACATGTCTTTTTCCAGATGTGTTTTACCGCTAGGCATAAGGGTGATCAGTCTGTAAATGGAGTTAAAGCACAAATATTTATTACTAAGGGCACGATTCTGATGCGGTTTGGAAAGCTTCCCAACCAAATGGGTTTGGGAATGGTTTCGCCAAATCGGATCAGTAGAGTCCAGCCAACCGATTACGATGCATCCGGATGCTTCCAGATACGATTTGGTTGGACTTCCATTGACCTCAATGGGAGCCTTTGTTCCGACCGAATGCATAGGCTCCCATTGACGAAAGGGGTGGCTAGGGAAAATCGGACACCCTGTGGCAGGCAACCCCTGGTGCCTGCCACACGGTGCATGGCTGGTAAAGGGTGACCCATGGGTACCCCCACGGGCCCGATTGGGAAGGCTCCGGGTCCAGGGGGGCCCACTACAGGCTCCCAAAGTCTGCTTTCGACTGACGATTTGAGTCAGACGGAGCAATTCGGAAAGGCTATCAAAATCCAGCATCGTACTCAGTTGTTCGGAAACGTGGCCTGTAGAGATGTACGATTCGGCTCCATACGGCGCGGTCATTCTGAATGCCGTTGGGTTCAGATTGGGTTATGCCTAAAGCCTAACTCACATCAAACTCGGTCGGTCGGAAACCTTTCTGGGTCGGTCGGAAAGACAAGTTCCAGATCCTATTTGGACGGAGCAAATACCGTTAGGAGGCCTTCCTAACTGCATCGGAATCAGCCCTAAGAGTCTCAGTTCTGTCTGCAGTACTGTTCTGGGTCAGCCTGTGCTACGTCCATAATGGACCTAGCTACATTTACTTATGGATCAGCCTTATGCCTTGAAAAATCCCACATATTCTAGCTTGAGGGCAAAACATGAGTCAGCAAGAACAGCATTATTCATGTTATATTCCAGGTATGAAGCCTGATTCCATACAAAGCATCTTACACTACAACAATTGAGCTATACTAAAAGTGCTTGCTAATTTATGCAGGAACAAAATACAATATGTCCTTATCCAATGCAAAGAAGTACATCTCCACCTTTTTTCAGGGTGTTAATGAGTAAGTTTGTGTTGTGTCTTTGGGTGAAGATTTACTCACATGAAAACAAATGTGTGAGTAGTAAATTCTTTACACATGTAATACTACTTTTTGTTAATTGTAAGTGGTTTATATTAGTAAACAACTAAGCTTACGTGTTCAATTAGCTTAATGAACAAGGATCAAAGTGATTTGCCCAGATTCAGAAGATAATTTCTTGTGAAATCTGTGAGGGTGAGCTTAACTTGATATCTCCGTGATTGCCTTGAAATGTGTGACTTCTTTAGGGGGATTTTGGCTATCACACCTTCTCCGATGTGAAGGAACACGTTGGCAGGAGCTCCTGATACTGATAGGATTACCTTGTGTACTGAGACTCTATATAATGTATGTGCTTGTCACATTAGAATCTAGTGTCTGCTTACTTTTTTTGAAGATTGAGGATTTTCCTTTCAAAGTTATGCCTTTATTTATGACATTTTGAAATGCTGTTTAAGCTGGACTTTTATCGCTCTAGATCAGTGTTTTAAAATTTCATTTTTTCTTAATTTTTATTTATTATCTGGAAGCAATATCAGGGGAGTATTGGGGTTTGAGACTCACTATTTTTAAATTTGGTGACTAGTAAATAGGATGCTGTGCGACTTGTAGTCTTCCTGTATACTTTAGTGAGGCAGTCATCATGGAGGTATTGATCATGCTGGCTCTAGAATATTTTGGGCTGGTTAGAGTTCTTCTTACTAAATGGAGGCTGCTGTATGTTCATCCTCGTAATGACCTTGGCCCGATTCACAAAGACAACCTGAGATAAAAGTCTAACTTTACGACTTTTGGTATTCACAGAGGTCATTTATGAACCGTATCTTTTCGTCCCCAGTCAGGCCGGAATCTCCGCCTTTGGCTGTACTCTCCGGGCCGTACTCTCCGGCTGGAGCCATACTTTCTGATTCAAGCCGTACTCTCTGGCACGGGCCAGATGAAGTGTAATCAATGGGCCGAAATGCAATTTTTACAAAAAGGAACATTAGAAACTTGTGACAAATGTAGAGGAGGTCATGAAAATCAATTTGGGCAGGAAGAAGGGTTGGCCGGACACTACATCATATCCCAGAAAAGTTTGCTCTTTTGCATCATGGTACATGCAGTCCACAATTTGCGCTCTCCTCAGTGTTGACTGTAGTGCCCGGGTGCGGAGAGTAAGGCCAAAGCCGGAGATTATGCCCCGACTCGTAAATTACCTCTGTGAATGCCAAAAGTCTTAAAGTTAGACTTTTGTCTCAGATTGGCTTTGTGAATCGGGCCCCTTATTTGTTAGTCACATTAGCACCTAGTTTCTGCTGACTTTTTTTAAATTGAGTTTTTCCTTTTGAAAGTTTTTTTTTTTATTTATGTCATTTGTCTATTTAAGAATGATGTTTATGCTGGACTTTTATAATGCCAGAGGGCTGTATTTTAACATAACTTTTTTTTAAACTTTCTTAATTGGTGTGTATGGGAAGGTTATATATATGGAGAGTGTTGGTGTTCGAGACTTACTTGTTTTAAATTTTATGACCAGGAAATAAGTTTGTGTGCAGCTCGCAGTCTTTGTTTGCTTTATAGGGTGGCAGCTATCTTGGAGGTGTTAAGGACGCTGGCTCTAGTCTTATTTGGCCTGATTATTGTTCCCTCTGTAAAATGGAGGAAGCTGTATGTCCATCCTCCTGAAGTCCTTATTTGTTTGACACATAAGAATTTAGTATCTGCTGACGTTTTTAAAATTGAGGTTTTTGCTTTTCAAAGTTAGATTTGTATTTTAACCATTTTTCCTTTTTGGAAATACTGTTAATGCTGCACTTTTATCGCACTAGATTGCTGTGTTTCAAAATACAATTTAAAAAAACTTTTTTAATTGTTGTGGGAAGGAAGGTTAGATTAGTGGACTAGTGAGGTGCGAGATTTGATAGGTTTAAATTTGGTGATTGGGAAGTAAATTCCCATGCCGCTCACAGTCTGGTGCCGATCACGATCCTGTAAAAACCGGGTACGAACCGTCGGACGGAGCATATTCTCCGTCCGACGCGTACCCGGTCGTCAAAATATACCAACATGGAATTACGATTCGCACGGAAACACCATTTCCGTACGAATTGTACAAAACCCCGACCGACGAAAATAAACCTACAAATGCGATCCGGGAAAGCGCCGACCTGACGTCGGGACGCACGCAGCCTGCCATTCACGAACCAGGAATTACGATTCGCACCGACATCATCCCGCACGGTGAATATTTTCCGGCAGCCAAAAACTGCCGGGAAATCAGGACGACGCGAACAAGGAGTACCCGTACGCGACGGACAGACATGGACCCGAACCTACGTGTCATCCCGGCCCTCATAGCAGTCGACCTCCTCTACAGGTTACGACGCAGACGCCGCAGAAGGTCAGAACAACAAAGGGAGGGGGGAAAGGGGGGGGGCAGGACCAGGGGCAGGCCACAAAACCCCCACCATAGTCACACAGCACACATGCCCTGGACATGCCTGACCCTCAGGCCCTGGTCACTACGAGGGGGTGGGGGCGTGTCCAGCTAAGCCAGCGACCGCCACAACGGAAGTTCTTGACGACGCGAACCGGCAACACAACCAGAAAGGTACGTCCCGTACCCACGCCTTAAGAGCGTGGGTACGAGTCGTACCACGCCCACACCTACGTCACCCCAACAATGGCGGGACGGCTCGTACCCACGTGGCAAAGACCTGGCTACGGGCCGCACAAGCATCACATAGCGTGGGGACGGATATGTATGGACCGTACCCCCACCCCGTATGCATGGAGCGTACCCCCCACCCCAATAGTGTAAGTACGACACGTACCCCCACCTGCGTACGTATGGAGCATACACCCCACCCCAACAGTGTAAGTACGACACGTACCCCCACCCGCGTATGCATGGAGCGTACCCCCCATGCCAACAGAGCAAGTACGACACGTACCCCCACCCGCGTACGTATGGAGCGTACCCCCATGCCAACAGTGTAAGTACAACACGTACCCTCACCTCGAATGCATGGAGCGTACCCCCACCCCAACAGTGTAAGTACGACACGTACCCCCACTCGCGTACGTATGGAGCGTACCCCCCACCCCAACAGTGTAAGTACGACACGTACCCTCACCTCGAATGCATGGAGCGTACCCCCCACCCCAACAGTGTAAGTACGACACGTACCCCCACCTCGAATGCATGGAGCATACCCACATCCGTGTATGTTATGAGCGTACATATTGTGAAATAGGAGAGGTGGGTGCAGAGTCCTCCCAGCAGTGCCCAGACATGAGAGGGGTGGGTGCAGAGTCCTCCCAGCAGTGCCCAGTCACAGGAGGGGTGGGTGCCTAACACTCCCAGCAGTGCCCAGAGACAGGAGGGGTGGGTGCCTAACACTCCCAGCAGTGCCCAGAGACAGGAGGGGTGGGTGCAGAGTCCTCCCAGCAGTGCCCAGACATGAGAGGGGTGGGTGCAGAGTCCTCCCAGCAGTGCCCAGTCACAGGAGGGGTGGGTGCCTAACACTCCCAGCAGTGCCTAGAGACAGAAGGGGTGGGTGCCTATCACTCCCAGCAGTGCCCAGACACAGGAGGGGTGTGTGCAGAGTCCTCCCAGCAGTGACCAGACATGAGAGGGGTGGGTGCAGAGTCCTCCCAGCAGTGCCCAGACATGAGAGGGGTGGGTGCAGAGTCCTCCCAGCAGTGCCCAGAGACAGGAGGGGTGGGTGCCTAACACTCCCAGCAGTGCCCAGAGACAGGAGGGGTGGGTGCAGAGTCCTCCCAGCAGTGCCCAGACATGAGAGGGGTGGGTGCAGAGTCCTCCCAGCAGTGCCCAGTCACAGGAGGGGTGGGTGCCTAACACTCCCAGCAGTGCCCAGAGACAGGAGGGGTGGGTGCTTATCACTCCCAGCAGTGCCCAGACACAGGAGGGGTGTGTGCAGAGTCCTCCCAGCAGTGCCCAGACATGAGAGGGGTGGGTGCAGAGTCCTCCCAGCAGTGCCCAGAGACAGGAGGGGTGGGTGCCTAACACTCCCAGCAGTGCCCAGAGACAGGAGGGGTGGGTGCAGAGTCCTCCCAGCAGTGCCCAGACATGAGAGGGGTGGGTGCAGAGTCCTCCCAGCAGTGCCAAGACATGAGAGGGGTGGGTGCAGAGTCCTCCCAGCAGTGCCCAGTCACAGGAGGGGTGAGTGCCTAACACTCCCAGCAGTGCCCAGAGACAGGAGGGGTGGGTGCCTAACACTCCCAGCAGTGCCCATGGAACGCAAAGGGTGGAGTAGCCACAGATACCATGCCCACAAATGTCAGTCAGGTGCACAAAGACCCTGCAGTACATGTACCACATGTGTGCGAGGCTGGGAGTATACGCATGCATAGGGCCAAAAAGAAAACATGTCCACATGAAGTCATGTCAATAGTCCACATACACAAGTACAATGACTACCAAGGATGCCACGAATGATGCAGGTGGAGAATGGCTCAGCATGCATGTGCAAAGTTGAAGGACTCCGTCACACACCCAGCTAATGTACACACAGCTCTGCGCTAAAGTCAGGGGACACCCTGCAGGGAAAGAGTCAGGGTACACAGAGGAAGGAATACACCTTGGGACAATTGCACCATGCAGCAACTGCTTACATGAATGGAGAAAGCTAGCTAACACCGTGTGATGGCACACAGATCCCAGGGTCCCCCCTATGAGCAGCACACTACTACATTTCCCACACACCCAACACATGAACACCACCCACAACCATGTAGCAGCACCACCAACAGCAATACCAGCAAAGCAGGAGTGTTCCAAGGGCAACAAATAAATAGCTTTATTCAGCATGATCCAAAAACTGGTATGTAGTAAGTTCAATATTTACAAAGCCCATAGGGCAGTCCAGGAGTCACAGCTGGATGGGGGACACAGTGGGATGCGTGTCCCCTAGCTTGCCTGCACAGTTACAAGCCGTTGTCTTCCACAGGGGTGAGGGCATCATGTGGGGGGGAAGGAACAGGCACCGCAGGGACAGGAGGGCGAAGGGTAGGCGACGTGGGTGCAGGGATGGAGGACTCCACCACAGGGGGTGGGGCAGGGCCAAAGGTGGATTCTAGGAGCGCGCTGCACACCTCGGCAAGGTCCTCCAGGGACTCCCCTGCACCCGAAGGAACCACAGGCCCCAAGGCGGGGGGTGGGTCAGAGGGATGGGTCGCAGCGCCACTGGGGGAGGGTGTGGACAGGGGGGGGACTCAAGCACCCTGACCGTGGACTTCCTTGACCGCTTGCGGGGTGGTGTCACTGTGGGGCTCAGGGACAGAGCGGCCATGAAGGAGTCTTTGGGGGAGATGTGGCCAGGAGAGCTGAGGGGAGGGGATTTGGAGGGAGTGGATTGGGTGGAATGCGGACTCCTACTCTGGCTGCGTGTCACACGTTTGCCCCCCGACCCAGTGGGTGTGCCTACTTCACCCTGTGTGTGCATGTCAGGAGGTGTGCGGCAGACCTTCCCTGCTGGTGTGGTGCCTGTGTCTGTTGTGGTGGGTGCATGCTTACGTCTGGGTGTATGTGGGACAGGCATGGGAGTGGGAAGTGTGGAAGGGGCAGGGGTAGGGGGTGGGACGTAGCCCTGCAGGAGACCCACTGCTGCAGTCAGTGTGGAGTCTATGGACCTCAGCAAGTTGCGTTGGTCAGCCTGCGATGAATGAATGCCCTCCAAGTATGCCTCCATGTTGTTGAGGACCTGGCTGTGGGCATGGAGGACATTAAGGATCGCAGTCTGACCAATCTGCAACTGCCGCTGGATGTCCACAGACTCAGCATTGGCGGCAGCAGTAGAGACAGGGGCAGGGGGTGCGGTGCCTGGCAGGAAGGAGACATGTGGTGACCGGGCACGTTGGGAAGGGACACGAGCACGTGGGAGGCGGCTGATGCCAATGGAGGGGGCGGTGCGAGATGTAGGGCTGCTGTCAGATGGTGGTGCAGCCACCGCCCACTCGGAGAGATCATCCTCGGACCCGTCAGCTTCATACTCTGTTGTGCCAGTCGACAGGTCCCCGGGTTCACTCTCCTTCGCCTCAGTCCCACTCGATGTGCCAGGCACTATGTCACCGCTGGCACTGGTGCTCGGTCCCTCCGCACCGTCTGTGTCCATGTCTCCCTCCGTGTCCCCCGACGATGCTGTGGGCAGGGTGAAGAGACAGAAATTAATCATACACCTGTATACATATGTCACATGAGTCCAATCTACTTAGGTTACAGTGCATAGCCTGAAACAAAGGAAGAGTTACAACTACAAAACAAGGTACATATGTAGGCCCTGCAAGACACAGTTGTGTGACCCACCATGCCATGGAAAAACTATGGAGAGCATGACACAATAGGAAATGAGATGACATGGAATTTTGACTGAGGAGCAAGGCCCTGGGGACAATCCAGCACTGCATCTGCACCACACAGCGTGGCAGGCAATAGAGATGAGCAGGGACCACATCCAGGAACTAGAGGCACATGCAGCATAGGTAATACTGATAACATGCCCACCCTGACTGGCACACTACACCTTGAGTGTATGTCCAGACAAACATCACACACTGGCCAGTCCTAGCAAGGAGATTACAGGTCTTGACATGTAGGCCATGCCCGCACCACCCACCCCCTACATGAGACAAATCTGTGGAGACACAGGAAGCACTTACATCTCTTAGTCTGGGTGAAATACACATGGGATGCAAATATTCAATATTGCACACAAAATACCCAAGGTGCGCCTGTCCAAATAATCATGTACAAATGGGCATCATCAGATGATTGCAACAAGACACACAGGCAATGGCCACCGTGAGTATGTACTTGGAAAATCAGGTCAGGCTGGACAGTGGACACTTGTAATACATCTCACGTCAATATACATGGTGCCAGGGGACAATGGCACAGAGCACAACCTATGCTGTAGACACAGAGATTGTCGACATTCTCGGATTACACACATGATACCTAGGAAAAGATGCCCCTGGGGACAGTAGTGGCCACACAACTCCATGCTCCTGAATGGGAATGACTGCAACACACGCTAACATCCCTGCACTATGCGTAACGCACACTCATGCACATCATGTCACAGGCCACCACATGGGACATGCCTGCTGGAAGGCCTCGCACTCGAGAGATTAACTCCCATGTCTGGAATCAGCATTAGTGCCAACTGACATGGAACCCACAAGTCCAGAACTGGACAGGGCACAGGCAAGGTCACAAAACCTGTTACACACCACCCCCACACATGATGCTGCAGGCATTGTACACTTGGAGAAGGTGTCAGGCTACATAACCTTGTGATGGAGTGACTACACACAGACCAGGGAACACATTGCAAGGAGGGGAAGGGAGGCAGGAGAGCACTGCAATACTGTGGGTAACAGGATCTGCACAGCACCATAAACCCTGGAAGTGTATCCATGGAACAGTGCACTTACAAATGCTGGTGAAACACAACAAACACACATGTACCTACCCCCTTCCGGCTGCTGCATCTCCTGTAGGCGCCACCGCCAGCACACGTTTCTGGATGTGGGAGAGACGGCGGCGCCCGCGGTTCTTATGGCTCTCAGGTGAGTCCCCCAGCAGGACCCGTGCGATCTTCCGCGTCCAGCACCGGATATCCTGCCAGCGTTTCCTCACCTGGGACAGGCGCCGCTTCCGACCATCCACACTCCTCACGGCGCTGACGGCGTCCAGCCATATCTGCTCCTTGGCACAGGCGTCTACCTGTGAGGATGAACAAGTGACACTACATCAATACACCTGGCACATGTCACAGGGACACAGATTAGAACACATTTGCTGTTTACAACAAGGCATAGTATGCATCCAACGCATTGCACCTTTGTCATAGGGACATGATCCTCTGGGGGAAGGCCAAAAGCAGTACGTGCCATTGAAAGGACACAGGTGGAATGAGGGCAACTACACAATCAATGATCCAGGCTCACACTGTGCATCACACCCACCCCTCCTGTCTCTGGGCACTGCTGGGAGTGATAGGCACCCACCCCTCCTGTGACTGGGCACTGCTGGGAGGACTCTGCACCCACCTCTCTCATGTCTGGGCACTGCTGGGAGGACTCTGCACCCACCCCTCCTGTCTCTGGGCACTGCTGGGAGTGTTAGGCACCCACCCCTCCTGTCTCTGGGCACTGCTGGGAGTGATAGGCACCCACCCCTCATGTCTCAGGGCACTGCTGGGAGTGATAGGCACCCACCCCTCCTGTCTCAGGGCACTGCTGGGAGTGATAGGCACCCACCCCTCCTGTCTCTGGGCACTGCTGGGAGACATCAGGCATTCCCCCCCCTGGGACCCCCGCTACAGTACATAGCATGTGTGTCACACCTGGACACAATGGCAGAAGTCACAGTCACAAAAAAGGGACACAGTCTGTGCCAGTGGACACTGCACTCACCTGATAACCTGGTCGCCCATACAGCATGGGGTACCGTGGGAGGATCACATCCACCAAAGCCATGTTCTCCTCCAGGGTGAATAGCTGTGACCTCTCCACAGCCCTTGACATGGTTCCAGGGAATCAGTAGCAGCAGCTGGGTCATGGAATACAGAGATGTGCAGGCAAGTGCTCCCTCATGGGACCTGGCTGCCTTATATCTGCCTTGCTGGCCCATCTCATGCACAGGAGTACAGAGTGATTGGTCACTCACATTTGCATCCTATGTTTCCTCCAATCCCTTCAAACCTAGCAGTCTGTGGGTTCTCAATCTGTTTTTTTCTCCTGCATGATGTCAGCCCCACAAACACATTGCAACAAAGTAGATTCATTCCAACTGACTTCCGCTGTGCACCTTCCTGAACAAATTCAAAATTTGAACTTGGTCTCCATGACAACCAGCATGCATGTAGTCCTTAATACTTGTCCCTCATGTGTCCCCTATGTAATTTGGAGCTTCACACACAGGTACGGTGCGTTCCAGGGCCCTAGGGCACCCCAAATGCATAGCAATTGCCCGTACACGCGTGCCTACGTTCACTATCACTATGGGTGTCCTCGCGTATGCGTACTCGTAATGGTACGGGCCGTACACACGCCTGTACGCTCCCTATCACTATGGGTGTCCTCGCGTATGCGTACTCGTAGTGGTAGGGCCGTACACGCGCCTGTACGCTCCCTATCACTATGGGTGTTCTCGCGTATGCGTACACGTAGTGATAGGGAGCGTACAGGCGCGTGTACGGCCCGTACCACTACATGTACGCATACGCGAGGACACCCATAGTGATAGGGAGCGTACAGGCGTGTGTACGGCCCGTACCACTACGTGTACGCATACGCGAGGACACCCATAGTGATAGGGAGCGTACAGGCGTGTGTACGGCCCGTACCACTACGTGTACGCATACGCGAGGACACCCATAGTGATAGGGAGCGTACAGGCGTGTGTACGGCCCGTACCACTACGAGTACGCATACGCGAGGACATCCATGGTGATAGGGAGCGTACAGGCGCGTGTACGGCCCGTACCACTACGTGTACGCATACGCGAGGACACCCATAGTGATAGGGAGCGTACAGGCGTGTGTACGGCCCGTACCACTACGAGTAGGCATACGCGAGGACACCCATAGTGATTGGGAGCGTACAGGCGCGTGTACGGCCCTACCACTATGGGTGTTCTTGCGTATGCGTACTCGTAGTGGTACGGACCGTACACATGCCTGTACGCTCACCATCACGATGGGTACACATACGGCAGCACTCCCATAGTGATATGGGAACGTACAAAGGCCCTCTTAGCAGCAGTACGGCGGTTTTCACACATCACAGTGGTGACAGGCAGAACACAGGAAGGAATAGGGCGGACATACTTGTCCATGGATGGACATCAAGGCATTGTCTGTGCATTACTACATGTGTGGGGCACAGGTGTGACAGGCTGTGATGTGGAACATTGCCCCTGAGTCGAGAAGGCACCAGATGTATGATGAGATGTGTACAGATGTAATGTGTGATGGTGCAATGTGTGCCAGGCATGCCCTTGACTCCTTGGACATGTGTGCATGTCGTACTGCACACTTGGGATGACCGACACTGGCATGGCACAGACACCAACACACGGAAGTGTCCCCTGATGCCCGGTACAGGGGTTACCACACCTGACTTGTCACTACCCACGGTGCACGATGTGACTATGTCATGTATGTGTGGGGGCTTCCCATTAGGTTGATGTTGGAGCACCCTCAAAAAGCTGCAGCTGTTGCAGCAACCAACATGTGTCTGTGTGTAGATTGACATTGCACACTGTTCCGCACACCATGCCACATGTGGTATCGGATGTGAGGTGCGTATGTATGCATGTGACACGGAGTAGCGTAACAAGGACATGTCTGCATCCTCTCAATGAATGTGTGGTGAGTCATGACATGTGCACCTTCATGGCAAGGTGTGTGGGCTGTCCTAGTGTAATGTCATGTGACCTGTGGCTCTAGTGTTCCGCTACCAGTCTCTGCAATCGGCATCCTAATTCTGCTGATGTGTGGGTGTATGTCACTCCTGTCTTGCGTCTGGCTGTTCACTTGCACTGGGACACAGCTAATCCCATGGCATGGCATGTGGAGGTTCTCAATCTCCGTGTGTAGCTGGCTCTTGGTAGGAGTGTCACCTGGCAGCCATACATGTCCAGGGCATGTGGCACATACCTGACTCCGTATGTAGCATATGTGTATAGACAGATTAACATGTGCTCAGTACAAATTATTTGTTGTTGTGGTGCACTCACTCTTCCTTGTCACTTCCAAATTACTGCAGAGCGCCGCCTCTTCCCCGAGCAATTCCGGACTTGGCTGCCATGCGGGAGAATGATCGTATCCGGTGCTACCGCTTCCCACAACGGTTGATTCTGGAGTTGACGGCGAGACTGGCACCACACCTGCAACCACTGCACAGGTATCCTACGGCACTGACACCCAAGCTGAAGGTAATGGCAGCCCTACATTTTCTAGCCACGGGTACCTTTCAAAATACCATAGCTCATGTTGGTGGCATGTCCCAGAGCATGTTCTGCCGTGTGCTGCATGATTTCTTAGAGGCCATGTTGATTCACCTGGATGACTTCATCAAGTTCCCAACCCCTGAACAGTTGACTGGGGTCAAGCGTGGATTCTATGCCCTGGGAGGGATGCCCCATTCATTGGGTCCATAGATGGGACACATGTTGCTTTGGTACCACCACACGCACAGGAGGTAGCGTACCGCAATCGGAAGCACTACCACTCCATCAATGCCCTTGTGGTGTGTCTGTCCAACATGGTGATTTCACATGTCCGTGCTCGTTTTCCAGGATCAGCACACGATGCCTACATCATGAGGCGTAGCAGGGTGCCTGAAATGATGACGCAGCTGCGCAACGAACGAGCATGTGTTGTTGGTGGGTACACTCTGTCTGTCCTGTATTTTGCGTAGCCTACCGGCACGACCGCTTCTCCAGTTCTAACGATGTCCATGTGCTTCCCATGTAGGGGACGCTGGCTATCCCAACATGCCATGGCTGATCACACCTCTCCGCAACCCCATCACGCCGGCCCAGCTCCGCTACAACACCGCCCATGGCCGGACAAGGCGAGTGATAGAGAGGATGTTTGGCCTGCTGAAGAGCCGATTCAGGTGCCTACACAAGACCGGCGGCGCGCTCCCATATGCCCCTGCGAAGGTCTGCAAAATCTTCATGGTGTGCTGCATGCTGCACAACATGGCAGTTGAGAAAGCTGTGCCACTCATCCTGGATCAAGATGACCAGGACCATCCACCCGTGGAGGACGAAGGGCTTGGAAATGGGGCTAGTGATGTGGAGGATGTGGAGCCGCAAGAGGACATCCGGACTCGGCTCATACGCGACTTCTTTGCTTAGTGGTGAGTACCAGTGTCTGAGTGTGCACACATTGCTCCACGTGTGGCATGTGTTGTGATGTGTGTCTCCACCTGCATGTATGGCATGTGAGTCAGAGGTGTGTTTGGGTGTGTCACTGGAGTGATGGTGGCAGTGATGGTTGTATTTCCCCAGTCATAATTGTGACCTAGCATGTTGTCATCCATACATGTGTCGAGTACATGCACATGCAAGTGGCTGTGCTTTTTGTGGCTGACTTCTTGTGTGTCTCTCTTCCCCAGGTACTTGCGCATGCCGTCTGCTGCTTGCATTGTTGTGGCACTGCTATTCCTCATGGACACGTCATCGTGTGCTGACTCAGCGTTACGCGCACAGACAAGTTTGGAACTCTCCTTAGGGTAAGGGATGCATCAGGGGTGTATTGGGTGTGGCAGTTGTTCACGATGTATGCACACTGCCCCTGTCGATGTTTGGTTCCTCTGCAGCCATGTAGCATCACCATGGGACACAACATGCAGCTGTGTACACCTGAATAGATGGTCTGACTTGTTGACAGTCATCAGTGATGGGATAGTGGATTGTGATGATGGCATCAATGTGTGTAACACTGCCCTCGGACACATACGGTTTGCATTGGCTTGACATGGTGTGGGACTTCTACATCAGCGGATCAATGGTGTATGGCAGTCTCTCCGTGAGCAGCTGTGGGTGTTTAGCTGTTAGCCGACAATTGTGTGCCAGTTCCATGGCTATCACGCATTTGTGCTGCAGAAGGGGGGTGCCAGTGTTGGACCCACATGTTACTCCACATGAAGTGTTCATGTGTACTTCAAGTTGCCTCTGCAATCCCGAAAACATGACTAATAAAGGTGTCCCTATGCCTCCAAGGTGCCTCTTCTCAGTCAATGCTGGTGTGTTGCCACGGTGCATCCAGCATGTCTGGCATGGTTTTCCCTGATAGTGGCTATGTGTCTATGTGTCGAGTAGCAAGATGCAAGCTGTGTGTGTGGGATGAGACTGTGTATTGTGCATGATGTCCATGACTGTGTGGGTATTGTGACATGTGCCATCCCCATGCATCCAACGTTGGCCAGGCCCCCATTCTCTGCATCCACCGGACTCAAGCTTGCAGGACATGGTTCTGCCACCTGTCTACACATACCTGGGTGCCCCCCAGGACACTGGACTGGATCCCTGACCTCTGCGCATGACTGTTGCTGTACTCAATGTGTCTGTCAGCACGGTTGTGCGGCCACCCCCTCAGCTGGTTGGGCCCATCACGGGTGTGTATGGTGCTCCATGTCTGTCTTGCCTAATACACTGTGACCCGTGTGTCCTGTGCCAGACTCAGGCCCCAGGGTGTGGATGGTTGAAGTCAAAAGAGAAGTCAGGCATGTTTAGACTTTACAAGACACATGTAAGGTAATAATGCAACCAGCAGGCATCTTCTCTTCATGGTGTGAATTATTATTTTTGTGGGGGGGTGGGGGGGTATGACGTGAGGGGCTTTCCGGGAGTTTGGAATCCAAAGTTCAGTAGGGGAGTTGGTGTCCTTGCCATTGGAAATCCTCAGAGTCCATGCCACAGTCTTTGTCAACATTGGTCAGACAGTGACCAGCAAGGCCATGTGGCAGAGAATGTCTCTTGATGCTGTGATGCTGTTGCTCCAGTGGGCCAGGTGCCAGGCCAGGTGTCCTGGGAGATGGTGATGTAGCGCCGACCCTCACGGTCTTTTCCGTGGACGACCTACCCTCCTGCGGGGACCCTCAGAAGCAGGCCGTGACGACGTCTGGGATGCTCCATTGGATGTTTCCTCCTCCTCCTCATCCCTCCCTGTGGGTGGTGATGTTCTACGCCTTCTGGCACAGGGAGGGTTGGCCATGTTGTCGGCCATCCGACGGAGTGTATCGTGAATTCCCGTGTACGCCGTCACGAGCTCAGCCTGTCCGTCCTCCATCCTCCGTTGGTGTTGCAGTAGACAGGCATGTAGCTCCGCATGTTGCTGGGCCTGCTGGGTCTTGATCCCCTCGAGGACAGACACAACCACCTGGGCCAGGCCCGTGGTGTCCTGCCGGTATGTGTCCAGGATGTTTCGGACATGGGAATATACCGGGTCCCCAGCCAACTGGTCAGGCTGGCGCCTCCGCCGTCCTCCACTCCCACCACCCCTGCCCACTTGCACCTGGCCTGCCCTTGTGGGCACATCGGGTCTCCGGGACCCCTGAGGGGTGGCATTGGCGTTGTCGCCTGCCTCCTTCTGGGTGCCCGGGACACCGTGTCCCTCCTGGCCAGCCTGGCTGCTTTGTGGTGGTGGGGCAGGGATCCTGGGTGTCTCCTGGGCTGTGGCAGGAGTGGGGGTGGTGGTTGGCCCCGTTGTACCTGACGCAGGTGCTGCAGGTGGTTGGACACCAGAGGGGCCAGGTTGGTCGGGGTCGTCCACAGAGTGGTGAGAGTCGTCGCTGCCGGTGGGATCGGCCTCCCGCAGAGCCGGGTCCTGTGAGTCTTCCCCCGCAGTGTTGGGGGGTGAACCACGAGGTTGACCTGTGTGTGAGAGAGACAATGTTAATTTTGGTCCATGCAACATCCATGTTTCATCAGTTTCAAAGTTGGCACATTTCCTCTTGGAATTAGGATCTGTCTTGCATTCCACTCACAGTGCACTTGTGCATGGGTGTGTCCCTTGGGCACCACTTTGGCGCCTTTAACTATGTGTGGCACAGTCTTACTTGCTGCGTCAAGTGTGACTGCAGTCAGCAGTGGAGTGGGCAGGTGTGGCGAGCCATGCATTGGCGCCTCCCGTGTAGCACTGTACATGTGCACATGGAGTGGATCCACACACTTATATGATGCAGGTAGCTGTCGTTGTGCTCGTGCACAGGTTGTGACATGGCCCTGTGTTTTGCCATGGAGAAGAGGGGGGGTTCTGGCACTGGCCACCCTTGGCTACATGCACGCAGTCCACCTGCTGACGAGCAGACATTCCCACACACCACAAGGCTGATTTGCTCTCCCTGTGTCTCCCTCCCTCTCTGTCCCCCTCTCCCTCCCTCTCTGTCCCCCTTTCCCTCCCTCTGTGTGTCAGCCTCCTCCCTCTGTCCGTCTCCCCGTGTCTCCCTCCCTCTGTGTCCCCCTCTCCCTCCCTCTGTGTCCCCCTGTCCCTCCCTCTGTGTGTCAGCCTCCTCCCTCTGTCCGTCTCCCTGTGTCTCCCTCCTCTGTGTCCCCCTGTCCCTCCCTCTGTGTGTCAGCCTCCTCCCTCTGTCCATCTCCCTGTGTCTCCCTCCCTCTGTGTCCCCCTGTCCCTCCCTCTGTGTGTCAGCCTCCTCCCTCTGTCCGTCTCCCTGTGTCTCCCTCCCTCTGTGTCCCCCTGTCCCTCCCTCTGTGTGTCAGGCTCCTCCCTCTGTCCGTCTCCCTGTGTCTCCCTCCCTCTGTGTCCCCCTGTCCCTCCCTCTGTGTGTCACCCTCTGTCACCTAAGGCCAGCTTCCTGGGCACACACTGTTAGCAGATCTTTGAATGGCCCTTGGCTTGTTGCTGTGAGTTTGTTTCTGATCTCCAGGCACCCATTGGGTGTAGTGTGTGTGTCTGCGCTGCTGCTGTGGTGGTGTGTGCTGCCACTCTTTCACAGTGTTGGCTGTTCATTAGCTGCTGTCATGTGCAAAAACGTGCCTTCACCCCCATGTGTTAATGCAAGGCATCCGCCATTTGCTGGCGAGTCTTTCCTGTGTGGGGACACAGTGTTAGTCTGGCTGTGACCTAGGCCATATGGGCAGAGGGCATTGTTGTCTGCTTCGGAGTTGCACTATGTGATTTTTGGGGCCCACCCTCCCGCCATCCGGCTTATCGTATCATGTGTTGGTGTCTTCTGTGGCCTGTGACTTGACATTGTCCAGCTGGGTGCATGGGGCCTGGTGGCGCCAGTGGCATGTGCGTGTTCATGGAGTGTGGTTGAGTCATGCGATAGCTTGGGGTGGTTGCGTGCCTGTTTGTGGGTTTGGTTGTGGATGACGTTCCCCCCATGTGAGGTGCGTTGTTTGTGTACTCACCCGGGTCTCGGAGTGCTCCTGATCCTTCGACTGCCTCCACCGGCAGTATGGCCATCACCCTCTCCTCCCAGGGATGGTAGTGTACGGGTCTGCGGGACGGCCCTCCTCCAGTGATGTTGGCCTGGTTGTGTTCGTCCGTCATCTTGGCTCGGACCCTCCTCCGCAGATCGTACCACCTGGCTTGGCATTCCTGCTTGTTCCTTCTGGTGTCCGCAACAGCATTCACAGCATCGACGATGGTCTGCCACATGGCTGTTTTTTCTGCAATGCTGGTCTGTCTGACCAATGTTCCAAAGAGGTTCATCGACAAGGACCTCCAACTCTCGGTTACTGAACTTTGGATTCTTGTTAGTGGGCATGGTGAGGGGTGTGGGTGTGGATGGTGGGGGGTGTGTGTGGATGGTTGTGGGTGTGTGGGTGTGGTTGTGCAGGTGTGTGTGTGAATGTGATGAGGGGGTGTTTGTGAAGGTGGTTGTGTGAAGGTGTGCAAGTGTAAGGTGTGGTGAAGCTTGTAGTATGGTGCTGTAGGTTGTCTGTGGGGTCTGGCAGCAGTGAGTCTGTTGCAAAGGCTCATGGTTTGTGTGTGTGGGCCCTTTTTATTGGTCCATTGGTGGGTGTGGCTGTGTTTGAAGTTTGGGTGGGTGTGTTATAAGGAGTGGTGGTGTTTTGGGCCTCTGTTTGTTTTTGGCAGTTGCAGGTCAGTGAATGTGTTGTTTTAGTGGTTGTTGGACATGTTTAGTGGCTTTGTGCCATTCGAATGGTGTATTCTTGTGTTGTTTTGGTTTGTCCTGGTTGTGTACGTGCGTTTTTAGCGTGTGTACGGTGTGTACATGGGCCATTTGGTTCTACAGTGCTGTCCTTGTGTGTGGCTTGGTACGACACGTACACGGCTGGGGGTACGACTCGAACGTACAGGGGTGTACATACACGGGGGTACGACACGTACAGGGGTGTACATACACGGGGGTAGGACACGTACACGGGTGGGGGTATGACTCAAACGTACAGGGGTGTACATACACGGGGGTAGGACACGTACACGGCTGGGGGTACGACTCGAACGTACAGGGGTGTACATACACGGGGGTACGACACGTACACGGCTGGGGGTATGACTCGAACGTACAGGGGTGTACATACACGGGGGTATGACACGTACACGGCTGGGGGTACGACTCGAACATACAGGGGTGTACATACACGGGGGTACGACACGTACAGGGGTGTACATACACGGGGGGTAGGACACGTACACGGGTGGGGGTAGGACTCGAACGTACAGGGGTGTACATACACGGGGGTACGACACGTACACGGCTGGGGGTACGACTCGAATGTACAGGGGTGTACATACACGGGGGTACGACACGTACACGGCTGGGGGTACGACTCGAACGTACAGGGGTGTACATACACGGGGGTATGACACGTACAGGGGTGTACATACACGGGGGGTAGGACACGTACATGGGTGGGGGTAGGACTCGAACGTACAGGGGTGTACATACACGGTGGTACGACACGTACACGGCTGGGGGTACGACTCGAACGTACAGGGGTGTACATACACGGGGGTACGACACGTACAGGGGTGTACATACACGGGGGTAGGACACGTACACGGCTGGGGGTACGACTCGAACGTACAGGGGTGTACATACACGGGGGTACGACACGTACAGGGGTGTACATACACGGGGGTAGGACATGTACACGGGTGGGGGTAGGACTCGAACGTACAGGGGTGTACATACACGGGGGTATGACACGTACACGGCTGGGGGTACGACTCGAACGTACAGGGGTGTACATACACGGGGGTAGGACACGTACACGGGTGGGGGTAGGACTCGAACGTACAGGGGTGTACATACACGGTGGTATGACACGTACACAGCTGGGGGTACGACTCGAACATACAGGGGTGTACATACACGGGGGTAGGACACGTACAGGGGTGTACATACACGGGGGTAGGACACGTACACGGGTGGGGGTACGACTCGAACGTACAGGGGTGTACATACACGGGGGTACGACACGTACACAGGTGGGGGTAGGACTCGAACGTACAGGGGTGTACATACACGGTGGTACGACACGTACACGGCTGGGGGTACGACTCGAACGTACAGGGGTGTACATACACGGGTGTACGACACGTACAGGGGTGTACATACACGGGTGGGGGTGTACATACACGGGGGGTACGTCTCGGACGTACGGGGGCTGGGGGGAGTGTTGGGCGCGTATGCGGGCACATGTCTCCATGGTTGCTATGGGAGTTCGGTGCGGACGGTGTTTTTTCCATACGGTTGTGACATCGGACGCACGGGATGGATCGTGATTCCTCGGTCGGACTTGACTTTTCACATTTGTACGGTAAATCGTCCGAGGACGTGTCGGACACATTTTCCGACCCGAGGGCGTGTGGGGAATAATTCCCAAGGCGGTTCGTATGGACTTTTTACCATGCGAATCGTAATTGGCAGTTTGTACGGCACTTGTACGATTCGTACGGTAAAAAGACCGGATACGAGTAGTGATGAGTACAGGCCCCAGCTAGGCCCGCAGGACACAAGGGTTCGCTCTCCTGTAATGGAATCTATAAGGAAGTTGGCACGGAAACTGCAAAGTATAAAGACAGCATTTATTAACCCTTAAGGGTGGTCCTACAATCCACACAACACTCTTCAGTATTGCATAGAGTAGCACAAAGAACTTACGTACATGGTCCCCTTTTATACACAATAGAGGGGCTCATAAGTGGGTGGATACAACATGAGGCCGAAGAACATTACCATTTATGGTCATTTTCGATACTGAATCAATATGTGGGCGGAGCTAACACACTCCTTGAGCCCGCGAAAACATGGTCAAGCAAGGCTAACTGATAACAGATGTGGTCAAGTCTGGGCATGTACCAGATGGACAAAAGAGCTATTTATAGACTGTTACTAGGCAGATTACAAGAGCAACTAACACAGAGGTTGGACTCTTCTCGTGGAGAACATGTGGAAGCATGACAATACAAAATGGAGTCCGAACTTCGGTCAACATAACAGAGAAAACATGATCTAGAGGAAGGGGATTAATGTCTTTAGTAAATGCTTAATCACATCGTTGTTTCAATTTACAACAGACGACCCTTTCAGCATTTACTGAAGACATCCGGTTTATTAGAATAATCATCATATATGTCAATTGTCATCATTTCTTCAACTTCTTTAGCTAGACGTTTCTGGTGAGCAACATCGGCAATAGCTTTCTTATCAGAGGTACAGAATGATACACATAGGGAGCAGAGCAAGGGACCACATTGAACACAGATACAGCACGAAAACAGAACTGCTACAATAATGCAGAAACCAGTTAAAACCTTCCACCCCCAGGCAGTAATTAATGCCCAAAACCATCCAGAAAAGGACCAAGTGCCGTTTTCTGTATGGATTTCAGCTGCAATTTTATGTAGCTTGTTGATGGCATTATAAACTGATGGCGTATGATCAGGGATAAACACACAACAGCTACTTCCAATAATTTTACATGCTCCTCCTCTGTCAGCTAGCATAACGTCTAATACCATACGATTCTGCAATGCAACAATTCTAGTAATTTGCAATTCCTCCGTAAGATTCCCAAGAGCAGCAGCAGTCTGATTTGTCACAGCCTCTACCACTCTTGTTAATCTTCGGATCTTCCTACTGTTCAGGGCAGCTCCAACAAAGAAAAACAATCCTAAGTTAAAATCAATATACTGTTGCAGACTGGTATCAGTCTGATCTACATCATCAATTGATAAAGTACGTTTATACCTATTTACAGTCACATTATTCAATAATTTCAGATCCTTATGATAAGATGCGGGTGCTAGGAATACAGGAGGTAATAGAAATGATACATAGCATACCCCAGACCATCCAGCCGGTAGACGGTAATAACCTTTATTTCCACACACAAAGTACGTATTATGGGAGGCTAAAAAGGTACTATTGTTCAACCCATCAATGTTCAGAACAGTAATACAATCACTAACACCAACAGGGATAAAACCCACACTCTGGACACACAGGTCCGCTTGGGCTTGTGCTACTTGAATCACAAATTTGTCCTTTCCCACAGTGTCTCTTGTGTTCGTGAAGATGTAGGGAATGGATTCATTGTCTGGTCGGTACTCTTCCCACTCCCAAATTGTCCCATTCGCTTGCGGATACCCATTCTTATCTTGGTGACATTCTTTATTGAGTCTGAAGAGCAATCGTCCCACTGTCGGTTTCCGAGTGGCAAAAAGCAAAGTATACCATGCTCTACAAGAGCCATTATGAGAGAAAGGAAGTGGTATAAATGGCGTTCCTCCTTTCTTCTGATGGGCTGGCATCATCCCACATATCCAACAGTTCGTAGCGTTCGTAGCAACGTGGGTATGATGCAGCATCTGGATGAAAGTGTTATTCAAATAAGACTGTCGATGCTTCAACTCTTGATACGGTAATGTATAAAAGTAGTGCTCCTCAGGCACCGGAGTTGTCAACACAAGTATTTTCCGAGCGGGAGTTACATCCTCCACAAACCATGTAGTTATCCCAACAATAGCTACTGTCAACATGAACCCTAATGCACAAAAGATTTTCTTTTTCTCCATGTCAAAAATGAAAACCCAATATCTTCCTGAAACTAAAAGTCTGTCAGAACTCTTCCCCTTGGGCAGCGGTCGATTTCTTCACCAGCGGGCCAAGACGGGTGTCGCTACACTAATGCAGGGCTGATCCCCCCCCCTTGCCTCATCGGCTCTCCGTTTCACTAACCCAAGGGCCGTTCTGACAGTATGTCCCGGTACTGGAGAACTCACTTCCTTGGTCGAAGATGATATCGCCTTCCTCCAGGAGTCACGTGGTCCGGAAAGAGCTCCTCAGTGGCGTTTGGCTCCGCAGCACGGCCTGTCTCTGCAGCCAAGATTTCTCGTTGATCGGTCAGCACGGCAGGTTCCACAAATCCGGGCGGCACCTTCCTACAGTGCAGGGAATGGATCCAATTCTTTCTGTTGGAGACTCGCACAGCCGTCCTCGTTGCGAGGAGGACCTGCTCAGGACCCACCCATCTCGGTTCCAAGCTGTTTGTTCTGTCAAATATTTTCACCATCACGTGGTCACCAGGTCGAAGACCATGTCCTTCACCGGTGGACCGATCAGGGAGCGCCTCTCGGACCTGTTGATGAATAGAAACCAAGTTATCCGTTAACTGTGCCAGATAATCGTTCATCATTACACAAGGTACATCATACACAGCTTTAGGTTTTGGTGGACCCCAAATATTCATTGGGCGTCCAAAGACAATCTCGTACGGCGTAAGGCCAGTTCGAGAGTGTGGTACCGATCTAATTGACAATAACGCCAGTGGTAGAGCATCTGGCCAAGTCAAAGACGTCGAAGCTTGAATTTTAGCGATCTTGAGCTTCAGTGTACCATTATACTTCTCGACTAGTCCCGCAGACTGAGGGTGGAATACCGCGTGAAACTTCTGGGTGATGCCCAGGCCCTTCAAGACATACTTTATAACATCCGCTACAAAGTGAGGCCCATTATCACTCCACAGAAGTCTACAGACGCCATATCGAGGGAAGAACTCTTTCAACAGCAGCTTCGCAGTAGTCATTGCAGTATTGTCTTTCGTAGGGTACGCTTCAACCCATTTACTGAAGGCGCAAACCACTACTAGAACATACTTCAAATTGTTACAGCGCTCAAGCTGGATGTAATCCATCTGCAAAACCTCGAAGGGTGCAGTGGGTGTCACGAATCCTCCTGCTGGAGTTCGAGTACCCTTTCCTGGGTTATACCTCAAGCAGATCATACAAGTCTGCACCACCCTCTTTGCCGTGCTAGCAATCTCTGGATGCTCCCAGACTTGGGTAAGCAATTTTACAATTGCGGAAGCTCCAACATGTGCTAGCCCATGTGCCATCTGAACCATAGGT
The DNA here is from genome assembly GCF_964204655.1 of Triturus cristatus. Taxonomy (NCBI): domain Eukaryota; kingdom Metazoa; phylum Chordata; class Amphibia; order Caudata; family Salamandridae; genus Triturus; species Triturus cristatus. The sequence goes on along the minus strand of NC_140594.1, from coordinate 220,835,232 downwards.
TGTACAAAAGCCGTGGGTAATTTCCATCTATCCATCTGCTTATTTCTCCAGCAGCCCTCGTCATCTAATTCTCCCTCACTAGCCCATTGTTCCCGCTCTTTGTCAGAAGCGGCCCTTTGCATTTCCCGCACTTCCTCCTTCGCATCATGCCATCTTTCCACCTGTGACTTTACTACATACATGGCAGTAGCACCGGGCTGCATCGCAGTTTCCCGTGCTACTCGATCTGCCAACGCATTCCCTTCTCCAACTTTGTCAACTACTTTCCTATGGGCGCTACACTTAACGATGGCAATTTTCTTTGGGTATGTCAATGCAGTTAAAAGATTGTGAACTAACTCTCCATGCATTATCTGTACTCCATGTGACGTTAAAAACCCTCTCTCCTTCCAGAGTAGGCCGAAGTCATGCGCTACTCCGAAGGCATAGCGGCTATCTGTATAAACATTCACACACAATCCTGTACTGAGCTCACATGCTCGTGTTAATGCTATCAGTTCCGCTGCTTGAGCTGATTTCTGTGGTATGCGTGCAGTCTCCACTATCGTTTGCAACGTGGTAATTGCATACGCTGCTTAAGTCGTACCATCTGGTAGCTTCAGACATGATCCGTCCACCCACAGTTCTCCATCTACATCTGGAAAGGGCGTATCCTGGAGATCAATACGACCCTTTGTTTGTTCCTCAGTCACGAGAATACAATCATGTGCTCTCCGCGCCTCAGGCTGGGTTTCGGGGTATGGCAACAATGTTGCCGGGTTTAACGTTACGCACCTTTTCAACGTAATATGAGGAGCCAAAAGCGTCAACTCATATCCCGTTAAACGGGCACTGGTCAAATGCTGCGTCTTCGTTTGATTAAGCAGGGCATCGACAGCATGGGGGACTAATACCAACAGCTTATGGGATAACACAATTCCCTCACTTTGGCGTATTGACACAGCTGTCGCCGCAACCGAGCGAAAACACCCTGGTAATGCTCGGGCGACAGGATCAAGTACAGCCGAAAAATATGCACAAGGGCGCTGCTTATCGCCGTGCATCTGCACTAAAACTGACAATGCACATCCATCTTTCTCATGCACATACAACGAAAAGGGTTTTGCATAATCAGGGGTCCCTAACACTGGTGCTGAACAAAGGGCCTGTCGTAGTTGCTGAAAAGCAGTATCACACTCATCTGACCAAGGGATTGGGATAGGCGTGTCCTTTGTCAAGAGGGCTAACAATGGTTTAGCTATATGTGAAAATCCCAATATCCATTGTCTACAAAAAGAAACAAGACCCAAAAATGCACGCACGTCCTTCTGCGTGGACGGTCTCGGTGTGTCCAAAATTACTTGGACACGATCCGGTGTGAGTGCACGTGTAACGCCCTGAACGTCTCAGGATCGTTTAACAGACACGACAATGAGGACGCAACCACTAGTGAAGGGTTAGTTGTTTTAATGAAGGCAAATATAATACAAAGAATAAACAAGTTATAGTCACTGGAATCCTCCAGGCTAAGTACGTTACCAGCCCACAGCACGGATGGTCCTAACCGTCCTCTGCATATACGCCGGTCCCGGCGTATGCCAACAGAGGGCAGAAATGAAATGGCCGACAATGCCAATCGGTAGGCTGTGAGGGGCACGAAGAGTGTTGGGGAGAATCGAGGAGTCAGGGAAACACCCAGCCGGGGTCTCTACCTGAAGGGAGCAGCCGCTCAACCTCTTCCTCAGACTGCACCGGGACGCGGAGTCACCTCCTGGTGATGCGTCACCGATACCCCAATCACAAGCAAGAAGACTGAACCGAGAGCAGCCGCTCGATCGATCCTGTGGACTTCCGAGTCTGTAACGCGGCAAACACCTCCTGGTGTGCGTTACAGCTGGCAGTCCCTGTGTCTCTGGTCGGGCTGGGAGTTACGACTCCAACCAGCAAAAGCGCCACTGCGCTTGGACTCAGCCGAGTCAAAAAGCGAAGCTCAATGGTTGACCGGTAGAGCTTCCGGGTCCTTCACAGGTGACGATGGGGCAAGACACGGCCCAGGGAGTAACGACTCGACCTACCTCCGTTCTTGCCTTACTGGAGCACCACTCCGGAACACTGCTCTTCACGAAGCAGGTACGTCGGTGTGAACACAATATCCGACAGCGTTGTACCTCCCGGTTCCTCCCTTTATAGGGCGTGTTTTCCTTGAGTTATGTAACAGCTATCCTGTTTACATAAGGGCGTGTTTCCTTGAGTTATGTAACAGCTCTCCTGTTTACATAAGGGCGTGTTTCCCTTGAGTTATGTAACAGCTCTCCTGTTTACATAAGGGCGTGTTTTCCTTGAGTTATGTAACAGCTCTCCTGTTTACATAAGGGCGTGTTTCCCTTGTATGACAGGAATTCTTGACAGTACATCCTCCCTCTCAGCGGCTCCCCACGGGTCCAGCGCTGGCAGGAAAACGCCGATGGAACAAGGAGACCAAGCGCGGAGCATGAACCCCTTCAGCCGGTTCCCATGAATGCTCCTCCGGGCCATAGCCTTTCCACGCAACCAGGTACCACAGCTTCCCCCTGCGCCATTTGGACGCCCGTATGCCCGACACTTCATACTCCACCTCCGACTCCACGCATACCGGCCGAGGTGTCCCAGACGGCTTGGAGGGTGCTGGTTTGAGCAATGATACATGAAAGACAGGGTGTATCCGCAATGACTGGGGCAAGCACACCTTCACGTTCACGGGACCCATACACTTGGTAATTCGATAGGGGCCCATGTACTTGGGATGGAACACACTGTTCTTTCGAAACCTCATGTTTCTTGTGGATATCCAGACGTAGTCTCCAGTGCGGTACAGTGGCCCGGGCCTTCTCTTCCTATCTGCCGCAGCCTTGTATCTTCTCTTGGCCTCTATTAGGACAGCCCTTGAGCGCATCAATGTGTCTTTTATGTGTGCCACCCTGTCCGCTGTGGCGGGAATCCTGTCCTCTCTGAACGGATGTAGAAATGGCAAGAACCTGGGATGTTGGCCATAGTTGCTATAGAACGGAGATGACTGTGTGGAGCTGTGAGTGGCGTTGTTATAGGCTATCTCTGCAACCCATAGCAAGTCGACCCATTCTTCCCTGCCCTGGTCCACAAAACATCGCAGATACTGTTTGAGCGTTTGGTTCAGGCGCTCGGTTTGGCCGTCCGTTTGAGGGTGGTAGCTGGTGGACAGGGCGGTCTTAACATGCAGCGCAGTGCACCAAGTCTTCCAGAATTGCGCAGTAAACTGCGACCCCCGGTCCGACACGATCACCCCAGGTAATCCATGCAGTCGTACCACATTCTTTAGGAGTAGTGACGCCAATTCCCCGGCCGTAGGGACTCTCTTGCAGGGGATGAAGTGCCCCATTTTCGTCAAGTAATCCACCACCACCAGTATTGCCGTCATCCCCTGGTCTACCGGTAGGCCCACCACGAAGTCCAGTGATATGCTATCCCATGGTCTATCCGGGGTTGGAAGTGGATGTAAGAGCCCTTGGGTTCGGCCATGGTCGGCCTTCATGGTAGCACACGTAGGACACTCCTGTCCCCACCTCCTGACATCCACTCTCATGGTTGGCCACCAGAAATGCCGTCCCATGCTAGCCACCGTTTTTTCAAAGCCCAAATGACCTGCGCATGGAGAGTCATGGCACCAGATGAATGCTTGTTTCCTTAGCCTAGGCGTGGGTATCAATAGGCACCTGCCCTTCAGGGGTATCCCGTCCTTCAGCTGCCATTCTCTGTGACTGAGGAGCCACCTCCGCCATGCGAATGACCTGATCCCTCTCTTTATTCCCCTCAGGAAAGTATCCGGTTGGATAACCCCCAATACCATCCTCGGGGAAATGATGGAACGCTCGGTCGCAGGCAATGGTTCCTTAACTGCAGATTGACGGGACAGGGCGTCCGCCTTTCGGTTTTCCGTCCCCGGCCGATATGTGATGCGGAAGTTGAACCCCGCAAAGAAGATCATCCACCGCAGCTGCCTGGGAGAAAGGTGTCTAGTGGCAGTCATGAACTGTAGGTTCCGATGGTCCGTGTACACCGATACCACATGTCTTGCCCCCATCAACCAATGCCTCCATTCGGTGAAGGCGTCCTTGATTGCGAGAAGCTCCTTCTCCGCAATATGGTAGTTGCGTTCGGCGTCGTTGAGTTTGCGGGACATGTACGCAACGGGATGAAGCACCCCTGTGTCGTGGTTGCGTTGGGACAAGATAGCCCCCAGCGCCACATCCGACGCGTCCGCTTCCACCACGTAGGGGAGATCCGGATCGGGGTGAGCCAACACCGGCGCCTTACCAAAGGCACTTTTCAGGGCCTCAAAGGCTTTGTTCGCTTCAGGGGACCAGACAAACTCCTTGGACTTCCTCAGTAGCTGTGTGATTGGGGCCACCACTCCTGAAAATCCATCTATGAACCGCCTGTAAAAGTTGGCGAAGCCAATGAAACTTTGGACGTCCTTCACGCTTTGGGGCACCGGCCATTCTTTCACCGCCTTGATCTTTCGTTCTGCCATCTCCTGTCCCTCTGGACTCAGCATCACTCCGAGGAATTCCACGGATGTGACGTGGAAGTCACACTTGCTGAGTTTACAAAACAGCATGTTGTCCCTCAGCTTTTGGAGCACAGCTTTGACATGGTGTACGTGCTCCTCCACACTGGACGAATAGATGAGGATGTCGTCGATATATACGACCACGTAGATATCCAACTCCTCTCTGAATACCTCATTCAAAAAGTACTGAAAGGCTGCCGGGGCGTTGCACAGACCGAACGGCATGACGAGGTACTCAAAAAGGCCGAACCTGGTCTTAAAGGCGGTCTTCCACTCGTCTCCGTCCCTCATGCGCACCAGATGGTATGCCCCTTTCAAATCCAACTTGGTGTAGATACGAGCTTTCTTGACCTGTTCCAGAAGTACACTGATGAGAGGCAAGGGGTACCGATTTTTTATGGTTATCGCATTCAATGCCCTAAAGTCCACACAGGCTCTCAGCTCCCCATTAGCCTTCGGGATGAAGAAGAGTGGCGAGGCGGCCGGAGACTTGGACGGGCGGATGAATCCTAGCTTGAGGAGTTTATCCAGGTACCCCCGGAGATGCACGTTTTCAGGCTCCGTCAGGGCATACAGCCTGCCGCTGGGAACGCTGGCCCCTGGCACCAGGTCGATCTGGCAGTCAAACTGTCTATGCACTTCCGCCTTCACCTCATCAAATACATCCTCAAAACTGTGATAAGCCTGGGGGAGAGCCACATCTTTTTCTGCCGCTGTAGCCACCGTCTGACTCCCGCTCTCATCTGCGTCAAGGGATTCCGTTCTTATTCCACAATGCAGGATGCAATACGGTGACGTCATTTCGATGCGATGTGTTGGCCAATCCACAAAGGGGTTGTGTTTCTGTAGCCACGGCAATCCCAATATGACGCCATATTGGGGCGCTCGGATGATGTTAAAATCGATTTGTTCCAAATGGTTCCACCCATATCTCATCGGAAGGACCCCCGTGTGCTGCCCGATGGGCCCCGTCACCAATCGCCTTCCGTCTACAGCATAGACGTCTTCGGGTACAGCTTTGGGAAGAAGCACTAGCCCTAGCCTGCATGCCTCGTTGTGGTCCATAAACATGCCAGTGGCCCCTGAATCCACCATGGCCACAACGGGTATCCACTGGTCATGCACTCCCACGTGCACCGTGATAAACAGGTGTCGTTGTCCCTTAGTGACCGAGTTGGAAAGTGAAGGGATGGATGAGTGACTCCGAGATGCCCCTTCTCTGGTCTTGGAGTCCTCTAGTTTTCCGCCGGTATGTCCACCACGGCTGTTACCGACCGGTTGGCCCGATAACGTGACGTCTTCGGTTTGGCAGGGCATTCACGTACGTAGTGGCCTTTTTTGCCACAATATAGGCACAATCCTTGTTTACGGCGTGACTCTTTCTCCGTGGCTGTGAGGCTCGCTCGTATTGCGCCGATGTCCATGGGTTCTCCCTTGGATGCGGTGGAAGTTTCAGGACTTCCCACCGTCACATAGGATGGAAGGGATTTTCCTTTTCTCCCATGATCCCCCTTTCTTTCACTTAGCCTATGTTCCAGCCGTAATACCAGGTTGATAAGGCCCTCATATGTCTTGGGTTGAGGGTCAATATGAGCCACGGCGTCCTTGAGCTCATCGCACAGCCCTTGATGGAAGAGCGCCGTCTGTTTAGCAACAGGCCACTTGGTTTCCGCAACCAGCCTTCGGAACGCGTTGAGATACTGCACCAGGTCGTTGGATCCCTGTCTCAACTCAAGCATTTCACGGTCCGCCGTGTACGAGTCAGCCCTTCTGTCGAATACCTTCAGGAATTCCTCGCGAAAAGCACCCCAATCACATAAGAGGGGGTCGTCCCTGCTCACCAGAGGTACGGCCCATTGTGCCGCGTTTCCAGCCAAATAGGATATAAGGAAAGCCACACGAGCCTGACTCGTGGGGAACGCCTTTGGTTTGCACGATAAATGTAGCGCCACTTGTGTGAGGAATACCTGCACTGTGTTAGGATCCCCACTGTACCTCTCTGGTGTCGCCAAGGGGATGGCTACCGGCATTTCCACTACTACCGCAGGGGTCTGATTCGTGAGGGAGGTGCTGGGCGTGAGCGGGTCCAATTGGATAGCATCCAGTCTGGCTTTTACATCGGCTGTTTCTTGCCTAGAGGCAGCCACTTCAACTTGCATGGCCGCTAAAGCAGCCAGCACATCATCAAGTGTTGCCATGTCTGTTATCGACCGGGAGACAGTTAGTGTTATTAAGGTCGGATATTTTGTAACGCCCTGAACGTCTCAGGATCGTTTAACAGACACGACAATGAGGACGCAACCACTAGTGAAGGGTTAGTTGTTTTAATGAAGGCAAATATAATACAAAGAATAAACAAGTTATAGTCACTGGAATCCTCCAGGCTAAGTACGTTACCAGCCCACAGCACGGATGGTCCTAACCGTCCTCTGCATATACGCCGGTCCCGGCGTATGCCAACAGAGGGCAGAAATGAAATGGCCGACAATGCCAATCGGTAGGCTGTGAGGGGCACGAAGAGTGTTGGGGAGAATCGAGGAGTCAGGGAAACACCCAGCCGGGGTCTCTACCTGAAGGGAGCAGCCGCTCAACCTCTTCCTCAGACTGCACCGGGACGCGGAGTCACCTCCTGGTGATGCGTCACCGATACCCCAATCACAAGCAAGAAGACTGAACCGAGAGCAGCCGCTCGATCGATCCTGTGGACTTCCGAGTCTGTAACGCGGCAAACACCTCCTGGTGTGCGTTACAGCTGGCAGTCCCTGTGTCTCTGGTCGGGCTGGGAGTTACGACTCCAACCAGCAAAAGCGCCACTGCGCTTGGACTCAGCCGAGTCAAAAAGCGAAGCTCAATGGTTGACCGGTAGAGCTTCCGGGTCCTTCACAGGTGACGATGGGGCAAGACACGGCCCAGGGAGTAACGACTCGACCTACCTCCGTTCTTGCCTTACTGGAGCACCACTCCGGAACACTGCTCTTCACGAAGCAGGTACGTCGGTGTGAACACAATATCCGACAGCGTTGTACCTCCCGGTTCCTCCCTTTATAGGGCGTGTTTTCCTTGAGTTATGTAACAGCTATCCTGTTTACATAAGGGCGTGTTTCCTTGAGTTATGTAACAGCTCTCCTGTTTACATAAGGGCGTGTTTCCCTTGAGTTATGTAACAGCTCTCCTGTTTACATAAGGGCGTGTTTTCCTTGAGTTATGTAACAGCTCTCCTGTTTACATAAGGGCGTGTTTCCCTTGTATGACAGGAATTCTTGACAGCACGTCCCTCCTTAGACAAAAGGTGACCCAAATAAGTCACCTTTGGTCTACAGAATTGCAACTTCTTCCTAGATACCTTATGATTGTGGGATGCTAAAAAGGAAAGTAAGGATAACGTACTTTTTTCACACAACTCCAAGGTGTCAGCCGCCAGCAAGATGTCATCGACATATTGAATGAGGGCGACCCCCTCGAGCAGAACAAAGGAATCCAATTGTCTTTTCAAAGCCTGACTGTAAATGCTAGGGCTTTCTGTATAGCCCTGGGGGATCCTACAAAAACGATAAGATCTATTATTTAATGTAAACCCAAAAAGATATTGGCTATCCGGGTGAATGGGAATGGAAAAGAAGGCATTCTTCAAATCGATCACTGAGAACATAGTCGCCGTAGGCGGGACCAAAGTAAGCAACGTCGTGATATCGGAAACCACTGGGTACTGAGGTATCACGATCTTGTTTACTTCTCTCAAATCAATTATAAACCGATAAACTCTGGCATCCGTGTCCTTTTTCAGTATGGGAAGAATCGGACTGTTACAGATGTTGTAGGGAACTTCCTCCATTACCCCTACCGCCATCAAATCCTGCACTATCTGTATGAGAGCCTCCTCGCCCTCCTGGGAAATACGGTATTGTGGGAAGCGTGGTAACACCGCCCCCTCCTGGACACTAATGTGGACCGGTGGAATCACCATTTGTCCCACATCAGTATCCGACGTTGCCCACAAAGCACGAGGGAGGGTAGCTAACAGCGCATCCTCTGACATCACACACATCCGTTCAGACCGGGGGTAATTGTCATTCAATATTACCCGCACACCAGCAGGGGAACAGCGGATCGTAGCCCTAAAATGCTTTAACATATCAAGGCCCATAATGTTGTCCGGTGTGTACGGGGCAAGCAGAAACGGACAGGGTGCAGAAAAAGAATCAACCTTAAACATGAGGGGCTGCGAAAGAGGGCTTCGGGAGAGTGTACCGTCAAACCCTACCGATGTGACCATTAAGCCGGATGGGGGAGCCCCCGGAACCAATTGCTTAGACAGCGCACTACGTGTCGCTCCTGTATCCACTAGGAACTGATCAGTAGAGCCCAAAACCTCAGCCGATACATAAGGACCCTTCTGATCGACCGGCACCTCAACTGATTCTAACCCCCATCCAACGCATTCCTATGCATGCTGAGAATCATGGTATCCCGCTCGGTCAATCCCCGACACTTGATACTGATGCTGGCGATCGAAAACATTTGATCTATCTCGGTGCTGCCCAGCAGAGTCAAAACGAGCCTGTTCGTTAGAATTCCCTCTAAAGTTCGAGAAACCCCCTCTACCTCGCGGGCCACCCTGAGTATGCCCCTGACGCGAAGCATGCAACACCGGGCAGTCCCTAGCCCAATGACCCGATTGCTTACAATATGCACATTGGTTCCTATTCAAATCAGATCGGCCCGAGGGAGGACCATAAAATCCTCCCCTACCTCTATTACTACCCCGTCGGGGCGGGCCATATACTTGTGCCAACATCACCTTTGTTTTTAAATCCTTCGATTTCTTTTCCTCCTGGCCCTTTGCTTCTTGCTCCTGACGCTCATAATACTGGGCGATAGTCAGGAGGGCCGTCGGTGTTGCGGAAGACCAAGAACTTTCACTCGCTTTCAAACGGGTCGCAACTGCCGGCAGCAGATTAGCCACATATTTATCCGCAAAGAGGTGGCGACCCGTATCATCAGTAAGCGACTAGCCACTAAAATCATGAAACGTCTCCTCGAAACGCGTAAAGAAGTCCGCAACCGACTCGTCAACTTTCTGTTTACATGAAGCTAACATATTCCAGTCAATCTTTTTAGGGGGGATAATTGTCTTCAACTTAGTCAGAATAGCAGCAGGGAGGTCTAAGATACTCTGGGGTGGTTTCTGCGCGGGCTTCCGTTCCCTATCCTCATCCTCAAGGTCAGACCACCGAGCCTTAAAGGCAACTATATCATCTACCTTTCGGACAGATCGCCACATATCCGGTGGTAGAATAAGGCCAAAGAACAGGTCTATATCTGCTAAGGTCATAACGCAAGAATTCAAGGCCCCCTCGACTTCTTCGTAGAAGGCCGCTGGATTCTTGCGGGGATCAGGCAACGCATTCTTTAAGGCCATAACATCAGTTCTATGCCAAGGAGTATAAACCCAATTATACACAAAATATCCCTTAGCGTCGGCGGAGGTAATGTCCGAGCTAGTCCCCGCTCCTTTAGGGGGAACATACAAAGGCGCCGCCTCTCGCATTGGTTTAACATGCACTATGCCATCCTTATCTGACTGGGAGGTGGATGAGTGGCCTTCTGTTGTACACGGATCCGACTGCTTCACCTCCCCTGCTTGTTGGCGCGCTTTTCCTTTAAGGGCCAGCACCGCGTCCCGCAAAGCGAACAGCCGCCGAGCCGTGTCAGGAGCCTTAGAGGGAGAGAAAACACCATTATGCAATGCTTTAGCATCCAATGTCACATCATCAGGCTCAAAAACACTGGAATACTTCCGGTAAGCAGCAGTCACTTCATCAGCAAAGTGACCCAAAAAATACAATTTCTCTCTCTCCTGCCACGGCCCCCAAGTATGGAACAATTCATCCAGGGACACCTTGCCCTTAAGTGCACGGAAGGAAACTTGCCGAAGCTCAGCCATTTGCTCAGCCGACAGCATGGACCGCGTATCTACCTTACCCGGAACCGGGTCAGAATCTTGTGGCCTCGGAGCAGATGCGCCCACATAAGGGGGCGGAGAGCGATCTAGTAAATAAAAATCATCATCAATATTATTAAGGACAGGATAAAGTGGCTGCCGAACAGCATATTGACCCGAGACTTGCAGCCTACGCTCTTTCTCTTGTCTCTCCGTTTGTTCTTTGTCCTCCCGACGCCTCGCTTCCTGTGCTCGCACATGATCATTCTTCCGTTGTTCTTTATCAAACAGCGCTTTCTCACGCTTCTCTCGCTCACGCACTTCCTTCACCCACAACCGCACACACTCAAACATATCCTGCCGAGCACGCCGTTTACACATACACTGTTCCACATACTCAATCTTACGTATATCAAACGATCCATACAAAGGCCATCGCAACTCAGGATCTTTTTTAGTATATTTCCTCCATACTGTGCTGTACATTATAGAAGAAAGACCATGCTTCACATACATATCCCTATTAGGAGTCCCCTCTGGGGGAGCTGGAGCAGATTCCTCGAGGTTCAACCGGTTTCCAAAACAGCAACACCACTTACGGAGTGCGCTAAAAGCAGGCATGCTCAGAAATAATGCAAAATATGCAATATTATAAAGAAAAGGGCACTTAATCGTTGCGCCGTTCAAGGTTACACAGCTCCGGAGAAATCTCTCCTCATTACCTGCCTATATGTGTTGCAACGCATATATTTTCACAAAGACAAATACAAAATATGACTAGTCATCACAAATCAAACTCAAATAGCCAGACCAGGCTTCAAAAACTCGGAGCAAGTACCGTACAACGGTTCTTACCAATCAAGAGTCCAGATTCCAACTGCCAAGCTCCAAAATCGCCCAAACGGCTTTCACGGCAGGACCGACAGAAGAGGTCTCAGTCGAGGACCGGCGCCACCCAGACGGTCAGCTCGGAAGGGAAGGAAGAAAAGACCCTCGGGATGCCAGGGCTAAGACGCCGCTGGCAGTGATCACGTCCCTGGCCAAATTCCTCACCTTCGTCGCGACCAGTCCTTCGAGCATCCGAGTCGCCGATGAGCCCCACGTGACGGGCGCCAATTGATGAGTACAGGCCCCAGCTAGGCCCGCAGGACACAAGGGTTCGCTCTCCTGTAATGGAATCTATAAGGAAGTTGGCACGGAAACTGCAAAGTATAAAGACAGCATTTATTAACCCTTAAGGGTGGTCCTACAATCCACACAACACTCTTCAGTATTGCATAGAGTAGCACAAAGAACTTACGTACATGGTCCCCTTTTATACACAATAGAGGGGCTCATAAGTGGGTGGATACAACATGAGGCCGAAGAACATTACCATTTATGGTCATTTTCGATACTGAATCAATATGTGGGCGGAGCTAACACACTCCTTGAGCCCGCGAAAACATGGTCAAGCAAGGCTAACTGATAACAGATGTGGTCAAGTCTGGGCATGTACCAGATGGACAAAAGAGCTATTTATAGACTGTTACTAGGCAGATTACAAGAGCAACTAACACAGAGGTTGGACTCTTCTCGTGGAGAACACGTGGAAGCATGACAATACAAAATGGAGTCCGAACTTCGGTCAACATAACAGAGAAAAGCTGATCTAGAGGAAGGGGATTAATGTCTTTAGTAAATGCTTAATCACATCGTTGTTTCAATTTACAACAGTAGTACGGGGAATTTTTTTTACCGGATCGTAATTGGCACCTTTGTCTTTATTCTGTCAGGCGGCACTATCTTGGAGGTTTTGTGAATGCAGGCTCTAGCTTTTTTGGCCCGGTTAGTTCCCACCCTATAAAATGGAGGCAGATGCGCATATTTGCAGCAGAAGGTATTAGCTAATAAATGCACAAGTGATGCACCAAAAGCAAGCCCACCTGTACCCATCCATGTCCATCTGCGCCAACTGTAACTTTAGGCCCGAGAATTATGGCCCTCCACCTCCTGAAGCATCAAAACTTGTAAGTAGAACTATAATGTATTCCCCTTCAACTTTGATTTTGCTTCACTCTAATGCCTGCTCCAAAAACCACCAGGTGGTCTGTAAATTAGGAAAAGAAGGCTTACTAGGGCGCCACTCTTTGCTGTATATTTCTCATGATACAGAGCAAAGACTTGACACACAGATTGGGTTAAAGTATGCAATGTTCACTAGGTAGTAGTCCATCATAATTATATTAGACAACTATGTGAAGCTGAGAAACGTGACCTTTTGTGCATGACTAAAACATGGCTGTGCCAGCACCTCAAAGCTCTTCTTTATGAGCTAATACCCTCCAATTACAATATTTTTAGAAAAGACCGGCAGATTAGAAAAAAACAGGTGTCACCATTATTGTCTGCAAAACGTTAACAGTAACAGCTGAAACTAATGTTCTCGATCCCAGTGTCGAAGCGCTAATTTTTACACTAAATGTTAATAAAACCAAATTTGGTTTTATTCTACACTAGATTCCTTCCATTACTTCTGCTGCCTCCTTTGACAAAATGAGGAAATTGCAATAGAGCTTTCAGTCAATCAATCAGGGTTCTTATAGAGCGCAACTAATCAACAGTTAGGATCTCCAGGCCCGGGGGTGGGTTCTGCTGTTCAGTTGAAGAGCCAGGTCTTGAGGTCCTTCCCGAATTGATGCTGGGACGGTGATTGCCTGAGATGTAGAGATAGAGAGTTCCAGGTCTTCACAGCGAGATAGGAGAAGGAGTGTCCTCTGGTCAAGGTCTTGCAGATCCGTGGGATAGTGGCCAGGGCTAGTTGGGTGGAGCAGAGATGTCTGTTGGGTGTGTAGACGGAGAGGCGGCGGTTGAGGTATACAGGTCAGGTGTTGTGGAGGGTTTCGTTGGTGTGTGTGGGGCTAGATGGTGATTCTTTTGTTGATCAGGAGCCAGTGAAGGTGTCTCAGGTGACCGGAGATGTGGCTGTGGTGGGGGATGTCCAGATAAGTCTGGCAGCGGCATTCTGGATGCTCTGCAATTTTGTTTGGAGTTTTTTGGCAGCGCCGGCATAGAGTGTGTTGCCATAGTCGAGCTTGCTGCTGACATGCACCTGAGTGATCTCCTTATAAATCGTACGAAGCAGGTGAAGTGTGTGTAAGCAGGAGGATGAGACGGCATTGATTTAGCGGTTCATAGAGAGCAAGGAGTCAAGGATGATGCTGAGGTTGGGGGTGTGGTCAGTGGGGGTGGTTCCAAGTGCTGCGGGGTGCCTGGAGTCATCTAAGGTGGAGGGAGTGGTGCCCAGGATGAGGACTTCGGTTTTGTTGAATAGAGTTTGGGGCAGCTGCCCTTCATTCATTCAGCGAGTGCCTTGATCCCGTTGTGAAAGTTGCTCTCAGTGGCTGTAGGTTCGTCAGTGAGGTGTCGGTGTAGGAGATGATGATGAGTCTGTGGTTTCTGATGTTGGCTGCAAGCGGGCCATCTAGATGTTGAAGAGGGTGGGGTTCAGAGAGGAGCCCTGAGGAACTCTGCAGATGATCTCTATCGAATGGGAGCTTGACTCTCTGGGTTAGGCCCGTGAAGAAGGAGAGGATCCACTCTAAGGCTTTGTTGCGGATGCCGACGTCATGGAGTCTTGTGTTGATGGTGTGGTGGGAGACAGTGTTGAAGGCAGCAGAGAGGTCTAGGAGGATAAGGGCTGTGTTTTCACCTCGGTCGAGGAGAGTGCGGATGTTGTCTGTTGAGGCGAGGAGTGCAGTCTCTGTGCTGTGGTTGCTTCTGAAGCCTGATTGGGAGGGGTCCAGGTTTTGGTTTGTTTTGATGAATTCGGTGAGTTGGACGTTGTTGGCCTTATAGATGACTTTGGCGGGGAAGGGGAACAGAGAGATGGGCCTGTAATTCTTGAGGTCCGTCGGGTCAGCATGGGTTTTTTCCAGCAAGGGGTTGATCTCTTTATGTTTCCAGTCTTCAGGGAAGGTGGCGTACTCAATTCAGCAGTTGATGGTGCGGCAGAGTTTGGGACGATGGTGGCACCATCTCAGTTGATAATGTGGTGAGGGCAGGGGTCGAGGAGGATTCAGAGTGGATGGTTTTCAAGATCCTTAGGGTGTCGTCAGTGGTGAGGGTGGTCCAGTTGAGCAGGGCCGACTGGGATCTGGAGCCTTTGTGTGCAGTAGTTGTGGGAGAGGTGGGTGGGTCCTGGTTTGCAAAGCTGTCATAGATAGATATCTATGATTTTGTGGTGGAAGAAGGTGGCAAGGTTGTCGCAGAGGTCTTGGGAGGTGAAATCTGTGCTGGGTTCGGCAAATTCTTTGATCATGGTGGTGAAGGATTTCATTGTTGTTGTGTGCATTGGCGTTGATACGTACCTGGATGGCAATTTTTTCCGTGGTTCTGATGAGGTGGTGGTGTGTGATGATGTTGGTTTTGAAGGCTGCGTGGTGTGCCGAGGTCTGCTGCTCCTCCATCTTCTCTTGAACTGTCTGCAAGTGCGCCTGGACTCTTGGAGAGTGGGGGAGAACCGGCTAGCTTTCTTGTAGGGCTGCTTGCTTGAGGGTTTTCTGAGGGGAACCAGTGTGTTGGCGCAGTTGGAGATCATAGGTAGAGGTTGTGTGCTGAGGTATTGGCATCTGTGGGGGCGATGGTGGGGTTTTGCAGAGGGAGATGGCGAGTTGGTCTTCAGAGACCCTGTTCCAGCTTCTGCGTGGGTAGCGGTGGGCATGGTGGTGTTCGATGGGTTTGGGGAAGGAGAAGTGAACACAGTTGTGGTCAGTACAATGTAGTTCAGAGGTGTGGCTGACGGAGATGTTGTTGCTTGCGGAGATGATGGGGTCGAGGGTGTGTCCTGCTGAGTGGGTTGTGGAGGTAACCAGTTGTTTGAGACTGATGGTGGCGAGATTCTTCAGTAGAGAGGATTTGGTGTAGTCATTGAGGTTGTCCAATTGGAAATTGAGGTCGCAGAGGAAGATGTCGTCCGTTGAGGTGATAGCGTGATGTGTGATGAAGTTGGCTTTAGATTCTCTGAAGGGGGAACAGGGTCCAGGAGGTCTGTAGACGAGGGTACCGCAGAGGGTGGTGTTTGGGTTGGTCTGGACCTGGAAGTGGAGGTGCTCCATGTCGGGTGAGTGGTCATCAGAGGTAGTTGTGAGGCGGAGGGTGTTTTTGTGTACGATGGGGATGCCTCCTCCTGGTCGGTTGGTGCAGCCCTTGTGGATAGTTTGTAACCGTCAGGGATGGCAGTGGAGATGTCCGGGGCTGAGGTGGGGTTCATCCAGGTTTCCGTGAAGAAGGCAACCTCGTGGTAGATGGAGTCGAGCAGGTCCCAGATCTCCAAAGTGTTTTAGTTGAGGGAGCGTGTGTTGAGTAGGATGCAGCTGAAGTGGTTGAGTCTGGTTCTTTGGGGGCCATGCGTTTGGTGGGTTTGGCTCTCTTTTCGCATGTTGATGACAGTATTAAGTAACCAACAACCAAAACCAAGAATAAACACTTCGATCTCCTAAATTCTATCTTCGATTTGGAGCACAAAAACTCGATCAACCAGCAGGCATCACTGATAGATATCTACTGTAACACCAGTAAGCGCCCACTAAAAGAAAGAATAATATTAGCCAGTGGTGCTGGCGTCCATAGCAAGTGCTATTGCCATTAGTAAACGAAGCAGAGAGCGTGCCCAGGCAGGCACCTGCCTGTTGTGTCCCACTTGCTATTTTTGGTAAATATCATCAAAATACATGTAAGCTTTACCAAGGTTGATGAAGGAGTAGATAAGAGAGCGACCTGCAGTAGTGTAATAGCACCAGCTGGGGGCCAGCAGCTAATGCCAGATATAGAGGGCTTATGATGTACCACAGCGTACGAAGGTGGCAGCGGAAGTGGAAGTAAACTGGTTTGTCTCTCCAGCCACTCAGCATTTTTCCCTCCTTTCCTCCCCCCCCCTCTTCTTCTGAAACCTAATCCCAGTTCCTGCCCGATTGGAAATTTCAGAGGCAGAGAAGAAGAAAAAGAGATGGCACTTGGGAAAGCAAAAGCTCGGAAAGCCCCCAAAAATACCAAAAAGCCAGATAATAACGGACTAGTGGCAGAGGATATGGCTGAAATTCGGAATGAAAAGGGAGAGGTGAAAGGTGATAAAGGAGTATCTACTGGAAGTAAAAAAAACTAGCACAAAGAAACACCCAATCACTGAATTTAACTCCACAGGCAACAAAGACAGGGGGTGCAAAAGGAGGATCAACAGTTTCTAACTCGATTAAAGACTTTTTGGGAAACACTTCAAAGGGAAGGATGTGACTGAAAAGGAACTGAGTGTTGTCGAGATTCATCCAACACCTGAAGATCCTCAGCCCTGGACTTGGATTCCCCAAATCAAATCAATTTTAACATTTCAGGGATCTCCCTTGATCCACGATTGTCCTCTTCCCCAAGGCTCTTCCAGCCCTCGATTGATCAAGAAATTGAGACGGAAGAGGAAGTCTCAATTAGCAAGACACCGAGCAAAGGGGACAATAACTATACTAAAGTCCACCTTAATGAGAAAGAAGGAACGGAAAGTTCTTATGTCATAGGAAATTATCGGTTGGGTCCATCAATGCATAGTCTGGAGGTCACTGGAACCTCTAGTGCCTCTATGCTTGAAGTTATGTTGATTCTTCAAAAAACTTTGCAAGGTCTGTTAGAGGTTTCAGTACTGAATAACAAAATCTTAAAAACCTAAAGTGAACAGTTTAAATCTATGATTGGGGAGCTGATAGAAATTAAAGGCCTAATGCCCTCTATAGTCAGGCCAGTCGGAGATGACCAGGAAAGGGAAATTGGCAGGGAAGGAGAAGTGGTAAGGGATATTCAATCACAGAAGGGGGAGCCTAGCGTATACATATCTCGCTACCAGATGATTGTAAAAAGAAGGTGGAAAGAGGGAGCTACAAGCAGTATATCCCGCGGCCAAGAATGTGGGAGAACTTCCCTAGTAAAGGTCAAACCCTAAGGAGGCAGGGAAGAGGGAAGAGAGTAGGAAAAGAACGTGAGTTTATAGGAAAGAAAGTGCCCCCAGTACCAAAAATGCAAATTATCCCTGAAAAAAGAATATCTACCAGTAACCTAGGACAACAGAGGAGGCGGGAGAAAGACAATGGAAATTCTAAGAGTAGCAAAGATAACTCTAGGGAAACCTTGGGGGAGGAAAAATGGGGTGATGAGGAAAGAGGAATTGAAAATAATTCACTTGTAGTAACTAGTAATCTTAGCAGTAGTAGGGGCCTTAGGAAGAGAGGCAAGGATGGGGAATTTAGTGGAAGAAGAGAGGATGCTATAGTGGGGGATCCACCGGGAGCAGGGTTAAAACGATATCAGGACCTGTGGGTCTTCCCTGAGTCAACAGGGCAGGGTAAATGTGGAAAAAAGCTAGGAAACTAAACCCCCTAAATCGTTCCCAACTCCTTTTTTCCTTGTCTAAATGTGCAAGCCTACATTATATTGGTTCTGAAGACCTTAGAGAAGTAGGGTGCATGGTAAACAACAAAGGGGGCGATGTAACCAAGGTCCTCCTTTCCTCAGCATTAGTAAGAGCAGCATTAGAAAACGCAGAATATGAGCTGCTAAAAGAGGGCATCAGATTAATAAAAAGGGAGGAAATACTGAATAATAAGCAGGGGAAGTCAGTTCTCAGGAACCTCGCTGGGCTCGGAGTACGTCAGATAAGATTGATCAATTGCTGCTGGTATAATGAGGAAGAACTTTAAATTACTATAGCTTCTTAGGAAATAGAGAGAGGTGAAGAAGATCTGTTAGTTGGGGGTAGATATAGAGCCCTTGCACCCCTAGAGTATGATGAAGATGGGTCCCTGAGTGAGATCAACTAGGAGCAAGGGTCATCGCATAGCCTGTCCATACTATCTTGGAATATAAATGGGTATAAGAGAATAGCGACCCAAGAAATCTTTAACAAGATTATTGTGAGCAATGACATCGTGTGCTTGCAGAAGACTTGGCTGTGCGACGAAACCCTAGTTAGTGAAGGGTTTGCCCAACACTTGAAAGTAGCGAGGAAGAATCCTCTTGGCAGACCTTCAGGAGGTCAATTGACGTTGATCTCCACAAAAATTGCCAGGAAAATTGAACCCCTCGAACTAAAATGTAAATGGGCGCTAGGTAGTAGAGTGTTGCCACTGAATGTCGACCCATGCTTTGAAGGTATATGTATTGTTAATGTGTTTATTCAGAAGGGAAAGGAAGATGACTATAAGGTGGATCTGGGAAATTTAAAAAAGGATATGGAGACTGTATGTGATACCTACCAGAAGCATGTGTTCCTGTTGTTGGGTGATTTTAATCACAGATTAGATCCCCGTAGAATAAATTCATGGTGTGAGGAACTGTTAAACGCCTATAATATAGAGACTGCGATATTTCCTAGTGGAGATATCTCGTCCCAAGACTTGTCTTTTGCACAATTGTTGGGTTCTATGGGTTTGCTATGTGTAAATGGAAGAAAGGAAGCTGATCGGCCGGCTAGGTGTACATTTATGATAGGCCAGCAGCCTTGCCGTATAGTCTACGTGTTTACACATGCCTGGAGCATTGAACTAAAGAAGTATTTCGAGGTAGTAAGAGTGGAAGGTAGTGATCACTTCCCTTTGAAGACAAAATTATACGCAAAAGGGGGAAATCAGAAAGAGGCGGTTCTCCAAGTACACGTGGACTACCCAAAGCGGCTTACAACCCGTATATCAGAGCAGCATGTTATAAAATTAAGTGCTGTCCAGCAGACTCTTTTATTAGAAAAAACCCAATTTGATGTTGACAACGCCTGGTATAAAAACACAATAAGACAACTGGTGGAAAGCCTAAGGGTAAAAATTAAATGTGGTAAACCCGGGGCAGCCAGTGATAAGAGATCCCATACTAAAAACCGACCATGGTTTGATGAGGAATGTCGCAAAGTAAAAGCATGTATTAGACAAAAGGAAAGAAGACTTACAGTAAGGTATAACGCTGAATTGTTATCTACCCTCCAGAAACTAAGGATATAAATATAAAACGATCATTAGAAATAAAAAAAGAACCTATAAAGACAGTTGCTGGGCAAGTATCGTAGCTGTAATTGAGTCCAAAGATGTGAAAGACTTCTGGAAGTTGGTCCAAGAAAGCTTCGGCAAAATATTAGGGTCTCTTCACTGTTTGGTCCCTGAAGATAACTGGGTGGGTTACTTGGGGGAAACCTATGGGAAATGGCCAATGTTAGAGAAAGCAAGCACAATAGCATGGTCAGGAGTGAGGGAGGAGATAAAGGAACATTTTACCTCCAGCCATATCAGGAAAATAATATCTAGCCTAAACCAAACCCGTGCTGCAGGCCCAGATAATTTGCTGGCAGTGATTATAAAAACTAAGCCTGGGCGGTGGTCAGAGTTCTTTACAAAAATGTTTCAGGGGATCCTTAATACAGGCATTGTCCCAGGTAACTGGAGAGGAGCTATCGTAAAGCCAATCCATAAAAAAGGAGATGTAAATGCCCCCAAAAACTATAGATTAATAAATCTTCTAGATATAGGAGGAAAAATCTTCGCCAAAGTAATCTTGGGAATACTTAAGGACTGGGCAGAAGAAAATCGGATTGTGCCCCCAGAACAAGGAGGGTTTAAAGAGGGACACTCAATGGTAGACCACTGTTTCGCGCTCTGGTACATTGCGCGGAAGTCAATTGAGCAGAGGGGAAGTCTGTTCTGCTGCTTCGTGGACTTCTGCGCAGCTTTTGATCTGGTGGACCGGGAACAGCTGTGGGAGACTTTGATTGGGTATAACATCCCAAGGGATTAATTAAGGCTGATCCAAGCACTGCATACCGAAAACTGGGCACAGATAAACTTAGATGTGGAGGGGAATTTATCTAAAAAAATCCAGATTGGCAATGGGCTGAGGCAGGGGTGTGTATTGGCCCCTCTGCTTTTTTCCTCGTTTATTGCAGACTTGCCTTCAACCCTAGGCAATGTAAGTGGGGCAAGCCCGAAGCAAGACGGGAAACATATCCCATCTCTACTTTATGGACCAGACAGAGATTGGCTTACAAAGAAAGTTCAACAGGTTCAATGAATACTGTCAAGTCAAAAAGCTTGTTGTCAATATGGATAAGAGAAAGATCTTAAGTTTTTGTCGAAAGAAAATAGGGTCAACTTGGTTTCTGGGCACTGAGAAGTTGGAAAAGGTAGCAGAATATACGTACCTGGGGATGTGGTTCGAGAGAAGCCTGCAATGGCATACTCATCTCGACGCACTAAAGCTGAGGGCATCGGCATCGATGAAGGGATTAAAAAGATTTAACAGTGCTTATGGCAGAATGTCCGATAGACCGGTCCTAAAAGCATACTCAGCAATGGTACCACCCCAATTTCTATATGGTGCAGAAGTGCTTTATCTGAGTGGCAAAAATGGATGTGACGTGGAGGAGGGAAACACTCTGAAAAATCTATTCTCATTGCCCAAATCGTCAATGTTCCAAGCAGGGAGACTAGAATTGGGAATCACGTCATAGGGTATAACAGCTTGTATGGGCTTATTACGATTCTGGCAGCGCCTGGGAACGGGAGAAGATCATAAAATCTCACAATGGTGCAGAAACGAGATTGTAAAGAGTGAGCTAACGTTGGCAAAAGGGATCAGAGGCACTATCACTAAAGCGTGTCTCATGATAAAGCTTACGCTGCACCACCAGACCCTCCATATTAAGATCGACAAGAGGTAACTTAGGGTCCGGGGAAAAGAAATCTCTCGAGCACCGGACCAAGATTACCTCTTGAGGAAAAGCTAAGTTCTCTTCATGGCATCAGCGTGGCAAAATGAACAACATTTTCCCTATATTGATAAGCTACATAGCTGTCGGTTAAGGAGAGAAGTGCTAAGGTTAAGAATTGGGGTAAACCCATGCTATGCAAATAATGGGGTAAAAAGGTCTATGATAGACAGTAAGGGAAAATGCACCTGCACTTTAGGAACAACATGTGATATTCTAGATATTACTGGATTGCCAGAAGGTTTTAGAGTTACGAAGAGAGTTTTTATGTCCGATTTTTTTAAAGTATGATGTTAAAAACAGGGCGCAAGCAGTAAACCTTCTAACTGAAATAATTAATTTAGACATAGCCTGTGCCATGGGGAAGTTCATACAAAAAGTTAAAGAGTTTCTCAAATGTGATTAGAACTGAGTTGTCTATTTTATAGTTCTATGTGGCCATTGGGCTATGAAATGTTAAAAGGAATGCGGAGTGTAATATATGAATTTTTATGAGGTTAAATAATGAATTATGTTTTTAGAAGTTTTTAATATAACTTTTAAAACGTTTTTGAGGACACTGGTCTAAATAGATTTGTACTGAATATCAAAATATTACCTTCTGCACAGTAAACAATTTGCACATGCACTTTACTGAACCTATTAGATTGTATTTATGACAGTTTTGAATTACAGGGTTGGATGTTATTTTATCATTTTTATTCTCTTACTTTAACAAATTGTATGTTGTCTATCTTGTAAATGTTTATGGTCGTAAAAGACCAAAATTTGGGGGCATATCATCAACGGCCAGCGATAATTATCGCTGGCCGCTCTTAGCGTTAAAATGTTTAACGCCGGCTTTCTCAGATAATTATCGCCATGCTAGCGCTGTATTAACAACGCTCAGCGCAATGGCGATAATTATCCTAGCAATAGCGATGTTTTCCTTGGAACATCACTGGTTTTCCAGCGATGTTCCATGGAAAACGGCGATACCCTTGATAATAGGGGCCTGTGGTCTTAGCCACACAATCCACCCCCCATGTTAAGTATGCCTTAGTCAGGAATTTAACAGACGTTAAATTCCTGCATTAAGGCATACTTAGCGCGATTTATATAATCGCTTCCCCGAATTGTAAATATCCCGAAGCTGCCTTCGTGATATTTACCCATGTTGTTTCCACAAACACGCCTACTTTGCATCTCATTAGCGATGCAAAGTTAGGCGTGCTGGAAACGGGAGCAAAACCAGCAAAACACGCGATAGCGTGTCTTTGCTGATAAGGCGATAAAATTATCGCCGCTTTTCGGCCAAAAACGGACGCAAAAGCGGCGATAATTTGTTATCGCCGCATTGTTAATATACCCCAAAGATTTTTCGGACTGACAAAAAAAAGAAATGTCAATTAAGTATTAATGCTTGTTGCTTCTAACATCTCAACAAGAAATCAACAAAAAAGCAGGCCATCTTTTAAACCCAGTTTTCTCCTCACTTACATCTATTAGTGTAAGAGAAAAAAATGTTCGAAAATCTAATTAAGAAACTGGAAAAAGTGTTGGCCTGTAATGTTGGCCCCTTTCTAATGAAAAATGTCAACAATATTTAACCTAGTTTAGATAATGTGAATCCAGATAATTTACTTGTGCTTTCCCACAACTTACTAATAAAGGCACTTGTAACCTTGGAATTATCTAAGAAAACTTCGAAAGACAATCCATGGTTCACCTCGGAACTCTCACAGATGAAATTGGAAATGCACAGGTGGAACGCAAATGGTGTAGGACCTAAGGGGCTGAGGAACAATCTAAGGGGCACATTTAGGAGCCCTCTGCACCGCTGTTGAATCACTTTTTGAGATGCAACAGCGTCAAAGGGAGAGCTAGGGAAAAAGGACAGGGGTACGTCCGTTCCGCAAATGAATACAAGACTTAAACAATGTGGACGGACCCACTATGTGTATGTAATTAAATCACTGTGTGTAGTGAGAAGATGGACCCATTAGGTGTTCTTAAAAGACCCCTCACACACCAACCTGGTTGGTGTCATGCTTCATCATTGGGGTCCCAACCAGGCGGCCGAGTGCCTCCTGGTTGTGCTACGACACCTGATTACAGTGGAGCTGGTGTTGTGCATATATGTGGTGTAAGGTGAATTATTTACAGTTAAAAATATCTCTGAGGATCCTTGCCTATAACTTTAATAATGGCAGCTCAGGATAAGGTTAAAAAACACTATATGTTGTGCAACTAATCTGGAATTATTTACCATAAGTTGTCTGTATGTGGTGGTCTACATGTTTAAGCCCATAAAAAAGGTGAAAGGGCTTTCTTCATGACCAGGTGAGTGAATAGTGAGTGGCAAAGGTGAATAGCGCCACGTGAAACCTTTTGTAATACCTACACACACGCTAAGGTATGTGGTTAAGAGTGTCGGCGTACTCACTGACACTTGAAAAAATACAATGTATGGGGATATTTAGCGGGACTACGGGGGACCGAGATAGGTTTGGCAGCGGAGGGACCACCAAGACCAAATCGGTTACTTGGACGAGCAACCCTCCCCCTGAGCCCCGATTTTCCCGCTAAATATCTCCATTTTTAACCTTATCCTGAGCCGCCATTATTAAAGTTTCTGTTTCTGTGGATGTGGGGGGTCTCTGCCAGGGCGAGGTCGGCAGAGCGGAGGTTCCTTTTGGGTATGTGGAAGGAGACTCTCTCATTGAGCTGTTTGGGTCCGAAGTTGTGGAGGGCTTTGTAAGCATGGGTGAGAAGTTTAAAGGCCACTCTCTTCTCGACAAGGAGCCAGTGGAGGTTTCGAAGGAGTTGGGTCATGTGTTTGTGTTGTGGTGTCCCTAGGACGAGTCTTGCTGCTTCGTTCTGGATTGTTTGGAGCTTGTGCAGCAGGGTTCTCTTGATTCCAGGTAGAGGGCGCTGCCGTAGTCCAGTCTGAAGGTTATGAGTGCGTGGGTGACGGGCTTTCTGCATTCAGGAGGCATCCATTTGAAAGTCATATGGAGGATGTGAAGGCAGTTGAAGCTGGTGGAGGTGACGGAGTTGATCTGGCGGGTCATGGTGAGGGCGGATTCCAGGATGATGCCGAGGTTCTTTGCGTGGTATGTAGGGGTGGGTGGGCTCCCGAGGGCAGGGGGCCACCAGGTGTTATCCCAGGCCAAGTAGGAGGGTCCTAGGATGAGGACTTCGGTCTTCTCTGAGTTGAGCTTCAAGCAGCTGTCTTTCATTCAGCGCACGATGTCCTTCATTCCTTCCTGGAAGCCGAGTCTGATGTCTTCAGGGTTTTTCGTGAGAGAGAGGATGAGTTGGGTATCGTCGGCATATGAGACTATGGTGAGCCCCTGCTGTCTGACAATTGTGGCGAGGGGGGCCATGTAGCGTGTGGCTGAGCGACGATCCTTGGGGTACTCCGCAGTTGATCTCTGTTGGTTTGGAGAGGAAGGGAGGGAGTCTGATCTTCTGGGTTTTGCCGGAAAGGAAAGATCGGATCCAGTTGAGGGCGGTTCCTCGTATTCACACGTCGTGGAGTCTGGCTGCGAGCGTGCGCTGTGAGACGGTGTCAAAGGCTGCAGAGAGGTCCAGTAGGATGAGGATGAGTAGGATGAGTGTGTCACTGGTCGAGTAGCATGCGGATGTCATCCGTGGCAGTGAGGAAGGCGGTCTCGGTACTGTGGTTGCTGCGGAATCCGGACTGGGAGGAGTCAAGGATGGAGTTCTCTTCGATGAAGGTGGTCAGATGGGCATTTACGAGTCTCTCAGTCACTTTGGCAGTGAAGGGGAGCAGGGAGATGGGTTGGTTGTTTTTCAGGTCCATTGGGTCGGCCGTGGGCTTCTTGAGGATGAGCTTGACTTCCGCTCATTTCCAGTCATCTGGGAAGATGCTGGACTTGAAAGAGGCATCGATGGTCCGTCCTAGTTCAGGTGCGATGGCGGCAGCGGCCGTGTGGTAGATGTGAGGAGGGCAGGGGTCCATGGGGGCTCCAGAGTGAGTGTTGTTCATGGTCGCGGTGACATGTTCCACCGTGGCGGGATTCCAGGTCATGATGGTCGGCCGGTTGTTGATGGTGGGGAGGCGTGCGTGTGCAGTGTTTGTTCGTTGAAGTTGTCGTAGAGGGCCTTGATCTTGAGATGGAAGTGGGAGCTGAGCTTATTTCAGAGTTCCTGGGATGGTGTGATGTCTGTGGCTTCACTGGGGGGTTTGGTGAATCTCTGTATGATGTTGAAAAGTTCATTGGCGTTGGTAGCGTTGGAGTGGATCTCGTTCTTGATGAAGGTTCACTTGGTGTCCCTTATTTGCCGGTGGTATTCCTTCTGGGAGTTCTTGTGGTTGTTCAGGTCTTCCGTGGTCTTAAGGTTATGCCAGGTTTTCTCGAGGCGTCTGCAGGTGCGTCTGGCTTCTTGGAGTTCGGAGGTGAACCAGGCGGCCTTTGGTGGGCATTGTTTAGCTGGGTGGCAGAGGGGGGCGAGCTTGTCGGTGCAGCTGGAGATCCAGTGGTGGAGTTCTTTGGCTGCGGAGTTGGCGTCAGTCATGGCGCTGGGGGGGTCTAGGCGAAGGGTGGTGTTGAGGTTTTCCTCTGTGATCTTGCTCCAGTTCTGTTGTGGTGGGCGCGGGGGGTTTGGGTGCGGTGGTGGCATTGAAGGTGAAGTGTACGCAGTGGTGGTATGTCCAGAGGGGCTGCGTGGTGTGGCTGAAGCAGATGCTTGTTCCTCCTGCGAAGATTGGGTCCAGGGTCTGCCCTGCTTTGTGCGTGGGAGTGGTGACGAGCTGCTTCAGTCCGAGGTTGGAGAGGTTGTCGAGGAGGGTGGTGGAGTCGGGGTCGTTGCAGTTGTCGAGGTGGAAGTTGAGGTCTCTGAGTAGAATGTAGTCTGTGGAGGTGATGACGTGGGGTGCAATGAGGTTGGCGATGGTTGTGGCGGGCTGGGTGCGTGGTTCCGGGGGCCTGTAGGCGAGGGTACTGTGCAGCGTGGTCCTGGGGCTGGTCTGGATCTGCAAATGGAGGTGTTCTGTGCTGGTGGGGGGGTCCTTCGTGCTGGAGGTGGAGAGTCAGAAGGAGGTCTTGTGTGCGATGGTGAGGCCTCCTCCTGGGCGGTGGGGGCGGTCCTTTCTCTGGATCTTGCATCCGTCGGGGATAGAAGTGGCGATGTCGGGGCCGGAGGTGGTGTTGGTCCAAGTTTCCGTGAAGAAAGCGACGTCGGGCGATAGGGTGTCAATCAGGTCCCACATCTCTGAGGCATGTCTGTGTAGGGATTGCACGTTGAGGAGGATGCAGGTCAGAGCTTTGGTGGGGCGGCCATCCAGGGGGCCTTCTGCCGTCGTGGGCGCATTGTTGATGGTGAAGGATTGTTGGCAGTGTCTGTAGGAGAACTGTCCGTGGGTGTTGTTAGGTGTGGATCTTTGGTAGTCTGCTTGTCTCACGTGGTTGAATGTGTGGAGGGAGGCAGAGTCATATCGGCGAGGCATCGGAGATCCAGGGTTGTTGGCGCTGTTCGAGGCCGGCTCGCGGGTGGGTGCAGATGGGCTTGCCTTAGGCGCGCCTTCGGTGCACCAGCGGCGCGACCGCACAGCGGTCGCCATTAAGTAGGGAAGGGGGGAGGGAGGGGGGAGGGAGGTGCAGCTGGGACTCGGGAGTGGGGTGGGTTGCGGCAGGAACGGCGTGGGCGGGAAACAGGGCAGAATTACATAACAAGAAAAGTGAATGGGGCACACAGCAAAAAGTCAACACAATAAGGCCAAGCAAACAGGGATAAAATAAAATACACAATGACCACTACAGCGTAAAAGAATTAACACAATAAGGGAAAGCAAGCAGGGATAAATTAGAATCCACAATGACCACTACAGAGGAAAAGAATTACAAGGGAAGAGAATTAAAGTGGAAAAGGATATACAAAGGGCGCAATCCAGGGGAGAAACTGAGAAAACAGTACCGACAACAGGCACCAGCAAGGTGCGGTCTCAAACCCTGCCTGGATGGGACCGCAGGCAGAGGACAGCACAGCGGAGCTGCGGGGGAAGAGTAGATCTCTGCTCACGGGTCAGGGGTCTTGCTCGCGCTCCCCCGCAGCGGTCGCCATTAAGTAGGGAAGGGGGGAGGGAGGTGCAGCTGGGAGGTGGGAGCGGGGGCGGGTTGCGGCGGGTTACGGCGGGAACGGCGTGGGCAGGAAACAGGGGCAGAATTACACAACAAGAAAAGTGAATGGGGCACACAGCGAGAAGTCAACACAATAAGGGCAAGCAAACAGAGATAAAATAAAATACTCAAGGACCACTACAGCGGAAAAGAATTAACACAATAAGGGCAAGCAAACAGGGATAAAATAGAATACACAATGACCACTACAGCGGAAAAGAATTACAAGGGAAGAGAATTAAAGTAGAAAAGGATATACGAAGAAAAGGATATACGAAGGGCGCAATGCAGGGGAGAAAACAGTACTGGCAACAGGCACCATAAAGGTGGGGCCTACGAACCCTGCCTGGGTGGGACAGCAGGCAGCGGACAGCATGGCGGAGCTGCGGGGAGAGAGCAGGTCTCTGGCAGCGGGTCAAGGGTCTTGCTCATGCTCCCCCGCAGCGGTCGCAATGAAGTAGGAGAGGGGAGGGAGGTGTAGGTGGGGGGCGGGTTGCGGCGGGAACAGCGTGGGCAGGAAATGAGGGCAGAATTACACAACAAGAAAAGTGAATGTGGCACACAGCGAGAAGTCAACACAATAAGGGCAAGCAAACAGGGATAAAATAAAATACACAATGACCACTACAGCGGAAAAGAATTAACACAATAAGGGCAAGCTAGCAGGGTTAAAATAGAATACACAATGAACACTACAGAGGAAAAGAATTACAAGGGAAGAGAATTAAAGTGGAAAAGGATATACGAAGGGTGCAATGCAGGGGAGAAATAGAGAAAACAGTACCAGCAAGGTGCGGTCTCGAACCCTGCCTGGGTGGGACCATAGACAGAGGACAGCACGGCAGAGCTGCGGGGGAAGAGCAGATCTCTGGCCGAGGGTCAGGGGTCTTGCTCCAGGTAACAACTAAAATTAGTGCAAAATGCCACAGCACACCTGGTAAAAAAGGTTTGAAGGAGGGCAAATATTAACTCAGTTTTGCATAGATTAGATTGGTTACCGATGAAAGAGAGAATTGACTTTAAACCGGCAGGCCTTGTTCATTGAGCCATTTACCGTCGCAACCCAACATTTTTAGCCAACACATTTCAGTAGCAACTTTCAGCTCAGGATGTAAGGTCTCATCATAACTTCTAGTGTCTGACCTTAAACGTACCACTGCCAATGTTGGTGGTAGACGTTTTTCAGTGGGGCTAGTTAAGTTATGGAAAACCCTCGCTTTCAAACTTTGAGCTGCGTTAAAACTCTCAAAATTCAAAGAAACTATTGAAAATACCCCTTTTTGTTTGATAGGACAACTTATAGTAGTTTACCAGTGTGGGAAACGGCTCATAAGTACAGCTGGACATACTGTTCAAATGACTGGAGCACTAGGGGGCATATGTGCAAGGGCCGGTGATAATTATCGCTCAGTGCTCTTAGTGTGAGGATAATTATCGGTGGTCAGCTCTGAATTTTATCGCAGGGAAAGCGTGCTATTAGCAACGCTTATCTCCAAAGTGATAAAATTCAGAGCGCAAGCTGCCAAATGTGCGATTATCACTTTTAATCCAGCGATAATCACACAACTTTTGGCGATAGCTTGCTGATAGGGCCTCACATACTTAGCCATGATATCCACCTTCCGTAGGATATCATGGCTAAGTCCGTTTCAAAGCAGGCGTAAGGAAAGAAGCGATAACAGAGGTTATAGCTACTTTTCTTGTCGCTTTGCTGCTTTGCGTGAGGCTAGATAATAGCAACATTAGCAACATTTCTCCCGTTATCCTGGGGAGGAACGCCCACTTTGCATCTCATTAGAGATGCAAAGATGGGCGTTAAGGGAAATGGCGATAAGGCAAGGTTTTACGCGATAGCGTGACCTTGCTGATAAGGCGATAAAATTATCACTGCTTTTCGTCTGAAAATGGACGCAAAAGCGGCGATAATTTTTTATCGCCTGCTTGCTGATCAGTCCCTAGGTTTGCAAAAGTAGTGGCCAAAGTGGGCGGGGACCTAATACCTAAACTGTCGAAAGTGGAGAATAACTGCGTGGGGGAAAGTAAGCCCATGCAAACAGTTTGAAAATAAAAGGGTAAAGTTGTGAATGCCTACAGGTGAGCATGAAAAAACAGCCAGAAAGGGGAGTAAAGGATCATGAAAGAAGGGTAAAAGAAGACCAAAGTTTGGGAGAGTAGCTGGGCGAATTGACACTGGTGAGTGTATGCCAAAGAACCACAGAGATTTAAAATGAAGTGTATATAATAACCACAGGGAAAATAAAAAAATAACCAAAGAATACGAGAGTAAGGTGGCAAATGAATATATGTACGTTTCTGTAGAATAGCTACAAAGGAGAACGAAACAATGGCAAAGACAATTGGTCTGGCATTGACCGCCAGTCTTTTGGCTTTTTCATTGCTTGCTTTGTTTTGCCTTCGTGTTCATAAATCGATGTTTTTGGATCTCAAATAGTACACATTGCCCTCGTAGTTCCTGTCACTGAATGGAACTACTTTGTGTGTAGATGTGCTCCTTGTGAAAGAGCAGAATGCCCTCACTCAGTGTAAAGTTAGCCAATGGCTGAAGTGGGCGGACTCATTGCCGCAGGCTGTATGCTGTAGTGGTGGAAGAAAAATATAAATGACACAACGAGAAACCAATGGATAAAGAGGGCTGGCTAAAAAAAGCCCCTGTAAGGACATTTTATATATAACGTTACTAAAATCAAAAGGTCTTGGCTAACACCTGGCCTCGAAAAGAGGAATGCAAAGGTTGGTGAGGAAACAGAAGGAGCAAAGGGACAAATAAACCAGGGATTTACCTAAAGTAAAATTTAAACAAGACTAAGAAAGAAGTGGAGAAAAGGAATGTCGGTCGAAGACTAGAATTTTGTTTTTGTGCTGCTTGCCAAGTAGCCCATGACTGGAAATACGCAGCCGTGCCAAGTGCCACGCATCACGGGTCACACTAACGTAAACCATTATTCAGTAACGCATACCCACACTAAATCATTTTGCCACGCCATATTTCTGGCTCCCTTGAGCTGAGTAGCAGTAGTTCTTTTGTTTGCCACCCAGTGGAAAAAGTGACTTATTTGTCAGTGCAATGGCTATAAGTGTCAGCAGCCGGGATAGACAATATGGGGTCAGGAAAGGTTAACTGTTGTCATGGTTACAGGCTGGTGATGGGATGCCCTGCTCTCTATTGAAGCAGGTAACTTTAAATTGAATGGCAGTCTGCTGCCAGTGAGCTGCACTGCCTCAATGCAAACAAAAAAAAATTAACAAAAATAAAGTGTCACTTACTTCTATAGCTTCACGTTGCGCCAGTAAGGAGACTTTCTGATATTACAGGGATTTTTCTGTTTGTTTTTAATCACAATTAAGTTTCATTCTAAGTGTCACGCAAAAGGCATGGAATGTCACTCACAAGCACACTTAAATGTTGATGCTGTCACACATATGTGATCTGGAAACTTGGCAGCTTTTAATAAAATGCCCTGATTTACGATGTGCTTCTTTGCGAGGCCGGACAACTCACAGCTCACAAAACAAGGCACGAAAAGCTAAATGAAAGCAATTTTTTGCGTTGAACTTCGGGAGTCTCCCGTCTGAGTCGGTTTATTGGTATGCATGAGTCAATGGAGCCGAACAGTACCCCCAGTGTCAAAGCATCAACTGCGCAGGTAGACGCATATAAATAGATTTTCGAGAAACATTTTTTGAAAAAGGTTTGAGAGATCAAATCAATACAGGGCTGTACATTATTTACACCCCGGGAGACTCCCCCGCGAGCCACAGGTGGAGGAGTCCGCGAGCTGCAGTGTCTCCGCTTCCGGGTCTGTCCTTCCCAACCCTGTTTCTTTTTCTTAGAATCTGACCTTAAATATTTCAAAGGGGAATGAATAATATATGTGTCCTGCCTTTCCCTTCTATCTGAACTCCTAATGAGGAACAGGGAGATGTTCAACTGATGTTGCCACTCGGGCCTGTTACAGAAATGGAGCGGGTCATATTTCTGTCGGCTTGGGTAATTGTCGATGCTTCCGAATGAATTTTAAACAGCTGGGCTATGTTCTGTGTCCTGTTCCCCCTTTCATTTTTCATTCATAGATACATAAATTATAGGGCCAGTTTACGCAAGCGAAAATACCACCGCTAGTAATGAATACAGGAAGCAATTTACAGAAGCTCTCATTTAAATTCCGATAAGCAGAAAGTGTAGACATCTTCAGACCACCACCAGGTGCGCCGAGCAATCATTTTTTTATTTCTAGAAAGCACGCACAGTTACAAAAGGCAAATCAAATCCAACCATGGACACATGTTCTGCAGGGAAGAAGAAAGGCAGATCTTGAGACATGACTTCAAAGAAGCTTTTCATGTCATTATCAGCTGGACTGTCTCTTCCTCTTATACAGCTGCGATTCCAGTTGCACGGTGCATGGTGCAGACACTAGGGTCTCGAACAGTGGAGTTACATAAGCCCAGCCGGCCGTTGAGGGAGTTCCGTTGGGCGGAAAGGCTGGGCGGGGAGGGGCAGGGTGGGGGGTACTAAAAACCGGAATATGGATAATTGGAGGCAAGTAAACAATTAAATAAATAAAACGAATTTCGTTGGCCGCGCTGCATCTTTGCGATGCAGGGCGCGCTACGAAATTCGTTTTACCTGCCACCCAAGCCATTCTTAAAGCTTTGGCTGTCTCGAAGAGTCTGAATTGTCACACTTGTGATGGTTAGCATTCGTGTAAGTTCAGTGGCAATGTGTGGTGCAAACTGCAGTGGTCTACCGACGATGGCCCTAGCACTTATTTTTGTTTTTACAAACTAAGCCCTGTTCCCGATCACATCACATATGGCTTTCAAACACTGTTACACACCTGTCTTGACTCATGTCCTAGAACCGAAACACTTCATTTCAATAAACATCTTTTGAAACGGTTGTCACAATGAAGATAGAGGCAATGAACATCCAAGATGGCTGCCTCCAACAGCTCAGCAATGTTGTGCCACAGCCAGGTGCAGCAGTAAAATGCAGCAGCCATCTGACGAGAGCCCAGGCACTTACGGTTTTACAAATTAAGCACTGCTCCCCACCCACCATGACCAATCTACTCGAACCATTCCCAGATCATCATGAGGCAGAGAAAGTCCCTTTAATACTAATTGAAAGAAGATTTATCAATGAAAAAGAACATTGTTTTACATGACATGCATTTGTAAAGCACAAATTCCCCGCAAAGAGCATCTTGGCGCTGAATAACAGGAATATAGGGGCATATCAACAAGGGCTTTATCTCTGCTTTTTTGGCTTTAAAAGCCAAAAAAGGAGAAATAAAACTAGCGCCCTATCAACAACAGGGTGCTAACATGCAAATTTGCATGTTAGCACCCTTTTACTCTACGCTTCCCCTTGCATCTCTAATGAGATGCAAAGGGGGCGTTCCAGAGTAAAATAATAGGAGACATGTCGCTAAGCGACATTTCTCCTATTATCAAGAATATCGCTAACCCTGTTAGAGACAAAAAAAGCAGCGCTAACCGCGGTTAACGCTTCTTTTTTACGTCTGGTATTTTTCAGACTTAGCCATGATATCCTATGGAAGGAGGATATCATGGCTAAGTTTGCCTGTCACTATCAACAAGGTAACGTGAGATTATCGCTGGGTTTCCAGCGATAATCTCACGTTAGCCTGTTAGCGTGAGGATTTTTATCGCTATTAAGATAAGCGTTGCTAATAGCACGCTATCTCAGCGATAAAAATTCACGCTAGCCGGCGAAAATTATCCTAGCGCTAAGTGCGCTTAGAGATAATTATCGCCGGTTGTTGTTGATATGCCCCATATTGATACCCAACGGTGCTCATTTTATCAACCTCAGAAGGATGAAAGGCCAGGGAGACGCACCGGGAATTCAACATATGACTAGGAGATCAAACACAAGCCCCCTACAAAGGATGCATTAGTCCACTAAGCCACCAGACACAGCTAGTCCTTTGGGCTCGTGGTCGCAACTGTCAGAAGTACAGACGCACTTTCATTAACTATGCTTTATCGCTAACAAACCTGACTTTTTTTTGTTTCAACACAATATTTTTCGTGCATTTTTTAATTAGACAATGACTAGAGGTGGTGTAAAGAATACACTTCACAACATCAAGACATAGATTACTTATCGGTTTCCTCCATCAATAACCTGATACCTATTTGAATTTTAAGCATGATCCTTTAATTTAGGTGAATATTCAGTTATGTTAAGTTTAGCAGCACTTTGGGAGTGCATGTATAAATTGTTCAAATAAACCTACTTCAGCTAAAAATGGCATCACTCATAGCTGACTTGGGTGCTAAAGTCGTGTTCATTTCTGAGCGCGCACCATTAGTCCCAGGTTTTGGAGTAATAAAAGCTCGCACACTTAATGAGTCTCGAATATGTTTTGGTGGCACTTAAATGCAAAAAGAATTCACACGTCTCCAGCTTTCTTTATTAGTGGGTGCCAATAATATCAGCAATTTCCTTGCAGGAAATCAATTTCTGGGAAACGGAGAGCTGCTAAAGAAACTCAAATAAAGGGAAAATGTTATCTGCATTCTGTGGCAAGAGATTATGTTGCTCTGGTGTTTCTTAACTCTCCTATCATGAAAAACCCAAGACAAGAGTAACAGTCATTGGTATTTGCTGGCTGGTGTTGTCGTGCAGAGACTTTTTGTGGTGGGAGGGCAGGCACATTTGCAAAACAGATGACTTAGTTCATGTTTAGTAGATTATAAAATTTGGCACCTGACAAGAAAGCCGTGTGATTCTGATAAAGTTGTTTCACTACCCGCCACCCCTATTTGTAAATGTGTGTGCTGTGAATGTGTGCAAACGGGATTGTAGCGAGTTCTATGGAGCACACTCCTAAATTCATTTCCCTCCTCCATCCCATCCAATTGTAGTTTCTGTTTTCCGGTTTAAACGGGAGTCCTCGCTTTCAGTGGCATAGCAACAGTGCCCTGGGCCTTAATGCAAGAATGTAATAACACCTATCCCCTTTGACCCCTTGTTAGACCTGGCACCTTGGCGTGAGTTTCCCTTCCACTTTTTTATGGTGTGCCTCGACTGTTTTGCTGGTGTTGTCCGCTCAGGGCACTGCGCCACGGCTAATCCGTACCGCAGTGCAAGTGCTCCCTAAGTAAAGTGTACCTGTAATTGATGTCCATGATTGGTTGATTGGAGTCACTGTCAGTCCCCAGTAGAGTGCACCAGGGGTGCCAGGGCTTGTGAATGCCAATGCTGCTGGTGGGCTTGCAGCGCTGGTTGCGCCACCCACGGAAGCGGCCTTGTAAAGTGTGTCTAGGGTCTGCCACCGCAGACCCTGTGCGCGGTCCCGGACCGTCGCGCTGACTGCGCAAGTGCCCCCACTTGCCAGTCCCTAAACCTTCCCTTACCTACATATTAGCCACCCCTCTGGTAGGCCCAAGGGCAGGGTGCATTGTAGGCATAAGGTAAGACATGCCCTGGTGTGTGTGGCATGTCTTAGTAGTGAATTACAGCCCTTGTCATTTTTCACTATTGAAGGCTACCTGCTCTCCATAGGCCAGAATGGGCTGCCGGGATCCCGCCAACGCTGTGACCCCAGTGGACTCAGAGAGCATGGTAGAAGTGTCAAGTTTAGTATGCCTGAACTCAGGATGATAAAATACTTCTTGTAGTCAAGTTTATTTTAATATCCTGGGTTTGTAAATACTACTTTTAGAAAGTTAGTATTTACTGACCTGACCATCTCAGTCCGCCTCTGCTGTGTGTATGTGTTCTGCCTGGCAACAGTAAGGAGCAGGGTGGGGGGATCCCCAGAGACAGGTTGGCTGCCAGGTGGTGGGTAGAGAGATTACACCTGGATGGGTGGGAGGAGTACACCTTGACTCTTGAATAGACCTGTGCTCTGCCACCACAAAGCCGGCGCCACCCCCTGTGGGGCGGCTGATGTCTCTGCCCTGCTGCTGAAAGGAAAGAGCAGAGTCACCATAACAAAGTGCTCCAGAACTGGACTGAGCCAGGCCTAGGCCCCCTGGCGCTAAAGAACAAAAGAATTGGTGTATAAAAGTAGGAGCCTGGCTCCTAAGAAATCAGAATCCTGTTTACCACAAAGAACCTCTGCCCGACTAGAAGGAGAAGAAGACGCCGGAGGAGCTGGCCTGCTGCTTGCCTTGCTGAGAGAGGAGAGGAAGAGACTTACTGAAAAGACTTTGCTACTTTGTGCTTGAACATTCTCCAAGGGCTTGATCTGAGCTTGCCCCCTGAACTGAACCCCAGGAACAGTGGGTTCTCTGTGCTTCTTGCTCGTCCTCCAATTCGAGCCGTGTGTGCATCCCGCTGGAAAAGAGACTGCGCCCCTCATCGCCCCTCCTAGGGCCGTGACACTCAGAAGCTCGCCTGCCTCAAACCCGTGAGAGCCCCGCTCCGTCCCGAGCCGCTCTCTGTCCCCGGGCCAGGCCGCCTGCATCCCTGTCACCGCCTGCTACGGGAGCGCGCTGACCGCGCTATCACCCCTCCCGCCGGAAGCCGTCCGACGACTGTGATCTACGCCGGGTCATCCAGCTGCACTGACCGTGCCCTGCGACCCCGCTTCGCTATCCCCGGACATCTCAGGCCGCGCCGCCTCCGCTGTGGAGACCCTCCTGCACCGCCGTGCTAAAGGGTCGCTGGCCGCGCCTGCCTACGTGCCCACACCTGCTGATTGAGGACCCAAGAACACTTCCCAAGCCGAGAGTCGCACCGACCTGTGCCGACTCTCCACATCACTAAGGAAGTTCCAGTATCGGGCTCGGGGCCCGCAACGCCTTATTTCCCCGTTCACAGGAACCGATCTCTGTGAGTACTGGAACTACAAGTAAAGAGACTACGAACCAAGAACATTGGCCTGCTGTATAACCTGGCGGCCTAGCGAAAACGTTATTGGTCTTGTGATAAGTCTGTTGAGATATATATACCTTATTTTTACATAAAGGATCGTATTTTTATATATATCCAAGTCTGGTGTCCGTTTCTGGGGGGATTGATGTATTTACTGTGTGTACGATTGTAAGTGCTTAACCAACAACGCCTGAGGAATCGCCTTGGCTGCTCACGCCACGCACCTAGAGGGTGAGCAAGGGTCATTCGCGAGGGGTTATCCTGCGCCCTGACGTGGAGGAGAGGGTTCCTGCTTGACACAAGGGCAACCTTGCGCCAACCAGAGATCCCCGACTCTAACATTGTTGGCAGCGGTTGGGATTTCGGATTTGCACTTGTAATTTGCATACAGTGAATTATTAATCACCAGATAGTGAGAGCAGACCAAGTAACGCAGCCACAGGTTTTCATTTTCTGAACTTTGTTGAGACATCTGCCATTACTGCAACCATGCCTGGCTCGCACTCCGCTGGAAGAGCACTCTCTGTGATTTCTGGAATAGATGAGGTAGATTGGGAGAGACTGGAAGGCTACACGATGGAGCAATTGAAAGGCTACAGTGTAAAATTCCGAGTTCCCCATGCTGGATTCAAGAGGAGAACCCAGTACGCCAAGGCGCTAAGAGCCTGGAGGGAGTCACGAGACCCACGGAATGCGGGGGACATCGTTCCACCCGACAACCTTGAGGAGCCCAGCAGAGTCCGGTCGCCAGAGGAGCTGGCAGACAGGGCAGCAGACAGGGCGCATGCAATGGAGATGGCAAAGTTGGCCGGACAAATGGAAATGGAAAAGCAGAAGTTGGCCCTGGAGGCACAACAACGCCAAATGGATCATGATATAAGATTGAAGGAGTTGGAGCTGAAGGCGAAAAGTTTGGACACCGCTCCTTCTGGTGGCAGCGCTCCACCAGCGCAGGTAGAGTCCAAGGTGTACATCCCCAAAGATGTAGTAAAGGAGTATTTTAGAAAGGATGACATAGGGCAGTGGTTTAGAGCCTACGAGGTGGCCATGTCCTCACACTGGGTCCCTGAGAAAGACTGGGGAGCGGGGTTGTGGGGAAGGTTCCTTGCTGAAGGGCGGGACACACTGTTAGATTTGCCCTTAGAAGTCCAAACCTCATACCCCCATATGAAGGAAGCTTTAATGACCAGGTATGGGTTAACTCCTGAGCTATATAGACAGAGGTTCAGGGAGACCAAGAAGATCCCTGAGAGTACGTATGTGGAATATGTGACCTTTTTCTGCAGAGCGCTGGATGGTTGGGTGAAGGGTAGCAAAGTGAATGATTATCAAGGGCTGCTTGATTTAATTGCATGGGAGCACTTGTCCAGTCAATGTTTTCCTGAGCTACGCCAGCACCTGATCGATAGCAAGCTGTCCAACCCGAGGAAGCTTGCTGAGGAGGCGGACCGCTGGCTCAGCACCAGGGTCCACAAGGGTCAAGTGGGAGACTCCGCCAAAGGTGGGCAGGGTCCCCAGCAGAAGAGTGGGGGGGACAAGGGTAAACAGAAGGGGTTCCAAAAAGGCCCCCAAAGTAATTCCCAAGGGAACCAGCAGAAGGGTTCTCAGCCTCCCCCACCCCCGCAGCAGAACGGGGCCCCGACAGGTAGACCTGTTCCAAAGGGGCCCTTCAATTGTTACAAGTGTGGTGACCCGGGTCACATTGCCTCTGATCCGAAGTGTCGCCTGTTTGGTAAGACCGCACCCACTGGTGCTCCACCCCGGCAAGTAGCTAGTGTTAACTTTGGGGAGGAAGTAGCAGTCCAGGAGGGTGGGGGTCCCGGGCAGATGACCCTAGTCTCGCTAGGAGACAGTGAGATGGTCCCTGTAACCTACCTGCCCTCTAACACTAAGAAATATGGGCAAGTGGTGACCATCAATGGAAAGAAGGTTGAGGCTCTTAGAGATACAGGAGCCAGCGTGACCTCGGTGAGGCAACACCTGGTGTCTCAAGAGCAAATTGTACCCAATGCCTACTGTAGGGTTGTCAATGCTGACAACGTAGAGAGTCGTTGTCCAATGGCTCAAGTTCCCTTTGAGTGGGGGGAGGTCTCTGGTACTCTACAAGTCGCTGTGAGAACCGACATGCCTGTAGACTGTCTGCTAGGGAACGACCTGGAGAGCTCCCCTTGGGAAAAGGTGGAGAAGACCACGCATCTGAGGATGGTGGGTCTACCCGACTGGGCGTGCGTGACCACCCGGTCCATGGCAGCCAGTAGGGGTGTTGAGAGGGTCCTGGAGCCTGAGGGAGAGGTCCAGGAACCGGCCTTAGGGAGAAGGCGCAGGAGGCGCGGGAAACCGGCCCCCGAAGTTCCCACGGCCCAGGAGGAAGTAGACCCTGAGGGGGATGCTCTGGAGCCTACCGGGGAACAGATTGCCGAACTGGGAGATCTGCCTGAGCTGACCCATTGGCAGCAAGAAGGAGGTCCCTCCAGGGAGGAATTCTGCAGGGAGCAGAAAGAATGCCCTTCTCTCATTGGTATGCGGCAACAGGCTGCAGACCAGGCCAACGGTGTTCAGGCCAAAACACACTACGTGTACTGGGAGAGTGACCTCCTGTATTCCGAGCCTAAGGCTGCTGAACCTGGGTCAGCCCGTGTGCTGGTGGTACCCCAGAAGTTCAGAACCTTCCTACTGGGGCTGGCTCACGATGTGCCGTTAGCAGGACATTTGGGGATGGACAAGACCTATGACAGGCTTGTCACCCACTTTTACTGGCCCCAAATGCATAAGAATTCAGATTCCTACTGCAGAACCTGTCAGACTTGCCAGGCAAGTGGTAAGAGCGGAGGGAAGCACAAGGCTCCTCTGCAACCTTTCCCTGTGGTCGGTACGCCATTCCAACGAGTGGGTATTGATATTGTGGGGCCTCTGGACCCCAAGACAGCCCTGGGCAACAGGTTCATCCTGGTCTTGGTGGACCATGCCACCCGGTACCCTGAAGCCATCCCTCTGAGGACAGTGACGGCCCCCGTGGTGGGACGGGCACTGATGGGAATTTTCTCCCGAGTGGGATTCCCTCTAGAGGTGGTGAGCGACAGGGGGACCAATTTCATATCCACGTATATGAAATCCCTGTGGAAGGAGTGTGGGGTAACTTACAAGTTCACCACTCCTTACCACCCCCAAGGAAATGGGTTGGTTGAGAGATTCAACCGAACCCTCAAAGGCATGATCATGGGCCTGGACGGTCCAATGAGGCGTAAGTGGGACGTCCTCTTGCCATGCCTGCTCTTCGCTTACCGAGAGGTGCCACAGAAGTCTCTAGGATTCAGCCCCTTTGAGCTTCTGTATGGTCACCCGGTAAGAGGACCTCTGAGTTTGGTAAAGGAAGGCTGGGAGCAATCTCCCAGGAAACCTCCCCAGAATGTATATAGTTACATGCTGGCCTTCCGAAACCAGACTCGGCGTTTCAGGCAACTTGCTGAGGCAAATCTGGAAGCCAGCCAGGAGGAGATGAAGCGGTGGTACGACCGGAATGCCACTCTGGTAGAGCTTCAACCTGGACAAAAGGTGTGGGTCTTGGCCCCAGTGGAGCCTTGTGCACTTCAGGATAAGTGGACAGGTCCATTTGAGGTTGTGGAGCGCAAAAGTCCTATCACCTACTTGGTGGACATGCAGACTCCCAGGAACCCTTTGAGGGTCCTACATGTTAACCGCCTTAAGCCCCACTTAGAGAGGACCGAAGTGGGCATGCTGCTGGCCACTGATGATGGAATGGAAGAGGAGACCGAGCCTCTTCCTGACCTCTTAGTGGCCTCTGAGAAAGATGGGTCAGTGGATGGAGTTAACCTCTCACCCACCCTGACGCCCGAACAACAGGAAGACTGCCGCCACTTGCTGGGACAATTTTCCGACCGATTCTCCCTGGTTCCTGGTGTCACAGATTGGTGCATCCATGATGTGGACACAGGAGACAGCTTACCTGTGAAGCACAAGGCTTACAGGGTAACTGACAGGGTCAGAGCTTGCATTAAGGAGGAGGTCTCCAAAATGCTTGCGCTAGGGGTGATTGAGTCCTCCAGCAGTCCTTGGTCCAGCCCCGTGGTCTTGGTCCCAAAGGCTGCTGCGCCGGGAGCCACACCTGAACTCCGGTTCTGTGTGGACTACAGAGGACTCAATTCAGTCACGAAGACTGACGCGCACCCCATCCCCAGAGCTGATGAGCTCATAGATCGGCTGGGGGCTGCCCGGTTCCTCAGTACGTTTGATTTAACGTCTGGGTACTGGCAGATCGCCTTGACCGATGGGGCCAAAGAGAGGTCAGCATTCTCTACACCAGATGGGCACTTCCAGTTCCGAGTCATGCCATTTGGGATGAAGAATGCCCCTGCCACCTTTCAGAGGTTGGTCAACCAGGTACTGGTTGGGCTGGATGCGTTCAGTGCCGCCTACCTGGATGACATCGCGGTGTTCAGCGCCACCTGGCCCGAGCACCTGCGCCACCTCTGGGAAGTGTTGATGGCGCTGCGCCGAGCAGGCCTCACGATCAAGGCAAGCAAGTGCCAGATCGGGCAGGGTTCCGTGGTGTACTTGGGACACCAAGTGGGAAGTGGCAAGGTGGCACCCTTGCAACCCAAAATTGAGACCATCCTGGCTTGGGAACCCCCCAAGACGCAGACAGCAGTGAGGGCCTTCCTGGGGCTCACTGGGTACTACAGGAGGTTTGTCAAGGGCTATGGAACGATCGTTGCCCCCTTGACAGAGCTGACTTCGAAGAAGCAGCCCAGGAACGTGATTTGGACTGACACCTGTCAGAAAGCTTTCGACACCCTGAAGACTGCCATGTGCACGGCGCCCGTGCTCTTGGCCCCTGACTTCTCCAAGGAATTCCTAGTCCAGACAGACGCTTCAGAGCATGGTGTAGGGGCTGTTCTCTCACAGATGACTGAGGAGGGCTGGGACCAACCCGTAGCCTTCATCAGTAGGAGGTTACTTCCACGGGAAAGTAGGTGGAGTGCAATTGAGCGAGAAGCATTTGCTGTGGTCTGGGCGCTGAAGAAGCTAAGACCCTACTTGTTTGGGTCTCACTTCCGGGTTCAGACGGACCACAGGCCCCTCAGATGGTTGATGCAAATGAGGGGTGAAAACCCGAAGCTGTTGAGGTGGTCCATCTCCCTACAGGGTATGGACTTTACGGTGGAACACCGTCCTGGTACAGATCACGCCAACGCTGACGGTCTGTCCAGGTATTTCCGCCTTAGTGACGAGGAACCCCCTGGGCAAGGGTAGTTCTCCCCACATTTCAGCTGGAGGGGACACGTGTTAGACCTGGCACCTTGGCGTGAGTTTCCCTTCCACTTTTTTATGGTGTGCCTCGACTGTTTTGCTGGTGTTGTCCGCTCAGGGCACTGCGCCACGGCTAATCCGTACCGCAGTGCAAGTGCTCCCTAAGTAAAGTGTACCTGTAATTGATGTCCATGATTGGTTGATTGGAGTCACTGTCAGTCCCCAGTAGAGTGCACCAGGGGTGCCAGGGCTTGTGAATGCCAATGCTGCTGGTGGGCTTGCAGCGCTGGTTGCGCCACCCACGGAAGCGGCCTTGTAAAGTGTGTCTAGGGTCTGCCACCGCAGACCCTGTGCGCGGTCCCGGACCGTCGCGCTGACTGCGCAAGTGCCCCCACTTGCCAGTCCCTAAACCTTCCCTTACCTACATATTAGCCACCCCTCTGGTAGGCCCAAGGGCAGGGTGCATTGTAGGCATAAGGTAAGACATGCCCTGGTGTGTGTGGCATGTCTTAGTAGTGAATTACAGCCCTTGTCATTTTTCACTATTGAAGGCTACCTGCTCTCCATAGGCCAGAATGGGCTGCCGGGATCCCGCCAACGCTGTGACCCCAGTGGACTCAGAGAGCATGGTAGAAGTGTCAAGTTTAGTATGCCTGAACTCAGGATGATAAAATACTTCTTGTAGTCAAGTTTATTTTAATATCCTGGGTTTGTAAATACTACTTTTAGAAAGTTAGTATTTACTGACCTGACCATCTCAGTCCGCCTCTGCTGTGTGTATGTGTTCTGCCTGGCAACAGTAAGGAGCAGGGTGGGGGGATCCCCAGAGACAGGTTGGCTGCCAGGTGGTGGGTAGAGAGATTACACCTGGATGGGTGGGAGGAGTACACCTTGACTCTTGAATAGACCTGTGCTCTGCCACCACAAAGCCGGCGCCACCCCCTGTGGGGCGGCTGATGTCTCTGCCCTGCTGCTGAAAGGAAAGAGCAGAGTCACCATAACAAAGTGCTCCAGAACTGGACTGAGCCAGGCCTAGGCCCCCTGGCGCTAAAGAACAAAAGAATTGGTGTATAAAAGTAGGAGCCTGGCTCCTAAGAAATCAGAATCCTGTTTACCACAAAGAACCTCTGCCCGACTAGAAGGAGAAGAAGACGCCGGAGGAGCTGGCCTGCTGCTTGCCTTGCTGAGAGAGGAGAGGAAGAGACTTACTGAAAAGACTTTGCTACTTTGTGCTTGAACATTCTCCAAGGGCTTGATCTGAGCTTGCCCCCTGAACTGAACCCCAGGAACAGTGGGTTCTCTGTGCTTCTTGCTCGTCCTCCAATTCGAGCCGTGTGTGCATCCCGCTGGAAAAGAGACTGCGCCCCTCATCGCCCCTCCTAGGGCCGTGACACTCAGAAGCTCGCCTGCCTCAAACCCGTGAGAGCCCCGCTCCGTCCCGAGCCGCTCTCTGTCCCCGGGCCAGGCCGCCTGCATCCCTGTCACCGCCTGCTACGGGAGCGCGCTGACCGCGCTATCACCCCTCCCGCCGGAAGCCGTCCGACGACTGTGATCTACGCCGGGTCATCCAGCTGCACTGACCGTGCCCTGCGACCCCGCTTCGCTATCCCCGGACATCTCAGGCCGCGCCGCCTCCGCTGTGGAGACCCTCCTGCACCGCCGTGCTAAAGGGTCGCTGGCCGCGCCTGCCTACGTGCCCACACCTGCTGATTGAGGACCCAAGAACACTTCCCAAGCCGAGAGTCGCACCGACCTGTGCCGACTCTCCACATCACTAAGGAAGTTCCAGTATCGGGCTCGGGGCCCGCAACGCCTTATTTCCCCGTTCACAGGAACCGATCTCTGTGAGTACTGGAACTACAAGTAAAGAGACTACGAACCAAGAACATTGGCCTGCTGTATAACCTGGCGGCCTAGCGAAAACGTTATTGGTCTTGTGATAAGTCTGTTGAGATATATATACCTTATTTTTACATAAAGGATCGTATTTTTATATATATCCAAGTCTGGTGTCCGTTTCTGGGGGGATTGATATATTTACTGTGTGTACGATTGTAAGTGCTTAACCAACAACGCCTGAGGAATCGCCTTGGCTGCTCACGCCACGCACCTAGAGGGTGAGCAAGGGTCATTCGCGAGGGGTTATCCTGCGCCCTGACGTGGAGGAGAGGGTTCCTGCTTGACACAAGGGCAACCTTGCGCCAACCAGAGATCCCCGACTCTAACACCCCTTTTCCAGTCGAGTTGTGAAAGTCAGCCAACACCGGAAGTACTAAATGCACGAAACCACTCCAGATGAGGCGAGTTCTCGCTCATTGAATGCTCCCGTTTCAAACAAACGTGTGTATAAGTCCATACATAATTCATGCATACATACAGAGGAGTGAGATCTCGCCTGGGGGCCAGGTCCAAGCATCCTGTGCACCTGTTCTCTTCCCCTTTCTCCCAGGTGCATGTATGGTCATACAATATAGCACATACATAAAGGACTGAGATTATCACAGCAGACTGCCTGCAGCCTGAACACATGTACTCATTCAGGGAGGCACCGGTTTAGACAAGGTAGCACCTCTCAGAGGCCGGGCAGGGAGTCAAATGTCAGACGAGTGCTGAGCTGTGACTGACTCAAGCCTCCCAATTGTCTAACAAGCTGGTGTTTATATGAGGCAGGTGGGGCTGGGGCACAGGCAGCTACACGCCATACACAGCTTGATGTCCGGCTGAAATCTCTCAATTTTCTACCATTGAGCTGCTAATATCAATGTAATAGGGTTTGG
This sequence comes from Triturus cristatus, assembly GCF_964204655.1. Taxonomy (NCBI): domain Eukaryota; kingdom Metazoa; phylum Chordata; class Amphibia; order Caudata; family Salamandridae; genus Triturus; species Triturus cristatus. Next base: position 220,790,917 of record NC_140594.1, on the reverse strand, counting down.
TTTAGGTCTGGTATGGGGTAGGCTCTGCCCCCTCTATCCCAGCTCCTTCGAGACAAGAGCGTCTCAGGGGGTTGGCAGGCATCCCCTGGGCTCAGTCTGATTGTGTACCCCTGAACAGTGAATTATTCAGGGGTGGGCACTGTGCAATCACCCCAAAAAAAACTACATATCCCACCTCCAAGCCCAGCTCAATAACTTATGACTCCCATTAAAACACAAACTATCTCCACTAGCATTTACTGAGCTTGGAATGAAATGTTAAACAAGCATTGCCAAAGCGAATAGTTTTATTTTATTCAGAATTACAAAGCACCAAGAATATGGGACTGCTTTACATGAGCACAAATAACATTACACAAGGTCACATTCAAGTTTTTAGGCCCGAGGAGATTATGTGATTTGCCCAGAATCACAAGATGTTGAGCTAACACCGAGACTTCAACCTGGTTCTCTAGTTCTAAAGTCGGCAGCTCTGGCCGTAACACCACATCCTCTCCCCTGGGATAGGTCTGGGTTTACTGTGCTAACTCACACAGCATTAGCACATTAGAGTGAGACACAAAGGAGGAAGCTAGCAGGAGTGGACAGAGAGGGATATAGTTGTAAATAAGTTCCTCATGCAGTTCTATACAAGCACTCGAGTGAAGCCAGGAAGTTACACCCAAACAACCAATGGGATTAGGTAAGAGATAAATATGCCACTGGGCTTAGCCAAGATGTGATAGAGTCCCAACCAATGGCTGGAAAAAATGGCCGAAGAAAGCCAGTGGCTGAAAGAGGTGGACCCTAGGCCCTCCCTGTAAATTGTTAGTAAGAGGTCTATTTGCCAGCAGACCTAATAATTGCTGTGTTCCCAAAACACTGCTCTCCCCAGGCCTGTCGTGGCAAGACCCTTTAGTAGGTATAGACCCCTAAGTAAAGAGGAGAGACTCCAATACTGTTTGGCATCATTCCCCTCCCATGTTGTCCACTGTGCGAATCCAGCGATGCGTCCCTGCACACAGCCAGGTAGCCTCCACCATCTTCTGTCATGCTTTTCCTGAACAATGGCAGCGGGGTGGCAAGTTTCTTGTCTGCGCAAATTGTGACCTGCCATGCATTCTGAAAAACAAGATGGACAACTGTAGAAGTTGAGCTCTTTTGTGCCTCTCTCTGCCCACATGGCCGCCACATGATAACGTCAGGGGTTGGTGCCAAAAGTTGCTGCAGTGAGCTAAAAAGATCTGCAGTGAAGGTAAACTCTACTGTAGTTTGAGATTATTCGATTAGAGTCCCAGCATGGCCAGCTCAGCCTTTCAGCCTTCAGAGGTTGACAATTGAGTGCCCATTAATAGGCAACGACTGTGGAGGAAAAGTGATCTTGAGGATAAGTGGCATGCTTCAGAGCCAAAAGCGCACATTGTCTGTTCCTGTCCCTTTTATAAGAATTCTCTCTGCCGGGCTTCCATTATTTGCCAAAATTCCAGAAAGGGGTTCAGTTTGCAGTTTGTGGTATATAGATACATTTTCTATGCATTATAAAAAACATTGTATAAGCATCGCACACCCCAGCAGATTTACCATTTAACCTGACCTGTTACCCGTGTCCATAAGGGTGGTGTACAGTACACAGCAAGCTTCCAAAAGTGCCCACACACAAGTAGTGTGCATTAGCTAACATTTGTGCACCTGCGTTTGTATTCAACTCAAGTCTCCCCGAAGGAACTTCGCAGCCCACCCAAAGACTCATTCACTTGTCGAAGAACCTGCTTCTTTTTCAATGTTTCACGAGGACCTGCGAGATCTTCAGCTCAGTCTGAAGTCTTCACTTGTAAGACAGCCCAGTGTCTGTGTGGATCAGTGTGAACTCAGTAGGGATGTAAACTAATCTTATCACATCTCTTCCCATGGACAAATGTGCGGCAGGATTTGCTATGCCACTCCCATTACAACAGTGAGTGCACGCTCCCACCATAAGGTCATTTGGAGTCAAAACCAATGAAATGACACAAGCAAATCTGAAATGGATTTTGTGGTCACAACAAAAGAAAATAAAAACAAATGTTTATACGAATATAATATAATAAATCTTATTAAAGATTTATTTTGTTTTATTTTTGTTGGGAGGATATTTCTTATATACAGGAGTCCATGAAAAAGAAAAAACAGAAATGAGAAATGAATAAAATAAATGTTGTATCCTGACCCAGTAAATTAAAGAGCACATCATGGCTTTCTGAACTTAGTTTACAGTATTTAGGTGTGTGTATATATGTAAAAGTATTGCGCCATCTGCAGGGATCTACATGTGACTTCAGTGGCGGCTCCTACATTGGTGCGTAGGGGCGTCGCCCCGCTGCTTTCTCACAGTGCGAGAAGCAGAAACATAAAATGGTAAAACTACCATTTTATGATAATGCTTCTTGCACTGTGAGAAAGCAGAAGTGCCTGGTTGGGGGCGGGCGGGTGGGCAGTCCTGCTCGAGGGTAGGGGGGGAGTAGCTTGCCCACTGTTGTGGGCCCTGACTGTTGGTCGGCCCTCTGGGGCTGACCAAACCAGTCATGCGCACTCTCCCTTTTTAGGTCTCGCCTGAACCAGCGCATGCGCTGGTCTGGCGAGACTTATTGAGAGGGCTCCAAAAAGTGCTACCAGGCCAGCCTAGAGCTACAGTGCATGTGCGCGGGTGCGCGGCCCGTACTTTACCGCGATTGCTTTCACTTTCGCGGCAACACGGCCGCTTTAATGTTTGATCGTGATCGCGTTCGCGATCACTTTCACTTTCGCGGACGCATGGCCGCTTGGCTTAGCCAATAGGTCTCGCTTTTGGGACCTTATAAGTATTTAGTTATGCAACTGTTGCATGGCTAAACACTTATAAGGTCCCAAAGGCGAGACCTATTGGCTATGCCAATGCTTGTTCTCTATGTAGGCTGCATGCAGTAACCTACATAGAGAAAATGGCCTCCCAGCCCTCCCTACAGGTGCCCGGCTGGGTGCCGTCCACTCCAATCACAAGGCTGCCATTGCAGAATTGTGATTGGCTTAGGGGAGGGAGGCTGCCTAGCTGAAACGCAGACCCGGCCAGGAGCAGCAGTAGCTGAGGCGGCGGTGCGTGACCCGGTGGAAGGTAAGTTTTTTTTATTTTACTGACCGTCCTGGGCCATTTCCCCCTCCCCTTCCCCCCAAACACACACGCCGCCCGCTACCCCCCCCCACCCGCCAGACATGATTGGACTTGCATGCCAATAGTTTCAGTCGCAGCATGGGCATCTCAGCATTTCATGCTACTGAGACTGATAGAATGGGCATTATTGATTGACTGATAGGAATATTTATTTCCATTGCTACAAAATTGAAACATTTCAACTCCACCCTGCACCTTTTTCAAATGTTAATATCTCAAAAACCACGGAACGGGTTTACACCAAACCATGAAAATCAAGCTTTCTTAATAAAGTTCTTCTTTGGTGCACAACTGATAGACAATTTCAGCCATTTCACTAGGGCCCCAATTATGAGTTCGATGGTGCAGGGGTGGGTTTACCACATGATAGATTTATATGCAAATTTACTGTTACCATATGGTAAATCCGCCCAGTAACATACAATTGCGAGTTAAACCACATGGGATGAAGAATTACTACGTGGGCTGATTGTTCTAATCTTAAAACCACACAGAATTCTAAATCCCATATGGGTTAAACATACATTCACCACCTGCTCTGAGCAGATGATACATGTATGCTGTTTGCTCAGTGTAGGGTGAGGGATGAGAGAGGAAGTTGTTGGAAAATTGGGAGGGGGCGGGGGGAGGGAGTGGCATTATTTTTCTTGCAGGTTGCAGCATTGCATGCTTCCTCCGTTTGGGGAAAAAAACTGGAATACAACTTGGCTGCTGCTATGGCCAAAGTCTTATTTGATTTTTCTGGCCAGTTTCACAGGCAGAAAAAATAAAATGCAGGTTTTTCCACGCCAGCTTTAGACTCGCTCCGGGGGAAGGAAGGGAAACGTGGTTTCTGGGTAATACAGGTTATGCTGAATCATGTGAATATTTCTGACCCCCAGATGCTCAGCACATTCAACAAGCATTGTTGGCTGCCAGCCTTTTAGGTTTTTCAATGCACGTTTTGTTTCATTACTTTCTTGTAAAACTTTATTGTTGGGCTGGCTTCTGGTCCCTTGCCATTTCACATTGGCAAAAATATTGTTTTGGTGTCAAAAAGCACACATTGCCTTACTAGTTACTGGTACTGAATGGAGCAACTTTGTGTGGGAAAGTGCTTGTGAAAGAGCAGAATACCATCAATCACTGTGAAGTTAGCCAATGGCTGAAGTGCTGAAGTGGGCTGACCTATTCCCCCATGATCTACGCTGTAGTAATTGAAAAAAACATAGGTTTCAGGGGCGTTATAGTTAGCTGGACTTTTCACTCGTACAAAACCATTGAAATTCCCCCGTTATAGTTAGTTCAGCTAACTATAACTCGCGCGCCCGCAATGCACTGCTGATGACGTCACATATTACATCACTCATGACATGGTCAGTGACATCACTCATGACATCACTGATGACATCTCAAATGACATCACTGATGACATCACTGATGACATCATCCAGTGAATGTGTGTTTTTCTGAAAATTACATATGTTTTATATATGTTTATCTCAAGGTCGATGGAAGAATAAATGGGTATATAAGTGTCTAAATGGATGATTTGTTTTTGAAAAATTTATTGTATAACTGACTGATTAAGTGTATCTTAGTGAATACATGGCTTAGTGAGTAATGTTTAAATATGTAAATATCTGTATCAGTCTCTCACTTTGTGTATAAGTGGCTGCATGGGTTGGTGAGTAGCTACATGAGTGTCTATATAGGCTATTAGTTGTTTTTTTGAGTATCAGTATGAGTGTCTGAGTGTCTGTATGGTTCGGTGGGGGGTATTACGTAGTGCATAGGTACAAGAATGAGTGACTCACTGTTTGTATGTGATCAAGACAGCATGTGTGCAGGACTGCATGGGTGGATGAGTGTGTGCATGGGTGTGTTAGTGAGTGAATGACTGTATCAATAGTGTCTTTATGAGTAACTACATATGTTTTAAACTAGTATATGTGACTATTGGTGTATATAAGTGAGTATATGTGAGAGTGAGAGATTGAAAGAGTTCCTGTATGAATAAGTATGTGTTTCTATAAGTGATTGTTTAAAAGACTAAGTATGTGTAAGTTTCTGTAGAACTAAGTGTGGTGGTGTGTGTATAACTGTATATGCAAGTAAATGGATGTTTGACTCTTTATTAGCATGAGTGACTATGTGTGTGAGTAACTCTATGGATGAGTGGCGTTGTGTAACAGGATGTATAGGTTATGAGTGCATATGATGAGTGAGTACATCTATGAGTGACTGTATAGTACTGTTGGTGAATGAGTGGATGTGTATGTGGATCTTAGAATTACTGAATAGGTTGTTGTAACTGATATTGGTATGTCCATCGTTTTGAAAATTTTTGTTTCTATTTTTGAATGTGTGTATCAAAGGTTATATTAGGGGGAGAGGAGGTCTGCCACTCTATCACAAGGATGATGTCATCAGTGATGTAATTTGAGATGTCATCAGTGATGTCATGAGTGATGTCACTGACCATGTCATGAGTGATGTAATATGTTACGTCATCAGCAGTGCATTGCGGGCGCGCAGGTTATAGTTAGCTGAACTAACTATAACGGGGGAATTTCAATGGTTTTGTATGAGTGAAAATTCCAGCTTACTATAATGCCCCTGAAACCTATGGTTTTTTCAGTGAATTTCTAAGGTTTTTGAAATGCTAATTCCTAACTATAACGTGCCTGAAACCTATGGTTTTTTCAGTGAATTTCAAAGGTTTTTTCAATGCTAATTTCTAACTGTGCCTACAGAGATAAGACATATGAAGAAAGGAGAAAAAACGCACAGAAAGAAAAAAAAGAAATGCAGAAAGAAGCAACAGAAGTCCTCAAAGACGAAGAAAAGTGCAGGAAGAAGGATAACGTGCAGAAAGAACAAACAGAAGAGCAGAAAGAAGCCTTGTTGCAAAATCATCCTGTACCCTCAACTTTTTCAGAGGGATACTGGTGGTAACTGAGTCTGACTAACTAGTCCTAGAGCCAGTGCTATGTTAAAAGACACTCAGAATACAGTGAAAACACCTACATACACTAGGGAACACTATGCGTTGGGGTCCCCCTGTGATCAGCATGACCTCCTCTGTAAGCCCCTAGTATATAATAGGGCAGGGGATTAAAACTACCTCTTAAAACGAGCCACAGGGCGTGTTTGCACACGTCACCTCAGGCCCCGTCACCTCACTTCCCCACTGTGTAAACACGCCCTGTGGCCATTTTAAGTTGGGAGATTAAGTCCCCTTGAATCCTGAGGGCCCCTAGGGTCCAACTAGACCACTAGGTACCTCCAGTAAGCGCCACAGAGCTGCGTTGCAGAGAGATGTAAAAAGGGGCACGGCCTAGACCACGTCTCTGCAACGCAGTGCAGCGCAGTGGCGCTTACTGGAAGCACCTGGTGGGCTAGTTGGCCCCCAGGGTCCCTCAGGATTGAAGGGGAATTATTTCCCCAACTTAAAACGCGCCAAAGGGCTTGTTTGCACACGATAACTCAGGCCCCGTCCCCTCCCTTCACCACTGTGTAAACACGCCCTGTGGCCGATTTTAGTTGGGAGATTAAGTTCATTTGAATCCTGAGGGTCCCTAGGGTCCAACTATCCCACTAGGTATCTCCAGTAAGCGCCACAGAGCTGCGTTGCATAGAGGTGTAAAAAGGGGCGTGGCCTAAGAACACCTGTCTGCAACGCAGCTCCCTGGCGCATACTGGAGATACCTGTTGGGCTAGTTGGCCCTCAGGGACCCTCAGTATTGAAGGGGAATTAATTCCCCAACATACAACTGGCCAGGGGGCGCGTTTGCAGAGTGCTGCAAGGAGGGGGCGTGGCCTCCGGCGCGATGCCGGTCTTTTATTTATTTTATTTTTTTAAGAAGGAGGGCTGTGTGGCCCCCCCTTCTTTTTCTAATTTACTGGCCCTGGGGACCCCATCCCCCAGGGCCTGCACCCTATTTTTTTTTGTTGAAAAAAATTAATTTGGCCCTCCCAAGGCCTTAATCAGCCCCGGGGACCCCAACCCTCGGGTTATGGGCTTTTTTCTTTTTTAATTCTTTAGGAGGGGGCTGCGTTGCCCCCCTCCTCAGGCCACTTATGGCCCTGGGGACCCCATCCCCCGGGACCGGCCTTTGTTTTTTATTATTTAAAAAAATATATATATTTATAGAAAAACCTAGGACATGCTGGACAAACCGTATGTACCTATCACCATGACGATTTGCGTGATATTCATTGAAAGGCGACTATGCATAGAATGAATCCACATGGAATGTATTTACACCGCTAGTGAAGCTCTGACGTGTCTGACGCCCTACCGTGCCTAATCCCGGCACCCCCGCCGGTGGGTACTCTCCAAGTAGACACCCTTATCGTTTATTTATACAAACATGGGTAGCTATTGACGGGCACATTTAATATACACGCACACCAAGCCATTCAAAGGGGATTCGACCAAACTCTGCAAGAAACCCCCCTCACGGTTAATAAAACACACATCCACCGCCGGATGTGTAATACTTTTTATTTTACTCTCTGGAAAGGAGACGAACCTCACTTGAGAGTCACAGCGTGCTCCTGGCTGAGCCCAATGCTGGGTTACACCCACCAGTGCCCGCCGAGTGCCTCACACCTCTGTGTTGTATTCCACCAGCTAGTGCGTATGCTATGACACTCTCTAGCCCATGTGCACTGTAACACCACCCCGTGAATATGTCATGCCACACTTGCCTTCGCACGGATTATATTGCCCCATCTAAAGTGCCTTCCTCGATGCCTATGTTATAACGCACAGCGCGCGAGCCATACATATTACAATCTGGGATCCATATCTTTGTCACAGTGCATATGCAACGTTGCACTCCCCAGCACATATTTTATATTACAACTTTAGAGACTAGTTAGGTTACACAACACTGCCCTGTGCATATTACACTCCAAGGCGCATATCGCATAGCACGCACTAGTGCCTGTGCTATCTTGCGCTCTCCAATGAATCTGTCATTGCGCACAATGTATTGCATATTATATTTCACGCCCGGTTCCTCTTATATCACACTTTTTGGTGCATAGTTTATACCATATACTATATCTAGTTTTCATTTTCAATCGTGCTCTCAGGACTATGTTCTATATAACACTGCATCCACCTACCCTTTTCACGGGCATTACATTTTGCGATGGGGGGTGGAGGGTCAGGGGCTGTTTCTGCCAAGTGAGCCCGGAGTCACAGTCACAAACGTCCTCTTCTTCCTGAATAAAAGTGAGATTATGCTGCATACTTGTTCATATTTTAAGTAGTCCGCACAGACACACATTTTAAAAACAATAAAGTTCCTAATACCCACCTTCTCTGAACAGTTAGCCTGCTGCCCCATTCACCTCCTCCCTATCCTCTGTTGTCTGAATCCATGGACTAGCCTCCTCCCTCCTGCCATGCATGGTCTGATGTGCTGCCACTGCCCTCCATTTAGCATGATGTGCCAGTCCACTCCTCCTGCCCTCCATTGCCCAATTCTATGGCCCATCATTGACCTTCTGCTTAGCCTCTCTGCTTAGCTTGCTGCCCCTATTCTCCTTCCCCCTGCCCTCCGATGTCTTTGTGCATGCCCCTGCTCCATCCTTTTTGCCCACCATGTTCCATGGACCTGCCACTCCTATCTACTCTGAGTGTTCTGTTGAGCTGCCACTCCCCTCCCACCTGCCTAGCATTGTCAGATGACTGTAACCTGTCCTTGTCACCTCCACACTGCCTGTCCACATGCCATGCCCCTATCCCCTTCCTCCTGTCCTCCATGGTCCATTTTACTGCCACACCCTTCTGCCCTCCCTGGTCTGTTGTGCTGCAACTGCTCCTCCTGCCTGCCCGCGCGGTCTGTTGTGAGGCCCCTTCCCCTGAACTCTCTTGTCTGTGCCCAGGTCCTGACCCTCCCTTCTATCCTCCATGGTCCTTTGTGCATGCCCCTGCACCCTCCTTCTTGCCCATCATAGCCATTGTGCTGTCACTAACCCTCCCGCTTGCCATGCATGGTCTTCTGTGCTTCCATGGCCCCTCCCACCTTCCCTGTGTGGTCAGATAGCTGCCCCTGACCCCCTCCCACCTTTCCTCCATGGTCTGTGTGTATGCCATCATAGTCTCATTGTTGCTCTCCATGGTGTGTCTTGTTTCTAGTGCCCATCCTGCCTGACCTCCATGGTCATCTTGCTGCTCCTGCCCTGCCCCCTTGCCCCCAGCCCTCTGTTTCCATGTGCAGACCCCTATTCCCTCCCTCCTGGCTTGTCTGTTCCATTGTAATGCCCCTGATCCATCCCTCCTTCCCTTTATGGTCTGTTATGCTGCAGCTTTCTCTCCTCTCTGTCCATTATGGTCAGCTAGCTATCATTGCCTCTTTCCTCTCTGTTCTCTGTTGTCCATGTACATGGTCCTGTCCCCTCCCTATTTCTTTCTATGGATTGTTGTGCTGCACTCCCGTCCTGCAGGCGCTGTGTGGTCTATTGTGCTGCTGCAAACCCTGATGCCTGCCCTGTAGGGTAAGTTTGGTGCACCTCTCCATGTCCCTCCTGTCCTCTGTTATCCGAGTCCATGTCCCTACCCCAATACCTCCTGCCTACCATGATCCAATGTACCATACTTGCGAACATTTTGAACTTGGTAAGAGGGAGATTTTGAAAAAAAACGGGGGTATTGATTTTCCCCTTTGAGTTACATTGAAAAGGAGGAGATTGTAGATAGGAGACAGATCAAATAAAGCCCATTTGAGCTTAAAAACATTGGACGTTTCCTGGCTGAAACTGGTCTGTTGGCATGTATGGTTGTACTACCACTGCCTCTTCCTTCTGCCCACAATGGTCTATTATATTGCCACAGCCTCTCTTGCCAGTCCTGTATTGTTGGTTTGTTGCCCCTGCCCCCCTTTCCACTCCCCTCCATAGTCTGTTGTGCTGCCACTGCCCTTCCTGCCTGCCCAGTGTGGTCAAATTGTTGCATCTGCACTCTCCTACCTGCCTTCAATTTTCAGAGTCCGTGCCCCTGGCCTCTGCCTCTCAACAGTATCCCAATGAACAACTAGATTGCTAACATTCTATATTTATTACAAAAGTGTGGAACGCCTGACGTCATCTTGATGTAATCAAAACTGTAATACCTAGAGTATTTCCTTTAGAAATTACATATATGAGAGGGTCTTATTTGCATCAAAATTATGGTTAGTGTTCTAAAAAACTAAAATGAGGACATATTTTCTGAGTTTTCAAATAGCGACAAAGAACTTTTAAATTATTTGTAATCTTTATGTGTTTTTATCCAGTTGGCCACTTGATTAAATGTTGCACCTAGCGGAGAGGAAGTGGTGTTACTTCCAGAGCTGCAGACTTTGCAACTGGGGAACCAGGTTGGAGTGTCTGCTTCAGCTCAACGTTCTGTAATTCTGGTCAAATCACTTAATCTCCCCATGTCTACAACCAAAATGAATTTGATCTTGTGTAATGTAACCAATGCTCATGTAAAGCACTCCAATACCTGACAAGTCTGCACTATATAAAACTGCAAATACACAAAAAATAAGTGTTTTGCACACTTCTGTCATTGGGCTATACTTGGGCTACATCTGGGTGATATTTGGGCTACATTTGGGCTCTTTTGTCTCTGGTGGCCATCTTGGGAGATTTATTTGTTATGAAGTTTCCTAATTTTCTCATTTACTGCAGTCTCCTCAGTGGGAATACTTTCAGTTTTTTATTTTGGTTCCATCAAGTAGGCATTCAGATGTGTCACACATTTGCCATAAATTCTGAATGTTAGCACTCTAGTTGCTCATTAGATCACTGTAGTAAAACTACTGCTCACCAGGGAAGTCTGCTGCTGGTATTCAAAGTGCATGTTTCAGTCTGCATGTCAGAATTTTTTTATGAAATAGAAGAGGATTTGAGAAGTCAAATTGTGCCCTAATTTTTCTTTCTGCAGAACTAATCATAATTTCTATGGCAAAATGAACCCCCTCATTTTGTTCCTTTGTAAATTAAATGTTTTAAGTGTTACCACTTTATTCCAATCAAGATGGCTTCAGGTGTGCCATACTTTTGTCATAAGTAAGACTGTTAGCGCTCTAGTTGTTCGTTAGAACACTCTGGGACATTCTGTCATTGGGCTATACTTGAGCTACATCTGGGTGATATTTGGGCTACATTTGGGCTCTTTTGTCTCTGGTGGCCATCTTGGGAGATTTATTTGTTATGAAGTTTCCTAATTTCCTCATTTACTGCAGTCTCCTCAGTAGGAAATACTTTCAGTTTTTTACTTTGGTTCCATCAAGAAGGCATTCAGATGTGTCACACATTTGCCATAAATTCTGAATGTTAGCACTCTAGTTGCTCATTAGATCACTGTAGTAAAGCTACTGCTCACCAGGGAAGTTTGCTGCTGGTATTCAAAGTGCATGTTTCAGTCTGCATGTCAGAATTTATTTATGAAATAGAAGAGGATTTAAGAAGTCAAAATGTGCCCTAATTTTTCTTTCTGCAGCACTAATCATAATTTCTATGGCAAAATGAACCCCCTCCTTTTGTTCCTTTGTAAATTAAATGTTTTAAGTGTTACCACTTTATTCCAATCAAGATGGCTTTAGGTGTGCCATATTTTTGTCATAAGTAAGACTGTTAGCGCTCTAGTTGTTCGTTAGAACACTCTGGGATATTCTGTCATTGGGCTATACTTGGGCTACATCTGGGTGATATTTGGGCTACATTTGGGCTCTTTTGTCTCTGGTGGCCATTTTGGGAGACTTATTTGTTATGATGTTTCCTAATTTCCTCATTTACTACAGTCTCCTCAGTAGGAAATACTTTCAGTGTTTTACTTTGATTCCATCAAGAAGGCATTCAGATGTGTCACACATTTGCCATAAATTCAGAATGTTAGCACTCTAGTTGCTTATTAGATCACTGTAGTAAAGCTACTGCTCACCAGGGAAGTCTGCTGCTGGTATTGAAAGTGCACGTTTCAGTCTGCATGTCAGAATTTGTTAATGAAATAGAAGAGGATTTGAGAAGTCACTCAAAATGTGCCCTAATTTTTCTTTCTGCAGCACTAATCATACTTTCTATGGCAAAATGAACCCCCTCATTGTGTTCCTTTTTAAATTAAATGTTTTAAGAGTTACCACTTTATTCCAACCTAGATGGCTTCAGGTGTGCCACACGTTTGTCATAAGTAGGACTGTTTGCGCTCTAGTTGTTCTTTAGAACACTCTGGGAAGCTGCAGTAGAACACAAAGGAATCAACTGACAGTCTCTGCCCTTGTTGGATGTACATGTTTTATTGAGAATGTCAGACTTCATTCTCACATGACTGAGAAAGATAATGTGAATTTACTGAAAATATGCTCTCAGTTTAGCTTATAGATCACCTTCCAAACCTCTGTGGGAAAAGCATGAGAAAATGGTTTTCTCTCAAACATGATTCATGATATCACAGCAGAAGGCTTTTTCACATGGTAAAATCACCTTAGAACACACCACAATTCCTAAAATGGGTATGGTACCATCAAAAAATGATTTCTAATGTAACTAAAGTCTTAAAACCTTCTATTAACTGCAATGTTTTTTAATGAGGTGCTATCATGTATATTGGTCCCAAGATGGCTGCCAACACTTCTTGGATGAAGTGCTGACAGCCAATCAGATCTCACGATGAGATGTGTGGTTAGGCTCCGCCCAGATATATATGTGATTTTACTTTTGATTTTCTCAAGAACTGCTGAACGGATTTACACCATTTAAGCAAAAGGCACGAGTCTGAACTGAGGACTACCTCTTTGCCAAATTTGGTGTAATTCCGTTCAGCACTTCGGGCTGTAGCTGCGTCAACAGGTCCTATGGGAAAATACATGGGGAAAACGCGCTTTGGGACCCCCCTTTTTTCTCCGCCCGCTTGACGAATCACCGTGAAATTTTCAGGATAGGAGCGGACCGGAGCTTGCCAAAAGTTTGGAAAATTTCGCGAAGATTCTTCAATTGACGCCAACGTAATTCCAAATAGAATGTTGCGGATTTCCTATGGAAAATAGGTCCTAACTATAACTACCTACTGGCGACTGCCAGTAGGATATATATATATATATACATATGTATATGCATATATATATATATTTGTATACATATTCACAGAAAAAAACCATCGGTTTCAGGGACGTTATAGTTAGTTGGACATTTCACTCATACAAAACCATAGAAATTCCATCATTATAGTTAGTTCAGATAACTATAACTCACGCCCCTGCAATGCACTGCTGATGATGTTTCATATTGCATCATTCATGACATGGTCAGTGACATCACTGATGACATCACTGATGACATTTCAAATGACATCACTGATGACATCATCCAGTGAATGGGTTTTTCTTTAAAATTTAAATATGTATTATATAAATACCAAGCTGTATTGAAGAATGAGTGGATGTATAAGTATCTGGATGGAGGATTTAGTAGGTGTGTGACTCACTGTTTAAGTTAGTGATTAAATGTGTCTTACTGAATACATGGGTTAGTGACTAAACTGTGTGAATATCTGTATCAGTCTGTTGTTGTATAACCTGCTTCATCAGTTGGTCAGTAGCTCCACGGGTGTCTATATGGGTTATTGATTAGTTGCCTGAGTAATCGTATGGGAGACTGAGTGTGTGTGTGGTTGGGTGGGGGTGTGTGACTCTGTGTATAGATGTGTGAGTGGTTGATTGACTGGGTGTATGACTTTAATAGTGCATGTGGAAACAGTTCTATGGGGGAGTGAGTGTGTGTACGGATGTGTTGGTGAGTGACTGCATGTCTCAGTGGTAGATGTCCAAGTAAGTACAAAAGTAAAAGGCAGTGTATGTGAGAGTTGGAATATATAAATGACTATATGTGAGAGTCAGTGATTGTGGGAGTGGCTGTATACTTGTATTAGTGATTATATAAGAGAGTAAGTATGCGCTAGTATCTGTATGAATAAATGAGGTGATGTGTGTATAACTGTGTAGGTCAGTAAATGGAACTGTGATTGATTCTTTGCATGACTGACTAGGATAAGTGCATGACTGACTAGGATGAGTGGTGGTGTGTGAGTGTCTGTATAGGTGAATTAGTGTATATGATAGTGTTGTATTGATCAGTGACTACATGTATGAATGGTTGTATGGATGAATGAGTGCATGTGTCTGTAGACCTAGGAATTAGTGTGTGCGTTTGTAGTAACTGGTATTGGTGTGTCGATGGTTTTGAAAATGGTAGTCTGTATTTTACAGGGGGTGTATCAAACGTAATAGTAGGGTGTGAGGAGGTGCATCAGATTGTCACATGGATGATGTCATCAGTGATATCATCAGTGATGTCATTTGAGATGTCATCAGTGAGTGTCATCAGTGATGTCAATGACCATGTCATAAATGATGTAATATGTGACGTCATCAGCAGTGCATTGCACGGGCGCAAGTTATAGTTAGCTGAACTAACTATAGCGGTGGAATTTCTATGGTTGTGTATGAGTGAAATGTCCAACTAACTATAATGTCCCTGAAACCTATCGATTTTTCAGTGAATTTCAAAGGTTTTTTAAATGCTAATTTGTAACTATAACGTCCCTGAAACCTATGTTTTTTCAGTGAATTTCAAAGGTTTTATAAATGCTAATTTGTAACTATAACATCCCTGAAACCTATGTTTTTTTCAGTGTATTTCAAAGGTTTTTTAAATGCTAATTTCTAATTATTTTCTTCTTTAAACCTATAGTTTTTTCAGTGATTTTAAATTATTACTTCATTGTCAACCTAGTGAAAACAGCCAATATTCCCAGTTTTCCAGCAATAGCTTCCACAAAAATGTTTTCGTTACAAATGAGAACAACAACTAATGGTATTAATATACAGAGTAGACATCCCAGTGCAAAAATTAACACAAAAGCACCAGTTCCCGATATTTTCAATGCGCAGCCAAATCTGGGGTGCAATCTAAAAACAGGGAATAAGCCACTTTGCAGTAGGTATCTAACATCTGCATTTTACTGGTGTAAACCAGGACGACTACCTACAATGTGAAAGGGATCGCAGCCCAGAATCACATCTAAAGCGCAACATATGTCATAGAGTTACTAATCACGCAGCTCAAACACCCATGAAGACCACAACACTCACTGCCACCAGCCTCAGGACATCCCCACGGACCACCCCCTCCCTACTACCACCGAGGCAGTGCAGAACAGGACAGCAGACCTTCCAAAAACGGCATGGTCCCTCAGTCACACAATACTTGAATGTTGACAGATATGGTGAGCAAATATGTGTGAAGGACGCAACTCATCCATCAATAAAAATAATGCACACAATACCAAGTGTAGCGGTGATGTGCTGGACAGACCTCACTATACAGATCATAAACCTCTCCATCTTTACATATACTGCTGGTGCTTGTAGTGTTGTGCACAATAGACGCAACCATGTTACCTCAGGCAGTGGGGAAGATCTCGGACATGTAGCTGTGTTGTCCTCCCCAGGAAGCAGAAGCGCAGTGGGCTGGTCCAATGTACACCACTCCAGCGTAGGAGTATGAATGACTAAGTTGGGGCTCTAGGCGTGGGTCACTTGTGAACTGTGAAGACCAACGGGTCTGCCAGAGCGGCGGGCCTCACCCTGCCACGTGACTGCCGCCATGACTGCGGGTCTCCTCAACACAGGCCCCATGCGAACCCAGCGGCACAGCACCGCAGACTTATGTCTGTACAGACTACTGCCTTCGATCTACACTGCGGACAGCAGGCATCACAATTCAGATGGAGCAGCGATTGCAGATGACGCAGTCCAGTGCGCAAGATACATTGCTCCCTTTGTGGCCCTCTCGGACCACGCATCATCGCAGGGTGCGCACACGCTGAGTGCTTCAGGTGCCACTAACTCAGTGCAGCACAAGTCATCGCCACATGGCCTTATTGAGGCAGAATTCAATAGACAAAAGACATTACTCCGAGTGCGGTCCCCTGGACCACGCATCATCGCAGGATACGTACACGGTCAGTGCCAAAGGTACTACTAACTCAGTGCACCATAAGTCATCGCCACGTGGCCTTACTGTGGCAGAATTCAATAGACAAAAGACATTGCTCTGAGTGCGGCCCTCCGGACCACGCATTATCGCAGGGTACGTACACGCTCAGTGCCAAAGGTACTACTAACTCAGTGCACCATAAGTCATCGCCACGTGGCCTTACTGAGGCAGAATTCATTAGACAAAAGACATTGCTCCGAGTGCAGCGCCCCCGAACCACGCATCATCGCAGAGTACGTACACGCTCAGTGCCAAAGGTTCTACTAACTCAGTGCACCATAAGTCATCGCCACGTGGCCTTATTGAGGCAGAATTCAATAGACAAAAGACATTGAGCCGAGTGCGGACCCCCCGGACCACACATCATCGCAGGGTACGTACACGCTCAGTGCCAAAGGTACTACTAACTCAGTGCACCATAAGTCATCGCCACGTGGCCTTACTGAGGCAGAATTTAATAGACAAAAGACATTGCTCCGAGTGCGGCCCCCCCGGACCACGCATCATCGCAGGTTACGTACACGCTGAGCGCCAAAGGTACTACTAACTCAGTGCACCGTAAGTCATCACCACGTGGCCTTACCGAGGCAGAATTCAATAGACAGAAGACATTAGTCTGAGTGCGGCCCTTCCAGACAACGCATCATCGCAGGGTGCGTACACGCTGAGCACCAAAGGTACTACTAACTCAGTGCACCATAAGTCATCACCACGTGGCCTTATTGAGGCAGAATTCAATAGACAAAAGACATTGGTCTGAGTGTGGCCCTCCCAGACCACGCATCATCGCAGGGTACGTACACGCTGAGCGCCAAAGGTACTACTAACTCAGTGCACCATAAGTCATCGCAAGGAAGAGTGAACAGTTTTATGTCAGCCGTGAGGCATACTATCACTCGAAAATCACCCAAAAATACTTATAATATAAAAAGAACAGAAGAATCGAAGTACATTAATGATTACAATCCAGTGATTTTGAAGATGTGGAATGCAAATATGGATATACAATATGTTGCAGATAACTCAATTTCTGTTCCTCGCATACTATCCAAATAGAAGTCCATACATGGAAAACATATGTCTATATGAAATACTGCAACATTATAGTTTTAAAAAAAATGTTACAGAAAAAATAAATGAAGGATAATATGCTGTAATTGGATTTGATGGATGTTTGGTAAAGCATGCCAAAGGAAATTTGATTAATCACAGGAAATTAAGTTGTGATACTCCAGATAAGAGAGAGTTTTTCTATTGAGCACTTCTGCAACTCTTCAAACCTTGGCGGACGGCAATGGAATCACTTGGAGATTTTGACTGCTATGAAGATTCTTTCAATGCATGTAAAGATGGAATGTACAATTTTTCCAAATTATCTCCAAATGTTGAATGAAGAGATTAATCAAGAAAAAACTATTGCATCTGAAATTGCTAGAGATAGTTCACAAATGGAAATAATTTGCTGCTTATCTGTTTGTGGAAGGTCGTTTTGAGTTAGGTACTGTACAATGTATTTGTAAATATTGTTTCAATAAATTAGAAGAAAACAAAATGCCAGCTAGAGCTGTCCATAATGATTTAGAATTAGTTGCTATACCTCCTAAACTTACAGATTTGAATACATATAAGGCCATCCTTATACAATCTGTGCACCCTTTTCAGGCTATAATTCGTATGCAGCCTAAAACAGGTGAGCGGCCTTCAACAGATCTATAAAGAGGTTGTGTATTTACCTTTAGATTTTAAGAACATTTTTGAAACAGTTAGTGTAGAAAGAGACGATACTGAAGCTGTAGTCATTCTTGTTAATGGTGTACCCACAAAGAGGTGAAAAATATGGCAAGAGTTAGTACATGTCACGAAAGTCCAAAAGGCTACATTATATCTGGTGCAAAGCAATATTTACTATAAAATTGTAAATGTAGAAGGAGAAGAAATGACTTTAGAAGATGAAACACATATTTCAAGTGGACAATTCAAGAAAAGAAGAAATTTATGAACATTATACTTTATATCCTCTACATTCAAAAGAACTGATAGGACATACTATTGAATTGTTCCAAATGAAAAAAGCTAAACGAACTCCCATGAGTGTGTGAGAAACAAATTTGAAAGGCCGTTGTTTTCCACAGCTCTTCCCTACTGAAAAAGGTAGACGATATGATGAACGACCAGTTCAGATTCTAGCTTCAGAATACCGTACTTTACATCTGTACACAGAACAACCAAGATTTCCTCAATGTATTCCATAAATGTTTCATCTTTTGTTCCATACACCTACACTGCGGTCAGCAGAGCTCACACTTTAAATTGAAACATGATTTATGTATTAGAGAGAATTGTACTCTTTGTCCTCGAACTTTGTCAAGAGGAAGTGACTAAAAACATTCCTCGATGTCTGTGCTGACTACTGCCTTCAATGTATACTAGCGATAGCAGGGCTCACAATTCACATCGAGTTGCGATTCTGCGGCTTGCCCGCACGACGCATCATCGCTGGCTGTGCAGACGCTAAATGCTTCTGATGCCCTTATCTCAGTGCAGCACAACTCATGCACCCTTTCTGATACAATATTTTGTGTATAATTTCACATCTGCTGTCCTACCTCAGTGTATAACAAGTCATGAACCCTTTACGATAGAATCTTTTCTGTGTGATTTCATATCTGGTACCCGTACCTTAGTGCACCACAAATCATTGACCCTTTATGATTGAATCTCTGTGTCTAATCCAATGATTACTATTGTACTGGTTGCCAGCACCAACTATTCCCGGAGGGTTGGTTTACAATCACTCCACACGCATCCACCACAGACGTCACTGGACATGTGACCCTGGTAATAAAAAGGAGTCGAGCGCATGTGCCTGTACCCAGTTCCACTATCTATCTGTGTCCGTGTGTTCATTATGTATGCAACATGCTGCCCCTAGGCCCTACCACATTACATAGTGCTCTGGACAGCGTATGCAACCATCTTACCTTGGACAGTGGGAGAAAACTTTAGTTATGTAACTTTGTCTCGGTCATTGTACAAGTACGTACGTAGAAACTGCATCATTAGAGTACTGCAAGCAGAGTGTATAGTGAATTTATAAGTGCGTGAGGATCATCGCAGTGATTGTATAAGTACATATGTTGGTGCAGCCTAACTCCGACAACGAGCTTGTCACTAATTGGCTGCCCTCCATGTGCCAAAAACTGAAACTTCAACTTTCCATGGCCCTGTATTGCTACAGCTGCAACACTCCACTGAATGTGCAATAAACATTCATATCCACACAGATGTCTCATGTCCACCATCTTTCTTGTGTGGAACTATGGATGAATATAGGTTCAGTAATTCCCCGTACCTTCCATGTTGGCCATATTGTTGGACTTGGCTCACAGAGTGACACTTTGGCTTTTGCAACCCGGGTGATGGTAGCACTCCAACATGGACACCGGCATGCCACAGCCACTCCCTCATGGCTGGTGTACACCACACCACACCCATCAAGCACAGGCGCACAGGACACATGACCCTACTAATAAAAAAGACCGGGCGCACAAGCTCTACTCCACTTTAGAGTTGCTCGCAAAGCATGCACAGCGGCTCACACAGTCACCCACCACAGTGAAGGCCCGTCCCAGGGGTCCGGACACTTGATGCTTTGTGTGCTCTGCTGCACCGCAGTGTAGGCCTGAGCCCAACAGTGAGGGCCTACCGCCACCTGCGTGTCCTCACTTTTCACTGAGTTAGTAGCACCGCAAGCACTGAGTGGGTGTACAACCTGTGATGATGATAGGTGCACTAGTATGTCATCTGCCATGGCGATATCAAGACTCGATTCCAAATGTGAGACCTATAAGCTTGCATAACGGAGCTGCATGATGTGGAGGGTGCCGTGACTGCGAAAAGGTGAGCAGTGAGGCCTTGATGCGCAGTGTCAGGCAGATACCTCTGGGCGGTGGGAGTGGATGGGGTACAGCAGCCTGAATGCAGAAAGACGGCAGAGCGATTTAGGCGTATGCACTCGTATATACTCTGCCACAGCGTCGGATTGGTAACGCGGGCACTGGTGCAATGCCCGAGGAGCAGGTGGCGAGTTCCAACTGTGGGCTGCTTTTTAGAGCAGTCTGGGGGTAGATTTGGGCGGTGTCGCTGTTGTTTGGATACGGCCAGTGGCCCAGTGGGTGTCTGAATGGCGTTTCTGGAGGCAGATGGTCGTCATTACCTCACGTTTAGCAACAGGCAGAAGTGTCACTTTCTTTCTCTCGCAGGGCCACCCATTAATGTGTGCATACCTAGCAGGGCAGGGGGCCTGAGCAGAAGTGGCCTCACTTGTTTTTCAACGAATCCATGCATTTTTTTGTATCTCCGCCACCCCCCCCTTTTTTAAATAAAAGTTCTCCGAAGCAGTGTTTTGAGGAAAGACAATATGCTAATCAAAGATTTTGAATCCTAATCCAACACTGCTCTGCCATTACTAATTCTTTCAGATGTGGGGGCTTGAGAGTTCCACTAGGTCGTGGCATGTGGTTGGAGACAGAGTGGCGGCATAAAGGTAAGCTGTGACGGTTTTGTACACAGTGTGGGCACTCAGTGTCCCTCCTCATCTCTTACTTTCTCTCCCTCACAATCTTTCCTCTTACACTGTTTGTCTCTTTCTCGCTCTCTCTCTCTTCCTCTCTCTCTGTTTCTCTCTCACTCTTCCTCTGTTTCTCTGTTCTCTCTCTCTTCATCATTCTCACTCTTTCTCTCTGTTTTCTTCTCACTTTCTTTCTTTTTCTCTCTCTCTCTCTTTCTCTCACTCTCACTGTTTGTCTCTTTCTCTCTGTCTTCAGATCACTCTTTCTTTATTCTTCTCTCTCTTCCTCTCTCCTTTGATGGACGCATGATGCACAATGTTATCTTGCTTTTTATCTAACAGGCTGTGAATAACGAAAGGACGTTCACCCTCCTCAACACCACCAAAGCTGAACGCGTGAAAAATCTCCAATGATTCGTGACCATCATCAACACATAACCAAGTTCCTTCGGCACGTGGTGTACCCTCTTACGCACACGCCAGTGGCGGACGGTGAGCAGAGAGACTTCTTTCTGCAGCAGCGGGCAGTCACCTCTGGGCTGTGGGAGTGGTTCCTCTCATTCTTTCTTTCTCTCTTCCTCTCTCTCACTCTTTCTCTCTCTCTCTTCCTCTCTCTCATACTGTTTCTCTCTTTCTATCTTCCTTGTATCTTACTCTTTCTCTCTTTTTCTCTCACTCTTTCTCCTCCTCTCTCTCTCACTCTTTCTTTCTTTGTCTGTCTTCCTCTCTCTCACTCTTTCTCTCTTCCTCTCTCACTTTCTCTCTCTCTCTCTCTCTCTTCCTCACTCTCACTCTTTCTCTCTCTTCCTCTCTCTCACACTGTTTCTCTCTTTCTCTCTTACTTGAAACAGAGAATTACGCGTGTGCAGTTGTATGTACTCTGCAATAACTAAATCTATACTATCTTTCAGATCACTAAACTTGAGGGTGCACTATGTCCCGGCACGTGGTTGGAGACACACCGGTGACACAAAGGTGAGCTGCGAAGATTTTCTCCAGTGTCAACACTCCCTCTCCATCTCTTCCTTTTTCTCTCTCACACTTTCTCTCTTTCTCTGTCTCTTCCTCTCTCTCTCAGTCTTTCTTTCTCTCTTCCTCTCTCTCACCCTTTCTCTCTCTCCCTCTCTCTCCCTCTCTACCTTTTTCTCTCTCTTCCTCTCTCTCTCTTCCTCTCTCTCACACTGTTTCTCTCATTGCCTTTCTCTCTGTCTCACTCTTTCACTCTTTGTCTGGCTTCCTCTCACTCACTCTTTCTCTCTTCCTCTCTCTCACTCTTTCTCTCTCTCTTCCTCTCTCTCACACTGATTCTCGCTTTCTCTCTTCCTCATATCTCACTCTTTCTCTGTCTTCCTTTCTCTCACACTGTTTCTCTCTTCCTCTCTCTCTCTTCCTCTCTCTCACTCTTTCTCTCTATCTCCTTTGTTGGACGCATGACGCACCATCTTATCTTTCTTCTTGTCTTGCAGGCTGTGAATCACAAATGTACCAGCGATGACACGCCACGGCTGTACAAAGTTCTACTGGTTGTTTTGTTGTAATAAAATGTTTTATATGTAAATCTATACATGACTAAGATTCTTATTTCTCCAACCTCACAAGCATCTTTTTATTAATAGTTCATAGAGGGACACTTCCGGGCCCAAGAAGGTTGTTGGGGGTATGCTGGTGATGTGGGAAGAGGGTGCATTACCTGCTAATGTGGGGAGACGCAGCATGAAAGGAGTATCTCTCACAGAAAGAGCTCCAATATATTTTCAAAAATGCCTAGGACAGATTCCATCAGATGGACTGAATCACAAAATGGCTTTTCAATGCTCATATAGTGTGACTTATGAACAGTTCGTACCCAGGCTCGCAGAGAGACAAATGCAGCCCGTCTGCTCAACTCACAGAGGCAGAACTACGAGCCGTCTGCTCCCAAAGGAACAGCACCGTAGTAGCTCGCAGAGGTAGAGGCACAGCAGCATACTAGCTCGCAAAGGTAGACAGCTGCGAGCCGATGGACTGGCTTCTAAAGGCATAGCTGCGGAGTGGTGATGTTGGGCACAGTGAGCGTGAAAGGGTTATCTTCCTACTGGTGTCCTGGAGTGAAAGTCGTGCTGCCTGGCACTCACCTGTTTCTCCTTTATTGTTAATAAATCTTAAACCTTCACTGCGTCCAAATCATCATTACACAGAGCTCCGCTATATTAAATTGCCCCCGGAACCTTTCTTTTATATTTTCACTCGATGCGACGCACAAGATGGCTGCTAACAGTTCCTGGTTTCAAGTGTTAGCAGCCAATCATAGGACACTTCCTGCTTTGAAGTGTTAGTAGCCAATCAGAGGCAAGCTCGTGCTCGGGAGTTAGGCACAGACATATATTTATATATTTTTTTCCTTTAATATCTCAAAAACTACTGAACGGATTTACACCATTACTACAAAATCACGCTTTCTGCACCAAAACCTTTCTCCCTGCCAAATTTGGTGTAATTCCGTTCAGCAGTTTGACCTGCAGCCTTGTCTAAAGTTTCCCATAGAAAATGCATTGAGAAAACAAGTTTTGACACCCCCCTTTTTCTCAGCCGCCCCTTGACCAATCACCCCTAAACTTTCAAGATAGGAGCTGATCAAAAAAGAGAAACTTTTTGGAAAATTTTGTAAAGAATCATCAAACAACGCCAAAGTTATAAGCAGATGGAGGGCTCTAGGAGGGGGGCAGCGCAACCGCAGCCACAGCGAACCCATGCTATTATTTTTTAAGAAATGCCCCCGGGACCTAGCCCACCCTGGGATCTCATTCAAATAAAACACGGGAACCCGCGACCCCAGCGTGAATTGCGCCTTTTTTTTTTTTTTTAATGTTTTTTTTTACCCTGGGGTTCTTTCTGGCACTCCCTGAGCAGGCCTAGGGGGTCAGGATGTTTCTACCCTGCCCCCTTCTCTTCTTTTCTACCTTTGTTTCTCTGTTTTCTAGCGACTCGCTTCTACCGAGCCACAAGATGGCTGCCAACAGTTCCTGGTTTGGAGTGTTGACAGCCAATCACAGTGAAGCTAGTGCATGGCACTTAGGCTCCGCCCAGATATCGAAACGTTTATTTTTCTAATTTCTCAGCAACTACTGAACGGATTTACACCATTTAAAAAAAAGGTTGCTTTCTGACCCAGGCACTACCTTTGTGCCAAATTTGAGGTAATTCCATTCAGTAGTTTTAGCTGTAGCCTTGCACAAAGTTTCCTATGGGAAATTGATTTTTTGACTCTTATTTTTTTAATTTCTCAAAACTACTGAACGGATGTACACCATTTTAAAAAAGGGTCGCTTTATGAACCAAGCTCTACCTTTCTGCTAAATTTGGGGTAATTCCGTTCAGCAGTTCGGGCTGTAGCTCGTCGCAAATTTCCTATGGAAATTAACATGGGGAAAACGTGTTTTGGGACCCCCCTTTTTTCTAAGCCCCCCCCCCTTGACGAATCATCCCCAAACTTTCAGGATAGGAGCTGAGACCTGGATAGACTTTTGTTTTTGAGAATTTCGCAAAGATATATATATATATATATATATATATATATATATATATATATATATATATATATATATATATATATATATATATATTATCTACTGGCGGTCGCCAGTAGATAGTTATAGTTAGGACCATGTTTCCATAGGAAATCCGCAACATTCTATTTGGAATAACTTTGGCGCCGGTGGACGAATCCTCGCGAAATTTTCAAAACTAATGGGGCGCTACGCTACGCTCCTACCCTGAAAGTCTCAGGGGGATTCGTCAAGCGGGGGCTGAGAAAAAAGGGGGGTCCCAAAACGCGTTTTCCCCATGCATTTTTCCATAGGACCTTTAGACACAGCTACAGCCCGAACAGCTGAACAGAGTTACTTGAAATTTGGCAGAGAGGTAGTCTACAGGTCAAGGAAGTGCCTTTTGTAGGTTTGGTGTAAATCTGTTCAGTAGATTCTGAGAAAATAGCCTTTAAATCAATATATATATCTGTGGCAGCGCTCCGTGCGCTTACTGTGCACTTACGGTAAGCTTACCGTACGCGTACGGTGCCGTGCGCGAGCGCGATTCTGATTGGCTGTTAGATCTTAGTAAACATTCGAATTGGTCGAAACCAGGAAGTGTCGGCCGCCATTTTCTCTCTCGCACTCTGAGGGGGGGAGGAAAAACAAAGTTGGATAACATGAAAAGGGGCAGGCTAGACAGCTCCTAACCACCTAGCCTTGGTTAGGGTGTCCCAAAAGAACCCCCAAGGGCAAAAATTCATTTTTTTTTTTTTAAAACGCCGAATGCGTACGGTCAAAAAAAAAAAAAAAAAAAAAAATATCCACATTTTCCCCACCCCGTGTGCAAAAGGTGCCCGTAGTGCACCTTTTGTGCATGTCATATATTTCAATTGAACATTTAATAGATAACCTTTCACAACGAAGCGCATAATATGTCCTCCGTGTGCGGACGGTGCGCTAAGCGCATTGTGCGTACATGGCCCATCCAGCGTAACGTGGGCACGCGGTGCGCGTAGCGCACCGCGTGCCCACCGTGCGTGCATGGCACTAACTGCGTAAAGTGGGCGCGCGGTGCGCTTCGCTCACTGTGCACGCACGGTGCGCGAAGCGCACGGTGCGCGCATGGAACGAACTGCGTGAAGTGGGCGCGCACGCCACGAACGGCGTAAAGTAACTTAGCATTTAAAAAACCGTACAAATTCACTGAAAAAAACATAGGTTTCACACACGTTATAGTTAGGAATTAGCATTTAAAAAACCTTGCAAATTCACAGAAAAAACCATAGGTTTCACACATGTTATAGTTAGCTGGACATTTCACTCGTGAAAAACCATTGAAATTCCCCCGTTATAGTTAGTGCAGGCAACTATAACTCACGCGACCGCAATCCTCTGCTGATGACATATGTGTCTTTATGAAAAAAAAATATTTGTAATATATGTATAGCTAAAATTTAATGGAAGAAGACATGGGCAAATAAGTGTCTAAATACAGTATTAGCATCAGCAGAGGATTGCGGTCGCGTGAGTTATAGTTGCCTGCACTAACTATAGCGGGGGAATTTCAATGGTTTTTCACGAGTGAAATGTCCAGCTAACTATAACATGTGTGAAACCTATGGTTTTTTCAGTGAATTTGCAAGGTTTTTTAAATGCTAATTCCTAACTATAACGTGTGTGAAACCTATGGTTTTTTCAGTGAATATATATATATATATATATATATACATATATTATCTACTGGCGGTCGCCAGTAGATAGTTATAGTTAGGACCGTGTTTCCATAGGAAATCTGAAAATTCTATTTTGAATGACTTTGGCACCGGTTGACGAATCCTCGCGAAATTTTCAAAACTAATGGCGCGCTCCGCTCAGCTCCTACCCTGAAAGTCTCGGGGTGATTCGTCAAGCGGGGGCCGAGAAAAAAGGGGGGTTCCAAAACGCATTTTCCCCATGCATTTTCCCATAGGACGGCTGTACAGAATTACTTGAAATTTGGCAGAGAGGTAGTCCTCAGGTCAGGGATGTGCCTTTTGCATATATGGAGTCAATCTGTTCAGTAGTTCCTGAGAAAATTGCAGTTAAAAGCACATACATATCTATAGCCGCGCACCGTGCGCGCACCAGCACTGCTCCACCCACACCTTTGAGTGCTGTAACAGAGTCCCATTGGTTGAAGCTTTCACCCCCATGATCACATGGTCACACACCCTCTGTAGTTGATGTCTTGAACTGCAGTTCCCAGAGTTCACCATTGCGGGAGGGTTGATGCGCGGGGAAAGCAAAAGAATGAATCCAGCCCAAATGGGCATCTACTAACCAGGGAGGGTGTGAAATGTCCAGATGGATGGACTTGGATTAGAAATGTTATCCTCAGGCCTCCTCGAGTCCCCTTTGACGTTCCAGCCCCTCATGCAGATGACGGGCGGGCTGTGAGTCGAGATGCAATGATACTCAGCTCCTCCTAAAGTTACGAGCCGTTCCTGGCAGCAGCCCTATCCTTAGTCTGCACTCCGAGGCGGGCCGAAGCCACCAATCCCTTGGTGAAGCAAAAACACAGCAACAGCTGACTCAGCAATGCTCCGGCCTCTTGATGGAATGGGGCCTCTACAACACGCAACTGGGAAGCGTGTAATTTATCCACAAACAGACCCCTCAAGTTAGTAGAGAAGTTAGAGACCACAACGGGGGATATCTTGGAAGTCTTTAATAGGACAACAGGCATGATGCATTTCGGCGTGTAACACCTTCCTCAGATGCCATTGAAATCCCGGCACTGCTCCACCCACACCTTTGAGTGCTGTAACAGAGTCCCATTGGTTGAAGCTTTCACCCCCACGATCACAAGCTCACACACCCTCTGTAGTTGATGTCTTGAACTACAGTTCCCAGAGTTCACCATTGCGGGAGGGTTGATGTGCGGGGAAAGCAAAAGAAAGCAAAAGAATGAATCCAGCCCAAATGGGCATCTATTAACCAGGGAGGGTGTGAAATGTCCAGAGGGATGGCCTTGGATTAGAAATGTTGTTCTCAGGCCTCCTCGAGTCCCCTTTGATGTTCCAGCCCCTCATGCAGATGACGGGCAGGCTGTGTGTCGAGATGCAATGATACTCAGCTCCTCGTAAAGTTACGAGCCATTCCTGGCAGCAGCCCTATCCTTAGTCTGCACTCCGAGGCGGGCCGAAGCCACCAATCCCTTGGTGAAGCAAAAACACAGCAACAGCTGACTCAGCAATGCTCCGGCCTCTTGATGGAACGGGGCCTCTCCAACATGCAACTGGGAAGCGTGTAATTTATCCACAAACAGACCCCTCAAGTTAGTAGAGAAGTTAGAGACCACAACGGGGGATATCTTGGAAGTCTTTAATAGGACAACAGGCATGATGCATTTCGGCGTGTAAAACCTTCCTCAGATGCCATTGAAATCCCGGCACTGCTCCACCCACACCTTTGAGTGCTGTAACAGAGTCCCATTGGTTGAAGCTTTCACCCCCACGATCACAAGCTCACACACCCTCTGTAATTGATGTCTTGAACTACAGTTCCCAGAGTTCACCATTGCGGGAGCGTTGATGCGCGGGGAAAGCAAAAGTAAGCAAAAGAATGAATCCAGCCCAAATGGGCATCTATTAACCAGGGAGGGTGTGAAATGTCCAGATGGATGGCCTTGGATTAGAAATGTTGTCCTCAGGCCTCCTCGAGTCCCCTTTGATGTTCCAGCCCCTCATGCAGATGACGGGCGGGCTGTGTGTCGAGATGCAATGACACTCTGCTCCTCGTATATATAGGAAATCCGCAACATTCTATTTGGAATAACTTTGGCGCTGGTTGACGAATCTTTGCAAAATTTTCAAAACTGGTGGGGCGCTCCAGTCCGCTCCTATCCTGAAAGTCTCGGGGTGATTCGTCAAGCGGGGGCCGTGAAAAAAGGGGGGTCCTAAAATGTGTTTTCCCAATGCAATTTTCCATAGGAACCTTTAATCGCAGGTACAGCCCGAACTGCTGAACGGAATTACACCACATTTGGCAAAGAGGTAGTCCTTGGTTCAGAGTCGAGCCTTTTGGTTAAATGGTGTAAATCCGTTCAGTAGTTCCTGAGAAAATCAAAAGTAAAATCACATATATATCTGGGCGGAGCCTAACCACACATCTCATCGTGGGATCTGGTTGGCTGTCAGAACTTCATCCAAGAAGTGTTGGCAGCCATCTTGGGACCAATATACATGATAGCACCTCATTAAATAGCATTGCAGTTAATAGAAGGTTTTAAGACTTTAGTTACATTATAACTCATTTGTTGATGGTACCATACTCATTTTAGGAATTGTGGTGTGTTCTCAGGTGATTTTACCATGTGAAAAAAGCCTTCTGCTGGGATATCGTGAATCATGTTTGAGAGAAAACTATTTTCTCATGCTTTTCCCACAGAGGTTTGGAAGGTTATCTATAAGCTAAACTGAGAGTATATTTTCTGTAAATTCACATTATCTTTCTCAGTCATGTGAGAATGAAGTCTAACATTCTCAGTAAAACATGTACATCCAACAACGGCAGAGACTGTCAGTTGATTCCTTTGTGTTCTACTGCAGCTTCCCAGAGTGTTCTAAAGATCAACTAGAGCACTAACAGACCTACTTATGACAAACGTATTGCACACCTGAAGCCATCTTGATTGGAATAAAGTGGTAACTCTTAAAACATTTAATTTAAAAAGGAACACAATGAGGGGGTTCATTTTGCCATAGAAAGTATGATTAGTGCTGCAGAAAGAAAAATTAGGGCACATTTTGAGTGACTTCTCAAATCCTCTTCTATTTCATAAAAAAATTCTGACATGCAGACTGAAACATGCACTTTCAATACCAGCAGCAGACTTCCGTGGTGAGCAGTAGCTTTACTACAGTCATCTAATGAGCAACTAGAGTGCTAACATTCTGAATTTATGGCAAAAGTGTGACACATCTGAATGCCTTCTTGATGGAATCAAAGTAAAAAACTGAAAGTATTTCCTACTGAGGAGACTGTAGTAAATGAGGAAATTAGGAAACTTCATAACAAATAAGTTTCACAAGATGGCCACCAGAGACAAAAAAGCCCAAATGTAGCACAAATATCACCCAGATGTAGCCCAAGCATAGCCCAATGACAGAATGTCCCAGAGTGTTCTTAAGAACAACTAGTGCGCCTACTGTCTTACTTATGACAAAAGTATGGCACACCCGAAGCCATCTTGATTTGAATAAACTGGTAACACTTAAAACATTTAATTTAAAAAAGAACACAATGAGGGGGTTCATTTTGCCATCGAAATTATGATTAGTGCTGAAGAAAGAAAAATTAGGGCACATTTGAGTGACTTCTCAAATCCTCTTCTATTTCATTACAAAACTCTGACATGCAGACTGAAACATGCACTTTTAATACCAGCAGCAGACTTCCGTGGTGAGCAGTAGATTTACTACAGTGATTTAATGAGCAACTAGAGTGCTAACATTCAGAATTTATGGCAAATGTGTGACATATCTGAAAACCTTCTTGATGGAATCAAAGTAAAAAACTGGAAGCATTTCCTACTGAGGAGACTGCAGTAAATGAGGAAATTAAGAAACTTCATAACAAATAAATCGCCCAAGATGGTCACCAGAGACAAAAGAGCCCAAATGCAGCACAAATATCACCCAGATGTAGCCCAATGACAGAAGTGTGCTAAACACTTTTTTATTTTTTTTTGTTTTTTTGCAGTTTTATATAGTGCAGACTTGTCAGGTATTGGAGTGCTTTACATGAGCATTGGTTACATCACACAAGAACAAATTCATTTTGGTTGTAGACATGGGGAGATTAAGTGATTTGACCAGAATCACAGAATGTCGAGCTGAAGCAGAAACTACAACCTGGTTCCCCAGTTGCAAAGTCTGCAGCTCTGGAAGTAACACCACATCCTCTCCCCTAAGTGCAACATTTAATCAAGTGGTCGACTGGATAAAAAAACATAAAGATAACAAACAATTAAAAAGTGCTTTGTTGCTATTTGAAAACTCAGAAAATATGTCCTCATTTTAGTTTTTTTGAGCACTAACCATAATATTGATGCAAATAAGACCCTCTCATATATGTAATTTCTAAAAGAAATACTCTAGGTATTACAGTTTTGATTACATCAAGATGACGTCAGGCGTTCCACACTTTTGTAATAAATATAGAATGTTAGCAATCTAGTTGTTCATTAGGATACTGTAGAGAGGCAGAGGCCAGGGGCACGGACTCTGAAAAGTGAAGGCAGGTAGGAGGGTGCAGAGGCAACAATTTGACCACACTGGGCAGGCAGGAAGGGAAGTGGCAGCACAACAGACTATGGAGGGCAGTGGAATGGGGGGCAGGGGCAACAAACCAACAATACAGGACAGGCAAGAGAGGCTGTGGCTATATAATATACCATTGTGGGCAGAAGGAAGAGGCAGTGGTAGTACAACCATACATGCCAACAGACCCGATTCAGCCAGGAAATGTCCAATGTTTTTAAGTTCAAATGGGCTTTATTTGATCTGTCTCCTGTCTACAATCACCTCTTTTTCAATGTAACTCAAAGGGGAAAATCAATACCCCAGTTTTTTTTCAAAATCTCCATCTTACCAAGTTCAAAATGTTCACAAGTATGTTACATTGGATCATGGAAGGCAGGAGGAATTGGGGTAGGGATATGGACTCGGATAACAGAGGACAGGAGGGACATGGAGAGGTGCACCAAACTGACCCTACAGGGCAGGCATCAGGGTTTGCCGCAGCACAATACACCACACAGGGCATGCGGGACAGGAGTGCAGCACAACAATCCATAGAAAGCAATAGGAAGGGGACAGAACCATGCACATGGACAACAGAGAACAGAGGGGAAAGAGGCAATGGTAGCTAGCTGACCATAATGGACAGACAGGAGAGAAATCTGCAGCATAACAGACCATAAAGGGCAGGAGGGACGGATCAGGGGCATTACAATGGAACAGACAAGCCAGGGGGGAGGGAATAGGGGTCTGCACATGGAAACAGACGGCTGGGGGCAAGTGGGCAGGGCAGGAGCAGCAAGATGACCATGGAGGTCAGGCAGGATGGGCACTAGAAGCAAGACACACCATGGAGAGCAACAGTGAGACTGTGATGGCATACACACAGACAATGGAGGGAAGGTGGGAGGGGGTCAGGGGCAGCTAGCTGACCACACAGGGAAGGTGGGAGGGGCCGTGGCAGCACAGAAGACCATGCATGGCAAGCGGGAGGGTTAGTGGCAGCACAATGGCTATGATGGGCAAGAAGAAGGGTGCAGAGATATGCACAAAGGACCATGGAGGATAGAAGGGAGGGTCAGGACCTGGGCACAGACAAGAGAGTTCAGGGGAAGGGGCCTCACAACAGACCACGCGGGAGAAGCAGGAGAAGCAGTTGCAGCACAACAGACCAGGGAGGGCAGAAGGGTGTGGCAGTAAAATGGACCATGGAGGACAGGAGTAAGGGGATAGGGGCATGGAATGTGGACAGGCAGGGTGGAGGTGGCAGGGACAGGTTACAGTCATCTGACAATGCTAGGCAGGTGGGAGGGGAGTGGCAGCTCAAAAGAACACTCAGAGTAGATAGGAGTGGCAGGTCCATGGAACATGGTGGGCAAAAAGGATGGAGCAGGGGTATGCACAAAGACATCAGAGGGCAGGGGGAAGGAGAATAGGGGCAGCAAGCTAAGCCCAGAGGCTAAGCAGGAGGTCAATGATGGGGCATTGAATTGGGCAATGGAGGGCAGGAGGAGTGGACTGGTACATCATGCTAAATGGAGGGATGTGGCAGCACATCAGACCATGCATGGCAGGAGGGAGGAGGTTAGTCCATGAATTCAGACAACAGAGGATAGGGAAGAGGTGGATGGGGCAGCAAGCTAACTGTTCAGAGAAGGCGGGAAGGCCAGTTGCAGAACAACGGCCACACAGGGCTGTAATAAGGGAGCAGGGACATGGACTTGGACAATGGATGGCTAGGTGGAGGGAAGGCAGGAGCAGCAAGCTTGGATGGGGGCAGCACAATGCCAGGCCCTGCTTCCAACCCCCACCATCCATTGTGATATGCATGTTACTTAACGTTAAAAAAAACCTAGAAATTTGCTGAAAAAAACCAAAGATTACAGGGACGGTATAGTTAGACTCAGATTTCACTCATACACAACCAGTGAAATTCAGCAGTTATAGTTACCTGAGCTAACTATAACTTACGCCCCCGCAATGTAGTGCTAATGACCTCAGACATTACATCATTCATGACATGGTCAGTTACATCACTCATGACATCACTCATGACATATCTAATGAGCTGTGAATGGAATGGAACTATAATCGCTAGAACTTTATGTAGGGATAGTGTGTGTATATTAACACCCCTTTTTAGGTCTCGGCTAGCGAAGGCTGCGCTTGCGCAGTCTCGCTCGCGAGATTTAATGACTTGGAGAAGAGGGGCTTGAACCCGCCCCTCTTCTCCCCTGTTCTCCATTGGCTGGCCTCTTGAATGCTGGCCAGCCATTGGAGAAGAGGTCAGTCATTCCGATTAGGCCCCGTCCTTTTCGGATCGGGGGGCGTGTTTTTTGCAAGAAGTCTAGACAAACACGCCCCCGAATCCGAAAATGCCGCTGCCTTTCTCCGAGGCATTTCTGCTCTGCCTCGGAGAAAGGCAGTGGTGTGCTTGCCTTTTGCTCTGCCTTGTTTTACTAAAGCTAATTGTATATCAGTCTTACAACAGTACAGGGAGCTCGTCGATCAGAGCTGACGTCTAGTGCACTGCAGTAACAGGACAAGTCTGTTGTGAAACTTGTGAACGCGTTTTGAACTGTAGCGGAAGCAGTTTGTCCCCGTTTGCTTCCTGTACCCAGGGAGAGATGGCGAGTCCTGTGAGGCAGTTTGCGTGGCATTAATGTTTACACACGCAACTGTAACACGGGGAAGCACAGTCACATTGCCCTGTACTTTGTGGTGTTGACGTGCTGGGTACAGCTGGCGGCTTTCAACATGTATACAGCTGTAGAGAGTACATTTGTTTCGGGTCCACGCGCGAGTAGCTCACCGAGTCCATGTTTAACTTTTGCATTCTGTGGCCTGCAAGCTTTTTGTTCCATTGTAAAGTAATACAAGTATCAGAACGCAAAGAAAAAACTGGAGTGCGATAACGGCAAACGCATGAACCTGGGACTATTCAGATATCACAAACGTAAGCAGACATATCAACACGGGCAGACGTGTTCGTGCGGGGGGACTGCTTTGAAGTGGTTGGCCAAGCGACAGGGGTATAAGGCGTCCAGCCATACATTTACTGAGCGCAACAGCACACATTAGAAAAGGCTGTGACCACGGGAATCACAGGAACTGTGGCGATGCCGAACTCTGAATTGGTTTTGCATTTCCACCACAGGACTACACACAACAGTCTCTATGAGCATGAAGGAGGAGAATGCCATGGGGAGAAACCGCAACGGGCTAATGAGAAGGGTGGACCGCCAAGGAAAGGCAAACTAATAGGAAATAAAACAAGCATTTACAATGCAATGGTCTCGGCATTGGTAAAGTTAGAGCTATTGGCATTGCTCATGACATTATTTTTTTTATGTTTTTGTTTTTAAAACATTTAAAGAAACGGCATTGTCATGAGCAATGCCAATAGCTCTAACTTTAACAATGCCGAGACCGTTGCATTGTAAATGCTTGTTTTCCTTTTCTTTCGTGTAAGAACCATTATAATACACAACGTGCCCAGATTAATATGGCCGATAGCCTTTCACTTTAAAGTAATGTGTAGTCCATTGTTTATGTTGATGTTTGCAATTCTAAGTATGTTTATTATGAATAAGTTACGTTGACGAACATACAGGTATGGCGGTCACGGGGCAAGATATGCTGAAATGACATTGTGTGCATATTAACACTTGTTTTCTTTTCTTTATTGTATCAATTCCTAAATGTTCTCATCGTGACCAGGCCAATATGGCCGCCAGCTTTTTGGATTAAAGTAATACACTGCTGATGATGTCACATATTACATCACTCATGACATGGTCAGTGACATCACTCATGACATCACTGATGACATCTCAAATGACATCACTGATGACATCATCTACGTGATCATCTGATACACCTCCTCACACCCTAAAATACAGACTACCATTCTCGAAACCATAGACACACCAATACTAGTACAGCTACAATATTCTGTGCACTATGCATGCAGACCTCTAATCATCTACATAGCTTTGATACAGTCTTTTAAATACTCAGTTAGTACCTATGCAGTCTAGGAATCCTTCTGTCTGTCCCATGCACTTCTCCATTCAACCATCCAGCACTATCTACGTATCCTATCACTCTGCCAATACCTAAGCACTAATAAATTTAGCATGCACTCTCTTTGCAGCACTGAAATTACTCCAGTTATTAGTCATATACATAAGGAATGACCTAGCCACTAACACAAGTGCAGGTACAATATTTTGTACACTATGCATGCAGACCTCTAACCAGCTACATACTATTGATACACTCTTCTAAATACCCAGTTAGTACCTATGCAGTCTAGGAATCCATCTGTCTGTCCCATGCACTTCTCCATTCACCCATCCAGCACTATCTACGTATCCTATCACTCCACCAATACCTAAGCACTTATAAATTCAGCACGCACTTTCTTTGCAACACTGAAATTACTCCAGTTATTAGTCGTATACTTAAGGAATGGTGTAGTCAAAAACACAAGTGCCGGTACAATATTTTGTACACTATGCATGCACACCTCTAACCAGCTACAAACTATTGATACACTCTTCTAAATACCCAGTTAGTACCTATGCAGTGTAGGAATCCTCCTGTCTGTCCCATGCATTTCTCCAATCACCCATTCAGCACTATCTACTTATCCTATTACTCTACCAATACCTAAGCACTTATAAATTCACTATACACTCTGTTTGTAATACTGTAATTATTCTAGTTACTAGTCATGAACTTATGGAATGGCCTAGCTACTAACACAAGTACATCTATAATATTTTGTG
The DNA here is from genome assembly GCF_964204655.1 of Triturus cristatus. Taxonomy (NCBI): domain Eukaryota; kingdom Metazoa; phylum Chordata; class Amphibia; order Caudata; family Salamandridae; genus Triturus; species Triturus cristatus. The sequence continues at coordinate 220,755,563 of NC_140594.1, read as the reverse complement.
CGCTATCCAAGCAGACCTCTAACTAGCTACATACTATTGATACACTCTTCTAAATACCCAGTTAGTACTCATGCAGTGTAGGAAGTTGTCCCATGTACTTCTTTAATCACTTATCTACCACTATCTACTTATCCTATCACTCCACCAATACGTAAGCACTTATAAATCAAGTGTTCACTTTGTTTGCAGCACCGTCATCATTCCAGTTACTAGTGGTATTCTTAGAAAATGACCTAGGCACCAACACAAGTACATATAAAATATTCTGTGCATAATCCCTACAAATCTCTAAGCAGATACATACTATTGGTCCACTCCATTACATACTGAAGTAGTACCCATGCAGCGTAGGACACCTCCTGTCAGTCTCATGCAATTCTTTAATCACCCATCCAGCACTATGGGGCATATGCATCAACATTAGCATTTGCGATTCCTTATTAGCGAAAAATAAGGATTCGCTAATAAGGAATAGCAAAAGGCTATGCATGTAGGAATCGCTATTCAAATAGCGATTCCTTAACTTTCCTTAATTGCTACTAGCAAATAGCGAGTAGCAATTAAGGAATGCCGTCCCAATCATTCCTATGGGCCTCCAGGCCCATAGGAATGAATCGGAGATTGCATGAGAAAATAGCGAGTACCAGTAGGTTCTCGCAAATTGCTCATGCAATTTCAAGGGTGCAAGGGTGTCAAAATGACACCCTATAGCACCCCTGAAAATGATATGTGCACATATGTTGCACACACACATGCTCTAAGGGCATGTGTGTGCGCAACATGAAACTTTGAAAAATGCACAAAAGTGCTTTTTTCAAAGTTTTTGCAAATTACCATGCAGTTCATCTTCATGGTAATTTGCTCCCCCTATTAGCGAAATCGCTAATTTTTTAACTTTGATGCATTGCATTTAAGGAATCTCACTTTGGGATTCCTTAAATGCAATCGCTATTTAAGGAATCGGTATTTAAGGAATCCCTATTTAAAGAATCGCTATTTAAGGATTCCTTAAATAGCGATTTTTGCTTTTGGGTTGATGCATTGGGATTGGGTATTTTTAACTTAATACCGGGAGCTATTAGCGAATCGGTATTTTACCGACTGGATTTTGGGTTGATGCATGAGGCTGTATGTTCTTATTGTATCAGTCTGCCAATACTTAAGCACTTATGGGGCAGATTTACAAGCACCCTGCACCACCAGTACATCACCTTTTGTAACATAGTGAAGGCGCCAGGCATTCCTTCATATTTACAAGGAGAGGAAAAGCCACCCTGCGTGGTTTTTCCTCTCCTTGTAAATACAACCCCTTCATAAACAGAACTTTGCATTGAAGAGGCGTCCCATAGGTGTTGCTGTGGGTGTTCCCACGCAACACCCATAGAACACGACACATCTCCAGATTTATGAGAAATCGTAAATCTGAAGAAGTGTGTGAATGCTGCGCCATCCTAGAGTTGGTGTAGCAAGGCGCAACAAGGAGAATTGTTTTCATTTCTCCTCATTTTTTCCTCTTTCAATGCATGCTGCTTTCCACAGCATATATTGAAAGAGGAAAATGCCTTTACTGATTGTTTTTGTGCAGGAAGGTGTCCCTTCCTGCACAAAAACAATCTCCACACGACACAGACATCCTTTGTGCAGCAGTGCAGAGGGAAGCACAGAGTTGCAACATATTCATGTACGTATGTCACATCCCTGTGCTTCAGAAGTGCCACAGTGCAGTGCAGCTAAAGAGCTTGCAGTCTCACGCTGCAGTACTTCCTCATAAATCTTCACCTTTAAATTCACCATACACTACTAATGCATTCTTTCAATCAATCATGCTGTATACATATATTCAACCAAACTTTCACACATTACCTTGCAATTATAGTTCTTTCTTTAAGCAGATTAAGGTAGTTATGATAAGACCTTTTTTTTTCTTCTTTTTTTTCTTTTGTATTTTTTTAACAATTTTGTATTTTTTTGTTTTTTTCAAAAAAAAGAACGAATAAAACAGGAAACATTTGGAATTACTTATCATTCCAAAAACAAAAAAACAAAAAAATTAACAACGATGGTTGCGTTGCGCAGCACAAACTGCATCCACCGACTGCTCACCGAAGCATATAAGTTTCTCACACTTCACGCAGTGTTGCTCGAGAAAGGCGAATTCTGGCCTAATGTCCATTTCAGGTGTTCCTGAGGACGCTCCAGATGTACTTGCCACAGCAGGTGAGGGGTTCAAAGCAGCTCGCCTCATTTCCTCCCGAGCAAGATTGAGAGGATGTGTGGTCCGGAGATGTTTGTACATAGAAGCAGTGCCACAAGAGTATTTTTTTTCACTGTCTCTTGGCAGGACTCAGTCACAAATTTTGCATGTCACCTTTCTCGCATTTACTTTCTTCTCTCCCAGTGGAAAAGTGAAGAATTTCCACACAACAGATTCCAGCCTCTGTGGACGTGGTGCCTCCTGCAAGAATTCTTCTTCAGGAGATACTTCCTCCTGCTGCTGCTGCTGCTGTCCAGATGCCATTTTGTTTGATATTTTTTGAAAAACACCAAAAAAAACAAGGGTTCTTGTAGGAAAAGAAATGTCTCTCTAAAGATGCTCCTACAAGAATGATTAAAATGGGTGGGGTCCTTCAATAGTTACAGTGAGAAATGTTATGAACCAATGAAATCTTTTTTTTTAAGGTCACATGGGATCCGCGCACTCTGCGCTCACAAAGCATGCACCCGACGCGACTTCGCAAAAATATATTTAAAAATAATATAAGTTTATTATAAGTACAAATGTATTATTTTTATGAATATCTTAGATAGTCTCTTGCCCTAATATGTATATTAAACACACATACATATCATTTTAGAACATAAAAATATTTCGCGGGAGTCACGCACCCAGCGCGCCCCAGCACATATATGACGTCACGCGGGACCTGCCACCGTTGCGTACCGTAATGCACATGTGTCGCGAATGCGCAAGAGCAGGAGTCGCGGACTGGTCGCATATCAATCGCACACATCACGTAATATTAATTGTATATGATGTTACTGAAAAACATGCATACGTCGCACACCGTACGCGGATTCTTCACGACGTTTCTAAAATGGCGGCTAGAATCCGCGCACCCACTGTGATGTGTACGCTCTGGGTGCGCGACTCCGAAAAAAAATTGGAATTTTTTTAAAAAAAAGAAATAATATAAATATATCAAAATAAAAAAAGAAAACAAAAAAATGAAACAATATTTCAGTTTTAATTTTTTTTTTTTTGCACTTTTCAGAAAAATATATAATGTCATTTAATGAATAAAATATTTGTAAATAAACAGTTAAAAAACTGTAGAAAATCAGTACAAAAAAATAGGTATAACTACTATTACACTTAAAAATTAGCATTTAAAAAACCTTTGAAATTCACTGAAAAAACCATTGGTTTCAGAGACGTTATAGTTGGAAATTAGCATTTAAAAAAGCTTTGAAATTCACTGAAACAACCATAGGTTTCAGAGATGTTATAGTTAGAAATTAGCATTTAAAAAACCTTAAAAATTCACAGAAAAAGACATAGGTTTCAAGGGTGTTATAGTTAGCTGGGCATTTCACTCATACAAAACCATAGAAACTCCTCCGTTATAGCTAGTTCTGCTAACTATAACTCGCGCGCCCACAATGCACTGCTGATGATGTCACTTATTACATCATTCCTGACATGGTCAGTGACATCACTGATGACATCACTGATGACATCATCCACGTGACAATCTGCTACAACTCATCATACCCTAGTATAACCTTTCATCACTCACTGTAAAATACAGAGTACCATATTTGAAACCATTGACACCAATACCAGTTACTACGTACCCACTCACTGATTCCTAAGTCTACACACACAACTACCCATTCAACAACAGAATCACTTATACATGCAGTCACTAATTAATAGAACACTATCAAATGCACTTATACACATATATAGACATTGACAAATCAGCAGTCATCTTAGTCGGTTATGCAGTCATCCTACTCACTCATGAAAAAAATTAATCACACTTACATTTACTCACTTACACAATTATACACACACCTCATTTATTCAAACACATAGTAACTCATAGTTAATATGTTCAAAAATCACCATTACAATTATACACACATTCATATAGTTACTCTCACAATCCCTGACTCTTATATATACTTATTTATATAAACCAACACTCACATACAATGCCTTTTATTTTTTTACTTTGTTGAAGATGTACAACTAAAACATATATTCGCTCACCAACACACAAATAAATACACTCAGTCACCCAAACAACTGTTTCTACATGCACTCTTAAACCTATACACCTAGTCAATCAACCATTCAGACATCTATGCATAGTTACACACACCCCATCCAACCGCACACAAACTCAGTGTCCCATACAAATACTCACCCAACTAATCAATAACTAATATACACACTCATGTAGTTAGTGACCAACTGATGCAGCATGTTATACAACAACAGAGACAGTGATGCACACATTCACATAGTTTAGTTACTAATCCATGTATTAAGTGAGACACTTTTAATTACTCACTTAAACAGACAGTCAGACAGCTACTAAATCCTCCATCCAGACAGTTATATGTCCACTCAATCTTCAATACAGATTGATATATATGTAATACATATTTAAATTTCAAACTAAACCACATTCACTGGATGATGTAATCAGTGATGTCATCAGTGATGTCATTTGAGATGTCATCAGTGATGTGATCAGTGATGTCACTGACAATGTCATGAATGATGTAATATGTGACATCATCAGCAGTGCATTGCGGGCGTGCGAGTTATAGTTAGCAGAACAAACTATAACGGAGGAATTTCTATGGTTTTGTACGAGTGAAATGTCCTGCTAACGATAACACCCCTGAAACCTATGTTTTTTTCTGTGAACATATATATATATATATATATATATATATATATATATATATATATATATATATATATATATTTTGTATTATTTTTTTAAGCTTGGGAGAGCACTCAGCAGGGAGCCAACCATTCGGTCTTCACTGATTGTCTTTCCTGGGCATCCGGACATGGATTCAGACTGCCTGACGCATTTCGATGATAAATACATCTTCATTTGAGGCTCGAAAAACATGAAACAGGAGAATGCTCTCTTTTATTTCTTTTATTTGCATGCGTAATTACCCATAGTGGACCCCACTTGTGTACTTAGTTTGGCAAATGGCATGCTGGGAATGGAAGTCCATTGCAATTATTTACCTTTAGTAGGTGTCTTTTTACGTGTTTTCAATATTACAAAACATGTTTACTTCCTTGGTAGGATTCAGGAGTTTGAGGAAAGTCAAATTACTTAAGGCTTTCTGCGCTTTAAAGTCCGGAATAGTTCCAAACACAGCCTCTCTTATAAATTGAAGAGATGGTGCATCTCCCCACGGTAGGGCCACCGTGTTACAGTTGTTTAAACAAATTTCCCAAAAGTTTGGGAGAGCACTCAGCAGGGAGCCAACCATTCGGTCTTCACTGACAGTCTTTCCTCGGCATCCCGACATGGATTCACACTGCCTGACGAGTTTCGATGATGAATACATCTTCCTCTGAGGCTTGAAACACAGAACAGGAGAATGCTCTCTGTTAGCCTGAGAAAAAGAGGCGCAATGCCTCGAAACGTGTCAGCTTTATCCAATTATCACAGGAAGCAGGGAGTAGTGCTGCAGCGAGGCTTTTAATGAAGAGAAGTCCGTTGAGTGATCTCCCGCTGCTTAAGGGCACTTGGTTTCCATATATACATATATATGTACAAAACCATTGAAAGTCCTCCGTTATAGTTAGTTCTACTAACTATAACTTGTGCGCCCCAATCCACTGCTGATGATGTCACATATTACATCATTCATGACATGGTCAGTGACATCACTGATGACATCTCTGATGACATCTCAAATGACATCACTGATGACATCACTGATGACATCATCTAGTGAATGTGGTTTGGTTTGATATTTAAATATATATTATATATTTCACAATCTGTATTGAAGACTGACTGGATGTATAAGTGTCTTGATGGAGGATTTAGTAGCACTGTGATTGACTGTGTAAGTGACTAATTTAAAGTGTCTCACTAAATATATGGGATAGTGATTAAACTGTGTGAATGTCAGTTTCACTTTATCTCTTGTTGTGTAAACTACTATATAAGTTGGTTACTAGCTAGGTAAAGTCTATATTAGTATTCATTATTTAAGTTAGTATTTGTACAGGATAGTGAATGTGTGTGTGGTTGGATGGGAGGTGTGTGACTGTCCAAAGATGTATAAATAGTTGATTTAGTAGGTATATGAGTTAAGACTGCATGTGGAAACACTTGTTTGGGTGAGTGAATCTCTTTATGGGTGTGGTGATGAGTAAATATATTTCTCAATGATACATGGCTTACAAAGTAGAAATATAAAAGGCAGTGTATGTGACAGTTGTTGTTTATAAATAAGTATACTTAACACTCAGTGTTTGTATGAGTGACTGTATCAAAAACTGTATACTTGTAATATTGATTTTATAACACACTACGTATGAGTTAATATCTATATGAATAAATGAAGTGGTGTTTGTATAAGTGTGTAGCTTAGTAAATGTAAGTATGATCAATTGTTTGCATAAGTGAGTAAGATGACTGCATAAGTGAATAGGATGTGTGCTGGTGTGTAATGTCGATGTAGGTGTATAAGTATATTTAATAATGTTCTATTGATCTTTGTTAGTATATATGAGTGAATCTATAGGTAATTGTTGAGAAGTGTGTGTAGACGTAGGAATCACTGAGTGGGTTTTTAGAAACTTGTATTGGTGTGTCAATGGTTTCAAATATGCTACTCCATATTTTATAATGAGTGTTGAAAGGTTATACTAGTCTATGATGAGGTGTATCAGATTGTCACGTGGATGATGTCATCAGTGATGTCATTTGAGATGTCATCAGTGATGTCATCAGTGATGTCACTGACCATGTCATGAATGATGTAATATGTGACATCATCAGCAGTGGATTGCGGGCGCGCGAGTTATAGTTAGTAGAACTAACTATAACGGAGGAATTTCAATGGTTTTGTACGAGTGAAATGTCCTGCTAACTATAACACCCCTGAAACTTATGTTTTTTTTCAGTGAATTTCTAAGGTTTTTTAAATGCTAATTCCTAACTATAACATGTCTGAAACCTATGGTTTTTTCAGTGAATTTCAAAGGTTTTTTAAATGACAATTTTTAAAATGTATTAATTGTTATATTTTTTTTTATACTGATTTACTACATTTTCTTAAACTACTTATTTTGAGAAATGTTTTATTTAAATTACATTATAATTACATTATACATTACATTACAAAATATACTTTCTGAGAATGAATTACTTTAGTTTAAATACTTTGCAAATAGGCAATAGACTTTTAAGTACAGTAGTTACAGTCGTTGCAATGCGCAACACAATTTCAGACACAATGCAACATTGAGCTCAATGTGAATTTCAAGTTAAATGGAATTAGTTACTTTATGGATTACTTTTCTAACCACAGGACTGGATCCTAGATTCAGTCCTGGGACATCTCCTGTAAGCAGTTGAGTAAAAGCGTTTTGGTTACACTAGTGATTTTTAAAGAATATTATTGTATTTTAAAAGTTGACACTTAGAAACTTTTTCACATAGAATCACCAATGTTATCCTACGGGAGGAAATTATCTTAGCAGGTAAGTAGTGTTATCGTTACTTTTTCTTACTCAGTGGTGGATCCTGGATCCAGCACTGGTGCATCTCCTGTAAACAGTTGAAAGAATGCGTTTAAGTCATACAGGTGATTTTTTAGGAATATTTTTATTTTGTGAAAATAGACACTTAGAAACTTTTCAGATGAAAACCAGACTCCTATGGAAGGAAATACAAGTTACTGGTAAGTACGGTTAGAATTACTTTTCAGGATCAGTGCTGCGCTAAAAGATGCAGCACTGGGTTCTCTCCTGATAACAGGCGAGTACATCGGAATTCGTTGTTCGGATGATTTTAGGTGAATATTTAAAAGTTCCAAACCTCCACAATTGGAACAATTTTCCAAGTGAAACCAGTCAATGTTAGCCTATGGAAGGAAATTCAAGTTACTGGTAAGTATGGTTAGAATTACTTTTCAGGATCAGTACTGGGCTCAAAGATGCAGCACTGAGGTCTCTCCTGATAACAGGTGAGTAAATCGGAATTCATAGTTCTGCTGATTTTATAGGAATATTTTAAAGTTCCAAAACTCCACACTTAGAAGAATTTCCAAGTGAAACCAGTCAATGTTACCCTATGGAAGGCAATTCACTTACCAGGTAAGTAGTGTTATCATTACTTTTTCTTACTCATTGGTGGATCCTGGATCCAGCACTGGTGCATCTCTAATAAACAGTTGAAAGAATGTGTTTAAGTCATTCAGGCGATTTTTTAGGAATATTTTTAGTTTGTGAAAATAGACACTTAGAAACTTTTCAGGTGAAAACCAGACAATGGATTCCTATGGAAGGAAATACAAGTTACTGGTAAGTACGGTTAGAATTACTTTTCAGGATCAGTGCTGGGCTAAAAGATGCAGCACTGGGTTCTCTCCTGATAACAGGTGAGTAAATCGGAATTCGTTGTTCGGATGATTTTAGGTGAATATTTAAAAGTTCCAAAACTCCACACTTAGAACAATTTTCCAAGTGAAACCAGTCAATGTTAGCCTATGGAAGGAAATTCAAGTTACTGGTAAGTATGGTTAGAATTACTTTTCAGGATCAGTACTGGGCTCAAAGATGCAGCACTGAGGTCTCTCCTGATAACAAGTGAGTAAATCGGAATTCGTAGTACATCCAGTAAGCGCCACAGAGCTGCGTAGCAGAGAGATGTAAAAAGGGGCGTGGCCTCTAAACACCTCTCTGCAACGCAGCCTCCTCGTGCATACTGGAGGTACCTGGTGGGCTAGTTGGCCTCCAGGGACCCACAGGATTGAGGAGGAATTAATTCTCTAACTTAAAATGCTCCACAGGGTGTGCCAATTACCAAAGAAGCGCAGGAGTCCGCGCTTCATTTTTTAAAATTTTCGGTTGAAATTCGCGCTGGGTGCGCGAACCTCGCCGATTTAAAAAAAAAAAAAAAAATGCTTTCTTTGGCCCTGGGGATTTTTGTGGGACCCCCTGAGCAGTCCTAGGGGGTCAGGGTGTTTCTACCCTGCCCCCTTTTTGCGATTTTCACATTTCTTTTGCTGATTTTTTGTGCCTCGGTTCTACCGAGGCACAAGATGGCTGCCAACACTTCCTGATTTGGAGTGTTGACAGCCAATTACAATACAGCTTGTGCACGACAGGCAGGGTGCGCTTAGGCTGCGCTTAGGGTACGCGAACCCTCCGAGGCCATAGATATATATGTACTTTTAAATGTCATTTTCTCAGGAACTACTGAATGGATTTACACCATTTAAGCAAAAGGCATGAGTCTGAACTAAGGACTATCTCTTTGCCAAATTTGGTGTAATTCTGTTCAGCAGTTCGAGCTGTAGTTGCTGCTAAAGGTCCTATAGGAAATTGCATGGGGAAAACACGTTTTGGGACCCCCCTTTTTTCTCGGCCCCCTCTACACGAATAACCCCGAGACTTTCAGGATAGGAGCGGACCAGAGCTGGCCAAAAGTTTTGAAAATTTCGCGAAGATTCGTCAATCGGCGACAAAGTTATTCGAAATAGAATGTTGCAGATTTCCTATGGAAAATAGGTCCTAACTATAACTATCTACTGGCGACCGCCAGTAGATAATATTTATATATATATTCTACACGAGCAACAATTCACAATAACGATGCCATCGGCACTCAGGTAGGAGTTCAAAAGTAGTCTATTCAGGAATAATTGGCTATATATACAGTTCACTCTTTCCCCAACCGAGAGAAAGACGCTTCATGCCTGATTTAAGGATCCTCTCAATTGGGCACTTTTATTAGCAACTGAATAGGCAGCGGTGCACTACAAATACATCAGACACGTTTTGGCTCCTCCAATGAGCCTTAATCATGGATCGGTATTTCTTACACATGATGCTTTTTAAGCTGACCTAGACAAAACAGAAAAAATACTCTAGTTCACCATGTTCAGTCTCTCCTCACCACTTATTTACTGATGAGGTCAAAGCAGCCCACTGCCTATAATAAAGCACCCTCTTTATACACGGTTACCTCAGACCACAGGAGAAAGCAACCCATTCCTCCTCATGTTGCCCTCGCCCACACTCTCTCATCGCAGTTGTAAGTTTGAATCACTCAGAGCCATTTTTTGCTTTTAAAGAGTGTGGGTGGGTCATGCTTCCTTAAAATGAAATCCAATACTGAACTCCATCCAATGAAGCCTCTGACCCTAGCAGGGTGGCCCCAGAGTGCGGGAGACAGATGCCTGCTAAACATACAGTCCACTCTTCCCCCAATAGAGAAAAAGGTCCTTCACGCCTGATTCAAGGAACCTCTCAAGTGAGCACTTTTTTTAGGAACCAAACAATCAGCAGCACGCTAAAAATCTATCTGATTTCGGCTATTGCAATGAGCCTAAATCATGAATCGGTGTTTCTCACACATGATGCTTTTTAAGCTGGCCTAGTCAAAACAGAAAAAAGACTTTAGTTCACCATGTGTAGTCTCTCCTTGCCACTTACTTACTGATGAGGTCAAAGCAGTGTATATTCAATGAAAGAAAAAGGTTACAGGGACGTTATAGTTAGGAAATAACATTAAAAACCTTAGCAATTCATAGAAAAAAACAAAAGGTTAAAGGGACGTTACAGTTAGGCTCAGATTTTACATGCATAGAACCATAGAAATTCAGCAGTTATAGTTTTTTTTATCATTATTTTATTTTTCCACCAAACAGCAACAGTATATTTCATACATATAGTATCATCTCACAGTTGTTTACATTGTCTAATTTTCCAATATTGTGTTTTAATACAGACATCGGCTATGCAACACGAAAGCTTCACAATTATTCAATGAGCTTATGAGTACTATTTAGAATCAATTGTATATATCCTTGACCTGGAATGTTTTGTTATTTAAGTGTCTCTATTGTCCAGGTACTTTATCTTCCCATCAAATATCTCTACTCATTACCTATCCTGAAACCTCTTTCTATTAATTCAAGGTTCTGCTTGCATTGTTTGTAGGTATTGTACTAGTGGTTGTCAAAAATCTCGAGGTCTAGAAGCCTGTGGTATTTCCTCTGCGTAGGCCTCTAGTGTCTCTCTGCAGTAAGTCATGTCGGTGAGCCAGTCTTTGAATCTGGGGGGTCTTTTACTACCCCATCTCAAAGCTATGCGTCTCTTAGCAAGTAAAAGTGCTACGGCCAAGAATTTCCGTCTCCTGGCTAATTTGATTTTTCGAATCCCTAGCAGGCAGACTATTGGCATATTTGTTATTTGTTCAGCTAGCATAGTTGTTAACGTATCAGTAATGTCTTGCCAGTACTTTTGAAGCTGGGGGCATGCCCACGCCATATGCAAGAAGTCTTCCGTGGGTGCGTTACATCGCGTGCAATTGTCGTCTGCTCTAAGGCCATACTTATGCAATTTGACCTGGGTGTAGTGTGTTTGGTGTAGGAACTTAAAATTTATTATGTGCATATTGCAGTTTGATGTGAGCAATTGCAATTGTGTGCAGCTATAATCCCAGTCTCTTTCGTCTATTGTTTAGTCTATCGTTTTTTCCCATCTTTGAAGCGATATATTTGGACCTCTTCTCTGTTCATCTTGTGATGCGTTATATAGACGTGTTACTAGGTTTTGGCGAGTGGGAGCAGTTAGAAGAATTTGTAATGCATTTAATTGTGGGGGTTCTTTCGGAAACAATGTGAATAATTCCTTAACTGCTGTTTGCAGTCTCAGATAGGCAAACATCTTTAATGGCGTTTGATGAGCGCATAAGGATGGGTCATCCCACGAAATGAACTTATTGTGTGGAAACACTTTGCCCATGGCCGCCAGGCCCATTTCTCCCAATAGTGTGAGCATTTTCTTTTCTTGTGTGACTGAGAGTTTGGGATGATTAGCCAATGGCATTGCTGGGGCATATAGTGGGAGCTTTTGAGCGTGATATGCCAGTGTATGCCATGCTCGTGAGGTGCAGTGAACTGTTTGTATCGTTTCTCTTGGTGCAAATCTTTTTGGGTCAGTGATATCAGTTGTCAGTGAATTTGGGTGCACACTGTCCTGTCCCACTGCTATGTGTGGGATGTGTGCGTGTGGGTGTAGCCAGTAGTGTGCATGTTGTGCTTGTGCACAGTAGAAATATAGTTGAAGGTCTGGGACCCCAAACCCTCCCTGGTGATATGGTTTTGTTAAGATTTTCCAGTTTACTCTGGCCTGCTTCTGACATGCGTTGTAAGGTGGTCCTCAGTGTGGAGAAAAACGTCTGTGTTAGCCAGATCGGGATGTTCCAGAACAAGTACAGGCATCTGGACAGTACTACCATTTTTTGCAAAGCAATCCTATCAGCTAGTGAGAGAGGCATCTTAGTCCATTTATCTACCTGTTCTTCCAATTTTGATATTGCTTTCCCCTAGTTCTCTCTGATCACTATTTCTGGATCATGGTGAATCCATATGCCGAGGTATTTTACCGGATCTGTGTGCCATTACAATGGATATTCCATATTTGGTTGTGGTGTGTCTATTGAAAGGGGTATTACTACCGATTTGTCCCAATTTATACTTAGACCCGAGTAGTTTTCATAACGGATATATTCTCTAATGAGTTGGTTTAGGTTAATGACCGGATAACAAGCATACAGTACCATATCATCTGCATATAATGAAATGCCGATAGGATGAAGGCTAAATTGTAAGGCTGAACTAAAATGTTTTTGGTGAATTTTGCAGGCTAGAGGTTTTAACATGAGCGCAAATAGAATAGGTGAAAGTGGGCAGCCCTGTCTCGTTCCGCAGCTTATGTCAATCAGGTTTGAGGTGGTCCCATTTATTCTCACTCTGGCCTGGGTTCATTATACAACAGTGAGATCCGTCGTATAAAAGGCGTGGGAAAATCCATCTTGCTCAGGATTGTGAACATAAATATCCATTTCGCCGCATCCAGTAGGGCTGCGGCTGCTGGTATAGCTGGGTCTAGACTGTGATACATCGTGAAGATTGTGCGTATATTTTGTGTTGTTGATCTTGTCGGTATGAAGCCTGCCTGGTCTGGTAACACTAGAGAGCCCAGTAATGGTTGTATTCTTTTTGCTTTTATTTGTGCCAACATTTTAACATCAATGTTTATTAATGATAATGGCCGGTATGAGTCACATTTTGTTAAATCCTTATCAGATTTTGAGAGTGCTATCAATAAGGCTTCTCATAGTGTCAGCGGGAGCATACCTTCTTCATAAGCGTCTTCGTACATTTCGGCCAGGTGAGGTACTAGGAGGTCCCTGAATTCTTTATAAAATTCACCTGGGAGTCCATCCAGGTTAGGGGCCTTATTCTTAGGGAGTGAGTCAATTGCCTCTTTAAACTCGTCTTCTGTAATGTGGTGGCTGAAATACTCACGATGCTCATCAGACAGTCATGCTGCTAATCCGATGTCGTCTAGATAGCTATAGATTTCTGGTACAGAAACGGTGGACTGCGTAGTATATAATTGTGTGTAGTATTTTGTGAAGCATTCTCGTCTGGAGGGGGTGTCATATAATGGCTGATTTTGGTCATTTATAATTTGTGTTATATACGTTGTTGTGTGTGCGGGTTTAATTTTATATGACAGTGCTCGCCCTGGTCAACCTCCCTCCCCATAATTCCATGCTGTATGTCTACGTGAAATATATTTAATTTCATCGTCTGCAAATTCATGAAATGTGTCTGTTTTTCGCCTGATATCCGCCAGCAATGTGGTATTTAGTGTAGTGGCATATTCTGCCTCTAGACGTTTAATTTCCCCTTCTGCCATTTTTAGTTGTTGTTGGATATCTTTAAGTATTCCTGCATGCTTACTGATGCAGTGTCCCCTTATAGTGACCTTAAAGGCCTCCCACAGTGTCCATGTGCTACTCACAGATCCAGTGTTCTGGTTAAAATAATCCACAATTGCTTGATGCAGCTCGCTACGGAATACCTGGTCCGAGAGTGCAGATTGTTGTAATCGCCATGTAAATTGTCGTGGGGTGTGTGTGGGGATGGCCAATTCAAGGCGCACTGAGGCGTGGTCTGACATTGTTTTGGGTAGATGCTCCACCGCCTTTGTCCATGTGCTGACTTCCTGTGTAGTCAGCCAATAGTCTATGCTAGACCATGTATTGTGTGTCATTGACGTGCAAGTACCCTCTTTGAGCCCCGGGTGTCTCAGTCTCCAGATATCCACCAGTGACCACTCCTCCATGCCCTTCCTAAGAGTCTTGGCCGATTGTTTGCCATATCTGTCATTGTCAGTCGATCTATCTAGGGTCGGGTCCAGACATGTATTAAAATCTCCTCCCCATATAATAGCTGTGGTTTGCAGGTCTCGTAGTTTAGCCCAGATTGGCGCGTTGAAAGTCAGGTCATCGCTGTTTGGGCCATACACCATTACAATCGTGAGAGCGGTGCCCCCAAAGTTGCCCTGTACAATAACGTACCGACCCTGATCGTCTTTGATGGCATTTATAAGTGTAAATGGGGTATTCCGTTTAATCAATAGCATTACCCCTCTGGCATAATTGGAGTAGGAGGATACCATACGGTATGTTGCCCATCTATTTCCTATGTTGTTCTCCCTATGATCTGTTAGGTGTGTTTCTTGGATACAGGCAACATCTATCTTGTGTCTATCTAGATAGGCTACTACTTTGCGTATTTTCTGTGGATTTTGGAGCCCTCTAATATTACAGGTCATGAATGTCAATGTTCGAACATGTTTCAGGTTGTTAGCCATACATTACATTGTTCAATCTACCTGTCAGCCGATGTCTGAACCTTCTTGTCAACTCATGGAGATATCTATCTGCTTTCCTGTCGTCGCTTGGTGTTTTTCCCTTTCCCCCCCTTCCTCCCCCTCCCACTCTGCTGTTCCCATTTCGACGGAGACATTCCCCATTAGATTTAACATGTCCCTTATCCCCCTCCCACCTTGTAGAAACCAAAATAAAACTAAGTAGTATGGTGCACACAAGTGGGTGGAAGCTGCCAAGCCCTTTCTCCCTCTGCGATATTGTATGAGGGTGGATGCCATACATCAATAGATTGCTGCACATTTGAGCGTCCATTATCATATAGTACTAGACAATTACACTTGCTTCAGTTGTACTGTCCATTGTGGGAATATTAACATACCCCCAAAACACAAAACCTAGTATTAAGTGTTACATTGATATATCTTCTGTTTACTTATCTGCGCTCTACCCCATCACTACTCAGCGTTGATATTCAAGTGTCCGCTCTATGTCCTTCAAATTTACAAGTTCTTGGTAAGTAGTCTTGCTACTTTTGCTTATCAATGTGTCCTGTATCTGGATATATCGACAGTATTCGACTTTTATCTCAGTTATAATTCTCTATATCCCATGGTGGCTACGTTGATTCGTTGAGTTCTTTTCTATTCAATTGCTGCTTAGATAATAGATATAATTCCACATCTGACATTGTATCTTGATCTAGCAATCTGTCTCTTGGTGATTTCCTACGTGTACTCTGCGGTCTTTTCAGTTGTAGGTATTTCATGACATCTTTAGGTTCATTATATATTTTGGTTGACCCTTCATCTGTTACTTTTAGTCTAGCAGGATAGAGCATGGCGTAATTGATTTTTAAATCTCAAAGTTTCTGCTTTGCTGGTCCAAATTTCTACCTCGCTTCTTGGACTGCTTTTGTGAAGTCTGGATACAGGGTTATCTCCATGCCCTCGTGTCGCAGGGTGCCCAGTTCTCGAGCTCTGCGGAGAGCCACATCTTGATCTCTGTTGTTTAGTAATTTGGCAATTATAGGTCTCGGCCTGGTGCCTGCTGGTGGTCTAGGAGCCAAGGATCTGTGCGCTCTCTCAATTATGAAAACTTTGGAGCAGGTGTCTCCACCTAGTAGAGTTATTAGTAGTTGTTCCACATACTTTTCCATGGGTCCTGTGTTTGTTCTTTCTGCTGTCCCCATCAAGCGTAGATTGTTTCTTCTAGATCTCGCTTCCAAATCTTCTGCTTTGGCTGTTATTGCCGCTAATTGTTTGTCCATCTTGCGCTGTTTAGTGTCCATTTGATTATTTGCATCTTCCACTTCAGATATGCGCCGTTCAGCCATGTCTATTCTCTCCGTGTGGCAGTCCAAGCGCTCTGACATGCGATCTACTCTGTTCATTAGTGAGTCGATTTTACCGTCAATGTTTGATAGTGCGGCTTGTATTGTAGTGAACATGGCTTGGACATCATCATTTGTTACTCCGCTAGTAGATGTCGTAGCTAGCGGTGCCGTCTGTTGATCATCTGTGGTGAGGTTTGTTGTTTTTTTGGATTGATCAAAATTGATTTTGGGCTGATTTTTGTCTGGTTTTCCCATGATGTATGCAGTGGCAATGTCTAATTCTAGATGCTAATTGAATAATAGATGTTAATTCTGGGGCTGCAGCTCATGGTGTTATTGACTTTATTGTGACTGCACCTTGTTGGATGTCACTATGAGCCTGGGTTCTATTGGACTGATAACCTCACTATTTAGGCTGATTTTTGTTGCCCTGGATCTCACACAAGCACCGTTTTGCCGCAACCAGCCTTTCAACAGGTATCTTCTTGATAGCTAGTGGGCCATTTCTGTTCGTATACGCCTGATTACGATGATCTAGTTTCTTTACCACTGCCCTTTATTGTTGATTTTTGATGCCTAGTTTAGAAAGGTTTTCTGTCGTGTACCATTTCCCGGTACAACATTGTCACGTATCTAAGCCCCTAGAGCAGTGCGCCTCAGTGGATGCAGCGAGCATCCAGTGCGCTGCTGCGGAAAACCGATATCCCGAGGAGCATTGTTTAGAGGTTCGCTTTGCTCAGTGGATCTCTTTTCCTTGCGTCTGCACTCCAGCAGTGGTCCACTCAGCAATTGGCAGTTACTGCGTCCTTTATATGCTTCAATGTGTCTGTCAATTAGGAGTATCACTAACCACTGCCCTGTAACAGCAGTTGCAGCTCTACGGGTCGCTATGCAGGCCGCACCTTGTCTCACTGGTCTCTTGTGGCCATATAATGGAACCACTGTGTCGTCTTATATATCAGCCTCAGCTTACATGCTGACCCTGGAGGCCCGTAGTTCGCAATATGGCCTCTGTCCATGATTTATGTGCACTAGGGTGTAGCTACAATGCGCTGTTCTCTATTTCTATTCCGCTACGTACTCCTGTATATTTGCGACCCGTGGGCCCCCCAGCTACTGGATCACTACTGATTTGTGAGCATGCAGCGTTGTATCTCACCTCAAGCGATCGTCGTTTCAGGTATGTCCCAGCTGTGTACCTGTTATTTGCGTAGCGTTTGGGCCTTGTACACAGAAGTCATCTGAATGGTTGTTAGCGCTCCGGCGTTATCGAGGCATTTACAATCACACCAGTTACTTTATATGGGTCCTTTAGTGTTCCGCCACAAACTGTGAGCCTTCCGGGCTTCTGGACGTGATTTATTATTTCAGCTCCGGCTCTGAATTTTGCCATGCCGGTGTACGTGCCTTACGTCTCGGCCCGTCGTCTTACTCTAGCCTGGTGTCTGGGTTTCAGTTTCACTCATTGGGCCTTATCTGCGTCTTCTTCCGACATGGCGATTCTGGGGCTTGTTAATGTTTCGCAGTTGCAGATTGTTGAAGATCAATAACGTATAGACAGAGTTCACCTTGTGTAACGGGTCTGAACGCTCATCTGTGTAGGATATTTGCAATTTAATGGGCATCCAAGAGGAGCTCGTCAAAATGCGGCCATCTCGTAGCTCGGCTAGCTCCGCCCCCCAGCAGTTATAGTTACCTGAGCTAATTATAACTTATGCACTGCTTACGACCGCACATATTATATCACTCATGACATGGTCAGTGACATCACTGATTACATTATTGATAACATCTCAAATTACATCACTGATAATGTTCCTTTAACCTTTGTTTTTTCAGCGAATTTCTAAGGATTTTTCAATGCTATTGCCAAACTATACCGTCCCTGTAGCCTTTGTTTTTGTTCAGTGAATTTCTATGGCTTTTTAACGTTATTTCCCAACTATAACGTCCCTTTAACCTTTGGATTTTTAGTGAATGTCTCGGGTTTTTTGCTCGATTTTTTATCACACTCTACATGTGTCACCCTAGTGTGTTTTGGTGCTTTGTGTACTACATGTGTGACTATCACGCTCCTCCACTGGCTTATGTTTGCAAGGTATGTAAAGATCTTCTAAGGTGGCACGGGTGTGCGCTGTCATCATCCTGGCCATTTAGCGTATTATATTCCAGTCCAATAAAAGCATTGCTCTGCTCATGCGGGCGAGTGACTAAAGTCTCGCTGAGGTACTGGAGGCCCTGAACCCCTCACTGTGTGATCCTGGACAACTCACGTTACCTCCGCGTGCTTGATTCTTTCTTTCACCAGAGTTGGAGTTTACAAACAGGTGTTTCTCAAGTGAGGAGGGTAACAAATCCATGGATATGTTTGTAATAGGGACTCTTGCTGACAGCACTGCTATATTTGGACTGAGAGGAGAAGCCACTTTCCCAGCCTGAGCAGTGTGTGTGTGTGATCTTCTGCACATGCTAGTCTCAGGTTATAAATGTTCAGACTTGTAACAGGAAGTCTCTCCTGAGTTTTTGAAAAATTTGGATTGATTGAGGGAATGTTTATATAGCAATTCCTGTGCATTTCTTGATGCCATTCTTTGTTGTATATTTTTTATATTCTATTGTTGAATCTTGAACACAAGGGAATTTGCTATTGACCTCATTTTACCACCATTATCTCTGATCCACTGAAAGTGGATGAGCTGAGAAACAGAACACTAAAAATAGGCTATAGAAATGGTTATTCTTAAAAGTATGCTTTATGTTAGTTACTGGTAAACCATGAGAGTTGGAAACAAGAGATACATTGAGGCACAGTGTGTGATCCCAGCTTCTCAATTTTGGCAAAGCTATGTGATCTTGGCCAAATCACTTTATCTTTGTGCTCAAATCTCCTATCTTCCAAAACTGAAATAAGAAACCAGAATAACCACCGTAGCATGTGTATGTATGCATGGGATGTTTCGGATGTGCTCTTTTATTTTTACAGTGGGTTAATTTAGGTCAATGAAATGAAACACTCAAGTTAATCTCAGCTCTTATAGATGTGCTTCACGTCTGACCCTGGGCAACATTATTCTACCTCTGGTACCTTAGTTCCCAACAATGACAGTGCTTAAAAATAGACCAAATGCAATTTTGAGGGGTAAGGGAAGAACAACATTTATTTGTAATTGAGTTTTTAAAAAAGGTTATCCTGGCAATGGCCACACAGATGCTAGAGCCAGTTCTGTAGCAGCAAATATTTTATATAGTACCCACACACCATTTTGGTACATGAGTGCTGCAAACTGAGTTTAATTAAATGGTTTATATTTTGAGGAGGTGAAGACTCCTCCTTGAAATGTGCTGCGGCAATGCTTTTGACTCCTGTGTCACAGAGGACAAAACGCCTCTAGGGAAACTAGAGGATCCGAAGTGGGTGCATTGATGGGGTGCGTGTAGAGGAGCTCAG
Organism: Triturus cristatus; assembly: GCF_964204655.1. NCBI lineage: Eukaryota > Metazoa > Chordata > Amphibia > Caudata > Salamandridae > Triturus > Triturus cristatus. The sequence goes on along the minus strand of NC_140594.1, from coordinate 220,735,804 downwards.
AAGAAGGTACTTGTCCAAGAACATGAGCTGGAGCTGCAAAGAGAGCCTGTAGAGAGGATATGCAGGAGGAGGTAAGTAAAGGGAACTCTCGTGAACACGGAGGGCAGATCTGCAGGAGAAAATAAGTTGAGGGTACTCTTCTGAGCACGGAGAGGAGATCTGCAGGAAATGTTTTTTTGCACTGAAGGACCCCACTACCAGGCCTAGCGGTCAGGGTATTCCTACCGTGCCCACTTCTCATTTTTGGTAGATTTCGTTTGGGACTCGGCTGAGTCCGAGTCCCAAAATGTCTGCCAAAACTTCCTGCTTCAAGTGTGGCAGCTAATCAGATCTCTGCATGTGATTGGTTGGATTTGCAGATGTAATTTGTAAGGTCATAAGCAGTGCATTGAGGGGGCGTGAGTTATAGTTAGCTCAGTTAACAATAACTGCTGAATATTTCTGGTTTTGTACGAGAGAAATGTCAGCCTAACTATAAGGTCCCTGTAACCTTTGTTTTTTTCAGTGAATTTCTCTGCTTTTTCAAAATCATTTTCCTAACTATAACGTCCCTGAAACCTTTGTTTTTTTCTGTTAATTTCAATGGTTTTTAAAAATGAATTTCCTAACTATAACGTCCCTGTAACCTTTGTTTTCTCAGTGAATTTGTAAGTTTAAAAAAAATTATATTTCATTACTATAACGTCCTTGTATTTTTTTTATCTATAATTAGATATTGAACATTACATTGCATTGGTGCAACACTTATTGTTATATTTGTCATCCTTTAAAAAAAATATACATTAATCATCTTATTTCAAGATATTTTTGGTTTTTGCCATGACGTTGCGATTGCTGAGGACACACAGCGAATACCGTGAGTGAGTATGTGTGTCTCTGAGTGTACCAGTGACTTGATCTATGAGTTGGTCTGTGAGTGGGTGTGTGAGTGACTGTATGGGTGTGTGAGTATCTGAGTGGGTCTGTGAGTGGGTGTAGGAGTGAGTGGATCTGTGGGTGGCTGTAGGAGTGTCTCAAAGAGTCAGTGAGTGAGAGCATAAGTGAGTGAGTGAATGGGTGCATGAATGAGTGTGTGAGTGGGTCTGTGACTGAGAGGCTAGTGCCTTGGTGGGTCTGTGAGTGGATTTGTCAGTCTTTGAGTGGGTGCTTGTATGTCTGATTGAGTCTGTGACTGGGTATGTGAATCTCTGAGTGTATGAGTGAGTGACTGAGTGCATTAGTCTCTAAGAGACTGAGTGAGTGAGTGGCTGTATGGGTGTGTGAGTGTATCTATGAGTGTGTGTATGAGTGTCTCATTGGGTCTGTCAGTGGGTGTGAGTGTCTCAGTGTGTCTGTGAGTACATATGTGAGTGTGTGAGTGGGTCTCTAAGTATGTGCACGAGTCTCTGACTGGGTCTGTACATGTATACGTCACTCTCCAAGCGAGTCTGCAATTGGGTGCAGGAGTACCTGAATGGGTATGTAAGTGTGTGCCTGAGTATCTGGGTTGGTATGTGACTGGATATATAAATGTGTGAGTGGGTATGTGAATGGGTGTATAAGTGTCTGAGTGAGTTTGTGAGTGCTTACATGAGTCCGTGACGGTGACCGTCGAATGTGAACAAATAATTATATTTATTTTCTATATTTTCACCGATATTCACAAGACATTGTGATGACCCTGCGATGGTACACGAGGGGCTGTGCTGGTGGTCGTGTCATCATTGCCAACATCACATGCGATCAAAAGAATATATTTTGGATACATAACTTGTGTCACTAAAACCCCCATTTCTCAAACATGGGGTCAGAGTATCTCTACCTGGTCCCTTATTTTAGCTTTCACAGAAATTTTCAGCCCCAGGAACCATTCCCAATCGATAAAATGGAGGCCACAACTTTCTTTTCAGGTTGCGTCCAGTCAATTACAGCATTCCCGCTGGAACGCTTTCACAGTTTACCTTGAACACTCACAATTTCAATGCGATAACTGCTAAACAGCCACAACTTTCTGTTCAGGTTGCATCCCGCCAATCAGAGCATCCCCGCTGCCGTGCACTTATGTGTGCACTTATGCAATTTACCTCAAACACGTCGCAATTTCACAGCTATCACCACAACACCGCTGCGAAATATCTGCGACCAGAGATATCACTATATTGTTTCTGATTTATTTTCACAAAAACTACTGAATGGATTTGCACCAAATAACAAAAAACACAATCTGTGTAACAACATCTAGCTTTCTGTCAAATTTGGTGTAATTCTGTCCAGCGGTTCGGGCTATAGGTTCGACAATGAGTTCCTTTGGGAATTAACATTATAAAAACACCCTTATTTCGTGCCCCTATTTCTCAGGTCCTACTGCACGGATCACCCCCAAACTTTTCATGACACACAGCACCTGCTTTGACACTTTTTTTGGATACTATCATGAAGATTGGTAAAACAATCCCAAAGTTATAGGCAAGTTCAAAAATGTTTTTCATATGAAAACTAGGTGCTAACTATAACTACCTACTGGCAACCACCAGTAGGTAGTAAATATATATATATACATACATACATACATACAAACATACACACATTCATATCACTCATCAATCAATCAATCAATCAATCAATCATTTGTAAAGCGCACTACATACCCGTAATGGTCTCAAGGTGCTGGAGGGGCTGCTACTGATCGAACAGCCAGGTCTTGAGTACCCTCCTGAAGGTCAGCAGGTCTTGGGTCTGTCGTAGGCTCAGTGGGAGGGTCGTTCCATTTCTTGGCGGCGAGGTGGGAGAAGGATCTCCTGCCGGTGGTTGTTCTTCGGATGTGCAGGATGGTGGCGAGTGAGAGGTCAGTGGAGCGTAGCTGGCGGTTGGGGATGTAAAAGGGGAGCCGTCTGTTGAGGTAGGCTGGGCCAGTCTTGTGGAGTGCTTTGTGTGCGTGGATGTGGAGCTTGAAGGATATCCTCTTGTTGACGGGGAGCCAGTGCAGGTTTCTCAAGTGGGGGGTGATGTGGCCGTGTCGTGGTACGTCGAGGATCAGTCGTGCCGAGGCGTTTTGGATGCGTTGTAGTCGTTTGATTGAGCTTGGTTGGGGCTCCCGCGTAGAGGGCGTTTCCGTAGTCGAGTCTGCTGCTGACGAGGGCCTGGGTGACTGTCTTTCTTGTATCTGTCGGAATCCATCTCTAGATCTTGTGGAGCATGCGGAGGGTGTTGAAGCAGGAGGAGGAGACGGCGTTGACTTGCTTGGTCATTGAGAGCGTTGAGTCGAGGATGATTCCCAGGTTGCGTGCTTGGTCGGTGGGTGTCGGGGCTGCCCCCAGTGCCGTCAACCACCAGGAGTCGTCCCAGGCTGAAGGGTTGGAGTCGAGGATGAGGATCTCCGTCTTGTCTGAGTTCAGCTTCAGACGGCTGATCTTCATCCAGTCGGCGACAGCCTTCATTCCTTCTTGGAGGTTGGCTTTGGCGGTGATGGGGTCCTTGGTGAGGGAGTGGATCAGTTGAGTGTCATCAGCGTAGGAGATTATGTTGAGGTCGTGCTGTCGGGCGACGTGTGCGAGCAGGGCCATGAAAATGTTGAACAGTGTCAGGCTGAGGGAGAATCCCTGGGGTACGCCGCAGATGATCTCGGAGGCTTTGGAACGGAATGGGGGAGGCGGACACTCTGGGTTCTGCCGGAGAGGAAGGAGGTGGTCCATTCCAGATCCTTGTCTCGGATCCCTGTGGCGTGGAGGCATGCGCGTAGTGTGCGGTGGCAGACGGTGTCGAAGGCGGCGGGGAGGTCTAGGAGGATGAGTGCTGTGGTCTCACCGTTGTCCAGCAGAGTCCTGCTGTCATCGGTGGCGGCGATGAGGGCAGTCTTGGTGCTGTGGTTGCTGCGGAACCCTGACTGGGAAGGGTCCAGGATTCAGTTTTCTTCGAGGTATAGGGCTAGCTGTCTGTTGACGATTTTCTCGATGACCTTGGCCGGGAAGGAGAGCAGAGAGATGGGTCGGAAGTTCTTGAGGTCTCTTGGGTCTGCCTTAGGTTTTTTGAGTAGGGCGTTTATCTCAGCGTGTTTCCAGCTCTCTGGGAAGGTCACGGTCTCGAGGGAGAGGTTGATGACGTTGCACAGGTGGGGTGCGATAGAGCTGCTTGCTTTGTTGAAGATGTGGTGCGGAAATGGGTGAGACAGAGAGCCGGAGTGGATTGTGCTCATGGTCTTGATGGTGTCATCGATGTTCACGCTGGCCCAGAGACGTTTTAATGCATGGGCAAAGGGGGCTCTGGCCCAGGGCCCCAGCCTCTCAGGGGGCCCCCTGACAGAGTCAGTTCCGTTCTCCAGAGTTTTGCCCTAATGAATTGAATTGAATATTTCTTAAACATATTGTTTTAAATACTGTTTTCCTTTCATTTATTTTTTATGTACCTTATTTGTGAGTCTAGTATAGCCAATTTGCAGAGAAATGTTGGGTTTATGTTTCATGCAATATACATAAAAAAAGTTTCTTTTAGACCAAAACAAGGCCTAACATATAAGTAATGGGAGGGCGTCACAGAGATTATTTGCAGTAATATTGGTGAGCTGCTGCTGTGTTACAATATTGAAAACACACATACCTATCCCTAAATATTAGATGTAAACACATTTAGGGCCTTATTTATGAGAAGTGATGCATCGCTGTGTGAAAACAGGGATGCGTCACTTCTTAGTGCGCACTCCTTGCAACTTGATGCATGCGTCATATTTACTGTATGACGCATCATGTCGCAAGGAGTTACAGATACCTCAGTATTTCTGACGTATCTGTAGGCGCAAAAGTGATGCATTGCTGGCGTGCAAGCCCCACGTGAAAGGGAATGCATCAGTCTTACACCTGCCGTGAGGCAGGTGTAAGATATTGACGCAATGGAGTCCTAGAAGTGGTGCACTGAGTTCTCATAGATTTCAATGCACCAGTTCTATGAGGCTTTTTGAGGGGGAACACCCACCCTGCATACAATATACCTGGCACTGGTATAATGTGGTGCAGCAGTTTACAAAGTGATGCATCAGCCTAGATGCGTCACTTTGTAAATAGGGCTCAACATGGCACATTTTTTACGCTGCGAGTGCGTCACAAAAAGTGACGCGCCAGCAGCATAAAAGTAAAGCAAAGCCTCATAAATAAGGCACTTAAAATTTGGACGAGTGTTCCTTTGCACTGTCAGGGACCTAATGAAATGAAATAGTGTATTTAATAAAGCATGCAGCTACTCAGACTAGAGTATCCTGGCGAGTGACAGCGGGAGGAAAACATGCATAAAAGACCCATCAGTTATTAAAAAGCCAGGTTTTTAAGTTCTTCCTGAAAGAGAGTAGGTGTGTGGTTAGTCTCAGAAACTCAGGGAGTCTATTCCACAATTTCGCACCTAGAAAGCCGAGGCATCTGCCTCCAGTGCGGGCACGGCATATTTTAGGCATATTGGCCAGGTTGACACTGGAAGATCTTAGGGGTCTAGATGTTGTGTAGCGATTAACGCACTTATTTAGGTAGCCGGCTCCTAAGCCGTGGAAAGCTTTAAAGAAGATGGTCATCGCTTTGAAGTCCATCCGTTCTTTTATGGAGGGCCAGTTTAGAGACTTAAGAATAGGGGTCATACTAAATCTGTGTTTAGGTCTCAGGATGGTTTTGGCTGCCACATTTTGTACCACTTGTAGGTGCTGTGTAAGGGATTTGGGAAGACCGAGGTACAAGCTGTTGAGATAGTCAAGCTTTGATGTCACCAGGGCTTGCACCACGATCGTTCTGCTCTCAAGCGGTAACAGTGGCAGGATTTTTTTTTAGCATCCGGAGTATGCCTAAGCAAGCGCCAGTAAGATTTTGGATTTGAAAGTGCACGGAGAGTGTCTTGTCTATGACAATTCCTACGTTTTTTACTTTCTCCTTTTCCGCAGGTGGGGGCGCCAGATCTTTTGGCCACCAAGAGCTCCAGTCAGGTGTTTCTGGATTACCAAAGAAAACAACTTCAGTTTTGTCAGGATTGCACTTCAGTTGATTGATCTTAAGCCAGTTAAAAACCTCTGTGAGGAAAGACCTAATCATTGCCCCGTCGAAGTCGGTTCCTTTTTCACATGTAACAATCAGCTGAGTGTCATCAGCATAGGAAACTATTTTGACGCCCTCTTCCTCTACCAGAAATGCAAGGGGGATAGATATATATTAAAAGGGTAGGACTGAGAATGGATCCCTGAGGGACACCTACATTCATGGCCAGAACCGGGGATGAGAAAGGGGGAAGCCAGATGTCCTGAGATCTATTTGCCAAGAAGGATGACATCCACATTAAGGCGGTCCCTCCCCCCCCTCGGCCGATGTTAGCAAGTCTTTCCAGGAGCCTCTCATGTGGGACCGTATCGAAGGCCGCCGACAGATCGAGCGGTATCAGAACAACCATGCCTCCCTGGTCCAGCTTACCCTTGAGAAATTCAGTCACTTCCAGCAGAGCATACTCTGTACTGTAGTTAGCCCTAAAACTGGATTGGGACTCATGAATGAGCTTCCCAACTTCACTGTGTTTTTGGAGGGCCTTGTTTACATGCTTCTCTGATACTTTGGAGAGGGCCGGAAGAAGGGAGATTGGCCTGTAGGTGGCAGCGTCTGTCGGTTTGGCGTTAGCCTTTTATATCAGCGGAAGAATCTTAGCATTCTTCCATAATTTCGGCATGTTGCCTGAGGAGAGGGAAACATTAATGAGCTGGTTTACCATCGGGTTTATGGTAGGAGCTAATAGGTTCAGGATATTTGCTGGATATGGGTGGGTAGGAGAGCCAGACTTAATGCTTTGGAGAAGGGTCAGTGACTCTTCAAGCTGAAACTCAGGGAAAGCTAGTAAAGATGGAGGATCCAAGAGGTGACATTTGCTAGAAGAACTAAGGTAGAAGGTCAGTTCTTCCTCTGAGATGTTAGTGAAGGCTTGTTGGATCACAGAGATGTTTTCGTGGAAGAATTGAGCTATTTGCATGGCCCTTCCTTTGTGCTGGCTTTTGGGGTGGTAAATGTAAAGGATTTAACTATGCTAAAGATTTCCTTACTCTTATTTTGGGCATTTTCTATATTGGTTTGAAAGAAGTTTTTCTTGGCTGCCTTCACGAAAATGTAATGATCTTTTAAGGTGTCTTTATACACCTTTTTGTCCTCAGGTAGATAGGATTTGCACAATTTCCATTCCATTTTTCTACAATTTGTTTAGCTAGATCTGAGGGATTCCTTTAACCATGTAGCTGGTGGGGCCGACCTCTTTGAGGAGCGGGAAACAACCGGTGCCTCTGCACCAATGTTGGGTCAGAGCCATGACTTTATTGATAGGGCGTCCGAGTCGGGGCAGCCAGACAGCTCCGTTGAGGAACAACCGAGAGCATCTGCTAACATCGGGATGGATATTTTATGGAACGTCCTGTAATTAGGGACCCTCTGCACTGCGTTAGCCTGAGGGGCTTTGGCAGAGTTGGGAATGACACATTTTAATATGAGGTCGTAAGACCAGGTAATGTTAAGAGGTAGGCTTACAGATATGTCAAAGTTGTGAAAGATTTGGTCTAGGGTATGGCCCTTCTCATGGGTGGCTGAAGAAATAGATGGAAACATGTTGCAGGCCTGCAGCGTCTCCAACAAGGAAATTGTTTGAGGGTCTTTTCCATTGTCCATATGTATATTGAAATCTCCCAGAAAAGGCAGTTGTTGTATTTGAAGGCCAGGGAGGTGGTGGCTGTATTAAGCGTAGCAATACATTTTCCAGTTGCACCTGGAGGTCTGTAAATCAGAAAAACAGCTATGCTCTGATGGGGACTAAGGTACAGCAGAAGCCTAAGGACTCTGCCCCCTCGATGTTTTACATCGGGATGGGAGCGCAGTCTAGTTTTTTTATTGTAAATTATGGCGACACCGCCCCCTTACCACTCGGTCGGTCCTTTCTAAGGATTTTATAACCCGTAGGGATGGCCGAGGTGATAGTAGGGTTGGAGGCTTCAGACAGCCAGGTCTCAGTGAGAAGTAAAAGATCAGGCTGTTCGTCTAAAAGTAGGTGACACATGTGTGGTTCATGCTTTTGCATAGAGCGACAATTCAAAAGGGTGGCCTTTAAGTCCTCTGTTTTCTTATTGTTTTTACACTTATTGTTGCGTGGAAAGATCTTGGGTGTGAGTTTCCTGGGCTGGAGGAGAGACCAGTTGCACTTATTGCATCGAAAGTCTACTTCCAGGCTCGGATCAGCCGCTGTACACTGACGTAATGGTAGCCCCCTAAGGCTAAGCAGTTTTTCCCTATTGTAATATAGTGGAAGAAACTCACCGGAGGAGAACTGGGTAGCATGGCCAGTGCCAGACGCCTCCGGGATGCTGACGGGCACAGATGGGCCTGCCTTTGGTGCGCCAGCGGCGTGCCCGCTGCACGTATCCGTTTGTATCGGGAATATATAGGCTAATGCCTATGATGCAAACTGGATCGCTAACGCACCTGAGGAAGCAGAAACTGCGTCGGTGGAAGTGAGGAGCCTGATAGTAACCCCAGCCCTCCGCACAATCGACGTATCAGCCACGGCGGACCTGGACTGGAGAAAAAGCGAGATGCGAATCGGAGCAGCTAAGGAAGTGTAGGCCAGCAGAATCAAGTAAAGTGCAAGTGCGCGTAGGTAGGAGAAATTGTTGAAAAGCACAGAGTAATTCAGCCACACATATAGAATTTTAAAAGTATTAAAAACCTAGTAGCAGGGCAGAAAACACTAAATCCTACTGCTGTCAGCTGCACGCGTCCGTTTACATCGGGGATATATAGGTTAATGACTATGATGCAAACTGGATCGCTAAAGCAGCTGAGGAAGCGGAAACTGCGCGGGAAACAGGGGCTCAAATTGGATCATAAATTCAAAGCTGTTTTGAACAGGGGCCCCCAAAATACGTTTGGCCCAGGGCCCCCAGAATCCTTAAGATGTCCCTGCGCTGGCCCAGGCTAGCAGGGGGTCGTGGTCGATGGTGTGCGGAGGGTCTGTTGTGTTGCAGTCTGTTGGGGCTGTCTGGGTGTTGAAGCTGTCGTGGATGTCTGCTATCTTGAGGTGGAAGACGGTGGCGAGGGATTCGCACAGGGCTTGCGATGGTGGGATGTCGTGGGTGTTGGAGCTGGGGTTGGAGAGTTAATTCACGATGTTGAAGAGCTCCTTGCTATTGTGTGCATTGTTGTCGAGGTGGTCTTTGAAGGAGGTCCTCTTGGCTGCCCTGATGAGGTGGTGGTGGTTGCGGATGGCGTCCTTGTGTGCTGCGTGTCTGTCCGGAGTTTGTTCACTGTGCCATTTCTTCTCTAGTTTCCGGCAGGCTTGCTTGGAGGCAAGGAGTTCTGGGGTGAACCAGCTGGCCCTCTTGCTGGTGTCTCTGTGGGGGGGGGGTTCTTCAGCGGGATGAGGGTGTTGGCACAGTCCTCGATCCAGCGTCTGAGGCTGTGGGCAGCGTCGTCGGTGTTGGAGGGTTCGGGAGGTGGGCTGAGAGCGAGGTTTGCATGTAGTTGGTCTTTGGTGATTTTGCTCCAGCAGCGGCGGGGGATCTGTTGGGTGCGGTGGTGTGTGGTGGGTTTCTGGAAGGTGAAGTGGATGCAGCGGTGGTCGTTCCAGAGGAGTTCGGTGGTGTGGCTGATGGAGACGTGCAGGCTTGAGGAGAAGATGGGGTTGAGCGTGTGGTTGGCGGAGTGGATGGGCGTAGTGATGAGTTGCTTCAGTCCGAGGTTGGCGAGGTTATCGATCAGGGTTGTGGAGTTGTTCTTGTTCTCAAGGTGAAAGTTCAGGTCTCCGAGGAGGATGTAGTCGGTGGAGGTCAATGAGTGCGTGCTGATGAAGTCGGCGATGGAGTCGCTGAACTGGGGACAGGGTCCGGGGGTTCGGTAGACGAGGGTGCCGCTGAGGGTGGAGTTAGGGTCTGTGTGGATCTGGAAGTGCATGTGTTCGGCGATGTTGAGCGCGTCGTCGGTGCTAGTCGAGACCCTGATGCTGTTCTTGTGGATGATTGTGATTCCACCTCTGACTCCGTTGGTGCGGTCTCTGCGGGTGATCTTGTAGCCATCTGGGATGGCTATGGCGATGTCGGGTGCAGAGGAGTCGTTCAGCCAGGTCTCTGTCAGGAAGGCGACGTCCGGGGATATTGTGTCGATCAGGTCCCAGAGCTCGACGGCGTGCTTGCGTGCAGAGCAGGTGTTCAGTAGTATGCATCGGAGGTGGCTGGGATCTTTCTTGGCGGATGGTTCGTCTGCTCTGATGCTGGCATAGCTGCAGTTCCGGCAGGTGAAGGGACCGTGTGTACATTTTGGGGCAGCCTTGAAGCAGGTGTGGGTCCATCTGGAGTTGAGAGCGTGCAGAGTGCTGGTGTCGTAGTGGCGGCAGTTTTTCGTGGCAGGTGCGGGGGCCAGGGGTCTGGCACTGGGCATGGTCGAGGCGCGGACGGGCGCAGACGGGCTTGACTTAGGCACGTCTTCAGCGCGCCAGCAGTGTGGCCACACAGCGGCCAGCATATATGGGGAGGTGGGAGAGAGGGAGGAGCAGCTGGGAGGTGGGAGGCGGGGGCAGCAAATGGGCAGTGGGCAGTCAGGGGGTGGGGCCGCAGGGGATGCAGCAGCGTGGGCGGTGATGGATGATGAAGGGAACAGAAGGCCACAAAAAACGAGGGAAAACAAGTGGCACAGAAGGCAAAAAAGGGCACAGAATCGAGGTAAAATGAGTGTCACAGAAGGCAAGAGGGCACAGAAATACAGGGACAAAACAAGTGGCACAGAAGGCAAAAAGGGCACAGAAATACAGGAAAAACGAGTGGCACAGAAGGCAAAAAGGGCACAGAAATACAGGAAAAACGAGTTTCACAGAAGGCAAGAGGGCACAGAAATTCAGGGAACAAAAACGAGTGGCACAGAAGGCAAAAAGGGCACATAAATACAGGAAAAACGAGTGTCACAGAAGGCAAACAGGGCACAAGAATACAGGGGCAGCTGAGAAACAGAAGGCAAAAACGGGTGGAGAGGCATGGTGGCAGCGAGGGGTACAGAAGGAAAAAACGGGCAGAGACACGGGGCAGCGAGGGGTACCGAAGTAAAAACCGGGCAGAGTCACGGGGGAAGCGAGGGGTACAGAAGGAAAACCCGGGCTGAGAGACACGGGGACAGCGAGGGGAACAGAGGGCAGAAAATGGGCACGGACCACAAACAGGCAGCGGGGGAAGGCAGAACAACAGCAGTCACAGACACAACAATGAAATACAGGCAATACAATAAAACAATAGAGCGGAAGATGAACAAACCTACTGCCTACCACTGGCCACCAGGGATGAGGCGCAGGTGGTAGCCTGAGGGGGGTGGAGGGCCACGAACTTCCTCAGCAGCAGCGGCAGCTGGGGCAGGGACACACAGGCGGTGCTGTACGGAGGGGGAGCGACCTACCTGGTGGGTTCACACACGCGCATATATATGTGTATATATATGTGTTGGTGTATCTATATATATATATATATTCACTGAAAAAAACATAGGTTTCAGGGACGTTATAGTTAGATGGAGATTTCACTCGTACAAAACCATAGAAATTCAGCCGTTATAGTTAGTAGACCTAACAATAACTCGTGCCCCCGCAATGCACTGCTGATGACATCACATATTACATCACTCATGACATGCTCAGTGACATCACTGATGACATCACTGATGACATCATTCAGTGAATGTGTGTTTCTGTAAAAATATGTTTTAAATATATATATGCCAAGGTGTATTGAAGTATGAGTGAGTGTATGAGTGTCTGAATGGATGATTTAGTAGGTGTGTGACTGACTGTATAAGTGAGTGATTAAATGTGTCTTACTGAATGCATGGGTTAGTAACTAAACTGTGTGAATGTCTTTATTAGTCTGTTAGTTGGTGTGCACGCGGCTGCATGGCTTAGTGAGTAGCTACTTGAGTGTCTATATGGGTTATTTATTGGTTGTCTGAGTGTCTGTGTGGGTGCTTGAGTGTCTTTGTGGGTGGGTGGGGGATGGGTGACTCTGTGCATAGATTTGTGAGGGGTTGTTTCACTGGCTGTATGGGTTCAAGAGTGCATATGGAAACAGCTGTATGGGTGGGTGAGTGTGTGTATGAGTGTGTTGGTGAATGAATGGATGTCTCGGTGGTGCATGTGTGAGTAACTACATATGCTTTAAAGCAGTACATGTGAGTATATAAATATATATATGTGAGAGTGAGTGATTGCACGAAAATCTGTATGGATGAGAGTGTGTTTCTATGAGTGATTGTTTAAGAGAGTAAGTATATGTTAGTATCTGTATAAATAAGTGTGATGGTGTGTGTATGACTGTATAAGCAAGGAAATGGATGTGTGATAGTTTTTTTGCATGACTGACCAGGTGTATGAGTAACTCTTTGGGTGAGGGGCAGTGTGTGAGTGTCTATATGCTGTATGAGTGGATATATCAGTGGCTGTATAGATCAATGACTGTGTGTCTGAGTGACTGTATGGGTTAGTGGGTAAGATGTGTGTGTAGACATATGAATCTACACATATGAATCACTGAGCAGGTATGCACTAACTGCTATTGGTCTGTCTATGGTTTTGATATTGGTGGTCTGTATTTTAGAGTGGGTGTATGAAAGATTTTATTAGTGTATGAGGCGGTGCATCAGAAGATCAAGCAGATAATGTCATCAGTGATGTCATCAGTGATGTCATTTGAAATGTCATCAGTGATGTCAATGAGCATGTCATGAGTGATGTAATATGTGACATCATCAGCAGTGCATTGCGGGGCCGCGAGTTATAGTTAGGTCTACTAACTATAATGGCCAAATTTCTATGGTTTTGTACGAGTGAAATCTCCAAGTAACTATAATGTCCCTGGGGGCGCCAGGTGGCGCGCTAGCAGAATGGCCATCACTGAGTGAGGCTCCCGCAGTTCAGCGCTAAAAATCCTTTATTTATCCTGGTTCCTGGCAGACATCCGTTCCTCCCTTCTGGGCTTCTGAGGTCCGATTGCAGCGTGCAGCTGGACGACCGTCCTGTTTGGATTTATGCTGCTTGGAGGTGCCTAGCGTTCGAGCGGCACACTGACCGGCTGCAGCGTGTGCGGCGCTGGAGCTCACGCGACTACCGTGGCGCCCATGAGGCAGGTCGGCCCCTGGTGCGCAGTGGTGGCGAAAGCGGGCCCTGTTGTCTATTTGCCCCTCAACGTCCAGGGGAGGAAGTAATGTGTGGCTGTGGATCGGCGGAGCGGCGAGCGGACGGCAGGCGGGCGGTACATGCGGGGAGCGCTGCCGCCCAGAGCTCTTGAGGCCCTCACAGAGACGAGAGCATTGTGGGCGCCCTGACTGCCGGTAAGCGGTGGAGAGCTTGGCGGGGGGACTGCACCAGTGGAGGAGGCTTCGGTGTTGGGGACCACATCGCGGAAATTGCCCTGGGCGGCGGCGGGGGCCTACAGGCGGTGATTTAATGGCAAGAACTGAGTGTATTTCTTTACATTGCTGGGGTAGCCTGGAAGCCACTGTGTGTGGGGGAATATCGTCTGGAGTGCCCTGCTGACTGTGGCATGTTTGTCACTATGCTCTGGTTGGAATATTGCATACCTATTGGGATTGGTGGGGGCACCCGCGCGGACAGTGGCAGCTTAATTCACCGTCGTTCTCGCCTGAGATTTTTATGATTGATTGCTTCCAAGAGGTGCCCTACGCTAACACTGAGGGGCTAACGGGTCTCTCTACCTCTTGGTTGCCGGCCGGAGTGCACGCTACTGGCACCTGTGACTTCTGTGCTGTGCTTGGAGAGGAGGGGTCTGGTGGTGATCTGTCCCCTGCCCCGGGGGTGGGCCGACCTACGCCGGACCGCTTTACCCCTACAGCGGTGGGCGTCAAGGCTGAAATGGGGAAGGGGGATACGCGCCAACTGAAGTTATCTTTTGAAGCCAAAAAGCACGTGCGGCAGCAACAGGCGGCAGCTGCTGCTGAGTTGGATGCACCGCCGATGGGGTCGCAGGACACTACTTGGGTTGCAGTGGCGTCGGTCCTCTTTGAGGTGCGGCAGGGTTTCGCAACCATGGCGGACAAAATGGACACATTAACGTCGCGAATTGACACCATAGCGCGCATATTGGAAAGTCATGAAACGCGCATAACGGAGGCAGAGCACAGAATCTCGGAAGTTGAAGACGCCACTACTCAGGTGCAGGGTACGACGGCGCAGTTAGACAAGCTCCTGAAAATTATCGCGGCTAAGAACGAGGACTTAGAGGCGTGCAGCCGGAGGAATAATATTCGCGTCTTAGGCATACCAGAGAGCACCCAGACCGGCAGGCTCAAGGAATACATTGAGAAGTTGTTGGTGGCAGTTGTAGGCCCGGACTTGTTGTTGTCCCACTTTATTGTGGAAAGGGCTCATCGCTCGCTCGGGCCGCGGCCTCCTCCTGGCTGCACCCCTCGGCCTATTATTGCACGCCTGTTGAATTAGAGGGATAGAGATGTGGCGCAGCGGGTTGCCTGGGAAAAAAAGGAGCTGCATTACAATGGAGTGTCCTTCACGATGTTTCCGGATTTCAATGTGCAGGTCCAGGAAGAGCGTCGCAAGTTCACCGCTGTTAAACAGAAATTGCGACAGGCGCAAATTGACTATGCATTACTGTATCCTGCTCGTCTGCGCATCACGTATCAGGGGACACAAACATTCTGCACCAAGCCCCAACAGGCGGAGGATTTTTTAAAACACCTCAGGAAACAGAAGAAGAAGTCACCTGTAAAAGAAGGATCATCGTCAGCAACCACCTCGGATGTGGAGTGATCGGAGTTGTGGTAGGAGGTTTGCAGTTGGTGTACAGCCTACTGCGGCCAGTGTGACTTTCTCCCTGTCATGCACCTGAACTGCAGCCTAAGTTTGGGATAAGTGGATAGCTAGATATGTGAGAGTTCGAGGGGCATGGGGGGATCACGGACGCTTGGATGACTAAAGATTGGAATTTGACATTTGCAGTAGCAGCTGAACGCCCTCGCAACCTCTCCAGGGTCTAGCTACTGGATGCGGGGTCTCGGGATGGGCGTGGGGTACACGTGGGCCACCTAGCAGAAGTTCCCTCACAAGGGTGTACCCCATAATATTGCTCTGGGATTTTCGATTTGTGTTTGTATTTTTTGCTACTTTGCTCTGGACGGGGGCAGAGTTGTTGTTACCTGAAAATGTGTTTTGGGGACCTGGGGAAGGGGGGGGGGGGGGTGCTGTGGATTACTGGCATGATTGGGATGTTTCAGTGGGAGGGGGGAGAAGTTGGGGGTATAGTTGTCATGGCACGAATGGTATGTGGAAGCCTCATTGGGGTATCAAAATTATTATGTGGATGGATTCGGCGCATTGGAGATGTGTATTGCGCTTGTTGTATATGGCTGAGTGGGAGTGATGGTACCAGCTGATAAATCTGTTTTGAGAATTTTGTCTTCGAATGTCCGGGGGTTGGGGGTTCCGCGGAAGTGCAGGAGCATATTGGTGTATCTTGATCGACAACAGACACAGATCGCCTTGCTGCAGGAGACGCATCTTAGACCGGGAGCTGCGGTGGCATTCGCTGGTAAATGGGCGAGTCACAGATTCTTCTCCTCTTATTCCTCGTACGCTGAAGGTACTGCTATATTGGTTAAAAAAGCAGACTCCCTTTGAGCTGGTGGGTTCCCTTGAGGATCCGCAAGGGCGTTATGTTATTATATGGGGGCGAATAGGGAGGGATTCGATTACTATTGCAAATTGTTACGGGTCTAATGTGGACACGCCGGAGTTCTTCACTACTGTTTGGGGAAAGATTTTGGCCATTGGCTCCACGCATGTGATTTGGGGGGGAGACTTCAACGTGGCCTTTTCTCCGGCTGTAGACAGGTCCAATGTTGCTGCACATCATTATACTCACGTACAGGAGGTGCTACGGGGGATACTGGAGTCAGGGGGCTTAGTTGACAGTTGGCGACATACACACCCGGGGGTGAAAGAAGGGACGCATTTTACATCCTACTCTGGCACATGGGCACGTTTGGATTATTGTTTGATCTCGCGGGGGCTCTGTTCATCCCTTTGTAAGGTTACACATTTAGCTAGGACATATTCAGATCATTGTCCCGTGCTGGTGTCCCTCACCCCACCCAGCTACGATAAACCGCGGCCGCGCTGGCGGATGCAGCCTGCAGTGTTGTTGGATGCTGTATTTCAAGCTGAGTTGGGGGATGAAATAAAAGATTTTTTTGCTAGAAATAAGGGGTCGGTTGACAGTGTTGAGGTCATATGGGAGGCGTTCAAAGTGACCATACGGGGGTACTGTATCTCCAAGAGTTTCGGAGTACTCCGAGACTTACAAAGGACGCTGGGGCACTTGGAGCAAGAGATGCAGGCGTTGGAGAGGCGCATGGGACAGGGGGAGATGCGACAGGTGCAACAAACTTTTAGGGACAAGTTATCAGAAACTGCCACAAGGGAGGTCCGCTTCCGGGGGAAGCATTGGGTGGCAAGGCGATACGGTGAGGGGGAGCGGCCGGGCAAAGTGTTGGCTGAGGTAACTAGGAGTCCCCGATTCACGACGCATGTATTGGAGATGGAGGGGCAGGATGGGGAGTGGCATCGGGACTCCTTGTGCATACTCGAAACGTTTACTGACCATTATAAGTGGCTTTACACGTCACAACGGCACGGTCAGATGGAATTGGATGGCGACTTGGGGGACGTGGTGCTAGGCTGGCTAGGCGATACGCAGCAGGAGTTTCTGAGTTTACCTTTTGAGCTGGATGAGATCCGGGAGGAAATCATGCAGCTGAAAAATGGGAAGGCGCCGGGATCGGATGGGCTGCCTGCAGAATTTAACAAACAATATATTGATATCATGGCTCCCATGCTCCGTGAGGTCTACGAGGAGTCCCTTGAGGTTGGGATTCTTCCGCCTTCAATGAGGGAAGCATTAGTCTCATCTTTGTTGAAGCCGGGTAAATCCCCTAGATTGTGTGACTCTTATCAGCCGCTTTCCTTGATGAACTGCGACACTAAGATCCTGGCTAAAGTATTGGCCAATCGTCTGGCGCTCCTCCTGGGCAAGCTCATTCTCCCGGATCAGTCGGGCTTTGTGCCGGGTAGAGCAACAACTCATAACCTGCGCACGCTTTTTTCGCTCATTCAAACGGTGGCACTCAACTTCCTGCTTGCTGCAGTATTCCTCGATGCAACCAAAGCATTCGATTCTGTGGAGTGGGACTATCTGTCCGGGGTGCTGCAGCACATGGGTTTTCCGCCCCCTTTCCTATCCTGGGTTCAGCTCTTGTATCGCCAGCCCACGGTCCAGATATTGATAAATGGTCACTCCTCTCGGTCGTTCAACGTCTCTAGAGGTACCCGGCAGGCCCCTGGCCTCCCGGCTTCGCCAATTGCATCACGACAAGGCCTTTTGCTGTTGTTTGCGCCCGCTCCTAATTTCATTATACGCGGATGACGTCACATTATACGTTAGGGACCCTCAGCAGAACATGAGCCCCTTATTGCGAGAGTTTATTGTCTTCCGCGGGCTTTCCGGCATCACAATCAACTGGGGCAAATCCCAGGTATTTCCCCTCACACAGACAGTATCGCAGTTTCCGTTAGACTTTCCCTTGGAGTGGTGTGACACGGATGTTCGGTATTTAGGCATACAGGTGGCCAGAGATAAGGAGGACACGATACGGCTCAACTATGGTTCGGCCATTACACGCCTGTCCAACAATGTTACCCGCTGGATTTCTTTGCCTCTCTCGCTTGCCTGAAGGGCATCCCTCATAAAAATGATTATTTTACCGCAATTTCTTTATCTGTTTCTAAATATACCCTACCACCCAAGGGCCTATTTTTTTGCAACCTTACGTACGGAATTGATACGATTATTCTGGGGTGTCAAGCAGTCGCGGCTTGGCTGGTCGACGCTTACGAAGCCCTATGACCAGGGGGGATTTGATGTCCTGGATTTTGAGGCTTATTTTTTGAGTGCCCAGGCGCACTACGTATATTATTGGATTTATCCTCCTAGATACATGTCACAGGAGGCGGTGGCGGTGGAGGATTGGCTTGCAGACCCTATACCGTTGAATGGCATGATCTTTGGTCCTCTGCTTGCCCGGTCGGACCCCCCCACTACTGTCACTGGCACGGTGGAGGCGCAGCGTCGTATAGTGAAGCTTGCTGGGCTACCCTTCTTATATTCTCCTCGGCTCCCGCTGACTTACCATCCTAGTATTAGTCTGTTCCAGGAGACTGGCTTCCTCAACCTCTGTAAATGTACTAATGTTAGTACCTGGGGAGATATTTTTCATGAAGGACAATTCCGTACAATGGAGCACTTTTTTCAGGGACTGCAGCCCACAACGTTAGAGGTGTTTCTGTATGTGAGGCTGAGACAAGGGATGAGGGCGGTGCTTCCGGAGTTCCCTAGGGAGCCGCCGCCTCTTCTCCCCTTACAGCAATTATTAGGGTCAAAGGATGGAAAACATCTGGTATCAGGACTGTACCGGAGCGTACATGCATGCCAGATAGACACTGCTGGATCGGCTTACACGCAATGGGGGGTGGATTTGCAACGAGATATAACAGGGGAGCAATGGCGGTATTGCTGTACCCAAACGGGTCGAATTTCTGCTAGTTGTCGGTTACGGGTGATACATTACAAATTTGTACAACGGTTGTACTACACACCTGTCAAAAAATACAGATTTAAACTGGCGGATAATGACAGATGCGAGAGATGCAGGAGACCTGGCGAGGGTTTCCTGCTCCTGGTGTGGGAATGCCCTGTGGTGGGGGAGTATTGGGGCAAGTTTTTGACGCCCTTGAGCAGATGGTGGGAGGTGCATTGGAGAGGGACCCGCTAATAGCTCTTTTGGGGTACGTTGTCCGGATACCGGTGGCATACCGTAAATTCCTCGCTCTCTCATTGCTGCTGGCTAAATGAAGGGTAGCGTGCAGATGGGGAAGGGGCCGCGCACCGAAATTTAAGAACTGGGTGGCGGACATGTTGTACTGTCAGGAGCAAATGATTGTCTATGCCGAAACGTTGCCGAGAGCCTCCAAGCCAAGAGATATCTGGGGCCCCATGCGGGGGTATCCTCTTTTACGAAGTGGGGATTAGGTTGCTGCTGGTTCTCATGACTCTCTTGCTTGACCGGATGTTGTATTATGATGCTCCTGGGTCTGTTGGTACCACACGCATGTCTTGATTGGCGCTGAAACCGAATAGATGATTGGGACTGAACGGCTATGCTCTACAATGCAGAGTTTCCTAATAATGCTAGTGTAATATTGTAATTGTGGTCACTTTTCCTTTTGAAGCAGAGGGGGAGCAAGCCCCAGTATCGATGCCATGAATTACTGTTGTTTTACCTTGCTTTTAATCATTGTTAAGCATTGCATTTTCTTTGTTATTTTTGTGACTGCCAAAATCATAAATAATATATATATATTTTTTTTCAACTATAATGTCCCTGAAACGTATGGTTTTTTCAGTGAATTTCTAAGGTTTTTTAAATTCTCATTTCTAACTATAACATCCCTGAAACCTATGGTTTTTTCAGTGAATTTCAAATGTTTTTTAAATGTTCATTTCTAACCATAACGTCCCTGAAACCTATGGTTTTTTCAGTGAATTTCTAAGGTTTTTTAAATACTAATTTCTAACTATGCCTACAAAGAAAGAGGAAGAAAAGCACAGAAAGAAGCAAGACAAATGCAGCACCAGTGAAGCCCCGACTCGAGAGGAAGGGTACTCTCAGCTCCGCCCACCTTCATTTGGATTTCCTTGACCGGAGTACCCGCCGGCTGTTGTGCAAGATTGCGACTGAAAACCGGAGTTCTTTCCGGCATTGTGAAGATTGAAGGTAACCAGCGCTGAAAGGCAGAGCGGGAGCAGGGAAGCGGCTGCATGTCCCAGTGCAGTCTCCCTTGCCAAGTCACCGCTCATCCTGGCCCTGGATACTGAAAACAGACGAAAAGGAGAGTAAACAGATGTGAAGCTCACAGGAGGTGCATCGGCACTCCCAACTGACTCTCCCATCAACTCAGGACACCGCAACATTTTGCCCAGCAAGAGTTCACATGAGCCAGCGGCTCCAAGGGAGCAGGGGTGCCAAGATCACACCGTAACCCGACACCGGTTTCATCATGGCAGATGAGTTCATGAGAGGACGTGAAGAATCCGCAAAGGCTGCATTCAACAGAACACCATCATACACACACCCATCAGGGAGTACGAACACTCAAAGAACAAAATCCACGCTGAAACAGAGAGCCAACACGCAGGAAAATCTGAGACGTAAGGAGACCAGCAGGTGGTGGGAAGCGACCGCACTTCAAAACTATCTAGAGGTGAACTGCATCCCCCGTGGTCTTGCATCTTCATTACACCGACTTTGTCAATACCCAAGCAACAAGTTCTAAAAGACTGGGTAGATAACACCACTGCGTGTTCGAGAAGAATGTTGGAAATACTCATCACTAATGCATGGGACGATCACAAACACATACAGGAACAAATCCACGCCATCATGGAAGACCTCGATAAAGAAACAGACAAGAAGGAAACTGAAAAAGCTATCAAAGCAATAGAGGATAAAATGAAGGTCTTTGAGAAAGACATTATCGCGAGAAAACAGCACAAGTTCCTATGAGATGAGAGAGACTGCGCGATTGGGCGCATTTTAACTTTTGCCCAAAAATATGACAAGATGAGGTTGGAACTTAACAAGGATCGCACACTGAGTCTCCTGGAAACAACAAAGGAGGGCTCTATAACAGACCGCAGCCCAGACGCTGAATCAATAGATAGCAACGCTTCAGTAACTACAGAGCAGCAGTCTTTTTCCCACGAACTACGCCTCATGCAGAAGGCAAAAGAACAGTCCAACAGGTGGAGGCCGAGAAGAAAAAAGCAACAAGAAAACATAGAAAAAACCACAAGCGGAACCTCAGGTGCAGAAAATCCAAGAACAACTGGTATGGGAACAAGAGGCCAGAAAACCAAGAACGCATAATGGAGGACACCACACCGAAGCTCACGGTAATGAATCTGACCAATAAGGTTCTGAGTAATGATGAATTAAGTGTACTCGAATTAGGTTTGTCTTTTTGTCCTGATGTTGGGTTTGATTACGCACAGGCGCGTGTTGATTTATATAAATTTGAAAGAAAACTGAAATTGTGTAAAATACATGCGGCTAATAAGAAAGCGACAGAGATACCATGTAGACCAGAGGGCAATGGTTTAGTCATTGAAGATATTCCCACTCTGCACACCCTGACATCCGTTGGGGAAGTCACAACCGATTCACTTGACCCCTTCAATCCCTCACACACTGCTGAAATATCAGACCTCCTGGGGATTGACGGCCTCTACTGAATTTAGAGCCAAATCCAAACACGTCCCCATTACTGCCAAATATAATGTTGACATCTCTAGCGACATAGTAGCTCAGGATTTCCCTAAACTTCTCAAAGTAAGCCCCGGAAGGAGTAACATGAGTAGTGACCAATGGGAGGCAGTCTCCAGACTACAAAAAGATCAGGAGCTGGTTATCAAGCCCTCCGACAAAGGGGGCAATGTGGTGATTATGACTAGGGCCATGTATACCCAAGAAGCATTCCGCCAACTAGAGGACCCCACATATTACTGTAAGGTCGACAGAAAATACATTACTAACCTCAAAAACATGAACATAGGCAAATTACAATTATGGCAGGAGACAGGCTTACTCTCATGGGATGAAACACGCTTCCTTACGAACGACACACCCACCACTCCCATGCTGTACCTCCTTCCCAAAGTCCATAAAAACATTAGCAATCCACCTGGCAGACCCATCGTGTCTTCCAAAAACAGTTTACTGGAAAACACGGGTAGGTATGTTGATCACTTTCTTTTTCCCTTTGTAAAAAAATCTCATCCTATCTGAGGGACACTACACACTTTTTGCAAAAAATCAGGGATGTCAACATGACAACTAATCACTGGCTGGTATGCTTAGATGTGGAAGCTTTGTACACAAGCATCAAACATGAAGATGGCATCAAAGCTTGTCAATTCTTTCTCAAGCAACGCAGAGCAGAATACCTTGAACACACTATCATGCTAATGGAGATGATAACTCTATGTCTGAAAGAGAACGTGTTTTTGTTTGAGAGGGAACATTTCAAACAACTACAAGGGACTTCAATGGGCACCTGCTTCGCCCCCAGCAACGCCAACCTCATGGTGGGCTGGTGGGAGAAGCAGGTGCGCTGGAACGATCAAACCGAACATTGAATATGCAATGTCTATACATGGCTCAGGTACATAGATAATATTTTCTTTGTGTGGAAGGGGTCTGAAATTGAACTCAACCAGTTTATTGACTGTCTGAATAACAATAATGTGAATCTCAGATTTACCGGGCATTATAGTCAGAAATCCATCGACTTCTTAGACCTCAAACTCAGCGTGGAAGAGGGCAAAATCAATACCACATTGTTTAGGAAGGAAACAGTGGGGAATTCCATTCTTCACGCTGCCAGCTCCCATCCATCCAGCTTTAGGTGGGGGATCCCTTACAGCGAGTTCCTCAGGGCCAAACGGAATTGCAGTTCCACCACCTCCTATAAAACCACGAAACAGGAAATGAAGTCTAGATTTAAAGAGAGAGGATATTCCAGGAAAGCCATTTCCCAAGCAGAGAAGCAAGTAGAAAAAAAGTCCAGAGATGAGATCTTTAGCAAAACACCAGAAGAGAGTACCCCTCGAACCGAGAACAAAAATCCAGTGAGGTTCATCACAAAATACTGCAACCAATCACATCAGATACGCAGTATCCTAAGAAACAGGTGGGATATATTTGGTAAGGATCCTTTCCTCAGAAATGAAATCAATCCCACCCCCTCTGGTCACATATATGAGAAGCCCATCCCTGAAAGAAAAGCTCACATATAGTCACCTCCAACCCAAGGAAAGCAGTTGGCTCAAGCAAGCGAAAAGATTCCACAAATGTGGAAAGTGTAAGGCCTGTAAGAATAGCAACAACATATCGGAGGTTACCTTAAACCGAACTAAAACCCTCTGGAAAATTCCGAAATTCATCACGTGTAGTACGGAATTTGTTGTTTACGCCATCGTATGCCCCTGTAATCTTTGGTATATAGGGTCTACCACATTTCCCATTAAAAAACACATTTTAGAACATTGGCGTGCCATCACCAATCTAGACCACAGCTACAGCACAGCAAGGCATTTCACCAGGGAGCATAGTTCTGACTGGACCAAAGCCAAATACTTCGGCCTTGACACTGTCACCCTCAACCCGAGGGGAGGCAATCCTATTGCGGCCCTTCGGAGACTAGAGTCACGTCTGATCCTCCTAGCAGGCACCAAGTATCCTGATGGTTTGAATCAAGATGAGGAATTGCATTCCCATCTGTAAAACAGTATGACATATGTCACTTTTTCTAGCCTTATAGGAAAGTTCACGCCCCCCTCCCTACCCCATTCCCCTTTTACACTGCTCACCTATTTTGTTTTCATGTACATGTTCACTCTTACCCCGCAATCAGACGCAATGCTTACTACTGAAAATGTATATACTGTAATTGCCATATCTCTGTTATGTCCTGTTAAATAATTCCCTTTTTTTCCCTTCAAAGTACTGCAAGTTAAATGTGTCGGACTCACACTATCCATATCGCTAATTCTCTGTATCTTGTTGACTTTACAGAATTTATGCTGAAAACCACCTTGATCTGCACATTGAGAATTATTATGAGCACCGGAGTATGACGGACCTTCCATCCAGCTCCTAAGTCATCACTAGGGGTAGCACCCCCTTTTTTTTTTTTTCATCACATTTGACCAAGGTTGAGTTTTCGCCACTAGGAATTTTTCCTCTAGACACAAGTGAGATTAGCAACTTGGGCACTAGTCCCGTGATTTTCTTTAATTCAAACCGACCTGAATACCAGGCCTGTATTACCTTCCTACTTAACAGTAATCCCTGGAGTAGACAATTTTTCTTTCCACACAGTTAATGTTAATGTTATTTTAACCGTCATTATTACTGCAAAGTGGTGGAATGAATTGGCAAACATTTTTTCTGTTTTGTATCAAAACAGCTGCGTCTGTTTTCTTAAACTTTTGATCACTTTATTGAGTGGTGTCACGAGTATTTTGTTTATGTCTATGCAAACATAGCTTTAAAAACATTCACTATGGAGGCGGTGGTCATGTGACCAAGACCACAGTTGTGGTCGAAACTCGTCGTCCTTAACTGCTGTACCGTGAATAAACTGTTACAGCTAACTGAATGGGCTTGTGTGATTTTTTTTGCCAAAAATCGCTTTCCTTTGGAATATATATATATATATATATATATGTATAAATATATATATATATATGCCACAAGGAATCGCCTCAACAATAGCACAACGTGTATGCGCAATACATATATATATATATATAGTTTTTGTGCGTATACGCAATAAGTAAATGGGAATTGCGAGTGTAAGATGAGTTTCACTGAGACTACATAGCGGCCTGACATAAATTTGCGACTTATCATCTGCAATGTAGAAGTATAGCACTTGCTTTCCATATTGGGTCTCCCTGCAAACTGTATAACCCATAGAATACCGGTGAGAACTCACAACCGCAGACATTTATATTTGTCACCAGCACCCAACTCATGCAAACAGTGATTAGCCAAGCTACAGCGCACTTGCTTTATCTCTCGTACATAGTACTCGGATAAATAACGAGACACTAGTCACATCCGTCAATGGGCTAATAACTGGCGTGCGTTGGTATGGGGTGATTATTATTCATTCAACTAACATCTCCCAGATACAATAAAGAATCGTATGAAATAACATTATTGTATCTAACTATTTGAAACACTCTGATTGGGCGCATTCATGTGGCACAATAAAGTTCATTGAAGTAGAACAAGAAGAAAAGTAAAAGTAAAGAATAGAAACTATGTAATAAGTAACAAATACATGACCCGCAGTGCTATTAGGGTGCCAGAGCATGTATTTTAAAGTTATTATGCAAAGTTATAAATTGAACATGAATGAATTAGCAATGAACTTTCTTAAAGAAGTATAGCCTTTTGTCTTTTGTCTATGTCTTCCTGCATCACGGGGTGGAGGGAACACATTTAGAAGCATTGTGGGAATTTGGCTCTTTGAGTGGTCAAGGCAGGGGATCATAGCCCTCAGAATATGCCAATAAAATAATTTGGAGCAAGATACCCTGGTCTCTGAGGTGCATTCCGGTGCCTGAAGGAAACGCGCTGGTTTTTGTTCAGATAGGTGTGTGTGTGTGTGTGTGTGTGTGTGTGTGTGGGCGTGCGTGCGTGCGTGTCTGTGTGTTAAAACGTTTCAGTTGACGCCAGACATAACACTGTGTCCAAATACTGCAGACACATTGATTCTGAGAAACACAGTAATTAGGTGCATATATAGCAATTTTACATAAGACACCGTTTTATTTTTTATTACATTCCATATTTCGAAGTTGGATCGGGTCTTATAACAAAGCGAAATTGTTCACTGTGGAAAGAATTTCAATGTATGTGTTTTATTTATGTGCAGAACTAAATTAAATTAACAGCTTGTTCTGCCATCCTGATGGTATGCTTTGCAGGGATGGGTGTTAGTGGTAACAAGCAGGGCATTTCTCTAATAGGAAGATGTTTATTCTGCTCGAGCTTGCATTCATATACCTCCTATAAAATTAGAATAGCCACGGGGGCTGGCGTAAAATACTTTAGAGTCTTATGATGGCTCCAATACATCAGTTGCTGATCTCTGTGGACTGTCACTCATGCGAATATTGAGCCCAGCAGTGAAATATTACACTCTGGTGAAACATTTCTGAAGAATGAGACAATCAGCCATTTTGCAAATATCATCAGCTGAGCGGCAGAGCCAAGGCTTGTTGACTGGCACAGACTTGATATGGAGCCACTTTACTGCTCAGGCTCATCTATACACATTCTTTCCAGTAATACATTTCACTGACGTCTACAGTGCAGCAACTGTAGGTGGCATTTGGAAGCTTTAGAGATAATTTGACACTCATGTAGCATAACATATGGCAGAGGCTTACTCTGAACAGGCCACTTAAGCTCTGCCCAGGGACTTGTCATTTTATAATGGATGAAAAGCTTACAATGGCTTATTAAAAACCTGCCCGAAATGTTGTTATTATAGTCTAGTTTTTACATCGTTACCTGGACTTAGAAAATTGCATGGCTACTCTTCTGTAATAACCTATTACAGTTTAGTTGTGACTTCACAGTGCCTCGATCGGATCTAGTAGACACTGTGAAAAGCAGCTTTCTGTTCAGAACAATTGACTGCCCCATAAAAGTTTACAGGGAAGGCTAGATTTTCAGATCCCTGTCATTAGCTGTTCATTGCAAAATATTTAAATACCGTACTTAGTTCAATGCACTGGAGTAGGACTCTATCTGCTTGTTACCCACACATTCAGAAGCACAAAGTAGTGGTTGAGTAAAAAGAACACTGACTCACACTTCTCTGATTTAATTTTTTTACAAATTAAGCACTGCTGCAGGTGGACTTTGGCTGGCAATCTCAAGTGGGTAATATATTGTTTCTGTGTAGCTACGGGCTGCACAGACCCCTGTTAACAAGTGTTGATCTCTGCCCTAATGTGTAGCTCTCACAGAGCTCCTGTCCACCAGGCTCTGGCTCTCAGAGAGCTGCTCTTAGATGGGAAGGAGTCAGGAATGCCCAGAAGAGGGCTGTGAGGAGGGGGGGAGGGGTCTTTGTTTTCTGTGAGGTGGCTGATATGTTTACATTTTGCTGGGTGAGAGGATGTTGGAAGGCTGCAGAAAGCCTGGCATATTTTTGTATTTGTGCGGGCAAGGTGAGGATAGTGCAACTGATTGTTTGGGATGATGGCAGAAAGCCAAGAATTGTTAAATATGTTGGCAGGGTGAGATTACCAGAGGTGGTAAGGGTGAGTCAAAGGTCACCAGCTACACTTATGTTTTAATGTACAGCCTTGGGTGGAGACAGCCGAGGCAAGTGAGACCATCTTCTGCCTCGCTCCTTCCTTACTTCTCTTCTTGTGCCGGTGAAGATGATTTGGTGGCATAAACCACATAACATTTTAGAAGGTTAGTTATCATTACGTGGGTTTTCCACCTTAGTTGCAAATGGACCCCCCATGATGTCTTATCCTGTGGGGTGAAGAGGATTTGGTGGAGTAGACACAACAAAGCATATGAGATCTGTAGTTATCAAACATAACACATTTTCACCACAAGGCTCCAAATGGCACCATGGACTACTCAAGCTCTGCTCTTGTTATCGATCTGATGTCACTTGTAACCCCTCACTGAATAGAAACAGTAACAGCTATCTATATGTCAGTTACCATGCAATTCTTTGCTGAATTGTATTGCTAGTTTTCAGACTGTGCGCACTGGGCCACAGTGTATGTGCTCAGACCCCTAAACATGTCGAAATTGGCTACCACCAAAGTGGCATACTTAATTTGCACGTCACAGTGTAAGGTGCCCCAAAAGACATTCATGTCATGCAAAGCTAAATGTCAACTAAGGACCGCATCACTATTGTGACTTCCACTAGTTTGATCAGGCAATCATGACTTCAGGCCTGCCATTACTGCCTGGCAGCTGAAGTTTAAACCTGCAGCCTAACCTGTCAAGATAAACAGAAGAAAACCTTGGGGCTGATTCACAGAGCAAATCTCCTAACTCCTAACTTTACTACTACTAAATGCCTTCTGTGAATACCAAAATTAGTTAGTTTAGGATTTTGTCTCAGTTTAGTAGTAGTAAAGTTAGGAGTCCTAACTTTACTACTACTAAATGCCTTCTGTGAATACCAAAAGTAGTAAGTTTAGGATTTTATCTCAGTTTAGTAGTAGCACAGTCAGGAGTCCTATCTTTACTACTACTAAATGCCTTCTGTGAATACCAAAAGTAATAAGTTTAGGATTTTATCTCAGATTAGTTCTGTGAATTGGCCTTCTTGTTATTAAAAATTAATGTCACCTCTTTTTAAGCCTTGCCTTGGGTGCTAGTCTCGGTAAGGCCATGTAAAATATACTTTTCTACTTGTCCTTCTTTTAAAAACCATGCTCCCTGCTTGGTGGGCCAAGCAGGGAGCATGGTTTTTAAAAGAAGGACAAGTAGAAAAGTACATTTTACATGGCCTTACAGAGACTAGCACCCACAAGCTATTTTCACTGTAGCATGGCTGTCTGGCCCATAGAGAAAGACTGCAAATGAATATTAAATATTAATTCTGCTATCTCTGGATTGGGACCAGCTAGAAATATGGTGAAACCACAATTGTTTTAAAATAGCTATCAAAAACCCAACTCAATGATGAAGTCAGATTTTTAATAAATATAAAGAAAAAGTAACTTTTAGAAAACTGCCCTTTACCTGCCTAAGGCTCCTGGAGGCTAATTTTAATTAGGTCTCTGACAATTACCCTATGGATGCTTAGCCCTGATGAGATGTGAAAACCAAGAGCAGAGACGATGGGAAGGCATTTTTGATAACCGGCAGGAAGGCCAGTTGGGCTGTAACCCAGAACTTAATTATTTACTTTGAAGGATTCTTCCATGTCACAAGCAAAGGCCCCTGTTTTTGTCCTCCTCATCACACAGGCACCAAACCCATTTGGGGTGAGCTGCCCCCAGAACTAGTTTGAAGTGACCGAGGAAGGGTGTACTCCTCATTACCCTTGCTAAACTTTTGGATTGGCACATAGGCTGTACAAAAGGGGATAAGGTATTCTCCATCCTGGATTTAGTATGTGGGGGGCACAATGTAATTGTTTGCTATAGAGTAAACAGGAACTGCTGCAAAAGTAGATAAGTTTACCCCTGGGAGCATTTACACCATTGGTTAGGGAGGAACCAAGAGTCATCCCCTCCCACTAGCTAGTGTGAGGCAGAAATGTGGCATTCCCTGGAACCTTCTTCAGAATACTTCATGGACCTGTGGAAGAACATAAGAGGACTGTACCTGCTGTCTGTGACTAGAAAGAAGCCTTGAAGGTTTGGGCCTGCTCTCTCTTGCACCCAGGGCAAATATGTGGACTCCTAGGGATTGTTTGCAGGCCTCATGTGTGGCTACAGTGCTACCAACAGCTGCAAGAAGCCATTTCCTGAAGTTTCTAGCTGACCACTAGCAACTGGACCCGACCTGGACCCCCCTGATGGCCGCTACTGGAGTAAATCTTGACCTCCAGTTGCAGTTCCTGAGGTACTAGGATCCTTGGATGTGTCTAACTGGAATCCTCCTAACATTCCTGGAAACCAAGAACTTACAACATTTTAAACTTCCAGACCTCCAGAGGACCTTAACAAACCTCCCTGGGTTATCCAGGCAAGGAGCAACTTCACTCTGCTAAGAAATCAGGGCTCTGCCATTTGGATTTCTCTGCAGGAGCAAATCTGATTCAGCAGATTCTCCAAAAGAAGGTATCCAGCCTCATTGAACTTAACGGCAGATGCCACTGTATCCTTGCCCTGCTGAAAGATCCTAGGTCCAACAAAATATTAAGTCCAAAGGTAAAAATATTAACTCGGCAAAGGCGCTAAATATCCGACTAGCAAGAGGACTTCCCCTACTGCCAAATTTGAAGTTCTACCACTCTGAGCTTTCCTGCCAAAACCAACGCATTCACAGGTAGCTCGTACGACTATCCAACTTCATGAGTACTTTCTCGGATACAGGTCGCTGCTTTGCTCTGCTGATGGATTTTGACTTCCAGAATAAAGACTAAGGGGTAGATTTACAAACCCCTTGCATTGCCAGTACCTCACTTTTTGTGACACACTAGCAGCGCATTACACTGCCCCATATTTAGAAGGACAGGAAACGCTACCCAAACATGGGGTGGCGTAGCGAGGCGCAACGAGGAGAAATACTTTCATTTCTCCCCGTTTTTTCCTCTTTCAATGCATGCTGCATTCTACAGCATGCATTGAAAGAGGAAAATGCCTTTAGTGATGGTTTTTGTGCAGGAAGGTGCCCCTAAAACAGTCTCCCCATGACGCAGGCATCCTTGCACCATGGTGAAAGGGTGCTTGTGTGGCGCATGGCAGCTGTTTGTGCGCCAGCACAGGGGAGAGCAAAGGAATGCGACATATCATTGTAAATATGTTGCAATCCTGGGCTCTGAAAGTGCCGCAGCGTGGCGCAGCCAAAGGGCTTGCGGTGCCACGCTGCGGCACCTTCTTGTAAATCTGCCCCCAAGTTCTAATGTAAAACCCCCAGAGGGGCCATATCTGGTTGATGTATCCAGGCTCCATCACGGTCAGCCTCAAATCTTGCCCAGGTCCCAGTCTACTGTGACCAAGGACTACCATTGCCATGTTGTGCTTTTTGGCACTATTTTTACTGAACACTGATATCTCCAGGTCTCCTTATTGGATTGTTGTTGTTTGATGTGGGTTTGCTCATTGAATTATTCTCTGCAGAGGAGGGGGATTTTAATTGTGATGTGTTTTTGACTTTTAACTGATTTGGTATTTGTAAACGCTTTACACATTTTCTAAGTTAAGCCTGTCTGCTCTGTGCTGCAGATACCAGCGATGAGCTCAGGTTTCATTTACTGAAACCTTTGATTGAACCTAGCCTGTCTGCTCTGTGCTGCAGATACCAGCGATGAGCTCAGGTTTAATTTACTGAAACCTTTGATTGAACCTAACAACATAATGCCTTTTTTACTTCTGGTGGACCTCAATCCATCCCAACTAATATACCACTTTCTCACAGACTTACATTAACCTGTGTTAGAGTATGGAAGAAAATACAAGCCAAGATTCATATTCATACTGATGTATTCATTTTCTTAGTACAGATTCCACATTTAATTATACAGAATCTGCAAGCAGGCTATCTTTCTAATAAAGAAGCGAAGGATTTAAAGGTGGGAGATTGATGGTGTTAGCATCTATTGTATCTTCATCCATACATATAAAGGAGATTGCAAGTCACCTCAGAGTTCTGTGGCCTTAAAAAGAAATCCACGGGGAATTGCAAAATTCATAAAATGTATGAGCAGAGGTCAATTATGCCATATATAATGCGCTCTATTTTTTCGTGACATGTCTTACATTTTTCTTTTCTGTTTATTAGAGTTGTGTGTTTGAATTTAACACATTTTGTATTGAAGTAGTTTGAAGCCTATCAACTCACCAACAACACTGTTAAAATAACACACAATAGGTTGGGAAGCCCCAAAATCTAAAATATGTTAATGCAAAAAAAAACAAGCAGTACAGAAAATAGCCAGGGACAATTCAATCAACCAAAACTCTCACACAGAAAGGTCAGTTGGAGCATGTAATACTAACATGCATGCAATTTTGCACGGTTGTAATACATGTTTCCCTTAATGCAAGCCTATGGAGCACAAACATGTTACAAATACTTGTTACTTTAGCAAAATGTATCTAATGAGCAGGTGGCAGGATCTACTCACTGAGAAAATGCGAGACGTCCTTGAAACTAAGATGCAATACTTAACACACTGCTGAATTCATTAATTTCCCAAAAACAAGTTCTAATTGCCAACATTAACAAGCATTTGTAATGCAATCGGTCTCGTCTTTGGGACCTTATATGTATTTAGCTATTCAGCACATTAGCCTGGGTGCTGAAACATCTACTGTTCTTTAACATGGACGGAAAGTAAGCACCAAACTGCGTGACACGCCAGGTATGGAAACACATGGAGAGAAATATTGCCTTTCAGCGGGAAATGGTAAAGTCCAAAGCTCTGTTTTTAATATAAATTAGGGCCTTCGGTGGTCATATCACTGAAAATACAAGATTTGAAAAAAATATTATTGTCTACAGGTGCTCGTGGAAGACAATTTCTATGGACTGGAAACTAGAGAATTGTAAAGTGATTTTGGTATTTTACTGACCTCTGCTGGTCGTTTCCAATCAAGAAAGTTAAATAGAGGCAGTTGCCAATTTTTTACAAAAAAGAAAGTCTCTCAGTAGAAAGCAATTTTGGTATTTTACTGACCTCTGCTGGTTGTTTTCTATCAAGACTGTTAAATAGAGGCAGTTGAACATAAAAAAAGTCCCTAAGAGGAAGCAGACAAGTCCTAGGGCTGATCTCCAGGGCCCACAAAGTACATACACATATAAGTATATAATAAGTATATACTAAAGTATACACAAGAGGTCTCGAATGCTCGACCTAACAACTAGGAGCCCAGCATCAATGCTTAGGAAAAACTGTTATGAAGCTACCAAATCTTCCAAAATCTAGCGCACAATTAGATTAGAAAGCGAACAAGTTAGCGCTCTTTATTTAGAAAACGCGTAGTTGGATTGCGACGAGTGGACACAGACTCGTTCATGCTGGACTAAAGACTGAATCCACGGTCCGTCAAATAACTGCCCGCTGCAAGATGAAAAGGTTTTGACACATTGCGACGAATGAACGCGGACTCTTTCATGATGGACTAAATTAAGTTGGAGTCTTCTCTGCTCTTTCTAAAAATGATGATTCAAGTAAAGGCTGGTTTTAGCAAGCGATAATGAAATTATTGCGCTAACGCGTGAAAACGCAGTTGGGTACAACAAGTGGCAATAACAAGATAACACGAGCTCTCATTCCAGGTCCTGAGGAAAACCCTTAAAATAACACACTGGATTTGAAATGCGTAGACCTTCCTTTTGTGTCGAAACAAGTTTTGTTTGTTTATAATAAAGTATCAGGTCTCCAGCAATGTATGAGAATTGTTGAAATTTCATTTTTTTATGACCTGAATACAAAAACTGTTTCGCCAAAAATCCCCCTTGGGTTTGTGTTACTCTTTAAACTGGTAATTGTGGTGTTTTCTATTTTAACCTTTCCCTTGGGCTTTTCACTCTTTCTTTTTTTTCTCTTTTTTCTAATGCTGTTGAATTTGAGCTCATTCAAATTCATGTATTTTATTGTTATTAATTTTTGTCATGAATGTAAAATATTGTCTTATGGTTGTATTAGTTATCGTGGTGCGGTAAATGAATAATACGGACAATGCTCATGAAAATAATAACATGAACGAGAAAGTCCCTTTGTTAAAATAATGAACTTCTTCCAAAAAGAAAAATAAAATAAAAATATTTATTAATTTTTTCAATCACTTTGAGTGACATGGGTGATTGTTTTCTGAATGAAATGGTAAATAAGCTATCAGTACTGGCAATGTGCTTGTTGTTTCGCATATAGTTTGGTCCATCCTTACTGATTAAGGGACAGAACCCTTTATTGATTGGAGTTTCAATTTAGAAAAGGCACAATACACCATGTAACGATTAAAACAAAAATACTCCACAAGTAGCAACAAGGCTGAGAGGATGTTAGCAAGTAAAGCATGTGCTAGAGTGGTTAACAAAGGAATGAAGGGAGTATATTAAAAAAAGGTTGTCTGTCGGGGAAGAGGCATGTATCGAGAATGCTTTGAGGGTGCTTTAGCATGTCCTATATGGTGAAGAACTGGTGAGAGATGATATGAGAGAAACTTGCATCAAACAATGAGGGGGCTGAACATCCTGCTTGGATGCTTAGAGGATTTTAGAAGATGCCGAGAGAACGTTGAGACCCCGATTATGACTGAGGAACTGATACAAGGGATAGCAAGATAAAATCTGGGTTACCCACTAGGACCAAATAATTACTCAGCTAAGTTTTACGAGTCATGTGTGATGCTGCAGGCTCCCATTCTGGTTTTGTTACTTAACTCTTTTGGCAAGGGGAGGCACCTGACCTCCTGCTTGTTAGAGAAAGCAATCACTGTAATTCACAAACCAGGCAGAGATGTGGTTCACACAGACCAATATCCCTATTGAACCTAGACACTGAATTATTCATTAGCTTCATCTTGTCTGAAGCCTTGAATACCAAAGGTAGTAGATACAAATCAGGAGTTGTGATAGTGTGGCAGTGTTTCAATAATACAAAAAAAAAGTCTTGCATCTACCGGAGAATGCACATAGAACATTCGGCTGTTCTCTCATGATGCAGATAGTCCATTGACAAACTCAATTATTGCTTCTCAAATCGAGTTCTTCCGAAGATGGGCTTCACTTCTCATTTCTGTACCTAGGTGTGGACTAACTAATAAAAAATTGAAAGCAAACATCAGGGTTAATGGACTACATCACAGGAGATATAAATATGAAAGGGCAGTTTCTGGTCGTTCTGGAACTTTTCTAGAGACACTCTCTAATGGGTATTTTAAGCAGCATGAAAGTGTAAAGGGGACAAAATCATCAATGCACAGTCAATTTGGGAATGCCGCTTCCTGATACATAATAACCATAGCACAATAAAGGAAGGTTAGTTAAGTTTATTACAAAGCCAAAAATAACTGAACAGAAACACACCTCAACACAAGAGTATAGAAATACAAAGAAAACAGCACACAGCCAAATCTACGCACCCAATTCAAATGGTGCAATATGAGCCGAACTAATAACTCGAGAAGGGGGATACAAACAATCAAGAAGCAAGAGTCCAAATTTCCATGCAATAAGGACTGATGAATGAAAAGCATTTGAATCTATCTCTACTCTATCGCTATATTGACATCCCTATGTTAAAGAGTAAGTATTTCGAATTAAGAGGAAAGGTGTCAGCCGTGGAGGCTTCCTAAGAAGTCTCTACACCGTTGAGATGGGTCAAGCAGCACAAAGCCACAATCACAAGTGGAAGAGCTCGTTCTGAGATGCTCCCCCTCCAAAGGCAAGGAATACGTGGGCACTGTCCCTAATTCTAACAACCAGTTATCCACAGGTAGACTTCCCATGATACACTTCTCGCACGTACTCCACAATGGGTAACGTCATGAGCGTACTTTTCCACGGTGTTCTCCATGTGCGTCCCTTTGCAACAATTTGTTCTTGATTCCTATGCCGTCTCCCATGTGAAACCAACTTCTTTCCTTTATCGTCTCCAAGCCATACAATTGTGACTTCTTCTGTCCTTGCTTAGCTGCTAAAACAAAGACATTACTTTGCCTGACAGAATGCTTCTCCAACTGCAATGCAAAATATGAGAAAGAATAGCTTCTGCAGTGCACATGAAATTCAGAACAATAGTCCTAAAGTGAGAATTTGTCAGGGGTTTGCATTTCAGGCCTACGGTTTTAGTTAACATAAGAATGCATCATTAAAACATTATGAGTTGCATAACTACATTTCATTTCAACTAACACATTTACCAAATTATAGAAAGTACTTTTATTATTAAACACGTCTAGTACATGAGTAATATCAAACTTCCCAACACAGTTTCTTCGTGTTAGCGTTTTCCTGCTAGTTAAATTTAATTCCTACGGTAACTCTTCATACTACTTGTCAATAAACTAAAATATATCATGTAGATACGTTAACACGGTTCACAATTCTAGCACTCACAATTACACAAGACAGGATTATATGCGGGTGCGCTCTACACGTGATTGTGATGCACCGCTACAAATGAGTAAGAAATGCAAATACGAAATTTCCACTCCATCATATACAAATGAATACAGGTTGCGGTGCCCACTGTCACCAATGACCACTGCTCTTAGCCTTGTATCTGCCCTTCGTGCTGATAGAATATGTCACAAAGGAGATGTCCAAGAGGTTAATATAGGGGAAGACAAGTACATATTATCACATTTGACAGATGACATGATGGTGACGATTTCTGAGCACACACAATCCAGTCCCATAATAATGGATGAGATGGATTGCTTCTGCAAAGTATCAAGCTTTAAAATTAGCATTAGAAATCTGAAATGCTAGCAATAAACATCCACTCAGACCAAATAACAAGGTTGAGAGTTCTCTGCCTGCTGTCATAAGATTTGAAAAGCACTGAGTTACCTGAATATACAGATTGCACTCTAAGTAGCTCAAATGGCCTCCCATAACTATTCCTCCCTACTGCGAGGTGTCAGCCGCGGCCCGTGGAAGGAGTTCCGTGGGGCGGAAAGGCGGGGCGGGGGAGGGGCAGGGTGGGGGGTACAAAAAACCGGAATATGGATAATTGGAGGTAAGTAAACAATTAAATAAATAAAACGAATTTCGTTCGCGCCCTGAAACGCAAAATGCGATGCAGCGCGCGCTACGAAATACGAACCAGGCACGTTTGAAGCTCCAGGACAATGTGGATGGGAAAGAGAGATAGCATAGACTCTAAGAAGGGGAAGCAGTTATCCTATGATTTGCCATAGCTACAAGGGATGCTAGTAGCAGAGAGCATTTTTTGCAAATTAAACCTCTATTGGTAGCTAAGTCTGATAAACTAGCTGAATAGTAAGAGGACATGTCTCACAGATACTGGAGAAGCTGTGATGCAGTGAGTTTGTTTTTACATGTCCTATGGCCAAAAATGCATAGGTTCTGGAATGAGCTGTTGGCAACAATAAATGCCATGTTCCAAATACCCAACCTCAAGGACCCAGGAATGATAGCACTGAACCTTCCTTTTCCAGGTCCGCCCTCCATCTGAGCACACAAGGGGAAACAGATACATATGGTGCTGGAATGAAACGCCAAGCAAAATCAGCATAATGGGGTGGGTCTGAGACAGCAGTGTGTCGCGAGCATGACTGTCTGTAGTCTATTTTGATGCCGTTATGTTATATTATGTTAGTAACACTTATATAGCGCATAATTACCATCGGCCTCTTAGCGCTTATCTAGGGGTTAAGCACCTTGTACAAACTAATACTTGGTGGAGACAGTCGGTCAGACTCTACCAAAGGCCTGGTCATACAGAAAGGTTTTCGATCTCTTACCAAATGGAACAAGGGCATTTTCTCTTCGTAGACCTTCCAGGAGTCCGTTCCACAACTGAGGTATCAATACAGAGAAAGCCTGACCTCCCATGGTCAATTTGTTAAAACGTGGACAGGGCAGCACAATTGCTTCAGAGGAATAAATGAAGACAGCGTCCAGGTACATATCGCCATAGACAGTCCTTGATATACGCTGGTACCGTCCCTTACAGGATCTTATGTGCAATACATAAGCCCTTGAACTTGGCCCTCTGTATTACTGGAAACCAGTGCAATTATTGCAGCAGTGGCCCAGGCA
Source organism: Triturus cristatus (assembly GCF_964204655.1). Taxonomy (NCBI): domain Eukaryota; kingdom Metazoa; phylum Chordata; class Amphibia; order Caudata; family Salamandridae; genus Triturus; species Triturus cristatus. Next base: position 220,698,701 of record NC_140594.1, on the reverse strand, counting down.
TTCACCCGTCTTGGTAAATTATACATTAGTCTTGCTGCATCATTCATGACTACTTGGAGCTTATCCAGCAGCTAGTCTGGGAGCCCAATGTACAAAGCATTGCCATAGTCCAGCTATGACACAATCAGTGCTGTCACCACTGTTTGCATCGTTAAGAAGGATAGAAGAGGCACCAATTAGTGATGTTAGTGTTAGTGATGGAAAAACTGAATTCTGTAAAAAGCAAACTCAAAACATTTGGGTGCCGATTCCGATCCGTTAAAAATATTCCCCGTACGAATCGTATCCGGATTTTTTTACGTACGAATCGTACAAGTCCCGTACAAACTGGCAAGTACGATTCGTATGTAAAAAAATCCATACGAATCGCATTGGGAAGATTCCCCGACACGTCCTCAGGTCGGAAAAAGTGTCCGGCACGTCCCCGGACATTTTTACGTACGAATAAGGAAAATGAAGTCCGAGCGCGCAAGTACGATCTGTCCCGTCCGTCTGAATGCACAACCGTATGGAAAAAACACCGTGCGGAGCGAACTCCCATAGCAACCATGGAGACGTCCAAACATGTGCCCGCATACGTGCCGAACACCCCCCCAGCCCACGCCCCCAAGTACGCGCCGTACCCCCAGCCCCCCATGTACGCGCCATACCCCGAGCCCCCCCATGTATGCGCCGTACCCCCACCCCACCCCCATAGGCACGGAGCGTACCCCCACCCCGTGTAGGTACGGAGCATACCCCCACCCCCCCGTATGTACGGTGCGTACCCCCAGCGCTATGCGCTGGGGGTACGCACCGTACATACAGGGGGTGGGGGTACGCACCGTACATACGGGAGGTGTGGGGGTACGCACCATACATACGAGGGGGTGGGGGTATGCACCGTACATATGAGGGGGTGGGGGTACGCACCGTACATACGAGGGGTACGCGCTGGCGGTACTCACCGTACATACGGGGGGTGGGGGTACGCACCGTACATACAGGAGGTGTGGGGGTACGCACCATACATACGAGGGGGTGGGGGTATGCACCGTACATACGAGGGGGTGGGCGTACGCACCGTTCATACGAGGGGTACGCACCGTACATACGAGGGGGTGGGGGTACGCACCGTACATACGAGGGGTACGCACCGTACATACGAGGGGGTGGGGGTACGCACCGTTCATACGAGGGGTACGCACCGTACATACGAGGGGGTGGGAGTACACACCATACATACGAGGGGGTGGGGGTACGCACCGTACATACGAGGGGGTGGGGGTACGCACCGTACATACTAGGGGTACGCACCGTACATACAGGGTGGGGTGGGGGTACGACGCAGACATGGAGGGGGTGCTGGGGTACGGCGCAGACATGGGGGGGCTGGGGGTACGGTGCGGACGTGTAGGGATGGGGGTACGTTGCGTACCGGGCCCACTTTTCGCCGTGCATCGTGGCGCACTGGATTTTCCAGCACTTTTTGGGTCCCGTAAAATTATTGCCGTGCGAAGTGCTGTGGGTACGTATCGTACTTGCTGGTCTGTAAAACGCTGCCTGACTACGTGCGAATGTCGCGTACGTGGTGTCCCGGATCGGAATTGCGGGTATATTTTAGCCGGTCGGTGTTTTTTACGATTCGTACGGAAATGGTGTTTCCGTACGAATCGTACTTGCATGTTTGTAAGGTATTTTTCCCGGGTACGAGTCGGACGGAGAAAACGCTCCGTCCGACGATTCGTACCCGGTTTTTCCAGGATCGGAATCGGCCCCTAGGTGTAGACTGCTTGCCCTTCATAAAACATCTTGTCAAGAAGTATAGGTCCCAGTTATATCTGTAGATTCTACGAATAATCCCTGGTGAGGTATTACAGTTACCCATGCAAGAAATGGAACTGAATCCCTTGATGATAGGCCGCCTTGACGACACAACTCACTAGCCATTTCTCTCTGGCTACTTACACCCTCATGTATCCTACATTGGTTTAGATAAATGGCTTTGAGGACATGGACAGCACGAGTAAGGGGAATGACTGGGGAGCGTCAGGATTCGGGAATGAAGGATTTAAGCAATTAATATTCACTGTCACCTCTGTGACTGGATTTATGAAGACGAAGGTGTGTGTTTTAGATATGCTTAAAATAAAGAAAATTTGTTAATCCTATTTTCAGTTGGTGGGTGCATATGAGATTGGTTTCATGAATAAAACACATCTTGACAATGCAATAGAGTGAGTGAGTGCATGTGGAAGTCACTGGCCTGGTATAAATTTTACTCCTGTAATGCCGGGGCTACTGTAAAACCAGACTGGCGTCATGGCAACCTAGAGAATATTAGAGATTGTGTAGAAAATTTGGGCCAATTCAAGAATGATTCTAGCCTTCTGAATCTTAGCCATACTTTCTTCAAACATTTATTTAAAAACTGTCCATCGACCAGTGGATGCTAGATATTCTTTTCTTCTGAATGTGTGCACGGAATCCAGTGTGGCAAAATACTTTATACAGTACTCTGATTACCTGATACCTAATTACACAATTGCAAGTGCTAATTAAAAAACATATGTTAGGGGAACCCCAAAACTTCTTGTAGCTCAGCAAAGGCCTGAAGGTGGCCATTTATAATTAGTAGGCCATTTTCTCAATACTAGGAGCCTTTCCCAGATACCCATCTTAGTTACCTTTGATGGAAGCATCGTCTTTGACGATAATGCTTTAAACTCGTACCATGTAGGGATTTTAAAAACGATATCCACAAATCAGAAATTGTGTAGTACATTTTGGATCGGTTGGAAGTCCATTTGTAAAACAAAATTAGGGTGCCCAGATTTATATACAAAATCTTTCAACCCAGAAGAGAGTTGACAAGTGGGATCCAACGGTTGCCTCAGAAACCCAACAGGAGTGGCAGTATAACCTCTTCCAAAGTCAGGCAAATCCCTGCCACCATATTGAAGTACTCAACACACCTTTCTCACAGCTCACCGATCTTTTCTTATCAGTCCACATGGACTTCATTATGGAAGTGTTTAAGATGTTAAAAATTCTTAGTGACAATACAAGTGGGGAAGGAGCATAATCTCTATAAAATCCACCCTGCCCGTCAAAGGAAGAGTCAAAGTACCACAGGATTTGAGAAGCTTTCTAATGTCAATGAGGGAGGAGGGGAATTCAAAACTTATAATTTAGGAATTTCAATAGTGACCCAAATGCCCAATTTCTTTTTGGGATCATTAGGTCATCTGAGAGTTTCTTCAGTGCAGCCCCAACTAACAAAGCCTCAGTTCTGGAAAGGATAATATAACTTGCAAATTCAGTAATCCTGGATCCTGTAAAGCTGGATCCTGTGAGTATTCCGGGGAAGAGGAGTTTATAGAGCCACATCATTTGCATACAGCTTCATCTTGGCTTTTGCCAGGAGCAGAACTCTGTACTGTTCAATCATTTTGCAGTTCAATGGGAAGCAACTCAATAACTAGTGCAAAAAGCAGCAGACAAAGTGAGAATCTCTGCATTGTCTTGCCTGTTATACAAATCAAGGGGCATATCAACAAGGGCTTTATCTCTGCTTTTTTGGCTTTAAAATCCAAAAAAGGAGAGATAAAACTAGCGCCCTATCAACAACAGGGTGCTAACATGCAAATTTGCATGTTAGCACCCTTTTACTCTACGCTTCCCCTTGCATCTCTAATGAGATGCAAAGGGGGCGTTCCAGAGTAAAATAATAGGAGAAATGTCGCTAAGCGACATTTCTCCTATTATCAAGAATGTCGCTAACCCTGTTAGAGACAAAAAAAGCAGCGCTAACCGCGGTTAACGCTGCTTTTTTACGTCTGGTATTTTTCTGACTTAGCCATGATATCCTATGGAAGGAGGATATCATGGCTAAGTTTGCCTGTCACTATCAACAAGGTAACGTGAGATTATCGCTGGGTTTCCAGCGATAATCTCACGTTAGCCTGTTAGCGTGAGGATTTTTATCGCTATTAAGATAAGCGTTGCTAATAGCACGCTATCTCAGCGATAAAAATTCACGCTAGCCGGCGATAATTATCCTAGCGCTAAGTGCGCTTAGAGATAATTATAGCCGGTTGTTGTTGATATGCCCCCAAATCTCTGGTGTTCCAATTAACTACAGGTCTAGCCCATGTCCCCATATACATGCTAGCTCTAGATCTGATGAACTTGGACCAGAAAAGAAATAAAGACATTTGGTGGGTTCTCCATTTGATAGACTGTATGTAATTCAGGGGAGTTTTTAGGTCGAGCCTCCTATACAGTGCAGGGGCTGCCAGTTGCAAGACCAATTGTGGGCTTACCAAGAACATACCGGGTCCTTGGAGCCCAACTCATAGCTTATCATTGATTGGTTTACCAGCTTGTCAACTTTGTGTTTGTCCATCCCATAGAACATTGCCTCTTTACTGTATCTTTTGAATGACTGGCTTCTATGGCCAAGGCTTGCAGTTGAACACTACTTTTTTCATTTAGGTTAAGCACGTCAATTGAGTGCATGTTTTTTCCAGCTCACTTATGTACTTCTCTGCTCCAGTACGCCATGATGCTGTCTGTCAGCTGTGTGCTTCTCCCTACACCCCTCTAAGTTTTTCCCACCCATGTATACTTCCACCTATTGCTTTCTAGCCCATGTACTTCTCCCCTGCCCATTCTACATTGCACTATCGCCTGGTGCTTCTTCCCGCCCCTCACCTGCTGGGTCCTCTTTCTTTCACACCCATGGTGCTACTTATTACATTTTTACCTACTGACTCAAATCAATAAAAATAGAAAATAAAGTGCTAGCATGATTGTGAGCGCATGTGTGGTGTGTGCACCAACAAAATGAAGCAACACTGCGTCATAGTGTATCCGTTTTACTTTGCTTTTTTAGCCATGCTGCACAGCTACAGGGAGGCTGTCCAGCATGGCTAAAAACCATCAGCAAAGCTAATTGGTCCAAAAGGCGAGTCCCATTTGCCTTGACGATGCTTTTTACTTTCTGAGCTCGGTACTTTGCTGCTGGTTGTAAGCCAAGTGTTTTGCATAGCACTGACCTGCATGCCTTTCCATAAAATGTAGAATGTATATGAAAAAAAGTTAATTATTTGAAGCAGGCGAGGAAGAGTGTTCAGAGATAGATTTTATTGCTTCTCAGGCCATTTGCGTCCAGGACTTGAAAGGATGAAAGTGTAACGCGTTCATTTATCTTTCTTTACTGGTTGCAGAGCCTCCAGCATCTGCTGGAAAAGTAAACACAGAAACATTAGCACTGTTAAGAGTCAAGCAATGAAAAAACAGGGTGTCTTCATTTCCTACTGTATTGTGTTCAAGCACGGATGGGCGAAAGGGAGATGTGATTGTGAGGGAGGCATAATTCCTTTGCCCACCATGCTCCCAGCTCCTTTGTAACCCACCTTTTATGTCCATTCTTGGGGTGTGTGCGTGCCACCGAGAGAGTAATCCGAAGCATTATAAATGTACCAAGAAGTGACTGTTACTCACCCGGAAAAGTCCACTACAGCCTACTAGTGCGTTCAAGGAGAAACCAATGGATTCCCTCGGTGGCGGCTCCTCCTTTCGATGAAGATGAAAAATGAAATGGGAACACATTACCATTTTATTTTTAACCCTCTGATCCTGAGATGAGCATCTGGGCTGCTGCTGAATGACAGCAGCATGGAGGAGGGTGGGCTGTCTGTGCACTTTTCAAAGTGCGCATGTCCCATTGGACGGCCGTCTTGCAACGGCCAACCAGACATGCGGAGCTTGAAACCTCTGACCCCGCTCTCTTAAGGCAGGCAGGTTAGAGTGAGTGCAGGCCTCCAGGGTGTGGGGAGTGCCGAGTGAGGCCACTCTGTCCAAGCAGGGCGCAGCTCTCGCAGCATGAGAGCAGCGGCAGGATTGGTGACCTCACTGCAACATCTGATTCAGAAGAGGTCCGGTTCGGAAGAGGTCCGGAGCGTCGGTTCAGGTATGATTGTTTTTTTAATATTTTTGCGTGCGTGCGCGATCCCCCCTGTAGATGCCAGCCGCCACTGGGTTCCCTGAAGGAAGGGAAGCAGGAGAAGTGAGGTTCTCTGTAAGGCCTCTAAGCAGAAATGTCCCACTGGTTGCCTTCTGCCTCTGTGAACCTCCAAGAACAATGTTAGCCACTTTAAGAGATGTTATAACCTCAATATGTCATCAATATGTTAGAAATATCGATTTGTAATAAACTCACTAATAATAGATTAAGATGTTAAGCACATTTTTTTATATGATGCAGGTGGAGAGTGAACGATTGTTTCCCTACAGTACTAATTTAGGCCAGATTACAGCACGGGAAGAGACGATACATGCTCCCTTTTGTTAATTTCAAACGTAAATTCCAATCAGCTTAGTTCCCTGGGTATTATTGTGCAATCACTTCATTCTGATGGGTGGGCACTCTTCTTTGATAATACTACTTGTTTACTTCAGTTAACTGAAATTCCAATTTTTAAGCAGAATTACTGTGTTTCTCTAGCAAAGGTATTTCTGAAGCACCCCAACTGTCTAAAGTGCATGCGAGTAACTTGGACATTTTTAGGTTTCACCTTCACAATCCTTTTGCTGTGCTTGGGAAATCTATTGTAAACAAACAAAAAAAGCTTACTTACCATTGGTTGGCTTCCATGTCGGTCTTGTTTCCTTGCTTCCTATTGGTCAGCGCCTCCTCCTCACCTCAGGCTTCCTCCTGGGTCTTCGTGTTTGTCTGTCCAAGTATAGCTTCCTGTCTGCATCTAGTGTCTTCCACTGGCCCCAAGCTCCTGCAGGTACTCTTTTTTTTTAGATTTTTAAATGCTCTTCTATAGAGTGTATGTGTCTGCAATCCCTCCCCCTCAGGCTGCTGTGCAACATTGCCTAAAGGGAAAAAAGCATTATGGGTACGTCATATCGCTTTTTTTTTTAACCTCAAGTCCAAAAACACTGACAAAGCCAATAGGTTTTAAATAGGCAAAAGCTATTGGCTTTGCTAATGCTTGTTTCAGTTGGTGTTTGAACTGCACTGCACTTACTGCACACACGGAACTGTAGCTGCCTCTGAGCTCTGCAGTCTCCTGCTCATGCACCGAGTTCCACACTAGCCTTAAACAGGCAGACAGCTCTAGTGCATACCCAATTCATGATGCAACCCCGTACTGTTTTTCTGTACTCAGTATGGCTATCCTTCAACATCGGTAAAAGCATAGCATGAGAGGCAGCAATAGGTATACATTACACTGTGGCGGTCACCACTGTGACATTACAGTTTATCCCTATAGGACACTTTGCTCTTCTATACAGAAAAAAACAGCTGAATGGATTCAAATTTAGCAAAAAGTTATAATTGTATTCAGAAAGTGTACATTTTTGTGACTGAGTGTAAATTTGTTCAAGCATTTTTAAGAAATTTGTGCCTAAAGAGGGTCTCAGGTTGGACATCAAGGAGTTACCTTAGAAAAAGCTAGGTATATCGGACGGTTGGTCCTGTTGGTGTCCCACAGGACGCCTGCGGTACCAATCAATTAAAAAATAGCCCATCCTGATTGGTCATGGGAGCTTTCTCTTTCAGTTTGGTACTACAGTAACAAATTATCTGATTCACTTGACGTAACACTGAGGAAAATATAGTAGCCACCTTTACAGCACTCGGGGACTCAGTCCCAGAGCCCTGACAACATTTTTAAAAGGCCACATAAAGGGCACGGTGGGCACGCCCTGACTCCCAGGACCGTGTGGGGTCCCAAAGGACTCTCTTAAGTTAAATAAAAATAAATCATTATTTCAGGTTGCCAGTACTGCAGTATCAGCTACTGGTACACGGATCACACAGATGTGCTATTTGACTATGTGTTGGTATGGTGTTGTACCTTTAGTGCTGTTATGTATTGGTATGAATGTTGTGAGGTCATAAGCCATGTATTTGGTGTGCAAGTTATGGTTTGCATGTTGTGTGAGTTATAGTTAGCATAGCAGTAGTTTTTCTGTTTAAATTCATAACCAAAACTGGACTGGCGGTGGTTTTCAATGAATTTCAGACATTTTTTGCACATATGTTAACCAACAGAATAACCATATTTAACTATAATTGTATGGTTTACAATGAATTTCTGTTTTTATATATAGTCTGTTGAACATTCAACTCAATGCTCGTGGCCATCACCAGCTTTTTACTGCTTTGGGCCATGGGCAGCAGTGGATGACAAAGGATCTGGCCTACGCTCATTCACTGCACCCAACCCACCTTGGACTGCAAACCCCTACTGTACATGGCTTTAGGCTGTGCACAGTAGGGGTTGATGGCAAGGCTCTGCCCCAACGCACTGCAGGTGGGCGATCCCCACTGTCCACAAATGTTGGACATTGCATATTGGCCAACCCACCACAGGCAGCCTTTGGTCTTGGACAGGGTTAAAGTGTGAACTGTGTTTTCTTTCTGTAATTTTTTATTTTTTTATGATGTACTCTCATCAAATTTTAACCCACCAGAGGTGTTGGCCACAGGGCATGGACTACAGCCATGACTTGCACCCAACCCACCTTGGGCAGAAACCCCATGCTGTGCATGCCTTTCAGCCATGTGTAACAAAGACTGGTCGCAGGGCAATTCGACCAAACCACCAGTTGTGGCCAACCTTTACTCCACTCAGCTGTTGGCCTTGCACAGTGGCAGCTGAGGAGACAGCCATTGGCCATGCACAGCAGGGGTTGGCCACAGAGGCTTGTTTTGTGTGTTTTTTTGTGTGTTTTTACATTTTCTGGATAAAATAAAAATGGAAAATATCCACTCAAACTTGAAAAAAGAAGAAACTGTCATCATCTCTCAGCAGCTTCTTTTCTATATGTACATTTTGCTTACAGAGCCACCCATACATTTTGTACTCTCTGCAACACAGTGTCATTCTCATCCTTTCTATATTCTCTGACTGAAAGGGTGCCTGATTCTTGAATGGTGGGACATGGTAGTTGTCTTAAATGAGTAACTTCCATTGCTTCCCAGTAGAGTTCTTGATCCCAGAGGTTGCAAATCACTTTGCAAGTACTTTCTTTTTTTCAGTCATTGGATGGGTAAAGTACTCACATACCCATAACTTGTACATACTCTGTCTCTCATTGCCTGAGTCCTGAATGGTAAGTGCACAATTAGCCAGTCCTGGGTTGTTCGTGTTCTAGTTCAGTGAACACCTGAATTGGCAGTTCGAGCTAGATTGTTCATATTGGAGCAGGGTCAAGATTGATTTGCTTGTGGCTGGGACCAAACCGAGGTAGCATAGTGTGCTATTGATGGATTGGGATGCAGCCCGAGAAATTACCATTGGCTGAGATTAATTCATATATTTTATCCCTCACTTTTTTGGATACTTCAGTGTGACACCCTAAAGGGGATGGATATGGCCAGATGTGGGTCCCATGCACAATATGCCACTGGAACCAAGCTATACCTGGATGATAAGCCTTAATAAAAACAAAACTGGTCCAGGGTTGTCTTTACTCCGGTTTTCAGAGGCCGTGGCCTGACAGTTTGGACTGAACTGTCCCTATTTGAGCAGGGTCATGACTGATTTGCATACGACTGGGTCCAAACTGAGGGGGTATGTTGTGCAAAATAATGATTGATAGGGATGCGGTCAAGAGTAATTATCAGTGACTGAGATTAGTTCAAGCAGTCCATTGATCACATTTTTCTATACTTCAGTGTGATGTCCTAAGTGGGTCGGGTATGTCCAGACATGGGTCCTGTGCACACTGTACCACTGGAACCAAGCAATACCTGGCTGAGCTTACATGAGGGTGAAACTGGTCCTGGGTTGCTTGTGGTCTGATTGTGGAGGACCCGGCCTGTCAGTTTGGGATGGACTGTTCCCAATGAAGCAGGGTCAAGACTGATTTGCATATGGCTAGGTCCAAATTGAGGTGGCATGGTGTACAAAATAATGATGGATTGGGATGCAGCCCCAAGTAATTACCATTGAGTGAGAATAATTAAAGCATTCCATCCATCACTTTTTTGATTACTTCATTGTGACACGCTAAGTGGAACATGTATGCCTAGACCTGGGTCCAGTGCACACTGTTCCACTAAAAGCAAGCTATACCTGCCTGATGAGCCTTAAAAAGGGCAAAATTAGTCCTGGAATGCTTGTGTTCTTGTTGAGGGAGGTCCTGCCCAGGTAGTTCGGGCTGGACTGTTCCCATTGGAAAAGGCTCAAGATTAATTTGCATATGGCTGTGTCTAAACTGAGGTAGCATGCTGTGCAAAGTAATGCTGGACTGGATGTGGTCAGAGTAATGATCAATAGCTGAGATTAATTCAAGCATTCCATCCATCACTTTTTTGTCACTTCAGTGTGAAGCCCTAAGTGGGGCAGGTATGCCCAGATGTGGGACCAGTGCACACTGTTCCACTGGAACCAAGCTCTACCTGTCTGGTTAGGCCTAATAAGGTCAAAAGTGGTCCTTTGTTGCTGTGTTACGGTTCAGGGGGGAGCTGGCCTGGCAGTTCAGGCTTTACTATTCCAATTGGATTAGGGTAAAAACGTATTTGACTATGGCTGGGTTCAAACTGAGGAGGCATGGTGTGCAAAATAATAATGGACTGGGATGTGGCCCAAGTATTTACCAGTGGCTGAGATTAATTCAAGCATACCTTCCATCACTTTTTTGTATACTTCATTGTGACACCCTAAGTGGGATGGGTATGCCCAGACGTGGGTCCTGTGCACATTGTACTACAAGAACCAAGCTATACCTGGCCCTAATAAGGGCGGAACTGGTCCTGGTCTGCTTGTGTTCTGGTTGGGGGAAGATCTGGCCTCTCGGTGCCGGCTGGACTGCTCCTGTTGGAGCAGGGCAAAGACTGATTTGGATATGACTGGGTCCAAACTGAGGTGGCATGGTGTACAAAATAGTAATGGACAGAAATGTGGCCCAGTTAATTACCGGTGACTGAAGTTAATTTATGCATTCCACCCATAACTTTTCATATACATCAGTGTGGCATTCTGTGTGGGACTAAAATGCCCAGATGTGGGTCCTGTGCACACTCTGCCACTGGAAATAAGTCATAACTGGCTGATGAGCCCTAATATGGGCAAAGGCAGCCCTGGTTGGTTATCTCCCGCTTTGGGGAAGACCTGGCCTGACAGTTCGGGCTGGACTGTTCCCACTGGAGCAAGGTCAAGACTAATTTGGATATGGCTTGGTCCAACCTGAGGTGGCATAGCCTGCAAAATTATGAAGGATTCTGATTCAGCCTGAGAAAATGACCAGTGGCAGCAATTAATTCAAGAATTCTATTCATACATTATTATATATTTCAATGTGATGCTCCAGGTGGAACAGGTATGCCCAGTTGTCGGCCCCATGCACACTGTGCCACTGGAACCAAGCTATACATGGCTGAAGAGGCCTGGGATGCTTGTGTTCCGGGAGGACCTGGCCTGAAAGTTAAGGCTAGACGGTTCCCACTGGAGAATGGTCAAGACTAATTTGTTTATGGTCGGGTTCAGACTGAGGTGGCATGGCGTGTAAAATAACGATGTACGGGGATGTGACCCTGAATAATTACCAGTGGGTAAGATTAAATCAAGCATTGCATCCATCACTTTTTTGTGTTCCGTTGCACCACCAGATGTAGCATTTGCCGGTGGAACTGAAGGCTGTGATGGTGTGGGCAGAGAAGGAACTCCAGATAATTCTGGTTGTGAAGACACCTCTTTTTTCCATCCAATAAAGCCATGATCGAACAAATGTGCAGGAAAATACTGCAGTCACTCCTCCAGAAATCAAAATATAATCACTCCTCTAAAAATGAACCTCTTTGCTTTGATAACCAGGCACCTTTCATCATCGCTGTAAAGCTGGGCCTTTTTCCTTTGTCCAATAGGCACTTTTTGATGTGGTGGAAAGATATGTGAACTTTCATCCAATGAGAAACGGAGAATGCCCTTAAAGCTGCCAAAAGTTTGTGAACTCGACCTGAAGTCCGCAGGCTTTAGAGGAAGTCATGCCTGCGTTGCTAGGACTTCTGAATCAGCAGATTTGACGCAGCACATTTAAAAATAAATAGAATTCACCAAGAAGTTACCTCCAATCACATTTTTTGTATTTTAAACTTTGGGGAGTCCATTTGGAGTGGACCCCTCCCAGTTAGAACAGGTAGTCCAGTTGTGCCACCTTATATGGCCTCTTAATATATATTTTAGGAGTCAAGCAGCGGCGGCCCCTTCGCTATGTCGGAGGAGCGTCGCCCCCCAAAAAAATGGCAGGAAAGGAAAAAGAAAACTTGTGTCGTTTGATTTCTATTTTTCTGCTGAGTCTTGGGGGCAGGGCCTGGGGGGTGACCATCATGCGCAGTGAACCTCTCTACAACCCCAGCTCCATCTGTCCTGGAGCACCAATCGAGGGTGCTTCGGCCAATACTGAACCTCTGTGCACCTTCAGGACAGGCCGCAGGGCATTCTGGGAGCCTATGCCTGTCTGAAGTAGCGGAGCAGAGGAGTGTGACACAGGACGCGGCAGGTTAAAGGTAATTTTCTTTTATCATTTCCCCACCCCTCCCTTTAGTCGACCCCTATACCCGCTCATCACCCCCCCACACGCCCCGCCACTCGTTCCAAACATGGGCCGCTACTGCTGGCCAGCATCCTGTATGGCAGCTGCATGACAACATTTTCTTTCACAGTCAGCTAATCAGAGTTTTTGGGTCCATGATTCTGGCACTGCTTTCCCTGACCCTAAAGGGACGATGGGTGAAAAGGGTATTTTTTTTAAATTGCAGCCTATAAACTGCCTCAAACTTGGGTTCAGTAGCAGCTCACACACTTTTGGTCCAGATGTATCTAACCTTTTACTCTTCAAAGACCATTGGCACATTTTTCTAATAATAATTTGTCAAAAACCTTTGAACGGATTTACATCAAACCGTGTAAAACCACGTCCTTGTACGAAAGTTCTAGTTTTATTCCAAGTTTTGTGTAATTATGTTCAACATTTTTTCTAGTAGTGGAGTCTGAAAATGTCTATGGTAGTTAAAATAGAAAAGGCTAATTTCTTTTTAGAACCCCTCCCCACGGTTTACTGCCATCACCCCTTCCCCTTGACAGATGTGCATAAAACCAGCCATAAGGAACCGAAACAGGATAAAGGTTTTTTCAAAGTTTTGTGCAGATTCCACAAACTGCGCCAAAGCAATTAGCAAAACAAACAAATGGAGTGAAATCTATAACTCAACTATAACTACACTGTTGCTTTTTTGTAGGGCATGGTTTGGGTATTGTTTTGCATATACTTTTTCACCAGCGCATCCATGTTGTCCTGTGTCACTGCATTCAGTTGTTTAGTTCAAAACACTTTCTAAAAATTACAAATAAATAAAAATACAATACGACAGGATTTATTGAAACAGCAACATTTGATTATCCTTCTTCATCATCTCACATATTGAACATCTGCAAAATCAACCACTCATAACCTTCCACTTTGTCAATCCCAAATAGTCCTCTGCATGCCTGGGTCTCCAAGGCCACTATTTCCAGCCACCTGAAAAACATGCTAAGCCTTAAACGCAAATAGTTTGATTGTCCCAGATACTCTTCTCTCTTCCCTCTTCCCCTGGAGAAGCCTTGGCTTGTTTATTATGTACAATAGGTCTGGGCTGTCCTTCCTCATACTAATACTGAAAACTGAGTGATGTCCCTATAAAAGCCATCACTATACATGAATGGGCACTAATTTGTCATCACTATGCAACAAGGCACTTTTTGCAAAATGCGAAGCTTGCAAAGTTTTAAAAAATGTCGGGTTTAGCAGACGCTTGCGGCAGCGGCAAAGCTTTCCAGTGGTTGTGAAGGGCTTTGACGGCAATTGCTGGACTGCACCTGCTCAGCGGCTTTTCCACATTGCACATCCACCCCAACATGTATGTGATGCAGAGCCCAAGTTTCTTCTTCAGCCACATCGCCATCCATCCAAGAGTTCTCCACCTCACTTCTAGACAAAGTCACTTTCTGCAAAATCCTTGCACTGTACTCAGTGTTCAAGTCCCCCCCTCTCCACGCCAGCATCACTCACTTTCATTGGAACACGGATATATAACGTTTATTCAATTTTGAGCCCTGAAGAAGTCTCTCTTGAGACAAAACGAGTTGGCTAAATGGCTAAATGAAATTTTTGAATATTGGATTTTAGCAATTGCATATATTTATCAATAAAGAAATTTTTTTGAGATTACAAGTAAAATCTGGACTTGGAATTTTCTTCAAATCATCGTGGACATCTGACGTTCTATGAACTTTAAATAAGACTTATAATTGATGTGTGCTGATTCCATTTCTTTTTGTGATTGTTTTTGGGGCATCACCCCAATAGGAAGTGAAGAGGGGTGCATTTCCTGGTTTTCTAGCACCATAACCATACTGCTAAGCCATTTGAAGTGACAGGTGTGGGCTCTTTGCCTCAACCCTCTTCGAGTGCTTTGTTCTTCGCTGTAGAATCACCTTTGCTTGTTGAGCCGCAGATGTCTGTTTTCAGCCAGTGAGTAGTCCAGACTTCACAAATGAGACATCCTGTGGCTGGAAATCCTCACAGTGCACATGGCCACGTAGGTAAACAATTTATTAGAGAAGCTTCTCCCACCTTTGCAGAAGGTGAAGTTTCCCAACTTCAGCCAACTTTGTGGGCACATGCTCCCACAGCCCTACCCATAATCCCCTTGAACCTCCTCAACATTTACTTCTACCCTTCTGATAACCCTCCACTGGGGCCCTTCTTGAAGTAAGAATTAGCCAGCTCTTTGAGCGTCTTCAAAACAACCTGAATCGCCACCTCCTTCATCTCCAAGTCACGGTGTCACTCATAGGCCGCTTGGCTGTGCACTGCACGAACAGTCCCTAAACTTTAATGTATAACTATATATTAACAAAGAGATCTCTGCAGAGAAATGGATTTAGGGAGTCTCCTGATTGCCGCCATGCATTATGCTTGACACTACTGCAGACAGCAGTTGTTTTGTAATGCATCACCCTCTCTCTCTCTCTCTGTCTCTCCCTTTCTTTCTCACTAATCTGCTCCCATCCATGGTTACATTCCAATGCACCATTTAATGTAACCTCTGTGCAGCATTTCTGTTTGAAACACTGGGCTAATAAATAAATACACGTGTTTACATTTCTGTGTCAAAGTGACAGCGTGAAGCAACTGAGTGAAAGGCCAGATGGAGGCAGGCTTAAGTATTTCCACAGCCAGGGCACTGGAGTGTTTGGCTTAGCTGAGCTGCCCTCGTGCTAGAGTCTCTGGGTCAAGGGGTACGGCTCCCCAGATGGAAAAATGAAACCGCAGCCCTCGCGAACTATTTGTTTGATGTAACCTTCCCAGTTGGTGGTCACAGATAGGGTTGCCTGGTCTTCGGAAAGGAGAGCCGTGGCATATCACTTGTTTAGGGGCCAGATGGTTACAAGTTAACCCCCTGAGACCTACAATATGAGGAAAATAAGTCTGGCTGTGCAGGAGCGCTCTAATTAAACCTTATCATTTATTTAGGTTTCTCTAATGAATGTGGAAAAGTTGGGTTACGGGGAGGTCGGCCATGTTGCTTTTATCAATCCGCTTCAGAGCGCTTTTGTTTTTCTTTCAAAGGGCTGTCTCAGCTGACTCACCAGCCTGCGAAATGAACAGACTGCCATAAAACGAGGAGCGGGGTGTACATTCAATGTCCGCTTTCACTGGCCCACCTGGTACCTGGTTCAAATTACCCAATAAGCACCTAAGTAGGGGATTCCAGCTCTGCTTTCCGAGGAGGATTGATCTGGGTAATTGATGCCTTGGTTAGCTCCTCTTAATTAAAATCCCAGCATTGCCCTAGCAACAAGTTATGCTAAAAAAACAAGTTGTGCACATTTGATGTTCGAGTTTGGAGATTTTTTCGCCTGTGCGCTTACATTGTCAGGCTTAGTGTCTGTGGTCCTTTACATTATTTTGTCGGAGATCACACTCTGTGTCAAGCGGAAACCTGGAATCCAACAGGTCATTCTTGGTGCCAACTCTGTGGCCTTTACTATCAGATTGCACTTCCTTGGAACAATCCTATACTGTCCCTTACCTGAACCTTTACAATATTATGTGTCAGTGGAGACGTGCAGAGAGGCCTGAATCAATTCACCTCCGGGGGCCCCATCAGAAGTGGCCCCTCTTTGGTAATACCGCGATTGAAACAAGAGATTAATAAAATTCGATATTTGGAGTGAGGACTAGCATGCCGAAATCGATGTATTGCACCAATTTCAAAATGTTTTTCACAACTTCTAGAGCATTTTCTATGCAGATGTACGACTGCTTTTTGCAGGTTGACTTGTGCACTTAAATACTGGGACACTTGCTATCACGGGGCATATGTAGAAGCCCCTATCGCCACCGGAGCATCACTTTTTCTGACAATCCGGTGGCATGGTGCCATTTTCCATTTTCGCAAGGTGGCCTTAAGCCACTTATCGTGGTTTAACGCACCTTGTAAATATGCCCCTTTCCGTTGCTGTCCTCTGCGGCTAAGGGGCGTACAATGGTTGTTGTGGGCTTTCCACCTTAACACCCATTATTTTTTTAAGCTGCCCCAGATTTACAAGGCTGAGGCAGCGCCAAAAGCTAACGACATGGACTACTAGGCGTTAGAATGGTGATACGAGGAGAAATTATAAATTTCTCCTCGTTTTTTGCTCTTTCCATGTGTGCTAAGAGCAAATCACAATTACTGATTGTTTATGTGCAGGAAGTTGTCCCTTCCTGCACAGAAACAATCGTCCCTGCAGCGCAGACACTCTACAACATGGTGACAGGGTGCCTGTGCTGGCACGGGTCAGGTTGTTTTTTTTGCACCAACGTTAGGGGAAGCACAGGGGTGCACCATATTTTTGTGAACACGGCGCATCTCTGCGTTTTAAAAATGTCGGAGAGCGGCATTGCCAAATTTGACGTTGCTGCACACTGACATTTTTTGGTAAATATGCACCCCAATTTCTGTCCCACTTGAAATAGGAACCTTGGCGCATGACTGTTGAACATCATTGTTCAGTTTATTTCGGTTTAAATAGTGCATAATAATTGTGTTCTGTATATTTGTGAACATTAATGGCAAATTCACAAAGAAAGTAGTAATTCTATGCTTGTAGATTTACACCTATGTGGGAATGTAGGTTTACTACTTTCTGGTATTCACAAAAATTCCTAGAAATCTGACACGGAAAGCTGCACCAGGTGCAGGTTTCCAGGTGGATTCCTCGGAAAGTCAGACGACATTTCCATCCGGATACAATTCCGGCTATACGGAGAACTACAAATAGAAGGGATTACATCTCTTGTACAAAGGCACATCTTTTTTTTTCTCCACGAAGAATATATTTTTCCCTATGCATAAAGCCTTTCCCCTACACCCCTACCCAATCTGGGGCCATTCATTTACCTTCCCACCCTGAAAAGAGATTTACAGAAGCACTGTCTTGGAGTAAATAGCCTACAGTTATTAAGATGAAAAGGAGAACAAGAGGAGTTTGTGCATGACCATAAATGCACTTGTTTATGGGTAAATTTCCATGGCTGACCATGCTTTGGAATGCCTTCAAACGTGAATTTCCCCACCTCTTGAGAGGTGTATAAGGGTGCTGAGAACTCCATACTCATAGCAGAGATCTTCTCACAGTAAATGGACTTACACCTGCAAGGGACCTCCTTGTGGACTCCCGACAGACATAAATCGGGCACATTAGGTTGTAAACTCAAATTTATGACCGACCAAAATTATCTTTGTGAATAGGGCCCTACGAGATTCGTAGACAAGGTGAAAGAGGCACGGGAGATGTTATGTATATATATATATATATATTACCTACTGGCGGTCGCCAGTAGGTAGTTCTAGTTAGGACCCTGTTTCCATAGGAAATCCGCAACATTCTATTTTGAATAACTTTGGCGCCGGTCGACGAATCCTCGCGAATTTCTCAAAATAGGTGGGGCGCTACGCTCCGCTCCTACCCTGAAAGTCTCGGGGGGATTCGTCAAGCGGGGGCTGAGATAAAAGGGGGGTCCCAAAACGCGTTTTTCCCATGCATTTTTCCATAGGACCTTTAGACAGGGCTACAGCCCGAACGGCTGAACAGAATTACTAGAAATTTGGCAGAGAGGTAGTCCTCAGGTCAAGGAAGTGCCTTTTGTAGGTTTGGTGTAAATCTGTTCAGTAGATTCTGAGAAAATAGCCTTTAAATCAATATATATATCTGAGCCAGCTTACGGTACGCTTACCGTAAGCTTACCGTACGCGTACGGTGGCGTGCGCGAGCGCGATTCTGATTGGCTGTTAGATCTTAGTAAACATTCGAATCGGCCGAAACCAGGAAGCGGCGGCCGCCATTTTCTCTCTCGCACTCTGAGGGGGGGGCTGTAAACAAAGGCAAAAAACATATAAAGGGGCTGTTTAGACAGCGCCCATGCACATAGCCATGTTAGTTGAGTCCTCAAAGATCCCCCAAGGCCAAAAACGGTAAATTTTTATTTTTTGAAAATTTCGCCGATTACGCTTACCGTACGCGTACGGTGCGCTTACGCTAAAAATTTTAATAAAAAAAAAAAAACACTCTCTGTGCATGGCATATTATTGTCATCACTTACAAATTAAATTTAACAGATTACCTATCACAAGGAAGCGCATAATATGTCCTCCATGTGCGCACGGTGCGTAACGTGGGCACGCGGTGCGCGTAGCGCACTGCGTGCCCACCTTTTGTGTACGGCACTAACTGCGTAAAGTGGGCGCGCGGTGCGCAAAGCGCACCGCGTGCTCACTGTGCGCGAAGCGCACCGTGCGCGCACGGAACGAACTGCGTTAAGTGGGCGTGCACGCCACGAATGGCGTAAAGTAACTTAGCATTTAAAAAACCGTACAAATTCACTGAAAAAACCATAGGTTTCACACACGTTATAGTTAGGAATTAGCATTTAAAAAACCTTGCTAATTCAATGAAAAAACCATAGGTTTCACACATGTTATAGTTAGCTGGAAATTTTACTGATAAAAAACCAATGAAATTCCCCTGTTATAGTTACTGTAGGCAACTATAACTCACGCGACCGTAATCCTCTGGTGATGACATATGTGTCTTTATGAAAAAAAAAAATTTGTAAAATATGTATAGCTAAAATTTAATGGAAGAAGACATGGGCAAATAAGTGTCTAAATACAGTATTAGCATCAGCAGAGGATTGCGGTCGCGTGAGTTATAGTTGCCTACAGTAACTATAACGGGGGAATTTCATTGGTTTTTTATCAGTAAAATTTCCAGCTAACTATAACATGTGTGAAACCTATGGTTTTTTCATTGAATTGTATATATATATATATATATATATATATATATATATATATATATATATATATATATATATATATATATATATATTACCTACTGGCAGTCGCCAGTAGCTAGTTATAATTAGGACCTATTTTCCATAGGAAATCCGCAACATTCTATTTGTAATAACGTTGGCGCCGATTGACGTATCTTCACAACATTTTCCACACTTTTGGCCAGCTCTGGTCCGCTCCGATCCTGATAATTTCATGGTGATTCGTCAGTTGAAGGCCGAAAAAAATTGGGGTCCCAAAACGCGTTTTCCCCATGCATTGTCCCATAGGACCTGTTGACGCAGCTACAGCCCGAACTGCTGAACGGAATTACACCAAATTTGGCAAAGAGGTAGTCCTTAGTTCAGACTCGTACCTTTTGCTTAAATGGTGTAAATCCGTTCAGTAGTTCCTGATAAAATCACATATATATCTGGGCTGGCCTAACCACACATCTCATCGTGAGATCTGATTGGCTGTCAGCACTTCATCCAAGAAGTGTTGGCAGCCATCTTGGGACCAATATACATGATAGCACCTCATTAAAAAGCATTGCAGTTAATAGAAGGATTTAAGACTTTAGTTACATCATAAATCATTTGTTGATGGTACCATACTCATTTTAGGAATTGTGGTGTGTTCTAAGGTGATTTTACCATGTGAAAAAGCCTTCTACTGTGATATCATGAATCATGTTTGAGAGAAAACTATTTTCTCATGCTTTTCCCACTGAGGTTTGGAAGCTGATCTATAAGCTAAACTGAGAGCATATTTTCTGTAAATTCACATTATCTTTCTCAGTCATGTGAGAATGAAGTCTGACATTCTCTGTAAAACATGTACATCCAACAAGGGCAGAGACTGTCAGTTGATTCCTTTGTGTTCTACTGCACCTTCCCAGAGTGTTCTAAAAAACAACTAGAGCGCTAACAGTCCTACTTATGACAAACGTATTGCACACCTGATGCCATCTTGATTGGAATAAAGTGGTAACTCTTAAAACATTTAAAGTAAAAAGGAACAAAATTAGGGGGTTCATTTTGCCATAAAAGTATGATTAGTGCTGTAGAAAGAAAAATTAGGGCACATTTTGAGTGACTTCTCAAATCCTCTTCTATTTCATTAAAGACATGCAGACTGAAACATGCACTTTCAATACCAGCAGCAGACTTCCCTGGTGAGCAGTAGCTTTACTACAGTGATCTAATAAGCAACTATAGTGCTAACATTCAGAATTTATGGCAAATATGTGACACATCTGAATGTCTTCTTGATGGAATCAAAGTAAAAAAACTGAAAGTATTTCCTACTGAGAAGACTGCAGTAAATGAGGAAATTAGGAAACTTCATAACATGTAAGTCTCCCAAAATGGCCACCAGAGACAAAAGAGCCCAAATGTAGCCCAAATATCACCCAGATGTAGCCCTATAGCCCAATGACAGAATGTCCCAGAGTGTTCTAACGAACAACTAGAGCGCTAACAGTCTTACATATGACAAAAGTATGGCACACCTGAAGCCATCTTGATTGAAATAAAGTGGTAACATTTAAAACATTTAATTTACAAAGGAACAAAATGAGGGGGTTCATTTTGCCATAGAAATTATGATTAGTGCTGCAGAAAGAAAAATTAGGGCACATTTTGACTTTTCAAATCCTCTTCTATTTCATAAACAAATTCTGACATGCAGACTGAAACATGCACTTTGAATACCAGCAGCAGACTTCCCTGGTGAGCAGTAGCTTTACTACAGTGATCTAATGAGCAACTAGAGTGCTGACATTCAGAATTTATGGCAAATGTGTGACACATCTGAATGCCTTCTTGATGGAACCAAAATAAAAAACTGAAAGTATTTCCTACTGAGAAGACTGCAGTAAATGAGGAAATTAGGAAACTTCATAACAAATAAATCTCCCAAGATGGCCATCAGAGACAAAAGAGCCCAAATGTAGCCCAAATATCACCCAGATGTAGCCCAAGTATAGCGCAATGACAGAATGTCCCAGAGTGTTCTTAAAAACAACTAGAGCGCTTACTGTCTTCATTATGACAAAAGTATGGCACACCTGAAGCCATCATGATTGGAATAAACTGGTAACACTTAAAACATTTAATTTAAAAAGGAACACAATGAGGGGGTTCATTTTGCCATAGAAATTATGATTAATGCTGAAGAAAGAAAATGAGGGCACATTTTGAGTGACTTCTCAAATCCTCTTCTATTTCATTAAAAAATTCTGACATGCAGACTGAAACATGGACTTTTAATACCAGGAGCAGACTTCCATGGTGAACAGTAGTTTTACTACAGTGATCTAATGAGCAACTAGAGTGCTAACATTCAGAATTTATGGCAAATGTGTGACATATCTGAATACCTTCATGATGGAATAAAAGTAAACAACTGAAAGCATTTCCTACTGAGGAGACTGCAGTACATGAGGAAATTAGGAAACTTCATAACAAATAAATCTCCCAAGAGGGCCACCGGAGACAAAAGAGCCCAAATGTAGTCCAAAATCACCCAGATGTAGCCCAAATATAGCCCAATGACAGAAGTGTGGAAAACACTTATTATTTTGTGTTTTTGCAGTGTTATATAGTGCAGACTTGTCAGGTATTGGAGTGCTTTACATGAGCATTGGTTACATCACACAAGAACAAATTCATTTTGGTTGTAGACACGGGGAGACTAAGTGATTTGACCAGAATCACAGAATGTCGAGCTGAAGCAGAAACTCCAACCTGGTTCCCCAGTTGCAAAGTCTGCAGTTCTGGAAGTAACACCACATCCTCTCCCCTAAGTGCAACATTTAATCAAGTGGTCAACTGGATAAAAAAACATAAAGATAACAAATAATTTTAAAGTGCTTTGTCGCTATTTGAAAACTCAGAAAATATGTCCTTATTTTAGTCTTTTAGAGCACTAACCATAATTTTGATGCCAATAAGACCCTCTCATATATGTAATTTCTAAAGGAAATGCTCTAGGTATTACAGTTTTGATTACATCAAGATGACGTCAGGCGTTCCACACTTTTGTAATAAATATAGAATGTTAGCAATCTAGTTGTTCATTAGGATACTGTTGAGAGGCAGTCCAATGTTTTTAATCTCAAATGGGCTTTATTTGATCTGTCTCCTGTCTACACTCTCCTCTTTTTCAATGTATCTCAAAGGGGAAAATCAATACCCCAGTTTTTTTTCAAAATCTCCCTCTTACCAAGTTCAAAATGTTCGCAAGTATGGTACATTGCATCATGGAAGGGAATGGGGTAGGAACATGGACTTGGATAACAGAGGACAGGAGGGACATGGAGAGGTGCACCAAACTGACCCTGCAGGGCAGGCATCAGGGTTTGCAGCAGCACAATACACCACACAGGGCATGCGGGACGGGAGTGCAGCACAACAATCCATAGAAAGCAAGAGGGAGGGGACAGGACCATGCACATGGACAACAGAGAACAGAGGGGCAAGAGGCAATGGTAGCTAGCTGACCATAATGGACAGACAGGAGAGATAGCTGCAGCATAACAGACCATAAAGGGCAGGAGGGACGGTTCAGGGGCATTACAATGGAACAGACAAGCCAGGAGGGAGGGAGTAGGGGTCTGCACATGTAAACAGAGGGCTGGGGGCAAGGGGGCAGGGCAGGAGCAGCAAGATAGCCATGGAGGTCAGGCAGGATGGGCACTAGAAGCAAGACACACCATGAAGAGCAACACTGAGACTGTGATGGCATACACACAGACCATGGAGGGAAGGTGGGAGGGGGTCAGGGGCAGCTAACTGACCACACAGGGAAGGTGGGAGGGGCCATGGCAGTACAGAAGACCATGCATGGCAAGTGGGAGGGTTAGTGGCAGCACAATGGCTATGAAGGGCAAGAAGGAGGGTGCAGGGGCATGCACAAAGGACGATGGAGGATAGAA
This sequence comes from Triturus cristatus, assembly GCF_964204655.1. Classification (NCBI taxonomy): domain Eukaryota; kingdom Metazoa; phylum Chordata; class Amphibia; order Caudata; family Salamandridae; genus Triturus; species Triturus cristatus. The sequence continues at coordinate 220,675,389 of NC_140594.1, read as the reverse complement.
GGGAGGGTCAGGACCTGTGCAAAGACAAGAAAGTTCAGGGGAAGGGGCCTCACAACAGACCGCACGGGGCAAGCAGGAGGAGCAGTTGCAGCACAACAGACCAGGGAGGGCAGAAGGGTGTGGCAGTACAATGGACCATGTAGGACAGGAGGAAGAGGATAGGGGCATGGCATGTGGACAGGCAGGGTGGAGGTAGCAGGGACAGGTTACAGTCATCTGACAATGCTAGGCAGGTGGGAGGGGAGTGGCAGCTCAACAGAACTCTCAGAGTAGATAGGAGTGGCAGGTCCATGGAACATGGTGGGCAAAAAGGATGGAGCAGGGGCATGCACAAAGACATTGGAGGGCAGGGGGAAGGAGAATAGGGGCAGCAAGCTAAGCATAGAGTTTAAGCAGGAGGTCAATGATGGGACATAGAATTGGGCAATGGAGGGCAGGAGGAGTGGACTGGTACATCATACTAAATTGAGGGCAGTGGCAGCACATCAGGCCATGCATGGCAGGAGGGAGGAGGCTAGTCCATGGATTCACACAACAGAGGATAGGGAGGAGGGGGATGGGGCAGCAAGCTAACTGTTCAGAGAAGGCGGGTATTAGGAACTTTATTGTTTTTAAAACGTGTGTCTGTGCGAACTACTTAAAATATGAACAAGTATGCAGCATAATCTCACTTTTATTCAGGAAGAAGAGGACGTTTGTGACTGTGACTCCAGGCTCACTTGGCAGAAACACCCCCTGACCCTCCACCCCCTATCGCAAAATGTAATGCCCGTGAAAAGGGTAGGTGAACACAGTGTTATATAGAACATAGTCCTGAGAGCACGATTGAAAATGAAAAGTAGATATAGTGTATGGTATAAACTATGCACCAAAAAGTGTGATATAAGATGAACCGGGCGTGAAATATAATATGCAATGCATTGTGCGCAATGACAGATTCATTGGAGAGCGCGAGATAGCACAGGCACTAGCGCGTGCTATGCGATATACGCCTTGGAGTGTAATATGCACAGGGCAGTGTTGTGTAACCTAACTAGTCTCTAAAGTTGTAATATAAAATATGTGCTGGGGAGTGTAACTTTGCATATGCACTGTGACAAAGATATGGATCCCAGATTGTAATATGTATGGCATAGCGCTGTGCATTATAACATAGGCATCGAGGAAGGCATGTTAGATGGGGCAATATAACCCGTGCAAAGGCAAGTGTGGCATGACATATTCACGGGGTGGTGTTACAGTGCACATGGGCTAGAGAGTGTCATAGCATACGCACTAGCTGGTGGAATACAACACAGAGGTGTGTGGCACTCGGCGGGCACTGGTGGGTGTAACACTGCATTGGGCTCAGCCAGGAGCTCGCTGTGACTCTCAAGTGAGGTTCGTCTCCTTTCCAGAGAGTAAAATGAAAAGTATTACACATCCGGCGGTGGATGTGTCTTTTATTAACCGTGAGGGGGGTTTCTTGCATAGTTTTGGTCGAATTTTTGTCAAATCCCCTTTGAATGGCTTGGTGTGCATGTGTATTAAATGTGCCCGTCAATAGCTACCCATGTTTTATAAATAAACAACAAGGGTGTCTACCGGGATTAGGCACGGTAGGGCATCAGACATGTCAGAGCTTCACTAGTGGTGTAAATACATTCCACGTGGATTCATTGTATGCATAGTCGCCTTTTAATGAATATCACGCAAATCGTCATGGTGATAGGTACGTACGGTTTGTCCAGCATGTCCTAGGTGTGTCTATAAATATATATTTTTTTAAAATAATAAAAAACAGTGGCCGGCCCTGGGGATTGGGGTCAAAAAAATATAATTAGGAGACAGGCCCTGGGGGATGGGGTCATCAGGTCCAATAAATTAGAATAAGAAGGGGAACCACACAGCCCCCCTTCTTAAAAAATTAAAATAAATAAAAGACTGGCATTGTGCCGGAGGCCACGCCCCCTCCTTGCAGCACTCTGCAAACGCGCCCCCTGGCGAATTGTAAGTTGGGGAATTAATTCCTCTTCAATACTGAGGGTCCCTGAGGGCCAACTAGCCCAACAGGCATCTCCAGTATGCGCCAGGGAGCTGCGCTGAAGACAGGTGTTCTGAGGCCAAGCCCCTTTTTACACCTCTCTGCAACGCAGCTCTGTGGTGCTTACTGGAGGTACCTAGTGGTCTAGTTTGACCCTAGGGACCCTTAGGGTTCAAGGGGACTTAATCTCTCAACTTAGAACAGCCACAGGGCGCATTTATACAGTGGTGAAGGGAGGGGACGGGGCCTGAGGTGACGTGTGCAAACACGCACTATGGCACGTTTTAAATTGGGGATATAATTTCCCTTCAATACTGAGGGCCCCTGGGGGCTAACTAGCCCACCAAGTGCTTCCAGTAAGCGCCACTGAGCTGCATTGCAGAGAGGTGGTCCAGGCCGTGCCACTTTTTACACCTCTCTGCAACGCAGCTCTGTGGCACTTACTGGAGGTACCTAGTGGGCTAGTTGGACCCTAGGGACCCTCAGGATTCAAATGAAGTTAATCTCCCAACTAAAAACAGACACAGGGCGTGTTTACACAGTGGTGAAGGGAGAGGATGGGGCCTGAGTAAACGTGTGCAAAAACGCCCTGTGGCCTGTTTTAAGAGGTAGTTTTAATCCCCCTGCCCTATTATATACTAGGGGCTTACAGAGGAGGTCATGCTAATCACAGGGGGACCCCAACGCATAATGTTCCCTAGTGTATGTAGGTGTTTTCACTGTATTCTAAGTGTCTTTTAACATAGAACTGGCTCTAGGACTGGTTAGTCAGACTCAGTTACCACCAGTATCCGTCTGAAAAAGTTGAGGGTACAGGATGATTTTGCAACAAGGCTTCTTTCTGCTCTTCTTTTTGTTCTTTCTGCACATTATCCTTCTTCCTGTACTTTTCTTCGTCTTTGAGGAACTTCTGTTGCTTCTTTCTGCACTTCTTTTTTTCTTTCTGTGCATTTTTTCTTCTTTCTTCACATGTCCTATCTCTGTAGGCATAGTTAGAAATTAGCATTCATAAAACCTTTGAAATTCACAGAAAAAAACATAGGTTTCAGGCACGTTAGAGTTAGGAATTAGCATTTAAAAAACCTCAGAAATTCACTGAAAAAACCATAGGTTTCAGGGGTGTTATAGTTAGCTGGACTTTTCACTTGTACAAAACCATTGAAATTCCCCCGTTATAGTTAGTTCAGCTAACTATAACTCGCGCGCCCGCAATGCACTGCTGATGACGTCACATATTACATCACTCATGACATGGTCAGGGACATCACTCATGACATCACTGATGACATCTCAAATGACATCACTGATTCTCAAAACCATACATACTGCAATACCAATAACTACATACCCACTTATTAACTCTTAGGTCTTCATACACCTCCACTCACTCACCTGTACAGTCACTCATACTTACAGTCACTCCATACAAAACTATCATATGCATTTATACACTTATATAGACACTCACACACTAACAAGTATCCATAGAGCTACTCTTACACCTACTCAGTCATGCAAATAATCACACTCCCATTTTCTCACCTATGCGGTTCTACACACTCAAGTTCACTTACTCAGAAAAATAGTATCACATTCTTACACTCTTATAGAATCATTGATACAAGCACACACTCATCCATACAGTCACTCTCACAATCACGCACTATCACATTTACCTACTTATATAGTCTTACACGCATATATTCTGCCTTTCACATATGTAGTTAGTCACAAATGTACCACTGAGATATGCATTCAATCCCTAACACACCCATACATACACTCACTCAACCATACAGTCCATCACAGATGCACTCTTAAAACCATGCACCCATAGAATCACCCACTCACACATCTATGCATAGAGTCACACACACCCTACCCACACAAACACTCAGCAACCCATACAGATACTGAGACAAGCAATCAATAACTCATATACACACTTATATAGGTATTTACAAAACCATGCCGCCACTTATACAGCAACATACAGACACATACAAACATTTACACAGTTTAGTCACTAGTCTGCAGTAAGATACATTTAATGACTCTCTTATAGAGTCAGTTACGCACCACACAAAATCATCCATTTACACACTTGTACACCCACTCATTCTTCAACAGGCCTTTCCCTATATATATTAAACATATTAAAATTGTTCAGAAACACATACCCAATGGATGACGTCATCAGTGATGTCATCAGTGATGTCATTTGAGATGTCATCAGTGATGTCATGAGTGATGTCACTGACCATGTCATGAGTGATGTAATATGTGACGTCATCAGCAGTGGATTGCGGGCGCGCGAGTTATAGTTAGCTGAACTAACTATAACGGGGAAATTTCAATGGTTTTGTACGAGTGAAATGTCCAGCTAACTATAACATGTGTGAAACCTCTGTTTTTTTCAGTGAATATATATATATATATATATATATATATATATAGATATATATATATATATATATATATATATATATATATATATATATATATATATAGATAGATATATATATATAAAATAATGGACCAAGCACAGAAAATGGTGTTTATTCTCTTATATGTTATTTTGATCCTAGAGTGGAAATTTAGCCCTGAGAGCAAGTGTGGTCCATGAGCTGTCCAATGTCTCTGAGTCATTAAAGATACAATGATTTCTGATGGAAATTGACTATTGTAACTAAACTACTGTAAATAGACGTTCCACACACTTAGTAAAAGAATAACTAGTTTTATTCCTATCCTAAAGTGATCACCTGACTCTCCCGGCATGCTTAAACACCAGTTGAAACAAGTACAGAGGTATTTTAAAAAAGGTCCAGAAAAATGTCTGTTCCACAAAACCTTCTAAAAATAGAAATACAGCTGAAAAAGGGGAATTCTCTTTACTCATTCAGCCTCAATGAGTGCCATATCCTGAGTTATAGCCATTGGACGATAGATAAATATTCATACTTGTACAACATGATAAACAAGCATTGGCAAGGAGAATAGGTCTGGTGGTGGCTGCCAGTGTTTTGGCTTTACCAATGCTTACATCAGAATGTTATTATTGGGGAAGCTGTGAGGCCATTGTCAGACTAGAGAATTCACAATGTACCTCTTTTCATATGGTTTTTAACAAGGTGTTTAATGTAAAACCTCTGCCTATATAATATTTGACAGAGAGTTCACAATGTGAAACCCCTCCTATTATATAGGTAATGGGGTTACACCATGCAAAGCTCCGGCCCACTGTATTCGATTTGTGGTCGGCATTATATTATACTTGTCATACATGCCTTATAGATTGTGCAATGCAAGCACTTCTTTTCAGTGGAGCACATACCTTCTGTCCAATTAAGTGCAATAAGAAGGATGATCAATATGTGACTGCAGCCCTGTTTTATTAGTGCTTCATAAGGCTCTTTTCCCCACTAGACTGTGCATTACAGCCTGGTGGGGAACATGCAAAGTATGCATGACTTTTTGCGCACTTAGGGACTCATTACAATGTCGGTTAGAAATCCTCAGACCGACAGTTGGATTCCCCTAGACTGTGTCGGAACCCATCCGAACGACTCAGTCCGAAACAATTCCGACCAACCGATTATGATGCGTGCGGTTGGAAGGGGAACCGTTTGGTCATTCCGAATTGGTTCCGACCGACAATCGGAGAACCCAAGTCGGTCAGAGGCAATGTGTACAGCTCTACGGACAGCGTTTCTGACTGACCGATTACACTGTTGGTTTCTGACAGCCTTGCAGATTCGGTCTGTCCGACACGAAAAGGAAAAGGCTGTCGGAAATTGACTTTGGGGGCCCCTAGCAGCCCCCCTTCATCCTGAGTCCTCCAGTTTGAGGTCAAGGGGGTACCCAAGGAAACCCCCTGTAAAACCATGCACAGTGTGGCAGACACCCATTTTCCTCATAGGATCCTGTGTTGTTGGTCGGAACACAGGCTCCCAATGAAGTCAATGGGAGTCCTTCCGAACGGGGTTCGGAAGCATCATAATCGGTCGGGCGGTACCGCCGACCGCGAGTCGGTCGGAACCGAATCTGACAAGGAGTTGGGTGGTTTGGTTTCTGACCGACAACGTAATGAGGCCCTTAGTGAGACCAAACCACTGCTCCTCCCTGAGCCACCAGCCCTACCCGCCCTAACCCAGCCCTACAGCAAGAAAACCTAAAATGATAATAACACTGTTATTATCATTTTATTTTTCCCTTTTTCACAGCTCTGTTGTGTGAAGACAGTGAACATGAAATGAAATAACATTGTAAGATATAAGATTTGACACTTGGGCAATTAATAAAGTATCATACATTTCAGCAACAAAGCATATGCTGTAGTATTCAGACGTGTGCGGGGTTACCTGGGGTAAAGACTGAGAAATTCATCCTCTTCCTTTTGTCTATCTAACACAACATATTACATTATAATTCCAATGTATTTTAGGGGAACCATAATTCTTAATTTTAATGCAGTCATAAGAAATAGACATAGAAATCAAGCTGGTGCAATATTTTTTCAATAAGTAATTGATTACATTGGCAATTCATCATCGCCTTCTGTTATGCTGTGTTGTCAAGTATGCATTGGACCCTCAAACACCAAAAGAGTTTTCTTGTCATTGGTGTTTTTGTTTCTTTTTTGGTCCTCTTTTTGCCCTTAGACTCTGGACCTAATTATACGTGTGGTGGTGGTGGTGGGGGGGAGGGGGGGGGGGGGTTACATTGCAATCTTTGTACAAACAGGAAGTTTCAGGGAGATTCAAAGTACAAGCTATGTAATAATTATCTTGCCCTGCTGTTTTCTCCTGACAGATTTCAGCAGGTCAAATCTGCTGAAATGTATCCAAGGTAAAAGGATGTAGACAAAAGGCAACACATGCAGACGTCAGTGTGTTGAATGCCCATTATGCAAGTTATGCCTCATTTCCAAATGCAAAACCGAGAATAGAGCTATTTACTGCACCCAGTAGATACCACACCCAGGTTATTATCAAGTGAGGTTCACCCTTTGCTCCCCACCCCATACTCAAGTAGCCAAATGATAAGGTGGTGATATACTGTTGTTTATTAGAATTAAGCTTTACTGCTTGTGACTTCACAAACTACGCTCTCCTTGGTGAAGGGGGTTGTTGTGACAAACCATTCCTTCTAAAATCAAGGATGCTATCAAGAACAGTATCCTGTACATACCACTCATTGTCATTATATTGTCTCCGTTGTACATGATGTCTACTGAGTCACTGGTTACTTTTTTCCTTCCTTCTACCGACGAATCGTCCGTGAAAAATATAATTAAAGGACAAATACAATGTATTATCGCACAATAGCGTGCGTCCTATCCTGGAAAAAAAAAATGAAGAAGAAGAAAATTATTCAAATTCTAATTATTATATCTTTTTAGTAAGGTATTATTATAATTGCCATGTTAGGCTTCTACCTGTACTCTCACAGCCATAGGCTAAATAATATGTGAAAAGAGGAAAAATGTGCCAGTGGAGGTGGAGATATGGCAGAAGTGGTTGCATGCACTATTTACTCCTGCTAGGAGCTGATGCCTGCTGTTCACACTCCTCCCCTTATCTCTACTGAGAAGTATCCCATTCTGCTGCTGTCCTCAGGGACTGCTGCATGGCACTTTCTGTGTGCAATGCTAAAGCAGTTTAATTCGTTTTTATTTTATTTATTTAGTGCATTTTTATAAAGCGCGGACATTACCCGAAGGTGTCAGAGCGCTGTACAATAGAGCCAGTTACGTTATAAGAGAAAAGTGTTACATAATAGAACATTACAAAGATAAACAGGAGACTTAAAATGAAGGGTACACAAACACAAAATCCAACACAGTACGCATGGGTGAGGAATGTACAGGAAAAAGTACAAATTTACAATGAAGAGCAAACTTCCTAGAGGGGCCTGAGAATTAAAGTATTAGTTCTGAAAGTGTCTTTGGAAGAGAAGAGATTTGAGGTCAGCTTTGAAGATCTGGGTAGAGGAGGTGGCACGGAGCAATGGGGAAAGCGAGTTCCATATTCTCACCGCATTGCCTGAGAAGGATTGTGCCCTCGATCTTTCCCTTTTGTAGACGGGGGGCTCAAGCTGAAGCTTTTCCGCATTGCGAGAAGGTCGAGAGCCACCGGGCAATTTCAATTTATTCTCCAGGTAATGAGGGGAGGATGTGTGTAAGGCTTTGTGTGTGATGCAGGCAGTTTTGTAAATAGATCTTGCCTCGATCGGAAGCCATCAAAGAGAGGACAGGATAGGAGTGACTTGGTCGCTTCGTTTAGACCCTGAAATGAAGCAAGCTGCTGAATGGAGATTGAGAGGGGAGAGGTGGTATTTGGGTAGGCCCGACAGAAGAGAATTGCAATAATCCACCCTTGAGAGAACCAGAGATTGTACCAAGGTTTTTAAGTCTTTCTCCAGGAAGAACCGACGGATCCCCCATAGAAGGCGCAACTGGTAACGTGCGTTCTTAGCAATAGAGTTGATATGGGAGATTAGGTTGAGTCTTTTGTCAAGAATGACACCTAGGGATTTAGCGCTGTCGACAATGATGGGTTTGTTGTTGAGTAGGTTCAGCTGATCCATCCAAGATTGAACAGGAGGAGGTGAGAGAGAGGTAGAAAGGAGGAGGAATTCAGTTTTTGCGGGATTTAGAATGAGTTGGTGAGCTAACATCCAGTTGTGAATAGAGTTGAGAGTAGAGTTGAGTAGTGAGAGATCGTGTGCGGAAGACACATTGAGGTAGATTTGAGTGTCATCCGCATAAAGATGGTAATGGATCCCAGATTTACTTAGGAGGTTCCCTAATGGTTCCAGGTAGAGATTAAACAAAGTGTGTGCCAGGATAGAACCTTGAGGGACACCTTGACCTACAGCCAATGGAGATGAAAGACTGTTCGCTATCTTGATCATTTGGGATCTGTCCGAGAGGAATGAGGCAAACCATTTAAGCACTGTGCCATCCAATACCATTCTCTGTTGAAGAGTGTTGAGAAGGGTGCTATGATTAACAGTGTCAAAGGCTGCAGAGAGGTCTAGAAGAATCAGAAGACACGATTCCCCAGAGTTGAGTATATGCAGCGCATCATCAATCACTTGCAGCAGGGCTGTTTCAGTGCTGCAATTTTGGATGAAGCCAGACCGGAAAACGTCGAGGAGATTGTTGTCCATAATATGTAAGGAAAGTTGTTTCGCAACACATTTTCTGGTGATTTTCGAAAGAAAAGGGAGGTTGGTGATAGGGCGAAAGTTGTTGAGGTCGTTCGCATCAGCTGAGGTTTTTTTTAGAAGAGGGGGAACCTGTCCTGATTTGAGGTCAACAGGGAGGAAGCCTTGACTGAGGAAGAGTTTGACTAGCCTGGTCCAGTAAGAGAGAGTATGGGTGTAGAAATCGATGACGATGAGGCTAGGGATGGGGTCAGAAGAATGGTTGGAGGGTTTAGTTTCGAGGAGGCATTTGAGTAGGTCATCTTCCGAGATGATGTCAAAGTTCTGCCAGGTAACTAAGGATTTTCGCTCCTCAATGGGAGTGGGGTGGGCGACCTGATCCACCAGTGCTTTGACCTTTTCGTCAAAGAATATAGCGAAATTTGCTGCTTTCTTTGTGGAATCCTCAGGCTTAATGTTTAGGGGAGAACAGTTTGGGTTTTTGATGAGGTCAAAACGTTTTTTGGGTCTGTTTTTGGCTGAGTCAAGGAGGGATCTGAAATGTGATGCTTTTTCAATGAAGGTAAAAGAGAAAGATTGGAGGTGGAAGGAGATTTTCTCCAATGTTTCTGCAGGATTCTAAAGTTTTTCCTTTCATTGTAGAGAGCTTTATTGAACCAAGGTGCTGAGGGGGTGAGTCTTTTCTAAGGCTGGGCGTAGTGGGCGTAGTGAGGCTACGTGAAGCATTACGGAGTGGGGGCAAATCTACGCCCACCCGCACACTTCGCGTAGCCCCACTACGCGCCGCCCGCCTCCCTCCCGCCCTCATTTAACAATTAGTTAGAACAATACATATAAAGAAAATTACTTACCTGAGCTGCCGCGTCCCGGGGCTCCATCTTGCTACTTCCTGGCTAGCTACTTCCTCACGAATGCGCATGCGCGGGCGCCCGCGCATGTGCATTTCTGGGGACGAAATGCGCATGCGTGGTCGCCCGCGCATGCGCATTCGTGAGGAAGAAGCTAGCCAGGAGGTAGCAAGATGGAGCCCCGGGACGCGGCGGGACGCGGCAGCTCAGGTAAGTAATTTTCTTTATATGTAATGTTCTAAGTAATTGTAAAATGAGGGCGGGAGGGAGGCGGGTGGCGGGCAACTCTGCTCCGCTGCGGCGTGTGCGTAGTCTGCCCCTGCTATGCCTACTTTGCAAACACGCACTATGGCACGTTTTAAATTGGGGATATAATTTCCCTTCAATACTGAGGGCCCCTGGGGGCTAACTAGCCCACCAAGTGCTTCCAGTAAGCGCCACTGAGCTGCATTGCAGAGAGGTGGTCCAGGCCGTGCCACTTTTTACACCTCTCTGCAACGCAGCTCTGTGGATTCAAATGAAGTTAATCTCCCAACTAAAAACGGACACAGGGCGTGTTTACACAGTGGTGAAGGGAGAGGATGGGGCCTGAGTAAACGTGTGCAAAAACGCCCTGTGGCCTGTTTTAAGAGGTAGTTTTAATCCCCCTGCCCTATTATATACTAGGGGCTTACAGAGGAGGTCATGCTAATCACAGGGGGACCCCAACGCATAATGTTCCCTAGTGTATGTAGGTGTTTTCACTGTATTCTAAGTGTCTTTTAACATAGAACTGGCTCTAGGACTGGTTAGTCAGACTCAGTTACCACCAGTATCCGTCTGAAAAAGTTGAGGGTACAGGATGATTTTGCAACAAGGCTTCTTTCTGCTCTTCTTTTTGTTCTTTCTGCACATTATCCTTCTTCCTGTACTTTTCTTCGTCTTTGAGGAACTTCTGTTGCTTCTTTCTGCACTTCTTTTTTTCTTTCTGTGCATTTTTTCTTCTTTCTTCACATGTCCTATCTCTGTAGGCATAGTTAGAAATTAGCATTCATAAAACCTTTGAAATTCACAGAAAAAAACATAGGTTTCAGGCACGTTAGAGTTAGGAATTAGCATTTAAAAAACCTCAGAAATTCACTGAAAAAACCATAGGTTTCAGGGGTGTTATAGTTAGCTGGACTTTTCACTTGTACAAAACCATTGAAATTCCCCCGTTATAGTTAGTTCAGCTAACTATAACTCGCGCGCCCGCAATGCACTGCTGATGACGTCACATATTACATCACTCATGACATGGTCAGGGACATCACTCATGACATCACTGATGACATCTCAAATGACATCACTGATTCTCAAAACCATACATACTGCAATACCAATAACTACATACCCACTTATTAACTCTTAGGTCTTCATACACCTCCACTCACTCACCTGTACAGTCACTCATACTTACAGTCACTCCATACAAAACTATCATATGCATTTATACACTTATATAGACACTCACACACTAACAAGTATCCATAGAGCTACTCTTACACCTACTCAGTCATGCAAATAATCACACTCCCATTTTCTCACCTATGCGGTTCTACACACTCAAGTTCACTTACTCAGAAAAATAGTATCACATTCTTACACTCTTATAGAATCATTGATACAAGCACACACTCATCCATACAGTCACTCTCACAATCACGCACTATCACATTTACCTACTTATATAGTCTTACACGCATATATTCTGCCTTTCACATATGTAGTTAGTCACAAATGTACCACTGAGATATGCATTCAATCCCTAACACACCCATACATACACTCACTCAACCATACAGTCCATCACAGATGCACTCTTAAAACCATGCACCCATAGAATCACCCACTCACACATCTATGCATAGAGTCACACACACCCTACCCACACAAACACTCAGCAACCCATACAGATACTGAGACAAGCAATCAATAACTCATATACACACTTATATAGGTATTTACAAAACCATGCCGCCACTTATACAGCAACATACAGACACATACAAACATTTACACAGTTTAGTCACTAGTCTGCAGTAAGATACATTTAATGACTCTCTTATAGAGTCAGTTACGCACCACACAAAATCATCCATTTACACACTTGTACACCCACTCATTCTTCAACAGGCCTTTCCCTATATATATTAAACATATTAAAATTGTTCAGAAACACATACCCAATGGATGACGTCATCAGTGATGTCATCAGTGATGTCATTTGAGATGTCATCAGTGATGTCATGAGTGATGTCACTGACCATGTCATGAGTGATGTAATATGTGACGTCATCAGCAGTGGATTGCGGGCGCGCGAGTTATAGTTAGCTGAACTAACTATAACGGGGAAATTTCAATGGTTTTGTACGAGTGAAATGTCCAGCTAACTATAACATGTGTGAAACCTCTGTTTTTTTCAGTGAATATATATATATATATATATATATATATATAGATATATATATATATATATATATATATATATATATATATATATATATATATATATATATAGATATATATATATAAAATAATGGACCAAGCACAGAAAATGGTGTTTATTCTCTTATATGTTATTTTGATCCTAGAGTGGAAATTTAGCCCTGAGAGCAAGTGTGGTCCATGAGCTGTCCAATGTCTCTGAGTCATTAAAGATACAATGATTTCTGATGGAAATTGACTATTGTAACTAAACTACTGTAAATAGACGTTCCACACACTTAGTAAAAGAATAACTAGTTTTATTCCTATCCTAAAGTGATCACCTGACTCTCCCGGCATGCTTAAACACCAGTTGAAACAAGTACAGAGGTATTTTAAAAAAGGTCCAGAAAAATGTCTGTTCCACAAAACCTTCTAAAAATAGAAATACAGCTGAAAAAGGGGAATTCTCTTTACTCATTCAGCCTCAATGAGTGCCATATCCTGAGTTATAGCCATTGGACGATAGATAAATATTCATACTTGTACAACATGATAAACAAGCATTGGCAAGGAGAATAGGTCTGGTGGTGGCTGCCAGTGTTTTGGCTTTACCAATGCTTACATCAGAATGTTATTATTGGGGAAGCTGTGAGGCCATTGTCAGACTAGAGAATTCACAATGTACCTCTTTTCATATGGTTTTTAACAAGGTGTTTAATGTAAAACCTCTGCCTATATAATATTTGACAGAGAGTTCACAATGTGAAACCCCTCCTATTATATAGGTAATGGGGTTACACCATGCAAAGCTCCGGCCCACTGTATTCGATTTGTGGTCGGCATTATATTATACTTGTCATACATGCCTTATAGATTGTGCAATGCAAGCACTTCTTTTCAGTGGAGCACATACCTTCTGTCCAATTAAGTGCAATAAGAAGGATGATCAATATGTGACTGCAGCCCTGTTTTATTAGTGCTTCATAAGGCTCTTTTCCCCACTAGACTGTGCATTACAGCCTGGTGGGGAACATGCAAAGTATGCATGACTTTTTGCGCACTTAGGGACTCATTACAATGTCGGTTAGAAATCCTCAGACCGACAGTTGGATTCCCCTAGACTGTGTCGGAACCCATCCGAACGACTCAGTCCGAAACAATTCCGACCAACCAATTATGATGCGTGCGGTTGGAAGGGGAACCGTTTGGTCATTCCGAATTGGTTCCGACCGACAATCGGAGAACCCAAGTCGGTCAGAGGCAATGTGTACAGCTCTACGGACAGCGTTTCTGACTGACCGATTACACTGTTGGTTTCTGACAGCCTTGCAGATTCGGTCTGTCCGACACGAAAAGGAAAAGGCTGTCGGAAATTGACTTTGGGGGCCCCTAGCAGCCCCCCTTCATCCTGAGTCCTCCAGTTTGAGGTCAAGGGGGTACCCAAGGAAACCCCCTGTAAAACCATGCACAGTGTGGCAGACACCCATTTTCCTCATAGGATCCTGTGTTGTTGGTCGGAACACAGGCTCCCAATGAAGTCAATGGGAGTCCTTCCGAACGGGGTTCGGAAGCATCATAATCGGTCGGGCGGTACCGCCGACCGCGAGTCGGTCGGAACCGAATCTGACAAGGAGTTGGGTGGTTTGGTTTCTGACCGACAACGTAATGAGGCCCTTAGTGAGACCAAACCACTGCTCCTCCCTGAGCCACCAGCCCTACCCGCCCTAACCCAGCCCTACAGCAAGAAAACCTAAAATGATAATAACACTGTTATTATCATTTTATTTTTCCCTTTTTCACAGCTCTGTTGTGTGAAGACAGTGAACATGAAATGAAATAACATTGTAAGATATAAGATTTGACACTTGGGCAATTAATAAAGTATCATACATTTCAGCAACAAAGCATATGCTGTAGTATTCAGACGTGTGCGGGGTTACCTGGGGTAAAGACTGAGAAATTCATCCTCTTCCTTTTGTCTATCTAACACAACATATTACATTATAATTCCAATGTATTTTAGGGGAACCATAATTCTTAATTTTAATGCAGTCATAAGAAATAGACATAGAAATCAAGCTGGTGCAATATTTTTTCAATAAGTAATTGATTACATTGGCAATTCATCATCGCCTTCTGTTATGCTGTGTTGTCAAGTATGCATTGGACCCTCAAACACCAAAAGAGTTTTCTTGTCATTGGTGTTTTTGTTTCTTTTTTGGTCCTCTTTTTGCCCTTAGACTCTGGACCTAATTATACGTGTGGTGGTGGTGGTGGGGGGGAGGGGGGGGGGGGTTACATTGCAATCTTTGTACAAACAGGAAGTTTCAGGGAGATTCAAAGTACAAGCTATGTAATAATTATCTTGCCCTGCTGTTTTCTCCTGACAGATTTCAGCAGGTCAAATCTGCTGAAATGTATCCAAGGTAAAAGGATGTAGACAAAAGGCAACACATGCAGACGTCAGTGTGTTGAATGCCCATTATGCAAGTTATGCCTCATTTCCAAATGCAAAACCGAGAATAGAGCTATTTACTGCACCCAGTAGATACCACACCCAGGTTATTATCAAGTGAGGTTCACCCTTTGCTCCCCACCCCATACTCAAGTAGCCAAATGATAAGGTGGTGATATACTGTTGTTTATTAGAATTAAGCTTTACTGCTTGTGACTTCACAAACTACGCTCTCCTTGGTGAAGGGGGTTGTTGTGACAAACCATTCCTTCTAAAATCAAGGATGCTATCAAGAACAGTATCCTGTACATACCACTCATTGTCATTATATTGTCTCCGTTGTACATGATGTCTACTGAGTCACTGGTTACTTTTTTCCTTCCTTCTACCGACGAATCGTCCGTGAAAAATATAATTAAAGGACAAATACAATGTATTATCGCACAATAGCGTGCGTCCTATCCTGGAAAAAAAAAATGAAGAAGAAGAAAATTATTCAAATTCTAATTATTATATCTTTTTAGTAAGGTATTATTATAATTGCCATGTTAGGCTTCTACCTGTACTCTCACAGCCATAGGCTAAATAATATGTGAAAAGAGGAAAAATGTGCCAGTGGAGGTGGAGATATGGCAGAAGTGGTTGCATGCACTATTTACTCCTGCTAGGAGCTGATGCCTGCTGTTCACACTCCTCCCCTTATCTCTACTGAGAAGTATCCCATTCTGCTGCTGTCCTCAGGGACTGCTGCATGGCACTTTCTGTGTGCAATGCTAAAGCAGTTTAATTCGTTTTTATTTTATTTATTTAGTGCATTTTTATAAAGCGCGGACATTACCCGAAGGTGTCAGAGCGCTGTACAATAGAGCCAGTTACGTTATAAGAGAAAAGTGTTACATAATAGAACATTACAAAGATAAACAGGAGACTTAAAATGAAGGGTACACAAACACAAAATCCAACACAGTACGCATGGGTGAGGAATGTACAGGAAAAAGTACAAATTTACAATGAAGAGCAAACTTCCTAGAGGGGCCTGAGAATTAAAGTATTAGTTCTGAAAGTGTCTTTGGAAGAGAAGAGATTTGAGGTCAGCTTTGAAGATCTGGGTAGAGGAGGTGGCACGGAGCAATGGGGAAAGCGAGTTCCATATTCTCACCGCATTGCCTGAGAAGGATTGTGCCCTCGATCTTTCCCTTTTGTAGACGGGGGGCTCAAGCTGAAGCTTTTCCGCATTGCGAGAAGGTCGAGAGCCACCGGGCAATTTCAATTTATTCTCCAGGTAATGAGGGGAGGATGTGTGTAAGGCTTTGTGTGTGATGCAGGCAGTTTTGTAAATAGATCTTGCCTCGATCGGAAGCCATCAAAGAGAGGACAGGATAGGAGTGACTTGGTCGCTTCGTTTAGACCCTGAAATGAAGCAAGCTGCTGAATGGAGATTGAGAGGGGAGAGGTGGTATTTGGGTAGGCCCGACAGAAGAGAATTGCAATAATCCACCCTTGAGAGAACCAGAGATTGTACCAAGGTTTTTAAGTCTTTCTCCAGGAAGAACCGACGGATCCCCCATAGAAGGCGCAACTGGTAACGTGCGTTCTTAGCAATAGAGTTGATATGGGAGATTAGGTTGAGTCTTTTGTCAAGAATGACACCTAGGGATTTAGCGCTGTCGACAATGATGGGTTTGTTGTTGAGTAGGTTCAGCTGATCCATCCAAGATTGAACAGGAGGAGGTGAGAGAGAGGTAGAAAGGAGGAGGAATTCAGTTTTTGCGGGATTTAGAATGAGTTGGTGAGCTAACATCCAGTTGTGAATAGAGTTGAGAGTAGAGTTGAGTAGTGAGAGATCGTGTGCGGAAGACACATTGAGGTAGATTTGAGTGTCATCCGCATAAAGATGGTAATGGATCCCAGATTTACTTAGGAGGTTCCCTAATGGTTCCAGGTAGAGATTAAACAAAGTGTGTGCCAGGATAGAACCTTGAGGGACACCTTGACCTACAGCCAATGGAGATGAAAGACTGTTCGCTATCTTGATCATTTGGGATCTGTCCGAGAGGAATGAGGCAAACCATTTAAGCACTGTGCCATCCAATACCATTCTCTGTTGAAGAGTGTTGAGAAGGGTGCTATGATTAACAGTGTCAAAGGCTGCAGAGAGGTCTAGAAGAATCAGAAGACACGATTCCCCAGAGTTGAGTATATGCAGCGCATCATCAATCACTTGCAGCAGGGCTGTTTCAGTGCTGCAATTTTGGATGAAGCCAGACCGGAAAACGTCGAGGAGATTGTTGTCCATAATATGTAAGGAAAGTTGTTTCGCAACACATTTTCTGGTGATTTTCGAAAGAAAAGGGAGGTTGGTGATAGGGCGAAAGTTGTTGAGGTCGTTCGCATCAGCTGAGGTTTTTTTTAGAAGAGGGGGAACCTGTCCTGATTTGAGGTCAACAGGGAGGAAGCCTTGACTGAGGAAGAGTTTGACTAGCCTGGTCCAGTAAGAGAGAGTATGGGTGTAGAAATCGATGACGATGAGGCTAGGGATGGGGTCAGAAGAATGGTTGGAGGGTTTAGTTTCGAGGAGGCATTTGAGTAGGTCATCTTCCGAGATGATGTCAAAGTTCTGCCAGGTAACTAAGGATTTTCGCTCCTCAATGGGAGTGGGGTGGGCGACCTGATCCACCAGTGCTTTGACCTTTTCGTCAAAGAATATAGCGAAATTTGCTGCTTTCTTTGTGGAATCCTCAGGCTTAATGTTTAGGGGAGAACAGTTTGGGTTTTTGATGAGGTCAAAACGTTTTTTGGGTCTGTTTTTGGCTGAGTCAAGGAGGGATCTGAAATGTGATGCTTTTTCAATGAAGGTAAAAGAGAAAGATTGGAGGTGGAAGGAGATTTTCTCCAATGTTTCTGCAGGATTCTAAAGTTTTTCCTTTCATTGTAGAGAGCTTTATTGAACCAAGGTGCTGAGGGGGTGAGTCTTTTCTAAGGCTGGGCGTAGTGGGCGTAGTGAGGCTACGTGAAGCATTACGGAGTGGGGGCAAATCTACGCCCACCCGCACACTTCGCGTAGCCCCACTACGCGCCGCCCGCCTCCCTCCCGCCCTCATTTAACAATTAGTTAGAACAATACATATAAAGAAAATTACTTACCTGAGCTGCCGCGTCCCGGGGCTCCATCTTGCTACTTCCTGGCTAGCTACTTCCTCACGAATGCGCATGCGCGGGCGCCCGCGCATGTGCATTTCTGGGGACGAAATGCGCATGCGTGGTCGCCCGCGCATGCGCATTCGTGAGGAAGAAGCTAGCCAGGAGGTAGCAAGATGGAGCCCCGGGACGCGGCGGGACGCGGCAGCTCAGGTAAGTAATTTTCTTTATATGTAATGTTCTAAGTAATTGTAAAATGAGGGCGGGAGGGAGGCGGGTGGCGGGCAACTCTGCTCCGCTGCGGCGTGTGCGTAGTCTGCCCCTGCTATGCCTACTTTGCGAAGCGCGAGGTGGGCAGTACTACGTACACTCCACGGGCGGAGCGGAGCACTGCGCCCACCCTTAGTATTTTCATTTTGCTTTGGAGTGGAGCGACATTGTCGATTTCAACTGCTAGTACTGAGAGGCACTGAGAAGTGAGAACGTTGACATCCATGTTAGGTTCTAGTCTAGGAAGTGCCCGCAAAGCAGAATCACAAAAAGTGTCAAGATCAATGTTTTTAGTGTTGCGGAACCAGGTAGTAGCTCTTTTAGGTTGGCCGAGAGTTATAACGTGCGATAGGTGAAAACGGAAGGGAATGAGGAAGTGGTCAGACTAGTCTACATGGATGGGGGGAGCAGAAGTCAGCAGATCTGCTTTGGATATAACAAGGTCCAGAATTGAGTCCTTGGAATGTGTGATTTCCGAGCAATGTTGGAAGAGATCATTGGCTGAGAGAAAGGTGGCAAGCTTGTTGGCAGCCGAGTCTTCCAAAGATCCCCAGTGGAGATTAAATTCACCCAGAAAGATCTGTCTGTCACTTTGAGAAAATTGGTCACTGATAAAGTCAGTGAGTTCCTCCAGTTGTCAGCCTTATCCCTTTGTATCACTGTTTGAATACTGGAATGGCTGGCACCTGCGCAGTAGCTGCTGCCGGAAGGAATGCCGAAAACCTTGGATGGTACATGTTCACCACACATGAGAGGTACCAAGCTGAATCAAGGTGAGAAGCTGTGCAGTGGCCTACCCTCTAGCAAGTGGTGGGCTGTGATTTAGACAGTGATTAATTTGTGAAAAAAAAGTAAGTGCCAGCGCCATTCTTGTGTGGTCACTGGAGCCTGCACCACCCATTGCCAACACAGCTACTAACTACCGCACTGCTGCTACAAATGTGGCAATTTCGATTATTCCAGGCCACCCAAAGTATAAGAATGGCGTGGGTAGCAGATATCATTCATTTTTATAATATATTGATATATCTTTTTTGTTTCTTTTTTGTTTTTACACTTCACCATTTTTTTTAATTGTTTAAACCTATTGCTGCTGCCAGTGCCTGTTCTACTTCTCACAATGAAGAATAGGCAATGTACGGTAAACTTATGATATTCTACAGATCTTTTTTCAGCATCAACTTTGTCTAATATATATCACTACCAATCAGCAGATGTTTCCAACTCCACATATTTGTGAGAAATCTAAGGTTTCTCTTTCTTTTTGTTTGGTAATGATGAATCCGCACCAGTGAAGATGTACTTTGAAAGAAACAATGCATCACACAACACAGCCCTTTGGGTTCCCACGGATGCCTGTTATTCTTATGAGATAAACATTACAGCTCATGCACTGATTTATAATTTAGCAATCTGCTCTCAATCTTTGACTTAAAGACATCTAGGTTTTTCAGAATCATTCAACGCACGTGCCTCATTGGTCCAATTCTGCAGCTGCTTTTCCATTACTGTGCTGGCACCACAGAGCTGGTATTCTTGCTGTGAACCTACTACTGCTGAACTTGCAGCAGTACTGCATGTTCGCAAAATCTATTTTCAAACAATGTTGCAAAATGCCACTTCAGTAAATATTCCTAATATAAAGGTTCCCTTTCTGTTATCATACCTAAATAACAAGTTTTAAATATTGTGTTTCCAAAATATCATCAACTAACTTATAGAGTCAAATAAGGTGTGTGATACAGCTGGAACTATTTGAATCTTTGCTACTGGATTTGTTGGTGATATTTCCGCTGGCGGCGCGTGGGAAGGATTCAATACATATTTCATAATGTTACGTGGCTCAGTCGCCCGGTTGAATGCTAACACGGCCAATGTGTGTGCATTTGATGGCATTAGAGTGTGTGGTGCAAGCACCAGGACTACTGGGAAGGGTTTCTCGTTTTCCAACGAAAACCACTTTAAATGTGCAGCTAATAAATTGTGTGATTGATATGTCATGTTTTTCTTAGATGTGCGCTAACAGGATGGAGAAGGAAAAGTTCTATTGATTGATGCTCTTTCATAAGCACAGCAGATGAAAAATGGCTGCAAAAAAGATGCCCTTGTGATTTCAGTCTTGCAGGAACAAGGAAGAAAAGTAACAGTAAGCTTTACTATCCTCTCTAATTACCGTCCCATCTCCCTTTTACCACTTCTGGGAAAATTGTTGGAAGGTTTTTTAAATAAACAACTCTGTTCCTACCATGAACAAAATGGAATTTTAGACCCTTCACAATCGGGTTTTCGGAAAGGATTCAGTACAGAAACAGCCGTGCTGGCAGTAACTGACTCACTTAGACGAACAGTTGATGCTGGGGGTTCTGTAATATTGATCCTTCTAGATCTCTCCGCAGCTTTTGATACCATCTCACATATTAAGCTTGCGGAGAGACTAGTTTCTGGGGGTATCAAAGGAACTGTTCTGAAATGGCTAGAACATTTCCTGGCTGATAGATCCCAAACAGTCATTCTGGGTCCCTATTCCTCGCCAAAAATGCCTTTGAAGAGGGGTGTCCCGCAAGGCTCCTGTTTAAGTCCGACCCTCTTCAACATTTACATGTCTCCTTTGGCAAGGATAGTTGAACAGCTGGGTTTCGAGATCATCTCTTATGCAGATGACACGCAGCTCATGTTCACCATTGGGAGAAATTTAGAGGATGAGAAAATTCATTCTGCAAATGGTCTGAAGACGATATATGACTGGATGACGGCCAATTTCCTACAACTAAATCCAGACAAATCAGAGATTATCCTACTGGGCAAAGCAACCGATGCCTGGTCAAAAAATTGGTGGCCAATTAAATTGGGCTCTGCCCCTATCCCTAAGGTCTCAGTCAATGACCTGGGTATAAAAATTGACAGGTCACTGTCTATGAAAGAACATATCGCGACAACATCTGCATGCTGCTATTATAGCCTTCGGCTTTTGAGAAAAATCCTTCCCTATATGCCTACCTACCATCGTAGGACTCTGGTACAAGCTCTGGTCACCAGTCGTTTGGATTACGGCAATGCACTGATGGCAGAAGTAGGCGAGACCCACCTAGCCAAGCTGCAGGTGGTCCAGAACACAGCTGCAAGGATGATCTTGAATCAACCTGCAGGTACCCCCTCTCGACCATTACTTAGAGAAATCCACTGGCTAACGGTGAAAAAGAGATCTTTTTTTAAGATCTGTTGCCTCACCTATTCTTCTCTTAACAATAGTGGCCCTCTCTATTTACAAAAAAACTTTTTAAATACTGCCCCACAAGGAATCTCAGATCTGTTTCTCAGGGTCTTCTGCAGGTCCCCGCTTCCGTCTTCTTCGGACAGGGGGTATATCTTTTTCATATCTAGCCCCAAAATATTGGAACCAGCTCCCCTTTTCTTTTAGTCCTTTCTGCTGGTTTTTGTCTAGGTTGTTAGTCTATCAGGCAGCGCCGAGATGCCCCAGGGTGAGTTGAGCGCTTTACACAATAACATAACATAACATAACATATGTACAGGCCCAGTTCAGGAATTTATATCTGGATGGGCCAAGGGGGCGTTCGGGTGGGCCAATGTGTGCCCAAGTTTTGACAATGCTGGAGGCAGCCTACAAGAGCTAGATTTATGATATATTTTCTTCCATACAGTCATACAGTGCATGTGGAGAGTTATTTGAGAGTAAAGGCTGATGAATATACTTGTCAGACCCAACCCTCATAATTTCCAGCAGGCCAGGCCAGTCGCGGCTGGCATGACTTGAGGGTGGTGGGGGTGTAGGGGAGGCGGGTGGGGGGTCACGTGGGGAGAGAGGGTCACACAGGGAGGGGGGTTTAAATAAATAATAAAAATATATTAAACTTACCTTCCCGCCAGCCGGGTCCCGAGTCGTCTCTGCTCCTCTCTTGCCTCCAGCAGGAACAGGGAGCAGGCAGCCAGGCTCCCAGTCCCACATCATGCCAATCACAATGCTGCAAGCAGCATTGTAATTGGTTGGGATGCTTGGGCAGCCAGGCCATGTTCTCCATGTAGGCTGAATTGCAGCCTGCATGGAGAAGGGCAGAGTGCACATGACATGCGCACTCAGGAGTGGGCACACCACTCCTCCCCTGCCCAGCCATGCAAGCAGAGCAGCCCCGCCGACCCGCCCACCCCTAAATAAACCCTTTCACTTTCTTACAGTGCAAGAAGCAGAAACATAAAATGGTAGTTATTACCATATTTTGTTTCTGCTTCTCGCACTGCGAGAAAGCAGTGAGGCAGCGCTCCTCCACCCTAGTGGAGGAGCCGCCCCTTGGCCAGGCTTCAAAAAAAGCACCTGGATACCAAGCAGATGTAATAGTAGTTCAAGTTTAAGGAGGTCACTTTAACCACACCGAAGCCTTTGCATCTTTGCACTAGAAAGACTGACTATTTACTCCTTGCAATTTTCCCAACACCTATTTCTTTGCTCACTGTTTATTTTCATGTCATACTTTTTGCTTTCATTGATAAAAGAGTTTAAAAAATAGCAACACGTTTGGAACAAAAGAAAGCAACATTCTTGATATGGATCAATGACTTAATATTGACGACAACAATATCGATCTACCAGAATATCATGTCAAGAATATTGATGTCCAGAATATCGACATCCTATCTACAACATGGTAAATACAAAAATATTCCCCCAAAAATATCGTTGTTTAAAATATCGAAGTTAAATATATCGATTTTTTTTATGTTAAAAAATATTGTAATATAAGGTAAAAAATACTATTAACTTAAAAATAAATGATTTTAATTTAATTGTCAATATAAAAATTTACAAATATTACATTTAGTTAAAAAAATAAACATACATAAGTTCAACTTAATATATATAGATTTACTTTAAAAAAAAGATTATAAATCATATTTTTATTTAATTATAACATATTAGAAATATATAAATTAATACAATTAAATATATATACACAAACACCTGTAACATAAATATTATACATTTAAAAAAGTATATTATAATTTTAATATATAAAATACTAATTACATTTTAAGTAATAATTTAGTACAAAAGTAGGGAAAGTGTTGGATAGTGGAGGGTAAAAATTACTATTCCCACTCCAGTGAGTGCAACGGTAGGGAAAGTGTTGGATAGCGTAGGGGTAAAAATTACTATTCCCACTCCAAAGAGTGCAACAGCAGGTAAAGTGTTGGATAGCGTAGGGGTTAAAATAACTATTCCAACTCCAGAGAGTGCAACAGTAGGGAAAGTGTTGGATAGCGTAGGGGTAAAAATTACTATTCCCACTCCAGTGAGTGCAACAGTAGGGAAAGTGTTGGATAGCATAGGGGTAAAAAGTAACATTCCCACTCCAAAGAGTGCAACAGTAGGGAAAGTGTTGGATAGCATAGGGGTAAAAATTACTATTCTCACTCCAAAGACTGCAACAGTAGGGAAAGTGTTGGATAACGTAGGAGTTAAAATAACTATTCCAACTCCAGAGAGTGCAACAGTAGGTAAATTGTTGGATAGCGTAGGGGTAGAAATTACTATTCCCACTCCTGTGAGTGGAACAGTAGGGAAATTGTTGGATAGCGTAGGGGTAAAAATTACTATTCCCACTCCGGAGAGTGCAACAGTGGGAAGGTGTTGGATAGCGTAGGGGTTAAAATTACTATTCCAACTCCAGCGAGTGCAACAGTAGGGAAAGTGTTGGATAGCGTAGGGGTTAAAATTACTATTCCCACTCCAGTGAGTGCATCAGCAGGGAAAGTGTTGGATAGCGTAGGGGTAAAAATGACTATTCCCAATCCAGTGAGTGCAACAGTAGGGAAAGTTTTGGATAGCGTAGGGGTAAAAATTACAGTTCCCACTCCAGAGAGTGCAACAGTAGGGAAAGAGTTGGATAGAGTAGGGGTTAAAAATTACATACTTATCAATTAAATTTTTTTTTTTATTAAATAATGAATTAATAATAAAATAACAATAATTTAATTATAAATGCCAATAAATTAAAATGAATAATTACTTGAATAACATTAAATTACTTCCCACCCTATTCCCCTATAAACCCACAACCCGCTACGGAACTAAAATACAAAATTTAATTGAAAATAATTCATAATTTCTAAAAATTATGATTTAATTTACGATAATTAAATTACTTCCCACCCTATTCCCTTATAAACCCACAACCCGCTATGGTACTAAAACGCAAAATTTACTTTAAAAAAAAATGACAAACTTTTCAACATTTAATACATATATTTAACATAAAATACAAAACGTAACAAAAACTATGTAGAACCTTGCACCTAGACACACGGCCATGTGGGGGGGAATGAATTGAGACTGGACACAGCGAAAACGGCCCCATCACTTATATAACAGTGATCTACACTGCTAAGGGACGTACTGCAGAGTTCGGCCATCTTGACACTCACAGCGGAGACTGCAAGGCGCCAAACAGCCTGACCATAAACGGACAGCAGTCTTAGCAGTAGGAGTCCTATATGTGTGAATTCAGTGGAGTGGCAGCCACTGATAGGGAGGGCACCCACGCATGGAAAGAAGATCAAAGTGACGGTGGAGGGAGGCGACACGGAAACCAGGCAAGTCACATCGTCCAGAAGTAAAAGTAGAAGGAACAGTGCGGGGGCCCCCATCTGATGCTAATGGAGATTAGCAGTGTACGCGGGCGGAAGGAGCAAAGGGATCTGTGGTTTGGGGTGACCACCGCATAGTCAGGAGCAGCGGGCACAGACACAGTGGACAGACAAGTGGCAAACAACTAAACCCCTGGCACCACATTATTAACATAGCGTGCTTAGCATTTCCAACAGAAGGGATAGTGGCGGGCCCATCACATCCATAATACACTTGCCTAATCTGTACCCGGTCGATGAAGATAATGGGCAAACAACGTACAGGGACGAACATGCAGTTAACACCATCCACTGCGCCGTTCAAGCAGCCAGAACATGAAAAGGAGACTGAAGAGAATGTGGAGAATTGCACATTGGGATCTAAGATAGACACTGTACTTTAAGCGGCGACGCAGCTAAGTGTGTCACTAGCGCAAACTCGAACGTCTCTAGAAGGACGAATTGATAAAATCACATCAGATTTCACAATACTGCACGCGGACCATTGCAAACTAGCAGAGAGAGTAGATGAGATAGAAGCAGAAATGGAAGAGATCCTCCCCACCACCAAAGCCTTGGCTACTGAAGTGAGGACACTGGCAGAGAAGGTGCGCATTCTGGCATGCAGGATGGAAGTGCGTTCGCGCCGCAATAACGTCCAGATAGTAAGTCTACCCAAGGGAACCGAAGGGTGAGATGCAGCGACTTACACTGAGACTTGGCTGCGGACCTTGATGGCTCCAAACTCACTATCTCCCTTTTTTGTAGTAGAAAGGGCACATGGAGTCCCATCAAGCCGACAGCAGCCAGGAACTGGGCCCGTCCATTTTTAATCCGGCTCCTAAACTACAAAGACCGGGATGTGATACTTCAGGAGCTGCGCAAACTGGAAGAAGTTAATAATTCTAAAGTGATGTTCTTTCCAGATTATTCCCTTGGAGTGCAGAAACAGAGAGGCACGTTAATGGCAGTCACAAAGAAGATGCGAGAGTTAGATATAAAATACTCACTCCTCTTCCCGGCTCCAATCGGAGCGGTAAAAGATGGCTCCACTCACTTCTTCAATGAAGCGGAAGAAGCATGGGACTGGCTCGAAGCTGAGGGACATAGCGTGTCACCAAGTAAACGGTATGCTGTCACGAACTCTCAACAAGGCAACCGCAGAAACTGGCAGAGGCCTCGCAGACGAGTCAGGAAGAACCCGATGCAACTTAAGGCTGCTCTCAACCTGGAACAGTGACTGCAGGAATGTCATGCTGTACTGCAGACAGCTGCGACCATGCGAAGAAGCTAAGAAAATAGAGACACATATGCTTCGTCGGAACGCTCCATGAGTGCGGCAGCACGTATGCTGTGTGGCCACTGAGCGAAGACTCACAACCATTATGAGAAGTGATGCCCCAAACATCAGATGACATTATGTAATGTAGGAAAAGAATGTCACAGTAATGTTCGTAAAGTACCCGGTGAGGTCAGTAGTCCGAGAGAGGCAAATGTAGCTCAGTGGGGTGGAGATCCGACTACACGAATTGTAAACTTACAGGCAGGTGAGACTTCTGTTTCCCCCTCGCTACCTTCTCTCCCACCACGGGTCAGGAGGCACTGGAATATAGGCAAGGCAAGGCGCAGTGAGCATAACAAGCCATAGCTATAGGGCCTGAGCTTCGCAATACACTTGACTAAAGCTACCCCCCCTCCATACACAAAGTAACACAGCACGTACGACCAGCAGTTGCCGAGAGGCGCAGTTCAAGGTGTGGGCAGACACACGTTTGCCCTGTCCCAGTTACACAACATAGGTGCCGATTCCGATCCGTATAAAAAAATTACCGTCCGACTCGCATCCGTATTTTTTCATGTACGAATCGTACAAGTCCCGTACAAACGGCGGAGTACGATTCGTACGTGAAAAATCCATACGAATGACTTCGGGAAAAGTCTACGAGACGCCCCTGGACAGTTTTACATACAAATTGTAAAACTGAAGTCCGAGCGCGCAAGTACGATCCGTACCGGCCGTCCGAAAACACAAGCGCATGGAAAAGGCCCCATAAGGAGCGAACTTTGTATGACCCCTACCCCGATTACACTTGTGCCCGGGGTACGAGTCGTACGCCCCCCCCTGCCTTCCACCCCTCCCACGTACATCTGCACCGTACCCCCACCCCCCGTACGTCTGCACCGTACCCCCCACCCCCACGTATGTCCGCACCGAACCACCCACCCCCCGTTTATACGAACCGTACCGCCCACCCCCGTACGTCCGCACTGTACACCCCACCCCCCGTACGTCCGCACCGTACCCCCCACCCCCCTGTTTGTACAGACCGTACCCCCCACCCCCGTACGTCTGCACCGCACCCCCCACCCCCCGTACGTCCGCACCGTACCCCCACCCGTGTATGTCCGCACCGTACTCCAGGCATACCCCCCACCCGCGTATGTCCGCACCGTACCCCAGGTGTACCCCCACCCGCATATGTCCGCACCGTACCCCAGGCGTACCCCCCACCCACGTATGTCCGCACCGTACCCCAGGTGTACCCCCCCACCCGCGTATGTCCGCACCGTACCCAAGGATTGGGGTACACCTGGGGTACGGTGCCGACATACTGCAGAGTTCGGCCATCTTGACACTCACAGCAGAGACTGCAAGGCGCCAAACAGCCCGACCATAAACGGACAGCAGTCTTAGCAGTAGGAGTCCTATACGTGTGAATTCAGTGGAGTGGCAGCCACTGATAGGGAGGGCACCCACGCATGGAAAGAAGATCAAAGTGACGGTGGAGGGAGGCGACACGGAAACCAGGCAAGTCACATCGTCCAGAAGTAAAAGTAGAAGGAACAGTGCGGGGGGCATGATGGAGTGGAACTGGGAGGTGTGCCTATTGGGGCTATACCAGAGGACTAAGAAACACAAGGTGACAACTAGCTTCATAGACCTGGAACTCATAGTAGCAAAGTGCCTCATTACTAAGGGCTGGAAGTCTCCTGACCCCCCGCCAGTGAAGGCATGGTATCACTCCATGGTATGCTGGGCGCAAGCAAAAAATGCCACTGGCATACGAAGGACACCTATAGCTGCAGCAACGGATACAAAAATACTCACACAGCTTCGAGGCGCCTGGCAAGAGCACTCGGAGACACAAGGGAAGTGACAAACATGACTCAAGAACAAACCGAGAGCACCTAATAGAAGCCAGAAATCCTCCCAGAAGGAGCCATTTTTAAAGTAGAGCATGGTCATTATACACGCAGCAACCCTGATTAACATCTAAGATAATACACACCAAAAATACCAGGTCAAAGGGTGGCAGAACACAAAACCACTAAGTAAAGGGTGACATAGAATGTAACAAAATAAACAGAAAAAGTATGAGATACAAATGGGAAATGTGTTGTTGCAGAAACGGATGGTGAAACATATGGCAAGCACTGTAGTAGCAAAGTCATCTGCGCTCAAGATATTAAAACTGTGAGATGTGATTCTCCTACCCCCCCACTCCCAACCTATTGTTCACCCCCCAAGAGTTAACATGTTATTTATTATAAACAGTACTGAGTGCCTTTCTAGTTGTTTATTAGTAGGAAAGATGATATGTTGATTTAGCAAGTGCTGTACACACTACTCGTTCACAGATACAGAATTTATTGTAAAGTAGTTTACCACTTGTGGCAAGTTACAACTGAAAGTGATGCAAATATGTAATTTCAATTGTTTGCAAACACCGCAATACATGAAAATTAATAAAACTAATAAAGAAATAAAAAATAAAAATTAGAGAGCGAAATTCCCTCTGCACCCATCCCATATCATGCATGCGGGCTCTGGGGCAAAAAGACCCTCACAATGCGCACTGACAATATGACACTAAAGGGGGGGTTCACAGTCTGTGTGCCTCCTTAAGCCAGCCGTCTGGAGGGTGTCAAGCAGCTGCGGCTCCTCCGAAATGGCGGAGGAGCATCACCCCACTGTCTGGCTCAGAGCCAGCAAATGAAAAATAAAAGGATGTTCAAGCATCGTTTTATTTTTCATTTGCTGGTACTGTGCCTGCTTGTGCAGGGAGGGCTGGGGCATGGGGAGGAGGAGTGCTATGTGCACTCCCTAGGTATGCATATGTGTTTGGCCGGCTGCCTCAGGCTGATTAAAACACACATGCACACTTATGTTTCTCCAGCCCGGCTGCATTGAACTGCCGGGCTAGAGAAACCCCACAGACTCCTAGGTCTGAGCAAAGCATCTTTCCAACCTGCACAGGCCAATCCTAGCGCTGCTCTTATAGTATGAGAGCACCGAGGGGATTGCACAGGGGGTCAGTGATGCTGCTCCAGTGCTTGATGGGACCAGAAAGGATGAGGTGCAATGCGGGAGGCTGGCAGCAGCTCCAAGTAAGTTTTTATTTTTTATGTTTTATTATTAACTACCCCCGCACGTGCTCCCCTTCCCGTACTCCCTTGCATCCCCTCCACCCACGCCACCACCACTTCATTGTTGCACCCGCTGCTAGTGCCAAGGAGCTACCATGGACACCCAGACTTCACCCTGCAGGCAGGTGCTTTTACTAACTGCACCTGCCTATAGGGGTTCTTTCTCTCCTCTTTAAATGGCAGGCAGCATGTTGCCTGCATTGTAAAACACAGGATTTCTTTACTTATAAACAGCCGGCAGGCACAGGTTCCCAGCTATCCTGAGGGCAGCGTATTAATTGTAACAGCGTGCACAGTCCATGTTTGCGCCCAGCGCATCTGTTTAAAGGTGCTCAGTGACACATACAGGGACAGTGCTCTCTATCTGTAAGGCAGGCCCTGTTTTTCTTTGAAAACTCTCTTACAAACTCAGCAATACACATGCTTGCTGCAAAATCCATCTCATGTGCTAAAATGGTAAAATTCTGTTTCCACTGATTGTGTGACGGAAAGGTGTAAGGGCAGGAGACAGTGTTGAAAAGGTGCTCTCACAGGCTGCAGCTGAAATCCCTATCACAACTGCAGATACATACATTTCATGAAGTATTGGAAAAGTTTCATCATAATCAAGCACCAGTTTGCAAATGGTGACAACATCTGCACCAGTGTAGCTCTTTGAGGTGAGATGAGATATCTATGTGACTTCAGGGTGTGGAATCATGAGGTGGTGACAAAATTAACTTTGGCTGTAATGTCGAGATTGGAGTCTGTGACGATCCTGAGGTTCTTGGCATGGGTGATGGGGTGGGAGTAGGTCCTAGCTCTGTTGGCCACCGGAGAAGGGCTTTCTCCAAAGATCACTATTTCAGTCTTCTCAGTATTTAATTTCAGGCAGATGGACTTCACTCATCACTCATTGTTCATTGTGATATATATATACATATATACATATATTCACTTAAAAAACCATAGGTTTCACACATGTTATAGTTAGGTGGATATTTCATTCGTAAAAAACCAATGAAATTCCCCCGTTATAGTTAGTTCAGATAACTATAACTCGCGCGCCCACAATCCTGCTCATGACGTCACATATTACATCACTCATGACATGGTCAGTGGCATCACTCATGACATCACTGATGACATCATCCTTGTGATAGAGTGGCGGTCGCGCGAGTTATAGTTATCTGAACTAACTATAACAGGGGAATTTCATTGGTTTTTTACGAGTGAAATATCCACCTAACTATAACATGTGTGAAACCTATGGTTGTTTAAGTGAATTTACAAGGTTTTTTAAATGCTAATTCCTAATTATAACGTGTGTGAAACCTATGAATTTTTCAGTGAATTTGTACGTTTTTTTAAATGCTAAGTTATGTATGTATTATTATTTTTTTTATATATTTATTTTACAATAAACTACGTATTAAAATTATTTTTATTTTTTTTGGTTTTTCACCGTGCGCGCACGGTGCGCGCACCCCCGCGATTTAAAATAAATAAATAAATTCTGCCTTCGGGGTCCTTCAGGGACCCCCTGACAAAGGCTAGGGCGTCAGGAACTCTCTACCCTGCCCCCTTTTCATGTTCGCCACCTTCCTTTTTCACTCTCGCACTGAAAACAAACAAAATGGCGGACGACACTTCCTGATTTCGACCAATTCGAACGTTGACTAACATGTAACCACCAATCAGAATTACGCTTGCTCACGTTAGGGTGCTCGCACGGTGCGCGCACGGTGCGCACACGGTGCGCGGCTATAGATATGTATGTGCTTTTAACTGCAATTTTCTCAGGAACTACTGAACAGATTGACTCCATATATGCAAAAGGCACACCCCTGACCTGAGGACTACCTCTCTGCCAAATTTCAAGTAATTCTGTTCAGCCGTTCGGGCTGTACCTTCGACTAAAGGTCCTATGGGAAAATGCATGGGGAAAACGCGTTTTGGGACCCCCCTTTTTTCTCGGACCGCGCTTGACGAATCCTCCGAGACTTTCAGGGTAGGAGCTGAGCGGAGCGCCCCATTAGTTTTGAAAATTTCGCGAAGATTCGTCAACCGGCGCCAAAGTTATTCAAAATAGAATTTTCAGATTTCCTATGGAAACACGGTCCTAACTATAACTATCTACTGGCAACCGCAAGTAGATAATATATATATATATATATATATATATATATATATATATATATATATATATATATATAGTTGTAGTTAGGACCTATTTTCCATAGGAAATCCGCTACATTCTATTTGGAATAACGTTGCGGTCGATTGATGAATCTTCGCGAAAGTTTCCAAACTTTTGGCCAGCTCCGGTCCGCTCCTATCCTGAAAATTTCACGGTGATTCGTCAAGCGGGGGCCGAGAAAAAAGGGGGGTCCCAAAACATGTTTTCCCAATGCATTTTCCCATAGGACCTGTTGACGCAGCTACAGCCCGCAGTGCTGAACGGAATTACACCAAATTTGGCAGAGAGGTAGTCCTCAGTTCAGACTCGTGCCTTTTGCTTAAATGGTGTAAATCCGTTCAGTAGTTCCTGAGAAAATCAAAAGTAAAATCACATATATATCTGGGCGGAGCCTAACCACACATCTCATCGTGAGATCTGATTGGTTGTCAGCACTTCATCCAAGAAGTGTTGGCAGCCATCTTGGGACCAATATACATGATATCACCTCATTAAAAAGCATTGCAGTTAATAGAAGGTTTTAAGACTTTAGTTACATTATAAATCATTTGTTGATGGTACCATACTCATTTTAGGAATTGTGGTGTGTTCTAAGGTGATTTTACCATGTGAAAAAGCCTTCTGCTGTGATATCATGAATCATGTTTGAGAGAAAACTATTTTCTAATGCTTTTCCCACAGAGGTTTGGAAGGTGATCTATAAGCTAAACTGAGAGCATATTTTCTGTAAATTCACACTATCTTTCTCAGTCATGTGAGAATGAGTCTGACATTCTCAGTAAAACATGTGCATCCAACAAGGGCAGAGACTGTCAGTTGATTCCTTTGTGTTCTACTGCAGCTTCCCAGAGTGTTCTAAAGAACAACTAGAGCGCTAGCAATCCTACTTATGACAAACATATGGCACACCTGAAGCCATCTTGGTTGGAATAAAGTGGTAACTCTTAAAACATTTATTTTAAAAAGGAACAAAATGAGGGGGTTCATTTTGCCATAGAAATTATGATTAATGCTGAAGAAAGAAAATGAGGGCATATTTTGAGTGACTTCTCAAATCCTCTTCTATTTCATGAAAAAATTCTGACATGCAGACTGAAACATGCAATTTCAATACCAGCAGCAGACTTCCCTGGTGAGCAGTAGCTTTACTACAGTGATCTAATGAGCAACTAGAGTGCTAACATTCTGAATGTATGGCAAATGTGTGACACATCTGAATGCCTTCTTGATGGAATCAAAGAAAAAACTGAAAGTATTTCCTACTGAGGAGACTGTAGTAAATGAGGAAATTAGGAAACATCATAACAAATAAGTCTCCCAAAATGACCACCACAGACAAAAGAGCCCAAATGTAGCCCACATATCACCCAGATGTAGCCCAAGTATAGCCCAATGACAGAATGTCCCAGAGTGTTCTTAAGAACAACTAGAGCGCTTACTGTCTTACTTATGACGAAAGTATGGCACACCTGAAACCATCTTGATTGCAATAAACTGGTAACACTTAAAACATTTAATCTAAAAAGGAACACAATGAGGGGGTTCATTTTGCCATAGAAATTATGATTAGTGCTGAAGAAAGAAAAATTAGGGCAAATTTTGAGTGACTTCTCAAATCCTCTTCTATTTCATTAAAAAATTCTGATATGCAGACTGAAACATGCACTTTTAATACCAGCAGCAGACTTACGTGGTGAGCAGTAGCTTTACTACAGTGATCTAATGAGCAAATAGAGTGCTAACATTCAGAAATTATGGCAAATGTGTGACGTATCTGAATACCTTCTTGATGGAACCAAAATAAAAAACTGAAAGTATTTCCTACTGAGGAGACTGTAGTAAATGAGGAAATTAGGAAACATCATAACAAATAAGTCTCCCAAAATGACCACCAGAGACAAAAGAGCCCAAATGTAGCCCACATATCACCCAGATGTAGCCCAAGTATAGCCCAATGACAGAATGTCCCAGAGTGTTCTTAAGAACAACTAGAGCGCTTACTGTCTTACTTATGACAAAAGTATGGCACACCTGAAGCCATCTTGATTGGAATAAAGTGGTAACACTTAAAACATTTAATTTACAAAGGAACACAATGAGGGGGTTCATTTTGCCATAGAAATTATGATTAGTGCTGAAGAAAGAAAAATGAGGGCATATTTTGAGTGACTTCCCAAATCCTCTTCTAGTTCATGAAAAAATTCTGACATGCAGACTGAAACATGCACTTTGAATACCAGCAGCAGACTTCCCTGGTGAGCAGTGGCTTTACTACAGTGATCTAATGAGCAACTAGAATGCTAACATTCAGAATATATGGCAAATGTGTGACACATCTGAATGCCTTCTTGATGGAACCAAAATAAAAAACTGAAAGTATTCCCACTGAGGAGACTGCAGTAAATGAGGAAATTAGGCAACTTCATAACAAATAAATCTCCCAAGATGGCCACCAGAGACAAAAGAGCCCAAATGTAGCCCAAATATCACCCAGATGTAGCCCAAGTATAGCCCAATGACAGAATGTCCCAGAGTGTTCTTAAGAACAACTAGAGCGCTTACTGTTTTACTTATGACAAAAGTATGGCACACCTGAAACCATCTTGATTGCAATAAACTGGTAACACTTAAAACATTTAATCTAAAAAGGAACACAATGAGGGGGTTCATTTTGCCATAGAAATTATGATTAGTGCTGAAGAAAGAAAAATTAGGGCAAATTTTGAGTGACTTCTCAAATCCTCTTCTATTTCATTAAAAAATTCTGATATGCAGACTGAAACATGCACTTTTAATACCAGCAGCAGACTTAAGTGGTGAGCAGTAGCTTTACTACAGTGATCTAATGAGCAAATAGAGTGCTAACATTCAGAAATTATGGCAAATGTGTGACGTATCTGAATGTAAATGTAAATGTAAATGTGCAGATATTTATATAGCGCAAATCACCAACCGGTCTCTAAGCGCTTGCTTAGGGAACCCGTCCTGGTATTCCCCTGTGAGATAACCCAGCAGGGCATCCACAAGGTGAAAGCCAGGCATCCCACCGCGAGGGGCCATTGTGGAGATTAAGCAAGCTATTGCCCAGAGTCGCAGAGTGTGAACCCATGAATCGAGTATGCACTGGAGCGAGAATTATCGAGTCCATGGACAATTTATGGACTCAAGACCCAGCCGAGCCGGGAATTGAACCCTGGTCCCGGGCTGACCTCTGCTTCCAGGTCTGCCTACGCTAACCAGTGAGCCACACTTCTCCACCTTCTTGATGGAATCAAAGTAAAAAACTGAAAGCATTTCCTAATGAACAGACTGCAGTAAAGGAGGAAATTAGGAAACTTCAGAACAAATAAATCTCACAAGATGGCCACCAGAGACAAAAGAGCCCAAATGCAGCACAAATATCACCCAGATGTAGCCCACATGTAGCCCAATGACAGAAGTGTGCAAAACACTTATTTTTTGTGTATTTGCAGTTTTATATAGTGCAGACTTGTCAGGTATTGGAGTGCTTTACATGAGCATTGGTTACATCACACAAGATCGAATTCATTTTGGTTGTAGACATGGCGAGATTAAGTGATTTGACCAGAATCACAGAATGTTGAGCTGAAGCAGAAACTCCAACTTGGTTCCCCAGTTGCCAAGTCTGCAGCTCTGGAAGTAACACCACATCCTCTCCCCTAGGTGCAACATTTAATCAAGTGGTCAACTGGATAAAAAACATAAAGATTACAAATAATTTAAAAGTTCTTTGTCGCTATTTGAAAACTCAGAAAATATGTCCTCATTTTAGTTTTTTTGAGCACTAACCATAATTTTGGTGCAAATAAGACCCTCTCATATATGTAATTTCTAAAGGAAATACTCTAGGTATTACAGTTTTGATTACATCAAGATGACGTCAGGCGTTCCAAACTTTTGTAATAAATATAGAATGTTAGCAATCTAGTTGTTCATTGGGATACTGTTGAGAGGCAGAGGCCAGGGGCACAGACTCTGAAAAGTGAAGGCAGGTAGGAGAGTGCAGAGGCAACAATTTGACCACACTGGGCAGGCAGGAAGGGCAGTGGCAGCACAACAGACTATGGAGGGCAGTGGAAAGGGGGGCAGGGGCAACAAACCAACTATACAGGACTGGCAAGAGAGGCTGTGGCAATATAATAGACCATTGTGGGCAGAAGGAAGAGGCAGTGGTAGTACAACCATACATGCCAACAGACCCGTTTCAACCAGGAAACGTCCAATGTTTTTTAGCTCAAATGGGCTTTATTTGATCTGTCTCCTGTCTACAATCTCCTCTTTTTCAATGTAACTCAAAGGGGAAAATCCATACCCCAGTTTTTTTTTCAAAATCTCCCTCTTACCAAGTTCAAAATGTTCGCAAGTATGGTACATTGGATCATGGTAAGCAGGAGGAATTGGGGTAGGGACATGGACTCGGATGACAGAGGACAGGAGGGACATGGAGAGGTGCACCAAACTGACCCTACAGGGCAGGCATCAGGGTTTGCAGCAGCACAATACACCACACAGCGCATGCGGGACGGGAGTGCAGCACAACAATCCATAGAAAGCAATAGGGAGGGGACAGTACCATGCACATGGACAACAGAGAACAGAGGGGAAAGAGGCAATGGTAGCTAGCTGACCATAATGGACAGACAGGAGAGAAAGCTGCAGCATAACAGACCATAAAGGGCAGGAGGGACGGATCAGGGGCATTACAATGGAACAGACAAGCCAGGAGGGAGGGAATAGGGGTCTGCACATGGAAACAGAGGGCTGGGGGCAAGGGGGCAGGGCTGGAGCAGCAAGATGACCATGGAGGTCAGGCAGGAAGGGCACTAGAAACAAGACACACCACGGAGAGCAACAATGAGACTATGATGGCATACATACAGACCATGGAGGGAAGGTTGGAGGGGGTCAGGGGCAACTAGCTGACCACACAGGGAAGGTGGGAGGGGCCATGGCAGCACAGAAGACCATGCATGGCAAGCGGGAGGGTTAGTGGCAGCACAATGGCTATGATGGGCAAGAAGGAGGGTGCAGGGGCATGCACAAAGGACCATGGAGGATAGAAGGGAGGGTCAGGACCTGGGCACAGACAAGAGAGCTCAGGGGAAGGGGCCTCACAACAGACCGCGTAGGGCAGGCAGGAGGAGCAGTTGCAGCACAACAGACCAGAGAGGGCAGAAGGGTGTGGCAGTAAAATGGACCATGGAGGACAGGAGGAAGGGGATAGGGGCATGGCATGTGGACAGGCAGGGTGGAGGTGGCAGGGACAGGTTACAGTCATCTGACAATGCTAGGTAGGTGGGAGGGGAGTGGCAGCTCAACAGAACACTCAGAGTAGATAGGAGTGGCAGGTCCATGGAACATGGTGGGTAAAAAGGATGGAGCAGGGGCATGCACAAAGACATCAGAGGACAGGGGGAAGGAGAATAGGGGCAGCAAGCAAAGCACAGAGGCCAGGAGGTCAATGATGGGCCATAGAATTGGGCAATGGAGGGCAGGAGGAGTGGACTGGTACATCATGCTAAATGGAGGGCAGTGGCAGCACATCAGACCATGCATGGCAGGAGGGAGGAGACTAGTCCATGGATTCAGACAACAGAGGATAGGGAGGAGGTGGATGGGGCAGCAAGCTAACTGTTCAGAGAAGGTGGGTATTAGGAACTTTATTGTTTTTAAAATGTGTGTCTGTGCGAACTACTTAAAATATGAACAAGTATGCAGCATAATCTCACTTTTATTCAGGAAGAAGAGGACGTTTGTGACTGTGAGACTCTGGGCTCACTTGGCAGAAACACCCCCTGACCCTCCACCCACCATCGCAAAATGTAATGCCCGTGAAAAGGGTAGGTGGACGCAGTGTTATATAGAACATAGTCCTGAGAGCACGATTGAAGATGAAAACTAGATATTGTATATGGCATAAACTATGCACCAAAAAGTGTGATATAAGATGAACCGGGGCGTGAAATATAATATGCAATACATTGTGCGCAATGACAGATTTATTGGAGAGCGCGAGATAGCACAGGCACTAGTGTGAGCTATGCGATATGCACCTTGGAGTGTAATATGCACAGGGCAGTGTTGTGTAACCTACCTAGTCTCTAAAGTTGTAATATGAAATATGTGCTGGGCAGTGTAACGTTGCATATGCACTGTGACAGAGATATGGATCCCAGATTGTAATATGTATGGCATAGCACTGTGCGTTATAACATAGGCATCGAGGAAGGCACGTTAGATGGGGCAATATAACCCGTGCGAAGGCAAGTGTGGCATGACAGATTCACGGGGTGGTGTTACAGTGCATATGGGCTAGAGAGTGTCATAGCATACGCACTAGCTGGTGGAATACAACACAGAGGTGTGAGGCACTCGGCGGGCACTGGTGGATGTAACACAGCATTGGGCTCAGCCAGGAGCACGCTGTGACTCTCAAGTGAGGTTTGTCTCCTTTCCAGAGAGTAAAATAAAAAGTATTACACATCCGGCGGTGGATGTGTGTTTTATTAACCGTGAGGGGGGTTTCTTGCATAGTTTGGTCAAATTTTTGTCTAATCCCCTTTGAATGGCTTGGTGTGCGTGTATATTAAATGTGCCCGTCAATAGCTACCCATGTTTGTATAAATAAACAACAAGAGTCTCTACTTGGAGAGTACCCACCGGCGGGGCGCTGGGATTAGGCACAGTAGGGCGTCAGGCACGTCAGAGCTTTACTAGCGGTGTAAATACATTCCATGTGGATTCATTCTATGCATAGTCGCTTTTTAATGAATATCACGCAAATCGTCATGGTGATAGGTACATACGGTTTGTCCAGCATGTCCTAGGTGTTTCTATAAATATATATTTTTTTTAAATAATAAAAAACAAAGGCTGACCCCGGGGGATGGGGTCCCCGGGGCCATAAGTGGCCTGAGGAGGGGGGCAACGCAGCCCCGTCCTAAAGAATTTTAAAAAAAGGCCATGACCCTGGGGTTGGGGTCCCCGGGGCCGATTAAGGCCTTGGAAGGGCCAAATTTATTTTTTTCAACAAAAAAATTAGGGTGCAGGCCCTGGGGAATGGGGTCTCCAGGGCCAGTAAATTAGAAAAAGAAGGGGGGGCCACACAGCCCTCCTTCTTATAAAAATAAAATAAATGAAAGACCGGCATCGTGCCGGAGGCCACGCCCCATCCTTGCAGCACTCTGCAAACGCGCCCCCTGGCCAGTTGTAAGTTGGGGAATTAATTCCCCTTCAATACTGAGGGTCCCTGAGGGCCAACTAGCCCAACAAGTATCTCCAGTATGCGCCAGGGAGCTGCGTTGCAGACAGGTGTTCTGAGGCCACGCCCCTTTTTACACCTCCATGCAACGCAGCTCTGTGGCGCTTACTGGAGGTACCTAGTGGGCTAGTTTGACCCTAGGGACCCTTAGGATTCAAGGGGACTTAATCTCTCAACTTAGAACGGCCACAGGGCGCGTTTACACAGTGGTGAAGGGAGGGGACGTGGCCTGAGGTGACGTGTGCAAACACGCCCTGTGGCGCGTTTTAAGTTGGGGAAATAATTCCCTTTCAATCCTGAGGGACCCTGGGGGCCAACTAGCCCACCAGGTGCTTCCAGTAAGCCCCACTGCTCTGCGTTGCAGAGAGGTGGTGCAGGCCGTGCCCCTTTTTACACCTCTCTGCAATGACGCTTACTGGACGTACCTAGTGGGCTATTTTGCCCCTAGGAATCCTCAGGATTCAAGGGGACTTAATCTCCCAACTTAAAAAACGGCCACAGGGCATGTTTACACAGTGGGGAAGGGAGGGGACGGGGCCTGTGGTGACGTGTTCAAACACGCCCTATGGCGCGTTTTAAGTTGGGGAAATAATTCCCCTTCAATCCTGAGGGCCCCTGGGGGCTAACTAGCCCACCAGGTGCTTCCAGTAAGCGCCACTGAGCTGCGTTGCAGAGAGGTGGTCCAGGCCGTGCCACTTTTTACACCTCGCTGCAATGCAGCTCTGTGGCGCTTACTGAAGGTACCTACTGGGCTAGTTGGACCCTAGGGACCCTCAGGATTCAAATGAACTTAATTACCCAACTAAAAACGGCCACAGGGCGTGTTTACACAGTGGTGAAGGGAGGGGACGGGGCCTGAGTTAACGTGTGCAAACAAGCCCTGTGGCGCGTTTTAAGTTGGGGAAATAATCCCCCTTCAATCCTGAGGGACCCTGGGGGCTAACTAGCCCGTTGCAGAGAGGTGGTCTAGGCCGTGCCCCTTTTTACATCTCTCTGCAACGCAGCTCTGTGGTGCTTACTGGAGGTACCTAGTGGTCTAGCTGGACCCTAGGGACCCTCAGGATTCAAGGGGACTTAATCTCCCAACTTAAAACGGCCACAGGGTGTGTTTACACAGTGGGGAAGTGAGGGGACGGGGCCTGAGGTGACGTGTGCAAACACGCCCTGTGGCGCGTTTTAAGAGGTAGTTTTAATCCCCTGCCCTATTATATACTAGGGGCTTACAGAGGAGGTCATGCTGATCCCAGAGGGACTCCAACGCATAGTGTTCCCTAGTGTATGTAGGTGTTTTCACTGTATTCTGAGTGTCTTTTAACATAGCACTGGCTCTAGGACTGGTTAGTCAGACTCAGTTACCACCAGTATCCGTCTGAAAAAATTGAGGGTACAGGATGATTTTGCAACAAGGCTTCTTTCTGCTCTTCTGTTTGTTCTTTCTGCACATTATCCTTCTTCCTGCACTTTTCTGCGTCTTTGAGGACTTCTGTTGCTTCTTTCTGCATTTCTTTTTTTTCTTTCTGTGCGTTTTTTCTTCTTTCTTCACATGTCCTATCTCTGTAGGCATAGTTAGAAATTAGCATTTAAAAAACCTTTGAAATTCACTGAAAAAACCATAGATTTCAGGCAAGTTATAGTTAGGAATTAGCATTTAAAAATCCTTAGAAATTCACTGAAAAAACCATAGGTTTCAGGGGCGTTATAGTTAGCTGGACTTTTCACTCGTACAAAACCATTGAAATTCCCCCGTTATAGTTAGTTCAGCTACCTATAACTCGCGCGCTCGCAATGCACTGCTGATGACGTCACATATTACATCACTCATGACATGGTCAGTGACATCACTCATGACATCACCTTCTGCACCAGGGGATAACAACCATACGTCATTTGAAGGCTCTATGTACGTGGTACATGTTGACAGACTCAAAAATGTTTAAAGGAAGGTTCTGAAATATGTCTGACATTAGTTAACACTTGCTTTGCAGCTTGACCTTTTTGGGTATGGTGGGCCATGCTATACTGTTGTAACCAGTTCTGTCATCTTCCTTGAAAAAAGAGTCATGTCACCTATTCAGGACCCCACCGCAGCCTTCAACACCGTATCCCACCACACACTCATGAAGAGACTGCACCAGATTGTGATCAAGAGAGACGCACTCAAGTTGATTGCATTATTTCTCACGGGACGAACACAGAGAACCCACCTACCTCCCTTCACCTCGGGACCCACGAGCACCATCTGCGGCATCCCTCAAGGTTCATTCCTCAGCCCCACCCTCTTCAACACCTACATGCCTGTAGCGACACCATCAGAACTCACAATCTAAACATCATGGATATATGATGGAACAACGCATTCCATTGTAACGCATGCTGTTACAACACATGTGTTACAACGTGAATGCCATTAACACACATAACCTTTACCATGCATTTGTTTTAGAATGATCATACCTTTACCATGCATACCTTTACAACGAGTTTTATTGTAAAACCATGAATGTTAAAGGCACATGCTTGGCAAAGGTTTTCCCTGAACCCTAAAACCAGACCCCAGCGTGACCTCCCCTGGACCCCAGCCCTTTATAAAAAAACGGACCGTGCCCTGAGCCCTAAAACCGTAGCTCTAGTGTGGCCTCCTCTGGCCCCCAGCCCTTTTAAAACATACTTGGCCCATGCCCTGAGCCCTAAAACAGGACCCCTGGTGCAACCTCCTCTGTCCCCCATCCCTTTAAAAAATACCCACCCCTGCCCTGAGCCATAAAACTGGACCCCAGAGCAACCCCCTACCCCCAGCTCTTTAAAAAGAACAAGCCGCTGCCACGAGCCCTAAAACTGGACTAACTTACCTCCCAAACCCCAGTCCTTATTTGAAAAGCTGTCCCTAGCCAAAAGCTCTAAAACAGGCCCCTGGCACAGCCCGCCCTGAAACCCAGTCCTTAAAAAAACCAGCCCAATGCCCTAGAACCCCACACGGCCCTCAACCCCCCCCCCAGCTCAAAGCCCTAAAGCCTTACCTCGCCCTCAAACCGCCGCCCTATTCCCCTTACCTCATGATGGCACGGAAACTCTTAAAGCTTGAAACGTGCGCAGGTCGTAGAGAGGAAGCGAATGGCTCTCTTCATCTCCTCTAACAATGCTGATTACCACACATATGCCTTGACCAGTGTTACCACACATATGTCCTTACTACCAGTACCACATATATACCCTTACCATTCATACCTTTACAAAGTAATTCATTGTAAAGGCATGCGTGTTAAAGGCATATGCGGATAAAAAAAATGTGTGGTAATGGTACATGAGTTGGAACACCCTACTGGTAAAGGAGACGCATCACCGCACGCTCCTGCATCCCTCGTTGATGGCAGCCTCAACGACAACACCGAACTCCATATCGGAGCCACACAGCTCTTCAGAACCAGTGCATCACTCCAACTGCATGCGACATCCTTGATGCCGGGCTTCGCATCACACGTACCATCGACGGGGCCCTCAACAGCGACACAGGCCCTCGCATCGCAGCCTCGCCATATTCCAGAACCGATGCATCACTTCGGCTACGCAATACACCTTCGATTCGCAATGCTCTGCAAACCAGGATTTGAGGTACGCGGTTCAGTGGGCATATTTGAGTCCCTGTAGCTAGCCCGCACTCCAGAGTGGTCAGCCTGAACCTGTGACTTTCTCCTTGTCAGGCACGACCAGATATCCACAGTTGGCGCTTTGTACTTTTTGGCACTATTTTCACCCAAATCTTTAGAATTGAATATCTCCGGTACTTATAATTCTTTTATTTTGTTATGGTCTTGTTTTATTTATTAAAGAAAGTTCTATTTTTCTAGCTTGGTGTGGGATCCTTCTTGTGTTGTCTTTTCACTTTATTATTGTTTCAAGTGTTGCACAACTACTTAATATATTGCCTCTAAGTTAAGCCTCACTACTTTGTGCCAAGCTACCAGAGGGTTGAGCAGAGGTTAATTTGGGCTTGTTTTTGCCTTACCCTGACAAGGATTGTGGTTGCTGCTTGACCCGGGCTCACACCCCATTCAATCAACAATCCAATTTTTCACACTAAGGGTTTGCAATACAAGCACTACACAGAAGGTAGAATTAAACACTTAGGGGTCAACTACGATGTCCGCCCGCCACCACAACGGCAAAAGGGACCGCCTGCCATGGGAGCGGCGGTCCCGCCATTAACATTATGATGCTCCCGCCACACTGGCGAGTACATCCGCATTTTTCACATTGCGGCGGGCGGCGCTGTAAGCAGCACCCACCGCAATGTGAAAAATGCATGTTGTGCATTTGCATGCACAACGTGACGGGCGCCTGGTGCACGCAAATGCAGTGGGGTACCACAGGTACTCCCCATGTGCCCCCCCACCCTTCCAACATCCTGGGGGCCTGCAACAGGCCCCCAACTGTATAAACCGCATGCCTTTCCGTGGCGGCAACGCCACCATGGAAAGGCTGCTCTCCGCCTGCATTGTAATATGGATGACGGTGTCTTGCAGACACCGCCACCATATTCAACCCCTTTTCCGTCCGGTCGACTCGTCGACGGGTGGAAATGAGACGGACGGTCTTCCTGTCCGCCGCGGACCCCCCAGCCATCCTAATATGGCGGGGGGTCATTCAGGCGTGGATGGCGGGCGGATCGTCCCTGCCGGGCTTGCAGTTGCTACCACCGGCCTGGCGGGGGCGACCCGCCCGCCATCCTAATCGGCCCCTTAACAGGCAATAGTATGAGGCAAA
Organism: Triturus cristatus; assembly: GCF_964204655.1. Classification (NCBI taxonomy): domain Eukaryota; kingdom Metazoa; phylum Chordata; class Amphibia; order Caudata; family Salamandridae; genus Triturus; species Triturus cristatus. The sequence continues at coordinate 220,631,748 of NC_140594.1, read as the reverse complement.
AGAGAAATACTCTTCTGGATGAAATCAAAGCTCATCCTATGTATTATTTAAGGAAATGTTAACAACAGGACAGGAGGACAAGTGTGTTTTTTGACCAGACCTAAAAAAACAACAGCTTTCCTCCAGCCCACTGTACTCTCAGATGAAATCCATCAACCCCTACATGGCTATGCTGGAAACAAAGAATGAGGATCCCAGCTAGGCCGTATGACCCCTCCCCCCAATTGGAATGGCAAAGAATTAGTAATAAATACAATCCAGTGCTGTTTAAAACAACTGCTGTCCTCCGGCGAACTAACCTGAAGATAAAGCAGTAAAAACTATATAGGAGTAATCTAATTTGCATTTGTTTAAGTTATACCTTCCCTTTTACATGGATACAGATTATTATTAGGCCTGGGCGAAGCACTACGCTACGCTCGCGTAGTTTGCGAAGTTCGCGCTACTTCGCACTACGCGAACTGCACGTAGCACAGTGCGAACACGCGTAGCGTAGTGTTGCGTAGTGCTGCGGTCATTTTTTGCTTGCTCGCGGTCCTCAACGTCAAGTTGGCGACCGCGAGCAAGCAAAATGACATCCCGGCGAGACTTTTTCCTTGTTCGCGATCGCGAGCATGGAAAAAAAACCTCGTGGCGAGATTCCCAACGCGAGGAGGTCAGGTTTCTCATTGCGAGGGGTCGCGTATGCTCGCGACCGCTCGCGATGAGAAACTACCAGTTCGCGTTGAGAAAGCTGCCGCTCGAGTAAAAATCTACTCGAGCAGCAGAAAACTACAGCTCGCACTGTGCAAGATACCATTTTCAATGATTGCACAGTGCCGGTTGCTTGTCCGCACTGTGCAATCATTGAAAACAACATCTTGCACAGTGCGAACATGCTACTACGCAGTTCGCGAAGTGCTACGCGTAGCTCGCGTAGTGCGAACTTCACTTTGCGTAGCTTCGCGAAGTGCTACTTCGCGAACTACGCCCACCCTTAATTATTATAATTTATATAAAACTGTGTATCATTATCAAATGATCCACTTCACTTGTATTTCAGCAGCTACTCGTTATATGCAGTTTCTGGTTATAGGTGATACATTTAAGTATCCTGATCAATATTACTAGAACAATGCATAACTGAACTTAGGAATTTTTCTAAATACACTAATTGGTCCACAGGAATTAAATGGACAGCAGTGCCCTTCTGTCGTTTCCCACGTGCCCTCTTTGACTGCTGACAGGGTGTGTAGTATTTCAGGGATCTCAGACATATCCCTCTGAGACCTCAGAGCCGTTGCCTTCATCTGAGCACTACTGTTTAACATATTAATTGTTTCCGCGGATAAGGGTACGTCTGTTTCATCAGGTGGATTTACTGAAAGCGCTGCTTCAGACACCTAGCCATTCACATCGTCCTCTACATTTTTTCTAGAGGCACAGGATAGGTGACATCTTTTCTCCGGAAGATGTCAAATGAAATTAAATCAGTTTATTGATTTAGACCTCATCAGAGATCAACAATATAAAACATTCAGAATCAGTGCTGTAGTATAAATATAACAATCTATATACATGGCTATTATTAGTAAAATGGTAAAAAAAAGTTTTTTTAAATGTGTACAGGTTATAGCTCACAAGTTCATTAGGTGGTAATTTAAATAAATTGATCAGATCATTAAAGCTGAATAAATTATATTTAAAAGATATAGGTTTTATATAACGGTTCTGAGCTTCTACCAAGACATTATAGATGCACACATTTAGGACATGCTCAATATCTTGAACACCGCCCCTACATAATTCACATGATCCTTACTTATCACTTGTGTCACTTCAATGTTTAGTGTAGGCTTTTAGTGGTAGGATCCCTAAACGTAGCATAATAATACAGCATCTAACGCTGGGATCTAGTGTATATCTCAGATATTTTTGATCAATCTTATACTCTAAGTTATCAGTAAAGGGCCTATAATGTAATAATTGGGAACAGTGTACAATATCGAGGTCGTAACTCAGTCTCTGTGTCCTTTTTTTTAAAATAGCTTCAGATGTGCAGTTGACCAGGACTGCAGAAAGGTAATAGGGCATTGAAAATGCTCTAAAGCAGTCACGAGATTTTCATCAAAAGTATCCTGACTTGCACCAGCCTTAAAAGTTTTACTCTTTAAAAGAGCTCTTAAGAAACCTTCTGCTACATGCAGTAGGTTATATGCCCATCTAATTATTTTTCTAAGCAACAATCAAATGCCGATACTGATACTCATTCAGTCTATCATTCAAACTCGATGACCACACACCTCAGTTGTTATGATCATTGCATGATTTATTTCAGATTTTTTTTTTAATACTTTCTTCTATTTTGTGCCCAAAAGTCTTTTTACAAAAAAATATTTTTTATGGATCCGAATTTTAAACCAATTCAATAAATACACAAATGTTTTCACCACAGGGGCACAACACTTAAAATATATACAACATTGAATGAAACACAAAAGACTATACACATTACATATAAGGAATCATAGTACAAAACCTGTCTTGGCTCTGGTTCTGTGCAATCAAAAGAACTTTGAAGTGGCAATCTCGCCCCTGCGATAAGGAGTCTTCCCCACTTAGGTGCTGATTCCGATCCTGGTCGAAAAGCACTCCGACCGAGCTGGATCCGGAGTGTTTTCCGACCGAGCCGGAGTCCTGCAGTCCGACCGAGCGAGTACGATGCGGCCGCATGCTGCCAGACTCGGTTTGGTCGGACTCCCATAGAGGTCAATGGGAGCCGGTCGTACGACGCCTACATGGGCTCCCATTGACTGAATGGGTACGTCTCGCACTAGAGCACCCCCTACAGTGGGTACGTCTCGCATGCCTGTGTTGGGGAGACCCTTGGCTCTCCCCCTGTGTCCGAGTCGTAGGGCTGCGGGTGACAGGAGGTCCAACGCGGACCCCCAAAGGCAACCACCTGGACGTTTTGTGAGCCGGACACTCTGGCTCGCACCGCTGTCTGACGCGTGCATCGTACTGGATCGGTCGTGAATCGCATCCATTGCACGCTACGGTTAGCTTACGACCGAGACGTACGGAGCGGTTCGGACCTGGAAACGACTCGGTCGGTGAATATCACATAGATCCAGGTTAGACTCAGGCAGTTAGTCTTGCTGTCCGCTTCTAACCATGACAGAAAAGGCATGAGAGTGACCGAGATACATGGTGGTTTCTTGTTCTCTCCTTATCTGGACCTCAAAAACTCGCAGGGTTCCCCGTATGGCAGACTACAAGGAAACCTTGGAGGGGTTCCCGAGGACAGGGGAAGGACATAAAGAAACTCATTGCACAATGAAAGTGTAGAACTTTCCACAAATCTCCTAACTTTTCTGCTGTCCAAAATGTCTCCATGAAGGTGTTCAATTGTAATCTAATGCACTAAACTCCAAATATGTAATCTGTGCACACAACTCTCTATGGTACATGATTGAGTAATGAGGCTCAAAGGTTCCCAAGGCAATGTAATGCCTCATTCAGGTCACTGATCTACTCACACAGGGATCAAACTAAGGAAAACTGGCACAATATGCACCTCTGAGATCACATCAACCTCTAATTGATAAGTACCGAAAATATGCTGACAATCAGCTGACTCGGACACGCTTGGCGTGCAGACAGAGGCACTGCTGAGTTCTGGCTGAGAATTAAAAGAGTTTAAATTTGTGTAAGTCCTTCACTATCAGTTGAAGCTCTTTGACAAAGATTTTGCTGGTGCTGGTAAATCAAAGGATAATTTATAAGAACAACGGTCCTTGACAGAGAATTGGTACACAAGGAAAATGAATATAGACTCAAATCAGTGCTATATTGCTGCTGTCCAGTCGGACAGTGAAATTTAATGATTTAAAGTTTAAGATAAGAGAAAAAAGCAAAGTGGGACACAGTCCTGTGTCCTACACATTACAATAAACACAGAGAAACGAAAACAAACATTCAGGCAGGGCAAATAGCTTGTATGAAGTGCAGAAAATTAGACAAGCAGAATGAAACTACACCGTTACACTTAAATATCAGATTAAATTGTGTATTCGTGTAAAGTGAGTAGACGACGTTTCGTTCCCTTTGGAGAAATAATGGGATCATCATCAGGACAAAATTAATGCATGCCTGAGAACCATATGGCCTGCAATGGGTCACTTGTGTGGTCCGGTGCTGGCAATGCAATGTGAACCGCTAGTGGGGTTCGGTGCTGTTGATTGAATTTGGATCGGTATGATAATAATGAGAGTTTGGCCAGGGATTGGCATTCAAGGACCTGCTATGCAGGAGGAGAAAGTGAACCTGGTCCGCGGTTGCATGGCCAGTGGTAGAGGCTCGATAGCCTGCGGCGCGGTAATCGAGCACCCAGCCATCGAGCCACACTCCGTGTTACCGCACCACAGGTTATCGAGCAATGAGGCAGAAGGATTAGTTTATTTATAAATTTACAAGAGGTGACTGTGACTTGTAAAACATTTTTGAACTTATGGCAAGAGGCATTACATAAAATGCTTGACCATTTCCTCACTTAAAAACCATACTTGTATGCAATTAAGCTAGTAATTATCTTGGGTCATTGTTTTTGCTCATAGTCAAGCAGCGTGAGGAAGTCTTGATTAGCACTGGCGCAACCTATAAAATGAATATTAAAAAATAAAAATGGCATGTTCTCTCGTATTTTAAAAATCCTCTGTCATTTCCTCCTTCAGATGGAAGCTCTTTTGGTGGCAGGTGTGCAGAATACATGTGGAAGTTGTGCTTTGAACCTAAACGCACCAGTGTGCAGCCTGGGATTTGTTTCTACCATGTGTTTTAGACATTTTGGATTAAATCTCTGTCAAAGCTGGGTTTGCGCTGTATAATGTGTGCTAACGCAGATAGATCCCTACTCTCCCGCACTAAAGGCTTACAGAGCAAGAAATAAAACTACCACCATAAATGTTTTCTTATCAGTTTGTTACTGAATCTTCAGTTAACAAAAAGGAATTGAGTTGAAATGTTGCTCTTCTTTTTAATTATTTAAGTGGCAGTAGGTACGCAGCCTCTGAAACGAACTTACACGCTGCCGCCTCCCTCTAAAAATAGGCTTTGTCACAGCTCAGTGTAATAAATTATCAAAGTGTCATGTAATTTTCACGACAAGTCAGTAGTGATATCACCATTAGACTGTAATAAAGAAATCAGAAAAAAAATGACATGGGGATAATAGGCATTATTGTTCTATCAATTTCTCAATGAAGAAGACAGGTAAAAGGAACGTTAGTGTCGATTGAACAATGATCCTTGTGCAAAGAAATAGGAATTCCTTATGAATCTGTTGTGAAGCCGCTCCAGATCCAGTAGAAGAAGAATCCGTTTGCTAAGCGCTACATGACCACCAAAGTTCTACCCAAGAGAGTATTCCATTACAAACTAGGCCGGGATGCTAAATATAAAATTACAGCACACCCCTCTTCTTTACACCACAAAATTAAAAAAACAAAGCGAATAAAGAGAGTAGGAGAATTGGGTGGGAAAGATGCTGCTAGGACCAAAAATGACAAAATAGGCCTTCAAATACAATAATGGAGATTTGGGTAAAAATATGAATGAATACATTTTCTTTTCCTTTCAATATATTTATATACATCCGAATAAGTCAAAGGAGAACTTTAAACATTACAAAACTGATAGTAGTAATGATAATTGAACATTACCACAAATAATCTTAGAAATTCACCGGTGATTAATATTGGAACCTCACCAGTGCTGTCCTGGGCCTACTAGAACACACTCTGACATAGTGATTGTACAGCCCCAGAATTCACTTCTCTAACCTGTCCCCAATCACCCTTTCCACCCACTATATGAACCTCTCTCCCTTCGCAACACTCTGCATCTGCCATTAGCATTGGACTGCTACAACCCTCCTTGTCATCCTCAATCCTCTTCTGCTCAGAGACTCTGCCACCTTTTTTTTCATACAATGCAACTTTTCTTCGGTTCAGTCTCTGACCATTTTCCAACTCTACCCAATCTTCACTCACTCTCCTGAGCCTGAAGGGACTTTGGAACTTTTCAATCATAGCTCACTTTCACCCCATCTACCGCTGAGAGGTACACTCCTTTCTGGCTTGCTTTCCTTCCTCCTACTCTTTTTGCTCACTGCTAAATCGCCGTCTTGTTGTGACATAAATATCTGGTGTAACCACATCTTGGAGCTATTGTGGCTCCAATTTTATCTCTGGCACTCTGCCTCTCATCAGCTGAAAAGGAGAACATTCAGTAACATTGTGATTACACTTCCAATATGCCCATACAAAATCCTCCAGGGCTTTATCCATGTCTAACCTACTCTTAACTGTCATATCAATTGCCTCCTTACCAGCTGCAGCCCATCTGTATGGGCTGAGGGGTCATGCCCCCACCTTTTCCCCTACAAGACAAGTGTCTGTCAGACCGAGCAAAGGTCAGCCTGATAGACACTTTTCTTGTTCAGGTCAGGCGCTAGACATGAGCTAAATGCGTGGGCTCCTGGCTGCCTGAGCTGCACTTTGCCAGGCTGAGTATTTCACAGCCCTGTGGGCGTGACCTCCTCAGCCTGGCAAAAGTGCCTTGAGGCCCTCCCCATTGTGACAAGAGGGAGCATACCTGATTGCCTCGGACCTGGGTGCTTCAGTTTCAAACCTTGAAGTACCCAGGACAGAGAGTCAATCAGTTACACCTCATGGCTGAGTGGAGTGTGGTCAACAGTCTCTCTGACACCATCCTACTCTGTGATGAGTGAGGTACAGTCCTAACCCGCCTGGGACCTCTGAGGATTCCCTCCTGGAGAGCTGCAGTGAAGGTAAGTTTTGTTTTTAGGTTTTGCCTGCACAGTGCTTACGCTGTGCTTGTGAAATCTATTGTAGTTAATATACGTAAAAGGGGCTTACATCCCACCCTTACTGTTCATTCGTTCGTGTACGTGTCTTATTTGTGAGCAAGCGTGTCATCCCACCTGCTTGTCCACTCCTCCCCTACCTCATCTCAAGGTGAGGATCCTTGTTTTGGCTCTTCCGCCTTTCTGTCGCCTGTGTATAAAGTGTGTACACCAGACAGAAATTACCATTACCTAGCTTTCATATGGGCAGATGTGTCACACTGGCTGGCGAGCTTCCCAACGCAACATGGCCAAACTGTTTGTTCCTGAAGAATGTGAGAGCTTCAGCGATATCCCCACCAAAGAAGGTCAATTTTTTGAGTCTGAACAGGTTTTAGACACCAAGTTTCCTCCGTGTTGTCATCTGATGATGCGTAGTTGTTGAAGAGGACAAAATAATATTCTTCTAAAACAAGCGAGATGCTGCCGGGAGTTATGGATAGAAGGGTGTGCTTGAACAGTTAGCTCACCGTAAAGCTGACTGATGGTCGTCCTCACCTAAGATGGCTGACTGGTTGTGTCAGCTGAGGTGCATGGAGTGGACAGCTCCGAAACATCCCCACCCAACATCGTAGGCCACTTGCGTCTGCCTGTGGTGTTCTGCTCCCTGGTCCTGTAAGGGGACTTCGAGCACCCTGCACCTCCTTGGTTGGCCTACAGGGAAAACCGGGGCTGAAGGTGCCATGGTGGCTGGGTATGTCTGGAAGCAGCAGGAGACCGCGGCAGCTCTGAGTGGTGAGAACCTAGCACAACTTATGATAGGTGAACAGCTCCCCATCCTCCCTCTGCCCCCAACTCTATCCTCTCAAGAGTCTCCCCAACTTCCCTGTGATATAGCCCAATGACCATCTCTTTCTCAATCTATGCATTCTAAACGCAATTGCTTTTTCTACCCTTTTTGCCGTTACATTTCTGTTTTTACTGATTTCCTGTCATTTCACTATCATTCTGATTTCATCTACTTACACTCTTTATTTTTTGACAATCGCACATTCTATTCCATATTTTTTTTCCATTTGGACCACCCACACATATCTTTTCTGTTTTTCCATATTCTCCCTGTTATACACATCACCCATTAGTTCTAAAACACATCCTCAATTTTGCCACCTTGTTGTGCACCCACTCTCACCCATTGCCTCTAATATCCATTAGAACTTGTAGCTAAAAAATAATGTCATCATGCACCCTTCCTTTCACCCACCTTCCTCTCTTTTCCAACACCTTCCATCAACTTATTTATGAACCTTCATTTACACCAGCGCCATCTTTTTCTTATACACTCTTATACACTCTGCCTCACCGATTTCTTTTAGCACCCTCATTTAGTACACCATTATTCCACTTCCACTTCTTTTCATCCATGCCTTTTGATTAATGCTCCTCCCATTTAAGCATCCCCGCTGTTTCTACATGCACTTTTTATTTCTTTAATATATATATATATATATATATATATATATATATATATATATATATATATATATATATTACCTACTGGCGGTCGCCAGTAGGTAGTTATAGTTAGGACCACGTTTCCATAGGAAATCCGCAACATTCTATTTTGAATAACTTTGGCGCCGGTCGACGAATCCTCGCGAATTTTTCAAAATAGGTGGGGCGCTACGCTCCGCTCCTATCCTGAAAGTCTCGGGGGGATTCGTCAAGCGGGGGCTGAGATAAAAGGGGGGTCCCAAAACGCGTTTTTCCCATGCATTTTTCCATAGGACCTTTAGACACAGCTACAGCCCGAACGGCTGAACAGAATTACTAGAAATTTGGCAGAGAGGTAGTCCTCAGGTCAAGGAAGTGCCTTTTGTAGGTTTGGTGTAAATCTGTTCAGTAGATTCTGAGAAAATAGCCTTTAAATCAATATATATATCTGAGCCAGCTTACGGTGCGCTTACGGTACGCTTACCGTACGCGTACGGTGGCGTGCGCGAGCGCGATTCTGATTGGCTCTTAGATCTTAGTAAACATTCGAATCGGCCGAAACCAGGAAGCGGCGGCCGCCATTTTCTCTCTCGCACTGAGAGTGTGGATTAAAATACAAAGCTCAAAAACATGTAAAGGGGCTGTTTGGACAGCTCCAAAACACCTAGCCATGTTGAGGGAGTCCCCAAAGATCCCCCAAGGCCAAAAACGGAATTTTTATTTTTTCGCTAATTTCGCCGATTACGCTTACCGTGAGTTGCCTGCACTAACTATAACGGGGGAATTTCATTGGTTTTTCACGAGTGAAATGTCCTACTAACTATAACATGTGTGAAACCTATGGTTTTTAAGTGAATATATATATACATATATATATAATCTACTGGCGGTCGCCAGTAGATGGTTATAGTTAGGACCGTGTTTCCATAGGAAATCTCAAAATTCTATTTTGAATAACTTTGGCGCCGGTCGACAAATCTTCGCGAAATTTTCAAAACTAATGGGGCGCTCCACTCAGCTCCTACCCTGAAAGTCTCAGGGGGATTCGTCAAGCGGGGGCCGAGAAAAAAGGGGGTCCCAAAACGCGTTTTCCCCATGCATTTTCCCATAGGACATTTAGTCGAAGGTACAGCCCGAACGGCTGAACAGAATTACTTGAAATTTGGCAGAGAGGTAGTCCTCAGGTCAGGGAAGTGCCTTTTGCATATATGGAGTCAATCTGTTCAGTAGTTCCAGAGAAAATTGCAGTAAAAAGCACATACATATCTATAGCCGCGCACCGTGCGCGCACCCTAACGTAATTCTGATTGGTTGTTACATGTCAGTCAACGTTCGAATCGGTCGAAATCAGGAAGTGTCGGCCGCCATTTTGTTTGTTTTCAGTGCGAGAGTGGAAAAGGAAGGTGGCGAACGTGAAAAGGGGGCAGGGTAGAGAGTTCCTGACCCCCTAGCCTTTGTCAGGGGGTCCCTGAAGGACCCCGAAGGCAGAAAAAAACATTGAAAAACCATAAAAAAAAAAAATGTAATACGTAGTTTATTGAAAAATAAATATATAAAAAAAATAATAATACATACATAACTTAGCATTTAAAAAACCATACAAATTCACTGAAAAAACCGTAGGTTTCACACACGTTATAGTTAGGAATTAGCATTTATAAAACCTTGCAAATTCACTTAAAAAACCATAGGTTTCACACATGTTATAGTTAGGTGGATATTTCACTCGTAAAAAACCGATGAAATTCCCCCGTTATAGTTAACCTATGGTTTTAACTGAATTTGCAAGGTTTTTTAAATGCTAATTCCTAACTATAACGTGTGTGAAACCTATGGTTTTTTCAGTGAATTTTATATATATATATATATATATATATATATATATATATATATATATATATATATATATATATATATATATATATATATATATATATATATATATATATATATCCAAGATATCCAACAGTGCATGAGTACGCTCTCAGGAAGGAAAGGCAGACACGATCATTCCCATCACCAGTTTAATGCACACGACGCGTTTCGGCAGAAGCCTTGTTCACGTGTGACAAGCTGTCAATATTCCACACTGATAAAGTTAACACGTTCCAAAGTGAGCAAAATCAACATAGGAAAATCCCATAATGCATGACCGCCATCTTGAAATGGGTAGAATACCATATCTTACAGTGGGGAACAAAACAAAATCTGGGCTGCACGAGTAAATGGCAATGTACAAATCCTGTAGAAGGAAAATACGGTATGCATACATGTATCATGAGTGCTGAAAACATTGTACCCAGTTAATGTAAAAGATATACAAGCGACAAAATGTCGATATACCACACTCTTAAATTAAGTAAGATCCAAAGAAAATAAGGGACAATCCTGAAATGCATGGCGGCCATCATGGAATGGGTAAAATACCCTTCCAAACAGTAGGGAACAAACCAACCCCTGGTCAAAATAATGTGTGATCAAATATACAATTGCTGGGGAAGAAAGACATAATGTGCATTCATGTTAGACAATAAAATAAAAAAGAGCAATAGTTAACAACTAACCAATTACTGGTAGGAGATAAGCACAATGAACACATGGTGTGTCGCTAATATTGCATGGTTATGCATAATGACGGAGAAGGAGAGCGTCAACCAAAGATGGTGCGAGTGAGCATCTCATCTAACTGTGAAGAGTACAGAATAATAATGAGACTGCGTGGACCACAGAAATCCATGGCTAAGTGCCAAACAATTATGGCTGAACGAAGGTTTACACATAGTGTGTACAAAATGAACCAGAGACAGTCCAAGCTGTGAGGATAACGTGAAAAAAGTAATATAGGCACACAGAAGAACAAAGTAGTCCCAAAGTTGTTCCGCATAACAGAGCTACCTGGTCAACCTGGAACGTGTCAAAATCAGTGGACGTGGTTGGTGACAGCATAAATAAAGATGTGGCAAACGTGTAGGTCATACCGGATGAAAAGGGTAGGATGCCCGTGCTGGTGAATACGTGAAAGTGGGCCCCTTCCTTTTCTCCTGTAAAGAATGATAAACAATAATTAGAATACAAGAATATAAAACACATACAAATGTTGCACATCCTAACGAGAAGTGGAAGAAGCAAGAAGGTTAAGTATTAAAGTTAACTGAATATACTGACTGTCCAAGACAAGAACTGAAGGATGGTAACAACCTGTAAGACAAAGACATACACAAGGCAAGTCACAATCATACGTGTATGTCTCTACATAATGAGGGTTGAAGGCACTTTCCTTGTCCTGAAACTGTACATTTTCACAATAAAAGACACAGTTATGAACTTTCTTTGAGGTGAATGGATAACTCTTCATCCATGTTAAGCCCCCCAGGGGTCTTCGTCTGAAAATCTATGATGTATCTCGATTCGCGTTGTCGTAAAGAGAGTACCCTATCACCACCTCTAGGATTTCTGGGAACATGTTCCAAGATGGTGAAACTAACATTGGAAATATTAGAGAAATGAGATTCTTCAAAGTGACGTGCCACAGGATATTTGGGGTCATGATTGGAAATGGCTCTTAAATGTTCTAGGATCCTCTTTTTCGCAGGACAGGTGGTGCTCCCAATGTACCATAATTTGCAGGGACACTCAATGGCGTAGATCACAAAACTGGTACTACATGTAAGGAATTGTGTAATACTTTTCATAGTACCATTGTAAGAAAGAGTGGTTTTAAACTTACTATATTTACACGCCTTACAGTGGCCACATGGATAAAATCCAATAAGGCCGTGACCTGTGGTGGTGGGTGATTGTGTGATGTCATTCCTAACCACCAGATCTCGGATGTTCTTATTGCGTCTGTAAGTGATGGTGGGTCTATTGGGAGTGCTGCTACCCAGGACACTGTCATTTTTCAGAATGTCCCAGTGTTTGACCAGTATGTGTTTGATTTTGTGAGAATCAGAATTGAAGGTCAGGATCATCCTGGTGTTATCCGAGTCTCTATCAGTGGGAGGCTCTATGGGATCAGAAAGAGTATTTTTTCTCTCAATCAATTTAGCCCGAGCAGTGGCTTTTTTAAGAACCCAATTGGGGTAACCCCTGTGTTTGAATCTTTCAATGATGTTATCCCTTTCCTCAGCATAAGATGTCTCATTGTTACAATTTCTCTTGGCCCTGAGTAATTCCCCGTAGGGTATGCTCCACTTCAAAGCTTCCGGGTGACTACTGAGGGCATGTAAAACACTGTTACCCGCAGTAGCCTTCCGAAAGAGAGAAGTGCAAATCTGGCCCTGTTTGATCTCAAGGCAAACATCAAGGAAATCAGTCCGTTCCGCATTAATGTTACCCGTGAGTAAGATGTTGTACTTGTTCATGTTGAGTTGTTTGATGAAATTTTCAGCCTCCCCTTTGGTGCCTTTCCAGATAATGAACAGGTCATCTATGTAGCGAAGCCACATGACGACCTGTTCAAAATCTCTCTTGAGTGTGGTGCTACACATAATCTCCTGTTCCCAAAAGCCCATAAACAGATTAGCGAAGCTCGGCGCGAAGCACGAACCCATGGCAGTGCCATTGATCTGCCTGTAGAGGGCGCCATTGAATGAAAAAATATTGTTGTTGAGACAAAAATGTATCATTTCCATTATCATCTTGCTGTGTTCACGGTATCTGAGCGGTCTCTGTTGTAAAAAATGCTCACATGCCTCCATCCCCTGTTGGTTGTCAATGATGGTGTAGAGTGAATGTACGTCAAGAACAATAAACAAAAAATTGGTGTTCCATTTTAACTTGTCAATTTTACAAAGAAAATCTTTGGTATCTCTCAGATAGCTGGGTAACTCAGTAACGTACTCCCTCAAAAAATGATCAACGTATTTAGATATATGTTTGCTGACACTGCCAATAGAGGAAACTATGGGGCGCCCAGGTGGTCTCATGTTATCCTTGTGCAATTTAGGGAGAAGGTAGAGTATAGGAAGTTTGGGATGGTCATTTTTAAGGTAGCAATATTCCTCCCACACTAACAAGCCCTTATCTTTCCAGGTAATGAGTTTCTCCCACAAGTTGGTAATGCTCGAGTCATAGATATCTTGAGTGATGGGTGCATAGAATTTGGTGTCATTCAACTGCCGTAAGGCTTCCTTTATGTAATCATCTCTGTCTAAGATAACAATGTTACCCCCCTTATCGGCAGGACGGATTACAATGTTGGTGTCTTCATGTAGGTTTTTGAGAGCTTGTCTTTGACTGAAGGATAAATTATTGGCGTTCTCCCTAAAGTGATTTTTGTTTTTTCGTCTTAACTCCATGAGTGCCTGTGTGGTGCAATCATGGAAGGTGTCAATATTATCGTGAGGCAGTGTGGGTAAAAAGGTGGATTTAACCCTAAATTCCGTCCTAGCGGATGCATCCTGCTCTATTTCCATGTTTTCAAGAATTTCCCAGACTCTCCTTCTGTCCCTCCTTGCCTTTTAACTATACGGATGCTAGAATAGATCTGTTTAAATTCGTGAGAAAATTAAAACTAAAAAAATGGCATAAACTGAAAAGGCTTAATCACGCTCAGGTGAAACAACACACTATCATGTCTAACGATAACCTCACCATCAGTGATGTCGATAATCTTATTATCCTGGCCTCACTTGATAACACCAATGAGAGTCCTAATGAAGATATCTCCACTTCTCAAATTCTTGAAAACATGGAAATAGAGCAGGATGCATCCGCTAGGACGGAATTTAGGGTTAAATCCACCTTTTTACCCACACTGCCTCACGATAATATTGACACCTTCCATGATTGCACCACACAGGCACTCATGGAGTTAAGACGAAAAAACAAAAATCACTTTAGGGAGAACGCCAATAATTTATCCTTCAGTCAAAGACAAGCTCTCAAAAACCTACGTGAAGACACCAACATTGTAATCCGTCCTGCCGATAAGGGGGGTAACATTGTTATCTTAGACAGAGATGATTACATAAAGGAAGCCTTACGGCAGTTGAATGACACCAAATTCTATGCACCCATCACTCAAGATATCTATGACTCGAGCATTACCAACTTGTGGGAGAAACTCATTACCTGGAAAGATAAGGGCTTGTTAGTGTGGGAGGAATATTGCTACCTTAAAAATGACCATCCCAAACTTCCTATACTCTACCTTCTCCCTAAATTGCACAAGGATAACATGAGACCACCTGGGCGCCCCATAGTTTCCTCTATTGGCAGTGTCAGCGAACATATATCTAAATACGTTGATCATTTTTTGAGGGAGTACGTTACTGAGTTACCCAGCTATCTGAGAGATACCAAAGATTTTCTTTGTAAAATTGACAAGTTAAAATGGAACACCAATTTTTTGTTTATTGTTCTTGACGTACATTCACTCTACACCATCATTGACAACCAACAGGGGATGGAGGCATGTGAGCATTTTTTACAACAGAGACCGCTCAGATACCGTGAACACAGCAAGATGATAATGGAAATGATACATTTTTGTCTCAACAACAATATTTTTTCATTCAATGGCGCCCTCTACAGGCAGATCAATGGCACTGCCATGGGTTCGTGCTTCGCGCCGAGCTTCGCTAATCTGTTTATGGGCTTTTGGGAACAGGAGATTATGTGTAGCACCACACTCAAGAGAGATTTTGAACAGGTCGTCATGTGGCTTCGCTACATAGATGACCTGTTCATTATCTGTAAAGGCACCAAAGGGGAGGCTGAAAATTTCATCAAACAACTCAACATGAACAAGTACAACATCTTACTCACGGGTAACATTAATGCGGAACGGACTGATTTCCTTGATGTTTGCCTTGAGATCAAACAGGGCCAGATTTGCACTTCTCTCTTTCGGAAGGCTACTGCGGGTAACAGTGTTTTACATGCCCTCAGTAGTCACCCGGAAGCTTTGAAGTGGAGCATACCCTACGGGGAATTACTCAGGGCCAAGAGAAATTGTAACAATGAGACATCTTATGCTGAGGAAAGGGATAACATCATTGAAAGATTCAAACACAGGGGTTACCCCAATTGGGTTCTTAAAAAAGCCACTGCTCGGGCTAAATTGATTGAGAGAAAAAATACTCTTTCTGATCCCATAGAGCCTCCCACTGATAGAGACTCGGATAACACCAGGATGATCCTGACCTTCAATTCTGATTCTCACAAAATCAAACACATACTGGTCAAACACTGGGACATTCTGAAAAATGACAGTGTCCTGGGTAGCAGCACTCCCAATAGACCCACCATCACTTACAGACGCAATAAGAACATCCGAGATCTGGTGGTTAGGAATGACATCACACAATCACCCACCACCACAGGTCACGGCCTTATTGGATTTTATCCATGTGGCCACTGTAAGGCGTGTAAATATAGTAAGTTTAAAACCACTCTTTCTTACAATGGTACTATGAAAAGTATTACACAATTCCTTACATGTAGTACCAGTTTTGTGATCTACGCCATTGAGTGTCCCTGCAAATTATGGTACATTGGGAGCACCACCTGTCCTGCGAAAAAGAGGATCCTAGAACATTTAAGAGCCATTTCCAATCATGACCCCAAATATCCTGTGGCACGTCACTTTGAAGAATCTCATTTCTCTAATATTTCCAATGTTAGTTTCACCATCTTGGAACATGTTCCCAGAAATCCTAGAGGTGGTGATAGGGTACTCTCTTTACGACAACGCGAATCGAGATACATCATAGATTTTCAGACGAAGACCCCTGGGGGGCTTAACATGGATGAAGAGTTATCCATTCACCTCAAAGAAAGTTCATAACTGTGTCTTTTATTGTGAAAATGTACAGTTTCAGGACAAGGAAAGTGCCTTCAACCCTCATTATGTAGAGACATACACGTATGATTGTGACTTGCCTTGTGTATGTCTTTGTCTTACAGGTTGTTACCATCCTTCAGTTCTTGTCTTGGACAGTCAGTATATTCAGTTAACTTTAATACTTAACCTTCTTGCTTCTTCCACTTCTCGTTAGGATGTGCAACATTTGTATGTGTTTTATATTCTTGTATTCTAATTATTGTTTATCATTCTTTACAGGAGAAAAGGAAGGGGCCCACTTTCACGTATTCACCAGCACGGGCATCCTACCCTTTTCATCCGGTATGACCTACACGTTTGCCACATCTTTATTTATGCTGTCACCAACCACGTCCACTGATTTTGACACGTTCCAGGTTGACCAGGTAGCTCTGTTATGCGGAACAACTTTGGGACTACTTTGTTCTTCTGTGTGCCTATATTACTTTTTTCACGTTATCCTCACAGCTTGGACTGTCTCTGGTTCATTTTGTACACACTATGTGTAAACCTTCGTTCAGCCATAATTGTTTGGCACTTAGCCATGGATTTCTGTGGTCCACGCAGTCTCATTATTATTCTGTACTCTTCACAGTTAGATGAGATGCTCACTCGCACCATCTTTGGTTGACGCTCTCCTTCTCCGTCATTATGCATAACCATGCAATATTAGCGACACACCATGTGTTCATTGTGCTTATCTCCTACCAGTAATTGGTTAGTTGTTAACTATTGCTCTTTTTTATTTTATTGTCTAACGTGAATGCACATTATGTCTTTCTTCCCCAGCAATTGTATATTTGATCACACATTATTTTGACCAGGGGTTGGTTTGTTCCCTACTGTTTGGAAGGGTATTTTACCCATTCCATGATGGCCGCCATGCATTTCAGGATTGTCCCTTATTTTCTTTGGATCTTACTTAATTTAAGAGTGTGGTATATCGACATTTTGTCGCTTGTATATCTTTTACATTAACTGGGTACAATGTTTTCAGCACTCATGATACATGTATGCATACCGTATTTTCCTTCTACAGGATTTGTACATTGCCATTTACTCGTGCAGCCCAGATTTTGTTTTGTTCCCCACTGTAAGATATGGTATTCTACCCATTTCAAGATGGCGGTCATGCATTATGGGATTGTCCTATGTTGATTTTGCTCACTTTGGAACGTGTTAACTTTATCAGTGTGGAATATTGACAGCTTGTCACACGTGAACAAGGCTTCTGCCGAAACGCGTCGTGTGCATTAAACTGGTGATGGGAATGATCGTGTCTGCCTTTCCTTCCTGAGAGCGTACTCATGCACTGTTGGATATCTTGGATTGATTTTCCGGTTTTGCTCCACCGGAGCGTACGCCACTCTTCGAGGGTCCCAGCGTTCCAGTAGGAGCTCTGTCTTGGAAGGATATATATATATATATATATATATATATATATATATATATATATATATATATATATATATATATATATATATATATCTTTCTATTCACCACACACTCTTCTATTCTCCTCTCATTCACCTGTTGCCTTTTAGGCATCCCTCTTTACCTTCTCATTCACTTGTACAGGTTCTTTCTTGCTTCCTATTTTACCACAATTTCTATTCATGTCATTAGTACTTTCAACATGTTCTAAGCTCCTGCTGCCCAATCCCTTTCAATTTCTCCATTGTGTTTACCCCCCTGTTTCTGCTGCATTCAACATATGGTTTCAAGAACTTCAAATATTGCAATGCCTTACATTAATTTCGGAGAACGTTAGTTATACAGTTGTTGAACGCATTGATTTATGCAAAATATAATTTGATAAATCCAGTCAATAAGTTTTAGCATGAGCACGATGATTGTAGAATATAAAATTATAGATACAGTTATAGTTCCAAGGTTAGCAAGGTTGGCAGCTCTGCCGTTGACATGCATTAGTAGTGTTAAACCACCACCCACTACCTTCCCCAAAATGATAGTAATACAAGCATTGACAAAGACAATAAATCTTACACAGGCGAAACCTATGGACTTTGCCACTGAGTGTTTGATGTTTGGTGCGTGCATGCATGTATGAATGTATGTATGTGTACTTGAGTGAGTGAGTGTTTTGCGAATGGGTGTGTGTGCTTGTGTGTGAAAGCATGCGTGTGAGTGTGTATGTATGCATGCATGGGTGGACCCCCTCACCCTCTCCCTGCAAAAATAACAAGCAGGTACTGCCCATAGCCATTCAATTTCTCTTTTCCACCATTTCATTCAACTGAGGGTTGCAAACTAGAGTCTTTTTTTTTTTTTTAGTTAAATAATTTTTATTGAATAAAAGAAAACACAGAAATACAAATATACACTAATCAATAATATTAAGAATATGAGCATACAAACGTTCTAAAAACTAGTAACAACATAATAGGATAAATGTACAAATAAAGTTACAGAGTATATAGAACAATTCTAGTAACTTACTTAAAATGATACTGAATTAAAAACAAGGGAAAAGAGAGTATACCTAAGGAAAAATATAAAAAACTAGGGTAATACAGTGGTACACAAAAAACCTGTGCGAAAGTTAAAATAAGTAAAATATTTAAAGGGGGTAGAGTAATTTTTATAGAGAAAAGAGACAGGAAAAAAGAGAAAGAAAGAAAACGAAAGAAAGAAAGAAAGAAAGAACGAGTGAAGAAAAGAAAAGAAAGAAAGGAAAAGAAGGAGAACTCAGTAATAAGAAGAGAAAGAGATTATAATGATAAAGAAAGATAAGTCGTAAAAGGTAGCCACAATAAATCAGATTTAATTTGAAGGTGTAAAGAAGATTGAGGAATAGAGGCAATTCTATGCTCATCACATATATAGTTCCACCAATGTAAAAAGGATAATTTAGAGTTGTCTTTCCAGCAGGACAATATGACTTTAAAGGCCACCGCAAGAAATAAATCAAATTGAGGAGATGTGGGATTACCTTGAGCCAAATCAGATGACATGGTGCCTAAGAAAATATTGTGAATACTAAGTTGCTTTTTGTAAGAGAAAATCAGGGAACATTTTGACCATACATCAGTCCAGAATACATAAACCTTAGGACAATAGAACAATAAATGCAATAACGAACCTTCGACATTAAGACAAGACCAGCACAATGATGAAGCAGAATGGTTAAACTTATTTAACAAAAGGGGAGTAATGACAACTCTATTATAAAGAGAGTACAGGGACTGTGTAATATTAGCAGCTTTGGAAGTCTTGAAAAATTTTTGCCAAAACTTATGCCATTGCGATATCGACCAAGTCAATGAAAGGTCATGTTCCCCCTCTAGTTCAACCATAGATTTAGTCCGAGCATCAATAGGGGTAGACAAAGATTTATAGATAAAGGAGGCACTAGAAACAGTATCAGTAGAGATTTGATATAGTGGAGTATCAGGAAGAAATGAACTAGGAGTTGATAGAGAGAGAAATTTCTGTACACAATCTTGAAGAGTTAAAGCTAAAGTGTTATACTGATGAATACAGGAGTCGGATAGTTGAAAAGATTCTTGTAACTGATGGAAAGAAAGAATTACACTATTCACAATCATTTGGTGTACATAAATAATACCCTTTTCTTTCCAGTGTTTGTAGTAGAATGATTTGTGACGAAACTTAATGTATTTATTAAACCAAAGTGATGATGCAAGAAAAGCTTGATAATCATCCAAATTCTTAAAGAAAAGTGTATGTAACAAAAATTGAGAATGTTTCAAAATAGGGTATTTGGAAAGAAAAGTACAATTAGTCATGTGAACAACATCTCGCATTGAAAAATCATTGAGCAATGAACATTCAACCTTGACCCATGAAGGTTTAAGTGAATCCTTATAATCTTTAGATAGAGCATAAAATTGACGAATCAAAAAGGCATTATGATATAAAGCAAAATCAGGAAATCTAACCCCCCCCCTCAGTCTTAGGACGAATCAATTTAGACAAAGCAATACGTGCATGTTTGTTATTCCAGAGAAATTTAGTGCATAATGAGTTAATCTGAGAAAAATAATATTTAGGAATTTTAAAAGGAAGCATAGATAATATAAGCAGAATCTGAGGAACAATCATCATTTTAATTGTATCAAATCTACCCCACCAAGAGAGGAACAAAGGAGACCAGAGGTTTAACAAATTAGCAATTTTGAGTTTTAGGGCAGTAAAATTATGGGACAATGTGTCACGAATGTTGGGGGAGAACCATATGCCAAGATATTTAATTTTTTGGGGACACCAAGTGAAATTAGAAGAGTCAAACATATAACGATAGCATGAAGGATTTAAGGGTAAGATCTCGGTTTTGGAAAAGTTTAATTTGTAGCCAGAAACCTTGGCGAATGATGAAATTTCCTGCAAAAAGGGGGGTAGAGAGGATACTGGATTAGACATATAAATAAGAACATCATCAGCATATGCAGACAATTTAATTTGATGGGTCTTGAAATTGAAACCATTACTAAGGGGGTTATGTCTAATACATTCCAAAAAAGGTTCCAAGCATAACAAGAAAAGTAGTGGTGAAAGGGGGCAACCCTGACGAGTACCTCTTTGGAGAGAAAAATAAGGGGAGGAGAGGCCATTAACAAAAATACATGCTTTTGGATTGGTATATAGCAATTTAACATATGAAATAAACTTTGGACCAAAACCGAACCACTGTAATACATGAAATAAGAACACCCAATTAACACGATCAAAGGCTTTTTCTGCGTCCAGGGACAAAGCAGCAAGTGGGGCTGGAAAATTTCTACTAATAGCAATAACATTGGAAAACATTCTAGCGTTGTCAGAAGCCAAACGACCTCTGACAAAGCCATCTTGGTCTGGATGAATGAGAAGAGGGATAATTTTTTCTAAACGAGAAGCTAAAATTTTTGCAAAAATGTTACAATCATAGTTAATTAATGATATAGGGCGAAATTTTTTGCAAAAGGAAGGGTCTTTGTCTGGTTTGGGGATTACAATAAAAAGGGCTTCCAAAAAAGAACCACAGGTTTGGGAGTTGATTATAAAGGAATTAAAAAGTTGTAACAATTTGGGAGCAAAAATTGAGGAGAAAGCTGCGAATAATTCTATTGAAAATCCATCGGGGCCAGGAGCTTTAGCTTTTTTCATAGATTTAATAGCATCAGTTAATTCTTGTAGAGAGCTATCTTCTTCAAGGGGTTCGAAATTATCCTGTGAGGCTTTAGATTTGGGTATATCTTGGAAAAAAGAAGTAAAATCTGCTTCAGAGGGCATGGTAGTTTCTGTATACAAGAGATTGTAGTATGATTGAAATGTGGAGATAATGTCGGAGTCAGAAGAAAGGAGTGTATTGGTCGCTTCCGAATGAATGGGACCAATAACTTTACATTCTGATTTAATTTTTAAATAATTTGCTAGCATTCTCCCAGCTTTATTTTGTCCTCCATGAAATTTCGATTTAATCTTAAGGAGGATATTACAAGCGTCCGCAGTGACAATTTTATTTAGGGAGGATTTAGCCTTAATTAATTCCTGTAGGGATGAGGGAGATTTAGAAGAATAATAGTTATGTTCTAACGTTTTTAGAAGAGTCAGGGTTTCTTTATATTTAGCGTGCAGTAATTTTTTCTTCCTTGAGGAGTATGCAATAGTGAATGCTCTAAAGGAAGCTTTAAAGGCATCCCAATTGTTGTGAACGGAAGTGTCTAAGGAGTTAATAAAGGTAAAGAATTCCTTAATAAAAGAAGTCGCTTCCTGAATAAAGGAGCGGTCCGATAGAAGGGAATTATTAAAACGCCATCTACCTTGTTTACATGTAGTGAGAGATATGTCGATAAGGGTGGAGACAGGAGCATGATCGCATATAAATATAGATCCAATGTCAGCAGATTGGAGACAAGGTAGGAGTGATTTGGAAACTAAAATATAATCTATACGGGATCTGGTATGATGTACAGGCGAGAAGAAGGTAAATTCTAAGGTATCTGGGTTACATGTTTTCCACGTATCAAATAATGGGCGAGAGGAAATGGCTGTCTGAAATTATTTGTGAGATTTGTCAGGTTTGAACTTACAGTTGGATTGTCTATCAGAAAACGGATCTAGCCAATTGTTGAAATCACTAGGCCTGGGCTAAATTTCCGTTCCGCTCGCGGAAATTGCGATAATTTGACATTTTCGAGTTCCGCGGAGAGCGCGAAAATGTCAAAATTTCCGCATTCCGCTGCTTAGCGATAATTTGGTTCTTGCTTGCGCTGTAAAATAATACATTCTCGCGCGCGCGCGATCGCCTTACCTGAATGCCCGCGTTCGCCGACAAGTTTTCCCGATCCGGTCGCGTTCTCCACGAGATGTTGGATTGTTGGTAGCCATTTGCGCTGTCTCGCGACAGTTCGCGCCCACAGTAACGTCATGCGTCGCGCGATCACGTCTTTCTTCTCGCGATCATGCACCGCGAGAAGAGTGAAAACAAGATGGCCGCGCCCGCAAGCAACCGCATGGGTAAGTTGGCGAGCCGCGAACACGCAGAAAATACCGCAAACTGGCGGGAAAAAAACTTCTGCATCTTCGCGATATTTCCACGTGTTTGCGGAGATTTTAAACATTTTCGCGATAATTTGCAAAAGTCGCTTTCGCAAATTCCGCCCACCCCTAGAAATCACCCCCTACCACAATATTAGAATTAGCACAAGACAAAAGCATCAGTTTTATAGAGTGCCAGAATTCAGAATCTGGTTTAACAGGACCATAAATATTGAAAAAGGTTATTTGTTTTTTATTTATAACAACCTCTGCCAGTACCCACCGACCATCAGGGTCACACTCTGACGATAGAATCTTTGCATTAATGGATTTGTGGAACAATATAGCAACACCACCATGACGATCAATAGCAGGAGAGAAAACAATTTGATTAACCCACTGGCGTTTAAGTTTAAGGGATTCTTTGTCATTACAATGGGTTTCCTGTAAAAAAAAGCAACTTGGGTATTAAGTTTAGCAAGATGAGACAATACCTTTTGACGCTTGACTGGATGACCAAGACCACGAACATTCCACGAAGTCACATTAACCATAACTCTGAGGACAGGTAAACATGAAGGAGCAGGAGGACAAAAACTGCAAAATCGACAAGCCAAAAGAAGGAAAGACAAAGTTTAATATGCGAAAAGAGAGACGTAATATTAAAAATGAAATGGACACAGACAAAGCGGATTAAAACTGAATAAGACTGAGTGGATGAAAAGAAGAGATGAGCCAGAGGAAAAAGAAACAGAAAAGAAAAATGAGAGGAGAAACATAATACAAAAAGTAGAGCTAAACATACAGAGAAACAAAAACAAAAAAAAAGAAAGAGAAAGGAAGGTAAGGAAGGAGACAGAAGAAAGAAGTAAGCAAACAGATCAAGGATTAGCATCCAGATCTGAAAAGTAGAAGAAAAGCCGAAAAAAGAGGAGCATAGTGATGCCGAGGGACACGGACCACAGTAATAACTACAAAAAGTGAATAAGAACCTCATAAATACAATAAGAACAGATAATCAAAGGGTATCAAACAGGCAAATCAAGTTATAATCTAATTAGCAATCCTAAAATATAAGAAAAAAGTCAAACATTTGTATCCATGCCCTGAGTTGAGAGACTGTGAAGAAAAAGTTTAAGTTTATCCGGATCATCAAAGGAACGTGACAGACCATTATGTGTAATTTTACAAAGGCAAGGATGGAGAATTCCATATTGAATGTTAAGTTGTCTCATCTGAGGTCGTAAAGCAAGAAATTCTTTGCGACGAGCATTTGTTGCATTAGAAATGTCCTGAGATATGAAGATATTATGGCCTGACCAGGTAAGACGGCGTTTAAGTCTTACAGCCTTCAAAACTTGCATAAGCTCAGTGAATTCCAGAAAAAGAATTATAATTCCACGTGGCTTGTTGGCATGAGGGAGAAGATGCCCCAGTCGGTGAGCTCTTTGTATATTGAGAAGGTTTGATGATGGTTGAAGATCTAACAGTTCTGGAAGGAATTTCTGCAAAAAAGAGACCATGTCCGACCCTTCAATATTCTCCAGAAGACCATAAAGGCGCAGATTATTTCTGCGATTGCGATTTTCAAGATCCTCTGTGTGGTTTTTTAATTTATGGATTTCTTGTTCCAGTGTGGGGATCTTAGATGTGAGATCTTGTAAATCACTTACACGCTGTTCAAGATCCAAGACTTTACCTTCCATGACAATCCATCTCTCCTCAATTTGATTTAACTTTTCGTTAGTCGTGGACATAAAGGGTTGAAGGCCACGAACCTCGTCTAGTATAGAGTCCAGGACCGGGTTTTGTGAGGAGAGAATAGGAGACGGAGGATCATTTTTATGTCTTTTTGGCTTGGTACCGGAGGTGGAAGAACGAACAGCATGGGAATCGCTAGCCATTGTGACTTAAAATGCTTTGCGATGGATAAAAGATAACGCAGAAATACAAAGAAACTGTTCCATATATTAGTAAAGTACAGATATTGTATAGAGCTCACCACGAGGCACAGAGTGTAATAAAAATAAAATTGAATAATAGTGACCTGAAATCCTCCATACAGAACATAGCAAAAATCATCTCAGCTGGCATATAGAACTGTAAAAAATGCCATTCCAGTTGGAGAAGCCGCAGTATAGAAGATCAGTCCAAAAACGATGCTCTGTCAGAAAAGAGGACTATCGTGGCAAATATGGTAAGATGTGCTGAATGACATTAGTGGTTGAGGCTCTGCCATTAGGTATGTTTAATGTGGGCTGCCATACCATTGATTCATATAAAAGAGCACTGAAAAGCTCCCTGCTTCAAACAGAACACCTGCAGCAGTTGGCAGTAATGCATTAAAAAAGAAACAATCCAAAAAGCAGCTGGAGTAAACACTTATGTTGTATGGTGCACTCATTATACTTCGAAGGAGGCCGTAGGCGAAATAGGGCAATAACACGCAAGAAGCAGCGTATTATGAGAGGAAAGCGCGGGCGCCGCCATACAAAATGGCGGGCGCCCGCGAGTCGCTGAGGAGAGAATCACCGCCGCAGCGTATGGGCTCGTTCATCGAGTAATGACGATTCAAAAGCGGTATGCAGACTCACCGCATCGTCATACAGACACTCCCGCCGCCCAAATACCGGAACAACATCTTCGAGAGGCTCAGTACAAGGAAAATGTCCCGCGTCGTTGCGGAGCCTACACCAGGTCCGCCATTGCACTCCGGCGCTCAAGCCACGCCCCCGCAAATTAGAGTCTTAATGTGTTGCATGCCAAACTTACTTAAAAACATCCTCTTTTTCTCCCAACACAATTGCATGCCATTATCTGTAACCAGGTATCGAGGAACACCTTCCCTCTCAAACAATTTCTTAATTTTATGGTAATGAAAGTGATGATTTTATACTGGTTATGCATGTCAACCAGTACAAGTGCAAAGTAATGAATCTCCGGCAATGTCTACATAGGACAAATGAAATTCATAACTATCCTCACCCGAGGTGTTTTTGGATCCTGCAACCATCTTAGGTGTTGTGGATTCAACTTTATAGAAGCTGTTCTTAATTGTCAGTGCACTCAATCTGTTTTTCAAAGAGCAGTGTGAGTAGCCTAGGAACAGTGTCAAATCTACAAAAACATGCTTGCTATAATATCCAGTTTGTCCAATATGTTTAAATTGCACAGTTTGTCACTTGTTATTCTCATATTGGCTATGAGGATGGCTCGGACCCCACTTCTGGAATTTTTTGTCCTGCTCTATTTCTGGAAGTATTAGCCCCCCACCCCCGAAATTTGTCTCTAGTTGCGCCCCTGCCCCTCAGTATGACTCCATCACCACCAATTGACAATTCTTTCAAAACGTCCAGAAAGAGTCTGAGTACTAACTCCACACAACTTCTCTTATGCCCTCCCTTCTTAATCGTCTGACTCACCCCAGCCAGTGCAAGATCCTTGACCTTTGCTCTAGCCCCTGTTCTTTCAAGATGGCCCCCACAAAATCCTCCATGCCACACTTTGTGCAATAATCTCCTTGAAGACCATATTATTCTTTCTAGATTCTTACTCCATTGGGAGGAGTGACAAACCATCAGGCTGAGCATTCCTCATACTGAAAAATCATATAAAGTACAGGTCTTGCTTTGTGTTTCGAGTAGTTGCTTCATGTCCCATAGTCACATTAGATTATTTCGCCAGTAAATACAGGCATAAAAATATTCTACACAAACAAATTCATCTCTAATTTCCACACTGTATCACATAAAATTAAGTTTAAAAGGACAATTTAACAATATAGAGATTAAAAAGTTACAAAATAGTAACCCGTGGTTCGTTAAAAATACTCCTAGTTTATGAACAAAGACCCATTTAGTTGTACATAAGAGATAGTTGTAAGAAATCACATTTAAGCAGTTAATCTCTGCTTCTTTAAAACACATAAATAAAACGAAGCCAAGCAAAAGCACGTAAAATGATCTGGTAATGTCTTGAGGTAATGGAGGGCTGGGCGACCTTGTCTAAAATTAGGTTACACATAAGAGGGAGAATATATCTCTTTTTTCATCAATATAATATTTACAAAAAAATATAAAAAGTAGGTTATTCTGCCTAGACTGCATGTCACAAGGACAAAGATGGTGTGTATCAATCACATATATTTTCGATGGATGACCTAACATTAAAGGAATATAATTTAATCGAAATCTTAATAAAATATATCTATGTTGTAAATTTGTAACCGACGATAGGTATTCATATTGTTCATACTGGGTACCATATGATATTGTCTAAAAGTACAGAGTTTAAAATTAATATCAAATCTCTTCTCATCAAAGTAGGCTAATAGCCGGGCCTTTAGAGCGGTTTTTGTTATTATTGTGCATGAACTCGGGTGCGTATATAGGTTATGTAAACCTATAATGTGTAGTGTGGTCTCAATATATTTAAGCCATTTTATCTTTCCTACGCCATCCAGGTTCAGGCTGTCCACTATGATGTGTCTGGTTACGGCTAAGGTTTCCTTTCGCCACACTGAATGCCGCAAAAGGATTGGGGCCATACAGATCTTATCTGTAATGTATGGAACGTTCAGTACACAATGACAAATATAATTGGCACAGGATTGTGGTAAAGAAACCAATTTTTCAGAAAACCGCCCAAACAGCTGCAC
Source organism: Triturus cristatus (assembly GCF_964204655.1). Taxonomy (NCBI): domain Eukaryota; kingdom Metazoa; phylum Chordata; class Amphibia; order Caudata; family Salamandridae; genus Triturus; species Triturus cristatus. Next base: position 220,604,421 of record NC_140594.1, on the reverse strand, counting down.
CATAAGAGGCAACAGATACTGTTTTTGCAGCACATATTTTCTTAATATCCTCAAGCAGTTTGGTTCCCAGTTTTTTTATAAATTTAAAAAGGCCTCCTATACTTTTTTGCATTAGATGTGCTCTGTTTACTATCATATTTCGCCAATTACTTTCCTTATCAAACATAATCCCTAGATAATTAAAAACATCCACCACCTCTAATTTTAGGCCTTTTATGTACATTCTAGTTTGCTTCTGTGGTCTTGGGCCAGCCACAAGAACAAACTACTTGTTGTAATTAACTTTCAAGTCCAAATTATTCATAAATCCTACATACCCCTCTATGAGTCGCTGGAGTGCGTTGGGGGTACGTGCCAGCAGTACAGCGTTGTCTGCATAGAGGAGTTTCTGGACTAGGCTTGAGTTAATGGATGGGACATCTGTAGTAGATCCTAATAAAGCTGACTGAACAGCGTTTGTATGAAGAGAGAAATGTACCCTTGCCTCACCACTGTGTTATTTTAAAGTGTCTAATGCATTCGTCATTCTTTCCAAATCAAACGCAGCCCTCAGCCTCAGAATACAGTTCGTGGATAAAATTGATTATCGGGACTCGACTCCCAATGACATCAAAATTGGCCATAACTTGGAATGCATTACACAATTGAAGGCCGCTTTCAAATCCATAAACGCCATGTATAGGTGGCCATACTTGGCCCCCGTATCCTTTGCTAGTATTGGATTTATATTAAGGGACTGATCCACAGTTCCCTTTCCATTCCTGAAGCCAAATTGGCTCGGTATTATTTTACTCGTTTCCTCCGCCCAAGCCTCCAATCTATTTAGGAGCAACCGGCCCATCAATTTCGCAGTAAAATCCAATAAGGAGAAGGGCCTGTAATTTTTGGGAACTGCCTTATCGCCTTTTTTATGGATGGGGATAATAACCGATTTCTTCCATGATGCTGGAACGGCTCTCTATGCAATTACATTAAAAACATTTGTGAGCAATGGGGCCCACAAATCTAGGTTATTTAAAAATAAATCAATTGGAACCCCATCTGGCCCAGGGGCCTTCAATATTTTAAAATGTTTCAGAGCTTGCGTGACTTCTCCCTGAGTAAAATGCAGATTACCTGCAACCCTACCGATTGGCGTCACTGTTAGAGAATCGGTTGCCTTCTCCGGGTTCCCGAAGACTCCTTCAAAGTGAGCTATCCAGGCCTCTTTGTTACATGAGTATCTAGCGAGATCGTATTTTCCTCTCCTAGGAAAGGAACATTAATTAAAGACCAGAAATACCGACTATTATTTCTAATGGCAGCAATATGTAACTTGTCCCACGAGTCTTCCTTTAATGCTTTTAACCTATCTGGCCTTACTTTTTTATAAGTCTGCCTCAGGGCCTTCACAAGTTTCACATCTCTAGGATCGGCCTTCAGGGCCACATGGAGGTTTTTAAGTGCAGTAGCAGAGTTCTCATCAAACCAGGTGCCCTCTTTACGTTTTCCAAAGGGAATAGAACGGCGGAGATTATTGTTAATTTCCAGTAGGATCCGCTCAAAGGCCAGTGGAATATCATTACTATTTAAATTTGGATCGAGACAGGTTAAAAACTCTGGAGTCATTTTACCTACAATAATCCCCCTTAACTTTGTTATGTCCACTTTTTCCCAATTTAAAACAATCCAATTTTCCTGTGCAAACACAGGTTTTCTGGGCTAGTTCCTACGTGGTGCCGGACTTTGATCTAAGTGAATCTTAAAAATTATTGCAGCATGTTCACTAAAAGCATTAATGTTAATGCTTATATTAGTAAAATGGTCTCTACTTCATTCTGAGACTATAATGTAATCAAGAGCTGAAAAATAAGGCCCAGTTTAAAAAAGTGGATTCCAATTGGCCCGTGGTATTGTCATAGGGATTTATTATCACTAGGCCATTGCTTATCAATAACCTATTGAGCGTTTTACTAAGGTCATTGTGACAAAAATGGGGAAACGGCTCCCTATCCTCATCAGTCAGTCCACATGCTGGCGAATTAGCCCTGGAACAGGATTGTGCATTAAATTCGCCCAGCCATAGGATATCACATGGGTAATGGGTGACATTTATCAGATTACTAATATCTTTTTCCAGCGTGTCCAGAATAATTGCTCTGTTTCTTTCAAAATAGTTATTATGAAAATTTATAACAATACAGTTCCTACCTTTGTATAACTCACAGAGAAGGATGTGATAGTACTCTGAAGTATTTACAAAGGTTATTACCTTTAAGGTAAGTGCATTAGAGATGAATGTTGCTAGACCACCTCGAGAGCGACCTCCAGACGATGGTATAGCAGGAGTCAAAAATTAACGATAACCATTCAGACTGTTGTTCAGAGATCGGCATATGGTCGCCTGACCCCTCATGGACCCCATTCCCTCCCTGTATTATAACTTGTAAGTTTGTTCAACAACAAAGTCAATGACTCCTCAATTTTTGCGAGTCTAGTAATGAGGGGCTGTAAAGCAAGGGACAAAACTTGTTCCAACTTCTGGTACAATTCATCGACCGACGCAGTTAGAACCCCCAGGCCAGAGGATTGAAGAATATCTTCGTGAGTAGATTGAACAGTACTTTTTGCTGATTTTCCAGTCTTTAATATGGGTGCCTTTCTCGCCCTTACCCTTTTTCTTTTGCCCAGAAGTTCGGTTAACGGCTACCTTCAGAGGGGGCGTCCAAGGCAATGTCAGTAGAATAGCTGTGATTAACTGTTGATTTATGAGCTCGCACAGTTAATGAGGATTGACTTAACTCAGGGGCGGATCTTACCTCCTCCAACGAAAGGCGCTGTTCTGCTATCTCGATTTCTTGGACAGCACATCCGCCGCCTTCACCAGGAAAACGTCCAAGGTATTGATAACTTCGCCCCCTGCTTCTATGGCCTTTGCCTGCTGCTTTACCGTTGTTACTGGCGCAGAAGAGAAGAGGCTCAGGGAGCAGGCTTTAAGGGGGTGGGCCAGCCAGCCTCTTCCAGGCGATGATGGGCGTAGATGTGTCTGCCCTTGGCCCGGGCTTTGCCAGGGCGCGGACTGGGGTATACCCTTGCGCGTCCTACGCCACGGTGCGGTGCTGCGCTTAAGAGCGCTGTGACGTGGGCGCTAGTGCTGATGGGGAATTGAATCCAGGGGTGCCTCTCCTAACAGCACGGCCCTCCCCAAATGCGGCGATGGCGTTGGCAGTCTTCATGTCTCTATTACTTACATAGCCGGTCTCTTCTGGTGTTCAGGGAAATCCTGTAAGCTTGTTTGTATTGAGCTCCGGCAACAATGAGCACATTAAAGAAATCAGTTTTGAGTAGGCAAGGGAAGTGAAATTTAAATGGATTCCCACCCAGAGGACTTATTTTCTATTGTTCAGAGTAACTTCAAATACTAAGGCCTTCAGTAAGAGGATGGCAGTCAGAAGCAATCGGCAAATATCGATGGCGCCCCTTCTTATGATTCCCCCACCTCATTTCAAGTCAGGGCGACGTATTCCTGGCAGTTGAGCCACAATGGGTTGAGCCTCTGTAGAGGACCACCATAGCCCTGGTTTCTGAAATCCCATCCTATTGAGGCGAGGTCATCTGATACTGATAAGTCTTGCAAAGCCAAGGCAGTGCTGGGCAGCAAAAAAATTTATAAAGTCAACCATACACTAGACGTAAACATCTAAAGCACCAGGGCATTGCTTTTTGGTTTCATCGGAACAGGCGCCTGCTTTGAACGTAATGTCCACCAGACCATCCAGGCATTGAAGTTTTGCTTAAAGTTCTAGATCCTAATTATTTTCACAAACATTCCCAGTCTACACTCCAAAGAACCCTAAATTTGTCATCGGGTCTCCAGGAGGCTGACAGAGCAGGGTCTCAACTGTCCTGGTGGTTTGGCCGTCTGTCCAAATGCTAAATGACCCTTAAAGTGACTTTAAAGTCTCAGCCATGCTGATTCCGGGCCGATGATTGTATGATAACTGTCCAGTTAGTTCCAGATACACTAATACAAATAATTTGATTTTCAGCATTGCAGAGTGCCAGACAGAGGGTTGGAGTTGAGCTTGGTTCAGAGCATTAAAATGTTCTTCTGAAATACAGCTGTGGGTACACATTTCCCAAATGTCCCTCTTGTTAAATAAAACCGTGATTCTTATGGCGAAGCCTTTTCGACTATCGTTCAAGGCTACTAAATGCGGTGTGTGGCTATCTAGCCTTGTGCAGGGATAACTATGTGAAATGTGCAATAAATACTAAAATATAAATAACTGCTTAACCTTGGCTTTGTTAATTATGCATGTTTTCAAATTGTTCATTGGTTGAATGCAGACTGGAGGGCAAGTGCCAGGGTGAGGGGGCGGGGCTTATCCCCTACAACCTAAGTCTTTGAAAATGTTTTTAAGGCGCTCTTGAAGATGTGTTAATTTTGGGGGGAAGTAAGATGCGGGCCACTGTGCTAACACTGCTATAACAATGCTCCTTGTGTTCCTTCCTGCTCATGACTGATATTAGTTTATTTATTTCTCTCTTTCTCTCTTTCTCTCTCTCTCTCTCTCTCTGTAACTTGTGTCACTTCATCATAGTTCTCAGGGGAGCAGAGGCGGTGCTGCAGGATCTTTGGCCAAGATATAATCGCAGAAAGTAACATCTGCGAATCTATGACCCCAGTAACGGGCACAGTGTACATCTTGTTTTACACAGACAATGGCCATGTTAATCAGTAGTGACTGACAAATGGAACAAACAGCGAGCTAATAATACTAACAAAAGTCGAAGACTTACTTAACTTTTAGAACGTCAACAGTTTGGTTCAGTCACAGAGGTGAGTGACCAATCAGTCAACAGAGGCCGCAAGCAGCAACTCAGAGTTCATGATTTTAATTCCTAGATGCTCGTAAATTGGGCCGGGTAACTCCTGCTACTTGTCGTCCAGTGAGATCTCCAACCAGTAGCTCGTGAGCTACTGTAGCTCTCCAACTACCTCTGAGTAGCTCACCTGTGTTCAGCCCAGCTTATTAAGTAAGAAAGTTTTTAGCTGGTTGAATTATTATACATATAAATAAAATTCAATGTATACAGCACTAAAAATATTAGTAGCTATTAATGCGTTTCATTTAACATAAGTAGCTCTCAGTACAGAAAAGGTTGGAGACCCCAAACCGTGCACCTCATACAGCATCATAGATCACACCGTGACCACATCCAACGCTTTCAAAGCCAAATGAGGCACTTATCAGATCCTTTCTTCACATCTGAATCTAGTGGTGTTGGATTCATGTGGTCCATCGAGGTGTTGAACGCATCATTTTCATCCACACACATATAAAACAGCAATTGCTATCCTCAAAAGTGGCCTCACAGTGATGAGGTCCATTGATTCATTTTTTAATTCTTAAAATATATAAATAAATAATCCTTGTTCCTCTACTTCTCATGCCTTTCTTGCCGACTTTTCCGGTCCCACACGATGTCCATTACTGGGGTCCTTGAAACGGTACATTCATGTGCAGATGATGGTCAGCCTTTGATTCTGGACAGGGGCTCTGAAGATGCGAAGACTTTGCCTACTTGTCTTAACTTCATCCAGACGTGGAATTGACAAAACAACAAATTCAGTTATTGGCCCAGAAAACAATATGCCCGCAACCAAAGCCGTCTTAGCATCTGACGACACGTCACTCACACAGCAGAAAATCCAGGGGATTCATGTCTAATCTTTAATTGGTTGGATTTCCCCGAATGTCTCCTTTCTTTGGGATGCCACAAGATCTGAGCAATCTTAAGCAACTCTGCTCCCAAAAGATACCAGCCACCACCTAGACTCCTTTGTCTCAAGATGGAGCTACTGAAAAGCCTTCTTGATCTCATAAGGTTAGACCTTCGGATATTACCACTCAATGAAAGTATGGCAGCAAGGCCTGCAGGCCAGACGCTTGTTGTTCTGTCGTGGGACTCGAGTGTTAGGTCTGTAGTACACCCACTGTTTGCAAACTTTGCTAGGTTTGCATCAATTTCCAAGGCCAGTTCAAATAATGTTGTACAGGTTATGTGGTCCTACTTACTATAAAACCTGCAAACTTCATTGTTATATTTACAACCTTCTTCCCCCTCCATAAACAAGAACTGAGCACTGGGTCCTCCCAAACTCTGTCTACCCATCGGCACACGGTAGCTTGCACGTAAGACCATCCATTCAAAATCTCCACCTATCTTTTTTAAACCGACTATCCGTCCGTACCTATGCGCCACTGACAACCTAAGGACGTTTAGTAAACTGGAAAATTACCATTTCTTCTAGATGCTCAATACCACCGACAAACAGGAAAAAAATCCCACCAAAGCAAATGACCCTGGTGGACAGTGATGCTAATGTATGTCCACTTCCTCAGTCCAAAATCTCCTCTCTTTTTCCTTGTAATTTACTGCCCTCTTGTACCTAAGGCCGCATTTATAATTGTTTTACGCAATTCGATGCAGCACAACACCTTGCTGCGCTGTGTGAAAGGGAGAGGGTAGGAATGCACCATATGTATCAAGATATGGTGGATTCCAGCTCCCTCCTCACACTAGCTCAATTTTGGCAGCCTAGCCCTAACACAGGCACCCTTCCACCATGGTGCAAGGGTGCCTGCTTGCAGGTAGGATTGTTTTTTGTACAGGGACACCTTCCAGAACAAAAACAATCCTTTGAGGCTTTTACCTCTTTCTACGTGTGCGCAGTGCTGCAGAATGCAGCCCATCTAGAAAGAGGGAAAAACTAGGATAAAGAAGGATATTTCTCCTTGTTACACAGAATTGTGATGCATTCCTAGGTCTACCACTCACGGTAAATCTGGGAATATGCCAAAATCCATGGGTGGATGCATGGGAACGCCCATGCTCACCTATGGAAAGCCTCCTGGGAGCAGAGTAACGCAAAGCAGCGACTTGTGTGCCTCACGCTACTCCTGATTTACCTTGGACCGGAGGGCCATGCAAGGTGGCAATGTGTGGCTTGGTACATTTCATCTAGTTTTTCAGTCGTCCTTGCGTTTCCTTGCGTGGTGCAAGGACGACGTAAAACTTTGATAAAATATGCCCCTAAATCATTAGGGGACTTGACATCATGCAGGAGGCATTCATGAAATTTGTGTCTTTGCTTCTACACAACACCCACAGGTAAGGCCAGACAATGCTTCAGCTCTTTCTGCAATGGCAGGCCTGGCTGATCTTGAAGGAATCCCACCTGATATATATTGTTCTGCAATAATCCTCTGTTTTCACAGTCATTGATGAAGTGGCTGCATTTTCTTCAATGTCGGCCAAAGAAAGAAACGACCTAGGCAGTGATGTCCATGGATGCAGATTACCTACATGGTTTGTACATTCTCATGTGCTCGTGGTGGTATCAATTAAATGGACTGAATTGCAAGGCTGCTACTCAAAGCAAAACTGTGAAAACCCTTCATGCAGGATGGTTCTGTCCTTCTACCTCCTGAGGTCAGTGCTATTCTTATAAGCACTCTTATCTTGTTCTCTGCAAAATCCTTGTATTTAAGCTGTGCCTGTCACCACATGCTGGAAACACAACAGTGATTTTAAGCAATGTACTTACTTCCATTGGCATCACCCCTAGGGACCAATTTGAATACCAGTTTGAATGCACTAGTAATGGTCCCATGCAGAAAATATTTACAATATGTATTATAATTGAGCATATCTAGTGAAATCCATTCATCTTCATATGAGTGGAACGCACCAAGGTCTCTATTGTTGTGCCTGGATTTCGCTTTTAACTACACAATATCAGGAGTAATTAATGGATGGGTCTCCATTTTAACAGATTCATCTATTTGGCGACATTCAAACAAGTTAAATATCTCAATTGTGCCAGGCAAAATCAGTTGTAATAAAGATGCAGGATCACCAATAGTAGTAATATCCTTTAATGAGTCGAAGAGCTGACCAGCATACAAACAGTTCTCCTCATCACAAGTAACTGACTCCCTATCCTCAAAAGATACATTCTATAATGACCTAAACACATTCCAATCGGAACATCTAACTTACATCATACAGAATTGAGTATGAGCAAAAACACTAAGAATGCAAACGTAACACATCCCCCTTTCTCCAAAACAATAAATACAAGAGAAAAAGTAACAAAAGAGAAAATTATATATAAACTAAAAATAACTAAATAAAACAAATAAAAAAAAAATCATTCTAAAAGTTAACACCATAATACAATACCTAAGTGTCATTGGACACTCAATAACTTAAGTGTTATTAGACACTCAATAACACTAACTATTTGTTGGTAATAATGTAATTATTCTACTTGTTGGTAACAATGTAATCTTTTAGCCAGGAAGGCACCACCTTCCTCCTCAACGAATGACGAAGAGAATCTGGTTCATCATTCGAAGAGGAGGAGGAAGGAGTGGCGAAATCCGAGGTTAGCGAGGTACTAATAGAGTCTTGTGAAGAAACACCAGTACTTGCATTAGAATTTGACATAGTAGTATTTGAGCTATTGTCTGGAGTATAAGTAGAAGGAACATTCCTAGAGACATTATCATCAAAGTCATCAGGCATCCAATTATAATGAGCAAGGTTATTCTGGCACTTAGCAACTCTGTTTAAATTCCAAACTCTACCATCACTAACCCTTACTGAATTAAGTAACATTTCAATTACTTTAATGGGTTCTGAAAACTGAGAAACACCTTTCTGAACCTTGTAAGGTTTTTTTATACGTACTCAGTCACCTACATTTATAACAACTTCTTTAGTACTGTGTTTCATGTCATAGTAAGCTTTGCTTTTATCATGCACAAGTTCCATACGTGTACACACTTCTTCCCTAGACCAAGGTTGTACCTCAGTTGAAAATAACCACGTGGGAATAGCTTTTGACCTAGGATTTCTCCCTTTCATGAGTATAAAGGGGGAGAATCCTGTAGACTCATTTACAGTAATGCGATAACTCCACACGGTTTTCCCAACTTGAGTTGGCCAATCAAGATTACCATTCAATGATAATTGAATGGTGTTTTTTAAAACTCTATTGAATCTTTCCACCATTCCATTGCCACTAGGGTTGTAAAGTGAAGTGGTTTTGTGTGTAATTCCTAATTTTTTTAAATACATCCTAGCTTTTAAAGATAGTAACTGTACCCCATTATCAGTGAGTACATATGAAGGAATACCCTCAGCCACAAATGTTTTGTCTAAAAATAGTAAAACCGAATCCGTGTCCGCACTTTTAACTATTTTAACAACTGGCCACCTAGAAAATAGGTCAATGAGGACAAGTAGGTAACAATGAGAACCATCCTTTTCACTAATAGGTCCCATGATGTCAATTGCAATACATTCCCAAGGATTTTTAGGAATGAAACCTCTAGTCATTGGAGGACGGAAGGTTTGCAAGGTTTTATCCGAAGAGGAACAAGGAATGCAATTTCTTACTACTCTCTCAATTTGGGAATCAAAATTTGGCCACCAAAACAATCTTTTAACCAAAGACTTAGTCCTAACAATTCCCGGATGACCCTCATGACATAAATCCACAATTCCTTCTCGTAAATTTTCTGGGGGAATTATTCTCTCACCCCTCAGGAGGGTATTATGAGAAATAGATAATTCAGATCTAACCTCCCAATAAGGTCTATAATTTGCATTTAATAACATTTTTCCTTGGGCCAGCCATTAATGATAAAAGAAATGACAGCCTGGAGAATATTGTCTTCCAAATATTCATTGTCCCACTCCTCTCTACTAAATGTAGAAAAACCCTGATCTTGTACAAAGGCAATGTGTAATTCATTCCATTCATTGTTTTCACATTGTTCCAACATCAAAGGCATTCTTGATAAGAAATCTGCAACCACATTATTTTTACCAGGTACATAAATAACTTTATTTTAAAAAAATTGCATTCTCATAGAGATCCTAGCTAATCTCGCTGAAGCAGTGATTGCACCTTCTGTAGTTAAAATCTTAAACAATGGCTTGTGGTCACAGCGAAGAATGCATGGTTCCCCCAAATAAAAGATTTGAAATGCTCTAACGCCCATGCACAGGCTAATGCTTCTCTCTCTATTATTGGGTACTTCTCCTCACAAGGAGACAAAGATCTGGATGCGTAAGCTATAATATTTTCTGTGCCTTGGCCGTTACATTGTGACAAAACTGCACCAAGGCCTTTGTTGCTAGCATCCGTGGTAACTACACTATTTAATGAAGGATCAAAACTATGAAGAGCAGTTGCTTTTGCAATAGCTTCTTTAATGACTTTAAAATCTGTGTCATAATCTTGTGACCACACAAATGTACAATTTGTTTTTTAAAAGTTGACGAATATTGTTTGTTTTGGTGGCAAAATTTGGCACGTATTTCGAATAAAATTCTGCCATGCCTAAAAAAGATCTAACATCATCCTTATTGAAAGGTATAGGGGCTTCAAAAATAGCAGAAACCAAGGAAGGTTTCGGTTTCACACCCTGCTCGTCAATAACATGACCCAAATAGGTTACACTCTTTTGTGCAAATTTGCATTTAGAATGCTCCACAGTAAGGCCATTACTCTGCAATATGCTTAGAACTTTTTTAAAGTCTAGACATATGTTCTTCCTCATCACAGCCAAAAACAAGAATATCATCTTGAAAAAACATAACACCTTGCTCCTCTTTGAAAAGATGGAACATCAACCGCTGAAAAACAGCAGCGGCTGAAGCCAAGCCGAAGGGCATGCGTTTATATTGGAAACACCCAAAAGGAGTGATAAAGGATGTGAATTTCATTGATTCAGGGGACCATGAGATCTGATGATACGCAGATGACAGATCTATGGTGGAAAACCATTTGGCATTGTTTAAATTTGAAACCATCTCATTGATTTTTGGTAACGGGAACTTATCAACAACAATATTGTTTTTCAGGTACCTTAAATCTACACAGAGCCAAATTTTTCCGTTACTGCGTCTTGCTACGACGATCGGGGAAACCCAATCTGAGGCATCAATAGGTTCAATAATGTTATTAGACACCAATTTATCCAACTCCTTACTAACTTCCTCCCTTACCAAAATAGGAATATTCCTGCATTTGTGTACTTTGGGAGACGCATCTTGTTTAAGAACAATTTTGTGTTCAAACCTTTTAAGGTTACCTAGAACACTACTAAAAACATTTGGAAATTCCTTTAAAATTTCATTGCTAACTGCCTTACTGTCATCCACAACCAACACTTGTTCTTTACTGTTGGGGTCCAAAATAATATGTAACTGTTTTTGGTCAAACCAGCCGAGAACTGGTGGTCCCTTTTTTGCAATATATAATTTCCCTCTGCATTCTCTTCCTTTGAACTTGAAAACAAACCAACGATAACCAAAAAGATCAATGGTTTCTCCACCATAACCTTCAGGGTGAATGTCAGGATCCAATAACTGTGCACCCACCTTTTGTATAAAAGGAAGATTTCCACATTTCTTCATTTATGATTGTGTAAGGTGAGCCTGAATCTGCGTACATTTTGATATCTACACCACCAATATCCATTAAACAAATTGGTTTGTTAACCATAGTTCCCTCATCAATATTTAGTACTAATTTATCATGTAAATTCATAACTAAACCACCATCATTTCCCATTTCCTCAGTCTCACTTGCACATTGAATGTTTTCATCCGTGTTATTGACTAACCTAACGCTATTTTTACGCCTTCTACAAGCTTTGGCAAAATGACCCTTTAGTCCACAATTAGTACATTTGAATTTAAGTGCAGGACAAGTTTGGTTATCAGCTAAATGTTCCAAACTGTTGCATCTGTAACATTTTGGTTTAGATCCAGTAGAAGGTGCGTATCTAGTAAAAGCAGGTTTAAAACTCGACTTATCTTTAGAGTTCATAGTACCTTTTTTTTTCATTCACATTGACTTTACTCACAACATCAGTGGTACTATTATCCTGTTTGAGAACATTAGCACATCTGCCAGAAATTTCCGCTTTACGCACAATGGCAAGAATATCATCCAGAGGTGCATCACCATTTATCCAAAGTCTATCCTGTATAGTGGGGTTAAACGCATGCATTACTATTTGGTCTCTTATTAAGTCATCTTGCAACACACCAAATTTGCAGTCTAAAACCATTTTCCTAAGATCCGACAAGTAATGATCAATACTTTCGCCCTTATTTTGTTTCCTGGAAAAGAATCTGTATCTAGTAACGCCAATACAGACTTTAGGCGCAAAATAAGTATCCAAATGAAGCAAAGTCAGAGCATACACGTTTAAGTCACCTGGAAAACAAGGTTTGGACATCCCTTCATACACTTTTAACCCAACTGGACCCAAAGCATGTAACAGTAATCTTTTCTTTTGTGCGTGAGACATTTTTCCGTCTTCATCCAATGCATCAATATAGTTACAAAAATAAGGTTTCCATTCCAACCATTTCAAAGGAGGTTCAGTTCCAGAAATCCAAAATGCTTGTGGAGGAGTAATATTATAATTAGGTTGACTCATAATGTATTAATTTATTTCTTGATTTGACTGAAATTGCTTAAGTAAAATTGTTAATGAAATCTGTGAAAATGAAAATTGAATAAATGCTGGAATGACTAAGTAAAAGTATTCTTCTTTAAAACCAGAATTAATTAAATGAAAAGTACATACGCTGTTTGTGCTGGAAGTAATAATAAAATGAATAAACTTATGCTTGTGCTAACAGACTGTTAAGCACATCCGACGCGCTGTTGAACTGGTGAAAATAGAAGTATTGACAGCACTGAGACGTTTACTAAAATCGTAGCGTTGACATCCAAAAATACCTGCAAATGCCCCAAACAATTATGGCGCTGCGTTGGTTACGCGACGTGACTTGCCTCGATGTGTGCGCGTAACATTCTTGTTGTTCTTTAGATGAACGGTATCCCAACAACGCGTACGCAGGATCACGTGTGCGTACGTTGCTATCGCGCTCAATGTAGAAGCAGGCTGCGCGAGTGAGCGGGGTTGATGATCGCGCTCGAGACAAAGCGGCAGGATATTTTTTTTTCTTTTAATAAATCCTTTCCCTTTGAATATCCGAGATTAATTAAAATTGCAGTACTCACAAGGATTCAATTCCCATGTCGACTCCGGTGTGTTCTGGCGCTCCCAATTGGCATTTGTCAAAAGTAAAATCACCTTCAGATCACGGCTTTAGCGAATCCTCGTTAATTCAAAATCCGAGGTTGATGTGGGTTCATCCGCTCTTCGACATCCCGTCGCCAGTGTAATAAAGATGCAGGATCACCAATAGTAGTAATATCCTTTAATGAGTCGAAGAGCTGACCAGCATACAAACAGTTCTCCTCATCACAAGTAACTGACACTCTATCCTCAAAAGATACATTCTATAATGACCTAAACACATTCCAATCAGAACATCTAACTTACATCATACAGAATTGAGAATGAGCAAAAACACTAAGAATGCAAACTTAACATCAGTGGAGGTGGGATTGTGTTCATGTGAGACCATCTTTGAGTTTTAGCTTGCTACAGTTGCGCCCTTGGTTCCACCGTGTGTTTGTTCATAGCTAGCATTTGAAAAACCTTTGTTTATGTGTGTTGGGATCTGAAAGGGCGCAGGGATGTACTGAATGAAGTTTAGAGGGACATAGTCACTGGTGACTGGCGGTGTCCTTGTATGTTGCAGTTTAGGTGTTGACCACAGCATTGCCCATCAGAGTGCAGACCAGACACCAGCACTGACCATACTGAAAGGTGCATGGGGAGATTTACAAGCACTATTGTTTTTGCCAATCTAGGGAAGGAAAGGTGGTTGGGAGGGGGTCCCAGTCTGAAAGCACGCTGAAATCAGGGGTGCAGCTGGGAGCACCAAGACACGGAGATGGAGGATCCGCCTTCCTTGCACCGGCTGCGCTTACACTATCGGTCACATGCCCTGCAAGATTGAAACGTAACAGAGAGCCTGCAGGGACCGACTGTGGCCTTATCATGTATCCCCATATCCCTCAGATTTACAGTTACCACCCACTTTTAGATTAGTCCAGCAGTGGGCCTATTTAGCCAAGGCTGGGTTTGTGTGTGATGGATGGGAGTTAAGGATAGTGAAACACCAGAAGAGGTGCTTGGGTCAAACCCAAACTGTGAAACAGATCAATGAGATAAGCAAACAAAGGATGCAATGGCAGAGAACGAGCAAACAGAAAATGAAGCCAGGCAGGACAGTTATCACAGAAAGGACAATAGAAATAAATTGCAACCCAGCAAAGGATGAAAGGGGACTACTGTACTGAGAAGATGGGTACTCACAGAGGAGTCAGGTGGATAAGGCTAAACACTGCTTTATTAGCAGCAGTGCAAGTGTGAAAGGAACAACCCCCAGCAACGTCATAAATCCGCTCTTCAGCCACCAACTAATATGCACTTCAGTCACCCCAGGGCCATACCGACAATATGCAACATCAAGGCCCAATCAGAACTATGCAGAGAGGGTGAGAACAACATCGACAGTAGGATATACCAAAATTAAATACAGAAGACCGACACTAACCCAAATAGGCAGAGTGAATCAATATGCACACCTCTGTTGAACACAACGCTATAGAAACAGTAAGTACTCAGTCACATGCACACCACCACCCGCTACCATACACAAATCCAGGAGAACTCCAGATTAACCTTCCCCTGCACCGAGGATCTGGGCTTCCCTTAGTGTGCGCAGACAAAAGACTCAGGAACTCCATATTCCCCCTCCTCTACAGACAACTTCCAATATTACTGTGTCTGCCTAACTACCTGACTCCTGTGTAACCAACCAGTGTCATTGCCAATGTAGAAATGAGAAGACGAGCAGTTGCAAAGGAATCAGATAGCCAGGAGGACACCACAGGTACAAAATGGTGGCTTTATTATTTGAACATTGGAATGTTGAGCGCTCCATTGAAGACAATGGAGTGCTCCGGGCTTCTCATGGCTGGTAGAAGCCCGGCGCATTAACATTCCAATGTTTGTTCATAGCAACAGATGTAAACAAAAGTCTCTTGGAGCCCAAGGGGATTTCAACCCCCTCGGACTCTGTGAGGGCTTTGATTTTACAAATTAGAACATTCTGCCCTCTAGGGGCGAATGTTCTAATAGTCTTAGAGCCCTCTGTAGCAGGCTCTACCGGCCATTAAAAACCTGCTCCCTTGTGAAAGACCCTGGAACAGGCCTTTAATGGCAGGTAGAATCCGCTACAATGGGCTCTAAGGCTATATTAGAAGTATGAATCTACAGGTAATAGCCCCACAGGGAGCAGGCTGGCTCCCTACTCAGCTGACGACTTGCCAACTGATTCCACTCCTGGACTTCAGAGATACACTAAGATCTCTTCCCTCATTGGGCAGTGTGGGGAAGAGAACACCAATGACAGTCATGCTAAAAATGACCTACCAGCAAAGTAGCAACTCTGCTTTATGTATGTGGCATTTGTATAGCGCCAACCTGGCATAAAGACAGTGGGATGCTATGTAGAGGAGAACACTGGTCGACTTGTTTCATGCTTTTATTGCAATGAAGCAATCCTTCTTTCCATACCTTCACAACATAGAGTCAGCCGAGGATCAACAGGTCAAACTATTTATAATGCAGGTTTTGAAATCCTGTTTTATTTTTTGTTTAGTTTTTTTTACCGATGATCTTTTCATTCTAGGGTCGTCTAACGGATCTTTTTTTTTAAATTTTTAATCCGACAACTATAATGTTAATTAATCCCTTTCGCTCAGTGTTTCAGTGTTCAGCTTAACAATACTAGTAAGTTCAAGAAAATTATATTTCTCCACTCACCTATTGTGGCGTGACAAATGCAGAATTGTTAATTGGCGTGCAATCCTCACTTTTGTGCCACTCCCAAAGCTCTAATTCAGACACCCCTCTCTCTCGGCCTAAGTAACATTTACCAAGCCTATTAATATTCTAATTCGCCCCATTTATGCTTTAAGTGATTAAACTTAACAAAGCATTTGTTAATATCGAAAGGCTCTGTGAAGCATTCAAAATTCATGAATACTAAGTGAGGAATTACAGAAATCACGTGTCGGAACATTTTATTCTGCAACAACTATTTCTATTGAACGAGGGAAACAGGGAATGTGTGTGCGCATGGACACTATGATCAGAAATGCCCATGGCAGGATGGCTGAATTAGGTATACTGTGCATTAGTGGTTGTGTTAGCAATGTGAAGGAGTGCAAGGGTCTGAGCTGTGATTGGTTGAGTCTTCTGGCAAGTGCCATGTTCCTGCTTCTGCACCCCTGTGCTGTGCTTTAATGTAAAATACAAAATCTCCTCAAACCCATGAATTGAACAGACTTTAATTACAACACAGTTGACCTGTTGACCTTCAGAGGGAGAAATCACATACCTATTAAGTTGTACTCATCAGAACCCTGTATAAACCAATGTTCTCAACTGAATATTAGGAAATGTGTTGCTTTCTAATGAAACATCTAACTAATTGGATGGAAACACACTTGACTGCAAAAACATTGACATACGTGATACACACTTTTGAATACTGGTAGTTGGTCACACAAGCATAGATGAGATAAAAGCATGTAGCAATAGCCAGCCACTTGCTCTTTCAATAAAGGGGGAGAAACGCAGCCTAAAAACTGGGACTCTTAGTCGGCCATTTGATTTGATTCGATCAGACTCCTGAAGGCACGCCAAGTTGAAGCCCGCCTCCACCACCCTCATACTCAAGCCTCAGCGCCATCCCATTAGCGAGGCACCACCGGCTAATTATCGGACTATTTCTCTGCTTCCCTTTCTGGCCAAGGTGACAGAATCCCATGTCAACTCTGTTCTCTCAGAGTTTGTAGACCATAATGCCATCCTTGACCCCTCGCAACATGGTTTCCGTGTGCGTCATGGGACCGAGTCTGCACTGTTGGCAGTGTCGGAAGCTATCAGGGACAGTCTGGATAAGGGTGATTCCGTAGCTCTGGTCCTATTGGACCTTAGTGCCGCCTTCGACACCATATCACATGCAATTTTATTAACTCGTTTGCAGGAAATTGGTGTTGAGGGTGAGGCCTTGGGCTTGTTTCGCTCCTTCCTGAAAGACAGGTCTTTTCAAGTCTCTAGGCCTCTGTTTCACTCCCAGGAGTTTGCCCTGCTTCAGGGTGTACCGCAGGGCTCAGTTCTTAGCCCGCTCTTGCTTAATCTCTATGTTCGCCCTTTGGCTGCGGTAGCTAAGAGCAGAGGTCTTGCATTGGTGTCATATGCTGATTACACCCAACTGCTGATCTCCTTTTCCAAGAAACGTGATGTTAACTTGAAGAAATTTAAGGAGGATCTTTTAGCAGTGGCAGATTGGATGGCGGGCAATTTCCTGCAGCTCAATGCCAGTAAATCCGAGATTTTATTACTAGGGAAGGACCGTGATCTATGGTCCGAACAATGCTGGCCTGAGCGTCTTAAACCTGCACCCTCTCCTAAGAAAGTTGTAAAGAACCTTGGGATATGGTTCGACCAAGATCTGACGTTTGAAGCGCAGTCCAAGACTGTGGCTGGGGTGTGTTTTGGGCTTCTTCGTGGCCTAAGACCCGTGATTGGTTTTTTTCCTCCTAAAGTGCGTCAAACCATAGTCCAGGCCCTAATTTTGTCTAGGCTGGACTATGGGAACATACTTTATCTTGGCGCCAATAGAACCAGCATTAAGCGCTTGCAGCGGGTCCAGAATGCCGCTGCGCGACTGTTGGTGGGGCTTCCTAGGTCAAGCTCAGTGACTGCCCTGCATTCTAAACTGCATTGGCTCCCTGTGGAGAAACGCGTCCAGTTTAAGGCTCTTTGTGTGGCTCACAAAATCTTATCGGGTCAAGCCCCGCTGGGCCTCGCCAATTTACTTATGCCTTATACCCCACGTCGCCCCCTAAGATCGGCGGGCTGCGCCCTGGTTTGTGCCCCCCGCGTCCTCAAAGCTAGAGCTGGCGGCCACTCTTTTCGGAACCTAGCCGCCAAACTCTGGAATTCTCTACCAGCTCCCATCAGAACTATTCAGCTGCATCTGCCGTTTCGCAAAGCGATAAAAACCTGGCTGTTCTCTGGTCCTGCTAAATCTTCATAGCTTGAGCGTCCTGCTGTGGCTGTCGCTTGGTTATTGATCTCGGTCAGGGCCGCGCTGGGACGCCCCGTTGCTGGGGCAGCCATGCGCACTACAAATCGAACTAATAATAATAATAATATTAATAATTGCAAAAGACCACCGGAGCGCATGCCCGCTCTGCCAGTAAACATAGCATTAGGTCCACAAAGCACAATGACTCACAACATTTAGAAATATTCTCACGTCATTTATTGACCCCCTACTGCCAAACTCTGATATTAGCAGAGCCATGGACTCCTTGTCCAGATGAAGGCCTGCACATCCAGTCCAGGATCGAAACGCACTGCATAGACACAGTTATGATGGAGGACCCTTATAATGATTATTAACTCGATATGGAGAGTAAGGAAGGATTTTTAATTGAACCCCCCATATCTTTTCCCCATCCATTAAGATTCCCTTACTGGACAACTCCATACTTCCTTAAGTGGTTCTTCTCTTTAATGGGTCCCTAATTATGGTACTGTCGATAGAACTATTTCTGTGTGCTCATATGCTGTCTATGCTTATGCAATACTGCCTGTTCACAAAAGTGTGCATCTCTGGTGTAAATGTTTTTATGGTGAAAGAGCGTGTTTCCACTACATTACGTGAACTGCTCAGGTGGTTTATTATAAAAAATCAACCTGTGTGATAGAGGGTTGGCAATGCATTGTGTTTTTGTAAACTTGTGATAAGTAAAACTAATTATGCATGGAATGTTTCTCTGTTAATGCCAGAACTTAACCTTGATACGTTACTTAAGTCCACTCAGGTCATGGTTTGGTGATATATTGAATTTTTGCTTTCTTGTTTTCAAAGTCAATGTAAGTCCACATTTTAAAGTCTACGTATGTCCAAAGTGTGGACAATTTGCGGCCTCACACATATACACACACATGCATACCTCCTAGTAAGTATGGCCACTCCTATGTATGGCTGCTGGTTGGGGCAGGGTCTAGCACGCCAAGCCTCCTAGCACCAGCACTGGCTGTCAGGTAGCACTGTGGACATCCTGTCCTGCCCCTAAGCTGCTGCAGCCATCTCGTCAGGCCCAGAGTTTGGAACCGAGCTCGCGTCCTTCACAACTGTGGGGCAGGGCACAGTGTCCCATTCCTCCTTGGTCACGCAGAGCTGATTCAACGAAAGCCTGCTGCAGTAAAACAAAAAAAAGATTGCTTTCTGTAAAAAAATGCATCAATCAGGTGAAGTATTTAATGTGTCATGATTCAGTATAGCCTTGATCTGTAAAGTAGTGCCTCATCTGGTGGAACGCAAGCGCAGGATAGGAGGTGGAATGATACACCAAGCAGCCAATAGTGTGAAGAGAAAAGTGTTCCTCTCTCCAGAGCCAAAGTATATTTTATAGACTTGGTAACAATAGGTCTGCAGACAGCTATGCTATCAAGGCAGGCCTACACATGGAATCCCAGAAACTACCTGCTGATGCCATACTGTTAATCTGTATTATGTGAAAGGAGACAGAGTGAGGGTGCCATTCTGCTTCAAAACATTTAAAATTAGTGACAACCGTTATGCAAATCAGGGAACTTGCAAACCGACTCTATGGGGCGTTCCAGCATTGATCCTGTAAAAGGATTCTTAGTCATTTACCTGTTCACACATTCCTACAGTTTCTTTATCAAATGTCCATCACATGTGTTTTGCTTCTCATTTTGAAAGGTTGTGTTAGTCTACTAGTCCAGTGAAGTTGGTAATTACAGGTGACCTCTCTTGTTTTCATCAATTTCAATTTGAGAAAATTGTCAGTCAACATTCAGTGGGGAGGCCGTTAAAGGGGGGAGCTGAAAGAAAACTTCAGCATTTTTTCCAAATGGTCAATAACTCAAACTGCCAAGCATGCAGGTTTATGCTAACAAGGAAATAAGAGAATAACTTCCTCTCAGGGAAAGGAGAGTCCTTCGTCTGCCTGTCAAGGCCTGCTGCAAGAGGCCTACCTGCAAAGGTGACCCCTGCTGGCCAATCAGCGGTTCGTGTGTGCGTCCTACGGGGTTCTGTTACCTGTACCGGGCCCTTGAGCCTCACAGGACTCTTGCAATCACCACATGAACCATTTAATCAGCTCATAAACCCGGACATGACACCGCAGGAGGTCCTCCTCTACACACAGGACTTTAAGTGGGATGAAAAAACTGTGGGGTCTCTCATAGCGTCGTGGCCGATGTAATTAAGGACTGGCTTAAAAGACATAAGCTAAAAATATGTGCTTAGCATAGTGCGCTGCCCCACTGGTATTTTGTTGCTTCTGTCCATTCATCCAGATATATAACACAACAACATTACACCTACAAGCCAGGGCTACTGGCTTTGGCAATGGTTGTAAATTGCATGAGATATAAGCAGCAACGAGGACTTAGTTGTATACAATGTTGAAAATGCTTTCGGTCTTGTTGTAAGGCTAGAGCTGCCCACTTTCGAGCTGAGCAAGAAGGTTCAAGCCTCACGTCCGCTCAACATCCAGTAATTCAAAACATGGATATTTCCTTGTGTAATGTCATTGGTGCTCCAGGTTTGCCCTATATAAAGCTGTAAAATGATTTGCTTTGAGGTTACATCAAAAGCAGTGACGGATGGTACAATTGCAGAATTAAGCTTTTATTTCCTCCAATCTGAAGGTAAAAATGGAGAGCCCGGTAGGGACCAGTATCGGCACCTGCTTTCAGGAACTGCCGCTGCTGAGCACCGGCAGGACCCGGCCCAATTAAAGCCCTGCCTAAACACCACCAACTTTACAACAGTCTGAAACTAGGCAAGTGAGCAATTTTTGAAGACATCATTTCAAAACGGGTCTCATTAGTTCTACGACACCTCACACAACGACTGATCATCTGAATGGTCCGTATTTTTTGTAACCACAGTGATGGATCAACCAGATCACCGGCCTTGATATACGACAGACATCCAGGATAAACCATGACACGAAAGACAGACTGCTCCATTCTCTCTCTGGCTAGTAAACTAGAACCTTCTTTCAGGAAGTTTTAAAAAGAGGAACTGAAACCGGTGTTGTACCAGTGCTTAATTTAAGCTGGTGGTGTCCGGTGCTCAACACCGCAACACCAGCGCTTTTCACAAGCACCAGTTAAGGACACATTCAGTTAAGGACACATTCATTTGTGGTAGGCACGAGGAGATTAAGTGATTTGCCCAGAATCACAGGATGTTGAGTTGACACCGAGACTCAAACCTGGTTCAGCAGCTCTGGCCATTGCACCACATCATCTCCCACTTTCATGGTTAGTAGTTGGTTCTGGTTTATGTGGTGCTAACAGGAGAAATGGGTTGGCACAAGCTGCCTCTTGACGAGAGCCCCGGCACTTTTATTTTTATTTTCACAAATTAATCACTGGTTCTACCTCAATATTACGTTTTTTAATATCAACCTACAGAATATAAATGAATCGACTGTAGAATATCGACTACCACTGTATTGTCAAGGTAAGTATATATGTATGTGTTGATTTACTATTCTTTATACCACATCTACAGGGTGGAATGGCTGCCACTCCACCACTGCGGCTCTTCCATGAGCTACCCCCGAGTCTCCCTTTGTTCTTCCTGTAGGAGTCTCATGGAAGGGAGGGATACGGAAAAATAATAAAGAGGATTTATTACTGTCACAGGAGAAAAACATAAGATGATATGGTGCACCTGGAAGCTGCAATAAACATGAATTATTTGTTTCCAAACTCAGCTCCTCACTGATTGACAGCTCTGAATCTATGTTTTTTCTTGGCTGAAATCAGATGGTGCAGGAACTAAGCTAGAGGGTTTCAGCATGCACACAATAGCAAACGCATGTGGACTGCAAAATATGTGTACACGCCAATGGCGCAGAGGGATGTGTGTGGAAATACTCACACTGTCAGACACTGAAGACGAGAACCATGAACCACATGTGTACACCAATAACAAACACACTGGCATTAGCCAGACTCTGATGTATTCAATTGGCTGTTTCTCTCATTATATCAGTGAAAAGAGGGGAAGAGGAGAAGGAAGGTGTAGCAAGGACTAGGAAAGCCGAGGAGGATGTGGAGAGGCCAGGTGGATCAATGATTGAAGTAACACAATAGCACCAGTGAAATCTAAAAGAAATAGCAGAATTCAAAATACACAGGCTGCCTGCGGGCAATGGTCTGATTAAGGGTGGCAGGACTGGACTTGGAGTGGTAACTCCGAGTTGAATTCCACCACTGTCCATCAGGGGTTGCCCGGTATTGACAGGTCTGTAACTATCTGGTCTGCAAATTCCAGACCTGGTAATTCTGGGGCAGCAGATTCCCAAATGGATTTATATGGACCTGGAGAAACCAGGTACCACTGTGTACCTGAAGAAACTAGAAAGGGGCAGTGGCTCAGCCCAGCCGTGCCTGACCCCTGGAGTACCACAGGGAAGCATACAATGCTCTCCCAGTCAGGGCCCACCCACTCAAACATCAATGCTGAGTGCAGCCACATACACAGTTGCGGGTCAGAGGCTGCGACCAGGAGCAGACAGGAGCCTAATCTAACCAAATACCTGCTCTGGTAGAGCAGACTGGGCTCCCACCAAAGAGGCCTAGCTCTTCTGTGTAATTCCCTTCTTAACCAGCCCTCTTTCCTAGGAAGGACACCCTTGGGAAGTGGAATGGCTGAGGGCTGTATACAAGCCCCTTTCCCACCCAAAGCACAACATGGGCAGAAAATGAGGGAAGCAGACAATACTCCCCCAAATTACCCTTCCATTTCCCGAACCTCCACTTTGCAACCCCCAGTGGCCATCCACTAACATTTTCCACTTGCTCTGAATATCATCACCAGAATTAGTGGATATCCAACCTAGAGACAGAAAGACATAATCACAAGACCACTTTCAGAGACACAAACTCACTAGTGGGGTGTTTCATGGGTCTTTCACATGTGGGGATGCAGTATATCCCAGAGGGATTGACTTTTAATACTAGGACCACAGAAAGTGATTACAGTTACATTACCTTCAAAGAGTTATGTTCAACAAGGCAATCTTATTCTTATGATGTTCTTTTCCAGCAGGTTTCCTGGAGATGGTGGACACCCAACCTACCCTTGGACTTATCTGGTGTAGTATTTTTTATTGCAATTAGATACCTGAACAGATTAGAGATAACAAAATACATACATGCAGAGAGAGCCATGGCCCTGAAGAAATCACTATGAACCTAATATACCAGTTTGTTAGAACTGGGGGTCTCTAGTTGGCAGAGTTAGATACCTTTGACCAAATAGGGACCCTTGCTTCTAAGTCAGGGAAAGGGAATTACACTACTGGATAACTTCTGCTCACCCCCTTGGTAGCTTGGCACGAGCAGACAGGCTTATCTCAGAAGCAGTGTGTTAAGCATTTGTGAACGCATACAATAATACAGTGAAAACACTACAGATGGGCACCACACAGGTTTTATAAAAATAAGTATTCTTTATATAGACTTAACACAAGACCACAAACGACAAAAATCCACAATACTGTACTCAAAATTGGTTTCAAGATGGTTAGCTTAGTTCAAGTTGTTGGTAAATGCGACACAGTTCTCACAAAAGTACCTGGATGCGTAATGCAAAATAAACAAAAGGCTTGCAGCTTTGGAGATGCGTCGGTTCCTGGCTTCGGGGGAGATGATGCGTCGCGCCTCAATGCTTGCGCAGAGTAGGGGATGCGTCTTGATCCATACTGGAGAGGAGGTGATGCGCAGAGTCTCGTGCTGCAGCCTGGTTGCGATGCGGCAAGATGGCGCCTTGATGCGATGCGACAATCCAGTGCGATGCGATAAGATGGCGCCCTTGATGCGACGACATTGAGACGATGCGAAGCACCCTGGCAGCCTTGCAGCAACTCTGTACTTTGAAGCCGTGACAGGCCCTGTGACACGCTTCTCCGATGATGCGACGGCGACCCTCACGGTTGCAACGCGCTTCTCCGGTGATGCGAGAGAAGACACCTGCGACGAAGGCACGCTTCTGGGAGATGCGGCGGCGGCACATTTCTCCGGCGATGCGATGACTACAGCTGCGGCGGTGAGATGCTTCTTCTAATTGCGTCGCGCTTCCAGCTTCCAGCGACACGCAGGCTTCTGTAGATAGAATTCCCAGCAAGGAAATTCAGAGGTGAGCTGGTGGTGAAGTATGTTGTCCCTGAGACTTCAGCAGGAGGCAAGCAAAAAGTTCAAGCCCTTGGAGAAATATTCTGCAAGATGATGAAGTACACACAAAGTTCCTTCTCCTCTCCTTGGCACTGAACACACCACTGTTGGCCAACCCAGCAACAGAGCACACTGGCAGGGGGGCAGTCCACTCCTACAGCTTCCTTTGGTTCTTCTACTTGGCAGAGGTTTCTTCTTGTTGTTCCAGAAGTGATCTAAAGTCTTGGGGTTTGGATCCCCATATTTATACAACTTTTCTCTTTGTTCTCTGAAGACAGAGAGGCCTTTGCCTAGTCCACACCAGTTCTGGTCAGTCCTGGAGCACTTTGTTTACCTGACTCCTTCTTTCCTTTCAGAGTGCAGGGCAGAGACATCAGACACACCACAGGAGGTGGAGCCAGCATTGTGGAGGGAAGGCAGAGCCCTATTCAGGTCCCAGGAGCAACTCCTCCCACCCATCTACATACAGATCTTCCTATTCAGCCCTGTGCTGACTCACCTTGTCTCTGGGAATCCCCAGCCCCTGTCACTCACAGAACCAGACACACAATACACAACCTAGCAGAGGCAGGCTTGGACAGTTAAGCAAGAAAATACCTACTTTCTAAAAGTGGTATTTTCAAACACAGAATGTTAAAACCAACTTTACTAAAATATGTATTTTATCATTCTGAGTTCAGCCATACTAAATTCGAATTTCCACCATGTTCCCTGAGTCAGTTAGGATTATAAGATGTAATAATTAAACTGCCCATTCTAGCCTATGGGGAACAGGTAGCCTTGCAATAGTATAAAGCGAAAATGGCTGTAATTCACTGTTAGGACATGCCACACACACCAGGGCATGTCCTACCTTATACTTACAATGCACCCTGCCCTTGGGCCTACCATAGGGGTGTCTGATATGAAGATAAGGGACGGTTTAGGGACTGGCAAGTGGGTGCACTTGGTCAGTCAGCATGGCAGTACCAGACTGCACATAGGCTCTGCAATGGCAGACCTGAGACTCACTTTACAAGCTGCTTCTGTGGGTGGCACAACCAGTGCTGCAAGCCCACCAGCAGCATTTGATTTACAAGCCCTGGGCACACATGGTGCACTGTACTAGGGTCTAAAAAGTAAATCAAATAACTCAATCATGGAGTCACTAATCAGTGCATCAATTTAACATAGGGAGCACTTGCACTGTGCACTGAATAGCAGTGGCACAGTGCCCAAAGCATCTAAACCAGCAAAACATATAAAAAACAGAGGAGGCAATAAGAAAAAATGGAAGGGAGACTCACGCTAATGGTACCAGGTCTAACACGTGTCCCCTCCAGCTGAAATGTAGGGAGAACTACCCTTCCCCTTGGGAGTTCTCTTCACTAAGGCGGAAAAATATGGACAGACCATCAGCATTGGCGTGTTCTGTACCAGGGCGGTGTTCCACCATAAAGTCCATCCCCTGTAGGGAAATGGACCACCTCAACAACTTTGGGTTCTCATCCCTCATCTGCATCAACCATCTGAGGGGCCTGTGGTGTGTCTGAACCCGGAAGTGAGTCCCAAACAGGTATAGTCTCAACTTCTTCAGTGCCCAGACCACTGCAAATGCCTCACGCTCAATTGCACTCCACCTCTGTTCCCGTGGAAGTAACCTCCTAATGATGAAGGCTACAGGTTGGTCTAGGCCCTCTTCATCAATCTGTGATAGAACAGCCCCCACACCATGCTCCGAAGCATCTGTTTGAAGGTAACTGTAAGGGCTCAC
This sequence comes from Triturus cristatus, assembly GCF_964204655.1. Classification (NCBI taxonomy): domain Eukaryota; kingdom Metazoa; phylum Chordata; class Amphibia; order Caudata; family Salamandridae; genus Triturus; species Triturus cristatus. The sequence continues at coordinate 220,578,360 of NC_140594.1, read as the reverse complement.
CAGCTATGTAAAACAACACCATTCATGGAACCATATTTAGGATACATCACAAATAATAACCACCTTTTTTTATTGACTAGATTTAGACTTAACCAATTGCATCTACTTATTTGAGAACAGAAAGGATGGAAAAAGGTAGAGGATCTTGGCCCTTGCACCTGTGATAATTTCTCACAACAAGATATCACACACTTCTTTTTTTTCTGTGAACACTTCATTGACATCAGGAAACGTTTTATACTCCCTATCTTAAAAAACAAAGGCTTTGTGCAGGTGAGACCTGCCCTTCTCTACCTTCAAATGCTAACTGACGTTTGGGAAACATTTACCATTGCAAATTTTTTATCTGCAGTTATTAGATTTTTGAGGAAATGAATGTATAACCATATTATGTATATCCTCTTTTTATCGTTTTTAAAATGGAATTGTTTTTAATTGTCCTATTGGATGTTTTTATAGGTTTTAGGAGCTATTGATTGTTCAAAATGAATTATGTACCTTCAACTGCTTTTATACATTATGTTATGTAGTATGCTTTTATGGTTTGCACTTAAACCGAATAAAGACTTTTGACTGACTGGCGTCTGTTTGAACAATACATTATTTTGAGAAGTTGGGCGCCTGAAGCACGGGTGCTGTGCACATGGCAGTCTTCAGGGCGTCAAAAGCCTTCTGACAGGTGTCAGTCCAGTTCACTTTCTTGGGCTGCTTCCTGGAAGTCAGCTCAGTCAAGGGTGCAACAATGTTGCCATACCGCTTGACAAACCTCCTGTAGTACCCCGTGAGTCCTAAAAAGGCTCTCACCTGTGTCTGAGTCTTTGGGGGGTCCCATGCCAGGATGGTATCAATCTTGGGTTGTAGGGGCGCTACCTGGCCGCTCCCTACGTGGTGCCCCAAGTACACCACTGAACCCTGCCCGATCTGGCACATACTCGCCTTGATCGTGAGGCCTGCCTTGCGCAGTGCCATGAACACTTCCCAGAGGTGGCGCAGATGTTCTTCCCAACTGGCGCTGAACACTGCAATGTCATCCAGGTAGGCTGCACTGAAATCTTCCAGCCCAGCCAACACCTGGTTGACCGACCTCTGAAAGGTGGCAGGGGCATTCTTCATCCGAAAGGGCATAACCCGAAATTGGTAGTGCCCATCTGGTGTGGAGAATGCTGACCTCTCTTTGGCCCCATCAGTTAAGGCGATCTGCCAGTACCCAGATGTCAAATCAAATGTGCTGAGGTACCGTGCAGCCCCTAACCGATCAATGAGCTCATCAGCTCTGGGGATGGGGTGCGCGTCAGTCCTGGTGACTGAATTGAGTCCTCGGTAGTCCACACAGAACCTGAGTTCAGGTGTGGCACCAGGCGAGGCAGCCTTTAGGACCAAGACCACTGGGCTGGCCCAAGGACTGTTGGAGGACTCAATCACCCCTAAGGCAAACATCTTGGAGACCTCCTCCTTGATGTAAGTCCTGACCTTGTCAGTCACTCTGTAAGCCTTGTGCTTCACAGGAGGACTGTCCCCAGTGTCCACATCATGGACGCACCACTCAGTGACACCAGGAACCAAGGAAAACAAATCAGAGAATTGTCCCAACAGTTGGCGACAATCTTGCTGCTGATCATGGGTCAGTGTAGCAGAGAGGCTGACACCATCCACTGACTCATCTCCTCCTCCATTCCATCATCTGTTGCTAGGAGCATGTCCACTTCAGACCTTTCTAAGTGGGGCTTCAGGTGTTTAACATGTAGGACCCGAAAGGGTTCTTTGGAGACCGCAAATTCACCAAGTAGGTGACATCACTGTTGCGCTCCACCACCTCAAATGGACCGGTCCACCTGTCCTGGAGCGCACAAGGCTCTACAGGGGCCATGACCCAAACTTTCTGTCCAGGTTGCAGCTCAATCAGAGTGGCATTCTGATCGTACCACCGCTTCATCTCTTCCTGGCTGGCTTCCAGATTTGCCTGAGCGAGCTCTCTTAATCTCTGAGTCGGGTTCCTGAAGGCCAGCATGTAACTGTATACATCCTGGGGAGGTTTCCTGGGAGATTCCTCCCAGCCTTCCTTGACCGGACTCAAAGGTCCTCTTACCGGGTGTCCATACAACAGTTCAAAGGGACTGAACCCTAGGGACTTTTGTGGCACCTCACGGTGAGCAAACAGAAGGCATGGCAAGGGGACGTCCCACTTATGCCTCATTGGTTCTTTAAGACCCATTATCATGCCTTTAAGGGTCCGGTTGAATCATTCAACCAGCTCATTACCTAGGGGGTGGTAAGGAGTGGTGAACTTGTAGGTAACACCACACTCCTTCCACAGGGACTTCATATAACTGGATATGAAATTGGGATCACGGTCTGACACCACCTCTCTAGGGAACCCCACATGGGAGAAAATCCCCATCAGTGTACGTCCCACCATTGGGGCCGTCACTGTCCTGAGCGGGATGGCTTCTGGGTATCGGGTAACATGGGCCACCAAGACCAGGATAAACCTGTTGCCCATGGCTGTCTTGGGGTCCAGTGGCCCCACAATGTCAATGCCCACCCGTTCAAAGGGGGTAGTGACGACCGGGAAAGGTTGGAGAGGAGCCTTTTGCTTCCTTCCACTTTTCCCACTTGCCTGCCAAGTTTGACAGGTCCTACAATGAGTATCTGAACTCTTTTGCATCTGGGGCCAATAAAAGTGGGTGAAAAGCCTCTCAAAGGTCTTGTCCTGCCCCAGATGTCCAGCTAAAGGTACATCATGAGCCAACCCCAGTAGGAAGGCTCTGAAGTGCTGGGGTACCACCAGCACAAGGGCTTACCCAGGCTCAGCAACCTTAGGCTCTGTATACAGAGGTCGTTCTCCCAGTAGATCCAATGTGATCCAGACTGATCACCTGCTGCCTGGTCTGTGGCCTGTTGCCGCAATCCCACAAGAGAAGGGCACTTCTTCTGCTCTGCACAAAATTCCTCCCTGGAGGGTCCTCCTTCTTGCTGCCAATGGGTCAGCTCAAAATCAACAATTGATGGACAGAATGCAGAACAATGTCATACATTCACCCCAGTACAGAGATCTGGGCCTAAATCCATCGTTTTTTTGCTCACCATGCCATTCCAGTTTGAACCCAGCCATATGCAAATCAGTCTTGACCCTGTGCCCCATGGGAACAGTCCAGCCCAAACTGCCAAGCCAGGTCCTCCCTGGACTGGAAACAAGCATCCTAGGACCGGTTTCGGGCTTTCAGCCCTCGTCAGCCAGGATAGCTTAATTCCAGTGGCATGGAGAGCAAGGGACTCACGTCTGAGCATACCCTTCCCACTCGGGGTGACAAATGCAAAATCAACAATTGATGGACAGAATGCAGAACAATGTCATACATTCACCCCAGTACAGAGATCTGGGCCTAAATCCATCGTTTTTTTGCTCACCATGCCATTCCAGTTTGAACCCAGCCATATGCAAATCAGTCTTGACCCTGTGCCCCATGGGAACAGTCCAGCCCAAACTGCCAAGCCAGGTCCTCCCTGGACTGGAAACAAGCATCCTAGGACCGGTTTCGGGCTTTCAGCCCTCGTCAGCCAGGATAGCTTGATTCCAGTGGCATGGAGAGCAAGGGACTCACGTCTGAGCATACCCTTCCCACTCGGGGTGACAAATGCAAAATCAACAATTGATGGACAGAATGCAGAACAATGTCATACATTCACCCCAGTACAGAGATCTGGGCCTAAATCCATCGTTTTTTTGCTCACCATGCCATTCCAGTTTGAACCCAGCCATATGCAAATCAGTCTTGACCCTGTGCCCCATGGGAACAGTCCAGCCCAAACTGCCAAGCCAGGTCCTCCCTGGACTGGAAACAAGCATCCTAGGACCGGTTTCGGGCTTTCAGCCCTCGTCAGCCAGGATAGCTTGATTCCAGTGGCATGGAGAGCAAGGGACTCACGTCTGAGCATACCCTTCCCACTCGGGGTGACAAATGCAAAATCAACAATTGATGGACAGAATGCAGAACAATGTCATACATTCACCCCAGTACAGAGATCTGGGCCTAAATCCATCGTTTTTTTGCTCACCATGCCATTCCAGTTTGAACCCAGCCATATGCAAATCAGTCTTGACCCTGTGCCCCATGGGAACAGTCCAGCCCAAACTGCCAAGCCAGGTCCTCCCTGGACTGGAAACAAGCATCCTAGGACCGGTTTCGGGCTTTCAGCCCTCGTCAGCCAGGATAGCTTGATTCCAGTGGCATGGAGAGCAAGGGACTCACGTCTGAGCATACCCTTCCCACTCGGGGTGACAAATGCAAAATCAACAATTGATGGACAGAATGCAGAACAATGTCATACATTCACCCCAGTACAGAGATCTGGGCCTAAATCCATCGTTTTTTTGCTCACCATGCCATTCCAGTTTGAACCCAGCCATATGCAAATCAGTCTTGACCCTGTGCCCCATGGGAACAGTCCAGCCCAAACTGCCAAGCCAGGTCCTCCCTGGACTGGAAACAAGCATCCTAGGACCGGTTTCGGGCTTTCAGCCCTCGTCAGCCAGGATAGCTTGATTCCAGTGGCATGGAGAGCAAGGGACTCACGTCTGAGCATACCCTTCCCACTCGGGGTGACAAATGCAAAATCAACAATTGATGGACAGAATGCAGAACAATGTCATACATTCACCCCAGTACAGAGATCTGGGCCTAAATCCATCGTTTTTTTGCTCACCATGCCATTCCAGTTTGAACCCAGCCATATGCAAATCAGTCTTGACCCTGTGCCCCATGGGAACAGTCCAGCCCAAACTGCCAAGCCAGGTCCTCCCTGGACTGGAAACAAGCATCCTAGGACCGGTTTCGGGCTTTCAGCCCTCGTCAGCCAGGATAGCTTGATTCCAGTGGCATGGAGAGCAAGGGACTCACGTCTGAGCATACCCTTCCCACTCGGGTGACAAATGCAAAATCAACAATTGATGGACAGAATGCAGAACAATGTCATACATTCACCCCAGTACAGAGATCTGGGCCTAAATCCATCGTTTTTTTGCTCACCATGCCATTCCAGTTTGAACCCAGCCATATGCAAATCAGTCTTGACCCTGTGCCCCATGGGAACAGTCCAGCCCAAACTGCCAAGCCAGGTCCTCCCTGGACTGGAAACAAGCATCCTAGGACCGGTTTCGGGCTTTCAGCCCTCGTCAGCCAGGATAGCTTGATTCCAGTGGCATGGAGAGCAAGGGACTCACGTCTGAGCATACCCTTCCCACTCGGGGTGACAAATTCAAAATCAACAATTGATGGACAGAATGCAGAACAATGTCATACATTCACCCCAGTACAGAGATCTGGGCCTAAATCCATCGTTTTTTTGCTCACCATGCCATTCCAGTTTGAACCCAGCCATATGCAAATCAGTCTTGACCCTGTGCCCCATGGGAACAGTCCAGCCCAAACTGCCAAGCCAGGTCCTCCCTGGACTGGAAACAAGCATCCTAGGACCGGTTTCGGGCTTTCAGCCCTCGTCAGCCAGGATAGCTTGATTCCAGTGGCATGGAGAGCAAGGGACTCACGTCTGAGCATACCCTTCCCACTCGGGGTGACAAATGCAAAATCAACAATTGATGGACAGAATGCAGAACAATGTCATACATTCACCCCAGTACAGAGATCTGGGCCTAAATCCATCGTTTTTTTGCTCACCATGCCATTCCAGTTTGAACCCAGCCATATGCAAATCAGTCTTGACCCTGTGCTCCATGGGAACAGTCCAGCCCAAACTGCCAAGCCAGGTCCTCCCTGGACTGGAAAGAAGCATCCTAGGACCGGTTTCGGGCTTTCAGCCCTCGTCAGCCAGGATAGCTTGATTCCAGTGGCATGGAGAGCAAGGGACTCACGTCTGAGCATACCCTTCCCACTCGGGGTGACAAATGCAAAATCAACAATTGATGGACAGAATGCAGAACAATGTCATACATTCACCCCAGTACAGAGATCTGGGCCTAAATCCATAGTTTTTTTGCTCACCATGCCATTCCAGTTTGAACCCAGCCATATGCAAATCAGTCTTGACCCTGTGCCCCATGGGAACAGTCCAGCCCAAACTGCCAAGCCAGGTCCTCCCTGGACTGGAAACAAGCATCCTAGGACCGGTTTCGGGCTTTCAGCCCTCGTCAGCCAGGATAGCTTGATTCCAGTGGCATGGAGAGCAAGGGACTCACGTCTGAGCATACCCTTCCCACTCGGGGTGACAAATGCAAAATCAACAATTGATGGACAGAATGCAGAACAATGTAATACATTCACCCCAGTACAGAGATCTGGGCCTAAATCCATCGTTTTTTTGCTCACCATGCCATTCCAGTTTGAACCCAGCCATATGCAAATCAGTCTTGACCCTGTGCCCCATGGGAACAGTCCAGCCCAAACTGCCAAGCCAGGTCCTCCCTGGACTGGAAACAAGCATCCTAGGACCGGTTTCGGGCTTTCAGCCCTCGTCAGCCAGGATAGCTTGATTCCAGTGGCATGGAGAGCAAGGGACTCACGTCTGAGCATACCCTTCCCACTCGGGGTGACAAATGCAAAATCAACAATTGATGGACAGAATGCAGAACAATGTCATACATTCACCCCAGTACAGAGATCTGGGCCTAAATCCATCGTTTTTTTGCTCACCATGCCATTCCAGTTTGAACCCAGCCATATGCAAATCAGTCTTGACCCTGTGCCCCATGGGAACAGTCCAGCCCAAACTGCCAAGCCAGGTCCTCCCTGGACTGGAAACAAGCATCCTAGGACCGGTTTCGGGCTTTCAGCCCTCGTCAGCCAGGATAGCTTGATTCCAGTGGCATGGAGAGCAAGGGACTCACGTCTGAGCATACCCTTCCCACTCGGGGTGACAAATGCAAAATCAACAATTGATGGACAGAATGCAGAACAATGTCATACATTCACCCCAGTACAGAGATCTGGGCCTAAATCCATCGTTTTTTTGCTCACCATGCCATTCCAGTTTGAACCCAGCAATATGCAAATCAGTCTTGACCCTGTGCCCCATGGGAACAGTCCAGCCCAAACTGCCAAGCCAGGTCCTCCCTGGACTGGAAACAAGCATCCTAGGACCGGTTTCGGGCTTTCAGCCCTCGTCAGCCAGGATAGCTTGATTCCAGTGGCATGGAGAGCAAGGGACTCACGTCTGAGCATACCCTTCCCACTCGGGGTGACAAATGCAAAATCAACAATTGATGGACAGAATGCAGAACAATGTCATACATTCACCCCAGTACAGAGATCTGGGCCTAAATCCATCGTTTTTTTGCTCACCATGCCATTTCAGTTTGAACCCAGCCATATGCAAATCAGTCTTGACCCTGTGCCCCATGGGAACAGTCCAGCCCAAACTGCCAAGCCAGGTCCTCCCTGGACTGGAAACAAGCATCCTAGGACCGGTTTCGGGCTTTCAGCCCTCGTCAGCCAGGATAGCTTGATTCCAGTGGCATGGAGAGCAAGGGACTCACGTCTGAGCATACCCTTCCCACTCGGGGTGACAAATGCAAAATCAACAATTGATGGACAGAATGCAGAACAATGTCATACATTCACCCCAGTACAGAGATCTGGGCCTAAATCCATCGTTTTTTTGCTCACCATGCCATTCCAGTTTGAACCCAGCCATATGCAAATCAGTCTTGACCCTGTGCCCCATGGGAACAGTCCAGCCCAAACTGCCAAGCCAGGTCCTCCCTGGACTGGAAACAAGCATCCTAGGACCGGTTTCGGGCTTTCAGCCCTCGTCAGCCAGGATAGCTTGATTCCAGTGGCATGGAGAGCAAGGGACTCACGTCTGAGCATACCCTTCCCACTCGGGGTGACAAATGCAAAATCATTGGATTCAAGCAAGCCTGGCTGAAGACGGCTGAAATGCCAGAAACCGGTCCTAGGAAGCTTGTTTCTGGTCCAGGGAAGGCATGGCTTGGCAGTTCGGGCTGGACTGTTCCCATGAGGCACAGGGTCAGACTGATTTGCATATGGACATGTCTGAACTGGGGTGTCAGAGTGGGCTAAAGAATGGTGATGGATCAAACCCAGATCTGTTGACTGGGTGCGAGTGTTTGATTGGTTCTGATGCTCCGTCCATCACCACCCCCTTTTGTACTGCTTTATTCGCCATAAGTTGGCAGGGTATGCTCAGACGTGAGTCCCTTGCTCACTTTGCCACTGGATTCAAGCAAGCCTGGCTGAAGACGGCTGAAATGCCAGAAACCGGTCCTAGGAAGCTTGTTTCTGGTCCAGGGAAGGCATGGCTTGGCAGTTCGGGCTGGACTGTTCCCATGAGGCACAGGGTCAGACTGATTTGCATATGGACATGTCTGAACTGGGGTGGCAGAGTGGGCTAAAGAATGGTGATGGATCAAACCCAGATCTGTTGACTGGGTGCGAGTGTTTGATTGGTTCTGATGCTCCGTCCATCATCACCCCCTTTTGTAATGGGTCAGCTCAGGCAGGCCCCCCAGTTCAGCAATTTGCTCCCTGTAGGTTCCAGGGCATCCCCCTCAAGGTCTGCCTTCTCATGGACCGTGGGAACAATGGGGGCTGGTTTCCCGCGCCCCCTGCCTCTTCTTTTTAAGGCAGGTCCCTGGGCCGTACTTTCAGGCTCCAGGACCTCTTCAACACCCTTATTGGCTGCCATAGACCGAGTGGTAACACACACCCACTCAGGCAGACCCAACATATCCAAATGAGCCTTCTTCTCCACCTTAGCCCAAGGGGAGCTCTCCAAATCATTGCCCAACAGACAATCCACAGGCGTGGCTGGCCTCACAGCTACCTGAAGAGTACCAGAGATCCCACCCCACTCAAAGGGAACCTGAACCACCTTGCAGTGGCTCTCTGTGTTGTCAGCAGCAACAACTGGGTAAAAGGCATTGGGGACAACCTGCTCTTGAGACACCAGGTGACACTTGACAACTGTCACACTGGCTCCTGTGTCTCTAAGAGCCTCCACTCTATGGCCATTGATGGTCACCCACTGCCTGTATTTCTTACTGTTATCAGGCAGCTGAGTTTGAGGGACCACCTCAAAGTCTCCTAATGAGACAAGGGACATTTCTGCGGGACCCCACCCACCTTGGGCACCCTTCTCCTCCCCTCCCAGGACTACACTCGTCTTCTGACAGGGGGGTGTACGTGGTGGCACTCTGGAATCCTTCGTGGGACACTGTGCATCAAACCAACGGTGGCCCACATGACCACACGTAAAGAATTTATAGGGGCCCCTCTGAACAGGTTTACCTGTCAGGGCCTCTTGCTTCTTCTCAGGGGGAGGCTGGGAACCATTCCCTGGTTCCCTTGGGAATTACTTTGGGGCCCTTTCTGGAACTCCCTCTATTGACCCTTGTCCCCCCCACTCTTCTGCTGGGGACCCTGCCCACCTTTGGCAAAATATCCCACATGACCCTTGTGGACCCTGGTACTGACCCAGCAGTCCGCCTCCTCAGCAAGCTTCCTAGGGTTAGTTAACTTGCTATCAATATGGTGCTGGCGTAGCTCTGGAAAACAATTAGCAGACAAGTGCTCCCTTGCAAACAAATCATAGAGCGCTTCAAAAGTATCCACTTTGCTACCCTTCACCCAACCATCCATAGCTCTGCAAAATAAAGACACATATTCTACCCAAGTGGTTCCCTCTAGTTTCTTACAATTCCTGAATCTCTGTCTATAGAGTTCTGGGGTCAAACCATACCTTGTCATCAGGGCTTCCTTCATGTGGTCATAAGACATCCTAATCTCACTGAGCAGGTCTAACAAAGTATCCCTCCCCTCACTCACAAAGCAGCCCCACAACCCAGCTCCCCAATCCTTCTCAGGGACCCGGTGGGCCAACATTGCTATCTCATAGGCTGCAAACCACTGCCCAATATCCTCATGCTTGTGGAAATCTTTGATGACATCCTTGGGGATATACACTCTGCTTTCTAAAGGCACAGATGGTGCGCTGCCACCAGAGGGATTGATCTCTAAGCCCTTTGCCTTGATCTCTAACACCCTCAACATCCTCTCATGCTCCATTCTCATTCTCTCTCTCTCCAAGGACAACTTGTTATTCTCCATTTCCCTCTGACCCTCCATCTTAAGCTTAGCCATCGCCAGCTTGTGTGCCCTATTTCTCTCCCTATCTTCCAACTCTCTGGAGGACAGGTCTTTGGAAGAGACACTACTGCCAGGTGGGGACGGCACCCCTCCCCTGGCTGGAAACACTGGCCTATCCAGTTGCCCATCTACATCCCCAGCTGGCTCCACCACTGACTCAGGGGCATTTCTTGCTTCTACCCAGGTCATCAGCACCTTTTGGCAGTCATCCTTTTTAGAAATGCCTGGTGTAGCAACTTTCAATTTCTTGTAGAGATGCTTGAGCTGTTTCAAAGTGTAGGTTTCCAATCTGTCTTCCTCAAAATCAAGGTCCATAGATGCAACAGATGCTGGCCTACTCATAGCAGTAAGAATTGGCAGTTCTCAGGAAAAAATAACAGTCCAAGGAAAAAAAATTCTACCAAAAAAGTATGTGGTCGCGTTTGGTCTGCACTCACTAGTAGTGTACACCAATCGCTGTATATGAGTCACAAATGCAGGTTCAAATCCTCACCGCTGACCACCAATGTTAGAACTGGGGGTCTCTAGTTGGCAGAGGTAGGAACCTTTGACCAAATAGGAACCCTTGCTTCTCAGTCAGGGAAAGGTTATTACACTACTGGATAACTCCTGCTCACCCCCTTGGTAGCTTGGCACGAGCAGACAGGCTTATCTCAGAGGCACTGTGTTAAGCATTTGTGAACACATACAGTAATACAGTGAAAACACTACAGATGGACACCACACAGGTTTTATAAAAATAAGTATTTTTTATATAGACTTAACACAAGACCACAAACGACAATAATCCGCAATACTGTACTTAAAATTAGCTTCAAGATGGTAGAATTAGCTTAGTTCAAGTTGTTGGTAAATGCAACACAGTTCTCGCAAAAGTACCTGGATGTGTAACGCAAAATAAACAAAAGGCTCGCAGCGTTGGAGATGCGTCAGCTCCTGGCTTCGGGGGAGATGATGCGTCGCGCCTCAATGCTTGCGCAGAGTAGGGAATGCGTCTTGATCCTTACCGGAGAGGAGGTGTAGGTTCTCATGCTGCAGCCCGGTTGCGATGCGACAATCCGGTGCAATGCGAGAGGATGGCGCCCTTGATGCAACGACGTTTAGACAATGCGACACTCTGGCAGCCTTGCGATGACTCTGCTCTTTGGAGCGATGACTATAGCTGCGGCGGTGACACGCTTCTTCTCGTTGTGTCGCGCTTCCAGCTCCCAGCGACACACAGGCTTCTGCAGATAGAACTCCCAGCAAGGAAATTTAGAGGGGAGCTGGTGGTAAAGTCTGTTGTCCCTGAGACTTCAGCAGGAGGCAAGCACAAGTTCAAGCCCTTGGAGAAATATTCTGCAAGATGATGAAGTACACACAAAGTTCCTTCTCCTCTCCTTGGCACTGAAGACACCACTGTAGGCCAACCCAGCAACAGAGCACTCTAGCAGGGGGGGCAATCCACTCCAAAAGCTTCCTTTGGTTCTTTTCCTTGGCAGAGGTTTCTTCTTGTTGTTCCAGAAGTGATCTAAAGTCTTGGGGTTTGGGTCACCATATTTATATTACTTTTCTCTTTGTTCTCTGAAGGCAGAGAGGCCTTTGGCAAGTCCAAACCAGTTCTGGTGAGTCCTGGAGCACTTTGTTTACCTGACTTCTTCTTTCCTTTCAGAGTGCAGGGCAGAGACATCAGACACACCACAGGAGGTGGAGCCAGCATTGTGTAGGGAAGGCACAGCCCTATTCAGGTCCCAGGTGCAACTCCTCCCACCCATCTACAAGCAGATCTTCCTATTCAGCCCTGTGCTGACTCACCCTCTCTCCTGCAATCCCCAGCCCCTGTCACTCACAGAACCAGACACACAATACACAACCTAGCAGAGGCAGGCTTGGACAGTTAAGCAAGAAAAGACCTACTTTCTAAAAGTGGTATTTTCAAACACAGAATGTCAAAACCAACTTTACTAAAAGATGTATTTTATCACTCTGAGTTCAGGCATACTAAATTCGAATTTCTACCATGTTCCCTGAGCCAGTTAAGATTATAAGATGTAATAATCAAACTGCCTGTTCTAGCCTATGGGGAACAGGTAGCCTTGCAATAGTAAAAAACGAAAATGGCTGTAATTCACTATTAGGACATGCCACACACACCAGGGCATGTCCTACCTTATACTTGCAATGCACCCTGCCCTTGGGCATACCATAGGGATGTCTGATATGAAGATAAGGGAAGGTTTAGGGACGGGTAAGTGGGTGCACTTGGTCAGTCAGCATGGCAGTACCAGACTGCACATAGGCTCTGCAATGGCAGACCTGAGACACACTTTACAAGCTGCTTCTGTTGGTGGCACAACCAGTGCTGCAAGCCCACCAGCAGCATTTGATTTACAAGCCCTGGGCACACATGGTGCACTGTACTAGGGTCTGACAAGTAAATCAATCATGGAGCCACTAATCAGTACATCAATTTAACATAGGGAGCACTTGCACTGTGCACTGAATAGCAGTGGCACAGTGCCCAAAGCATCTAAACCAGCAAAACATATCAAAAACAGAGAAGGCAATCAGAAAAAATGGAAGGGAGACGCACGCCAATGGTACTAGGTCTAACACAGTTCTTATAGGGCTGAAACATGTTGACCTAAAAACAGGGTTGGATGATTCCCCTGCACTTTTTATCTCTTCACACTGGTAACAAACGCAAAACAATTTTGTCTACCATTGGGTAGTTTTAAAAATCATATCCTCTGTTCCCCTCTATAAGACACATCACAATAGGACATTGAGAGCTCCTTTTAAAGAAAGGTAGTAGCCCATATTGGTAAACAACGTCACCAATAAAAGAAGGAGCCCTATGATGAAGCATGCAACCTATTGGGTGGGTGAGGGCCTTCGACCTATTAATGATACCTTTTTTATATTCAACACAGTAGGGACAGAACAGACACACATAATCATGTTCTTCAGACCCTAGAGTATTTTATTGTGTATAGTTCTTGTCTAGATGATTGCTACCTTCATCCTTTTGGTATTGTTGCATAGGAGAATGTCAGTCTTGGCTGAGTTATATTTGTAATGGTTCTTTATCGACAACTAATTGATTTCATGTGGGTGATTTAAGGAAATCTGCTGTCCCATGTGAGATGTCTAGGGTGGATGGGAGACTCCAACTTTTGCTCGATTACTTTATAAGGTGGTGTGTTTTGCTTTTTATAAGTTAGTTAGAAATTATGTAAACCAGATGAATACAGATCCGGTAATTTGTTTTTGAAATAGAGTCTGAAATGGATGGTGAGTCTGTGTTTTATTGCAGTGGCAACAGATAGGTCAGGAGAAAAACAGTACATCATCCCTCTATTGCTGTTTCTAGATCCTTTAGGTCATCCTATATGGATACTATTTCGAATTCAGTACCAGCCATTGGATACAAACCTACATCGCTGCCGTCCGGCAAAAGGTGTGTTTCATGATGCCGAGTAACTTTGTTGCATGTGAAGCATTTGAGGAGGTTTACCGAGTATGAATACAGAAGGGTCTGTAGTTTTCAGGTTTAAATGGAGTGATGGTGACATTTTTTCCTGAGTGCTTGTTTTTGGAAGCTTTGAATTCTTTAGATTCCCTAAGAAGACTACATACGTGGCAGAGTTGATATGTGGAGTAAAAGGCATGGATCTACTTAAAACTGTCTACTTGCCAAGTGTTCCAAGGAGACACCACCCTTTTGCAGGTTTTTAAGATCACTACTAGTTGTGGGTGAGTGATGAGGTCATGATGAGTTAAGGATGATGTTTTATGAATTATTCGGTTTGGTTAAACTATTGGGTTGATGATAATGGTGTCTGTTGCCTAGAAGTATTTAGTATTTTTACCAAGTGATTAAGCCACAGCTATAATTTAAGTCTGTGTTTTCAAGCCCACCCAAGCCAAAAGACCATGGTGCATATTATCGAGGGCTGGCAATAGATTTATCGCCGCTTTAGCACCCGTTTTCGGGCGAAAAGCGGTGATAATTCTATCGCATTATTAACAAGGACACGCTAGGGCGTGTATCCTTGATTTATCTCCCGTTTCTGTCACCACTCGCTACGCATCGATAATGAGATGCAAAGTAGGCGTGGCTGACAGAAACATCATGGGGAAATATCGCGAAGGCAGCTTCGAGATATTAGCAAGGAGGGGTAGCGATGATAATAATCGCTCTACCTCTGGCCTAATCCTCTAATTTCACATCTGCTAAATTCCTGTGTTAGGCATACCTAACATGGGAGGTGGATTATGGGGTTAAGGCCACAGGGCCTTATCACCAACACCATCGCCGTTTTGGGAGGGACATCGCTGTTTTTTAGCGATGTTTGGCCATTTGCCCTGCTATCGTTGGAATATTTATCGCCATAGCGCTGAGCGTTTGTAATACAGCGCTAGCTTGGCGAGATATTCCAGCGATAGCCGGTGATAAAGAAAAGCGTGATAATTATCGCCAGCCCTAGATAATATGCCCCCATAACTCCAATACACACAGCAACATCGACATGTTTTTTTTATTTTTTATTTATGAAACACTATTACTTCTTTAATTGGTGGCTATAGATTGTCCCTTTGCTTAATGTGAGTTTGAATACTGTCCGGCGTTTTACTAGTAATAAGCAGAGCTTAGTTACTGCAAGCCAGAAAAATTAAAAAAAATTGTGGATTTGAATATTAGATCCTTCTGAATGTGCGGGTCGTGATACAATATTTTAATACATGAAAATATTTTCAAACCTACCACACATGAGCAAGCCGTGTCCAACTTTTTATGGCTCCCCGATCTCCGTCTTCAAATAATAAGCATGCCTCTACAGGTGAAGAGATGGGAGATACCACTCTGGGCTTGCAGTCAAATTTCGCCAGGATGGATTGCCTTGTATTGAAAATGGAAAGTGACTAGAGGACCCCTGATGTTTCACTGCACATAATGGGAAAGTACATTAAAAAACAAAATGGGTAGGGTGAATACATTTGGAAGTGGGCATTTATATAGGTACTAGGGGGCATATTTACAAGGCGGCGATAGAAAATTATCGCCGCTTTTGGGGCCGTTTTCGGCCGAAAAGCGGCGATATTTTTAACGCCTAATTAGCAAGGTCACGCTAATGCGTGAAACCTTGCATTAGCGCACAAATTCTTAACGCCCAGCTTTGCATCTCTAATGAGATGCAAAGTGGGCGTTCCTGACCTGACATGACAGGAGAAATGTCGCTAAGCGACACTTCTCCTATCATCAAGCCCCACGCTATGAAGCATAGCGGCAAGAAAAGTACCGATAACCCCTGTTATCGCTACTTTCCTTACGCCTGCTTCAGGACAGACTTAGCCATGATATCCTATGGAAGGTGGATATCATGGCTAAGTTTGTGGGGCCATTACCATTAAAGATAATGGGGCAACCCAGTAACCCTCAGAACCTGGGCGTAATAGTGAAAGCAAAGAACAATGGTTCTGTCGGGAAGTAAGCAAACTTGCTTGGACATGTACTGAATACACTTTAGAACTGTACGGGACACACACAGACCCAAAGAAACAGAAATGTATTTGTGTTGCTGGATGGAATAGTATTAATTATTGTAATGAAGACACCGAAGTGTTTACAGGGTGAACCAACCAGAATACACATATAAAATGGAACAATTGGTGAAACAGTGGTTACTTGAACAAAAAATCACATATAACAGATATGTACAATAGACAATACATAGAAATAATAAACCATCAGATCCAGCTTGAAGTACATAAGCCACTATAGGCTGTGATTTCCTTGTTCTATATGTGGATTTACACGGAAGCATAGGACAGGTAACGTCGACGTTTCGACCCAATATGGTTGTGCCAATTAGTATGCATCAAAGGGGGGTCTTCATCAGGACAAGGAATAGGTTGGGGACCTGTAAGCGCAAAGAGTTTGGTGTCAGGGCAATGTGTGCGTCACATGTAAAGGAAATGGTTAAATTCCCTTATGCGGCAGAGTAGCTCACCTGGGAAAACGATTTAATTAATTGGAAATAGATTCCTCGTGTCTCTTATGCAGGAGGCCGACATCAACTTTGGTAGTGAATTCTGCTCAAATTCTGCAAAAATTAAAGAGGAGGGGCTGTTGCACGGATTAAACAGACTACGTGTCAACGTAATTAAAGTATACCCGGTTTTAAAAGAAAAGCACGTACCTGTAGGACGGTAATTTCGATTTGAAAAGAAAAGTGGTGCTGTCACGACAATCGCCACGTACTGCGGACAAAAAGGGGGCACTATGATTAAGGTTGCCAAGGAGGTTAAATTAGAAGGGGTAATAATCGCTTGCGAGATATCTAAGGACATATGTACACATTTATACATCAACAAATGCAAGGAACAGCATAAATTGAGCTGTTTCTAGTACGTGTAAAGGGCTGTCATACCCCCAATGTTACCACTTAAAAAATGGGGGGACAAACCGGTGGCAATTAGACAATTGTAGCAAAATCGTTTAACATGGAAACTAAGTTAAAGGAATGCCGAACGCTGGAAAGCAACATTAGGTAGAGCAATTACGGCACAGTAGTTTCACAACATCGTAGTGAAACTGAGCGAAAGAGCCATGACGTTAGTGAAACAACTTACAAGGGGTTAAAATTGCCGAACGCTGGGAAGTAACATTAGGTAGAGCAATTACGGCACAGTGGTTTCACACCATCGTAGTGAAACTAATTGAAAAAACCCTGACGTTAGTGAAACGACTTATGTGGAGTCCGCGAACTGGACGTCTTTATCCGTCAAAGGCTCAGCTGCAACTGACAGCGAGCGCTCGCTAGAGCCGACTATATGACGTGTTCAGATAGGCCGTGTACGTGCGGGGACCTGAACTCGTAGACCGATCGGGAAAACCCGGGGTGGATTAGTCGGGAATGAACTCGTACGGAGTGATTGAAAACGGAATGGGCTTGTGCAATTTGAGGTGCCCAAAAGGCAGGGGACAATTTTATGCAGAGCGAATGAGAACCGATCATGTAGGCGTCTCTTTCAAAACTCTTCAAGTGTAGTATTTGTACATTGTAAACGAAGTTTCATAGATCGCAACGCGGGATTTCCTCACACTGTGCCTATCAATGAGCTTTCTAACATAGTCAAACTGCAAAGCAAATACGGGCCATTATATTACATGTGTACGAAGATACGGATGTTTCAATTATACAAGTTATAAAAACATAATGTGTAGAAATGTCATAAAATACAAAATGGATTATCCCACAGTATACATGACAATATCCCAAATGATTGGACTGCACGGTATACATTATAGTTTCATGATGTATATTATTACAATAACATGACGATGATAATGACATATGACGTATAAAACAATGTCAACATGTTATGCTAATAAAAAAGTCAAGTTCATATATATGCCAGGATTGCAAGAGGGAAAAGATCCAAGTAATATGTCTTACTTAACCAAATGGCATATAAAGCAGTTGAAGAGGTAAGGAAAATGACCAGCAATGAAATTAGAGCTTACTCATTTGCAAATAAGTCTCCTCATGTTCGTTCAGACCAGAATTGGTTGCATCAAGGAGATGGATCCAACGACATTCCTTATAGTTAAGAGAAGTGCCCATGTTACCACCCCTTCTGTGTAGTGTGATTTTTTCTAAAACCCACCACTCCAGTTCTTGGTATGTGTGTCGTGTGTTTGTGTAGTGTTCAACTAGTGGAGCTCCTAAGTTTGTGGGGCCCTATCAACAAGCTAACGCTACATTTCGTGAGATTATCGCTGGGTTTCCAGCGATAATCTCACATTAGGCAGTTAGCCCTAGGATTTTTATCGCTTTTTGGGATAAGCGTTGCTAATAGCACGCTATCTCAGCGATAAAGATCAACGTTAGCCGGCGATAATTATCCTAGCGCTAAGTGCGCTTAGCGATAATTATCGCCGGTTGTTGCTCATATGCCTCTTTGTATGAAGCCTATTTAATTAGAAAGTTTTGCAATGCTTTCCTTTCTCCAATAAGGTAGCAGATTTAGTTGTGATAAATATGGAGTTATTTGAAATTGAACAGTTTCGACATATTGTCACCTCTTTAGAATATAACATGATTTGTTGTAACTCATTAAACAGCGCAAGTGTGTGAAAAAAGTGATGCACTGCAGGTAATAGAAATGAAAAAAAAACAATTAAATGTAACTTTCAGGAAATTACTTTTATGTCAGTTCTGCGGTACAATTAGGTGTTGCATGATTTTGACACAGAAGACACCGTTTTGTGAGACTACACTTATTTAAAAAAGGTGCCTCTTATCCCGGCAACAATTAGTTAGTAGGCGTTTGTCAGGCTGATGTGTGACTCATTGGTTTACACTTCTTCACAGTGGTATGGTTGATTTTGGTTTTAGACAGCTGGTCAGCCTAGAGGATTATATTGGATGGGTTTGCTTGTAGTGTCTTTTAGACCATGTTGTGACAGGAGCTGACTGCAAAAACTGCTGTAGTTCTTCAATGCTCATGAAATCTGCTAGACTTAGAACTCATTCAGAAACCAGTAGTGGCTGCTACCGGACGGGGGTGATGGGCCGGGGAGGTTAATAAATAAAAAAAAAAACACTTACCCTAGAGCAGCCAGCCACCGCCTACCCTACGTCCTCTTCCTTCGTCCTCTGCAGTCCGGCCATTAGCAGGAAGCACCCAGCACACAGGCTCCCCTGAGCCAATAACAACGCTTCGTTGTGATTGGTCTGAGCCCCGTGGATTGGCGGTCAGACTCGAACACGAAGTCTGTGCATGTTCCTGACCACGCTGTGTAATGCAGCCTGGTCGGAGCATGCAGGGTGCGCATTAACTGTTTGGTCGGCCAAACAGTTCATGTGCACTTTGGGAGTGCGATCCACTCCTCCCCTGTGTGCCCAGCCCGCCCCGCCCCACACTGCACAGGCCACCGACTGCGTGCAATAGGAAAAATAAAATGACAATAATGATACGTTTTTGTCATTTTATTTTTCCTTTTTGCGCAGTGGGGCAACGCTCCTCCGCCTTAGCGGAGGAGCTTCCACTGTCGGAAACTATCACCCACCTAGCTTCACACCCTGATTCACAGCAGAACAAAAATCCTCAGGACTCTTAAGTGCACTGATCTTATTCACAGATTGATTATATCTGGATGGATAATGCCCTGCTCCCGCTTAGCTCCAAGGCAGCATAAGGCAAATCTGCCTTTCAGACAGGCCCGGTTCTAGCGGGTGGGCCGGGTGGGCCAGGCCCACCCAAACATGGGCCTCGGCCCTCACAGTGAATCAGCCAACGATGCACAACGATAATAAAAAATGTACTGATAACTCTAGTGATTTATGAGCCTGCAGGAGATCAATCATTTTGTCTGTTGGTAGATTTCAAACGCAGATAAATTCACTTTTATGTGGATAGCTCAGTGGGTTACTGCCTTTGTCACAGAGACTCTGCACGTTCCCCCTTCTTCCTACCTGAATTACATTGGATTGGTGCATCTGGTAATTTTCCTGTATTAACCAGCCGACTTTTGAACTCTGCGTATACTGAGCAGATTACGCTGTGAACGCCTCCCTCTTATTATGCATTTTCTTCCGCCTCCTAACATTATAGGGCCTCGTCCCGATCCACTGCCAGCATGCGACATGTTTTACCTTAATAGTGTTGGCATTACTAATATTGCCTTCTTGGAGGATTTTAATGTTTTTACAAGGATTCTGGAGGAATTCAGTTGGACTGACACGTTTTTTGGTCTAACGAACCGCCTTCTCTTCACACCTAGTTAGGCTGCTTTGCTTTAGTGCATGATGCGTGGTTGATTTCACTTATGTATATCAAATGTCACTGTGTAAGAAAGAAGGCAACTTAAGAAACATGAGCATGTAAAATGGTGGTGTTTCTAACCAGGCTTACCCTAACCACATGACACCCACTCCTTGGACATGAGATGATAAAAGCTATCAAAACTATGCTAAAACATAGGGCAAAATATCAATAAATATCTAAATCATAAAGCATTGTGCTACTTTAAACCATGAGCATAGCGAAAGACAAAGAAGCTGAAGCATCCCAGCAGGGCTCTTAAAATGCTTTCAGTAGCAATGACAAGTGCGAAGAACACCGGTACAAATGAGCTGTTTGGAGGTCCACCCGCAGTTCTATGTCTGAAGGTTGAACCTGCTGCTTTCCTAGGCATACGTCCAGGGCACACTCAAAAGTGCACAGCAGACAGTGGAATATGGGCTGCACACAGTTTAGCCATACAGGCCAAAAAGGCAAGGACCAATGCTTATTGAGTGTATGCAGCAAGGGTGCACCAAAACACAGTATCACACGTTTACGACACAAGAGCACATGTGGTAGTGCCAGTTCCATTTGGGCCCTTGATGGGACATCCATTGCGGAGTAGAAAAAATAAAAGAACTGAGAAACAGGACCAGTGTAAGACCTCCAAAAATGCTTCCAAGCACAGAGTATATCAATGATGAAATTACTCCAAAGACTCTCTGGAAGGTACTAACCAACCCAGAGCCAATTGGTTTGAAAAGGTGCTCTACTCCCATGGTACTAGACATGTTAAAAATGTGGTGCACAAGCTCCCCAAAATGCAATAGGAAATTAGTGCGAAGCAGTGACTGTATCTCAGAAGAAGGCTTTGCGACTTGGAGGTCAAACGTCTCCTTTGCAGATGTTAATGCCACATCCTTCTGGAACAATATGGCTTTCAGTCTACTTGAAGCAGCAACGTGCACATTCCAAAGCTTTATTGAAGACCAA
This sequence comes from Triturus cristatus, assembly GCF_964204655.1. Lineage (NCBI taxonomy): Eukaryota > Metazoa > Chordata > Amphibia > Caudata > Salamandridae > Triturus > Triturus cristatus. The sequence goes on along the minus strand of NC_140594.1, from coordinate 220,557,472 downwards.
AGCATTGCCTCCTTAACTGTGCTGGCACATGGAAACTTTTATTGCAACAGGTAATGACTGCAGAAACTGTTACCAGATAGGCAATGCCCGGTTTCATGCCACAGCAGCTCTGATCATTCAACATCAAATAACTCATATTCAACAGCAGCCTGAAGGATGGACGGATCACAGCAGCTCGAGAACCCTTCAGATAGCAGGACCAATTTGCCATGTAACGCATTGCATGGACCATGGAGCGAAAATTCCATACATACCAAGGAATGCCCTAAAGTACTCTCGCAGTCAGTCCTGCTAAGAAAAAGTTCGGCTCGCCATTCCTACAGTGGTATCTAAAAGGTAATATCCATGACTTGTGCACCTATCCTTTTCCTAGCGCCTTGTAGCTACCTACTGAATGGTTTTGTAAACAGTATTCGAACTGAAATGTTGAAATTGGCAGAGAAATAAACCTGTGGATTATACAATCCGTTGTAGGTATTTCTGCAAGAGGAAATGGTAGCTTCTCCAGCTCCTTTATGTGTGACATAGTATAAGTTTGTGTGCTTTCTTGCCATGATGGTTTGCTGTTTCATTAAACTGTAAGGTAAAAACAAACTGGTTGAATTAAGGAGTATGCAACCAGAACAAAGTGTCTGAAAACTTCAGCATAGCAACATGATCGATCTAAGATGTGACTGCCCATGTCGTAACAGAGGACATGTCATTCTGTATGATGTCCATTGCAAATGAAATAATGTTACCCAGAGAGTATATCCCAGTGGACAATGTAGTCATACCTTTATCAACTGCTTGAAGAGCCTTTTCAAAATTTCCCTGTCCATTTTGCGGAGTGTCTCAGCTGCTTCCTACTGTGAAATCTTCCACACTTCGTTGTATATTGCAAAGAAGAAGCACTTTTGACGTGGTTTTCGAGGACCTAGTAAAATGCCCTGCAGTCCCAAGTCATCAGAAAAAAGGGACAGGTTCTGTTTCACCTGAGACAATGTTGAGGATTTTAGCCAATCTAGGTATAACTTTCCAACACTGTAAGTAGTTACCACCCCCAAGTGTTGTGTCTGCACGTAACGCAGGTCAGAGATGCTGATCTTAGACCCTTTGGTGTCACCTAGGAAACATGCATGACATCTATTAGTATCAAACGGCAACACTAACCATCCCCCCAAAAGAATTGTATGAACCGTTGCAAAGCATGGTGTCTAATATTTCCTCCATGCAGTTTGTGAATGTGAGAAGTTGGCCTTGCATATGCTGGTCACTAGTTATAGTGGCCACCTTGCACCAGTCCAATTCGACTCTTATGGTAGATAGGTTTAAGACAACCTTTTAAAGAAAGCTATCCTAGTGGTAGCTGTGGAGAGCAGCCTTCAGGCTAAGTCTCAGAGGAATGTAAAGCAGCTTGTTTTACCTTATAATCTCTTGAATTACCAAATGAAAGGACACCACACAGGCATATATATCAAATATATATGTATTTATTTCTAGATACAGTCTACTAATCTCTTTATGAGATTAGAAGCCAGGAACACATTCAAATATCAATGTTTCACAATAAGTTAAGCACAAATATGGCTGGGGCCCAAGGGGCGTACCAGACCATATACTAAAAAAGAGGTTTAGGAAAGTCGACTTGCAAGGGGACAAGGCCTAGGGCCTGTAGAATCGCTGTGGCTTCACTAATGCAGCAAAAGCAGGTAAGTAACAGACCCACAGGAGACGCGTGCAGTGTGAGAACACAGCCGCGGGTTCCCTATTGATTTCAATGGAGCAAGTCGCGGTTGGATTTTTAAAGTTTTAGGGTACCTCGAGGAAGTCTTCAAGCAAGCCACTTACAAGGTAAGTAATTCGAGGGCCAACACACACTAGGGCACCGGATTGCACGAGCTACCTCACCCAGGGAAGCCGGGTGCATGCATAGGTGTCTTTTGGTGTTGGGTCGCATCGCTGTTTTCTATGGAAGCCAAAGAAGATTTGCTGCTTGCGAAGACTGGAGAAGTGTCCAGTGGAATCCAAGGCTGGATTCAAGATGAAGATGACCTGAAAGCAGAAGGGACAGTGTTCACAGTCACTTGCCAGTGACCCGAGGCCAGGAAGATGGATGACCACGGATGTCGGGTGATTTCAGGTGATCAAGGGTGTTTTGACTCTTTGCTCATGAGGTCCAGGAGGGATCGATGATGATCAGCAGCTGGATTCAGGGTGTCCCACAACGTCTGCAGCTGACTGCGGTGTCGGCAACCAGATTGGAGCCAACAAGCCTTAGCAACAGCAAGTCTTGTGAAAAGTGAATAAAGTCAATGGTGCAGACCAGCAAGGTCTGAGGGATTCACCCAGCAAGGGTAAGTGAGGGCAGGCCTGGAACAACCAGAGGAGCTCTTTGGTTTGATAAGAAAGTCTTCAGGTGACCCACAAGCCAACGGGCAAGGGATCGTGAAGACGCCTCTTGAGGAAATGCTTCACGGGAGCCCACGGTCACTTGGGACGGGGTAGGCCTCTGATTTTCAGTGCACAACCTGCTGGAGGTTTGGGCCACAAATGGTCCAAAGCACAAGCTCGTAGAACGTCGTGAAGGGGTTGCACTTGACAATAGTGCACGGTTCCCAGGTATTGTGGTTCCTCATCACTCGTGGGGTCCACTTGCCTCAGCTCTGCTGGGGACGCACAATGGCCGTCAAGAAGTCAAGAAATCCACTGCAGGGACTTCGGACTCTGGCAGGAGCGGGAAAGTTTGTGACCGTTGATTCAAGTTTTTGGTGCCTGCCAAGCAGGGGAGTCACTCCTTGACTCCAAGGGAGATTCTTTCGTCTTCCAAAGGTAGTGGAACATCGAAGGGCCAGGATTCTTCTCGTAAAGTGTCGTCCAGGGATATCTAACTTGCAATGGCAAGAGTTCCCTAACTTATACTAAAAGGAAGGGAGGGACTAGCTCTATGACCACTCCTCTGGGAGGGTCAGAGGAGTGGGTGGTTACACCCACTTCCCTTTGTCCAATTTCGTGCCAGAGCAGGGACAGGTAGCCCCTGAAACGGTTTGAGCTGGCATATGCACAGAGGAGCCTACTGCTCCCCCAGTGCAGGACTTCAAAGCACTCTAGGAGTGCACCCACCCCGCTTCAATACACTAAGTCCTGTCTGGAAGGTGGTGACACCTCCCTGTGACAGGATGCCTATTATTGGGCCTCGTCCACTGCGAGTTTCAGTCAGCAGCAGGAGGGCAGCCCAGTGTCTGTGCTGGTGGCATCCATTTTGTGATAACAGGGCTCTTTCAGATTTCTACTGTGTTTCCACAGTGGGTACATGTCGTCCCCCCCTCTAGAAGGGTGGGATCATACTCCCACACCAGTTACTGGTGTGGGGGTATGATTCCAAGTTGTTTGACACAAAACACGACATATTTTGATGCAGTCATTCCAAAGTTAGCATTTACTGGTAGGTTATAATGCACTTAAGAGTATATGGTTTAACCGCATCCACAAACAGCCACAGGGAATAGACCCTGCCAGCTGCAGATGGGCCCTGCTCAGGCAGAGGCACCCCCTCACATTGTAAACCAAGCACCCTGCCATCAGGATTGATAGGGCCTGCCTTAGGGGTGACTGATAGGTATATATGTGTGTGTATGGTGAGATATAGGAACCTATACCTCAGTGAGGAGTGCTAACACTACCTCACCCAGGCTGCAGTAGCAGGCCTGTGGTGTCAGATTTAGTCTGCTTCCCAGGGGTGGCATGATACATGCTTAAGCCCCTGGTAGGCTTGTGAAGTACCTATGCCCTTGGTACCTAAGGTACCATATACTAGGGGCTCATAAGGTACCACAGTATCCAATCACTAGTGCATCTAATATGCACATCAGTCATTTAAGGGAGTAAGCAGATAGGCTAGGGTCCTGGATAGAAGGATCCCAGCCAGACTAGTCAAAAACCATTCAAACACCAGGAAAAAAGTGGGGGCAACCATGCAGTCGGATTCCACCTTCCTACAGTGAACCACTGCCAGGTCGAAAAACTTGTATATGTGGGAAGGTTTGGTGTATTTAAATCTTTTATCTTAGCCAGGTCAAGGCATGATGTTTTCTGCAAAGGTTTTTTCAGGAAATCAGTTGATGTGGTATCTGGCATGCTCTAAATTAAGCCTCATTCCCCTGAACTTGCAAATCTTTATTTCCCCAAATAGACTTTAAATCAACAGTGTATCTCCAAACGCCAAACCCTTGTGTGGACAACTGGAAAAGACGCAATGAGGAATATATCAGCTTTGTATTAGTGAGCATATTTTTCTTTGCTGGTGATGGTGTGGGCCTATAATAATAGGTGAGTAGGGGTCTTTAGGTATACAAAAAGAAACTGCTCAGGCGATCAATGAAATAAGAGGCCAAGCTAAAATGTTGTGGCACTACATCATATGGCTTATACCGTCCTGATCAAACTGTTCATTTCTTGGACAACATAAACATCAGGATTGTGCCAGACTGATTCCGTGCACACCCTCAAGATATGTTGGCCTATAGTCATTCTAGCTCACAGTGCACCATCTGCACTCCTAACCTTAGAAGGTAACAAATGTGTGTGCAACCTCAGAACATGGCAATCCAGATTATGCTAGGAAATCGTGGTAACAGATCTAGAACCCTTTCATTTGGTTACTCATGCATACCCAAAGAAATACACAAGAAATACTCAGCAAGTTGTTTCAATATGTATGTAAGCATTGTGATTCTTTTATAAAACACCTGCGCTGCAACAATCAGTAGAATTAAACAGAATAGCGTGATTAGCATTATGAGAATAGTAAAAAGATGAACAATTCCACCATTGTGCTATTACAGTGAATATATGTTGGCATATAAGTACTGTGTTATAGTGTACTCCTAACTAGTGCTTCCTAACCTAGTTTGCCTAGGGTCGGTGATGTGCCAAATCCCAGTTGGGTGGTCTAACTTCCTATTGCCTGTGAGTAAGTGTCATCCAGCTACCCTTCTTGGTCGTAAGCTAGACATCCTTCTTCGCAGGGGTAAACAGGAATCAGTTGGGCTGGAATTTGGCCATGCTGCAACCTCGCAATGTCAGCGAATTGCTTCTCTCCCTCAAACAAAGAAGCAATGTTTTACATATAATAATAACAGTCAGGCCGCTATTGTTTATCCTATTGTGATAGCTTCGTCACCTACCGGAAACCAATAAGCAACATCATTTGTGCAATGCACTTTATCCCTTGTAAGGAATGTTCAAGGTGTTGGGATAGTGTGCCTGTGAAGTGGAAATGCAAGTAAACGCAGTTTCAGAGAATATTATGCTACACAGACACACAAGTAAATGTATGTCAAATGTTACTGTGTAAGAAAGAAGGCAAGTTAAGAAACATGAGCATGTAAAATTGTAGTGTTTCTAACCGAGCCTATCGTAACCACATGACAGCAGACTGTTGTTCATTTCTTTGGAAAAATTAAAGTGCTCAACCTGCTTTTCATATACACGGAAGCCTAGAGAAATGTTATAATGTTAGGGGAGTGGGGTCTATTTTGTGCAAGAGTAATCCTAGCTGAGAAACAACATGGTATATTATTAGTGGTGTGGTTTGCTGCAATGAATGTGTCAATTTTTCAATGTTAGGTGTCAACACTTTTTAATGTGTCCAGATTCATTAGTTGAATCTACTGAGGTAATCTTTTGATGGGGGCTATATCGGTTTAGGAAATAAAAGTATAGTTATGGATCTTTGGTCGCTTGGTGAAGTTGCTGATTATGGAAGTACATGTTTTTACAGACGGAATTAAATTCACATGTTCAAATGTCTTATATCACTAATCGGCATTTAATGGAGCTTTCCCAATTCATTTTTTGTTGTATTCAATAAATAGATCCTAATCTAATTTAAAATCATTGTTAAAGTCTAATGTAGTCATTTAGATATAAAATTGGCAATATAACTAGAAAGGTGCACTATCATCTTTTGTTTATTATTTGACTCTCTTCATTTGTTACATATTTCATCTCTTCGCAGGTCATGTCTGTCACCCAGTACCGTAACACGCCCACAGAAATAAACCACTCATCACCACCTTAAAGGGTATGGAATAACTGAAGAGATCTGTCACCGACCGCTGGTTGATGGAAGACTAATTTAGTCAACCACTGCAGGTCCTAACTCGTAACATACTACAACCGATTCTTGTCATCTCATAAGGGCAATCATATATGGGATGATGGCAACAAACTCCCCGCTATCAATCCTTGCAACCTATGCCTGCTCAGGACAATAACTTTAAACTAAAATTCTCAGAATGGACAACCCCATTCAGTAACCAGCTTGGTGGAATATGATCACACAAAATACCATAAAGGGATCTGCAGAGCTGATCATAACTACCAGCTTAGGGAAAACCATAAAATGTGTGCCTATCTCTCACACTTCTTCATCCATCACTCTAATAACCACTGTATCCCATAATACAATAACCTCACCTTGGGGTCATCATCCATGACATGAAAACCCCTCCCACATAAGACCAAACAAAAGACAACACACCTTACACGTTGTAGCATGACACCAATGTAGAGTGAGCACTTCAGTGCCCTTCAGTGAAAGAAAAAGCATTATATAAATGTTACAAAGCAAAACAATACAATTGTACATATGTGAGTCTTACTAATAGAAATTTCTTTTGCTGAGCGAGGATGCAGTCCTTTTTAAAAGATATATTTTTTTATATTGTTAAAGAATTTTTAATAAGGCTTGGAGGTATCAGTGAAGTATGCAATCAATCAAAGAACAGCATCCATTTCAAACATAGGGGCATATTTACTAGGAAATGGCGCAGCACTATGAGCTATTTTGCATAGCAGCGCAGCATCATTTCAAAAACGCAGGGATGCGCAGTATTTACAAGAATAATGCACACCCCTGTGTTTTCCCTTGCGCAGGTGCTAAAAATAGCTGTCTAGCACCAACACAGACACCCTTGCGCCATAGTGCTATGGTGTCTGTGTTGCAGGAAATGATTGTTTATGTACAGAAAGGGACACCTTCCTGCACATAAACAATCTTTAAAGGCGATTTGATCTTTCTATATGTGCTGCCAGAGGAAGAGCAAAAACAAGAAGAAATAAAAGTACTTCTCGTTGCGCCAATCTAATGCCTGCTTTTGAATGGCGTTGTACACACCTTTGTAAATCTGGGTCTGCGTCAAAAAACAATGGGTGTTGCAGTGGAACGTGCACAACAACACTCATTGCACGTTCCTTTCACGCAGATATCTGCGTTAAAGGGGACCATATTTATCGAAGAGCGTTAAGCCAAGCAAAGTGGCTTAATGTCAGTTTGTAAAAATAAAGCAGGGCATTGTGTCACTGGAACGTCGGAAAAAGTGACGTTCCAGGGGTGCAATCCCCTTGTAAATATGCCTCATAATGAGATCAGAGAAAACACTGACAAACAGAGTCAGTTAAGCAGCTATGTCTGGCCGTTTAGAAGTGACCTCTTTTGCAAGTGTTCCTTTAATGTCTTGAGGAAGGAACTAAGAGTCTAATGCCTTCGAGTGATATATTCCATTGCTTTGGGGCAGAACAGAAAAACAATTGCAGCTGTGTTGGAGAAGTGGCTAGATGGCGAGATGGCTATTTGTTTTCATTCATGTGCCTCCGGGGCACTTTTGTAATACAGAAGGAGGCTCAGATAAATTTCAGGCATTTTCATTATAGCAGCCTCACTTGATTACTAGGTGGCTATCCCCTCATTGACTTTGGAATGTAGCCATGGATGTCATTTAGGGGTAGCCAGGGGTCGCAGGGCATGATCCTTTGACTTTTGACACTGCCTGTGCGACCCCTGGCCTCAGAGGCTGGCAAAGGCAATGCCAAGAAGAGAACAGAAGTTTAATGGTGCTGTGCTGTGCACTATTTATTTTCTGCACCTCTGGCTGCAAACTAAGGCATTTAGCTCTTTGCTCAGATACACAAATAAGTACACAGGAGTGCAATATTGATATCACTTCCCCGGAGGATTCAGTGCCCCATCGTATGATTTCACTTCGTGTTATGGGATTGATCAATCGGATATTATGTGATGTCGCTTTCGCTACCCATGGCATTTTGGTGAATTTATGCTGATGAATGTAGCCCAGAACAAATTAGGGAAACCCTTCTCTTTGCGTCCATGTCATACTACTAGACAAGCAGACTTGTGGGAGGTGCAATGACCATGTAACACATAGGAAGTAGAGTACAGTTAGAATGCCACCTCAAGGCTGCTCTTAGGTGGCACCTTGAGATCCCTTTGCAAGAGGGGCCATCGTGCACTCCACCCATCTGTGGGGTGAGGTCCTGTGCCATCACTGAAATCAACCCATTTGTCCTGCAGTGAAACACAGACTGGCTCTTTCAAACCACCTGTATGTTTGTCATTACTGCGCTAGTTACAGTGACGGTGTACGTTTATGCAATTGACAAAATAAAAATGTATTATATGTGAATTCACAGAATCAGCTGATGGGGTAAGGGGGTTGTGGTGTCTGTGCATCATTTTTCAGTGCACTTATTTTACATATAAGTGTTGGAATGTTCCTTTGTACTTGTCAAAGTATTCTATGTAATACATGTTTGAAATGTTTGGGTTAGAGCCTGGAACTGCTTCTTAATCAGTTGGAGCAGCCATCTTGAACCCTTTACACTGAATACTTGTGTATCCTGTTATCTACAATAAATCTACTCAAACTGTGAAGACTCCTTGCTCATTTGGATTACTGTGCAGCTTTATTGAAGAGAACACACTTCAATTTTGGCGACGAGGATGGGATATCTCGCTCAATCCGTTTTGGAAATTGAATTGCTTGGATAATAAATGTGATGTTGCAAAGAATTCTTTTATTGCTAAAAATCGTAGTGATGAAGCCAGTGTTAGGAGATGTAATAAACTCTCTGTGCCTGTTTCCAAGAAAGAAGTCAAATTTGTTGTTGGTGATCTGGTACGTGTCAAGGATCCTTTGTTGCTACAAAAAGGTAAATCTAAATTCAGAGATCCTGCACGTGTAGTCATAATCAAAGGTAACAGTGCAAAATTAGAGAATGGTCAATTGCTTGGCCAGAATCAATCCTGTTTATAATCCAGTTGTAAATATTGATCAAAGTTCTCCTGAGGTCAGAAGGAGTTCAAGAACTAGGAGGATTCCTAGTAGATATGTTCAGTAAACATTTTGTTCACAATTTTGGTTAAATGCGTAATTTTCCTTTTTCGTTAAAAGGAGGGAGATATGTGGTGTCTGTGCATCATTTTTCAGTGCACTTATTTTACATATAAGTGTTGGAATGTTCCTTTGTACTTGTCAAAGTATTCTATGTAATACATGTTTGGAATGTTTGGGTTAGAGGCTGGAACTGCTTCTTAATCAGTTGGAGCAGCCACCTTGTGCCCTTTACACTGAATACTTGTGTATCCTGTTATCTACAATAAATCTACTCAAACTGTGAAGACTCCTTGCTCATTTGGATTACTGTGCAGCTTTATTGAAGAGAACACACTTCAGGGGTCCATTGGCAACCGTAACTTAAGCAAGTTCCCTAAGCAAAAGACAGACACACACATATAGGTGCCGATCACGATCCGGTAAAAACCGGGTACGAACCGTCGGACGGAGCAAAATCTCCGTCCGACGCGTACCCGGTCGTCAAAATTTACAAACAAGGAATTACGATTCGCACGGAAAACCATTTCCGTACGAATCGTAAAAAAGGCCGACCGAACAAAATAAACCTACCAATGCGATCCGGGAAAGGGCCGACCTGACGTCGGGACGCTCGCAGCCTGCCATTCACGAACCAGGAATCACGATTCGCACCGACGTCATCCCGCACGGTGAATATTTTCCGGCTGCCAAAAACTGCCGGGAAATCAGGACGACGCGAACAAGGACCACCAGTACGCGACGGACAGTCAGGACGACGCGAACAAGGAGGACCAGTACGCGACAGGACGACGCGAACAAGGACCACCAGTACGCGACGGACAGACAGGACCCCGCGATCAAGGAGGACCGGTATGCGACGGACAGACATGGACCCGAACCTACGTGTCATCCCGGCCCTCATAGCAGTCCACCTCCTCTACAGGTTCCGACGCAGACGCCGCAGAAGGTCAGAACAACTAAGGGAGGGGGGAAAGGGGGGGGGGGTGGGGGTGGCAGGACCAGGGCAGGCCACAAAACCCCCACCAAAGTCACACACCACACATGCCCAGGACATACCTGACACCCATGCCCTGGTCACTACGAGGGGGTGGGGGCGTGTCCAGCTAAGCCAGCGACCGCCACAATGGAAGTCCGTCACCACGCGAACCGGCAACACAACCAGACCGGTACGTCCCGTACCCACGCCTCAAGAGCGTGGGTACGAGACGTACCACGCCCACACCCACGTCACCCCAACAATGGCGGGACGGATCGTACCCACGTGGCAAAGGCCTGGGTACGGCCCGCACAAGCATCACATAGCATGGGGATAGAGATGTACGGACCCTACCCCCACCCCCCCTATGCATGGAACGTACACCCACCCCACCAGTGTAAGTACGACCCGTACCCTCACCCTCGTATGCATGGAGCGTACCCCCACCCCAACAGTGTAAGTACGACCCGTACCCTCACCCGCGTATGCATGGAGCGTACCCCCACCCCAACCGCGTATGTACGTACCGTACCCCCACCCCAACAGTGTAAGTACGACCCGTACCCTCACCCTCGTATGCATGGAGCGTACCCCCACCCCAACAGTGTAAGTACGACCCGTACCCTCACCCGCGTATGCATGGAGCGTACCCCCACCCCAACCGCGTATGTACGTACCGTACCCCCACCCCAACAGTGTAAGTACGACCCGTACCCTCACCCTCGTATGCATGGAGCGTACCCCCACCCCAACAGTATAAGTACGACCCGTACCCTCACCCGCGTATGCATGGAGCGTACCCCCACCCCAACCGCGTATGTACGTACCGTACCCCCACCCCAACAGTGTAAGTATGACCCGTACCCTCACCCTCGTATGCATGGAGCGTACCCCCACCCCAACAGTGTAAGTACGACCCGTACCCTCACCCGCGTATGCATGGAGCGTACCCCCACCCCAACCGCGTATGTACGTACCGTACCCCCACCCCAACAGTGTAAGTACGACCCGTACCCTCACCCGCGTATGCATGGAGCGTACCCCCACCCCAACAGTGTAAGTACGACTCGTACCCTCACCCGCGCATGCATGGAGCGTACCCCCACCCCAACAGTGTAAGTACGACCCGTACCCTCACCCGCGTATGCATGGAGCGTACCCCCACCCCTACCGCGTATGTACGTACCGTACCCCCACCCCAACAGTGTAAGTACGACCCGTACCATCACCCTCGTATGCATGGAGCGTACCCCCACCCCAACCGCGTATGTACGTACCGTACCCTCACCCCAACAGTGTAAGTACGACCCGTACCCTCACCCTCGTATGCATGGAGCGTACCCCCACCCCAACAGTGTAAGTACGACCCGTACCCTCACCCGCGTATGCATGGAGCGTACCCCCACCCCAACCGCGTATGTACGTACCGTACCCCCACCCCAACAGTGTAAGTACGACCCGTACCCTCACCCTCGTATGCATGGAGCGTACCCCCACCCCAACAGTGTAAGTACGACCCGTACCCTCACCCGCGTATGCATGGAGCGTACCCCCACCCCAACCGCGTATGTACGTACCGTACCCCCACCCCAACAGTGTAAGTACGACCCGTACCCTCACCCTCGTATGCATGGAGCGTACCCCCACCACAACAGTGTAAGTACGACCCGTACCCTCACCCGCGTATGCATGGAGCGTACCCCCACCCCAACCGCGTATGTACGTACCGTACCCCCACCCCAACAGTGTAAGTACGACCCGTACCCTCACCCGCGTATGCATGGAGCGTACCCCCACCCCAACAGTGTAAGTACGACTCGTACCCTCACCCGCGCATGCATGGAGCGTACCCCCACCCCAACAGTGTAAGTACAACCCGTACCCTCACCCGCGTATGCATGGAGCGTACCCCCACCCCAACCGCGTATGTACGTACCGTACCCCCACCCCAACAGTGTAAGTACGACCCGTACCCTCACCCTCGTATGCATGGAGCGTACCCCCACCCCAACAGTGTAAGTACGACCCGTACCCTCACCCGCGTATGCATGGAGCGTACCCCCACCCCAACAGTGTAAGTACGACCCGTACCCTCACCCTCGTATGCATGGAGCGTACCCCCACCGTGTATGTTCCAAGCGTACATATCCAGAAATAGGAGGTGTGTGTGCAGAGTCCTCCCAGCAGTGCCCTGAGACAGGAGGGGTGGGTGTGGAGTCCTCCCAGCAGTGCCCTGAGACAGAAGGGGTGTGTGCCCATCACTCCCAGCAGTGCCCTGAGACAGGAGGGGTGGGTGCAGAGTCCTCCCAGCAGTGCCCTGAGACAGGAGGGGTGGGTGCCTAACACTCCCAGCAGTGCCCTGAGACAGGAGGGGTGTGTGCCTAACACTCCCAGCAGTGCCCTGAGACAGGAGGGGTGGGTGCTGAGTCCTCCCAGCAGTGCCCTGAGACAGGAGGGGTGGGTGCAGAGTCCTCCCAGCAGTGCCCTGAGACAGGAGGGGTGGGTGCAGAGTCCTCCCAGCAGTGCCCTGAGACAGGAGGGGTGGGTGCAGAGTCCTCCCAGCAGTGCCCAGAGACAGGAGGGGTGGGTGCAGAGTCCTCCCAGCAGTGCCCTGAGACAGGAGGGGTGGGTGCCTAACACTCCCAGCAGTGCCCTGAGACAGGAGGGGTGTGTGCCTAACACTCCCAGCAGTGCCCTGAGACAGGAGGGGTGGGTGCCTATCACTCCCAGCAGTGCCCTGAGACAGGAGGGGTGGGTGCCTAACACTCCCAGCAGTGCCCTGAGACAGGAGGGGTGTGTGCCTAACACTCCCAGCAGTGCCCTGAGACAGGAGGGGTGGGTGCCTATCACTCCCAGCAGTGCCCTGAGACAGGAGGGGTGGGTGCCTAACACTCCCAGCAGTGCCCTGAGACAGGAGGGGTGGGTGCCTATCACTCCCAGCAGTGCCCTGAGACAGGAGGGGTGGGTGCCTAACACTCCCAGCAGTGCCCTGAGACAGGAGGGGTGTGTGCCAAACACTCCCAGCAGTGCCCTGAGACAGGAGGGGTGGGTGCCTATCACTCCCAGCAGTGCCCTGAGACAGGAGGGGTGGGTGCAGAGTCCTCCCAGCAGTGCCCTGAGACAGGAGGGGTGGGTGCCTATCACTCCCAGCAGTGCCCTGAGACAGGAGGGGTGGGTGCCTAACACTCCCAGCAGTGCCCTGAGACAGGAGGGGTGTGTGCCTAACACTCCCAGCAGTGCCCTGAGACAGGAGGGGTGGGTGCCTAACACTCCCAGCAGTGCCCTGAGACAGGAGGGGTGTGTGCCTAACACTCCCAGCAGTGCCCTGAGACAGGAGGGGTGCAACACATGTGTGTGAGGCTGGAAGTACCCACATGCATACTGCCTACAAGGGAACATGTCCCCATGAACTCATGTCAACAGACTCCACACACAAGTACAGTGATCACCAAGGATGCCACGAATGTTGCAGGTGGAGACATGGCCCTGCATGCATGGCCAAAGTAGAAGGGCTCCGTCACACACACAGCTCATGTAGACACAGCTCTGCGCTGAAGATTGGGAACACCCTGCAGGGAAGAGATCAGGGTACACAGAGGGAGGAATTCACCCTGGGACAATAGCACCATGCAGTAACTGCTTACATGAACAAAGAAAGTTAGCTAACACCTTGTGATGGCACACAGATCCCAGGGTCCCCCCAATGAGCAGCCCACTACTACATTTCCCACACACCCAACTCATAAACACCACCCAAAACCATGTAGCAGCGCCACCAACACCAATACCAGCATAGCAGTAGTGTCAGAATGAAAAAAAAAATAAAGCTTTATTCAGCATGATCACAGTGTCCGTGGATTGCAGGCAGTTAAATATTCACAAAGCCCATAGGGCAGTCAATAAGTCTCAGCTGGATGGGGGACACAGTGGGCTGCGTGTCCCCTAGCTTGCCTGCACAGTTACATGCCGTCGTCTTCCACAGGGGTGAGGCCATCAGGGGGGGGGGGAAGCACCAGGCACCGCAGGGACATCAGGGCAAAGGGGAGGCGTTGTGGGTGCAGGGATGGAGGACTCCACCACAGGGGGTGGGGCAGGGCCAAAGGCGGAGGCCAGGATGGCACTACACACCTTTGCAAGGTCCTCCAGGGAGTCCCCTGCACCCGAAGGATCCACAGGCCCCAAGGAGGGGGGGGGTCAGAGGGATGGGTCGCAGCGCCACCGGGGGAGGGCGTAGACAGGGGGGGAGAATCAACCACCGTGACCGAGGACTTCCTTGACCGCTTGCGGGGTGGTGTCACTGTGGGGCTCAGGGACAGAGCGGCCATGAAGGAGTCCTTGGGGGAGATGTGGCCAGGAGAGCTGAGGGGAGGGGATTTGGAGGGAGTGGACTGGGTGGAATGCGGACTCCCACTATGGCTGCATGTCACACGTTTGCCCCCCGACCCAGTGGGTGTGCCTACCTCACCCTGTGTGTGCGTGTCAGGAGGAGTGCGGTGGACCTTCCCTGCTGGTGTGGTGCCTGTGTCTGTTGATGTGGGTGCATGCCGACGTCTGGGTGTACGTGGGACAGGCATGGGAGTGGGAAGTGTGGATGGGGCAGGGGTAGGTGGGGGTAGGTCGCGCTGCAGGAGACCCACTGCTGCAGTCAGTGTGGAGTCTATGGACCTCAGCAAGTTGCGTTGGTCAGCCTGCGATGAATGAATGCCCTCCAAGTATGCCTCGATGTTGTTGAGGGTTTGCCCGTGGGCATGGAGGACATTAAGGATCGCAGCCTGACCAACCTGCAGTTGCCGCTGGATGTCCACAGACTCAGCATTGGCGGCAGCAGTGGAGACAGGGGCAGGGGGTGCGGTGCCTGGCATGAAGGAGACATGCGGTGACCGGGCACGCTGGGAAGGGACACAAGCAAGTGGGAGGCGGCTGATGGGAACGGAGGGGGCGGTGCGAGGTGTTGTTCCGCTGTCAGCTGCTGGTGCAGCCTCCGCCCACTCGGAGACATCCTCCTCGGACCTGTCAGCTTCGTATTCTGATGTGCCAGTCGACAGGTCCTCGGCCACACTCTCCTCCGCCTCTGTCCCACTCGATGTGCCAGCCCCGATGTCACGGCTGGCACTGGTGCTCGGTCCCTCTGCCTGGTCTGTGTCCATGTGTCCCTCTGTGTCCCCCGACGATGCTGTGGGCAGGGTGGAGAGACAGAAATTAATCAGACACCTGTACACATCTGTCACATGAGTCCAATCTACATAGGTAACATTGCATAGCCTGAAAAGGAAGATCCCTAACATCTACTAAACAAGGTACCGATGTAGGGCATGAAACACACAGTTGGTTGAGCCACCATGCCACTGAAATACCATGGAGAGCATGAGATAATAGCTAAAGACAGGAAACGGAGTCTGACATAGCACCCAGGCCCTGGGGACAATCCAGCACTGCATCTGCACCACACAGCGTTGGCGAAAATACCGATGACCAGGGACCATATCCATGAACTTGAGACACATGCTGCATAGGTAATGCTGAAAACATGCACAACATGACTCGGTCACTGCACCTTGCGTGTGTGTCCAGACAAACATCACACACTGCCCAGACCCAGCAAGTAGAAATCTGGATTTGACATATAGGCTTTGCCCGCCCAAACCACCCCCTACACGAGGCAAATAGTTGAGACACAGGTGGCACCAACATCTCATAGTCTGGGTGATAAACACAGGGGCAGGCAAAATGCAAGATTGGACGCCAAACAGCCAAGGTGCGCCTGTACAAATAATGAGGTACCAGTGCCCATCCTCAGATGAGTATAACAAGACACACAGGCACTAGCAACTGTGAGTATGAAGAAGGACATTCAGGTCAGGCTGCACAGTGGACACCTGTACAAAATAGCACGTCTATATACATGGTGCCAGGGGACAATGGCACAGAGCACAACCTACGCTGTAGACACTGAGAGTGTCCACGTTTATGATGACACATACAACACCGATGAAAAGGTGCCCCAGGGGACAGTAGTGGCCACGCAACTCCATGCTCCTGAATGGTAATGACTGCAACCCACGCCACCATCCCTGCACTATGCGTATCGCACACTCATGCACATCATGTCACAGGCCACTACATAGGACATGCGCGCTGTAAGGCATGACACATGAGAGACCAACTCCCATGTCTGGAGTCAGCATCAGTGCCAACTGACATGGAACCCACAGGCAGTGAACTTGACAGGGCACAGCCAAGGTCCCAAAACCTGTTACACACCACCCCCACACATGATGCTACAGGCATAGTTCTCGTGGACAAAGCGCCAGCCTACATTACCTTGTGAAGGAGTGACTACACACAGACCAGGGAACACATTGCAAGGAGGGGAAGGGTGGCAGGGGCGCAGCGCTATACTGGGGCAAAATGGATCTGCACAGCACCTTTAAACCCTGGCAGTGAATTAATGCTACTGTGCCCTTACAAATGCCGTTGACACACAACACACACATGTACCTACCCCCTTCCGGCTGCTGCTTCGCCTGTAAGCGCCTCTCCCAGTCTGGAAATACCACCGGCAGCACACGCCTGTGGAGGTGGCTCAGACGGCGGCGGCCGCGGTTCTTGTGGCTCTCAGGTGAGTCCTCCAGCAGGACCCGTGCAATCCTCCGCGTCCAGCACCGGATATCCTGCCAGCGTTTCCTCACCTGGGACAGGCTCCGCCTCCGACCATCCACACCCCTCACGGCACTGACGGCGGTCAGCCAGATCTGCTCCTTGGCAGTGGCGCCTACCTGTGAGGAAGAACAAGTGACACCACATCAATACACCAGCCACATGTCACAGAGAGACATTTGATAACAAATTAGCTGGTAACAACAAGGCATGTCATGCAGGCAACGCATTGCACCTTTGTCATAGGGACATGATCCTCTGGTGAGGGAAAAAGCAGTACGTGCCATAGTGGGTACACAGGTGGAATGATGGCAATGTCACAATCAATGATCAAGGCTCACACTGTGCATCACACCCACCCCTCCTGTCTCAGGGCACTGCTGTTAGTGATAGGCACACACCCCTCCTGTCTCAGGGCACTGCTGTTTGTGATGGGCACACACCCCTCCTGTCTCAGGGCACTGCTGGGAGCACTCTGTACCCACCCCTCCTGTCTCAGGGCACTGCTGGGAGCACTCTGTACCCACCCCTCCTGTCTCAGGGCACTGCTGGGAGCACACTGTACCCACCCCTCCTGTCTCAGGGCACTGCTGGGAGCACTCTGTACCCACCCCTCCTGTCTCAGGGCACTGCTGGGAGCACACTGTACCCACCCCTCCTGTCTCAGGGCACTGCTGGGAGCACTCTGTACCCACCCCTCCTGTCTCAGGGCACTGCTGGGAGACATCAGGCATCCCCCCCCCCCCCTGGGACCCCCCCAACAGTACATGGCATGTGTGTCACACCAGGACACAATGGCAGAAGTCACAGTCACAACATAGGGACAGTCTGTGCCAGTGGCCTCTGCACTCACCTGATACCCTGGTCGCCCATACAGCATGGGGTACTGTGGGAGGATCACATCCAGCAATGCCATGTTCTCCTCCAGGGTGAATGGCTGTGACCTCTCCACAGCCCTTGACATGGTTCCAGGGAATCAGTAGCAGCAGCTGGGTCGACGAATTCAAAGATGTGCAGGCAAGTACTCCCTCATGGGACCTGGCTGCCTTATATGTGCCTTTCTGCCCAGTCTCATGCACAGGAGTACAGAGTGATTGGTCACTCACATTTGCATCCTATGTTTCCACCAATCCCTTCAAACCTAGCAGTCTGTGTGTACTCTATCGGTTTCATTCTCCTGCATGATGTCAGCTCCACAAACACATTGCAACAAAGTATTTTTATTCCAACTGACTTCTGCTGTTCACCTTCCAGAAGAAATTCGAATTTTGAACTTGGTCTCCATGACAACCAGCATGCATGTAGGCCTTAATACTTGTCCCTCATGTGTCCCCTATGTAATTTTGAGCTCCACACACAGGTACGGTGCGTTCCGGGGCCCTAGGGCACCCCAAATGCATTGCAACGGCCCGTGCACGCGTGACTACGTTCACTATCAGTATGTGTGGCCTCGCGTATGCGTACTCGTAGTGGTACGGGCCGTACACACGCCTGTACGCTCCCTATCACTGCGAGTACGCATACGCGAGGCCACACATACTGATAGGGAGCGTACACACGCCTGTACGCTCCCTATCAGTATGTGTGGTTCGCGTATGCGTACTCGTAGTGATAGGGAGCGTACAGGCGTGTGTACGGCCCGTACCACTACGAGTACGCATACGCGAGGCCACACATACTGATAGGGAGCGTACACACGCCTGTACGCTCCCTATCAGTATGTGTGGTTCGCGTATGCGTACTCGTAGTGATAGGGAGCGTACAGGCGTGTGTACGGCCCGTACCACTACGAGTACGCATACGCGAGGCCACACATACTGATAGGGAGCGTACAGGCGTGTGTACGGCCCGTACCACTACGAGTACGCATACGCGAGGCCACACATACTGATAGGGAGCGTACACACGCCTGTACGCTCCCTATCAGTATGTGTGGCCTCGCGTATGCGTACTCGTAGTGGTACGGGCCGTACACATGCCTGTACGCTCGCCATCACGATGGGTACACATACGGCAGCACTCCCATAGTGATATGGGAACGTACACAGGCCCTCTTTGCAGCAGTACAGCGGTATTCACACATCACAGTGGTGACAGGCGGCACACAGGTAGGGATAGGGCGGACATACTTCTCCATGGATGGACATACTTGTCCATTAATTGACATCGAGGCATCGTCTGTGCATCACTACATGTGTGGGGCACAGGTGTGAAAGGCCTGTGATGTGGAACATTACTCCTGAGTCGAGAAGGCACCAGATGTATGATGAGATGTGTACAGATGTACTGTGTGATGGTGCGATGTGTCCCAGGCATGCCCTTGACTCCTTTGACATGTGTGCATGTCGTACTGCGCACTTGGGGTGAGCGTCACTGGCATGGCACGGACACCAACACACGGAAGTGTCCCCTGATGCCCGGTACAGGGGTCATGACACCTGACTTGTCACTACCCACGGTGCACAATGTGACTATGTCATGTATGTGTGGGGGCTTCCCATCCGGTTGATGTTGGAGCACCCTCAAAAGCTGCAGCCGTTGCAGCAACCAACATGTGTCTGTGTGTAGATTGTAATTGCACACTGTTCCGCACACCATGCCACATGTGGTATCGGATGTGAGGTGCACATGTATGCATGGGACACGGAGTAGTGTGACAAGGACATGTCAGCATCCTCATAAGGTATGTGTGGTGAGTCATGACATGTGCACCTTCATGGCAAGGTGTGTTGGCTGGCCTAGTGTAATGTCATGTGACCTGTGGCTCCAGTGTTCCGCTACCAATCTCTGCAATCGGCATCCTACTGCTGCTGATGTGTGGGCGTATGTCACTCCTGTCTTGCGTCTGGCTGTTCACTTGCACTGGGACACAGCTATTCCCATGGCGTGGCATGGGGAGGGTCTCAATCTCCGTGTGTAGCTGGGTCTTTGAAGGAGTGTCACCTTGCATCCATACGTGTCCTGGCCATGTAGCACATACCTGACTCCCTATGTAGCATGTGTGTATTGCCAGATTAACATGTGCTCAGTACACATGAGTTGTTGTCGTAGTGCACTCACTCTTCGTTGTCACTTCCAAATTACTGCAGAGCGCCGCCTCTTGCCCGAAGAATTCCAGACTTGGCTGCCATGCAGGATAATGACAGCATCCGGCTCTAACGCTTCACCCAACCGTTGATTCTGGAGTTGACGGCGAGACTGGCACCACACCTGCAACCGCAGCACAGGTATCCCACGGCACTGACACCCCAGCTGAAGGTAATGGCTGCCCTACATTTTCTTGCCACGGGTACCTTTCAAACTACCATAGCTCATGTTGGTGGCATGTCCCAGAGCACGTTCAGTGGTGTGCTGCATGATTTCTTAGAGGCCATGTTGATTCACCTGGATGACTTCATCAAGTTCCCAACCCCTGAACAGATGACTGAGGTCAAGCGTGGATTCTATGCCCTGGGAGGGATGCCCCATGTCATTGGGTCCATAGATGGGACACATGTAGCTTTGGTACCACCACACGCACGGGAGGTGGCGTACCGCAATCGGAAGCACTACCACTCCATCAATGCCCTTGTGGTGTGTCTGTCCAACATGGTGATTTCACATGTCTGTGCTCGTTTTCCAGGATCAGCACACGATGCCTACATCATGAGGCGTAGCGGGATGCCTGATATGATGATGCAGCTGCGCAACGAACGGGCATGTGTTGTTGGTGGGTACAGTCTGTCTGTCCTGTATTCTGTATAGCCTACCAGCACGACCGCTTCACCACTTCTAACGATGACCATGTGCTTTCCATGTAGGGGACGCTGGCTATCCCAACATGCCTTGGCTGCTCACACCTCTCCGCAACCCCATCACGCCGGCCCAGCTCCGCTATAACACCGCCCATGGCCGGACAAGGCGAGTGATAGAGAGGACGTTTGGCATGCTGAAGAGCCGATTCAGGTGCCTCCACAAGACCGGCGGCGCACTCCCATATGCCCCTGCGAAGGTCTGCAAGATCTTCATGGTCTGCTGCATGCTGCACAACATGGCAGTTGAAAGAGCAGTGCCACTCATCCTGAATCAACATGACGAGGACCATCCACCCGTGGAGGACGAAGGGCTTGGCAATGGGGCTAGTGATGTGGAGGATGTGGAGCCGCAAGAGGACATCCGGACTCGGCTCATACGCGACTTCTTTGCATAGTGGTGAGTACCAGTGTCTGAGTGTGCATGCATTGGTCCCCGTGTGGCATGCGTTGTGATGTGTGTCTCCACCTGCATGTATGGCACGTGAGTCAGAGGTGTGTGTGGGTGTGTCACTGGAGTGATGGTGCCAGTGATGGGTGTACTTCCTCAGTCATAATTGTGACCTAGCATGTTGTCATCCATACATGTGTCGAGTAAATGCACATGCAAGTGGCTGTGCTTTTTGTGGCTGACTTCTTGTGTGTTTCTCTTCCCCAGGTACCTGCGCATGCCGTCTGCTGGTTGCATTGTTGTGGCACTGCTATTCCTCATGGACATGACATCGTGGGCTGACTCAGCGTTACAGGCACGGACACGTTTGGAAGTCTCCATGGGGTAAGGGATGCATCTGGGGTGTATTGGGTGTGGCAGTTGTTCACGATGTGTGCACACTGCCCCTGTCGGTGTTTGGTTCCTCTGCAGCCATGTCGCATCCCCATGGGACACGACATGCAGCTGTGTACACCTGAATAGATGGTCTGCCTGGTTGACAGTCATCAGTGATGGGATAGGGGATTGTGATGATGGCATCAATGTGTGTGACACTGCCCTCGGACACATTCGGTTAGCATTGGCTTGACATGGTGTGGGACTTCGACATCCGCGGATCTTTGGTGTATGGCAGGCTCTCCGTGTGCAGCTGTGGGTATTTAGCTGTTAGCCGACGCTTGTGTGCCAGTTCCATGGCGAACACGCATGTGTGCTGCTGAAGGGGGGTGCCAGTGTTGGACCCACATGTTACTCCACATGATGTGTTCATGTGTACTTCGAGTTGCCTCTGCAATCCCGAATACATGACTAATAAAGGTGTCCCTATGCCTCCAAGGTGCCTCTTCTCAGTCAATGCTGATGTGTTGCCACGGTGCATCCTGCTTGTCTGGCATGGTATTCCCTGATTGTGGCTATGTGTCAATGTGTCGAGTGGCAAGATGCAAGCTGTGTGTGTGGGCTGAGACTGTGTATTGGGCATGATGTCCATGACTGTGTGGGTATTGTGACATGTGCCATCCCCATGCATCCAACGTTGGCCAGGCCCCCATTCTCTGCATTCACCGGACTCAAGCTTGCAGGACATGTTTCTGCCACCTGTCTACACATACCTGGGTGCCCCCCAGGACACTGGACTGGATCCCTGACCTCTGCGCATGACTGTTGCTGTACTCAATGTGTGTGTCAGCACGGTTGTTCGGTAACCCCCTCAGCTTGTTGGGCCCATCACGGGTGTGTATGGTGCTCCATGTCTGTCTTGCCTAATACACTGTGACCCATGTGTCCTGTGCCAGACTCAGGCCCCAGGGTGTGGGTGGTTGAAGACAAAAGATGACTCAGGCATGTTTTGACTTTACAAGACACATGTTAGGTAATAATGCTACCAGCAGGCATCTACTCTTCATAGTGTGATTTATTATTGGGGGTGGAAACAAAGTGAGTGTCTTTCCGGGAATTTTGAATCCAAAGTTCAGTAGGGGAGTTGGTGTCCTTGCCATTGGATGTCCTCAGAGTCCATGCCACAGTCTTTGTCAACATTGGTCAGCCAGTGACCAGCAGGGCCATGTGGCAGAGAATGTCTCTTGATGCTGTGATGCTGTTGCTCCAGTGGGCCAGGTGCCAGGCCAGGTGTCCTGGGAGATGGTGATGTAGCGCCGACCCTCACGGTCCTTTCCGTGGACGACCCGGCCTCCTGCGGGGAACCTCACCAGCAGGCCGTGACGACATCTGGGATGCTCCGTCGGATGTTTCCTCCTCCTCCTCCTCCTGATCCCTCCCTGTGGGTGGTGATGTTCTCCGCCTTCTGGCACAGGGAGGGTCGGCCATGTTGTCGGCCATCCGACGGAGTGTAGCGTGAATCCCCTGGAATGCCGTCACTTGCTCAGCCTGTCTGTCCTCCATCCTCCGTTGGTGTACCAGTAGACAGGCATGTAGCTCCGCATGTTGCTGGGCCTGCTGGGCCTTGATCCCCTCGAGGACGGACACAACCTGGGCCATGCCCGTGGTGTCCTGCCGGTATGAGTCCAGGATGTAACGGACATGGGAAAATACCGGATCCCCAGCCAACTGGTCAGGCTCGTGCCTCCGCCGTCCTCCACTCCCACCACCCCTGCCCACTTGCGCCTAGCCTGCCCTTGTGGGCACATCGGGTCTCTGGGACCCCTGAGGGGTGGCATTGGCGTTGTCGCCTGCCTCCTCCTGGGTGCCCGGGACACCGTGTCCCTCCTGGCCAGCCTGGCTGCATTGTGGTGTTGGGGCAGGGATCCTGGGTGTCTCCTGGGATGTGGCGGGAGTGGGGGTGGTGGTTGGCACAACTGTACCCGACGCAGGTGCTGCAGGCGGTAGGACACCAGAGGGGCCAGGTCGGTCGGGGTCGTCCACAGAGTGGTGAGAGTGGTCGCTGCCGGTGGGATCGGGCTCCTGCAGATCCGGGTCCTGTGAGTGTTCCCCCCCAGTGTTGGGGGGTGCACCACGACGTTGACCTGTGTGTGAGAGAGAGACAATGTTAATTTTGGTCCATGCAACATCCATGTTTCATCATTTCCTAAGTTGGCACATTTCCTCTTGGAATTAGGATCTGTCTTGCATTCCACTCACAGTGCACTTGTGCATGGGTGTGTCCCTTGGGCACCACTTTGGCACCTTTCACTATGTGTGGCACAGTCTTACTTGCTGCGTCAAGTGTGACTGCAGTCAGCCGTGGAGTGGGCAGGTGTTGCGAGCCATGCATTGGCGCCTTCCGTGTAGCACTGTACATGTGCACATGGATTTGTTCCACACACTTATGTGATGCAGGTAGCTGTCATTGTGCTCGTGCACAGGTTGTGACATGGCCCTGTGTTTTGCCATGGAGAAGAGGGGGGGTTCTGGCACGGGCCACCCTTGGCTACATGCACGCAGTCTACCTGCTGACGAACAGACATTTCCACACACCACACGGCTGATTTGCTCTCCCTGTGTCTCCCTCCCTCTCTGTCCCCCTCTCCCTCCCTCTCTGTCCCCCTCTCCCTCCCTCTCTGTCACCCTCTCCCTCCCTCTGTGTGTCAGCCTCCTCCCTCTGTCCGTCTCCCTGTGTCTCCCTCCCTCTCTGTCCCCCTCTCCCTCCCTCTCTGTCCCCCTCTCCCTCCCTCTCTGTCACCCTCTCCCTCCCTCTGTGTGTCAGCCTCCTCCCTCTGTCCGTCTCCCTGTGTCTCCCTCCCTCTCTGTCCCCCTCTCCCTCCCTCTCTGTCCCCCTCTCCCTCCCTCTCTGTCACCCTCTCCCTCAATCTTTGTGTCAGCCTCCTCCCTCTGTCCGTCTCCCTGTGTCTCCCTCCCTCTCTGTCCCCCTCTCCCTCCCTCTCTGTCCCCCTCTCCCTCCCTCTCTGTCCCCCTCTCCCTCCCTCTGTGTGTCACCCTCTGTCACCTCAGCCCAGCTTCCTGGGCACACACTGTTAGCAGATCTTTGAGTGGCCCTTGGCTTGTTGATGTGAGTTTGTTTCTGATCTCCAGGCACCCATTGGGTGTGATGTGTGTCTGTGCGCTGCTGCTCTGGTGGTGTGTGCTGCCACTCTTTCACAATGTTGGCTGTTCATTAGCTGCTGTCATGTGCAAAACAGTGCCTTCACCCCCATGTGTTGATGCAAGGCGTCCGCCATTTGCTGGCAAGTCATTCCTGTGTTGGGACACACTGTTTGTCTGGCTGTGACCTAGGCCATATGGGCAGAGTGCATTGTTGTCTGCTTCGGAGTCGCACTATGTGATTTTTGGGGCCCAGCCTCCCGCCATCCGGGTTACCGTGTCATGTGTTGTTGTCTTCTGTGACTTGCCATTGTCCAGCTGGGTGCATGGGGCATGGTGGCAGCAGTGGCATGTGCGTGCTCATGGAGTGTGGTTGAGTAATGCGATGGCTTGTGGTGGTTGCGTGCCTGTTAGTGATTTTGGTTGTGGATGCCGTTCCCCCCATGTGAGGTGCGTTGTTTGTGTACTCACCCGGGTCTCGGAGTCCTTCTAATCCTTCGACTGCCTCCACCGGCAGTATGGCCATCACCCTCTCCTCCCAGGGATGGTACTGTACGGGTCTGCGGGAGGGCCCTCCTCCGGTGGCGTTGGCCTGGTCGTGTTCCTCCTGCCTCTTGGCTCTGACCCTCCTCCGCAGATCGTACCACCTGTTCTGGCATTCCTGCCTGGTCCTCCTGGTGTCCGCAACAGCATTCACAGCATCGACGATGGTCTGCCACATGGCTGTTTTTGCTGCCAGGCTGGTGTTTCTGACCAATGTTCCAAAGATCTGTGGCTCGACTCTGAGGATTTGATCAACAAGGACCTCCAACTCTCGGTTACTGAACTTTGGATTCTTGGTAGTGGGCATGGTGAGGGGTGTGGGTGGGGATGGTGGGGGGGGTGTGTGGATGTTGGGGGGGGGTGGATGGTTGTGTGTGTGTGTGTGTGTGAATGTGATGAGGGGG
Organism: Triturus cristatus; assembly: GCF_964204655.1. Taxonomy (NCBI): domain Eukaryota; kingdom Metazoa; phylum Chordata; class Amphibia; order Caudata; family Salamandridae; genus Triturus; species Triturus cristatus. Next base: position 220,532,000 of record NC_140594.1, on the reverse strand, counting down.
TGTTTGTGAGGGTGGTTGTGTGAAGGTGTGCAAGTGTAAGGTGTGGTGTAGCTTGTTGTATGGTTCTGTGGTGTCTGGCAGCAGTGAGTCTGTTGCAAAGGCTCATGGTTTGTGTGTGTGGGCCCTTTTTATTGGTCCATGGGTGGGTGTGGCAGTGTTTGAATTTTGGGTGGGTGTGTTATAAGTAGTGGTGGTGTTTTGGCCCTCTGTTTGTCTTTGGCAGTTGCAGGTCAGTGAAGGTGTATTTGTATTGTTTGTTGGCCATGTTTAGTGGCTTTGTGCCATTCGAATAGTGTCTTCTTGTGTTGTTTTGTTTTGTCCTGGTTGTGTACGTGCGTTTTGAGCGTGTGTACGGTGTGTAGATGGGCCATTTGGTTGTACGGTGCTGTCCTTGTGTGTGGGTTGGTACGACTCGTACATGCGGTTGTGATGTTGGGGCCTGGGGTGCGCTCCGTACTTAGGAGGTTGTGTTGGGGGTAGGACCGTAACGTACTGGGGTGTACATAGACGGTGGTGCGACACGTACAGGGGTGGGGGTACGACTGGAACGTACTGGGGTGTAGGTACACGGGGGTATGACACGTACTGGGGTGGGGGTACGACTGGAACGTACTGGGGTGTAGGTACACGGTGGTGCGACACGTACAGGGGTGGGGGTATGACTGGAATGTACTGGGGTGTAGGTACACGGGGGTATGACACGTACTGGGGTGGGAGTACGACTGGAACGTACTGGGGTGTAGGTACACGGGGGTATGACACGTACTGGGGTGGGGGTACGACTGGAACGTACTGGGGTGTAGGTACACGGGGGTATGACACGTACTGGGGTGGGGGTACGACTGGAACGTACTGGGGTGTACATAGACGGTGGTACGACATGTACAGGGGTGGGGGTGGGGCTCGAACGTACTGGGGTGTACATAGACGGTGGTACGACACGTACTGGGGTGGGGGTACGACTGGAACGTACTGGGGTGTACATAGACGGTGGTACGACACGTACTGGGGTGGGGGTACGACTGGAACGTACTGGGGTGTAGGTACACGGTGGTGCGACACGTACTGGGGTGGGGGTACGACTGGAACGTACTGGGGTGTAGGTACACGGGGGTATGACACGTACTGGGGTGGGGGTACGACTGGAACGTACTGGGGTGTACATAGACGGTGGTACGACACGTACTGGGGTGGGGGTACGACTGGAACGTACTGGGGTGTAGGTACACGGTGGTGCGACACGTACTGGGGTGGGGGTGGGGCTCGAACGTACTGGGGTGTACATAGACGGTGGTACGACACGTACTGGGGTGGGGGTACGACTGGAACGTACTGGGGTGTAGGTACACGGTGGTGCGACACGTACTGGGGTGGGGGTACGACTGGAACGTACTGGGGTGTAGGTACACGGTGGTGCGACACGTACTGGGGTGGGGGTACGACTGGAACGTACTGGGGTGTAGGTACACGGTGGTGCGACACGTACAGGGGTGGGGGTGGGGCTCGAACGTACTGGGGTGTACATAGACGGTGGTACGACACGTACTGGGGTGGGGGTACGACTTGAACGTACTGGGGTGTACCTAGACGGGTGGGGGTATACATACACGGGGGTACGTGTCGGACGTACGGGGGCTGGGGGGAGTGTTGAGCGCGTATGCGGACACATGTCTCCATGGTTGCTATAGGAGTTCGGTGCGGACGGTGTTTTTTCCATACGGTTGTATGCTCGGACGCACGGGATGGATCGTGATTCCTCGGTCGGGCTTGGCTTTTCACGTTTGTAAGGTAAATCGTCCGAGGACGTGTCGGACACATTTTCCGACCCGAGGACGTGTGGGGAATTATTCCCAGTGCGGTTCGTATGGACTTTTTACCATGCGAATCGTGATTGCCAGTTCGTACGGCACTTGTACGATTCGTACGGTAAAAAGACCCGATACGAGTCGTACGGGGACATTTTTTACCGGATCGTGATCGGCACCATAGTGTTTTATTTACAGCCTTCAAATGAGAATCACAGAGCCTCATAAAACAAAAGGAGAGTACAGGTGCCAGAATCTGTGTTCATGAGACTGGAAGAAGATGACCTTCGGTTGCTACAAGAATGAAAACTTTTCCTCTAAGCAAGTTAATCATCACTTTCTTGTCTCTGAAGCAAACATGTCAAGGAGAGGCTTGAAACTTCATGGAAGGGCACTTCCTTTAAGCACAGTTAGCTGGAACAATAGAACATGGCTGCATCTCTCAGACTTATGCTAAGGCCCACATTGACACCGTGGAGAGCACATTATTTGTAATATGGCACACAGTCATACGCTGTGCTGCCTTCTGTGATATGCTCCTGGCTTCCAGATAGAGACTACAGATTTTAGGGACAGGATTTCATTCTTGCCTGTTTAGCTTCCGTTGCTCTGATGATTTTAATGGATTTAGTATTTTAGTTTGAAGCCTTCAATATAGTGCAGAATAGTTTAATTAAAATGATTGCTGCCAGAATCAGCCATTGTAAATCAGCCATGAGAAATAAGATATGGTTAAGAAGTATTCCCTTTCAGTCACCAGATGACTTGGAAACCCTAATACTTCAGCAGCAGAACATTCAAATCATCAAGATGTGGAAAACCTGGAATTGTATGACCTGACAGAAGTCAGTTGCATGGCTGATGGGCTAGATTTACTTAAGTAGGCATAGCTGGTTTTAACTTGTGTTGGTGGTAGTGGCCACTTGTCCAAACTAGGTGGTTTTGTTAAGTCTAGGACTTTTACAAATGTTACATGGGTTGGTTTAATGGCCAAAGATTTACATCTGTCAGCCATAATTGTACATCCGAGAGAGGGGTGTCCAACCTGAGGTACTAAAGGTATAGTTTTGCTTGGGTAGGGTTAATGGAAAAGGCAGCTAGAATGTTTATTTGGTTTGAAATAAAACCACAAGAGAGCTCTATATTCCTGCTGAAGAACATAGAGCACCAGCTAGAAGTGATTTAAAAAACATATGGTAACACAGGGTGAGTAACGACCAGGGACTGGGGGACGGGGGGAGATGGGCACACATGCACAAGTAAGTAGAGTGCACTGCACACCCACAATGACCTTGGATCATGTCCCTGAACCCCATGGCACACCACAGCACACACACATAGCAATAACAGCACATCCCACGACAATGTGGCATAAAGTGCAACACGTACACTGCAGAACAGAGGACACAACAGGGTCCGCTCATGCGCAGAAACAGGCCAATCACATCTGACATAGCAGGAAAATGTGAGATGGAAATGCACGTGTACAACCACACATCTGTCATGTAGACCAAATATCTACTGTCCGCAAGGCCATCGTCCCAGAGGCCATCCAATATCTCAGAAGCTAGGATCCCTGACTTGAGCTGCACAGAGTTAGTGGCCCCAGAAGCACAGCGGCCGGCACAGGCACCCCGCCATGGGACGGTGACTTGCGTTGCAGTCAGATAGGCCACGTGAGCTGAGCGGGTCCTTGTCGATGTCCAAGGTGAGTGTAGCGGAGGGTTGCAGGGGACAGTGGAAGGTGTCCCCCAGGGCATGATCTAGAGGGTAGAAGACTTCCGGAAGCAGCAAATGGAGGAGTGGAATGCTACTGCCTCATTTTTTCCACACAGTCAGTATCACCGACATGATGGTGACAACCCCCAGTCCATGGACTCAGTCGCCACCAAAGGTTACCCAGAAAGTGTCCCTGGATCTCGGGGAACAGACTTAGTGGCACTGTAGCTGAAAGGGGATGCAGTGTGCGATGAGGCCTGTATGATGATATCAAGTCAGCCATAAATAAATCAAGACTGAATTTGAAATGTGTGACCTACTCGACCACAGTGTAGGCCAGAGGCAGCGGTCAGCAGGGGCCCACAGCCATGTGTCATCGACTTGTGATGCACAGAGTTAGTGACACCAAAGCAGTTGTCGGTAGTGTTCAATCACCTCCTTAACGATGATCCTTTTTCCCTCTGGATTGAAACGCGTCATCCTCTAACACCTCTCCTTGCGTGCAATGATATGTACTCTGCCATTGGAAAATCAAGGCTCAGTTCCAAATGTGTGACCTACTCCAGCGCAGTGTGGCCTGAGGGCAGTAGTCCGCGTGGGCACACAGACACGTGCCGTTGGAATGCTATACACAGACATGGTGCAAAAATAACAGTAGATGGACAGAATGCAGAACAATGTCATACATTCACCCCAGTACAGAGATCTGGGCCTAAATCCATCGTTTTTTTGCTCACCATGCCGTTCCAGTTTGAACCCAGCCATATGCAAATCAGTCTTGACCCTGTGCCTCATAGGAACAGTCCAGCCCGAACTGCCAAGCCAGGTCCTCCCTGGAATGGAAACAAGCATCCTAGTACCGGTTTCACACAGACTTGGTGTCACCACATCGAAGAGAGTGTAGTGAGATAAAAGCAGCCATAGTTAATGTTCTCTGCCATGGTGTAATAAAAGACTCAGTTCCAAATGTGTGACCTACTGGTCCGCCGTGTATGCCCGTGGAGTACGCTGACGAGAAAGGAATACTGCGGGTCTGTGTTGCGGAGGCGGTAATGGTCTGAGGAGGCTGCCAGGGTCACGGCACTCGGGCTTGGAGCTTGCACTGGCCCTTGGTGGGCCCTCGTCAACACACGCCTGTGTCGGCAGGTGTGCATTGAGGCCTGGGTGCGCAGGGCCTGGCAGGACTGGTACGGGGTCCAGCGGGCCGGGGTGCAGCAGGCACACAGGAACGCAGGCAACACCGCTCATGGCGACAGCATCAGCCTCGTGACGGGGTGAGGGGCACCGCCCTGGCAGAGACATTGGGCATTCTGGAAGAGGACCACGCCCAGAGCTACGTGCTTTTTATTCACACCACTACGCTGGCCTGGCATACGCCTGGCCAGCCCACTCCGCTCACGCTTACAGGGAGGGACGTAACAAGCTACATTTCCGGGATCTTCCCCACTGGCTGGGGTGACAGGGTTGCGCCCACTGTCCACTGCACTCCATACACCAGCGGTGTATGTCAACATGGATATGTGTGTGGTCTGCATACTGCAATCTGGACATCGCTTTCACGCCACACTTGGCATTGTGTACATTCTCATTCATCGGTCACCTGCCTCCTTCGCACATGCCAGGTTCCCACCTCTTCCCACAATCTGCTATCGTGTGGCTGAGGTGCCATGCAGTTGATGGCTTATGTGTTATGTTATGTTATATAATTTTATATCGCACTCAGATACTCGGCAGAGTGTCCCGGCGCGTGCAGAGGTAAAGGAAAAGTGTAGCAGAGGGGCAACTAAAAAAGGAAGGTTTTAAGCTTTTTTGATCAGATCACATGATCCTGAATGATCCGCAACGCCAAGGGCAAAGCATTCCAAGCCAGGCTAGCTTTCCTCACAAGTGAACATCCGCCCAGCCTTTGACGATAGAATCTGGGGGTCTGCAGTAGAAGTTGTGAAGAGAAGCGCAACTGTCTCACTGGATTGTAAAAGACAAATCTCTTCTGAAGATACCTGGGACCCCTGCCATAGAGGGCCCTGTGGGCAATGGAGAGAATTTTGAATTGAATTCGGGCCTCAACAGGAAGCCAGTGCAGAGAGTGCAAATGGACGCGCACACTGCACCTGTTGGACCAGCCTAGCAGAAGTCTGGCCGCAGAGTTTTGGACTACCTGCAGTTTTCTTAAGAGGTAGCCAGGAATGCCAACATAAAGGGCATTAGCGTATTCGAGACGAGATAAAATCAAGGCATGGGCCACCGTTTCTTTAGCAGGTCCTGGAAGAAAGGGAAGAAACTTTCTCAGTGCTTTCAAGGTACCGAAACACGTCCCAACGAGCTTCTTAACATGTGCGGAGAAATTCAGCTTCTCAGAGAACCAAATCCCTAGATTTTTTGCAGTATTGTTCTCTGCGCTGGGCAAAGGGAAGCCAGGGGGCCACAGTTTCGCTCTGACATCGACCAGAAAGGTCCCATACAAGAGACTTCCCTTCGTTACACTTCAGCTGAGCCTGGGCCAGCCAGTGGAAGACGGAGGTTAGACAGTGTTGTGCAGACTGAACGGATTCATCATCTCTTCCCCAAGAGAACAAGAGCTGGGTGTCATCAACGTAGGCCATCACCTTAGCCCCTATTGATTCCGCTAGATAAACCAGCGGTGTAACATAGATGTTAAATAAGAGGGGACTAAGGGATGACCCCTGCGGGACAACAGTAGCCATCTGCTGAGTGTAGTATCTTGCTATAGTGCTGTTCTTGCCATTCACTACTCCACCAGTGGAACACTGTGGAGATGATGCAATATGGAATGTTCATCTATGAAATCCACAGTTGGAGAAGGGCTGAGCGCCTTGCTGGCTGCTCCCGGTGGGGCTGAATACTACTGTACTACTGATCTGTAACCAACTTGAATAAATCTACTTAAAACTACATTCTGGATGTGGACTTGATTACTACATTTTATTGGCGACGAGTTGAACCTAAGAACCTGCTTCTGCTACCTCTGAGGACATCTGGAGTACCTACTCTCTACCTCAATCTACTCTTGTATCTACAGCTGCACTTACTTATCAACTGGCAACACATCAGCCCCACCAGTGACCTCCCTCCGGTCGCCCTCCACGCAATAGCGCCAGTACCAGTTTCCACGCAGCTCAAGCCTCTGCCTGCTGTTCCCACAGCATATCAAAAGGTCTGTTTGCTGTCCCTTCAGCGCAGCAACCCAATCCCAAGCGTGCTGTGAAGTCATCTCAACACCTAGAAATAAGTCATCAAACCTACCTACGTATTCGCCTCTACTAAGGTCTACTAAGTCACAACAAAAGTCTACGCTGCCACTAATAACGTCTTCTGTGCTTCAAGATCTAAGGTATACTGTGTCTGACTGAGTCTCTTGTGGGAAGTGAAGTTATTGTGTTTTACGCAAGACATTTGCTTGCTGGTTCAACATCCATATAATTATTCACCCAGCACCGCTGTGAAGTTACTGGTGCCTATTTACTTGTGGATTGGCGCTTTGAGTGTGGTCAAAGATGTAATTGATTTTGAATGCCGAATCTCCCTGCCTGCTGGAGAGGAGATCGACACTGTGACCATGGTAGAGTTTGTCTTTGCTCATTTCAATGGTTTCTACTCTGCTATGTGGCCTGTGAGTCATGACAGTGTTGCGCTTTGTTTTAAATTCAAAATTGGCGCGCACAGCTTACCTTGATCACGATGCCACGCGGAGCTTCTCCTGAGCCTTCCATGACGTCTTCTTACTTCACAGTCGTCAAGGGTGCCTAGGGACGTTTTGAAGCAGGAGCGCGCCGTGAGCCACTCGGCATGCGTCTCCTGTGCGTGCCGCCATCTTTTGTTTGGAGATTTCCGGATGCAGGCATTCAATGTAGCCTGCGATAGACAGTGTTTTGCTGCTTTGCCTGGATTCTCTGCCAACCATCCTGTTCATCAAATAATTTTTTTAATTTTTTTATTTTTTAATGCTGAATCTCGCCATGAGCGTCCCGGTGTGAAGATCGATTATCTCCCCATTTGTGTCGCAGCAACGCTCTCAATGTTAGCGCAACCTTCGCACAGGCCAGAATTGTCTTCTTGGCTGTTTCTGGTTTGGGGTCTCTGTTTCAAGTTTCATTGGTCTTAGCATCATGAGGACATTGGACTTTTCTACCAGCTCATGTGGTGAGTTCTCTACATGTCCATTAACCTTTTCATCTCCAACTGGCATGGTGTTTGCGGGCAAGTACTTCGTTGCAGAGTATTTTCATCTGGGATGTCTCCAAGAACTGTTGCACGCCTGTCTAATCATCCCGGTGCCAGGCACACCTTTGACTTTGTCTTCATAACAAGCATGTTTTTTTTTTCTTACAGTACATACAAAATGGTTGAGGTTTCATTCTTTCAAGAAATGTGTGTGTATTTCGTAGACATGTCATGCTTACTCTTGGTAACTTATTTCTACTGCTGGGCGTATTCACCCTAATGACGGCAATATGGTGATGTTTTTCATCCATGTTTTCATCACAGTTCTTTTATCTCTGCATAAGGAATGGCAGTGGGTTTTAGTCACATGTCTCCGCTTTCTCAGTTTAGGTCAAGGGGTGTTCTCTTGTCAAGCTTGGGATGGATGTTATTCCCATTTCAGTTTTGTTCTGTCACACAGTGCACAATGTACCTCAACATGAGGTGTTTCGCAAGGGTTTTAATCCCGTCACTATTGTGCACAATACGTTTCACGTTTACATCTTGCCCTACACAGGGGTTGTACCCTAACTCTGGGTGTATCACTACAGTCTTCAAAGATAAATGTACCCCACTTTAGCTGTATAGGTTTGGGTCTACCCCATTGTTACGGTGCACAATATCTATTTTTTGTGTTGTATAGTGCACAATGTCTTTACCTCTTCACGAGGTGTGTCACGTGGGTTGTATTCCCTCTACTCTTGTGCACAACATCGACCTCTCTATGAGGTATGTATCTTTTGTTTCAGTGCACACTGTTGTAATGCAGATACATGCACATTTTTTTTTTTTACCTCGCGGTGCATATTATTTTGTATGTTTAAGTCGGCCTGCGCTTCATGTGTTTTTGTGTCCTGTGTGTAAGCCGCCATGCGCATCACGTTATATGGTATGTATAAGTCGCCCTGCGCTTCATTTGTTTTTTTGTGTGTAAGTCGCACTGCGCCTCACGCGTTTCTCTGTGTAAGTCGCCCTGCGCTTCATGTGTTTCTTTTATGTAAGTCGCCCTGCTCTTTATTTTTATTTACACAGGGTGCTATGTTCTTTCTCTGCATATTGTTTCCTGTTTTAGTATATTGTGTAACCCAGTACTGTTAACATTTTATTATCTTAATATTTTTATTACAGGGAAGCATGAGTAATCTTTTGTATTTCTCTTCTTCTCTGTCATCTTGTTTCTTCCTGATGTGGATTGCTCTCTCGCATACTCACCTGACCAGTTGGTGTACAGAGAGTACTCATTGATGGTTTATTTTTCTTTTCTTTATTTATTTTTCTCATTTATAGAAAGGAGGATGGGAAACAGGTTTTTTATCTATTTCTTTAAAACTTTTGCTTGTTTTCTCTCTTTCTACCTCCGCTCTGTTCTCCCTTGTACTCTCCTCTCTACAGACCTTTGCTTGTTTTCTCTCTTTCTACCCCTCCTCTGTTCTCCCTTGTACTCTCCTCTCAATTTTGTTCTTCTGAGTTCTACATCTAATTCTTTATTTCTCTTTTCTGTTTTCCTTCTGGAAGAAAGGAGGATATGTAGTATCTTGTTATAGTGCTGTTCTTGCCATTCACTGCTCCACCAGTGGAACACCGTGGAGATGATGCAATATGGAATGTTCATCTATGAAATCCACAGTTGGAGAAAGGCTGAGTGCCTTGCTGGCTGCTCGCGGTGGGGCTCAATACTACTGTACTACTGATCTGTAACCAACTTGAATAAATCTACTTAAAACTACATTCTGGATGTGGACTTGATTACTACACTGAGGCACAGAGATAAACGGAGGAAGCCAAACCTGCTGCGTTCGAGCCTCGAGAAAGGACCTAATCCAGCCCCAGGCAGAACCAGCAACGCCAATCTCCGAAAGGCGATTAAGGAGCAGAGAATGAGGCACTGTGTCGAATGCCGCCTAGAGGTCTAGCATCACCAAAGCTGCCCTACCGCCGGCATCCAAACACCCTCGAATTGCCTCTGCCACCTCTACCAAAGCTGATTCCGTACTGTAGGCCGCTCGGAAGCCAGATTGAGCTGGATGCAGCAGGCCGGATACCTCCACAAAGTTAGTGAGCTGATTAGTGACTACTTTATCGCAAACCTTAGCTAGACTTGGCAGGAGCGAGATTGGCCTGTAGTTCACGGGGATTGATGGATTGAGAGACGGCTTCTTAACAAGGGGGAGAATCAGTGCCTGCTTCCAAGAAATTGGGACCGTGGCCTCTCGAATGGACATGTTGATGATTTGGTTAACTTCGGGATTAATAATGTCATCAGCAGCGGCCAGGAGTCTGGCGGCACAAGGGTCGCTGGGAGACCCAGACTTCAAAGCTTTAAGAATTTTTAACATATCAGATAAATCAACAGGAGCAAAGGTTGACAGCGTATTAGACATACCTGCCGTCAGAAGGCCGGACAAGGAAGCTGTAAGCCCTCCAACAGAGGAAGAGAAGGTAGCTTGGATGCTGCAAATTTTATCCACAAAAAACGTGGAGAGAGTGTTGCACCAGGAGTCTGATACTGGCATTGCTTGCACCAGTGCAATAGGGGACATTAAATTAAGAACAATGGTGAAGATATCCTTCGAATTATTATTAGCCAGGGCAATAAGTGAGGCATAATAGTGGCTTTTGGCGGCTGCAATGGCAGCGTAATAATTTTTTTGTTTGGTCCTAAGTGCAAGTTTGGATACAGGACAATATCCACTGGAATGCCACGCCCTCTCCAAAACCTTGCAGGCTGGCATGGCTGGCATGGCTGGCCCAGGTTGCCAGAGTAAGTTGTACTGTCATATCTGGTGGGTGGGCATGTTGTTTGGCATGTAGCTTGTGAGTTTGTGATGTGTGCATTCCCAGTGTTGTGAGTTGCATGATTGTGGATTTCAGGTGTGTGGTGTGTTCATTTGGTACTTGCCAACGAGCAGCGCATTTCCGTAGGTGCCAGCCAGGAAGTGCCGGGTGATGATGGACTGTCGAAAGATGTAGGACTCATGCACTCAGAATGGGTGGTTGGCGTCGACGTTGGTGGAAATTCCTAGGTGGTCCACTATTGCCTGCACAGTGATGGTATGCGTGTGCTTTCGGCAGCGGATATTGTGTGCAGTGTCACCAGGGGGTACAAGTAGGACATTTGTGCATTCCATTGCCCCCTGACATGTGAGGGAAGCCAGCTTTGGCGTAGACGCCTTGCTTGGTTTCCAGTTGTTCCTTCGCAGTGTGGGGGAAGGATAGGTAGTATGGTACCAAGCTAATGATGACATCCAAGACAGTTGTGGGGGGACTGGATTGGGCTGGCTGTGAGACTCCCCCGACTCTGGCAGTTGTTGGTTGGCAGGTCACAGAGGCCAACAGGTGCACCACAGCCAGCAGCTTTGTCTGCGGAGGGATGTTGGTTGTCCGCTGTGTTGGTACCGTCGGCCTGTGGGCAATGGTGGTCAGGATGCGTAGAATGGTTGTCCTATTGGGCCTGTGGTAGGCAATGACATTCCCTGGTGTTGGGTCTGTGGGGTTGGTGCGTATTCAGCAGGTCGATGTCTTTGTCTGTGCTGCCTCAGTGTTGGTCCCGGCGGGGGGTCTAGGTGGGGGTCCTGTGGGTGGTGGCGGTGGGTGTTGTTGCCCTATTGGGGCCCCGGACTGCATGTTCAGTTTCCAGGGGGCATCTGTTATTCTTCATGTTTGGCTGTGGGCTGTGCTCCCTTATCTGGTGCCGACTTTGCACCAGGTCAGAGCAGGTGTTAATTTCCTGCTGCTAACACGTCTTATCACATGTTTTGTGATCTTATCGCCGATCTGGCTGGTAGTTGAGTATGTTGTGGAGTGGTGTTGTCCCGGCTTTCTTCACGGGAACGCCTACTCTGCATCTCATTAGCAATAGTTGACGGGGTCATGCGGGGCGATGTTTTTTGAGGATGCTATCACCAGAAAAATGGTGATATGGGCTGTTAGCACTGGCTTGTGAATGCGGCAGTACATTTATTGTGAGTTTAGCTGCGATAAAGTGATGTTAACTTGGCGATAGCTCCTTGAGAATATGCGCCTATGTTTTGGGTTTTTCTTGATGTGATGTTTGGGGTGTTCCTTTATTCTCTCTTTTGACTGGAGCGGGCATGAGGGAGGGCTCCCTTTCTATCAGAGGACCTGGTTTGTCTAGCCATTAGTGAAGGATGGTGGGGCACAAGGGGAGGGGGGTGTGGGTCATGGGAGGTAGGGGAGGGGGAGAGTGAAGGGGTAGGGGGTAAGCAAAGGTTAAGGCACTTGTTGTTTAGTATATGTCATGATGTTTACATATGTTTAAGGAAGATTGAAATGATTTCTATGAGCAATCATAATTTAATGTTTTCGATGGAGAGATGTGATACTGAGAATTGTCAATACAAGGATGATGGGTAAAATTCGTATTTGCTTACTAAATGTTTGTGGCCTTAATGATAGGAAAAAAGGGGTATACTAGCTAAGTACCTTCGCTATATGCAGATTGAAGTAGTATGCCTTCAGGAGACTCATATACCTTGGAGCTTAGGTTTTGATATCCCAGCATGTACTCGGCAGGGAACGACCACAAGGGGGTTACAATCCTTGCAAAACATGGTTTGGGTCTGTGTAAGAGAGTTAAGGAAGATAAGCTGGGGCGATGGGCTATAGTTGAGAATAAATGCACAGCTGATAATGACTCTATTACAATCTGTTCCATTTATGGGACTAACCTAGATGATCCTGATGTATTACATTTTCTAAGAAGCGAACTTGCCCTATGGCCACGACCCCTGGTCCTTTATGGAGATTTTAAAATTTATTTAGATAGTCATTTTAATAGAAATGCTGATTTACCATATCAGGGCAGGAAAGTAAAGGTCTATAAAGCCTAGCAAAGCTTACTGAGAGAACAGGGTCTGATCGATAGCTGGCACGAGTATAGAACAGGGGATCCAGGATTCACTTTTTACTCGGCCCCCCCAAAATAACTTAATTCGGCTACATTATTTCTTTACTTCTGACCAACTAGTTAAAATAACTAAAGTGGAAAGTTATCCAAGGACCATTTCAGATCATAATGCTTTAGTAATTGAAGTCTTATTGTCTGGGGTTACTAGGGCTCATCGGCCTTGGACTTTCAAAAGGAAACTTCTATGTGATCAACTTTATCAGGATCATATGACTAAATGGATTGTTGAGTTCTTCAATACTAACAGAGGTTCATCCGCCAATACTATAGTATGGGATATCTTTAAGGCAGGGATTCGAGGCGAGACCATGAGCTTCTCCATTTCTCGAAAGAAAGTTCTGCAGAATTAAATTGGGAAATGGTTCAAGCAGTTAGAAATGGCAGAATTAGAAATCATGAGAAGAGTTAGCAAAGGGCAAAATAGTGAGGAGTGCCAAAAGGAAATGTCAATTGTCAAGTCTAAAATACATCATCCTTTTTGACTCAGAGGTGGCTGCTAAATATGTACAACATAGGGCTGAGCTGTATGAACTGGGGGAGAACACCGGGCGGATCTTGGCAAAACGCCTTCGATAGTAAGAGGTGTCGAATAAAATTGTCAAAATCAAAGATCACTTGGATCAAATTCAAGAACCCCCAACAGAAATACTAAATGTTTTTAGAAAGTATTATGAGCAATTATATACTGAGCGAGGGAACCCATTAGATGGGGGTCTGTAGCAGTATTTTGGAAAGATCTTGAAACAAAGGTGGTCACAGATGCACAAAATGAAATCCTTGCATCACCGATTGCCTTGCAAGAACTAGAAACAGCTTTAAACTCTTTAGCTCTTGTTAAGGCCACTGGCCCTGATGGCATTCCCCTGGAGTCTTATAGGGCATTCTTTAAATCATGTCAGCAGGAGATCCTGCAAATATTTCAATTGGCTCAAAGGGGATATGCCCCCTGTTCATGGCAGAAGACGGCAATAGTTGTTTTTAAAACAAAGGGGAAACCCGACTTGATAGCTGCATCGTATCGACCCATATCACTTATAAACTGTGAAAGTAAAATCTACTCTAAAATACTTGCAACTAGACTAGGCAAGGTCATCACCTCTCTAGTCTCACTCCATCGGCATGGATTCATTCCTGGCAGGGATATGACAAACATGTATGTCGGGTTATAGCTCTCCTAGACTAGGCCCAGGCCACTGAATCACCGCTGGGGATAGTCCTGTTGGACGCTGAGAAAGTGTTCAACAGGGTCTCCTGGTTGTATCTGTGGTCTGCCTTACTGTGGAAGGGATTCTGTGGAGAGTTTATCCAGGAGATCAGGACATTATATTTCTCTCCAAAAGCTGTAATCCGCATATCAGGTCAGAACTCAAATGAGCTTAATATTAGTAGAGGCACAAGGCAGGACTGCCCGTGCTCACCTTTGCTCTTCGCCCTTTATATAGATCCTTTTTTGTGAAAATTGGAGTTGAACATTAATATTAAGGCGGTGAAGGTCGACGATATTTACTATTAGAGCATTGGCGAATGCTGATGACATTGCAGTGCTTACGACAGATGTTGTTTTAGCAATTCCCGAGTTAAAGCTCTTAGCTGAACAGTTTGGAACCTTTTCAGGTTATAGGTTAAATATTAAAAAGACACAAATTCTATGCTCTGAACCCACTCAAACTTTAAATTTCCCGATTGTCCAAGAGTCAATATACCTGTGGGTTAGGATTACAGCTGCAATAGAAAAAATCCCCGATATGAATATTATTCCAATAACGGATAATGTGAGTAAAAAATTGGAAAGGCTAGATCATCTTCACCTCTCTTTGTGTGGTCGAAGTAACGTTATCAAAATGTCGGTCCTCCCAAAGTTTTTATACATTTTTAGAACGGTTCCGTTACAATTTTCCTCGTCCACCTTAGCAAAGATTGATAGGATCTGTCAGAGATTCTTATGGGGGTACCGTAAACCAAGAAGGGCGGCCAAATGGATGACCCTCCCAAAGCAGCGGGGAGATTGAGCAATTCCCAGCTTTTTTCTTTATTACTGGGCGTCTATGTTACAACACATGGGTATCCTCTTAGTTGGGGATAAAGCTGGAATTCCAGAGAAAGCCAGACCAACAATATATGAAATAGGGTTGGGGTCTGAAGTTAAGGATTGTTTGGTTAAGATGCTCGAACCTAGCTATTATAAAAAAAAGAAATTTTAAATTTTAAAAGCAGCTTATGGGGTTTGGAGACAAGTGCGGCAAAAATTGGAGATCTCAAATCTGAATGCATATACTCCACTTTCCGCTCCGGGTCTACTTCCACCAATCTTTCAGGACCAAATTACTTCTAGATGGAGGAAATAAGGAATTAGTGTCCTGGGGGATCTGTGTAGGGAAGGCCAGCTTATGTTATTTATGAATCTGCAGGAAAAATTCAGGGTGGCTAAAAGGGATTTTTTAAAATATTTGCAGATACTGAGTTTTCTTGGTAGTAATGAGAGTAGGATAAAGGGGATATCAGAAAGGATTCCCTTGATGGAGATAGTGAGGAGCAAGTCCAGGATTGGGAAGATCTATCAAAATGTAATCCAATCGTTACCGGATTTGGAAGCCCAGAATGGGAAATGGGAAAATAGTTTGGGCAAGGATGCAATATATATAGAGGATTCATTGGAGCTGGCACATCAGGTGTTATTAACAGGGAGTCTTAGAAGCCAACACTACATGTCAGTTTTTGATTTGTATTATACTCCAGCAAAAGTAGCTAAATGGGCTGAAGGGGGGAGAGGTGGAAAATGCAACAGATATGGTCTAGCTGCTGCTGACTCTCTACACATGTTTTACTCTTACCCAAAAATGGATAGCTTTGTGCAGTACCTATAGGCCTTCCTAACTAAGGTCTTAGGCATCCCTGTGTTAATCACTCCAACTCTATTTATTCTGGGCTATTAGATAGCATAGAATTAAATAAAGAAGCTAGGCAAGAGATAGGTTTTTTGTTTATTGCTATGGCCATTGTTAGCTCTGCGTTACTTCTCAATGGATAAGCTCTGACCCTCCCACCTTTTCCAACTGGAGGTCTAGGATGCTGGCTATTTATAACAGAGAATCTTCAGTATATATGTTAAAGGGTAGAAGGAAAAAGGAGTTTGGGCAAAAACTATGGGCCCCAATCAGTAATTTTGTGAAAAAGTAAATCTGCAATTATTAACCTATTTATTGCACAGGCACTTTCTGTTATACTTTCAAAGGTAACACATAGGATGATCCGAGCTGCTATCTCTGGATGCATTTTGTATATTCATGAATGAATTTTGTCCTTTTATCTGTGCTCTCTCCATATATTTGAGGTGTTTTTTACTATGTATTCATAAAATGTGATGACTTATTCATTACATTTTTGGGGGTGAAATAAAAAAAATGTAAAAAAGAGGAAAGGGAGGTGCACTAAATCCCTGCCACGCATGGCAGGCACCACAATCATTAGGGGGGCACCATAGGTGCCACTCAGCCTCCCACTGGAGGCTGTGCACCAAAGTGGGCCTTGTTGGGGGCCCCCAAACACGCTTTCCGACATGGCTTCCATGTCGGACAGGCCGGCATGGAAACCATGTCGTAAACCGCGCATCATAATCTCAAGGGCGGAAAGGCCCGCCCTTGATGTTACCAGTCGGATTCCGACTGGCGGACAGCTCTCTGAGCCCGCTGGAAGCCAGCCAGAATGACCGGCCGGTTTCCTTTCCGACCGCCTCCATCAAAATGAGGCAGTCGGAAAGGAAACCACGCGGCCCATTGCTTGAATGGTGTTTTACCAATCCAAAGCTTGGATGCTGTGTCTGCATTCATAAAAAATGTATTTTGTCATTTTTCAGTGCAGATTAGCTAGCACTAGCTAATGCTATGTTTAAAGACTATGCTGTAAAAATTGCAAAAAGCATTGCTACGTTCTAGCTCCTCGTCGATGCCACTGTACTAATTCTATTGGAATCAATTGGGTAACCCTGTGTCCCTCAGAACCTGGGTATTGAACAAGAAAAACTACAATAGGTTCTGTCGAGAGAACAATTGCTTAGTACATACTAATAATTTTTTGGGGGTACATACAAAAACATTTTGTCTGTAAATTGAAAGTCTAAAAAATGGATTTATAGACTTTGAATGGAATACACATAAGCCGAATTAACCATTGTTTCAAAGCATCATGTTTAGTTATTTATATATGGCTGTCACTTCTTATAAATATCAACAAACAAATGGCATATGGATAAGTAATTAAGGAGAATAAAGTGATAGACATGTCATGCTTACTCTTGGTAACTTATTTCTACTGCTGGGCGTATTCACCCTAATGACTGCAATATGGTGCTGTTTTTCATCCATGTTTTCATCACACTTCTTTTATCTCTGCATAAGGAATGGGAGTGGGTTTTAATCACATGTCTCCATTTTCTCAGTTTAGGTCAAGGGGTGTTCTCTTGTCAAGCTTGGGATGGGTGTTATTCCCATTTCAGTTTTGTTCTGTCACACAGTGCACGATGTACCTCAACATGAGGTGTTTCTCAAGGGTTTTAATCCCGTCACTATTGTGCACAATACGTTTCACATTTACATCTTGCCCTACCCAGGGGTTGTACCCTAACTCGGGGTGTATCACTACAGTCTTCAAAGATAAATGTACCCCACTTTGGGTGTATAGGATGGGTCTACCCCATTGTTACGGTGCACAATATCTATTTTTTGTGTTGTATAGTGCACAATGTCTTTACCTCTTCACGAGGTGTGTCACGTGGGTTGCATTCCCTCTACTCTTGTGCACAACATCTCTATGAGGTATGTATATTTTGTTTCAGTGCACACTGTTGTAATGCAGATACATGCACATTTTTTTTTTACCTCGCGGAGCATGTTATTTTGTATGTTTAAGTCGGCCTGCGCTTCATGTGTTTTTGTGTCCTGTGTGTAAGCCGCCCTGCGCCTAGCGTTATATGGTATGTATAAGTCGCCCTGTGCTTCATTTGTTTTTTTGTGCGTAAGTCGCACTGCGCCTCACGCATTTCTCTGTGTAAGTCACCCTGCGCTTCATGTGTTTCTTTTATGTAAGTCGCCCTGCGCTTTATTTTTATTTACACAGGGTGGTATGTTCTTTCTCTACGTATTGTTTCCTGTTTTAGTATATTGTTTAACCCAGTGCTGTTAACATTTCATTATCTTAATATTTTTATTACAGGGAAGCATGAGTAATCTTTTGTATT
This sequence comes from Triturus cristatus, assembly GCF_964204655.1. Classification (NCBI taxonomy): domain Eukaryota; kingdom Metazoa; phylum Chordata; class Amphibia; order Caudata; family Salamandridae; genus Triturus; species Triturus cristatus. Next base: position 220,514,095 of record NC_140594.1, on the reverse strand, counting down.
TCTCTTCTTCTCTGTCATCTTGTTTCTTCCTGATGTGGATTGCTCTCTCGCATACTCACCTGACCAGTTGGTGTACAGAGAGTACTCATTGATGGTTTCTTTTTCTTTTCTTTATTTCTTTTTCTCATTTATAGAAAGGAGGAAGGGAAACAGTTTTTTTTATCTATTTCTTTAAAACTTTTGCTTGTTTTCTCTCTTTCTACCTCCGCTCTGTTCTCCCTTGTACTCTCCTCTCTACAGACCTTTGCTTGTTTTCTCTCTTTCTACCCCTCCTCTGTTCTCCCTTGTACTCTCCTCTCAATTTTGTTCTTCTGAGTTCTACATCTAATTCTTTATTTCTCTTTTCTGTTTTCCTTCTGGAAGAAAGGAGGATATGTAGTATCTTGTTATAGTGCTGTTCTTGCCATTCACTGCTCCACCAGTGGAACACTGTGGAGATGATGCAATATGGAATGTTCATCTATGAAATCCACAGTTGGAGAAAGGCTGAGCGCCTTGCTGGCTACTCCTGGTGGGGCTGAATACTACTGTACTACTGATCTGTAACCAACTTGAATAAATCTACTTAAAACTACATTCTGGATGTGGACTTGATTACTACACTGAGGCACAGAGATAGACGGAGGAAGCCAAACCTGCTGCGTTCGAGCCTCGAGAAAGGACCTAATCCAGCCCCAGACAGAACAAGCAACTCCAATCTCCAAAAGGCGATAAAGGAGCAGGGAATGAGGCACTGTGTCGAATGCCGCCGAGAGGTCTAGCATCACCAAAGCTGCCCTACCGCCGGCATCCAAACACTCTCGAATTGCCTCTGCCACCTCTACCAAAGCTGATGCCGTACTGTAGGCCGCTCGGAAGCCAGATTGAGCTGGATGCAGCAGGCCGGATACCGCCACAAAGTTAGTGATCTGATTAGTGACTACTTTCTCGCAAACCTTAGCTAGACTTGACAGGAGAGAGATTGGCCTGTAGTTCACGGGGATTGATGGATTGAGAGACGACTTCTTAAGAAGGGGGAGAATGAGTGCCTGCTTCCAAGAAATTGGGACCGTGGCCTCTCGAAGGGACATGTTGATGATTTGGTTAACTTTGGGATTAATAATGTCAGCAGCAGCGGCCAGGAGTCTGGCGGCACAAGGGTCGTTGGGAGAGCCAGACTTCAAAGCTTTAAGAATTTTTAACATATCAGATAAATCTACAGGAGCAAAGGTTGACAGCGTATTAGACATACCAGCCGTCAGAAGGCCGGACAAGGAAGCTGTAAGCCCTCCAACAGAGGCAGAGAAGGTAGCTTGGATGCTGCAAATTTTATCCACAAAAAACGTGGAGAGAGTGTTGCACCAGGAGTCTGATACTGGCATTGCTCGCACCAGTGCAATAGGGGACATAACATTTAGAACAATGGTGAAGATTTCCTTTGAATTATTATTAGCCAGGGCAATAAGTGAGGCATAATAGTGGCTTTTGGCTGCTGCAATGGCAGTGAAATAATTTTTTTGTTTGGTCCTAAGTGCAAGTTTGGATAGAGGACCATATCCACTGGAACGCCACGCCCTCTCCAAAACCTTGCAGGCTGGCATGGCTGGCCCAGGTTGCCAGAGTAAGTTGTACTGTCATATCTGGTGGGTGGGCATGTTGTTTGGCATGTAGTTTGTGATGTGTGCATTCCCAGTGTTGTGAGTTGCATGATTGTGGAGTTGAGGTGTGTGGTGTGTTCATTTGGTACTTGCCAACGAGCAGCGCATTTCCGTAGGTGCCAGCCAGGAAGTGCCGGGTGATGATGGACGGTCGAAAGATGTAGGACTCATGCACTCAGCATGGGTGGTAGGTGTCTATGTTGGTGGAGATTCCCAGGTGGTCCACTATTTCCTACACAGTGATGGTATGCGTGTGCTTTCGGTAGCGGATATTGTGTGCACCAGGGGGTACAAGTAGGACATTTGTGTATTCCATTGCCCCCTGACATGTGAGGGAAGCCAGCTATGGCGTAGACGCCTTGCTTGGTCTCCAGCTGTTCCTGCGCAGTGTGGGGGAAGGATGGGTAGTGTGGTACCAAGCTAATGATGGCATCCAAGACAGTTGTGGGGGGCCTGGATTGGGCTGGCTGTGAGACTCCCCCGACTCTGGCAGTTGTTGGTTGGCAGGTCACAGAGGCCAACAGGTGCACCACAGCCACCAGCTTTGTCTACGGAGGGATGCTGGTTGTCCGCTGTGTTGGTACCCTCGGCCTGTGGGCAATGGTGGTCAGGATGCGTAGAATGGTTGTCCTATTGGGCCTATGGTAGGCAATGACATTCCCTGGTGTTGGATCTGTGGGGTTGGTGCATTTTCAGCAGGTCGATGTCTTTGTCGGTGCTGCCTCAGTGTTGGTCCCGGCAGGGGGTGGGGGTCTAGGGGGGGGGGGTCCTGGGGGTGGTGGCGGTGGGTGTTGTTTCCCTATTGGGGATCCGTGCTGCATTTTCAGTTTCCCGGGGGCATTTGTTATTCTTCATGTTTGGCTGTGGGCTGTGCTCCCTTGTCTGGTGCCGGTTGTTGTCCGACTTTGCACCAGGTCAGAGCAGGTGTTAATTTCCTGCTTCTAACGCGTCTTATCACATGTTTTGTGATCTTATCGCCGATCTGGCTGGTCTTTGAGAATGTTGTGCAGTGGTGTTGTCGTGGCTTTCTGCACAGGAACGCCTACTCTGCATCTCATTAGCAATAGTTGACGGGGACATTCGGGGCGATGTTTTTTTAGGATGCTATCGCCAGAAAACTGGTGATATGGGCTGTTAGCACTGGCTTGTGAATGAGGCAGTACATTTATTGTGAGTTTAGCTGCGATAAAGTGATGTTAACTTGGCGATAGCTCCTTGAGAATATGCCCCTATGTTTTGGGTTTTTCTTGATGTGATGTTTGTGGTGTTCCTTTATTCTCTCTTTTGACTGGAGCGGGCATGAGGTAGGGCTCCCTTTCCATCACAGGACCTGGTTGGTCTAGCCATTAGTGAAGGATGGTGGGGCACAGGGGGAGGGGGGTGATGGTCATGGGAGGTAGGCGTAGGGGAGGGGGAGAGAGAAGGGATAAGAGGTAAGCAAAGGTCCAGGCACTTGTTGTTTAGTATATGTCATGATGTTTACATATGTTTCAGGAAGATTGAAATGATTTCTATGAGCAATCGTAATTTAATGTTTTCGATGGAGAGATGTGATACTGAGAATTGTCAATACAAGGATGATGGGTAAAATTTGTATTTGCTTACTAAATGTTTGTGGCCTTAATGATAGGAAAAAAGGGATATACTTGCTAAGTACCTTCGCTATATGCAGATTGAAGTAGTATGCTTTCAGGAGACTCATATATCTTGGAGCTTAGGTTTTGATATCCCAGCATGTACTCAGCAGGGAACAACCACAAGGGGGTTACAATCCTTGCAAAACATGGTTTGGGTCTGTGTAAGAGAGTTAAGGAAGATAAGCTGGGGTGATGGGCTATAGTTGAGAATAAATGCACAGCTGATAATGACTCTATTACAATCTGTTTCATTTATGGGTCTAACCTAGATGATCCTGATGTATTACGTTTTCTAAGAAGCGAACTTGCCCTATGGCCTCACCCCCTGGTCCTTTATGGAGATTTTAAAATTTATTTAGATAGTCATTTTAATATAAATGCTGATTTACCACATCAGGCCAGGAAAGTAAAGGTCTATAAAGCCTAGCAAAGCTTACTGAGAGAACAGGGTCTGATCGATAGCTGGCACGAGTATAGAACAGGGGATCCAGGATTCACTTTTACTCGGCCCCCCAAAATAAGTTAATTCGGCTAGATTATTTCTTTACTTCTGACCAACTAGTTAAAATAACTAAAGTGGAAAGTTATCCAAGGACCATTTCAGATCATAATGCTTTAGTAATTGAAGTCTTATTGTCTGGGGTTACTAGGTCTCATAGGCCTTGGACTTTCAAAAGGAAACTTCTATGTGATCAACTTTATCAGGATCATATGACTAAATGGATTGTTGAGTTCTTCAATACTAACAGAGGTTCATCCGCCAATACTATAGTATGGGATATCTTTAAGGCAGGGATTCGAGGCGAGACCATGAGCTTCTCCATTTCTCGAAAGAAAGTTCTGCAGAATTAAATTGGGAAATGGTTCAAGCAGTTAGAAATGGCAGAATTAGAAATCATGAGAAGAGTTAGCAAAGGGCAAAATAGTGAGGAGTGCCAACAGGAAATCTCAATTTTCAAGTCTAAAATACATCATCCTTTTTGGCTCAGAGGTGGCTGCTAAATATGTACAACATAGGGCTGAGCTGTATGAACTGGGGGAGAACACCGGGCGGATCTTGGCAAAACGCCTTCGACAGCAAAAGGTGTCGAATAAAATTGTCAAAATCAAAGATCACTTGGATCAAATTCAAGAATCCCCAACAGAAATACTAAATGTTTTTAGAAAGTATTATAAGCAATTATATACTAAGCGAGGGAACCCATTAGATGGGGGTCTGTAGCAGTATTTTGGAAAGATCTTGAAACAAAGGTGGTCACAGATGCACAAAATGAAATCCTTGCATCACCGATTGCCTTGCAAGAACTAGAAACAGCTTTAAACTCTTTAGCTCTTGTTAAGGCCACTGGCCCTGATGGCATTCCCCTGGAGTCTTATAGGGCATTCTTTAAATCATGTCAGCAGGAGATCCTGCAAATATTTCAATTGGCTCAAAGGGGATATGCCCCCTGTTCATGGCAGAAGACGGCAATAGTTGTTTTTAAAACAAAGGGGAAACCCGACTTGATAGCTGCATCGTATCGACCCATATCACTAATAAACTGTGAAAGTAAAATCTACTGTAAAATACTTGCAACTAGACTCGGCAAGGTCATCACCTCTCTAGTCTCACTCCATCGGCATGGATTCATTCCTGGCAGGGATACGACAAACATGTACGTCGGGTTATAGCTCTCCTAGACTAGGCCCAGGCCACTGAATCACCACTGGGGATAGTCCTGTTGGACGCTGAGAAAGTGTTCAACAGGGTCTCCTGGTTGTATCTGTGGTCTGCCTTACTGTGGAAGGGATTCTGTGGAGAGTTTATCCAGGAGATCAGGACATTATATTTCTCTCCAAAAGCTGTAATCCGCATATCAGGTCAGAACTCAAATGAGCTTAATATTAGTAGAGGCACAAGGCAGGACTGCCCGTGCTCACCTTTGCTCTTCGCCCTTTATATAGATCCTTTTTTGTGAAAATTGGAGTTGAACATTAATATTAAGGCGGTGAAGGTCGACGATATTTACTATTAGAGCATTGGCGAATGCTGATGACATTGCAGTGCTTACGACAGATGTTGTTTCAGCAATTCCCGAGTTAAAGCTCTTAGCTGAACAGTTTGGAACCTTTTCAGGTTATAAGTTAAATATTAAAAAGACACAAATTCTATGCTCTGGACCCACTCAAACTTTAAATTTCCCGATTGTCCAAGAGTCAATATACCTGTGGGTTAGGATTACAGCTGCAATAGAAAAAATCCCCGATATGAATATTATTCCAATAACGGATAATGTGAGTAAAAAATTGGAAAGGCTAGATCATCTTCACCTCTCTTTGTGTGGTCGAAGTAACGTTATCAAAATGTCGGTCCTCCCAAAGTTTTTATACATTTTTAGAACGGTTCCGTTACAATTTTCCTCGTCCACCTTAGCAAAGATTGATAGGATCTGTCAGAGATTCTTATGGGGGTACCGTAAACCAAGAAGGGCGGCCAAATGGATGACCCTCCCAAAGCAGCGGGGAGATTGAGCAATTCCCAGCTTTTTTCTTTATTAATGGGCGTCTATGTTACAACACATGGGTATCCTCTTAGTTGGGGATAAAGCTGGAATTCCAGAGAAAGCCAGACCAACAATATATGAAATAGGGTTGGGGTCTGAAGTTAAGGATTGTTTGGTTAAGATGCTCGAACCTAGCTATTATAAAAAAAAGAACTTTTAAATTTTAAAAGCAGCTTATGGGGTTTGGAGACAAGTGCGGCAAAAATTGGAGATCTCAAATCTGAATGCATATACTCCACTTTCCGCTCCGGGTCTACTTCCACCAATCTTTCAGGACCAAATTACTTCTAGATGGAGGAAAAAAGGAATTAGTGTCCTGGGGGATCTGTGTAGGGAAGGCCAGCTTATGTTATTTATGAATCTGCAGGAAAAATTCAGGGTGGATAAAAGGGATTTTTTTAAATATTTGCAGATACTGAGTTTTCTTGGTAGTAATGAGAGTAGGATAAAGGGGATATCAGAAAGGATTCCCTTGATGGAGATAGTGAGGAGCAAGTCCAGGATTGGGAAGATCTATCAAAACGTAATCCAATCCTTACCGGATTTGGAAGCCCAGAATGGGAAATGGGAAAATAGTTTGGGCAAGGATGCAATATATATATAGAGGATTCATTGGAGCTGGCACATCAGTCGCAGTTGCGGGCGTGAGCACGGGAGGTGGGGAGGGAGGGAGGGGGATGGGGAATGGGATGGGGGAGGGGCAGTGTTGGGGGCGGGGGACGGGGAGGGGGGGAAAACTCTAAAGCGGAACGTAGTCACCCTACCGTGTTAGCGGGAAAAGTAAAGCTCAAACTACAGTTCAGTATGATGATCCCTGAACATCGCTGCCCGGCCTCCGGGATGTGGGCTCATGAGCTGTGTACGGCTGTCTAAATGGCCACAGGATATATGGCATTGTTATCAGCGATGCAGGCAAAGTAAGAATGTATGCTGCTGCTATTATTGTTCTGCAATAAAAACGGTTTTACAAAAAAATTGGAGCTGGCACATCAGGTGTTATTAACAGGGAGTCTTAGAAGCCAACACTACATGTCAGTTTTTGATTTGTATTATACTCCAGCAAAAGTAGCTAAATGGGCTGAAGGGGGGAGTGGAGGAAAATGCAACAGATATGGTCTTGCTGCTGCTGACTCTCTACACATGTTTTACTCTTGCCCAAAAATGGATAACTTTGTGCAGGACCTATAGGCCTTCCTAACTAAGGTCTTAAGCATCCCTGTGTTAATCACTCCAACTCTATTTATTCTGGGCTATTAGATAGCATAGAATTAAATAAAGAAGCTAGGCAAGAGATAGGTTTTTTGTTTATTGCTATGGCCATTGTTCGCTCTGCGTTACTTCTCAATGGATAAGCTCTGACCCTCCCACCTTTTCCAACTGGAGGTCTAGGATGCTGGCTATTTATAACATAGAATCTTCAGTATATATGTTAAAGGGTAGAAGGAAAAAGGAGTTTGGGCAAAAACTATGGGCCCCAATCAGTAATTTTGTGAAAAAGTAAATCTGCAATTATTAACCTATTTATTGCACAGGCACTTTCTGTTATACTTTCAAAGGTAACACATAGGATGATCCGAGCTGCTATCTCTGGATGCATTTTGTATATTCATGAATGAATTTTGTCCTTTTATCTGTGCTCTCTCCATATATTTGAGGTGTTTTTTACTATGTATTCATAAAATGTGATGACTTATTCATTACATTTTTTGGGGTGAAATAAAAAAAATGTAAAAAAGAGGAAAGGGAGGTGCACTAAATCCCTGCCACGCATGGCAGGCACCACAATCATTAGGGGGGCACCATAGGTGCCACTCAGCCTCCCACTGGAGGCTGTGCACCAAAGTGGGCCTTGTTGGGGGCCCCCAAACACGCTTTCCGACATGGCTTCCATGTCGGTCAGGCCGGCATGGAAACCATGTCGTAAACCGCGCATCATAATCTCAAGGGCCGAAAGGCCCGTCCCTGATGTTACCAGTCGGATTCCGACTGGCGGACAGCTCTCTGAGCCCGCTGGAAGCCAGCCAGAATGACCGGCCGGTTTCCTTTCCGACCGCCTCCATCAAAATGAGGCAGTCGGAAAGGAAACCACGCGGCCCATTGCTTGAATGGTGTTTTACCAATCCAAAGCTTGGATGCTGTGTCTGCATTCATAAAAAATTTATTTTGTCATTTTTCAGTGCAGATTAGCCAGCACTAGCTAATGCTATGTTTAAAGACTATGCTGTAAAAATTGCAAAAAGCATTGCTACGTTCTAGCTCCTCGTCGATGCCACTGTACTAATTCTATTGGAATCAATTGGGTAACCCTGTGTCCCTCAGAACCTGGGTATTGAACAAGAAAAACTACAATAGGTTCTGTCGGGAGAACAATTGCTTAGTACATACTAATAATTTTTTGGGGGTACATACAAAAACATTTTGTCTGTAAATTAAAAGTCTAAAAAATGGATTTATAGACTTTGAATGGAATACACATAAGCCAAATTAACCATTGTTTCAAAGCATCATGTTTAGTTATTTATATATGGCTGTCACTTCTTATAAATATCAACAAACAAATGGCATATGGATAAGTAATTAAGGAGAATAAAGTGATAGACATGTCATGCTTACTCTTGGTAACTTATTTCTACTGCTGGGCGTATTCACCCTAATGACTGCAATATGGTGCTGTTTTTCATCCATGTTTTCATCACAGTTCTTTTATCTCTGCATAAGGAATGGCAGTGGGTTTTAGTCACATGTCTCCGCTTTCTCAGTTTAGGTCAAGGGGTGTTCTCTTGTCAAGCTTGGGATGGGTGTTATTCCCATTTCAGTTTTGTTCTGTCACACAGTGCACGATGTACCTCAACATGAGGTGTTTCTCAAGGGTTTTAATCCCGTCACTATTGTGCACAATACGTTTCACGTTTACATCTTGCCCTACCCAGGGGTTGTACCCTAACTTGGGGTGTATCACTACAGTCTTCAAAGATAAATGTACCCCACTTTGGGTGTATAGGATGGGTCTACCCCATTGTTACGGTGCACAATATCTATTTTTTGTGTTGTATAGTGCACAATGTCTTTACCTCTTCACGAGGTGTGTCACGTGGGTTGCATTCCCTCTACTCTTGTGCACAACATCTCTATGAGGTATGTATCTTTTGTTTCAGTGCACACTGTTGTAATGCAGATACATGCACATTTTTTTTTTACCTCGCGGAGCATGTTATTTTGTATGTTTAAATCGGCCTGCGCTTCATGTGTTTTTGTGTCCTGTGTGTAAGCCGCCCTGTGCCTAGCGTTATATGGTATGTATAAGTCGCCCTGTGCTTCATTTGTTTTTTTGTGCGTAAGTCGCACTGCGCCTCACGCATTTCTCTGTGTAAGTCGCCCTGCGCTTCATGTGTTTCTTTTATGTAAGTCGCCCTGCGCTTTATTTTTATTTACACAGGGTGGTATGTTCTTTCTCTACGTATTGTTTCCTGTTTTAGTATATTGTTTAACCCAGTGCTGTTAACATTTCATTATCTTAATATTTTTATTACAGGGAAGCATGAGTAATCTTTTGTATTTCTCTTCTTCTCTGTCATCTTGTTTCTTCCTGATGTGGATTGCTCTCTCGCATACTCACCTGACCAGTTGGTGTACAGAGAGTACTCATTGATGGTTTCTTTTTCTTTTCTTTATTTCTTTTTCTCATTTATAGAAAGGAGGATGGGAAACAGTTTTTTTAATCTATTTCTTTAAAACTTTTGCTTGTTTTCTCTCTTTCTACCTCCGCTCTGTTCTCCCTTGTACTCTCCTCTCTACAGACCTTTGCTTGTTTTCTCTCTTTCTACCCCTCCTCTGTTCTCCCTTGTACTCTCCTCTCAATTTTGTTCTTCTGAGTTCTACATCTAATTCTTTATTTCTCTTTTCTGTTTTCCTTCTGGAAGAAAGGAGGATATGTAGTATCTTGTTATAGTGCTGTTCTTGCCATTCACTGCTCCACCAGTGGAACACTGTGGAGATGATGCAATATGGAATGTTCATCTATGAAATCCACAGTTGGAGAAAGGCTGAGCGCCTTGCTGGCTACTCCTGGTGGGGCTCAATACTACTGTACTATTGATCTGTAACCAACTTGAATAAATCTACTTAAAACTACATTCTGGATGTGGACTTGATTACTACACTGAGGCACAGAGATAGACGGAGGAAGCCAAACCTGCTGCGTTCGAGCCTCGAGAAAGGACCTAATCCAGCCCCAGGCAGAACAAGCAACTCCAATCTCCAAAAGGCGATTAAGGAGCAGGGAATGAGGCACTGTGTCGAATGCCGCCTAGCGGTCTAGCATGACCAAAGCTGCCCTACCGCCGGCATCCAAACACTCTCGAATTGCCTCTGCCACCTCTACCAAAGCTGATTCCGTACTGTAGGCTGCTCGGGAGCCAGATTGAGCTGGATGCAGCAGGCCGGATACCGCCACAAAGTTAGTGAGCTGATTAGTGACTACTTTCTCGCAAACCTTAGCTAGACTTGGCAGGAGAGAGATTGGCCTGTAGTTCACGGGGATTGATAGATTGAGAGACGGCTTCTTAAGAAGGGGGAGAATCAGTGCCTGCTTCCAAGAAATTGGGACCGTGGCCTCTCGAAGGGACATGTTGATGATTTGGTTAACTTTGGGATTAATAATGTCAGCAGCAGCGGCCAGGAGTCTGGCGGCACAAGGGTCGTTGGGAGAGCCAGACTTCAAAGCTTTAAGAATTTTTAACATATCAGATAAATCTACAGGAGCAAAGGGTGACAGCGTATTAGACATACCAGCCGTCAGAAGGCCGGACAAGGAAGCTGTAAGCCCTCCAACAGAGGCAGAGAAGGTAGCTTGGATGCTGCAAATTTTATCCACAAAAAACGTGGAGAGAGTGTTGCACCAGGAGTCTGATACTGGCATTGCTCGCACCAGTGCAATAGGGGACATAACATTTAGAACAATGGTGAAGATTTCCTTTGAATTATTATTTGCCAGGGCAATAAGTGAGGCACAATAGTGGCTTTTGGCTGCTGCAATGGCAGTGAAATAATTTTTTTGTTTGGTCCTAAGTGCAAGTTTGGATAGAGAACCATATCCACTGGAACGCCACGCCCTCTCCAAAACCTTGCAGGCTGGCATGGCTGGCCCAGGTTGCCAGAGTAAGTTGTACTGTCATATCTGGTGGGTGGGCATGTTGTTTGGCATGTAGTTTGTGAGTTTGTGATGTGTGCATTCCCAGTGTTGTGAGTTGCATGATTGTGGAGTTGAGGTGTGTGGTGTGTTCATTTGGTACTTGCCAACGAGCAGCGCATTTCCGTACGTGCCAGCCAGGAAGTGCCGGGTGATGATGGACTGTCGAAAGATGTAGGACTCATGCACTCAGAATGGGTGGTATGCGTCGATGTTGGTGGAGATTCCCAGGTGGTCCACTATTGCCTGCACAGTGATGGTATGCGTGTGCTTTCGGTAGCGGATATTGTGTGCAGTGTCACCAGGGGGTACAAGTAGGACATTTGTGTATTCCATTGCCCCCTGACATGTGAGGGAAGCCAGCTATGGCATAGACGCCTTGCTTGGTCTCCAGCTGTTCCTGCGCAGTGTGGGGGAAGGATGGGTAGTGTGGTACCAAGCTAATGATGGCATCCAAGACAGTTGTGGGGGGCCTGGATTGGGCTGGCTGTGAGACTCCCCCGACTCTGGCAGTTGTTGGTTGGCAGGTCACAGAGGCCAACAGGTGCACCACAGCCAGCAGCTTTGTCTGCGGAGGGATGTTGGTTGTCTGCTGTGTTGGTACCCTCGGCCTGTGGGCAATGGTGGTCAGGATGCGTAGAATGGTTGTCCTATTGGGCCTATGGTAGGCAATGACATTCCCTGGTGTTGGATCTGTGGGGTTGGTGCATTTTCAGCAGGTCGATGTCTTTGTCGGTGCTGCCTCAGTGTTGGTCCCGGCAGGGGGCGGGGGTCTAGGGGGGGGGGTCCTGGGGGTGGTGGCGGTGGGTGTTGTTGCCCTATTGGGGATCCGTGCTGCATTTTCAGTTTCCCGGGGGCATCTGTTATTCTTCATGTTTGGCTGTGGGCTGTGCTCCCTTGTCTGGTGCCGGTTGTTGTCCGACTTTGCACCAGGTCAGAGCAGGTGTTAATTTCCTGCTTCTAACGCGTCTTATCACATGTTTTTCGATCTTATCGCCGATCTGGCTGGTCTTTGAGAATGTTGTGCAGTGGTGTTGTCGCGGCTTTCTGCACGGGAACGCCTACTCTGCATCTCATTAGCAATAGTTGACGGCGTCATCCGGGGCGATGTTTTTTGAGGATGCTATCGCCAGAAAACTGGTGATATGGGCTGTTAGCACTGGCTTGTGAATGAGGCAGTACATTTATTGTGAGTTTAGCTGCAATAAAGTGATGTTAACTTGGCGATAGCTCCTTGAGAATATGCCCCTATGTTTTGGGTTTTTCTTGATGTGATGTTTGTGGTGTTCCTTTATTCTCTCTTTTGACTGGAGCGGGCATGAGGTAGGGCTCCCTTTCCATCACAGGACCTGGTTGGTCTAGCCATTAGTGAAGGATGGTGGGGCACAGGGGGAGGGGGGAGGGGGCCATGGGAGGTAGGCGTAGGGGAGGGGGAGAGAGAAGGGATAGGAGGTAAGCAAAGGTCAAGGCACTTGTTGTTTAGTATATGTCATGATGTTTACATATGTTTAAGGAAGATTGAAATGATTTCTATGAGCAATCGTAATTTAATGTTTTCGATGGAGAGATGTGATACTGAGAATTGTCAATACAAGGATGATGGGTAAAATTCGTATTTGCTTACTAAATGTTTGTGGCCTTAATGATAGGAAAAAAGGGATATACTTGCTAAGTACCTTCACTATATGCAGATTGAAGTAGTATGCTTTCAGGAGACTCATATATCTTGGAGCTTAGGTTTTGATATCCCAGCATGTACTCGGCAGGGAACAACCACAAGGGGGTTACAATCCTTGCAAAACATGGTTTGGGTCTGTGTAAGAGAGTTAAGGAAGATAAGCTGGGGTGATGGGCTATAGTTGAGAATAAATGCACAGCTGATAATGACTCTATCACAATCTGTTCCATTTATGGGTCTAACCTAGATGATCCTGATGTATTACATTTTCTAAGAAGCGAACTTGCCCTATGGCCTCACCCCCTGGTCCTTTATGGAGATTTTAAAATTTATTTAGATAGTCATTTTAATATAAATGCTGATTTACCACATCAGGGCAGGAAAGTAAAGGTCTATAAAGCCTAGCAAACCTTACTGAGAGAACAGGGTCTGATCGATAGCTGGCACGAGTATAGAACAGGGGATCCAGGATTCACTTTTACTCGGCCCCCCAAAATAAGTTAATTCGGCTAGATTATTTCTTTACTTCTGACCAACTAGTTAAAATAACTAAAGTGGAAAGTTATCCAAGGACCATTTCAGATCATAATGCTTTAGTAATTGAAGTCTTATTGTCTGGGGTTACTAGGTCTCATAGGCCTTGGACTTTCAAAAGGAAACTTCTATGTGATCAACTTTATCAGGATCATATGACTAGATGGATTGTTGAGTTCTTCAATACTAACAGAGGTTCATCCGCCAATACTATAGTATGGGATATCTTTAAGGCAGGGATTCGAGGCGAGACCATGAGCTTCTCCATTTCTCGAAAGAAAGTTCTGCAGAATTAAATTGGGAAATGGTTCAAGCAGTTAGAAATGGCAGAATTAGAAATCATGAGAAGAGTTAGCAAAGGGCAAAATAGTGAGGAGTGCCAACAGGAAATCTCAATTGTCAAGTCTAAAATACATCATCCTTTTTAGCTCAGAGGTGGCTGCTAAATATGTACAACATAGGGCTGAGCTGTATGAACTGGGGGAGAACACCGGGCGGATCTTGGCAAAACGCCTTCGACAGCAAAAGGTGTCGAATAAAATTGTCAAAATCAAAGATCACTTGGATCAAATTCAAGAATCCCCAACAGAAATACTAAATGTTTTTAGAAAGTATAAGCAATTATATACTGAGCGAGGGAACCCATTAGATGGGGGTCTGTAGCAGTATTTTGGAAAGATCTTGAAACAAAGGTGGTCACAGATGCACAAAATGAAATCCTTGCATCACCGATTGCCTTGCAAGAACTAGAAACAGCTTTAAACTCTTTAGCTCTTGTTAAGGCCACTGGCCCTGATGGCATTCCCCTGGAGTCTTATAGGGCATTCTTTAAATCAGGTCAGCAGGAGATCCTGCAAATATTTCATTTGGCTCAAAGGGGATATGCCCCCTGTTCATGGCAGAAGACGGCAATAGTTGTTTTTAAAACAAAGGGGAAACCCGACTTGATAGCTGCATCGTATCGACCCATATCACTAATAAACTGTGAAAGTAAAATCTACTCTAAAATACTTGCAACTAGACTAGGCAAGGTCATCACCTCTCTAGTCTCACTCCATCGGCATGGATTCATTCCTGGCAGGGATACGACAAACATGTACGTCGGGTTATAGCTCTCCTAGACTAGGCCCAGGCCACTGAATCACCGCTGGGGATAGTCCTGTTGGACGCTGAGAAAGTGTTCAACAGGGTCTCCTGGTTGTATCTGTGGTCTGCCTTACTGTGGAAGGGATTCTGTGGAGAGTTTATCCAGGAGATCAGGACATTATATTTCTCTCCAAAAGCTGTAATCCGCATATCAGGTCAGAACTCAAATGAGCTTAATATTAGTAGAGGCACAAGGCAGGACTGCCCGTGCTCACCTTTGCTCTTCGCCCTTTATATAGATCCTTTTTTGTGAAAATTGGAGTTGAACATTAATATTAAGGCGGTGAAGGTCGACGATATTTACTATTAGAGCATTGGCGAATGCTGATGACATTGCAGTGCTTACGACAGATGTTGTTTCAGCAATTCCCGAGTTAAAGCTCCTAGCTGAACAGTTTGGAACCTTTTCAGGTTATAAGTTAAATATTAAAAAGACACAAATTCTATGCTCTGGACCCACTCAAACTTTAAATTTCCCGATTGTCCAAGAGTCAATATACCTGTGGGTTAGGATTACAGCTGCAATAGAAAAAATCCCCGATATGAATATTATTCCAATAACGGATAATGTGAGTAAAAAATTGGAAAGGCTAGATCATCTTCACCTCTCTTTGTGTGGTCGAAGTAACGTTATCAAAATGTCGGTCCTCCCAAAGTTTTTATACATTTTTAGAACGGTTCCGTTACAATTTTCCTCGTCCACCTTAGCAAAGATTGATAGGATCTGTCAGAGATTCTTATGGGGGTACCGTAAACCAAGAAGGGCGGCCAAATGGATGACCCTCCCAAAGCAGCGGGGAGATTGAGCAATTCCCAGATTTTTTCTTTATTAATGGGCGTCTATGTTACAACACATGGGTATCCTCTTAGTTGGGGATAAAGCTGGAATTCCAGAGAAAGCCAGACCAACAATATATGAAATAGGGTTGGGGTCTGAAGTTAAGGATTGTTTGGTTAAGATGCTCGAACCTAGCTATTATAAAAAAAAGAACTTTTACATTTTAAAAGCAGCTTATGGGGTTTGGAGACAAGTGCGGCAAAAATTGGAGATCTCAAATCTGAATGCATATACTCCACTTTCCGCTCCGGGTCTACTTCCACCAATCTTTCAGGACCAAATTACTTCTAGATGGAGGAAAAAAGGAATTAGTGTCCTGGGGGATCTGTGTTGGGAAGGCCAGCTTATGTTATTTATGAATCTGCAGGAAAAATTCAGGGTGGATAAAAGGGATTTTTTTAAATATTTGCAGATACTGAGTTTTCTTGGTAGTAATGAGAGTAGGATAAAGGGGATATCAGAAAGGATTCCCTTGATGGAGATAGTGAGGAGCAAGTCCAGGATTGGGAAGATCTATCAAAACGTAATCCAATCCTTACCGGATTTGGAAGCCCAGAATGGGAAATGGGAAAATAGTTTGGGCAAGGATGCAATATATATAGAGGATTCATTGGAGCTGGCACATCAGTCGCAGTTGCGGGCGTGAGCACGGGAGGTGGGGAGGGAGGGAGGGGGACGGGGAATGGGATGGGGGAGGGGCAGTGTTGGGGGCGGGGGGCGGGGAGGGGAGGAAAACTCTAAAGCGGAACGTAGTCACCCTACCGTGTTAGCGGCAAAAATAAAGCTCAAACTACAGTTCAGTATGATGATCCCTGAACATCGCTGCCCGGCCTCCGGGATGTGGGCTCATGAGCTGTGTACGGCTGTCTAAATGGCCACAGGATATATGGCATTGTTATCAGCGATGCAGGCAAAGTAAGAATGTATGCTGCTGCTATTATTGTTCTGCAATAAAAACGGTTTTACAAAAAAGCTGACACATCAGGTGTTATTAACAGGGAGTCTTAGAAGCCAACACTACATGTCAGTTTTTGATTTGTATTATACTCCAGCAAAAGTAGCTAAATGGGCTGAAGGGGGGAGTGGAGGAAAATGCAACAGATATGGTCTAGCTGCTGCTGACTCTCTACACATGTTTTACTCTTGCCCAAAAATGGATAACTTTGTGCAGGACCTATAGGCCTTCCTAACTAAGGTCTTAGGCATCCCTGTGTTAATCACTCCAACTCTATTTATTCTGGGCTATTAGATAGCATAGAATTAAATAAAGAAGCTAGGCAAGAGATAGGCTTTTTGTTTATTGCTATGGCCATTGTTCGCTCTGCGTTACTTCTCAATGGATAAGCTCTGACCCTCCCACCTTTTCCAACTGGAGGTCTAGGATGCTGGCTATTTATAACATAGAATCTTCAGTATATATGTTAAAGGGTAGAAGGAAAAAGGAGTTTGGGCAAAAACTATGGGCCCCAATCAGTAATTTTGTGAAAAAGTAAATCTGCAATTATTAACCTATTTATTGCACAGGCACTTTCTGTTATACTTTCAAAGGTAACACATAGGATGATCCGAGCTGCTATCTCTGGATGCATTTTGTATATTCATGAATGAATTTTGTCCTTTTATCTGTGCTCTCTCCATATATTTGAGGTGTTTTTTACTATGTATTCATAAAATGTGATGACTTATTCATTACATTTTTTGGGGTGAAATAAAAAAAATGTAAAAAAGAGGAAAGGGAGGTGCACTAAATCCCTGCCACGCATGGCAGGCACCACAATCATTAGGGGGGCACCATAGGTGCCACTCAGCCTCCCACTGGAGGCTGTGCACCAAAGTGGGCCTTGTTGGGGGCCCCCAAACACGCTTTCCGACATGGCTTCCATGTCGGTCAGGCCGGCATGGAAACCATGTCGTAAACCGCGCATCATAATCTCAAGGGCCGAAAGGCCCGTCCCTGATGTTACCAGTCGGATTCCGACTGGCGGACAGCTCTCTGAGCCCGCTGGAAGCCAGCCAGAATGACCGGCCGGTTTCCTTTCCGACCGCCTCCATCAAAATGAGGCAGTCGGAAAGGAAACCACGCGGCCCATTGCTTGAATGGTGTTTTACCAATCCAAAGCTTGGATGCTGTGTCTGCATTCATAAAAAATTTATTTTGTCATTTTTCAGTGCAGATTAGCCAGCACTAGCTAATGCTATGTTTAAAGACTATGCTGTAAAAATTGCAAAAAGCATTGTTACGTTCTAGCTCCTCGTCGATGCCACTGTACTAATTCTATTGGAATCAATTGGGTAACCCTGTGTCCCTCAGAACCTGGGTATTGAACAAGAAAAACTACAATAGGTTCTGTCGGGAGAACAATTGCTTAGTACATACTAATAATTTTTTGGGGGTACATACAAAAACATTTTGTCTGTAAATTAAAAGTCTAAAAAATGGATTTATA
The DNA here is from genome assembly GCF_964204655.1 of Triturus cristatus. Classification (NCBI taxonomy): domain Eukaryota; kingdom Metazoa; phylum Chordata; class Amphibia; order Caudata; family Salamandridae; genus Triturus; species Triturus cristatus. Next base: position 220,496,447 of record NC_140594.1, on the reverse strand, counting down.
GACTTTGAATGGAATACACATAAGCCGAATTAACCATTGTTTCAAAGCATCATGTTTAGTTATTTATATATGGCTGTCACTTCTTATAAATATCAACAAACAAATGGCATATGGATAAGTAATTAAGGAGAATAAAGTGATAGACATGTCATGCTTACTCTTGGTAACTTATTTCTACTGCTGGGCGTATTCACCCTAATGACTGCAATATGGTGCTGTTTTTCATCCATGTTTTCATCACAGTTCTTTTATCTCTGCATAAGGAATGGGAGTGGGTTTTAATCACATGTCTCCATTTTCTCAGTTTAGGTCAAGGGGTGTTCTCTTGTCAAGCTTGGGATGGGTGTTATTCCCATTTCAGTTTTGTTCTGTCACACAGTGCACGATGTACCTCAACATGAGGTGTTTCTCAAGGGTTTTAATCCCGTCACTATTGTGCACAATACGTTTCACGTTTACATCTTGCCCTACCCAGGGGTTGTACCCTAACTTGGGGTGTATCACTACAGTCTTCAAAGATAAATGTACCCCACTTTGGGTGTATAGGATGGGTCTACCCCATTGTTACGGTGCACAATATCTATTTTTTGTGTTGTATAGTGCACAATGTCTTTACCTCTTCACGAGGTGTGTCACGTGGGTTGCATTCCCTCTACTCTTGTGCACAACATCTCTATGAGGTATGTATCTTTTGTTTCAGTGCACACTGTTGTAATGCAGATACATGCACATTTTTTTTTTACCTCGCGGAGCATGTTATTTTGTATGTTTAAGTCGGCCTGCGCTTCATGTGTTTTTGTGTCCTGTGTGTAAGCCGCCCTGCGCCTAGCGTTATATGGTATGTATAAGTCGCCCTGTGCTTCATTTGTTTTTTTGTGCGTAAGTCGCACTGCGCCTCACGCATTTCTCTGTGTAAGTCGCCCTGCGCTTCATGTGTTTCTTTTATGTAAGTCGCCCTGAGCTTTATTTTTATTTACACAGGGTGGTATGTTCTTTCTCTACGTATTGTTTCCTGTTTTAGTATATTGTTTAACCCAGTGCTGTTAACATTTCCTTATCTTAATATTTTTATTACAGGGAAGCATGAGTAATCTTTTGTATTTCTCTTCTTCTCTGTCATCTTGTTTCTTCCTGATGTGGATTGCTCTCTCGCATACTCACCTGACCAGTTGGTGTACAGAGAGTACTCATTGATGGTTTCTTTTTCTTTTCTTTATTTCTTTTTCTCATTTATAGAAAGGAGGATGGGAAACAGTTTTTTTAATCTATTTCTTTAAAACTTTTGCTTGTTTTCTCTCTTTCTACCTCCGCTCTGTTCTCCCTTGTACTCTCCTCTCTACAGACCTTTGCTTGTTTTCTCTCTTTCTACCCCTCCTCTGTTCTCCCTTGTACTCTCCTCTCAATTTTGTTCTTCTGAGTTCTACATCTAATTCTTTATTTCTCTTTTCTGTTTTCCTTCTGGAAGAAAGGAGGATATGTAGTATCTTGTTATAGTGCTGTTCTTGCCATTCACTGCTCCACCAGTGGAACACTGTGGAGATGATGCAATATGGAATGTTCATCTATGAAATCCACAGTTGGAGAAAGGCTGAGCGCCTTGCTGGCTACTCCTGGTGGGGCTCAATACTACTGTACTATTGATCTGTAACCAACTTGAATAAATCTACTTAAAACTACATTCTGGATGTGGACTTGATTACTACACTGAGGCACAGAGATAGACGGAGGAAGCCAAACCTGCTGCTTTCGAGCCTCGAGAAAGGACCTAATCCAGCCCCAGGCAGAACAAGCAACTCCAATCTCCAAAAGGCGATTAAGGAGCAGGGAATGAGGCACTGTGTCGAATGCCGCCTAGCGGTCTAGCATGACCAAAGCTGCCCTACCGCCGGCATCCAAACACTCTCGAATTGCCTCTGCCACCTCTACCAAAGCTGATTCCGTACTGTAGGCTGCTCGGGAGCCAGATTGAGCTGGATGCAGCAGGCCGGATACCGCCACAAAGTTAGTGAGCTGATTAGTGACTACTTTCTCGCAAACCTTAGCTAGACTTGGCAGGAGAGAGATTGGCCTGTAGTTCACGGGGATTGATAGATTGAGAGACGGCTTCTTAAGAAGGGGGAGAATCAGTGCCTGCTTCCAAGAAATTGGGACCGTGGCCTCTCGAAGGGACATGTTGATGATTTGGTTAACTTTGGGATTAATAATGTCAGCAGCAGCGGCCAGGAGTCTGGCGGCACAAGGGTCGTTGGAAGAGGCAGACTTCAAAGCTTTAAGAATTTTTAACATATCAGATAAATCTACAGGAGCAAAGGTTGACAGCGTATTTGACATACCAGCCGTCAGAAGGCCGGACAAGGAAGCTGTAAGCCCTCCAACAGAGGCAGAGAAGGTAGCTTGGATGCTGCAAATTTTATCCACAAAAAACGTGGAGAGAGTGTTGCACCAGGAGTCTGATACTGGCATTGCTCGCACCAGTGCAATAGGGGACATAACATTTAGAACAATGGTGAAGATTTCCTTTGAATTATTATTAGCCAGGGCAATAAGTGAGGCACAATAGTGGCTTTTGGCTGCTGCAATGGCAGTGAAATAATTTTTTTGCTTGGTCCTAAGTGCAAGTTTGGATAGAGAACCATATCCACTGGAACGCCACGCCCTCTCCAAAACCTTGCAGGCTGGCATGGCTGGCCCAGGTTGCCAGAGTAAGTTGTACTGTCATATCTGGTGGGTGGGCATGTTGTTTGGCATGTAGTTTGTGAGTTTGTGATGTGTGCATTCCCAGTGTTGTGAGTTGCATGATTGTGGAGTTGAGGTGTGTGGTGTGTTCATTTGGTACTTGCCAACGAGCAGCGCATTTCCGTACGTGCCAGCCAGGAAGTGCCGGGTGATGATGGACTGTCGAAAGATGTAGGACTCATGCACTCAGAATGGGTGGTATGCGTCGATGTTGGTGGAGATTCCCAGGTGGTCCACTATTGCCTGCACAGTGATGGTATGCGTGTGCTTTCGGTAGCGGATATTGTGTGCAGTGTCACCAGGGGGTACAAGTAGGACATTTGTGTATTCCATTGCCCCCTGACATGTGAGGGAAGCCAGCTATGGCGTAGACGCCTTGCTTGGTCTCCAGCTGTTCCTGCGCAGTGTGGGGGAAGGATGGGTAGTGTGTTACCAAGCTAATGATGGCATCCAAGACAGTTGTGGGGGGCCTGGATTGGGCTGGCTGTGAGACTCCCCCGACTCTGGCAGTTGTTGGTTGGCAGGTCACAGAGGCCAACAGGTGCACCACAGCCAGCAGCTTTGTCTGCGGAGGGATGTTGGTTGTCTGCTGTGTTGGTACCCTCGGCCTGTGGGCAATGGTGGTCAGGATGCGTAGAATGGTTGTCCTATTGGGCCTATGGTAGGCAATGACATTCCCTGGTGTTGGATCTGTGGGGTTGGTGCATTTTCAGCAGGTCGATGTCTTTGTCGGTGCTGCCTCAGTGTTGGTCTCGGCAGGGGGCGGGGGTCTAGGGGGGGGGGGTCCTGGGGGTGGTGGCGGTGGGTGTTGTTGCCCTATTGGGGATCCGTGCTGCATTTTCAGTTTCCCGGGGGCATCTGTTATTCTTCATGTTTGGCTGTGGGCTGTGCTCCCTTGTCTGGTGCCGGTTGTTGTCCGACTTTGCACCAGGTCAGAGCAGGTGTTAATTTCCTGCTTCTAACGCGTCTTATCACATGTTTTTCGATCTTATCGCCGATCTGGCTGGTCTTTGAGAATGTTGTGCAGTGGTGTTGTCGCGGCTTTCTGCACGGGAACGCCTACTCTGCATCTCATTAGCAATAGTTGACGGCGTCATCCGGGGCGATGTTTTTTGAGGATGCTATCGCCAGAAAACTGGTGATATGGGCTGTTAGCACTGGCTTGTGAATGAGGCAGTACATTTATTGTGAGTTTAGCTGCAATAAAGTGATGTTAACTTGGCGATAGCTCCTTGAGAATATGCCCCTATGTTTTGGGTTTTTCTTGATGTGATGTTTGTGGTGTTCCTTTATTCTCTCTTTTGACTGGAGCGGGCATGAGGTAGGGCTCCCTTTCCATCACAGGACCTGGTTGGTCTAGCCATTAGTGAAGGATGGTGGGGCACAGGGGGAGGGGGCCATGGGAGGTAGGCGTAGGGGAGGGGGAGAGAGAAGGGATAGGAGGTAAGCAAAGGTCAAGGCACTTGTTGTTTAGTATATGTCATGATGTTTACATATGTTTAAGGAAGATTGAAATGATTACTATGAGCAATCGTAATTTAATGTTTTCGATGGAGAGATGTGATACTGAGAATTGTCAATACAAGGATGATGGGTAAAATTCGTATTTGCTTACTAAATGTTTGTGGCCTTAATGATAGGAAAAAAGGGATATACTTGCTAAGTACCTTCACTATATGCAGATTGAAGTAGTATGCTTTCAGGAGACTCATATATCTTGGAGCTTAGGTTTTGATATCCCAGCATGTATTTGGCAGGGAACAACCACAAGGGGGTTACAATCCTTGCAAAACATGGTTTGGGTCTGTGTAAGAGAGTTAAGGAAGATAAGCTGGGGTGATGGGCTATAGTTGAGAATAAATGCACAGCTGATAATGACTCTATTACAATCTGTTCCATTTATGGGTCTAACCTAGATGATCCTGATGTATTACATTTTCTAAGAAGCGAACTTGCCCTATGGCCACACCCCCTGGTCCTTTATGGAGATTTTAAAATTTATTTAGATAGTCATTTTAATATAAATGCTGATTTACCACATCAGGGCAGGAAAGTAAAGGTCTATAAAGCCTAGCAAAGCTTACTGAGAGAACAGGGTCTGATCGATAGCTGGCACAAGTATAGAACAGGGGATCCAGGATTCACTTTTACTCGGCCCCCCAATATAAGTTAATTCGGCTAGATTATTTCTTTACTTCTGACCAACTAGTTAAAATACCTAAAGTGGAAAGTTATCCAAGGACCATTTCAGATCATAATGCTTTAGTAATTGAAGTCTTATTGTCTGGGGTTACTAGGGCTCAAAGGCCTTGGACTTTCAAAAGGAAACTTCTATGTGATCAACTTTATCAGGATCATATGACTAAATGGATTGTTGAGTTCTTCAATGCTAACAGAGGTTCATCCGCCAATACTATAGTATGGGTTATCTTTAAGGCAGGGATTCGAGGCGAGACCCTGAGCTTCTCCATTTCTCGAAAGAAAGTTCTGCAGAATTAAATTGGGAAATGGTTCAAGCAGTTAGAAATGGCGGAATTAGAAATCATGAGAAGAGTTAGCAAAGGGCAAAATAGTGAGGAGTGCCAACAGGAAATCTCAATTGTCAAGTCTAAAATACATCATCCTTTTTGGCTCAGAGGTGGCTGCTAAATATGTACAACATAGGGCTGAGCTGTATGAACTGGGGGAGAACACCGGGCGGATCTTGGCAAAACGCCTTCGACAGCAAAAGGTGTCGAATAAAATTGTCAAAATCAAAGATCACTTGGATCAAATTCAAGAATCCCCAACAGAAATACTAAGGTGCCGATTACGATCCTGGAAAAAAATTCCCCGTACGACTCGTATCCGGTCTTTTTACCGTACGAATCGTACAATTGCCGTACAAACTGCCAACTACGATTCGCATGGGAAAAAGTCCATACGAATCGCATTGGGAATAATTCCCCACACGTCCTCGGGTCGGAAAATGTGTCCGACACGTCCCCAGACGATTTACCGTACAAATGTGAAAAGTGAAGTCCGACCGCGCAAGTACGATCCATCCCGTGCGTCTGATGTTACAACCGGATGGAAAAAACACCGTCCGCACCGCACTCCCATAGCAACCATGGAGACATGTGCCCGCATACGCGCCCAACACCCCCCCAGCCCCCGTATGTACGTGCCCAACCACCCCCCCATCCCTTGTATGTACAAGTCGAACCCCCACCCGTGTATGTACACCCGTGTACGTACGAGTCGAACCCCCACCGAGTCAAACCCCCACCCGTGTATGTACACCCGTGTACGTACGAGTCGAACCCCCACCCGTGTATGTACACCCCCGTACGTACAGCCCGTACCCCCACCCGCGTATGTATGGAGCGTACCCTCACCCCAACAGTGTATGTACGGACCATACCCTCACCCGCGTATGTATGGAGCGTACCCCCACCCAACAGTGTATATACGGACCGTACCCTCACCCGCGTATGTATGGAGCGTGCCCCCACCCCAACAGTGTATGTACGGACCGTACCCTCACCCGCGTATGTATGGAGCGTACCCCACCCAACAGTGTATGTACGGCCTGTACCCTCACCCGCGTATGTATGGAGCGTACCCCAACAGTCTAAGTACGGAGCGCACCCCAGGCCCCAACACCAGCACCCTCACCCAACATCGCGCATGTACGAGTCGTACCAAGCCAGAGACAAGGACAGCACTGTACAACAAAATGGCCGATGTACACACCGTACAGACGCTAAAAACACACGTACACAACCAGGACAAAGCAAAACAACACAAGAAGACTCCATTCGAATCGCACAAAGCCACAAAACATGTCCAACAAGCACAAATACAACACATTCACTGACCTGCAACTGCCAAACTCCCAAACAGAGGCCCAAAACACAACCACTCCTTATAACACACCCACCCAAAGTTCAAACACAGCCACACCCACCAATGGACCAATAAAAAGGCCCAACACACACAAACCATGATCCTTTGCAACAGACCCACTGCTGCCAGACCACACAGAGAAACAACTGCACCATACTACAACCTCCACTACACCTTACACCTGCACACCTTCACACAACCACCTTCACAAACACCCCCTCATCACATTCACACACCTGCACAACCACACCCACACACCCACAACCATCCACACCCACACCCCCCACAACCATCCACACCCACACCCCTCACCATGCCCACTAACAAGAATCCAAAGTTCACTAGCCAAGAGTTGGAGGTCCTTGTTGACGAAATCCTCAGAGTCGAGCCACACCTCTTTGGAACATTGGTCAGACAGACCAGCATTTCCGAAAAAACAGCCATGTGGCAGACGATTGTCGATGCTGTGAATGCCAAGCCAGGTGGTACAATCTGCGGAGGACGGTCCGCCGCAAAATGACCGACGACCACAACCAGGCCAACATCACTGGAGGAGGGCCGCCCCGCAGACGCGTACAATACCATCCCTGGGAGGAGAAGGTGATGGCCATACTGCCGGTGGTGGCAGTGGACGGAGTAGAAGGACTCCGAGAGCCTGGTGAGTACACAAACAACTCACCTCACATGGGGGGAACGTCATCCACAACCAAACTCACAATCATGCACGCAACCACCCCAAGCTATCGCATGACTCAACCACACTCCATAAACACGCACATGCCACTAGCGCCACCATGCCCCATGCACCCAGCTGGACAATGCCAAGTCACAGGCCACAGAAAACACCAACACAAGACACGGTTACCCGGATGGCGGGAGTGTGGGCCTCAAAAATCACATAGTGCAACTCAGAAGCAGACAACAATGCCCTCTACCCATATGGCCTAGGTCACAGCCAGACAAACAGTGTGTCCCCACACAGGAAAGACTTGCCTGCAAATGGCGGACGCCTTGCATGAAGACATGGGGGTGAAGGCACCTTTTTGCACATGACAGCAGCCAATGAACAGCCAACACTGTGAAAGAGTGGCAGCACACACCACCACAGCAGCAGCGCAGACACAGACACTACACCCAATGGGTGCCTGGAGATCAGAAACAAACTCACATGAACAAGCCAAGGGCCATTCAAAGATCTGCAAAAAGTGTGTGCCTAGGAAGCTGGGCTGAGGTGACAGAGGGTGACACACAGAGGGAGGGAGAGGGGGAGAGAGAGGGAGGGAGACACAGGGAGACGGACAGAGGGAGGAGGCTGACACAGGGAGGGAGGGAGAGGGGGACAGAGAGGGAGTGAGAAAGGGATACACAGGGAGACCAATTCAGCCTTGGGTGGTGTGGGAATGTCTGCTCGTCAGCAGGTGGACTGCGTGCATGTAGACAAGGGTGGCCAGTGCCTGAATCCCCCTCTCTTCTCCATGGCAAAACACTGGGCCATGTCTCAACCTGTGCACGAGCACAACGACAGCTACCTGCATTATATAAGTGTGTGGAACAACTCCATGTGCCCACGTACAGGGCAACATGGAAGGCGCCAATGCATGGCTCGCCACACCTGCTCACTCCACTGCTGACTGCAGTCACAATTGACGCAGCAAGTAAGACTGTGTCACACATAGGTAAAGTCTCAAAAGCTGTGGCCAAGGGACATACCCATGCACAAGTGCACTGTGAGTGGAATGCAAGACATATCCAAATACCCAGAGGAAATGTGCCAACTTTGAAACTAATGAAACATGGATGTTGCATGGAACAAAAATAACATTGTCTCTCACACACACAGGTCAACGTAGTGGATCACCCCCCAACACTGGGGGGGAAGACTCACAGGACCCGGCTCTGCGGGATGATGATCCCACCGGCAGCGACGACTCTCACCACTCTGTGGACGACCCCGACCAACCTGGCCCCTCTGGTGTTCAACCACCTGCAGCACCTGCGTCAGGTACAACTGGGCCAACCACCACCCCCACTCCTGCCACATCCCAGGAGACACCCAGGATCCCTGCCCCACCACCACAACGCAGCCAGGCTGACCAGGAGGAACACGGTGTACCGGGCACCCAGGAGGAGGCAGGCGACAATGCAAATGCCACCCCTCAGGGGTCCCGGAGACACGATGTGCCGACAAGGGCAGGCCAGGTGCAAGTGGGCAGGGGTGGTGGGAGTGGAGGACGGCGGAGGCGCGAGCCTGACCAGTTGGCTGCGGAACCGGTATATTCCCATGTAAGAAACATCCTGGACACATACCGGCAGGACACCATGGGCATGAGCCAGGTTGTGTCCACCCTCAACGAGATGAAGGGGACCCTCGAGGAGATCAAGACCCAGCAGGCCCAGCAACATGCGGAGCAACATGCCTGTCAACTGCGACACCAAGGGCGGATGGAGGACAGACAGGCTGAGCTCGTGACGGTGCTCACGGGAATTAAACGTTCACTCCGTCGGATAGCCGACAACATGGGCAACCCTCCCTGTGCCACCAGGCGAAGAACATCACCACCCACAGGGAGGGATCAGGAGGAGGAGGATACATCCGACGGAGCATCCCAAACATCGTCACGGCCTGCTTCTGAGGGTTCCCGCAGGAGGGCGGGTCGTCAACGGAAAAGACCGTGAGGGTCGGCGCAACAGCACCATCCCCCAGGACACCTGGCCTGGCACCTGGCTCACTGGACCAACAGCAGCACATCAGCAAATGACATTCTCTGCCACATGGACTTGCTGGTCACTGTCTGACCAATGTTGACAAAGACTGTGGCATGGACTCTGATGATTTCCAATGGCAAGGACACCAACTCCCCCAGTGAACTTTGGATTCCACACACCCAGAAAGCCCCTCTTGTCATACCGCCCCCAACACGTACCCCAACACAAATAAAAACTTACACGATAAAGAGATGATGCCTACATTTTGCATTATTACCTTACATGTGTCTTGTAAAGTCTAACCATGCCTGAGTTCTCATATGACTTCAACCATCCATACCCTGGGGCCTGAGTCTGGCACAGGACACACATGGGTCACAATGTATTAGGCAAGACAGACATGGAGCACCATACACACCCGTGATGGGCCCAACCAGCTGAGGGGGTGGCCGCACAACAGTGCCGACAGACATATTGAGTACAGCAACAGTCATGCGCAGACGTCAGGGATCATGTGGAGTGTCCTGGGGGGCACCCAGGTAAGTGTAGACAGGTGGCAGAAACATGTCCTGCAAGCTTGAGTCAGGTGGATGCAGAGAATGGTGGCCTGGCCAACATTGGATGCATGGGGATGGCACATGTCACAATACCCACACTGTCATGGACATCATGCACAATGCAGAGTCTAATCCCACACAAACAGCTTGCATCTTGCTACTCTACACATAGACACATAGCCACTATCACTGAAAACCATGCCAGACATGCCGTATGCACCGTGGCAACACACCAGCATTGACTGAGAAGAGGCACCTTGGAGGCATAGGGACACCTTTATTAGTCATGTATTCCGGAATGCACAGGCAACTCGGAGTACACATACACAGGTCATGTGGATTAACATGTGGGTCCAACACTGGCACCCCCCTTCTGCACCACAAATGCGTGATATCCATGGAACTGGCACACAAGTGTCGGGTAACAGCTAAACACCCCCTGCTGCTCACGGAGAGGCTGCAATACACCATTGATCCTCTGATGTGGAAGTCCCACACCATGTCAAGCCAATGCAAACCGTATGTGTCCGAGGGCAGTGTTACACACATTGATGCCATCATCACAATCTACTATCCCATTACAGATGACTGTCAACAAGTCTGACCATCTATTCAGGTGTATCCAGCTACATGTAATGTGTCCCATGGTGATGCGACATGTCTGCAGAGGAACCAAACATCGACAGGGGCAGTGTGCACACATCAAAAACAACTGCCACACCCAATACACCCCTGATTCATCCCTTACCCTAAGGAGACTTCCAAACTTGTCCGTGCGTGTAACGCTGAGTCAGCACACGATGACGTGTCCATGAGGAATAGCAGTGCCACAACAATGCAACCAGCAGACGGCATGCGCAAGTACCTGGGGATGAGAGACACACAAGAAGTCAGCCACAAAAAGCACAGCCACTTGCATGTGCATGTACTCGACACATGTAAGGATGACAACATGCTAGGTCACAATTATGACTGGGGAAATACACTCATCACTGGCACCATCACTCGAGTGACACATCCACACACACCTCTGACTCACGTAGCATACATGCAGATGGACACACACATCGCAACACATGCCACACGGGGACCAATGCGTGCACACTCAGACACTGGTACTCACCACTAAGCAAAGAAGTCGCGTATGAGCCGACTCCGGATGTCCTCTTGCGGAACCACATCCTCCACATCACTAGCCCCATTGCCAAGCGTTTCGTTCTCCACGGGTGGATGGTCCTGATCATCTTGATCCATGTTGTGCAGCATGCAGCAGACCATGAAGATTTTGCATACCTTCAACGGGGCATATGGGAGGGCGCCGCCGGTCTTGTGTAGGCACCTGAATCGGCTCTTCAGGAGGCCAAATGTCCTCTCTATCACTCGCCTTGTCTGGCCATGGGCGGTGTTGTAGCGGAGCTGGGCCGGCGTGCTGGGGTTGCGGAGAGGTGTGATCAGCCATGGCATGTTGGGATAGCCAGCGTCCCCTACATGGAAACCACATGGACATAAGTAGGACAGGAGAAGCGGTCGGGCTGGAAGTCTACGCAAAATACAGGACAGACAGAGTGTACCCACCAACAACACATGCTCGTTCGTTGCGCAGCTGCGTCATCATTTCAGGCACCCTGCTACGCCTCATGATGTAGGCATCGTGGGCTGATCCTGGAAAACGAGCACAGACATGTGAAATCACCATGTTGGACAGACACACCACAAGGGAATTGATGGAGTGGTAGTGCTTGCGATTCCTGTACGCTACCTCCTGTGCCTGTGGTGGTACCAAAGCCACATGTGTCCCATCTATGGACCCAATGACATGGGGCCTCCCTCCCAGGGCATAGAATCCACGCTTGACAACAGTCAACTGCTCAGGAGTTGGGAAATGGATGGACTCATCCAGGTGAAGCAACATGGCCTCTAAAAAATCATGCAGCACACGGCTGAACATGCTCTGGGACATGCCACCAACATGAGCTATGGTATATTGAAAGGTACCCGTGGCAAGAAAATGTAGGGCTGCCATTACCTTCAGCTTGGATGTCAGTGCCGTAGGATACCTGTGCAGTGGTTACAGGTGTGGTGCCAGCCTTGCCGTCAACTCCTCAATCAACGGTTGGGGGAAGCGGTAGCAGCGTATACAGTCATTCTCCCGCATGTCAGCCAAGTTCGGAATTGGTCGGGGAAGAGGCGGCGCTCTGCAGTAATTTGGAAGTGACAAGGAAGAGTGAGTGCACTACAACAACAATTTATATGTACTGAGCACATGTTAATCTGTCAATACACATATGCTACATAGGGAGTCAGGTATGTGCTACATGCCCTGGAGACGTATTGCTGCCAGGTGACACTCCTACCAAGACCCAGCTACACACGGAGATTGTGAACCTCCACATCCCATGGCATGGGACTAGCTGTGTCCCAGTGTAAGTGAACAGCCAGACGCAATACAGGAGTGACATACATCAACATATCAGCAGAAGTAGGATGTTGATTGCAGAGACAGGTAGCGGAACACTAGAGCCACAGGTCACATGACATTACACTAGGACAGCCCACACACCTTGCCATGAAGGCGTACATGTCATGACTGACCACACATACATTGAGAGGATGCAGACAGGTCCTTGTTACGCTACTCCGTGTCCCATGCATACATACACACCTTACATCCGATACCACATGTGGCCTGGTGTGCGTAACAGTGTGCCATGTCCATCTACACACAGACACATGTTAGTTGCAGCAACAGCAGATGCTTATGAGGGAACACCAACATCAAGCTAATGTGAACACACCATGACATAGTCACATCGTGCACCGTGGGTAGTCACATGTCTGGTGTGGTAACCCCTGTAGCGGGCATCAGGGGACACTTGCGTGTGTTGTTGACTGTGCGATGCCAGTGACGCTCATCTCAAGTGTGCTGTACGACATGCACACATGTCAAAGGAGTGAAGGGCATGTCTGGCACATATAGCACCGTCACACATAACATCTGTACACATCTCATCATACATCTATTGCCTTCACAACTCAGGAGTAATGTGCCACCTCACAGCCTTTCACACCTGTGCCCCACACATGTAGTACTGGCCAGACAATGCCTTGATGTCCATCCATGGACAAGTATGTCAGCTCTATTCCTTTCTGTGTGCTGCCTGTCACCACTGTTATGTGTGTAAGGCACCGTACATTCGCTCTGAGGGCGTGTGTACGTTCCCTATCACTATGGGAGTGCTGCCGTAGGCCTACCCATAGTGATAGTGAGCGTACGCGCGTGTGTACGGTCCGTATCACTATGGGTACGCATACGCGAGCACGCCCATAGTGATAGTGAGCGTACGCGCGTGTGTACGGTCCGTATCACTATGGGTATGCATACGCGAGCACACCCATAGTGATAGTGAGCGTACGCGCGTGTGTACGGTCCATATCACTATGGGTACGCATACGCGAGCACACCCATACTGATAGTGAGCGTACGCGCGTGTGTACGGTCCGTATCACTATGGGTACGCATACGCGAGCACACCCATAGTGATAGTGAGCATACACGCGTGTGTACGGTCCGTATCACTATGGGTGTGCTCGCGTATGCGTACCCATAGTGATACGGACCATACACACGCCTGTACGGGCCATTGCTATGCATTTGGGGTGCCCTAGGGCCCCAGAACGCACCGTACCTGTGTGTGAATCTCCAAATTACATAGGGGACACATGAGGGACAAGTATGAAGGCCTACATGCATGCTGGTTGTCATGGAGACCAAGTTTAAAGTATGAATTGTTTTCAGCAGGTGCACAGCAAAAGTTGGTTTGAATGAATCTACTGTTGCAAAGTGGTTGTGGAGTTTACATCATGCTCAAGAAAAAAAAAAGAGCAAAGCCACTGACTGTGCTAGGTTTAAAGGGATTGGAGGAAACATAGGATGCAAATGTGAGTGACCAATCACTCTGTACTCCTGTGCATGAAACAGGCCAGCAAGGCAGATATAAGGCAGCCAGGTCCCATGAGAGAGCACTTGCCTGCACATCTTTGGATTCTACGACACTGCTGCTGCTCGTGATTCCCTGCCACCATGTCAAGGTCTGTGGAGAGGGCCCAGCCTTTCACCCTGGAGGAGAATCTGGCATTGCTGGATGTGATCCTCCCACAGTACCCCCTGCTGTATGGGCGACCAGGGTTTCAGGTGAGTGCAGAGTCCACTAGCACAGACTGTGTCCCTTTTTTGTGACTGTGACTTCTGGCATTGTGTCCAGGTGTGACACACATGCAATGTACTGTAGGGGAGGTCCCAGGGGGGGGAATGCCTGATGTCTCCCAGCCAGAGCATGCTGTGGTGCATGTCTGCCGTCCTCACTTGCATTGTGTTTACTGTGACAATCACTGCATGGTGCATGCCACATTCTGCCTGTCTTATCCTCCTGGGAATGTTGCCTCTACAGTCCTCATGTGATTATGTGGTCAGCCCAGTGTGACAGGTGACTGTACCCACAGATGTGTGTTAGTTCTGTGTACCTGTGCTGAGAGTGTCCACATGATGTTTTCGTACCCTGGACATCGGTGTGTGTGTAAGTCCCCTGTCATGTGGGTGGGTGCATATGTGGAGTGTAGCACCCAAGCTGCATGAGGGATGGATATACCCTGCCCATCTGATGTGAGCAGGGAGCAGTGCTGTGTGTCTGACGTGCAGAGCCAGCCCCACACCTGTGAGCCCCCCCGTCTAGTGGCACATGTGCAGAGTGAGGTTTGTAGCTGCATTTGGCAATGGCAGATGAATGTCCTGTGCCTGTGTGTGTCTGTGTACTCTGCTGAGGTGGCGTCAGTGGCCTGTGGCATGTGACTGCTCTGAGGTGCTGCACATAATCCTGGTGTACCTTCTGATGCACAGTGTGAGTCTGGATCATTTATTGTGTCGTACCCCTCATGCCACCTGTGTACTTTCAATGGCACGTGGTGCATTTGCCATTACACAGAGAAAAATGTCCCTATGACAAAGGTGCAATGCTTTGGCTGCATACTATGCCTTGTTGAAACCAGCAAAATTGATCTAATGTGTGTCTCTGTGACATGTGGCAGGTGTATTGATGTAGTCTCACTTTTTCAACCCCACAGGTAGGCGCCGCTGCCAAGGAGCAGATCTGGAGGGACGCCGTCAGTGCCGTGAGGAGGACGGATGGTCGCAAGCGGCGCCTGGCCCAGGTGAGAAAACGCTGGCAGGATATCTGGTGCTGGACGCGGAGGATCGCATGGGTCCTGCTGGGGGACTCACCTGTGGGCCCTAAGAACCATGGGCTTCGCCGTCTGACCCACATCCACAAGCGTGTGCTGGCGGTGGTCTTTCCAGACATGGACAGGCGCTTACGGGAGAAACAGCAGCAGGAAGGGGGTAGGTACATGTGTGTTTGTTGTGTGTCACCAGCATTTGCAAGTGCGCAGTTGCATGGATACACGGCCAGTGTTTAATTTTGCGGTGCAGGTCCTGTCACCCACAGTATAGCGGTGCTGTCCTTCCTCCCTTCCCCTCCTTGCCATGTGTTCCCTGGTCTGTGTGTAGTCACTCTTTCACAAGGTCATCTGGGCTGGCAGTTAATCCACGTGACCAATGCTTGCAGCATCATGTGTGGGGGTGGAGTGTAACAGGTTTTGGCACCTTGCCTGTGCCCTGTCCAGTACAGTACTTGTGGGGTCCATGTCAATTGGCACTGATGCTGAGTCCAGACATAGGAGTATGTCTCTGAAGTTTAATGCCTTACAGCAAGCATGTCCTATGTTGTGGCCTGTGACATGATGTGCATGAGTGTGCGATACGCAGAGTGCAGGGATGGTGGCCTGTGTTGCAGTCATTACCATTCAGGACCATGGAATATTCTGGCCACTACTGTCCCCTGGGGCATACTTTGCTAGGTATCATGTGTGTCATCACAATATGTGGACACTCTCAGTGTCTACAGCATAGGATGTGCTCTGTGCCATTGTCCCCTGGCACCATGTATATTTACGTAACGTGTTCTACAAGTGTCCACTGTACAGCCTGACCTAATTTTCCTTGTTCATACTCACGGTGGCCAGTGCCTGTGTGTCTTGTTACAATTACTGATGATGGCCATTTGTAAATGGGATTGTTGTACAGGCGCACATGGGGTATTTTGGGTGCAATATGGGTTTCTGGCAGCCCATGTGTATTTCTCCCAGACTAAGAGATGCAAGTGCTTCCTGTGTCTCATCACATTGTCTCATGTCGGGGGTGGTTGGTGCGGGCAAGGCCTACATGTCGACCCCTGAAATCTCATTGCTCGGTCTGGCCAGTGTGTGCTGTTTGTCTGGACATACACTCAAGGTGTATTGTCACATTCATGTTGGGCATGTCTTTAAGTATTACCTTTGCAGCATGTGCCTCAAGTTCATGGAGATGGTCCCTGCTCATCCCTAGTTAGGGCAACGCTGTGTGGTGCAGATGCAGTGCTGGATTGGCCCCAGAGCCTGGCTCCTCTGTCCAATTCCATATCATGTCATTTGCAAATGTGTCATGCTCTCCATAGTTTCTCAGTGGCATGGTGGGTGAACCAACTGTGTGTTGCAGGGCCTATATATGTACCTTGTATTGTAGATGTTACTCATCTTTCATTTCAGGCTATGCACTGTAACCTATGTTGATTTGACTCATGTGACATATGTATACAGGTGTCTGATTAATTCCTGTTTATTCACCTTGCCCACAGCATCGTCGGGGGACACGGATGGAGACACCGGCACGGACCGTGCGGAGGGACCGGGCACCAGTGCCAGCAGTGACACCTTAGCTGGCACATCGAGTGTAACTGAGGCCGAGGGGAGTGAGCCGGAGGACCTGTCCACTGCCACCACAGATTATGAAGCTGACGGGTCCGAGGCTGAGCACTCCGAGGGGGCGGAGGCTGCTCCAACAGCTGACAGCAGCACATCATCTCTCCCCGCCCCCTCCATTGCCATCACCGGCCTCCCACTTGCTCGTGTCCCTTCCTGGCGTGCTAGGTCACCACGTGTGTCCTTCCTGCCAGGCACCGCACCCCCTGCCACTGTATCCACTGCTGCCGCCAATGCCAAGTCTGTGGACATCCTGCGGCAGTTGTAGGTTGGTCAGGCTGCGATGCTTAATGTCCTCCATGGCCACGGCCAAGTGCTCACCAACATGGAAGCATACTTGGAGGGCATTTCCGCATCGCAGGCTGACCAACGCAACTTGCTGCGGTCTATTGACTCGACACTGTCTGCAGCAGTGGGTCTCCTGCAGCACTTCGTCCCACCCCCTACCCATGCCCCATCCACACTTCCCACTCCCATGCCTGTCCCACGTACACCCAGACATCAGCATGCACACACCCCACCAGACACAGGCACCACACCAGCAGGGAAGGCAAAGCGCACACCTCCTGGCACGCACACACAGGGTGAAGTAGGCACACCCACTGGGTCGGGGGGGAAACGGAAGACACGCAGCCAGAGTGGGAGTCAACATTCCTCACGACCACCACCCTCCAAATCCACTCCCCTCAGCTCTCCTGGCCAAGAGTCGGACACAGTGTCAGTCCTGCCCAGTCTGTCCATCAGCCCCAGTGTGGCACCACCCCGCAAGCGGTGGAGGAAGGACACCAGCAGGGGAGTTGAGTCCCCCCCTGTCCACACCCTCCCCCAGTAGCGCTGCGACCCATCCCTGTGACCCCCCCCCTCCTTGGGGCCTGTGGTTCCTTCGGGTGTAGGGGAGACGCTGAGCGACCTGGCAGTAGTGTGCAGCGCCGTGCTCGAATCCACCTTTGGCGCTGCCCCACCCCCTGTGTTGGAGTCGTCAGTCCCTGAACCCACAACACCTCCTCTTGCCCCTCCTGTCCCTGCGGTGCCTGGTCCTTCCCCCCAACATGATGCCCCCCCCCTGTGGAAGACAAAGGAGTCTGACTGTGCAAGCAAGCTAGGGGAGACACGTACCACTGTGTCCCCCATCCGGATTGGAGTCATGGACTGCCCTATGGGCCTTGTATATATTGACATTTATGTTGCTTTTTACTTACATCATGCTGAATAAAGCAATTTGTTTTTTTCCTTTGAACACTACTGTTTATCTGGTGTTGCTATTGGTGGACCAGCTCCATGATTTTGGGTGGTGATAATGTGTTGGGTGTGTGGGAAATGTAGTCCTGTGCTGGTCATAGGGTGGACCCTGGTATCTGTGTGCCATCACAAGCTGTTGGCTAAATTACTTTGTTCATGTAAGCAGTTACTGCATGGTGACATCGTCCCAAGGTGTGTTCCTTCCTCTGTGTAACCTGACATCTTCCCTGCAGGGTGTTTCCACTATGTGGAGCTGAGCTGTGTCTACATCAGCTGGGGGTGTGACGGACTCCTTCAACTTTGCACCTGCATCATTTGTGGCATCCTTGGTGGTCACTGTACTTGTGTGTGTAGACTGTTGAGAAGACTTCATGTGGACATGTTCTCTTTTAGGTGCTATGCATGTGTGTACTCCCAGCCTCGCACACATGTGGTACATGTACTGCAGGGTCTTTGTGCACCTGACTGACATTTGTGGGCATTGTATCTGTGGGTACTCCACCCTTTGCGTTCCATGGGCACTGCTGGGAGGACTCTACACCCACCCCTCCTGTGTCTGGGCACTGCTGGGAGGACTCTGCACCCACCCCTCCTGCGTCGGGGCACTGCTGGGAGGACTCTGCACCCATCCCTCCTGCGTCTGGGCACTGCTGGGAGGACTCTGCACCCACCCCTCCTGCGTGTGGCCATGTACGCTCCATACATACACTGTTGGGGTGGGGGTACGCTCCATACATACGCGGGTGTGGGTACGGTCCATTCATACACGGGTGTGGGTACGGTCCATTCATACACGGGTGGGGGTACGGTCCGTACATACACTGTTGGGGTGGGGGTACGCTCCATACATACGTGGGTGTGGGTACGGTCCATTCATACATGGGTGGGGGTACGGTCCGTACATACACTGTTGGGGTGGGGGTACCCTCCATACATACGCGGGTGTGGGTACGGTCCATTCATACACGGGTGGGGTACTGTCCGTACATACACTGTTGGGGTGGGGGTACGCTCCATACATACGCGGGTGTGGGTACGGTCCATTCATACACGGGTGTGGGTACGGTCCATTCATACACGGGTGGGGGTACGGTCCGTACATACACTGTTGGGGTGGGGGTACGCTCCATACATACGCGGGTGTGGGTACGGTCCATTCATACACGGGTGTGGGTACGGTCCATTCATACACGGGTGGGGGTACGGTCCGTACATACACTGTTGGGGTGGGGGTACGCTCCATACATACGCGGGTGTGGGTACGGTCCATTCATACACGGGTGTGGGTACGGTCCATTCATACACAGGTGGGGGTACGGTCCGTACATACACTGTTGGGGTGGGGGTACGCTCCATACATACGCGGGTGTGGGTACGGTCCATTCATACACGGGTGTGGGTAAGGTCCATTCATACACGGGTGGGGGTACGGTCCGTACATACACTGTTGGGGTGGGGGTACGCTCCATACATACGCGGGTGTGGGTACGGTCCATTAATACACGGGTGGGGGTACGGTCCGTACATACACTGTTGGGGTGGGGGTATGCTCCATACATACGCGGGTGGGGGTACGGTCCGTACGTACCCGTGCCCACGCTGTGGAGTGCTTGTGCGGGCCGTACCCAGGCCTTTGGCACATGGGTACGGGCCGTACCGCCATTGTTGGGGTGACGTGGGTGTGGGCGTGGTACGACTCGTACCCACGCTCTTAAGGCGTGAGTACGGTACGTACCTGTATTGTTGTGTTGCCGGTTCGCGTCGTCGCCCACTTCCGTTGTGGCGGACGCTGGCATTGCTGGACACGCCCCCACCCCCTCGAAGTGACCAGGGCCTGGAGGTCAGGTGTGTCCAGGGCATGTGTGTTGTGTGACTTGGGTGGGGGTTTTGTGTCCTGCCCCTGCCCATGCCCCCCCCTTTGCCCCTGGGTGTTGTTCTGACCTTCTGCGGCGTCTGCGGCGGTACCTGTAGAGGAGGTCGACTGCTATGAGGGTCGGGATGACACGTAGGTTCGGGTCCATGTCTGTCCGTCGCGTACAGGTGCTCCTTGTGCGCGTCGTCCTGATTTCCCGGCAGCGGAAAATATTCTCCGCGCGGGATGACGTCGGTGCGAATCGTACTTCCTGGTTCGTGGAACGCAGGCTGCATGCGTCCCGACGTCACGTCGGCACTTTTCCGGATGTCATTTGTGGGTATATTTTCCTCGGTTGGTGTTTTGTACGATTCGTACGGAAATAGTGTTTCCGTGCGAATCGTACTTTCATGTTTGTAAAGTTTTGCAACCGGGTACGAGTCGGACGGAGAATACGCTCCGACCGACGGTTCGTACCCGGTTTCTCCAGGATCGTAATCGGCACCTAAATGTTTTTAGAAAGTATTATGAGCAATTGTGAGACCGGCCTCACGGCGTTGCCCTCTCCATCATCCAGCCAACCTGCAACCACCCTCAAGACACGACATCTCCGACTCCGGCCGCCCCAGCCACCCCCGATCCGCGGGCCGGCCAGAGGCCTGACAGACTCAACACCCTACTACGCATGCCCAACCGAGGGAGCGGGAACCCTCGAGCCAGACCCAGAGGCGCCAGCCCAGTCACACCTCGGGTCGCCTTCCCCGGGAGGACTCAATCGGCCACCAGGCCCCTGGGGAGCAGGCGCCTCCCCTACCGAGCGTCTGGGGTCCCTCCCAGACCCACCTGAAAAGACCAAAGAAGTGAGCGGCAGGAAATCCCGCCGGACCCCCTCCGTCACCCCAGTCCCCCCTCTGCGAGCACTCCGGACTTCAAAGGACCAGCGGAGTATAACAAGGGGTGCCGGAGAAACAAGGACGAGGAAGACCTGGAACCATCTGAGCCTGCTGACGCTGTCGCGGCTCCTGAACGCTGAAGTCACCTGGGCCTGCTGAGTGACTCGCGGCCTCTCACTATTAAACCATCTGAGCCCTGCGGACGAAGTCGCGGCTCCCGAACACTGAACCACCTAGGCCTGCTGAGTGACTCGCGGCCCCCAGCTATTGAACCATCGGAGCCCTGCTGACGGAATCGCGGCTCCCGAACTCCGACCACCTGTGCCTGCTGAGAGACTCGCGGCGCTCCCCTTGAGGACGACTCGGTAAGAGATCGCCCAGAGACACGACACCCTCCAGCTCGAGGATTGTGAGCTTCCGCAGGGTATTTCGCAGAGACACTATCTTGAAAGACTGTCCCGCTACCCCCATGCCCCACGACTGATTTGTGGTACGTTGTGCCACTGCTGTACTACTTGCCTTTTGGATCATAAAGATCCCTTGAAATCATCGATAAAAGAACCTATCGTCCTACAAAGAATACGTGTGGTGTCACTCTGTTCGTAGTGCATCTCAGGGTGTGCGCGCCTAGTTCGGCTTACTTGGGAGAGGTGGGTCAAAGGGGTGGGCAAGACGTGTATCGAACCCCCCTCCGGCGAACGCCTTTCCAACAGCAATTATATACTGAGCGAGGGAACCCATTAGATGGGGGGGTCTGTAGAAGTATTTTGGAAAGATCTAGAAACAAAGGTGGTCACAGATGCACAAAATGAAATCCTTGCATCACCGATTACCTTGCAAGAACTAGAAACAGCTTTAAACTCTTTAGCTCTTGTTAAGGCCACTGGCCCTGATTGCATTCCCCTGGAGTCTTATAGGGCATTCTTTAAATCATGACAGCAGGAGATCCTGCAAATATTTCAATTGGCTCAAAGGGGATATGCCCCCTGTTCATGGCAGAAGACGGCTATAGTTGTTTTTAAAACAAAGGGGAAACCCGACTTGATAGCTGCATCGTATCGACCCATATCACTTATAAACTGTGAAAGTAAAATCTACTCTAAAATATTTGCAACTAGACTAGGCAAGGTCATCACCTCTCTAGTCTCACTCCATCGGCATGGATTCATTCCTGGCAGGGATACGACAAACATGTACGTCGGGGGAATAGCTCTCCTAGACTAGGCCCAGGCCACTGAATCACCGCTGGGGGTAGTCCTGTTGGACGCTGAGAAAGTGTTCGACAGGGTCTCCTGGTGGAATCTGTGGTCTGCCTTACTGTGGAAGGGATTCTGAGGAGAGTTTATCCAGGCGATCAGGACATTATATTTCTCTCCAAAAGCTGTAATCCGCACATCAGGTCAGAACTCAAAGGAGCTTAATATTAGTAGAGGCACAAGGCAGGACTGCCCGTGCTCACCTTTGCTCTTCGCCCTTTATATATATCCTTTTTTGTGAAAATTGGAGTTGAACATTAATATTAAGGCAGTGAAGGTCGACGATATTTACTATTAGAGCATTGGCGAATGCTGATAACATTGCAGTGCTTACGACAGATGTTGTTTCAGCAATTCCCGAGTTAAAGCTCTTAGCTGAACAGTTTGGAACCTTTTCAGGTTATAAGTTAAATATTAAAAAGACATAAATTCTATGCTCTGGACCCGCTCAAACTTTAAATTTCCCGATTGTCCAAGAGGCAACATACCTGTGGGTTAGGATTACAGCTGCAATAGAAAAAATCCCCGATATGAATATTATTCCAATAACAGATAATGTGAGCAAAAAATTGGAAAGGCTAGATCATCTTCACCTCTCTTTGTGTGGTCGAAGTAACGTTATCAAAATGTCGGTCCGCCCAAAGTTTTTATGCATTTTTAGAACGGTTCCTTTACAATTTTCCCCGTTCACCTTAGCAAAGATTGATAGGATCTGTCAGAGATTCTTATGGGGGTACCGTAAACCAAGAAGGGCGGCCAAATGGATGACCCTCCCAAAGCAGCGGGGAGATTGAGCAATTCCCAGCTTTTTTCTTTATTACTGGGCGTCTATGTTACAACACATGGGTATCCTCTTAGTTGGGGATAAAGCTGGAATTCCAGAGGAAGCCAGACCAACAATATATGAAATAGGGTTGGGGTCTGAAGTTAAGGATTGTTTGGTTAAGATGCTCGAACCTAGCTATTATAAAAAAAAGAAATTGTAAATTTTAAAAGCAGCTTATGGGGTTTGGAGACAAGTGCGGCAAAAATTGGAGATCTCAAATCTGAATGCATATACTCCACTTTCCGCTCCGGGTCTACTTCCACCAATCTTTCAGGACCAAATTACTTCTAGATGGAGGAAAAAAGGAATTAGTGTCCTGGGGGATCTGTGTAGGGAAGGCCAGCTTATGTTATTTATGAATCTGCAGGAAAGATTCAGGGTGGATAAAAGGGATTTTTTTAAAAATATTTGCAGATACTGAGTTTTCTTGGTAGTAATGAGAGTAGGAGAAAGGGGATATCAGAAAGGATTCCCTTGATGGAGATAGTGAGGAGCAAGTCCAGGATTGGGAAGATCTATCAAAACGTAATCCAATCCTTACCGGATTTGGAAGCCCAGAATGGGAAATGGGAAAATAGTTTGGGCAAGGATGCAATATATATAGAGGATTCATTGGAGCTGGCACATCAGGTGTTATTAACAGGGAGTCTTAGAAGCCAACACTACATGTCAGTTTTTAATTTGTATTATACTCCAGCAAAAGTAGCTAAATGGGCTGAAGGGGGAGTGGAGGAAAATGCAACAGATATGGTCTAGCTGCTGCTGACTCTCTACACATGTTTTACTCTTGCCCAAAAATGGATAGCTTTGTGCAGGACCTATAGGCCTTTCTAACCAAGGTCTTAGGCTTCCCTGTGTTAATCACTCCAACTCTATTTATTCTGGGCTATTAGATAGCATAGAATTAAATAAAGAAGCTAGGCAAGAGATAGGTTTCTTGTTTATTGCTATGGCCATTGCTCGCTTTGTGTTACTTCTCAATGGATAAGCTCTGACCCTCCCACCTTTTCCAACTGGAGGTCTAGGATGCTGGCTATTTATAACATAGAATCTTCAGTATATATGTTAACGGGTAGAAGGAAAAAGGAGTTTGGGCAAAAACTATGGGCCCCAATCAGTAATTTTGTGAACTAGTAAATCTGGAATTATTAACCTATTTATTGCACAGGCACTTTCTGTTATACTTTCAAAGGTAACACATAGGATGACCCGAGCTGCTATCTCTGGATGCATTTTGTATATTCATGAATGAAATTTGTCCTTTTATCTGTGCTCTCTCCATATATTTGAGGTGCTTTTTACTATGTATTCATAAAATGTGATGACGTATTCATTAGATTTTTTTGGGGAGAAATAAAAAAAAATGTAAAAAAGAGGAAAGGGAGGTGCAGTAAATCCCTGCCACGCATGGCTGGCACCACACTCATTAGGGGGGCACCATAGGTGCCACTCAGCCTCCCACTGGAGGCTGTGCACCAAAGTGGGCCTTGTTGGGGGCCCCCAAACACGCTTTGCGACATGGCTTCCATGTCGGACAGGCCGGCATGGAAACCATGTCGTAAACCGCGCATCGTAATCTCAAGGGCGGAAAGGCCCGCCCTTGATGTTACCAGTCGGCTTTCGACTGGCGGACAGCTCTCTGAGCCCGCTGGAAGCCAGCCAGAATGACCGGCCGGTTTCCTTTCCGACCGCCTCCATCAAAATGAGGCAGTCGGAAAGGAAACCACGCGGCCCATTGCTTGAATGGTGTTTTACCAATCCAAAGCTTGGATGCTGTGTCTGCAGACATAAAAAAATTATTATGTCATTTTTCAGTGCAGATTCGATAGCACTAGCTAATGCTATGTTTAAAGACTATGCTGTGAAAATTGCAAAAAGCATTGCTACGTTCTAGCTCCTCGTCGATGCCACTGTACTAATCCTATTGGAATCAATGGGGTAACCCTGTGTCCCTCAGAACCTGGCTATTGAACAAGAAAAACTACAATAGGTTCTGTCGGGAGAACAATTGCTTAGTACATACAAACAATTTTTTGGGGGTACATACAAAAATACGATCACGATCCTGTAAAAAACGGGTACGCACCGTCGGACGGAGCATATTCTCCGTCCGACGCGTACCCGGTCTAAAAAATATACAAACATGGAATTACGATTCGTACGGAAATACCATTTCCGTACGAATCATACAAAACCCCGACCGACTAAAATAAACATACAAATATGATCCGGGAAAGCGCCGACGTGACGTCGGGACGCACGCAGCCTGCCATTCACGAACCAGGAATTACGATTCGCACCGACGTCATCCCGCACGGTGAATATTTTCCGGCAGCCAAAAACTGCCGGGAAATCAGGACGACGCGAACAAGGAGTACCTGCACGCGACGGACAGACATGGACCCGAACCTACGTGTCACCCCGGCCCTCATAGCAGTCGACCTCCTCTACAGGTTACGATGCAGACGCCGCAGAAGGTCAGAACAACAAAGGGATGGGGGAAGGGGGGGCAGGACCAGGGGCAGGCTACAAAACCCCCACCAAAGTCACACAGCACACATGCCCTGGACATACCTGACCCCCAGGCCCTGGTCACTACGAGGGGGTGGGGGCGTGTCCAGCAAAGCCAGCGTCCGCCGCAACGGAAGTGCTTGACGACGCGAACGGGCAACACAACAATACAGGTACGTCCCGTACCCACGCCTTAAGAGCGTGGGTACGAGTCGTACCGCGCCCACACCTACGTCACCCCAACAATGGCGGGACGGCTGTACCCACGTGGCAAAGGCCTGGGTACGGCCCGCACAAGCATCACATAGCGTGGGGACGGATATGTACGGACCGTACCCCCACCCCCGTATGCATGGAGCGTACCCCAACCCCAACAGTGTAAGTACGACCCGTACCCTCACCCGCATACGTATGGAGCGTACCCCCACCCCAACAGTGTAAGTATGACCCGTACCCTCACCCGCGTACGTATGGAGCGTACCCCCCACCCCAACAGTGTAAGTACGACCCGTACCCACACCCGCGTACGTATGGAGCGTACCCCCAACCCCAACAGTGTAAGTATGACCCGTACCCTCACCCGCGTACGTATGGAGCGTACCCCCACCCCAACAGTGTAAGTACGACCCGTACCCTCACACGCATACGCATGGAGCGTACCCCCCACCCCAACAGTGTAAGTACGACCCGTACCCACACCCGCGTATGTATGGAGCGTACCCCCACCCCAACAGTGTAAGTACGACCCGTACCCTCACCCGCGTACGTATGGAGCGTACCCCCCACCCCAACAGTGTAAGTACAACCCATACCCTCACCCGCGTACGTATGGAGCGTACCCCCACCCCAACAGTGTATGTATGACCCGTACCCTCACACGCGTACGTATGGAGCGTACCCCCCACCCCAACAGTGTAAGTACGACCCGTACCCTCACCCGCGTACGTATGGAGCGCACCCCCACCCCAACAGTGTAAGTACGACCCGTACCGTCACCCGCGTATGTATGAAGCGTACCCCCACCCCAACCGTGTATGTACGGACCGTACCCCCACCTCGTATGCATGGAGCGAACCCACACCCGTGTATGTTCTAAGCGTACATATCCTGAAATAGGAGGAGGGGTGGGTGCAGAGTCCTCCCAGCAGTGCACAGAGACAGGAGGGGTGGGTGCAGAGTCATCCCAGCAGTGCTTAGTCACAAGAGTGGTGTGTGCAGAGTCCTCCCAGCAGTGCCCAGACACAGGAGGGGTGTGTGCCTATCACTCCCAGCAGTGCCCAGAGACAGGAGGGGTGGGTGTAGAGTCCTCCCAGCAGTGCCCAGTCACAAGAGTGGTGTGTGCAGAGTCCTCCCAGCAGTGCCCAGACACAGGAGGGGTGTGTGCCTATCACTCCCAGCAGTGCCCAGAGACAGGAGGGGTGGGTGCAGAGTCCTCCCAGCAGTGCCCAGACGCAGGAGGGGTGTGTGCAGAGTCCTCCCAGCAGTGCCCAGACGCAGGAGGGGTGTGTGCCTATCACTCCCAGCAGTGCCCAGAGACAGGTGGGGTGGGTGTAGAGTCCTCCCAGCAGTGCCCAGACGCAGGAGGGGTGGGTGCAGAGTCCTCCCAGCAGTGCCCAGACACAGGAGGGGTGTGTGCCTATCACTCCCAGCAGTGCCCAGAGACAGGAGTGGTGGGTGTAGAGTCCTCCCAGCAGTGCCCAGTCACAAGAGTGGTGTGTGCAGAGTCCTCCCAGCAGTGCCCAGACGCAGGAGGGGTGGGTGCAGAGTCCTCCCAGCAGTGCCCAGACGCAGGAGGGGTGTGTGCAGAGTCCTCCCAGCAGTGCCCAGACACAGGAGGGGTGGGTGCCTAACACTCACAGCAGTGCCCCTGCAAAGAAAAGGGTGGAGTACCCACAGATCCAATGCCCACAAATGTCAGTCAGGTGCACAAAGAGCCTGCAGTACATGTACCACATGTGTGCGAGGCTGGGAGTATACACATGCATAGCGCCAAAAAGAATACATGTACACATGAAGTCATGGCAACAGTCTACATACACAAGTACAGTGACCACCAAGGACGCCACGAATGATGCAGGTGGAGACATCGCTCAGCATGCATGGCCCAAGTCTCACGAGTCCGTCACACACCCAGCCAATGTAGACACAGCTCAGCATCACATATTGGAAAGACCCTGCAGGGAAGAAGTCAGGTTACACAGAGGAAGGAACACACCTTGGGACAATGTCACCATGCAGTAACTGCTTACATGAACAAAGTTATGTAGCCAACAGCTTGTGATGGCACACAGATACCAGGATCCACCCTATGACCAGCACAAGACGACAATTCCCACACACCCAACACATAATCACCACCCAAAATAATGGGGCAGGTCGACCAACAGCAATACCAGACAGACAGTAGTGTACTAAGGAAAAATAAATTCCTTTAATCAGCTCCAAAAATATGTTTGTCCCTTGAAAGTTCAAAACGTACAATGCCCATAGGGCAATCCAAAGTTCCAATCCAGGTGGGGGACACAGTTGGACGCGTGTTTCCTAGCTTTCCTGCACAGTCAGACTCCTTCGTCTTTCAGAGCGGGGAGGGCATCATGTGGGGGGGAAGGACCAGGCACCGCAGGGACATGAGGGCGAAGGGTAGGTGTCGTGGGTGCAGGGATGGAGGACTCCACCACAGGGGGTGGGGCAGGGCCAAAGGCGGAGGCCAGGATGGCGCTGCACACCTTAGCAAGGTCCTCCAGCGACTCCCCTGCACCCGAAGGAACCACAGGCCCCAAGGAGGGGGGGGGCGGAGGGATGGGTCGCAGCGCCACTGGGGGAGGGTGTGGACAGGGGGGGGACTCATTCACCCTGACCGGGGACTCCCTTGACCGCTTGCGGGGTGGTGTCACAGTGGGGCTCAGGGACAGAGCGGCCATGAAGGAGCCTTTGCCGGATATGTGGCCAGGAGAGCTGAGGGGAGGGGATTTGGAGGGAGTGGATTTGGTGGAATGCGGACTCCCACTCTGGCTGCGTGACTTACTTTTGCCCCCCGACCCAGTGGGTGTGCCTACTTCACCCTGTGTGTGCATGCCAGGAGGTGTGCGTATGACCTTCCCTGCTGGTGTGGTGCCTGTGTCTGTTGTGGTGGGTGCATGCTGACGTCTGGGTGTACGTGGGACAGGCATGGGAGTGGGAAGTGTGGATGGGTCAGGGGTAGGGGGTTGGACGTAGCGCTGCAGGAGACCCACTGCTGCAGTCAGTGTCGAGTCAATGGACCTCAGCAAGTTGCGTTGGTCAGCCAGCGATGAAAAAATGCCCTCCAAGTATGCCTCCATGTTGTTCAGCACTTGGCTGTGGCCATGGAGGACATTAAGCATCGCAGCCTGACCAACCTGCAACTGCCGCTGGATGTCCACAGACTCGGCATTGGCGGCAGCAGTGGAGACAGGGGCAGGGGGTGCGGTGCCTGGCAGGAAGGAGACATGTGGTGACCGGGCACGCTGGGAAGGGACACGAGCAAGTGGGAGGCGGCTGATGGCAATGGAGGGGGCGGGCTGAGATGTTGTGCCGCTGTCAGCTGCTGGTGCAGCCTCCGCCCACTCGGAGAGATCATCCTCGGACCCGTCAGCTTCATATTCTGTCGTGCCAGTGGACAGGTCCTCGGCCTCACTCTCCTCCGCCTCAGTTCCACTCAATGTGCCAGCCACGATGTCAACGCTGGCACTGGTGCTCGGTCCCTCCGCTCCGTCTGTGCTCATGTCTCCCTCCGTGTCCCCCGACGATGCTGTGGGCAAGGTGAAGAGACAGCAATTAATCATACACCTGTATACATATGTCACATGAGTCCAATCTACATGGGTTACAGTGCATAGCCTGAAAAGAAAGATCAGTAACATCTACAAAACAAGGTACAGATGTAGGGCATGCAACACACAGTTGGTTGACCCACCATGCCACTGAAAAACCATGGAGAGCATGACACAATAGCAAATGACATGAAATGGAGTTTGACAGAGGAGCCAGGCCCTGGGGACAATCCAGCACTGCATCTGCACCACACAGCGTTGCCGAAAATAGGGATGAGCAGGGACCATATCCATGAACTTGAGGCACATGCTGCATTGGTAATACTGAAAACATGCCCAACATGACTGGCTCACTGCACCTTGAGTGTATGTCCAGACAAACATCACACACTGGCCAGACCTAGCAAGGAGACATCAGGATTTGACATGTAGGCTTTGCCCGCACCAACCACCCCCTACACGAGACAGCAGTGCTTAGTCACAAGAGTGGTGTGTGCAGAGTCCTCCCAGCAGTGCCCAGACACAGGAGGGGTGTGTGCCTATCACTCCCAGCAGTGCCCAGAGACAGGAGGGGTGGGTGTAGAGTCCTCCCAGCAGTGCCCAGTCACAAGAGTGGTGTGTGCAGAGTCCTCCCAGCAGTGCCCAGACACAGGAGGGGTGTGTGCCTATCACTCCCAGCAGTGCCCAGAGACAGGAGGGGTGGGTGCAGAGTCCTCCCAGCAGTGCCCAGACGCAGGAGGGGTGTGTGCAGAGTCCTCCCAGCAGTGCCCAGACGCAGGAGGGGTGTGTGCCTATCACTCCCAGCAGTGCCCAGAGACAGGAGGGGTGGGTGTAGAGTCCTCCCAGCAGTGCCCAGACGCAGGAGGGGTGGGTGCAGAGTCCTCCCAGCAGTGCCCAGACACAGGAGGGGTGTGTGCCTATCACTCCCAGCAGTGCCCAGAGACAGGAGTGGTGGGTGTAGAGTCCTCCCAGCAGTGCCCAGTCACAAGAGTGGTGTGTGCAGAGTCCTCCCAGCAGTGCCCAGACGCAGGAGGGGTGGGTGCAGAGTCCTCCCAGCAGTGCCCAGACGCAGGAGGGGTGTGTGCAGAGTCCTCCCAGCAGTGCCCAGACACAGGAGGGGTGGGTGCCTAACACTCACAGCAGTGCCCCTGCAAAGAAAAGGGTGGAGTACCCACAGATCCAATGCCCACAAATGTCAGTCAGGTGCACAAAGAGCCTGCAGTACATGTACCACATGTGTGCGAGGCTGGGAGTATACACATGCATAGCGCCAAAAAGAATACATGTACACATGAAGTCATGGCAACAGTCTACATACACAAGTACAGTGACCACCAAGGATGCCACGAATGATGCAGGTGGAGACATCGCTCAGCATGCATGGCCCAAGTCTAACGAGTCCGTCACACACCCAGCCAATGTAGACACAGCTCAGCATCACATATTGGAAAGACCCTGCAGGGAAGAAGTCAGGTTACACAGAGGAAGGAACACACCTTGGGACAATGTCACCATGCAGTAACTGCTTACATGAACAAAGTTATGTAGCCAACAGCTTGTGATGGCACACAGATACCAGGATCCACCCTATGACCAGCACAAGACGACAATTCCCACACACCCAACACATAATCACCGCCCAAAACAATGGGGCAGGTCGACCAACAGCAATACCAGACAGACAGTAGTGTACTAAGGAAAAATAAATTGCTTTAATCAGCTCCAAAAATATGTTTGTCCCTTGAAAGTTCAAAACGTACAATGCCCATAGGGCAATCCAAAGTTCCAATCCAGGTGGGGGACACAGTGGGACGCGTGTCCCCTAGCTTTCCTGCACAGTCAGACTCCTTCGTCTTCCAGAGCGGGGAGGGCATCATGTGGGGGGGAAGGACCAGGCACCGCAGGGACATGAGGGCGAAGGGTAGGTGTCGTGGGTGCAGGGATGGAGGACTCCACCACAGGGGGTGGGGCAGGGCCAAAGGCGGAGGCCAGGATGGCGCTGCACACCTTAGCAAGGTCCTCCAGCGACTCCCCTGCACCCGAAGGAACCACAGGCCCCAAGGAGGGGGGGGGCGGAGGGATGGGTCGCAGCGCCACTGGGGGAGGGTGTGGACAGGGGGGGGACTCATTCACCCTGACCGGGGACTCCCTTGACCGCTTGCGGGGTGGTGTCACAGTGGGGCTCAGGGACAGAGCTGCCATGAAGGAGCCTTTGCCGGATATGTGGCCAGGAGAGCTGAGGGGAGGGGATTTGGAGGGAGTGGATTTGGTGGAATGCGGACTCCCACTCTGGCTGCGTGACTTACTTTTGCCCCCCGACCCAATGGGTGTGCCTACTTCACCCTGTGTGTGCATGCCAGGAGGTGTGCGTATGACCTTCCCTGCTGGTGTGGTGCCTGTGTCTGTTGTGGTGGGTGCATGCTGACGTCTGGGTGTACGTGGGACAGGCATGGGAGTGGGAAGTGTGGATGGGTCAGGGGTAGGGGGTTGGACGTAGCGCTGCAGGAGACCCACTGCTGCAGTCAGTGTCGAGTCAAAGGACCTCAGCAAGTTGCGTTGGTCAGCCTGCGATGAAAAAATGCCCTCCAAGTATGCCTCCATGTTGTTCAGCACTTGGCTGTGGCCATGGAGGACATTAAGCATCGCAGCCTGACCAACCTGCAACTGCCGCTGGATGTCCACAGACTCGGCATTGGCGGCAGCAGTGGAGACAGGGGCAGGGGGTGCGGTGCCTGGCAGGAAGGAGACATGTGGTGACCGGGCACGCTGGGAAGGGACACGAGCAAGTGGGAGGCGGCTGATGGCAATGGAGGGGGCGGGCTGAGATGTTGTGCCGCTGTCAGCTGCTGGTGCAGCCTCCGCCCACTCGGAGAGATCATCCTCGGACCCGTCAGCTTCATATTCTGTCGTGCCAGTGGACAGGTCCTCGGCCTCACTCTCCTCCGCCTCAGTTCCACTCAATGTGCCAGCCACGATGTCAACGCTGGCACTGGTGCTCGGTCCCTCCGCTCCGTCTGTGCTCATGTCTCCCTCCGTGTCCCCCGACGATGCTGTGGGCAAGGTGAAGAGACAGCAATTAATCATACACCTGTATACATATGTCACATGAGTCCAATCTACATGGGTTACAGTGCATAGCCTGAAAAGGAAGATCAGTAACATCTACAAAACAAGGTACAGATGTAGGGCATGCAACACACAGTTGGTTGACCCACCATGCCACTGAAAAACCATGGAGAGCATGACACAATAGCAAATGACATGAAATGGAGTTTGACAGAGGAGCCAGGCCCTGGGGACAATCCAGCACTGCATCTGCACCACACAGCGTTGCCGAAAATAGGGATGAGCAGGGACCATATCCATGAACTTGAGGCACATGCTGCATTGGTAATACTGAAAACATGGCCAACATGACTGGCTCACTGCACCTTGAGTGTATGTCCAGACAAACATCACACACTGGCCAGACCTAGCAAGGAGACATCAGGATTTGACATGTAGGCTTTGCCCGCACCAACCACCCCCTACATGAGACAATTTGTTGAGACACAGGAAGCACTTACATCTCTTAGTCTGGGTGAAATACACAGGGGCTGCATAAATGCAAGATTGGACGCCAAATACCCAAGGTGCGCCTGTCCAAATAATCATGTACAAATGGTCATCATCAGATGATTGTAACAAGACACACAGGCACTGGCCACTGTGAGTATGAACAAGGAAAATCAGGTCAGGCTGTACAGTGGACACTTGTACTACATTTTATGTCAATATACATGGTGCCAGGGGACAATGGCACAGAGCACAACCTATGCTGTAGACACTGAGAGTGTCCACGTTTTGTGATGACACACATGACACCTATGAAAATATGCCCCAGGGGACAGTAGTGGCCACACAACTCCATGGTCCTGAATGGGAATTACTGCAACACACGCCACCATCCCTGCACTATGCGTATCGCACACTCATGCACATCATGTCACAGGTCACAACATAGGACATGCGTGCTGTAAGGCATGACACTTGAGAGACTAACTCCCATGTCTGGACTCAGCATCAGTGCCAACTGACATGGAACCCACATGTACTGAACTGGACAGGGCACAGGCAAGGTCCCAAAACCTGTTACACACTACCCCCACACATGATGCTACAGGCATAGTTCAAGTGGAGAAAGTGCCAGCCTACATTACCTTGTGAAGGAGTGACTACACACAGACCAGGGAACACATTGCAAGGAGGGGAAGGGAGGCAGGAGAGCACCGCTATACTGTGGGTAACTGGATCTGCACAGCACCTTTAAACCCTGGCAGTGTATCCATGCAACTGTGCACTTACAAATGCTGGTGACACACAACAAACACACATGTACCTACCCCCTTCCTGCTGCTGATTCTCCTGTAAGCGCCTGTCCAAGTCTGGAAATACCACCGCCAGCACACGCTTGTGGATGTGGGTCAGACGGCGTCGCCCGCGGTTCTTATGGGTCTCAGGTGAGTCCACCAGCAGGACCCGTGCAATCCTCCGCGTCCAGCACCGGATATCCTGCCAGCGTTTCCTCACCTGGGCCAGGCGCCGCTTGCGACCCTCCGTCCTCCTCACGGCACTGACGGCGTTCATCCATATCTGCTTCTTGGCAGAGGCGCCTACCTGTGAGGATGAACAAGTGACACTACATCAATACACCTGGCACATGTCACAGAGACACATATTAGAACAAATTTGCTGTTTATAACAAGGCATATTATGCATCCAACGCATTGCACCTTTGTCATAGGGACATGATCCTCTGGGGAAGGGCAAAAGCAGTACGTGCCATTGAAAGTACACAGGTGGAATGAGGGCAACGACACAATCAATGATCCAGGCTCACACTGTGCATCAGAAGGTACACCAGGATAATGTGCAGCACCTCTAAGCAGTCACATGTCACAGGCCACTGACGCTACCGCAGCAGAGTACACAGACACACACAGGCACAGGACATTCACCTGCCATTGCCAAATGCAGCGACAAACCTCACTCTGCACATGTGCCACTAGACGGGGGGGGCTCACAGGTGTGGGGCTGGCTCTGCACATCAGACACACAGCACTGCTCCCTGCTCACATCACATGGGCAGGGTATATCCATCCCTCATGCAGCCCGGGTGCCACACTCCACATATGCACCCACCCACATGACAGGGGACTTACACACACCGATGTCCAGGGTACGAACACATCATGTGGACACTCTCAGCACAGGTACACAGAACTAACACACATCTGTGGGTACAGTCACCTGTCACACTGGGCTGACCACATAATAAAATGAGGACTGTAGAGGCTACATTCCCAGGAGGACAAGACAGGCAGAATGTGGCATGCACCATGCAGTGATTGTCACAGTAAACACAATGCAAGTGAGGACGGCAGACATGCACCACAGCATGCACTGGCTGGGAGACATCAGGCATTCCCACCCCTGGGACCCCCCCCTACAGTACATAGCATGTGTGTCACACCTGGACACAATGCCAGAAGTCACAGTCACAAACAAGGGACACAGTCTGTGCCAGTAGACTCTGCACTCACCTGATACCCTGGTCGCCCATACAGCAGGGGGTACTGTGGGAGGATCACATCCAGCAAAGCCAGGTTCTCCTCCAGGGTGAAAGGCTGTGACCTCTCCACAGACCTTGACATGGTTCCAGGGAATCAGTAGCAGCAGCTGGGTCGTCGAATCCAAAGATGTGCAGGCAAGTGCTCCCTCATGGGACCTGGCTGCCTTATATCTGCCTTGCTGGCCTGTTTCATGCAAAGGAGTACAGAGTGATTGGTCACTCACATTTGCATCCTATGTTTCCTTCAAACCTAGCACAGTCAGTGGGTTCTTATTTTGTTTTTTTCTTGAGCATGATGTCAACTCCAGAACCACATTGCAACAAAGTAGATTCATTCAAACTGACTACTGCTGTGCACCTGCTGAAAAAAATTCAAACTTTAAACTTGACAACCAGCATGCATGTAGGCCTTTATACTTGTGCCTCATGTGTCCCCTATGTAATTTCGAGTTTCACACACAGGTACGGTGCGTACCGGGGCCCTAGGGCACCACAAATGCATAGCAACGGCCCGTACAGGCGTGTGTACGCTCCGTATCACTATGGGTGTGCTCGCGTATGTGTACCCATAGTGATAGTGAGCGTACGCACGCGTGTACGGTCCGTACCACTATGAGTACGCATACGCAAGAACACCCACAGTGATAGTGAGCGTACAGGCGTGTGTACGGTCCGTACCACTATGAGTACGCATACGCGAGAACACCCATAGTGAAAGTGAGCATACGCACGCATGTACGGTCCGTATCACTATGGGTATGCATACGCGAGAACACCCATAGTGGTACGGACCGTACACACGCGTGTACGCTCACTATCACTATGGGTGTTCTTGCGTATGTGTACCCATAGTGGTACGGACCGTACACACGCGTGCGTACGCTCACTATCACTATGGGTGTTCTCGCATATGTGTACTCATAGT
This sequence comes from Triturus cristatus, assembly GCF_964204655.1. Taxonomy (NCBI): domain Eukaryota; kingdom Metazoa; phylum Chordata; class Amphibia; order Caudata; family Salamandridae; genus Triturus; species Triturus cristatus. The sequence continues at coordinate 220,460,807 of NC_140594.1, read as the reverse complement.
GGTACGGACCGTACACACGCGTGCGTACGCTCACTATCACTATGGCTGTTCTCGCGTATGTGTACTCATAGTGGTACGGACCGTACACGCGTGCGTACGCTCACTATCACTATGGGTACACATACGCGAGCACACCCATAGTGGTACGGACCGTACACACGCCTGTACGCTCACTATCACTATGGGTGTTCTCGCGTATGTGTACTCATAGTGGTACGGACCGTACACACGCCTGTACACTCACTATCACTATGGGTACACATACGGCAGCACTCCCATAGTGATAGGGAACGTACACAGGCCCTCTGAGCGAATGTACGGTGCCTTTCACACATCACAGTGTTGACAGGCAGCACACAGGAAGGAATAGGGCTGACATACTTGTCCATGGATGGACATCAAGGCATTGTCTGGGCAGTACTACATGTGTGGGGCACAGGTGTGAAAGGCTGTGATGTGGCACATTACTCCTGAGTTGAGAAGGCACCAGATGTATGATGAGATGTGTACAGATGTTATGTGTGACGGTGTAATGTGTGCCAGGCATGCCCTTAACTCCTTTGACATGTGTGCATGTCATACTGCACACTTGGGATGAGCATCACTGGCATGGCACAGTCAACAACACACGCAAGTGTCCCCTGATGCCCGCTACAGGGGTAACCACACCAGACATGTGACTACCCACGGTGCACAATGTGACTATGTCATGTATGTGTGGGGTGTTCCCATTAGCTTGATGTTGGTGCTCCCTCAAAAGCATCAGCTGTTGCAGCAAACAACATGTGTCTGTGTGTAGATGGACATGGCACACTGTTACGCACACCAGGCCACATGTGGTATCGGATGTGAGGTGCGTATGTATGCATGGGACACGGAGTAGCGTAACAAGGACATGTCTGCATCCTCTCTATGAATGTGTGGTGAGTCATTACATGTACACCTTATTGGCAAGGTGTGTGGGCTGTCCTAGTGTAATGTCATGTGACCTGTGGCTCTAGTGTTCCGCTACCAGTCTCTGCAATCGACATCCTACTTCTGCTGATGTGTTGATGTATGTCACTCCTGTGTTGCGTCTGGCTGTTCACTTACACTGGGACACAGCTAATCCCATGCCATGGCATGTGGAGGTTCACAATCTCCGTGTGTAGCTGGGTCTTGGTAGGAGTGTCACCTGGCAGCCATACGTGTCCAGGGCATGTGGCACATACCTGACTCCGTATGTCGCATATGTGTATTGACAGATTAACATGTGCTCAGCACCAAAAAATTGTTGTTGTAGTGCACTCACTCTTCCTTGTCACTTCCAAATTACTGCAGAGCGCCGCCTCTTCCCCGAGCAATTCCGGACTTGGCTGACATGCGGGAGAATGACTGTATCCGGTGCTACCGCTTCCCCCAACCGTTGATTGTGGAGTTGACGGCGAGGCTGGCACCACACCTGCAACCGCTGCACAGGTATCCTACGGCACTTACACCCAAGCTGAAGGTAATGGCAGCCCTACATTTTCTTGCCACGGGTACCTTTCAAAATACCATAGCTCATGTTGGTGGCATGTCCCAGAGCATGTTCTGCCGTGTGCTGCATGATTTCTTAGAGGCCATGTTGCTTCACCTGGATGAGTTCATCCATTTCCCAACCCCTGAAATGTTGACTGGGGTCAAGCGTGGATTCTATGCCCTGGGAGGGATGCTCCATGTCATTGGGTCCATAGATGGGACACATGTGGCTTTGGTACCACCACAGGCACAGGAGGTAGCGTACAGGAATCGCAAGCACTACCACTTCATCAATGCCCATGTGGTGTGTCTGTCCAACATGGTGATTTTACATGTCTGTGCTCGTTTTTCAGGATCAGCACACGATGCCTACATCATGAGGCGTAGCAGGGTGCCTGATATGATGACGCAGCTGCGCAACAAACGAGCATGTGTTGTTGGTGGGTACACTCTGTCTGTCCTGTATTTTGCGTAGACTTCCAGCACGACCGCTTCTCCTGTCCTACTTATGTCCATGTGCTTTCCATGAAGGGGACGCTGGCTATCCCAACATGCCATGGCTGAGCACACCTCTCCGCAACCCCATCACGCCGGCCCAGCTCCGCTACAACACCGCCCATGGCCGGACAAGGCGAGTGATAGAGAGGACATTTGGCCTCCTGAAGAGCCGATTAAGATGCCTCCATAAGACCGGCGGCGCCCTCCCATATGCCCCTGCAAAATCTTCATGATGTGCTGCATGCTGCACAACATGGCAGTTGAGAAAGCTGTGCCACTCATCCTGGATCAAGATGATCAGGACCATCCACCCGTGGAGGACCAAGGTCTTGGCAATGGGGCTAGTGATGTGGAGGATGTGGTTCCGCAAGAGGACATCCGGACTCGGCTCATACGCGACTTCTTTGCTTAGTGGTGAGTACCAGTGTCTGTGTGTGCACGCATTGGTCCCCGTGTGGCATGTGTTGCAATGTGTGTGTCCATCTGCATGTATGGCACGTAAGTCAGAGGTGTGTGTGGATGTGTCACTGGAGTGATGGTGCCAGTGATGTGTATTTCCCCAGTCATAATTGTGACCTAGCATGTTGTCATCCTTACATGTGTCGAGTACATGCACATGCAAGTGGCTGTGCTTTTTGTGGCTGACTTCTTGTGTGTCTCTCATCCCCAGGTACTTGCGCATGCCGTCTGCTGGTTGCATTGTTGTGGCACTGCTATTCCTCATGGACACGTCATCGTGTGCTGACTCAGCGTTACACGCACGGACAAGTTTGGAAGTCTCCTTAGGGTAAGGGATGCATCAGGGGTGTATTGGGTGTGGCAGTTGTTTACGATGTGTGCACACTGCCCCTGTCGATGTTTGGTTCCTCTGCAGACATGTCGCATCACCATGGGACACATGACATGCAGCTGGGTACACCTGAATAGATGGTCAGACTTGTTGACAGTCATCAGTGATGGGATTGTGGATTGTGATGATGGCATCAATGTGTGTTACACTGCCCTCGGACACATACGGTTTGCATTGGCTTGACATGGTGTGGGACTTCCACATCAGCGGATCAATGGTGCATGGCAGTCTCTCCGTGAGCAGCAGGGTGTGTTTAGCTGTTAGCCGACACTTGTGTGCCAGTTCCATGGCTATCACGCATTTGTGCTGCAGAAGGGGGGTTCCAGTGTTGGACCCACATGTTACTCCACATGACCCGTTCATGTGTACTCCGAGTTGCCTCTGCAATCCCGAATACATGACTAATAAAGGTGTCCCTATGCCTCAAAGGTGCCTCTTCTCAGTCAATGCTGGTGTGTTGCCACGGTGCATCCGGCATGTCTGGCATGGTTTTCCGTGATAGTGGCTATGTCTCTATGTGTAGAGTAGCAAGATGCAAACTGTTTGTGTGGGATTAGACTGTGTATTGTGCATGATGTCCATAACTGTGTGGGTATTGTGACATGTGCCATCCCCATGCATCCAACGTTGGCCAGGCCACCATTCTCTGCATCCACCTGACTCAAGCTTGCAGGACATGGTTCTGCCACCTGTCCACACATACCTGGGTGCCCCACAGGACACTCCACATGATCCCTGACCTCTGCGCATGGCTGTCGCTGTACTCAAAATGTCTGTCGTCACGGTTGTGCGGCCACCCCCTCAGCTGGTTGGGCCCATTACGGGTGTGTATGGTGCTCCATGTCTGTCTTGCCTAATACAATGTGACCCATGTGTGTCCTGTGCCAGACTCAGGCCCCAGGGTGTGGATGGTTGAAGTCAAATGAGAACTCAGGCATGGTTAGACTTTACAAGACACATGTAAGGTAATAATGCAAAATGTAGGCATCTTCTCTTTATGGTGTAACTTTTTATTTTGGTTGGGGTACGGGGGGGGGTATGACATGAGGGGCTTTCCGGGTCCAAAGTTCACTAGGGGAGTTGGTGTCCTTGCCATTTGAAATCCTCAGAGTCCATGCCATAGTCTTTGTCAACATTGGTCAGACAGCGACCAGCAAGTCCATGTGGCAGAGAATGTCTTTTGCTGCTGTGCTGCTGTTGGTCCAGTGGGCCAGGTGCCAGGCCAGGTGTCCTGGGAGATGGTGCTGTTGCGCTGACCCTCACGGTCTTTTCCGTGGACGACCCACCCTCCTGTGGGGACCCTCAGAAGCAGGCCGTGATGATGTTTGGGATGCTCCGTCGGATGTCTCCTCCTCCTCCTCCTGATCCCTCCCTGTGGGTGGTGATGTTCTACGCCTGATGGCACAGGGAGGGTTGCCCATGTTGTCGGCTATCCGACGGAGTGTACTGTGAATTCCCCTGAACACCGTCACAAGCTCAGCCTGTCTGTCCTCCATCCGCCCTTGGTGTCGCAGTAGACAGGCATGTTGCTCCGCATGTTGCTGGGCCTGCTGGGTCTTGATCTCCTCGAGGATGGACACAACCTGGGCCATGCCCGTGGTGTCCTGCCAGTATGTCTCCAGGATGTTTCTGACATGGGAATATACCGGTTCCGCAGCCAACTGGTCAGGCTCGCGCCTCCGCCGTCCTCCACTCCCACCACCCATGCCCACTTGCACCTGGCCTGCCCTTGTGGGCACATCGGGTCTCCGGGACCCCTGAGGGGTGGCATTGGCGTTGTCGCCTGCCTCCTCCTGGGTGCCCAGTACACCGTGTCCCTCCTGGCCAGCCTGGCTGCATTGTGGTGGTGGGGCAGGGATCCTGGGTGTCTCCTGGGATGTGGCAGGAGTGGGGGTGGTGGTTGGCCCAGTTGTACATGACGCAGGTGCTGCAGGTGGTTGGACACCAGAGGGGCCAGGTTGGTCGGGGTCGGGTTCGTCCACAGAGTGGTGAGAGTCCTCGCTGCCGGTGGGTCCGTCATCCCGCCGAGCCGGGTCCTGTGAGTCTTCCCCCCCAGTGTTGGGGGGGTGATCCACGACGTTGACCTGTGTGTGAGAGAGACAATGTTAATTTTGTTCCATGCAACATCCGTGTTTCATTGGTTTCTAAGTTGGCACATTTCCTCTGGGAATTTGGATATGTCTTGCATTCCACTCACAGTGCACTTGTGCATGGGTATGTCCCTTGGCCACAGCTTTTGCGACTTTACCTATGTGTGGCACAGTCTTACTTGCTGCGTCAACTGTGACTGCAGTCAGCAGTGGAGTGAGCAGGTGTGGCGAGCCATGCATTGGTGCCTTCCGTGTTGCACTGTACGTGGGCACATGGAGTTGGTCCACACACTTAGATAATGCAAGTAGCTGGCGTTGTGCTCGTGCACAGGTTGAGACATGGCCCAGTGTTTTGCCATGGAGAAGAGGGGGGATTCAGGCACTGGCCACCCTTGTCTACATGCACGCAGTCCACCTGCTGACGAGCAGACATTCAAACACCCCCCAAGGCTGAATTGGTCTCCCTGTGTGTCCCTTTCTCACTCCCTCTCTGCCCCCTCTCCCTTCCTCTGTGTGTCAGCCTCCTCCCTCTGTCCGTCTCCCTGTGTCTCCCTCCCTCTCTCTCCCCCTCCCTCTGTGTGTCACCCTCTGTCACCTCAGCCCAGCTTCCTAGGCACACACTTTTTGCAGATCTTTGACTGGCCCTTGGCTTGGTCATGTGAGTTTGTTTCTGATCTGCAGGCACCCATTGGGTGTAGTGTCTGTGTCTGCGCTGCTGCTGTCGTGGTGTGTGCTGCCACTCTTTCACAGTGTTGGCTGTTCATTAGCTGCTGTCATGTGCAAAAACGTGCCGTCACCCCCATGTGTTAATGCAAGGCATCCGCCATTTGCTGGCAAGTCTTTCCTGTGTGGGGACACACTGTTTGTCTGGCTGTGACCTAGGCCATATGGGCAGGGGGCATTGTTGTCTGCTTCTGAGTTGCACTATGTGATTTTTGTGGCCCACACTCCCGCCATCTGGCTTACCGTGTCTTGTGTTGGTGTTTTCTGTGGCCTGTGACTTTGCATTGTCCAGCTGGGTGCATGGGGCATGGTGGCGCCAGTGGCATGTGCGTGTTCAAGGAGTGTGGTTGAGTCATGCGATAGCTTGGGGTGGTTGCGTGCCTGTTTGTGAGTTTGGTTGTGGATGACGTTCCCCCCATGTGAGGTGAGTTGTTTGTGTACTCACCCGGGTCTCGGAGTCCGTCTAATCCGTCCACTGACATGGTAGTGTACGGTTCTGCGGGGCGGCCCTCCTCCAGTGACGTTGGCCTGGTTGTGGTCGTCGGTCATTTTGGCTCGGACCCTCCTCCACAGATCGTACCACCTGGCTTGGCATTCATGCCTGGTCCTTCTGATGGCCGCAACAGCATTCACAGCATCAACAATCCTCTGCCACATGGCTGTTTTTTCGGTCATGCAGGTCTGTCTGACCAATGTTCCAAAGAGGTGTGGCTCGACTCTGAGGATTTCGTCGACAAGGACCTCCAACTCGCAGCTAGTGAACTTTGGATTCTTGTTAGTGGGCATGGTGAGGGGTGTGGGTGTGGATGGTGGGGGGGTTGTGGATGGTTGTGGGTGTGTGGGTGTGGTTGTGCAGGTGTGTGTGTGAATGTGATGAGGGGGTGTTTGTGAAGGTGTGTGTGTGAAGGTGTGCAAGTGTAAGGTGTAGTAATGGTTCTAGTATGGTGCTGTAGGTTGTCTGTGGGGTCTGGCAGCTTGAGTCTGTTGCAAAGGCTCATGGTTTGTGTGTGTGGGCCCTTTTCATTGTTCCAGTGGTGGGTGTGGCTGTGTTTGAAGTTTGGGTGGGTGTGTTATAAGGAGTGGTTGTGTTTTGGGCCTCTGTTTGGGATTTTGACAGTTGCAGGTCAGTGAATGTGTTGTTTTTGTGCTTGTTGGACATGTTTTGTGGCTTTGTGCCATTCGAATGGTGTATTCTTGTGTTGTTTTGCTTTGTCCTGGTTGTGTACGTGCGTTTTTAGCGTGTGTACGGTGTGTACTTTGGGAATTTTGTTGTACAGTGCTGTCCTTGTGTCTGGCTTGGTACGACTCGTACATGCGCGATGTTGTGTGAAGGTGCTGGTGTTGGGGCCTGGGGTGCGCTCCGTACTTAGAATGTTGGGGTGGGGGTACGCTCCATGCATACGCGGGTGGGGGTACGTGTCGTACATACACGGTTGGGGTGGGGGTACGGTCCGTACATACACGGTTGGGGTGGGGGTACGCTCCATACGTACACGGGTGACGGTACGGGTCGTACATACACGGTTGGGGTGGGGGTACGGTCCGTACATACACGGTTGGGGTGGGGGTACGCTCCATGCATACGCGGGTGAGGGTACGGGTCGTACATACACTGTTGGGGTGGGGGTACGCTCCATACGTACGCGGGTGAGGGTACGGGTCGTACATACACGGTTGGGGTGGGGGTACGGGTCATACATACACTGTTGGGGTGGGGGGTACGCTCCATACGTACGCGGGTGAGGGTACGGTCCGTACATACACTGTTGGGGTGGGGGTACGGGTCGTACATACACTGTTGGGGTGGGGGTACGCTCCATACGTACGCGGGTGAGGGTACGGGTCATAGATACACGGTTGGGGGGGGTACGGGTCGTACATACACTGTTGGGGTGGGGGTACGCTCCATGCATACGCGGGTGGGGTTACGTGTCGTACATACACGGTTGGGGTGGGGGTACGGTCCGTACATACACGGTTGGGGTGGGGGTACGCTCCATGCATACGCGGGTGAGGGTACGGGTCGTACATACACTGTTGGGGTAGGAGTACGATCCATACATACGCGGGTGAGGGTACGGGTCGTACATACACGGTTGGGGTGGGGGTACGGGTCGTACATACACTGTTGGGGTGGGGGTACGCTCCATACGTACGCGGGTGAGGGTACGGTCCGTACATACACGGTTGGGGTGGGGGTACGGGTCGTACATACACTGTTGGGGTGGGGGTACGCTCCATATGTACGCGGGTGAGGGTACGGTCCGTACATACACGGTTGGGGTAGGGGTACGCTCCATGCATACGCGGGTGGGGGTACGTGTCGTACATACAGGGTTGGGGTGGGGGTACGGTCCGTACATACACGGTTGGGGTGGGGGTACGCTCCATGCATACGCGGGTGAGGGTACGGATCGTACATACACTGTTGGGGTGGGGGTACGCTCCATACGTACGCGGGTGAGGGTACGGGTCGTACATACACGGTTGGGGTGGGGGTACGGGTCGTACATACACTGTTGGGGTGGGGGTACGCTCCATACGTACACGGGTGAGGGTACGGGTCGTACATACACAGTTGGGGTGGTGGTACGGGTCGTACATACACTGTTGGGGTGGGGGTACGCTCCATACGTACGCATGTGAGGGTACGGTCCGTACATACACGGTTGGGGTGGGGGTACGCTCCATGCATACGCGGGTGGGGGTACGTGTCGTACATACACAGTTGGGGTGAGGGTACGGGTCGTACATTCACGGTTGGGGTGGGGGTACGCTCCATACATTCACGGGTGGGGGTACGTCTCGTACATACACGGGTGTACATACACAGGTGGGGATTCGACTCATACATAGGAGGGCTGGGGGGAGTGTTGGGCGCGTATGCGGGCACATCTCCATAGTTGCTATGGGAGTTCGGTGCGGACGGTGTTTTTTCCATACGGTTGTAACATCGGACGCACGGGATGGATCGTAATTCCGCGGTCAGACTTCACTTTTCACATTTGTACGGTAAATCGTCCGGGGACGTGTCGGACACATTTTCCGACCCGAGGACGTGTGGGGAATAATTCCCAATGCGATTCGTATGGACTTTTTCCCATGCGAATCGTAATTGGCAGTTTGTACGGCACTTGTACGATTCGTACGGTAAAAAGACCGGATACGAGTCGTACGGGGAATTTTTTTACCGGATCGTGATCGGCACCTTTGTCTGTAAATTGAAAGTCTAAAAAATGGATTTATAGACTTTGAATGGAATACACATAAGCCAAATTAACCATTGTTTCAAAGCATCATGTTTAGTTATTTATATATGGCTGTCACTTCTTATAAATATCAACAAACAAATGGCATATGGATAAGTAATTAAGGAGAATAAAGAGATATACATGACAATGAGATATTTTCAGACTAGATTCCAACCGCGCTAGTGGTTTCTTGCTTCATTTTTCGTGTGGTAAGCCATATACCACCACCATTGCAACGCTTAAGAAAGCCAATACAACAAATTACCAGGCCTCCACACCTCATGGATGTCATCTGGACACTTGCCCTCCACCATTATTGCACCTTTGATGTGTGGAAACGTTTACCATTCTCTGGTTTTGGCTGTCCTCCACTGCTTTTAGTCCGAAGGAAAACCCGCCGTGATGCACTTTCATTTGCGCAGACTACAGGGTCGAAACGCAGACGGTTATACCAACTCATGTCTTACAGTTTTCTCGGCCCCAAGAAAGATATGGATCATAAAGGGGTTCTTGAAAATATGAAACAAACTTGAAAGGACAGTTCTGCATTGAATTCCACTGTTGTATATATACTTATATGTCTTCACACCTCATATAAAATATCACATTGTCACGTATATCACTTTATTTACCTTAATCACTTATCCATATGCTATTTGTTTGTTGATATTCATAAGAAGTGACAGCCATATATAAACAAGTAAACATGATGCTTTGAAACAACGATTGATTCTGCTTTTATGTGTTCCATTCAAAGTCTATAAATTAATTTGATAGACTTTCAATTTACAGACAACATTTTTTTGTATGTACCCAAAAGAAATCCTTGTATGTACTAAGCAATTGTTCTCCCCGACAGAACCTATTGTAGTTTTTTACTGTACTGATCCTATGCTTAAAAACTCTGCTAGAAAAACAGACATTTGAGATGAGCAGATGAAGGGGGTCAGTGGTGTTGTAAGGTGTTCCATAAAAAGGAGCTGCTCTCCACCTAAACTTGGGAAGTAACCCAGTACATTTTTCATATCTTTATATGTGCATACGCTTGCATACACATTCCTATACAAAGCCTAAACCCATATAGCTGCTCTAATGCATATGCACACAAAAACAATTCCATATCTAGATAGACATATTCATGCAGTGCATAAATATAAAATCATTTCCATATACATAAGAGATTTAATATTTTTATTCGCTCAATTCACAGAAATTACGCCTTAAAGGGAAGCACTTACAATATGAACATAGCAAGAGCGCCAGCTGAATCTGCACTTCTGTAAATTCCCAATACGATCTGAAATCCTTGATTGGAGTAAAACATTTACTTGAGAGAGCTCGAGAATTTATGCTCTGGCTGTCAAGGCAAAGATGAGTGTGCCATCTCTACTCTAATCCTGTTCTGATTATAGAGCTGATGGTTCCAACTTTTAATTATTTCTAAATATTAAAGAGCATTGAAACGCCTAAAAGCTCCTCTCTGTTTTCCCAGCCATTTCTCAAGAGCAGTTGCATGGCTCCTGCTGACAAGAGGACCCTTTTTAGCAGAGATGCACATTTCACAGAAATTAAACCTCATCAGGAAGCACTTATAAATATGAACATACCAAGTGCCACAAATGAAGGTGTACTTCTGTTAGTTCCCAAATAGGCTGTAATCCTTGGGACAAAACCAATTGACACTGTCAATGCTTGTTTGTTATGATGCTGTATGAGCTACAGTGATTGGAGAAGGGAACATGTCTCATAAAAGAGAGGCACTCATTTTATTTCAGATGAATTGTTAAGTGGTTGTGGCCTGCATGAGATTTTCAGCTGATAACTGTTTAGCAAGGTAGTCTGATGTATACAGTATACCTTTAAAAGTAGTATTTCCACTGCTTTCTAGCAACTGAGTTATAACACTGCGGTTTTTTACGTACAAGAGCTTCCTAATGTTGACAGCAATAACCTTGGAATGCGTAAAGTAGAGAGCTAATTATTGCGGTTTAACAATTTAAATTATACATTTAATATGTGTCTTTGGAAATGTACGCTTTGGAATAGTCTGCCTTTGTAATTAGTTGGATTGGTGTCGTAACAACAAAAGGCTTATGACCAATTTAAATAAAACACAGGTTAAGAAGCTTGCTCATGCACACACCTATCATTGACTCCAAACATACTTAAGTGGGGACTCAATTTAGTTGCATTATGACTTGGTCTACACTTGTAGTAATTTAAAGAATAAAGGTTTGTCACAGGTAATGTAAGAAGAGATAATTTGTTAATGCGAATGAATTAATATAAGTTTATTGTTTAGTTATTTAAAACTTACAATTAAAACACATTAAAAAAATTAAAAAGCGCACAATCATCCCATGGTAAAAAAGTCCACACTAAAAAAAAATACTTTTCCTCTGCTTTTGTCTCATCAGTGCCCGAGTCTTTTTTCCCGCCAGCGACGTTTGTCTTAAGATGTCCCTACATTTGTTGCATGAAAGTGCCTAATGCGTGTCAAGCTACACCAAGAGGATGGAATTAGGATGGGGAACAACAACTAACCTTAAAGTGCCCGAGCCCGTGACCCTTTTAACAACATTCATCCTAGACTGGTCTTGATTTTGTTGCATGAGAGTGCCTGGTGCATGGTCACGCATCGGTAAGAGGGTAAGTATGGACAGGGTGCAGGCAACTAACAGTGAATTATTGTACTCGTAATATCACAGGCTAACTAAGTAAAGTGTTGATTGCAATTACAGATGCCTCAATAAATAGGTAAAGTTGAACAATGTGCTATTATACATTTGGGGATAAGGTATGCAAAAAAGTGCCAATTACTTTTGCAGATTGCATTGTAAATGGGCGAAGATGAGCAAAGTGCAGTCAGTGCATTAGCAAAAGAAGATTATGTCCTGTCACTAGAGCAAAGTGCAGTGAGTGCTTTAACAATAAAGTGCTATTTGTTTTTACAAGTTACAAGATCAATGGGCAAAGATAAGCATCGTGCAGTCAGCGCATTAGCAAAAGAAGTTATATCCTGTCTCTGTAGGACTTGCTTAGTCAGTTTTTTTCCTGCCAGTGACATTGACTTCAAGAATTTCCCACAGAGCACTAAACCCTCTCCTTGCAAGCAGACTATTACTGCCGATCGACACATGCGGGTTCCACTCCTCGGGAAGTGTTGTTTCAGAAGTCTCTTTCACTCTCCCTTCAGTGCTGTGCAGATACAGACAATATGGCAGATGATCTCCTCTACTTATTGGCATAGCCGGCTTGTGGTCACCGCGGTTTGTCTCAGCCAAGCAAATGACTTACATAAGGTGGTAGCGCAGCCCAGCCGATAGCTCAACAACTTGAGCTTTGCCCGTAACCCAAACAGTTCACCTAGATATGGCTGTGGTTTAATGAGGCCAAGTGAGCCTTTTGTCATCCATGCATGTGATCTTTTCAAAAGCCAGGCTTTGTCAATGAGGGTAGACACCTTCTTGACTGCTGAATTGATGGTTCTGTGGAAAGCAGCTTGAGTGAGAGATAAGGCCCAGAGCGACGGCGTGCAATGTTGTTAAAGCTAGTCATATAATCTTGTGCCTATTTGTTAGTAGGATCGACTATAGGACTCCACACTGCTTAGTGTGCTTCCAACTCATTATTCAATTTATAGCAAGTTTTCAAGTAAGAAGCAAGGCTGATAAGGTTCTGCCTCCATAATCCAAACTGAAGCCTTCTTTGGGCTGGGGCGTATGCCGTGAGACACTGAACACCCGCCGATAGGTGCCAGCTATTGTATTTTCAATTACTTTTTCTGCTTTCCCCCACTGAGCTTCCACTACATATGCTCTTGAGGGTACATCTTTTGCAGCTGTGACTTGCAGTGATGGTTGAAGAGACAAGCCCTTCAAGGTGTTCCTCAGGGAGCAGAAAGCTGACATTAGGGAATTACTATTCCTTAGGATCAAGCAGCATTAGCTAGCAAATGTGCCTCTTGAGTCAAAAATGATCCCCAAATACTTATACTCTGCCACATATTCCACGGATGAGCCTTCTAGATGAAACACTGGTGGAGAAGTGTGGCTCAATGGTTAGAGCGGCAGACCCTGATGCAGAGGTCTAGCCCAGGACCAGGGTTCAATTCCCGCCTCGGCAGCTCTTGGATTCAATTTCCCCGGACCTGATAATTCTCGCCTTGGTGCCGATTCTAATCATGGGTCCCACTGTGCAACTCTGGGCAATAGCTTGCTTAATCTCCACACGGGCCCCCACAGCGCTAGGATGCCTGGCTTCACCTTGGGGGTGCCCAGGAGTGGACATCTCACAGGAAAACCAGGAAGGGTTCCACAGCGGTATGAATACAGCGCTACGAGACCCCTGGGTAGAAGTGTGCTATATAAGTACAAATACATTTACATTTACATTGGAGGTGGAATTCGGCTTTGCAGGCCAACCTTTGTGCAGCTGATCAAAACTACATTGGCGGTGTACAGCATATGTGAGACAGTAGACCTGGGCAGTGTGGGGGCATGCAAGTTAACTTTGTTAAGAATTGTGGTCAGCTCAGCCAGGAACAGATTGAACAGGAATGGGGCAATGACACATCCTTGCTTCGGGCTGTTGCTCCTGTAAATTTCCTTGAGACAGTTGAAGCTGTGCCCAGCCTTCCCCGTGTCCTTGTGTTGGTATATAGCAATTGGATGGCTCTAAGGAGAGTTGGAGGTATTCCCCAACCTGAGAGCTTCTGCCAGAGAATGTTGCGCTGTACCACATGGAAGGAAGAACAGAAATCCACAAAACAGAGGTGAAGAATGTTAAAGGCCTTGAAGGTGAAAGTGCACCATCTATTTGCCTCTGGTGAAGCTATGTGTGTAGACTAAAAGCACACAGAGTTTGACATTATCACGAGAAAGTGCTTCATATACTTCTAGGGGATAGTAAATCTAGACTTATCATTCATTTTGTTTGTTCTAAAATGTTTGGTCCCTACTGTATGAACTCTTTTTAGATGCCGTAGTTTTAGCTCCGGGAGTGTGGTTGCAAGCTTTACTGGATCTCTCTAATATTTTGCTTTTGGTATGAAATCAAGAAAGATTTGCTCTCTTACGCTCACCTATGCAAGCCAACTCTGCATATATATCTGAGAGGTGTTTATACCTGATAAGTTTTTAAATATGGGAATTTCCATATGATTGCCTCATCAAGCTCATGCAGTCAGTTTTCAGCATTCCTCCTGTAGTAACAGCTGTGAAAAGGCTACTCTGATTCCCTCTAGGCACTTATCCTTTTGCTACAATAATCTGTATGAACTGTGCTTCTGGCTTGCTCTATTGTTAATTAGAAGTTTAACTTGTATTCATCACAAGTAGATTCCTACAATATTGACTCATGATTAGACTTGTGTAGCTTAATGAGTTGGCAAGTATTTAGTGCAAATTTTACTGCATCTGATAAAATCCTACTTCACTGTGTCAGAAATTATCAGATGCAATACATACCATTCAATAATGAGTTTGTCCTCGATAAAGGGGAATAGCATTCAGATTTAGGTGCTTCCCACATCAAAATGTGCATGTCCCAGTACTTTCCAGGCACTTTTCCCCATATAAATTTCAACAGGTTTGACTAGCCGAAATTTATCCTGGGCGATTTTTATTGTGATACTCCTAATTCCCATATATGGGCAGCTGAGTTACCGCACATATCAGAGTTTAATAGCTATTTTATAATGAGGGTCTCAATCTCAAAATCTATGTATGTCAGTCTTAAATATGTTGTATTAATGTTCCAAACGCCAGCTCAAATTTAACTCCTTCTTGAACTTCATTCTCTTTATCACAAAGCAATGTTAGTTCAATTAAAATCTTTACTATATTCCCGGTCAGCAATAGTTTTTTTCCATCATTTATTTGTCCTGACATGCCCCTTTTTTCCCCTTAGGCTAATTCAAACCTCGCCTCTTACCTTTAGTGGTCCCTTTGATGCTCATACATAGGCTTTCTCTTTACCTCTGCCGCCTTTATGTAAGTATAGCTTTCTGCTGCTCTGCTTTTCCTCAGGAACTATCTCACAATGGTCTGCTGCAACTCGTTGGTGAATATATAAAAAAGAAACCTTCTTGGAGTTCTGGTTTCCAAATCTCATGCATATCCCCGCTTCTGTCAGTGTACCTTTAAAAAGGACCTGCGTGTAAATGTATCTTGAAACATGTTTACTGAAATCCTTCAAATTGGCAAAGTGGGTAACCTTTGGGGTTGCATAAGACATTTCAGACATCATTTGAGGCATGGGTGTATTTACTTTTGCTAAATGTGCTTTAATGTTAATACTGGGAACCAAAGTCATGGTTCATGTTGTAAGAGCCCATCTTTTTATGCCTTACCTAATGTTGGTTCAGGCTGAACTGTTCCCATTGAAGCAGGGTCAAGACTGATTTGCAAATGACTAGGTCCAAACTGAGGCTGCATGGTGTGCAAAATAATGGTGGAGGGGGTGCGGCCCAAGTAATTACAATTAGGTGAGACTATTTCAAGCATTCCAGTCATATTTTTTTTTAAACTTTAGTGTGCCCCCCATAAGTGGGACAGGTATGCCCAGACATCGATCCTGTGCTCACGGTGTCACTATATCTGGCTGATAAGCCCTAAAAAGGGTGAAAACGGCCCTGGGTTGCTTGTGTTCCAGTTCATGGAGAACCTGATCTGGCAGTTCAGGCAGAACTGTTCACAGTGGAGCAGGGTCAAAACTGATTTGCATATGGCTGAGTCAAAACTCAGGTGATATGGCATGTAAAATAACGATGAACTTTGATGAGGACAAATAAATTAACTTTTGCTGAGATAAATTCAAGCTTTCCATCCATCATGTTTTTATATACTTTACCTATTCTTGGAGCATATCTGACTGTGGGGTTTTGGACAACATGAATTCAAGATATATATTCTTTGGCAGGCTAATGTAGTAAAAGTTGGCTTAGCCGTGACTTAACTGTTTGCCCCCTGAGGATAAAAGCCAGGAAATACAAGGGTAGGTAAAGGAAATGGTAGGACATTGTAACCCTTTATATGAGCTGTGCACTGAAAGTACTTTTTGATCAGAAGGTTACTCCTATGTGTTAGGTCTTTGTTGTTGGGGGTGACTGGTTGTTCGAAGCTGGTTGGAGGAGCTTGGTTGGTGGTGAGCTCAGTGATGTCTTAGCACTGAGGAACAGTAGTTCTGTTTTAGGGCCATTTAGATACAGCAAGCATGTGGCCAGCAATAATTCTAGGAGGGACAGGCAGGCATCTAGTTACTGGGATTTTCAAGAAATATCACTGAGCCCCTAAACTCTATCACCAGACACATCTCATGCTAGCTATCCCATAAACAACACCCACTCCATCCAACCCGATCATCCGATCTAACCAAATATGAATTTTCACCAAGTCCATCTTCTAGTACGTAGAATAGTTTCACAACAGTTTTGCTCGTGTTTTGACTTTTGCTTATATTACATTTCAAATGATGTACTTGAGTTGTCTTTTCAGTCTGACTACCACCTTTGCACATTTACTCCCACTGCTCACAGATCCAGAACGGAATGGGGCCAAGCATCTGTTGCATCAAGACATAAATGCCCTGCCTCCTCTGTAAGTTGAGAAAGTTCCACACCTCTGAGTGCCTAGACAACAGCACCCAGTCCCCTAATGGCCTCCTAGTGTCCCTTGACATGGCAAAACTGGACTACTTCTGCACCCTTACCTCCTTACTCCAATCCCAGCAGCTTCCCCATTCACTAAATTCCCCTCTCTCTTGCAACACTGCATCTAATCAGCTGGCATCTTTGCATTGCTCACGGCATTCAAAATTACCCCTTTTGGACGACCCCCACTATGATCCTCAATCAATCAGTGAGACTTGTAAAGCGCGCTACATACCCGTAGGGTCTCAAGGCGCTGGGGGGGGGGGGGGGGGGGGGAGCCGCTGCTGCTCGAACAGCCAGGTCTTCAGCTTCTTCCTGAAGGAGAGGTGGTCTTGGGTCAGGCGCAGGTCGGTCGGGAGGGAGTTCCAGGTCTTGGCGGCCAGGTAGGAGAAGGACCTTCCTCCTGTAGTCGCTTTCCGGATGCGGGGGACGGCGGCGAGGGCGTGGTTGGCTGATCGGAGGTGGCGTTTGGGAGCGTAGAAGTTGACTCGGCTGTTGAGGTAGCTCAGGCCTTGGTCGTGTAGGGCTTTGTGTGCGTGGGTGAGGAGGCGGAAGGTGATTCTTTTGTTGACGGGGAGCCAGTGAAGGTCTCTCAGATGTCCGGAGATGTGGCTGGTTCGTGGGATGTCGAGGATGAGTCTGGCTGAGGCGTTCTGGATCCGCTGGAGTCTTTTCTGGAGCTTGGCGGTGGTACCGGCATAGAGGGCGTTGCCGTAGTCCAGTCGGCTGGTGACGAGGGCCTGGGTGACGGTCTTCCTGGTCTCGGTGGGGATCCACCAGAAGATCTTCCGTAGCATGCGTAGGATGTTGAAGCATGCCGAGGAGACGTTGTTGACTTGCCTGGTCATGGAGAGGGAGGAGTCCAGGATGAAGCCCAGGTTGCGTGCATGGTCTGTCGGTTTGGGTGCGGTGCCCAGGGCGGGGGGCCACCAGGAGTCGTCCCAGGCGGAGGGAGAGGAGCCCAGGATGAGGACCTCCGTCTTGTCCGAGTTCAGTTTCAGGCGGCTGGTCGTCATCCACTCGGCTACCTCTTTCATCCCTTCGTGCAGGTTGGCTCTGGCGGCGGCGGGGTCGTTGGTCAGGGAGAGGATCAGCTGGGTGTCGTCGGCGTAGGAGATAATGCTGAGGTTGTGTTTGCGTACGATGGCCGCGAGGGGGCTCATGTAGACGTTGAAGAGGGTGGGGCTCAGAGATGATCCTTGGGGGACGCCGCAGATGACTCCGGAGGCCTCTGACTTGTACGGTGGTAGGCGGACCCTCTGTGTTCTTCCGTCGAGGAAGGAGATGATCCATTCCAGCGCTTTGTCCTGGATTCCGATGTTGCTGAGGCGCCGTACTAGGGTTCGGTGGCAGACCGTGTCGAATGCCGCGGAGAGGTCTAGGAGGATGAGGGCCGCTGTTTCTCCATTGTCCATCAGGGCTCGGATGTCATCGGTGGCGGCGATGAGGGCGGTCTCGGTGCTGTGGTTGGCTCGGAAGCCGGACTGTGAGGGGTCGAGGGATCCGTTCGTCTCGAGGAAAGCGGCCATCTGCTGGTTGACGGTCTTCTCGATGACTTTGGCTGGAAACGGGAGGAGCGAGATGGGGCGGTAATTCTTGAGGTCGGTGGGGTCCGCTGTTGGTTTCTTGAGTAGAGCGCTGAGTTCGGCGTGTTTCCAGCTCTCAGGGAAGATGGTGGTGTCGAAGGATGTGTTGATGATGTCTCGCAGGTGGGGTGCGACGACAGCGTCGGCCATGTTGAAGACGTGGTTAGGGCAGGGGTCGGTCGGTGATCCGGAGTGGATGGAGTTCATCGTGCGGATGGTGTCTTCGGTGCTGATCGGGGTCCAGGCGTGGAGGGTGGTGGTGGGGGGTGGTTGCTCGGTCATGGTGTGCGTCGGTTGGTTGTTGAAGCTGTTGTGTATGTCCGCGATCTTGTTGTGGAAGTATGAAGCGACCCTGCCCCTATTGTCTATCCTTCTCCCTCTCTCTCCCATTCCACTCATGTTGTCTCCTTCCCACACCTCTCAAAGAAAACACACTCCAGTCTGGTAACCATTCCAACATCACATTTGACTGTTTCGACCCACAAATAATCTAACTATTGGGTTTTTCGTTTGAAATATTGTCATCATACACATGTCTACTTATTTCTCCTCTGCACACCAAAACCACCTCATGTTGATCTCTGATCACTAGGGCACAGGATTCACCACACCATGATGCAAACAATTATTGCATTTTTAGGCATCTCTAGCACGACAGGTTGTGCAAGCGCTCCTGCTCAGTCTTCTAGTTTCAAACTATATCTGGCACTATTTAAAATGTACTTTTTTAAAATACATAGCAGTGTTTTTATTGCATTTGGAGATGATGTGTGCAGTTAGGTTTATGTAGTTCGGTGTATTCCAGGTGAATGGGATGTAGTTTTAGCTATTCTTCCAAAATATTGTATTTTAAATATTTCCCCACATAAATGTAATTGCCAGAATATCGACTACCAGTACATTGTGAGAGTAAGTATAATAGGTAGGTATCGCATTACTGTTCTTAGTATGTGCACTATATACAGTGTTTGAAATACATTCTAATAACTGATTACCACACCAAAATTATAACATCACTTTAACCTATTTCTTTCAGTGAATGTCTGTTTCCTCTTTTTTTTATCAGATTCAAAGTTGAGCATACGCCCAAACCCCTCAGGCAACCTGCAGCAAACGCCATGGCCAGGGCACGCCCTTCACCCTCCAGCAGCCAAACCCTGACTGCCAGACCATTAGCCCATCTCCTTACAGTAGCCTGACAACCTGCAGGGCACCCAACGCCTCACTGTGTACGAGTGGCGGCTGGTAGGGAACGGGGGTGGCGAGGCAGTGGAACAGGGGGATTGAAAAATATTTTTTAATAACCCACTTACCTTTTCCGTCGCCTCTCCTTGTCTCTTCTTCTCTTCCTGACTCCAGTCCAGAGGAAGCTGCAAAAAGCACACAGGAAGCGTTGTGATTGGTCTAAGCACCATGGAG
This sequence comes from Triturus cristatus, assembly GCF_964204655.1. NCBI lineage: Eukaryota > Metazoa > Chordata > Amphibia > Caudata > Salamandridae > Triturus > Triturus cristatus. The sequence continues at coordinate 220,441,239 of NC_140594.1, read as the reverse complement.
GTGAGCTCAGATGGGGTCAGGGAGCCTGTGCATTACATCCTGGTGGGGAATATGCAAAGTGCGCATAAATGCTTGGCCGGCCTGCTCTAAGAATAGTGGGGCGACATTCCTACATCTTAATGGAGGAGCCACCCCTGCCGTGTACTGCGTTAAGTTGCGCACAGACTATTAAAACATGTTACAACAAATAGCAAAATGTGCAACACATGGGTCAGTGAGGTTAGCAGATTACCTTTCACATGGCCCAGGAGGCCTATAACAGCACCATTCCAACCAGGATACAGGTTCAGAGCTGAAATACATCGATGAGACACCGCTGCACAGATGGTCTGGAGGCCGGATGCCACTGAATGATTAACAGCTAAAGATCTAATGTGCAGGTTTTGAGGAGAAGGAATCCTCCATTGCACGAGGGTGCAGGGGTCAAAAGAAAGCAGAAAAGTAAGGGAAGAAGGTAGGAAGAAAATAATAAAGTTTGAAAAAGGCAAAAGAACAAGGGATGTTGCCAGACACCTATTCATTGCCTTTGAATGTATTATATACTAACTCTGCCCTTGAACTTCCACCCCTAACCCAGGAGTGCAATTACACTGCTTATGCTAGTTTCCAAGTTCTGGTCTTCCACAGTCTCCATGTCTAACCTCTCCTGGCCTCATATGAGGCTCTTAACCCAAGATACAGGTCAGAAAGGACTGCAGTCCATATTTTTATTTGCCGTTGTTCCTTCAATTTTCTGTCAGTATCCCACCCGGAATTTGTTGGGGGACCAGTTTCCTTCTGTACTGTCTATGAAACTGGGAAATTAATATGGCAGCATGGACAAAGGAGGCTGGTTCCCACGATCATCCAGAGACATCACATCCTTTCAAAGAAATTAGGCTTTGCAATTGTCCAGAGCAAATCGGTGAGTCTAGAAAGCCTCTATTTCACATACTTGTGGCCCATTCTCTAAAACCGGAGGAGTGGTGTTCTCCCTTTAGATACAACCAGTGTCATGTAGGACACTTGGGCTACTGGATGGATTCCTCATCTGTTGGATAATTGACAGTGGTGATTCCTCTTCAGGAACTTAAGGGCATAGCCCTGCCACCTGTGAGCTACCATGTAGCCACTACATACTTCAATTATTAAAGCTGTAATAATTTAATTAGGTGTGTTCATGCAAACATGACTTTTATGTGGACATATACTCCGCAATGCGTAGGCGAGGCTGCTGATGATAGGAAGAGGGGGAGGCTGAGAGGCTATCCAGCTACAGAGTTATGTTTAGAAACACAGCATCCTTTTTTTTAATGAAGTTTTATATAGCTTGACCCGAAGGGCGCTTTACACGAGCACCAGTTGCATTACATGAGGACACATTCATTTTTGTTAGGCACGGGGAGATTGAGTGATTTGCCCAGAAACACAGGATGTTGTTCGTCCTTGCCGAGACTCGAACCGGGTTCCCCATCTTCAAGGTCGACCACCCTAGCTGTTAGGCCAACTCCTCTCCCCAGAGAAAGAACTTCTATAGATAAATGTCTGGATTGCACAGGTGAGTAGCTACTATTATTCCTTAACACATGCACAATTAGTTTTTATTTAGCAGACACATTGTGCAAGCCTCAAGCAACACAATATATTTGCTAAGATATGGCTGTCAGGGTGCACATCACTGCATCCCTGAGGCCAATGAAGAGCCAAACAGAGCAGCAGGGGCAGGACCCCAAGCCCTGTCCCAGCTTCTGATAGGACTGTGCTTACAGTCCTTTCAAGAAGCATGGAAGGGGCTTGAGCTGTCAAGTCCTGCAGCTCTGTCTGGCTCCTCCTTGAGAATCATGACTTGCAGATTCCGGTGTCCAGCACCAGACTCCTGCTCAGCTGCTGCCATGGAGCCTCTGGGTTGCCACCAAAGGAAGAAAAGTAAGAAAAAGAAAAAGAATTCAGTGTTGTTTCTCTATGCATGTGTGAGTGAAAGGGTATTTGTGACTGATTGAGAGAAAATTAGATTGAATGAGAGTATGTTTTAGTTTACAGTGTTTGAAAGCGTCAATCAGAATGAAAGAGTTAGAATCAGCAAATGAGTGAGAGGGATTATAAATAATCGAAATTAAGGGAGTGAGTAAAGCAGTGAGAGTGAGTTAGAATGAGGGGGAGGGAGACTGTGAGAGGGAGAGAGTCAGGGGTGCCTCTATCAATGGTGCAGCTGCACCTGCTGCAGTATTAAAGCAGAGCATCTGTACCCCCAGGAGTGCTAATCAGAGTCCCTGTACACCAGTAGTTGTGAGTGAGGATCAGTTATTGTGAAAGTGTGAGTGTGTTGTGAGTGAAAACAGTGAGTTTGAGTGCATGAGTACATTTGTATGTGAGGGCACCCAAGGCAAGGAATGAGTAAAGCAGTGAGAGTGAGTTAGAATGAGTGAATGAGGGGGAGATTGAGAGAGGGAGAGAGTCAGAGGTGCCTCTATCAATGATGCAACTGCACCTGCTGCAGTATTAAAGCCGAACACCAGTATCCAGGAGTTCAAATCAGAGCCCCTGTACACCAGTAGTTGTGAGCAAAGATCGGTTGTTGTGAAACTGTGAGTGTGTTGTGAGTGAGAAACAGGGAGTGTGAGTGCTTGAGTACACTTGTATGTGAGGGCACCCAAGGCAAACTTTGAAAACAATGAGGTGAACTGGTGGCATTCAACTTGGGGTAGTCAATGCATGGTCTGTAAACTCAATAGGCTTTTTATATGAAGAATGCCAGTGACCTTTCCAATGGACTTGAATGGTGAATAAAACAGGTTTGCATGTTATCTTTAAATACTGTTTTAATATCTCATCTTCCTTGACAGTTAATGGATACATCCTCCAATAAGGAATATAACCCCCTTTTATTATTTCAAATACACAGTAATGTTTACGATGAGGCAGAAGAGAGTCCGATCCTTGGTAACTTAAAACTTCTTTAAAGTCTCTGTAGGCTTCAAACAATTTTTCTGTCCTCAGATTTATTTCTCTAGTAATGGTGCATAAATTTCTCTTTTTACAGCAATGCAAGTTAACGGCTCAGTGTCTGCCGTATACCTCCATGGCAACAGTTTCTTTGGCAATATAAGTAACAGAAATAAACAGAAATCACATGCAATCATAGGACAATGTCTAAGTACCAATGTGGTTCCTAAGACAATGGTAAAGGTGGAAGGAACAGTGATTCCAAACTTTGTGGATTCTAAATGTCCTTATTTAGTCAAAATAATCAACTAATCAGTTTCCTTGCAGACTGCTCCAGAGATTAGGGATGTACCGTCCATTTCTTTTCTGTCTTTCAGTCTTTCCTTATCTTGCGTCAGAATGTTTATCTATTCTTCTAACTTAGCACCCCTGAAATAGCCGGTAGTCCCTGACTTTATTAATGCATATAGTTCCAGTGATCCATTAGATGCTCCAAGTACTACATTTCAAACTGACAAATTGGAAATACTTAAGCTTGACCTCCATCTGCCCTTTAAGGAAAAGCTTTCTTGTTTCCTGAGAGGGTGGGGTTGTCTTAAGAAAATGTCCTTGATTACCAAAGTTAGGGCACAGTCCTTCCTTAAGCTTTCCTTCTTTATCCTCACAGGGCAAGGTACTCGTGATGCCCCCAATTTGCATGGGTTTTTAGGTCTCGCCTGATCCAGCGCATGCGCTCGTCTGGCGAGACATTTAGTAGGTGGGTTTGGAAAGTGCTACCCACATTTTTGTGCTGGCTACAAGTGTCAGTGCACGATGGCGTGCACGCGCACAGCTGCTCCCCGCATTCCCCCCTCCCTTCTCGCCCAGCCATCTGCCTTTCCTGCGCCAGCCTTCAGCACCATGCCCTTACCCCCGCTGCTGCGCGCGTATCCCATCGCGATCAGTTTCACTTTCCGAGTGATCGCGATGACTTTTGCTTTTACGGCCGCGCGGCATTACTATTACTGCCGCGCGGCCAATGCTTGTTTCTGTTTGTGTTGTGTCCTCATTGCTTATTTTTATTACACTGTGCTGCCATTTATTTAATCATCACAGCACCCGCACATAACATTTATCTATACAGATGCTGCGCTTCATGTTTTATTTAGAAAGGCGCCCGTTATTATATATTTTGTTTGTTTATGTATGCACCCCACTCGAAAAACATCCCCCTCACTTCCCCTTGCAGTTATCAAATTACACTTGTGAAAAATAACTATCGGCACTTTCGCGCCGCAGCACCATATTTCCCTGATCTTCGCCTGCCCATAAACGACTGGCAGAAACCGTGCCTTCTAATAACTGCTTGCTGTTGTCCGATGTGCCGATGAGCTGTGACCAGTGAGTTGGTCAGCCTCCAGGTACGGTGTACGCATAGCTTTTGGTTCCCTCCATTACCTCTCTCCTACACTCCATTCTCCGTAGTGGTTGGAGTGGGCAGAGGGAGGCTGCATGCAACCAAAAGGTCGTCCTGTCGGGGCTTTTAATTGCTTGGGTGGTTTGACTCCGCAAGATCAATGGGCATTTTCATGTGCAGTTTCAACAGCATTAACCCTGCGCATTATCAGCTTCTGGGGAGCCACATTGATAACATAGATTTGTTTCCCCATCCCAACTCCCCTCCAAACAGTCTTTGCTTCCACGTACACCCACCCTTCCCCCATCTTTTTATTGTTGCTTGCCCCTTCAACGCTGGCTGTTGTCATATCGCTTCTTTTCAAAGCAAAGTGTCACTTAATTAAATTTAAAAGGTTGTCCCAACCTTTACACAAGGAGTATGGCGAGCAGCTCCGCCGTGCAATTTTACAGAGTTTGGTGGTTAGAACTGGCTTGAGCCATCTGGACTGTACTCCATTATGTAATACGTCACTGAGTTGTAAATGACATGAACTCTCCTGCCTTACACATGTCTCTTTCGTTATGTTGACTGAAGTTTGGACTCCATTTTGTATTGTCATGTCTCCACGTGCTCAACACGAGGAGAGTCCTATCTTCGTGTTAGTTGCTCTTGTAATCTGCCTAGTAACAGTCTATAAATAGTTCCTTTGTCCGCCTGGCGCATGCCCAGACTTGACCACATCTGTTATCAGTTAGTCCTTGCTTGACCATGTTTCCGCGGGCTCAAGGAGTATGTCAGCTCCGCCCACATATTGATCTTGTATCGAAAATGTCCATAAAAGGTAACATTCTTCGCCTCATGTTGTATCCTCCCACTTATGAGCCCCTCTGTTGTGTATAAAAGGGGACCGTGTACGCAAGTTCTTTGTGCTACTCTATGCAATACTGAGGGGTATTGTATGGATTGTAGGACCACCCTTAAGGGTTAATAAACTCTGTCTTTGTACTTTGCAGTTTCCGTGCCAACTTCCTTATAGATTCCATTACAGGAGAGCGAACCCTTGTGTCCTGCGGGCCTAGCTGGGGCCTGTATTCATCAACTGCTCCATGCCTTCAGGAAAGTGATGCCTTGTTTCATTTTAACTCACCGGGCACATATGAACTATATTCCAAAAACACTGTGAGAACCTGATTTGCTTTCTTTGTCTGACCTAAATATATCTCCTTTGATTTGTAAGGTCAGATGCTGAAAATAAAACCGGCAACAACTGATGGTGTGCTAGGTTTACCTTCCACTATGTCAGTTCTAATGTTGGCCGCTATGTGCTGTACATGGGATCCTGTATTGTTTTTGGAGAACACGTATACACTGTTATCTGCTGCTGCTACGTAGTAGGTGTGATTCCAGAGAACGTTTCATTAGAAGACATATAAGCTGGGATGTTCCACTCAGAGCAACTAGAGCCCCATGGGACTTATTAAAAGTATATCTGCACGATTCCTCTAAATGAACGCATTATAATCAGCTGCATGAAAGACTTGTATTTCTTTGGAAAAAATATCGTTTTTTCTGTCCCTGTGCTTAAACAAAACTAACCCTAGTGTCTTACATATTTCAAACACCCTAAAACAAATGAGAGGGGGGGGTATGTGTTTTGGATGGTGGCCCAGACAACATTGCTTCTCTGTAGGCAATTTCGGCAATTTTATATCGACTTTTAAAAGAGGACAATATGTCCCTGCAATAGGTCTCGCATTCTAAAAGTGTGAGCAGTTGGCATTGCTAATAATATTGCAACACTAGCTATTGGCATTTTAAATGATAATGGCATTTATTTATGTGTTCGTTTTATAAAATAGTTTAAAAAAAGGCATTGTCATGAACAATGCCAATAGCTTAAACTTTTGCAAATGCGAGACCTATTGCATTGCAAATGTATTGCAAACTCCTTTGTGTGTTTTTTTTACCCATGCCCTGTCATTGTTTAATTTCTCGGTTCGTATTAATCCCCAGTCGGTTCCAGTTCTACACAGTTTACATGTACCAGTTTAGAAACATTTTCTTTTCAAACTTAACAAGCATTGGCATAGCCAATAGGTCTCGCTTTTGGGACCTTATAAGTATTTAGTTATGCAGCACAATATCCTTGGTGCAACAAAATCAACTGTTGCATGGCTAAACACTTATAAGGTACAAGGTTTAGCCATGCAACAGCTGATGTTGTTGCACCAATGATATTGTGCTGCAAAACTAAATATTTATAAGGTCCCAAAAGCGAGACCTATTGGCTAGGCCAATGCTTGTTGCTCATTAGGTCCTAGACCCATTTTTGCCCAAGGAAACAATCCACCCAGTTCTCTATTAATTGTGTCCTTTCCAGGTTTATAATGTATTTGTTGATCTTTAATGTTAAATCAATAAGCGCCACTGTAGTTACTGGTTGATTAACTACCATAGATAAGGTGTCTTTTATTTTCTCCTTTAAACCTTGATAGAAAGCACTTGCTGGTGCTTTATCTACCCATAAAGCCTTGCCCGATTTGTAAGTTCCTGAAATAGGTAACCAAGTTGTGATTTCCTACTTGAAGTGTTAGACACTCTATATAATCTAGTCGTTTCCTTTGCTTTTGTCCAAGCACTGCTTGGAAATGCTTGAGAAATTGCTCCTTATTTTTAAGCCAAGGGCTTTGATATAATATGAATGTTATTGCCCAACTTAATGTTTCTTTGGTTAAATATGCTAAGATGAAGGCTTCTCTGGAGTTGTCTGTTGAAAAATTCTGAACCTTGGCTAAAAATGTAGCTGACACTCAGATCTGAAGCTTTGAAACAGCCAAGGCTCCCCCAAAAACGTATCCGGTGGTGCTAAAATATTCAGAATTCACTCACTATGCCTGTGTGACTCCCTAGCGGATTACTTCCTTGAAAAATCACAGACATCTACAGTAACTTCAACCCCCAGCCCAAGACCTCAACCATCTCCTCGCAAACACCGACGCTGCCGATACCCACCGACACTTCGACTGGAAACAGCTCTCGATCCATGACACCACTACCATCATTAACTCAATCCACTCTGGCTCTCCTTGGACCCCTGCCCTCACTACACCTCCAACCTAAAGAAAGAAGAAATCAACATCTACCTCCCAGAGATCCTCAACTCATCCATCACCACAGCCACCGTCTCTGCCACATGGAAGCATGCAGAGGTCAAGCCTCTTCTGAAGAAGCCCTCCGCCAACCCCAGCACACTCAAGAATTACCATCCCATCTCGCTGCTCCCCTTCCCAGCCAAGATCTTGGAAAAAGCCACCAACCACCAACTCACCATCCCATCTCGCTGCTCCCCTTCCCAGCCAAGATCTTGGAAAAAGCCACCAACCACCAACTCACAGAATACCTCGAACAGAACAACCTTCTCGAAGCCTCTCAATTGGGATTCCGGGCCAACCACAGCACCGAGACCTCCTTGTTCGCAGCTACGGATGAAATCAGACACCTCCTCGACCAGGGTGAACAGCAAGCCTCATCCTCCTCAACCTCTACGCAGCCTTAAACACTGTCTCCCATCACACCCTCATCACCAGACTCGGCCACCTATGCATCCAACACAATGCTCTCAAGGGGATTGCCTTATTCCTCTCCAGCCGAACTCAGAGGATCCATCTACCTCCTTTCTCCTCCAAACACAAGAACATCGTCTGCAGTGTCCTGAGGGCTCCCCCCTCAGCCTCACCCTCTTCAACACATACATGTCTCTTGCAGACATCGCAAGCACCTACAGACTCAACATCATCTCTTACACCGACGACACACAGCTTATCCTCTCCCTTACAGACGACACCGACACCACCAAAGCCAACTTCCAGAACACCATGTCCTCCTCCTGCCAATTGGATGAGGGTCAACTGTCTAAAACTCAGCTCAGATTAGATGGAGGTACTCATCTTCAGTAGCAACCCCTCCCCCGGAACAACTCCAATTGGCCCACCGCTCTCAGCCCTGCACCTGCGCCTTTCAACTACGCATGCAACCTCAAAATCGTCCTGGACAGCCAACTAACCAAGAAGAAGCAAGTCAACACCGTCTCCTTCTCCTGCTGTCCCACCCTCTGACCCTCTGCATGCTTTAAAAAATCTTCTGATGAAACCCCCATCTCCACATGTACAACTGTGACCCAGGCCCTCATCACCAGCTGCCTCGACTACGGCAATGCACTTCTACGCCGGTACCACCAAGCAACTACTCAACTGCCTCCAGACAATCCAGAACACCACAGCGAGACACATCCTTAATGTCCATAGAAGAACCAGCACCTCACCCCACCTCATAATCCTCCACTGGCACCACATACAGAAAAGATGCCTCTTTAAGCTCCTAACTCACTCACTCCTACAAGACCCTCCACAACATCTGACCCACCCACCTCAACCCCTGCCTGACCTTCCATCATCCCACCAGGGAGGTCCGCTCCGCCTACTTTTCCTGGCCCCAAGGGCGTAGCAAGGAGGGGTGGTTCGCCCCAGGCAGCATGCATTTTGGGGTCAGCGCCCCCCCTTACCTATTGCCATCACAGGGCAGCAAATTCAGGAACAGCCCGCAACTTCAAAGCCTGCTCTTACGGCCCCCGTGGGGTGGCAAACACTGGGACTGCCACGGGCGGCAAAAGGCCTAGCTAAGCCACTGTCTGGCCCACAACCCCAGCTCCCACTGGATCCGTTGCAGAAGTCGTTCCTTCTCTTACATCGCCGCCAAGTCCTGGAACGAACTCCCCCTCCACCTGTGCACCTGCCCTTCGCTTATGGTATTCAGAAAAAGGCTCAAGACATGGCTCTTCAATCAAGGATGTTAGGACCCAGCGCCTGAAGACCCACAGAGTGACAAACTGTGCTTTACAAGAACCCTCTGATTGATTGATTGACTGTTACTTTTTGAGCGGTTGGAGAAGTACTCACTCCACTGGCTTTGTATTCAGTGTCTGTATTGGGTTCATTGAGACGACTTGAGGGTGTACCCTCTAGCAAGGATTAGTCAATTAACTAATTAACCCACAACAGAAATGCTCACTCTTGCTGGGCAGTCTCTAAAATATTTTCAGTCTTGGAAATGATTTGTGCCACTTGTGAATTGTCTGCAGAATCCACTATGAAGTGGTGAAGTGGCATGGCAAACTGTCAGGTTGTGTTGAAAGGATGACATTCTCCCAGGGATACAGCCAACAATGCCGGTAATTCACCTATTCAAATCAAGAAACTGAATAATAATACCTGTCTTTGGAATATAAGAAACATTCAGTAATAGCACTTCCTAAATATAATTATAAGCGGTAGTGTCTGCTTAAAGTTAAACAAAAAAAGTAACAAATGTGTTATTCATAAGGCATATCCACAAGCGATGTGTACAAGTCTTCTTTTATTGTTCTTGAGTACGACAATTCCCAGCAACAAGTGAAAAACAGGCCAACACGTGTTTCGTCTGTACCACAATAGGTATGCAGACTTTTTCAAGGCAAATTGATCAGTAGTAGAAAACCGCAAAAAGTCAGTAGTCTTGCAGAATAAGGTGATGCGTCAGAACCATTAACCAGAACGTGGTGGGCCAGACACATCAGAATAGTCTCTTAAGCACTATTTGGAAATATAAAGTGTTGATAATGCGAGAAATCAGAACCAAAATGTTCAAAATAAATAGTATGGCTTGAAAAGTTCTCGTACGGTGGGTCCTTGCTGAGGTACTGATGCAAGTGGAAATAACAGTAGAGTGAAGCATATAATAATGAGTCAGCAATCTGTAGAAGTCAAAAGAAAGGCGAGACAGTTCTTCACAAATAGTGATTAGAAGAGGGAAGACCATCGTAAGAGGCTGTAATTCACCTATTCAAATCAAGAAACTGAATAATAATACCTTTCTTTGGAACCAGGGGAAAATGGGCAGAAGCTAAGACACAAGAGACACTGGTTAGGAAATGACACCAACAGAACCTAAGATCATCACAGAACCACCACTCTGCAACCTTAAAAACAAATTACAGGACAAGAATATTAGAACTTGATCTAGTTTAACAAATAACGAAAAGTACTACACATGAATCAATAGGGTAAGCAGCATACCTCTCACCCGGCTTAGGAGAATTGCAATTTGTCCGGACTGTCCGAGGATACAGGTGCAGACCCGAAAGACGCAGAGGAGAGGTGAGCAGTGCTGCAGCAATGGTGTGGAGGCTGGACGTGATGAATAGCACCAGAAGACCACCGTACAGGTAAGGAGAGTCAAAAGGGGAAGTTTTGAGGAGAAAGCATCCTTCTTAGCAAGAGGGGAGCCAAGATACTGGGGCCAAAAGGGAGCAGAGGGGAATGGAAACCAGGTACAGAAAAAATACCAGTGTTGGGGTGTTAAATCCATATTTCTTACCTGTCGTTTTTCAGTACGGGTTTCCTATATGTCATTGTTTTTTTTTTTGCCTTGTGTCCTTTTCTTGTTCTTCACTAGCAGTACAGCTTCTTATTTTAACTTGTGATTAGCCCTTGGCCTTTTTGTATTTTTTGTCTATGTGTGAAAGTGACATCTCTAAAAAGTCAGCTTCCTTAGGGCCCTGTTTCAGTCCTGGAATCAAGACTCAGTTGGTCCATAGGCTCACACTTGCAAAGGCTGTTGAATTGTCTTGAAAAGTATCTTTGTTTAGCTCATTGAAACATCTGCTGTTTTCACATTTCCACCTCCATCTTATGTTTTTGATATATTTTTCCAATAAATACCTCTCCTTTTAGAATAACCAATAGTGGTAGGATTTTTTGTACTGACATGGAAGAAATATAGTGATGGAATAGAGTTTATAAATAAGTAGACTGAGCTGCGTGATATCCTCTACCAATGTATAAAATGTTCGCATCATGATATACTTAATTTCTAAGCATTGGTGAGCTTTCTGACATCCTGGACTATAGATTGCTTGTTTGCCAATGGTACTATACCTTTATTGTCTATAGTATGCATAAAATTGCTTGCATGTAGGAGGAGTATTAATATACAGACAATATAACATGCATTCCAATTGTTAATCATGTCTCCATAGAAAACACTGACAATCAGTGATATTGTACTTTCAATGGTGTCCAAAACAATACCCATTCAGGGTTAGGGTGCAGCATTAATTATGCAAAAAAGAAGCAGAGAGCTCTGGGGAGCTCCCAAGTTTAGGTGGCGAGCAGCTCCTGTATAGATCACCCTACAACACTAGTGACACTCTGTATCTGCTCACCTCAAATCTCAGTTTTTCAACCAAAGTTTTTGAACATAGGATTAGAACAGTGCCACCGATGACGAGCTAGAAAGTGACAAAGTATTTTGCCATTTCTACAGCAAAGTCTTTAAGTATAGGATTCGCACAGTGCCATCCACGCCGAGCTGTAAAATAATACTAGCCATTTACCACTCCAGGCGCAGTATTACAGCTTTGAATTGGTAAAATACCACTCAAGCCAACATGGAATGGATAAAAGCAACCCCTGAAATGTGTTTTGCCATCATTATAGCTTCTCGGAGAGGTTTAGATTTGTCCAGACACAAGGGAGCACCCTGTATATGTCACAACAATACCCTTTCAGTCTTAGAGTGATGCATAAATTATGCAAAAAAGAAGCCGAGAAATCTGGATAGTTCCCAAGATAAGGAACTTTGTGTTACTTTTAGACAACTTTTCAGCACAAATAAAATTTTGTGCTGCAAAATAAATCATTTATCAGGAGTTTATATTGGTTAGCATCACTTTTTGTGACTTTGCACTGGCAGTAAAACTTGATAATTCTTCCCTGAAGAGTCCTACCATGATCTGGAGAACTGTCACAGCTGTAAACTGAACTTTCAGGAACAGAGCCAGTGGCTCTTTTTAGTGGAGTTGACAGGTCTCTGAATAAGAGTTGTGTCTCTGCAATAAAATCATTTGAAGCGTATTCCTCAGCAGTAGTGGTGGGTGGAACACGCAGAGTTTCACTGCATGGAATTCTACGGAGTTACAGAAAAAGTCTGCGAAGTTCCACAGAATTCTGCCAGTTGGCACAAAATATGCAGCTTGCACTGCTCATGCTGAAAATTTGCGTCGGTATCATGAGCAGCGCTGAAAATCAGCATGAGCGGCATCAGGCGTTGCACAAAAGGGTGCAGCCATTGATTTTGCTGCAGCTCGAGCAGAAAATCTACTCAAGCTGTAGCAAAACTACCCGACCGTCAGCACTCCCAAATGCCAATGAATGCCTTCATTAGAATATCGTGCTAGGGGATGCCAAGTCTCGCTTACGCTCTCTAGCGCACATATTCTGGAGCCTCGCAGAAGAAAAAGTCTACCACGTGGCGATTGGCGGAATTTGGCCAGAACTTTGCAGTAAAGAGTAACACGGAGTGGCCAAAATTCTGCCAATTCCACAGGTGGAACAGTACATTCCCCTGACCCCTCCTCAGCAGGCAGCTTCTAATAGAGGCCGAACACCAAATATAATTTTTCCAAGCACCACTAGGTAGGTGGTTTAACATTAGCATACAATGGAGACAAGATAGCCTCCCAGAAGGGATTGTGGGAAATGCAGCACCAATCTCCAGGAAGATCATTCAAATGATAGAAAAGCTACCTAAAGAAACAAGCATTTGCAATGCAATCGGTCTCGACTTTGGGACCTTATATGCATTTACCTATACAGCGCATTATTATGGGTACAGAAACATTAACTTTTCTAATGTGCATGAAGCAGGGAAAGGGTGCAGTACCACAGGCTGTCACTAGGTGTCCCTTGGGACCTCTTCTGGCCACATAAGTGAAAAGAAGTGCGAATCCGGCACAAGTAAGTACTCCGTTTATTGTGTCCCTTCAAGGCAGCTCCCAGGCAGCAATTGCCAAAGGCAGTACATTCCATGTTCCACGCAGGGAACTGTGCCACAAAAGCATTCTGTGAGGTAAGGACATTCCAATACAATACAGATCCCAACAATGAGTTACTGCACTCTTTTTTACTAATATAGTAGTGGCAGCTAAGGCGTGGTAGCGGATGCAAGGAACATCAAAGAATGTATTTGTATGTTTGTTTTTTTAAATATATTTTTTCAATGTAACCACGTCATTGCATCCTCTATCACATTTTCCTGACTTCCAGACGGCGAAGGGAGATTAAATGAGGGCACTGCAGTGCAAATGAAGCAGTAGAAGGAGGCTTGGGATGAGTAAAAGGGAGGTGGAGGGGGAAGAGTAAAAGCGAAGGGTTTAGAAAGGCTTGTTTTGGGGGCTCGGAATAGTAAAAGAGGCATGAGATGATGCAAGGAGGGGTAGAGTAGGGAAGAGTCTAGAAATGGCTATTTTGGGGATCATAGTAGTGGTATGGGGTTTGGGATGAATGAGAGAGCGGAGGTAGAGGATATATTGATAGAGGGATAGGGTGAGAAATGGGGTAGTACATTGGAAAGAGTAGTAGAAAGAGGTTTAGGATGAGCCAGAGAGTTGAGGTAGAGGATATATTGAGCACAGTATAGGATGAAAAATAGGGTAGTGAATTTGAAAAAAAGTATTAAATATATAGATCCACAAGTACATGGAAGGTATATGGATGCATAGAGGAAGGTAGTATATGTAGATTAAAGATGCATTAAATAATATATTGGCATGCTTCTGAAAACCGCACCATATCAATTGCTAGTGGGACTTGTCTGGCATCAAATGTCCCATAAGGGTAAACCTACTTTTTCCATCCCCTTAAATTGTCGCTTTTTTAATACATTATTGCATCTTCCATCACCTTGTATTTTTTGTGATTTCACTGGAAAACGCCAAGGATATGCCGGATCACTGAACCATAACTGCTGCTAAGCACTTGTAAAGCTGTGCAGCCTCCAGCACCTCTTAACTGGTGTTATCTATGTCACCAGTTTAATTATAAATGACAAATGTTAGTTTAAAAATTGAATTGTTTTGTTTTAAAATTCAGGCAGAAGAAAACTGTGTCTAAGAACTGGGGCATCTATGTAATAATGCTGTGTTATTCTTCAATTCGGTATGACACAATTTATTTATTTTTACATTAAAGGGCTATCGACACAGATGACTGTTCCACCTCCCATAGGGGCCCAGTGAACCAAAAATAAGTTTCCACTGAATGTGGTTTTGCAAAGGAAAAACAACTCCTTCATGTTTACTCCAGCTTGTAGTGATCACTTCTTTTGTTCTGTATTTAGAAAAAAATTTGAAAATATACATACACAAATGTACCTGTATCTATCTCAGTGTGTGCATATGTGACAATATACATATATAGCAATATCCATTTAAACATGAAAACGGGAACACATTTGATTACATTTACAGCGTCACTGAACTTTCCACATGTCTATGTATAAAAGGATACCAAACCAACGTTTACATTGTTTGTAGTTGCTGTCAGCTTGTAGATTCTGCAATTGCGTGCCCGGCCATTAAACAACAACAAAGTAGCCATGGCCTTTGAAAGACACGTGACCCATTGAACTCTGTTGAGCCAGTGTTTCTTGTACAGGTGTAGATTAAAAACACTGCTTGCTATTAAAAAGGAGTGTTTCTTTGCTTTTTGTAAAACCTGGGTAATATTTGCATTTCCTTTAGATAAGGGTTCTTCGGATTGATTAAGGATGCTGTAAAACACCTTTGTTTAGAAGCCAACTAACAGTCTCACATGGAGTCGAAAAGCCTTATGGGAACGTGCACTTCTGAGAGCAAACATACTCAACTCCTCGAATGGTTCCAAAAATACCCATATATACTTAATTTCGATTATATTCCTTCGATTTAAAAACATACCCATTGACAAAATCTTATTTGGACCTCGACAAAGTTATTTAGCTCTAAAAGGTCATTAAGAAGTGCTTCACCACTGCCGTCACCTTGTACCAAACACACCAAGGGGCATATCATCAAGGAGGCGATATAAAATGATCGCCGCTTTTGCGATAATTTTATCGCCTAATCAGCAAGGTCATGCTATCGTGTGAATCCTTGCATTATCGCCCTTTTCCCCAACGCCCATCTTTGCATCTCTAATGAGATGCAAAGTGGGCGTTCCTGCCCTGACATAACTGGAGAAATGTCGCTAAGCGATATTTCTCCAATTATCAATGGGCACGCTAACCTGCAGAGTGACAAGCAAAGTAGCGATAACCTCTGTTATCGCTACTTTCCTTACGCCTGCTTCAAAACTGACTTAGCCATGATATCCTATGTAGGGTGGATATCATGGCTAAGTATGCCTTGCCCTATAAACAAGCTATTGCCAAACTTTGTGAGATTATCGCTGGATTTCCAGCGACAATCTCACATTTGGCAGTTAGCTCTTGGAATTTTATCGCTTTTGAGACACGCGTTGCTAATAGCACGCTATCTCAGCGATATAATTCCACGTTACCCGGCGATAATTATCCTAGCGCTAAGTGCGCTTAGCTATAATTATCACCGGTCCTTGATGATAGGCCCCCAAATGAGGTACAAATGTAAATAAAGTTGTAAATGTTATTTTTGTTTTGATCAGTATTCCCAAAAACACAACCCCTGGATGGTTCCCTCATGCAACTTTTATTCCTATCACTCATATTATTGTTGTCAGGCTACTGCTGGTTGTCTCTTCCCTCTGCAGACACTCTGCAGACTGGGAAGCACCTGGTGTTTGTAATGTGACCACACAGATATGAAGGATGGAATAACGAGATGTTATAAGTTTGGTAGTGAAAGATAATTGCCACAGAGATGAAGGGGGCCCTTGAACTCCTAGTCATAGCTGCCAAGGTTTCAGATTGCCTTGTGTGAAGTTTTCATAATTTCAGTGTTATTATTTGTGACATTTTAACCAGTATGAGTGGCACTCTCTCGCGAGCAAAATGAAGCAATGAAGACGAGGGATTCACTCACTGTCTATAATTTAAGGCTCTCTGTCTGGTACTTACTTTGGCCGCAGCCCCGGCCACAGATGAGTCCCGAGTCACTCCAGAGACGAGTCTGTGGTTCAGGCGGGTGGTGGTCGCAGCCAGCGACTCTACTCTGCAAGGGCCGGCTGCGGCAGGCAGACTGAGCTCACGCGAGGCCACAAGCCACGGCAAATCGGGTTTCCGATTTTCACCCGGCCATGTCTTCCACAGATGTTGTTCAGACTCCTGTGAGTTCCAGGTCGGGTCTCCTCCTTCTCAAGTCAGTTAGCTGGGGCTGAATTAGGCAAGGGTGGGGGTAAAATGGGCAACTCCCATGCGCACTCACCTGCACAATAATATTTGCACAGCCAAATGATGGCAAGGCCCTGCCACCAGCTGTTCTTGGCACAAAGCCAAACAGATACTGGGCACACTGAATTACTTCCCTCTAAAACAATTATGTAGCAGCCTTGTTTATTCTATATAAATAACCCTTCCAGTTGACCGCCTCATCCCACTCCAACGAAAAGTGAGGCTTGTCAAACTCTTTTTTTTCAATATATATATTTTTTTAATAAGCAGCGTAGCATGCCGCCTGTGCTGCGCTGCATATTAAAAGCATAAAATATCGAACAAATAAAGTTTGGTGAGCCGCACCTATCCTTGGGAGGGGGGCGATGCTTATGGAGATGAATGAAGGTAATGTTTTGCGTGTACCAGGAGAAGAAGCCGTATGCCGTGCTCGCAAATTAAAAGTCCTTGTTTTGCCCCTTCATCTGAAAAGGGAGGATGGGCCATCACATGCAGATGGGAGGAGGGAAGAGAGGCCTTCATACACTGTACTGTGTGATGGCCGACAAAAATGCTCTCTGAGTGAAATCGCCAGAAAGAGAACTGAATACGCAAAGGAGGAACTTTTACAGAAATCCACCAATAAGAAGCCACCATTTCTGAATGTCACAGATAGAAACCAATGGCAATCGGTGGGTTGTGCCAAACCCTACAGAAGAGAAATATCTGGTCGATTGAAGCTCAACCTAAAAAGGGACACATATAGGCACAATTACAAATGCTACACGTGCATTACTGCCACTCGCATAGTGTCTGCCTCACTAGGGCCCTTTGAAGTTAGAGCAATGGCACAGTGGTCTTGCTGGGAAATTGCATTACTCGCAGGTCAAGGATCCCTTTGCAGATACCCGGGAACATGAGGTGGGCACAGCATAGGTATGTGAGACTCATTGGCATGTCATCCCTGAGGCAATTACTCCTGAAGTATACCAGACAGCTAAACATTCATGTGGTGGAGGTTATACCTCCAGCACACCTGTGAGAAAAGGTTTGCTACATTAAGACTTTCCACTGCTGCTTTCTAGGTTGCCAGATGTATTTTCCAGTACCCACACAAAAAGGTGATCCTGATGTACTGGGACTAAACTCCCAGCACATCAGAGAGACATATTTGTGTAGTTCCGAGACAGACTGCCTCAGTTTACAAATCGGTCTATGTCAGAGGAGGTACCACTATAAATAGTGGTGGACCAGTAACCATAAACTGGACATCAAGAGCCTCACTTCAGATAGCAAAGCTGGTACTGACTCTGTCATTTGGACGGTGCCATTAGCTGCCCTCATAAAGGCGTGTGAGAACAAATATTTGAGGAGATGAGACAGCCACCATTTATACTAATGTCGGAATCAAGTCCTATTGCTAATCAGTTTGATTACTTAGGACCCAACATATCATGCAGTTTGTGGCAACAAAGTAAGGGGCACATTATCAACGACCAGCGATAATTATCGCTCGCCGAGCTTAGCGATAATGAAATTATCGCAGGCTATCTCTGGAACTTATCGCCCTGGTAGCGCGTTATTAACAACGCGTTTCTCCAGGGCGATAAAAATTCCAGAGATAGCGAGGTTATCACCCTTTTGCAGGGAACATCGCTGGTTTTCCAGCGATGTTCCCTGCAAAACGGCAATAATCTTCGTATCAGCATATTCCACCCCCTATGTTAGGGATGGATAAGTCAGGATTTTAACAGCCGTTTTCGCCAAAATCTAACATATGCTAAAATCATGTGGGCTGCCTTGTAAATATCGCGATGTTAACATCAGCGATATTTGTAAGGTAGTCCATCCGGGGTGCGCCCAGTAACGCCCACTTTGCATCTCATTGGAGATGCAAAGGTAAGCGTTGGGAAAAAGGGTGCTAACATGCGATTATGCATGTTAGCACCCTCTTGTAAATAGGGCGCTGGTTTTATCTCTGCTTTTTTGGCTTTGTAAGCCAAAAAAGTTGTAGCCGAGTGCACCACTGCCAGCTTCCTCCAAGATCTTCTCAAATGCAAAACATTTTTTAAAGTATCACCTGTCCCTTTAAGGGGCACTGGCTGCTTTTAAAAATCATGTTTCCTCCTGGGAAATGCAAATGCAAGGACCGAGGTCTGCTGTCCCTTATAGGCCACTATAACTGCAAATGCAACAAATCTCAAGGGCCGCAAATTGGCACCTGCCTATTTAATATTCTTATACATCCGCGAATGCACATTTTGCGATTCTTTGTACATGAGTCCGATCGCAAACTGAATGCCTGTTCGCAAACTGCATGGTGGCCAATTTGAACATAATGGTGTCTGACCCTGACTGACCTAGTTGCCCTGCACACTTCACTGAACTATGCCATAGAAAGCTTTCACTCAGCTCTAATGCCATAGAAACCTTTCTGTCAAGTGCGCCATAGAAATCTTTAACTAGGCTGCCCCATCAAACCTTTCATTTGTACCGACAAAGAATGTTTTCCATTTAGCACCATGTAATAGAATTAGAAATGGCAGTCTGTTATTCTGCGCTGCATAGTTTTTTATTCCTTATCAATCATAATTGCTTTCATACAAAGGTCATACTTTGCAATTAAAAATACAGTGCCCCATTCATTTATGTAATCTATTAAAAATTGTTCATCGTGTGAACTTTATATTATGCATTATTGTATTCAACCTAAGGTCACAATCTGCATTTAAAAGCTGTAGAACAATCTTTTGTGCCATTTCAGATTCCGTTCCTTTTCAGATTTCATTCTGATCACTTTCTGGATAAGCTGCATTGTTTCCTTTTTTTACACAGATCTTTGTTTTACGCCAGTTGCTTTATGTGTGTGAAATTCAAACTGCAGCCACTTTAAGGCAGACTGGCTTGTGTTTTTGGGTACAATTTTAGACTGTGTTTTCAAACTTTTTTGAGTTGCTCGCGTTGTAGTGAGGAGTTGCAGTCAGGTAATTAAATGCAGTTTAATAATTAGCGGTGAGGAGCCATAAATGTCCCGTTGTAATATAAATCAGTTTTACTTACTTCATACACTGATAACAGCTGTGTGTCATCAGTCTGCTATTCAAAAGGACGTTGTTATTTTTAAGAGGGCAACATCTAACTTTGTGGCATTTGCCTGATTACTTCAGTAGAAGGAGTTGTAATTGAACATTTTCTTATATGATGTAATATTCTCGTCATGGTAGACTGTCTTTTTTCCTGACTCAAGAAGTGATAAACTGGTCCCAACATAAAATCAATGAGAGCCTCACTGTTCGAGTCATTCAGTATTTGGTGACAAGTACTACATTAGAAAGCAAAAAAGAAAGAGAAAAAATAGAGAAGAAAAAGAAAAAATAAGACAAACCGATATAAAAATATGTCATCGTGGAACCACAGTGGTCCACACAGTATAGCCAAAACAGAGCAAGTGTGTGGGCTGGGAATGATCGGTGCATCATGCCTAGATAACTTTAAATGCTGGGATCCTGAAGTCAACTGCAGCCGTTTGCGTATCAGTGTACTTTTGTGGGCTTTCTGTTTCACCTCTTTGCCTGTGAATGGAGAGGGCCATCCAAGGTTCTTCCATGAAGATTCCTGACGAAAACAATTTAGAATGTCTGCAATATCACCATAGAGAAAGAGAGTGGATCATGGTTCCAAGTGACTTTCCCCAACCCTTTAAACTCTTGATTTCCCTGGTCCCAAGGAACCCTAGTGAAAAGTGTTGCTCTCTGTTAGTGACTGACTTTGATACTGAAGCCCTATATTCCGTCCCTTCATCGTCCAAGTAACTATTTTCAAGACCCTTATTCTTCCTTCCCAGTTATCTCTTTTGTTTTTTGTAGTTTTCATATTTACAACCCTTTTATTGTTCTTATTAAATATGGATAGCTTTTAAGTAAACATGGTGTGGATACTGTAATATTTTATAGTTTATACTTTATTTTGTATTTTTGATTGTTTTGCACAATACCTGATATCACTGTCTCTGAGATGTGTCTTGTTGCTCAAACCAAAATACCAAAGGTGAGCAAGGTTTACTCTCATTGAACCCTTCTTATTTATGTGAACATGTGCATGTAGGTCATTGCACAATTGACCGCCTTCTCCAAATCTGGGTGAGGGGTGTGATGTTGTGGGTGGCAGGTGTAGTGGGAAGTTGGTTGTTGTGTAAGAGTGGTGCAGAGCATGACCGCAGGTGATCCTTGTTTATAATGGAGGTGGATGAGTCATGGTGTGGGTGGGTGGGTGTGGCGGGTGAATGGTAATTTGGGCAGCATTGCAAATATCTGTGATTGATTTATGTTTTA
This sequence comes from Triturus cristatus, assembly GCF_964204655.1. NCBI lineage: Eukaryota > Metazoa > Chordata > Amphibia > Caudata > Salamandridae > Triturus > Triturus cristatus. The sequence goes on along the minus strand of NC_140594.1, from coordinate 220,420,410 downwards.
AGTCTGTGGTATCATTTTATTATTGAAGGTGGCGTGTCTATTTCTGTGTGAGTGGCATTGTGAGAAGCTGAGGATGAGTGGTATTAGCATTAAATAGGGTTGAATGATCTTTGGAATGGTTGGGAGAGAGCAATGTATAGGGTGAGAGAGAGAGGGAGAGATTGGATAGCAATTCAGATAAAGTGAAAGAACATGCTGAGTGGATTCAGATACAGCATGGACACCTGGGGCAGTATTACAAACAGAATACACTGTCCCTGTTTACGACACTGCACACCTCCAAATTGGTGCGAAGGACACAAACAGTAACAGTGCAGACTATCACTGCTAATGAGTTGCCCCCAAGACAGACACAAACTAAATTCTGCTCTGGGGCAGCCAAGAATGTCGATTTACCAACATTCGAGGGGTAGTGGTAGTGACATCAGATGGCATCAAAGGAAGTAAAATTATATACATTTTCACACATGTTTCTTTATAGCCTCTATCACTTGTCTCCCACATATGTCCCACTCCCACATCAGTCTCTTTCTCACCTGTCTTTGTCCCTATATCATTGTTCTACTTCTCCCCTATCTCTCCACCTCTCTCAGCTATCGCTGTCTCTTTTTTTACCCATTTCTTTATCACCAGTTTTCCACTGTCTCACCTTCTTTCTTGCTGGTCTCTTTATATCTCGATGTTTCTATTGCCTCTCGTCTCCTTCTTTAAGTTTTCTTGTCACGTGGACCATGGGGATATTGTCGTCTTCCCTAAGTTAGCATGAGCACACTGCAGACTATCGGCTGCTTTGCGCACAATACTACACAAGTTTATTTTTGAAATGCCTCTTTTGCTATTTTCGGATGGGAACCTACTGCTGTGTTTGCGCTTCGCTGGTTCATGGGATTTAGTCTGAACATTGTGAATAAGGTCGAACGACAATGCCCCATGTTATTCTGTTCTGGTCAGGCCGTAGCACCTAGACAAGACATACAAATGCAGCTGTTTTTTAGGAATACGTACTTTGGTCATATTGGAACACACGGATAGGTAGAAACCACTTGGAGAGGGACCTTTCCAGGGAGAAGAGCATGACAGCATCTATGATGTAGATCTACCATCAACAGACTGAGGTACGGGGTCTGCAGATAACGCCCAGAGATCTTCTAATATATAATCATCCTGCTTCTATACAAGGGGAGGGAGGTTATGCTACGCTGTCTTTTACAATGACAGCTCCTTTTATCATTTACTGACTACTTGCTATGCTGACCATATTTGTCTTATGCTTTTCTCTGCCGATTGTGGCACGTATTCTGCATATTTAAATAATAAATATTTTAAACGTGTTCGTGTCTCTGTCAGATCTTATAGTGGATGAGTACAAAAGTGTGAGCGAAAGAGTGTCTTGTAACTGTGATTCCTGAGAGAGTTGGTAGTGTTGTGTTCTGGGGGTGTCTAATCACTTGTTCCTCTGTGAGTGAGTAGGAGGGCAAGTGAGACACTATAGCTAGTCGGACCCGGGCTCATGGGTACTAGGATGGTAGGATAGCTCATTCCCTATGTACTGAGGTCCCATAATCCTACGCATAGTTCTGTGTTTGCGCAGAATCCCAGCAACATGGTGCCACCAACATTTGGTCTGGTACTTATTCACGGGACCCCTGAGTAGCGCTTGTGCCAGTCCACGATACCCTCTCACTGGTTCCTTGAGACATCTGTGGTAGGAGGGCTTAGCCTCCTGCATTTGTAGGGTACACCTATTTCTGCAGGTTTTTCAAGCTTGAATCTTGAAAGGTTTTTAGACCCATTTTTGCGCTACCGTGTTGTTTATTAGTTACATATAACATGGCACAACCGGTCGCTATTCCGACACATAACCGGGCAGCGGTTACACACCATTTGGCGCAGCATGAGGTCCCTAATGCGAGGGCTACCATTATTTTTGTGGTCGAAGCAGATCCTGCATACTGCTTCGAGGTGTTTTATTACTGGGTTACCTTTCCAGCAATTGATGCAAATGATAATGTTTTTTATGCTTACGCGGTAGCTGCTCCTCCAGCAGTGTATCGTCCTTTCGCGATGATTGAAGTTCCATTGGAGTCCTGAGAGCATCCTATTTGGTTTAATGGCGCCCTTCCTCACCCTGTCTCTTTTGTTCGTATGGGCCCCTTAACCTCTTCTGTGCCCATGACGAGATAGTCTCGTCATGGAGCACAGTCGCGCTGTGCCCATGACGAGACTATCTCGTCATGAAACCCACCCGCTAAGGAAGCGCCAGGCACAGGAGGGGGAAAAGGCCTGGCACCCAAGGGGTTAAGTATACATGGGGCTTCTTGGCCAGTTTTGGCTGATTTTACACCACATCCAAACTATCTCAATGTTAGTGTGGTAGAGCTTCGTTTGCTATAAGCACAATTAATTCAACTCTATAGACGAGTCTTACAATTTGTTTCTCATTCTTTTTAGTGGCTCCGGCTGGAGCTGCACCTCCAGCACCTGTGCAGGGCAGAGGCCGTGTGATTAGTCCCGTCATGATTAATTCTGTGATGGCAAACACCTTGAACATTGAACAGCTTGATGCTGTTTTCCCACACACTAGTCCTGCAGAGAAACACAGAATTCTTATTATGTGTTTGCTGAGTGGGCTGATTTCTCCTTTAGCAGACTGCAACACCTGGGGGACGGTATTTGCATCAGTGTATACACTGTGCTTTGGCACCCCCTCCATAAGCGTTCTGCCAGGCATTCTAAAACGTGTACAGGATAAACACGGGGCTAGTCCAGCCCTGGGTTTGTGGATGACATTGGTGGGACTTCCCTATTTTGTCAGATGTGATTCTAGCTAGCATTAAAGGTGAAACAGTTTGCTTGCAGGTGCACCTAGCCTAGCGGCTGTGGTTTATGCTGATAAGGAGCGATAGTTGCCAATTATTATTGCGGATGTCTATACATCCCTAGAACACAAAACTTTGGGAGTCAGACCATTTACACAAGTACAGAGTAAACCTCCTCCGGACAAGAAGCCTCGTCTCGTGCTGGTTTGCCTCCACATGCTGCTTCTGAGTGTAGATATGATTTACGTGACTACTCTAAAATTAAGACACCTGAGAGGTTCCAGGTTCCTGATCTCTGTTCTCCTTGTTCCTTTCTGGAATCTTCGGATCAACAATTTTGTGGAGGCGAACGACAGGATCGCAGACAGATTGAGTCCAAGCAAAAAAGGCAAGACCTGCAGCACCAGTTTGACGTGAAAGACAAACGGAAGGAACCACCTTAATATCGAGAACCATTTCAGAAGAAAAAAATTGCCGCTTTGACAGCGAGGTATACCCCAGACGGTGAGAACCCTCCTCCTGGACACGTGTTGGGCGGTGACTCTCCACGACAGTGCAGCAAAAGTTACCATAGTTCGTCAGACACTCCACCAGTGCCTGGAGGCGAAAGCAACTGACACTTTTATAACTGTTGAAACCGTGGACACCCGGGTAGCCCCCCCCGATAGACTCTATGAAGTAGACCTTCAAATTGAAGGTGATATTAAATGCACTATAAATGCAGTCTTTTGGGATAATTTAACATCTTCCTAAGACATTTTGCTTGCAGAGTTTGATTGGCCTCCAACCTTTTGTCCTCACTTCCTCTAGGGGTAAGGATATAATCATACCGTCTTTTTCACAATATCTTCCTAAGGAGACTAAACAAGCTTATGCTTCAGAGTGGGCTCCAACCTTAGCTTCTGCTTTATATCGCAATCATGCGGGTTGGAATAAGGATTCACCGTTGCATGCTATTCCTTTATGATCTGCTCCTCAGCCCCCACCGCAATATCCCATTAAACAAGATGTTAAGGCATCTGTTAGTGAAATTCAAGCTCAATTGGAATATCAGGATGTGATTGAACTCTGTGCCTCATCTATGAATAACCCTTTTTTTCTGATATTGAAACCGGACAGTTCATATCACATAGTTTATACTACAGACATTTGAACAGTCATGTTCATACCTTTGCAGTACAGAATACACACAGCTCTGCGTTAGCAAATAACATTGTCCGAAAGAAATGTAAACCTACGTGAGATATTTCCAATGGTTTTTTCAGTCACACTGTGGCTCCAGAAAGCCATGACCTGATTGCATTCAGCGCTATCCGCAATCAGAGATGCTATACAAGATTGCCTATGGCATATAAGAATAGCCCCCGGGAGTTTGCGGCATGCATTGTGTCGCTTTTACATGACATCGACCCTGATGCCTTTTCATATGTCGATGATATTTACTTGACGGATGATGAACTAAAGCCGCATCTCATGCACGTGGATCGCATTGTTACGCATTTTGCGTCTTTAGTTTACAAATTCAATTTTGCAAAATAGCATATTGCCTTTTTGAATGTTCTTTTCCTTGGTTACGAACTGAATAATGAGGGTAGACGGTTGACACCCCACTTTTTGGAGAAATGTGCTCAATTGCAACCTCCAACTACCCTCAAAAAGTCACAGTCTTTGCTGGGTTTCTTGAATTTCAGCAGAACCTACATTCCAAATTATGTCTAGCGTATCAAACCACTATACATGTTGATACTATTTATTTATTTATATTGCGCAACTAATACCCTAATGTGTCTAGGCGCCGGGCAACTAACCACATGAACTCACTGAGGGTTAAACTGAAGGCTCGGGTCTAATTTGAAGACTATAGGGTATATAACCAAGCCTTTTGGCCGTTCCTGAAGGAGAGCAAGTCGAGCGAGTTTTTAAGCTTTGTAGGCAGATGGTTCCACAATCTGGTTGTGATATTTATAAAGCTTTTACTGCCCCATTTCTGGAGTCATGGGTTGGGTACCTTCACCAGTTTATGAGAAGCTGACCGAAGATTTCAAGATGCAATATACCATTGGAAACGATCCATCAGATAGTCAGGGACTAGATTCTGTATCGCCTTAAAGGTGATGCACAAGGCCTTGAAGTTGATTCATTTTTCCACAGGTAGCCAATGTAGAGCATTGAAGGCCTGCTTGGCTGAGGAGTGTATAAATATGCGAAAGAGCAGCCGGGCCGCAGAGTTCTGGAGAACATGCAGTTTAGCCAGCAGTGCCTTATTTATAACAACCAGGAATGCGTCACAGTAGTCAAGCTTAGACAGTGAGAGTGCTGCCACCACTGTTTTCTGTAGTTTTGGTGGTATGAACAGAAAACATTTTCTCAGAATTTTCAAAGTGAAAAAAGTGGATGATGTGAGTGCCTTCACATGTGGTGGAAGGACAGGGTAGTGTCAAAAATGACTCCCAGGTTTTTCGCCTTGGTGTCTGGAATGGGAAGAGAACGCAACTCTGCCGGCCACCAATCAGTGGACCAAAAGGATGGGTTTCTGCCAAAAAGTAAAACTTCAGTCTTCTTAGAGTTTAACTTGAGGCAGTTCTCAGACATCCATCTGCTCATGTGTCGCATACAGGCGTTAAATTTATGGGCGTGTCATGGTTATTATTAGAAATGGAAACAATAATCTGGGTGTCATCTGCATATGACACCAACGCAAAACCGTACGATTTAATCAATCTGGCCAGAGGTGTAACATACACATTAAAAAGGGCTGAGCTCAGGGGCGAACCCTGTGGTACCCCACATGGGAGCCTAAAGCGGTGGGACTTGAGACCATCCACTTCGATGAATTGTTCACGATCTGACAGGAAGGATTTGAGAAGTGAGAGGGCTGTGCCTGCTATCCCTATTTCCTGAAGGCGATTTATCAGGAGGGCGTGGTCTACAGTACCGAACGCAGCTGAAAGGTCCAGCAATATCAGGGCAGACAAGCCTCCTTTGTCTACTGCGCGCCTGATTTCTTCTGTCGCTGGGATCAAGGCCAGCTCAGTACTGTGCTCGCTTCCAAAGCAGTACTGCATTGAATCCAGGATGTGATTGTTATTAATGAAGGTGGCCAGTTCTTGGTTCATGTTTGCTGGTAGAGGCAAACGAGAGATAGGGAGATAATTGCCTGGATCTGTTTTATCCAAGTTATATTTTTTTTAAAGTGGTAAAATTGAGGGGTTTTTCTAGATTTTCAGAAATGTCCCAGTGTTGATGGCTAGGTTGAACAACTCTGTAAGTGGACGTGCAACTGTCTCAGTTACAGTGTGGATTATCTTAGGGGGACATGGATCCAAAGGTGATCCAGATTTGGTGGCCAAAAGAAGTTTAGTGATTTGCTCATAGGAGACAGGCGAAAAGTCTACGAGTTATGGAAAACCAGACCTGGGCGGGTACTACCTTCTTTCTCTTCTTCCAGTTGGCTTACGGAACACACCACAGTTCTGCTGTCTAAGCAGTCTGATCTGATTGCACCTCAATTCTTGTTAACTAGAGACAATGCCACAAATTTGGTCATACGGATTGTACCAGGAACGTTAGGAACGTTAGGATTCACATACCCGACTTTTAAGGGGACACTGTTTCCATTGCTTATAAATTGCATTTGTATACTCCTGTGGAAATGCGTTTTTTTCCACCAAAAAATCTTAACAGCAGTAGTGATGGCGATTCTAAATGAATGCTCTTTGGCTCAGGGCAAACGCATTTTCATGGTTTTTCCTGTGCCTGCTTTAGAAGCTGTCACAAAGGTGAGTGGACCAAATTCTGAAGCTCTGCACCCTCGTAGGATACAATGGGCTAGGTCATTGGCGTCGGCTGATGTCTATTTTATCTTTGATCGTTCTTTGCAGACACAAGAGTTTTACAATAATCCTCTTCCTTTGTCCCTGCACCCTCTTGATTAGTACAAATGTATCATTTGCACTAATAAGTCGGAACAGCCAGCCATTGCTTCTAAACATGCTTATTCTGCAGCCTGTGCTATTGTGGCCAGCACAATAGTGGGCGTTGATTTTAAATCCTCCCTGGTTCACACACAATCCCTTGGGGATTGCACGGCACAATTGGCCAAGTTACATGCTTTGCTCTTGATTGTTCTACTCCTGAAGTGCCTACTCTATATTGTGTGATTCCTTCTACTGTGTACAATCCTTTAATGACAATTTATTCTTTTGGAAAGATAACGATTTTCGTGATTCTAAAGGTAGCACAATAAAGCATAAAATGCTTGGGTCAGAGGGGCCGCTCTTAAGGAATGTTTGCCCCTCACACATGTTATCCATACACTAGGCCATCAGCGTGTGGGAGTACATACTGTTGGTAATTCTATGGCTGATGAGCCTGCCAAATCTGCCATAGCCACATGCTCCGTTGCAGTTGTTAGGAGGTCCATGACTAAAATTGATGATGATATTTTGGCAGCTATTGCTGCAACTAAGGAGGGAACAGTGTTTTCCCAGGGTTTCCCTTATGTTATTCCTATCACTTACCCACTGATCAGGTTCTGTTTGTGACTATTCCCTCAGTGGGTGATCAATTGATTCCCAACGAGGACCCCAGACTTTCATTGATTGTGGCAGCCCATAAAGGAATGGCTTCCGCACATGTGGGGGGGCCATAATTTCTCTTTTACAGCAACGTTATTGGTGGCACGGTTTATACCAACAAACACGCAAATACGTTCTTTCCTGTGACATTTGTCAGCAGATTAAACCTTCTACTGTTTCGCATCCACCACATACTCAACTTTTCCTTTCAAATCAACTGTTTGGTTGTATTTATCTTGATCACTGCGGTCCTTTGACATCAGACAAAGCATTCAAATACATTTTGGTTGCAGTGGATTCATGCACTAGGTTCTTTTGGGTTTGGCCACAGCGCTGTACTTACGCTTGTACAATTATAAAAGGTTTGCATATATTTGTAGGGACTTATGCCTGTGGCACATTCCATTCTGACCACGGACCGGCTTTTTCCTCTAATGCTTACCGTAATTCGATGAAGTTGGTGGGGTTGCAGATGCATTTCTCGTATCCATAGCGGCTGAGGGCAGCTCTGTTGTGGAGCGGATGAACCATGACTTAAAATAACTTTTCACAACAAGGGTTTTAGGTACAGGCCAGAGCAGGTTGACTCATCTCTATGGGGTTCAACATGCACTAAATAATCTCCCAAGAAGATCTCAGGGTAGGCGGACCCCGTACGAAATGCTCTTTGCCATTAAGATGTTTTTTGCTAGACCTTGACGGTCTTGACGTTGTGGCGGCTGCCGCAACATTTGACATAGATAACCATTGTGCTATGTCACAGGATCTACAAAAAAATCGAGTTGCTCTAGCTAAAAACCATTTGCCCTAACCAATGGATGCAGCCGTGCTCATCCCTGTTTCTGGCTGGCTTCCTAAAGTTGGTGATCTGCTCCGGGAGAAACTGGCAAACAAGAGAGAATTTGGTCCCGTTCCAGTCCTTGGTCTAGAGGGTACCCAATTTGTGCTCCTACCTCCACTACCTGGATGCAAAGACAATCAGTTAATTTCAATTGCATATGTCAAGTTACACCATCTGGTCTATACTCAATAGTATGCCTGCAAGCATTCCGCATCAGGATGCTTCACTCCATCAGATTAGTTCTGTGTTTCCTGATTATCCCCAGCAGCTGGAAGGGGACACTGAGTCCTCAATTGATTTGTTGCCTATTTTGCCTTCGACATCTACAGCTGTGGTAAATGAGTATACTTGCCCATCAGTTGAACTTGCAGTTGATATACCAGAAACTATAATACATTCTGCTTGTAATGAAGGTCAGCCCCTGTTGTTTCAACTCAGCTCCAGTGATTACTATGATGACCAAGATAACATTTCTTTGGATACATCTTCATTGTCTTCCTCTGTAGCTGTGCCTCCTGCTCAGACTTGTGTTTTCCTCTTGTGGTTGAAAAGATCTTACCTGGTCCCACCATGGACTTACATCTAGATCGTGTTGTCAATGGTGTGCCTCTTCATGTGGATTGGATTTGTGACTGTCTTTTTCCTTTTAATTAATGGCCACTACCTGCCTGAATGCTCTGCGGTGGAACTGATTGACGGAGTACTGGCCCCGCATACTTCTTTGCATAAAATGAAAAGAGACCAAACTTTTGTTAATATTTCAGTAGTCCTGATCAATGATGTCATTGTTTAGTATAAAGTGCCATTCGATGTATATGGTCCTACGGAGACCCTACAAATTCCATATGTGTTCTGTGCTTCTTCGGGGGATATTGTTTTACCTGGAATGCATTCAGATGATTATGGAAGATGGAATCTCCTCCCTCTCTCCATCAAATCCACCCCTTCTCTCCTTAACTTCAGGAAATCACTAAAAACCCACCTCTTCCCTCCCCTTGGTTAAAACCACGCCACTCACGCTTTTTCCCTCACTCACTCTGTCTTAAAGCGCCAGGAAGCCTTTGGTGTCAGCGCGCTCTACAAATTGCACTTAAGATAAGATAAGATAAGATGATTGGGATGTCAGTGCGGTTAATTCTTTGTTTTCTGATTTGCAGTATTATACTGTTTTTGATACAGAAGATCTATATTTAAATTCAGCTAATTATGCAGATTTATTTTGTTACCAACATTATGGACATCACGTTCTTCACAAAACCAGTACTCAAAGACCTACTTTCAATTATACACAATAGCAACATTGCCCTAAAATAAGTTCCATTACGGAGAAAAAAATGTACATATTTCACTGGTTACAATGTATCAGGCCAAGCATCATATTATTTCAAATTGAATAACCCCACATTGAACAAATATATGCTTACACAGACAAAATTTATTAATTCCTCAACCTTTATAGCAAATCTGTCCCTGCAGGGTTACGATTTTTGCAAGGACACTGTTGACTTAAAGTCTATTTGGCGCACTAAAATGTGGAAAGTACAAGGAAGTGAGTTCTTGCATTGGGCATGTTTAATACTGTTTCAACTATAAATCAGATGGTCCAACAAACTACCTGTTTTGGTTTAGCTACTGCTAAAAATTTGAATACTCCATCTATTCCGTCTCTGGCTCAATATGAGATGTGGCACACACATATTAACTGTACAATTGAAGAATTGACTTGTATGATAAGAAATGTCCCTTTTAATTCCTTTATGATACAACTGGAGGGTTGGGTGTTATGACCTATACAAACCGATGCTTGTCATTTATGTTTTAGAAATGCAGCTCACAGGTTTACACAAAATAGACCTGATCCTCGTTACCCCCATTCACATAAGGTTACCACTTATTCGGTTGGTAAATTATGTCAACAATGGTTGGAACATTCCACACTATCATCTGTGAAGCACCATCTTTCCCTTTTGTCAGGTGACATTGATCTTTCAGATTTTTATTTAGGTCCAAAATCCTCTCACACTAAACGCTTTGTTTATGCAGCCTTTTATGAATTTTGGAAGCTGTTGCAAATGGAAGCAGCACTACGCTTGCGCCAAATTGATCAAGATAATTTGGACAAAGTTCTTGCAGTGGTTGATAACAGCATAAACACGCTGTCTTCTTGTGTATATATACCTTAGACAATATTGTGTCATCTGTTGTTCAGAATGAAGTATCTACTTTGTATCATGGTCAAAATCTGCTACGGTCTGTAATGCAAATTGGCTGGACCTTACAGACTCTTAAGAATGGGAGAGTACCGTGGGATTACCTTAATGCTTCCGCACTGTATTTACCGTTAAATTGGACAGATAAACAGAAAATTTTGTCTATGAAAGATGCAACGTACACTATGTTACACATTGAGAAACTAGAACAGTTGCCATTTACTGTGGCAAAAACAGATTCCGCGGTATGGTTAATACATGGTGTTAGTTCATTGCCCATCTCACTTTTCCAGTTTACATCTTGCATGAAACACTATCTTGTAGGTATATATGAACCACTTGGGAGAAGTTTCTTACATGAATTTTGGTCCTTGCCATTCGCATTCCGCTGTTGACGTGAGGAAAAAGAAGTTTTCCTTACAGGGGAGGATTGTGTCTCTACACTCAGTCACTTCCTTTATTTGTAAGCAAGTGAAACTTCACAGCTCCTGCAATGTTTCGGCACCTAATTTGGCTTGTTTTTTAAAAGGTACTCTGGTTCCTGCTATTATTCCAACTCTCACTTTGCTTTCTAATGGGAGTTATCTCATTCTCAATAATCAGAACTGCTGTGGTTTACGGACAGGCATCCAGTACATAATAACAGTTTCACAACGAGTTACTTGTTGCAGCAATGTCCTCTTCCCCCCCACCCATGGTACTGTAGATAGTTTGCTGTGGCCTTCTATTCCAACTTTGAAAACAGATTTCAATAAGCTAAGCAGACTCAAAGCTTTTGTTTCTACAAGAAGTGGCTCTCACATCAGCTCGTGAGACCTCCGAGTTGCAGGTGGCAAGAACATTTAGTCTTTGCTAAACACAAGTCTCCCCCTATACTTTAGGGAATTAATTTACCAAAATCTTTAATGCGTCTGATGCGGCAGGCCTAGCCCACTTTTTTAAAGTTGTGAAATCCGGCCTTGTCATATCGTTTCAGACTATTTTTGGAGTAATACCAGCTTTTATTCATTTTATTTTTTCCATTGTGTTCAGTGGGTTTACCCTGCTGCTCTTCCTGGTTTTTGGCATTCTGGTACTTCTACTACTGTTCCGCAATGGCTGCTCGATCTGTGGTACTGTTTAGCCAGGCACAGTTGCAGCTGTACAGTGATCGAATGCAGTATTTTTTTAGTTTAATGCCATTGGAAGCTCTTGACATCGACAATAGGCTGACCTTCCGTTATGCCTACTTCACCTGCGTGCAACCTGTGTTCTATTGCATCCGGTGCCCTTTTCAATGGGCCCTGGACGTCTGCCTGTCCACTGCGTCATTCGCTGCCCTGGATTATGAACTGTTGATGGGTCCATTGATATCCCATTGGCAGGACTGTTCAGTGGGTATGCGGCTTGTGTACGATCCTTCACTGAGGCCGTTGGCCGAAGTGAGACACTGTTCCCGTGCACAGCGCCTCTTAGATCTGGGTTTCATTGAAATTGACACAGGTTGCCCTGGAATGCTCCTTGCAGCCTCTGGATATGAGGAGCACATCTGTTCCTTTGAATTGCTTAATTGGATGGCATCACTTTTTACTCTGGAAGGTTCTGACACATTATTGCAGCTCATGGCATTCCACTTGTCCCACGAAATATTTGGCCTGGAGGATGCGCTGTAATTGGATACATTTTTGCGTATAAAATGATTTCTTATTTTTTCCTTTCTATCCAGTGCTTAATTTGTAAAAAAAATAAGTGCCGGGGCTTCCGTTGGGAGACCACTGCAGCTTGCACCACACAGTGCCCCGTCCACCTGCCAATGGCAGTAGAAACACAGCTACTAACCATCACACTCTTACAAGTGTGACAATTCATAGTATTAAAGGCCCCCAAAGCTATAAGAATGGCTTGGGAGGCAGGGATTAGTCACCGTCATTTCAAAGTGTCTTCTGGCAGTGATCAGGCGCATCTTTGCCGTGACTTGGAACGGAAGCAACCACTGAAGGCTGACCTGGCGTCTCGATGTAACAACTGTGCCTTTAAGGCCTGTACTCACAGGGGAGGCTGAGAGGAATCACCCCTCACCCCCACTTCACTCATAAAAAGCCAGTTTTGCAGCGCAGTCCTCTGATACAAAATGCTGAGCTGTCTCACAAACAGCACTATTTCTTCTTCCTGTGCAGCCATAATAAGTCAATATTTTATCTTAGCCAGGACAAATTTCACCTTGAGAAGCTCACTTCGAAACGACAGCAGCAACAATAAATTATATATTTATATGGCGAACATTAGTAGTCCAGTTTCAAGGCTTAAATAACAGAAGTAAGGATGAAAGGCTAAGTGCATCTGTTGGAATCCAACCCTGTGATCTTCCGGTTGCACTTTGCCAGCATCAATGGTTGCATTAATCAACCGAGCTAACTTCTCCACTCCACTCATTTGAATGCTTTGTATATCATAACACTGAACAATGGCACACAACTGATTACAGAAAAACAAGATTACCTAAACCTGCAACTTTTCTGCCATCAGCTGTGTACTATTGTTCAGTGTTATATTTGTCTACAAAGCATTCAAATTTCTCATTATACAAAATCACGTTTTATCGTGTGGGGCCCACGGCTGCAGTTCTTCCGCCACTGCTGCTGGCTTTTAACTTAAAAGAAAGATTTTGCTGCAAAGTTAAAAGCCAGCAGCAGTACAGGAATATCTGCAGCCCTGGGCCCCACACTATTAAACGTTATTTAGCATGATCGTATATTTCAACGCTTGGATTGTAGACAAATATAACGCTGGTCAATGGCATTTATTTCTTGCCTGGACTTCGGGAGAGCCTTCTTAGTTTAAATTAATCAGCGACGGAGGAGGCCTGCTTCACGACCCGCAGATTGCTTCTGTCCGGCGATAATGATGAATGTAGCTGCGCAGTGTGCTGGGCGGGCCGCCGGTAAAAACAACTACTGATTGGTCCGATTTGGGGAACAAACTTCATGATTCACCAAAGAGGGATGGGGCCTGGCTAATATTATATTTTTCAATCGTTATTGGTAGTGCATTACGCTTTGCAGTTGCAGTTTCAGTTTCTGGCTGTAATATGAGGTGTGTGGCTCACATTTAGCTGGGCGGCAGATTTAAAATACATTACGCGCGCATGCATTATTGTTTGATATCAGCTCTTCACAGGGATGGGGAGAGACTGCACCTACTCCGAGAATGCGCAATTATTGCTCATTTGCATGTGGGCTCGTCTAGAGTGTAGACCCGGCCCTGAGATTTAAGTGCTGGTGCTAAGCACCGGGAAGCACCGGCACAAATTAAGCACTGTTTCTATCACAGTCCGGCTTTTGCACTTTGAATTCAATTTGTCCTGATGGAGACGCTTTGGGTCTGCTTACCAGTAACTTCTGTATTAGTCCAGGTCTAATGTCCTGACCAAGGGGAGGGAGGCACGTGGACCATGAGGAACTTGTCTTCTTCCCTAAGTTAGCCTGAGCACGCTGCAGACTGTCCGCTGCACGTTACTTCACAAGTTTATTTTTCAAATCCCTCTTTTGCTATTTTCACATGAGAACCTATCGCTGCGTTCATGCTTTGCAGGTTCCTGGAATTTAGTCTGAACATTGTGAACAAGATCGAACAACAATGCCCCTTGTTATTCCATTCTGGTCATGCCCTAGCACCTAGATAAAACATACAAATGCAGCTGATGTTTGGGAATATGTACTTTGGTCATATTGGAACACACGGATAGGTAGAAAACACTTGAAGAGGGACCTTTACTGGGAGAAGAGCATGACAGCACCTGTGATGTAGATCTACCATCTATAGACTGAGGTATGGGGTCTGCAGATATTACCTAGATATATTCTAATATATAATCATCCTGCCTCTATACAAGGGGAGGGAGGTTAGGCCATGCTGTCTGTTACAATAACAGCTCCTTTATGAATTACGGACTACTTGCTATGCTGACCGTATTTGTGTTATGCATTTTTCTACTTATTGTGGAACGTATACTGCATATTAGAGCACGTTAATAAAATAAATATTTTAAACTTGTTTGTGTCTCTGTCAAATCTTTAGTGTGGACAAGTACAAGAGTGTGAGCGAAAGGGTGTGTCTTGCAACCACGATTCCTGAGAGAGTCTGGAGTGTTGTGTTCTGGGGTGTCTAATCACTTGTTCCTCTGTGAGTGAGTAGGAGGCAAGTGAGACACTATAGCTAGTCGGTCCCAGGCTCCTGGGTACTAAGGTGGCAGGATGACTCAGTCTCTATATACTAAGGTCCCACACTCCTACGCATAGTTCTGTGTTTGTGCAGGATCCCTGCAACATTCTCTCCCAGCAATCTGCCTCTTTATCACCTCTTTCTCACACTTGTCTCACCCTCTCTTTCTGTCACTCTGTGTCTTTCTCATTCTTTGTTATAGTATGTGTCTTTCTGACTTGGCTCATGTGTCTTTACCTTTCTCACACCTGTTGATCTCTACCACTCTCATGTTGGTCTTTTCTTTGTTAACTATCTGACGCGTCACTCTTCAGTGCCTTCTTCCTGCCTTGTTTCTGCTTCCCTTATTCTGTCTCTCTCTCCTCTCCTGTTCTCGTCTTTCTTCTCTTTACTTCCACCAATGCTGATTTTCCTTCTCCCTTCCCATGCTCATAGACAACTAAAAACGTGGAAATGCGTTTTTTCTGAGGGACATCTCAGAGGCAAACTCCCAAGTCACAAATGGTACCAATGTTTTAAAAAATATATTATTATTAAAGCTTTTAAATGAGGGAACACTCAAAATCAGTGCCATTATTAGGTTCATGATGGCAACATTTTGTTTAATTGCAGCGTGTGTTCTACTAGTGAACGGCTGAACGTGTTTATTGGATAAATAGACAGTAAGATGTCCGTGGTATCTGCAGTATTCTGAAAGTAAACAATGCTCATGACAGCCCTGTTTAATTGGTTTTACTTCCAATGCCTTTAGGACATGCCAGGCTATGGGTCAAAAAGGCAGTGTCAGGGGTAACAAATGGCATGCCAGGGGTCGCAGCTGTGAACTCTGGCAACCCCTAAATGACGTCTGTGTGGGCTTAACGCAGTCACCCCGTCTTTCACTGTGCAGTCAGCACCCACCTGCCCTTCAAAGGGGGGCAGACATCCTCCTGCAGGCAGGTGCAGTGAATGACTACACTTACCTGCAGAGGCATTTTTGTGGGGGGTCCACAGGACCCCATTCTCCCCTGCAGAGAGCTGCCCTCAGTGCACACTGACTGTGTGCCACCTTCTTCTGATGTACAGTCAATCCACCTCCGAATGGCTGTATTATGAGCAGAGGCGCAGCAACAAAGTGTGTCTCTCATTTGCATAGGTCATGTCCCTCGGCAAATGAGGGAAAGCCCTCTTGAGATAGCACTGGTGCTATATGTGGGGAAAATGGCGAATGTGTCTGCTGTGCTGCCTGGGTACCGTATATAATATGGCGCTTGGTGGAACTTTGTTGAACTTGAGTCTTCTGACCATCAGAGAAGCATGGCAGAACTAATTAGAATGGTGTTTCTCAGCCCACCTGAAATTGTCTCGTTCTGCAGGGATTGGTGGGAGATGCAGGGAAGGCAGAGAGATGTTTGACAGTCCAATCTTTTTCAGGTTCTGTTGAATTAGAAACTCCTAGATACCAGTAATTTCATCCTCTCACTCTTAGTGTATAAACAATATATAATTACTTCACATCTGGAATGGCTGTGCCTGAGGCTCTATCTGTGACACTATATTTTTGATATGGCATTGATAGTAAAGGGTAGGTGTTTGAGCAGTGCTCAAATAATCAATCCCTCAGGCTATACGTGTTTTAGACCTGTTGGCTTTATGGTGCTCTTTCCTTAAACATTTTGCCTTCGCCCATTCTATTTTTCTGAGTTTGTTTTTGTTGGCCTTAGAACTCTCTGCTCTCTACAGCTGATAACCATTGCTAAAGTGCTTTGGCTCACTCCCTAAAACATGGTAAAATTAGCTTACACCTGATTATCACATTTATTTTATTATAAGTCCCTAATAAAGTGGCATACTATATATCCAGGGCTGATAAATTAAATTGTTTTAGTGGGCCTGCAGCAGTTATTGTGCCATCAACATAAGCAGCCCATACAACATGGCCCAGGTCTGCCATTGCAGCCTGTATGCAGGTTTAAACTGCCAATTCGTGTTGGTAAATTATCCCTTTTGTCAGGCCTACAACTCTTTATTACATATAAGTCTAAAGTAGGCCCTAGACAGTTAAAAAGTTTGGGTGTAAGCGGAAAAAATCTAGCGCTCCAACAAGATTCCACAATGTAATTTTCTAACTCTACCAAAGTACCTGCGGTTCTATCAAACAGGGAATACCACCCAATCCCCCAAAGACTCAATCAAAGATTGATACAACTATTAACTATGTTGATGCACACGCAATAATTAAAGACACAATATAACAGTTTCAAAAGAGAAAGGACAATATCCATTCAGGATTCGGTTCTTCTTTAATCCACAATAGAGTCTTCCACTCCCAACGCGTTTCGTCGCTACAGGGATTAACCCAAACGACTTCCTCAGGGCTGAAAGTAACATAAATAACACAAATGGGATCTACAATATTTGTATGCAACATAACTGAAGTAAAATCAGAATACATACATGTGTAGAGGAGGAACTAGTGTGCATATAAAAACATGCATTAAATACACTTCCTCAGTAAATGTACATATGTTAACAGATCTTCTGCATATTAATAACATGCAAAATTAAAATTAAAATTAAAATTAAAATTAAAAATAATAAAAATAAAGAATAAAAACGTTCATTAAGTGTAGGACCCAAATATCCTGAAGACTCATATTCAAGCCCATTATTTTCCCTGTCCTATATCATACTGTCATTAACACCCAAAACTCAGTGAAAAGCATGCTATACTATATATCCAATTCAATTGGTTCTGTACCTTAAATTCTTTTGGTCCAAGATTTCCTAAATAATCAATAACATAATGATATTTAATAACCACGAGACACATGAGGCATAGGTAATCAGTCACATAATCCTTTCACACGCTTTTAACCTATGTATCTTACCTCCTAATAGTTTCAGTCAAAATCAAATTTCCTCAGAGTTCCTAAATTCGTGTTAATTTTCAATGCTGAGTAAAATCCCTAAAAAATAATAATGATATAATAATCATCATAGCGGACTACTATATAAAGAAACACAAGCAACGTAACTACATCCAACCAATATATATCATGAATAAAGCCTCTTGTATTATTAGTCACTCCTCAACTCACTTAATTCATGAAGTCAACAACCTCGACTCCCACGTCGTCCCATGCCAAATAAGCTCATTAATTTTCGTCCGAGTAACAAGGATGAAATCTTCAAAAACCTACAAAGAGTTTTAAGGCATTGAAGTAGTCAAATGTAAAAGACCTCCGTTATTTATGACGGACTTATCCAAATATAGTTCTTACCCCTTACTTGTATGCTTCACCATCAATTCCAAAGCAGTGTTCCGATTAAGTAAGTAATTCTAAACAGGTTCCCTGAAGTACCGGGACCTGAAACCAAGCAGATATAATGTTCAAAAAAGCGTTACCTAACTCTTTCACGATCGCGGAAATGCCTTCAGAGAGTACAGGCTCACTCACCTTCCAATAATCCCGCCAACCCGAATACAGGCATAGATAGGCGGTAACGCAGTAATTTCGTCATGTTATAAAGACATTGAAATGGAGGAGGTGACTACCTCCGTAATCCACCATGAGCGCCATTTCTAAGAAGTATTCATTACACGAAGAGAAAGGAAACCCGGTGTTCCGATTACAATACTAGTCATGAATTAATATGAGTTTAGATAACTATTATAGTTACATCATCATTACTAAATTACATACTCAATCGCTTCTCAATTCTCTTATTCATACGAATTAAAATACATGTAAACGGTAATGTTGTAATGCCGTCAATTTTTCAAGGACATAAAAATCAAGGAAGTAGCTGCCCACGATACTAACAGTGGACGCCATTTTGTTAAGGTATTCAGTCCTTAAAAACCCCCGCGCGTGTGTCTATATTATTAGATTGTTTAACCAATTATCAAGTGCAAATTCCCTTCTCTATGTACTCGATAACCAAGTATTATTTATGTATATAGGCGCTAAATTCTCCTTGACAAACGCTATTTTTCTAAGAATATAGAGCTCAAAAAAGAACTTACTACGTTCACTTATACAACGCCATCTTTGATAAGTAGTGTATTACATCAAAGTATAAGGGAACAGACCCAAAATAGGTAAGGAAAAATAAAAGAATAATCTTATAGTCTGCATCTCATTTAAGATGCATATTCTGAAAAGTTTATCTCTTGAAAAGTTTATAATGGACGTGGGGGTCGAGGTTCATGAATTAAGAGGCTTTATTCATGATATATATTGGTTGGATGTAGTTACGCTGCTTGTGTTTCTTTATATAGTAGTCCGCTATGATGATTATTATATCATTATTATTTTTTAGGGATTTTACTCAGCACTGAAAATTAACACGAATTTAGGAACTCTGAGGGAATTTGATTTTGACTGAAAATATTAGGAGGTAAGATACATAGGTTAAAAGCGGGTGAAATGATTATGTGACTGATTACCTATGCCTCATGTGTCTCGTGGTTATTAAATATCACTATATTGTTGATTATTTAGGAAATCTTGGACCAATAGAATTTAAGGTACAGAACCAATTGAATTGGATATATAGTATAGCATGCTTTTCACTGAGTTTTGGGTGTTAATGACAGTATGATATAGGACAGGGAAAATAATGGGCTTGAATATGAGTCTTCAGGATATTTGGGTCCTACACTTAATGAACGTTTTTATTCTTTATTTTTATTATTTTTAATTTTCATTTTTATTTTTATTTTGCATGTTATTAATATGCAGAAGATCTGATAACATATGTACATTTACTGAGGAAGTGTATTTAATGCATGTTTTTATATGCACACTAGTTCCTCCTCTACACATGTATGTATTCTGATTTTACTTCAGTTATGTTGCATACAAATATTGTAGATCCCATTTGTGTTATTTATGTTACTTCCAGCCCTGAGGAAGTCGTTTGGGTTAATCCCTGTAGCGACGAAACGCGTTGGGAGTGGAAGACTCTATTGTGGATTAAAGAAGAACCGAATCCTGAATGGATATTGTCCTTTCTCTTTTGAAACTGTTACATTGTGTCTTTAATTATTGCGTGTGCATCAACATAGTTAATAGGTCCTAGACAGCCCAAAGGGCAAGATGTATTGGAATTAAAAAGTTGGATATGTACTTTTGAGTTTTACATGTCCTGGTGATGAAAAACGCACAAATGTGTTTTCCACTACAGTGAAGCTTACAATTCCTTTAGGGTAACATTGGGTTACCTTATTACGTACAATAAGCGATCATTTTTTATTGGTAACTGGTAGGAAAGTCAGTTTAGGTGTCTGAGGAATTCCTCTTAAATGGTAAAATCGGATTTAAGTTTGAAATTTCTTGTCCTAGCCATTTGGTGCCTTCAGCCTGTTCCTGGGTCATATCTCTGGGTGTAGTTGGCAGTTGTTTTTTCTATATGCCTCCCACACAACCACATAATAGAGGGATTGGGTGTACCTGGATGGGCAATCTCAGGCACGATGGGGGCAGAGCTTTGCACAGCCGCACTTTCACTCCAATAGGCTGTGCTCTGCTCACACTCAAAAACATTCACACTAGCCTATTGTGTCTGAAGACAGACTGGGACCAGAGAAGGTAGAAATTCCGAACACTTCTGGAAGGGGAAACCTCTAAAAACTTCTCCTACTTCAAAGGATGCACCGGGTATTAAAAAATGACCCTCAGACCGATTCTTCAGTTCACTCCTGGACTTGTGGAAGGACTCTTAGATGACTTCCTGCTGCTGTGGTCTGCTTTGTTCTTCAGTAGGACTGCTTTGCTGCACCAAGCATGACTGCTTTGCTGCCTGAAACCTACTCTGAGCCCTAGAGGTCTGCTGCTTGAGCCCTGTTCTACTTGAACCTAGGGTGAATCCAAGGGCTAGTTGGCTGACCTCCTGATCTGAGTCACAGGAACAGAAAAGGCTCCAACCATCTTGAACCCACACCTGAACCCTGCCTGAGTGAGTCCTGGCCCTCTAAGTGGTGCCTCTTCAGTCCTTAACACTTGGAAGTGGTGCTAAAGGTATCCAGCTAGCCCAAATCGCAAA
This sequence comes from Triturus cristatus, assembly GCF_964204655.1. NCBI lineage: Eukaryota > Metazoa > Chordata > Amphibia > Caudata > Salamandridae > Triturus > Triturus cristatus. The sequence goes on along the minus strand of NC_140594.1, from coordinate 220,399,733 downwards.
CTTGGGACTGAAAATTTCTGCCCAAAAAGTGCTCCTTAAACCGAGAGAAGACCAGGAACTACCTAGTTGTTAATCTGTACAGAGTGCAATGCTCTTGGACTGACTTTGCATCCGCTGCCACTACGTTCTTCTCCGCAGCAGACAATCCTGTTCTGTGGTTCCTTGCATAAGGAGTATCTGGCTTTGTGGAGCCCTGATCAGCTATAGCCTGTAACTTTGTTCCACTGCAGATTTTCAACTTAAAATAAGAGACTAATGGTCAGATTTATCAAACTTCATGGAATGCAACACAGCAAAACACCTTGCTGGGCTGAATTGTGTGAAAGGGAGAGGGCAGGAATGAGCCATACTTAACATTCCTGTTCTTTCCTTGCACTGACACACAAAGGTTGCCTTGTGCCAAAGCAGGACCCCTTGCACCATCAGGGACATTTTAAGGATTTTGGGGGCCATGGGCCAAATTTGTTTTGGGGGCCCCTGTTCATAACAACTTTGAATTTATGATCCAATTTCAGCTTTTGTGTGCCCTCTTTGGCCAGGTCACTGATACTGCACAGGCAGAAGGCCCAATATCGAAATGTGTTTCCATCCATTAGTCATGGATAGTGATGTGGGTTTTCAATATTGTAATATAGCAGCACCTCACTAATATTATTTTAAATAATCTCTGCGGCCCACTGCCATTTCTCATGTGTGAGGTCCTGTTTTGATCTAAAAGGAACTTTTTTATGGATGTTCCATGGTGTTGAAAAAACAAACAACATTTCTCTACAAAATGTCTGTAATAGACTCCCACACAGCACTTGTATTAAAAATAAATTAAGGGAAATTGTATTTAAACAATCTATGTTTCAGAATCATGCAAGATCATGAGGGCAGGACTATATAGAGAACAAAGCCAGATCCACCAGGGGGCACTCTGATAAGCTGGGGGCCTGGTCCAGAGCACACTTTGCCCATGCCTTAAAACATCTCTGTGAACCAAGGGTGCCTGAGTTGCAGGCAGGACTGTTTTTTGTGTGGAAGGGAAACCTTCCTGCACAAAAAACATCCTCAGAGGTGTTTTCCTTTTTTCTATGTGTGCTTGTTAGACCTGGCATCCTTAGGGTGGTCTTCACCCAGGCTTTGTGCCTTTTTTCTACTGTTTTTGTGATGCTTTTTGTTGGTCTTAGCTCCACTGCTAACCAGTGCTAAAGTGCATGTGCTACTCCCCTAAATATGATGACACTGGTATATACCTGATTGGCATATTTGTTGTACTGTACTGTAAAGTGGTATACCATATACCCAGGGCCTGAACTTCAAGTGCTACTAGTGGGCTGCAGCATTGATTGTGCCACCCAAACAAGTAGCCTTTCAATCCTGTCTCAGGCCTGACACTGCAGTGTCTGTATGTGCAGTTTACTGCCACTTCGACTTGGCATTTACAACTAATTGCCAATTCTTAAACTCCCTTTTATTACATATAGGTCACCCCTAAGGTAGGCCCTAAGTAACACTATTGGCAGGGTGAAATGTAAGTAAAAGGTAGGACATGTACCTTTCTGTTTTGCATGTCCCTGAAGTAACAAACAGTCTATTTCATTTTTCACTACTGTAAGGTTTACTCCTCTCGTAAACTAGCATTTGGAATTCCTTAATATTCTTTTACGCTGTAATTCCTGATCAGAGAGGAGTAGCTTTTTCATGTTTCATATGTTTGAAATGTTAGCGATAAATCCTCTTTGCTGGTGAAGTTGGATTTAACATTACTGGTTTAGAAATGGCACTTTTAGAAAGTGGACATTTCTCTGCACTTATTGCCTGACAATGTCTCCAATACACGTCTGGGGTGGATGACAGCTACACTTTGTGCATTCCCTCTAGACAGCCTCAACGCAGGAAGGATAGGTGTGTCTGAGGGCCCTTTTGCCTACATCCGCTTTCTGAAGGCCTTAACTGAGCAGGATGGAGGGGAGGGGCTAACACTTCACTTGAGTAGGCTCTGTCCTGTTCCCACACAAAGGAATGATTACCTCCCACCGATAGCCTGGAAGACAGGACTGGGTTGAAAGGGGTCCTTGTGCTCGTCAGAGGTTCTGCTTTGAAGTCACTACCACATCAAAGATCCTACCCCCATTAAAGCAGACGCTACTGGACTTGTAACTAAGCTATGCAAGAAGAACTGCTGTGCTGCTTAAAGGTCTCAACTGGACTGCTGATCTGGAATGGCCTGCTTTTCTGTTTGTTGCCCTGTTGCCTTCTGCTCTCTGACTCTGCTGAAGGAGAGCTGGACTCTGCCTTTACTCTAAGGGATTTCCAACAACTTGTTGGCTTGCCTCCTGTTGCTTGAGACTCAGGGATATCAAAGTTGCTACCTCTACTCCTGTGCCTGGTGCACTGGTAGTGGCCCAGATACTTGCAACATGGCTTTTGACATGCGTGTAGCAAGACAGGCGCATCGACCCATTGTGGGAGTAAAATCGGCACATCGCCTCGGAAATAGTGCTTTGCCTCCAGAGATTGGCGCATAGGACAGCGTGTTGCCATCGCTGCAGCTTCGTGAGATCAACGCATCCCCTTGACTGTGTGGCAGAATCCGACGCATCCTTCAATGCCTCTCACCTCCGGCACCTGTCTTCGGAACTGACGCATCGCTCTCACTGCGTCGAGCAGATCGACGCACCCTGCAGGACTTAACATCGAAAGATCTCACTGTTTGTGACCAGGAAAGGTACTTTGTTCAATGAGGCCTGCATGGGTCCCATAGCCAGCTGGTGTTCCATCAACGTAGGTCCGAACTTTGATTTTGCCCTGGTGCAGCGTGACCTAAAGTAACCTTTTTAGCTCTACTTGCTGCTAAGCGCTTTACAGCATTTATTCCTCTAAAATTCAACACCTCAACTTCTATACGTTGGATTCTGTTGTGTTTGGTCTTGTTTATAATATAATAATCTATTTTTATAAACCTGCGTGGAGTCTTTTTGTGGTGTATTCATTGTGTTACTGTGTGTGTGTGTTGCACAAATACTTTACACATTGCCTTTTTAGATACGCCTGACTGTTCTGTGCCAAGCTACCAGAGGGTGAGAACAGTTTACCTTTTAGTGTGTATCCAGCTTACCCTTATTAGGAATGTAGCTTCTGTTTGGACAGGGTGCACATCTTTGCCAGCCATAAACCCAATTTCTCACATTGATTATCAGCGGTGAGGATAGGACTTGTGTTTGTGCAATATCATATAGTAACTCATTATTCACTACATCTCTAAAGTTAGACCATTTCGATTTTTTTTCAATTCTCACTGATTGGCCTTTTGATTTTTCTTGCTAGATTATGTCTCAGTCTGGAGAAGCTACACTTGCAACTGCACCTGTACCTGAAGTTTTGGAAATTGATCGGCTAGGTTACAGTCTTACACTGTGGCTCAGATGAAGATTTTTTGCAAAGATTTTCAGGTCTACGTGAGAGGCTTTACCTGAAAGGTGGAGCTGAAAAAAGCCCTGAGGGCCTGGGCAGAGTACCAGGCTGCAGGGGATGACAATCTAGAAGAGGAGAAGGAAATTCCTGAAGAGGAGGATGACCTGATTTTAGATCCTGAGGTGGTTCTTGAACTTCCTGTAAGGGGTCCAACAACTTGCTGAGAGTAGTGGTGGTTCCCAGAGCAGAGAGCAATGAATCTTCCGAGAGCCTGTCCCCAGAGGAGCCAGCAGACAGGAGGGAGGAAAGAAAGCTGAAGTTGGAGCATGCTAAGCTAGAGAAAGAGCAGGTTCTGAGGAGGTTAGCTCTGGAGGCTCAGAGAGCTAGATGTATGAGCCCTGGAAGTGGGGTCCAGCAACAGTATTGGTGGCAGCATACCTGCAGTGTATTTATATGAGTCCAGATGTCGTATCCCAAAAGATGTGGTGCCTAGGTATAATGTAGAGGATGACATAGACAAATAGTTGGCAGCCTATGACGTGGTTTTAAAGGTGCACAGGGTCCCAGAGGAGTTCTCAAGGGTAGTCTATGGTGGTTCAAGCCCACATTGGGGAGGGACATACTCCTTACTTTGGAAGTGGGGAATCACACCAGTTACACTGCCATGAAGGCCATTTTAGTCAGCAAGTGTGGGCAGACCTCTGAGAAGTACAAGCAACAGTTCAGGGCTAGTCACACACTCTCCACACAAACTGGGGTGGATTTCATGGACTATGCTGGTAAGGGACTGAAGGGCTGGGTGAGGTGCAGCAAAGTTAATGATTATGAAGGGCTGTATAACTTGTTTCTAAAGGAGCACATTCTTGATACTTGTTTTCTAGAACTGTGCTATCACCTGGTTAATAGCAAGCTTTCTTGTCCAAAAAGGTATCTGTGGGGGACTTCCAAAGCGTACTCAGGGTTCTACCAGAAGAAGGAGGGGGGAGATAAAAAGACTGAGTTCTCTAAAGGCCTCAAAACAACTTACAAGGCAAAGGGTCTAGTTCACATTCTCAATCTGGCCTCTGGAAGAAAATCTACCCTGACAAAGGTCAGCAGCCCAAAACTACAAATGCTATGAGTACGGTGAGTATGGACACTATAAGGGGTATCCAGAGTGTTCCAAAAGAGCACAACCTCCCACTAGAGGAACAATTCCAGGAGTGGCTAGAATAGTGCTGGGGGAGGAGTTTAGGGGGGTTATCTTAGTGTTCCTGAGTGACAGTGAGATGGTTCCTAAGATTCATATGCCCTCAAATACTACAAAGTATTGGAAATGGTTCACCATCAATGGGCAAGGGATTGAGGCTCTGAGGGATACAGGAGCCAGTATGACGATGGTAAGGAGTCAGCTGGTTTCCCCAGAGCAGGTAATTCCTCATGTATTCTACCAGGTTGTGGTGGCTGACAACAGAGAGAGTCGCTATACTGTGGCTCTTGTTCTGTTTGAGTGGGGGGAGGTTCAGGTCTTCTGAAAGTTGCAGTGAGCCCTGCCATGCCTGTGGACTGTTTGTTAGGTAATGACCTGGAGCACACTACCTAGAAGGATGTGGAGCTCAAGGATCATATCGCGATGGTAGGGTTACCTAACTGCATCTGTGCTACCACACAGTCCATGGCTGCCCAGAAAGGGAGTCAAAAAGGGCAGGAGCCTGGCACAATGGCCCAGCCCCCTTCTAAGAAGGGGAGAGGCAGATGTCATGGAAAACCTGTCCCTGAATGAACCTCCATTGAGATGGATTGGGAACCTGCGGTCGCCGCCTTAGAGTCCACTGTGGAGGACATTGCTTCCCCTGGTGGCCTCCCTGAGCTTGCTGGATGGCATGTGGAAGGAGGACCACCAGGGATGAGCTCTATAGGGCACAAAGGAAGTGACAAACCCTTGTGGGCATGAGTCAACAGGCAGAAGCTAAAGCAGCATGTGATGCCTCAGTTAGTCCCCAGTTTTACTGGGAGGACAACCTCCTGTACAGTGAGCCTAAGGCTCCTATGCATAGGAAAGCAAGGGCACTGGTGGTCCCCAATGCTACAGGGTCTTCCTATGGGAGCTGGCTCACGAAATCCCCATGACAGGACATGAGATAGGATTGAGAATTCCTCCAATACGTCCTTTAAGACTTGCACGACCTGCCACCCCAGTGGGAAGACAGGACAGAGGCTGATATCCCCCTTAATGCCGTGCCTGTCGTTAGCACCCCCTTTGAGAGGATGGGTATCAACACTGTAGGGTCTATGGATCCCCAGACTGCATTAGGCAACAGGTTTATCCTGGTTCTGTTGGATCATGCTACTAAATATCCAGAGGCAATCCCTCTGAGAACCATAACTGCACTTGCAGTGGCAATGGCCATGATGGGGATTTTTACCGGAGTGGGTTTCCCCAAGGAAGTTGTGTCTGCCAGGGCCACAAATTTCATGTCTGCATATACGCAGTCAATGTGGAAGGAGTGTGGGGTAACCTACAAGTTCTCCACCCCTTACCATCCACAAACCAATGGGCTTGTTGAGATGTTCAACAAGACCCTGAAAGGTGAGGGGCGTGGCCAGGCAGCCGACCGTAATGGTCACGCGGCTCTGAAGCTCTGCCGGGTTTTGCCCGAAATCCTGCATCATCCGCTATCTCACACACATAGAAGTAGCGGTCCGTCCAGTCATGAACCAGGCCAGGGGAGTTAGACTGAGCCGCCCGACTGCCTTCTAATGCCAAATTCAGAAAAGAAGGAGCGCTGAGCATGACGTCGAGCACCGCCACCATTGCACCGAGGAGGCCCGTGACCTTGCCGCAGTCTTGAAGACCTTCCCGCCGGCGACCACGTGAATACTGCAGGAGGCAGAGAGTGACCGCCAGGCTTGTGGGCCCCAAGGTGAATGGGACCCGAGACGCGTGCTCTCCCTCCTCGGCGCCTCCTCAATCTGGCACCTCGGTACCGATCCTCGGTCTGCTTCTCCCCGGGAGGCCCCGTGGTGACAGGGGCCACGGATGAGCCTGGGGGCCGGCCACCCAGCCGTGCAGTCTAGTTCCTGTGGGGGGCGGTCTGGGACCTGCCCTCATACGGCCACACCGATGTTGCTGACGGCGTGACCACAATGCAGCAGATTGAGACCCCCGGAGTGATATGGGGCACCAGGGGCCCGGGGAGGCTGTATCCTCAGATGCAAATTCAGCCCAAATCAGTCGCCAATCCCTCAGGAGCGGTGGAGTACTTGTGTGCAATTTTTCCACTGGTCAGGTGCCTTTGAGCGGAGTTGAGAGCAGCGCGACAGGAGGTTTGAATTGCGGCCTTCCAGCGCCATCTTAGTGCTCCAGGCCCACGATGTTATGAGACAGATGCAGCTCCCAGAAATAGGTAAAATACTGGAATCCTGTGTTATAATTCCTACCTGAGGTGCTCCCGCCCACAGATCCAACGTGTATTCTCGCCGACCTTTGAGGGATTGGTCAGAGGGACCCGAAGCAAAGGTTGCTGCAATTCCCTAAACCTGCAGAGCCATCCACTAATCCTGACAGTGTTATGGTGGAGGGTGGAATGGAGGCAGCAGGCCCTAGTGATGCTCCGGCTGGATCTGATGCGCTTTTGCTAGAACTGCGTGCTGGCTTCAGGGCCCTAGATGGCCATTTTGGCTCCCTGGAGAAGAGGCTGGACACCATGGGTGTCAAACTGGATATCCATGACAAGCGCCTGGACAACGCTGAGGGTAGGGTTTCCGACTTGGAGGATGGGAAAGCCCAGTCTACCAAACGCCTAGATAAAATGGAAAGAATCCTGAAAGAAATAGCCATCAAAAATTAAGATTTAGAAGTGCGCAGTAGGCGCAATAACATACGAATTATTGGGGACCTCGAGTCCACCAACACTGGTCTCATGGACTTGTTCGTAGAATCTCTACTTTCTGACCTGTTCGTCAAGGAGGCTTTCACCACCACTTTCCTGGTAGAATGAGCCCACTTCTCCCTGGGACCAAGACCTAACCCAGGTTGTCCGCCTATGCCCATTGTCTCCCGCCTCCTGAACTTTCGGGACAGGGACACTGCCTGGAGGCTGGCTAGAGAACTTGGCATGTTAACCTGACAGGGCTTCTCTTTATCTCTGTTTCCTGACTTTATGGCTATGGTGCAGGATGCCGGGCGCAAATATTGCGGGGCTAAGATATGGCATGATTTATCCGGCGCGACTCCGTCTGGACGTAGAGGGTCGGTCTCGCATTTTTGACACTCCACAGGCAGTGCAGGAATTTTGCAAAGGCTTTAAGAGAAAAGATGGACACAGAAGCAATGATAAACAGGGGGGCTCCCCACCTCATAGTGGATCAGCGGCCAGTGTGGAACTTTTTTCAAATAAATAGTGCTGGGCCATTTACGTCTAAATAAGTGTGGATGATGCATAATGTTCTGCAGTAAGCAGGGGTGTTGGTATCACCTGAAGGTATATTGCACTTTTCGGGTTCTGGTGGGGCGTTGCCACACCCCCGGTGTAGTAACGCGTTTTGACTGTTATATAGATGAACATGTATCTTAGTTTGCAGTTATTCATTCCATTGTGTAGTTTACAGGATGTTGTTCACAGAGCTATCAATACGGGATTCCCCTGCGTAGGGGTTGGCAGAGATGGGAGGAGGGTGGGGTTGGGATACGAAGGTTCTGGGCCGGTTCAGACTATTTCTGACACAGTTAATTCACTGCTACTCTTCATGCACTCGTATAGATCAATATCTACAATCCACAGGTCATGTCACATAATAGCAGGTAAGCCATCTACGGTCTCAGACATTAATTTTATCACCTGGAATGTTAGGGGATTGAATAACTCCAGAAAGGGAAAGCATGTTTTAAACTATTTACAGCGACATGAAGCTGATATTGTGTTTCTGCAGGAAACCCATTTGTCCCCTACTTCTTCTAACTCTTTTGCCTCTAGTTGGGGAGTCCATCATTACTTTGCGAGCTACAGCACCTATTCTAGAGGTGCTGCCATTTTAATACATAAATGCTTGCCCTTCCAGCTACTTAAGGTACATAGTGAGAGGGAGGGTCGCTATACTTTAGTCACTGGGAGATTGATGGGATACGACATTGCTCTGCTATGCCTATATGCTCCAAATGTTGATGACCAGACTTTTTCCTGAGCCTACACTCACAGCTTCTCTGTTTGGGTGCAGATTACATCTGTATGGGCAGAGACTTCAATCTACTCCTCAATCCGGGTAGGGACAGCACAGCAGACTCCCCTGACGCCAAACCCCGGGCTCGCCGCACGCTTATTGATATTTGTGACTCACTGGGTTTGGTAGATATATGGCGTGCGCGCTGCCCGAATGATCGGGCATTCACGCACTACTCTGCACCTCATTACACCTGGACGCGGCTAGATTTCTGACTGGTCTCTCATAGGATGGCCCCTTGGTACAGGTCTACTATTCACTTGCCCAGAACATACTCTGACCACTCCCTGGTGGCGGCTCTGCAGGTGTGGGTCCCTAAGGCTGAAGGTTTTGAAAGGCAGTGGAAATTCCCAGGACAGGCGTTGAATGATGCGGCGTTCTCAGCACAACTGTGGGAAGATATATTGGTATATTTTGAGCTCAATGTGGGATCGGTTAGCACATGGGCGACCTTATGGGAAGCCTTTAAGGCCTACACTACACTCTGGGATATTGAAGTCACTGAGAAGCACAATCTCCAGCATAGAACAGCAACTGAGTACATTAGACTCAGAGCAAATCGAACGCCCTGACCCATCTAAACTAGCCTACCAATTGCTATTGTTGACTGAGTTCAGAGAAACTGATGATAGCGAAACTAATTTTCTCGGGAAATATGCCACAGTCAGGCGTTATGGCGAAGGCGACAGACCGGGGCACATGCTAGCACAGCTGCTGAGGCCTTGCGTTGGTAAAGCCTATATATCATCCATCCACTCTGAGACAGGACAAATTCACACTACCACTCCCGACATTAGAGATCAATTTCTAAAGTACTATTCTAAATTATCTTCCACTCGTATAACTCACAGCAATGAAGACTGCAGGGCATACCTGAACGAGATAGCTATGGTATGGCTGGAGAAATTCATGCAGCAATTTTTAGCCGAACCTTTCTCCAAGGAAGAAATATTTAGCACCATAGAGGCCCTGAATAGCTCTACTGCTGCCCCGGGGCTTGATGGTTTCACGGGCATATTTTATAAAACATACACTACCTAGTACGTAGTGAGCTACATGCTGACCTTCAGAAGCCAGATGGCTAAGTTATGGAAGCAAGCTTCCAGTAACCTTGAAGCCAGCCAGGAAGTCATGAAGGAGTTTCCACCTGCTCAGCAAATGTGCATGATGAAGCCGGTAGAGCCCAAGGCCATCCAGTAGAGCTGGAATGGGCCCTATGAGTCGATTGAAAGAAAGGGTGAGGCCACCTACCTGGCGGACCTCAAGACCCCTAGGCAACCCCACAGGGTGCTGCATGTAAATTGCCTCAAACCACACTCTGAGCCCACCATGCTGTTGGTGACAGATGGAGAAGAGGAAGAGAAGAGTGAACCTCTCGCTGGAATGGGCCCTATGAGTTGATTGAAAGAAAGGGTTAGGCCACCTGCCTGGTGGACCTCAAGACACTCTGAGCCCACCATGCTGTTGATGACAGATGGAGAAGAGGAAGAGAAGAGTGAACCTCTCGCTGACCTCTTGGACTCCAAGGAGAAGGATGGGTCTCTGGAAGGAGTAATCCTTTCCCCCACTCTAACTCCTGAACAACAGAGTGTTGAGACAGTACTCTTCTCTGTCCTCCCTTATCCCTGAGCCTACTCACCTGTTTACCCATGATATGGACACAGGTGACAACCTCCCTGTTAATAATTGTCTTGCAGGTTGTCAGATAAGGTGAGGTACAGCATTATGGCTGAAGTGTTCAAAGTGTTGAAGTTGGTGGTGATAGAACCTTCCAGTAGCCCCTGATCCGGTCCTATGGTTCTGGTACCAAAAGCTGCCCCACCGGGCATCACACCTGAACCAAGGTTCTGTGAGGATTACAGAGGGCTAAATTCAGTGACTGAGACAGATGCTCACCCCATCCCCTGGGCTGATGAGCTGATTGATGGCTTAAGGGCTGCCCAGTATCTCAGTACCTTTGATCTTACATCAGGGTACTGGCAGATCGCCCACACAGTAGGAGCCAAGGAGATGTCAGTCTTTTCTACTCTAAAGGGCCTCTATCAGTTTAGGGTTGAGCCCTTTGAACTAAAGAATGCCCCTGCCACCTTCCAGAGGTTGGTGAACCAGGTTCTTGCTGGTATGGAGGCCTTCACTGCTGCTTGTCTGGACGACATAGTAGCAGCTAGAGGACTACCTTTTTGCCTCCAGGAAATGCTTCAGGCTCTGCAACAGACATGCCTGACTATCAAGGCAAGTATGTGCCAGATAGGGCAGGGGTTTAGTGTGTACTTGGAACCATGGGGGGGGCAGGGGGGATGGGCAACCCTTTCAGGCCAAGATACAAACCATTATGGCCTGGCTGCCCCCAAAACCCATACTGAGGTCAGAGAATTCTTGGGCCTCAATGGGTACTATAAGAGGTTTGTCAAGGGATATGGCACCATTGTTGCCCCCTTGACTGAGCTGACTTGGAACAAACAGCCCAGGAATGTGATTTGGGCAGAGGTTTGCCAAACTGCATTTGACTCCCTTAGGCAGGTCATGTGCACAGCTCCTGTGCTCAAGGCCCCTGACTTCTCCAAGGAGTTTATTGTTCAGACATATGCCTCAGGGCATGGCAAAGGGGCAGTTCTATCCCAACTTTATGAGGAGGGCCTAGACCAACCTGTAGCCTTTATCCCCAGGAGGTTAATCCCCAGGGAACAGAGGTGGAATCCTATTCAGATTGAAGCTTTTGCCATGGTCTGGGCATTGAAGAAGTTGAGGCCATACCTATTTGTCACTCACTTCCTGATTTACACTGACTGACCACAGTCCCCTCAGGTGATTCATGCCAATGAGGGGTGGGAATCTAAAACTGTTGATGGTCCATTTCTCTACAGGGTATGGAAGTCAGGGTGGACCACAGACCTGGGGTAGACCACGCCAATGCTGATTGCCTATCTAGGTTTTTCCTCCTTAGTGATGAGAACTTCCTAGAAGTTGGGTAGATCGCCCCACTTTCAGCTGGAAAGGGACACGTGGTAGACCTGGCATCCTTAAGGTGGTCTTCTCCCAGGCTTTTTGCCTTTTTCCTCCTGTTTTTGTGATCCTTTTTGTTGGTCTTAGGACTCTGAGCATCTTATTACTGCTAAGCAGTCTTAAAGAGAATGTGCTTCTCCCCTAAACATGATGACATTGGTGCATACCTTATTGGCATATTTGTTTTACTGGTAGATCCCTTGTGAAGTGGTAAACCATATACTCAAGGCCTGTACTTCAAATGCTACTAGCAGGCTGCAGCATTGATTGTGCCATTCACAAACTTGCCTCAGGCCAGCCCCTGCAGTACCAGTGTATGTCTGATTACCCATCTGCATACATGTGTATTCTGATGGCCTGGGCAGGATCGAGGGGAGGGGCTAATACTTCACTTGAATAGTCTCTGTCCTGTCCCTACACAAAGTCCTGATTACCCCCCTCACACACACACACACACACACACACACAGATAGCCTGTCAGACAGGACTGAGTTGAAAGGGACCCTTGTGCACTTCTCAGGGCAGCTTTGAAGCCATCCCCACATCAAAGGCACTTTTGGGAATAAGTGCTGGGTCTCTGACCCCCTAAAATCAGACACTACTGGACTTGTAGCTAAACTCTGCGGTGCTGCTTAATGGACTCAAATGGAATGCTGATCTGGATGGCCTTCTTTTCTGTTTATTGTCCTGTTGCCTGCTGCTTTCTGCTGAAGGAGAGCTGGACTCTCCTTCAATCCAAGTGATCTCAGAGGGCTTGTTGGCCTTGAGACTCAGGAGTATGAAAGACTCTACTTCTGCTCCTGGGCCTGGCTTACTGGAAGTGGCCGAGATACTTGCAAGAGGGATTTCGACGCATCTCCTTTCTGCGTGTAGCAGAACCTGCGCATCGATCTGGTTGCAGGAGTACACTCGGTGCATCACCTCAGAACCAGCACTTTGCCTCCAGAGATCGATGCATCGAACAGCGTGTGGCTGCAGCTTGGTGAGATCAACGCATCCCCTCGACTGCATGGCAGAATCTGGTGCATCGCTCAATGCCTCTCTACTCTGGCACCCGTCTTTGGGGCTGATGCATCGACTTCACTGAGTGGAGAAGATTGACGCAACCTGCCCATGCGGGACTCGACATCCACGCATCTCGATGTTTGCAACCAGTAAAGGTACTTTGTACAACTGGACCTGCGTGTGACCTGTAGCCAGCCAGTGCTCCATTGTGGTTGGCCCAAGCTTTGACTTTGTCCCGGTCCAGCATGACCTAAAGTAACCTGTTTAGCGCTACTTGCTTCTAAGCGCTTTACTGCAGATATTTCTTTAAAATATAATATCTCAACATCTATACATTGGATTTTTGTCGTTTTTGGTCTTGTTTTGTTTATATTATAATCTATTTTTATATACCTGTGTGAAGTCTTTTTGTGGTGTATTCACTGTGTTAACGTGTATGTGTGTTGCGCAAATAATTTACACATTGCTTCTTTAGATAAGCCTGACTGCTCTTTAAAATATAATATCTCAACATCTATACATTGGATTTTTGTCGTTTTTGGTCTTGTTTTGTTTATATTATAATCTATTTTTATATACCTGTGTGAAGTCTTTTTGTGGTGTATTCACTGTGTTAACGTGTATGTGTGTTGCGCAAATAATTTACACATTGCTTCTTTAGATAAGCCTGACTGCTCTGTGCTAAGCTACCAGAGGGTGAGCACAGGTTATCTTTTAATGTGTATCTAGCTTAAACTGACTAGGATTGGGGCTTGTGTTTGGACAGGGTGCGTACCTTTGCCAACCAGAAACCTAGGGGCCATATTTACAAGCCCCTAGCGCCACCAGAGGGTCGCTTTTTTTGATGCTCCGGTGGCACTCTATACTAGCCCATATTTACAAGGCCATGATAAGCTCCAGATTTGCAAGGATCTGTAAATCTGAGGCAGCGCCAAAAGCTAATACCTTTCAAAAGGAGGCATTAATGTGGCGCAACGAGGAGAAATACTTTTATTTCTCCTCATTTTTTGCTCTTTCCCATGTGTGTTTTGCATTCTGCAGCACACATGGAAGGAGCAAAACACCATTAATGATTGTTTTTGTGCAGAAAGGTGTCCCTTCATGCACAAATACAATCATCCCTGCAATGCAGGCACCCTTGCACCATGAAGCAAGGGTGCCTGTGTTGCTTCTAGGCAGCTTTTTCAGTGCCGGTGCAAGGGTGAGTACAGGGATGTGCCGTATTCTTTTTAATATGGCGCATCCCTGCATTTTGAAAATGACGCAGCTCGGTGCAGCAAAATTGCTTGCGGCACTGCAGTACTCAATTTTCATGTAAATATGCCCCCCAATTTCTAAAGTGCTACAGAATGCAGCACACATAGAAAGACGAAAAAATTCCTCCACTCACGCATTCCCAGGGCTAGCACTAATGGTAAATTTGGGAATGCACCAAAATCCATGGGTGGATGCATGGCAACACCTACACTCCACCCACTGACTGCCTCCCTGGGGCAGAGTAACGCAAGGCAACAAGGCAGCAACTTGCGCTGCCTTGCATTAACACAAGTTGAACAAGTACTGCAAGGGTACACAAAGTGGCCTTACATTGCTTGGTAAATCTGACTTTAATGTTGCGTTGCCCTAACGTTACCTTGCGTGACGCAAGGTCAACGCAACACTATGATAAATCTGGTTCTATGTCCAGAAGTAGAAATCTTCACTGTGACTTCGTCCAACAGCTCTCTGACGACGGCGCCTCCTCATTGGCTGCCTTGTCCTGCTGAACATTACATTCTCAGACATTTTCCTCTAACGTTTTTTGAAGTCCGAAGGTAAGCAGAAACGGGGCCCAATCCACTTCATGTATCTGACCTGCGCTCCTTTGTGGTCGGCCATAACTTTCTACTTTGTCCAGTTGTTCTACAACTAGATTTCCACGATTGGCGCTTTGATCTTTTAAGCAATATTTCACACATTAAACTTAAAAAACTTTATAACTCCCGTTCTACTGATTGTATCATATTAAGCACAGGTTAATTTAGTGACATTTTGCAGTTCCCCCTGACAGGGATTTTTTTCTGCTACTTGAGTAGGGTTCACACCCTGCCCCCCACCCCCAACCAACAACCCAAATTCTCACAATGTGCATATGTGTCCTCACTGCACTGGAATTATTTAGAATTGACGTGAGGTAGTTTGTTTTATTGTTTTGTATAGTGCTAGCCCCACCAGGCTTCAGATTGCTAGTGGAATAGGCAATAGGTAAGGGGACAGGGGAGTTAGTTAAAAAAACATAGCTTAAAAGGTGGCCTTAGATGTTTAATATAGTGTAAAAGTCTGTCTTCAGGAAAACCGACAGAGGTTAAGCAGCTCAAAACTTGTGTTTAAACATTGCACTTAACAGTGCAGTGTTGCGGTTTTATAGACATTACTATGCTACTTAATGCATCGACCTCAGAAAGTTTACATTCTGCATTGGCTTTGTACGAATTTTAACTAGTATCCTGCAAATCACAAGGATGCCAGCAGCGAGCGTTGAACTCATGGAGCCACCATTAGCCTTGGTGAATTCAGGGACTTTCTTCCAAACCATTGTGTCTCATAGAGAACTCGGAAAGACGACGCTGCGTAACTCGGTAAATGTGGGAATCCCACGTGGATGGGTGCTGCTGTTTAAGGCTTTGTGTAGACAAAGCTTCCTATGATGGAGAGATTTGCTATCCAAATTCCTTTTTCCGTGAAAATGTTGTTTTCAGCTCCATCTGTAAAAGTCCCTCCCGCTGGAGCCAAACGTGGCCCTGCAGCGTAAGTACCCTTGAACTGCCTGGTTCATGGCTCCTATATTAGGCCCCAGGAACCAACTAGACACCAATGGCAGCTGCCTCCAAACTGGGGTGGTGGGGGGGGGAGGGGAATGAAAAAATAAAATAAACTTACCTTAGAACGCTGTGCTGCCGCTGCTTCTCCTCCGTCTTCACTCGACACTGGCAGCACCGGAAGCACCCAGGCTACCAGGCTCTCCCCGCCAATCACGATGCAGTATCAGCAGCATCATGATTGGTCTGAGCGGCACAGGCCGCTCAGGCAGTGCCTGAGAGCCTGGGCATGTTCTCACCCGGCTGTGCAACAGTGGAGAACTAAGTGCGCATGATGATTTGGCCAACCTAAACCGTCATGCGCACTTTGAGACTGCAAACCACTCCTCCCCCTACTCTGACCAGCCCAGCCCCTCCCACCCGCACCCGGCTCAGACGCCCGCAGAGAAAAATAAAGTGATAATAAATGGCATGTTGCTTTCACTTTATTTGTATTTTCTTGCACTGCTCAGAGAGCAGTGGGGCGACGCTCCTCCGCCTTTGCGAAGGAGTCACCACTGCTAGACACACGCACACCAAGGCTGGAGGCACTTCCTTGGTTTGTTGTATTTGTTGGCACATTCTAACAGCATTCTATCACAGCCAAAGCACACTCACATACACAAACATTGGTGTTTCATTAAATTCACCTCCAACAGATACACATTGCTAGTTTAAAGCAAAGCCGTGAAGACCAGTAGTCCAGAGGGCAAAGGGCAAAAGGAAGTCTGATTCCCATCACATTGGTTGTGCCAGGATTAAATCCCTGCTGTTGTCTGGAGCTAGAAACACAAAATCCGTGCCACTCCTCCTTAAGGTAAACGAAGCGAGCCTGTAATCCTGTTTATCCCTGTGCAGAAGGTTTGCGTGATGTATGTGCTCTGTGTAATGTCGCGATACTAGGCCCTGACGTGACACGCGATGGTGTGCGCGTCAGGGCACGTTGCTGTACGTAATAGAATAAATGTGACGTCACGCGGACGCGGCGGCAGTCAAGCCCCGTGCTGCGGAGACGGCAGCATAACCAGCACCAGTGTCCCGGAGTCTTTGTGCGCCACGCGCGTTGCAGGCCCCACGCGCCTCGCCAGATACTAGCACAGGGACACTACAAATTGGCGACGAGGGTGCGATCGTGCCCCTGCTCAGCCTCGGCGCGTCCGGTTGGAGTGGCGGCCGCTAACGGTCCTCGTTGCGGTGCTCGTGCCCCGCCGGAGCGCGCTGGAGGCCCCCCCCCCCCCCATACTGTGAGCCCACACAGAAAGCGTCTCGGTGTGCCTGCCTGCTAGCGCTGGGGCCGGCTCTGCAATCGGCGCCCAGCGCGCTTCAACAACATCACGTGCCCTGACCTCCTGACCTCCTGACCCGGAGAGCACGCCGCGGCCTCGGTGCCCCGCCTCTCTGCCACGCGACCACCCAAGGAAAGCACACGGTGTCATCGGGACCACCGGAGGCCTGTGAAGGTAGGGTCAAGCACCCCTGGACTCCCATAGACTCTCCAAAATCAGACGGCAAAAGGGAGGGGCTGGCCCACTCACACACACGGATCCCTGGGGACCTTGGGAACAAGGGACAGGCCAAGGGAGAAGAGGTCTCGCCTAAAGTTAGCCACACACAGGCCAAAAGGTCTCGCCCAGGGGAGCCTGAACGGCCCAAGGGAAGCAAGGTCTCGCATCGCGCCGCACACACACGCGCGTCAGAAGGTCTCGCCCAGCGGGCCTGCGCCTGAAAGAAGGAGGTTCAAGCCCGCGCAAGCCACGTGCACGCACCATGGCGACAATCCCGCCAATAGAGCCGTTCTCCATCGAGGGGGCCCCATCGACGGTAGCGGCCCGGTGGAGAGACTGGGAGGACCGAGTGCGCATCTTCTTCGAGGCCACGAAGGTCCACAGAGATCAAAAGCGCGCCATGATAATTCACCTAGGCGGGAAAGAAATTCATAACATAGTGAAGACTCTCACAGAGGCCACCCCCAAGACGCACACGACGCTCATAGCCGCTCTCAACGAGCACTTTGAACCGATGGCAAATCGCGACTATGAACGTTTCATATTCCGCCAGGCGCGCCAGGCGCCGGAGGAGTCGCTCGACAAGTTCCACGCTCGTCTCAAGAACTTAGCGGCCACCTGTGGGTTTCGAGACGAGGCGGAAGAGATACGAGGCCAGATAATTCAAGGATGTGCGTCCGCCAAGCTAAGGGAGAGGATCTTGGAGGAATCCGGGAAATCTCTAGCGGACATCCTGACGATGGGCCGAACGAAAGAGCTATCCAAGGCGCGCGCCGCGCACATGGAAGTGGCGCTGCAAGTGCCAGTGAAGGCCGAGCCGGTCAATGCCGTGGCGGTCAAGCCGAAACAGAGGTGGCCCCGACGAAAGCAAGCCCCGGCTGCTCAAGAACAACAGAAGTCCTGTGGGTACTGTGGCGGCTCACCCCACGCCCCGGCAGAGTGCCCAGCGAGAGGGACCAAATGCAGAGGGTGTGGACGCTTTAATCACTTTGAGAAAGTGTGCCGTTCGAAGGGTTTTCGGAAGCCCCGCCAGGCTGTGCACACGGTCGAGGAAGGAGGCCCAGGGGCCAGCGACATGGACGACGACGAAGAGGAGGAAAAGGTCATACACCGGGTGCACATGATAGGCACGGCAGCCCGCCGAACCAGGAGGCTGCCGCAGTGCAGCATCCGGATAGGGTCAGAAGAAGTCACAACAGTGGTAGACACAGGAGCCAGCATCAACATCATGGCCGCTGCCATGCACAAGTCCATGTGCCCTCAGCCCCCATTACAGCCCTCGACCATCACAGTATTCGCCTATGGACAGGAAGAACCGTTGAAGGTGCGAGGAAAGTTTAGAACGGTAATATCCCATGGGACCCGGTCTATCACATCGAACGTCTATGTCACCGAAGACGGACAAGGCATGCTCCTGGGCTGTCGAGCGGCGGAAGACCTGGGAGTGGTGACCTTCGCGTTTGGGGTACACCAGGAGTCAGTACAGCGCACTCTGGAGGAATTCGAGGACATCTTTCAGGGAATAGGCAAGTTCCGGGGGAAAGAAGTCCACCTACACATCGATCCCACAGTCCAGCCGATAGCCCTCCGACATCGCCGCATAGCCTTCCACCTCAGGCCACTCGTGGAAGCGGAACTGAAGAAGCTAGAGGCGGCGGGGATCATCGAGAAGGTGTCCGGACCGACCCCGTGGGTGTCACCGATCGTTGTGGCGAAGAAACCCAAGCAGCCAGGCGCTGTCCGGATATGTGTGGACATGAGACTCCCGAACGTGGCCATCAAAAGGGAGCGACACATCACCCCCACTATCGATGATATCGTTGGTGAAATGGCCGGCGCCAAGTGGTTCTCAAAGTTGGACCTCCGCTCAGGGTATCATCAACTGGTCCTGGATGAGGCGTCACGGAACATAACGACATTCTCCACGCACGTCGGTCTGAGGCGATACACGAGGTTGAGCTTCGGAGTCTCGAGCGCTGCGGAGGTGTTCCAAAATGTGATCCAGGAACTGATCGCGGGGATCCCAGGGGCGCTCAATGTCAGCGATGACATCATGATACACGCCACGACGGTAGCGGAACACAACGAGAGACTGGTGCAAGTGCTACGACGCATACGAGACGCAGGCCTCACGCTGCACCGGGAGAAGTGTGAGTTCTTATGCCGAAAGATCCAGTTCTTCGGCTACACATTCTCAGCTGATGGGGTAAACCCCGATCCGGACAAGGTCAGAGACATCAAGGAAGCAGCCGCTCCCGCCAATGTCACAGAGGTGAGAAGCTTTCTAGGCATGGTGAATTACTGTGGCAGGTTCATCAAGGATCTAGCGAACCTCACAGCGCCGCTGAGAGAGCTCACAAAAGACTCAACCCCGTGGACTTGGAACATGGACCAGAGCAGAGCATTTGAGGAAGTCAAACATGCACTCTCAGAAGCTACGACGCTGGCCTTCTTCGACCCGGCCAAGCTGACACAAATTGCCGTTGATGCTGGTCCGGTCGGGCTAGGAGCAGTCCTGCTGCAGCGGAAGACGGACGCTGAGGAGTGGGCCCCGGTGGCCTTCGCAAGCCGATCACTCACTGAGACGGAGCAGAGGTATTCTCAAATAGAAAAGGAGGCGATCGCCATTCACTGGGGGTGTCGTCACTTCCACTTGTATGTCTATGGCAAACCGTTCGTCGTGACCACCGACCATAAGCCACTGGTGTCCCTGTTTGCAGGCACCTCAACGAAGCCGCCGCCACGAATAGAAAAGTGGATGTTGCAACTGCAGGACTACAACTGCAAAATTGAGTACCAACCGGGTGCGCGCAACCCGGCAGACTACCTCTCTCGTCACCCCCGAACAGCCACTCCAAGAGAAGCACAAGAGGCGGCAGAAACGGAGGAGTACGTCCGGTGCGTCACGGCGCGGTCGTGCCCCCGGCCAGTGTCCATGACAAGCCTGTCCCAGGCCACCCGCGAAGACGAGTGCTTGCAGAGGGCGAGAATGGCGGTCCGGGACAACAGCTGGACCCGCGCCCGAGAGGAGTGGAAGAGTCTGACGCCTCAGGCCAAGCAGATCATGGAAAGCCTATACCACGTGAGGACAGAATTAACGGAAGACGAGACTGGTTGCCTGCTGAGAGGCCACCGGCTGGTAATCCCGACATCCCTCACTCAGAGAGTGGTGGATCTCGCCCACATCGGTCACCAGGGTATGGTCAAGACCAAGTCACGGCTCCGAACCAAAGTATGGTTCCCTCTCATGGACGACCTCGTGGAGGCGACAGTTCGCGAGTGCCAGGCGTGTCAACTGTCCGGTGAAGTGCCACGGCCTGCCCCGGTAGTGATGGAGCCTCGCCCAAGGAGGCCCTGGTCGAAGATAAGCGTTGATTTCGGCAGCCTGCCTGACGGAAGGCACACCTTGGTGGCCATAGACGATCACTCCAAGTACCCCGAGGTTGAGATACTGACCGCTCTGAGTGCCCAGGAAGTAATCCCGAAGCTCGAAAAGATCATGGCCACACATGGCATTGTCAAGGAAATCAGGACCGACAATGGGTCACCATTTCAGAGTCAAGACTTCGCGGCATACCTCCAGGCTCTCGGAATTCACCATCGGCGGATCACTCCACGATGGCCTCAAGCGAATGGAGAAGCAGAACGCTTCATGAGGACTCTCAACAAAGTCATTCGAATAGCCCACGAAAAGAGCCAGTCTGTAGAGCTTGCCATTTTCACGTTCCTCCGGAGCTATCGTCAAACGCCCCACTCCATCACGGGAGTGGCTCCCGCGCACTTGCTAATGGGGCGGGTTGTCACCGATTCCATACCCCATCACCCAGATTGGCAGCCCGAAACTCCCAATGACAGTGCCATTGATGCGCATCGACGCGGAGCGTTTGCCCAAGCCGACGCCCGGAGGAGGGCTGTGTCCTCACCAATAGCCCCAGGTGACTATGTACTGATCCGAAACAGGGTGCCAGGGGGCAAGTTTCGTTTGAACTTTGAACGTCAGCCCTGGAGGGTGGAGAAAGTGAGAGGCACTTGTGTGACGGCCCGGAAGGGCGCTGAAAGGATAACGCGGAACGTCTCCTTCTTCAAGCGGATTCCTGTGCCCTCCGGAGGGGAGGAACAACGACAGGACAGGGAGGTGCAACGACAAGGCAGAGACATAAGAGACATGCCGCGAGAAGAAGGGTTTTCAGGACCCGAGAGCCCCGTGAGTGAGAGGGTAGAGCTCACCAGTCAAGGGCATGTCACCATGCCGCCCCGGCCAGAGACCCTGCCGCCTGGAGTCGCAGGCGTACCTGAGGCCGGAGAGACCGGAGCCGAGGGTGACTTTGTGAGCGGAGATCAAGACGCTGCCGGTGAGCGTGGTGGAGTGCGATACGACCTGAGGCCGCACCCAGCGCCTTCCTGCCGGCTGCGAGACTACGTAAAGTAAGACTGTTCATGTTTGTGTATGAGCCTGTTGAACTGCTAAGAGGTGGACAAGGCGTGACCTGCCGTCCATGTTGAAGAGTGTAATTACGGACTGTTTCGGGGAATACTGTAATTTTGTTTTGTGTGTTGGGGAGGAATGTAATGTCGCGATACTAGGCCCTGACGTGACACGCGATGGTGTGCGCGTCAGGGCACGTTGCTGTACGTAATAGAATAAATGTGACGTCACGCGGACGCGGCGGCAGTCAAGCCCCGTGCTGCGGAGACGGCAGCATAACCAGCACCAGTGTCCCGGAGTCTTTGTGCGCCACGCGCGTTGCAGGCCCCACGCGCCTCGCCAGATACTAGCACAGGGACACTACAGCTCTGCTTACCGTTGTGTAAATATCCCTTCTATGTATTTTTGTAAATGGACCATTCGTTTTAGAGCCCAAACAGATTGCTAATTAAGTATCTTGTAAGAGTTAAGTTAAAATGTGTGGGACTCTAATTTTAAGCTGCTTAATTTAACCCGGAACCTCTTGTCTATAGTTTCAGTAGCACATAAAATGTGAGGGGCTCTGTTTTTGCTTTTGTTAGGAATGTGGAAATAACCTCATTTGTTTGTAAACTTCGCACACATCTGCGGAAAACTTTGCACCTTCGTAACGTTTGCCACAGTTTGTGTATTCTTGTTCATCGCTAAAATAGAGCCCGCAGAAGACACGCTGCACACAGCACCGCCTTCTTTTGCTCCCCCGTTTCCTTGTGTAAATAAAGAGCTCAGTAAACTGGAAGCTAAAAAATAAATGTTGTGCTTTTAAAGTTGGGAAGTTTTGACCAAATATGCAAGCAATTTGAAATGAGCTCCACAGGCTGTTTTTGGCCTGGTTTTATTAGAAGGTAAATTATTTCTTGAAACAGAAAAAAAACTATGCATGGGCAAAGGGGGTCTGTGCGGAATTTCAATAACGCCAGCATAATCACAGTAATTTCGAGAATTCTGTGTTACTCGTTAATGTGGAATTACTGATAATTACGCAATGACTCCTGCGTCCGTCATTTGGGGGGAAAAATCTTATTGGAGTAAGTCGAAGTAAAATCCTACCACATGTGCACATTTAGCAAGCGCGAGTGGAACTATTCGCGTTCTGTTGCATTTACTCTATTTCTTATGGCAAAATGCATCCCCACGTCCAATTTGGCAGGAGGGGGCGTTTTTGTGGCAAGAAATAGCATAAAATGCAGAATTACTATTCTTCCCTAACTTCACCGAATCTTGTGGAATTCTTAGGTAATTTCATGTGATTATGCTACACAGAATTACATGAGTCATGCCCACCCCTAGCAAAGGCCAAGAAAAACAGTAAACTTTGCAACTAATATAAAGTAGTATAGTAAAATATCATGTACTTAGGAAAACTTTTCAGACTAAGCACACTTTAGTTTCTTTAGAGTCATTTGTGTTGAAACTACCACAAGCTGGACCTTAGGCCACAATGTAGACTTTAGTCCAGTTTTTACTCCTACAGATTATCAAAAGCTAAAGTTTAAGCCATTTGAGGGGAACCAGAACAACTCCTAGAGTGCACTGGGTTATTTATTTTGGTTGTTTTTATTTTTTAGTATGATAGGAGCATTGACATACTTCTTTGAAATCAGTCAAAGTGGTTTTGTTGTTGTTGAATAACCACTGATAATAACAAATGATAGACATTGATCTCCCAATTCCCACAAGCCTTCCCATACCCCTCATTCTATTATATCCCAATTATTTTGCTAGACCTCAGTGCCGCTTTTGACACTGTGGATCAAAACATCCTGCTTGAACGATTGGAAAATCTCGGTGTGACGGATCTGGCTCTCACCTGGTTTCAGTCCTTTTTGAAGGACCGATTTTTCCAGGTCTCTGAGGGTACTGCCACCTCAGCCCGATGGCCTCTCAGCTGTGGGGTTCCTCAGGGCTCCTCCCTGAGCCCCACATTTTTTAACACCTATATGGCGCCTTTGGCTGAGATAGTACTTCCATTCGGCATAAAAATCATTACCTAGGCGGATGACACCCAACTGGTGGTGGCATTAAACCACCCCGAGGGGTCTTCGTGCGCTCTGGGCACTTGCGTAGAGGCGGTAGCCAAATGGGTGGCACTATCTCACCTTAAGTCAAATGGGGACAAGACAGAACTAATGTTTCTAGGCAAGTCTCCTTCACCCTCCTCGGCCTTCTCCTGGCCGACCTGTCTTGGCACTATGCCTGCCGCAAAGCACCAGATCAAGAGTTTAGGTATATGGCTCAACAGCTCCCTTTGTTTTGATCATCAAGCCACTATGCTCTCAGCTACTTGCTTTGGTCTGATGAGGATGTTAAGGAAAATCCTCCCTTTACTTCCCTTTCAGGCTCGGAGGATCATGGTGCAAGCCCTTATCCTATCCCGCTTGGACTATGGGAACGCCCTGTATTTGGGCGCCCCTCAGGCCACCATCCAAAAACTGCAAGTAATTCAGAACTGTGCGGCCCGCCTACTCCTTGAGATCCCACGGAGACAGTCAGCGAGACCCGCACTGAGAGAACTTCATTGGTTGCCAATTCAGTCCAGAATTCGATTTAAGGCCATGTGCCTGGCCCACAGAGCCACTTGGAAAACTGGACCAGCCATTACCCATCTTCTGGTCACCCCCTACCAACCTTCTAGGAGTCTTCACTCTAGCGCCGCCTTCCTCGCCACTACGAGGAAAGTTCGGAGATCCAGATGGGGCGGACATTCCTTCTCTTGGAATGCCTCCATTCTCTGGAACTCTCTGCCCCTACTCTTCGTAGGGAATCCAACCTTGAAACCTTCCGTAGACTCCTTAAAACTCACCTCTTCATTACCACCCACTAACGTGCCAGGCTTACTGTCTGTCCGGTCCTAAGCGCTACGAGGCCTCAGGGTAGAAATGCACTCTATAAATCTCATTTCATTCATTCATTCATTCATTCATTCATCCCATGCTGGTGTTTCTCTCCAAGCTGGAGTGGTGTGATAGCTCCCTTCTCAGACTTTCTAGCCCCTGAAGATTCTTATTTCTTCATCCAACTGTCCTGTTGCAGGATATATTGGTTCCAGACACATTTCCTAGTCTTCCGCTTATGCCTGGCAGATCTTGGTGTATTTTCAGGGACATCTCGGGCTGTGTATACGGACTTCTCCAAACCCATGCAATGGTCTAGGCACGTTTTTAATTCTTCAACCGCAGAGGAAATGACATTCCTCAAGTGCCGAGCCACATCCCTTTGTCAGCCATAAATCCCAGGTGGAGTAAGGCCAATTTGTGCCTATATCTGTCAAGGTTTCAGCTTGTGTGTAGAAGGGCAAGTTTAGGGTCTAAAGGAATTTCCCATACCAGGACAGAGCTTAGGCAGGGTGTGACACCCGTCCAGAACAGTCTCAGCTTACTGGAGCCCTACACCATGTGTAGAAGTTCTCCCTCTTAGACCTGGAAGCGGAGCAAGAGGAGGACACAATCACACCCGTCCTCCATAGTGTTTGTTTAGTGAGGTAAAACCTGTGGAGGTATTTTAATTGTACAAGGCAGAATCTAGCCGCTATGGGTGTCAGCCCATTCTTCATCTGAGAAGTCCCCCAAATCAGCCTATCCAGGCAGATGAAAGTACGTGAATAGAGTCAGGCTGATTGTGAATCAGTAAATAGTATCATTTTGTTACTTTGTAGTCACACAACTCTCCCATAAGAATTGTGCCTTCCAGGGGGATGAATTTGGGCAGAGCCTCCAATCATGAGATATATGGTGTCAGTGCGTGTTGGAGTTGCAAGTATTGAATTGACTGCAGTGTATGTTGAATCTGGCCTGTAAGGTTTGGAAGGATTTCAATGTGGTGCCTTCCATTACATTTCTCAATGTTGTGATCCCTATTTGATCCATGTGTCGGAAACCCTCTAGTGCCACCACGTGTCCAAGCAAGTCCCTGCCCCATAGTGGTGTTCTGTGAATCTGGCACCCCACCCCATCTGTGACAAGGCTGGTTTCCATATCTTTCCACTACTGTGGTCGTCGGTGGGAGTGTCGGTGGGCTTCTCCTCCCCCTTACCCCAGTATAGGAGAAAGTGACTTGGGGTTCCTCAAAGGGCCCATTTTTCCTATGTGTACTCTGGGTCACTTTGGGTGTTGCTCCACCATTCATTAACAATCAATAAGTGTGACTCTCTATAATATGCTTAAATGTTTGCCATCGCAATCCTGTCCAGGTATGTAGACTGAAAGCATTTAGCGAGGGCTATGTGGGGGGAACCCTGGTTACACAGAAAGCTGCGTAGCATTAAATTTATTTTTGGGGATAGGGAGTACGGGACCTTAGAAGGGTAATCCTGTAGTTGAAAGAAAACCCAGCGCAGAGACACCATTTTATAAATTGCTGACCTACCCAGCAGTGACATGAGGAGTCTTCCTATTAAAGGTTGAATATTGCATTCCTAGACTGTTTTACTATTTAGTGTGCCATACTTCCCAAGGTACTTGAACCGCTGCTGAACCACTTTGTGTTTGTCTGCCCATCCAGTCCTGGGGGAAGGAGGTGGTTGTAACACTGTGGGCCCTCTTGGAACTGTCCCTTCAGGTTGGATAACACAATTAAGACATCGTCTGCCTATAATGGCACGCTGTCCGATTCCCCCTTCCCCCATTCAAAACAACACTATTGTGCATTTAGTCTCAGCAACTCAGCCAGCGGTTCTACAGTGATAGTGAAGAAAAGAGTGGATAGGGTACACCCCTGCCTTGTGCCCCGTCATAATGGAAATGGTTCAGAGCAATTTTTACCCACACACTGCTGCAGTAATATCAGTGTACAGTAGTGGTGGGCAGTAAACTATGCTCTGCCAGCGGAGTTCACATAGTTTTTGTCATGCCGCACTCCGATTGGAGTTCGGAGTTTGGCAAAAACTCTGCCCACGCCGCGTAGCAGAGTTTACCAGCACCCACCACCACATATTACTTTTCACGTATACGTTCCTGATTTTATTAGGCTTGTTTTAGTAGCTCTTGTGACGCCCATGTCACATACTAATTCAAACAGTTAGCTCATCACTTGTTTGCAACCCTCTGAGCGCTTAATATGTCCAAGGTATGCCCGGAGGCTTCTTGGCACGTTT
Source organism: Triturus cristatus (assembly GCF_964204655.1). Classification (NCBI taxonomy): domain Eukaryota; kingdom Metazoa; phylum Chordata; class Amphibia; order Caudata; family Salamandridae; genus Triturus; species Triturus cristatus. The sequence goes on along the minus strand of NC_140594.1, from coordinate 220,373,228 downwards.
ATGTTGCTTCTCAAAGCTAGGAGGGAGCAAGTGGCACGACTTCGTCCGCTCATGGAATTCCTTGGAATTTCACAGTTTTTTTTGCAACTCTGCGAAATTCTGCATAGTGCAACTCCGCAAGCTCCGCCCACCCATCGTGTACAGTAATATTATGTAGGTTATAAATTTGGGTTCACAGTTAAGGCGGCACAGGAGGACAAACAGGTATGATCAGCTTATAGAGTTAAAGACCTTTTCCATGTTGACCCGTAAGCCTGTCCCTGGCCTCCTCAGGCTCTCTGCCAGAGCCAATGCATTATGAAGTCACCTGATGTTATGACTAGTATCTCTGCAAGGCATGAAGCCCGACTGGCCAGGATGTTTCAGAGAGGGGATCACACCTAGTAGGCTGTCTGCCAATGGCTTAGCTATAATTCTGACCTCGAGGTTGAGGAGGGAGAAGGGGAAGTATAATGAGCATTTGTCAGGGGGGCATCCAGGTTTTGGGGACATCTCCTATTTCTGCTCTCCGAATGTCGGGAAGCAGCTTCTGCTTTTCTCCCGCTTTACCTCCCCTCGGCCAGAATATTCCTCAATTTTGCATGAATGTTTTAAAGAACTATCCTGGGATGGGCCAGGGGTTTTCCCACGTTGTAATTGATCCAGGGCCGTTATCAGTTAATCTGCTGTGAGGTCCTCTTCTAGGGATAATCGTTCTTGAACAGATAGACTTAGAAGTGCACTGGGTTATTCAAAGAAACTGTGAGACTGGACCCTTGTATATGGAATTATATGGTAAATTCTGTTTTTCGTCCATAAGGTTAGGGAAAGAATCTTGACCTTCACATAAATCTATTCCAGTGGGAAATGATTCTTGAAGGATGGGCAGCAATTGAATGACGCACACTTTGAAAAGTTTGATTCTGAAGTCATACTAGTGCCACTAGTTTCGCTGGAAGTACCTGACGGGCTGGGTGTGTGTATAGTACAGCTATCTCGGCGGTATGGAGGGTACTTTGCAGACATTCGAAAGTCATACGAGATTGGAGACTTTCATTGCCATTGCAAAGCACTCAGGTTCTCCCAGTTCCATGTAGGAATAGCTCATCCAGTTCAGTATTTTCCCATAATACATCAGAGCAGAATGTAAAGACAAGCATTTGCAATGCAATAGGTCTTGCATTACTAAAAGTTAGAGCTATTTGCATTGCAAATTATAAAGCAATGTCAATAGCTCAAACTTTCAGTATTTTGACACCCATTGCATTGCAAATGCCTTAATGTAGCTAGATCGCTCACCTTCCTGCCCACGCCTACAAGACAGACTTCGAGACCAGCCTCCATAAGAAGGATGGGCAAGTTGTTTACTGCAAGTACTATCCCCTCCCAAGCAGCCTTGGGCGATAAGTGTAGCTAAGTTTAACAGAAACATGGGGCAATGGTTACCGCTTAAGAAAATAGAAGTTTTGTTTGATGCTAAAATTATAGCCAGCGATTTGCAAATGTAAGACTGACCGTTGCTTTGATTTTGGATTAGCCTCAATCCAGCTGTGGCAGATACTCCTTGAGGTGAGAGTTTGGGAGAAGGGAGCTCAAAAGCGGAGGCAGGGTATAGCGAGCGGCACCAAAGAAAAGAAACACTCGGCTCAATTTTTTCAATATTGTACGGTACAGTGCAGCATGTTGCTGCTTACTAAAAGCATGAAATGTTGAAAAAATAGTTTGCCGATCCGCGCCTTTCACTGGAGTGGGTTGAGGCTCGAGTTTTGAAAATAAAGGTGCGCTTACTTAGACGAAAGGCACGCAGCCGCTATTGTTAAAGCATGCTGCGCTACAAAAAAAGTGTGTTCAATGAAAAGGTGAAAGTCGGACGAGCCGCACATTTGGAAAATATTGTGCGCAGCCAACATTGCTAATAAAAAGGAAGTGCTGGGTAAAGAAATACAATGCTACCTAAATAAAGTCGACAGAGCTGCGTACAACAAAAGAAAAGTCGCACGGCCGCTATTGTCAAAGTCCAAATATGGCATGCTATGCTGCAAAAAAAAAATCATTACGTTGCGGGAGAGTATATTGTGCCTGCAGCAGCAGATAGGAGAAAGTCATGTAAGAAAATAGTGCTAACAGGCTGTAAAAAAGCATACAGAGTAACAACACATGAAAGAGGGGCAGTTCTTATGGGAGGTTATAACATGAGAAAGGGAGCTGCTCACAGAGGGACTACTAAGCCTATTAACAAGTCAAAAGTCACCATTTACAAAGGACAATAAGAGAAGTCAATTGAAAAGATGGGCAGAAAATGGGCGGAGCTTCAAGTCCATACCTGAATCCAGCATGTCTCGAAGAGACAGCGCAAGTGCTGCCTAGGCAAGACCCAAAAAGACCTGGACCGAATGAGCTACTCACTCATGGACCTGAGAAACGCCACCGTGGAGTCCAATGCTGCAGGGCAGACAGTGGATGGGCAACAGTCATGCTGAAATGTAATTTTCAGACATACAGCCAAAATGGCTTACCATTCACTTTTATTTGATACCCTGGGGACACAACGGACTTCCCGGCATGCACATTTACCACATTCCAAACCCCTTTAGAAATACTTTAATTTCCGTTAAGGGTAGCATGATATTACTTAATTGGCAGCATCTGGGCAGCAGTGGAAATTAATTAATTAGTGCATTATACACATGTTGAAGTGGGGCTGCCAACACCTTTGTGTTAATGGTTACTAGATGACTCCAGGCCTTCAGGGACACGATTTTGCAGCCCTGAGCTTTTATTCAACATTGTAAGGCACTGTGGGAGCTGTAGTCTTAGTTCATTTCAACGAAGTTTATAAATCTAACACACCTAAAATTAATGCACTATAAAAGGAAAGGCCAAGGATTGAAACTTCTGGCTATAGTAACAAAAGCCCCATAGCTGGCATTTGCATCCACTTTTTTGCCCCCTCAGTCCCACCCCCCAGGTGCTGTGGTATTACAGAAGGGCGCAGACACTTGTGCATGTGGCTGAAGGTACATCCTGAACCCTCCTGCAGGGGGATCCCTATTCAATTGCAGGCCAGTTTCCTCCTTAACAGTGAAAGTCGGATTTCAAACAGCCAGTCCACCGTTCACTAATTTGCTATCCCCAGGACAGGCTTGAGTTTGCAGCTCTGTTGGGGGTAGCATATTTATTGTAATGGGGCACAGTGTTCCAATTAGAGTAAATGTGCTGCCTTCATACACAACCATTTAAAGGTGCACCTTGGCGCAGACAAGGGTGGTTCTAGGCTCGGATAGCACCATGGGCAGGAAGAAACTTGGTACTCCTCCCTGCTGCTCATAAATATAATAAGGCAGCAAGTGGGTCATTTTGTGCTCCCTCGTCACTCCCTGGCTGTTTACTTCAGAGAAGTGACTGCCTCTGAACACCAACATCTGCACAACTCCCCCAACTCACTCATTGCACTGGAAACTTAGCTCCGTATAACTCTAGCACCAAGTTGTTTTTTGGGAGCAAGGGTGGAAGGCAAGGCTGGACTGGCCATACCGGGCATCAGGCGTTTCCCCAGGAAGCTGGATGGGTTGGAGGCTGGTTTTGTTTTGTTAGTGGGTGCCAGTTTTGTATCAGTGCAGCAGTTTTAAAAGCACTCCAAAGTTCCTTGTATATTCAGCAGTTTTCAGGGCAACAATAAAAGAGTAATGTTAACTCTGGTGCTGGATAGAGATGGGAGTTTTGTCTAGAGGCAGCTTTGACTCATCTAAGTTAATATGCCTACTGCAAAGAACGTGTACCATGCTACTGCTTTTGTCACAGAGATTATTTTGCTACTGTGCAGTTTATAGTTACAATCATAATCTACCACAGTGAGCTATGAACTGCCGTCAAAGAGCTGCATGCGAGCTGCATTGTACAGGTTAGAAAGTTAGGTTTTATTACCCTGATGTTGCCAAAAGAAATTTGGGTGTAGAAATTAATTCTCATTATTAAATTCAATCCTAACCACTGTGTTATGTTCTAAGTCCTGGGTTTGTGCTTCTCCAGTCCAAGCACTCTTAAAAAGTTCCTTCCCATGTGGATGGCATGTGACTCCTACAACTTGTGGTTCCCCTTGCCTTATGTAATATTTTCTATACACTGATTTACACATGTATGATGCATTGCCTCTGTATGTGTGTGTGATGTTAAGTTCTCCAACACCTACACTGGTGTAAGAGATGCTATAAAATAAATACAATACATCTGAGAGAGGGGCTACGGAGAGGTGAGAGGTACTGTTGGAGGGTGATGGTGAGGGAATCATTGAAGAGCCCCAACACAGATTATCATATCCTGGTGCACAGTAAGGTCATTGTTTACTATGCTATAAAAGCTAATACAATTGAATATATAATGACAAATGCGTTTTCATTATGTATTGCCCCTAAATTGTCTTGGGGGTAAAACCCCTAACCCCGAAAGCCCCCCTTTGTAGTAGTCAGGCTTGCTCGCTGCACTCGCTATGCACAGTATGGGGGCTGGTCTGACAAAATTTGCAGGGCTGGTGTGGGTTCCCAGTCTGACCCTGGTGCGAGGGTGATAGTCTGTGGCGCACTGTAGCAGGGGGTAAGAGATGGGAGGGCAAGGAAAGGGGCTGATAGTGTCAAGAACAGCACATGCACTATGTTTATCAATAATTTAAAGCACTGCACTTTAAAATGAATTATTGGTGTCAAGTGAGAAGGGTGCTGCTGTTTGCATGATCTTAATGCACACAGTTCTTTTCGCCTCTCCGATGATTGGCGTCTTGAGCCTGGGCAGAGCTCGCCCATGCCTAAAGCCGGCCCTGCAGGCTGTGCACGCTATCTGTAACATGGACCCCGGTATCCCAAGTGAAATTAAGTCACCTGCTAATACTTATGATGTTTGGTTACTATTCAGGTCAATAGTACTCTGTTATCAATCAAGGAGGGAAGACTGAGTCAGGTACAGTTTTCCACCAACAAACAGGCCAGTAAAAAATAGGAGGCCTCATTTATGAGAAGTGGCACATTGCTGCGTGAAAGCAGCGATTCGATACTTTTCAGTGCGCCCTCTTTGCGACACCAATGATGCGTCATATTTACAGTATGACGCATCATGTGGCAATGAATGACAGATACGTCATTATTACTGATGTATCTGTCGGCGAAAAGTGGCGTATTGCTGGAGTTGTGTCAGAAGCATGACCCAACTCCAGCAATGTTCCTTTCACATGGGGCAATCCCCATGTGAAAGGGCCTGCATCACCTTTACGCCTGCCGTCAGGCAGGCGTGAAGTTTTGACGCATTGGCGTCCCAGAAGTGGCCCAGCGAGATCTCATAGATTTCACTCCACCACTCCTACGACCCTTTCTTGCGGGGGGACGCAGCCTGCATACATTATATCTGATGCAGGTATAATGTAGTGCAGGGGTTTACGAAGTGACGCATCTGCCTTGATGCGTGACTTCATAAATATGGTGCAACATGGTGCATTATTTATGCCACTGCTGCATCACTAAAAGTGACGCAACTGCTGCACAAAAGTGATGCAGCCCTTCATAAATAAGAGCCAGGATGTTTTTACACCGTTCAGACAGTGTAACTGATTCTCCACTTGTCAGGCGGTGCAAATTTTAGAGAAAAATTGTCATTTATTAGAAATTCCATATGTCTTCGGATTTATTGCACTCATTCGGCTGTAATACTTTCAGTACTGGAAACCTTCTGTTCTCTTGACATGGTAACTTTACAATTTTTGTGAACCAGAAATGTCAGTGACAAATTAGACCAAACCCGGTGCAACTTACCCAGTCTGGCTACAGGATTGCAGTAGGTAAGGTGTAACCTCATCTCTGAGGTTAGTGGTTAACCTAGTTAGCTATCTTGCAGCAAAATATGATGCCACATCTCTCTTCTCTGCAAGCAGGACACCAATCTTCGCACGGGAACGGAGAAAGCTACCAGATTGTCACTAATAATAATATGTATTTATTTCAAAACAAAGAATAATAAAGCAATGAAATAATAAATGAACGAGAAAGATAAAACAAGATTTCAGTCCAGAGATTGACACCTCATTTCTTTTATATTTTTTATGAACATGATTGCTGGTTTGTGCACCTTCTCAGAATGTGGGAAACTTTAGACACATTCAAGAGTAGTTAGTCCCAGGGCTGGGGAAACTGCCACACTTTCTTTATGATTAGACTGCCAGAATACTGGAGGAGTTTTTTTCTGAAATGCGAATTTATTAAACAGACGCATTTCAATTTCAGGATCTGTAATGGGTTAGATCGGCTAATATTTCACCGACACGCTGTAATCCCCCACCCACTAGTGCAAATGGCACTTTTTTCTCTTGTAAATAGAAGAAAATGAAATTTTCTTCCAGTTCCTCTGTTCTGATTCTTTCAGTATAGTTATTATTAATTTGGGAGGGTGGTAGGTGCCCTTCCTGTCTTAATAAATCCACTTAACTAATCCACTCTACCAAGATCGTTAGAACATGTTGTGTGGAACGGAAGATATCAAGTTTGAAGGAAAAAGGGCCAAAATAAATAAGTATACTGATATAGCGCAAGTCGCAGTTCATGGTTGACCGGGACCTGGGCACAGATTCAGGCCAACCACAATGGAGTGGGGTTTGGATTCACCCAGCAGTTTGTCCCAGTCATTGATTTTAAGGTATGATTAAGAGTTTGGCGGACCAGTACTCCATGACGAATGGTATGATGTTAAAAAAATGACATTGATATCTGGACTTAAAGCATTTCATCACTTCCCACCATCTAATAAAAGTGTTCTACCAGAGACCACTGCACAGAAAAACATAAGTCAACTGGACATAAGTCAACAGGACACCTGCCATGGGGATAACTTTCGGACACTCTCGGTTGATCATCCATCTACATTAAGCACAGTGAGATTTATAGTTTCCCATCAGATGCATAAGTCTACAAGTCCAAATACTTTTATGTGTGCTTGCTATTGTACTCACTGGTCTATGATGTTGGCCAGCGTAAGGAAATAAGTTATTACTTGGGGAGGATGTGAGTCCTTCCCAAGTAATAAGTCTAAAATCCTGTCAAGTTAAGTACACAGTTTCAATAATTTATATCTGGGCACCACCTATTGTGCCTATGGCACAGAGTAGACAGGCTTAAAGTAGGAACATGTGTAAAACATTTAGCAGTAGCAAAACATTTCGAAAATTGAAACACCATACTCTGAAATCCAACAATCAATTTCAAAAAATCAAAAAAATATTAAAGGAAAATTACACCAAATCTTTCAAATCCAATAAGGGTAATATTATAATGTCAGACACTTTCATTGTATTTATATTTATGCAATAGTTTGTTCCCCTCTCTGCTCCCCCTTCCTGTTACCACATGTTGGGGTAATCCTACAGTTAGGCAATGCAGTTTGTCTTAGAATGTTGAGAACGCAATGTTCGAATCTGTCAACTGAGGGAGTGGAGAAGGTGTTGATGGAGAATGGAGACAAATACAAGATATGAATTGTTCATTTTTTGTGCAAAAAGGTGCCAAGAAAGAGTAAAGTACCGATCAGAAGTCATTGTTCATGATTGACTCTGTCCTAGGTACGATTTCAGACATACAAAGCAGGTTGTCCCGGTCAAAGATTTACCTCCTGATTTAGTCTTTTTTTTAACCCTGGGCATAATGTGCATTGACGGGCTACGCAGAAGTCCACGGAGTTGCAAACAAACTCCGCTCTGCCGCTCCACCCGCCTCCACCCCCTATTAAGAAATAAGTTAACTTTAATTAAAAAGAAAATTAAAACCACTTACCTGTTTACCGCGGCATCCCCGGGGTGCTCTCCTCCTCTTATAGGCAAAGCGCCAACAGGAAACGCAGCGAGAGGCGGAGATGTCACAAACAGCGAAAATGTGAGTACCAAGCAACCTTACAGAAAGGCGCGCAAACAGTGGAAGAACAAGTAAGTGGCAATACTGTTTTGTGTGATTACAAGTCAGTTGTTAACCTTACTAAACTAAGTCTTTCCGATAAAGAAAAATATCTTGGCTTTGGGACTTTCATATAGCGCTAGAAGCAATTTTGATTATGCTGGGACTCGAGTAGACATTTATAAATATGTCCGCAAATTTAAATTGCGTAAATTTCACCTACAACATAGATTTGATCATATTACTCCGCCAGTTGAACTCAACCTAAGTCCTCCACTTTTAACAGCAGGTGATGCAGAGTTGCTTAATGACTTGTTTCAAATGCAGGCTGGGAATACACAACTGATTTGCAACCTAGACTTCGGACAGAGGATCATGACTGTACCTACTCCGTTTAAACCAATATCTACATTTTGTCATCTGATGTTAAAGGATAATATTGATATGTTCCACGACAAGGTTGCTCATGATCTCAGGCTATTACAACTTAAGGAGGCTAACACAAAGAAGAGACATCAATATCGTGACGTCACATACCATCAATTGGGTAAAAAATTGCAAATGAATGTAAACGTGGTCATCCGCCAATCGGATATAGGTGGGAATGTGGTGCTGTGGCCAAGGGAGATGTACATGGAGGAGGCCCTTTGACAATTAAATGATAGAGAGTGCTACAAAAGATCAACGATGGCAGAGGCCAAAACTTCATGGAATTTGCTATGTACCAACTTGATGGCATGGAGGAGTATGGGCTTAATCACTATGGATAAATACGAATTTCTGAAAATTGAACACCCTGTGATGCCTATAATCTATTTCATCCCTAAGATTCATAAAGATACTATGAATCCACCTGGGCGCCCTATTATCTCTACATGTAAAGGCATTATGGAAAACATGAGCAAGTATGTGGACTTTTTTCTGCTAGAACATGTAAAAAAACTTCAGTCGTTCATACTTGACACTGGTGATTTACTGCAGAAGTTGCAAGCAGTGCAGTGGACAACTGGCTATAATCTAATATCCTTAGATGTATCATCCCTGTACACCAGTATCTATCATAGGGACGGACTGAGAGCGATTGAGTATTATCTGAACATGAGATCTATTAATCTATGTGAACATAACAAAATGTTACTATCAATGATCAAATTGTGTTTGGAAAGCAATTTCTTCATGTTCTCTAATCAGGTATTCCAACAGGTGAGGGGTGTGGCTATGGGGGCTTGTTTTCCCCCAGTTACGCCTGCCTGCACATGGGTTACTGGGAGGAACAGGTTCTCATACCTACCTTTCCTGACATCATGATGAACAAAGTTGTCAAATGGTTTAGATATATAGACGACCTTCTCGTAATTTGGAATGGAACCAAGAGTGATGCTTTGCAGTTCATTACGAACCTTAACAAAAACAATTTGAATTTAGAGTTTACAAGCTAGATTAGCAACAATTCGATATGCTTTCTTGATGTAGAAATCTAAACTAAAATGTATCGAAAGCCAACAGCCGGCATGCCTCAAGTCATCATCCTGCACATTTGATCAGAAGCATACCTTATGGAGAAATGCTCCGTATTAGAAGAATCTGCAGCACTGATCAGGATTGTACAGAGGCTCAGAAAGAGTGCAGGGATAGATTTTTAAGAAGAGGTTATCTCCCAGAAATGGTAGACAAGGCAATTAGCAAAGCTAATAATTCCGGCAATTGGTTAGCAATATCAGGTAAAAAAGACAAAAAAGAGAAACAGCAAACAGAGCAAAATGAAACCCGCTTAATTCTAACAATCAGCCTCAGAATATTCGTAAAATTGTGAATAAGAACTGGGCACTGATTGCCAGTGATCCAGTTTTGGGTGAACATCTTTCCCATTCTCCTAGTATCACCTATAGGAAAGCGAAAGCAATGAGCAATTTTTTAGTCTCTAGCAGCCCAGAGGTTAGAATTAATAGCTCATGGCTGAACAGTAGCAAAGGTTTCCTCAAACGTTCAGTTTGCAAAGCTTGTAAAAACGGGGTGAACAAAACAGAATACATGACTCCCCTTAGCAATACACCTACTCGCATACAGAGCAAATTCACTTGCAAAACTGAGTAAACGGTATATGTGCTGGAGTGTCCTTGTGGCCTGCGCTATGTAGGGAGTACTAAGATTCAGGTCCACAAGAGGATACTCCAGCACTTACGGGCCATTATCCACGGCGATACCGCGTACCCGGTGGCCAGACATTTCGAGGATAAACATGCTAAAAATCCCACTGGTCTTAAATATTTTGTGATTGACTCAGTCCCACCCCAGAGAAGAGGAGGGGATCGTGAAGCACAATTACGTAAACTCGAAACCAGGCATATTATACTTATGGACTGCAAAGCCCCTAATGGACTTAATGCTAGTGAAGATTTTTTCACCTATCTTCACTAGATTAAACAATGTCAAAAGCATACCTCAGCTGCCTCATATCTCCTATTCAGATGTTTTTAATAGTATTTATATAACATAAGTTAGATAGTTTATTTGCACTGGGTTTGCACTTTATCTTTTATATTTGTACTGCTTATGTAAATTTGCACAATAACATATTGGAAGGCCCACATGGGCTGATATTTCTTCCCCCAACAACATTTTGGAAACGTTTGAGGCATCCTGTGAAACGCACATACTTAAAAATGCTGCTATCATATGTGATATGAGATGTTTTCTATGAAACAAATGTAAAAAAAAATTTCTTTCATATAGAACTCTCTAAACATGCTGCTAGTGTAAACAGGACTAAGTTATGCCCGACTGGCAGTCATCCATACAATTAATAACAGGTTTACATTGGGATTGTATTTAAACGCATTAATTTATTTATTTATATATTTATATATATATCTATTTAAATATTGATGTGTTTTTAAATATGTATTGTATTTATTACTTCTCTGGTGTGACCATTCAACACAAGATAGTTTTGATGGCTGCTATTAACTGTTGTATTTTACATGTATTAGGAATACTCGTGACTCGAATCTCCAATGACATATGTCTAAGATGTTTTCTATGTCTATTGAGCTCTTGGCAGTACGTCATTCACTTTGCACTTAAAAAGTGTTGCATTTCCTCTTCCGTGTCATGTGATCAAGGCCCCTTTTGGGTTGAAACGCGTCATGGCGGTGAAGGTGTCGGCCATTAAATAAATTATTTTGCACCATCCAACGGGTTCACATCGTCTACTATCCAGAGCGTGAATGTATCTGAAGGACGAATTTATATATATATATATATATATATTGGCCTACAAGTCCCATCATGCTTAGTTTTGTTGGCTGAAAAAAACAGGACTGATTGGAAGTCACCTTCATGACACGAGACCAGGTGACAGTTACTGGTACCCATGACATACCAAAATGAAGATTTGTCGGAGTTGTAGATCTCATGGGTTTGCATTAATTCTTACTTTGCTTAGTGTACTGCAAAAAACATATAATGTTTATACTGCTCCAACAGCCTCCGGAAATGCCTACATCAGACAAGGACTCACATTCATCCCGCCTTTCTGCACCAGAGCCTGACTAGGGTTATGATCTCCAAACCCTCCACAAACAGCAGTAGGTGAAATTGTGATGAGATGTGGTACTAAAAGTTACATATCATAGAGTTTTTTTTCCATTATAACCATTCCCATTTTTAAGTCTCATCTACAGACAGCATCACCTGTCTGTTGTCAAGACTGCTGTCTATAATACAGTATAATTAGAGTGTGCTTTGGGTACACAGATGTTCAAATCACTGTAGCCAGTGCTTAATTCGTAAACAAATAAGTGCCAGGGCCCTCGTCAGGTGGCCACTGCAGTTTGCAACATTCATTGCCCCGGCCAGCACTGCCGGTGACAGTACAAAAACACCAGCAGCTAACATCATATTCCGACAAGTGCAACACTGCAGACTGTTTCAGGCCCCCAGATCTATATGAATGGCTTGGATGGCAGGTATTAGTAATTTTTAATGTATATTCATTTTAATAAAAAACTGTTGTTGTGCTCATCTCTGAATATAACAAACAGCGCCCCCATGTGACATAAGTGCCAGTGGGGGAGGAGCCTAGCGTGCAACCAAGATGGCCGCGTAGGTGCGAGGCTCCCGAGGACCTCCGCAACCTCCTACGATTATCCTGAAATTATCCTGCCCTGGATGAGGGGACTATGTTGGTGAACCTGAGCTGAGGTGGCACCCGTTTCCCGCTTCCGAATCGGACCTCGGACACCGGAGTGAGCACCGATTGAGGTTTGCGGCCTTCCCCTCGCCGGACCCCGGATTTGCGCTGTGGGGTGATCCAGTGACAAAGTGAACAACAGCGGCAGGCAGGGCTTGGCGACTCGCGTACCCCGCACTTTCGCTTTCGCTTTCACACCCCCTTGTCATCTCTGCGAGGTTGGGTCGCGGAGCCCTTGGTGTTGGTGTGGCCTTGCTGGGAGACCCTGCCTGCCTGCAGGCTGTGATCCACCCCGCTGCTCTGAGGGGGCCCCCCCCGGAGCTCGTGGCCCTGCTTTCCTGCCCTACACGACGTGGCTGGTGCGACTGGGAGACTGGTGGCCATGGCCACGAAACAAGATGGAGACCGGGCAAAGACCAAATCGACCCGGCGTGGCGCCGTCCATCAGGCCAACAGTATGGACCGCTATACCCTCCAGAAGGGATCTGCCGATGGACCGCGCAAGTCCCCTGAGAGCCCTCCTGATGCCCCAGACCTGCCCGCAGATCTGACTCTGCGAGATGTCATGGGCGCCATTGCCGAGATGAAGGCCTCGGTGGGCCAGCGGTTTGATACACTGGCGCAGAAGATCGACTCGGTCCTCGTGGATGTTGGCCTGGTGAGGGCCGATCTTTCCAAAACCAACGACCGAGTAGATTCTTTGGCCCACACCGCATCGGGCCTAACGACAGATGTGGCGGCCTTGCAAACAGAGGTGCGCCGGCTTAGTCAGGCGAGTGCGCTTATGGATCGACGCCTGGAGGACTCCGAGAGTCGGGCACGGAGGAACAACATCCGCATTATCGGGGTGCCCGAGGGACGCGAGGAGGCGGCGGCGGATCTCTTTGTGGAGGACCTGATTGCTACCCATCTCCAGCCACGGGGGCTGAGCAAACTCTTCGCTGTGGAGAGGGCCCACAGGGTTCCCGGGGGAAGGCCGAAGGTCGGAGCCCCTCCGAGACCTCTCATCGCCCGGATTTTCAATTTTCGGGACAGAGACGCTATCCTGCAAACCTCCAGACTGCATGGACCGGTCAAGCTTGACAATATGGAGGTAAATGTTTATCCTGATTTCACCCCAGCGGTCCAGAAGCAGAGACTGAGCTTCCTAGGCGTCAAACGCCGTCTTCGGGACCTAAACCTCAAATACGCCATGCTCTTCCCAGCCAAGCTGCGAGTGGAGGTGGATGGTCGCACGCACTTCTTTGATCGTCCCGAAGCGGCCGGGGACTGGCTGGATACTCTGCCCGGGGATCGTGATCGGGGGGGCGGGGGGGGGGCGGCGGGGGGAGACGGCACGCTGGATCGGGACTGAGGGTTTAATATTGGGCCTCACTCTGGACGAAAATGATGCCACTTTCGATTCTGCGTCAGTTTTTGTAAGTTCCCCTCCTATGGAGGTTGTGTTGGGTCTATTGGGGGTTCTCCCTCCTCCTCTAGGGGGTCTAGTTAGTTTAACTATATATGGGGCGACAGGCACACTGCACGTTGGGGGGGCTGTTCGGGCTCATGCAGGGGTGCAGGGAGGGGGGAGTTCTGTTGGGGTGGGTGGGTAGAGATGGGGTGTTGTTCGTTTTTATCACAAGGCAAACGTATTTTTGTGTTAGTTCTAAAGTGCTCTCCGGGGGACGAATGATGGCTTCTGTATATGATGGGGGGTAGGGAATTAACTTTGTTGTCTTGGAATGTGAATGGACTGGGCGACAGGATCAAACGAGGTGTGGTCCTGCAGTTTTTGAAGCGAATATCGCCCGATGTAGTCTTTCTGCAGGAGACACACCTCATTGGCAACTCCTTCTGCGCCATGAATCGGCGTGGCTATCGCCTAGTGGCTCACTCGGGCTTCACGTCCGGCTCAAGGGGTGTGGGCATCATGGTGAAGAACTCGCTCCCGTTGGAGATTGATGAGGTGCTCCACGATGACAGGGGACATTACACGGTCTTGGTGGGAAGACTGGAGGGCAAAGTGGTTGTCTTTGTGTCAGTATACATCCCACCGGGGCTGCAGTCGACCACCTTTGCGGACCTGGGGCGCCTTCTCCTTGGCCTTCCGGGGGGGCTTTTAGTTGTGAGGGGGGATTTTAATGCGGTGGTATCTGGGACTGTGGATCGTCACCCCCCTAGGGACCTCCCCCGGGCACAGGCGTGGCTACCCGGCCTCTTGGATACATTTGGATTAGTGGACTGCTGGCGTTTAAAACACCCCACGCAGCTGCAGTACACTTTCCACTCGGGAGCCCATGGTAGTCTCTCACGACTAGACTATGTCCTTGTCCCGGCGGCCTATGTTGGGAGGGTGGGAGAGGTGCGCCATTTGCCACGGGGTATTTCGGACCACTCCCCGCTCCTACTGCACTTTGATGTCTTTCCGAGGGGTGAGGGTAGGGTGGTCCCAATCAATCCTTGGTACCTGCGCGACCCCACCATTCGCGCTGAATTGATTAAATCCCTTCAGCGATATTTTGATGAGAATGTGGGGTCCGTGCCTTCGGCTGTACCGCTATGGGAGGCCTTCAAGACAGTACTCCGAGGGGAGGCCCTATCCCTTATTTCCCACGCCCAGAGGCGCGAGCGGGAGGAGGTGACCCGGATGGAGGCTGAAATAGCCGAGTTGGAGGGTAATTTAGAAGGTGGGGTGACGGATGCCGCATTACATGTCCTCCAACTCAAGCAAGCGGCCTATAGGGCCCTCGTCACGGAGGCGGCCAGGGGCCTCAGTAGAGAGCAACAGGGGCGACTGTATGATGTGGGTGATAAGGCTGGTAAACTTATAGCGTGGTTGGACAAAAAAGAGAGAGCGAATCGTGTGGTCCCGCTGATTGAGAAAACGGATGGTGTGTGTGTAACTGAGCCAGAAGAAATCGTCTCCTGTTTCGCGGATTATTTCCGTGGGGTGTATTCCCCGGTGTCTCCCTGCTCGGAAGAGGATTCCCGTGCCCTGCTCAGTGATATCGCGCTGCCGTCCCTTTCCGGGGATGACAGGGTGTCGCTGGACGCCGCTCCCACCTCTGACGAGATCGCCCTCGCCATACGCTCGGTCGCTTCCGGCAAGGCCATGGGTCCGAATGGTCTCCCTATTGAGTTGTACAAGTTGCGACCGGATACGCTGGCACCCCACCTCCGGGCTATGTTCCTGACGGCACACTCGGTGGGCTCCCTCCCGCTGGACCAGCGTCTGGCTACAATCGTGGTCATCCACAAGGAGGGGAGACCTCGGGACCGGGTTACATCCCATCGGCCCATTTCGCTACTGAATGCGGAGCCCAAGATTCTCGCCAAGGTACTGGCCAATCGGCTGGTCGGCGTGGTGGGCGATTTGGTTCATCAGGACCAGTCTGGCTTTATTCCCCATCGCAACACAGCCCTTAATCTGCGGCGTCTGCACGGTGTGCTCGCACGTGCCCCGTTCATACGGGAGCCGGCCATTTTGGCGTCCTTAGACGCCACCATGGCGTTTGACACGCTTGAATGGCCATATATCTGGGCGATGCTTGCGAAGTTTGGATTTGGCCCAGGGTTCATCAGTTGGGTCAAATTGCTGTATTCGGGCCCATTGGCGCAGGTGGTGGTGAACGGAAGAGTATCGGCTCCGTTCGAGCTGGGCCGGGGCACACGGCAGGGCTGCCCCTTATCGCCGCTCCTCTTTGCACTTGCCTTGGAGCCCCTGGCGGAGTGGCTGCGGTGGGAGCCTTCCATCCGTGGTCTCCGCTGGACCCCTGAGTATGAGGACCGCGTATCCCTATACGCTGATGACATCCTCTTGTACCTAGCTTCCCCACGTAAATCACTCATAGTACTGGTTGATGTTTTGCATTCATTCGGTCGTAACTCCGGTCTGGTCATCAACTGGGCTAAATCGTGTGTGTATGTTCTCTCCGGGGAGGCTCCTATCCTCCCGCGGGACTGTCCGATCCAGGTCGCCCCGCAGGGATTTAGGTACCTGGGTGTCTTCATTACTCTGGACCCGGAGGCTCGGTATGATCGGAACTTGCTTCCCCCCCTCCAGCGTCTGAAAGAGGATGTCGCGCGCTGGCGGCGCTTGCCGCTTTCGCCGCTCGGCCGGGCGGCATTGTTTAAAATGATGTCGCTGCCGCGTTTCCTGTACGCGTTGCAGAACACTATGGACCTCGTCCCAGCGCGCTACTTCCGCGAAGTGGAGAGTTTGCAGCGCCGCCTGTTCTGGGACGGGAGGCCACGTATTGCCCTGGCTAAGCTGACGCTCCCATGGTATGACGGGGGGATTGCCCTCCCGGATATCAAACGGTACTATTGGGCCTCCCAGCTAGCTGCGATTAATCAGGGCCTATATGGGCCCGCCTTAAACCCGGCGTTTGAAATGGATAGGATGCTACTTCCAGGTGGTGACCATAATCGAGCGCTCTACTCTAGCGCGCCCGACGCTCGCCAAACGGGCCCCACGCGTGTCATGGTGCGAGTGTGGCACGCGGCCAATGCAGCTATGGGGTGGAAGGACCGTTTGACCCGGGCGTCACCACTATACGCGTCTGAGCGGTTGGGCTCCTTGTGGACCTCGAAGGGCTTTGAGAAGTGGGACTTAATAGGCATTAGCAAAGTGGGGGATCTCTGGACGAGGGGAGGATTTAAAACGTTCGAGATGCTGCAGACGGAATTTCAGTTGCAGGGCAGCGAGTACTTTCGGTATTTGCAGGTCCGGCATGCGCTGGGCTCCGTCTTTCCGGACGTTGCCTCCATCCCGGAGTGTTCCCCCCTGGAGGATAGAGTGCTGGATGGACACGTCCCTGACAGCACGATCTCACTGATCTACAAAAAACTGATCAACGACCGCTCAGACTTGTTGACTGCCCTTCGTGAGGCTTGGGTAGCCGATGGGCTGGAGCTGGACGACGAGGACTGGATCTCCGCGGTGGCCTCCCCGAAAGAGGTGGCCATACCGGCTCGCCTTCGTTTCGTCCAGCTCAAGATACTCCACAGGGTCTACATGACGGGGCCAAAGCTCCTGCGTATGGGCTATGCTGAGGACGGTTTGTGTAAGCGTGGGTGCGGTGCGTTGGGGACTTTTCTGCATATCTTGTGGGAGTGCCCGGAGGTGGAGGGGTTCTGGCGTGGTGTGCATGAGGTGCTGCGAGTGGTTACGCATGTGGCGCTGTTGCCCGAAGCGAGGAGATGCCTGTTGAATGTGTGGGAGCCTACCGATTACTCGGTGCCGCAGACGTGGTGGGTGACTCTGGGGTATATGGTTGCCAAGCGTGATCTTGCCCAACTGTGGGGATCCCAGAGGCCCCCGACTGTCTCGGCCTGGAAGGAACATATGGATTGGTGCATGTTTCAGGAAAAGGTGGTGTATGTGGCGAGAGGTAAGCCTGGGACATGGGTGAAAGTATGGGGCCCCTGGAACACCTACCGCGGGGGAATCTGTGCTCCACCGTTATTGCCTGATCCGTCGCCGGCCCCGTCCCCTTAGCCAACTCATCCCCCCGGTACCTGGGCATTAGGTGTACCCAGCCCTAGTTCTGATCTCTCCCCCCTCTTGAGATTCCTATGGATGGCTAGGATCCCCCCTCTAGGGGAGCACGTGTTGCTATTTCCGATTGAGGATTGCCTTGTGGGTTTGTTTGTATTTGTTGTTCTTTAAGTTTAAAATGGAACCCTATAGTGGGGTCTGGATAGTGTGGCTCGCAACGATGTTAACTCCTGTGCATGCTCAGCCGCAGCACCATGTGTTTTATAAATGTATATCGTATGCTCCCTTCATTGCTAGCGGCCGGCCGGAAGGTTGTAGGCCCATATTTGTATATTTTTGAGTCTTGTAATAAACGGTTTCAAAAAAAAAAATAATAATAAGTGCCAGTGTTGGCAATTAAGTGCCAGTGCTGAGCACCCAGAACCACCAGCTCAAATTAAGCACTGCTGCTGTCTGTTAATTTATTCAAATAATATTTTCACTAGTATCACAATAGTATCTTATGGGTCTACTTGTGGTTTAATAGTTGTTTATTTTGCATTTCTTTTGCAGTTGCACCTGTCTCCTCTTTATCACACACACTCTCCACTTATCAGTGATACGCAATGTGCCAGCTGCAGCAAACATGATCACCTTTGGATGCTTATGTTAAGATAAATTCTAAACTATTGGGTCAATGTATCTTGTACACTCTCTGGGTTATCAACAGTGTTGTTCCTGCCAGCATCAATAGTGCAGATACAAAAATGTTTGTAATTCACTGCAGTCAATAATTCTATTTGCTGGTGTCAGAAAATGCCTCTTTTTGCACGATCACTCCCAATTCTTCTGGATTGATGCTGCTGGTTTTTCAACTCTGCTCACTTGGGCACTGATGTTCAGTCCCCAATGCAAGTTCCCTGACCCATAACACAAGATAAAATCGGTTAATCTCCAATGGCACATTTAATTTCCCCACGAGTCCAGTATCTGGTGCAGAAAATACACAAAAGCATGGAAATTAAATGCCATATGCGGACTGCAGCACATATTGTGCTATCCACTAGGCTGACAAGAAAAACATAATTTCATGTCTACATGAATAGCCTGGCTGCTGCAGCCTTTAAACCTGCAGACAGATTTGTCAAAATAAATAACCCTTTTTGACAAGAGAGAACCATATTCTTGAACAATAGGTAAGGCACACCTAAATACACCTTGCAGACCACCAGGTAGGGTGCTCATTGTTTAATAATGGAATATGTAAGAAATTAGGTTAGGCACGTTCCCACAGTGATTAGCCCCCAAAAGCTGTTTTCACAGTTTCAGGCTGTGGCATGTTTCATAAGGAAAGTATAAGTAGAACACTATTTTTTGAATCTCTGGCTTAAAACCACTTAAGGTTTTTTTTCAACAGCTACTTATATTATGTGTTAAAAACCTAATTTAATTGTGACGTTGGATTTTTGTTAAATATAGAGCTCTCCCAAGGTCCAACCTACCTGTGGAGTACCCCATGGGTTCTCTATCTCCCCCCACCTTTTCTATCTGTACATTCGCCCCCTTATACATTCCTTGAAAAAGATGAAGGTTAAAATCTAAAATTATGCAGATGATATGCAGTTGTTCTTTGCTATGAACAACTCACTCGAATCCAAAGTGGCCTTCCAAAATACGATGCTATTCATCCGTGACTAGAAGAGTAGTAATTCGTTCAAACTAAACTCTGACAAGACGGAAATCATCATATCCAGTAGCAAACATGATTTGTGGAATCTCACATTCTGGCCAGTGGCAATGGGCACCCACTCCCAGCCTATGAGCTCAGTGAAGAGCCTCAGAGTTCTATTGACAAAAATGTGTTCATTAAACCTCAATCGGGGGCCATGATATCGTCTTTTTTTTGTAGCTGCTTATAATCAAAAGGATAGGTACATTTATTACCTTCAAAGCATTCATCAAAGCCACTGTCGCATTAGTCATCTCAAGGATAGACTATGCAAACTCTCTTTACCTGGGTCTTTCCAAGGGCCTCTAACGTATTTTACAACTGGCACAAAGCCAGGCAGTCAGACTGATCTACCAAAAACCTAGAAAATGCCACATTACCCCCCTGATGAGAAAACTACACTGGCTGCCGGTAAAACAACGCACTGTATTGAAGAGTGGCTGAAACATTTTGACATCCCTGTATGGCGGAAGGTTCTGCTATCTTAATCCTCCCTGGGAATGGTGCATTGTGGGATAGTTTGCAGTATGGCAAGCAGGATGTGCTGGAAAAGAGGAAGTGGTTACCCATGGGAACTTTGTATGCATTAAGTAGATCATCCTCACCCACTGGGTATTGAACTGCGTAAAAGGAGCACCTCCCCCAGCTCTTCAGAATACACCTGGACCTGTGGGAGAACAGAAGAGAACAGAACCTACTATTCGTGATCTATGTGGAGACATGAAGGGTTGAACCTGCTCCCACTTGTACTCAGGCCTGGGAAGTGGACTCCAAAGGTCAGTTGGCTGACCACCTGTGGGGCTCCCGGGACACAAAAGCTAAAAGATTCCTTTTCCTAGAAATGAGCAGTTGACCACTGGCAAGTGGACCTGGACTGGATTGTGATGTAGCCTCTGCAAGAGAGGGTCCCGGACTCCTAAGTTTCTTACCTTGAGGCTCTGGGGGCCTTAGAAGTGATCATAAGTAGCTACTTCAAAAAGTTGAGAAAGAGGAGGAATTCCTTATCCTCCTCAGAACCGGGACTAACCACCCAAGGCTATCTGTACAAGGCTCAACCTCATTGGGCAAGAACATCAGGGTGGTCCTGCTCGAAGCTTCCTGTGCCTGAGAAAACACTTCAGCAGACCCTCACGATTAATGTATCTGTAGGACTTGGCCCTTTTTGGCTAAAGTTCCCTAAACATTTTGCTTTCCCCCTAGACCTTTTTTCTGAAATGGTGTTGCCAACTTAGATGCTTTGGCTACTTTGCCACTGCTGATCAGTGTCAAAGTGCAAGTGCTCCCTGTATAAAGTATAATGGTAATTGGTTGTCCATGATTGGTATGTTTGCCTTACCAGTAAAGTCCCTAGTAAAGTGCACTATGTGTGCCAGGGCTGTAATGCAAATGCTACTAGTGGACCTGCTTGCACCCACTTGCCAGATCTTACCCTTCCCTTTCTATGCACACCAGACACCTCAAGGAACCCCCTGGGCAGGGTGCAGTGCATGTGAAAGGTAGGACATGTACTAAGGTGCATACCATGTCCAGACAGTGAAATCATCTCCATTTCGTTTTTCACAGTGGTTAGGCCGTCAAGCCCATAGGACAGAATGGGGAGGCTCTGTAATATGTTTTCCAGCCCATCTTCCCAAAGGCTTAAGATGGAGAGGTGAAGTTTAGTATGCCTGAACTCACAATGTAATGACACATCTTTCTATGAAGGTGGTTTTTGCATTATGTGTTTATAAGCCACTCTTTTAGAAGTGGCTGGGTTTTTGTGCTCTAACATTTCTGTGTGTCTCTGCCTGGTTGTGGATTGACTGTCTGGATTTGAAAGCAATAGGATCTGGGGAATGTCTTGACCCAGGGGAGGAGGTGAGACAGCAACAGGCTGACCTGCATCTGGAGTGTAGGGGGAGGAGTTGCCCCTAAAGGTGAAGAGGCCTGGGTTGCTGCCATAAAACAATTGTCCCATCTCCTGCTGAGTGATTGAGAATCCAGACCTCCACTAATCAAAGGAAGAAGGTGTCACTGGCAGGGAGGCACCCAGAACTCGTTTGAACAGGGGTCAGTGCCCCCCTAAAAACAAAGACTTCAAAGCCATTGAGGAGTATAACTATGACAGCTGAAGCCCCTGAACTTTGGAGAATGGCTTGATCAAGATTGAAAAAGACTGGAGCTACTTCGTGGTCAAGAGGAACCTTTGCCAAGGAAGAAACAACTGAAGAGACTGAAGGAAAGGACTGCCCCTTGCTGTGTGTTCTGGATCTGGCCTGCAGTTTGCTGTTTTAACCAAGGAAAGGCTAAAGGGACTTTGCTGTGTGCTGTGTCCCCCTGCTTGAAAGGACTTTGCTGTGCTGTGTCCTGAAGTAACTTATCCTCCAAGGCCCGAGGTGAGCTGGCTCCCTGTTGCAGAAAAACAGGAACACAAAAGTTTCCAGGAGAGTCTCTACGACGCTGTGTGCATGTGCTTTTTGCAGCCTGAGATCCTCGTAAGGGGTGTCCTGTGATTGTGGGCACTGGCTGTCCAAGCGAGGCTCAGCGAAGCTGTGTGCGTGTGCTTTGTGCAGCCTGAACCCTTCGTGAGGATCGTCCTGTTATCGTGTGCACCGGAATCCAAGTGAGTCTCAGCGACGCTGTGTGCGTATGCTTGGTGCAGCTTGAGACCTTCGTGAGGATCTCCTTGTTATCGTGCACACGAAATCCAAGTGAGTCTCAGCGACGCTGTGTGTGTGTGCTTGGTGAGCCTGACACCTTCGTGAGGATTGCCTTGTTATCGTGCACCCGTAGTTAAAGTGAGTCTCAGCGACACTATGTGCGTGTTCTTCATGCAGCTTGAGACCTTCGTGAGGAGTGCCCGGTGATCTTGCACCCGCAACTCAAGTGTGTCTCAGCGACGCTGTGTGCGTGTGCCCTGTGGCAGCCTGAGATCTTTGTAGCAGTAGCGGCCCGGACCGGCAGCCCCGAGGAGCTGAGCCGCCGGCCCGAGCCCGCTGTTGCCAATTTACGAAGATTGCATCGGAGGCTCAAGTCACTGGAAGAGGAGAGGAGAGTGAGGTTGCACCCTCCAGCTAACATGTGTCGACGCCTGGGGCGGGGTGCGGGCTCGGACGCTTTCGGCCTCTCTCTCATTCCGGCAGCGTGGGCCTCTGCTTTGGCTCATATCGCGGCCCGTCCTGGCCAAGGGAGTGGCAGTACCGGGGCTGGATTGCGGAGCTGCACTTTTGTTGTACCATACCCGTGTTGGGGGCAACTGTTGACAGAGGCTAACTGCGAGTCAACACGAGTGGCGGAGAGACCCCCTAAGGCAGTGGTTCCCAAACTATTTTGACCCCCGGCTCCCTTGACCCATTGGCCATTGCCAGTGGCTCCCCATTGTTACTTTTTTTGGAGGGTGGGGGAATGTAAGCCCGGCCTCGGGTGTACTTGCATTTTTCTCCCTGGAAATAATTGGGATGAAGCTGATGAAGGTATTATAATCATATACGCAGGATGTTTTGTATTACTAAGGCTGCGCATCTAATAAAATATTCCTAGTTACACTTCTTTGCCCATGCCTTTTTTAGAGTACCCTCTCAAACTCTTTTTTTATCCCACTTACAGTGCTAGCTAGCACCTCTATGCATGTAGGCCCGGGGCCATTGCAAAGTGTTTCTGCGCTTGAAGAATATCTTCATGCACTTCCATTTCTACCCATGTCATACGTGCCAACACATGTCTCAGCAGGGTGACTCACAATTTTTTAAACCACATACAGTTTTATTTTTGCTGTCTCCTCCCTAAAATTGCATCCAAATCTATGCCAGCCAAATAAATTCATCAGATATTTTGCAGTATATGGTGTTTTATTTCCCTGTGCTCAAGGAGAGAGCAGGCCTATCTGGAAACGTGTGTGTACTGAAAGAAATGTGTACTGGAAGTATCTATGGTTCAAGTACAAGTGTCAATACTTAATGTGTTTAATAGACAGGACAACTGTACTTTCCTGATAACTTGCATTGCTGTAAAATGCATTTGGAATAAACCGAAACTTCTGCTTACTTTGGAAGTGTTGGAACGTGGGGTTCCAGTGAAATATGGAGGTCATCTCCCTCGACATGCCATCAATTAAGCACTACGTTTACAGATTTAGGCATGTCACTTAGAAATCATCAACCTCATGCGTTTAAGTCTAATTAGTTTAACTGAAGACAACAGACCCTTCAACATTAAATGCATTAAAGTGCTAGGTGCGCGGCTCCCCTGGCTAGGTTTGACGGCTCCCCAGGGAGCCATGGTGCACAGTTTGGGAACCACTCCCCTAAGGCACCGTGATCGGTGCTGGAGTGTATTACGCTTTACTTTATTTCTACCTAACGGAGTACCTGATTGTCGTATTACACATTGCATCATTTCTGCATAACAAACTACCTGATTAGTGTATTACGCATTGCATCATTCCTGCATAACGAACTACCTGATTAGTGTATTACGCATGGAATTATTTCTGCATAACGAACTACCTGATTGTCGTATGACGCATTGCATTGTTTCTGCATAACGAATTACCTGATTAGTGTATTACGCATTGCATTATTTCTGCATAACGAAGTACCTGGTTGTTGCTTTATGCATTGCATTATTTCTACATTGCAAAGTGCCTGATTGTTGCATTACACATTGCATTATATTTACATTCCACAGTGCTTGATTGTTGCGTAACGCATTGCATTACTTTTCCACTGCAAAGTGCCTGATTCTAGCATTACGAACTGCACAACATTGTATTAGGACTACAGTGGAATGTTTAGAAGTGCTAATTAATATCACTAGAACTTACAACGGCTGGCTTGCCTAACAGCCAGCCAGGAGGAATATTACACATACTCATATGTTGGATTTATATCGTGTAGTCTTATCGTATAACTTTTTATATGAAATTTATACTCGTTTTTATAAAACTCATGTGGAGTCCATTTGTGGTGTCATCATTGGGTTGCTGTGAGGGTGGTTGCAAATACTTTACACATTTGCCTTGAAGATAAGCGTGGCTGCTCATGCCAAACTACCAGGGGGTGAGCGTGGGATATCTCAGAAGGTGTCCTTCCTTTCCCTGACGTGGAAACGAGGGTCCCTATTTGGCCTAAGGTACCTACCTCAGTAAACCAGGGATCCCGGGTCTAACAGTATCTATCTGGCTTTGGTGTGATCTGCCTCGCTACAGCTTTCAGATTTATCCTGCTGGAGGTTTTCAAACTTCATAAAATAGACTAAGGGCAAAGGTCAAGGCCAAGGTGCAAATAGTATCTGACTGATGAGAGGACTTTGGCTGATGCCAAATTTGAAGTTTCCCACTCTGAGGGCCAGATGTACAAGGCTTTTTGCAGGTCGCAAATGGCCCAATTTACAGAATCAGGCCATTTGCAATCACAATAAGCTTTTTGATATGTACAAACATCAAACTGTGATTCAGTAACAAGTTACCAAATCACAATTCGTGTATAATACCAACTACCGATTCGCTATTTGGAAGGGACACCAAAATTAGTGGTAACCCATTCGCAGATGGGAAGGGATCTTTGAAAATGTTAAGCAAAATATTTTTTAAGACCAGGCAGTGGTCCCACTGGCCACTGCCTATTCTTAAAAAATGAAACTTAAGCATTTCCTTTTCTTTTTTTGAAACACATCCCGTTTTCCTTTAAGGACAACGGGATGGTTTTCAACAAAAAGGATTGAATTATTAAAAAGCATTCACAGACATGGTGGTTGCTGACCCCAGCAGGCCACCATTCTTGTGATGGCTGTGATTCCTAGTGGGTCGCAAATTGCGACATTCCTCATTATTATTCCTGAGATACGTTGATTTGCGACCCACTAGGAATTCCTATTTTAAAATTAAAAACTGTCATATATTAGGAAATGCAATTTCTAAATCGCAATTCGGTATGTCTGGCCCTGAGTTTTTTTGGGGAAAAAAAATCTGCAGCAGAACCTCATATAACACAATCTGACTTCATGAGGATATCAGTGGATACAGCCTTCGAACTTAGTCCACTGGATGATTTTGTCTTCCATAAAAAAATCTAACCCCGGGCGGAGACCTGTGCTGAGCGTTGAGTCAAATAGTATCTAATAGCATTGATGCCGTCATGATGTTGAATACTGGTATAAAGTGCGGATACATCGAGTGCTATTAAAAGGTAATCATTTTGTCATTTAAAACCCTGAATTTTTCTGATAAAGTCACTCGTATCACGTACATATGATGGCAGTTTTTTGACAAAGTCCTGTAAAAAATAATCAACATAAATGGACATATTTTCTAAGAGTCCTTCTCTTGCAGTTATTATGGGACGTCCCGGAGGTTTGGAGATGTTTTTATGGATCTTCGGGATGAAATAAATTGACGGTGTGGTTGGTTTGTCTTTTTTCAAAAATGTATATTCATCTTCACTGATCAGTTCTTTTCTTCTCCAAATTGACAATTTGTTGTGGAAGTCCTGATATGTTGATTTTAGATTGACCATGTTAGTACGGCTATAACAGTCTTTGTCATTGAGCTGACTAAATGCCTCTGTTTTGTAATCTTCCTGAGACCATAGAACAATATTGCCTCCTTTGTCGCTATTGCGTATGATAACTTCTTTGTTAATTTTCAATTTTGACATCAAGTTGTTGTACTTTACATCCCTTTCACGATACAGTTTTTTGGCCATCAGAGTAGATTTGTTGGGTTTTTATTTTGGTTGTCACAGCCTCGTGAAATGCATCAATGGAGTCATGTAATGCTATTGGATTAATGCTAGACCTAGGTTTGAAGGGAGTGAGTGCAGTCTTTTTAGCAAAATAGGTTGTAGTCTCAGTACTAGAGCTTTGCGTGGGGTCTTGAGTTGTGTTTACATCCCCAAGGTCAGCAGCGGTCCGTGGAAGGAGTTCCGTGGGGCGGAAAGGCGTGGTGGGGGAGGGGCAGGGTGGGGGATACTAAACACCGGAATATGGATAATTGGAGGTAAGTAAACAATTAAATAAATAAAACGAATTTCGTAGCGGGCGCTGCACCGCATTTTGTGATGCAGGGCGCGCTACGAAATTCTTTTTATTTATTTAATTGTTTACTTACCTCCAATTATCCATGTTCCGGTGTTTAGTACCCCCCACCCTGCCCCTCCCCCGCCCCCTCCTTTCCGCCCCACAGAACTCCCTCCACGGACCGCTGCTGCCAAAGGTCCTGTAACTCCTGTGTTAAAGAAAAATCCGATATGGTGGTATCTGTTTGCCTTGTCTGTTCCAAAGTTGTGACATAGTCAGTGCTTGTCTCCTGAGAACCCCGTAAGATATGGAATTTTTTAAGCTTGAGCTTTCTAACTCCCTTGTAGATATCCATCCTAGTGGAGGCATAATCAAAATTGTTGGCTGGGCAAAATGAAAGTCCTAAACTTAATATTTTCATTTCTTCCGAAGTAAGTTTTACTTTGGTAAGATTGATGACCGTGTTGTTGACTTTGCTAGTATTGTTTATCTTCTTTTCCAATATCCTCGACCCCTCCTTTTGTTGTTGTTGCCGGCGTATGTGAAGTTATAATCTCCAGCAGGTTGAATGTTCATGGATAAAAACCAGGACTGATGCAAGGGCCCTTGATGATATGAGGCTGATTGACAGCTATAGATGGCTTATTCAAAAGTGGAAGCCCTCCTGTATGGAATGAACCTAAGGTAAGACCCGAGGTCTCTTGGAGGGGGTATTATTTTAAAAAATATGTTCTTAAGTTACCTGTGCTGTTCTCAGACACTTGCAAGTCCAATGAAGATGTAATACCCTGGAAAGCAGGAGTGGATGAATTGAGAGTTCCCACCACTCAAGAAGCACTATCAGAGTTGTTCCTCTCTTGATTTTCACATGAGTATACTTTTCTAAATTCTGCTCCGCTCATGGAATTTGCAGCCTTTTTCCCACTCCGTCCTCTGCATAGCACGTGGAGTTCCAAAAACACTCCACGGAGCTGAGTTTCTTCCTTGCTCGCTCTCGCCAATGTTAAGTTGGTGAGCGAGGAAAATCTTTCTCCAGACCACCTGCCAGTGAGGTTTTTCAACGCGGGCAGTCGTGGATGGCGGTACCGCTTGTGTTGAGAAACCTTCAGTTTGCGTTGAGGAAGCTGCCGCTTGAGTAGAACATCTACTCAAGTGGCAGAAAGAAGAAGTGCCCTCTTGCGCTGCGCGTGGTTCAGTTTGCGCTGATTTTACAGTGCGGGACAAACACCCGGAACTAAAAAGCAGCACGAACTGCGTGATGTAACTCACTCTGCAGCTTGCGGAACTCCGTATACCGCGGCAGAGTTTTTTGGTCACTTCCGCGTAACCCCGCGAACTCCGCCCAGGCCTACTTTTCTATGCATTCTTTCTAAAAATATTATTTTTTTGCCCATCATTTCTAACCAAAGAAAGTAAAAATCTGTTTAAATGCTGCAAGATGTATACATTCTCTTCGCTTTTCCCCTGATAGAACCTCATGAATTTGCCAGGTTGTTTTGGCCAAATCACTACATTGTGCATTTGTGTGAAAGGGATGAAAAATTGGTATCCGAGAAAAATACTGCATGTAATGCCCCTTGGAACATTGCATAATTACAATAGGGATGAATGCAAAGACTTCACAAAGATATAAATCCAATCAGAGCAGTTTATCGATGCAGCTGCTACTGGTTACTTAGATGTATCCACAAACGCTCTGAAAAGTTTTTTCTAGGCGCTATAGCCAAAGTAGATGATGTGTAAATAAGTCAGCAGCACAGTATGGCTGATGCTGCTGCACTTAATAATGTGCGAGTGGACATTTATGTCCTTAAGTTTCCTATTACTTTTCAAAATGGACACCCATTATTTGGAAACTGCAATAAAATGCTCTTTAGTTTGGAGACCCAGGTAGCCTCTAAGTACTCTCACTGTGGAAATGTGCTGCTTACGTCTGTGATAGCTACAGTCTATCCCTGCGACAATCACCAGCACTTTATTACAGGTTAAACTGCATTTAATGCTGCCAAAAAACTTTAATAAAAAACAGTTGTGTGGCTATTGGTCCTCATGCAGGCCTTGAAAATGGAAGCCCCTGATCAAAGTTTTGGAAGGAAAAATCACAGCCGCAATTGGTATGTAGTAGACCCCTAAGACACTTCAACGCAACGCCACTTCACCTGCTGTACAAATTATACCTACGCCGTAGAGAACATTGAGCAACAACGCCCTGTTATGGAGAAACTGCTTTTAAATGGAAAACTATTGTGGCCGCAGTAGTCGTAGGCTTTGAAAGATGCCTACCCCTAAAGAATCACCATCAGTGTTCACCGCGTGAGAAACCATCAAATGATACAACCTGCAATGAGTGGGGTTCTGGACCACCCACTCCAGCAGCTGAAGCGGGGTGCCGCTTGGCTCACGTGCTGGTGAGCTGGGTCCCACTAAAACGATCATTGGTTGTTCCAGAGCCTCTTACGTCTGCAGACCCTGGGCTCATAAATAACACTGTTAAGGAACACCATGAGTGGTGGGTGTAGGTCTTGGACTGACATGTACAGTAAAGGAAAGAGAAAAAGAGAAATGATGAAAATGGCAGAGAGAGAGAGGAAAGAAAAAGAGTGACCACGAGAAAGAAAGTTAAAAAAACAAACTAATGATGGGAGGGAAAAAGATGGGCCGATTGGATAAAAGAAGAACGGGAGGACAAAGGAAGGAAAAAAGGATATGTCCAAGAAATAAGCAAGAAAATTGAAAGGTAGGGTGGAAGGATGAAAAGAAGGAAGAGAGAACGATGAATTGATGAAAAGATGAAAGGATGGGTTGACGGAACGGTCAAAGGACAGATGGAAAGGTGAGAAGAAACATACCAAAAGGTTAAAGGACATGTGGAAAAGTGGAAGAACCATTGGTGAAAGGGTAAACAATGCACGGTTGAAAGTGTGGAAAGAATGAGGGGAAAAAAGAGTGAAAAGTTGGATGGCTGAAAGGATGAATGAATAGATAGATCCAGGGACATATACCGATAGGTAAATAGATGACTGCACATATGGAATGATGGATGCATGGAAGTATAGTTGGATTGGTGGATGGAAAGGTAAATAGAAGAACAGTTAGATGGAAGAATCGATAGAAGGGTTTAAATGATGGATGGGTAGATGGATGGAAAAGTATGCAGGGTTAGGTTTGCTCGCTTTGTGTGGTTGGTGTTATTAGAGGAAAGTTTCAAAGAGGGGGCTATTTTACTTTTCAGCTTACTCCCTTGCTTGGAATTTTCTCAATATAACATGAAATACAATTTCTGTTCTGTGACCTACTATGGCTGACAACTGACCCCCTGGCATGAACCTCACTTTCAGATATTCCTGATTCTTCAGCCATCATCACTAAGTATTCTTCGACTAGGGCAGTTGTTCTTATAGTGGCAAAGCTGAAACTATAGTTCCCAGCATGCATAGTGGTGATGTCTGAATCGCCAGGACTGGCTGAAGGTCACCTTATACCATGGGAGCGGGAGCAGGTGACATCTATAACATAATAATTGCCTCTGTCACATGTTATATTTCGTCTTGAGCCCAATAGGAGCAAAACGAGGGTTTTCAGCAGTCGGTGATTTGCATACTACGTTTGGAAAAACATATGCCATTTCCCCCAGATGTATAAAGGACCAGAGCTCCTTAAATGACTTGGATCCTCGGGCGGTGTGAACATGTTACCAAAGGAAGCAAAAAAAAAGCCGCTTTATTGTTTCCTAGGATGCATGTCTGCTGTTAGCAGCACCTCCTGGTTGCAGCAAAGCTGTTTGAGTTAAATAATGTATGGGCGGCTTAGTAGGTATCATAACGTCAGAGCAGCACTCGTTGGAAAACACGACAAGTTATTTTGCATATACAATTAGCTGTGTCCTATGTCTTTATTTAGATGTGACCTTCACTCTTCTAGCCATGTACATATGTAACACATTTATGATTTTTCCCAGCTCTTACGTCAGAGGACGTACTCAAGAGGACACACTCCTGTGCTGTGTATGACGCTTCCTATAGAAGTGAACACACTCAAAAGCGGTATAGGTCTCCAAGGGACAGGTGTTCTCCAACCCCAAGCCTACATAGAACGCTCAACATGGCATCAAAAATACCAAGTATTTAATATTCATCATTTCGGTGAAAATAACGAGTATTATACAACCTGCTGCGTGAGAATTGTACGGGAGATATTGTTCTAATGTACACCATACCTGCTCAGTGCATTGGGCGGTGATCTGCGAGAAATATTATACTCAATGCATGCATAGGTTCTAAAGTGAAGTCACAATGCACCCGCCCGCCCCACACATCCTGTTTCATAGTTTCGGCAAGGCATTTGTCACTCGGACCGGTCTTCCGCAGGAGAACATAACTCGAAAAGGTAAACGCTAGGAAAAAAACCTACGTGAAATACATGCGACTCAATAACTAGAATACACGCAAGATTACCTTTGCTTAATACAATTAAATTTAGGACTCGCGACGTAATGGTTTCCTTTGCCCTCTAGTGGAAAGTGCCCAAGCGGGATTCGGTGTAAATTCGAGTTTGTCCAGCGTGTACAGCGCCTTCTGCCTGTCTTCATGTCAAGGTTGAAAAGAAATTGCGGGCTAGAGTATGCATAGATAACTTGACAAGAAAAAACAGCTCTTAATGAACTTTGCTGCACAGACGAGGTTCAAGGGGCTTCGTTTTCGTCCCACCCTCAGTCCACACACCCGCCGCCCCATCTGCAAGATGTCCTTGAAATGTTGATACAAACTACTTGACAGGGAGGGAGGCGGCCCCAGGGAGAGCTGATTACTGTCTCACAGTGGACGGGAGCAGATAAACACGGGCTGTACCCCCGCCCCCCTCCCAGCCACCTCCAATCAGAAAGGTATTTCGAGGACCTTTTGCAAGGTCTTGTCAATCAGAGAGTCTTTCTTCTAACTGGATTTCAGACTAAAAGAACACAGCCCGGCTATCTCCACGTGTGATGATAAGCACATTACCGCCAAGGGGATTCAGAGCGGCGACGAAAGAAGCCTTTCTGGGCTTTTTTAATTAAATCTGTATTATGTGGCTCTTTGTGATTCCAGGCAAATATGCTTTCATGCTGCTGTTGAATCCAGACAACATTAAAGCAGCGGGCGGTGCAACCCCTTCCATCTTATTTTACTTTTGACATGAATAAAAATTAAAAACTTTATCAGCCTCGTTGAGAACGCACCTTGAGAAAGATGTTTACGCCCATTTGTTTTTATGGCAACTGGAGGCAACCCTAGTGAAAAGGATGGATTTGAATTTGGATTGGCCTCTTCCTCTTTGTAAGCTAAATTGGCTGCAATCTGAGTTTTATGGGGTTATTGGGGAGGCCTTTAATCCATAGTGGAACCCGGCTCTTGACTTCTTCCAGGCTTTCAGTTGACAAGACCAAGAGGCAGACCCATGGTTTGCCTTACTGATTCTTCTGTTAGCTTTACGGGCATTAAATGATGATAATTTCAAACCTTTAAAATAGGTTTCGTTGAAGTTTTTAGCTCTTAAATTGCCTTTTGACTAGCAACTATTTCAGAAAGATATTTAGAAGAGATTGGAGCTCTTCTTTGTAGAGAACCAGTCTTGAGACTCATACCTGAAGGTTTGGTTCTGAGCTCTTGTCTGTCCCTCAACCCAAGATTTTGCCCAAATTCCATTCATCTCAGGATAATCTTTTTTTCCTAATTATTCTGGTCTGTCTGGATTATGATGTTCTTGATGTTGGAAGGGCAGTGACAGTGCACTTACCTCCTGCAGAAACTTTCAGAAAAACATATTCTTTGTTTGTTTCTTTCGGTTTATGGCACACATGCTACCATTAGTGCCTTTACCTATTCCGCTACGGTGGTTCTAGTTCCTTCTTCAGTTTAGGGGTGTTCAACAACAGTGATGGCTTCCTCTTCATTGAAACGTACGGAAATGTCCTTGGTTGATATTTGCGGGGCTGCCGCTGGGCCTGTGCCTGGTCCTTTCATTTCTCCTGGTGGGGGCTGCTGTGTTAAGTGTTGCAGCATCCTTTTCTTTCTCTTATTTGATCTGATTGTCATTACAGTGTGGAAATTCTATATAACTGTGAAAATTATGATCTGTTTCAAACTGTCACGTGATCCCCGTCTTGTAGTTGTGTGGTATGTTCATTTGGGCACCCCCTGATGCTTGCTGCATCCTCATATTTAAATGACTGCGACGAGGATGAGTGGACGTGGGTGAAATGTCTGATTGCTTACCACCAATCTTCATTACACTCTGCCTACTCTTCCCTCCCAGGGCCTAGCCCCCTGCGCCATCCCAGGTATGGCAGGTTCCCTACTTGTCCTCCGGCTTGCTATATTCAGGAACTGATGCAGATCATGTGTGGTCTAATGGGTATTGCACCCAGTGGGGCTTGTTAATACTGATTTTTTCATCTGTACCCTTGCTATAGATTCATTAGTCGTGAGAGGATACAGCTCATGTTCCATTGACTGTGATGAGAAAAAATAGGACACTGTGTAATGAAGATTACAGTATGTAATCTGGGCATTATCTCTGACACATGTTTGTAGTTACCGTGACGCTCAGAGGAACAAACTTGGCGTGGAGAAATGAATCTTATCAAATTGTTTTGGATAGAGCTCTCAAGCCCATCCATGTCAGACATGAGTAGCTTATTCAGTCCAGGATTTTTTCTTTACTTTGTGATCGTTTTTCATTTTCCTTTATTACATTTCTACAAGTGCCAATACGCAAGGCTAAAAAAGAATAGCTTTGAAGAGTACCTCATGTCCGACCTTAAAGAACGTCAGGTATCTGGTCTAGGTTGCCAGATGTCACTGAGAGCATTATTTCAAGCCATATACGTTAATTTAGCAACCTAACTCATTCAGTTAATTGTAGCCTCGGTTAACATCAATTGAACCATTTAAGCACTGTCTCTGGATTACAATAGTTTGTAAAAAGAAAAGTAGGCCTGGAAATGAGTGCTTATGCTTCAGAATTTAGAGATAGCTGTGATCAAAAAGTGCTTCAGTGAGACTCACATCATTCTTTGCATGCAGTTGCAGCATTCTATCTGTGGCACCCGACACGCTGCAAGGTGGTATGTTCAGACCGGCATGCTTAAAGTAGATTTTCCTGTACAGGATTATTGAAAATCTGCAGCATGAACAAAATGCATTAGCATTCTACTAGCATGCGCCTGTTCTTTTTTTCATGCAACAGAGTGCAATAACTTTTGTTAATCTCCCCTCTGTCTTCAAAATGACAACCAGCAATCCATCATATTTTACTGTACATTTGATGTGCAGTCATGTCGCTTAGGTGGCCACTCTATGCCCTCTTCAACAAGAGCATACACCATTGGTGGGGACTTTTTTCATGATTATTTCTCTTCTTCTTCCAAGATGGCACCCACCATTCACTATTTGGACGATATAACTGCGTGAGAGGCCAGTCTATGACCCCTGGAACCTCAGAATCAACAGGTAGAATGAGTCTGTGCTCCATTCTCTCTGCCTGTCCTTAAGATGGCCCCCATCTTTCCACTAATGTTTACCGGAATGGACACTGTGCCACAAGCTGCCATTTCATGCCCTCCACTACTAAGGGATACTATATCCTTTTTTTTAATTATTTCAGATGGTAACCACCCTTCCAACATCATTCACCGGGCGGGCACCACAATGTACTGGCACGTGAGTGAGAATAAATACAAGGAAACCACGCCTAACCATTGTGTGGTTTGATCTTATGAGCACAAACAGACCATATTGTGTGCATAATCTTATTTACGAAAGTGCACAGACTGCTGTGTTTTAGAAAGGGCGAAACCGCCGAGGTCAGAGCAGTGGAAGTTATCTCAGACTCTCTGAACAGTGGTGAGAAATGAAAAACAACTCTGCCCTGATTGAATTTTATCCTCAGATGCACACCCGCATCAGCAGAGATGATCTGTTTGCTTAAGCTGTTTTCAGCAGACCAAATCTCTTTTGTTTAGCAAGACGTTTGTTACAAGACACGAAATGCAGAACAAAAAAAAAAAAATCAGAGAGACATATTTGTTCCCGTAGTTCTCTGAGTGCAAGGGAGCATGATTAAAAACCAAATCCTTCCCGAGCCCGCGCGGGGCTTTGTCCTTGACTGAAATCTGTGCATAAACATTCAGCACTTTGGAATAATCAGTCATAATGAGACTTTTCTTTCACGATGAGGAGAATTAAAATAGGAACAAAGACCGGCTCCTTTTTCGTGAATCCGGCTGCTAGAGGCCGGGAGAACTTAAAATAAGTTGCTGGCAGATTTGCGATAAAATGTTATCCTCACACGAGCAGGCAGCCCTCGCCTCTGGGATGTGCGATTGTTTAAACATTAAGCCTCTCTGGTGGGCCTTGGCTTCAGATAATGACAGGCCATATGTTGCGGGGCCTCAACAGCTGACGCAGACGAGAGCCTGACTGATAGGGGCTCGAGACGACTCGAGGCCTACTCGGAGCTGAATGCCATTATCCTAATGCAGGCAGCTCATTGTGCGGGCCTGGAATCTGCGTCCTCCACCAGGGCCGGCGGGGTCACGGTGGGTGGAATATATTTCGGATTAACCGCCCTGGAAGCCCGTGTGGAGCCGGCCGAGCAAGAGGATTGTCAAAACAGACATGGCGGAGCCGGCCTGGCCTCTGGAAGAAAAACCTTCTGCCCCGAGGAGGCATAAACCATGCACGGCTAGCAGGGCATCGTTTTACGCGGGGCAAACAAGTTCACCCCTGTCCTCTGGTTTGAGTTAGGGCCTTACGCTGAAAATGGCACCTTCCTCCCCTCAGAGTGATTTACTTTGTTAGGCTGAAAGGAAGACTCAATTGTGGAAACTGAAGATGCAAATATGTGTCTTTCATGAGAGCTTGATTCATGCACGAGGGCATCAGAGGCTGCTGGTGAGGCCCGGGCATCTGATGTCTAAAATGTCTGCCATGCTTCAGTGTGTCCAAATACTCTTCTGTGCCCAAATGTATTGGGACCTGGCAAAAATAAAATCAGCTATTGGACTATGCAATAGTCATGCAACTATGAAAAATGACATAATCAACTACAAGGCACAGAGTTTAGTGGAAGCGGTATTAAAGCTAGCGTACACTTGAAAGACATTGATGCTGGTTTGTTGGAGTGCAGTCACAAAACATGTTAGGATTCAGGTTTGCACTTTGAAGGAGCTGGGACCGTGCACCGTGGGACACGGGAATGTTTGTGATTCAGCAAATAAAGATAGTTGCACCACGATTTGTGGATATGCAACTGTTTACAAACCTGCAGTGCTCCTACTAGTGGCAAACAGAATGAAATACACACGAGTTGCATGAGCACATGTTTACCACTTAATTAACTATAATGACCTTAATGCACTTGAACATGAGAATTCAGGCTATTAGCCTTTCATTTTAATGTAACAGATCAACTGTGAAATGTACAACTACAATGCCCACAATGCAACGTGATACCAGTAAAAAGGGAGAGTTGTTAAAGCTAATGTGCACGTCTGATAACCATAGGTGATGGTTTTTATTTATTTTCTTGGAGATTATATAGTGCTTTCCAATCCCTTGTCGCTCTTTGCAGACACAACCTAGGTTTGGCGTGGATGACTCGTGCAAGGAGCATTTCCATCTTAATTGTAATGATGGTGATGTCTTTGCACAGCAATGGGGCTCGACTTGATGCTTAGGAGAGCAATCTGGTGACACCGTCTGGTCTGGGCTCACCCTAGAGGGATGCCTGACATTGCCCTGCCCTAGAACGAGCCATGTCCACTGAAAGCAGGTGCTAAAATGCATAAAACAAAATCACGGGGTCCACTAATATATTATGTGAGACTAAAATAAAATGAGCCAATCTAGGGAGGCTCTGCCTGGGAGTTAAATGTACTTATCAATTGCTATCCAATACTGTGTCGTGGTGTGTTAAAGCAGTTGATCTTCCAAGGATATGAATTAAAAAGCAGGTGTAAGGGAAAAGAGCTGCTATAAGTTTGACAATCGGTAGCAGAGCCAACCAAAGGACTTTCAGAAGATGTTAGTCTTAAGTATTTCTTGAATTTGGGTAAGTTCCCTTTCATACTGAGGGATGAAGAAACCAAGGGGCTTATTTACAAGACACATGCGCCGCCGTTGTGTCACTTTTAACATGTGAAAAGTGAGGTACCGGTGGCATAAGGGGCTTGTAAATAAGCCCTCAAGTTCCATAGGGAGGAGCCTTGAGCGTACAATGACCTGCCATCAATGGCTCCCTGTCTCTCTGGATGTGCGGCAATCCATGTGTAAGTGTGTGAATGCCTGGTAGGTTAGCAGCAAAATATACTCTAAATATAAGTATTGCTAATTGGATTGTGTGTGCGTTCTCCCTCTCAGACTTCAGTAAACCTGGTGGCTTCACAGAGATTCAGTAGCCTTGTGCGAGCAGATGCCCACATTTCTAGGCCTGCAGGAACCTACATACCACTGTTGTCACTGTGCTTACGTTACAAGCTAGCTTGACGCAACACGTTTTCCCTGGATCTGTGACACCCATGTTTACTTGTCTGTATTTTCACATCCAACAGAAGCTAAGGCGCCGTTACCCATGGGGCCGTCTTATGCCTCAAGCGCGTGGCCCTAGTCTGCTGTACAGCGCACCTTTAACACGGTGCACCAGGAGCAGAACGGGCAGTGCATTCTATTACACAGAGCGCAAGTGCAAACTAGCGCCTGCACTGTGACCAGCACATTGGTGAAAGGCAGACAAGCTGTTTGAAGCCACTGGCCTGCCTTTCACTAGAAGTGGCGGCCCGGCCTGTGTTTCAAAAATGGGCAAGCGTCCTCCTGAAGGCGGCTGCAGTGAGCCTCCCCTCAAGCGCCGCTCTTGGTAGATGCTCTGCCTGATGGTGAACTCTGTGTGGCACATAGATGGTCTTTGCCTCTGCGCCTGCATCTGTAATATGGCATGGGCACAAACGTAAATCCAATCCTAATTTTCATGAGGGACTACACCCCCGTGCAAGTGAGGCCTTGCCACCAGGGATCATGCCGTCACACATCTAGGAACAGTGTGAGCCATATTACAGGCCTATGTAAGAATCTGTGGCCTCTAATCCCATAATGGCTAGAGGGGGCACAAATCAGGCACACATGCCTATTGCCCATATCCCCCATATCCTGGGCACTCTGTATGGTACATCCTCTGTGTATGAGACTGACAGAGGGCTGGTTTTAAACCACTTGTTATGTTTATTTTAAAATAGTCATCTTTTCTTTCTCATATTGTGATGGCATGCACGTAAATATGTTTCCACAAGGGGGCGTAGTAGTAGAAAAACAAATCAGCCGTGTTCTAGCAAGTGTGGGATTGGCACTAATGCAAACAGGAAAATTCGCTCCTCCTAGACCTCCGTAAGGCAGCAAAGGACCGACATAATTGAGCAATCTGGGCTCTACTCCTACATATGGGCACCATGGCCTCTGCACAGGCTGCAGGCATTATTACCCCATTGAAGGCACCCCATTTACGTCTCTGTGGAACTTGCCTTCATATTGAAGAAGGACCCTGCCCGACCCTGTCCTGTTAGAGAAGCCCCAGCTGCTACTGCCTGCTCTCCCAAAACTAATATTCACAAAATGAAATCTTCTAGATGGAAAAAATATTTTTGGGGTGCAAAAAAGGACCGACTAAGCCCTTCATCCTTCCCAGGCTCATTAATAAATGTCTTTGTATTGGATAATAAGAGCATCTTAGATGGTGGCTTAGTGAGCTACACATCCGTACAGGATCTTTCTTATACGCAGGTGGCTGTAGCGCTTCAGTGTTTTCCTGCAGGTCTTCAGTAATGTGCATGAAAAAGTGGGGCCAAAGATGGACCTGGATTAGCGTACCAACATTTATTGAGGTAGGCCTGAGAAGGATGCTTGCTTGACCCCATGTTGTCAAAGGTCCGAATGCTGGCAAGGCCACTCAACCCATCACCCTTCATTGGCGATTAAATGAATGCAGAGTAACACTATATTGTGTGTTCTGCAAATAACTCGAGTGCAGAGGTTAATTTGAGCCGGTGTTTGCTAGTGCTCATCACTAGCACATATTTCATAACACAGGCACATTGCACCACACGGTGATGCTGACGGTCTATTTTTAAAATGTAGCAATTCAAAACTAGTAATACCAGGGTGCTCGGGTCATTCTTACAGTTTTGGGTCACCTCGCCTAGTAGAAATTGTCACTTATGCACAACTGTAAAGGCTGAGTAGGTGTCGCTGGTACAGCTCTGGCAGGGTCCAGAGGTGGAGCATGCTGAACGGCCTGGGAAATATTCTGGGTCCTGGCACTTATTAGTTTACAAATTAGGTACAGTTTGGATGTGTTTTTCGGTATTATGAGGCAATTACATATTTTCACTAAGAAATACCATTATCGCAGCTTTTGAAAGTGGCAACATTATTTTAGCATAGGAAATATAGGACACATTTTGTGCTTATATGGGGGCCTACTTTAAAACTCCATAAGTTGTATAATGCTAAAAATTAAATGTTTAATAGCTGATTCCTTACATAAACAATAATATTAAATACAACGTAAATAATAATGTTCAGTATAATAACAAAACTAGACAATGAAGAAAATAAATATTTATTACTCTTTAATATTAGCAATCTAAGAATAATAAAAAGGCTTTGTAGTGAAGTATGGATGAAGAGAGGCAGGCAGTGACAGGATGAGGGATGGGAGGTAAGGACAAGGCTGTGAACGTGGCAGGAGGGCTACCACTGCCCAAAAAACACAGACTTCAAACATTGAGTGGGAGGGAAGTTACAGGTGATCTACCAGGGTATTGTTTATTTTGGTTTGTGATTTAACATACTATAAGCTATTTTAAAATGTTTTAATTGCTTCTAAATTGTGGGTTCGTGGTACTGGAGTTCCATTTTTTAGCATTAATCATTTTCACATAAAAATGCATGTTCCACACAGTGCCATTAAACGAAAAACTGTGTTGAAAAACACTTTGTGAAAAAACAAGTTGTAAACGATATCTGCAAGCTCTTTTTCATAGTAATTTCTGCAACTGCTGGAACTGAAGAGCACATCTCTTAAAACAAACCTTAGCGCACAGATGTATTCCCTTCCCAGGGCTCTCCTTTCCATGTGGGTAGCAATATTTGCCTGGAACTTGTACCCTGTCAGAGGGCCTCTAATTTGCTTACTTACACCCAGAAGGCATTTGAATGGGCTTTGTTTGCTCCGCTTCCTGGAAACGTGCAGGTAAAGCCTGAATAAAGGCTCCAGTAATTGTATCGTCTTGGGAGCGAGTCCAACCCATCTGCTTAGATGAGAAGGGTCTAAACAACCCTCGTCTAACCCAGCGAGCCCGGAGCGGCTTCACGCTGCTAATTAACCAACAGCACACTGTTTTTATTGTATTTAAACCGAGTCTAGGCTTCGCACCGATGTTCTACCATGCTTAAACAACACAGTCAGGTTTTGAAAATAATAGCAAAATAAGATTTCATAGAGGATTCCATTCACAAAATGAGGAAGGTGCTTAAAAAGCCAGACGACCGAAGTAGATCCTTTAGTGTTACGTACACGGTGTCGTGATCTCTGAATACTGCAAATAACAATGTTTGCCAGAATCCCTTGAACACTTTTATTTACTACTTCTATAGGGGAGTGCAAAGATTTATATGTTTTCCACAAATTTTCATGAAAATTTGGCAAATAATGCAAGGATACACTTTTAGTGCAAAGACTGGTTTACCACTATCATGCCTGGCTTTTTTTATTTTTATTTTTTAAGAAAAATAAGTTATGTGAGATACTCACAAAAGACTGGTGTGAGCAGAAAATCTCTCCTGCCAAGACATTTTCTGGTCAAACCATTCTCCTGTGGGAAAAACATACACAAATTTAAGCAATTCAAAATCTACAGGAATTTTATGAATTTCTTCTTCACATTAACATTTTTGACCAGGGCCAGAACACATTTCTTTTATGTAGTGCTGTGTGTAACTTCGGCAACTTCAGGGCACAAAGGCAGGATCAATGTCCAATCTCAAGAAAGGTAAAGCGGAAGAGGGGGGGAGATGGAATCTGATGCTGACCATTGCGGCCCCTGAGAGTTTGAGTGAGTCTGAATAGTTCACTGTTCAAGAGTCTTCCGAAGTTCCTCTGAGGTTGGAATCTCATTGAGAGACTGAATACATGACGCAGTCTTGGACCCTGTACGGCTTGTGATCTGCCTCCATGTTTCATCCGCTGGAACGATCATTGCTGGATTTAGGTAGAAGTTGCGGAGTGGAGGTTTCTGGCTGGAATGCTACATTTTGCGGGTTTTTTGATTTTTTTTCCAGTGGGTTGTGTGGATAGTTCTGAGGACTCTGAATTTGATTGCTTCTTTGACTGGCAGTCAGTGGAATGCTTTCAAGCCAGCTTTGAGGCAGTGCCCCTCCAACTTACAGAGATTAGGGCGTAGGCTTTTTTTCTAGCTCAAATGCTGCATGTGTGTCGTATTCGGGTTTGTTGATTTCCTGCACAGCGCTTTATGCTACCTTAAGGGTGCCTTGTGTGCACCTCTATTGCTGATAGCGCACATGATTCTAAAAAACAATGATATATTTTGTGCTGGGGACAATGAAGAGAAACAGGAAAGCAAAAAGTGGGTGGAAACTGTTACCAACTATCCAAAGCAGAGAGGTGAAACACTACCCTACTATGCTATTGTGCTAGTTATTTTCGCAGTCAAATGAAAGGTTTCCCAGAGCTCTTGCGTAGATGTGTCAAGATTGCTAGTGAAAACCTCTTTATTGCACATGAAAGACTGAACCCCATCTAGGGAAAACCCAAACAAGGGTACCTTGTACCCAGCTATCTTAAAAGGATACCTTATACCCAGTCATCACCCCGGAGTACCTGGCATTAACATTTTCTAGCATGTCGCACGGCCAGTCACAGGATGCACTACGGGCTCATTACAAGTGCCCATGGACGCCCTTTAGGGGTCACGAGGGCTTGCAGCTGCGACCCCTGGCACTGCTTTTGCGACCCCTGATCTCAGAGGTGTCAAAATCAGTGCAAGGAACACAGGGACAGCTCTTCCTAATGGAGGCTGGTTGGAGTTCCATTTGCCTGGTTTCTGTCAATGTCTTTATTATACACATAGTGAATAATATTATTCACTATTAGTGTAATACAAAATGGAGAACATTTGCTGGAATATGACAATATCTGGAAGCTAAGGCAAGTAAAAAAATGCTCTTAAATGTATGGTGTATGCAGGCTTACCGGTGAGAGTGTGTTTATGTGTGCGAGAGTGTGTGAATGTGTTAGTATGTGTAAGCATGTGTGTGTGAGTCAAAGTAAAGGTCAAATGGTGTGCAATGTCACTTCCGCTACCCCTGAATTGACGTACATGTAAGTGCCCCTGTAAAGGCCTGGCATCCTGTTACTGATCCCGGGAGTATTGGGAACTCCAAGGGGTGGTGGGGTTGATTTACCACGTATTAAGCAGTGTACCCAGAGGGTAGCCTTTGAAATTAGAAATTATAGCAGAACTGCGATCACTTCACGCAGTTCCCTCTTCAATTCTCATTTCTCCCTGAACTTTTACCCTGACATGTCAACAGCCTTGGGCAGCTGAAATGTGCAAGCGAAATGCATCAGGATCTTCAGGGCCAAGGTGGACATCATAACTGGATGTGGCCAGCAACTGCTGTTACAGGTCTCATCAGAATTTGGACCACCTGCAATGAGGGCCAACTTTGTTCTTACATGAAATTCTTTGGTATGTTGCATTAGATGATCTTAAAAAAGAAGCATTTTGTCTCTCTTTATAGATTCAACTATGACTTACTGGATTCTTTAAATGCCCAAAACAAACTTTTTATGACACTCCAAAATGGCCTCTTTTGTGTTGAGCACCCGCCATTGGGGAAAATCATTTGTATTAATATACTCTAATTCTTGCTATTGCTAGCTAGCCAGCAAGAAAGGTCAAAGTATTCTTTTGTCTTAAATGTCAGACGCACCAATCAGCTCCT
Source organism: Triturus cristatus (assembly GCF_964204655.1). NCBI lineage: Eukaryota > Metazoa > Chordata > Amphibia > Caudata > Salamandridae > Triturus > Triturus cristatus. Next base: position 220,330,903 of record NC_140594.1, on the reverse strand, counting down.
TTGGTAGCCTGATGCACGTAATCTTTTTCTCACGGTTCCTAGTGAGTGGGTCCCTTGCTCATTGTGCCATTGGATTCAAGCTAGCCTGACTGATGAAGGGTGTTACCAAGAAACCGGTCCCAGGGAAGACCTGGCTTGGCAGTTCGGGCTGGACTGTTCCCATGAGGCACAGGTTCAAGACTGATTTGCATATAGCTGGGTCTGAACTGAGGTGGCGTAGTGAGCTAAAGAATGATGATGGATTCAACCCAGATCTGTGACTGGGGGTGAGTTTCAGCACTCCGTCCATCATCTCCTTGTGTTTGCTTTGTTCGCCCAAAGTTGGCACGGTATGCCCAGACTGGTCCCTTGCTCACTTTGCCATTGGATGCAAGCTAGCCTGGCCGATGAAGAGTGTTACCCAGAAACCAGTCCCAGGATGCTTGTTTCCGGTTCAGGGAAGACCTGGCTTGGAAGTTCGGGCTGGACTGTTCCCATGAGGCACAGGGTCAAGACTAATTTGCATATAACTAGATCTGAACTGAGGTGGCGAAGTGAGCTGAAGAATAATGACGGATTCAACTCAGATCTGTGACTGGGGATGAATGTCTGAAAAGTTTCAGCGCTCTGTCCATCATCTCCTTGTGTTTGCTTTGTTCGCCCTAAGTTGGCAGGGTATACCCAGACGTGGGTTCCTTGCTCGCTGTGCCACTGGATTAAAGCTAGCCTGGCTGATGAAGGGTGTTACCCAGAAACCGGTCCCAGGATGCTTGTTTCCGGTTCAGGGAAGACCTGGCTTGGCAGTTCGGCTCTACATCCATCATCTCCTTGTGTTTGCTTTGCTAATGAATACGCACACAAAAATAAGAAGGTAGAAGCCTCTTCTTATTTTTGTATGGAATTTTATTAGCAAAAGTGAGAAAATAGAACGTAGCAACCCCTTCCAGTTATAAAATATTATGAAGATTCTCTTTTTTCAGTGCTTAATTTGTGCCAGTGGTTGCAGGCGGTGGACACCAACACTCACTTTTGAGACCAGGACTTATTGTTCATCATTAGACTTTGACTCATGGCAAGAAATAGAAAGACAGAAAAGTGAAAGAAAAAAAGAAGGAAACATTGAAAAAATGAGAAAGCAGACATGAACAAGCATTAGCAAAGGAATGGTGCAGAGTAGAGTGGCTTAGAGTAGAGTGACGCAGAGTGGAGTGGCATAGAGTGCAATGGTGTAGAGTAGAGTGGCTTAGAGTATAGTGGTGTTGAGTGATGCAGAGGTCAGTTGCGCAGAGTAGACTCAAGTGGCATAGGGTGCAGTGGTGAAGAGTGCCGAGTAGAGTCAAGTGGTATAGAGTACAATGGTATAGAGTAGGCCTGGGCTAAATTTCCGTTCCGCTCGCGGAAATTGCGATAATTTGACATTTTCGCGTTCCGCAGAGAGCGCGAAAATGTCAAAATTTCCGCCATTCAGCAGCTTAGCGATAATTTGTTTCTTGCTCGCGCTGTAAAATAATACATTCTCGCGCGCGCGCGATCGCCTTACCTGAATCCCCGCGTTCGCCGACAAGTTTTCCCGATCCGGTCGCGTTCTCCACGAGATGTTGGATTGTTGGTAGCCATTTGCGCTGTTCGCGCCCGCAGTAATGTCATTGGTCGCGCGATCACGTCTTTCTTCTCGCAATCATGCACCGCGAGAAGAGTGAAAACAAGATGGCCGCGCCCGCGAGCAACCGCATGGGTAAGTTGGCGAGCCGCGACCACGCAGAAAATACCCCGAAAAAAAAACTTCCGCATCTTCGCGATATTTCCGCGTGTTTGCGGAGATTTTTAACATTTTCGCGATAATTTGCGAAAGTCACTTTCGCAAATTCCGCCCACCCCTAGTATAGAGTAGAGTGGCTTAGAGAAGAGTGGTGTAGACTAGAGTGGTGCAAAGTGGAGTGGCGTAGAGTTGAGTGATGCAGAGGTCAGTGGCACAGATGGCTTTTTCTCTCAAACATTTTTGGAATAAAGGATCAGAAATTCAAAGTTCTCCTCTCATCCTATGTGCATGTGTTTAGCATTTGTGCTGTCTACATCTGTTTGTTTGTTTGTGTTGCCTCTCAAAGCTTTCGTTTGATGTTTAAATATTTGTGGTTTATTGGTGGCAAACCATATTCTGAGGTGGGCAACTTCAAACTAGCTGAGTCCTTTTGAAGATTTATATACACAAGTCTGTGCGATAGCACGTTCCCCTGGTCATTATTGTTTGCTGGTTCATGTCTTGAATTCAACTACAGAGCAAGGAGATCCTGTTACATTTGTTTGTGTACTAGAATGAATGTTCTTTCTTCCCACACATTTTAGGTCTGAGTTTTGACAGCGCAGCTATTAAACATGCGTATTGCTTACAATATAGACATAGTGAGTGTTCGGCACACTCCTTTCAACCACTGACTTTCTTCAACCGACTTTATTGAGTAATCTGCTTGAGACTTTGTCAATAACATCTTGGCTCAGCCCAGTGGAATATCACTCACTCACCTTATGCTATTTATTGACTGTTTGGTTGTACCCTTTTTCCTCCACTCCTGTGCGTTTCTTGAACTTCACAAGGGACTACATTAGAACAGTACAAGTCTTCTTTGACTACTCCTGTTGGCTTCCTCCTGTGTTTCACTGCAGGAATTACCAGTAACTCCAGACCTATTGACTTTGCCAGTGCTTCTTTCCCTTGGCATGAAAATTCAAGCCATCCTTCTATCATTATTTCAGAGGAAATATTCTCTGCTTGTTCACTGGCCTGATCTGTGTCTTGTACTAGTGACATCTTTGCTTTGATCCACATAAACTAAGAGATGACATTCCCACACATTGAATTTTGCACTGAGGTTACGTGAAGTTAAAGTAATATTTCCCAGAAAGTGCTACAAAATTCTAGAAGTCTTTGTAAGATGAAGGTTATCCTTCCAGATATTCTACAGGAGGTATCTATCTTGTTTTCACAAAATAGTATTGATGAACGATAAACCATTTGAAAGAATAAGGAATTCCACTGAGGTTCCTCAGAGCAGTCCACTGAGAACTTGGATGTTTTAGGAATCATGGTTTGTGGGGACACTGTTTACTACTTTTACTACTATTTTGATCACAATAGGAATCCCCTCTCCAGTCTTTCATTAGAATGAAAGAAATCCCAGCCTGCACATAGTATGTAAAGGGATGTGAGAAACTGTGTCATTTTATGCCTCAAAAATTGGTGAACATTTTGCAAAGATAAGCAAAATTTTGCTTTTAGTGTGAAGTGGGACTTACAAGTATCTTACGTGACTTTTTTTAATGCTAGGACCCAACTTACATAAAAATGTAATGTGAGATATCGTCAGTAAATTGGTTGAGCAGACACTTACCTGAGAATGTTTGCCCAAGCCCAGTATTTATTTAGGTGTGTTTAATTGTGCAACTCGTAATTTTTGGTTACTTTTGAAGATGATGTCCAGTCTGAATAATGCTGGTGCATCTGATCAGGACACAAAAGTGAGGCTTCGTGATTGCCGCCCCGGAGAGTTTGAAATTTCAGTTTCTAATGTTATTCTAACATACACTTTGAGGATCAGCTCATCCATTGACCGTCTCTGCAATGTTGAAGATTAGCCCGGTATTCACGACTGCATTGGCTGATGTGTGAGCAACTCTGCCGCTGTTGAGAGCCATCACTTCCTGCCTTACCGCACATTTCCCTCCTAACGAGGACCATTTCCATCCACTTGGTAAGAAGAAAGATCTGCCCCACCCAACACTTGCACGAGCTGACCTCAACATTCTTGGTTAATTGAATACGGTGATACCACTCGGTGATAATGGAGGGGTAGCAGCTTCCTCCCCTGCAAATGAAGAAGACCTTCAGAGACTGTATGTTAAGGGGATGCTCATAGGACCCCAGTGGTACCACCCCTCGCGCCCCAAAGAGCCCATCTAGCGGCTTCCACCCATACAAGCATCTCTTGCACAGCACGCGCAGCTCATGGCAAGCATCGCAGCAAGAAGGGTTCACATATAAAAGAGCAAATCAAGCGAGAGAGCACACGAGGAAGCTTCAAATGATGTCCTGGCTTTACTTTGGGAAAAGATGACAGACACATCTGCAGGTTCGTTTGCTGTCCTTCGACACAACATGGTGCAGACAGCACTTCTCACAGTGGAAAATAATGGTCAAATGTCATATAAAAAACATTCTCAGCGTTTTCATTTTAAATGCACTTAGTGCCCGAACAGGTCTTCTCAGGATACAGTACCCTCTACAAAACAATCGGGTCTTAAAATGGAGCGGGAGGGGGGGGGGGGGGGGGGGGGATACTTTTCATTTTGTGTAATTGAGAACCCTGGCGGATGGACAATTACGCCAACTCTCGGATTACATGGACTGAAAGGACACACCATTGTGAACACTCTGAAATGTATAGAAAGAAATAAGCAATATGCAAATGAGCTTCGGACACAATGGCTTTGCACGGAAGAGGATCCCTCGCTCCCGGTAGTAAATCATAGAAGTTACCAAAGCTCTGGAGATCTGAAAAGCCGGGGTCGGAGGTTGCGGGAGATGGGGCGTGGTTTTGTAATATGATACCCCGCCCAGCCACCCTTCATCTCATCCTCTCAACCTCTCCTGCTGGTTGACAGCCTGACGTCACCTAATGGGTCGCAGTTTATCTCCCGGTGATAAATGGGAAATTGCTTTCCATGCTCTCAACTAGATTTACATGTGTGCAGAGCCGGATTTTGAAAAAAAAAATCCCTAGACAAGCAGATGGCATAATAATGAGCTAAGGTCACAAGCTTCTTTTGGGAGTTGATAATAGAAGGTTTTATGTGGTTTTGTTTCACAGATAAGATTGTTTACTGCATGGGCACTCTCATTAACTATAGGAGGAGAGTAAATCTGTACTCATAAACACTCCCTGAAAAGCAGAAGAATTAAATAGGTTTAAAGGCTTCGAAACCAATGTGTGTGTGTTTGGGGGGGGGCGAGGGGGAGGGAATAACATCTTGCCTTTTGGGCACTGGCCCACAGAAATTATTTCCTGACTCGGTTCCTCGACCCCCGTACCACCACCTTTCCATGAAAAACAGGGTATGACTCGGTTCCTCGACCCCCCGTACCACCACCTTTCCATGAAAAATAGGGTATGACTCGGTTCCTCGGCCCCCCGTACCACCACCTTTCCATGAAAAACAGGGTATGACTCCTCTCATTCAGAAAAGCAAATGTCATGATTTTCTTGCCGTTCTCCATTACCTTAGAAAAAAAGAACTATGTCTATGCAATAAAGAGAGAAAGATACTTTCTTTTTAGCAGCCAACACATACATTTACAGTATATTAAACTAAAAAAAATTCTGTTCAAGTTTTCAAGTTTTTAATCTTTTTTTTTTAAATATCCTCCAGACTGTCCCAGTTTATTAGCTTTTACTCAAAGCAGTGCAAGTTATGGACTTCAACTAGAGATTAGGCGGTAGCTTGTTTCAGTCACAACAAAGCGGCAATGGCAAAAAAAATTCTCTTTTTTTGGACCACCTTTCTCCGACTCTCCCTGCTTCCTCTCGGAATTCCGCTCTGGATAGAATTTGGGAGTGCTCCCATCATGCATTTCTGAATGGAGCACGGGGAGGTGGCGGGGGAGATGCGCTGTCCTCCCGTGTACCCGCGCACATTGTGAAGTCTCCCCCCACTTGGATAGCAGCAACGTTTTCGCGATTCCCCTTCACATTCGTAGAAATTAACGTTAATCGTATTTTTTTGGAGCAATGTAACAAGCATTCCTTCATTCTATGCCTTCAGTAGACTCTGGGATCCACGCCCTGCACAAATTAGTTACAGTTTCTGAAATCCCCTTTGGGCCTGAGAACTTTGCATTTTTCATGTTCCCTTGTGGCGCTGGATAGGAGAATGTGTAGACCTAATGTTATTACCATCACCCTTTGTATGTTGGTGTTGAAAGCAGCAATGGCCTCTTATCTATAAACAGGCAGGCGAATGTGGGCATGTTGATGGTCTAAAAGTCTTGGCACAGACACCGTCTCGTAGCCCTTACCCAGCATTTGCTCTTTAATGCATGGAGGGTGAATGTCATTGATGAGATATTCCAAGGACTGTAGGCTACTGCTCAAGATGGAGGTGTTGCACAGTGTCTTGCTGGGCAGGCTTGAGAGCCCATCCGAAGGGTGGACACCAAGCTCCCTGTGCCCGTGTGCCAGGTCCTGGGGATTGTAACAGTCGCTGGTCGGAGTCACCAAAATGCTATTCCATGGAGGGGCAAAGTATTGCCCCACTGAAAAATTGCCATGCATGCCCACACAGTTCAAAGGAGAGGAATTTACTTTTTCCACTGTTCCCATCAGGGTGTACGGGCGAGAGACCCCCGCGCACACTTCAGGGGATTTGCTGATAACTCCCCCACCTCCGCTGCCACCGCTATACATTCGAAGTTGTTGCGGTTTCTGCTGCCATATTAGGTAGTCCATGCCGTCAGGATACAATACGGGCTTTGGTCCTATTGCCACAGCTTGGTTAGAGCCAATGGTCAGCTCTGTCCCCGTGCGGCAGTCTGGCAGAATCGTCCCAGTGTATGCCATGGTTCCTGCTGTCATATTTGTAAAGCCATTGGCCACCACATGTTTCGCTGGGCTCGGGTTTGTCACCAAAACCGCTTGGCAGGCCTGCTGGGAGACCTGAGCCTGGCACTGCTGGTTAATCTGATAGATGATGCTCTGAATGGAGGGCAGATTTGACTGCTGCAGTGCAAGGTTTCTCCCCGTGAGAGGTATTACGGAGGTGGCCACAGTCACGTTAGGGGGCACTGGAGCTTCAAGCTGCTTTTGATTGCTGTGATAAGTGATTTGTCCATTGCACGTCTGGAGGTGAGCTAAAGTGCTTGATACTGGATAGGGAGCAATGCCAATGTGTGCCGGCGATGCCTTCATCCGCTTGCCCTCAGAGTTCTTCACCACACCCTTGGTGCTGGAGGCCTTCACAATGGCCAACAGGCCCTGGTACCCGTTGGTGTTCATGGGGTAAGAGCTGCAGCGCTGCCCAGTCGTGTCGTACCCATTCACAGTTCGGTTAAGGTGCTTGTGCTGTGGGACCCTGATGTTGGTGGGAAAGATTTTGATTGACAGGGGGTTGTTGGCCACCTTCTGTGCATAGGCGTCCAGTTCTGCATGGCTGGGATACCTCGGAGAATGCATGGATGCCACTGCTTCACCTGCGAGACAAGGAAAGAAAAAACAGGCATTAACCTCAGGGAATTTCCCTTCAGGACTGTAGCATTTCTGCATTGACTGACACGCCGACTATGTTACGACAGTGGTGGAAATTAGGTCATTCATTGTGAAAAAAACAAGCAAATAAGGAATTCTCAAAATCGATGGATTTAAAGCATTGATGAATATTTGCAAAGGAACTCCTCCCATGTTTAAGCAAAGCAAATGGTGGAAACTTGGAATCATATAAATTGAGTGTCAAAGTGATACTAACCATTGCTGTGGAATTTTGGACTTAAACGCGAAACACCAGCAATGTAGGTTGCTATTGGCCATCACTATTGTAAAGACTCTGTATGACACTGCTGTTACATTCACCCATCATGTTCATTCACACAATCATGCAGGCTTTCCTACACTATGACACTGACATGTAAGAGGTGGATTCACTGTCCTGAGCTTTGCCTGAATCAGCAAGTTTGGCGGTAGGACTGCATGGATGGAGGAATGGGAAAGCGGTAGATCAGAGGCCTTTACAAGGGTGCTGCTGCTCATAGGTCTGTAGCCAGACTGGCTGAAAAACGAATAGCTGATTATGAGCTAAACAGTTCAAAATAATTGGGTGAAAATGGCTATTGTTTTACTTGATACCTGGCGGTTCTCACTCAGGTCACAATTTCACGGTAAGTATCGGTCCTAAGTATGGGCCCACAAGACTCAGCATGCTTAGTGTTGTTGGGGGTGAATATATTTCCTTTTTACTTATTGGCAGCAAAAGTATTGCAATCAGAAATGGCTTATAAAAGGACATTGACGGTACATACTACAAATGTCAGAGGATGCGTAATGTACATTTATGTCCCTATAAAATGTTTTAGTATAACCTCCAACTAAATAAGAAATCCATGCTATCTCTGTGATGTAACACAACGGGTGGAGCTACAGAGGCTATCACAGTCTAGTGGAAGGCCTGCTCCATGTATCAATGTAAATTGATACTTGTATAGCGCACTACTCACCCGCAAGGGTCTCAAGGCGCTTGTACGAATACCGCTGTGGAACCCATCCTGGCTTTCCCTGTGAGGCGTCCACTCCTGGGCACCCCCAAGGTGGAGGCCAGGCATCCTTAGCGCTGTGGGGGCCGTTGTGGAGATTAAGCAAGCTATTGCCCAGAGTTGCAGAGTGGGACTCCATGATTGCAATAGGCACCGAGGCGAGAATTATCAGGTCTGTGGAATTTTTGAGCCCAAGACCCGCTGAGGCGGGGAATTGAACCCTGGTCCCGGGCTAGATCTCTGCATCAGGGTCTGCCATTGAGCCACATTATCAATCAGTCTTAGAAAGAAAGGCGAGTCCACTTTGAACTGAAAGCCACCCACAGGTTGTGCAGGAAACCTTCTTTGCTTAAGATGGCTGGCCCCGGAACCAAAGTTAACACTTTACTGAAAATTGTTGGTAATCATCCCTTTTGCCTTTGAGGGGGTTCCAGGTGCGAGAGAGATTTTGCTTAAATCAAAACAGTAGATTTCCCCTTATATTGACAAAGGTAACGAGTGAAATTAAAATTTCAAAAATGTGGCGTTGGCAATTAGCAAGGCATACAGTTTAAGAAGTAACTTCACCATAAAGAGTGGGACGTGGGTATCACAAAGTGTGGTTTGCGCGTAAATGTTGTGATCGGCAACAAACTCCAATTCAACTTCTTTACTATCTTGAAATGTTGGAAAGTTGCTGAAGATAATGTCTTTCCAGGATCGCTCTCAGATTTGCAGGAGGGTGGGGGAGGGGTGGTTTCGAAGGAAGAGCTTTCTCCACAATATAAAAATGTTTGCGCAAGGAGAATAAAAAGGAAACAAAATGTGTGTTTGCATAGCAGGGTCAATTCCGCCTGTGCAGTGCTATAAACATTTCAGCACAGTGGGATGAGAAGCCCATGGGATTTCTTACATGACATTCACAGTAACACACCTGGAAAAAAGTATTCTTCTGCCTAAAAACATTCCTCAGAGAAAAAACATGCAAAATGTAACATTTGCAGTGAAAAAAATCTCTATACGTTTTCCATCTTAGCTGCGTTTCATTAGAATGTAAATGAAGTCGTCTGCAGAGAAACTTGTGCGAGGGAGGCGACAAGCAAGCAAACTTCACAACCCTCGTGAAAGACAAAAGCTGAAACTCACAAGAACCTGGCCAGTGGGGAGGAAACTTCTCACACCCCCAGAATCTGACGTTTAATTTAGTGTTCCCTTCACCGCTCAAATCTGCCTTCTTGCTTATAAAGTCCATTCTAAGTGTCCGACAACAAACCCAGTGTCAGGAACCGAAATGCCACTCCAGCCAATGGGAGAATCTTTCTCCAAGATTGGATTTAAACTACATTATAGAGGCAATTTCATGGGTGCTTACCACTGCTAGGGGCGCCCACCAAAGACGAAAGCCATTCCATTTACCAGCAATAAATCAGCGGTGGCTCTAATGAGCACAAAATGTCACTTTCATGCAATTTTACAGATGAACAAAACTGGCAAAATTAACTATGATAACAACCCAGTCAGCAGAAGCTACAGCAGGGAAATATATATATGTGTGTGTGTGTTTCTTCCTCCTCTGAAGCTACTATAAAGCCAGCTTTCTTCCCCATGCTGGCGCGAAACCTCATTTGTCCTGCCCATTACCGTTTCATTTAGGGTTTATCTCCAGCATCCAATGAACCACCAACTGTGAAAATGATTAAATCTACAAAAATCTTTCTATTAGATGGAATAAATGAGGTACTTAAAATCGAAAGGGGGAAAGTACAATCAAAACAGCATTCTGTGAGTCATTCATAAACTTGTAATGCCTGTATGACATCTCCTGATGTTAACATGACTAGAACAAACCTCATGCAGGCTTGACAGTATACCCAGGGTATTTGGATGTAATGTTATGTTACTGTATGTAGTTTGTGTGTAGCATAGCATGTACATTCATGTACAAGTAGTAGGGGCGGCAGGTGGAGCAGATTTCATAGGCAGATTCTGTCTATCCACGTGGCTGGTGTTGGTGTGTCTGGTCAGTGGTCAGTCAGGGTGTATATTGTGTCATCGCAGCAAACTGTGAAATGTGATGCCCAGCTGCGTTATTTTGTACTAGTGCATTTGTAACCACAAGCATCCTGTTAAGTATTGATTTTGCTTAAGTGGTGTTGACCACTGGAGAGCCTTCCTAGGCATTCATTGTCTTTTCCCTTCCATCTGGTCAGTGATGGTGGGTCTGGTCAGTTTGTGTGTTCTGGCAGGCCTTGTGGTGCGAGCTCTTGAAGGGGCCGAGGTGGGCCGCTTGTGGCTTTCTTCAGCTCCCATATGTATGGAAGGTGGGACGGAGTGTTGTGTGTGGCCCAAGCTGTGTGTAGTAGTGTATGTTGGACTTGCTTTTAGTCTGCTGGTTGTGGGTAGTTTTCCCTAACAGGTGACCTCTTAAGGAAGAGGGTAGAATGAAGTAGGTCCTCTGATCTTCCCCACAAAATGAGTCTGCGATCAGTGAGCCATGTTGCGGTTGTACAGATGCATTGCTGCCAACTGTCCCGTTTTTGATGGGACAGTCCCGGCAAGTTGGAGACTGTCCCGGGTAATTCACTATCCCGGGACAGTCCAGCATGCCTGCATTGGAGCATAATTGGCGACTCACTTAGCTGTGCACGATCTGCAGATTGCTCACTTTAATACGTTAAAATAAAACGTGATATCTGTCCTGTGTGTTTCCAAAACCTCTGGTGGAGTACTTTCGTCAGGAATCCAGCAGATGGAACTCGTGTATTTGTTTTGGAATGTTATCAACATCTTGCTGCACTTTTCTTAATCCTGGTATCACAGGAGCCAAAAGTGAACACAAAATTATTACGTGGATTGGGCGTAGTTTAGGGGCAGTGGGTGTGGTAAATGTTCAAGTAAGTATTGATAGCTGTGCTGCAAAGTGTCCCTGGAATAATTTTTTTACAATGTTGGCAATAATGCAGATGTCAATTACTTTTTGGGAGTGCGTATGCATGAGATGTGTGCGTGTGTGTGTGTGCATGGGCGTGTGTGTTATGCCACTATGCATAGCACAATTGCTGCACTCTAGGGTAGGATAGGTTTTACTCCGGGGTTTTTTATGAATCATATTATTGGAACCAACTGGTCTTTCTTCGCAATAATAGATTTGCTTCTTTATAAAGAAAACCAATTTAGATATTTGTAAGTGTCCATTTTTTTTTAAAGAAACAACTCAGCCATCACAAATATTTTAGGCTATGCAATAATTGGTACAATTTCATAATATCAGTATATGTTAGGCTAGTGTTACAATTTAACTAGAGTCCTGTTTAATTTGAGGGGTTCAGTGTTTTGTATTGTACCTTAATTTGTACTTCTGTGTGATGCTAATGAGAACATTAAACAAAAAGAAATTATTCATTGTCCTAAGTGTTGCTATTTTTGTCAAAAACTTGAATGTTTTTTGCAAATTTTCCCAGGGCACAGGATCAAGCCAGAGGCCGCACTGCAGTCTGCTCTTGCCATGAAAATATGGACTTTTCACTCCCGGTGAATAAAAAATATTTTTTGAGAGCTTTTGAGATCACTCTCCTGTTCCACTGAAAATCTGAACTAGCAGACTTTATTCAGAATTTATAAGCACACATAACAGAAGCAGCACATGATATCTCAGCTGCAGGGTTCGTCCTGCTATGGTCTGTATCTAGTTTAGCACCGCCTTTTTTTTACCCAAGTCCTAATGAATCTTCCACAGAGACAGAGGTGGGTGAATTTTTAAGTTGTGCAATTGTGCTATTGTTGGCCTTCAGATAGTGTTTCCAGAGTATCTATTGAAATGGGCAAAACAAAAACTTTGCCTGCATTGAAGAACAAGCCTTAAAGTAACCGCAAAACTACTTTCCTTGATACTGTCTTAGAGTCACTTTAGTACATCCAGGCCAAGACTGGTAACAATCTACAACTACAACAAGAAAGACGCAAGAGATTGGCACTTGTTGGATAGGGATCCAAGATCAACCTATCCACATACTGCAGAGCACTGGGTCCAATCAAATATTTGAACTATAAATCGGAAACACCCCTTCTGCATGCCGTTCCATGATTGACAGTAATTCTCATATCTGGACATGTCGAACAACTTACTAAAGTGGTCTCCAGCAATCCAACAAGCGGTAGTCGGGAAGTGTGGTGCAGCGACCAGGGCGGCTGACTCCACAGCGCAGAGCTCACGGTTCAATCCCCAGTGCCGGAGGCAGATCTACTCAGCATCATGCGACTCTGGGCAATAGCTCAATTGATCACCCATATGGCCCCCAGCGCCTTGAGATCCTTAGGGGTGATTAGTTTGCGCATTACAATTACCAGGTTTTTATATTGTGCTATATAAAACACTATAAGTTACAATACATTTGTGTTCGGCCAGGATGAACCAGGTGAGAGTAGTGTCGCTGATGGGAGCATAAGTAAATGGGAGGGTAGGCATGAGAGATGAAAAGGACGGTGTTACAATGACAAACATTTCCAAAAGCTGTTGTTCTGGGTGGAATCTTGGACCAAGTTTGCTCAGTCAGATTAGGCAGATAGGGTCTTGGCACTGGCGCAAAGCTTCATTCTTAACATTCTGTAGCATTTGTGACCTAAGATAACATCCAAGCAGGTTTACAGTTCATAAAAGGAGAAACAGCCCGAGTGTGCTATACCAGCTGAAATTATAATTGTCATTTATTTCCCAAATCAAAATAAATACATTGGTGTGAAGCTCAGATATGGGTGATCGACACCAGCACTATATAAGGAAATACAATTAAGAATTGGAACCCAGATGGATACCTTAAAACACTGAAATAAATTGAATATCATATCTGGAGCAGAATCCACACAGAGAGTTTCCGCCACCACAGGGATGGAATGGTACAGAATACAGCACCCTTGGATTCTCCTCTTAATTTCTCACCTTCTCCAACAATCTGAAAAAAATGCCCATTGCCAATCAACTCTTAATTCAGTCCCCAGTTGTCTCATGGTAGAGCTTTATGGCCACCGAAGTACAAAATCAAAGTAACCCAATGGTTCACGGACACTGCGATTGCTTTCGTTACTATGGTTTACAAACGTTGTCAGACATTTTCCCTTATACCATTGGGTTACTTTACAATTATGTTGTACTGGGGACCAGGAGTTATCTTTCCATTACTTCACAACTTGATTACTGTGTCAGCCTCACCGTAATTGTTTGGCACACTTCAACTTTGAGATCTTTCTGACCTGAATGTATGATTATTTTATGTTTACTTACACCAACCCAACAACACCTTGATAAAGTTGTATCGACGAAACACGAGTCTGCTGTTTCTCTTCTCATCACAACTACCTTCAACAACTTGGCCCTTACCATCTGGCTGTGAATTTCAAACTGCTGGCCTTCTTGCCATAAGAACCCTAATATAGACAATTTGCAATAATTTTGTGATCACAAGATTGTATTTTTCATCTATAATGACTGTTTTTTAGCATCAACACATTACCTTTTGATTACGGACCTTATTGTAACTAAAACGATACATAAACAACCTAAGTAGAAGGTTCTTTTTATGGGTTGTCAGTAAAACAGGATCTCACGGTCCTGTATAATGATTTTTTTACGTTTACTTTCATACACTGTGTTGTTACTTTTTGGGTGTGCACCAGACTTAATTGATATGGTTTTGAAGAACGCAGACTCTAGCCAGGTTAGCACCAGCACTCTCAATAGACGTAAAGCAAACTATAACCAAGTGGGCAATATCACTTTTTTACAACTTGCTGTTTGAGACCGATCAATTTCTCAGGTAAGATTATGACCATAATAACAGGATTCCCAAAATGCCATATCATTTTACAGGTTTGATTTGAGATCCGAGTTAAAGTGGCGGGACACCAGCGGTGGCTCCTCCGCTACGGCGGAGGAGCTTCGCCTCCACACCAGCACCTTCAAAAATGTAAAAATAAAATAATCATAAATCAGGTTTATTATGACTTTATTTTTCTCTCCCATGTGAGTCTTTGGGTGGGGCTATGGGGGGACAGGGCAGTCACAGGGGGAGAGTGGTAAGAATTACGATTCAGTGCGCATGATGGTTTGGCCGGCCGTCTCAGTCAGGCCAAAGCGTCACGGGCAGTGAAGCTCTCTCCAACTCCAGCTGCATTGCTGGGTCGGAGACAGCAGTCACAGGCTCAAGTCTCCCTGGAAGCGCAAATCGAGCTCACTCTGGCCAATGCTGATGCTGCTGACATGAATGAGAGCAGTGTCAGGATTGGCTGCAGGGGATTCTGGGAGTCTGTGCTGGTGAGGATAAGAGCGGCAATGCGGCGATGCAGCAGGACGGGCAGGTAAGTTATTTTTTAATTTTGTTTATTTGTTTCTTTGGTGTAGTAGTGAGTCCCCCCGCCACTTAGCGCCGACATCAGCCGCTACTGCAGGACACACGGCCTGGAAAGTAACTGCGGCAGTGATGCACTGCCCATTTTCAGATGAGTGAACGGCGGTGAGATCCCTCATTCACGAAATAGGATAGCTTATTCCTGCATTGCAAAATGATTGCATCTTATAAAACGCTATCAATAATTAATTAAAACAATAAATAAATCCCAGATGAATAATATATGAACCAAATGGATGCAGACACTTCCTCTCCCCACTCTTCCTACATCCTTTCAAATGAACTGTTATAGGGAAGTAATTCTTTGGAACTAAAGTCTTAGATTAAAGATTAAAGATTCAGGGAACAGTTATGAGCAAAAGCGCGGAGGGCATCGCCCTCTAGCCTTCAGCCAAAAGGCATGCCACGCGACCACTCTCCAGCGATGGAGACGCCTTAAAGCGTCAGGATGACGTGTCCGCATGACCTTTCTCACCAATGCAACATGAAAGTACCGGATGCAATGCGATCTTGTATTTTTACTGTGCACTGACTCATGTAGGTTAACGCGCTACTCAAAGCCTCACACCATGAACTTCCGGGCAACTGACTAAGTGGGACATCTTCATTCATTGTTTCCAGTAATTCAATTACAGAATAGCCTGACGTCAGCACAGAGAGAGGACAATTTTGAGAACTGAAGAAAGTTGACTAGTCTTAAAGGCGCCCTCCAATGCAGGATGTCAAGCAATGCACCCAACGCGATCAAGCAAAGAGACGGGCAGAAATCCTCACAGCTGGAACAGGGCTGAGAAAACAGTTTTGTTATCTTTGCATGGGAATTGGGAACGCCCATTAATATCACCTGCAACGTAACTAGGCCAAATCTTTCATTAAATATGAGAAGGGGCGCCATTTAAAAGGCAGCACTCTCGAAAGTCGGTGGGGTCTAAAAATACTTATTAATTGATGGATAATATCCAAGTCGGCGGTCTGAACGGCTACTTGTGCTCGACTTCCAAGTAGCGCCCCGCTCCTTGTGCATCGAGGCAGTGCCCCGCCCCTCCACTTCCCATTATTGTCCCGCCCCCTCCACTTCCCGGTATTGCCCTGCCCCCTCCCTATCCCTTTCATTCTAACTTGGACTGTAGGTGTGGAATACTTTGGACCTGGCTTTTAACCCTCGCCAATCTCACCTTCCAAAATACAATAGAAACATTTTGAAGTCTGCGAGCCTCACTTGAATGCAAATGTTATCATATACCATTCATAGGTTATTTAAATGAATTATGTTATTACTGCACCGATACAACTTTCCTGTGTGCTACTGGATCCAATGGGGAAGTACATAGGATAAATGACATTGTCCCTGGAACGGAGACTGTGTACCGGTGGTCGCTTTATGGCTGGACCCCTGCGGAAGGCGCGGAAGCAGCTGAGCCGGTCTGCCTCCGAGAGGAAACATGGCGCTGCTTTCAGCGCGTGTAATACAGCTCTTTCCGCAGCCGCAGCCATTAAAATAGCATAGTTAATTTAACAGGGACAATCTAACAGGCTGCAGGAACCATTTGCCCCCATTAATGTTATGAGCCTTTTACAGGTGTCTTAAACAGGCTTTGTTACTAACAAGGCTATTAAGCCAATTTGGAAAAGGCGTTCTAAGCAAGATGTAATGTTGCTGGTATATG
Source organism: Triturus cristatus (assembly GCF_964204655.1). Classification (NCBI taxonomy): domain Eukaryota; kingdom Metazoa; phylum Chordata; class Amphibia; order Caudata; family Salamandridae; genus Triturus; species Triturus cristatus. Next base: position 220,314,587 of record NC_140594.1, on the reverse strand, counting down.
AGGTAGACACGGTGAATAGGAGGTGGGCTTTTATCACAGCCCTGGCAAAGCTACCCTCACTCAGTTTTGTGAGTAAGAGCACCATGATCATGTGAGTGTTCTGACACGAGGCCAATTGTGCGTCTTTTGCTTTCTCGCCGTATGTGCGCCAGGTATGCCCAGCCGTGGGTCCTGGGCTCACTGTGCCACTGGAATCAAGCTATCCTGGCTGAAGAGGGATGAAACCCCGAAACCGGTCCTAGGATGCTTGTTTCCGGTCCAGGGAGGACCTGGCTTGGCAGTTCGGGCTGGACTGTTCCCATGAGGCACAGGGTCAAGAATGATTTGCATATGGCCAGGTCTAAACTGGGGTGGCATGGTGAGCAAAAGAATGATAGATTTAAGCCACATCTCTTGACTGGGGGTGAATGTTTTGATTTGTTCTGCATTCCGTCCATCAATTGTGTGTCTTTTGCCTTTTCGCCTTAAGTGCGCCAGGTATGCCCAGACGTGGGTCCTGGGCTCACTGTGCTACTGGAATCAAGCTATCCTGGCTGAAGAGGGGTGAAACCCCGAAACCGATCCTAGGATGCTTGCTTCCGGTCCAGGGAGGACCTGACTTGGCAGTTCGGGCTGGACTGTTCCCATGAGACACAGGGTCAAGACTGATTTGCATATGGCCAGGTCTAAACTGGGGTGGCATGGTGAGCAAAAGAATGATGGATTTAACCCAGATCTCTTGACTGGGGGTGAATGTTATGATGTGTTCTGTATTCTGTCCATCAATTGTGGGTCTTTTGCTTTCTGATACAAGGCCAGGCAGCTTGGGCCCCCACGCAGAGTTTGTGGGTAGGTGCCCCATACTCATGTAAGTCCTCTAACACATGACCAGGCAGCGTGGCCTCCCTCATGCAAAGCTTGTGGGTAGGTGCACCATGTTCATGTCAGTCTTCTAATGCAGGGCCCAGCAGCTTGGCCCCCACATGCAGAGTATGTGGGTAGGTGCACCATGTTCATGTGAGTCTTCTGACACAAGGCCAGGCAGCTTGGGCCCCCCATGCAGAGTTTGTGGGTCGGTGCACCATGCACATGTGAGTCTTCTGACACAAGGCTAGGCAGCTTTGTCCCCCATGCAGAGTATGTGGGTAGGTGCATCGTGTTCATGTGAATCTTCTAAAACAAAGCCAGGCTGCTTGGGCCCCCCATGCAGAGTTTATAGGTATGTGCACCATGCTCATGTGAGTCTTTTGACACAAGTGTCGGCAGCTTGACATGTGTAATGTAGAGTTTTGTGGGCCCTGCTCCATGCAGATGAGTGACTTTTAACATAAGGCCAGGCAGCTTGGCCACCCCCTCATGCAGAGCTTGTGGGTAGGTGCACCATGCTCATGTAAGTCCTCTAACACACGGTCAGGCAGCTTGGCCTCCCCCTCATGCTAAGCTTGTGGGTAGGTGCACCATGTTCATGTGAGTCTTCTAATGCAGGGCCCAGCAGCTTGTCCCCCACATGCAGAGTATGTGGGTAGGTGTACCATGTTCATGTGAGTCTTCTAATGCAGGGCCCAGCAGCTTGGCCCCACATGCAGAGTATGTGGGTAGGTGTACCATGTTTATGTGAGTCTTCTAATGCAGGGCCAGGCTGCTTGGGCCCCTCATGCAGAGTTTGTAGGTAGGTGCACCATACACATGTGAGTCTTTTGACACAAGGGTCGGCAGCTTGACATGTGCAAAATAGAGTTTGGTGGGCCCTGCTCCATGCAGATGAGTGACTTTTAACATAAGGCCAGGCAGCTTGGTCTCCCCCTCATGCAGAGCTTGTGGGTAGGTGCACCATGCTCATGTAAGTCCTCTAACACATGGCCAGGCAGCTTGGCCTCCCCCTCATGCTAAGCTTGTGGGTAGGTGCACCATGTTCATGTGAGCCTTCTAATGCAGGGCCCAGCAGCTTGCCCCCCACATGCAGGGTATGTGATAGGTGCATCATGTTCATGAGAGTCTTCTAAAACAAGGCCAGGCTGCTTGGCCTCCCCCTCATGCAAAGCTTGTGGGTAGGTGCCCCACGCTCATGTAAGTCCTCTAACACATGGCCAAGGTCGCTTGGCATGCGTAATGTAGAGTTTTATGGGCTCTGCTCTATGCGGATAGTGACTTCTAACAAAAGGGCAGGCAACCCTAATGCAAGCTCTTTGTGGCATATGTTGCATGCACAGCTGAGTTTTCTACCACAAGGCACATCAGCCTCGGCCCCCCAAGGCAGGTTTTTGTAGGCATGTGTTCCAGGCACGGAAGTTAGAGACAGACACCAATTGAGTGCATCAGGTCTCCTTGGGACAGTTATTCCTTCACTGTGTGCAAGAAAAATAAACAGGTCCCCCCTCCTTGGGAAAGATTTATAGGCCCAAAGATGGGTCTCAGCAGGCCACCTTTTGATGGGGAAAACATATGGAAAGGCTGTACACAATTCACTCCTTATCACACATGGCTTTCACATTGACACAGAGGAAGTGATTCAGCTACTGGATTTCTGCTGAACTCTCAATGTCATTGCTCTGCCCTTGCCTGGGTTCAATTCTCAGATGAGGGCGCTGGGTAAAGATGCCCATCACTCACTGAAATGCTCTGAGTTGCCTTAAGATAAATTACATCTACAGAGTGTGTGAAATTTGTGTAATTCACCTTTTTGTAATTCAGTAAAGTTCCACAAAAATTAGGTGGAATTATGTGAAATTACACAAAATGTAAAACAGACATTTAGGACTATATTTAAGCGTGTCCACTTTGAATGCAAAGATGCATTTTGCACTAAAAAAATCACAAGGAACACAATTGCAGAGAACTAGAGCTGCTTGCATTCTGGTTGGTAGCCTTGCCCCGATGCTAAAATCTTGCTCTGAATGCAGCGCACTTATGCCAAATCGTGTTATGGTGTAATTCCAGGAATTTTACATGGCAAGAATTACGTGAGATTTGCAAACGTATGCAAATTATTCCTTTTGTAATGGACTGAAGCAGGGGGGAGCTGTCACAGTCTTTTCTTTGTAGCTGCAGTGGTGGGGACTACATGTCCCAAGTTCCCGTAGGCCTGAGGAGGCGGCGCTTCACGCTATCACCATCACCTGAAGGGCATTAGCGCTATAAAGCACGCCAGGGTGTCGCGCAGCACGAGAGATTGCACTGACTTTTCCTTGTGGCTGCATTGGTGGGGACTACGTGTGCTGAGTTCCCGTGGGCCTGAGGAGGCGGCCCTTCATGCTATTGCCATCATCTGAAGGGCATTAGTGCTATAAAGAACACCAGGGAGTCATGGGATGAACGCAGGCCATGCCCGGGCAAAGCCTGGGCCAAAGGCATGCCCATCCTGTGCCCGTCAGTGCCAGAAAGAAGCAGGGCAGGGCCCCCCCTTAGCCCCTCCATCACCTAACATTGCTGCCTGCTCTGTTCTAACCCGTGCATAACGAATGCACTGTCTCCCCGCAACCTCTATTCCTCTATTCCCTACTCCTCCCATGTGCTAAGCTTGCTGGTCTGTGTGGGCCAACATGGCGATGCGGAGAGTAGCAGAGTCTCGGGCCAGGGTGCTGCCAGGTGCTACTCTGGATGGGTTTATTAAGAGAGCAGTGGGGTTAGTCAATAAAGAAATTGATTTGGTGAAACGCTGACTTGCTTGACCTCGTTCCGTTTCAGGCCTACGCCCTGTGAGCCCAAGTCCCCCCCAGCCAAGTGCCAGGGCTCCTAGCGGGAGCTGAAGCACTCACCCCCAATCCGAGAGCTGAGCCTAGCCTGTCGCATGGTGTGTTTGTGGGCCCAATAGAAGAACCAGAGGAGGTCACACTGCACCCAGTCAGCCCCCCATTGAGACGTGGAAGTCCTGTATTAGTAAAAGTAACAGGGAGCAAAAGGAAAAGGACAGCCGTGATACCCAAAGCCAAGAGACTGTGCGGGAGCACCAGGTGGTGGACCCCCAGCTAAGGCTCTTGAAGGCACCCAGGAATTGTGCAACAAACTCATTGCACTGGTAAAGTAGACAATACAGCTGTTAATATAAAGATGGAACAGGGTAGGGGCAAGGACACATCCCTGGCAGGCATCTTGGTTGACAGAAAAGGCACCTGTCAGTTCTCCTTTTACTCCACACCTTACATTGGTAAAATTGCCATTTGTGCAGTAATCTAATCAAGTATAGGAGGTCAGGCGAGGTCCCCTTCCTCAAGAGCACCTCCCACAGTTTACCCCTGGGCACCAGGTTGATTGTGGTGCTCAAGCCAATGAATGCCCATCTCCCTCCATGTGACCAGGAGAAACCAGAAGACCTGGTCTACGGCACTGACCCTATGCCTAAATCCTGCCAGGAGCCCTGTCAGAAACTGCTTATCACCACACCAATCTAACAAGCACTCAATTACCTGTTGCAAAGGATTTTTGGGAGATTGTCTAATAAGCTGATGGGGCTGGTGTTGGAGGGTACACCAGGGTCCCCCTTTTTAAAGACTGGCACAAACTCTCCCGCTTTCCAGGATGGGATAACACCCCTTCTTGCACAATGGCATTGAAAACCACATTAATGTAAGGCACCCAAACCCTAAGGTCAGCTTTGAAGACATCTGCGGGGACTTTATCATTAAATGAGGCCACAGCACATTTGGTTTCCTTCAGGGTGAAGATTACTCGGCGTTGTGGATCTGGCTCTTCATACTGGAAGCACTCCCAATCCCATAAGAGCCCTCGGGTGCAGGGATAGGGGCATACAGGTTCTTAAAATATGCGATCCTCTCAGAGTAGGGTGGATATTTCGCCAGAAGTTCCTAACCTCCCTTTACTCCTACTGACAAGGGTCCAGAACCTCTTCTGGTCATTATTCACCATGGAGTTCAGCAGGTCAGCCCACAAATCATCCTCCATGCTGCTTCTGCTGCCTGATAATTCACCCTTTTCATCCTTATGACTTGACTGTCCTGCCTTTTTATAACTTGCAGGAGATTCACCATCGCCTTTTTGATGCTGATCATTAAACCATCCGTTTAGCGGCTTTGGGTACCCCCAGCCTTTTTGGTTAAAATGCTCCTCAACTTAGAAAAAAACATGTGGTGCTCATCAAGGATCAGATCGTTTTCCCCCCAATTAGCACATATGCTCTCCATATAAGTAGCTAGGATTGAGTATATGGCCCTAAATCCCTCTGGGGAGGAGGCCACTGCTTCCCATCTCAGATTCCTCCTGTTTTTGTGACTACAAGCTGCCTATGGATGCCCTCTGCTGGTGTAGGGCATGGAAGAGTCATTGATACTCTCAGCTTTAGTCGTTGGGCTTTGTGGTCACTCTCTTCTCTCTCTTCTACGGCCATATCTGCCACATTGTTCCATAATCTTACATCCAAAAGGATATAATCAATCGTGCTATGATAGGAACCTTGTCTAAAGGTTGGAGCAAGAGATTTATCTGAGGCGGATCGCTCGTTGCATGCCCTAATGCCATAGGTTATGGTGAGGTCCACACCCTGCAATGCTGCTCTAGAGTGAAGCCTCTTTTTGGAAGGAGCTATATCTGGAATAACAAACACCAGGTTCTCATCTCTAGACAGGTCACTAGCCAAGCTGTTTGGCTCAAAAGTGAGGTTGAAGTTCCCTGCTACTAGCACACGATAGCTACTTGCACACTCCCCTAGTTCTCTAGCCAGCAGTTCCAGCTATATAGAGCACTGTCTACAGCTGCTACTCCTATTCTAATCCTTGCACACTAGGCAGGAGGTTCATGCTCATAGCTGATGGTCGTGGTCCATGGGGCAGCTGCTGGCATGTCCTTAATAACAAGAGTCAATTGGTGTTGCCTGCTTGGCGATTCCCCTACCTTGGTGGGAGCAAAAATACCGTCCCTACTCTTTGCGGATGACACGCTGTTGCTGTCCAACACTAGGAGGGGTCTTCAAAAGCTGATTGACAGCTTTAACCAGTTTTGTAGTGATTTTGGTCTCGAAATCAACACCTCTAAGACCAAATATATGGCATGCACTAAGAAGGGCAGGGTGAGTGGGGTCGTTAAGGTGTAGCCTGAAGTACTCAAAAGGGTCCGGGAGTTTGATTACTTGGGCATCAGGCGAGATGAGCCTGGATCCTGGAGCCCACAAATCTCAAAGAGTGCCCTAATTGTAAAGCGGCAGGCTGGAGCTATACTCAAGATGGATAAAAAAGCAGCCTGGGCACCTGTACGGCCAGCAGTGGAAATTTATAAGGCCCAAGCTAGCGGGGGCTGCTCTATATGGGGCGGAAGGAAGGGGTCATTGTAACACCAGTCCCCTGAGCATAGCAGAAAATAACTTCCTTTGAGGCCTGGACAGCTTAGGGAAGGGTATGCCGTTAGTCACGTTCCATTTGGACCTGTGGATCTATGAGATCTCGTCATTGGTGCCGTTGAGAACCCTATTGTATTGGACTCGAATCTGGGCCACTGATGAATTGTGCCACCTCAAAGAGGTCCTGCAGGATGTTATTTTGGTCAAAGGGATTGGTAAAATTAGATGCCTAGTGGAACTCTCAAGAAGGGTTGGTTCGAGTTGGGTCTCGGTAAGTTCGGGAGTGAGTAGCAATTCATTCAGAGAGGGGATGCCGCCCTAGTCAAAGAAACAATGAAAGAGAAAGGCATCAGATGTAGGGACCACTCACCCTCACGAGGCAGTCTGACAAGTGCCTTTCTACTACAGAAATCACTGTGCAAGGCTGAGGAATTCTTGGACTTCATCCGCTCTGCACTTTCTTGGTCCCTGTACCTCCAATTTAGGTATGGGTCCCTTCCCGTAGCAATCTTCACCGTCAATTGGAGGAAGACGAACCAGAAATCGGATTATTCCTTTTATTGTAAAAAAGGACGTGAAAGCAAGAAGCATGTCTGGTTTTTTGCTCCCTTTATGCACAACCAAGGTCTAAATGGATTGTTCCAATGTGTAGGACCCTAGGTACTACAGGAAAAGAATTATCTTAAAGAATGTGATTGTTTTAAATGTTTTTATTCTTGTACTATCCTTTGATGATAGAGCGAAATGTTTCGAACTATCAATAAACGATGATGACTGAAGTAGATTACTTTTAGGCCGATGTGCACCTGTGCACAAGCAAAATGCCATCACTCACAGTGAAGTGAGCCAATGGTATAAGTGGCCTGACTCACATACATACATACATGCATAAAGCAAACAGGGGCCTTCAGTCAAAACTCTTTATCCATTGGCCTGTATAAACATCATTCATATTTAATGTTGCTAAAGCCCACCACAGTATGAGGCAATGGGTCAGCCTACTTCTGCCATTGGCTCTCTTCGCTAGGAGTGACGTCATTTCCTTTGTGTACATGAGAACATATTCTTATAGAGTAGAGTAGTCCTCTTCAGTGCCAGGGCTAAGCGAGTCTATGCTTTTATTTCCCCTTTCACTTCAAGTGGACAAGGTTTGTAGAGTCAAAACAAGGTGGTTCAATTGAGAAAGGGTTAGCCCCTAACCATAGAGTTTGTTAATGCCTTTCTTGGTGCTTGGGGAGTGCTCTAGCAGACATAATTGCATTTTCCCAATGGCGCTGACTATCACAACCAGTGCCATTACTACAGTAAGCCAATACTAAACAACCACCAAGTGCGTCATCAAGGGTCACAAGTTACTCTCGTTGAAGCATCAAATTGTGTTACATGGCTAGAGTGGAGTCGAAGCTCCATGCTCTGGTGATGATCTGTGCTACAAACCCCATTTTCCTGAAATGGAAGGCTATCATAATAAGGCAAGCAAGTTATTTTTTCTACCCAATTTAAAACTCACATTGCAAATGCAATAAAATGAAGAAAGATATCCCTGCGATCACTCATTCATAACAGACTACAGAGGCCGGAGTGGCAATACCCCTCATTCATATCAGACTACAGAGGCAAGAGTGGCTATGCCACTCATTCATACCAGACTAAAGAGGCAAGAGTGGCTATGCCACTCATTCATACCAGACTACAGAGGCCAGCTATACCACTCATTCATACCAGACTACAGAGGCCAGAGTGGCTATACCACTCATTCATACCAGACTACAGAGGCCAGAGTGGCTACTACAGAGGTCAGAGTGGCAATACCACTCATTCATATCAGACTACAGAGGCAAGAGTGGCTATGCCACTCATTCATACCAGACTACAGAGGCCAGCTATACCACCAATTCATACCAGACTACAGAGGCCAGCTATACCACTCCTTCATATCAGACTACAGAGGCCAGCTATACCACTCATTCATATCAGACTACAGAGGCAAGAGTGGCTATGCCACTCATTCATACCAGACTACAGAGGCCAGCTATACCACTCATTCATACCAGACTACAGAGGCTAGAGTGGCTATACCACTCATTCATACCAGACTACAGAGGCTAGAGTGGCTATACCACTCATTCATACCAGACTACAGAGGCAAGAGTGGCTATGCCACTCATTCATACCAGACTACAGAGGCCAGAGTGGCTACTACAGAGGTCAGAGTGGCAATACCACTCATTCATATCAGACTACAGAGGCAAGAGTGGCTATGCCACTCATTCATACCAGACTATAGAGGCCAGCTATACCACTCATTCATACCAGAGACTACAGAGGCCAGCTATACCACTCCTTCATATCAGACTACAGAGGCCAGCTATACCACTCATTCATACCAGACTACAGAGGCTAGAGTGGCTATACCACTCATTCATACCAGACTACAGAGGCAAGAGTGGCTATGCCACTCGTTCATACCAGACTACAGAGGCCAGCTATACCACTCATCCATACCAGACTACAGAGGCAAGAGTGGCTATGCCACTCATTCATACCAGACTACAGAGGCCAGAGTGGCTACTACAGAGGTCAGAGTGGCAATACCACTCATTCATATCAGACTACAGAGGCAAGAGTGGCTATGCCACTCATTCATACCAGACTACAGAGGCCAGCTATACCACTCATTCATACCAGACTACAGAGGCCAGCTATACCACTCCTTCATATCAGACTACAGAGGCCAGCTATACCACTCATTCATACCAGACTACAGAGGCTAGAGTGGCTATACCACTCATTCATACCAGACTACAGAGGCAAGAGTGGCTATGCCACTCATTCATACCAGACTACAGAGGCCAGCTATACCACTCATCCATACCAGACTACAGAGGCAAGAGTGGCTATGCCACTCATTCATACCAGACTACAGAGGCCAGCTATACCACTCATTCATACCAGACTACAGAGGCCAGAGTTGCTATACCACTCATTCATACCAGACTACATACCAATGTAGTGCATTCGATTTGATGCAATTAAGATGTCTGATAGGTCAATCTCTTCAGATTTTTCACTATGAATTGCTTTAGTTTATATTTTGAGATGGGACACTTTTTACTTGTTATTTTTTTTAACATTTGCAGACCACATTATACAGCGGCATCCGCAGTTTTAATCACTTTAACACTTTTAATGCCTATTGCATATACAAAGTGAAAATCAAATCCAGATAGGATTACTACACGTCATCGGAAGCAAGTTTTGGGAGGGGGTTCACCTTCGTATCTCCTGCTGTCCTCCAGCGCCTCTCCTATGGCTCATCACCAGTTCAGGAAAAAGGCTCCTTACAGTCTCTTGCCTGCGACAAGTGTAGGCGCTGGACTGCACTGCTTATATACAGACTCCAGGCAACTCAAACGTTTGATGTTCTTCTAACATTACAACATCTGCCATGGTATCAATAAAATGTGTCAGTTTCTAAAATGCACCCTGGTATGCTGGCGGGACCCCTTCAATCAAAACTATGTAAAAAATGTATTCTTCAATGAATAACAACACTGGGTTATGCAATGGGATAGTCTGGTTGTGCTAGCCAATTGGTTAACTCAGAGGCATGCACTAACTAGAAACTAACTTTAGCAAATTCAATAGATCTGGCTTTAATGTGCTAACACGTGCAAATACACCCATGCAAAAAAACATGTTTAGCACATCAAACTCAGGACTATTGGCTTTGCTAATATAACAAAAAAGTAACAAGCATTGATTGTTGTTTGCCTTGAATGATAGGAGATGGCAACCACTTTGGAGATTGATTGTGCTTCTCAGATGTACAATAGTCGCTCATACATTCCAAAGGAACTACTTATTTGAAGGTGGAATGATAAACCAAACAACCAATGGCAATTGGTGAGAGACAACTGCTCCTCTGGGATCAGCCAAAATCACACTATAAATATTTTAAGGGATTGGTTGCAAAGGTCAGTAGACTGCTATGCTGTCATTGCAGCAATGCAATGCAGCGCGCGCAATGTAATTCGTTTTATTTATTTATTTACTTACTTACCTCCGTTCGGCCATATGCCGGAGTTTACTACCCTCCACCCTGCCCCTCCCCCGCCTCGCCGCCCCGCAGCACTCCCTCGATGAGCCGCCACTGGTTGCAACGTGAAGTAGAAAGGGGTACATTTCATTATGAATGGAGAGTTAAGAATCGAGGATATACATAGATTTTAATTTTTGTAACATTTGCCTCATTAAAGTCTGTCTTAATTCTCCAGTAATGTCCAAATTAGTATTCCTGATACAGCATGCTTAGTGTCCGGGAGTCCCAAACACAGAATTATCCTATGGTGAGAACTGCAGGCCTAAAGCATACTCCTGTCTGTGATTAATCAATTCAAATAACCACAGACATTATTTCACTATAAAAAATACAGCAAATGTTCCTGCATCGCGAACGTATTTATATGCATATATTTATTCATGAATGTTGTTCACAAGTATGATTTGTGGTGCATGGAGGCACTTACAGTGCTATTACGAGTTGCATAAATGACACTGCCTGTGCATGATATAAGAGTTAAATAGCCCTCTACGCTTGCCATAGTCCTCAGCACCAGAGATAAAATGTACATCTGTACACAACAGCAAAGAAGATTCTGGTGAAGGCAAAGTGGTGGTAGCGGTGGAGGAGGGCGGAAACATACATAATCCCCTATGAGAATAGGCATCCTAGCCCACCCTCTGACTCACGATGACGTGCACCAGACAGGAAAAGATTTACTTGATTGTTGAACCTATCTGAGATTAATTCCTTCTTGCATTGTATCATCTGCATATTTTAATTTATACTGGAAATGGCAAATTTACTAAAAGGGCTTTTGGATGGAAAAGTGCAACATTCTTGAGATTTTGATGATCAAAAAATATAATCCGTAGATCTCATCCGGAGTAAAAACTCTGGAGAATTGAACTAAATCCAATTTGTGGTTGTTTAAATATTTCAGAGAAACGCAGGAAGTATTCTGCAGGATGGCCGCACACAAGGAGTTTACAGAATTTGCTTAAATCCACAATATTGCAAGACTACCCAGGAAGCAGCCTCCTGTAATTTTACCAGGTCTATGCCTGCAGAGTAATACCTAAGATAGGAATGTTCTCAAATAAATTATGGTCAAATGGCTCTTTAAAAGAGTGGGTGATTTGCAGACCCAAATAGGCACTTACAGATAACTACCACCATTAGGGTGTAGGGGAATTGTTGCAGGTTTGTGTGTCCTATTGTAGACCAATGTGTTCAAGCCAGAAGAGATAGGAGATGAAAACGAACAGGGGTAGGAGAAGGAATATAGAGTCGTAACAATCATTACGACAGCTTGATGTGTCAACTTACATGTGGTTATCTAGATACAGTGATAACCACATTGATGACTCCAGATGGGCCCATAATCTTTCAATAATGTTACCGAAGTCCATAACAGGGGTACTAATCAGTCGGGTAATAATAGATCAAAGAGTAAAAGGCGATTATTAGATATTAATGCCTGGCAGAATGTGGGCAATAAAGGTATTAATGACCATCTCCAACATGCACCTCTCACATTCCGGATGATGCACCACAACTGCCACCTACTACATGTCCCTAGTGTGCATTGTCACTGCATTTGTCAAGGAGGCATGATAAGTTTCAATCATCAATGCCCGCATTAACTTGGACGCATTAATGCACCTGGTAGCAATAATGCCTGCATTTTAAGACTACTGATTGGCAGAGACAATACTGTTATTCCGTAGGAAATGACGATAATCATTATTAATATGATGATTTATGTTATCACAATCAAGGCTTGCGCAGTTTTGTGAAGCCTGATTTAAAGAAAGTTTACCATATTTATCAAAGGTGAAGGTGGTGAATTTCTTTTTAAAAGAAAACATAACTGCAAACTTTGTGGAACTTCAGAAAAAATGAGAAATCCTCTGAATTAAATCTGCTAAGTGGTTGTAATGAAAAATTCGCCAACCACCACCTGCAGTCCATCTGCTGTGGTCTAAAGGAATATTTGCCCCTTAGAATATTACAGAATATATAACATAATACGGACTGAGTACAGGGCCAGGGTCGGGCTGACCTATGGGGCAATCGGGCATGGCGCAGTGTGAGCTGGCCTGACAGATCAGTGCCACTTTTTTTTTAGCAGTTTTTGGGCCGGCTTTATGTACAGGTGGGCCGTTTTTTTTTTTTTACTGTTGATTTCCCTTATATCAAAACACACATTGCCATGACATGTTGTAACCCATACCTTGTAAAAAATACGTATACAGATAGATAGTCTTTGTGAGTTCAAAACAGGCCTGATTTACAAATGTGGGCCACTTTCTTAGCTATCTCATTTGCTAATGGGGTCCACTTTTATTTGGCCCTATTTTTTGTCCCAGTTCCACCCTGTTTGGAATGCTCTCGTAAAGAATGTCCAAACGAAAAAAATAGCTCAGCTTTCACTTAAAAAGTGCATTCTTTCAACATGCCTTTCATTTCCGTGCAGACTGTTACAATTCAGAATACCAAAGCGCTTCACAGGAAGCAGCAAAGGTTTTCAGATTCAAACGCCACTCTCACTCCCTCTCATCTGCCTGCAATATGGCGTTTAGAATTTATTACGTTAGGGAAATTATTCGTCTGAGAAAAACGGTGGGGTGATTGCAGTGGGAAGCCTGGGGCCAGGGTGGGAGGGGGCGCGCAGCAGTGACAATCCATCTAACCGTGGTACGCCGGAAGACCAATGTCTCCAGATATGAAGTGTCGCATGTAAAAAAAAAAAAAATACTAACGGCGACAGCCTGCTGAGAAAGAAAAAAAATAAGATCTGAATCCCTTTTGCCTTTTTTCTAAATCAAATTTGTGATTCATATGAGCCTGTTTTTCTGGTGACGAGAGGCCTCGGAGGGCTGGTCTCGAGCAGACGCAGAGGAGCCGGGCTATTGACAGCCTATTGACAGGCCAGGCTGAAGCCAGGCACCAGCCCTGGTTCGGTTCAGCTAATGTCTGCGGTGGCATAAATCCTCGCAAACTCCGGGGCACAGGTATGATTTACTTCCGCCGCCTCTCAGAGGCTTTTTAATATGGCGTCCGTAAAATATGTGCGCCTTTGATGGCTCCGGCTTCTTTCCTATATTTTATTGTCCGCTACTTCATTACACATCCAATCCGCTCTTTCTTTATCCATCACTCCCCCTCCCGTATCAAAGGAATGGTGATCTGACAGCATAATCTATAATTCGCTTCCGAAGGTCAGGCTAAGAATAAACACGTTCATCTGGCTCTACTGAGAGGCTTTCTGTTTGTTCGCCCGTCTCAGTAATGGGCGCCATCTTTGTACAGCACCATCTTTATAAATTAATTAAACAACTCGTGTAAGCTTCATATTGACTGTGCTTTTAATGAAAATGTGCCCTGCATATATGTTTGGGAGAATTCTTGGAGAAGTAAAGGGGGAACGAGGGAGTTTAATATCCTATACAGTTACACAAATGGCTCAATTACATTAATTACTAGTATATTGTTTCTTAAAAAGCAGTAGTAGATAAGATTGAGTGCTAGAGCCCACCACTATCTGAAGTGACAGATGGAATTCTTTCTAAGGCTCTCTTGGGATTTACTTTTGAAGGAATAGCTGCTGCTGCAAATGCGTGGAACTCTGCCTCATTCATGGGACATTCTACTGCTTCCCCAGTCCATTTGATATGGTGGTCGATCTAATTGACAGACCTATATACCAATAAGATTGCCCAGAACATTAACTGCCTTCTAGGCAACATAACTGTTGAGAGCAAGTCAATGGGATTGGTTAAAATGCCCAGTGTACATCTTGTGGCAGTTGCAAAGTCTCAGCAGCGCCTCTGGAGCATCAAAGCGAAAACCTGAGGGATCCCATCATATAAGCTTTACAAAGGAACCTTCCACCCTCTGGTTACCAAATCTCAGCAAAGTGTAGGCCAAAGCTCACTACAACTGAAAACATTGGTGCTACACTGTGGGTATGAGTTGGATTCAATAGCGCCAAACTTTCAAAAAATGGATGACGTCTTCATAACAGCCAGAGATAAAATTCTCAAATTAAATGTGCATTTGGATGCAGAAGGATTCAGATAACCCGGCGTTCAGTGCTTGCAGGCCAACAAATTATCCAACATGCTCTGAGTGAAGAGTAGGGTTCTTCATCGTCCGTAAATTCAAGCAATCAGGAAACAGTACATGTGTCAGAAAGAATGAGCATACCAAATGCACGCACTATGATAGCGGACCACGATGCACGTGGTGAGAAGCTATTTTTCTGTCTTATATAAATTAATGAAGGCAAAATGGTATTGGATAAAATCACTGGTTTGGTGCTTGGAATATCACTGAGGCAAAAAGCCCCGTAAACTGAAGGCTTCAAGAGAGGAGTTTCTTTCATGGGGAGCATATCATTTTGAAATCTTAGCACAGATTATGGCCTTGATTAAGAGTTGGTTGATAAATTCAGACCTATGTCTAAACCCCTGTTTACGCAAGGGTCGGAATTATGAGTTTGAAGGTATTTAATGAAGCCAATAATGATCAGATGTGTTAAATACCTGATCCACTGTTAAATTTTATCTGGTCAAACCTGCTGAAATGTAATGGGCGAAAAGTATACAGTATTCACAATATCACCATGTAACGCACCAAAATCTGCATGTTATTCCCCACCAACTCATAAGAGGTTTTATTTATCACACTCAATAACTAACGTACCCCGTGGTATTGTTATTTATCAGGTGCAATAAATAGACATATGAAATGTTTGATGTGTTTATTGTAAACCCATGAGAGATTTTAATGTTATTGTCATTCTGTTAATTTCAAAGTCAATATTTTTTAAATACATTTTGTGATACTTTACACAATCAATTAAGCCTGTGACATCTGCTAAGTACACTTTTTATAACTTTTTTGCATTTCCTATCTTTTGTGTTGTGTTGTGCCACAAATTAACCACCAGTTACGTTTTAATACTCTTAATGTTTACTGCAATTGTGATCCACAATATGGAAAATAAATTTTTGAACTTGAATTTCCTATTTCTTGTTTTGCAATGTCTGTCTTTGTAGATAAAGTACTACTGCCAGATGACAATTTGAAATAGAAGATTGAAAAGAAGGACCTTTGTGTCAGAAAGAAGGAGTGGTTAAATTTTCCTCTTGCTATGTGAAGGGAATAATGTTTTTTTTATATATAGGTAAAGAAAATCAATGTATGAAAAAATGACAAGTTCTACGTCTCAAAATCGAAACTGTCCACAAAAATCCAGACAGGACAAGCACAATCATGGTGCGTTATCAACTAAATGTGTCAATAGTGTTGATGGACTGTTAAGGAGAGGCACACGCTTTTAAGATATCCATTATGACTGTCAATTAACCACATTAAATAAAATGATATCTGAAGTTTGACTATAAGGGTAAGAACAGGACCAGAGGCCAACCTATGTTGCGGGCTGCATCATATCAGAAGCAGACAAGTACAATCAATTATTGTATATTTTCTTGGGATATTGATATATCATGGCAGGATCACACTGAGCACCAATTGAGAGCTGGGATTTGATCCTTGTAATTCTTGACTTGGAATTTGGAAATTTAACAATTCACCTGGATAGTCTCCTTCATATAACACATCAAGTGCCTTTTTTGGACGAGCTCGATGTTTGATATTAATTTGTCAAAAAGTCTTAAGAGATGATAAATGCATTTGATTCTGGGCAAGCTTTTATAGTTAAGACTTTCTGGCCAGCTCATTAAATCCAAAGACAGGATGTCACTCCAGACCTGAGCAAGACAATGGGCAATGTGCAAAGCATGGTATTTCCTTGCCTGCCACCCTCCCAAGGGAGGTGCCAGTTGAAAGACATACTGTACATCTGCATTCTCCTTCATGCTGGCACCACTGTCCTTGGAGGTGGCAGGATCCTGAATACTTAATTAACATGACACTAATTAGCTTGTGACATTCTCGGAATCCTAATGAAACCAGTTTCCCGAACTGAGGTAGGAATATGCTTCATTTGAAGGAAAAAGTCATCCATTAAAAGGACAAGCTGGCCCTAATTGTCCTAATCGCAGGCAGCTGCGGTCCGCGAGCGGCCTATTACGGGCTGCCATGCCCAACTCCTGAGGTCGAATGTTAATGTTATTTACATGAAGCCATCACATCCATGCCGAGTGTGTGCCACCATCGTGAAGCGGTGCCTTGAAAAACTGATGTTGCTGTCCAAGAGGTGTAAGGACAATAGTGCAGTTTCAACCGCATTCTGTTTACGTCACAGCTAACGCTAACTTCTTTTTTTATGCATACTTGCATTAGACCCTGTGTCTTATTGTTTGAATTTTGCTGACGAAGGGCAGCGGCACAAAAGAGTCATGGTACGTATGGAAAGCAGAATTGATGCTGGAATTGCAGATCTGCCGAGCTTGTAAAAGCCTAGCTCCTTCTCTTCCCAAAGTCATTCAGTGCATTGTATGAACTCAAGAAAGCAAATACATTTTGACAATTAATTATGTTAAAAAGTGACTAAAGTAAAAAGAGATGAGAAATTGGCAGCAGAAATGCTAAAAACAACAGAGTCCTGGGAAGACGAGCCACTGCATGGGACAAGAAGACGTGATTGCAAAGGTTTGGTGCCTGAGTCAGAGGAGGATTTATGTAAGGGCTAAAAAACTCGAAAAAGTTAGAAAAATACCACTAATCCCTGAATTTTTTGACAGAAATATTTCGTCTTTTAGACAAACACAACTTCTTATATACTTGGAACACATGACAGTGTCCCTCCCATAATAGATTGAAAGAAAGTTGGTGTCCCGGATACACGACTGGCACCACAGAGCTCTTGGCTGAGAGGAACCTGGCTCTCTGTCAACTCATTAGAGTGTGGCTCACAAGGGTGGGCAGCAAAATAGCTGGATGGCGGCCATTTGGTCAATGTCAGACCCAGAAGATGATGGAATCTGAAAGATCTGCCAGCCATCTCCTTTACCGACAAGTTCCGGCAGCACACAGTGCCAAGTTCACACAAGTGAAAGCACACTGTATGCCAGCGAAACATGTTAGAAGGGTCTTTCTTATATATCAATGAAGAGCATGGGGTTTCCTAGGTTTAAATCCTCTCTCCCCTCTTCAGACTTTCACTGATCTGCGAGCCAATGTATACTACTCCGCGGAAGACATAATACGTCAAATCCGTAAATGTTGAGTTGAGCAGTCTCGCTAAAGAACCCAATATACCGCAATTGATAAACTCAGTATATATATTATATAGTGCATCCTTTACTGAGAGCTTATATCGCTCCTTCCACTTTTTTACTGTTATGCTCCCGTCTCACCTAGCAACCACTTGACATTTCTGAAGGGTCACCCCTGCAAAGGAGCCATGTGGGGGTATGGGCAAGTCTATTAAATATCCAGAACCTGGATAATAAATAAGGCTGTGATAGTGAGCAATGTGCAATTTATTATCGCTGCACTTTTTTTGTTGCTAAAAATGATTTCACACAAGTGAACTGGGAGATCATGGGTCAGATCAATGCAAGCAATTTATTGACAGCATAGATGCCACCTGGGCCTGAAGCTATTACACTACCAACGACAATGGTCTACAAATGGTCTGCTAATTAATGGAGAACTCCCATGTGGAAGTTTAGATACCTTATGCGCAAGGATAGCTCTATAATATAATGACATTACCTGAATTTAGCCTCGCATCCATAACATTCCGAGTCAGATATCATAGGGAATCATGAGGAATAGTTAAAACAGCCACTTGGGATCCCGCATTAAGGGCGCGATAAACAAAGGAGTATACTATATCCATATCTCCATGAAATTATTTCCTTGTTTTCAGATATAACTTAACTTGTTCAACTTTCAAGTCAAGGAAATTGACTCCAGAGATCCCTTGCAAAGTTCATTCTTAAATGTTTTTGAGCTGTAAAAAAAGTCTCACATTCGGAGTACAAATATGGAAAAAAGGAGAGAGGGAGGAAATCGGATATGGAGGGTGACAAAATGAGCATTGGAGAGAAAAATGAGAGGAGCATACGGTAAGCTGCCATGGGCTTTGTTATGTGTGCATGCGTAATATACAGGATTAAGTACCCAAGACACTTTGTTAGCCTCTGAACGATTAAACGCACTCAACAATAAGGGATTCAGAGCTTTAGCAATAAATGCATAAATGGCGAAGAGCATGGTGGAATGGAGATTTATGTTTCGCAGAATGAAAGAAATTTAGTTTTGAACTGTTTATCTGTAGGAGAAATACTATAACTTCACCCGGCGCAACAGCACATTGTACAGAAGGAACACCAAAAGCCATGGGTGGACTTTCTACTGTCCTCAAGAAATTATTCAAATTTCGGTGTAAACCTTGTACATTAGTATTTTGGAATGTCCAGATTTTGTTTGGTCTATCTGCAGACAGCGCTTTGGAAGAATATTTCTTTGATAGGAAATAACTCAATTTGACTCTAACATTCTGCACAGAATTGCTTAAAAACGTTGTCATAGCATTTTCAAATAGATCCACATGAAGTGACTTGCTTTACACTGTTTTTAAATACTCAGGTATTGATGCATTTAATGAAGTGCTATAAAGTTATGACTGTTAGACAAGTGGCCTAGACTATTCATTCTACACGAGGGGGAAACTATACAATGTAGAATCAATTTACTGAATCCAGACTTCATTTTTTTTCAGGACGAGCAGCTTTTGAAGGAAAATGTGCTTCTCAGAGGAACAAGGCTGCCGAAGACTAAGTGGCGAAATACTTGCTTGGAAGTGGCTGACAAGCTGCCAGTCCCCCAGGGGGGGTTGATCATGTCTTTGACACTGAAGGGGAGGAAATGACAGAATCCTAGAAATCTGGGGAGCTCCTTGGCAACCCTTTTAGACAGATTAAAAAGGAGAGAATGGATCAAAGTGCACAAAAAGGTACTGAAGTCCTGGCACAACTTATATCCAAAGCTCTCTTGGCAAAGTATATGTGGGGAAAGTTGGGATGGAGTGGAAGAAAGGCACATTACAAAGGCGTGTGTTCAGGAAAGAATGAAACAAGATGTGCACTACGATGTTTGAGGAAGCTTGGTTGACTATCAAACTACCCAAACCTGATGCACTTAGGAACCAATTGACCCTGGTTACTTTTTCCTTGCAACCATATTTAAAGTTTGGCCATAATACCCAGCATGTTTGTCCTGACCTTCTTCAGACTGGATATCTTAATTCATTTAGTGACATTTCTGACTGGTCTAAAATCCTACCTAAATGTCCATGTGATAATACATCTACTCAAAGCACTTTACATACTCTGTTCTTTTTGTATTTTTTTTAAGGATATGAGGAAACGTTATTTTGTATCGATTTTATATCATTTGAATTTTTAACAATTCCGCCATGATTTTTGGGATTTACAAAAATTACCATCCCTGCCAGTCTGTTACTCTGTAGCAAATTATCTGTGTAAAGATTTACAGTGCAGGAAAAACTTCTTTTATAGAATGACTTTATGATGGTATGAATTGTTCAATGTTGCTTTTTTATAAAATGTATGTTTTTATGATGTCTGATTAAATCAAATAAAGTTGATTTGATTTGGTGTCAACTTTCAGAGGGTTCCAAAAACTAGGGAAAAAAATCAAGAGATTCGACACATTTTTTGAGCCGAGACAAGTACCTTGACTGACCACGAATCGCATGACAGTGAATTTAATCAGTAATAAATGAGACAAAAATGCTTCAATACGTTGTTTTTTAGGTGAATTGACAACTGCCTCTGCATTTCTACCTCTGTTTTGATCACTACCCACGTGACCAGTTCTGCAAGGCAGATGTGGTGTTCCAACTATCCTGAACCTGGACCACCAAAACAGTTTGAGAGTCAGTGAACCTTCCAATCACCCCTCAATTTGTCTAATTCCAGTTCACACTGATTTTATCAACCCACAGCTACTTTAAATCTCAGTATGTATGTTTTTGGTGCTTTGCATCTGGACAACGTGTCACCTTTTGGGGACTTCAGAGCTCTTTGCGACTCTGGGGGGTAGAGCGAGAGAGTAGAGGTTAGTGTGGGTAGCAGAAATGAGAGACGAGAAAGGGTGTAGAAGGCATGGATAAATATTCAACTAAGAAAACTAAAAATAAGAACAAAAGAATAATCTAAGAGCTTCTGAAGACACAATTTGCTGCGCATGGTGCATGCAACAACAATGAACCAATAGACTGAGCTAAACAATTGACGCTCAAACAGGGTGGCAGTGGAGGGAGGCCGTGAAGAGGCGCGTTCGCTCCATATTGGCTGTAGTTGCGCTAGTGCTGGTACCGCTGTCTTCGATAACCATGAGCATCACCATACAAGATGGCTCTTTGTGCTCTCTCAGCCCAGTTTCAGGGCCACGTAGGAGCCAAGGAAGTTCCGACACAAATTCCAACGAGATAGACCGAATTAAGACCAAAAATTATATTTCAGAATCATTTAATCATTTTTTCATGCCAGCTAAGATGGATATGACAAGTCACACACTCAGTGTATTGTCACATGTCACGATGAGGCACCGGTCCCCCGTTGGGAAAATTACAGAGTTTCCGATTTCCCCGAGGCTCCTTATGCGCTCTGTGTGCGCTGCTGGTAAGCGCCTCGCAGTCGCTGCAGTAATTACTGCTTTCTAACGGGCTGTAATTACTATGACATGCAAACGTTCTCAAATCACGCCCATCAGGCACAGGCAGCCTGCCTGACACACACACATACACACACACAGCCATTTTGGTTCCCATGAATGTAGAGGGCATTACGGCCATCTTTGCCTACAGTGGCCACACGGCACAAATTCTGCTTGCTCATAGCTAGGTCTTAAATTGTCCTGTGGTTGCAGGTAGTGCACACTGGCACTCATTATTGGGGACTGGAACCTAATTTCCATCATTAGACTTTGACCCAGAGCAAGAGAGAGAACAGGAAGGAAGCAACGGCAAGAGAAAAATAGGAAATCAGTCACAAGCAGAGGAGGGATGAAAAAGTGTAAGTGTAAAATAAAGGACAGAGATTACAGGGTGGTGGAAGAAAGAGGTAAGAGGTGAAACCAAGACTTGGCAGCCTTGGTGTGGGCGGCCCAGGCTTTCAGCTGCACCTGCAGCAGGCCCTAAGGAAATCTTTGGATCCCTGCACTTTTTTCTTACAAATTAAGCCCTACTCTTAACTATTGCAATTCGGAATATTCTTCCTCCTGATCTAATTAAAAACATAACATTTAACTCAAGGTACTCAATTTTTAAGGATCAGACCTTATTCAATTTATCTTTAAAGAAAAAAAGACATAATAAGACACTAAAAACCAGCGGAGACACTTAAAACCAGCAAAGAGATTCAGCTGCTGGTTCAGAAGGGCTATTGATTGCTTCCCACTTCTTCCTTAAGCCTGTGGCTCTACCGGTCAGCCCCTACTTATTAAATTTAGATTGGAACCATATGTTCCTTTGAAAGTCATACTGCGTGATTCCACCCTCCAGAAGGACAAGCGCTTTTCATCTGTCACTCTTGCATAAGGAGGCCGCCCACGGGTATCAGTTTGCCCTCTGCTTTTCTTGAGGTCTATAAAGAGATCGCTGATGTAGGTTTTGGGATATAAAATGTAGTGAATGCGGGAACAAGGGGAAAGTCACGGTCAGTAGAGGAGGGACTCGCGGGATGCAGTGCAATGCACAAAAAGGCATGGGCAAGAAGAACAAGAAAGTGGAAATCATTTTTACCAGTCAAAGCGGACATCTCACAAATAAGTGTAAAAGGGACGGGTGATAGTTTTGATGAACGGTCTATGCAAATCATGACCGGATTCGGTGGCCTATTCTAGAAACCTAATGCAACGCCGTGATAAGCTCAAACAGATGGGCAACTGCAGTGCATTCTTAATTTGTGAGCATTCATCCATCCAACCAACCAATCATCCATCCATGAACAGTCTTTGGCCGACCTCTGCTCCTTTCCCTTCGAAAACGCCCCTGCACTGAAATTTGGAAGGGACGCAATGCTATTGCTTAAAGCTGTCATTCTCACAGAATAGGATATTTTAAAGGAAATCGATTATTTTAACAACTGCCATATATTTCCTGAATGGGAACTCTTCCAGAATTCAGAAAAATAGTTCCCGGTTACCATTTAATGTATGTGTGCAGGAGGTTTTAGAAAATGTTGCAATACAATATTGCACACTGTTAATGCTTCCCTGCATTAACTATTGCTGGCTGGGCCCAGCTCGCCCACGCCAAAAGTTGCCCCTACCCACATATTGCTGCAGTGCTGAGAAGTGCAGGTGCTCTCTCGCGTTCAAGTGCAGTCAGTCAGTGCCTCCCCCTTTAAATCACCGATAAAGGCCGAAGCTTCCCGATTTCTTCCGACTGCGTGGCCGTAGTGAAAACTTCACATTAGCCCACCAGGGGGCAAGCTGCTTGTTCCCACTGTCTGTTTTCAGAATACTGCTATGATTTTGTATATTTTTCAGTTTTTTAGTTTGCTAAGCGTTGAAAAGTGCTTGGAAGCGGCTAAAAAAGCAACATACATAAAAAATGGTGACATAACTTAATAAATGTGAGGAGCCAGAAAACCTCTGTCTTGTAAACCCTAAAGCCGAGGACTTTCTACAAAATAATTTTGTGCAGAAATGTAACTGTCACCTTACCTCTGGAGACATAAAGAAACAGCCTGTACAAGTGTCTTTGATAAGCATTGTTTTTTATTTTGTTTTTTCAAAAACATTTAAAGACATTTTTATGGGAGTTCTTTTTTGAGAGAAGATATCCTGGCACTGATCATTTTTATAGATAATTTTATAATTTCCCATGCAATAAGCTCATCTTTGTCAACAATTATGACCTATTTGTTGCTTTGAAATTGTGTGGGTGGTGCAATAAACAGGGCAAATTAATGTGCAGATTTTTATTTGTTTGAATAATACAGAATAGAGCAAACACATTTTGCTCCAGTCCACATGGCATATTTTTTTCCACCAGGACTGCAAAACATGCTCCATACACATATTACTTTAAATCAAACTTAAGCGAAAATCAGTGATTTTAACTAAGAATCCCGAACCCACCAATAAACCTTTATAACCTGATAAAGCACATTGATTTTGCTTTATTTCTGCTCCATATGCAACACAAAGGGTTAGTCTCAGGCACAAACCTATATTTTACACTTAAAAAGGAAAGAAATGTATTGTATCTACTTTTTGTTATGCAGAACGCAAAAATAGTGTTAAATCAGTTTGCTCCATAATTTGCCTTGGTACAAACACTACTTATCCCGTCCCATAGTTCACGCTCAGAGAAAATAGTTCAAGTGGATTTGCACTTTTTTTGCACAAGTGCAACGTTTTAGTGATATGGTCCCTGTGCCAGACGTCTATGAATCCAGCCTAGTCAGAGCCATGATACACGTTATTGGCCTGTAATAAGATTGCTTTCAGTAAAGAGTATGAAGGTGCGGTTCTTCTATGTGAAATGAATGCCTTAACTCAATAAAGCTGACTCGGGTGGATTAAAAAAGAAATGGCCCACCATTTCTGCTGTTTTGATGCACTGGCTGATTGTACGTTTATTTTTTTCTATATTTTTCTTGCCACTCAGCGTGTTTTATTTGATAACTGTGTTGACCAATCAGATTTGAAGTCGTGTTCCCTCTGCCTGACCTGCTCCACTTTTCAGGCTGCACTCCATAATAGCTAAATAATTGAATCGGCTCAGCAGCTGAAGATTTGTTTTGAATTTTATTGGAATTTTAAATTGTTTTGTTTCTGCAGTATTTTATTATTGTAAATGGAAAATGCATTGCCTGCGGTAATAATCCGACGGCTTTTTATATTACTACACTGAGCTTGTGTGCTAAAGCTTTATTGGAAAGCAAAAGCAAGGGGCAGAAACTATTACAACAGCAAACGGTGGGCTTACAAGATTAGGGCTGCAACTAATCAACAACTTTTTATTTTATCTTCATTTTGCTATTAGGCTTATGGCTGGCATCTGCTAAAACAAAGGAAAGTAAAACTAAAGGTTCAATACCTACCCTGAAATTATTCCATTAAATGCACATATATGCTTACTTCCAGAGGCCCAGAAAGGGTGCCATGTACCCTAATATAAACAAGAAAAATGGCTCCCGTGCCCTGGTAAAGTAGAAACGGACAACCATAACTGGGGTGGAGCGGGCATCTCGCGCATCTTCACCGGGTGCCACTGCACCTTGTGCACCACTGATGTCTGTACCCCTGCATATATCTTTTCTCCAATCTGGAAAACACAGCACTCTAGGACTGTGGAAATCAGCATTTTTTTAATTTGTTGCCACACTGGAAACATTGTCCTGTAAGGACCATCCTCTTCCTTAACATCTGCCCGGCAGCCATCATGGCAGAACACCTGCCAGCGTTGTAGACATATGATATCTTTGGATGCTCCTTCTAGGTTTTCTGGTCCCTGCCTTCAACAGGAACACATGTATGTATATGTATACGTATATACTTGTTTTCTCTGCCCCTGCTTGACGAACCACCCTAAAACTGTCCATGCACAAACTACTCAAAAAGAAGAACCTTTTGGAAAGTTTTGTGGCGATTCGACAAACGGGATCAAAGTTATTAGCAACACCAAAAACGCTTTTCCTATGGAAAAGCGATCCTATGTATAACAACCTAATGGCATATATCTGTGTATAGAGTGTAAGAGGCCATTCATTGCTTTTTTTTTGCATGTCGGGATGCTCTTTCCCCCCTCAACAAAGGTAATAAATAGGATATTATACCGAGCGCATCTGTGTCTATGGTTCATGCCATTCTATCTTCCTCATGTGTGGTAGTTGTAAACAAAGTTGTTTAACCATAAGCAGCAAACAAGTTGTTGAATCAGTGCGGTGCGATAAACCCACAATAACTTGGCATTGTTAGTAGGCCCCAGTTTTTTCTATTCTGTAAGGCAATTAACATATATGGGGTTTTGGACATGGAATAACACATATCTCAGGCAATGGAAATTTTCTATTTCAGTTGGTTCTATAGGTGCTACAGCTGGGAAGGAATGGAGGGTCTTATCAGGTTTTGTATTTCTTTTTGCTGCTCCTTGTACATTTATAGTATTAGAGAATGCATCTATTTATGCATCACAAGCCATCATTAGCTCTCTGCCTTGACCTGTTTGACTCACAATATATGTGATAAATTACTCCATGTCAAATATTAAAAGAATATTGCATGTGACAGAGGAGTTTTTTGTGACCATATAGAAAACAAGGCCGGATTCCTTTATAAGGCCATTGAATGCCATAGGGACTTGCACTATCCTTTTAACATATGGTAAAGGATATGTTATTCCTTATAACACATGGTCTCGTCTTTGCTACAAACTTCTTAAATCTTTGGTATCTTGCTGCTTCGTATGAAACCGATAGTATGATTACAGACATGAAGAACACAAGTGAAATCTGGTGTACGAAATTAAATCAAAAAGCATTTAGTAATTTCTTCCAAAAAAGATATTAGAAACAGTCTATTGTAAATTATACTTTAAAAATGCAGTAGTTCAGAATGTTTAGAATCATGCAGAGACTATATATTTCCTGTAATGACCTATGTCATGCAATATAATAAACATGTTGCCATAAAGATCTTCTTTCTCCTAATCACTGTTTGTTTAACTTTTTTTTTTAAACAGATGTTATGTTATACGGATTTGGAGTGCACGCTGTCACCCGGGAGGGTATCCTTGAGCGGAGCAGCTGTGAGTCTAGCCTCACCCACGGCCCAGTGAGACTACTCAAAAAGCCAGGACTTCATTTTTTGTTAGAATTCAAGAAGAGAGAAGGAGGCTCCTACGAGTAGGCACGTCGATTCAGGCTTTAGAAGCAATGTAAGGGAAGGCTTGACCACCGGGTCTGTTTTTGTTGTATGTGTAGGATGTGTGCAAGTAGGAATACAGACGAGCGGAGGTGTCTGGAGGGGTTTATAAAGCAGGTGCGATTGTCGCGGTATGCTGGGCTGGCGTTATGTAGTGCCTTGAAAGTGTGGGTGAGGAGTTTGAACGATGCTCGTTTGTGGACAGGGAGCCAGTGTTGCTTCTTCAGTTCTTCTTTAAACTGCAGTCTGCACCTATTAGTATTCTCATTGACCTGCCTTCCGCCTAAGCGACTGGCTCTGGCACCAGACATTACGATGTCACAACTCAACTGTAATTAATTATTACAGTTGAGCAACTGCATCATTTTGATATTACAGGTGGCTAGAAACGTCACAACTGGACGATAAGGAAATTAGAGACAGACATTTATAAAGGGATTGCAGACTCAATAACAATATTAATAACATTAATAACAATGATAATAATAATGTTTTTTATAGCGCGGCTTTCCTCTTTTTTGCGGTATCTTGATACTCTAAATAACAGGTTGCACGAACTCCCAATCGAATGATTCTCACTTAATCGACCTCTGAAGAATGAAAGGCTGTGTTGGCCTCTACTGAATCCGACTCTCAATTTACTGAATTCCTCTTATTTTTCCATATCTGTATATGTTTTCTTTATAAGACCACATGCATGTTAGTTGCCCTATAAAACACCATTAAATATGTAGATCAAACATTCCCTGCAGGGATTCTTCTCTTACACATGGTGAACGTCTCTACCCCATTCATGTCACCAGTGACTCTTCAGCCGGCACTGACTTTTTGTCTACCACCAGTTTCCAGTTTAGGATTTTAGTTTTGCATTTCCTGTTATATATAATGTCCTTCATGATCCATCAAACAAATTAATAAGGATAAAATACCAGGACTGCTATAAGGTGGCACACTTAACATGGAATTCACGTGGCTATCAAAATTGAAATGGAGCAACAATGCCTGCATGACATGTGCGACACATGTAGCTGAATCTGTGTGCAAGCCAATAACACTTTGCAACCTGCTATATTTAATCTCAGTGCTTTAAGTGGGATGAAAAAACGAGGGGTCTCTCAAAGGGGCGTTGCAGATGCAATTAAGGGCGTGGCTTAATAACACGCAAGCTATGCTTAGCATAGTGTGCCACCCGACTGGTATTTTGCTGCCTCTGTCATTACATCCAGCTATATAATACAACAAGTAACATCACACCTACAACTAGCCAAGGCTATTGGCTTTGTCAATGGTTGTTAGTTGTGTAACATAAATAACAACTGAAGACTGAAAGAACTATAACCAGTCTCTTTGAAGTAACTTCACAGGCAGTGAAGGGTGGAACTGCTTCAGAGCTAAGAGTTTGTTTTCACCCTGAGGACAAAAATAGAGAGCCCGATAGGAACCCGTCTCATGATCTGCTTTTTAGAACTGCCGGTGCTGAGCACTGGCAGGACCCAGCCTCCTTAAAGCCCTGTTTAAGCTCATTATTGCAAATACCACAAACGAAACTACTAGTCCCAGAATCCAAAGTGATGTTGCACGAAAGGCCAATAATGTCTGAATGCTTCCCACATGACAGGGAGCTACTTGGCAATCATTGAAGGAACTTACAATAGGTTTTGTGCACTTTCGGGGTGGTGGGAAAATGGGACTGTATAACCCCTCTCGGTCATAATTTAACTTTGTGACCCTTAACTCCAATTTAACTGCTACTGATTCACTGGGTTCAACCTGACAGGAAATGGGAGGAGGGACCATTCCCACCGAAGAGAGGGGGGAAAAGCACCTAATTGTAGCTCTCACAATACCTGTCTAGCATCAGGCAGGAGTCAGCTGGCGCAAACTAACAACAGTTGACAATTAAACGGGCCGCGCGGCTACAACACTTCCGGTTGTGCTTCGGGAGTACAATGGGTTCTGAAGAAAGCCCAGCTGTTACGCCCCAATTAACCCTGCTTTTCGGCGCTCACTTTTAAATTCGGAAAAGCAGTTACAAAGTGGAGAACAAGGCAGGGTTAATAACGGAGGCCTAAATTGCAGGCCCACTGGGCCTCGGGCTCGATTGGAATAATAGGCCTGTCCCGCGGCGGCTCGGCCGTCAGTCAATCACGCCCTTCAGCGCCCGGGGAGGGCCCGGCAGGAACGCACCGCGGCATCTGGGCCCTGACACCCGTCTGCGCGCGTTTGCATCTCTCACCGAAGGAAGGGGGGAGACGTTTTAATGAAGTGAGGTTGGTAAAGACCTCCCGTCACCGTTTGTGAAAAGATTGCAGATTTTCATACCAGGCTAATTATCGCCGTGCGGCCTTCAAAAAATGGAGTCCGCCGAGGCCAGGGGGTAGCGAGACGAAATGGTTTATTCTTCCGAAGAGTTACTTAAAACTACCAAGAAACCTCGTGCCACGCACAAGGGCGACCATCTACTTTCAGGACACTTAGACTGGCTTGTGGTAGTCTAAGCATTTTGAGTGTTGGAATCTTATTTTGCTTAAACTGAAGTAATAACACTGTGACAATTTTTATTTTTTGATGGGTGAGGGTGAACGAAAACAAATCAAAGTATTTACACATTTTTTGATTTCTGATTTATTGGGGAACAACCTCCCCAATTCTCTTCGAGTTAAATAAGATACGCCAAATATGTATTTCTATGTACATATTTAAAAGTGGATATTCACAGGAGGTTGGGTGTCCCGCAAGGCTCTTGGCTATGAGGTAAAACTCCTTACTAAAGGAATGCTGCAGGTTCTATATATTTTCTCCTATGTTTTGTGGTTGCTGTTTTATCCTACTATTTAACACTTTACAATTACACACTAAGAAGTTCTGAGGATTAGTCACCCCAAACAATAAATGTTTGTTGCATAAATTTGAGAAATTGCTGCTAGGCGTTTGCAACCTCAGTAGAAGCACATCAAATTGATCACATTGATAACCCACAAACAAGGCAAAAGCTGTCTGTGATTATTGAACATCCTTGATAAATGTGTGTTGAGTCTGAGGTAAACGTGTGTGTGTGTGTGTGTGTGTGTGTGTGTGTATATATATATATATATGATATTTGTGTAGCACATACCCAGACAAAACGAGTTTTGAGTAAAAGTAAAGATCTCTTTTTGTAGACTTTTATATTATTTACACGAGTATCCTGTACTGTGCTCTGATGCCCTTGGTTCATGATCATGCTTTAGAAACTTTCTAAGTAAAAAGAGACTTTGAGGCCTTTTAGATGATTACTTTTCATCAATTCTTGTTTGAAATCCTTATAAGAAGGCTGCAGGAGTGATTGTGGGAAAAGATCACACCCTGTGTCCACTGAGACTTTAGTTCTAATTAGTTCTGGGTGATTCATCTGATACACACACATCTTAAGGGCTAGGTGAAGCTGCATCTTAATAATGTTATTATTAAAGTATTTGTGTTAGCATGGGCCTGGTTCCAAGGAGCAGTGCAGCACATTCCAGAGTATATTTTGTAATTACAGCACGAGCATCTCGACGTGTTTGTGTGTGTGTGTTTGTGTGTTTTGGAGAACCAGGTGTGATGGGAAAGGAGTGGGAACATGTCATTTGGTATTAGACTGCATACTGAAGAAAGGTGTAAACTAAATATTTTAACAGATGTACAATTTGTGGCACAGGGAAAATAATTTTTCAAGAGTCACACAGTATTTAGCCAAGTGCCAAAACTAGGAGAACGCCCATCTTTGGGTTTCTTGTCAGCAGCTTCTCTGCCCCTCCAATTACTGGCCTCTCTCAGTGAAGCGGCATGATATGACTAGAATTTCAGAAGAATGTTTGATCTAGCCAAATCTGGTGGCATTCACTCCCCAAATGCACGTGCGACCTTAGAAGAAGTTCCCTCTTTGATTCTCTGTGTCAAAATCACAGCTGAAGCGAGGCTCTGACAGTGACACTTTATACCAACACACTGCCTCAGACCGTTGCAGAATCTCTAATATTAGCCTTTGAAGTACCGGCTCTGTATTTAGACAGACTTTCTGATGAGTTTTAGCTTTCCCAGTTTGGGGATTACGCATATAAAAGGTCTATTTTCAGTAAACACAAATTTGCTGCATCATTTGTATATTTTGTGTTTGCAGAGGAGTGGTTAGTGTGTGGTGCACACAAACTCTAAACAGTGGATCTTATGAGTCTGGTTTACGACCGGGCAAATCTAGGCGCGCTCATGTGGTGGCATCAGAGTGCCACTGCAGGCACCAAATTGGGCCCCACGAGGATGGGTGTAGTGGGAAGGGTTTCAAACATCAGTTTAAATGGAGTGCCACAGACCTTTGCACCAGCTTCTGTAGTTGAACATTGGAATACAGTGCACTTGTGAGATCTCTTATATGGAGGGGACCTGGTGAGCGCTATGATTGATCAACACAACAAGCCCAAGAAATTCTTTTTGGTTAAAAAGAAACTTCTCGGGTCATATTCAATATAAGAACATCGCATTGGGATAAAACATATTAAAACAATGGAAACCTTCTTGATCAACACTGCGTTAGAAATCTGTCTTTTAGTTGTATCCCATCCATATTTATATTTTTGTAAACTCAGGGTCCAACTACTCCTCAAGTTCCCCCTGTATCTTCCAAATCAGTCAGACCTCCCCCACCCAATACTGTGAGAAGTTCCACTTCATTTTAGATTCCTAAAAAAAAACAGTATTGGGAGCAAGGCCTGCAAGATGCAAAGCTAGTTATTCATGTTTTTCGTGCCAGATACAATCTCCTCAGCGCAACCCCTAGGAGGCCCCTAACACCCTGACTGAGAGATGGGCTTGGCAACCAGGCCCTAACTTGGTCTCCTGGTGCAGACTCCATCTTCCACCACCCCAAAGAACCACCGAAAAGGAGCGACCAGCTAAACAAAAGTCTAGTAAACACTGGGGCAGCGCCCATCCCCAACCCACTGAAAGAAGAAGAAGAAAAAAAAGGATTAAAGATCTAAACATCCTCCCCCCTTTGCTTTCCAAATGAACCAGCCAGTTATGCGGCTTATTATCTGGCAGATGTCAAGGTGACCAGAAATGTAACTGTGAAACATGAGCCCACCCTTAGAACAAAATCAACAAGAGCAACAGCAAACAAACCAATGAGATAAGAAGAAAATTAACCACCATATATGCCCCTACCTCTGCCCGAACCACCATCTCAAGGGGCTGGAGGGTGGGAAAAAATAATAGAGCATCATGGCGCCGGCGGGTGATCAGGGTGGGCTGGTGGCGGCAGTGAGGGTTGGTGGCTGAAGAGACTGCACCACTCCAGGTTCCCACTTTTGAAGTGACCAGGCCCGCCTCACCGCGCACCTATCCTTAGTGATACCCACCTACTGGAAGCACACCTTGACCCTTTTTGTGGGCCCGGGATCAAAGAGCCAGGCCTCTGGACCACCACCACCCTGCCCACAGTCATTTCCACCCCACCCATAATGTCACAAAATCATTCTTGGGGTGCCTTGTTGGATTACTGCAATCTCAAATTCTGAGAAGCTCATGTAAGTTTCTTCATGAAGCTTCTACAGCCTCTCCGTAGCAAACATTGCAGTTTGCGTCACTAGGACCAGGTTTTAATATAAAAGTAACAATGAAGATAGATGCTGATAGTACAATGATATTACGCAAGGTCATTGGCAGAGTGTGGCAGAACAAATACAGTTACTCGTTTCTGGCCTTCATCCATTGTAGCCCTCAAACACATAAGCGATGGCATCTTAGACAAAGTGAAGGACACTTGGCGGTGATGAGACCCATAGTCACTCCAGCCATGTGGAGTGCCTCAGAAGTGCAGAATTCGGCCTTACATTGGTAATGTGTTTTTTTTCTATATAAAATTAAATATTCACCTTTTAAAGTCCCAATATAGAGGTAGTTCAACATATACATTATACACCCTCTAAGCAGAAGTGTGTTGCATTGGCTAGGGGAGGCAGAGATGTTGCAATGTGTTTCCTTTCTACACTTTACAGCTCATCAAGGCCTCGGTGAGAGAACTGCTTCCACAAAAAGTGGGGCACCAGCTTCTTCGCAGTGCAACCACATCCAGAGCGCGGGTGCCTGAACCAATGACTGCTGGTTGTTTGTCTGGAACACGGAGCTGTGGTAGAGTCTTGGTTCCAGCAAGAAGGGCTGCATACAAGCCACGTCAGACGCGTTGGAGGTCACAGGGAACCGCTAAATGCGCACAGCGAGTAGCATCACCATTCTGAGTAGCCACGCTTCACCGCAACACTTTGCAGACGTGTAACTAAAAAACAGGGCTTTCTCACAGGTATTGATCTTTTTTTATTTGTAGGTACTGATAAACTCTTCAAAACTTTTCCGGCAAAAGACATGTTCTCAACTATGAACAGGTTAATTAAGGAGCTGCACCAATCAACTATGAACTAGCAAATTCCTCACTGAACAGACTACAAGACAAGTTGAAGGCTCTGAAATGAATGTCAGCAAAAGGTTTCTGAAGATAGGAGTTTTTTAATCGGACTCAGACGCTTGTGTTTTTTTCCTCGTGAATGCAAAGAACCATGTCTGCCTCTTAAAGTCTGATTCCTCTACATTTTTCGTGCCAATATGTATTATTGTGTACATTTCAAATACATAACGAAGAGTCTCAGAATCACTTAAAATCTACGTACAAATATACAACTTGTTTCCTTATAAAAATTACCAAACTAGAATAAATAAAAGCAACCCACAAGCACATGAAACGCTAAAGAGAAACCACAAGTCTTGCTGTAAGCCCTGATTGACACTATTTTATAAAGTCAATTGTGGTGGCCTAATTGGTCGAGTCTCTGACTTCCTACTTGCGACCATCTGCAGGTTTAAGCCTATCATGTGCTTTGTCCAAGAACTTTGTCAAATTATCAATAAAACCATTGGTTTGTTTTGAAAAGTATGCCTTCGTATCCTTTTTTTTTTATTGTTCAAAGTTTTTTTGAAAATTGGTTGCAAATATTTGCTGTGCATTTCGCACAAACATGGGCAAAGGCATAAAATGTGTTCTAAGGATTCAACCATATTATTGCAGAGTCTGCAGGTTGGTTGAACATGTGTGGTATTGCATGCACCCTCAACTGGACTCCTGAAGATACCCTTAAGAGACACAGCCACCAGGTCATTCATTCGAGTAATCCTTTTCTGATAAAATATTTGTGGTGTATTTTCACATGTTTAATAGATCTTCAATCAGGGGTAAATTATGTTCTGTAAGTGAAGCAACCACATCATTGACTGAAAATGGAGGTCAAACAATTCTTTATGAGGTCTTGATAAATCAGATCTTCTTTTGAGATAGCACATTCACAAAAGTAGTCAATGTTATAATTTTAAAAGGGTGACTGCAAAACCTAAATGAGATGTATCAAGCCAAGGAAAGTCACCTTCCCTGGCCCCGCATGGCTTGATAAATCTACAGTAACACAAGGCAGTGCAAATCGCTGCCATGCATTACTCTGTGGCAGGCAAGCGTGCCATGGGTGGACCGTGGGTGTTCCCACACATACTGACATATTCCCTGATTTACTGTATTGTAAGAAGTGATATAGGGTTGGCTCATCTTCCCAAACATCTAACCATACGAAAACAAAATGAGGCAACCCCTAGAGGGGGTTCCCTCTTTATGTATATATTCCCAGATTTACCAACACTGGTAGATCTGGGAATGTGTCAGAATTGTGTGCCTCCCCAACAGAGGCGCAACGAGGAGAAATATCTTTATTTCTCCTAGTTGCTTCCTCTTTCTAAGTGTGCTGCATTCTGCAGCACACTTTGAAAGAAGAATATGCCTTGGAGGTTTGTTTTTGTGCAGGAAGGTGCACATTCTTGCATAAAAACAATCCTGCTTACAACGCAGGTCCCTTGCACCATTGTGCAAGGATGCCTGCCTTGGCACTGGGCAGCAGTTTGGGAGTCAGCACAGGCAGAGAGCAGGAATGCGCTGCACAATTTAAAATACAGTGCATTCCTGCCCTCTCCCTTTCATGCAGTGCAGAAAGGTGACTTGCTGCGTTGCGTGACATAGTGATAAACATGGACCTGGGAATCCGATGATTCCTCGCTTGCCAGCTCCATCCACACTAAGACAGATCCTAAAGAGTTAACTGGAAAAACCCTTACAGGTACCAAGTGTGCAAAAGCGAATTTGCTGAGGGAAACCTCCCAGAGCACACACTATCAAGCAGGCTTGTTGATGGCCTGGCATCTGCTTTAGTCTTCCGTTTCTAGGAGGATAGTGGACCCCGATGTCCTCCTGGCACCCAGCCTCAACAGAGAGAATGTGTGCTGATCATTAACAACAGGTTTTAGGTGTCAGAAAGTGGGCGTGGCCATTCTCTTCTTTACCAAGAGACTCCGGGCAGGGTCAAAGAGACAACTTCATTTGTACCAGGGCTGAGGTGTCGGGCAATCTTTCCCTTTTAGGAAAATCAGGCCTCAGATTAACCACGTATGATGCCTGTTTGCCTGGCTAGTGATAGCGTGTACAGGAAACTACAACAGCACGATGCTCTGGTGGCAAAATCTTGAACTGAAAATATTGCTGGTGAAATTGCAAAACAAAATATTTCTGCACTCTACTGGTCCGTGGGGAAGTACGATTCCTTGCATTCTAGAGCACCATCATAATTACCATGGCACAAGTCCTAAAAAAAGAAGTCACGACAGGAAGTGACGTCACGAAAGGTGGTTTGCACCATCAGACTCATTGCCTCCCCTCGCTCACCCCTTGGATGCGATTGCATCAGAGAAGCCAGCGCGTGAGCAGCGTTCTGAATGAGCTCTGATCTCGCCCCAGAGAGGCCAAAGAGTGAATGTGTGGCTCCATTTGCTCCAGTTATCGAGGTCCCGGTAAAATAAGTGGGGGGACGCCGTCCACCCACATGGTACCCCGATTCGAGCCCTGATAATTAAGTTTCAAATACTATGCATATGTCAGACATGTACATTTTCAGCACATAAGGACGTTCTTTGCACTTAAAGCAAAATATCTTTTTAGAAAAGTACCTTTTTTATATAGTACTTC
The DNA here is from genome assembly GCF_964204655.1 of Triturus cristatus. Classification (NCBI taxonomy): domain Eukaryota; kingdom Metazoa; phylum Chordata; class Amphibia; order Caudata; family Salamandridae; genus Triturus; species Triturus cristatus. Next base: position 220,279,304 of record NC_140594.1, on the reverse strand, counting down.
ACTCCACACCTCTGCCACTTTTAAGTGTTTATAGATAACAGATGTAACAATTACCTAATTTATGATATTTAATAATATCAACCTCGGAAAGATGAAAGTGTTGTCAGCTCTGCTGGAATTCAAACTTGTGATTTGTTGCTCACCACTTTGTTCAAGCAGACTAAACTTACTGAGCCTCCATCAGAGGACCGTACAGGCTATTTACTGAATGAATGCTTACTTTCTCAATGGGGTCTTGACACCAGAGTCGCATATATCGTATTCCCTGCTGTCAGAGGGCCCATCGCGGAGTGGAAAGTAGTGGCTACGAAGCAGCAGTTGTTGCAATGGACTCCCTGCCACAAAGGGCTAACACAGCCCTGAGTCAGAGCATCAGTTCCCTGCATCCCGAAGTCCCATCTATCTTGGGCAGGCATCTTTCTGAACAGAACTGATCTGGATGAAGCAAAACTCTGCCTAGGCGAAGTTGGGAAACTTTGATCATATTCACAAAGAACAGAGTTTTTATTTAAAATAAGTCACATATTGTAAATGTGCCTTGATGCCAGTAATGAATTATGTTCTAACTAGGCAGGTTGTAGTTCTGTCTAAAGTGTTGAAAGATGGTTCCTAAGACATCTGGCAGCCTACTGGAACGGTCCTTAACCCTTCTGAAGGTGATGGCCATCTATGGTACTGTGCCCTTGTGCATCAGTATACTGATGAACACTGCATAACGTATGTGATGAAATGGCGAAATTGCTAACCTTGAAATAAAACCTCGAGACTTGGGAAACAATCCTGGCTTTACCACTTAAACCAAAAATAATGTGATTCTGGGCAAATCACTTTATCTCCTCATGCATCAATTATGAAAATTGTGCAATAAAAAAAACAAGCAGCACGGTTGATTCTTCCAATTGCACATGCCCACGTCTCCTCCTCATCGGAACCTAGATTCTGTAACTCTGGCTCAATAGAACACATGCACACAGTACTCTGAGCTCTGTTCTGCACATCATGGTCAGGATGCATCAAAAACTCTAAAATACTCTCTGTGAAGTGAGGGCACAAGGAGTCGGAGATGTTAAGGCTTCTTGGTATGGACCACAAGCAACCAGAATCTTTCAGTAATCTTGGGATGATGGAACAGGAGGCAGTGGGCATGTGAGAATCTTGTAAAAGGGCAGCAACATCTAGTGGTATTGCAGGATCTTCACTTGGAGCACCGGGAGGCATAGGGGCTTCTAGTTATTGGAATGACACGAACAATGTGTTGTAGTGGAACCTTTATTGGAAGGCACAAGAGTCAGGAGATGTGAGCGACATAGGTGCGGGACAATCAGAAACCAGAAGGTATCGGGGAATCTTGACACTAGCAAACAAAGGACCAGACGTTGTGGGGGTAAATGTAGTGTGGGTGTACCAAGGCAGAGATATTATGGAATCCTGTAGTGGACCAACCAAAAAAACGAAAATAGGGAGGGACCATGATGGGAATGCACAAGGAGCCAGGAAGTATGAAGTGTTCTTGGTGTGGGGCAAAGTAGATAGGAGGTATGGGTAAACTTACCATAGGTGCCCCAGCAACCACAGGGCACATGCAGTGGTGTAACAAAACTTGAGGGGGACCCCCCGGCTCCGGAACCAGTCAGGAGCTCTCAGGACAGTGGACTGTCGCCCATGCACAGTGACGGAGGTGGGGCCCCCTGGAGCTTGGGGGGGCCCTACACCGCGGGGGCCATTGTTAAGCCACTGAGTGTGTGGGGGAACTTCTGCGAGTTTGTAGCAGTAACAAAATTATATTGGGCGAACCCTAACATTGACTAACAAGGAATGAAAATATAGGGGGAATTCATGAGCTGGGAGCACAGGAAACTGAGGTGTGGGGGAATCTTGCTCTAAGGACAAAAGAAAACCATATTGGAATCATTTTGTTTTGTTCACAAGCATCCCAGCCTCCTGCTCTCACATTAATGTACCACTTTCCACATCCCCTTCAGCTTCAGTTCTGCATCCTCAGAATGAGGAGTCAGAAATTCACCCCTGAAGCAGGTCCCACAACCAGTGGCCACCTCCACCTATTCTCACAGCCCTCCCACCCCTCCAGAACCACCACCACCTGCAGTCCAGCTTCCAGGCCCCCGCCCCAGCACAGTTCAAAGGGCGCTTAAAGACTCGAGTAACTGTTCTAATGAGAAAAACACTTAGCTGGTCCCACTGGGCTCTGCATTCCAGATTAAGCCCTGTGATGGCATTAGAGATCAGCTAAACAAATCTAGCCATCCTTTAAACCAAACAGCCGGGGAGGAAGGAAGGAGACCTGCATGAATCCCAGAGCTAATAAAAAAATGAAGCCGAAGATTAAGCACTGCTTTCAACCAGCCAAGCAGCAAAAAAAAAGCACAGAAAATAAAATTACTTCCTATCCCTGAAAAAAAGCATGTATAAATATCAATAGCAGAAAGCACTCCCAGCTCTGCTCATAAAAACATTGAATTATGTACAAGTATTCCTGACCAAGCACAAAGGAAATGGCAACCTTTAACATACCTACATATTCATCCATTTACCCTTTATTTTTTGGTTTTGGCTGACATGCCATTTCAGGCGAGGCCTTTTCTGGGCCCCCCCTCCCCTGCCGTGTCGAATACGCGAGGCCCGTCTGAGCCATTCTCTGAATTGGATCACCTCGGGGCGAGCACTTTATTATCTGTAGTCAGAGCGTCACCACAAATAGCATTCTACACACACAAGTGTCACTTTCTATTTGTCTCCTAGCGGAGGTATTAGCAGGGTGCAACTGGGGGCAGCGCCACCGCGCCCTCCTACCGCGCGTGCTGCCCGCTCGCAGGAGCAAGCGGGGAGCACACTATTGTGGGGAGGGGTGCGCACCTCCCCGTCTGCATTTTTCAACCACTGCTTTTACTTTCGTTCTAGCCTCACTCAACGTCCTGAGTTTTCACGAGGTAGGCTGCACTCAGCAGGGGCTCCTCCATTAAGGCCGAGGAGTGTCGCCTCACTGCTCTCTCAGCAGTATACACAGGAAGAATAAAACGATAATAACAATAATGTTATTATTATTTTATTATTCTTCGCTGTCACTGAACCGAGTCTTGGGGGAGGGGCCATCCTGGCAGAGAGTCAGCAAGAGGGAGGAGGAGTGGTGGGCACTAAGTGCGCATGTCAGTTTGGCCAGCAGTCTTAGAGCTGCCAAACCGACATGCGCACTTAGCCTTTCTCCAACCCGAACTGTGTTGCACACCTGGGTAGAGAACATGCACAGGATCCCAGTCCCTGTCTGAGCGCCAAACCTGGCTGGTCAGACCAATCCTGGTGCTGCTCTCATGCTGATAATTGCATTACCAGCATGAGAGGAACTTCTGGATGGGCTGTGGTTTGTTTGGGCGCCTGTGCAGTGGCTGTTGTGAATCGACAGGAGCAGAAGAGGAGAAGACCACCTAGGCGGTGTCCAGCAGGTAAGTAATATTTGTTTACCCTATTTTTTCCCCCCGCTGTGCCTCCCCCACTACCTCCCATCCCAGTTTGCCTTCACAGTAGTCGACACTGGCTGCACTGGAGAAATAACGAGGCTTCTCATTGTAACATTTTCTAAACTATGAGCCTGGTACATTTTGATTGCTTGTGTTCAAGGGCAAACAGTGTTGCTCTTTGGTGTCCAAAGTACTTTGACTTGCACCGTATGTTCTGGTAGCAGCAGTCAAATATTGCCCCTGACGAAGGCCAGCAGCCATTCCTGTACAGTTTGGCATTAAAATAGTTCTGCTGCTGTTTCGTCGGTCACACACTTACACGTTTTTTTAACACAATTGTGGCAGAAGCTGATTTTCATAGTTGCACTTGCTTGAAAATGACCTGTAGTCACAATCACCTAGGCAGTGATGGTACTTGCTTGAAATCAGTTGCAAAAACCGGTCCATTGGTAGCTGGGCTCCCATTGGTGGAACATTAAAAGCAGAAATAAACAACACGTCAGCCAACAAGGAGGCAAGCGGAACTGTGAAAAACAAGACCGCCACATATTGCACACAACATGTTTGCAATGAGGGCCAGAGCCAGGGTTGGACTGGGACAGAAAATAGGGCCGAGAACTAAAATAAAAAGAGGCCGTTGAAAATTCGGGCAGTTTTGAACTTGTAAAGAGATATTGTGTAAGTGTTTTTAGTGTATGGTGCAAGGTAAGGAAGACTGCATGGATCTGAACTTGCTGCACACAATGTTTGTTTTAATATCAAGGGAAATCAACTGTAAAAACCAGTCCAGCAAATCGTAAAAACCAGTCCCGCAAACCATAAAACAGGCCCACACAGTGCTAAAAAACCAGCCCACACATTGATTTGTCTCACCAGCACTGCCTGATTGCCCCATGAGCCAGCCCGACCCTGGCCGGAGCAGGGCAGCTGCATTTGTGTAATGGACACAGTTGGCTAGAGAATACACACTGTACAATGTTATTTTACTAAACAAACCCTGAAGCAGGGGCATTAACTGCAGCATCAATTAATGCAGTTCCTAAACCCTCATGGATGCACATTTCCTGCTTTTTGCAGCACACGGTTCCCACGAAAAACAGAGCCACACTGCAGCAACACACTGCCACTCCTTAGCTTGATCGCCAACACATGAGTAGTTGGATCCAAGATCTCAGGGTGCAAGAGTTGAAAGGAGTAACACGTGAGTGGTTTAGACCAGATGGTAAAGTTTAGCAGAAAACATCAGATTTGGAGGTGGCAGCCTCCATTGAAGTCAATGTGGCCATCTGGACTGCTCAAGAGTGAGACTCCCCTCCAATGTGTCCCATCCATGCTAAGCAAGTAAGACCTGGGCAACCCCATTAACGGTTTGATGGTAAAAATACAATGACTGGTAATTACTGCTGGCGGTAAAAACAACAGTAATACAATAAGACAGAAATGATGAGTTGCAATAAAATTCACTCCGATGGATTATTGCTAGTGATGACTGTTGGGCTTGGGTTTAGGGTACGTTTTAGGGCTATGTTTATACTAGGTGTTAAGGTAAGTTTTATGCCTAATGATAGGATAAGGTGTAGGTTAGCTTTCGGTAAATGTAAGGATACAGTTATGGTTAGGCTTAGAGTTTGGTTTGGGGTAAGACTAATATTTAGAGCTGGGGATGAACCACAGCACCCAGTCAGGCCTGTAACTCCCCACCCCCAGCACCCTGAGACCCCCAAAGGTGAGTAGCCATACTCAACAACTACGGATTGACTTATTGATAATGTTAAAATGAAATGTCTAGAATTAAGGTATAAATTGGAGAATTTCCGGGGGTTAAGGAGTGGTTTAGGCAAAGCACAATGGGTACCCTTAGGGGTACTTTTGGGGTTATTAGAAAGATTAGTATGGGGTAAAGTTAGGACTAGGATTATGGTTAGAGTAAAGGATAAGTTAAGATGAGGGTCGAGTTAGTGTTAGGGGTGGTATCAGGGTTTCAATTAGGGTTTATGTTGGTGTAGATATAACACTGATGCATTGTGGGTGATGTATTGGTTACTTCATTATATTCTGTGGTAGTGTGGTCAATGTATTGACTCCAATGTAATCTAAACCCGATTCCCTCCAGTGTTATGGATTGCATGCACTCTATGCCATGGCTTTATACTACTTCTGATTTATTGTAAGTGTCCTCTTCCTGCTAACAAGCTTTTTTCCCAGGCTATTCAGTATACCCGACTCCAATCCAGTTATATGAACTGCTGAGGCTCTCTTCAAGGATATGGACGACCACTGATCGTTATAGTACTGTGGACCACCCGGACTCCATAGGGGGCCTATGGACAAGCCTGAACCTCCTGAAGTACTATGGACATTCCCCAATTTAGTATCGGTAATGGGTTATTCTGGCTTTATTGTGTTGCAATGGACCACACATACTTTATTCAGGGACGATGGAGTATCACTGACTCATACTGTGCTGTGGCATATCTGGGTACAGGTTATTTATTTCCACCAGAGCATGCAGTGAGAATTTGCACCCATTTGCGACGAAAGGTGGATGGCACCTTCTGTGATACCTGTAGATCAGGCACACATTTTGCTCCTGCACAATGTCACGGGACAAGCCCTCGTCTGCAAGGAAGTATGGACAAGGATACTGCTGCAGACCAAGAATGTGCATTCTTTATATATTAGAATGCCAGGACTCTGTGCCAAGAATAGGGATCATCCCTGACACCTTTCTAGTGCAATGGCTCATCCAGACTCTAGTCTAGAGTAATTATTACTCCTCCCCTTGCTTTATCCAACTCCGGAGAATAAGGAAAATTAGGAGATACTTTACGGTGGAAGCAGTCATCCAAATAATCATTGCCTTAGTGATGTCCTGGGTTGATTATGCTAACGCTCTTTATGTGGGACTCCCGATTGGCCTAAACTGCAGGTTGCAACAAGCTCATCATCAGGCCGCCCATCTGGTTTTTGTCCACCCAGACATCGCCACACTAAGCCTCTGATGGAACAGCTACACTGGCTTCCTATAGCCCAGAGGACTGTTTTTAAAACAGCTTGCCTTATTTTTAAATCTCTTCACGGCAAAAACCCGGCCTCCGTGTCATCCAGCATGCAGGCTCTACCCCTAATCGCATTGCAATACAAGAATTATCCACAATGCTCTCCGTGTTATTGGAGTGATGAAGGCAGCCAGTGAGTTCTGCATCATGCTTCGAGGCCATTGCTTCGCTCTTCAAAATCATTTTGTGTAAATGTGAGTCCTATTGTGTCAGCCTTAGAAAGACCTTTCAAAGGAATGTACACACAGGATATGAAACCATTCCAATGGGATTATCAGAACCCGGATCTGTGTTTTCCCAGCTCTGGGTTCATACTCTGTAATGTGGCTCTGGATTTGTTGACTTGAATCTGTAACTTATAAATAAGGGTATGTGAAATTAGGTCGTTTCTTTTGTGCGCTTCTGCAAAGTTTTATGAAAGTTTATTTAAGGAAATGTTGTTAGCCAGTATCTTGCAGGACGTTTTTTAAGCAAGTGCACACCTTGTGGAAAATGTGTTCCAATACACTGTGAGGACATTTTCTGGAACAGAATACATTTTCTGTGCAAAACACTCTCCCGCTGATATGTTATGAGACCTTTTTATGCATAATGCGTGCTTGCTTTAAAAAAAGTGTGCAAATAGTGTAAAGCTAAATTTTCTATTTTGTGCAAAGCATTTTTTTTTTCATTTCAACGATGAAATTAACATTTCACCGAGGCAAATAATAATTCAGGATTCTACATGCAGCTTAATCGTTAAGCCTTTCTACCCACCCATACAGTAATGCCATAGCGCCTAGCCCCATCGGCGCATTACAAAAGAAGTGGAGCGGATGAATGGAGGCCTTTGTAGCACGGGGTCGGCTGCACGCAGCACACAAACATGAATGTCCTGGCTCAGCAGAAACGAGGGGGCAGACATTGTGCACCCTGACTGGTGTACCAGCAAATGTTGTCAAATCGTGTTAGGCTTCTACAGCGCACAAAGTCCACAGCGAGATGAGACGAGCCTTTCGTTCCCATCAACCCTCCTCCCACATATGTAGTAAAGTAAATGCCTTCCCAGAGGCTTAGAGAATATAAAAACCATCCGGCTGACCAGGGTGCACGTATAGCAGCAAATACTGACAAATCTCTAATGGATGGCACCGTTACAGCCATGGTAAAGCAAAAGCTAGAGTATTTGAGAAGCAAAGAACCGGAAGGAGGATAAACCTTGTGGTGAAGCCCTATTGTGCCATCTTTGGGGGTCCATATATCCTGTTTGGTTCATTTGGTTCTCACCCATATGTTTAAAGAAAATGCCATTTAAGGCAAAGACAATGCATAGAAGAGGAGTTGGCCTAACGGCTAGGGCGGTCAACCTCGAATCTGGGGAACTGGGTTTGAGTCGCGGCAATGATACCGAACATCCTGTGATTCTGGGCAAATCACTTAATCTCCCCGTTCCTAACAAAAATTAATGTGTTCTCCTGTAATGCAACTGGTGCTATGTAAAGCGCTCTGATACCCGATGCGGGTCAAGTTCGTGCTATATAAAACTCTGTAAAAAAAAATTAGAATGCTTAGTGGCTTAGGAACACTTCAGTGTTATTTAAATCATAGAATCTGCTGATGATGTGTGTAGGTCTGTGTTTGTGGCTCTGGCATCCAGCAGTTTAGTTAGTAAGTTAGTATTTGGTGGTCTCACACCCAGCAGTGATGTGTGTGATGGGGACCAGTCGCAGCCGGTATGACTCGCGGGTGGGGAGGCGCATGGGGAGGGGGTCATGCACGGGGGGGGGTTAATTAAAAAAATGAAAAAGTTAAATTAACTTACCTTTGCCTGCCCATCCCGCGTATTCGGTCTGTGTCATCCTACAACAGGAAGCAGCTGCAGGCAGCCTCCCTCCCCTAATCCAATGACAATGCTGCAAAGCAGCATTATGATTGACTGGGACGCCGACCACAAAGGCGTCAATGGAGAGGCCATTTTCACTATGTAGGCTGAATGCTGAGTGTGTATGACTGGTTTGGTCGGCCCTGGGGCCGACCAAACAGTCAGCGCCCACAACAGTGGGCAAGCCACTCCTCCCCTGCGCTCCAGCAGACACACTCACCAACCCGCCCCCAACCAAACCCTGCCTTCTGCTTTCTCGCAGTGCGAGAAGCAGAAACATATAATGGTATTTAAAATACAATTTTATGTTTCTGCTTCTCGCACGGATCCTAAACTCCAGCTGTGTAGTTTGTAGTTTTTGTTTTGGAGCTGGATTCCAGCAGTGACGATTGTAGGTTAGGGTTAAGATTAGGCCTGGGTGAAATTCTATTCATGCTAATTGAAATTTCACAGAACACTAATTTGCACAAAAACGTCTCACCAAAAGAAAAATTCTGCTTTAACCATTCTCCTGCTAATACTTTGCAAGACCTTTGTTAACAAGGTGCCCGCTTGTTTAAAAAAATCAGTGATGCGAGATTTTGGCAAACTACTTTTCGCTATGAAAGCTTTTTCATGGAATTTGGTGAAATTTCATGCAACAACATTATGCTGTTTTGCGCAGCCCTATTATCTAGTAGTCACTGTAGTTCTCATTGTGCAGAGTCGACCTCTGTTGTTTGTGGTTGGTGTGCAGAAGTCAACAACTTTAAATGTAATGACCGTGTGTGTATGCTTACATCGTCTGTTGTGAATCCAGCAACATCAGTAAGTTTTGGAATTTGAGACTCTACTTCGATATGGAGCTTTCAAGATGGAAAGTTGGTTTGTGTATGTGACACTTACAGGGTTAGATTGCAAATCAAGCAGTAAGTTTAACCTCACTTTATTCATACTTATATGCAGGGCTCGAGTCGGGGTACCACGCGGGTGGACGGAGTCCCCCCACTTATTTTACCTGGTTTTTACCGGGTGGACGCCGTCCCCCCTGCCCAAAAGCTGGACTTCACACTTTGGCCTCTCTGGAGCGAGATCAGAGCTCATTCAGAACGTCTGTCTACCTGCATTCACTGCGGGGGTATTAAACGCAGCCTCCGCGAGATAGGGTGCAGACCACCTTTCATCTAAAGGCATATGAATACCCATGAGATTCCTGTCGTGACGTCACTTCCGGTGACAGCGTCCCCCACTTCTTTTTTTAGGACTTGTGCCCTGCTTATATGGAGAAAAGGGGCAGAACCTCACAGAAGCAAAGATAATCATGGACTCTGTTACATAAACTTAATTTGACTCTGTTTAAAGTGCTGCTTTGATAGCTTGCCATCGATGCGTAACATTTCCCATCTAAGGCGGGCTTCTTTTGGAATGTTACAGTGAGATGATAGATCGTCAAGGGGGCAGCCATCTTGGAAATGCAACGGACAAATGTGAAAATCAAGATTTTGTAATATTCTGTATGATATTCTGATACATTGCCAAAATAAAATGATAAAAGAGCGTTCTTCATATGCAGAGATGCTTCGAAATGGCCTTTGCATTGTGTTGTACTCTGTAAAAAGAAATTACAGTCACCTGTACAACGATAGTTAAGAGCTGCAGTTGTAGTGGTATCTAAAGCAGCAATATTATTGTTTTTGTCATCTGGAAAATGACCATTCATTTTGTGATTTAAAATACCTTCATTTTTTTTTACATTGGATTATTAACGTACCAATAAAAAGAGTTGTTTTAAAATACTTTCAAAAACATTTTATCCTTGCTAGTTTGGTGGGCAGGAGCCTTGACTGACTGAAAATGTGAACAAGGAGATTTCGAATCTTCATTCAAAGCATCGCTCAGACTTTTAGCACGTGACTGTAAGCCTGGATTCAGAAGGGCAAAGCACAAATCAAAATTAAGTTGCATGTTGCTCTGGAAGTGACTCAGGGTGGGGTAATGTGACTTTGTTTTTTTAAATTTATTTTTAATGGCCTTGAAATTTGAAGTCTCACATGAGGGACATGAACCAAAACATGACGCGCCTAATCAAAAGAGAATTGTCTGCATACCGGATCGTGTTTCTCCAAGAAAAGGACCATTCAACTCCAAGTGAGCATGAAAAGTGCCTGCGCTGTCATGCGGCATAGAGAGATTCCGCCGCGGACTGCAGGTGAATGAAACCGAAGGGCCCTGCAGCTTGCCTCAGGCATTGGGAAGCCCCTCTGTTCTGCCATTTACCAGACATACTCTTGCATGATCTCAGATTAATATTTTATTCCTTTTAAAAAAAGCACCTTTCATGTTGACAACTCCCCGCTGCCGCCTCCCTTTGTAGCGTCTGCCTTCTGAACGTTGAAGCGGTGCCAGCGAAGCCGAGCGGTGCGTCGTCGGCAGGTGGATGCGGTGCTATCTCCCTTATGTCACATACAAAGGGACATCAGGAAGAAAGGGACTGTTCCTGTTCGCTAGCGGCACTGGATCACACATAGGAGAGTACCAGGAGTGCCAGTGTTTCTGATGCCGCCTCGCAGGCCCTCTCAGTGCTCACTGTAGAGGCATCACACATCCTCGTGGTTCGTCAATGTACTAGCGCCGCTCACATTCCATGCAGGGATGCACACCACTGTGCAACCGTGTGCTCAATATCCACACACATCCACAAAAGGATCTAGACTGCCAATATCAAATAAATTGGTAAACAATTACCCAGGTAGGCCGGTCACTGTCCAATGTGACTCCTCTCTAAACACGCGAAATACAGCCAAATACAAACACAGACGACCACTTTGGATCCTGTCTATCAAAAGCCCAGAACGGTACACGGTACCCAGATTCGGACAGTGTGTTGGGCCCATACAAATGATGGGAATGCACTAAACAAAAATACTCAACGTAAGATAACGTAGCATAATATAATAACAGGCAGGCCCAGTTCTCTTAGACAGCCTTCTCTCCAGAAAGCTAGGAATGCAATGAGAATCAATCATATGTGGCCATTCAGCACTCGGTGAAGGATTCAAACTCTGTTAGCATGCATAAGTCACTCATCAAGAAGGATTGGGCAATGGGCTTCTCTGGTATCTATTCCCTTCCAAGGACTGAGTAGCTACCTACACCACAGAGAAGGCCTCTAGCTCTCTATCTTTACCAGTGTGGCAAATGCAGTATTGGCGCAGAATGTATTAGGTCTAAGGTATAAGAAGGTCATTGGTTAATGATCGGTCAAGGCAGGAAGGGAGGTTGAAGAACAGCCCCCCGGTTCCTGCGCTTTTAATTAAGAAATGCCTTTAATAACTAACTGAGGCCATTTAAGCAAATAATAGCTAGGTCCTTGAATCAATTCAGCCACAGAATGGGAGTGCATGGAGTCCTGCGGGGCAACATAATGAGATAATACCCCCGCAATCTCCGCCATTTCAGCAAGTCACCAGCTAGCACGCCTCCATTTGCAAATGGCTAGGCCTTCATTTTCACAGCGTGCTCGGCTGTGTCGATATTAATGATCCGCTGCGCTGTGTGGACGCTGCTCTTCAGCGTTAAGCTGGCCCTATTGGAGGGGAGGAAACTCAAGTGTGTCAATGCACATTCTCCAAGATAAAGACCATGACCATGCTCAAGTTGAGGCAGCTGTTAGTCCCACTTGGTGGCAGAATTGTTGCTTTATTCACATTTGTTTCCACTTCAATGGCTGGATTACGATACATAAGTTTCTTATTTATGAGACATGAATCAGTTTCATAAAGCACCAGCATTCCTTTGTTTCAAAGTGTGGGTGAGCAACAGAATGTGCAACCAAAAAGGCCAGCCAGCAAACTTCCAGGATGTGTCTCCTTGGTTTCAGGGCCACAATTTCTACACAGTGCCCTTCTAGAGCAACGCCACCATCCCGTTTGTGGTGTCCAGCATTTTCTTCACTTACTGCTCATATTGTTTCGACCCGTTGATTGGTTTGCAAACTAACCATGAACACGCAATAGTAGGAGACAACAAATGTCCTAGAAGACTGCCCCTCAAGACGGTCTCTCGAAGGCCCCGTCTTCTTTTGATCCCCAGATGCTCAAGCTGTCTGGAATCTGCCGGCAAGAGAGAAGTGTGGGCACTGATATGCCAACGCTAAGAGAAGGACCCACTGCCTCGAGGAGATTATGCTGTAAAACCAACCCCAGCTGGCTCTCAGTCATGGAAATGTAAATGGACAATGCTTGCACTACCTCCACACTTTTTATTTACGTATGTATGCGTGCATTTATTTATTGTCTTACATAGGACAGACTCTATCAAAACCAGGTTTTAGAGCGTCGTGTGGTCAGAATTAGAAAACACCACTTGTGTAAATTTCTGTGACGTACACTCCAATGCATTATTTGGCCTTCACTAAGTCAGACAGACAGGGGAATACCAACACGCAGGTACACCAACAGAGAGAGGCGCACACACAAATATGTAGCCTTAGACAGTCAGACACACCGATACAACACAGATGAACAAGGACACACAGACGCACAGAGACAAATAAGTCCACATAGCCTCAAAGTCAGACAGACACAGACAGTCCTAGGTCACACACATGAACAGGCAGAGGCAGACACCGGCAGACTTCTTCCTCATCCACTCATTCATAGTGCATTCTTGGTGCCAAAAAGGAGGAGTCTGATCTGAAACATTGGGCGGGGAACGTCTGGTGCAGCATTGAAGAGTCAATGAGCTTGGGAGATGCCAGGAAATAATGCGTGCGTGGGCGTGGGTGATGGAATGCATTGAATGGGCCAGGTGGAGAGGCCACTGTTCATTAAATTGTTTCGAAATCTAACTGCAGCTGGTTGTGTTTTGTGCCCTTTTCATTTTGGTGATGCAGGTAAGACAGCTGCCTTACCTTGCTATGGGGACGCACAAACCCTTAAGATCCCCATGGCTAGCATCCACTACCTGTTGTACAGCTGTGCCCCGGGGAACAGTTTGTGAGTGTTGGGCTACCCTTCACAGGATACCAATGCCATTAAGGAGAGTCTGGTGGTGACTGGACAGTTTTTTTGAAGGCGTCATTCTATGGTGGGCCAGAGACTAACAGCAGAGCTGGGTAAAGGGGTGGGGGAAAGTGTATGGTTTTGTGTCCTCAGAATAGTACAAGCACATCCCAGTGCTGTAGACACATGCAATACACAGAAAAGTGCAACGAAACCAAGTCATTGGTGAACCTGCACCATCCAAAGAGGCATAGCTTAGCATTTGTAACACTTATGCATAGGTCTGCATATATAATATATAACATAACATTGCTTTGAACTATATCCTTCCATGTTCCAGTCACTATGATGCAATCTCATCTTTTACTACATGTAAAGTCCACGAATTCCTTTACAGAAAGATGTGAAATAAGTAACATGCCATAGCATGGCATTGTAGTGGTTGCCCAGGGCATTGTGTTTCAGAATGGGAAGACGAGGTATGGGGGCGTGGGTACTCCATCCAGACCACTAGTGAGTAAAGGTTTATATTACACCCTATCTACCCTATTCAATGCTTCTGCTGCAAAGTCCATTAATGGCTGGAATGATGTACTCTCCCCAACCCTCCCAGCTTCTATGCACTCTGCTGCCCAATTGAAAAGAGTACATGCAAAGCACCTGCGTCCTTCCCTACCCCTGACATGGCAGACTTGCTTGTAGATGCTGCGGTTTGAACCTGCAGCTCCCTACCCTAGCCCTGAGGAACTTGTTTTAAGTACACACTGGCAAACTGTTTTATCTGGGCCACGCTCGGCGCCCACCCCCCTCACGCCATTAGTCTCCAGTTTGCATCGTGCGAACACATAAGGGCGGGGACGCTGGAAATCGCCTTTGGCGCTGTGCATTAGGATCAGAGACGAGCGTTATCGCAGAGCCTTTAATCTTTCAGACAAGGAAACCTTGCATTGTATTAGCGACGCCCTCATCGACCCGTCACCCGGGTCTCGCAGCCGTGGCGTTTCTTCAAAGGAAGGTGGAGCCGTGATCCCACCATGCGAAAGACTGCGTCATTCAACAACAAAAAAAACACCTATCTAATTCAAGGCTCAAAAGGGCGTATTCTGTGGAGAGGCAGCTTCACGCGAAATGCCTATCGAGCACCTGTCTTTGGTTTACCTACGGCGAGCACAAAGGGACACACAGGCCTCGTCAGCAAGATGGCCGCGGGCGCAGGTTTGGCTGCGCGGGATTCTCCTGAGAGGGCTTTGAAGCTGCAGCGCGGTAACTTATCCGCAGACAGTATGTACAAATAATGGAGTGCGCGGAAGGCCCAGGGAGGGAAGACCAGGAGCCGGCCTGCTCCTGTAATTGGAAACCAATGGAAGTAGGGCAGGGATAATGGACCATTTTACAGTGTAGAAAACAGGCTTATAAAATGGGAGGAGAATGAGGCTGAGCACCTTGTTAAACATCCGAGGCCAATGAAAGATTGTATTCAACTGCTCCTTGAACTGCCATGAATATGGGATGGGGAAGCCTGGGTCAGCAGCGGCGGGCGGCGCGTCCAGGCTCTATTGATTGACTCCGGCTAACGCACTCCGCGGCGTAATTTATGTTAAAAGCCCCAGTGGAGCTATGATGGGCACGTTTAATACACAATGCACTTTAAAAGCCCACGCCATCTTTTTTTGCTGAAGATGTTGATCACCAGGAGATGCCTATTAACTTCCCTAACCCCCTTCGCTAGAGGGCCCACGAGAAGGCCCGCTCCGTAAAGTAATGGTGTCCTGCAAAACGGGAAGGTGGCAGCATGCGAGAAAGGAGTCCGTCCCTCCATGTCCACAGAGTGTATATGAACATTTATTCAATGTATGCATTTTTATATAGCGTGGACATTACCCAAAGGTGCTAGAGCGCTTTACCGTAGAAATGGATAATTATGTTATTACATACGGTATACATCTACAAGTTTAATCATTACAAATGCTCAAAATGAAATTATCCTTAGACGTGGATATGTCAAGAACATTGGAGCATGCTCTATTATGTAGCCGACATAAAATTAGCTCAACAGAACATGACATGTACTCTATAGTAGCACAACACCCTAAACTGGGGAGGTCTGCTGGTGGCATGTGCTCTAAAACAAAATGGCAGTTATTTTATTTACAACTGCCCAACAATGATACCACGCATTTTGTAGCAGGAGTGTGAGCACTTCTGGGAAGAACGTAAGTAGTGAACTTCCCAAGCACAATTGAAAGGGGCCATTCTGTGTAGAAAAAAATATATTTTTTTACCCAGCTCTGCGTTGCCAACAATCGCCAACATTACACATTCTAGAATCTAGGTTTGTTTCATGATGTCACCTTGGGTTTCTAGTTATATTGCGACATCATTCATCAGATGGACCCTTTAAGAGTCCACACATAGGCTTAACCTCAAATTAAGATCCACCAGCAGATATATTTTGAAATTAGGGGGTATAATTCTATGAGCTAAATCACAAATTCTCAAAATAGTTGACCTGAAACCAGAAGCACACAAACAAAAGAGCATAGTGTTATATGCTGATTTCTACTTGCTGCCACATGAGTGGTCATTTGTTATGCGTTCTAGTTCCATTTGGAACCATGGACTGGAATCTGTACTGAGACTGGCCAGTTGTACTGGAGCTGTCTTAGTATCAGTTGTTCCTGTTGCTGTGCTGCGTAATTATACAATAAATCTACTTATTAATTATCGTTTGATGCTTTTCTTCAATGGCGACGAGTGGAGGAACATTCTTCTCAACTTAAGAAGCAGCACAGAGGAAGATTTATGTTCCTGAACCCATTATAAACTTAATTTATTTTTAAAAAAAAGGAATAAACCAAGAAAATATCCGTCGAAACTGTGGAGATACAGCGAGCTAATGTTACTACATAAAACGGATTTTGGAAGATGGTGTATTTTGAAGCTATTTTCATCGAGTTGAAATAAGGACGGATTAAACGTTTTACAAGGAAGACGATTAAGCAAAGGGAGAAATCGACAATCAAGCTGTCTGGAGATCACAATAGTGTCTGCTGATCTACGTGGGAATCTCCGATTTACAGCGAAAAAAAGGTACTACAACGTTGGCTCAAGATCGGCTGTTAAACGTATTAGACACTTACTGCATCTTTTGAAAATCGGTCCCTGGAATGCTGGCAGTTCGTCTTCGAGTACTGGTGTGTTGTCTCGCTCTTCCGGGAACGCTGGCACGTCGTGGTTCTTCTTCGAGTCCTGGTGTCTTCTCTCGGTTCTGTGTTCTCCGCCATTACTGCTTCGTCTGGAACTTCGAAGTGCAGTCTGGGAATCGGATGGAAGCCTGGGAGTAATTATTGACGTCCACAACGCGCTTTGCGTGGCGGCCATTTTGCAACAGTATAAAGTATTCAAGGACGCTTTTGGCGTGGCGGCCATTTTGGATTGGGATGAACACGGTGAAGAACGATAACGTTTGGAAAAGACTGGAATTCATCTCCGGTTAAATATATTGTACAGGTGTCGGTTCGGAGTAACGGTTTCTGAACCTGGTTTTTTTTTTTTAGGCCAGAAACAAGGATTAAACGCTTGTAAGTCTTGGAAATATTTTTTTTTTCTTTTTAAAAAAAAGAGGACTTTGGGCAGAGGAACGTTAACAAGTACTGAAGTTTCCTCATGTAACACTTGGGAGATTTGTTACTTCATCTGCAAGATCGCAGGAGTAAAAGTAGACTCGGGGTGAAGTAACTGTTAAAAAAAAAGAGGCGCTCAAGGTTTTATGTATATATATAGGGTTAAGGTGATTCGTGTAGATAAAACTTATATTATTTAACTGATGTATGAAAAGGAAATGTATATAGTATTGTTTTAAGTCTGGTTAGTCTAGCTTGTTAAAGGTTAACTAAAGTTTACATGCTTAACGATATTTTAAAAAAAATGCAGTTTGAACCACCAGCTAAATTCCTACAAACGAAAGGCGATCCACCTCTTCCATGGGCCAGGTGGAAGGAAGAATTTATAAATTACATGAAGGCCATAGATGGGGAGAGGATGGGAGCTGAACGGAAGAAAAGTATTCTCTTACACTGTTTAGGCTCTGAGGGACAGATGGTTTTTAGAGCTTTACCACAAATTACGGTTGCGGAAAATGCCGAAGCAACTAATGTGTACAATGAAGCCTTGATTAGAATAGAGAAAAGATTTAAACCCAGAAGTAATATAGCACTAAACAGATTTAAGTTTTATACGAGGGTGCAAGAAGAAAGTGAGTCATTTGATGATTTCTTAACTGCGTTGCGCAATTTAAGTTTACATTGCAGTTTTGGTACAATTACAGATGAAATGATAAGAGATCAAATCATTGTACATGTAAGATGTAAAGAAACTCAAAAACAGTTGTGGGTGATGGGGGATCCCAAATTATCAGAAGCAATTTCGACAGCGAAAGCTTTTGAACAAACTGAGAAGTGGATGCATGTGGTTAAGAATAATAGCAAGGTAGATAAAGCCGAAGAGATTGCGTCTGTGAAACGCCAAGATGAGAGTAAAAATGAGGTGCATAATCCGCTGTCAGGGAGTAATCCTAACTTCAAAAGGTGGGGAAAGAGTCTAGCCTGTTACAGATGTGGGAACAGGAACCACATGGCATCATTTTCTGGGTGTCCAGCCTTAAAGAGAGAGTGTAAGAATTGTGGTAGGATTGGTCATTTTGTTAACATGTGCAGGGAACAAAGGAAATTTGCAGGTCAATTTCGCCCAAGAATTTCATCTACGTTACAAGGTCCTGTACAAGATTTGGTTGAGGGAGGTAATTTAGACAGGCCACAGAATACTGGGTTTGTGGTGTCGGTTTTGTCTGGCATGGCTGACTGGGAAGAAGATGAGAACACTCCGGCCAGGAATCCTCCCATGTGTGTGGTTCGAGTGTCAGGGGTAGATTTAGATCTCATGGCTGACTCAGGTTCACCATGGACCATTATTGGAAGACAATATTTTGAAGAGAAGCTGGAAGGGGTTTTCGAGGTTAATGAAATGTTGCCACCAGACATAAACCCGCTGAGTTATGATGGTTCACGCATAGACATGGTGGGTTATTTCAAAACATCAGTGACTTTTAAAAACAGATTGGCAAATATTAACTTATACATTGCAGTTAAGGGTATAAATGTATTGGGCTGGAAAGATCAGTGGAAGCTTGGGGTAATGTTGAATCCTAGACTTAAGGATCCGGTGGTGTTGGATGAGTCTGTTAATGATAGTTACATCTCCTTTACAGGATGTGATAGTATGGAGAACTTCTTAAAAGACTCGTACAAAGAAGTTTTTTCAGAATCTTTAGGAAAATTTAAGGGTTATTCCCACCAGATTAAATTTAAGAATAATGCCACACCGGTTAGACAAAGGATTAGACCAGTACCCATAAACGTAAGGGATGAGTTGAAAACCATGTTAAAAGATCTGGTATCAGAAGGCATAATAGAGCCCATTAATTCGTCTGAGTGGGTTTCCCCCATTGTTTTAGTCCGGAAACCAGATAAATCTCTGAGGTTGTGTGTGGATTTGAGAGCCTTGAATTCAGAAATCATTGTTGATTGTCACCCATTACCCAATATAAATGAAGTGGTGTCATTGTTGGAAGGGGCGAAAGTATTTTCGACTTTTGATTTAAGGTCAGCATACCACCAAGTCGCGCTTACTGAGGAATCGAAAATGTTGACAGCGTTTATAACTCCACAAGGGTTATTTCAATATAACAGAATGCCCTTTGGTTTGGCCTCAGCGGCATCTGTTTTCCAAAGAATTATGTTTAACATCTTCAAGGACATTGATAATTTCGTGAAGTGCTTTCAGGATGATATTTTAATATTTTCACACAATAATGAAGAGCACTTAAAACACTTGGAGGAGGTTTGTCTCAGGCTAAAAAAAAATGGTTTAACCCTTAAATCTCACAAGTGTAAAATGTTTAAAGAAAGTGTGGAGTATTTGGGGCATACTCTAACAGGTGATGGTGTGATTCCAAAAAAATCAAACGTAGATGGAATTTTAAATGCTCCCTCGCCCAAGACTAAGGAGCAATTATTGTCTTTTGCAGGAATGTGCGAGTATTATTCGAAATTTGTGTCAAATTTTGCAAATAAGATGGAGCCTTTGAGGAAGTTATTGCGCCAGAAGGCAACTTTTGAATGGACAGATGAACAACAAGAAGCCTTTATGGTGATCAAGAAGGATATTGTCAATGCTCCCATTTTAAGGCCTTTTTGCATTAACAAACATTGTGTAATTACAGTAGATGCCAGCTTATATGGCATAGGTGGTGTTCTTTCACAGAAATCAGGAAATGAGGAATGGAATGTGTGTTTTGCGTCTAGAACATTAAATGAAACTGAAAGACGGTATGCTGTCATAGAAAAGGAATTGTTGGCATGTGTCTGGGCGATTGAACATTTTAGGAATTACATTTGGGGTGGAAGGTTTACCTTGAGGACAGATCATAAACCATTGGTTAATATTCTTTCTCCAGGAGGAGGGTGGAATTCCACTGCCAGGATTGCGAGGCTAACTTCGAGATTGCAGGAGTATTGTTTTAAAACGGAGTTTGTACCAGGGAAGAAAAATGTAACTGCAGATTTTATGTCACGTCATCCCTGTGTTTCTTTGCCTAGTAAAAAAGAAGATGATACAGATATTGTTACAACCATTCAGGATGTGGTGGTTGGTGCGTTTGCGGACATATCAGAGGTATCGTGGAAGTCTAGTGAGGAGAATGATTCTCTATGGGAGTCAGTGAAGAAATTTATTGTGGAAGGTTGGCCAAATAGGAAAGATGTGTCAGAAGAGCTTATGCCTTTGTATAATGTGGCGGATGATTTGGAGTTAGAAGGGGATTTTGTCTATAAAGCTGGTAAATGTGTACCACCCTTTGGAGTCCGAGGTATGATTCTTAATTTGGCTCACAAATCACATCCAGGAATGTCTGCCATGAAGCGGTTAATGAGGACCTATTTTTGGTGGCCAGGGATGGATCGCATGGCTGATAGGGTTGTTAGGGAGTGTGATGTTTGCATTTCTAATGATAAAATGCTTAGGGTCAATGTCCCTCCTCTTAGTCCCACAGTTTGGCCAGAGGAACCCTGGAAGAAACTGGCCTTTGATATTTCTGGTCCCTTTTTGAATTTGCCTTTGGATTCACGGTATGCTCTTGTGTTGGTAGATTATCATTCCAAATGGCCAGAAGTAAAGTTTGTCCCAATGGCCACCACTTCTAGAGTTTTGGATTTCTTTAAAGAAATTTTTGCAAGGGAAGGTTGTCCTTCGGTCATTGTGACTGATAATGGGGTGCAGTTGACTTCAAAGGAGATGGAGGAATATCTTATGTGTCACCAGATCAAACATGTTACCACGGCATTGTATGCGCCACACGAAAATGGGCAGGTTGAGCGTTTCAATCGTGTTTTAAAGGGTTATGTTTCAGAGGTTCTTAAGTATTCTCAGGATTGGAAAGGAGAATTAAGGGAAAGGTTGTGGACGTATAGGATTACGCCACATTCGATTACGGAGGTCAGTCCCTTTTATTTGTTAAGGGGCAGGAATCCTGCTTCTTATATTTGTCCTTGGTGGCTTAAAGAGAAGTGTGACAATAAAATAAGGAATGTCCAAGATATAAGTGGTACCAGCATTAGAGTTAAGGAAAAACAAATTAAGAACAAGGAATGGTTTGACCGTAAGTGGAACGTTAAGGAACACAATTTTAAAGTAGGAGAATGGGTGAGAGTAACAAAACCGGGTTTCTTAGGGAAATGCATGAGTAAGTTCTATAAGCCCATTAAGATCACCAAAGTCTTTAAGAATTCTCTTATAACCCAGGATGGTAAGCTTTGGAATGTCAGGCGGGTTTCTAGATGTCCAACGAATATTAGATCTCGGGCAGAAGATGTTTATAATGATTCTCATGCTTCATCTCCTAAATTACCTTTGAATGGTTGCTCCCAGCTGGAGATTTCCAATGGTCTGGATACCACTAGATCACATGGTGATTCAGTTGCTCATAGAGTGAAAGGTTCCACTCGTGCAAGATCTTTTCCTGTGAAGTTCTCAGATTTTGTTTGATAGTTCTGTTATATACTATTGCTCTGTTTTCATATCTTGTTTTCTTTGTTTTTGTATGGAAGGGGGATATGTTATATGCTGATTTCTACTTGCTGCCACATGAGTGGTCATTTGTTATGCGTTCTAGTTCCATTTGGAACCATGGACTGGAATCTGTACTGAGACTGGCCAGTTGTACTGGAGCTGTCTTAGTATCAGTTGTTCCTGTTGCTGTGCTGCGTAATTATACAATAAATCTACTTATTAATTATCGTTTGATGCTTTTCTTCACATAGCTCTATATAATATTAAATTGCCGTGGCTTTAGGTTCTTTTTCTAAAAGTTTTTTTTTATTTTTGTCGATCATGATGGTAATGCTTCCAATTTTTTGTAGCCTCGATTGTTTTAAGAGAGGCCGTCCCAAACTCATATAGCAGGGAGTGAGGAACGGTAACTATTAGTAAGGTAGAGTAACACAGGTGAGAGTCTGTTCAAACATATTGACTACACGTCATAACACTCACTTATGATTGTTTTTTTTGCTTGCCCATGTTTGTTTTAGACTTTGTTTAAAATAACGTTCACAGAGCTTATTCAAATTGCAAAGGGTGTAACCTCTCTTTGATTGGGCGCATTTCTATTTCGATTGGAATCCAATCAATTAGATGCACAAAATAAACAGTAACATATTCACTAATAAATAACAGAGAATTCGTTAGTGCAGGAATTGTTTTTCTTTATTTTTATAAAAAAATAAATCCTCAAGATACTCGGCATGAGTGCAGAGTGTAGGGATGAGTAGACTTACAGTGAATGTGTTGAGCTCACAGGTTGATGAAGAAGTTGAAAGTCACGCAAAGCCAGTTTGGCTGCGATCCCAATGAATAAGCCCACAGCCACATTTTCCTAGAAAAAGTATCTGCGTGGGTAGGGTGGGACTTGGATAGAAAATACACCCGGGCACCAAAATGAAAGTGGACCCCATTAGCAAATCCGAAAGCTAAAATAGTGGCCCACATTTGCTAATCGGGGCAGTTATGAACTTGTAAAGACACACTGTCTAAGCAAGGAAAGGGTGACTGCGTGCATTTGTGCTTGCTGCAGGCAGCTTTTGTGGTAACATCAGGTAACTCAAAAGTAAAAACAAAGAGCAGCCATCCATACCATAACAAGCATTGGCATAGCCAATAGGTCTCGCCTTTGGGACCTTATAAGTGTTTAGCCATGCAACAGTTGCATAACTAAATATTTATAAGGTCCCAAAAGCGAGACCTATTGGCTATGGTAAGCGGCCGTGCGGCCGGGAAAGTGAAAGTAATCACGGTCAAGCGCGGCGCCCACGCACATGCACTGTAGCTCTAGGCTGGCCTGGTAGCACTTTTTGGAGCCCTCTCAATAAGTCTCGCCAGACCAGCGCATGCGCTGGGTCAGGCGAGACCTAAAAATGGCCCTCAAACAGCCATAAATACAGCCCACTCACCGATCTGTCAGACCAACACTTTGGGCATTGCCAGCCATATTGGTGTATAGGGGAATCCGACCATGTGTGTGGGCAGTACAGTAGCAGGTGTTGAACCATGATTAGGCCTGTGCAAAATATTCAGTAGGCAAGTTCAGTCTCATGCAAACCATAGTTACTAGGTAATCTGTATTGTGAAAATTATAAACGTGATCTTAGTGGTCAAATGAGGAATTGATTGATTAAACGTTTGGGTCACATGGGAAAAGATGTTTTGGATTCAGAGACAAGGCAATCACCCTTTGCAGAAATCAGAGTTGTGCATAGGAGCAACAAGGGGGGATAGAATAACAAATTGTCTCAAACGCCATCCTTTTGCTCCTATCAACATTTATTTTGTTCTCCCCTTTTAAATGATTCTTGAAATTTTAATATATATCATTTTCAAGTTTAGGATAACAAATCATATTTTTAACACTAATAAATACATACAACTATTTGGGAGAGATGAACTCATTGTGCTCTTCCTGTAATACCACATTAAGTTTAGTGATTACTAAAAAAGCTATGGAGTCTCAGACACATGCCTAGTTGTTTGAAAAACTGTTTATCTGCCTTTTCAGCCCAGAAATATAGGATAAGTGAGAATGAACGGGTGCACGTACTAACAGAACCTGCAAGAGGGAGGTTAAGAAAACAAGAAGCATAGGGTGGAAAAAGAAAAAGACATGAGGCAGAATAAACAATCCACACTCTTGGTAATCGGCAACCCAGGCATACAACAGCCGACTCCTAAGAAAAACTTTAGGGCCTTGCATTTATTTATAAATTAAGCACTAGTGAAGGGTTGACAAAAAATATCACCTCTTTACTCCGCATTGCTTCTAAGACATGGGGATCGGGAAATGGCATAAGCCTGTGTTCTGCCACAGTAACGTGACGGCATATAGAAAAGTGATGGAGTCACTTAAAAGGGGGTTTGTGCCAACTTGAACCACTTTTGTGGCCTTCTTTCCGCTTAGCCATTGTACTGATTTGCTTTGCAAGAAACGCCATTTTAGTTGTTTCTACCGCAGAATCTCTACATTCACAACCATTTCTGCGGCGTGTGCGCAAGTGTTGGCATATCATGCTGCCCACCCCCTCCACCCCTCACCCCCCCATGGAGTCCTTTTCAAACGTTGTGCTTTGCAATCCACCAGAGCATTGTCGCTCACAGCCTCTTGAAAGATACAGTATTTTAGTACCTTATTTTATTTTCTATAGAAAGTAGTTATAACGCGTTAAAAAAAAGACTTTTATCACAAGCCTCAAAACACTTAGGAGAGATCCAGGGGTGTCATTAAAATGCAAATGAGCGCAGAATTATTGGCTTCAACTCTCAAGTACATGCAGAGCCAATCAGATCATATTTCCTGGAACTGTGAAGCAAGAGAGCTCCTGTCGATATGTTAATATGATCCATTAGACAGCAATCTACTACAAATCCAACTGCTGGGTATGGTGGAAGGGTGAGCTTCGGAGGGGGGGGGGGGGAGGGAAGGGGCATATAAATGCATTTCCCGAATGATTATTTTTTCAGAGGAGATGCAATAATTGCCCAGGTTTCACCTTTTCAATTTCAAAGTGTTTATGGTCGGTCGGATTGCAAAATGCCGGTGCGAGAAAATGAAGTGAAATAAAACCTGTGCAGAATGTAGAAACTTGTGATACCTTTTTTATCCTCTCTGTGATGAAGTGCTAGCCATTACTCACGGGTGCAGAGGCTCAGATGAGTTATAAAATGCGATAATTGCATCTGGAATGAAAACCTGTTTAATGGGTTCGCGCAATTCCAAGAGCATAGTCGTATATAACACCCACACTTGTGTGTATAGCGCTGTAGAACTATAAGACACACACAAACACACATATATTTCTACACATATACATGTATTCATGAACATCCATGTGTATGATGCTATCGACAACGTAGCACTAGACAGTACTGTAGTAGTTGCTATGTCCCCAAATGTAATTGATGGATTATAATCATTTATGCAAATTATGTAAAATATTCACAGGCATGACATCTTTGATGTTATACCTGGATTTGGAAACCACTGTTCTTTGCATAAAAATAATAATGAACGCTGACATGCGGTCTAGATTCAATATAACTTTCACTTTCTTTTATGCATGAACCCTGTCTACTTTCTCTT
Organism: Triturus cristatus; assembly: GCF_964204655.1. Lineage (NCBI taxonomy): Eukaryota > Metazoa > Chordata > Amphibia > Caudata > Salamandridae > Triturus > Triturus cristatus. The sequence goes on along the minus strand of NC_140594.1, from coordinate 220,254,189 downwards.
CCTGCTTCTGCATTTATGACATCAAAACCGCTGCCCACAGCTACCACTAATCATTGTTCACGACTGTCTTTCTTTTGACTCTCTCATGATGCAGTCAGGAACCTTCAAGAAGTAAAATGTAAACTCATGCCTACTTTATTTTCCGACTAGAGTTGCCCTGTAGCTGCCATCCATGATCTACCTTCATGCAACTGCGGCACACATCCTATCCCACAGTTCCCACAAGATATTTTCAGCACGAATAAAGTTTCCTCTGAACAAAAATTACAGGACCAGCAAAAGTGAAACAAAACCAGAAGTGAAATGAATTACCCATAAGGTGAACGTGAAAAATTGTCTGATTTAAATGGAACTATTTCACTTCTAAGTCCTTACAAAATTGCATTGACTTCTGGAGCAATCACTAAATAAAATTGTTCTATTAGTGACATCCGACATGGGAGTATGAAGAAAAACGTATGTCTCCATTCCTAGGACTCTTGATATGACTGGATAAGAGTGGGAAGTCGCGACTGTTGTTTCCGTACATAAATGCCATGATGTTTTCCTATCCAGTCCAGAAACTCCACATCGTAAGTTATTGCACATGTGTTAACACTGTGCAAAATAAACATTATTTATTGAAATAGTCACAAATGCCCATTACATTTTCTCCAGGGGCCCTTCTTCACTTCTGGCATTGCAGCCAGTTAAAACAAGTGTGAAGAGGCTTGTTCTACCCACATTAACCGATGCCAGATTATTTCATCAACTTACCTTTAACCTATAAATGCCTTTAGCGATCTTTTATAATTTTAGAAAGAGCCAAGAAATTGGCAATAGTGTCGGGCGCCAATAATTATTTTGTGTCCAATATTTAAGGAACGTAATATATAGGTTTAATAGGAAAAATTAAATATATATATTTATATTTCTCTGTAGAGTGAAGTGGATTCCTTGAAACTCTTGAAGAACCAAATGTTCTTCAAGCTCAATGCGAGCTCCCTGTTTGCCATCAATAAAGCTAACTTGAAAAAGCTGGCTGACATGTTGACAAAACAGATGAGTGAATTTAGTGTCTCATCCAAATAGCATAACAAGCTCTTCTCGACACACTGTCAAGGCCAGAAGTTCACATAAAACTGAAGGGGGGGGGAATCTCCTAAAAGGAGTATGCAGAGAATGTGGAATTTGCCCTGCAGCCTCTCAAACCTATGAGGCCTGCTTCCCCCAGAGGGTGACCGCAGCTGCCACTTTAAAGGTTCCCACACTCCATGAGACATGTTGGTAAAACCATCAGAAAGATTACACTCTTCAGTAATGGACAGGTAATATTTTACTACTGACGACCATCCATCACACAAGCTAGGGCAGCCCTAGCGCCAAGCTGAGTCCTGAAACTGGTCTGAGAGGGGTCAGAGGTTGCAGCCTTTCAGGCCCTATCCCTGTTACCTTTAAATGACTTCACTGTCCAGCCACTTTCACAAGAAAGAGGGCTTGGAGATTAAATGTTAGAGTTGGTTCACAGAGCCGTCCTGAGGTTATCTTCAAAGCGTGACATTTTGTTGTTGCCAGTTTAAAACTTGGAATATTGGCATGTACGTATAAAGGCTGTATGACCGAGGCATGCGTGGCTAAACCACACATGCCTCTACTACGCTACCTAAACCATGAAAGCGTCTGAACAACCTATTCCTTTACCATGCATGTCTTTACCACGCAATTTCCTGATACAGGCATGACTGGTATAAGGATTTGGGGTAAAGCTCACACCCTTAACCTTAACAACTAGACCCCCCAGAGCCCTAAAAAGTACCCCTACCCCAGCCTGGGCCCTTAAATGTTATGTTATAAACATTTATTAAGCGCTATCGGTTACCCGAAGGTGTCCTGGCGCTGTGGAACTTCTCTGCCCCCCCACTGAGCCCTAAAAACTACCCGACCTCCCTAGCCCTAACAACTACCTGACCCCCCCCCCCAGCCCTAAAAAGTACCCCAACTCCCCCTGCGCCCTAAAAACTACCCTGACCACCCCATGCGCCCTAAAAACTACGCTTACCCCACTGAGCCCTAAAAGCTACCCTCAACCCTTGAAAACTACCCCCAAAACCCGGCCCCAGCCTTACTTACCTCACTGTGCCCTCTCCCAATCCTTCGTGTTCCTGGGTTGACCCATTCCAGCATCTGGACCGCTCATTGCCTTAATCATGCGTGGTTAGGGCAAGCGTGGTTGCACTTGCACTGGAATGGCACACGTGGCTCTGCCCACGTTGTTCAATCCTTTTCCCATGTATAAAGTATTTGGAAAACATTTAATTTGCAAAGTGCTTTTAATAACAGGTATTTCTATTATCCCGTTTAATGGAACTCCCTTGATCAACCTCAGAAGAATAAAATGCATAGCTGGCTCTGCTAGGACTTGGACCATCCTGATGCACACAGTTATCGGCAGCAAATGCGTAAGTGTTGAACTGTGATGCCAACTTTAGATCACAACTTAAAAGAAAGCGTTCACAAAGGTCAGAGTATAAAATACTTAATGGTTAAATATTTAAAATATTTAACCAAGTGAATTTAGTCACCTCACATGCCTTGTGGAGAGGTGTGGCTCACTGGTTAGAGGCGGCAGACCCGTAAGCAGAGAATCGGCCAGGGACCAGGGTTCAATTCCCAACGCGGCAGGGTCGTGGACCAGGGTCAAAGCGGACTCGATAATTCTCGCCTCGGTACCTACTCTAACCAGGAACACACTCGGCAACTCTGGGCATTAAGCTTGCCTCATCTCTACAACGGCCCCCCACAGACGCCAGGGATGCCTGGTTTCACCTTGGAGATACCCAGAAAGGGACCATCTCACAGGGAAAACCAGGACGGGTTCCCCAGCGGTCTTCAGCGCCAGGATACTCCATGGAGTCACAGTGCGCTTTACAAGTACACCCACATTTACATTTACATTTACATGCCATGGGGAAAGGCTCAATTCCTTGTCCCTTACTAGAGGCCAATGTTCTGTGGGCTGTAATATTCCTGTGCTAAGCACAAACATAGATCATAGTTAAAGAATTTAATAAGGATGGTTTAGACCAGCTCACAATAAGCCATCACTTCCACCAGGGAAGGCATCATTTCGTTATGTTCATTTTGAAAAGTATGTGATTTTTTTCCGAAATCAAACGTTGATTACAAGAGAAGAACAAAGAAAAAAATGTACATAGTGCTAAACTATGCAAAATAGCAAAGTGTATTTAACAAGATAAAAAACTCTTGACTGATTTTGGAGGCCCCACTTTGACCTCTCAATGACTCCCCAGGAAGGTCACGACCTGCGTTGTTAACCATTAGTGACATCACTCCTTTTTCAGGGAGAAGTTGGGAGCCTGGGAGGAGAGTGCTACGAATAAATTAAAACATCACAAGTCATGCGTGCAGGAATGACGGATTACCCCCCACATCCCCCAATCATATGGTGATGTATATCACATCCTCTGAGAAATCGGTTTTGGGGGCCACTGGGCTGTGGGGGAACGTAAGGCTAGAGACAAAAGTTCTTTAGGGCGCCTGATCAGAAGACGAATTAAACTTCAGCCTTTCTTCTTTGAAGATAACACGAGCAGTTATTTCTTTTCATCTATATACGGAAGAGAGAAGCAAAGAGGAAAAAATTTGCAAGTTGTACTTAATAATATATAAGGCCATCGCAACAAAGTACATTACCAAAGAGCGCTATGGAAGAAAGAGTTTAGCCAAGCTGAAAGTGGAATTATGATTTATAATTTAAATAATGTGCAGGATTCCTGCAAAGCGGACCATGAATATCAAAAGGTCTGCCCTTCTGAAGATAATACGATGTGATATGTTTCAAAGGAGCCGGTGAACTCGTATAAGGGCTGCGTTGTCTGCGGACGGGCAGACGGAAATGTGCTGATCACATGGGGTAAGGGCTTTGAGAGAGGCAAGCACTGAGGTCAAGAAGCCCAAGAGGCAGGCGAGAAGGTCTTAGGACACCCACCTCAAGGACACAAATGTCTAATATCAGACTGGGGAGGATGGATGGTAAATCTCTAAAGGGAGGGGTCTTAAACATAGCAATTCCAGACCTCAAGATCATAGTGGTACAAGATTGACTATATGAGTTGTAAGCTTATACTTTAAAGTTTCACTGGGATTCACACAAAAATCCAAGAAAAATGCACAATTATAATTTAACATGCACGGCCCTAATCCTAAATTGGCATATTTTCCGAGGAGAGGTATTTTGCCAGTTTACCTTAGAAAAGGTTCAAATACTCTCTAATTATTTTTCTCTCTAGCGTTTCTCATTAGGAGAAATCCCATCCCTTAGACCCCCTTGATATTATAGTAACCTTTTTATCCAACAATTCGTGCAACACTATCCTTTATCGATTCAGAATTAGTACTTTGTCAAACACATAACATTTTTGGCTTTGTTTCTTATAAAGCATATCAGTTTTTTTTGGTTATGTTTGGCCCCACTGTCCCCTAATTCGGCATTACAGGCAATCAGGTTACTCAAGTACGAGATATTTTATAGGGCACACTACACGATGCGAAAGTGATGACCTTGTCTTTCCAATACAATATTGATGCTTTCTCGAGTCCTGACATTTTCCCCAACATATCATTGTTTTTGGTGTGTTAGGTTAATTTGTTCAATGGTCACAGATTAAGATTTAAACACCCATGAGGCATTAGATTATCTCCAAAAAGTGCAGCACAACAAACAGTATCTGTAATGACCTAGAGGGAGGTGGTCAGCCGCCGACGCTTCTCTGTGAGCAAAGGTGCCAGTTGCTACAGGGAATCATTCTAGGAGGGGAAAGGTTTTAAGCAAGCTGCAGGGCCTTTGATGGGTGGCCACTGAGCTCAAAGAGGGAGACAAATTGTTCCAAGGTTTGAGACGCAGGGCAGTGAATCCGCTCCCATCAAGGTTTGTTTGGCATAGAGTGGCTGCAGTAAGCTCTTGCCTGATGAGTGGATTGAGCAGAACAGAGTCACATGAAGACAAAAGAGGATAGTACACTACAAAGCTTTGTGCTTTAAATACGCATATTTCAACTCAACTCTATCCTCTATTCTCAGTGAGTTGTGTCCTGTTCTGCAGAAGAGAGATGGTCACTTCATCTTCATTTTATAATTTGGAAAACATACGTTCTCCAAAGCTATACCAAACACACAAGATACAGGGCAACCAGATGTTCAGTGTGTATTGGGGACCAGTGTCATTTTAAGGATTTTGAGGGCCCTGGGCAAAAAATAATAATCTGGGGGGGCCCTGTTTGGCACAACTTTGAATTGTATTGCTTAATTTCTGCTAATTCATGTTCTACGTTGCCTGACAATGATTGAGAAACAGAAATATACATAATTGAGCTAGATAGAAAGTTAATTTTCCTGGGCAGGGAGGGGGCTGGAAGTGGAGACCCTGGGCGATTGCCCACTTGCCCCATGCCTTTAAGTGCCTCTAATTGGGACAGTCACAGTATTTCAACACCTTTCCCAGCCAATTTCAGTAACATTAGCACATGTGATGATTTTAATGAGGGTCACCAACACAGAGGGAGTCTGTCTTCATGACTACCAGTGCAACATTCGTTATACTAGCTCTTAATAGAAAGCAGTTTAATTAATATATATGAGGCTGTGTGTAAAACGTGCTTTTCATTTCCCCTTAGTGCCTCCCTATTGTGGATTCTATGTTTGTTGGTGAGCACTGCTAGCTAAGTTATTCGCGGTCATGCGTTTGCTGGAAAATTGTTGATCTATTTCTATATTTCTGTCATGTCCGTTTTTGCTTTTCAAAATCTGATTACCCAACCAAGAAAACTAAACGTGTTTACCTCTTTCAGATTAATTTGAAATAGAACAGCCATACTTAGAGACAGTTCTTGGAACTGTACCCACCTGATGCACTCTCTGCTCGTTACAATGTTTGTGTCGCAAGGATGCACAAACAAATGCTCCGCACATGACCAAACAACACCACGCTATACCACACATCCTATCTCCATCCCATAAGAGAGAGAATTATGCTGCAGCACTTCCAGCCAGCTCTACCACTTCAAACATCAGAATAAGAGTGTGATACTGTAAAGTTTTTTCAGTCTTCACAAAGTTCTGTGGAACATTTTGCTCTTTCATGAAGTTTTGCAAACTTCAGATTTCCTGCCATTTGCATGACATTTGTGTTACTTAAGGTAAACCTGCAGATAAAAATAAGCCATGCGTTTCTCATCTTTTGTGAGTTTTATTAAAGTGAAATATATCTTGCAATGCACTGAAAAAATATTTTGCAATACACAGAAACACTTTGCATGCATGAAGACAGAGTTGGGCGAGCAACTGAAAACCTGAGCCATGCTCGAGCCTAATTCCTGGCCCTTGTTGAGCTTGAGGTCCTCTTGGAAGCTCGAGACCAAAAAACGAGCTGAGTTTTCACTGGGCTCAGGGTAGGTGGATGGTGTGGTCTAGTGGCTACAGGTGTCAACCATGTAACAAGGAGACCCAAGTTTGAATCCTGGCCTCCGCTCAGCACCCTGCGAATCCCAACAAATCTCCCCGCGCTGCCAAAAATGTGTAACATAGTCTGTGTTTGGTGTGAAGGAAGAACTCTTATGTCCTTGACCAAAGTTCTGCTATGTAAAACTTCCAAAACTAATATATGGATTCTGTTGCTATCATCCTCGAAAAATTAGGGTCAAAGCATTAACCTTTGATGTCCGAAAGAGTGAATTGCACAGTGTGCAACTGGAAAAGCTGGGATCAATCCCAGCTTCCCTGCTTGACCAGTTTATGTGATCCTAGGTTTCACTGAGCCACTTTTTTGTTCATTATCACATGAGACCACCTTCAAATGTGTGAGATCAGGAAGTGTGCTCTACAAAAACCCCTCTTGTATTTAAAACCAATAATGTTGCTCTAGCTATAATCAAACTCTAGGCCGCATAGAGGGTACACATGGCCCCTGACACGACTCTTAGTTCACTGATAGCATTGTCATCAGGTCAGTGGCAGGAATATTTCTCAGTTCATATTTAAAAACTCACACTTTTAACGAATACTTCTCAAATAATTTGATGTACCAAGGTGAAACGCTTCCGCATGTTAAAACAAATACACTCTCTTCAATTCTGAAGACACCTTTTCATATTCTAACATGATCTTTGTTGCGTGATTTACATGCCAAATATTTTCACGGCTCGGCTGGTGCACGGCTCTTAGAGCTGGCCCTTAACTTGGCTCGGGCTCGGCTCTCCCTGTTAATTTGTTGGCTCTCCCACCTCTATGTGAAGACATTCTTCAACCAGGAAACACTGTAGCCTTCATAGATGGTGAAAATCAGTTACTTAGTATAGGTTTAAAAAATAACTTTCTACTCCCTCCATACCATGCCGAGCCTTGGCCTCCACAATCCCAGGCAGCAGGCTGGTCACTGACGAAGTGCACCTTCTGGGGGACATTTAGGAACGCAGCATCATACAAAATGTTTTAACGCAGATAACTTGAAAGGGTTACAACTTCCTGTGTATTGTTGCTTACCAAGCAACCTTGCCCTAGATAAGCTGAACACAATATCTTCCTTTAAGAACTTGGCTAAAATATGCTGAGAAAATGATCATTGCAGGTGGCCGGGAGGCCATGTGGTTCGGGACGTGACATGCAGAAAAGACTCAAAGCCTTGGACATAATTGTATTTTTGGTTCGGCGACTGTAGAATGCACGTGTCAAGGGGAAAAAAAGGCAAATGCACCAAGTTCACCTAGTTACCTGCCGAATGCCACCACACAACTGTTATAGGAGGCTGTGAGCTCAAAACATTTCACTGTTTTATAGGTGATTGCAGCGGGGACTCCTCCGCTATGGTTGGTGAGCGCCGTCCCCGCTGCCTCAAAACGCCAGGAAAGGAAAAATAAAACCATAATAAACACATTATATTCTAGTTTTATTTTTCCTTTTCCCGGCCAAGTCTTTGGGGGCAGGGCCAGGGGGGTGACATTCACTGGAGGGGGAGTGGTATGCACTGGTATCAGTGTGAATGTGGGTTTGGCCGCTCGTCTCAGGACAGCCAAACCAACATGCGCACTGAAGCTGTCTCCAACCACAGCTGCATTGCCAGGTTGGAGACAGCAGACACAGGCTCCCAGTCTCACTGGGAGCGCAAACTCAAGGTGCTCAGGCCAACCCTGACGCTGCTCTCATAAATGAGAGCAGCGTCCGGATTGGCCGCAGGGGAGTCTGTGACTGCAGTGGACAGGAGAAGAAGAGCGGGATGTGGCTGGCTGCAGGTAAGGTATTTTTTTAGTTATTGTTCTATTTTATTTGTTGTCCGTCGTCCCCCCACACCTTCTTCCGCCAACACTCTTCAAAGACACCAGCAGCTACTGGGTGGTAGAAAATAGAAGGCAGAAGAAAGTGGGTGCCATGTCTTCTTTTGCCATTTCTTAGCTTCCCTTGTACTATCTGTACAATCTGGACTGGACTGTGTGACAGAACTAGCTGGAGAATATTGTCTCGCTCCATGTCTACATTAAGCAAGAACAGTAAGTGACTTGGATGAAATGATGCTTCGTGACTCCAGGGTCTGGCACGGCACAAGGGGTGCAGCCGTAGTGGCTCACCAGGAAATCTTCCCAACCAAGAAGAAGGAACACGCGAAGGGATTTGGGATCAGATGTAACATGTCAAATAGCAAAGCAGGGATGTGCAATTCGCACACTGACTATTTTGTGAATGGGAATGCAATTTGCACTGCGGCGTACTTAGTAGTAGGTCTGATCACAAATTGCCCATTGGCAGGAAGTCGGGTGCTTAATGAATATTGATTAGGTAGGTCTCGATTTGTAACCCTTCGTGAATGCAAGTATGCAGGACATGCAATTTTTCTTTAAAACGCAGACCATGCGCCTTAAGGGCACGGATGTTCCTTTAAAAAAAAAAAACAGTTTGCTGTTTGGGGAAGCATGGGGGCTTGCAGGTGCAGTCAGTTGACCTCTGGACCACTGCCTGCTCCACCCCACACCCTAGGCTGTCAACATCATTCACAAAGGGGAAACCTTCCTCTTAGTGAATCAGTTACCACCTTCTTTGAGGTGTCAGCAGTGCTTAATTTGTGCCGGTGTGTGACAGTGCTTGGCACTTTTGTTTGAGTAAACACCCACAGGCTATTATGTTTTTAGCACCGCACGGGTGTTTAGCAACACAGTTCGTTAAAAGATGATAAATGGTTAGTAGGTAATGCTGGCACGGCCAATCTGCAGCAGTGGGTGGGGCCAGGTGCAATGGAATACCTTGGGCCCAGGCACTTATATTTTTACAAATAAGGCACCAGCTGTAGGTAACTGGTCTGTGGTTAGCAGCCGTATTTGCAGTTGCAAACTATTCAGACGTACAGTAGGGACTCACAGTCAGGAGGGGGTGCCCCTTTCACACCCCATACCAATTGCCATTTTCAATGACCCGCAAACGCCATTTTGAGTCAGAAGGGCTTTTTCAAACTACAAAGTGGGTTTTGTACATGAATTAAAGCTCTTTTGCAGTTGCAAGCCATGTGATTTCGCGAATCTCCGGGTTTGTGACCACAAAAGGACTTTGTACCTGCTGTCCAAGGTTACCGAGGAGGCCATGTCATCAGGGGTCCCGTGTTCCAGGGAGGGGGTGAAATTTAAGACCCACTGTATTCAGCTCTTTATTACAATACCTTGAAGAAGGAAAACCTGGACCGGAATGCAGTGTCTCTCACGACATGGAGTCACGTGGTATCGTTCAGAATGCGCCGCGGCATGTGCACCCGGTTTTAGGGCTATTCGTTTAACAATTCAGAGCCTCTCGCATCAAAAAGTAGGCATAAGGGCCCTCAAAATCCGAAAGCCCCTGTCCACAGAGTATCTCTCTTTAGGCTGCAATGAACGCTGCGCCTTCCTTGTGCACAAATCGCTGTGACAGAACTGATAAAATGCGGAGCTCTGACCAACATCTGCTCCGCTCTCATCTCTGCACGTGCTTTTAAATTCCTTCCAAATGTTCTCAGGCATCCACAGAAGTGGAAGGGAAGCGAAGAGCGACTGGGAAAGGCAAGTGCCCCCCACCGGTGGGGTGGATTAACTATTGCAGGCTCTGCCCCGCCCCTCTCATTCTGGCTGCAAGGGGGGAGGCGCCCACCCCCGGAGCACTGGCGAATTCCTTTCGAGAGTGGGTGCAAATCCCAATACACATGATTGCTGATGTCGGGCTAATTAGATTGCTGCCTAATTAAACCCAGTGAAAAGGGAGAGAAAGATTGGGTAAAACTTGCATTTCAGCTAATCAACAAAGTGGGGGCTTTTGTTGCACTTTGGAACGAAAGCGCGAGCGCAGAAGGGGCAGAGGCAGCCGAACGAGGCAGAAGGCACGGGGAAGGACTGTGGGGGTCAATTTCCCCCGACGCATCTGTGCGCCCTCTATTTATTTGTGTTGTCCAGCGGTCTATGTACTGAGATGGATGGTACAGTGACCTGGTGAAGCACCTGCTGCTGAAAGCCGCCTGAAACGTTCAGGTGGAATGCTGGCTGTGACGGCCCAGCCTTTCATCATCAGAAGTCGACTAAATGTATACCATTGCGTTTGGGTAATAGTAACCACCTTTCATGTATCAGAGGTTAAAGGAATGAGATACAATTACAATAACACTTGTTATTTATAGCACAACGGAACAACAAACAACTCCACTAGCAACCTATATTATCAGCACATTATATACTCAAGAGAACATGATCTCGCAAATAGAGTTGAAATAATTCTGAAAAAAGCATTTATGATCACACTGGCATTGCTTATAAGGGGAATATTCATATTTATTATAAGAGCACCAATGGCACGCGGAAAAGCATAAATACAAAATAAATTATTCTGCATGTACTTTTAGAGCACACATTCCCTCGAAAATGCACAGATGCTTTAAACAACCGCAAATAATCGGTACTCCATTTCTCATCCCTAGAAGAATGAAGGTCCGAGTCAACCTGCAGAATTCGAACAGTTTGTAAACAGATCTCTGCAGCAAGCCTCTGCCCTTGTCTGTTCCAGCAGAGGAGAGATGTTTGACAGACGAACAAGGGCATCTTTCTGAAAGGCCAGCAAAAGATGCCAAGGGGGGCTGGCGGCAGCGCCGCGAAGTGGCAATTAGGAGCCCGAGATGCAAGGCTAAAAGACAGAAGGTGGGCCAGCGCCCCATTTTGGAAATGTCAGCAGCTCGCGACTCGGCTCAGGAGAGGAAATTACTCGGCTCACCTTTTAAGTGAAATTAATACAAAAATTAATCAGAGGCCCAGGCGGTGTAATAGGATTTCACAGTGGTGCAGGCCGGGCTGCTGCTGCCCCAGAGCCAGACTCACTTAATATCGACAGAAACGATGCCAGAGGACAGGAATAAGAGCCATAAAGATAATTACTGAGATACTCAGGAGAAAATTAAGTAATCAGGAACACTTCTGCACGAGGCTCGCCTTAAAGGAGGAGGCAGGCTTTTCTGGAAGGCCAAAGTGGGCCACGACTCTTTCCCCCCAGCAGCAGTAAATAAAATAAAAACATGCATAGAAATTTACATCGGTCGTTGATGCAACACCCAAAACGAAGCATCTCTTGCAGAGTGTAGCATGGCTGATCACAGAAGCAGTCAATAACACTCGTTATTGGCCCTCCTGCGACCTACTGAACAGCGCAGCAGGTGTTTATTTAGAGGGCAAAAGAGATTAATCGGTATAATTCCCCTTCTCTCTCTCTCTCTGCAACAGTTACACCGTCTATTATTACTGCAGCTCACAATCGCCTCTGTCTCTGAGAGAAATGCCAAAGCAGTCCAATAACGACAGCAATGGATTGTACTCCGAGTCATCCGATTGGCTGGCATGCTCTGAATATTCAAATGAGTCTGCGTGTATATATATGGGTTACTGAAAACTCACCTCGGTGGTCTGAAGTAGGAAGTGCTGAGTGAGACCCACCAGAATTCAAACCGGACGGCTAAAAACTACATCTTAAAGTGGTCGCCCGGGTCGGATCCCCTGAAACCGCTCGGAGCGGTTCTCTCGCATTCAGGGCTGGCAGCGGCTGACGGCCGCCCCTCCCCCCAGCTTATCACAGCCACAATAAACAAGCAAGGGAAGGTTGTATTCAAACGCAGATGTGTGGCCCTGAATATGCGATATGCAATTTAATTCCGAATAGCAGGAGGCAAAGGACATATTGCACTTTCCCATGATGAGATGGAGCACGCGGCACGCTAAGCTTTGATTAAGGTGACTTGTCTCGGTGATGTGGGGAAACAGCCGATGCATTGTGGGTAATCCATTATGATTCAGTTTATCAGGCAAATAAGTTACAGCAGGTACCATTTGGAGATAACATTGTAAGCATTTTATCACTGCGCGTTCTCCTTTTATTTAGCACAACGGGGTGGGTGGCAAGAAATATGGCACCGGCTCTTTTACTAGGCACAAGAACCACAATAGCTTATCTACAACGTCGCGTTACACATTAATGCTATAAAAAACCAAATAACAAAAGCACCTCCTTATGTGCCCAGTAAAGAATGGGGCGAGGGGGGTGTCGGAAGGGGGAGGGAGGACGAGGGAAGGGGGGGGGGGTGCGTAATGCTCTTTTTTTTACATCCGGTAACAATGGGGTTCAGTCCTGACTTTAACCCCATGAGGTGACGCTCTGAAACACAAACTAGAATGAACCCACACGAGCATAATCAGAACCGCTGGAACTGCGCTATTCTGCGGCTGTAGTTGCCACATAATCCTTCATCTTCTGCATAATTTGCATAGAAAAAATGTTCCTAGCTCAAACGGCTCAAAGTTACTAAAAACGCCACCACGCGGATTGCTGCACAGTGTCAGGCCTTTTACCGTGCAGAGGCAGTTCTTCTTTTAGTTGCTGATTGCTGTATTTAAGTTTTAGACTGATATTAATGAGGTGAAACCTTCACCTGTTAAGTGTTAACATGTGTACAAATGTCCAAATAGTGAAGTAATACTGCTTCAAAGTATGCTGCACTATGCCACATCATTTTATTTTTCCTGCTGTATAATTTAGTCGACCCTGCTGCCTAATTTGGATCTTCCCTGCCACATAATTCCAGTGGCCCTAAGTATAAACCACCGAGGGGCCTACAAGTACCCTGGAAATAAATAAGAACATGGAATTAAGATTTTACAGTGGCCAAAAGAGCAGCAGTTTCTTGGCGCTGTAATAAAGGATGGAAGCCTTTTATGAAACATTCACCTTGAGTGCTGCGGGCTGGCAATGGCAACAAGAACCTGCACCTTAAATGCAGGGCTATTTTTTAAAAAATGTTGATGTAAACTTCAGGGAAGTATCTGGAAAGCTCTGCAAATTAAAGCATGTTTGAAAGTTGTTTCACCGTGCCAGTTATGCATGAAAGTTACCTCACTATGCTATGAATATTATCTCCCAATGTGGAAGAAGAGTCTTCACTGGGACGAAGGTACACTGAGAATCCTCGTGAATTCACAGAGCTTCACTGGTGGACAAAAAAACAAAACTTTGCACAACTTGCTTAAATGGCCTCAAAGAGATGCAGGTGAGGTGCCACTTGCCTCAGGAGTGTTGTGTGCCTCTGCTATAAACGTGGCTAGCATTCCAAAGAGCTGGCCAAGTCCAGGACATCACCAGAGTCAGTCACCACAGGTCTCCACCCCGGTGCACTAGGTGTCGCCTCCCCTTCCGGGGAAACCTATCAAGTTCCCAGCAACTGCACTGCATTCCTGTGTCTTCAGCAAGGAGCATGGGTGTTGGGATGCAGTTTTTTAAAATGGCGGTTCAGAGGTTCCCTTCCGGCCTGGCCCTTTCTGGTCCCAGAAGCTACTGCAGCCAGGCATCCGAGGCACAGCAGGAAGTCCAGCCCTAGTTTGTTTTTACAGGCGATGGGCATGTCTTTGCTAAGGTTCCAAACATCCACTTTGAGCTTTTGTTTAGCAGCAGAAGCTTGCCTTTTCTAAATCAACAAGTTCCACCTCCAGAATTCTGCCACAGATTCAAATGTGACAGGCTGAGGATGGATTTAGATTCCCAGCCCCTGACTATTAGATTTGCATGAAACACAGTCTGGAGAGGAACTCATTCAGCCAATGACCTCATGGCCACAGTCACAGCAGGCTTTTGGCTTGTTTTCAGCTAAGAAGTGCACTTCTGGTTGGAAACACAGACCAACAAGCACGGGCAAAGGCAAAAGTTTTGGCTTAGACCACCAGGCTTTTGATTTTGTCAGTTTGATTAGTTTTGCCATGGTTCTTGTACAAACGTTATTGGAGAAGCTGCTGGGCAAGCATCAATCCAAAAAAACATTGCCTAAAAGCAAAAAAAAATGGTTATCCCATAAAGCACAGATTGCCATGGTAGTCCCTGGCACTTAATGGAACAACCTGGAGTGTGGATGTGCTCCTTCTGAAAGGACAGAGTGCCGTCAATCACAGTGAAGTTAGCCAATAGGTAAAGTGGGCTGACCCACTGTCCCAAGCTATACTCTCCTTTTTGATAATCAGAACCTGCTTTAATTAAACAGCTGGGTTGGGCATAAGAATAACAGACACATGAATGAAAAGGTCTTGTTGGAAGCCCCTAAAAGCACATTATATCTATAATGTTAATGATATCAAAAGGTCGTGGAGAAGTGTGGCTCAATGATTAGAGTGGTAGACCCTGATGCAGAGGTCTAGCCCGGGACCAGGGTTCAATTCCCTGCCCCGGTGGGTCTTGGGCTCAAAATATTCCACGGACCTGATAATTCTTGCCTCAGTGCCTATTCCAATCATGGAGTCCCACTCTGCAACTCTGGGCAATAGCTTGCTTAATCTCCACAACGGCCCCCACAACGCTAAGGATGCCTGGCCTAAACCTTGGGGGTGCCCAGGAGTGGATGCCTCACAGGGAAAGCCAGGATGGGTTCCACAGCGGTATTTGTACAAGCGCCTTGAGACCCTTGTGGGTGAGTAGTGCGCTATACAAGTATCAAATTTACATTTACATTGTTTAAAAAGGAAGAAACTGTGATTTTTAAACTTTATGCTGGTATCTGGGTATTGTCTCCTTATGTGGTTAAGAAGTCATGTTACCTAGCAAGGATATTTGCTTTAACTAGAGAATCACTACTGCAGAACTCTGGTATTTGTAGGTCTGTGCCAGTGTTTAATTTGAGCTGGTGGTTTTCGGTGGGAGGCCACAGGCACTCATTTTTGGGGACCAGCATTTATTTTCCTCATCAGAATTATACTGCGAGCAAGAAATGAAAAAACACACAAACTGGAAGAAAGGAGGAAGAGAAAGAAGGAAAAACGTGCACACAGGGAGAAAGCAGGGACCAGCAAGGTGAGATAAAAGGGGGAGCAGTGTCTGGTAGTGGATTAAAGAGGCCAGTGGTGAATTCAATACTACGTAGCTTTGGTACTCGGCGCCCCATTTCTAATAGCCCTGCCGGAGCAGAGCTTTGGGCACCGACACTTAGCCTTTTATAAATTAAGCACGGCTCTGTGCCAATCACTGATGGCTCTGTAATATACAGTAGAAGACAGATTTTAAGCTAGAAGTCACACTTCAGTTGTTTATTCGTTTCTTTTTTAGAAAAAAGAAAACAATCTCCATTAAATTTGAAATAGGGTTAATTTGAACCAAAATATTTACACAGGCTATCGATGACGTGATGTAAGAAGTTTAGAGGTGTCGGTGTTTCTCATTACTGTATATGAAGCTTTTGGCGCATTCCTCAAAATCATGGCTGCATTAATACACTCTCTATATTACAACAGTACATACTTCAAATAGCGTAACACAGTTTACCAGTGTGTCTATCGGCCTATCTGTCGGTCAGTCGTCAATTTTTTCAGGATATCCTCCTAGGACCAATTTAAACCTTATGAATCTAAATCCATATCAGGAGTATATTAAATGGTTATCCTGAAAATGTGGCATGAATCTGGCACTCCTGGACCATAGCTGGACACTGTCGCGGCTGAGCCAGTACCGAGTTTGTCGCCTCTGCAAATCTCACTGAGCTGGTAAAATAGCCAGTTCTTTAAAACACAAATTCATCATTCGTGAATCTTAATGCGCCTTTCGGAGTCTGCGAGGTCAAACCTGCCCGCCTTAAGCAGGCTCATTAAATATACATTTAATCATGGCGTGGATTGAGAGACAAAGGCTGGCGGAGACAGGTGCTCCACCGCAGTGACCTTTGAATCTCATTTTAATGTAACCAGTTTACTGCTTATCTAAAGCCCAGCTCATCAAATATGGCCGAGTCCCGGCAAAAGAATAGAAGAGTAATTATAGGAGGAAAAAAGGGAGGCTTGGAGATATTTTGAGAGTCTTAAGAGTAGGTGAGTCGCTTTGTCTGCTCGCTCCGTTAACAGACATCTTCGCACAATGCGGGGGTTGCCATTATCGAGTCAACCCATTGAACGAGCTCCTCTTTTCTTCCCTTGCTTATTCTCCTCAATTCTCCTGCTCCTCTTAATTATCATTTTGAATAACAGCCTTTCCAAGGAAGACGAGATTCATCAAAGCCGGGAGATGAGGCACATGGTTCTGACAATGGTGCCGGAGACGTCCTCCGCTAGGCATCGAGTCAAAGTAACGAGGAACTCCTCAGAACCCTATCAGAGAAGGCGTATCAGCTCAAAACATTTTCTGAGACATACCACAGCCGGTTGTAGGTGTTTTTGCCTTTGGGTTACAACATTAATGTGCACTCAATGTAGAAATGAGGAACGGCAAGAATGGGTCTTGGTTGTGGAACAATGATTTTAAGAAAATAGTTCCAACCACCCATCTCACCGACCAAATATTATGGTAGAAGATGTGAGTACCCCCTCCTCCCAATCAACAATCTAACTCGTCCCCTGGTTTATTTGGTAAAACGATAACACAAGCACACAATGACGTCATCCAGGAGCCTCGCCATGGGCCACAATTGTACCTGTAAAGGACATCCCCTGTCTTTCTTCACTTTTTAATTACAAAAGGAAGGAATGCCTCTGACCTTAGCTTGCTCTTTTCTCTTTTCAATCATGGAGTCCTCTTCGTTGGACTATGTTTACAACCAGAAATGCAATACCCAGCTGAAACTAGCAATGGCACCTTTTCGACTACCTGACTTTGCCAATACTGTTTGCTGATCAGCAGGATTTTTTGGTTATGTCCGTACTTGAGTGCAAGAGAAACTCTATTGGCTTTACCAATGCTTGTTCAGATTGGTTTGACAAAAACTACAGTAGTTGTGGCGCCTTTTTCATGGTGAGGAGGTGCATTTATATTTTTTTTTCTAAATTACTCAAGTATGGTCTGCTTTTCTAATTTCTATTTTTAGACACCCCAAAAGTACACCGAAATATTTCCTTTCATCATTTAAGTCATTTTCAGCAATAAGTGGGATAAAACGGAGAAACCTGGATACCACCGTATCCCGTTCCGTCATTGGACTTGGTGCCAGTTTTATTTCTTCGACAGTATGGGCATGAGTAAAGTTAGCATAGCAGTCTGTTAATTAGTTCACACCAGTCTGAAGGGAGTTTGTAGTGGTTATTCTGTGTGTATGTAGGAAGCTTGCACTGTTGTTAGCAAACATTATATTGACCAGTGTCTTCGTGAAGCTTGCACTGCTCCTACCCATGTATTTCCGGGTCTGTTTGCATTTATATTGTGCGGCTGATGTCTGTGCGGTTGTCGTTCTTCGGGGTTACAGAAGGTTGAAGTGCTGCAACCTGCGTTTTACTTCGATTTTGTAAGTAGGAGGTTGTTACTGCTCTCCCAGCCTCTTGTTCTATTTGTATGACGCTTGTTACTGCTCTCCCAGCCTCTTGTTCGATTTGTATGACGCTTGTTACTGCTCTCCGAGCCTCTTGTTCTATTTGTATGACGCTTGTTACTGCTCCCCGAGCCTCTTGTTCTATTGGTATGACGCTTGTTACTGCTCTCCGAGCCTCTTGTTCTATTGGTATGACGCTTGTTACTGCTCTCCCAGCCTCTTGTTCTATTTGTATGACGCTTGTTACTGCTCTCCCAGCCTCTTGTTCGATTTGTATGACGCTTGTTACTGCTCTCCGAGCCTCTTGTTCTATTGGTATGACGCTTGTTACTGCTCTCCGAGCCTCTTGTTCTATTGGTATGACGCTTGTTACTGCTCTCCGAGCCTCTTGTTCTATTGGTATGACGCTTGTTACTGCTCTCCGAGCCTCTTGTTCTATT
Organism: Triturus cristatus; assembly: GCF_964204655.1. Lineage (NCBI taxonomy): Eukaryota > Metazoa > Chordata > Amphibia > Caudata > Salamandridae > Triturus > Triturus cristatus. Next base: position 220,235,952 of record NC_140594.1, on the reverse strand, counting down.
GGTATGACGCTTGTTACTGCTCCCCGAGCCTCTTGTTCTATTTGTATGACGCTTGTTACTGCTCTCCCAGCCTCTTGTTCTATTTGTATGACGCTTGCACTTTTACTGTGTTTCTCACTGCTATCCCGCCTTCACAAAACTTACATTGTTGCACCTTGTGTTTAAAGTAGATCTGCACAGCTGCTGACAGCTGCGCATGAAATGATATGAGAGTGAGTGTGTGCTTGTGTCTTACTTTGTTGCTGCTGGCCTGGTACACATTGTCTACAGGAGTCATGCTTGCACTGTTGCTGACTGCGACCTCCCCTGCAACACTGCAGCAGTCACTGCAAAAACCCTTAGTTCGGTCACAGACCGACAGGATGCCGGTAAATGTTGCATGGAAGGCATCTGTGAGACCCCATAAGGAGAGTATCCATTTTTACAGGAGCAAAGCACTCCAACAACGAGATAAGGGTTCTCTATGGAAACAAATTCAAATAAATGGGAAAACTGAACGAGCCAAGAGAAACAGAGGGCGGCGAAGGCAACATGCATGGGGGATGGGAGAGATAGCAACTGGGGGGGGGTGTGTACCACACAATGGAGTGGAGGTGCCGGAGAGAAGAATGTGGAGAGGGCATGGGCAGTGCCGTCTTAACGGATGGGCACACTGGGCAGTTGCGGGGTGGGGGGGGAGAGGAGGGGTCCCACGGGCTTAGGGGCCCCATGCCGACCAGAATGTGACACTCATTTACGTTAAACATTTTTATTTGTGTGTGTGGTTGTGCAGGCAGAGCCCAGGGCACTGCTTTGCCTGGGGGCCTATAATGCTGTGAAGACAGCCCTGGGCACGGGTAGAGAAAGGGAGAGGGATAGAGAATAGAGAGAAAGGGAAGAAGTGAATGAGAGAAATAGTGCAGGGGTGTTTGGGGGGCTTACGAGGGAGAGAGCTGGAAAACACAGGCACTTGCATGGAGAGTTTAATCATCAAGAAAAAAATAAGTTCCCATTAAAGTATTTAGTGTAAGGACACAACTAAAGAGCCTATGCTCCAGGGGAGGCACAAATGCAAGGTGGACAAAGCAAGCTGTCGAATAAGAAGCAAGGGAATGTATTGACGAGAAAACCACCAATGATGAGCAATGGGTGGGCATTAAACCCCTATAAGGTCATGGTAAGCTAACAATAGGACTTTTTCCACTAGACAGTAGTGCTGTCTAGTAGGCTGTTCCTAAAAATAGTATCAGGCCATCCTCCTGAAATATACATTCTACCTTTTATCTGGTGACTGTACATAAATCAACACATCTGTAGCATGTGACAGGCTCGGGCTGAGGATGGAATCCCCACATAGCTGCAAAACATTTGTTTAAATTCTGGTTTCGTTCAGTTTCCAAACCTATCCCTTTAAATTTATACAGGGAATTTAATCCCCAAACTTTTATATTTACATGCAGGTGCAGGCTGGAGCGGAACGCCTTTATTCAAAGGCATCAGAAAAAGGGACCCCTACCGCCATGGACTTCTCCAGGAAAGTGCATTTCTGCCAAGCGCGACCATCCGGAAGCGCGCCCTTAGGACCCGGCTCCCCCCCGCCCCGTGCGACACACCCCCTTGGGGGGCGTCAGCCTGGCCGGCAGCCTAATTGGTTGCCGGGCGGCGGGTGTCCTTCCGGGTCAGAGCTACGTCGAGCGAACGTGAATTTCCGGTCGTGATGAGTGGAGGTGGGGCGTAGGGGCTATTTAGGCCCGCTTTGCACCCTCACTCATCCTCTCTTCCTACGGGGATAACGACGACCTCGGAATCTCCCACCCACCCGTCCCTTGAGTTAGAGCTTCAGCTGGTTGGTTGGGGCTAGTGGGTTGCGGAATAGAGGTCACAGGGTTGTGATTTGAGACAACGGGAGGCCTGTTGGCATACTCCTGAACCCAGCATTGAGGGGAGAGATGGTAAGCTCTCCGCAGGGAGAACAGGGACACCGGCTGTTGGGGAGGCAAGGGCGACAGGTCACACGGGCCTCCTTGAACAGCCTGGTGGCGAGGGGGTGGGCCCCCGGTAATACACGGACAAGGATCTAGGGCATTGGGGGCTCACCACTCATGGACGCAGGTGGGTTGCGCCTTGCGTGGTTCTCAATCGGCGGAGACGCGAGCCGGGAGGCCCCTTAGTGCTGGAGGGTATTAGTTAGGTTGTGAAATATGAACACTTGGTTTAATTGTGTGATGTTCTTGAACTTCATGACCTAAGAATTGTCAAATGATATTTTGATTGTCATGTTTGTGAAGATGTATTGTATTAAACATGGCCTGTTTTTTCCCACATCAGGAGTGAGGTTACTTTGTGGGTACATGGGATGGAGGGGGAGCAGGGGCGAGATGGGGGGTGTCCGGGTTCTATGTTTTTTAAATGCTGCTCGAACACCGGGCTGGAGTGAACGTCTAAGCTGAAGTTCTCATTCTGAGGAATTGTCCCCACATAATCGGTTGAAACATCAACAGGAAAGAGAAACAAAGGTCCTCGTAGGACTAGACATATCCTGATATCAGCTGCTTAACATGGCTGTGCCACCCCCTTGTAGACCTCAACAGCGGGATTGTGGTAGGATCTGTCCAGGGAATCTCCCATCCCTTAAGCATGACTCCTTTAATGGCCTCTCTTGAGAGGGCTGACCTGATTTAAGCAACAAGCATGAGGTAGAAACATTTATACTCACACTTCCGTGGCTCCAGAGTCTTGTTGGGGCAGACGAGGTGCTGAGTCGGCGGGTTCTGGGTTCTCTGCAGGCAGGCCAACATGGTGGTAGAGGTCTGCGCCAGCGGCAATCACCACTGCAGGCTATCAAACTGCAAAAGACAGAAAGAGAGAGACTTTGAAGATCACCCTGCAATCGAGGAACATCAGTGGGTCTCAGAATGCTTTCTAATGAGCTGTGCCAGAAGCAGGGAAGAGGATGCGACACTGGCAGAGCGGAGGTCTGCACTATTGAATGTCACTGGCTTGTGAGATGATATTGTGCAAAAATAGTCTCCTGGAAACATGAACTGTTCTGCACGAGATCAGAGCATAGCACTGCTTTGTACAGGGTTTTAGGGACACACAATTCCTTTGAAGCCCTAGACTTAAAAACAGCACATGTTACCATTACAGAACAAATCGATTGCCAACTGACTCCCTTTGATCAGCCATTAGCACAAAGTCCTCCCCTCTGATACATCACCCTCTTGCATATATAGATTCTTATTCAATTCACTCAGTAAAAGCACACCGCCCAAGTTTCCCCAACTTTGCTGGTCTGTTCCTAACACTCATCCATAATCTTTCTACACGCCAGGCTATGCTTCACGGAGAGGGGGGGGGGGGGGGGGGGGGGGACAAACACCAGAAGATGAAGGAAAGCTATTGAATAAGAAGTAAGTAAGTGAGATGACAAGAACGCCATCCAATGGTAAGCCATCAGCTGACACAAAGCACACTGCAAGTATTCGTATTGTCCACAATAGGTCTTTTGACCTCTTCTGTAAGCAAGACTTTAAAATAGAAAAGAGTCAAAGAGAACAATTGCTGGCCTTTATTTGCGTTATTGTGCTAACGTATGCAGCATTAGCACGCTAGATCAAAACATTCAAGAGGGAGCCAGCAGGAATGGACAGACAGACCTGTAGTTGTAAAGTAGTTCCTTGTGTAGTTCAATGCAAGCTATGGAGCAGAGGTGGAAGGAAACGCGTGAACAGCCATTAGCATTAGGTGAGAGAGCAATCCTCCTTGAAGAAAGGGATCTCTGAGCGAGAAAGGCGCTGTGTTCTTTGTTTCAGAGTGAAGGCTATCCCCTTATAAGACTTGAAGCTTTTATAAAAATTATTCCTATTAAAAATTGTTTCAATAATCCTCTTCCACCTGTGCTTGGGAACTGCTTTCAACACAGCCATTTTCGCTTTTGCAGTGTTCATTCAGCCTTGGAGAACAGCTCACACCCTCCAAATAGTCGACAGAGCACAGTGCACTGGAAGAGGGGCTCGTTAGCTTTAGGAGGCATACGGTATATATGTGCTTGTGAGGCTAGCTGGTCAAAGAAGAGGTGGGCTGAAATTGAACTAAATGAAATCTACCAAATCTGTGCCATGCTGCTGCCCCATCTGCAGTAATGGAAGCACAGCTAAGCTTACTTACGCCTCATAGTCTCTTTTTACCCAAAATGGCATTCACCGATAATAATAATGATAATGAAAGTGGAACTTATCTAGGAGGACATTTTAGAAGGCCAGAAGGATACCTCATTATGTAGGATCATGGAAAAGTACTGGGCTTGTGTAGCGGGTTGAGGCCAGAAGCACGACACCAGACAAGTCAATTTGCTTTGGTGCTGTCATGGCAGCAACTTGCCAAGACATGCTCACGGCTTGCCGGTTTGGTGCCTGTCTTCCATTGGGGGCAGTCAGGAAGTTGAAAGAGGCTTATGACATGAACGGAATGTTCACAATTCTTGCTCCCTTTGGGCCAGCAGGAGTAGGTGGAATCGTGTATTTTACTATTGCGTAGTTCCTGCTCGGGTTGTTGGCCTCGATTGCTCTTCCACTTCCGCCACACTCAAGGGGTGTATTTATTCAGTGGCAGGCAATATCCCGACCCTTAAAATAAGTGCATGACTACTGCTCATGTCACTATTTCCCATATTTCTTGTCTGGCTTGACAGCGCAGCGGTCTCCAGACAATTATGTGAGCATCACTAGAGAGGGGCTTGGGCTCCGCCCACATGTTGCGAGCAGGGAGTACATGTTTTGATTGGGCAGAAGTTGCATGCTTCCACAAAAAAGTGCTCGCCCCCCCCCCCATGCAGCTCTGACATATTTGTTTATTTATTCAGCTATCTAAACTGGAATGCTTTTAAAGTGTCTTGCGTAACTAGATCATTAATGTTGTTTTTCTCTGGCAGCAGCACAGATGCGAGGAGGGCAGTCATTATCCTTCATATATTTTTAAGTCTAGCTTTGCAGTGCAACTGTCAACTGACCTTTTAACTCACAAAAATATACGCTACAGTTATTTGCTTATACACAAATACATGTCTGTCTCCAAGTAATTTACTTGTAATACTTCACATCACCACACAACATTCCTTTAAGCCAGACCTATTGGCATTGCCAATGTTGTTCCCTTTTGGCATCCTTTTAATCACTCAAAATCATTTCGGACTGGCAAATACTGCCATATTGATTACTAGGCCTTCTCCGTTAAGCCATCTTCTTGGTGTATAATCGCACACTATCCCAATTACTCCATGGCTAGGCTAGTGCTGTGTGGCTACCTATATGTTTTTGTTCTTATTACAGTGACCATTTACACGTTTGTTTCTCATATACCCTTTCCTATCACACCGCCAGGCACTGCGTCCCACAACAAGATAACTGCACCTAGGTAGTCATGCCATGAAACACTTCCCATAAAAGTTCAAAACAAAAATAACACCCTTCCAACCACACACCTTAAACGGTGTAACTTGCCATATGTGTGAGTAAGAACTTCAACATCCCACATAGGAGTAGTAAGTCTTGTAGAAATGCCCCAATATAAATATTAACTCCATTTAGCCCAAGCGCAGATATACCATGAATAGATACATTATATACATAAGGGATTGCCTCGCCTTTACCCCAGTATCTCTGAAACCAGTGTCCAACCTTGATCTGTACTGTCATCGAGGATTATCTGAGACTTAGCAAATGTGGCAGATGCGCAGAAAGCCACCCAGTGACCCACAGATAAACAAACACACATAGCCTGCTTTTTCAAAGCTTGCAAACAGTTGGCACTGGAGGGACCTCTGATCATACTTCGGAAGAATCAAGGCGTTTTAAATGCAACAAACAACAAGAAGATAGATGGAATCTTTGAATTAATCTCCGCCACTGTTGATCGCTTGGGATCCATTCCACGCTATCATTTTTCGTCCACTGTGCTATCTGGACAGAAGCCCTTAATGCAAATCAGGACTGACCCTACTCCTGATAGGAAAGGTCCATCCTGAACTGCCAGCTGGGCCCCCTCCAGAAGGGACAACAGGCAACCCCAAGACCAGTTTTGCCTTATTTGTGGCTTTTCAGTGTGATAACGCTTGAGTCCTATTGCAAAGTGAGCAATGGAACCACGTTTGGGCATACCCATCACACTTAGGGCATCAACTGCGGCAAACAACAGGATGATGGATGGAATTCTTGTGTTAATCTCAGCCACTTGTGATCGCCTCACTTTTTTTAAAATGCAGTCGCCTTAGCTTTTTCGGTCTCCCACTGGTGAATGAGAGTGAAGTAGGTATTGTAGTCCCCCTTCTCGGGTATGATGCAGTTTATGTTATGTATTCCCATTGTAATATTGGACTTGGCACCTAAGAAAATAAACAAGACTGGGGCCTGGGTGGGTATAAGGCATACATGGGCTGGGCCACAGGTCACATAATTCAGCCAAATAGATATGTCTTTTTTACCAACAAATTACCCAGCAGCCAATGCTTGTTCGAAAACAAGTTGCACAGCGCATCACTTCCTTCTTGCATATGTTTCATAGGATCTTACTTCTCATGCGAGCATTTGCCAGATGAGCCTGTATACAAAATGTGTATTTGTTGAGATGAGTTCATCAGAGTTCCTGCACGGTAGGTAAACGGAAGTTATGCTCAGTAAATTACTCTTTTCCTAAATCAACATGGAAAACCGATCATGATATCGCCACTTGCAATATAAGCTTTCTAAACTGTATTAAGATGCAGATATCTCAACCCACACACATCCTTTGTTTGCATATTAAAACTATCAACATGTGTTTATTGTGTGCGCGTGGAACAAAAGCCTCACGTGTGGTCAATATATTAAAATAACATAGTACTGTGCTGCCTGGCATCAAGACCTTTGTCTCCTCGTCAGGGGTAGTAAGCGCTATATAAATGCAATTACTTCCATGTTTGGGATGTATGTTGCATCCAAATAAAGTATTTTGGACTGAAATGCAATTACAATACAATAGAAGAGTTTGGAGCTCTAATAAAAGACATTTGCATGACTAGGTAACCTTGAACAAGATGCTTTCCCCTTGTGGGGACCAGGCAGGCTGACTATAATCCAATAATGTTGATAATATCACTCTGCTCTTTCTGCTGAATGCATTGAGCAGAGCGTGTGCACTGGGAGGAGGGCAGCGGCAATCCTCCTCTTGAGGGGGCTGCACAGGGAGGGCCTCACCCAGGCCACCACCTTCTCTACACGTGGCTGCTTTCTGAAGATGGCATCTAGGCTCCCACCTCCTCTGGGTCTGGCTGCACAGGGAGGGTTTTGCCTGAGTCGCCATCGCTTTGGATATGGCTGCACAGGGGGGAAGGCAGGCAGGCCGCTGTCTCCTCTGGATGTGGCACCACATGGAGCATGGTCTACAGGCTCCCATCCCCCTGGGTGCGGCTGCACAGGAAGGATTTTGCCTGGGCTGACATTTGCTGTGGATGTGGCTGCACAAGGAGTAAGGCATGCAGGCTGCCGTCTCCTCTGGATGTGGCTCCACAGGGATCATGGTCTCCAGGCCATCATCGTCTCTGGATGTGGTGGTGGTACAGGGAGCATGTCATCAAGGCCTCAATCTCTTTGGATGCGGCTGCATAAAAAAGGAGGGCAGCTAACCCCCACCCCCAGAATCTTCTCTTAATGTAGCTGGATGGGGAGGATGGCCTCCACACCACCATATCCTCTAGACAAGGCTGCAGAGGGAGGTTGGACTCAAGGCCACCGTCATCTCTGGATGTGCTTCACAGAAGGATGGTAACCAGTGCTTAATTTGTAACAAAATAAGTGCCAGGGCTTTTGTTGGGAGGCCACTGCGGCTGCGACCACACATTGCCCTGCAATGCTGACAATCATAGCAACAGCACAACTACCATCTGTGACACTCCTACAAGTATGAAAATTAGGACTATTTCAGGGCCCCAAAGCTATAAGAATGGTGTGGGTGGCAGGTAATAGTAATTTTTTAATGAATATAGCATTGGCAATTAACTGTTGTTGTGGTCATCTCTAAATTAGCTAGACAGCACCACCTGGTGGCAGGCTGTCGCAAGCGCCGGTGCTGACAATTAAGTGCCAGTGCCCAGCACCGGAAACCCACTGGCTCAAATTAAGCACCAATGGTAACCAGGCAAACTCGCTTGCTCCCAGCTGCACAGAGAGGAAGTGGATGCCCGGCTTGTCCCAAGATATCCTGCTGCTTACACAGGTGTTGGGATGAAATGTGGGGATTGTGGTAAGATCTAAGATCTAAGCGGCAGCATCGCTCTCTAACTTTATCCTGTAAAATTGATTTTGTATCCCTCCAAATGGGCATTGATTCTTTGAGAGGTTAAATGACGATTTTGTGGAATGAGTGCAGGAAAGACAAACATTGCAGACGCCAAATCCTGCCACAACGTGCATGGCTGGTTTCAGAGGCTCTGGAACAAAAGTCAAAGGGGTCAGCTGGTTCCCTCACGAGCCACCGTACTCCCAGCTAACTGCAGTTCCCCGTGGATCCAAATTAAAGACATAAATTATCACTAATTCCCCTTCATCTGGCCTATGCTTTGATTGACTTTCAGAATGACATCTCATTTGGAAACAGATTCATGAAACGCTGACAGGGAGGAACAGGATTATAGCTTTAACTATGACCTTCATGAGCCGAACTGAAGTCAAGAGACCTGCGCCAAAAATGAGAAAAGAACAGCAATAACAAAGCAAGAGAAGAGATGGAGAAAATAAAGAAGCAGAGAGTAAAACGCGGCCATTCAATACATTGATGGAGTGGGCTTGTTGATGCATAGCTCCTGTGGGTTGAGCGCTTCTGCATTGAAAGATCAGAACCAGCTCAAATCACATTGGCCCCCATGGCCCACTGACAGGACCACATTCCACACCCTTTTCTTTACCTACTGATTTGCGGCTTTGTGCTTTCTGTAATGCAGGATATGTTGGTCCCCATTGCTGGCTGAGGACCAATGAAGAGACCCCAATGGCTCCTGGAAGTGTTGGAGACAAGCAACAGACACCCAGAGGCTCCGGCGGCAAAACAATCAAGCTACGTCTCGCCACTAACTTCAAACAGAAGCAGAAGCTGAACATCTTTAAGAGGCCTATTCTAGGAGTCTCCACAATGTTTGTGTTTGCTTTTACTATTGTGTTAAGATGAGGCATCATCTAGGAACCATCCCATTGCTTTGCAGTGTGTTCCCACCACTTTCCTCAAGCACAGAAGTCCCCACCAGCTAAACTCTGCTTTTTATGTTGAGGTATAGCTGACTCCAGCTCATCGGGGTGACTGTTTTTAAAATTGATTTTCAGGCTACTGTGCTAAAGCATGCTGGGAACTGCAGGCCCAAACTTGTATGCAAAAGTGAAACTGCCGGACCTAGTCTACTTGCTGCTCTATTCTAGGTTGAAAGACCAGGACTCGATGGGGGGATCTTTGTGGCACGGGCCGGTGGCTCGCTGAGCTGAGAAGATGCTTGACAAGATGCACTCCTTGTGTCAGCTTCTTTCATTGGTGTGGACAGAAAATCTCAATTCTAGCTCTATTCCTTCGTTAAGCTGACCAATAACTAGTATTCAACTGTAATGAGAAGCACTTTTTGCAGATATTTTCCCTCTCACATGGATCCAGTCTCCATGTTGAGGGTTGCTTTTGGGGGAACAAAACAGAGGCGTCAGCCCTGCCGGCCATGTTGGTGCTTTTGTGATTCTTGGAGCCCAGTCTCTAAAGCAAGGGTTGATTTTTACAGAACCAATATACCCGCGCCTGGGTGACATTTGCGGACTTTTTCTTTTAAGAACCACTGGGGCTTATAATATGGACTCAGACAAGAAAAATGCAGGTGGGCGTCCAATTGGAAAGGTGACCTAAAATAGGTCATCGCCATTAATGCCATACCCACCAGCGTCTGGTCTACTCAATGGTTTTTATGATGGCAGTGCCAGTGCCAGAAGGGCCTTTGGGCATACCATTCTCCTTGACCTTGAAATGAGGAGGGAGAAGTGAGAGGTGGCTTGACAGGACATCTGCCAATTTTTGTCAGATGTCCCTGCGCTTCCGTCCTCTAAATAAGGCCCTTAATCTTGTTCTACCCAGAGCAGCGGAGAAACCCTGTGGTCTACATCAGGTAAGAAACCCTGGAGCGTCTTTGTCTTCCTGCTGCAGACAATAAGAAGTGGGATTTCTGAATTCCTGACGATTAAACCTGCCAGACCTTCAACTCCTGGACCCTGGGAGCATCATAGGTTTGTGGCTCATGAATCTGGGCTGGTGTCACAGTCAGAGAAAGGCCTGTAATTTTCTCTCGAGAACTCCCATGATGGAACTTCACTTAAACAGGATGCAAGCAGTCAAAACTGGCTAGCTTCTGATCTCACTGACATGCATTTCACAAACAGCAAACACTCCACCGAAGAAGGGGAAAGGGCAGAGCCATGTTTATTGTGGAAACAAGGGCTCATAAAAGCAAGGAAGCAGACGGACAAACAATAAACTGTGATTTCATCATTTTTAAATCAGCTCTTAAAAGACATCAAAAGCCAACCTAGACTGCTACCAACATCACCAAATTCGATATTCGCATGCGACCCTGTTAAAGGCCACAAAAACACTGTGGGCCCATTCACAATGGTAAACTTAGACGTTTGGTCTAAACTTAGACCAGACGTCTAAGTTTATGACTTTGGGAATTCACAAAGGGCATTTACGAGTGCTATCTTTATGTCCGCACTTGAGGTAGAGATCCGGCCTGAGAGCAGACTTAAAGATAGCACTCGTAAATGCCCTTTGTGAATTCCCAAAGTCGTAAACTTAGACGTTAGGTCTAAGTTTAGGGCAAACGCCACGTTTACTTTTGTGGGTCAGGCCCAGTATGCACAAGTAGGAACTGTAATATCACGTGCTTTAGAAGTTTTCAACTCAAACCCCTCAACTGAAAGGGAAATACAAGTATTTTTTTTTTTTAAAGTAACACTTATTTTGCCCTACTGTGAATATTTTAACTCTCAAAGAGTTTCCCAAACCATATCTCTTTGTTTGTATGGAAGTGCACATGCGCAGGATGGCGTAACAACGATATTTTACATAAGGATGTGGAGTGACACTCCTACAAGTAGGAGGGGGCAGGGGTCTGGAGGACAAGCTGCCATGCAATCCTGCATTGTGTTGATGTTGAAATGGGCTGCAGTCTGCCTCCTGATCCCAAAGGGAAGAGAGACAGCACCCAACTGGCTGCTAGCACCACTTCCTGGCAGGAGAGGCAAGAGAAACGTGCCAGAGTGGAGCCGGCACTCGTTAGAGTGGCATTTACTCTTATTATGTGGCCTTCATTTCGTGGGGTTTTTACTAGGTTAGTAACAACTAGGCAGGGAGGAAAATGGAGTTGACGTTACAACACTTTGGCCAGGCCTGTTCTGGAGTACTATGGCTAAAAGCAGTGGCAGTGTGGGACTAAAGATGCAGCAGTGATACAGGGGACCTGGGGCTCCCACATCATCCATGTCCTAGACTCCTAAAACCTGACAACACATGTAGGCCAGATAGAGAACGTGCACTTGCATCTGGACACTGCAGATACCAGTAGGAAAGATCCGCTACTTGAGTATCCACAGATATGCCTCTTGCCTCTTGCTGATTGTAAACACCAGAGCATGCCACATTGAAGTAAAAGTGCAGGGTCTGATTGTGTTTGACTCTGAAAACTCCTACATTGGTATATCAAAACATAAGACACATGACATAAACAGGAGATCATACATATGTTAACTCATTGACATCTGGAGGGTGTTACCCCATCCTTGGCCTTTCAAAAACTCATCACCCATTAACTTCTATTCACCCACCTTCCAAAGCCCCTCAATGTCATCCTCCTTGGAGCCTCAACAGGTGGAGAGGCACGGGTCATGCCTGCTTTGTAATGTGGAGGGTTGTAAAGGAACTAGGTGGGACATACAGAAATCTGGACAAAGATGCAGAACTACAATTAGCTGTAGAACAGGGACTTCTGTTGGAGATGGATGTTCGTGAGTACTAAGGAGCAATGCACCATACAAGCGTTCTGTGTGCAAATGAACACTTGCACTACATTTGCACATAGAAAGATTTCCACTCTTTGGAACTTCTGCATGTGCTTTGGAGTATTTTAGAAAATCCTGAAGTGCTGCGGGCATTACTTGTGAATGCCAAAAAAGTGGTAAGTGCGCTCCAAAGGTATCAAAGATCTAACAGCAGCATATTTCCGAGTTTTACATCAAGCTCCTGATTCTATGTGGATTTACTCCATGCTCAGTTTACCACTGCACACATGTATGGACGCTTCCTCTTTTTAAGCGCACACACAGGAAGACTCGCGCATATCATGTTATAGAAGTGTTTTAAAGAGGTGGTCTCTAGGAGTGGCATAATGCAGAAGGATGGGCCCACCTGCAGAACGTCACGAGGGGGCCCTGAGACTCCTATATCTTACTGATATTCATTGGGCTGTGACTGAATAGGGGGCCCCCTGGAGGATTGGGGGGCCGTGAAGGGCTGTGGGCCCCCTCTACCGCAGGGGCTGCATGGGCCTGTGTTGTGCCCCAGGTCTGTAGTGGAAACTGAGTTCCTTTTGGATACGTGAGGGAGTGTTCTTTGTTGTGCCAACATGCCTACAAAAACCTTCCGCATCCTTGTGACTGAAAACATGGCTTGAGAAGGTTATCTTACTATGTCATTGGGGAGGGGTGAGTGCATGAGGAGAGAGACATGGTGAGTTTGTGGGGAAAGAGAGAGACACAGGCCTACAGCCAGGAAGGGAGTCATGATTATTGTCAGGTCTTGCACCAGTGCCATTTTCAACTCTAGTTCAACCCGGCATGAATCACTCTTCCCTACTCATGGGGCACTCCATCACTCCTCTATCAGTGGTGGTATCCTCATCACTACATACAATTGTGTTTCCTATTTGGGGCAAGCAAAGGTGCGGCAATGAGGAAATGCACGTTCAAAACCCCAAGAATAACCTCAGCTTTGAAAGGGTGAGTTTGTCCCCAGCACAACAGGAGGCACCACTCGCTCTCACACTCTCTTGGAAAGGAAAGCACAAACCCTGACTATGAAACCTAATGGTTGGTCACTTGGAGGCGTTATAGGAATGACCACTCCCCCCATAATTTAAATATCGATTGAAACATCAGGAACCCCTGCCTCGGGCACCAAGATTTACCACCACAACAAGATAATACAACCCAGTGAAATAAAACACCCAACTCACAATGAAAAGCAAACATGTTTCACACAAGAAGCTAGAAATGAAACTAATCAGATAATACACACAAGCGACCTCTGTGAGCACCAGGCTTCAGAAAAGCCCCAACAAGTGCCCTTTGAGTCAAGGTGAGCTGGACATAGTCTCTGTACTCCCATGAAATGATGTAGGGTTTCTCCAGCCCACACAGGGCGCACCTTGCAATGAAGTTACACTCTCTTCCAGAGAAAGAACACCAAACATTTGATATGCTTCAGGAAAATGTGGGCCAGGAAAGCCAACATAATCCCAGACAGGTGTTCACTGAACATGCATTCTAGCTTCCTTTCAGAGAGCCTGTAATGACTTATTCATGATTTGGAACTTTTTCCACTACTTTCTAAGGGAGCTAATTTCACAACAAGCTCCTTGTTACGGCATAATTACTCTACTCCAATCTTCTGTTTCACGGCAATCCCCTAAACTCCCATCTGTTCCGGCTTCAGTAGCAATAGAAGACAGACAATCACGTTCCCACCTTTCATTATTCACCATTTTACTTTCGACAAAGTGCCATGAGAGGGGTGATTGCCTCGAGAAACGACTTCAGAACCAATTTCCTCCCTTCGCTATCTAAAGAAAAAAAAATGATGGGAATGGGGGCATGCATTTCCAAGGCCTGTATGTCCCTTTTAATACCGCGCTTCATCAAAGTGGAGGTATCCATTTTCAAGGCTTGAATCCAGGCAATTTTAACAGACGCAGTCTCCAGGAGACCAGGGTTATGCGGCTGCATGAATCTGAGAGTACCCGTAGTCCAAGCCTGAATGAAGTTGGCTGCTAGCTGACTTCCTTTGGGATTCCGGGCTAACCCAAACTCAGACTCAATTAAAATAAGAAAGGGAAATAAACCACAATTGTTCCTTTAATGAGCTGGGAGGTCGAGAGTGAAAATCCTCTAAAAGAAGGAAGCACACACAAGTAGGCCTTAGCTTTACCAAGCAATCTTGGCCAGTCTGCCATCCACAAACGTGTGTGTGGTGTACATGTGTGTATATATATATATTATATCTCTCTCTCTCTCACCAGACTTCGCCACACAACATCCACTCCTGGATAGTCGAAAACAGAACCAATAAGGTGCAATGTGCATTTATTTTACAAGAACACCCTGCACCACCGCCATTATGCGTTTCGGCATCAACGATGCCTTGATCACATGACCATATATATATATATCACGGAAAAATCTTTGTTAAGAGCAATCTATGTTTTTTCTGCTCATAAAACCTCAATGTATGTTTTTTTTAAAACTCAGAAATTCCCTTACAAGTTCACAGTAAATGTGAAGTTATGACTAGGAAATAAAACCAGCACCCTCAGGAAATTGGCCAGCTACATTTGGCTGCACAAATCATATGCATGCGCCTGACATTAAAACCATAAGTTGCCCCCAACCAGATTTCTCGTAAACTAACAACATTTCTACCAAAATCGAAGAGAACATTACAGAACTTCATTAAATAACAACACTTATCTAAACACAGAAATGATGCTGTATGCATGCTGGTGCCACTGATGATGTAAATGGTAAGGTGGCCTTTGACATCACTAGGGTTGTCTTCTTGATGGCATCTATCAAGTGTGAAATCATGAGCAGTCCATTTGGGAAACAACGTGGTTTACAAGGTGGGAACACTAGTTTTCTTTTGTGTAGCTAACATTTACTGGTTAATTCCAGGAGTTTTTCAGTTTTATTTCATAACCATATCTCCCCTTTAACACTTTTTCAAAGGGATTTTCTGTGTTTTTGTTAAACCTACCATAACATATTATGAGAAGAATTAATAAAGTAGCTCGATTTAAGCTTTTTCATTAAATGTTATTTTTTTTAAATTATATTCTACGTGTACCTTCTATTCAACCAAACTCCCAACTACCCACTGCCTTCAACTATGCAGAGTGATGTTTGCGGTAGGGCTTGGCTGTTTGCCAAGCACTTTGCCTTATCTCTTGTTCACCCAACTCCAGCTGTTCATGACCTTTAGCCATGCGTGACTGGGATTGCCCTTCAGCCAGGCCCTGTACCAAAACACCCATTGGTTTATCCAAGTGTTACTAGATCTTTGCCTTAAGCCTTTCTGGGGGCAGATATCCAATACCCTGCCTAGGAGTGTATGATGCTCCTGCAAGCAAATCTCTTATTCCTTCTTTGTCACTTTTTTTTAGGATGCAGGCTTCAGTGCCTGACATCCTATAATGTGCTATACAAACAAATGATGAACGGAATGCTGAATAAATCATGCATTCACCCCCAGTCAAGAGATCTGGGTTAAATCCATTGTTCTTTTGCTCACCATGCCACCCCAGTTTAGACCCAGCCATATGCAAATCAGTCTGACCCTGTGCCTCACGGGAACAGTCCAGACCGAACTGCCAAGCCAGGTCCTCCCTGGACTGGAAACAAGCATCCTGGGACCGGTTTCTTGGTATTACCCTTCACCAGCCAGGCTAGCTTGAATCCAGTGGCACAGTGAACAAGGGACCCACGTCTGGGCATACCCGTCCCACTTAGAGTGAAAAGTGCTACGCAAACAAATGATGGATGGAAAGCTGAATAAATCATACATTCACCCCCAGTCAAGAGATCTGGGTTAAAGCCATTGTTCTTTTGCTCACCACGCCACCCCAGTTTAGACCCAGCCATATGCAAATCAGTCTTAACCCTGTGCCTCATGGGAACAGTCCAGACCGAACTGCAAAGCCAGGTCTTTCCTGGACCGGAAACAAGCATCCTGGGTCCTGTTTCTGGGTATTACCCTTCATCAGCCAGGCTAGCTTGAATCCAGTGACAATACTGTGCTAAAGTGTGTATCTCGTGATCCAAGGTTTACCAAACCCCTCATCTCCCCTTTCCTCCGTGTTTTGCCCCGTATGTGTATGAAAAACATGATCAGTCTCCATTCCCAGCATGCATATGCTCTTCGATTTATTTTTAGGAGGCAAAAAATACGAGGCTCATAAAATCAGGTACATTACACCATCTGCAGATTTGCATTTTGAAATAAGACCTGTCACATAAACCATTGCTACATGTCTTCGGAAGAAGTTCATAAAATGATGAGCAACCATCGTTCACCATTGCTTAAAATGTCAATGTTTTCCCAGTGTCGCTGTTGAGAGAGGAAAAAAGAGCCAGAAATGCACATCATATCATAACCAAAATGCCTGCAATACATTGGTGTTTCTAACGATACACAGACAACAGGTATCCTTCCTCAATCAGAGCATGCGCCCCACCGCTGTGATACCCTTTAATTCCACAGGGAATGTGCAGATACTTTCAAAATGTGTCAGAGGAAGAGCTACATAACCAACAGTGTTTCTACCTGCGAAAATGGCAATCAGGGCACTTTACCGTGCAAGCGCAGCACTTTATTATAACTGAAGTGATATTGAGATGCATGTTCAACATTACCAAATCTGCACTTTTTTAAGCAGGGGTCATCTTTCCCATCCTAAAGCCGTATTTTTAGGACCTTCCCTTAAACATCAGTAGTGAGAGTCCTGCAGGCACGCAACTTCAAATGATGGAGCAATCTGATTGGAGAAGAGAGATTTTTTTCCGTTTTGTCATCTTGTCGCCGAGGGAGCAAGTGGCTCCCGATAGTCCCACGGGAGATCTGATTGGCTCGCTGCAACATAAGGAGAAATGTTGTGCCCACCTTTCAGGACAAGTGACCCAGTCCCCGTGTCCTGGAAATTAAGTAAAAATAAGGTGTAAGTAGCAGGGTATGTGTATCCTGACTCCCTGGACCTTATTGAGGGGGAACCAGAGGCTTCCACCCTGGGGCCAATTTGTTATTTTATTTGAATTGCCGCTATCCTGTGGGACTCTCCCAGCCAGTGGGACTGCTCTGGTCTCGAGTCCCAAGGAAGTGCAGGGCCGTGCTGACTCCTGCAAGAAACCTGCCGGTTTAGAAAATCATTTATAAAAGGGTGGGGTGAGTGTCTGAGGTGGGTTGGCCACATATGGGCAGTTTGCCCTGTGGCTAACCCGTGCCGTGCACAGCGCAGCCGATGCCTGTGTATGGCAGGGCGCCCGCGGAGTGGGCCCAGGGCCTGGCCAAAGCTGAATGTCAAATCTACTTTTTGAAACATAAGTTGGATGTACCTTTAGTTCTTCTTAGATTTGGTGACTCCAACATTTTTATTTTAATATTTAGTATTTGGGGTCAGGAGGACATCTAGGTCGCTCTCCTTTTGAAGAGGACTGTATGAGGTTCTTTCGCTGCCATCATCATCATCACGACTCGTGTGCTGTTCATATTGTGGCAATAAACAGAGTGGATCCGGGGTCTTCAGTAAACATAGCTATGGATGTAACTGTGTGACTGTGCAACCATGCTGCACCCGCTCCACATGGGCAGGAAGCAGTCCTAGGGCACAGTGTGAGAGTACAAACACACTGACATGCACGCACACATACAAACAGAGTCACAAAAACGCACACAGAAAGACTTAGACGCATGCACACACAGGTAAACACACCCAAATGTATGCTCACATTCATGGACGCACAGCTACACATGTGCAGGCCCACAAAGGTGCGGACGCCCGCTTACATGCATGCATACACACACACAATTAAGGTGGCACCCAATATTGTGACGTTGACGAGTTGTGTATGAATAATCCCCAATAAATAAGATTTTGAGGCTCGGTGGTAAAAGTAGCACGATACATGGCACGGAAACTTGGCGCAATCAGTCACTCCACTTAGACATAATGTATCCTATAACCAGGCACGAAAGGCAGTTTACTGTCTATTTATATTATCACACGTCTACTCATCACATATAAAGATATCAACGACAGCACGTCATCGCCTTCCTGAGGTTGCGCTGCACCACTGCTGCCCTTCAAACCCCCACAAGCACCTTCCCAAAACCCAAGTTTGTTTTGTTGACTCTAGGATTTGGCGCACATGTTGACTGAAAACTTACACCCAAGGCAATTGTTGTACACAATACAGCGGGTATTTTTAGCAGGCGCATTCCACTTGCCACTCTGAAGCATCCCTCTAAGCCGGACACTCTGTCCTTCTCATCCCCGATGACTGACAGCTGAATGCCAGGGCTAAAGCTAATTGCTACCCATGACCTGGCTGCCAGCTCCTCACTCATTAAGCCCCAGCAGCCGCCCCACAGGTGCCTCCATCTGGGTGATTAACACAAGAATGTCACATCTTTGCAAAGAAGGGCCCCCGTGGCCTCTGGTGACGGACACACACACATACGCAGCCCGCATTTACACGGACATATGTTAATCCAGCCACACCACGTGACACCCGCCCTACCTTTAAAAACTGATGGAAATGAACCCCTGCCAGCGCGAGCCCAGCTTCCCCACAAGGTGGTACGGCGTCCTGCGGAGGGTTCCTCGCGCGTGCGCACGCACGCAGCAGCCCAGTGCAGCGCACCGGCGTGGGCTTAAAATGGTTACAAGACGCAGCATTAATTGGGCGTCTCGTCTCCGGTTTCAGGCGGCTGGCAGCCAGGATTGTTTTCCCAGGTGAGGAGCAGGTCTCACAAAAGAATCATGCCTCGAAGGCTCTGGGAGAAAAAGAAAAACAGCATCTCCAGAACAAAATGGCGGGTGCAAAAAGTGTACACTTGTGAGTGGCTGGGAGAGTTTGAACATGATGTGTCGCACCTGGGTGAACTCCGTGGCCCACCAGGCTACAGAATGGTCTGATTAATCTTCATTACTAGTAGTACTACTTGTACTCGGGATAGTCATTACTTATGCGGTGACCCCCCATAAGAAATGGCTGAAATGAGGACAAGAGATGCAGAGGTAATGACTGTATTACTTGCCAATAATCTTCATTACTCTTGGCCGTACTTCTACTCGTACCAGTCATTACTTATGAGGTGAGCCCCCATACATAATAACTGGTAGGAAGAACAGTGATGCTGAGGTAATGTGGGTGCACCTAAGGCTATCCGAATGACGGGTGCTTATTCCGACGGATAGTTGTTGAATGCATTTGAGAGATGCAGGCCTCCTGCAGATGCACAGTTTCACTGTGGGCAAAATAAGCAAAGCCCCAGATTACTTTAGCCACTAAAAAGTGTACGGCTCCGTAACCGCATTTCTGTGACTCCATGAGCAACCCTACGGCATCCATTAAGCACTTCAAGTGCCAGCTGGAAAACTGTACCAAAGGGAGCGAAAGTGATTTGCTGCGCATGAATGACAGCAGGGGGCCCGATGACTTGAAAGCGAGGCCACACCTACTCATTTCCATGGATGGCACAATTTGAGGGGGGAGGGGTGTTACAAGCCTACAGGTATAAGTGACCTAAAACGAACATGCCAGCATTAATATCTTCAAATTATTTATAAAATACATCTATATGCTCTCGGTAACAGTATTTCTTGCTTCAGGGAAAATGCTAACCTAATTTCTACCCGCATCTATGGTAGTGACATCTGGAAGTGGAAAAAACTCCTGGCATAAACTCAATACCGAGAAAATTGGGATTCTCCTGAGGGTACTTCCCTTTCTACTCTCTCTCTCGCTTCTCCCTGTCGCTTTAATATAAATATATATCTATTAAAGAGAGAGAGAGAAAAGATATATATATATATATCCACAATACAGTCCTCAATCCCGGTTCGACCCTAGCAGGGTCGGTGTGCATTACAAAGCGCGAAGTACCCTGTGTTTCATATGCCTCCCAAATCCGGAATATATATATCTATATATCCCACTTGGTCATTATAGGACCTAGATACGGTAAGACGTTTATTTTAAGGTTTACTATTAACTTTTGGTGCCGTTTGATGAATCTTCACAAAATAAAAAAATAAAAAATAAATCCACCTCAGTTTCTATCTTTCTCATGCCCTCACCATGCCCTGCTTATGACCTCACATATTAAACAGATAGATAGATAGATAGATAGATAGATAGATAGATAGATAGATAGATAGATATCTTTCAGCAAAGAGGTGAAGACACAGGTCTTTAAAGAACTATACATTGCAAATAGTCCAGCTCCCCTCTTAAAAACCAGCACCTCTCAAATAGATTCAGACTGCAATTGTACCTCTTCCTTGGAGCCTGTACAGTGCTCTACTGCCTTTCGGCTGGGTTTACGCTATACAACTGATCATATACATATATACATTTGTGAGAGTGCTCCAATTTTGTACTTCCACAAAAAGTATTTTTAGGTAAAAATATATTAAATATTTAGTACTGGGTTAGTCCATGCTAATAATGCGTGGCTTGTCAAGTAAGAAATTATTGACTCTTGCTCATTTGAAAATCATGACCTTTTATTCTGTTCCAATACTTTTCCTCAACTTGCCTGATTAAAACACTCATTTGTCATGGGCTTTCAATCTCCTGCTTTATACAAGCTCTCGATTCTGCTCGGAATTTGCGCTGTAAAGCACTATAACCTAACTTAACGAGCAGCGTCATTCCACCAAACTTGTAGTGATAGTGGAAGTAACGTCACATACCTTCGTCACCTATGGATGACAGACAGGAAGTGACATCACAATCCCTCCCTTCTCATGATGGCTGCTGTTTGTTTTCTTGAATACTAAAGCATTGAAACAATAGCCTATTATTTGGCAATGACCTATAATAGGCAGAAACAACCATATTTAAAACTTGAAAAAGCCAAAAGTATTTTTACTTCTAAAAGATCACTGGTCGATGGGTTCAATCTGAAAGGCTGCCAGCTGCATCACGGGGTAACGACAGATCCTACTACCTGTTCACAAACGCTGTCCCTCGATATAACACACTTTTTTGCTTGAAGTTGTGTGCTTTCAATTTAAGATGTTTTTTCCCGTAACAAGCCCGTGGCAGACACTGGAGAGTGCATAAATAAGATCATTAAAAGTAAACTTAGTACACAAAAAAGACTTAACAGCAAAACCACATAGTAAATCATAATTGTCGAAAGCCCAAAGAATCCTAATGTGACACCTATCTACACGTTTCAAGGTATTGAAATCTGCAGTATTAACAGTTTAGCTGTACATAAGCTGTAACCTCCCAATTCATTGAGATGTGGAGCCTTTCCAAATTGCTGGAGGCTAGACACCGGTCTCCAGTTCGCTTGAAGCTGGAACCTATGCAATTAGCTGGAAGCTGGACCGTGTCCAATTCTTTGGGAGTTGGGATGCAGCCAATTCTCTCTTGAAGCTGGGGCCTTTCCAATTCCCTGGGAGCAGAGACTTTTCCGGTTCTCTGGGAGCAGGAACCTTTCCAATTTTGTTGAAGTTAGAGCCTTTCCAATTCTCTGGGTGCAGGAGCATTTCCAGCTCTCTTGGAGAAGGGACCTTTCCAGTTCTCAGGGAGCAGGAACCTCTCCAAATTTCTTGAAACTAGTGCCTTTTGAATTTTCTGGGAGCAGGCACATTTCCAGTTCTCTGTGAGCGGGGACCTTTCCACTTTTCTTGAAACTAGGGCCTTTCCAATTTTCTGGGAGCAAGCACCGTTCCAATTATCTGGGAGCAGGGATCTTTCCAGATCTCTGGGAACAGGGGCCTTTCCAATTTTCTTGAAGATATGGCCTTTCCAATATTCTGGGAGCAAGCACCTTTCCAATTCTCTGAAAGCAGGTACCCTTCCAGTTTTCTGGGAACTTTCCCATTTTCTTGAAGTTAGGCCTTTTCTAACTTTCTGGGAGTAAGCACCTTTCCAATTCTCTGGGAGCAGGAGCGTTTCCAGTTTTCTGGAAACTTTCCAATTTTCTTGAAGTTAGGCCTTTTCCAACTTTCTGGGAGCAAGCACCTGTCCAATGCTCAGAAAGCAGGCACCTTTCCAGTTTTCTGGGAACTTTCCAAATTTCTTGAAACTAGGCCTTTTCCAACTTTCTCGGAGTAAGCACCTTTGCAATTCTCTGGGAGCATGGTCCTTTCCAGCTCTCTGGGAGAAGGGGCCTTTCCATCATCCTAGGAGCGCCTTTCCAATTAGTAATCCGTTGAGATTTGAAGACAGTGGAAGTATTTCATGACAAATGGAAAGTAGGCCAGTGAGTGACTAGGAACAAACGTGGAGTCATCCTGACCAGATAGTATGAGTAGCGTGCCCCTTAGGTGTGCATTAGCATCTCTGTATTATTAAAAGATCTAGAACTTTCCAAAGGAGATTTATGACCTAATAGCAAACAAAGACGTTTTGTCTGATAGCAAAGTACATAATGGATAAGGCAGAGGTGTGGAAGCAGAAGAACACTATGTTTTTTGATTAGATGGTGTGTACAGGTGTACGGTTTTACTTTGCTCAGATCCAAAGTTGCATACATGCACTGCCCTTGAGAACAAGCACAGAATGACAGATAACAGTGGTACACTTATGAAAGGAAATTCAATTCAACATCCAACATCACTATGCTGATATTTGTCTTCCAAAAATTAACCTGTTACCACCCAGAGAGGACTGTGAGCTATCATGGCTGTGCCATGCTTGAGCCGGTGTATTTTGAGGCATCCTGGCCAGTTCTATAGAATGATCTTGATGTAGAGCCGTGCGTCGTCCTCTGCGTGCCCTGAGGAGCAAGACCTAATTCTGCCTCCCGCACTCAGCGGAGATGAGCCTCCGTCTTCCGTTTCCTGCCCAGGTGATTGGGCGGGTTTCTGCACGCTCGTTTTACATCAAGATGAATTCAGCTTGATTACTGCGTGACTGGAAACCAAGAGCAATCCTTCGCTAGACTACAACCTCCGGCTGTAATCAGAAAATATTTAATCAAAGGCTGCACCGCTAATTATTAAGGCATTCACTAGCTAAATAGCAATTACCGTATCTTGCAGCAGGAACGTCATGAATAACATGAACCACAAGACATCGCCTTGAAGGGGCTGGGGAGGGCGGAGCCTATGGAGATAGACCAGGCAGGTCTTTCAAGAACTGAGGGGAAATCTGGTTTTCATTATTGTCTCATCCTAGCTCCAGGTATTCAATAATAAATACAAAAATACAATAAGAATGATGAGAACAAGAGTGAATTAAGGCATTTCTATAGCAAGCGTAGAGGATTGCAGCACATTGAGGTGCTGGCGAAACTGCCTCCAGGCACTTACTTTGTCCGGCTACCAAACACAGTGCCATAGATCTGCTTGGCAGCGAAAACTTAAATATATTTTTATTTATACAGCATTAATGCTAGCCTTTGTGTTTTTTCTAAGAACGAAGAACGATCAGTTTTAGCATATAAGGCAAATGATGCACATGGAAATAAAACAAATCGCTCAGGATCAATCAGTTTGATAGAGCGGTAAGCCAGGATTAAAATCTAGGTGTCCTCACTCCAGTGAGGACAATATTGCCAATAGACCATGACTCTATTTTATCATGAGTTTTTACTTGAACAGTTCTGTTCAGTAAAATTGTAAACCTATTCTTCTGCAATATCATCTTGCATAGGTTTGTGTTTTCTGAATATAATCATCGAAAACCTGCATTTTTTAATATTGGCAAAGTTGAAAATACGATTTTGAAAACTCCTTTCACTATACCTATATGGATTTGACTTTTGACTAATCATCTGTAGCACATCTCCACAGGACCATTGCAAACATCTTGTAAGGGCTTCAGAAGCCCTGGCACATTACCAATTGAATATCTATTGCACAGCCTGTCTTCTGGGAACACCCCATATGCAAATCTTGCTGTGTTGCACTAATGGTAAAAACCCGTTCGTTAAACAGATCAGACTCCACATGTTCAGCTTCCAAATGCTTCAAACTTCAGCTATCCATCTTCAGTGTAATGCAGCTGCATGCAAAGAAAAGCTTGAAAACTAAGCACAATTCACAAGTTACCTGTTTTTGAATTTTGAAAAGCACCATCTTAAATTTGCAAGTGCCTGCCTTTATTTATCTTTTAAAAAAAATACAATTGAGATATTTGGCGGGCAAAAAATATTGGTGAAAAACATGCACTGCGTAGTGAAGTCAAAATTAAATATACCCTGTAACATGAACAGACAGCTAATGAAGGAAGCAGTGACTTTACCCAAATAAAGGCTTACAAATATATGTCAGTGTGTTCAGGACTGTTGCAAGGCCTGTCTGTCCTATTCTACATTATGTACAAAGCCTTTTATAGATTGCACCCTATAGACTTCGCTTCCCGCCAAGCTTTTGGTCCCTTGTCCTTAATCTAGATGGAAATGTAAACGGTCACAGTTTTTTCTCAAAGTCTGCCTTGGATTTGGCCCTCGTTGGACCAAAATGGACACCCCTGCAATATGGGGCCCATTTTTATTTTTTTTATTTAACCAACATTTATGAAACGCTTTGGCTTTTCTAGCATAACGGCTCTAAAATTGTGTAGATTCCAAAGTCAAAACTTTAAAGCTCCTTGATCCTGAAGTGGTACAGCTAATCATTTGAAATTCACAAAAAATACTAAATTCAGAAAAATGTTATCCCCGTTATTTCCCTCCAACTGTACAGTTTGTTTTATGGTCTTTTTCAACAGATCAAGACATTCTATGTAATGTATCTAAAATGCATCAATCATCACTTTTAATACTTTACCCTCCCAATGGGCAGGCCTCATGCATGAGGAAAGTCGCCCTTCAGAGTGTATGGAGTTGTGTCCTGTGCTGATTTCCACAATTTTTAGTTATTTGACGAATAAGATGGTCTCCCCAATGTAATAAATTGCACACCCCACAGCACCGACAATTTTTCCTTTCCGTTCAGAAATTAATGAAATGATCGTACATATTTTTCAACACCTGTGAATATTTGGGAGTTTTTACTTGGACATGATATTTTGTTATGTAAGACATTTCAAATCTAATGGCAAGTCACTACTTTATTTTACAGAGTTTTATATAGCGCAAACTTGACCCGCATCGGGTATCAGACCGCTTTACATAGCACCAGTTGCGTCACACGGAGGACACATTCATTTTTGTTAGGCACCGGAGATTACATGATTTGCCCAGAATCAGAGGATGGTCAGCGTCATTCCCGAGACTCGAACCCAGTTCCCTAGATTCGAGGTTGACCGCCCTAGCCGTTAGGCCAACTCCTCTTCTCTCTACTTATGTGAAAAAATACAAACCAATACGCTTTTCCTAGGACAATCAAATAAATAATTCACCTGAAAAGTCTTTGCAAATATTGAGACCAGTGGCATAATATCTGCGAATGTCACACTATTTGATTGCAAATATTAGTGATCTCCGAGGGCGACCGGTGAAGCCTGACTGGGCGTATTTGCATTTCTGTGCCCTAGCATTAAGGTGCGTTCTGCCTTATCCTGTTCCATTGCAGCATCTCTTCTCTGTGCAAAGGGACAAACAACCAGTGTCAGTCAGTGAATTTCACAGGATTTTTTTTGTGACATTACAATTTACAAGTCCTTGCAAATCTGTTTCTATGGCTTTCCAGTGGCTCTCAGTGCTCATTTGCACACGCCCTGCTTTACTAACAAGCTCAGCCCATCAACTCAAGTAAGCGTACTAGCAGCCAGGTGCACAACCTGATGCCAAATATCAGTAAAGGGTTTCCGAAATATTTTTCACCTTTATATATTTTCTAAATATGTAAATTAAGCTTAAAGTTACAAGTAAAAGTGATATGGACAATCCTTAAACGATTAACAACGACCCAATAAGGAAGGTAATGAAATAAAGGCAACTGGTCGTGGATACAAATGCCTATAAGGTATGGATTATAAGCAGGGATTAGTCAAAACAGAGTGTAGAATAGATTTTTTAGGTTTATTTGGAGCACCGAAAGTAACTTCACAGCAGTCAGGAATTAGTTGGTTAATGAGAAGGTCAAGACAAGAAACACAGGTCTTGTATGAACAAATTAAAAGCAACGACTCTTAAGAAGTCGATAATCCTAGGATATCGTAAAAAATAAGCATTAAATGACAAGTAGCATATGTGTATCACAGACTTTGATAAGTAGAGAAATACAACCCATCAACAAAAACAACAAGGCAAGAGACAAA
Organism: Triturus cristatus; assembly: GCF_964204655.1. Taxonomy (NCBI): domain Eukaryota; kingdom Metazoa; phylum Chordata; class Amphibia; order Caudata; family Salamandridae; genus Triturus; species Triturus cristatus. The sequence goes on along the minus strand of NC_140594.1, from coordinate 220,209,703 downwards.
CATTGATTTATGGAGATGTTTATGACCTCAATTCTGGGATGAGATTCTTCACCTAGCCTCAAGTGAAGTAATTTCTTGAAAATTAATCTTCATTCCCTTTGATGATCTGAACATGGCTAGAGGGCGTTCCAGAGCACATGACCTTAGGGCAAAAAAATAGGGCGAGGGGTGGCATTGATTAGCCAGTGGTTCCTCTTATTTCAAGCCAGATCTACCGGAGTGCTATTTTAAGCATCAATCAGCGGAACCCCCTTAAATAAGATATTGATGAAAACCGCTGCAATCAGCCTTAGGGGGAGCAAGTTAACCGCAGCTGCTAAAACGAGAGGGATTCATCCGTTAAAGGCAATAGTACGAGTTAAGGCAAAAACGCAACCTCCCTTGACATAAAATAGACCTGGCAGATCTGCTAATCATCAAATTAGATTTTCCGCTACAGTTGATTCTGCATAGGAAAGCTGTTCCGTTGGGCGGGGGCGGGGGCCAATGCAACATTCAACAACACGCTCCCTCACTTTGAATTTCATCTGTTTTTCCCGGTGATGAACATTCTCCAGGAAAAAATAAACAATGCCATTAATGAGATTTCTGTGACTACCTAAAAAAAAGAATGTAGTTGCTACTATTTATTTTAGATTACAACTAAGAAATGTGGGGGCTTTAAACAACAAATATAACTTGCCTCTTTACATTAGATAGCCACATTGTTTTTTTATTTTGTCATCAAGGCACATTCACACTCTATCCCATTTTCCCTAGATCTCTGTCCCAAACATCGCCTCTTTCCCAAGGATGACTTATACACCCCCAGAATGTAGCCTTTTCAAACCATTTGATATATGGAATCTTAGTAGCAAATATGGGCATTGTGACCCAAACACTAACTCTCTTCGTCAATATAGCTTCTATAGCACAATGATTGACTCCTTATCAATAAAACGGACTCTTTACCCCGGATTGACTATCCTAAAGATGGATTACATTTTCTGAAGGTAGAGTCACAAACTCACTGCCGACATCTGTGAGTGACCTGTAGCTTTCAAGTGTAATTCCTGAAAGGGCCAACCAACCCTTTCATCCTTATGTGGTTGAAAAACAGTGTGCCATTTTAAAATAGTATGAAAAAGCCAATTGTTACTTGCAGGGCTTAGAAACAGCAACCCTGTGCTATTTAGTGCTCTATAAAGGGGAACTATTTATATCATTAATCTCAAATATGGGCTTTCTCTCCTGAAAACATATTCTCCATTTCAGGAGCAGGATCCTTATTCTAAAGGGCGCATTTTGCACTAGAGTTGAGGTCTTCATCCACGAGAGGACTCTTCAACCCAGAGACGGCCTCTACATCATAGGGGCATAGTCCCCGCTGCTTAATATGATATCATTGTCTCACGGTCAGCATCTTGTGCTTATTAAGGTAATGCTCCTGCAGGGAGTAGGGGACAGAAGTATAGGGAAATTAACCTGTTGTTGAGGGTATGGACGCTTTGAAAATAAAATAAAAACAAATTGGCATTCAAGGGCTGAGAGGGTTGTGGGCAATGGGGCAGCAGGACCTACAGGGTGGTATAGGGGAGATGTTCTCCCATACCCCATGTGAGAGTTGTGATAGTAGGCCAGAATAACTATTCATAGATTGATATAAGGGCCTTAAGGGGTATAGTTTCAAGGATTTATTTCTCCTCAATAAAACATTGAGAATACATTATTTTTAGGTCTGGTATTAGCCAAGACCTCTTGATTTTACCAAGTTATAGGGGCTTTTAGGCACCCCTCTTCATTCATTGATCTGTTATTGTCATTGATTTTTGATTCCACCCTCTGCAGTATGCAGCATGAGGCAGCCCACTTCAGCCACTGGCTAACTTCGCTGTGCGCGGTGGCATTCTTCACTTGCACAAGGGGCACATCCAAGTAGATCCCTTCAGTTTCAGGGACTACTATGGCATGGTGTGCTTTCTCAGACCAAAAAAGATTTTTGCTTTTAATCAATGTATTTTCCAGATTGACGAACCCTCGGAAGTTCCCCCAATAATAATAAAGTTGTGTAAAAACCATTAAAAAACTAAACACACATTGACTAAGCCAAAAGACTGGCAGTCAACACAAGAATGAATGGCTTTTTCACTGCTTGTGTATTTTTTTTTTAACTCGACATTTTAGCATTTAAATTGGCAAATCATGTAACTCATAACATTTTCATACAACATGTAAATCACAACATTTTCACATAACTTTTATGGCTCTACATTTACATACAGTACATTTTAGCTTGAAATCTTTCTTTACATACATCCCAGTATCTGAATGGTTCTGACTTTTTTAATGGATTTATTTATTTTTTGGAAATAAGTAATATTTTGTCCCAAAAAAGAAGCACTCTCTTGTTGTCTCACGAGGCTTCATGGTAGGTTTTCAAACAGAACAAAATCATGGACGTCATTTAGGGGTCGCTAGGGGTCGCAGCTGCGACCCCTGGCTTGCCCATTGCTCCCCCTGGCACAGCCTTTGCGACACCTGGCCTCGGAGGTAGCAAAATCCGTGCCTGGAACACAGGATCAGCTCTTCCTAATGGACTTCGCTTGGAGCTCCATTTTCCTGGTTTTCTGTGAAATATTTTATTACACAAATAGTGAATAATATTATTCATTATTAGTGTAATACAAATGGAGTATACTGGGTGAGAATATGGCCCTATCTGACACCTAAGGTACGTAAAAAATGCTTTTAAATGTGAGTCAAACTAAAGGCCAGATGGTGTGTGATGTCACTTCCTCTGCCCCTTGCATTTTGGTGAATTGACGCCCATGAACAAATTAAGCTAGTTTTTAGATAAATTCCTTAGGTTATCAAACTTCTGCCTCATAGCACAGGGGTTTGTGGCCGACACCCTCATCAGAGGGCTAGCACATAAAACATTTACGTTGACGGGTAGCCGGCAGCCTTTGCATTTTCCCGCATGTCCCTTCAGCTACACACGCGGAGTTTGCCAGCATTACAGCTCCATCCAACACAAAAGCCCGATCAGTCCTGTAAATCCATTTGTGACTGCAAGCTCTGTTCTGCTGATGGGAGCAGTTCCCATGCTTACACTGAGCTGCAAACACTGCACAATCATTTGATCCTCCAGTTTTGTGGACAAGGGCACAACAATTGTCATATCCGCAGCCCGCCTAATTCTTTTTGTATGGGGCGAAAAGTGTGGGTGGAATGGCACACAAAAGCTGACTGGAGGCCCGATTGTGCTTCGCTCATACTTTGTAGGAGACAATTGAATCAGCTGATGGAAATTGGAGGCTGATGGTCCCTTGCTAATCATTGGCTTAGCGAGCTCCATCTGCATTCGAGCTAATTCCGATCCGGCAGATCCGATTTAGTTCAAGCCGCTTCAGCCCTTCTTCAATAATAGAACACTCAGCAGTTTCACTACCTGCTCAACCTGGCAAAGGCATCCTCAGAGAAGCCTCAGCAATATGGCACCAGAGGGAGACGATTGCACGGCACGTCCGTCACCTACACGGTCGCCGTCTTCCATGGCCCGCTGTCCTGCAAGAGCTCAGATTATGATAGGCATTTAGAAAGAAATCATATGTTCAGGGCTTTCACTGCTTCCTGCAGGCACAGGGGCATCTCTACTGTTGATACTTGTGTGCCCAGCCTCAGATTTTGGGATTGCAAGGTTAGACGCCCAATTAGAGGAAGGACCACTGTTAAGCGGTGTTTGCAGTGTCAAAAATTACTGTGAGCTACATTTTAAAGCAGTTGTGTTCATACAGTCTGTTCTTGGTGATAATCCTTCCCAAGGAAGTGTCATGCCCTAATAATAGGAATTGTAACTATCTACAAATGGATTTCAGTACAGCATGAGAAATCACACATTATACATTTTATTCTGCCACATAAAATACATTTAATGTAAATGGGCCTTCAAAATTGACATACTTCTAGCAAATTTGCTGAAGCAGGGTCCGACGTCAAAGCCACATTCTCAGCACATTATACATAGCAGAGCCTACAATGGCTTCAGTAGCAGGAAAAATATTTGCTGTTGAACCGAGGACATCTTGACAGATACAGACTAGTGAATTTGGAAGATTTGCAAAACTGTCTTCTGGGGCACTCTAGGTGCAGGAGGGCGGGCGTTCTTCTGATAGGTTCTAGTGTCGCGTGAATCCTGATTAGGGGTGGGAGAGCTTAAAATAGTGTAATCGTATTCCACTTACGGAAGGTTTCTCCCTCCATCCTGTCCTATTTGCAATAATGATTTGACAAGGCCGACTGGCAAAGTAAGGCTGCTTGAGGTAATGCATGCTGTTAATCAGAGAGCGCCTCTATTTCAAGCCGGCGTGCCGACTGCGCGGGTCCTTGACAGCTTCTAAACCCTCCGGAACATTCCGCACAGTGAGTTAACGCCCCGGACATCTGACAATGACGTCTGATTTAAATTCATTCTACTCATCTTCTGCACAATCTGCATTAGAGCTTTGGAATGCTGAGAGCTCAATTGAAGACAATGGAATGGCAGAGGGTAATAATAATGGCTGGTGGAGCACGCCAACCCCCGCCAGTCGAATTTTCTAATAGCATTATAGCCTTCTGCCTCAATGTATACCGCTTATGTGCCCTCTCTCGTGTTCAGGCCCTTGTCTATGACTCGAGACTTCGATTTGGCGAAAGGGCAATTAACCAACTGTTATAGCACTCAGCAGTTGGATATAGGCTCCCTCTTTTCCATTTTTACAGATTTTTACAGATAGATACAGAGAAAAAACATAGTGTTTCTTGTCTGCATTTAGTTTTAAAAATGGAAAAAGACAGAAAATGTTGATTCTTTTAAGTGACTTTCCATGCTGTTTTTCCATCAGTTCCAAGCCAACCGCTGAGCAGATAGATGCATGGGGAGGTTAAAACAAGCTGAGATTTGCTTAAATAACAACACATGTCAACATCCATTTGTAGTATAATGCTAGTATTTAACTACAGGTGTATTGTTATGTTAGATTTACCTGCTTAATTTGGTAAAACACAAAAGATGTCAAAGTATGAGCACACCTTTATCAGTTTAAATAAATGTGGATATATACCATTTTAGAACTCCATTTATTCTCAGAACACACAAATAAATCCGGGAGCCCTAGATATAATACTATATTAGCCTATATCAAGATTTCCCCACAAGTATCTGATTATATGCCCGCGCATTATAAGTATGCAATATTATTAATCTGGTGGGTTTGGGCCCACATAATCTGTAAATCTTGATCCACCTTATTCAATGCCCTGCAAGAGATCCAAGGTTCAAATGACTCGGTTTTATGCATATGGCATTGCATCAGTGGCACCAAGCAGCTTGCGTAAGGAGGAAGCTGGGGCACACAGGTACCCATTCACCTAGCTGGGTCTCAACTGATGCAGTGGCATAGTAGGGGGCATGTCTAATCTTTAATGGTGTCTTTCCAGTGCTTTATTTATGGCAGTGGTTGCAGGGTGTGGGCACCAGCAATCTTTCTTTGGCATCAAGACCTTTTTGTAGTCAGAGTTTGATCCATAACAAGAGCGAGAAAGGTGGAAAATGGAGAAAGGAGGCGAAGCAGAGATAGCTAGGAACACAGTAACAGAGGGCGAATTCAGGTGTGAAAAAGATGCCGCAAAAAAGAGATAAACAGACGGAAAGTGTAGGGTGGTGGAAGAAAGAGGAATCGGCTGGAATCTCAACTGGACATTCTTGGTATTTGGCACCCCTGGCATTCAGCGGCAGCACGTGGCTGGGAAAAATGTTTGGACCCTGCACGGATGAATTTATTTCATTTGTAGAAAGTAAGTGCTATGTCCAGGGTCAGACTGGGACAAAAAATATGCCCGGGCACTAAAATAAAAGTGACCCCATAAGCGAACCAAATTTATTTATGTTTTTATATATATATATAAAAAAAGAGGCCCACATTTCTAAATCATGCTATTTTTGAACTTGAAAAGACGCTGTCTGGGTATTTTGCAAGGTATGGGAAACTGTATGCATTTATGTACTTGCTGCAGGCAATCAATGTATGTGGTCATATTAAGGAAATCAACAATAAAAGCCAGCCCACCTGATCATAAAACAGGCCCACAAACTGCTAGAAAACTGGCCCACACACTGATCTTTCAGAACAGCCCATCTGTCACTGCCTGCTTGCCCTATAGGCCAGTCCGACCCTGGCTGTGTCCTTTCCCACTGAAAGCCGGATGAGGCTAAACACCTAGTTTGGTCTCACATGGAAACCAGATTCAGGCGGAAAGAATGCCTGACGTCAGACTCTGCCGTCTAACCAATAGATCAAAGCCTTCATTCCCGCAACTGGCAGGTAAATAAAAGGCCTCCCATTGTGTGGCAAGCAATAGAAATATTCCACCCTTATCTCTGGGCTTCAGTTTGGTGGTGAGTGATGGTATCAATAACAGCATCAATGTTTTTCTCAGCTCGTGTGTAGGTTTTGGGCAGGGAGTCGAGAATTCGTGTTGTTTATCTGTCTTGCCGGCTGCTGCAATGATGTGCACATGCTCACTTTTGTAAAGGATTAATATTCGAGATACACAGATTTAAAAAAAGAGTGTGCTTCTGTGTGTGTGTAATCAATTCATAATCCATGATAGTTTCTAATAATTAAGATGCATTTACATTTTGGCTGCCTCTGACAAATCTTCCCCAAATTTTCAAATTATGTATATTAAATTAGGCTCTGTTTGCGGAACCAGGACCAATTATATTGTATATATGTATATATATATATATATATATATATATATATATATATATATATATATATATATATATATATATATATGGTCCTGGTTCCGCAAACAGAGCCTAATATATATATATATATATATATATATATATATATATATATATTATCTACTGGCGGTTGCCAGTAGATAGTTATAGTTAGGACCGAGTTTCCATAGGAAATCTGAAAATTCTATTTTAAATAACTTTGGTGCCGGTTGGCGAATCCTCGCGAAATTTTCAAAACTAATGGGGCGCTCCGCTCAGCTCCTACCCTGAAAGTCTCAGGGTGATTCGTCAAGCGGGGGCTGAGAAAAAAGGGGGGTCCCAAAACGCGTTTTCCCCATGCATTTTCCCATAGGACCTTTAGTCGAAGGTACAGCCCGAACGGCTGAACAGAATTACTTGAAATTTGGCAAAGAGGTAGTCCTCGGGTCAGGCATGTGCCTTTTGCATATATGATGTCAATCTGTTCAGTAGTTCCTGAGAAAATTGCAGTTAAAAGTACATGAATATCTATAAGCGCGCACGGTGCGCGCACCATAACGTGCGCGAGCGTAATTCTGATTGGTGGTTACATGTCAGTCAACATTCGAATCGGTCGAAATCAGGAAGTGTCGGCCGCCATTTTGTGTGTGACAGTGAAAAAGAAAGGTGGAGAACGTGAAAAGGGGGCAGGGTAGAGAGTTCCTGACCCCCTAGCCTTTGTCAGGGAGTCCCTGAAGGACTCCAAAGGGTGAAAAAAACATTTTATTTTTTTTTCAAAAAATCGCGGGGTGCGCGCACCATGCGCGCACGGTGAAAAACCTTAAAAAAACAAAAAAACATTTTATACGAGCCATTCCATATTACAGGATACAGTCAATCTATAACTATATACATAGGTAGCTTATTATAAAATAAATATATAAAAAATATAATAAAACATACATAACTTAGCATTTAAAAAACCTTACAAATTCACTTAAAAAACCATAGGTTTCACACACGTTATAGTTAGGAATTAGCATTTAAAAAACCTTGCAAATTCATTTAAAAAACCATAGGTTTCACACATGTTATAGTTAGCTGGACATTTCACTCGTAAAAAACCATTGAAATTCCCCCGTTATAGTTAGTTCAGATAACTATAACTCGCGCGACCGCCACTCTATCACAAGGATGATGTCATCAGTGATGTCATGAGTGATGCCACTGACCATGTCATGAGTGATGTAATATGTGACGTCATGAGCAGTGGATTGCGGGCGCGCGAGTTATAGTTATCTGAACTAACTATAACGGGGGAATTTCAATGGTTTTTTACGAGTGAAATGTCCAGCTAACTATAACGTGTGAAACCTATGGTTTTTTAAGTGAATTTGCAAGATTTTTTAAATGCTAATTCCTAACTATAACGTGTGTGAAACCTATGGTTTTTTAAGTGATATATATATATATATATATATATATATATATTTCTCACTCCTTTCTTCAATCGGTTCCCCGTTTTTCCTTGAAAAAGGCACAAACTCCACTTTGTCAGTGCAAATTCCTCTATTCTTTTGTTAGTGCATAGCCGCCATGACGCGTTTCAGACCTCTCGGGTCCTTGATCACTTTTCATACCTATATATATATATACAATGTACTGTGCTGGACTTCAACGCTCTAACTTCCCTTCTGTCCTTCGCGCCATGACGTAAGTTGCTATTTATATATAGTTTTGAAAATTTCGCGAAGATTCGTCAACTGGCGCCAAAGATATTGAGAAAACAAAAAACACTTTACCTATGGAAACTAGGTCCTAATTATAACTATATACTGGCGACCGCCAGTAGGATATATATATATATATATATATATATATATATATATATATATATATATATATATATATATATATATATATTATACATATATATATATATATATATATATATATACAAGATACACACACACGTACATACATTGAAAAAAATCAATGTTCGCTTGAAAAACATAATTAAAGTGCAGTTATGGTTACAATATAAAACTGAAAAACCATTGAAATGTGCATGTTATGATTTGTACTGCAATCCATAACTTAAACAACAGTCATGCAAACCATAACTCGCACCCTTGATGTGACAAACACAATTAATAAGCTTACGTATAAGAATACATATGATATTACCCGTAACCGTATAAAAGAGATGTATGTAGTATTATTAATTGGCTTGAGTACATGTTTTTCTTTACATTATGCTTTTATGAGTTGTTATTTATTGGTATAAATAGTGTAAGGCTTGGCCCGCAGCCCAAAATACTGCAGCTGGCAAATCCATACTGCGCACGGACCTTCGGCCGTGCATATCAGGTGTTGGCCATGGGCATGTAAAAACTCCACAGGCAGCCAACCCTGCTATGCATGGCCTTTGGCAATGCACAGCAGGAGTTGGCCACAGGGCCTGGCGTCAGGCCAGGCCCTGTTTTTAAATAAAATTGTTTAAGGGATTGTGAACACTGCATTGGGCTTCACGGACTCTCGCAAACTTGTGTACCCTTGTAGCACATCCTCTGGGGTTCACACACCCAGCTCTGGATCCAAGACCCCTTGCTGTGCCTTTGGGGACCACTGACGAGGATTACCGGGGCCTCAGAAGCTTATCCAGGGAATCCCGAACCCCATGAAAAAATCTTAAATTACATTTTATTTTGACATGGGGGTGGCCATTAGGGGCCGCCGACCTGAGCCTTGGAGTCTGGGGATACTTCCCGTGCCCCCTTATGATTGCTCCATACTTTCGTTTTTTAGGACACAGGAACTGTGTCCTGTAACGGCGGCTTCAGCATTCTATTTCTAGTTGCAGCCAGCCAATGAGAGAGCTTTGGATCCGCAGACCTGGTTTTGCATGCGCGGACCCAGAGTGGATGATAGGAGGAACGGTTTCCTCGTCCAATTGTATTGAGTTGTTTTTCCAAGGAAGTTTGTAACGAGAATGGAGGGGGCATCATACCTCACTCGATGTTTCATGGCATACTCAGACGACTCTGGAATTTAGAGTGAATTTGAACAATCTTTCTGTCTGATTGTTTAGTTAATCCGAAGTTTGTTCTTCATCTTTGGTCAAATATAAAACTGAATGTGCAAATGTATTGGGATTAACGCACCACAGCTGTTCATCAACTGTGGTGAGACCATGGCCGCGGCGAACTGAGAAGGCCAGCAGAAGGCCGTTCTGAGAACATGATGCTACTTGAAACATGTTGACTAAAGGCCTTTGTGTTCACTGTACGAGGACTGACTGTCAGCCCACTGATTGTTGCTGCAATGTATTTATAAAGCATTAAAGCCCAGAGATGTCTGAATAATTGCAGTCCCTCTATGTGGCAAGGTAGAGCCTCTCCTGAATTGAGCAGCTAAGAGTCTCTGAATATGCCCCAGGGCAGCCAAAAGTGGAGGCCAAAGCAACAAAATGGACTCTTTTATTTCCTTCTTCTTTTCTTCATCAGCATTATGACTGATTCAGTCCCTCTCGGACGCCTGAACAACTATTAGCAAAATAGAACAGTGCGACGAATATTGGCGCCACCGACAAAACGCATGTTTGTGTGTTGCAGTAACCTCGCCCCAAAAGAAGGGACATCTGTGCAGCTACCTGCTGGAAAAAGGTGCTCTTTTCAGTTCCGGACTGGCCGTAGTGGGCACCGGGCGTTTCCCCGGTGGGCTGAAAGACGGTTTTGTTACGGATGGACGGATTTACAGCAATGCTGCAATATCGGCCGCCTGTAACAAAAGCTGCAGCGGGAGTGGTGCTTCCCACTCGCACACCCCACTTAGGAAGAGGAAGGAAACATGCAGTTCTTTAAGTGGGATGGAGAAAGGTGGGTGGGGTTGTAAATGGGGCATGGCCCAAAAAGCGTGTCTTAGAAATTTCCACAAGAGTTGTGACCTACGTAAATTTGGGTGTGACCTAATACATGTGAAAATTAATCCTGGTCTTCAACAATTCATAAATACTGTTTTAATTCTGTGTACACCAAGATTTTTACAGTTTAAAGTAGATATCACCCATTTCCTGTGCCATAAACAATAAAACTCTTGACAAGGTAACCTTCTTATTTAGTTGGAATGAAATTGTCTCTTAACGCCTTGGAAAGCAATGGTAATTGCCCGTACCCACCGTATTGCCTTGTCCCTGTATTTGCTATGCATACCAGGCAGGTAGAGACTGAGTTTTTCTTCAGCCATCGAAGAACAGAACCAGAGAGCCTCATAGGGTCCTGGTTTCAAGTCTCTTTGCTCTTTCCAAGACCCACCCTTGGCAGTCCCTGGCCTACTTTGCACATTGAAGACATGTTTTGGGCTTGCACGGCACAACCAGCAACATGACACAGCCTGCTGGTGCTGGGCGACATGACATTTGGCCGAGCTGTTAAAATGCCCATTGTTCATGTTGGTTAAAATCCTGACTCAGCGAAATTCACCTTCTCGGCCCACAGGGCTCCTGTAAATGTCAGAAATAATGGAGTGATTTGTAAATTAATAAAGCGACTAATACAGTGAAGAACTGCAAGGCATGGTGAACAGAGAGTAGGTAGTGGGGATAGCTTGTGTGCTTAAAAATGTATTTGTGGACAGTGCAATCGATATAGTCACACACGGAACACACTACATCGTTGTCTTTCATCTTTGGCAAATGATTAATGTTGTTGGCTTTTAAAGCGAGTGGGATCCATATATTCCCTTTAATGAATTGCTTAGATTTGCTCATCTGCCACCACTACTATAGAATCTGCACCACCCTCGTGAAGGCGAAACCCCTCTACGCAGCCCTTGCACTCTCTTGCGTCTAGTTTTCAACATCTTCATAGAGTGGCACTCCACACACGCAGCCAATCAGCATCCAGGCAATCATACACATGACCTTTTTGGCTGTAATATCTGATATGGCCAGCAGACGTGCCATGGAGTTAACATTTCTAGGACCATTTTCTTCCCATTCCTAGTGCTTCTACGCCTCACAGGGACATACCGTCCTGAATCAGTACAGAGAGTGAATGCCAGCCTCCTGATTAAACCAGGATAGTGACTTAATGTTTAACTTGCTTCAGAAACGCTTTGATGTACAACCAAGAGCTTCCTGACTTCTGCAAGTACAAAATAACTGTAATTATAATCGTTTACTGATCGTAATTGGAGCAACTTGTGTTTGCTTGGAAAGGTGGAGTGCTTCCAACCAAGGGTGGGGCTCGCACCTGCGAGCCACCAGGACATGCACAGGATGTCAGCCTGCTCCACACGGGCCCTCGCCCCGAGTTACACTGAAGTCACGACTGTGAGGTGGTGAAACGGGGCTGGCTTTAGGGCAGTGTGAGCGGTGCGCCCGCACTGGGCGCTGACCCCAAGGGGGGCGGCTGTGTTTAGCAATAACTTATTATTGGAGAGATGACAGGGACTCTTGCCCTGTGGTAGTGAAACAATCCGAGGAAGCGGTCATGGGGTGTGGGGGCGCAAAAAAAGATTGCCGCACCGGGCGCCACCAGTGCTAAAGCCGGCCCGGAGGAGAAACACGGGTTTACGTCCGGATCGGCCTTCCAAGTCGTGCAGCATTTCTGCAAGTGATAGATATTACCGCATCCAAGTGTTCACTGGCCTAACGAAAAGTGAGGGGGCCTCCCTGCACGGTAAGTAGAGGGGCCCCCTCCGGGCTCAATCAGGAGCTCTCCGGCCGGAGTGCAGTGCCGAGGGGGCCCCTTGGAGCATGCCCCCCCCCTCCCCCCACCGCTGGGGCTGAGTTGGGCCTGTGTTACGCCCCTGCAAATGTTCTAAGGTTTGACCTGGAAAATGGCCCTGTAGTTGGGAATTACCTGTAGAAACTGGTGCAGTGACACCCTAAATATCATGGGAATTCCGAGCCTTTAAAGTACTGATCTTTCAGTACGGGGAGTTCCGAGGGCGACAATACCACATCAGGAGTTTTGCCAAGCTTGCAGTGAGGGCCTTATATTAGTGGAAGCCTTACCATATTTAATATAAATGAAAGACCTAAGTTATTTAAATGCCACTTTATATCCATCCCGCTTTAAGCATACCCACCTTTTGGCTACTGTGTCCTTGCTGGCTCAGGGGCATGAAGTCATTTGCCTGGAATCGTGATCAAGGCGGGAAGCCAGGACTAGAGACCATTTTCCTGAAGCCAATGTCAGTAGCAAAGCAACTAAATTACCGTCGCTGCCCACAAAAAAAGTAACTCAAGTGTTAATGTTACATCTGCTTACATTTTGCAACACATGATCCTATGCGTTGTTTACCTTGCTGCAGTAGAGCTTTAGGTGGGTAGTGGGTGTATCTCAAGATTTGTGAGCCTTTTAGTTGTTGTTTTCGGCCTACCTTGGAAGGCAGCTGAGAAACACCTCTAAAATTGGGACATCTGCTGTCGGGGCGGATGTACATCATCCCTGAACCATGGAGCCTGCACGTGACACTGGAAAGGCCATGTCGGTTCTAATCATGGGCGAGATGGGAACATCTGTTCACATCTGCAGTTTGAGTGCAGTGTGGCTGCCTGAATGACAGCTGCCTCACCCCATGTGTCAGGACGCATTGCATCAAAGAACCGAAAACACGCTGCTTCCATGCGGTGTGTCTGAACCAAGAGTAAGCTAACATTCTTCGCTATGCAAGGTATGTGCTACCCACCAACATGGCAAATAGGCTCAGAGAGCCATTTACGCCCGAAATACCTCTTTGGGTGGAGGAATTGAATCCTGGATAGTGCTGACTCAGCCTTTTATCATCCCAGCGTTAATGAAATGAGGACCTGGACGGAAGCATCTGTTATTACAGTGTTTGAGGCTCCATCGTGGATAAAGCCTCGCAAAACGAATTATTTTATGCTGGAAGTAAAATGGATGCAATTATTTAGTTTTTTAAATTGCTGTCACATGTATTATTGAGGTCTTCTCGCTGGAGTTTTTTGTTTTTTATTTCGAGGAATTAAGTTTTAGTTGGGGGTTCCGTTCGAGGAATGTCTGCCTTTCCGCTACAACAAATGAGATGTCTCACTCTTTAAACTTCCCAACCCCTGAGGGCAGCCAGAATAGCCACCCCTGGCAGGTGTGCTTCACCAGCGCCATTTCCCTGATTCACACTCTATATTGTCATTCAAATATCATCTGTGTGGCCACAGTGCTTAATTTGAGCCGGTGGTTTCCGTTGGTCAGCACCAACACTCAATTTTCAACACTGGAGCTTTTGACAGTCTACCACAAGGTGGCGCTGTCTGGCTAAATTTGAGATGAACACAACAGGTCATTTGTTAATGTAGTATACATTTTTTTTAAAACGAGTATTACCTGCTGGCTAAGCCATTCCTATAGCACTGGGTGCCTGAAATAGTCCAAACAGTCATACTTGTGGGAGTGTGATAGTTAGTAGCTGTGCTGGCACTGTCATTGGCAGCATGGCAGGGGTAATGTGTGGTGCAAGCACCAGTGGCCTCCTGATAAGAGCCCTGGCACTTATTGTTTCACAAATTAAGCACTGGTGTGGTGGGTGGACCACGGCCTGTCCCACTGTGCTTCATCACCTGGGAGGATCTCGCTCTTTCTTTCTACTGTTCTAACGTAAACATAATATGAAGATTGACTCAGATTCTGTCAAGCTTAGCACTATTGACAAAGTCAATAGGTCTTTCTTGGCCTTTAACTGCTTGATTCGTTTCAGGTTCACAGTACAGCCAGACGCACAGACAGACTATGAACACTGCAGTAGCATATGGTTGGCATGTGTGCAGACACTGTGCAGACAGGAAGAAGTGCTATCCAGGACTTCCTGCTTTGTAAAATGTTACTTGCCGTGACTTCTTGTCGTGTGGCATTGTGGGCATCGGGTTTGAGGCATGGTGTGCTTCCGGTCTTTTTATACAGTGCATATCTAGTCATGTGATACAGGAACCCTCCTGTGGCGTGAAATAGTGCTCATCCTGTCATCTGACATACTGATCATATGGTCATGTGACAGTGCTCTTCTGGTCAAGTGACCTAGTGCCCTTCCTGTCATGCGATGAACCCATCCGCTCATGAGAAATGGTGTCCTTCAACAGTGCCCTCTGGTCATGTGGCATAGGGCTCCTCCTGTTGTCTGGCATAGTGTCTACCCGGTCATGTGACATATTGTCCTTCCGGTTATGTGAATTAGTTCCCTTCTGGTAATGGGATCGAGTGCTCAGCCCTTCTTGTGACACGGCTCTCACATGGTCATGTGACATAGTGCCCTTCCGGTCATGTGACATAGTGTGATTTCTGTTGATTGGCACAGTGTGCTTTGGGTCACGAGACAGGTTTCCATCGTACCATCTGATACTGTGCCCTTCCTGTGATATGGCATAACGTCCTCCATTTGAGGCGCTATTCGCATTAATTTACTCCTATCCGTTCACCACTAATTCTGGCCAAACGTAAAACACTTTGGTCTGTCGTGAAGACGAATGCAGTAGAGGTGACTTCCAGCTGAACGCGGTTTTACAGCGCGCGACATCCATGCCAGACGGGGTGAGGCTCACTAGTGCCAGAGATGCCGGACACAAGTGGCAAGATTCAAAGAGATAAAAGGGAGCCCTATGCTGTTCAGGAAAAAATCTAGGTACAGCCTTTTCGCTGATTCACATATGACGACAGTAACTTCTTAAGAACTTCTGGGGGCCGGGCAAGAAATATTTTGGAGGCCCCTGTTTGGAATGACTTTGAATTGTACTATCCATTTTTTTGCTAATTTAAGCACAATGTTTTCTAACAATACTGAATTATATGTTAAAGGGTAATCTACGAAAATACACATAAGTGAGCTGGAAAGAACCTTCACTTTGCCAGGGGCGCCTTGGAAGGTGGGGGCCCTGAGCAATTGGACAGTATTCCCATGCTTTGAAAGGTCTCTTGGCGAGGGTCACGATTTTAAAACTAAATGTGGAACCCAAAGGTGGGCAGGGTTAAGAGACGTGAGAACAAGCTGTCTGTGCTTGTGAAGGTGGCGGTGAGACATGGAAAGTTCTAGTAAATGGCATATAAACACCAGACTCATCAGATGGGACTTTCCATAGTTAGTCAAAGGCCCAGCACAGATGGAAAGCAGCCTTGATTTTCCCACGTTGCCCAACACACTTTGAATCAAAATATGTCTTTTGAGTTCCAGACTGCTTTTTATAAAAATATAGTGTTCAAATTGGATATGAGCCAAACCCTCTACAGCATGGTTCCCCAAAGGCCTGCGAGCTGCGCCATCATATCTTTTCCATTCAAAATAATGACTCATTAATTGCATTTGATTCCTACCTCACCTTTACCGTCCCGAGGCACTTGATATCTGTATATATTATAAATAGGCATGCACTCAGCTCTGGAAGGAAGGCCCCGGGGGGAGGTACTCGGGGTGTTTCAAAAGACGACGCACCTAAGTTTAGCTTCTCTGAACTGGTTATTTATGCAATTAGCAGCAATGGTGCAAGGATTTTCTGAGCTTCAGACAAATACAATTTTGCTATCTGGAGTGCTCCCTGTGCACTGAAAAACAAGGCACACTTCAGGCCTTTCTTTAGTAATTTGGCACCACTACTGGGTGCAGCCCATGGGTTCTGTCTTACCATGACTTATGGAAGCGCCAGGCCTGCCTTTGGGCCAGAAACGTGTGGATTGGCAGGAGATGCAACATTATCCAAGGCTCCTGCTATGAAACTCGGCAGCCTGGCACCACACTTTCAAGGAAGCTTGCTCAGATTCTGCAGTGTTGAAATGATATAGAAGTTCGCACGAGGGGCGTGTGAGGTCACGTGGAGCACGAGCCTCTTGTCAGAACTACAGGTTTTACGAATGCTGTATGTTCACAAGTCTGGCAATGCTTTTTAAAGTGAGATCCTAATTTCCACCATCATCCCATAAGTGCAATATTACCTGAAGAAGCTTTTCCTCCCTAGAGTCCAAGCAGTTAGAAGGCAAGAGTTTGCGAGGCCTGGCCTTGCATATTAAAGGCACTATTCCCGTATGTTGCACGATGGATGGTGCCAGACCAGTGCATGGGGCTGCCGCAGACATCCATTAAGAATGTTATGCTTTGGGGCACTTTTTGCAGACAATCCTGGCTGCCCACCTGTGTGAGACCTGTATTATCAGCAAGCACTGTGAGTGCGAAGCACTAGATCTCCCTGGGCACGTGCTCAGCAGGTCAAAACACTCAAAAGAACCCTAGTTTCTGGTGTGTCAATATAATTACATATGTACCCATTTGTTTTTGTTAATATGTTTGTCTTTTCATAGGCTTTAGTGACACTAATGGTAGTCTCCTGAATTGGGGCAACAACCTTTGGGTATTGTTATAGAATTGTAACATTACTTACCACACAATTGTTACCCCCTTCAAGTTATCAATCTAAGAACTCCTTTTGTAGATTAGACACACATTTTGGTCCTGAAGAAGGGTCATTGATCCTTTTGGGGATGGGTTAAGGCACGAAACATGCTAACCTGTTTAGACCTTTGGGAACATTGCTCTCCCTGTGGTCTACCTTTGTTTTTAATCTTAACAAAGACGCCCCACAACTAAATTCTTTTTTAGGGCGTCTTTCATTTTAACCGTTTCATTTTCCACTTCCTTATTACTCAATTGGCCAATGTACTTTATGATAATACTAGGGCTATACTAGCCTGGCCCTTTAGACGTATGTGAAAAAGATTTCCGGCAAAGAGCCCTTTAGAGGGGCCAGTAGGGCATTGCAGCGCCGGCCCAATGAGGAGCAGGCCCGATGATGAAGCATGACACCGTGTTGTCGATGATACATTCAGAAATGTATGAACTATTCATGTTTTGGACGGAGTGATTTGTTCATCCTTCTTGGAACTGCACACTTTATCTTTATTTATATTGTGTATGTGGGAGGACGTGTGCTGGACCCTTAATCCTCTCTTCCCCTCCTTTTTAGGTCTCGCCTGACCCAGCGCATGCGCTGGTCTGGCAAGACTTATTGAGAGGGCTCCAAAAAGTGCAACCAGGCCAGCCTGGAGCTACAGTGCATGTGCGCGCGCGCCGTGCTTTACCGCGATTACTTTCACTTTCACGGCCGCACGGCCGCTTTGCATAGCCAATAGGTCTGGCTAAGGTTGAGACAAGCGATCAATCTTGTGATGTCATCTAGGCTCAAAGGGTGTGTGATGTCACTTCAACTACCTCTGACATTTTGGTGAATCGCAGTTCATGCTGGTAATATGTCTTGTTCAAATTATCAATGTCACATGTAGGAAAAGCTCTCTACCACCAACATACTGTCCTAAGTAGACTGCTACAACACGTGGAAAAAAGTAGGTGTAATCTTGCATAATTTCATAATTTTGCGTTACACTTGATACATGAAATTCCTGAAATAATGCTATTATTCCATATCAAGTAATTGTGCACCGTCCATGGCAAAACATTTTCAGGAAAGTACAGGAACAACCTGAGCGCCCAGCACGCAAGTGGCTGCAGTTTGCAGTGCTTGTCTTTTTTGCATTATTTTTTAATGGGAAACATCCCTGCATCCAAACGAGCGCTAAATGCCAGTTTTGCATTTCACATAATTACAGGTCATTTTTTCGAAATTTGCTTAATTACGCAAAAGCAAGTTACACAAATTTCATGCACCCCTAGTAAAAATCCGGCATCTTGAGAGGCAGCAGACACAAGACAAGTTGTGCCACTCTCCGTATGAGTCAGAGAGTTATGAAAGAGCATAATTAAATTAGATGCCATATGCTGGCTGACAGTGTGAAATAGGGCCGGGTGGCGTTTTCTGGCACCTCCGTCGTCTTTTGGCATTGAACATTTGCTACCCATCTTCGCCTTATGTTTTTAAGAGGCCGTCAACAGCATAAAAAGTTTTAATTGCAAAAGTTTCCTGCTCTGTTAATTGAATCAACCAATGTTTGCCTCCCTGTCGCAATTCTAATTTTAAAGCATTATCTGCAATCTGACTATTTTTAAGCCCAAGGTCTCCGTGACTTTAATAAAAAGAGAAACGTGTAAAGCTGCAATGAGAGAATACTTTGGCACCTACCCTGACATCAGAGGCTGATAAGACAGCCTTATCTCAAAGAAGAGCCTTGTGTGAAGGTCCCTCCAGCGAGATAACTCCTCCGCAGCTGTCAATATATCCTTTCATACCCAAGGATCCTGATAAAAGGGCATGTGACAATGTGTGACAATGTGTGTGTCTGTGGGGGTGGAGAGGATGGGTGGATTTAGACTTGTGGCGTCTCTCTGCACAGAACAAGGAATAAATGATGCATTCAGTTAATATACCATTTTAAGATGCCGGGAATCTGCATGTGGGCTGGGATGCTTAGGCCCACTTAAGTGGTTAGGTACTGTGCGGCTTGGGAGGGGGTGTGCTTGCCTTTCGTGAGGGTGTGCATTCTGTGTATGTGTGGTATGGTGCATCTCCTATATAGGGATCCTGGTTTTATGGTATTTATGTTTTTAACATTTCCGTCTGTATTTATCCATATTTAATTTTTGGCCACCTTATTTGTATTTATCCATATTTATTTTTTGGCCACCTTATTTGTATTTATCCATATTTATTTTGTGTTTTGAGAATAAATGGAGTCGTAAAATGGTATATTTCCAAATTTATTTAACTGATAAATATGCACTCAAGTTTTCTGCCTGTTGCGTTTTAGCAAATTAAACAGCCAAATATAGCGAAACACTACACCCACAGGCCAAATATCAGCATTACTATACAAATATATGTTAACGTATGCCTGCATTTAGGGACATTTCAAACAGTTTTTTAACTTCCTCGCTGCTCAGCGGCTGTCCTGAAAATCACGAAGAAGGCATAGAGAGTCACCCACATAAAGCACAATTATCCGCATTTTTCCGCTATTAATAATAAATACAGACAGGAAACACTTTGTTTTCTGTCTATAGTTATTTGTAAAAACCAGTAAAAATGGAACACTGGAAGCCTTACTTATATAGCACCAAATACTCTTAGAATGCCTCATTGCACCCGGAGAACCCTGCCGCTAATTTGAGAGCTTTCTTGCTCCAAAGACTCGCGTGCATACTCTTAGATTTTAAAGCCTAGTAGAATCCCTGTTCTGCAATAGTATAATTAGTGAGAAAGGAAGTGACATCATACTGCCTTTCACATCCAATGGCGTCAAATATATTTGCATTATAACACTTTGGCCTCAATGACTCGCCATTGTAAAGTACACCGAAGTCTGCAGATCATTAATAAACATTGACTGGTAGAAGACCACCAACCAGCCATCAAAACTACCAAGAGCTAGAGGTATTCTTACTTTTGAAAGATGAATTGTGGGATTGTTTGAATCATAGGAGTTTCAATACAAAAGGCGGTGGTAATGGATAAGAAAATAGAGGAAGTAATTTCTACAATGAGGTACCTCTGGCGCTCTATGTGCAAAGGAGCGTTCTAAAATGTGGTGGCCTGCATAGAGAAAGCCCTTCCACCGTTTTGAACTCAGAGGAGGTTGAGAACAACATTTTTTTTTTATACATCAGAGAAAGGGCCTTGAACAGACTAAGCTTTCAGGAAAGCCCTGGACCTTAAACTGAACAATCTGTGCAAGCGCAAGAAGAAACTGGACTTCAGTCTCAATCAGTGGCGGCTGGTACGGAACGGGGGCAGCGAGGGTTGAAAAAAATATATAATACTTACCTCTGCACGGACGCCGTCACCTCTGTCGTCTCCCCCAGAAGCAGACTGCAGACAGGGTCTCCCCTAAGTCTCTCACAACGCTGCTGTCACCAGTATGACAGCAGCGTTGTGATTGGTCTGAGCGGCCTGGTTCGGCACTCAGACAGGGAGTGGGAGCCTGTGTATGTTCTCCACCTAGGGAGTGAAATACAGCCAGGTGAAGAACATGCTAAGGGCGCATGACTGTTCGGCTGGCCTAAGACAGTCGGCCAAACCTTCATGCACACTTAAGTGCACATATTTTCTCCTCCCCCTGCTCTGACAGCCCAACCCCATCGCCACCCCACCCTAACCTGGCTTGCAATTCCTTTTTTGCACTGCTGAGAAGCAGTGGGGAGATGCTCCTGTGCCTTAGTGGAGGAGCCTCTGCTGGTCTCAAGATGTTGTGGCCTCTTGTACCACCTGAAGTCACAAGGCCAGAAGAGTGGTTTCTGCAAAATATCTGGTATGTTTTGCACAAAGACCTAGCAGAGCATCGTGCCGCAAAGTGCCTGTCCTCCCCAGTTTCCAATTCCAGAAAATATAAGTAGAAGGTTACACACAAAGGAGTCACTGTCCCCACTGTCAGTCATGGTACAGACATCAAAGGAACCTCCACACTCTCTAAAGGTGAGGCATAGACCTGCACTGAGGCGATCTGACCCATAAATCAAACTAATCATTGAATAAGACAATAAACTTGGTGCTTCGTTAGGGGTTCAAGATAAAAGAGGACCAGAGCGTCACAAGTGTGCACTGCATCCATTCATCCTAGCTCCGGGAGAGTATGTACACTGAATGGGATGCAGCCCAGCCGAATAAACCATATCATTTCCTGTATGTTTTAGCAGCAGGCTGAGTAGATCTGAGGCTGGGCACGAGGAGTTACTGTAGGAAGGGCCCTGCAAGAGAAGACATAAAATGTGGTAGAGAGCACAGAGCAAGATTAGGAATTCTGTGACACTAGCGATGACTCTGGAACAAGGCAGCAATCGCACCCTCCAAAGCAGAGACAACACAAAAAGAAGAGGTTCATCTACCACAGAGAGGACCTAACAGGACAGGGAACTCAACAAAGACAATGATAATCAGCATCCCTAGTGGATATACAAAAAGATAAAGATAATACATCTCAGTGGACAGGACACAACATTAGAGGGGAGTCTGATGGTCCGAAGAGGACACTTCACAAGGACCAACACAGTGCACTCAAGCAGCGAAGGATGCTAGATGTACATAGAGAGTCCATTGAGATGGAAGCCGGATGTCTATACAGATGGCTGACGCTTGACAATAAGGGACCTGGATGTACAGAGCGTACAGGGCCAGAGATGGACGACTGATAGACCCGGAGAGGATACAATCCATTGTTGACAGGTGTGCTTTGCAAAAATCCCATAACACCACAGAGCACAGCACAACATAGAACACAACATCACATAAGTGCAAAAAGTGTCCAACCTGAAGACACAAATCTAGTAGTACTTGCTCTTAAAATCTACCTGAAGAGCACACTGTCTCTTGGGCACCACACCTGTAAAAAGCTCTCTTCTCTAGGGGCAAACACAATCGGAGACTTTCATTTTTGCATTAAGGGTATGGACAATTGATTGATGAACACTGTGCAATCTATGCACT
The DNA here is from genome assembly GCF_964204655.1 of Triturus cristatus. Taxonomy (NCBI): domain Eukaryota; kingdom Metazoa; phylum Chordata; class Amphibia; order Caudata; family Salamandridae; genus Triturus; species Triturus cristatus. Next base: position 220,187,600 of record NC_140594.1, on the reverse strand, counting down.
CCCCCAGAGGTTTTAAGCCACATGGGTCATCTATAGAAGGCCCTCTTTCTGGACCAGTAACATACAATGTTTAACCAGAACCCAATACTTGTTTATACAGCTCAGAATACTAATTCCTATTTAATATGTTCCAACTTTATCCGCCCTTAAATATAACTTGATTCTCAGATGCTGCGGTCCACTTTAACAAGGTTGACCCATTTGTCTTCAGTGTTTAATTAATAGGGCTCCCGGTTTTAAGGTATTTCTGTTTTTTAATAGTTTTTGCTATATTTAAATAGTAATTTTGTCTTGCACACATTAGTATTCAAATGCATTTATTTTGTTCTGTGAAAAATTGAAGTTTAAACTAATATATTTTCACATGAATTTACTCGATAAATAGGAACTTGTACTTACTTGCCTGTTAGGTTTAGAACTCTAGGAAACTATGTATAATATAACGAGGCACTCGTATGACAACATTAATATGTATACATACTTATGCACACATCTACACTTATTTATGGAAGCCTCATTCCATTTGCTCTCAGTCTATGCTCTATTGACCTAGAAGTCATGCGTGACAGCATGGAGAGTCAGTCATATGAGATTTATTGAATGTATATTTCGATTTTTTAAATAAAATATATGCAGCAAACGCATTATTTTTTTCACTTGTATTTATGTTTAAAATCAGCAAGGAAATGAAAATTGGCGACTTTTTGGGGGGAGTTTTATATAGCACGAACTTGACCCGAAAGTATCGCTTTACATGAGCACCAGTTGCATTACACAAAGACACATCCATTTTCCTGTTAGGCACGGTGAGATTAAGTGATGTTGAGCGTCATTGCCGAGACTCGAACCCGCTTCCCCAGATAGGAGACTAACCGCCCTGGCCGGTAGGCCACATCCTCTCCCTTACTGATAAATCAATAAAATCAATTCCGTTCGAGGCCCAGGAGCCAAGTCTATCTTGTTGATTGATTTGTCAGTTCCACAGTTAGTAATGGCTGCGCTTGCAGTCACTTTAGACAACTGCAACTACACATAGAGCGTTCTGAATACTTAAGTGACATTCAAGGCATCAGAAACATAACATTTCTTATATATAAATAAAAATCAGGAAATGAATGCTTAATTTTTGGACAGCACATAGAATCAACTCACTGCTCTCCTGAGCTCAAACCGTTTGTATCAGAGATTGTGGTAGGGTGGAATGCATGTGTTAGCATTCAACACTGGGAGAAGGTAACTAACCTTCGGGGCCACTAGGGATTAGAGTGGTTGACCTTTGATAATTTCTAAACTGCAGAGAAATCTCTGGGGATAGGGAATGTGTCATGTTTATTTTTTCATATCCGACTTACATTTTTTCCTTAAATATGAATATTAGGAAAATAAGAGGGAGAATAGATGTGCAATGTGGTCTGTTAGAGAACATGTTTCTAAGAAAATCTGCTTTTATTTCGAAAACATAAACAAAAATGCAAAGCATGCATAATGTAGGATCTTGTTCTCTTTGGTTGTGGCTTGATTGATTGAAGGAGTTCTCGCCATTGTTTAAAAGTGGCCTGGTGTTTAATGCAGTATTGTTTGATCCTACAAAAGATGGATGGCTGTATAAATTGGGATGGCTGGTTCCTACCCGCAGCTACCTTCAGATGGCTTATTTATCACGCACCGTGTTCGCCCTTTATTTTCCATTTGAAGACGCGCATGCATTGGATTCATTACAATTATAATTTATTCTGCAGTTTGTGGTATCTTGGCTTTTATTTCCCTTGGTGAGCACTCTGGTGACAGCGTTAGTTTAACAGAAAATGGGCCTTTTCGTCGAGAAGCCACTTTTCAAGCCCTTGAAAGATTGCGAGGATTTGAAAATGGAGGACAAATACCTCTGAGTGTGTTTTCAACACAACCACGCATAACTTAAGCGCAAGACTGGCAGAAACTGAGTTATTGCTTCTTATCTCAAAAGCTTCTTAAATTGGCCACTAAACATGCAATAAATACACATTACCATTAGCTAATCATGCAAAATTTTGGGTTTCATTACTGAACCAGTTTTGCATTTTGAACTGTTTGGAGGTGAATGCCTTGGGTTGGGTAAATCAGCAAGTGGCTAGTTGTATCTTTAGAGAACAGTCATCTTTACATCGAGAGCCCATATGGTGTGGTCCCAGATCCTGGGATGTAGCAGAGATTTCAGCTTCCCACTAAACTCTTCCCAATTAAGATCTTTTTGAAAAGTTCTCAAACGCAGGCTTATTTTCTGCGAAGAGAATCCTTGTTTCCTATCATTGTTCTATGCCTAGAAACAAGTTGGTTTGCACTGTGTGACTGTATAAATTCTCAAATTGAAACAATCACATACAAAGCTGAAATTAAGATAATGCACCCCCTTGTTGGTACCCAAAAGTACCTTTGGTCATTGATGGGTGTGTATCAAAAGGTAGCAATACTCATGATGAAAGCTCCTCTTCACTATCACTACTCTATGGCTCCCCTTAGGATCTCACTAAAGGTTGCCATTAGACATAATATTCATAGCCGTGGGCCTGGTTTATAAGATCCTTTTTTCTGAATGACCTATGTACTTAGCTGAGAAGATGGATATTAAGAGGGCTGCATTAAATACCTGAAGTGGGAACATTCTGCATTTGCAAACTCTCACTTTTAATAAACAAATTCCTTTTCCTCTCAGTTTGCCTGAGATTTGCATGAAGTGAAGGGATTTCTGTTTTGGGTCCGCTCCTCAGAGTATGACCTTTGGATTTTCAAGGGTATTCAGAAAAATTGCTTCAATTGAGACTTATTTGCGATCAGTATTTTAAATTGCGCAAAATGTGTTTAGATGTGCATTGGCTGTTTTTAAGGAGCTATGTTTGCTATGTGTGTGCAGAGATAGAAGCTTTTTGCAGACCTCGTAGAAACAATTGAACTTGTTTAAATACAATTAAAAAGAGCAATACAAGATTCAGGACATTATTATTTTAGTTCAATACTTTTGTATGATCTAATGCAATTCTGGTACCATTAATAGTTTGTTTCAAACATAGCAATCAAATCAGAAGTAGCCAATATGGTGGGGCATCACCTGGCCACTATATTTAACAAATCAGTTGCCACTGTGTCCTTCATTACAAAAAAATAGATACAATGAGGGTGGTTGTATAAGGATTTGGCTAATTTGAAGGGGGACAGCAGAGGACAACCAGCAAACAGACTGGGTGGGGTGACTGGTTCCCTTTAGGGCGCCAATAGGTGCTACTTAAGAGGGACAGTGGGATAGGAGGAGGGGGCTTGGGATGAGCCCAGAGCACAAGTCTCTGGCATGGAAAATGTCCATCTCTCATGCCACTCTGATGAAGGCACTTGGGCTCCCGTCTGCCAGGCACAAAAAACGCAATGAAAAGGCCTGCCAGCTAAAGCATCTATTGGAAAGCACTTCACTTTAATTATAGTAATTGCTCCTAAATGTTTAATGTACCCTTTGGACAGTATGAGTCATAATTTTACATTATTATTTTCTGATGTGCCATCTGCAGTCGCAGGAACAAGTCGGTAAAACTCAAGGGAACTTCACTTTTCAAGTGTTTGATTTCAGCTCAAAGGCACCCGAAGTGTTTCAGGTAAGAAAGCAGTAACAACCGATCAGCGCGTACAACACGACTGCGACTCATTCTACAGGTGCGCCGCGGAGCACCACTCCACGCGCGTAGAGTCCATTCACCACCTGGAAATGCTCCAACATGTAACACTGGATCCATGTCAGATGTTCAAGACGTCCACCTTGTGTAAACTGACTTACAGTTAATCTAAACTGAACTCGTTCACAGACTCAGTGGTTGCCCTGAAGGACTGGCATGGATCTGGGCCTCCTGAACCAGCATAGGGCACCGCTGCTTTGGAGTACGGTTGTAGCACCAATATAAAACTCCGACAAAATTAACTGTGCTGGAAAAAAGAGGCTTTAGTCAGTGGCCAACAGGTCGACCACATTTCTTTGTTCAATACTCACACGCCATTCTATAGAACGAGTACTGCACCTTTAATTGTCAATTTTAAGGATATTATAGCTCACAAAGTATTGTTCTACTTTTAAAACAGCAGGCCAAAGGCTGAGTGGGATATGAAGCTCCTCAGGGCAGCGTCATAGATAGTAAGCGCTATATCAATGCAATTGCATTACAATATGCATACCAAGGATGCATTCAAGTGAGTTACAATGACCTCAAATGTACTGATTGGAGGTGCGTTATTGTATATGATAACAATGCAACAATGGATATACTCTGTTCAAACAAGTCAGTTTAAGACAGAAAGTTTGGGAAAAAGCTGCACCCCTTAAACACTGTTATTTAACACATTAAGCCGACAGGGATGTGTTTCAGGTGCTTTTCCTCAGAGGGGAGGGTTGGCATTAGAGGGCAGCATCCTTCTTCCTGTAGAGTCACTTCCTGTTCGTGCATGGTACTGAGATCATAACTGGGGGATTATACAAATTAACTCAGAGAAGTAATCATTTTATGTTTGCACTGGTAATCTAATTATTACAACACATTGGTTTGTTTATGCTCATGACACTGCTCACTGCGAATCTCCACGAAGCAGAAAGCCACTTTAAATAATACTTTTAGCATACTATGGACGCCATTATTACATTTAACAAGCATTATATATTCTGCAGATTTCTAATGAACTCTTCCCATAATCTGCTTTTGGAAACCGCGTTCAGAGCACGTCTTACGTCACGGAACAACCCAGCACTTAACAGGAAACACGTTTTTAGGTCAGGTGTTAGCAAAGGCCTTATGACTTTACTAAAAGTATATGTGTAAAATGCTTTCTTATAGGGGAGTTCACCAGCCCTTTTCATACGTTAGTCTGTTATTCACTCATTCGGATTTTCTTCTACCCGCTAACAGAATGGGCAAGGGGTCATCCCACGTCCGCCATTGCCATTGGCTAACGTCACTGGGAGTGATGGCGTTCTGCTCTTTCACAAGGATCACATCCTCACACAAGTAGTTCTCTTCAGTGCCAGGGACTACTATGGTGAATGTGGGATTTCAGACAAAAAAATATTTTTGCTCTTAGCCCATATTTTTATTCTTTTATAATTTTGAAGGCCCAGCAGCTGCCCCAAAAATAACATTTTACAAAAACGATAGCAAAACAAAACAAGCCGAAAAGTTGGTAGCCAACATTAGACCAGAACAGTATAAATTCTGAATTACAGAAAATGCCTATAGGCTAGAGAGAACATGTAACTAGAACAGTACTGTGTCTGCGTTTTTTGACTATTAAAATATCAAAATGTAAGAACACGATTTGAAGCACTGGCGATTTACCTAAAATCACAGGGTCTTTGGGCATGAGGTGATGCTGGGATTAGAGCTGATTTTTTTTAATACATAGTGAAGAACTTAGCCACCAGAGCACATTCCCTCTCAGAACCAACGAATGGCTCATATAAGATCTTTCGAATCAAGGATATCAAATGGAGTACCTGCTCCCTGTGATCTGTACCTACAGCAGTGCTTAATTTGTGCCGGTGGTTTCCGGTGCTCGGCACCGGCACTTAATTGTCAACACTGGCACATATGACAGCTGCCACATAGTGGCGCTGTTTGGGTAATTAAGCAATGAGCAGGACAACAGTTATTTATTAATTCAATATACATTAAAAGCAACTAATACCAGCTGCCCAAGCCATTCTTATAGCTTTGAGGGCCTGAAACTGTCTGAATTGTCACACCGGGAGCAGTGTTGGCAATGGTCATGGGTGGTGCAAACTGCAGTGGCCTCCTGACAAATTAAACAAATTAAGCACTGACCCACAGCTCTCGTGCGACACAAGTTAGGCTTGCTCAGTGTCTCACAGCGAGCTGAGCTTGCACTGACAGACACTATGCATTCCTGCTCACTTGCCTACAAGCTAAACCATAATCAGGTCGCGGACTGTCACAGAGGCACTCATGCAATCTTAACAAAGCGCAGCCGGGCGCAGCTGGTTACTTTGCGCATAGGTTACACTGTTGCACCCCACTCAGATATACGAAGCACTACATAAGTTTGCCTATGTCTGGGAAAGGACGACAGTCCTTCAGTGCAAGGAGCGTTCTAAAACCTAAAAGAGAGAAGTAAATGCCCCAAAAACATGAAAGTGCTTAACTCTGCCAGCTGTACAGCTGGCATGAAAAGTTACCATTGAGGGGGTGTGACTGTTGGCACTGTTCTCTGTGGGTAATGAAAGGTTCTGATCTTAAAAGTAGTAGAGCAGGGGTGTAACATAGGCCCCTAGCAGCACAAGGAGTCCCCCAACCCTCAGGGGGCCCCATTCAGCCCAACGGAAATATATATCTTGGAGCTATGGGAGACTTGGGCCCCTCATCACAGTCTGCAGGGAGCCCCATCCTTTCGTGTTACGCCACTTGGGCAGAGGATGTACCGCTGACGTGCAATGACGCTGAATAGTACATCTTACTCATTAGGGAATGAATCACAGTGCAGTGCACTTGTAATGTGCAATGTATGCCCCGGGGACCAACGAAGAGGCCCTGAGAGTGGATGGAGTGCAACTGACTCATGGCACAGGAAACCCACACAGGGTCCTGGGGCGCTCCTCTATTTGCCTGGGGCACACCCTCACCCGTGTGCGAGGGCACCTCAGCCCAAGGCCTATTACCGATGTGGGCGCAGGGGCAAAGATGATCTCAGGAGGTGCACTAACTACACGTCACCGAGGGGGGTCATTTGGACAGGCCATGGATGGGTCCAGGGACTCCCCCCACAGTGGGGCGTAGTAAAGGCGCGCACACTGCTGTGGGGGGTCTCTGCACCCTCCTTTAAAGGCAGGCTGGTCGCCTGTAGTGAAAGACAGAGCGACGGGTTGTACTGATGGCACAAGCAGTGTGAGCTGTTGTTGGCCCCAGAGAGCACACATTACTGCACAGTTGCACAGAGGGCACCAGCTGAGGGTACACACTGGCACGGGTGGGTGGGTTCATGAAGCATGGCACCTGATGGCTATCATTCCATGCCACAGATTCAAAGACCCCTATAACCAGGGATAGAAGAGGGCAGTGCTAAGGGAAAGAAAGGACCAACCAGGGGTGGCAGCTGCTCTCTACCCCCGTAGATGGCCAGGCCATTAACGTGCAGTGTGATTGGCCGGGCGCCTTCTGCTCTGCGTCCTACGCGGATACCAGAGGTCACTCGTGCGCCTTATCGCTAAGAGCCCTGCAGGTTTTCCGGCATGTTCCTTTCACGAGGGCTCCTACACGGCGGATGCCTCGTCTGCTGCAAATGAACCTCTACCTTTGTTTGGCAAAGCAGTCTGATCACTCAGAGCGTGATTTTCTTTCATTCACAAAGGCGGTCCGAGAGGCTGGCCTGCAGAAGTCTGTCTGCGCGAATAAAAAGCTTCGTCCTAAGCTAATTGCTGGAGTTCTTAAAAGGCCGTTCTGAAGCGCTGCCTTTTCAGGCAGGGCGCTCGAAGCACCTTTCCTCCTTGGAATGCGCTGCCTGGGTACAAAGAGCTTGCTTTGGTAGCTCCACTGCACCTGGGCCTTGCATTGAGAGTTCTCCACTATTCAATGCCGGATGTATGTTGTGAAGCAGTTGGTACTTTCTGATCACTCTGGCAAAACATCCTGCTGGCAGTGCTTGACTCGGCCGGTAGGGGGAGCTGGCCAAATGGCCGCCATTCTGCCTCCACGAAGGTTACATTGTGACCGGCGTAGTAGAGCCCATCCCGCTGAAAAGGATGCAATAGTGCAGTGCTTAATTTGTAAACGAATAAGTGCCAGGGCTCTCATCAGGGGGCCACTGCTGCTTGCACCACACATGGTGTTAACAACACAACTACTAACCATCACCCTCCTGCAAGTGTGACAGTTCGGACTACTTCAGGCCCCCAAAGCTATGCGAAGATATACGATACTACAACAGTAGAACCTAAATGAAAATGATGCACTGGAATGGTGGAGCAGGGGCCACTGCCCCTTCTCCCCAGAGGGCCCCGCACTGCTGTCCATGGTTAAGGGATGGTTTTTGAAGGGATAGCACTTGCGGACAACGCTAGTGGTGCAACATTTTTGTTTCAAAAAAGCAATTGTAGGGTGAATCACTTACTCTCCCTTTGTCTAAAACACAGAAAAAAAGGAAAAATGACATTGTATAATGTAATCAGGTGCTCATGTAATGCGCTGTGATGGCTCTGGGCCACATTCGTGGTGTTGAGTACAGAAAATCTAGACTTACTTATCTGTCGATTTTTTATTTTTGATATCCTGTTACATCAATAATGTTGATCAGTAATCAGGGGGCACATGTTACTCTAGTATTATGTTCTAATTTGGCCTGAGAGAAGCGTGGTCCCTAGACAGACGGTCTATCTGGAACATTTGCAACCCTAGAACTATGACTTTGCACCAACAGTCATGATAAAATAATGCTCCCTCTGCTGGGACACCATACCCTATCCCCCATCTCTGGAACATGTGAGAAGGTGTAGCTGATTGACATGAGTGAATACATCGTTGCCGAGTGCAAGAAGGTGCAGTAGCAGCACTTACACCAGTACTCGTGGAAGCCCTGCCCCTATGTCTGTCCAGACCAATTTAACATCAACAGCCGACACTTGTGGGGCAGGCGGAGAGTTCTTGAGTAGGATAGGCTGTCTAGCTGTTTCGTGAACTGACTTTATGACTTTACGTAACTGGTGCCAGGGCTGAGTCTCAAGAGCTCTGCACAAGTTCAGAACATGCTATGGGCTCAGGCAATAAACACACCTAAATTTGCCAATTTTTAGGAAAGTAGACCAAAATTGTGACCCAGCTCCCATTTTTGCACACACACTTAGGGAAAACTATCTGAACTGTGAGTGAAACATCCACTGATCAGTGTATACAATGCATATGGGTGGGCCCATCAGTTATCACCCTGTCCACAATGCGGGGTTAAACTGGCTGACCTATATGGTCTGCCAAAAGCCCATCTAAACTATGCCCCTTGCACATGATCTTTCAAAAGCTAGATCGCTGACATTTGTTGAGCTCTGTCATGCCCCCTGCCTAGCGGTACGCAACCATCACACTGACAAACTTTAGAAAGGCATACCTTTACATCCATATGGTCATTACCACACTGCTATGGGCTCTGCGTGGCGGTAGCATCTAAATTGACAAACTTTACAGGCACATTCTTTCACGTTGACAAACCCTTTACATCCACACGGTCATTATCGCATGGCTCTAGCATCCACATTGCTAGTCGCTGCCTAGAAGTCTAAATTAGCCATGTCACAGTCGCAGCACGCTTAGGCAATAGCAGTGGCGATATAAATGTGTTATTGATTTCAAGCGATCTCCAGTAGCAGAATCCGGATCATCAGACAAAATTGATTATAGACTGAGATAAGTTCAGTACATGCGGAATTAGACTATTTTTCAGATGGGGGACACTGGAAGCGACCCCAAGTTATGGACGACCAAGTATTATTATAAGATCTTGTATAGCGCATAGCTACCCAAAAGGGGTTTCCCAGGGCTTCGGCAAACAGGTAGGAGCTTGCGGACTGAGAAGTGATCAGAGCAACCTGTTTTCAGATTGTTACAGAAGGCGGTCAGAGGGGGGGGGCAGGGGGGGCAGCTTCCCAGGGACTCGGCCAATGGAAACTGTTCTCCAGAAAGATGATCATGAGGCTTGTTCAGCTACAACCTTGAGAATTAAAAAAGGGCAGCACAGTCAATTAACAAAAAAAGTTGACAGCTCTGTCCCAGAATGAGTTAATATGGTCTGGAACCTGGAAAGGTCACATTCTGTAAATTATGAGAATAATAAAAAGGGAAAAAAAGTTTCTGGGCGACGACACCTTGCCAAGGGCTGCAATAAAGCATGCCGAGTTACTGCTGCACCGCGGGACGACCTTCCCCGCTCCACTCACAAACGTCTCGATCAAGCCTGCCTAATACATACTGAAATGGCCACTATTCACACACATAAGCCCCAGGCCTTTCACGGGGCCCTGTTAATAATTAAATGTTAATCTAAAAAGCAATTTTAGCTGCTGCACCGAAGATCTGCTTAGAGATTACATTAGCATGTAAGAGTCAAGGGTAATTTTCTTTTTCCCCTCTTGTGATCTTTCCAACCACGGTCTTAAAGCTACAGGGACTTCTGATTAAAATTGGGTCCGCGCCTTACGAAGATAATGAGGCCGCGCTTTCAGCACAGACGGTTCTTTCCCTGCTTAATATTTATTCTATTAGATTCCTGGCCCTGCTTGAGATTAGTATCAATTTTTTTTAATAAAACTGCGACAGGATAAGAAGGTCTGATCAGAAAAAGAATCTCATTTTCCTCCTGCTAATGCGGAGATATTGCTATTTTCCTTCGCACTGAGTGCGAGGCGCCATTTTCTGCTAGCGGGTTGATCTCAGAGGCTTAATCGCCCCAGTAAAATATAGAAATAGCGAATGAACAAGATCTTTTACTTGCGCACGAGGCTGTAAGAGACCTGGCACTATATGATCACAAGAACAACAGGAAAATAATCTGCATCCCCACTTATTTCACTTTTTTTTGTGAGTCTAGTGTTTTTCACCACTGAAGAGCAATAAAGCGCTTCATAGTGGATACATGTTATTACCATCATTAAAGGCTTTTTTATTTTAATATTTGAACCTTGAAAGGATGAATTGATACTATCTGGATTCGAACCTGGGACCATGAGGTTACCCAGAGCCTACCACTTGTGGCACTCACTATCTGATCCATCATATATCAGCAGCCATGTCCAGTGTAGGTCCAGGGGGGCCGGACCCATTCACAATTTAAGGCTAGCCATATAATGTACATTTTACACGCAGTGAATCTGAATGGAACTTATTTATGTATTCAGGGGAGATCCTGAAAATCAGGCCTGGATCAGGGTTGCCGGTTGGAGCAGACTCGCTCAAAATTATGTTGGACACCCCTAACGTATCAAGGTGCACCAGGGGTGAAAAAAGTTGGGGGTCTCAAAAAGGGACAGGACCTATGTAGTTATAGGTGTGGCGTAAATATGTGAACTAAATGTTTTGATTTCCACAGTGTGCCACGCGACTGATATTTTAGTGTCTCTCAGAGCTTTCCGTTATTGTATTCAGATATAGTAACACAACAACTGACTTACACCTACAACCAACCTGGACTATTGGCTTTGTCGATGGATGTGTGCACTCTGTGGAGAGGCCATGGATTGGATGACCATGAATTCTGAACACCATTTTGACCCACTGACAAGCATCATGAGAAACTCGCACTGTTTACAGCCTCAACTCTAGAGCTCTCAATCGTAGCCCGTAGTGACTCGGCTCAAAGCAGGCACCATACAGGACTAATAGTCTCAACTCCAGAGCTCTCAATCGTGGCCCGTAGTGACTCGGCTCAAAGCAGGCACCATCCAAGACTAATAGCCTCAACTCCAGAGCTCTCAATCGTGGCCCATAGTGACTTGGCTCAAAGCAGGCACCATCCAAGACTAATAGCCTCAACTCCAGAGCTCTCAATCGTGGCCCGTAGTGACTCGGCTCAAAGCAGGCACCATCCAAGACTAATAGCCTCAACTCCAGAGCTCTCAATCGTGGCCCGTAGTGACTCGGCTCAAAGCAGGCACCATCCAAGACTAATAGCCTCAACTCTAGAGCTCTCAATCGTAGCCCGTAGTGACTCGGCTCAAAGCAGGCACCATACAAGACTAATAGCCTCAACTCCAGAGCTCTCAATCGTGGCCCGTAGTGACTCGGCTCAAAGCAGGCACCATCCAAGACTAATAGCCTCAACTCCAGAGCTCTCAATCGTGGCCCGTAGTGACTCGGCTCAAAGCAGGCACCATCCAAGACTAATAGCCTCAACTCCAGAGCTCTCAATCGTGGCCCGTAGTGACTCGGCTCAAAGCAGGCACCATACAAGACTAATAGCCTCAACTCCAGAGCTCTCAATCGTGGCCCGTAGTGACTCGGCTCAAAGCAGGCACCATACAAGACTAATAGCCTCAACTCCAGAGCTCTCAATCGTGGCCCCTAGTGACTCAGCTCAAAGCAGGCACCACACAAAACTAATATACGGCACACAAAAAAATACAAAAACACAACATCCTGTGAAGAGCTAACACTCTAAAGGAGGCCAAAATTCAGTAAGACATGTCAAACACAAACGAGAACTAAATGAATGGCATGGTTTATTACATTAATTGGTCAGAAATTGCCCGTGTTATAACTTATTCACAGCAAAGTTAAGGAAATGAGCATGAGGCCTGATCAGGACCGGACTAGCCATAGCGGGCACTGGGCTTTTTCCCGGTGGGCCAAAAGGGTGGGGCCAGTTTTACAGTGGTGGGGGCCAGTTTCATTGCTGGGGGCCGGTTTTGCAGCAGTGCTCAGTTTTGCAGCTGTGCTGCAATATCAGCCCCCTGTAACAAAAGCGGCAGCAGCGCTGCTTCGCACTAGCACTCCAGGTTGGAATCTGGCACTAGGTTCAAACATCCTATGATTCTGGGAAAAGCACTTAATCTCCCTGTGCCTAAAAAAAACAAGAATTTCCAATGCAATAGTTCTCATATTTGCGAGAGTTTAAGCTATAGGCGTTGTAAATGACTATGCCTTTTATTTATCTGTTTTGATAATCAACATATAAATAAAAGGCATTCTCATTTACAATGCCAATACCTCAAACTCTTGTAAATGCGAGACCTATCTATTTTCAAAGAAGCGGCCACCATTGTCCCGGGCTGCTTGAAAATTGAAAGCACGCATGGCACGCTGAATGTTGCAGGAAAGCATGTAGTGCCTGCTGCAGTAGGAGAAACTAATAGTGCTTACAGACTAAATAAGACATGCTGTGTAACAACAGAAGTAAAAGGGCCAGTCCTCATGGGAGGTTACAAATGAAGATAAGGTGGTACTAAGGAGGGACTAACACTCCTATTAACAAATCAGAAGCCAGCATTTACAAAGGACAATGACACAAGCCAATGAAAAATATGGGCGGAGAGTGGGCGGAGCTTCATGTCTGTACTCGAAAACAACATGACCTAAAAAGAATGTGCCCTTCAGTAATGCATCTGTTGCTTATGTAAAGCGCTCTGATACCTCCGGGTCAAGTTTGCGATATATAAAACTGCAACAAAAAAAAACCGTTCTTAATCTTATTGAGAACTGGACTCTATGTCGGCCTTTGTTCTGAAACAAGGTGCTCACCCGGATTGCTTTGCTTGTTATTTCAAAAAAGGGCAGTTCACCATAATTTACAGGAAAGCAAGATGGCTTCCTATGTGGAGCCCTGAACAATGAACGGGCCTTCTGCGCACTCTAATTTTCCCTTAAAGAGTGACGTTTGTGGATGGCAGTGCAAACAATGGCCAGCCTGCTCGAGGGCACCTTTGAACTGTAATCTGAGTTTGCACAGCTCTTCTTACTTGCAGCCCTGTGTCCCCCCTCCTCCAGCGAGAGGTCACACGCCCCCTAGGGGGACAGCATAAATCTGCCATGCATTTTACAACTTTTCCAGTTCTCGCCTAATGTGTGCACGACCTCTTTCTTTGTCGGCAGTTTCCACAGTTTAACTGCCCCAATTCTCTGACGGGCAATTTAAGACCCACCGGGTTTTGGAGCTCTAAAGTTCGAAGACAGTGGGGGTGGTAAAGTATGCACCAGTGACGTGAACAGCTTGCCTTGCTGCATCCTGAAGACAGGTAAACTTGTTTTGTTTATAGCGCTTCATACCACACTTCGGTCATTTCTAGCCGCTCTACTGAAAATAGCAATTGGGACTATTCCGGATTTTTATGGCACTCAATTTACGGGCCTTGGAAGAATGGAATGCAGAGTCAGCCTTACCGGAATTCTAACTCGTGACCTGCAAATCGCTAGAGCAGAGAGAGTTCAACTCACTGGGGCCTGCTTTCTGGCTATTGAGTCTCTGTGCACAAATACTATTGGAATGAATAAAGCCAATGCTGGAAAGGACCTACTTTCTCTTTTAGAACATTTTCATCCCCCTTTCACAAACCCACACTGACGTAATACAAACTTCCAATTGTTTAATTCGCCTAGAAGTCAAGTTGATGGATGAGTATGGATCGGATCGTCAAACATGGTGACCAAAGTTGAGCTGCCACGTGGCCCAACACCACGTGCAACAACTTCAGCCAGCCCTGGCTTTTTAGCTGACAGCACTTTGCATGCTGGGATTTTTAATCCATACTTACAGTGTTAAAAGTAGAGCTAAAAGTAAAAAAAATATATGCCACAAGCTGTTGGGTGGAATGCTGGTAGTAGGTCAAAGTGTCACACAAGGCACTATGAGTGCTGTTCTTCCACTCAATCTAGGAGGTATCCGAAAGGATACCACATGCCTTTTAGTCTTCCAATAATGTAACAGGAAGTAGCATTAAAGGATCGTTCACCCTGAGGATGGACAATTGTGCTTAAAAAAAATAACTTTCAAGTGGGTCACGTTACCCTTGAAGTGGACGTCAAATGTTTTTTGTTGTATAATTGAAGTAAAAATGCAAAATAAAAATATTTAAAAAAAATCTCCATTGAAAACTTCAGGTTGCAGCATTAATGAAGGAAGTGAATAATAAGGGAAAAGTCCCAGCTTGTAAAACTACTGATGAAAAATTAGTTTGTGAGGGAGTACCCCCTCCGCCACACTCCAAATCCGGCCCTTGGCACTGGAATTGATTGGTTACATCCCTGGGGCTGCACTGCAGCCCACAGCGGTGGCAGCAGCAATTTAGAAAATCTGCACAATATATGATGGAAAAAAGGGCACTTTCAACTAGTTCTCCTGGAGCTTTTGTTTGAAACCCTCTTCCTTTTTGTTCCAGAGACATAAGCTGACAGTAAACACTCCACAGAGGTCGGTTCATGGGACTCAAGCCGCCCCTCTCTGCAGCAGAGAAAGGGTTAACAGCCAGCAGAAACCCTGCAGCAGCTCAGAGCTGGGAGAGTCCAATAAAGCCCGACACAGCGGTCCATTACTGGCCAGATAAGGGCTGTGGGAATGCTCCTCGAGGTTGTTTATTCTCCCTGGTCCTTATCTGGCTGATAAACAGCCCCTGACAGAAGACCTAATTGCTATTATAAACCGTCCAGCGTTTCTAAATTAAAAACCATGCTGAGGCAAGCACTGCTTAAATCTGGCCCGTTTAGAGCCTGGCTTCCATATGTGCAGAGGGCCCAGTGTGAGGGATGTATATAAATCCGTGGCAGTAAATGTCTGTTATTCCCAGACCCCATACTCACACTTGGGCCGTATTGTACACAAGACATGGGTCGCTGGGCAGACTCACAAAGGAACCTCCTGCCAGGGGCGGTCTTTTCTGCTTTGCCCTGGTCATCCTGGCTTATACATGTTTATTTCAGGGTTTTGCATTGTGTTCACCTCCTTTTTTTTGGGGCTGTTTCGGAGCACCATGCATATATCAGTAATATGGTGATAGGTGTGGTCGGGTGGCTGTGTGCAAAGAGTAAAGCTGGTCTACTCGTGGATTAGATGTAGTTAAACACCAGCGACCAGAGAAAAGTTCAAGAGCTCTTGTACAAAAATACAGGACCAGAAGCGGATGTGCCGTGCAAACTGTGGGAAATCAGGCGAGACCGTTCGTATTGCTTGTCTGGTTGTGTGGCGTTAATCATTGGTGTATGCAGAGGGTCTTTTTTGCCAGTGCTCAGCCTATGATAGATGGTGACCGTATTGCTTGTCTGGTTGTGTGGCATTACCCATTGGTGTATACAAAGGGTCTTTTTGTGATAGATTGTGATAGTATTGCTTGTTTGGTTGTGTGGCATTACCCATTGGTGTATACAAAGGGTCTTTTTGTGATAGATTGTGATAGTATTACTTGTTTGGTTGTGTGGCATTACCCATTGGTGTATACAAAGGGTCTTTTTGTGATAGATTGTGATAGTATTGCTTGTCTGGTTGTGTGGCGTTACTCATTGGTGTATGCAGATGGTATTTTTTTGCCAGTGCTCAGCCTGTGATAGATGGTGACCGTATTGCTTGTCTGGTTGTGTGGCATTACCCATTGGTGTATACAAAGGGTCTTTTTGTGATAGATTGTGATAGTATTGCTTGTTTGGTTGTGTGGCATTACCCATTGGTGTATACAAAGGGTCTTTTTGTGATAGATTGTGATAGTATTGCTTGTTTGGTTGTGTGGCATTACCCATTGGTGTATACAAAGGGTCTTTTTGTGATAGATTGTGATAGTATTGCTTGTCTGGTTGTGTGGCATTACCCATATACAAAGGGTCTTTTTGTGATAGATTGTGATAGTATTGCTTGTCTGGTTGTGTGACATTACCCATTAATGTATATAAAGGGTCTTTTTGTGATAGATTGTGATAGTATTGCGTGTCTGGTTGTGTGGCATTACCCATTGGTGTATTCAAGTGGTCTTTTTTGCCAGTGCTCAGCCTGTGAAAGACTGGACAATACAGTTTCAGCAGTTTCCAGAACTGTGGGATGTACACTCAAAAGGATCTACCTTTGAACTTTGGTTGGCTGTGGTCTGCGCTGTGGCTGCCCGAAGGTCATTAGTTGCAACATAGTATGAGACCAGAAAGTAATTAAGGGACCCTGTTCTAATGTTTTGTATTGTGTTTGCTTTCCCAAATTGTGCTTAGCAAACTATACAAAGGTGTATTATAAACTAATTAAACATAAGCTCTATGAAACTGTATTGCCAGTCAATTTGATGGAATCACAAACAGAGATGCTATAAATTGACCCATTGTTTGAACTTACAATACAAAATACCTGCTTAAAGGCCTTGTTGCTTCAAAGCAGTCCTCTCACTTCTCCAAACATCAAGCATATATAATAAGAAGTTGTTGTTAACACTGTGCTATATGTGCACATTCTAATTAATCGAAATAAGAACTGTAGTTATTGCCTGTTTAAAGGAAGTAAATTTGCCAGCCTAAGAAAGATGGAAGGCTAAGTCCGTCTTTCCAGATTTCAACTCATGGCCTGGGGAACACCACATTTGTCAGCTGTGAGCGTTAAGCTCACTGAGCTATATTGCTGGGTCAAAATAAAACACGTGGAGCAAAACCAGAAACATGTCAGACCTTCCTTTCTACACAGTGAATGACTCCCCTTCAAATCTGGGTGCAAGGAGGGGCAGAAGGGCTGAACAACGCAACTGGTGAAAGGTCTGTCTCTAGCTGGGAGAGCGCACAGAGACAACAACAACTTTATTATGGTGTTGCTGCCCGCAATATCAAAAATCGTGCAAACTTGGGAGCATTTTTGGTGTCTGGTGGTTTTTAGTTCTATAGAGCTCGTCTGCTTTTCAGCTTGCAGGAAAGCCATTTCGGATGTGGAACTGCACATTTCTCAAACAGATCTGTCAAATAAACTTAAAAAAAGATTATAAATGGCAGGCTTATGTTGGATGTAGCCAAATATGTCCTCTAACTTAGAAGTTTATAACAAAAAGAACATTTCAGTCACTCCTTCCTGTTGCTAAAAGTGTCTGCATCGGAAAGGTTCTTACCAGGAGGATCATAGGAACTGTCTGTGACTAATTAATTCTACTGCACACTTGGAATACTTAAATAAGGAGCTATTTAGGTCGTTTAAAGCAACATCTGCAAAACAAGGCAATGGGCAGTCTCAAATGCTACAGAGTATCAACAACAAGAGGTTCTTTGGTAGGGAGGAAAAATTGATAACTATCCATAAATCGGCAAAACAAAGTCTTGATTATTTTGACTACGTTCCGACTTTCCTCTTCTACAGAATATAGTGAAAGGAGAGGAGATGTGACCTAATGGCCAGAGCTGCTGCTCGGAGACGAGGTTTGATTCCCGGCGTTGGCACAACATCCTGTGATTCTGGGCAGATCACTCAATCTCCCTGTGACTAACAAAAAGACCTGACCTTGTGTAGCATATGGTGGTGCTCCTGTAAAGTGCTCTAACGCCCTTGAGCCAAGTTCACACTATATAAAACTGCACAAATAAATACAAAATAAATTGATTGCCAAAGAGAGTTCTTCAGTAGTACAGAAATAACAGAACTGATTCACTTAAGGACAGTTACATGGAAACAGAGACCAGAAAGGGTTAAATTAGCTATATGTACAGATAATGACAGAGTCCACAGCAGGTGTATGTAGCACTTGCTATAAGAGCATTCAGTCTGTATTTGGATGGAGCTTTCTCAAAGTGAGGGCCTCTCTTAGCCTTTGCTTTCCGCCTAATAATTGCTTGAAGGGGTGCTAGACAAGCTTCTCTACAACTTGTGAGCTCTAGCTCTCTCATCTGGGAATTCTAAACCAGCTGACCGCCCTTCTGGGTCTTCTTCATATTTTAACCGCCTTCAACGTCATTGACCACCAGACACTACTCCATACCCTGCACACTTGCGTGGGAATCAACGCTGGATTACTGTATAATGGAGTAGCTACTGGTGAGCTGTGAAACAACTCGGTCACCCTCGCAGGATCCCCTGGGAGCCCTCCTGCATAACTGAAGAATCATGTGCTAATCAGTAGATCAATGACACTCAACTGTCTAATCGATTGATCTCTACATTAATCAGATCAAGGCCATTCCTCCTTCACCGTGTAACTAACACCAACTCAAACTCAACCCAGCTCATCCTCGGTGCTAACAGCTCCAGGTGTCCGCAGATCCTTGACGGCCTTTTCAAAATGGAGCTGTAGGTACTCCCGGGCCTGCAGACCACCAATGTGCACGCCGCCGCTACACCATTAACTGCAGCTCCGGCTTCGGGAGACACATTACCAAGATAAAAGCAAACTGCCAGACCAAAATGAACCCAAAAGCAACGATTTGCACTGCAAACGCCCCGTTCACCCCCTGGTTCACTCCCACTTGTACGTCGGTAGCATCCCAATCTCTGGCATTCGCGATACATGTCCGACGTCAATGAAGTGCGTCCTGTGCACTGACCTGCGACTCACCAAAGGTTTAACGCAATACAAGCACTAGATCCTAATCCACAAAGGAGTAACTCTAGTTGCTCTTCAAGTCCACACAATGTGTAAGACCAGTTGAGCCACCTACAGGGCGGTATGAACAAACACTTACCCTTATTGGCTGAGGAACACACCAACCCAGGCGGCCTATGCAACACTCAAAGCCATTATATGACCATCGGTATGTGCAAAAAGGAAGAGACCACACGTAAAAATGTCTCTTCTTAGGCATCGAGGGCAGGAGACAACATCCATCCACAGATCAGGCTGGCCGTTCACTGCGCCGCGTCAGAAGGAAGCTGAAAATTCATCTCTTCAAGAAGAGCTGCCTTCTCCAGTGATGAGGAAGCCACAGCTCATGCTGGAGCTTGCAGGAGAACACCCTTCATTCTTGACCATGATCTTTAATCATGTCCCGCTCCCTTTTACTCGCAGCACTCCATTGCATCCCAGCTAGGTTTGCAATGTGTAAAAATTTCTCAGTGATGGATGAGCTCTTATGAATACATCACGATGACTCTAATGGGCCAGCTTAGATCCTGATGCATCTTACGTGGCGAGGGAGATCATTACTTTATAGATCATGATCCGCTTTCCTAGTCTTCTCTTTCTACCATCAGGGTTCAATTATAGAGCTGCACACAGACGATGCACGCCCCTCCGAACTAATCAGTGTGCAGCACTTCCTGCAGTGGCGAAGCGGCCATGTTGGATGACACCAATATTTTCTATTCGCCCGGCATGTGGAATATTAAATAAAAAAAATGGGTCACTCTTAACATCCTTTCCTTCAATGCATCTCATTTGCACGTGCAGCGCAAATCAAGCCGTGTTTCTCTTCGGCAAACATGCAAAGAGAGCCATCCATCAAAGGGTTGATGAACTCAGTATCAATGAGACCCGTATGTTCTCAAGAGGGAGGGAAGAAAAATGCAATTAAGGTCCCATAATGGTTCTCACTTCCCACTTAAAACATAGCATGCACAGAACATGGACATTGGTCATCACATGCTTCTGCGCTCACTGGCAGATGAAACCATTTGCATCTAGCAAGAGAATCAATCTTTCTCCATCAGTAAGGCTTTTTTCCCCTCCAAACTAACAATGCCTGTGCCTTTAAATTCTCCCAGGGAAGAGGGGGCTGTCTGAATCTGCAATGAATAGGGAAAAAAAGGGCTGTGACAGCACAAGGAGTAGATTGAATCAGAGCGCAGGAGTAAATTGCCCGGTGACTATTACAAATGATCTGATGTGAAAGCCAAGGTATCGGATGTGTACACAACAATAGAGCGGCGAATTAAAGAAAAAAAACAATGAGACCGTGATTGAGTGCTCCTAAACACAAAGAAACCGGGCAATGCGAAATGTAGGTGTCAGCCTTGGGGATCTCTCCTGGAGCAAAAGCGGTTCCTCCAAGGAAGAAGGGGGGAGACTGCCGAGTGGCTACTGACTCTTGCGGTTCCCATGACTCATATTTACAAGAACTGCCCTCTTACTAGCTCTTCCTGCGGGGAGTAACACAGGCCCCTGCAACCTCTGAGGTGCAGGAGAGGTCCAACCATTTAGAGGGTCCCCAACCCTTCAGAGCCCACCATGCAGCCAAGGCCAATGAATATCTGTGAGTAATAGGATTGGGGGCCTCTCATCACATTATGGTGGGGGCCTCATCATTTTGCGTTGCGCCAGTGGTTCTTCTCTCTGTTTTGTGCAATTTTAAATTTGTACCTTTCATGAGGTTTGCGTTGTTCACTCTAGACGTGGTGTAAGGGTGTGTGCAGTGTTTTCTTACACCCAAGGGTGGCATAGTTTCATTTCACTCACCTGGCTTTCCCTCTGCCTGCATATTCTACCCAACATGGCCGGGACTTCAGACCGCAGAAAATGGCGTTTCGCGGTATATCCTGATTGGGGCAGCGGGGATACACATTAGCCGCTGCTTGGTCGTGCTGTCTCTTTCCAGATGCCGGGGGGACTAACCCATGAACTTCAGTTAGCGGGTAAAGGAGGTGTAGATCAGCGAAGGTGAAAACAACGTAAGCAGCTGATGGGAGGCGCAATCTAGCCCTTCACGGCAGGGCAATGTTCATGCTGCACCACACAGTTCCTTTTTTGCCCAGGTGTTTTGTTTAAAAAAAAAAAATCTCACTTATTTCATGATTCACAAATATTAATGGTATGGTTTAAAATAAATTTTTGTGAAATTGTGAGGTTGCCGACTTTACTACTTTACCCACTCTCCGTGTTGCATTTGTTTTCAAATCAATTAATGCTTTGAGGGCTCCAGATACATCCATTTTACTCGTGTCTGCTGCATCACCAAGTTTTTCCAGGTCTCTTGGCTTACACAAAGACATCAGGCACCCCTTCTGCCTATTCAGCGATATCTTACTTCTCTATGTTCCTTCCTCTTTTAGAAGCTAAACTTTCGTCTTAAGACAATATGGCTGCCCAACAAGCTCACTAAATGGCGCCTATTTGCAAACCCGCTGCATTTGTGAAACAGAATGAACTGCAGGGCAATTGACTTAAAACAAAAAAATCAGTAATGCTACAAACTACCTGTCCTCCAAGAAGTTTAGAGAGGCAAACCAAAAGCCTTAATCATTCCCATCAGCCCCTCAAGCTCAAAGAGAGAATGGTGACAACAAAAAACACTTAAAATCAGACCCACCACCAGTATGAAGCAAACGTAAGGACACAGTGTAGCAGCGGCGAACAGAACATCAGAAGCTGCCCCTGAAATGTGGTGATTAGTGGCCTATCTGGTGGCTCAGGAACTTGTTTCGTCACCATAATCACCACTGCTGTCCCTCCTATTGCTGACGAGTGCGATTTGGGGTAAATCGTCTTTTCCGTGTGCCTCGAGCAACTCAGTGTAAGTAAGGAGCTCTTGGGATGGATTCAGTATTGTATCAGCATGGTAGGCACATCCTCTGTTCTTTCACTTTTACTTGATTTTATCTCTTCTCTTCTCAGTCCAGCATTCATTTGCAACATTTCTTTTTAACCATAGGCACGAGTGGCTAGTGCAAAAAAGACTAAGAGCAAAATATTTGGGGTTGTTCAATTCTAGCTCCCAACCAGCCTGTTCTCCAAAGAAGAGTGGTGCGGAGCAGCTTTTCCAGTGTGCTTCTGTTCTCCACCAGCAGGGACGTAGAACGGATAAGGACCAAGGTTTGGGGCTAACCATCAGCGATGTGTCCACATTGCTTTAACACAACCACTGCCGCTTATATTCACATGAACTCGGCTGGAGAGAGTGCATCCAGCATTATGACAACCAGCGGCCATCTTTGAACATCCACCATTGCAGGAGGCCAAGTGGCGGCTAAGAATTCTGTCTTAAGTGACCCGCCACTTTTTTGGAGGACACAGTCAAAATTCTTATAAATTGGCAAATGGACACGAGTCCTTTCACATTGTTCAAATTCAGTGTTGCCTTTTCGTAAAGCTGTTACATACTAGGTGTAAGTGAGACTCGCACATGGAGAAAGTTGTATGCACGCCTACACTACGCATGGTTCACAACGGTGCCATGGGTTTGTTCATTTACAGGTTCTGTAAAACGCAGCTTGCAACCCTGCAGTTTCTTTTGCACACAACTGCACAAGGCTAGGGTAATGCAATGCAACATTTATGGGTGTATATTGATTTTACTTGGTGCTATGTTGTGTATTCAAAGGGGATGAGCAGTTACACTCAGGGATAAATATATACTGCTGAAGACATGACAACCAGCTTGCCTCTGTCCCAAATATTTTTCGTACCCGCCCAGAGCATAATGTACTCAGGGCCCGATTCACAGAACTAATTTAAGACAAAATCCTAAACTTACTACCATTTTGGTATTCACAGAAGGCACTTACTCATTTTGGTATTCACAGAAGGCACTTACTCATTTCGGTATTCACAGAAGTTAGGAGTCCTAACTTTAGGACTCCTAAATGCCTTCTGTAAATACCGAAAGTCTTAAAATTAGGATTTTTCTCAGTTTAGTAGTAGTATAGTTAGGACTCCTAACTTTAGGACTCCTAAATGCCTTCTGTGAATACCGAAAGTCTTAAAATTAGGATTTTTCTCAATTTAGTAGTCCTAAATTTACGACTCCTAACTTTAGGACTCCTAAATGCCTTCTGTGAATACCGAAAGCCTTAAAATTAGGATTTTTCTCAGTTTAGTAGTAGTATAGTTAGGACTCCTAACTTTAGGACTCCTAAATGCCTTCTGTGAATACCGGAAGTCTTAAAATTAGGAATTTTCTCAATTTAGTAGTCCTAAATTTAGGACTCCTAACTTTAGGACTCCTAAATGCCTTCTGTGAATACCGAAAGCCTTAAAATTAGGATTTTTCTCAGTTTAGGAGTCCTAAGGTTAGGACTCCTAACTTTACAACTACTAAACTGAGAAAAATCCTAATTTTAAGGCTTTCGGTATTCACAGAAGTCATTTAGGAGTCCTAAAGTTAGGACTCCTAACTTCTGTGAATACCGAAATGAGTAAGTGCCTTCTGTGAATACCAAAATGGTAGTAAGTTTAGGATTTTGTCTTAACTTACTTCTGTGAATCGGGCTCATAGTGTATATATTACGCATGTGCAGGGGTAAGAAAACCAACGTCACCACTGTATAGGAATAGAACACCTATATGTACATACAGCATGACATGAATACTGTACCCATAAGTAAAATGGGAAAGTACATGAAGGGGCAAAAGTCCCAAACTTGGAAGATTTGTGACTTTAAGTGATGTGTGGTTTACCTGTCTGTATGGAAATGCAGAAGCAAACAAAATGTTTCCCCTGGTTACGAAAGTGCTTCAGCGCCATACTGAGATACTATACATAACGTAATAACCTAACATATTTCCATACGTTTGTGAGTCGAACTTTGTACTCTCTGGGGGATTGCCAGATTTTTAGCGGTGATACCACAATTCAGTAATCGCATTACTGCAACGGATAGGCATGATGCTACCGGAAATGAAACATTAGCTGGGGCATGTCTGCAGCTGCTGGGTTTCTGTATGACTCCTGCATCTGAAAGTGCTAAGCAGCAGCTTTTCGCTGGCTCAAGCAGGGAGGACTTTCAAGGTGTGCTCTTAACACACTTTTTGATGCGTCAATAACACACGGCGTGCAGCAGCCTCCTAGCCACGGGGAATGCACAGAAATCCACTTACCACCCTCTTTTTCCACTTCGTGGCCTACTCCACAGGCTGCCCTGAGTTTTTCGTTTCTGGTGACAAACAGTAACTCCGCCCCCTGCCTCGGATCCGATTCCCCAGTGACTGGGAGACTAATGAGCCACATCCTTTGAAAATGCGAAACACACACATTTCCCCCAGGAAGGAGAGTGGATCTGAGCACAGGTTGATGTTTTTGTTCTTTCTAATTGCAGGCCGAGGCGAGAACAACACACCGGGTTTCGGTAACAGGGCTGCCTCGGGGGCTGCCATTAGGGCTCTTTTTTACCGGAGAGTGGTTTTGTTGTGACTGGCTTAGGCTTTTCATCCATCGCCACACCTTCTGATATCTGTGCCTCACTAAACAAAAACATGGACCCGGCTTAGCGCGGTTCACGGCAAAGATGCAGTTCCCAGGTGTCCGCCCGGCCCTCGAAATATTGAGGAGGGCTCAGGAGCCGCAGCCAGGGCTGCTGGATGTTGGAGCTGTTGAGTACCAAGGCTGTGTAGTCTTGACTCCACCTCACGCCTCCTTAACCCACCTCAGGACACTCCCTGCGCCTTTATCTCACTCTTTTGGGTTCTTTTTTTATCCCTGCTTACTTCTTTATTCCCTGTTGTTCAATCTTTCTCTTCCTCCTTGTCTCCCTTTTGTGCGATTTTCTCTTTCTTGCTTGGGCTTAGTCTAATGAGAAATAAAAGTAAGGGCTGATCCCTCAAAATGATTCTCGGTGAACCACACTTTGCAGCGACTGTCTCCAATGAAAGTTTTTTAACAAGGGTGACCCCATAACTGTAGCGAAGTGTAGAGTTTTCCATGGTTGGAGACAGCAAACACTTCCAGCTTGAAATTACCAAGGCATATAATGAAAGTTTGATATTTTCAGATTCCTTTCCTACAGGTGGTTCTTCACTCTACTAGCGGCACCGTATGACCCACGCCTACTGCCTCGTGACCTAATCTCCATAAACTATGAATAGCTTCTCCCTGTCTAGGGCCCAAACTGTCACCCTGACTGCACTTCCTCATTGACTGATTGCTTGCCTCACACGATTGACTCCATCTATTACCAGGCAAGTTACTGCCACATTTAACGTCCACATTACCCATACAGGCTTATTCATCCTCCAGATACATCATTACGCTGATTTTCTCTAAATTCCAGATACCGGGTGCTCTCGCTCCCGTCCTGATGATGACCTCACATCACATCACAGAGGCCGAAACATCATCAACAGACTCATATAGACTCCAATCACAGTGAAATAGTTTGTATAAATAGGAGTCAAATGTCTTTTTAGTAGTGATGCGCTTTGCCTTGTGTTTCTAGGACAGTTCACTGCACCTCTCTTTCACTTAAAGCATGAGCACCAGATCTCTTTTATGATGACAAGTATAACATTGTTCAAATCATGCAATGAATAAATGAATTGCAAAATAATTTAGCTCTTTCAGCCTGTTCATTATATGCCTTAATAATTACAAGTTTGATGTGTTTGCTGTCTTCAACTACGGAAGACTCTTCACGTCACTATAGAGATTTGATCCACTGGCTGAAATTAAGCACTGGTTATGGTTGTAACTTTATAGCGAAAGAGATGTGGACTAGCTAGCCGACTTTGGAATTGGGACACTATATTCGAATTCTGGCCTCGGCTCAGTATCTTGTGATTCCGAGCAAATCATATACCATCTCCCTGTGGCTAAAAAAAAAGTAAACCATATGTAACTGGGTTCCTTGTAAAGCGCTCTAATGCCCTCAGGCCATGTTTGCATTATATAAAACTGCAAAAGAAAAAAAAAGTAGCAGAAACAATGTGCTCTCCCTTTGCACTGTGAGAGCATGGGAAAAAAGAAAACATTCCCACATTGCTTTTCAAGACTGCAGCCCTGCTGTTTTGGCGCACAGAAAATAAAGATTATGTTACTGGGTATACAAAGGCCCCTTGTGCTGTTTTATTTGAAGATGGGAATAGGAAATACATTAAACAGCCTGTGCAATATCCCAGATCAGAGGCTGCCATCCCAGTAGGGCCTGTTCAGCCACTCATCCTTCCAGTGGGAATAGGAGGAGACGCAACAGAGGATGCTAATACAATGATACAGGCCTTGCATCATCAGAAGAGGAAGCAACAAGTATCAGGCACGCCATTTAACATTGATGGTGGTGGAGCAGAGCAGGACAAGACTTGGAAAGTAACTTGGGCAGAGGAAGAAAAGAGACAGACAGACACCAAGACTGGGCTAGTACAGGAAGACATTTAGAACAAGAATAAAACGAGCCTAAAGAAAGTTGTAACACACCGGCAAGAGGCCTCAAGCAAGAAGAAACAGGAGAAATGAAAAAAGAATAAGAACATGCCACACATGAGCAAGACGAGGATGAACTCAGAAGAATGCAAGGGGCATCACCAGAACTGGAACAAAAGCAGGGCAGTGTCCCTGGAAAGCGTAGCCAGAAGAGTGACAGACCATCTGCCTAGCTGAGGCAAAACTAGGAAAGGGTACTAGGCAGTCTAGCACCCAAAATGTGCTGGGACAAGAGCAATACCTGGATATTGTAGAGGTCTCCGGAAGAAACCAATAGCGGGTGTTTGGGTGGAGGTCCTTGTGACTTTCCTGGAGCCCACATAGGACCGACTTTGGCCACCTTGGGGCTGGCCTCTCTTGCGGGCCTTCCTTGCATCACATTGAGGGATGGCAACAGTGGGGGCATAAAGGTGCCTTTGTGGGAGGACAAATTGGAGATGCCTTTGTAGGCAGACAGGGAAATCACTGGACTGAACTTGGGGGCGCGCGGGGGGTGGGGGCGTGCGGTGGGGGGGGGGTGCTAAGACACAGGTGACTGAGCAGAAGTTCAAAAGTTATTATTGGCACAAGGTTGCTGCAAACATCCATTGTAACTATTTAACTGTGGCTTGTATAGCCAAATGATTACACGGATGGCTTCGGTGATGTATGATTCTCTTTTGTAAGACCACATGTCACAAGCTGATAATGGATCAAGAAAAAAACGAAAAAAGAACACGGTTAAGAAAAAAAGAACCATGCCTGGATCATCTCATACAAGAGACAAAGTAGATCTAGACTGGACCAACAAGATGAAAGGCATAAAATAGCACCAGACAAGAAGTTAAACAAAGTACAGCTATAAAGGAAGCAGAGCCTGTGCAGACCTGGCCAATGAGCCCTTCCCCTCCTATAACCTCAAGCCGCTTCAATCGCCCCCCCATACCACCATAATCTCATTCTGGCGTCAGTCCTTTGCCCCCACAACCTAGGGGTGGCACAAATGCTAAGAAAGCAATCAAACACAACATGGCATTGTGCCTCCTTCGCCCTGCTCCTGAGCTCTTCGCTTCCATCTGATGTCTGTTCAGATCTGCTCTTCTGCCTCACTGCTTTGAAGCAAACTCAGGATGGCGTATGCATTATATAAGTAACCAACATGGTATGGCGTTAGGAATTTCAGCCTACATTTCTGGATACTTTTAAACTAGGCCAAGAGACATGCTTGCACTAGAGTAAATTGTATGAACTTGGGCAAATTATCTTATTTGAAAGTGGGTCACTCTAAATGACGTTGGCGCTTAACCTGAGCAAAAATCACTCCTGCAGAGAAAGACTATACGTAAATAATTTTATTTCATTTGAAGTACATAGTGCAAATATAAAGTATTAGAATAAGTGGAATAAAGTGCTTCATGTGTTTTGGGTGGCTTCTTGGCCTTTGTCAAAAGGAATCTTATTTTACCTGTCTGTGACTCAGTTTACCTGTCTCCTAAACTGTGAGTGTGATCTACATTCATACCCCTCCTCTAAGCCGTATAGTAAAACAAAAGCATGGATATTTGTAATGGCGGCGCCTGGGCCTGGAAGTGTACAGCAAACATCAAGGGTGAGTGTTGATCATGAGAAAATAACTTAAAAAACAGGACTTCTCAGCAAAGCATATTTCCAGTTCCCAGTGTGCGTGAAGATTTCCTTGTGACACAACTGGAACGAACCATATGTAGTTTACTCAGTCAAAGACCCTGTGGGACTTTGCCAATGTCTTTTCGGGAACTAGAACCCCATTTGAGGCTTGGTGTAGGGAGGGGAAATATCTCTTTGATTCTTAGATGGGAAACCACAGCAAATTATGTTTGGCTGTTTTTGGCCTCCTTTTCTCAAACTACAAAGCCAGCTTTGAGGTCATTCATTGTGATCTATCACCATCTTGTGTCCATTCATGGTTGAGCGATAAGGCGATATCCTACCCTGGTCTTCACGAAAAAAGAAACAGTTCACTTCGTTCTTCAAGAACTGGATGTGGGTTAACTTCAAGTAGGTCCTGGAGGCACTGCTCCTGCAAGCAGTTTCCGTGTTTCTCTGTAGGTGAAATGGCTTCTGGGAAATCATTCAAGTTTGTATTTTCCAAACCTTACTATTCATCACTCTTAGTTTGGATATCTTTTATTGCATTCATTGAAAATAAATTGTACAGTTAGTAAAATGGTTAAACTTTCTGAGTCACGTAGGCTCTTGGATGCAACCGTTTCCAGATCTGGTGTTAGCCAAGACCTTTTGACATTACTAAAATGTTATATCTATATTTTAGTTACATGTACTTTCCACCACACCTCTTCATCTACTGGACTGTTATTGTGTGTCCACTCACTACCGCATGCAGCGTGGGCCAAGAAGGCAGTCCACTTCAGCCATTGGCTAACATCACTTTGAGAGACAGCGTTCTGCTCTTTCACAAGCACCACATTCGTAGGCGAAGTAGTTCCCTTTATTGTGAGGGACTATTACGATGACGTGCACTTTTCTTTTTAGACGAAAGACCTATTTTTGTTATGAGCTATTTTTTTTTTAGATTGATGGGCGCACAGCTGTTTCTCAACAACAAGTTTTGCAAAAATCATAACAAAACAAGCATTGACAAAGCCAAAAGGCTGGCACCCAATGCCAGACTTACTACCAATGCTTCATGCTATTGGTCCACATGTCATATGCTCATAATGGCAGATCACAGTGTACGTTTCACAACATCAGCCCTGCTCAATGCTATTATGGTTCTGACTAATCTCTTGCCAAGCTCCGGAGGATATTCACTTTACTTTTCCGCGTGCATGCAATTACAATCCACTTCAATTCCCCACCTGTGGCGGGAGCCCGCTCAGGTGTAATTTACAGGGATCCCAAGGGGGTAGGAGAGAAACGCGAAATGAAAGTCCACAAGGAATTCAGGTGAAGCGCAGCTCAACACATGATAATATTATATTTGCAAGCTGACGCAACCCCCGCGTTTATTTTATAATATGCCTCTGTTTATGCCTTTCTGTTTACTTTCCCAGAACACCCTGGTGCAATTGTATCCTCATTTGGAAAACAAGAGAAGAAAACACAACTGATCGGAACATTTTATACAACTGCTTGTTGTGATCGCATATGTTGTCCTTATTCAACGCTTCCCAATTAACTATATGTGAAACTCTTGTCGCTGTGAGCGGGAGAGCTAAGGCGGTTGCATTTAGAGGGGTCCTTCCTGGGCGGTCAGGATGGGAGCATCGTTTCTCAAATGTATGGGAGGAAATCAAGTGGGCAGCCTTGGGGGGCGTGTTTGGTTAGAATTTTCTTTTTAAAAACTCTCTAATTTGGGAGCAGTGGATTCCCCCCCACGACCCCCCAGGCCCTGGCGACACTGCACGTACTGCACTATTAGTGGCTACGCCTCAGACTCTGACCCCTTTCAGCACACTGCATTAATGAGTAGGCGGGACAAGCAGGTGTGGGCGTCCTTCATTTCACGCACTCAGCCACGCATGTAATGTGCCCGCGCCCTTCGCCATTAAGCAGGTTAATGGCTGCACATTCTAGGTAAGCCAGAGGCGCGGGCCCACTTAAGGCGGGCTTTCATCTAGCAGAGCAAAAAGTATATCATTTAGATGTGCTCTCGCGCTCATGTCCCATGATTACACATGGGCACATGATTGCCACGTGACAGATCAGGTAGAGCGTGGGTTGGGTGGGTGAGAGGGAAGAGTTTGGGAGGAGCAAAGGTCAAAGGTTAGGAAAATGCTTTCCCTTCGTTCAAAACAGTTTACTTGATAATGATTGGTTAATGCTAATGAGCTGAGCTATCTGTGATTGAAGTGGGCTGTTATTGCCATTGAAAGAGACACAGGGCTTTTAAGGAGAAGCATCGTTCTAACAGATTGGGAGTTCCTCTGTGCAAACATGTAGGTTTTGCAGCTTCAATTGGAAAATAATTTCTAGTTTCATGCCTCAGCAGTGATAGGTGTATATGAAGACATGTTTATGGGAGGATGTCACATGCTTAAATCAATTACAATGTGTGGTCCAATTAGTAGCCAGGCACGGGTGGCGGCTCATCACCACGCGCGCTCAGGGGAACGTTTGCTGACATTGGTTTTTGGACCAGCCTAAGCTGATTATCAGGCTCAACTCAATTCTTATGATAGTTATTCTGTTCACTGTTATGTTCTAATAATGTATGTTCTAATTGTAAAGGCCAACAGGGTTTGTCTGTAACAGTAAAGCGAGATATATCCATGGACCCCATGTCTGTTTGTGGTGTGGCGGCTCTATCGTGGATATACCATGGGATTTTCATGAGCACATCTTTTTGCTTCTTTTATACTGCACACTACAGTGGATGTTGTTTTCCATTGTGTTAATCTCACAATATAAAAGGGAGTTGTTTGGAAAGAGTCGGCTTCACAAGTTTCCTAAACCTCAGATGCCTCATTGGCCGGCTACCAGCATCAAAGCTTCAATGGCTGGTTGCAGGGGTGTGCGAAATGCATGTAATCTCTTTTGCGTGATTATATGAAATTTCAGGAAAATTACGCAAAGTGGTTGGTAATTATATGAAATGCAGATATGGAACTTGGTGAAAAATGTGTCCTCGTGTCTATTTTGGGAAACATCATTTACACGAAGTCTAAACCATGCACTAAACCATGCACTATCTTTACTACGTGGTCTGTACAATGGCCTGAGTTAACCACTGCAGTCCTTTACCACGCAAGTCATTACAACTACTTGCCATAGGGGAAGTGGTGTTGGACTTCGAAGTCCCACGCTTTCCCTACTCTTGCGCAGACTGGAGTTGGACTAGTTATTTCTACCTCTCCAAAGTAAAACTTGCATGGTAAAATAATGCAGTGGTAAAGATGGGTCATTGTAAAGACCCAGTTGTAAAACCATGTGTTGTAATAGCTTGTGTGGTCTCTTCATACATCTGTCAATTTTGGATACAAAAACTTATTTCGTGCTAAAAATAGCGCAAAAAGTACATATGCTACTTTGATCATTATTGTTGTTCCTACACTACATTTGGCCACAAAAGTATCTTAGTTACATGATGTAGTTTCATTTTGGGAATTTTGCATAACAAGAGTATTGTGAAATTTGCACAATTATGCAAAATGCCCCAGCATAATTGACATTTTGCCTTGGCCTCGATGTCTACTAAAGTGTGGCAGTGTTGCTGCATGAATCACCACCCATCAATTCTCCACAATGGTTCTCACCAATGTAGAGGGAAACTCACTTAACAGAGACATTCAAATGTCAGACAACATAACATAAAGCAATACATTATTAGCATAACTACAATTAAAGGTGTTGCTAAGCCTGAGTTGTGCATGACATCTAATCTGTTGCATCCCCTCTCTCCCAAATTCATCTTTGTTCATGATCTAACCGCAAACCTTTGTTCTGTGGCATACACTGAGGTGGGTGTGCATTAAAACATAGTATGTGTCTGGAAGCTGGGCTGCAGCTGCATTCTGCATGAGATGCTTATGACAACCTATGTCACTCTGAATCCTTGAAGCTAAAAGTGTGTGATCTCTAGTGAGAGTTATTATTTTCATAAAGTCTCCATTTCTTTGCTTCTAGGGTAAAAGCCTTCAATGAAAGGCTGGAGGAGGACCTTGTCTTGTGTAATGAAGATTGCTATAACATGCGTATCCTTGCTACAGCCTCTTACAGAAGGATATTTCTTTTCCCTCACGCTGTCATTGAAATTGTACGCTGAGAATGCCCCATGTGGGAATACCCTTTAAATACCTAATAGGTGGTCCCTGCTTCCCAAGAAGATCAATGTCAACTAACCAAAGGGATGCTAAGGTCAGGACTCACCTTTCAAAATACAGTCATTGGCAGATCTTTGAGTGGCAGATGCAGACCCAATGGAGAAGCCAGGCCTGATCAATGTAGTGTGTGTACTTACTTAAAATAAATCATTGCCATATTGAACATGAAAGACATTATTAACATAACAAAGAGTGAAAAAGATTTGAATGTATACATATTAAGCTGTTTATGCGCCTAGATCCTCTGTTGGAATGTATTATACTCAAATATGTTCAAGAAGAAATATAAGTGAATTCTTTGTTTTTGTTTTTTTCCCTAAACTGCATCTTTCACCCCAAAGGTCTGTTGGCACTACAAAGGAGCTAGGAGTACATAATGGCAAATTGGGCATAAATTCCAGAAAAACTAAGCTAAGAACACCTTTGCTTTAAAAAGCCAGGTATTAAGTTTAATGGAGAATTTAAGACATTCACCTTTGCCTCTCAGGAAGGATTTCCCTAACTGGGCTCCTTGCACACTAAGAGAAATTCCATCACACTTTCGGAGGGGGTGTGCTGAGGGAGTCACCACCTGGTTATCACTCAAATGTTTAACCAGGCCCTTAACGTAGATGGCCCAACAGTTCACACCAAGAGTCCTAAAATTAAAGTTTGTTTGATAGTTTGTGAGATTAGGCAACTGATGTATAAATCTGCTCATAACCCTTGAGATCAAAAATTAAAATCATCAACCTCCCATCCATTTATAACAGAACAAATGGATACTAATGGCTATATGGGCATATGTAATGCAGAGCCGTCATTTAGGGTTGCAAAATTGTGTCAATGTGATCCTTTGGACTCTTCTGCAGCCCCTGAGGTTTGAAATCAACGTTCAGTAGTTTTTAGTGTGGAGTTGTATCTGTTATTAACCAATGTTTGTGAAATTACTCCGCTTTATGTTTCTAGTGAAGATTGGTTTTAAAGAGGCAACAATGACCCATTGGGAAAAGGTCCTGGGATGTCACCTTCCGTGATGTCAGAAGCTAAAAGCGTGTGGTGTTACTGTTCTGGCCCCTTTGATTGGGGTGCACTAGCCCCACCGCTGCATCCCCAGCGCTTTGATGCCCCTTGTGAGATGCCATTGCTGTCTTCAAGGCAAGCTGGTGTCCTTATATTTATTGTGCCATGATCTTCACCTATATGCCTTTATTTGGAATTTTAAAAAAAATGTGATGTAAATTGGCAGTAAAGTTCATCCTAGCATTTTTTTAGAAAGACTTTCACATTAGAGGATTCTGTTACCTTTGCAACTTCATGAAACTGAAGCTTGCTGTAAGTTTTAATGGCTTCTAACAGTATGACGCTCCACTCCATTAACTTGCTTCACAAAAGTATTTGGGAAATGATATGTTAGTTATAGCTGAGCTATTAAAACCGCCTCCAGCGTTCCTAATCAATTTCCAGAATTTCACCTTCAGATCTCGGTGTTACAATTTGCCTGCTTAATTATAACGAGAAAGAGATCCATAAATTAGTGCTCTGTGCTGGGAAGCGGTGCCAGGTGATAAAATGAAAGTGAGGCTCTAGCGTCAGCGACATGCAGGCTGGTAGAGCGGAGGCCATGACCGATCCAGTGATGCTCGACACCACGATGCGATGTGCACAGGCAATTTCTTGAGTGTTGCGCATATGGTTGGTGACCACAGAACACCACTAAAGCCTGGCAGTGGCACCGCCCACCCTCCATGCCCGGGAGCATCTCAGCTATACTTTGTATTCACAAATTTTAAAAAAGGTGTATCATTAAGGAGATGGTGGTATTTTGCGTCCATCAGGATCTGGACATTACTGGCATATATTACAAGAAAAATACCACCAGACATACAAATTGCTCTGCTGGATTTTAACACTGGTGTTGAACTTGCTTGAAGAGAGGAGGTGAGAGGGATGCAGTACACGGGGTGCAGATCATGAAGTGGGCGTTTCTAGGTTCTGATCATCTGTGAAAAACGACATGCTTAATGGTGAACCATCAAGTTTTCGATTGAATTCTCCCTGGCTTACAGTGAAGGATGAAAGGGCCACGGAAGATCAAATAGGGGTTTCCAATGGTAGCTACTCCATGGCCTATCAGTTGCACCTCTAGGACTTCCTTTACTTTTCATGTTTTGAAAGTGGTGACATGAACAGAAGGTAAGCACTGATCTGGGTGTTTGGCTTACTCTCTCTAGTTTCCATTCCTTTCCCTTAACCTAACCATTCGCCAACACATAGAAGGTTGTGGTTGGTGCTCAGGGAGGAGCTAAAGGTCAAATGTCATCAGGGTTTAAATGGTTTGTGATGTTGGTTACACGGCCCTTGGCATTCGGTGAATCACTATCCATGGCGGGGCATTAGGTTCCAGAAGAGGTGTGCGGTCCTGTCCTGTACCGGTCTGCAATTAGGAGGGAGGGTGAAGGGAAAACAGTTTTGACTAAAACCTACATTTGCTTCAATGTATTTTATTAGTTTCCAATTATAGAAGACACTTTTGGCAAAGAAGTGTTGGTAATCATTTACAAATTTCCAGTCGCATGAATTCATTGAAATTAATCCTGCATCAGTATAGCTATTATTACCATGCAAAGGGGTTTAAATGAGGAGACAGGGTGGGACTCAGCCGACACTGCTCATGGCCATTGGTTCTGCCAGTGCTTAAATTGAGCCAGTGGTTTCTGGTGCTCGGCATCGGCACTTAATTGCCAACACTGCCACTTATGAAAGTCTGCCACAAGGTGACGCTGTTGTCTGATACAGAGATTATCACAACAACAGTTGTATACTAATTCAAAATGCATTAAAAATGACTGATACCTACCACCCAAGTCACTCTTATAGCTTTAGGGGTCTGGGATGGTCTCAGCTGTCACACTTGTCGGTGTGTGATGGCAGTAGTTGTGCTAGTATCATCATTGGCAGCGCTGGCAGGGGCAATGGGGTAGTGCAAGGTGCAGAGACCTCTTGACGAGGGCCCAAGCCCTAACTTTTTTTTACTTTACAAATTAAGTACTGTCTTTCAAATTAC
This sequence comes from Triturus cristatus, assembly GCF_964204655.1. NCBI lineage: Eukaryota > Metazoa > Chordata > Amphibia > Caudata > Salamandridae > Triturus > Triturus cristatus. The sequence goes on along the minus strand of NC_140594.1, from coordinate 220,152,267 downwards.
ATTACGAATGTCTTCTCTCAGTTTTGTGGCATTAAGGCAGCGCATCACAAAAATAACTTTAAAAAAAAAAAGACTGTGGCGCTGGCGGAGTCCATGAAAGCATCTTTAATGGAATTCCTGACTTGTTATGGAGCAGACTGTGCTTAAGGGGGACTAGCATGTGATGACTGTTATCAGTAATTGAAAATGTCACATGCATCAAATGTTCCACCCCTTAAAACGTTACCGAGGAAAAGGTCATCGCGGATGACCTGGAATAAAATGCCAGAATTCAATAAAGAGGGAAAGACGCCCGCCAAAGGTCAGCCTTAGCTGGGGCAGGCGGCGAGGGCCATCCCCAGATGCCGAAAAGTGCCCAGGCTCTGACAGCCGGCCAAAAACACATGGAGATCAGTTGTGCATCCCGTTGCCAGGACTCATGTCCATTAACTCCGGAGGCACAAATTTCCCTCAATTTTTACACTCCCTAGTCAAACATAATCAGAGGCTGCAAAAACGAATCCAGCCGCTGGGATGGACTTTCAAAACCATTGCGCCCCATCAGTTTGAGGGGAAATCATGCCTGTCCGACACAATTACACTGGGTTTCAATCTGCCGCGGTCGAGGTTGCAAAGGTCTGCCAACATATAACAGATCAATACGCGCCTTTTCAAGGCTGCACTGTAGCCCTCGGGCCCTGCTTCTCAGGGGTCTCTGGGTACTTGGAACTGTAATTGCTCTTTCTATCCCTCGGTTGTTGTCCCTCTAACACGCCACTCCTTAATCTTTCAGGAGACGCGTATTCCCTGACCAGGCGCAAGTCCATTATATTCCTTGTGGAGATGTGCGGAAGTGGAAATAAAGTGCAGCGTCCGGCCTCAGGACGCTTCTTAGTGGCGCGGGACGCGACAGCCTCAATCTATCATCAGGAGTCTAAAAACACTCGACGAACCCCTGAAACCTGCCATGATGGAGCTCTGGAAGCGTAGCTCGAAAACTGAATAAAACCCTTTGGCACCTACCTAACAACTCCTTGTCAAAAGGGAAATTGATAATTTGTCTTAAAATGTTAAAACACTCACTGGCAGTCTAATCCTGAGGTGGTGGTATTGTTATCCCGGATGTGAATGAAAAAGCAGTGGACTAGTTCCAATAGCAGTGCATGGGGGGCGCCATTTTAAAAGCCTGGACATAACCTGATGGTGTCACGTCAGGCTGGACATCTTCAGACACTGTCAATCAAATGGAATGGGAGGAGTGGGCTTGTACTGGGGCCTACAAGCCATGGCTAAGTCAAATGTGCCCCCCATACCACACATCAGTTGGTTTGGTCCAGTACGTCAAATATATATTCATCACACAGAATCGCAAAAAAAATGAACCTGCTGGGTTTAGAAATACAACTGGTTAAAGCAGCATGACACTTGGACAAATTCTGGATTCTCTGCCTAATATCTGCATTACGGAGTGACCGATGTTCGAAACAGAGATTCCTTACTTATTATAGAAAGCGTGGATGTAATTAGGCCACGCAGACAGTAAATCTACTGCGCGTTTACTTGGTTAGTAAGAGCCCGGAGCCTGCGTGAGCCTGGCCTGCACTGGGCGCCGCAGGATTGTATGCAGAGCATCGAACTGCAGACCTTTATGATGGGAAACATGCCTTCTAGAAATGTTTGATTACAAAACACGATAAATTGGCTCGCTTTATTATGAAGCAGAGTCTAATTGTTGGCGGCCTAAATACCATCACCAGAGGAACAACTTAGTCGCCTGCGCCCCTTTGCAGGGTACAAGGGACCCCTCTCTGCGAGACCTTTACAACGCAGTAAGGCATTTAATACATTTTCAGTATGCCACTGAATACTACTTCCGGGCACGCCTCCCAGATGATCATGACTAGCTGCTAAATTAGCTCAGTAGGCCAGATACCTGCTACAGAGACCTGTATCAACCCTCAAAGCTCGACTTTCTATTCACGCTCATCTGAGCGGCTAAAGTGAGGGACACGACTTAGTACAACCACAACATCTTTTATTTACAGGCATCAAAGCTGGAAACCTGCTGTAGAAGTTGTTATATAAATACTACAAAAAATGGTATTACAACCTTCATTCAAACCCCAGGGTGAACTTTATGAGACAATACTACGCCCACATCCAAAAGACGGTGTTTGAGATTCATGCGTGCATTTTGTTCCATACAGTTCTCAATGGCTTTTTACTTGTTTACTTTAATTTGCACGGTCACATCTAGTTTTAAGAGCAAGTCTGCTTCTCAAACCTCTAAATTGTCACTGTCTCACTTCCTTCTTCTTGTAGGTTCTCACTTCTCCCACCATCAAGGAGGGACCCTCTTGCACGTATAACCAAAGTGTGGGGTTCATAGAAATCTGCTAAAGCAGAGTTATATGGGATTAAACCTAGATTTCTGCATTAGTATATGTAGTTCATCCAAGGGCACTTTTTGGGGAGGGGACGTAGTAGCAGAAAAAAACACCTAAATAACGTGGCATAAAATATGAAAAGTGGGTCACACTACACACAAACACAGCCACAATAACTCGCAGTAGGTGGAGATGCGCACAGGGGCCTGTGACCTGCAACGCAAAGGACCCTTCATCTTTTAGTGCGGTAGCTCAGTGGGGCTGTGCACACTCTGCAGAGACCAGTATGCAAATTATAGGTGCAAGCCTTAATACGGGCAGAGGCAACTCATTCTTTCATCTGTGAGCAGTGGATAAAATGAGTACAAATTAAAAAGGCCTGTATTTTATTCTTCAGGAGAGACTTTGTCCCTTTGCAGTGAGTTAACACTAATCAGGATCTGAGGTGCAAGAACCGATGCAATCGAGCACATGCACATTCTTCTCTTAATATCTATGGGTGTGGCTTCTGTATGTATATCACAGCGAGCTGTACGGCAGCGAGCACTGTACCGTGTGAAAGGGAAAACAGATAGTAAACTTGGGGCTGGCTGGGTTCTGGGAGTGGAAGTGGGCTGATGCTTTGTTGTCATGTAGGGCTGTCTTCAACTTTTTCCTAAATTGGAGCAGTGGTGGTCATTTTAAAAAAAAAATGTTTTTGTAAGTTTCGTAAATTGCAGCATTTTATGTATATGTATGGCGCACGCATGAAAAGCTGTCTAGTGTGATCTACACAGGGTATTTTAAGTACAGTCCCTGGAGGCATAGGTGTAGTGGCAAGTGCCACATGGGTGGGTGGGACTAGTTCTAAAACCCCTGGAAGTAAACAAACGAGCGCCCACGTACGTGCCTGAGGAGTGCAGCAGCGACTTTCCCATCCACCGGCACAAAGGCCTCAGTTCCGTCCTGTCAGAGGCGGGTTCTATATCGGCACCTCTTGCCCCGCCGCCCTCGCCTTCGGGCTGCAGAGAAAGGCTCCATCGAGCTACCGTCGCCCTGCACCCCGCCGGCCTACCACAGTCTCTCTTCCTCTGCGCCCTTCACAAAAGAGGCCTCTCGCAAGCACAGGCCCATTTTTCACCGGACGTGGCTGTTTTTGGGGTTACCGTGATCCCCATCCTGACCTGTGAGTTCCCGCAGAAACAAAGCGTCCCCCTCGCATCACCCCGGGCCCGGCTCTACGGGCATGCCAGTGTGGCCTCGAGAACCCCTTCTGACGGGGACGGCTCTTTTCACAAGAGAGGCATTGAGGGGGCGCGCTGGCCTTAACCAGTCGACAGATGGGGGAGACGCGGAGGGTGTGCTCCCCCCAACGCGGACGGCACGACCCTCTGCGCCCACTGCCCCGACCTAATGAGGTGACGAGCCTGCACAACCCACCCTCTCTTTCAATTTCGCAGAGTCCATCGCTCTCGCCGTCCATTTTGTAAGACAAAGTGAGGGAGATTTAATGCCCGGGCCGTCGCGCGCCGGGCAGTGAGGGATGCAAATGAGTGGCACTCACTAATGAGCTGCGTCAGCAGAGACGATATATGGCTGCGGATTTCTACAGAGAGTCTGTCTGATAATGGATGTCTACTTCTGAAGAAAGATGGTGCTGCGGGCTCAGCCAAACATCTGCCAACCTCCATCTATCAATCAATTCAATGGTCCCGTGGAGAAGTGCGAGTGGCCCACTGCACCTGTGTAATAGACATCTGCACGTATGCTGATGATGTCACACAGAGACATGTAAAAGTTATAGTGACCATAAGGTATTTTTTTGATAACTCATTCTGCCATTCTGCAACATTAGCACCTTAGTATTATCCTCACCCGTGTAACGCCAACTTCATCACCCTAGTTTTGACCTCACCCATGTAACTAAAGTAACTTTATCACCCTGCTTTTGTCCTCACCCATGTGACGCTAACTTTATCACTTTACTTTTGTCCTCACCCATATGACGCCAATATTATCACCCTAGTTTTGTCCTCACCCATCTAACGCTAACTTTATCACCCTTGTTTTGTCCTCACCCATGTAACGTCAACTTTATCACCCTCGTTTTGTCCTCACCCGTGTAACGCCAACTTTATCACCCTAGTTTTGTCCTCACCTGTGTAACGCCAACTTTATCACCCTAGTTTTGTCCTCACCCATGTAATGCCAACTTTATCACCCTAGTTTTATCCTCAACCTTCTTATATATTTCCAGCTAAGGACAACTATGCAACCTAGTAACTGGTACCTTTGTCCGCTTTAACCACCGCCGGTTCCCTTGGAGCAATAGCCCATTATTTCCCTCCCCCTCCCCCCCCCCCCCAGTGGTGTCTGCCACTCTAGTGAGCTTGTTATGTGGATATGTACGATTGCAAATATAATGTCACACTTAACCAGTTCAATTGAACTCGTATTCAAACTTTATTTCCAAGAAATAAACTCTCACAGAAATATTGCACATTACTCGAAATTATAAATGAGCAGTAACAGTTCAATGGTACTCATTTTATCCACTGTTAAAGGACGAAAGGATGTCACTTCAACCTGCATTCAAATGTATGGCCTGTAGTTTACACAAAGGTAAGTAAACACATGCACTTTTGTTAAAATATAGCGTTACAGCCCCCGGCTGAGGGGTGTAACAGCTATTAAACATCCTCTCCATGAGTTATAATTCCGAACCGCAGCAACATCTGAATCAAGGGAGAGTGGCTTAAATGACCTAGCCAGAGGGAGAAGGGCTACAGTGTGATTGGGACACTCCACCCAATGGTGGTAGACTGTTGTGAATCAACTGGGGCAAAACAGGAAAACAGACACTGGGATTTTGGAGTAGTATGTATATTTCACCCCTCTTGGACCTCTTCCAATAATTGCTGACAGTGGGGTTTCCATCACTCTGATGCTCTCAAATCCTATGTGAACAAGTAGTTATTGTTATCAGCCCTACAACCACCATACACCTATGAGTGGCAGGTGCCATGAGCGGCACGACTAGAGCATCCCTTCATCCCTCTGAAGCTGCAATAGTACTCCAGTCTACTTCCAGAAGACTAAGAAGGCGGCGCGTGTTTGTAAAGCATCATCAATACGGCTCTTGGTTTCATGGTATCCATGTTGGACCTTTCCTTCTGCATTTATCCATCTGTATTTTTATTTAGTTCATTTGCTTTATTTGGATTTTTTTGTGTAGGTGAAAATGTATTTTCACCTACGAAATATATTTCTATAAAATATATTTCCACATTTATTCAGTTGATAAATGTAGAGTCACACTTCGATGCCTGTTGGCATTTAGTTTTATCAAAAAAGGAGGGGTTTGGCCCCAAGGATTAGAGGGTAAATAAAATAAATAAAAGGCAGAAATTACTGCTTAGGTAAACGTATTAATTTTCGTTTATCTTACTTCATATGAATAAGTGTTGAAGTCACTAGAGGTATAGGTAATTTTTTTTTTTTTCTTATGTAGTGTTGGCATTTAGGGCACCAAATATCTGTATATAATGATACAGTACAATTACCTGAAAGCATTAGCATTGTAGGGCTAGTATGTGTGTACTTAGGGACCTATTTAAGGTGCATTAGAAAACTTGCATTTTTAATCTCAATATGTAATCAATATACACATCTGTTGCCCTGGCACTAGTTACTGGCAGCACCGAGAGACACTTAAACGAAGACCAAGTTTGTTCATTTTTTAAAATAGACACAAATTGGGAAACAGGTTTTTCCCTGTCTATAAACGTTACGAGAATTGGCAAAGACAATAGGTCTGGTGTTGACTGCCAGCATTTTCGCTTTGTCAATATGCCAATTATTGTTTTTGTTTTGTCAAGAGGCCCTCACACACACACCCATATATAAAAAAAACATTCGCTTAGAACAAAACAATTTTTTAATCTGAAAAAATCCCATATTGCCATTGCCACTGAAAGGAACCATATTGTGTGTGGATGTGCTCACTGAGAGAGGACAGAATCCCATCTCTCAAAATGAACTTACCAAATGGCTGCAGTGGGCTGACCCTCAGCCCCAGGCTATAGGGTGTAGTAGGTGGAAGAAAATAAGAATGACAGATCAAAGACCATTGGACGAAGGGGAATGGCCTAAAGCATCTACAGGTGTATTACACATACACTTTTAGTACAATTAAAAGGCTTTAGCTAACACCAGACCTAAAAATCAATCACAATGGAAGAATAGGACCTTTAATAGTGATGGACAGGGCCATGGAAGGCTGAGGTCAACAAGCCAAGGTTTTCTCAGAATTAGGAGCTGGCTTTACCTGGGCTGTAATAAAAATCAGGATCCCCGCAAGGTGGCATAATATTAGTGAGAGACTTTCATCAACGCTTCTGCACATCATTACTCTCATGGGAGCAAATGAGGCTAATAAGCGAGCGAGGAGCGACAGCCCCCGCTGTTCTTCTGATTCGCTCTACGCGGGGAGGAGACAGTCGCTGTAGGCAGAAGCAGAACACAGATCAGTCAAACATCAGTGTCCATCATCTCACGCGTGAAACTCGCCAGCCGCACACCTGGAGGACTCGGCTACGGAAATCCGGCATGCGCACGAGCGGCGTAAGGCTGCGGCTAAGGCCGCTATTTTTCAGCTAATTTGTTGGGTTTTTCTAGGGTTTGAGACTTAGTTATTGGTCTATTATTCTGTTCAGTATCTAATTTGAATGTACTTTTAGATCATTTTAAGTATTTATGTTCCCTCGCTCAATTGATATTTTTTTTTCTAAAATCCTAATAGATTCCAAACTACGATGGAGAACAGCAAAGACGTGCTAGGTGGGATTACAGGCAATTAGGACATCTCACCTAGTTGTGTGAAAAGTAATGTGCTGTTTAATACCGCTGTGTGAAGGGCATTTCGGGAAAATTACGCACAATTACTCGTTAAGTATGCAAAATGCATTTTGGGGCCATCTCGAATCAAAATTGATTAATAGAGCTTACTTCGCAAACAAAAGTCCCTCGAGGCACTAACAGCTGAACTAGTTTGATTCGAAAATTTCTCTCATAACTAATTTCCTGCTCCAACATTTCTCCTAGGAGACATATTCTTGACGAACCAGTGTTTAACAGAAAGAAAGTGTGCGAAATTTTGCGCTGTAACAATTTCTGGCATTTCGCATAATTTCCTACAGTGAAATTGCAGGAATTGTCAAAAATACAAGAGTGTTAGGGAAAATATCGCACAGGCCTTTGGACTCAATCACTCAGTATTTTCTGTGTAGGTTGGACAAGGATGTAGGAAACGGGGTCAGGGTGGCCTGGTAGGACCAGCTGGAAGAATGGAATGGAAGATGTTTACATCCACTTGAACCTACTCTTTCCTTTCAGGTAGGTTTGTTTTTAGCGATGGAAGGTTTGTTGGCATACCTCTGCGCTTCCTACTGGGAACCGGGTCTATTTAGACAAGGCAGGGGTTTGGAAGGTTCTGGGCAGGGGCAAGTATGTCTATAGTTCATATCACAAACTGTGCTGTCTCCGGGTGAATGAATAACAGAGTTTATTTATCATCACCGAACAGAAAAGGGACCGTCTTAGCATACTCGGTAGGCTGAAAGGCAGAAGTTGCCCCACTTCAACTCGAACCTCGGCAGGTCCTCAGGCCAACTGAGCTATCTCACCAAGAACAGAACCACGTTTAGCACGGAGGACAACCACTGTACGACTTTCCAACATGGCGAAAACCTTCCAAAACGGTGGAGTATTTAAGAAAGAAAAGCAAACAAAATACATTGAGAAAAAATATAATTAGCAACTTTAGTATTTATTTTTTGTAAGAATTTTGCCTTTTTCGCAAAAAAGGCCCAGCAATATACGTAATTTAGCAGCACATTTTTATTTTTCGTTGTCAGTGAGGTTAACCATAGAGTACCCATCTCAGGAGGTGTCATCCATGCAGGTGGTGCATGCTGTCTCACAGAGAGGAGGGCTTGCTCTCCGGGTCCGGGGGCTGTCTCCCAGCAGATTGCAGAAGAGAGGCTCCAACCACATGAAACAAAAGGCCGCCCTCCGCGTGCAGTGGAAACAAGAAGAGACAAGGAGAGAAAGCGGCTCTGACCAGTTCAGGTTTGCACAGGAGAAAATCGATATGCATCGATCAGTGCCATAAAGTGGGATAGAGCGATATCAAATGGCAGACATCTGGTTATCTGGCTGATAACAGGCAGGGGACAAGCCTCGAGGTCATGGCGTGTTGACTCAGAGAAAGTGACAGCTTCCCAGGCACTTTACGGCTGCACAGAAAGGACAGTTCAGAGAAGAGAGAACAAAGTGAAGACATGCTGGTCATACATGAAAGGAGTGCAGGGAGGCAGCAAAGACCTGGCTGGGCGCTTTTTACATAGCACTGTGTTCCATAGCCAAGGACACCGGAATTAGGCGGAAGGGGAGGGACAAATTAGGCGGCAGGGTTGGCTAAATTATGCAGCACGTAAAGGCAGATTATGTGGCGTAATGCGACACATCTTGTGGTAGCATTACTGCATTATTTTGTAATTTTTACACTTGTTAACACCGTCTGAGCATTGGCTGCACCTCATTAGTACCCGTTTAACACCCAAATATAGCAATAGGCAATACAAAGGGGATCAGCTTTCAGTAATTTTTAAACCGTTTGAGTAAGAAATAATTTTTTTGTTAAAAGCTGCAGATTATGCAGTTGATGATGGATTATGTGGCAAAATCACAGCTGCACAACTGCATAATTCCAGTGGCTATGACCATAGCTAGGTCGTTTCTAAGCGCTGTAAATAACAAAGTATTACTGTTACTCAATTTAATGGTACACTGTGATGAAGGACCCCGCCAACTGGCAGCAGGGTCAGACTGGGACAGAAAATAGGCCCGGTCACCAAAATAAAAGTGCCTGCCTTTAGCTAACCAAGTAACTACAAAAGTGGCCCACATTCTGCAAATCTGGCTATTCTTGAACTTGCAAAGACATGCGCTATAGGTGATTTGCAAGGTATGGGAGACTGCATGAACTTGTGCTTACTGCATACAATATTTGTGGTAATATCATGGAAATCAGCGGTAAAACACTCAGCTCTCTAGAGCATTAAACAGGCAACAAACAGCCCAAAAACTGGAAAACACACTGACCTATCTGACCAGCCCTGCGGGCACTGCCAGATTGCCCTATAGGGCAGTCCGACCCAAATCAGCAGACAGGACCACCAGCATCACAAGATGGGCATGGTTGCCACAGAACTCAAGCTCAGACCCACTAAGCTCTGACACCAAATATCCCTCAAGGTTGGTAGGTGCAAATACGCTCACAGCTATCTCTCGCTTTCCTTCACTGTATGCTTAAGTGCAGCCTCACATTTGCAGACAGGACCTGATTAGCCTCTGTGGATGACACCCAAACACGTGCAACATAGGCCACATTGCATTTACAAACCTTGCCAAACACAAACGTCTTATAGGCTTATGTGCCCTACCATTCACTACTTTGTACTAGGGTTAAGCGGCTCCAAAAAACTCTGTTCCATTTTTATCTCTCGCAAACATTAAGTTAGTGAGTGCGAGCAAGGAAAATCCAACGCTAGACCACCTCCCAGCGAGATTTATGATTGTAGGTGGTCTCAAATGGTCACGACCGCTGGCGTTGAGAAACCATCCGTTTGCTTTGAGGAAGCTGCCCTCGGGTAAAACATCTACTAGAGTGGTAGCAAGAAGCAACACCCTTGTGTTCTGTATGGTGCAGTTCGTGCTCATTTTCCATCATGGGACAAACACCCAGCACAGAAAATCAGTGCGAACAGAGTGACCCAATGCACTCCCCAGTTTGCGGAACTCGCGTAGCGCGGCAGAGTTTTTTGGTCACTTTGCGGAGTTACCAGTAGCAGAACTCCGCAAACTCCACCCAGTCCTACTTCGTACCTCACTACTTATCAAGGTTTAGCTACCCATAACATGATAAGAGCACAACTCTAGCCCTCAAGCATGACACTAAAACACTCCCACCTAGGCCACACCGCGGAGCTGAAACCAAGCACACCATTCTCTGTAGTGTATCACCTGGTCACAACACACTTCAGCACCACCTCAGGGGTATGAAGCACCAAATAAATGCAACTACAGTATAATACACCATCTCTGTGAAATGAAATCGAGATTTCAAAGTCACTAAGCACTGACAAAGCCCTTAGACCTAGTGTTGGCTGCTAGCTCTTTGACGTTGCCAATGATTTTTTTAAAACAAGAGAACTTTTTTTTTTAAAGAAAAAGTACTTGGGGCTTCTTTCTGTGTAGGTGGTAACACAGTGTGTGGGCGGACCAACACTTTACACACTGAAAGAAACCAACAGCTGAAGTGGGCTGACCCACTGCCAGATGCTGCATGTTGTGGTTGGCAGCAGCTATATGTGAATGATACTACTGCAGACCAATAAACAAAGAGGGCTGACTGAAAGCCCTTCTAATTAAGTATAATATATGTTTATTTTCCGAAAATAAAAAAAGAGCAGGCTAACGCCAGACCTAAAGAGGCCAGTTTGATGTTTGGGTGGAGTTTTTCTTGCGATCCTTTTCCCCCTGTATTCCCTGCATTTTTGCCAGAGCGGACCCCTGAAGCTTTCTCCACTGATGTCCCTGAATAAATGCAATTCTTTTTTATTATTTATTTTATGGAAGTTTTCCACCTGCAATGTTTTAAAGCATGCTTTTAGGTCAAGTGCAGACCAGTGCGAAGTGCCACTACCATATATGGAGAGTCAGATGATCCAACCTATATATCAGTGTCGTTAAATTGTCTCTGCTGCCCTTACTCATGCACACGTGGCATTCCGAAGCGCCTCCTCTTGCACGCAAGCTTGCACCCATAATAGCTCCTGAAGCAGAACATGTGGGATATTATTGTCACAGCATGATCATGAGAGGCCGATAAGACCTGCCACATCACACCTCTTACCTATGATAAACAAATATATGTCGTTACTATGCATTCCGTTGCAATGCATGCCTTTACCACGCATGCGTTACACCGGAATTTATTTTCTACGCATAGCCTTTACCTCGATTTTTCCTGTACCACGCTTTTTTGGGGGGGGGGGGGGAGACCCCCCCAAGCCCCCTTTTTTCTTTTTTTTGCCTTTTTCTCACGTCTTCGCCGACACTAAAAAAGGACTGACGCATTTTTTCGTATGAGGAAGAAGACGTCCGTGAAGACGTTGCTTGCGTGGTAAAGACGGTCATGGAAGCAATACGCGTTGTGAAGACGTTTACGAGGTAAGTGTACCGTTGTAAACGTAACGCATAGAAAAGCCTTCGTGGTAAAGGCTGTTTCCCATGATAAACACATGACTTTGGAACACGGTGCTATATATGGAAGGTAAACAGTGCCAACTCCCTGACCCAGATCAGAACTGCCACGTAGTCCCTCCTCGTCCTCTGGGAATGAGATGATCCTTCCTATTGGTCAAGAGAGCGTGTTCAACCTGGGACAGTACATTCAACAGAAGCGACATAAAAAAACACTGCACTGCTTTCAAAAGTATCTCAACCCTAGGGCGTCACTTCTAGAAAGCAGATGTAGGCCTAAGTTTCATGTTACCTCAGTTGTCATCCATGTTCTGACATGTGGCAGAGGTGACCTGACCTGGGAGGTAGTGGTCACAGGGGCTTAGGAATGCCTTTCTACTCTTCACTCACTAGCTGGCAAGCCATTGCGCCACCCCAGTTTTCTATCCGGATCGTTTTTTCTCAAGCCGCTTCTCTGCTACTAAAGAGGTGCGCCGGAGAACTAATAACAAGCACCACACAGGCCAATAGGACTGGCTGTGGCGAGTGTGCAATATTTATTTGTGCAAACATATGCAATAGGCAATAAAAGTTTTAAAGTAGAAAAAATTCTGCCTAGTCGATATTCATTATAAAAATAAATGAAAAGGACTCATTGCAAAGTAAAAGAAAAAGAAAAAACATGTAATGAAAGCAGAAAACGATGCAGAGATCGACCCACCAGCCCTGATACTGAAATTGACTATTTTTTAACTGGATGAGCCCAATGAAAATGCTTCACCCAGAGCCAATGAGCTAAACAGGCAGACCCATTTCCCATGCTATATGCTGATGTGGGCAGAAGCAAAGTGTGAATGACACTTTAACAGACCAATGGATGAAGACGGAAGACCGAAAGCCTCTGTGTATATAAATAAAATTGCATTTATTTTTTAGGAAGCTTTTTTGGAAAATGTGAGACTGGCAGGACAGCTACAACCATCGCTAGCCCAGGGAGTGACTGAAACAAAGGCCCACTAGATGAAGAATAAAAGAGAAAGTTGCCAAAAGAAAGAAATGGCTCTGTGCTGGGTGTGAGTGGCACTATTTTGTAGGTCTGGCATTTGCCTAGACCTTTTGATTTAATTCAAATTATATATGAAATATACTTTCCTATAGGGGCATTCAGTTAGCCGCCTTCATCCATTGGTCTATTGCTGTGTCATTAATATTTTTTTTCTGTCTACTACACCATACCACCTAGGACGGTGGGTCAGACACCTCCAGCCATTGGCTAACTTCATCCTGAGTGCTGGCATTTTGCTCTTCCGGTTGTGCCCTTTAGTGCCAGGAGCTACCATGGCTATATGTGCTTTTTAAGACCAAAAATACTTTTACTTTTAACAAGTTTTTTTTGTTTCTATATCGGCAATGCCCCAGTAGCTCCAACAATAAAGTTTTACAAACACCATGACAAAACAAGCATTGACAAAATAAAAAGAAACTGGCAGCAATACCACAGCTATTGGCTTTGTTTCTCCTAATCTGTACCCAGATCCATAAACATACTTTTTCACAATCTTATTCAAGCTTTCTGAGCTCCACTGTTCACAGCCATATACTTTAAATGTCACCTTCACCTGCAAAATTCATACAATTGTGCACACAGGGTTTGAGAGCTCTGCACGGCATGGTTAAAGCTTTATACACAGCTGGCAGGGCTGCTCTCCCTCCACGTACATACACTAAATCTTTTAATTTCCCTTTTAAAAGCAATGCAACTTGCTTTTAAAAGGTTTACGAGACACAGTACAGACCCTCACTGCCGATTTGGCTAGGCTTGCTCGTAATCTGTTCCCTCAAAGTCGATTTGTTGGGTAAATCAGGATATTTATGCATATGGTGGCACAGATGCAACCACAACCCATAAAAACTGTTTGCAATTAAACTGCCACTTTGCGTGACTTGATTTGTCAGCTATCTGAAATTAGATTGCATTGTTTCTGCATTGACAAGAGATAAAACACGGAGCCAAATACAGAGCGCGCCCAGAGTAGGGGGAAAGTGTATTATTAAGGGGGACTGAGCAGGCAGGGAAGGGAAACTGAAAATAGGTGGGGAAGGGGAGTGGATGTGCATCAGGGAGAGGAACGGGGTAGGAAATTCAATGGAAAAGACAGTACCTCATATGCTACGATGGTCATTTTCTTCTGAAATGGATAGGTGGCGGCAGTGCCCTGCTCCACGATCGCCCACACTGTACTTGTCCCTACCTTAGGGCATCCTATAAGCAGCAGCATGCCTCATCAAGGGCCTGAAGACATATGACCACATCAATCCACCCTGAGGAAACTCCACTGGCTGCCCATGCCGGCCCGCACTATCGTCGAAACCAGCAACATCATATCTGCAAAGCCTTCACGGCCAGCACCGCCACCTGTATGGCGGACAAGCTCACCCTCTCTGATGCCTGCAGCCAGGGCTCCCTCCAAATGGAAATGAGGAAGTGCAAATAAAAGGTAAAAACAAGGCAACAGGCCGGTCCCACTTTCGAACCCAGGATCTGGCCTCATATCCATCAGGACTTCCTAAATTGCAGCAGAATTGGGGAATACCCAGGAGACACACCTCTCTAAAGAACACTACACCGTGATGCACCAGGAGACACACCTCTCTAAAGAACACTACACCATGATGCACCAGGAGACACACCTCTAAAGAAAACACTACACCATGATGCACCAGGAGACACACCTCTCTAAAGAACACTACACCATGATGCACCAGGAGACACACCTCTAAAGAACACTACACCGTGATGCACCAGGAGACACACCTCTCTAAAGAACACTACATCATGATGCACCAGGAGACACACCTCTAAAGAACACTACACCGTGATGCACCAGGAGACACACCTCTCTAAAGAACACTACACCGTGATGCACCAGGAGACACACCTCTCTAAAGAACACTACACCATGATGCACCAGGAGACACACCTCTAAAGAACACTACACCATGATGCACCAGGAGACACACCTCTCTAAAGAACACTACGCCGTGATGCACCAGGAGACACACCGCTCTAAAGAACACTACACCGTGATGCACCAGGAGACACACCTCTCTAAAGAACACTACACCGTGATGCACCAGGAGACACACCTCTCTAAAGAACACTACACCATGATGCAATGTTAGCCTATTTCTGAACTTCAAAACCAGCTACCCTTCCAAACATACGTAGACTATGTCTTTGTCTTGAACCCTGCCCAACATTCTGCAGCTTTGTGGCAACTTTCGAGCAATATAAATACAGCATACATATATGTAAGCAATTGTAACATTTAGATGTCCCATCTCACTGCAATGAGTAGGACCTCCTCATCTCCGACTAGTTGGGTAGTCTGGTTGTAAGGTCATTTTAACTTCCCAGATGGATTCTAGGCCTGTTTTGTGGGAAGCCCACTAAACTTGCTTAAGGCACCTATTACACAGACGGCAGTAGCAGCAAAATCACAGGCTCTGCAGGAGACCCCCACTTAATTGTCTAATCAAGTTGTCTAATACATGTTTTAAACTACATAGATACAGTCAGTATTAAATATTGTTTTAAACAAATTCAAAGCCCTGTCCATTAAAGTGCACAAATCAAACTATGCTCCTAAAACCCTGCAAGAAAATAGACCTTGGCGTACTTCGGCTTGACGCCTCTGCTTTCTTCCTTCAGAGTGAAGCTCTCCTGACCCTCCTTCGCCTTGGTGCCTTCTATATCTGAGTATAGCTCCTCCCAGTCCCATGCTGTCTGCTTTAATCTCTCATGTTGTCATTCTGCAAATGTCTCACAGACCACTTCATAGATCACAACTTCTCCTTCTTTAAAACCCTATCCCTGCAAACTAAGATATCTATCAACCATTTGCCTGAAACCACATTGCCCCTACTAATGATCACACCTAACTGGTATTAATTTTAACCTACTGCAAAGAAAATGGGGGAAGTGCAGGGAATGTATTTTTTTTTCTTGAGAACACATTACTAATCCCAATAACCAACAATACCACTGGATTGACCACTAACCGTGGGTTTTGGTGTAGCGTGCTTCTCGACACAAAGCGCTTCACCTCTTCGTCAGGTGTAGCAAGCGCTATATAAATGCAGCTACAATTACCACAATGTATGCCAACAAAAGGGTCTTCACTGCTTCTAACTATTTCTAATGCATGCCAGATTTCCAACTGACTGGATGGACTACTTTTGTAAAGTGCTGTGCCCCATGAAAAGTACGTCTAATGCATTCCAATGCCACTGTGACACCCTTCAACACAACACATAGGCGTAAAGAAGCCCCTTTTACCTTTGTGTCACCAGGCTAGTAAGTACTATGTCACTGCTTCGCTTAGAGAAGTGAAAGCAGAGAGGTTTATTTGTATGGGGCCAATGTCCGCTACATGAGAAGCATCTTTGTGTCTTTGGAAAGCCGGGTCCAAGTAGGAACATTGGCCTGATTCAGACGCTCAACTCTTTTTATTCGTCAATGAGATTAATTTTACATCTGGGCCCAATTAAGGTTTCGTTGGGATCCCATGAATATCACATTTGTGGGAGCTCTCCGCGGCTGTGAACTGAAGAGCCTGATTGTAGGGTTCGACCCAGCAGAATAAAGAACTCTTGTCCATTCGCGTGGGGCGGCCGTCTTTCTATGAGAGCATAGATGGCACAATGAAAGGCCATGGTTCCTTCTGCGAATCCCGAATGGCACATAAATTCTGCTACCCAGGAGGCAAATGGGGCGAGGAGACGAAGGCTATGCACAACTTATATGTGTACCTGTATGTCAGTGCCTCTCATGCAAAGATCTTCCCTCAATTTACTGGACATACTTCTGTTAACCCTTAGACCAATTCAGTGATTCTTTATCAAGATATATAGCCATTGTGGCTAGGGAATTCGTTTTGATTACAGTCACGAATAATTACTTGTACCCAATAATTCTATGCATGCAAGGAAACGGTCCACTGCATTAATAACCATTTTTGCTAACTGGAAGTCAGAGGTTTGGCTGTCGTCCAGTGATACAGCAAGTCACTCATGTTGAGTGATAGAAGAACAATGAATATAGTTTATGATTTAAATTCAAAATATATTAATTCTACAAAGAATTACAAAGGGATTTTTGGGAGCCTTCAGTGGATCAAAGGTACCAGCTCACATATCTTTCTCCACACATAGGTCCATAATTATGTATGCATTTTCTAATGCGTGATTCACAAATTGTGACTTTCACACAAATTAATGTGATCTACACACATGCCGTACTTTGGATACATGTCCGAATCTAATGTATGCATGCACTATGCAATTTGTAGATTAGGCATATTCACACATGCAGCATTGATCACGCATTCCATGGATTGAAGGATAATTTACAGGCACAACTCTGAATATGTTTGTCATTTAGTCGAACACTCTTACAGAGATGATCCTTTGCCACAATGTTGTCACAGCTCACATGGGCTAGGTGGAGAGCTGTAAGACCCGAAGCCAGCATAAAAAGAACCCTTCCAGGATATTTTTTAACATATCTATCACTCACAGGAAATAGGACGCAGGATAGAATGTTGTGCCCCCACACGAAACACTATTATCCCATTGAAGTAAGTCTTTTAAAGCTTGATGCGATGGATATGTAGATAGTGCCACCATGACATAAAAGTGGCAGACATAGCGTTGATATTTAGAGCTAATGAGGCCCCAGCAGCTTCATGTTCCTCTCTTGCTGCCCTCTTTCTTCATCTCCTTCTTCTCAGAATGGCATTTCTGCGTTGGATGAGCTGAAGGAATCCTACCTACTATTTCAGAGAAGCAGAAGGGTCCAGGTTTTGCTCAGAGCATGTGCGAAAAATAACTGCAACGTGCTTGGAAAATGTTTAAAGTTAAATTGTCATACATTACAATGTCTGCAGGTCAAATCAATTCAAAATTATGTTACTTTGGTAATAACTGGCAGTGTTACACCTCAGCAGGTAAATATTTCATACTTATTCTATTTATTGGGACTTTTAGCTCACAGATAACTCTTTCCGATGGAGCACACACACTTAACCCTGGGAGAAAGAAGAGCCATATGAGGGCTTGTTATCACACCTACTGAGGCTCAGCTGGTATGTTATTGCTAATTGGGTCTAACATTTCTGTCTTGTTCTGTTCTCTGAAGCTAAATAAAAAAAGTGCTGCGGCGGCTGCACGCCAATTACATCTCTGGATGGCAGACTCGGGCTGTCTTTATTTTTATGGAGTTAAAAATTGTGACCAACCTAAATATTTAATATCAGAGACCCAGAAATAAAATACAGCTGTTCTGCATCGGTTTGAGGAAACCAGAGTGCACAGTGATGTGATAGGGAGACACCTAGACATATAGTTGCAGGAATGTGGTCTTCAAAAACCAATTAGGGAATCTTTTGCTCTCCTGGTGGACTGTCAGGAGTCTGAAGGAATGCAGTGGTTCCTCAGGAGCAGCGTCGTGCACCAATTTGCTGCTTCAAAGGATGATGTCCCCTTCTGGTTCTGTCCAACGATGAGCGAAGTGCTGCATCAATAGAGTGACTAAGCCGATATGGAACCACCTCAGGCCTAAATTCATGCTGAGCTGCTGCATTTTGGGGTTTTTAGATCATAAATCAAGAGGTGAGGTCAAAGTTGACCCATCTCAAAAGCCAAGATCCGTACTTGGAATTGAGGGAACCTAACTACAAATTTAACACTTGAGCGTCTTGTGGAGTTAAATATGGATCCTTCTTTTCCTCCCTTCTCCTTAATGGATACATAAAAACCTCTGGATGAAGTAATATTACTTAGTGGCATAACTTGTAATCTGTGATCTTGTCATCTTTATGCATATGCTTGGAGGGAAAAGGGAACAAGGACAAGTCGGCCGAGTTCCTTCCCTTTACATGGTCTTTGATGGCTCAAAGACCATTCCAGCACTGGATACAGAATCAGTGGTTTGCACGAAATTGGTCAAAAACAAACACTTTAATCGTAGGATCTCTGCAAGTGAAGCCACCCACATGATTCCCTTTCCTAGCGAGCAATGTTGGCTGACTTTATTAAAAGAATTCGCTCATTGTTAACTTGAAGTCATGATGCATCTTAACCTCGCCGGGGAGGTTTAAGTATGGCATGTGGCAAAGACCTCAAATTACTCAAGAACTTAATTCCTTATTTCGAATATGGGCACAGACTTTCTCCTGTTGGATGGAATACTATAATGCCGGGACAGTGTTGCTTCCCTTCTCCCGGCCTGTTTTTACAGTTTTTAATTTTTTCATTATTATTTTCTTTCAGGGGCCCAACACCTTCAAAGTGCTACCAAACCATTCACTTTTTTGGTGCTTGCGTGCATTTTACATATTACTTTGAATTTACCTTTATAAATTGGCAGTAGACAATATTGGAAGTGTCAATTAAAAAATCCAAAATGGCAGTTGGTGCATCCCGCGATGCACTGAAGGCATTTTTGGTATTCATAATTTACCATTCAAACTTGGCCGATGGCCATTTTAGAATAGTGCATTTAAAATGCACAGATGTTTTCAAAGTTAATCTGTTAAAAGAGACGTTAATTCATGGGCAAAGTGGGCGCTGATCTAGGGCTGCAGCCTTTCAGGGGGTCCCCTGTAGAGCCAGCTTTGTTCTGCAGAGTCTTGCCCTGATAACGTTAAATACTTCTTAAACAGATTACAGAGAAAGGTTTCATAACACAGCCATAGAAAAGGTTCTTTTACATCAAAACAGGACCTCACTTATGGGAAATGAGAGGGTGTCAGAAATTATTTGCAATAATATAAGTGAACTGCTACAGTGTTACAATATTGAATACACACCTCACTATCCCTGAATATTAGATGTAAACACATTTACAATTTGGACCAGTGTGCCATTGCACTGTCAGTGACCTGGCCAAAGAGGGCAGGAAAGAGAGGGAATTGGATCATAAATTCAAAGCTGTTACAGGCAGGGCCCCCCAGAATAGGTTTGACCCAGGGCCCCCAAAATCATTAGGATGTCCCTGCCAGTTAGCATTTGCCTTTTTTTAAGGTGACTATGGGATTTGCAAATGCCTGTTTATTATTTTGTTATGTTTTTAGGGCAGGTAGAACGTACTACTTAATATAGCAAGGTCCTATGGATAGTTTGCTATAATGCTCACATGCTATGTAATATCTATTGCTGACTTTGTAGCAGGGCAAAAAACAAACATTATTTTATTTTAACATCTATACTTGTGCTTGTCCTAAAGCAGAACAAACTGCCATATTATAATTCATGTTGATGCTGCAGTGGCACTAGCCCAGTAAGTACTGGTATTTTTTTTACCTTTCACTAGTGCTTATTAGTTTTTCATATAAGTCGGTCCCTTGGGGCAGTACCACCATCTTTTGGGCAAGAAAAACCAATTCATGGATTATTGTACAGCACCATAAGCACTTAGCAGTTGTCCATAGAGGACACCATGAAGGGATACATGAAGGGATACATACATGAGTAAGTGTGCATAATAGCGTGCCTTTAATGGGAGAGAATAGGGATGCTCTCAGCCGGCAGTCCCTCTGAGTAAGGTGCACTCTGACATCTCTTGAGCCTTGTTGGAGGCCCTATGAGGATGGCCACGGTGCTATGCTGTGCATGCCTGTCATATGCTAGCGCAAAGACAGCATAATCCTGCACATGACCAGACTTTGGAGGTCATGTGTGCTAGCTGTACAAAAGGTTTCAGACATAGCATTGCATTTGATGGCATTTAAGAACCATCTGGCTTACCTAGTCTGTTCACGCATCCGTCTATATAGCTACAAACCCTACATTATTGCTCTCTCTTCTCTCAAATTTTGTCGAGCATTTTTCCACTTTAAACTCAACCTGTAAAAGGGACTTTACTTATCATATTTTGTATTGGAAAATAAGGCTGGTATGCTGATAAAACAGCATGCAGTACATATGTTGTAACATCATCCATTGAAAGTGCGTTTTATACCTGGGCTTTGAACTCCGTTCCGCTCATGGAGTTTGCAGAGTTTTCCACGCTCTGCGGAGCATGCAGAGTTGCAAGTTTTTTCCTCACTCGTGCTTCCCAACTTTAAGTTGGCAAGTGCAAGCGAGAAAAATCCAACGGTAGACCACTTCCCAGCAAGATTTTTCAACGCGGGCGGTCGCGGATGGTCGCGACCGCTTGCGTTGAGAAACCTTCCGTTCGGGTTGAGGAAGCTGCAGCTTGAATAGAAAATCTAATCAAGCGGCAAAAAGAAGCTGAGCACTTTTACGCAGTGCATGGTGCCGTTTGCATTGATTGTACAGAGCGGGACAAACACGTGGCGGTAAAAAACTGCACAATTAGAGCTACCTAACACACTCTGCCACTTGCCGAAATCTGCGTAGCGCGGCTGAGTTTTTTGGTCACACCGCGCCCAGGCCTAGTGCATTCCTGTGACTGCCCAACTGCAGGCTTCTGTCCATATCTCTCTAATACCAGGAATCTACTGATGCAGAGCTTAGACAGGAAATGCGACACCTGGGTAAAGTGTAGAGCTAACTACATAATCCTTGTACCTTGAGGAAGTGACTTATTTGTGCAGGCTGTCTATCTTCAATTTACCTCCTGCAGCCACCAGAGGGTAGTTTGTAATCCTAAATAAAATGTATTCTGTGCTTTACGAAATGTATCTTTAGATATAGCGAGAGAGGTTCGTCGTTATTGGTTCTCATTTTTCAATGTTCAGATTCATTGTCTTAAGCAAGGAAATGATGGTAGATTGAAACAGGAGTCATGGGTCGTGACATGGTTTATTTTAGTAAGATGTTTTTTGGACAAGGACAGGGAAGCTCTTGGAATGAATGAAGAATGAAACACTCTAGAATCTTATAGTAAGCAAAAATCCACTAGACGTTTTCCCTCAAGTCAAATTATCAATGGAGATATTAAATTTCACGATCCACTCTAAAGAGTGCTATTGGATATGTGCTTGGGAGACAAATCAATAGCCAAAATTAAGTGTATTCAGGCGTTTCAGTGATATAAAGAGTGATTACCTCATCCACCCATACATTTCCCTTGTATCACGCTCGAAGGACAGTCCACGAAACACGTGCATGATAAATAATCCCTCAAAACCCACTTTAATTCATTATTTATTGCAAAGCGACCTTGACATAAATTCACCGGCCCGGACACATATATATACATCACTGTGTGATTAACTGCTCACCTATGGTTTGTCAAGATTTAAAATCCCACTTTAAATTATTGTGTGCCACATACCAAAATATATATGCATTGGCTAAATTAAAAAAAGCTTTCCAACGTGTCTAATTTTTGGAAGTAAGGCTGATTGAAGTATAAATTGCATAAAACAAGAATGTGGAATGTTTGAGTGGGGACTCTGTTCTGCTAGGGCCGCCGCGATATTAAGGTATGTTTAAGATTGACCGCGCTCTCCCCCTCTTCTGTGAGCAAGATGGAATCCTGTTATGTAAATAAGGCTTACTCCTGCTATATGGCCCTAAGGTCAGCAGAACTCACCCAGCTGAATGACCCTGAGTGCACGCTCATTAAGAGCAGCGGTGATTGGTTTTTTCCAATAATGCTAGGAAAACAAAATGTCTTCCCTGCAGTAATCCTGCTCATCGCACCACACCACATAATGGGAAATAATGCAATGGCTTCCTACCCGTCCCGTGTCTGCTCTTGTGACTGGTGCGCCTTTAAATAAACAGGCCTATGTACAGTGTTTTAGTGTCACCTCCCAAACTCCACCCCACCTCTCCCACCACCCACCCTCTCGTGTAGCACGTCTCCAGCTGAATCAGGCGGCTCTATGAATATTTATCTCGGATCACCTCTTTCCACTGCAGGGTATTAGCTTTATTTGTGTTGTGCTACGGCTGATGACAAGCCTGCTTAATTCTGGCCTCCAGCTCAACGTGCATAAAAATATGACCCCCGGAAGACAGATGGTGTCCTCTGACGAATTGTTATTGCTGAAGCAAACATTGGGTTGATTTCCATACTCAAACACTCCTCTTCTCAACTCTAAGGGGCGGAACCAGCCTTGCACAATCATATTGGTTACCCCCTCCCCCACCCACTCTGCTTGTTTGGCTACATCTATAGTCTTTCGGGCTGATGAAAATGCACCACTGTGGAGCACATTTAGTTACAAATGCTGAAATGACTTCTCTTCAGTCTGAGGGTCTTGCTTGCTGCACACATTTCCAGCAGGCCCCTGTCAGTGCAAAGTTATTCATTTTTTTATGTGGCAGTTTGTTTACTGTTAGACACACACTACCAAGGACTTGTAGAGGTTCTGTGGAGATAGAATTATCGATTATAATTTTCATTTCAATTACACCTTGTACAGTGATGTATCACCTTCCTCCACAATCCTAGACGATGTTCCTCAACTTAAAAAAACAAAGATGATAATAAAATGACAGTTAACAAAATATTCTGCTATGTGAAAAGGTCTTGGACTTAGGGGCTGTATTATATTAAGGTAATACCAGGCAGCTGCAATGTTATGTTATATGATGTTATGTTCTATTGATTTGTACAGCGCACCAATCACCCAAGAGGGTATCCAGGCGCTGTCAAGGGCGCCGCACACATGCAGAAATGAGCACCAAACATGGCCGCAATCCACAGGAGTTCCAGACATGGTGAGCTGTTGACGCGGGTCTCCATTACTTGTGAGATGTGTGTGTTGTTTCCAGACCTCCATATTGAATATGTGAGGGGCCTGCAAGATCTCCCCGTCCCCAACCATGGTCTGTGTGGCACCGCACAGCTGACATGTTGCAATACCGCAACCAATGAGACCATGTTCGGTCTTTATTTGAAACATGCAGCGTGAAGGAACGGGGCATGGAGTACATTTGGTTATCTACATAACACGTGAACTTGTAAAGCGCATGGTCACACATAAGCATCTTGGTGCTGAATAACAAATGTTTATTGTTACCCATCTCAATTGTACTCATTTTATCAACCTCAGATGGATAAAAGGCTTAGTGGAACCGATGGGATTTGAACCTGTGACCCAACACAGACCCCTGCAGGGGGCACATTAATCCACTAAGGCACCAGACCCATATATACTGTAGCCTTTAAGTATTAACTATGTATTGATTTGTTTGCAATCCACTGCTTGGGATGTCAGAACTACTATGGGCCAGTGCTTGAGTGCAGCGCAAGCAATCAATGGCAAAGTAACATGACGCAGTTAAAACCAGCTTAGGATATGAAACAAGCAAAGGGCTTTTCTTTGCTCATTTGCAAATAATGTTCAAATACTTGTATTGGAAGAATCACTACTTATTTTTTTTAAGGTAAAGCAATTTCTAATCGCTTACCAAAATTGAAAGCACTATAAAATGGAGAAACCGTGGTATATAATGTCCAACTGTCCTATTTAGACAACCTGCTCACAGAAGTGTGCGAAAGAAGGCTCCAAGGATACCTGAGCGCTGAGAAAATGTCTCATTCTGTAATCAAACAAATGCAATAATCTCCCATCCCTTCCTCCCAGATATAAATTAAAAAAGCCCATTAGGCAGATTTCAAAAGATGTCCGTCCGGCGCATAATTGTATACGACATCCTTCCGCGAGATAAAAGTGATTACTGTGGATGCAAATCACTTAGCAACCAATCACTGCCTCCAGAGAGCAGAGCTGGGGACGGCCATCCATTTTCGGCCTTCAGCTTTCTTCCCTGCACCAAGCAAACACAAACACAGATAAAGAGAGACACAATAGCTCTTGACACGCAAATAGGTTAACATAATAAAAGGCAGCTTTGGCTGGCTCACTCCTGGGAGAAAAGCAATTCTCAGGCAGGCAGGAGGTAATAAAACAGGGCTTTTGTGTTCTTGCAGCTCTGCTCTTCCCATCCCAGATCTGCTGCACGAGATGATAGTAATCACGGCTTTATTGAATTACCTTTCATGAATATTAGCTTTCTGCGAAATGCAAGAAAGCGGGGGCAGATATGTGGGACGCGTATATGTGCATCTGTGAGGCTCCTCCTCCACGTCCATAGCATCACAGAGAAAGCCTCAGCTCCCTCTACAGAACCTCACATGGACTAGGCATTTACTTAAGACTGACCTGGCACCAGTTTTTTAAATTGAAATATAAGTCCTTGTGCTCACCATCCAGAGGACCAGTGTGCTCCTGAGAAGTACAGGTACTCTCCCATTAAATACACTGCAGTCCTGCTGAGAAGCGCTGGTAGTCTCCTTTTCAGATATAAGAAGTGCAGGTACTCAGTACCTGATAGCCCCTTGCCCATTTAAAGTGCTGCCTAACACCAGCAAATTAGGTGACTCTCCGCAATCTTGTTGAATAGAAAGATCCTGTATGTAACTCTGTTCTAGTGAGATACCTAAGACTAGCATCCCTTCTTCACTGATGACTTCTGGGATGCTATTATTTAAGACATCTTTCGAGATACATTCAATGGCAGGGGTCCTATGCACGCGTCAATGTTCCTTATGGACAAGCTGGTTCTTCATCACCAGGATATGCAAATAAGTATCTTACCACCATCATAATATAAATCCACAACCCAAAGTGCCTGCAGCCAGAGGGTGGCCAGTGGCACTTTACACATTCCGATGTCCAACTCAACTTGGACTCATCGGTGAGCCCGCCAAATCTGCCTTTTACCCTTTTCTCTCTTCCTCTGGCAAATATTCTGAAAGTGCTGCTGACGACACAGAGTGCTTACAAACTACACATTAAACAAAATAAAAATGGCCTTAAGATGTATATTCACCACGCCTATGTCAGGAGCGATGGACAATATTCAGTGGAGCTCAAATGCCCCCCATCTTCCTAGCTGGTGCGTATGGCCATCATTCAGGGGTAGCTAAAAGTGGCATTTATACCCCCTTATGACTGTTTACGCATCTGCTCTGCAACACATGATTCATTTCTGCGGCTACCGGTTCAAAACCATATTTTAAGAACATCATAGAACATTACAAACCTCGCTCAACACGTACACTTGGGACAAACTACATCCCACAGCTTTCCAGCCAAGCTCTCCGAAAGGGCGCTCTGGCTAAAATTCAAAAAGGAGCGCGGTCTATGGTCGCATCAGGGGTTTGAAGCACTATGTGCTGGAGTATGATACAATTCAACCTATTGCAAATATATAGATATATGAATAGAAATGTAATGTGGTTGGGGAACTCATTTGACCCGGTCATGGGGGCTTAGCAAAATCCTTTCCTGAAGTAGGTGTGGATGACGTTTGAATTACACAGGGGAGTTAGTGCAAAGTACACAACTTTGTTGTTTGTAAAGTTGCAAAGTTTCTGTACTTAACACATCTTCCCCTGGAGGGATCCTAGACTTCGATCCAGAAAAAAGTTATACTATAGAATATTTCAGCAAAAGTGTTTTCCGAGAAGGAATTTAACCACGAAAATGTATTTTATAAAAAATAGTCTCGCTAATGATAGTTTTTTTCCTGGGTATTTTTCCACAAACAACAATTTTCACTAGATTTCTTGAGCTCGATTTTTTGAAAACTTGTAAAAAATAGGCAAGGTGGTTTAAGAAATGCTCCTCAGAAGTAGAGGTTTCATGCACACTTTTGACAAACAATTGGACGAAAGATTTTAAGAGACAATTGGCATCAAATATTTCTAACTGAAGCACAAGTAAATGAGATTTTAAAAAGTCAGTTTAAAGAAGATTTCTCAAAAATAATAATTTGACAGCTTTGAGTGAAAAACAGGAGCTCATCGCTGCACACTAGTAGCTTATCACATTTCCCAAGTAAAGAAAGGCGCAGAGGGCATACCACACCATACACAGGAAATGGATATTTCCAACATGCCGCATGTTTTTGAACGCTTATCTTTATTTTCAGATTTTTGCTGCCCTTTTAAGTTTCTCGTGCTGGTCATTATGTAAGATTCCTTCTGAAAGATGAATTAAGCCCAAGCATTGCCCGCTGAGCTTGACGCAGATTCTGGCCTACACGGCTGACCTTTGCAAAAGGCTTGTTTGTGTGCACGGGGTCACTGCACGCTCACAGCATCATTTCTGAAAAGGCATGTGGGACTTTCATCGCAGAGGCCTGCGGCATTGGAAGCGCGGAAAATGAACTCGAGCCGTTTCAGACTCGAGCCATGGATAATTGTAATTACCTTTAAAAGGGAAGGGGGGTGCTTGGAAGCATTCGGGACAGGGCAGCAGAATGGAGGCAGCTGTGCAGGTGTGGCCACTTAACCTTGCAGAAGAATCCCCCATCAGCCAGCATGGACTCATCCCTGGCGGGTCTGTTCCTAATCAGCCAATCAGGAGGCGGTATTGTCAACACGGGGGGATACTTCAAAGCAGGGTTCTGGCACCCAAGCCATGTCATGTCAGCAGCTCTTATGGGATTAAAGGAAAACGCCAGCCTAAATAAGGCAATAGCAACGTCAATAAACATTCTTTCTCATTTAGATGTACCCAAAAATGAGAGCCATTAGAGAATGTATGAATCAGTGAGCTGCTTCAAGAACCCACTATATCCCTGATAGCACAAATAATGTATGTTTTCCGTGTACATATAAAGAGTATAGAGCCCTCAAATTATGTATACAGTGGCTCCAATGTGAAGATTTGAGTTGTTGGTGCGCAAACCTTCATTTCCCAAGCTGAACAGGAAGACCCGCCCCGGAACAGGAAGTATTGTCTTGAGAAAAATGGAGGCTTTAATGGAGTTGTTCTAAGCATATGTCAAAGTAAATATTTGTTCCTCTGTTACTCCCAAACATGGTTCCATCGATCTGCTTTTTAAAGAAGTTCTTTATAGCAGGTGAACTAGTAAAGATTTTTTTTTTATTTACTATGTAGGCACTAGATTTCTGCTGCGGCTGATAGAGTTCTGCGCGTTCTGGGTCTACGTTGCCCACATTGTTTGCAACATCCCTCATCCTTTCATACCCTGCAAGCCATAAAATTGTTTTATCGCAACATTTTCGTATCTCTATGTTTTTGTAATATGCACGTTACACTGCCAGGAGGCGTATCTGAGCCACTTGGTGGGGTACAAGGGGCAATACAGAGGAAAGACCTTCTGCATACTAGGGGAGAGGAGGGGTTGTTGATCTCATTGCGTAGTGACTTAGGGATAGTTAGAAGGGATGTCATCCATAGGTTCATTGATACAGGTGAATTTTCAAGCATTCTAATGAATTAATCACTTTTAGTTAGACGCAAAGGCGTAGTAGGAAGAGAATCAATGGAAAATATGCCACAGCAGTATACAAACCTTGGATTGTTGTGGACATATGTACATGCATGTCTGTGTTTTTGCACAGCCTTCGACTAGCGCATGCGTTGACAAGGAGAACTGTGAAAACTTCAAGCTTACAGCAAAGGTTGATCAATGGTCTCTTCCAGGATTCACAAACTTTGGAACCAAAAATCACTCTGTTGGGTCCACACCTGAATCCATTCACAAGCAGGCTTCAGCCGAAACACGTCGGTAACTTTGCATTTTTTAGCATTTGCAACCCCAGACTGTCACAATCTAGGTTCCTACAGAGAGAGATAAATACACAACAGGCTCTGTTGCTTAATTTGTAATGCTGATCACGATTTCCAATGGAAATATCATCTTGCCACTTGAACTCGGAAAAGGTATTTGTGGTTTAACTCACTGATATTTTAAACTGGTCGCCAGGACTCATTTGGCAAGAGGAGAAAGCAGATTGTGCACCTATGAATCTGCTTTCTTTTTTCCGTTGCTAAGGGTAATTTTGTTGAATATTTTTTTTCATGAAATTTATGGGAAATATTTTTCTTTGCCTGGGTTTCTTTCATTGCCACTCCGTAAGAACTGTGTTGTTTGAAAATGTCTATTGAAAAGGGGCTCTTGACTATTAAACTGGGATACACGGTGTAAGTTCTTAAAGGCTCAGATTTTTATTAATGCGAGATTTGCTTGGAACCACTGTGACTAACCGAGTAGGGCTCCTGATAGCCACTTTGAAAATGACATACCCGCTCAAAGTTAGGCAGAGAAGCATGTTTATTTATATGTATATTTTCATGTTTAGAAAACATAGGAATTAAAAAGGCACTTGTGCAGTGGTCTTTCTTCCCGTTGTTCATATTGCATTTTCCAAAACTTGCCCCGTTGAAGGCCCCTCAATGTCCACCACTGATCGCCACTGTAATCCAATTCAGTATCTTCATAACAGGATCTTGTACACTGATGGTGTATTGTTCTCCAGTAATAAAGCAGACCTCTATTCCACCCATACTATAATTCATTGATAAGGAACGTTTCATTGTCATGTAGGTGTTTGTAAACTCTAAAGGCCTAATTTACAAAACTTTTAGTCTGGCGTAAGACAGGCTTAGAAACGACTGCCTTGTCCAAGGAAAGGTGGAACTCATTTATACAAGGCTTTATAGAGGCAGCCTTAGGATTCTCCTTCGCTTCCTACAATAGTCTTAAAACTGAATATTCTGGTCTAGGACAATCTTAACCTAGAGAAAATGTCCTAAAGCAGGCCCTTAGCTCTTGTCTTAAGAGGTGGTTGTTCTGTAGTTCTGAGCTGTGCTGTCTGCAGATCATGAACAACCGCAGGGAGTTTGTGTGTTTGCTTACGTGCTGCTGACCGAGAGCCCTTGAAGACATATAGCCTGCGAGTGCTAGGCTGTGGGCCAGCATCTCCCTTTGAAAGCCTGTGCTTTGCACACCTGGTCATTGTCTGCAGCCATCCATCCATGGACACGAAATTGTTTGCAGAATTTTGAAGGCCTGAGTTTCCAGTTGCACTTAGAATAAATCCGCCAAAATGACTGAAAGCCATTGAGAATTATGGAATGTTTCATAAAAATTAGAAAAAGAAAAACGTATTGCATAAAGCAGGTAAATTGGGGAAATAGCCAAATATCAACCCTCGGAAGCAATTTATTATGGTTTATATGAAATATATGTAATATATTTTAATACATGCATGTCTTTACCACTGGGACGCTACTTCTATGGTGACCACCTCACTTCATGTTATCACGTGCACTGTCTGGCCTCTTGTTAGTCTAATTAGTTCAAAGGAAGCAAAATTATACAATGGCACCCAGAAAACATTAGACCATCAGACAAAAGTCCAGGACTGGAGACAGTGTCGGTAATGACCTTGAGGGAGGGGTTCACCCCAGCTGCTTCAGAGCTCTCAGAGTGACAGGGAAATGAAGGAAGTGTGGCTAAAAAGATGCTGCAGGGGAGTCAGTGAATATGCAGCAGTCAGGTTCTATACGTCTCTTAAGTTTTTAGGTCTCGCCTGAGCCAGCGCATGCACTGCTCTGCGAGACATTTAGTAAGTGGGTTTTGAAAGTGCTACCACAGGCTGTTGCTGGCCTCAAGCTTGCGGTTACGCGCGCATGCACACGCGCAGCCACCATCTATCTTTCCTCCGTCATGGGTCATTAAGTGCATCGCGATCACTTTCACTTTCGCGGCCGCGTCACTTTCACGGCCACGCGGCCAATGCTTGCTCTGATTTTAAATGACAACATCTTAATTACAGTACACTTTCCACGGGATGCCAGCCTTCTGACAGTCACAGTCATTGGTATTTAAGAACATAAGATACATTTGATATCTTATTCAAGAATTGTTGATCTTAGGACAGGAAGTTTCACTTTGAAGACGTGGTGAATACAGCACTGTAGGTTCACACGATGCGCCGAACAGCATTAAATAAAGTTAGATGACTCCTCCAACGGGTGAGGGGAGTCGAGGATGAGGAAGTACCTATATAGCAAACGCTGCTCCTAGAAACGATTGCTATTCTTTGTTTTCTTTAAGGAATACACCATGTTTGCAACCTGATGCCTGTCTGGAAAGTTCTTTTACGTCTGTGTCCTTGCTCTTTTCCATTCCCGATGAGTGAGCAATCTCGCCATCTAGTGGCAGCACCGTAAACTTTTTTTCATATGGAACTTTGTCTACCATTAATTACTACTTACACATGCCTACTTCGTGCGAAGCACCTAGAATAGGGTGACCAGACATCCCGGATATGCCGACACAGTTCCGGTTTCCCACCAGCTGACCCGGCAGATTTAGGCAATTTTGGCTCAGATCCCGGTTTTCAGTGAGGGTTGACTGAAAACATCGGAGGCACGTTTTCATGTGCTGCAGAGCAGTACTCAGTAGCAGCTCTTTTTAAAAACCAGGTTAAATAACTTACGACACTGGGTTTAAAAACTGACCTGTTAGTTATTTCCTTAGTGCTTGGCCTGTGTTTCTATATTGATGAGCGCTATCATTCTGTGTCCCTCAGATACTGTTGAATCGAGTCCCTCTTCTATTTATGCGAAATGTCGCTGGTTTTGGCTTTTAAAATCAGGTCACTCTAGCCTAGAACCATTCATGTGTGCATGCATTTGGCATACCGCCAACTTGAAGAACAAGCATTGGCATAGCCAATAGGTCTCGCCTTTGGGACCTTATAAGTGTTTAGCCACGCAACAGTTGATGTTGTTGCACCAAGGATATTGTGCTGCATAACTAAATACTTATAAGGTCCCAGAAGCGAGACCTATTGGCTATGCCAATGCTTGTTTACTATGTGAAGTTGTGCTCTGTTGACTACCAAAGCACTAAACAATTGCTTTCTGGTGGTAAAAAGCCTGGCGGAGAGATAGTACAATGCTCCTTTAAACAGACAGTTTTCAAACTTTGCAGGCCCTCAGCGGATATTTCTCTATAGCACCCATCTCTCCGAAGCAGCCTCCGATTGAGATGCGCTGAAAACATGTACAAAGGCATCTCATTCACGCCCATTAAATGCATCTGGCCTGGTTGCCAACTACCCTTTAGGGACTTTCTCCACCCAAATGATTAAATTATCTTCATCGTACTGTTTTCTTGTTCCCCTTTTCATGGTTTCCCCATCTGCGCTTCTCGGTTAGCGGTAAAGCGCTCTAATGCCTCTCAGTGACAGAGCGCTACATGAACTAGAAAAAGAAATAAAAACTGGGGTGCTTTTAGGTGGGCCAATAAATTAAGCTAAACAATCTGGAAGAGAGTAACCTATACTCTAAGAGAAGAATCTAAAAACAAATTTCTTTTCACGTCTTTGTGTGTGTGTGTGTGTAGTAGTGTATGTCTGCTTGTGTTTGTCACTCACAATCTGTGCTGATTTTTCTTACCCTAAACCTAATCTATAAAAGTCTTAAAAAGAATACCTGTCTTTAAATGAATAATTTACGGATGGTTTAACCGAAGGAGTCACGCTATACTTGTTTTTCCAACAGATCTTCAAAATGAAGCAAGCAAGTGAATCAGGAAAATGACCCGGACGAGAGGCGCTGGAGTTCATATTCCATGTCCATGGTTCATATATCCTCTGTATCCAGTTTTTCTGCTCCTTAAACTAGACAGGCCTGCTGCGGACTTTGCAGCAAGACATCAGATTGTGTTTCCTCCGGGTCCGCGCCCTGCAGAGCTCTCCCCTCGCTAATGAACGCACGCAATGCTGATGGCCCCCTAAACATGCCATTAAATGTTCTCCCTTCCATCACCCAGCGGAGCGATCGGACGTTTTCTCCTTAATGGTTCCTAAGCATGTCTTCCGTTATCATCCTGCTGCTGCCGTCATCCCATTTGGGCTGGAGAGGTTATTGACAATTGTTATTTTTAACGACACGCGCTGATCTGACTCCTAATTAGAAGTTTGCTCCAGTCGAAACCGTTCGCTAGAAAATGTCAACTTTATATAATGCACCGCAAACAAGCGAGCGAAAACAAAAAGCCTGCTTCTCCCTATTTAGGGGAAGAAAAGTTTTAATGATATAACTGTCTCATTAAGTTGTGCTGGGTGATTTACAATACATTTAAATGTCACCCACACACACGGCGTAAACCAGTCATTAATCTGCGTGTCACTGCGTAGAATGACGTCTCCAAAGAGCGGTTATTTTCTGTTTTCCTTAATTGGGTGATTTTCCAGAAATGAAGGGCTCATTAGAGGGCAGTGATAGCTCGCACTCGGCTCTGGCCAGCTGCTGGACGGGCTGGCCACACAGCTCGCTCCCAAACACAAAGAACCCTGAAAGTGAGGGTGCATGGCTCCCTGACAGGACCTGGCTCAGCAGCGCCCTCAGTGACAGAGCCTGGCTCAGCAGCACCCTCAGTGACAGGGCCTGGCTCAGCAGCGCCCTCATTGACAGGGTGCGCCCTCAGTGACATGGTCTGGCTCAGCAGCGCCCTCAGTGACAGGGCCTGGCTCAGCAGCGCCCTCAGTGACAGGGCCTGGCTCAGCAGCGCTCTCAGTGACAGGGTGCGCCCTCAGTGACATGGTCTGGCTCAGCAGCGCCCTCAGATACAAGGCCTGGCTCAGCAGTACCCTCCTCAGTGACAGGGCCTGGCTCAGCAGCGCCCTCAGTGACAGGGCTTGGCTCAGCAGTGCCCTCAGTGACAGGGCCTGGCTCAGCAGTGTCCTCAGTGACAGGGCTAGCTCTGCAGTGTCCTTGGTAACAGGGCCTGGCTCAGCCGCACCCTCAGTGACAGGTTGTAGCTCAGCAGCGCCCTCAGTGACAGGGCCTGGTCAGCAGTGCCCTCAGTGACAGGGCCTGGCACAGCACTGCTCTCAATGACAAGGCCTGAGGTAGTCTGCTGAGGGGAAGTTGTCTTCAGTTTTACCAGTATGCTAGGTGTTCACTATTTGCTCATTTTACTAACAGCACAACATATATACATATTTTATTTTGCAGGCATGGATCATATAGCAATAATAATTTAACCGCAAAATATTAGAAAATGTTATAAAATTGTAATGACGGTTTCTTAAAGTTTCACTTTTTAAGATGCTTGTAGGAGTTTGTAAAATTCCCACTATGCCCATATTTTCGGGCCAATTCAGAAACTTTCGGCTTTTGAAAAGCAGACCACGTTTTCCACAGTTTGCTGGATTCACTCCATGTTTAGTGTGAACTTCACCCAGCCTTCTGTTTGAGGATTGAGGATTTGTCCTGCTACATGATGCCTATGGGCGGGACACCCAGGACAGAAAACCATGGGCATGCTGGCTGCCGCTGCGCCCTCCACAATCCCCTCTATAGGGAGCCGAAGAGGGTGGCAATAGGGGGATGGTGTTAGGTGGCTGGGACCGGGCACAGGTGGACAGCTAGGTGTGAGGTGACTGGGACCGGGCGCAGGTGGACAGCCAGGTGTGAGGTTACTGGGACCAGGCGCAGGTGGACAGCCAGGTGTGAGGTGACTGGGACCGGGTGCAGGTGGACAGCCAGGTGTGAGGTGACTGGGACCGGGCGCAGGTGGACAGCCAGGTGTGAGGTGGCTGGGACCGGGTGGAGGTGGACAGCCAGGTGTGAGGTAGCTGGGACAGGGCACAGGTCGACAGCCAGGTGTGAGGTGGCTGGGACCAGGCGCAGGTGGACAGCCAGGTGCTTTGTTTGTTGCACTGGCTGAGTGACTGGGGCGTGGGCGGACCAGAAGGAACACTTTTCTTAAGGAGTTGGGGGACAGGGCTCAGGAGAGGAGGATCAAAGGCTGCTGATAACTGGTGCACCCCCATGTCTGCCTTTAGCAGCCCCTCACAGTAGTGTGGACACTTTTCTGACTCCTGCAAAGACCCCTGCCACTATGGCTCTTGTTTGTTAATCAAAGAAGCCCCATTGAAGCCCTTAAACACAAAAAGGGACCTTCTCAGATGCCTGCACTTGGGATTGGATGCATTACACAAAGGAGACATGGCCTAGCAGCAAGTTGGGCATATTTATTCATTTTTGGGATATGGCCAAGATGTAATTGCATAGAGTTGATCCATGCATGCACTGGGAGAGATGAGCTAAAAACAATGGAATTGAATGCTGCCCAAGGGATATTCCCAGCGTTGAAGAAACTTTGGCTCAAACTTTTATGTCTGTCTATTTTTAATTCTCTAGTCAGGTTTCTGGGAAGTCTATGGATTTCCATGCCATGATTTGTCTACAGATGTCTATGAACTTTATAAATGTCCATGCCCAGTCACTGATCCGTAGAAAATTGGATAAAAACATGTTTTGCATAATCACTATGTTTTGCCATCAATATGATGTCATAGAGCACATTAAATTGTGCAGTTATCTCTTACTACCAAAAGATGCCGGTGGGGGCTCTCTAAAGGGTTAAAAGCCAGCCTCAGTGCTACCTGCAGCATTCCGCTGTGGTCCTGTGCTGTATATGGACCACCTCCCCACGCTGCGGTGACTCGCAACACTGCGCTTACTACGGGTGCCTGAATGGCACACATTCCCCCCTCTGTCAATAAGACAAGCTCATTACCATGAACACTTCCATTTCATTACACTCAAGCTGCAGTACAACAGCGCTCTTGAAGGCAAGCACTCGCAGTGTTATGAAAAGGTGTTGTCGCTGTAATGAGGGTTGTAATGAGGTAAAGTATAAACGGCGTGTAAATGTGTTCCACAATGAGACGCACAGACAGCGGAGAGGAACAACATGTACCCTAAGCAGTCGGATTGCTTTTAGCTTCTAATTGTGTGTCAGGTTGCCCTAAACAAGAGAAGCACATTCGAATAAACTTTATTTAAAGGAGCACTATATTAAAAAAATATTAATACTACAGAAAACAAACACAAAACTGAAATGGTACAACACTATCATAACCCAGCCATTGTGGCCTGCCATCAAAAGTGAGGCTTTGAGTGTGGCTGCCTGCATTCACTACCCATCTATTATTGTATGTACCTGGTTCCTGATGTGGCATGAGCTTTCCAATGTGCATTACCATACTAATGTATTTTGCAAACACTTATCATTGTGCACGAAATGCCCACTCCGACATTAGCTCAAAACATATTTGCATCTGAATCCGCAATGCCTTTCTTTGTTAAAAAAAACGGTGGTGTTTAAAATGGTAATAATGGAACTCTAATGGAGAACATTATTCCATGCTGCATACTGGGAAATATGCAGGTTTTAAAAGATGGCTGTAGGGTTGATTCCTGCACGCAATGGCAGAGATGAGCTAAAAACAATGGAATGGAAGGCTGCCCATGGGATATTCCCAGCGATGAAGAAACTTTGTCTGAAATGTTTCTATCCATTTTTTCTAGTTTTCTAACCAATTTTCTGAGAAATATTTAAATGTCCATGCCATTCCATGCCTATAGATGTCCATAAACTGTATAAATGTCCATGCCCACTCACTGACGCGCTGAGACAGTCAGTGACCTGCAGAGACAGCTAAGCAGGCATTTCTTAATGTCTTGAAATCTACAGATTTCCTTTTGGCCAGTCCTACTGTACATTCATCTGGGAACAATGCATTTGTCGCTCCCTAATGCGATGCAGCACAAGGGCAAACCATGTCCTGTGAAAGGGCCACTAAAGGCTTTTAATTAATGTCTGCAAGGCCCCTGTATACGTATAATTTGATTTTTAGAGCGATGTTCAAATACTAGAACGATCACCTACCCAGAATAAATGCTATGGGACTTAAAAGTCACAGCCTCTTATTGTTTCTCTCCTTCCCTAATTCTGCTCAGCATCCTCAATTCCTTAATTCTACTTCTGAATAACCCACTGTTACTCTGGTATTTCTCAAAGGGCACATGAAATCAAGCACATACCGCTCGATTGATGCAATATGTGTCCCAATCTGCTCTCAGCAAACAAACACATTTTGTGCATGTGTCATTTCTCGAAAATAATTTGTAAATGCGCAAAAAAGTGGCTGTACTCAATCTGTCTGCATCTGTGCCCAGTACAAAATGTGGCTTGATGTTTGCCAGGAAGGGCTTCAGATCAGAGCTCATTTTCACAGCCAGGCGTGCCCAGCTCTCCTGATAAACCCCCTGTTCCCCACCGGCTGTTCTGGCCCTGTGTAGGGCTCTGGCAGGGGGCAGAAATGTACTAAGGACATGCACAGGTGGTGGACCACAGAACTAGCTTTTACGGCTACCTTGGGGTTAGAAATCTAATTGAAGGCACTGATATGCTGGGGGCATTTGAGAAATTATTCTGATCATTTCTTCACCATTATCAATTAAATATGTTCGTTTATTTTCGATAGATCATTAAATAGGCTGGAAGTGGTTTCACGGTAGAAGTTCTGTTGCCTTTTTCACATTTAGCACAGGTGTCTCCATGTGATGCCTCACACTGAGCATCATAGCCTTTTGAGGTTCTCCTCAAGCCCGTGTCTCGCTTTTAGGAGTGGTTCGATAGCAGAGCTGTATGGAGACCTATTGTTACTGATCCGTTAAGACACATATAAAGTGTGTGCACTTTGGCTCTGCCCCACAGGGGTGTCAACATCTCAACTCAAGCTGTT
Organism: Triturus cristatus; assembly: GCF_964204655.1. Classification (NCBI taxonomy): domain Eukaryota; kingdom Metazoa; phylum Chordata; class Amphibia; order Caudata; family Salamandridae; genus Triturus; species Triturus cristatus. The sequence continues at coordinate 220,115,256 of NC_140594.1, read as the reverse complement.
GGCTGCTTCATGTATCATTCTGCTCCCTGTTGAGCATTCGCATCTTAATGCACGAGGGTCTATTTTGCCTTTCAAAAGAACACTGTATTAGCACACATCAAGTGTTATCTCATTGTTGCGCTGCATGCAGAAACAATTGTTTTTTGTTTTTTTACAGATTAAAAAAAATATATATTTTAGTCAGCATTCTCAATGCAAGTCAGATCTCTTGGCGTTGCCAATGCTTGTGTCCCACTTGCCAGCCCTAGTCCCGTCTTCTTTTGCTGATTCAGGAATGAGCAGAAGATTCAGGGAAGAGAAATGTAAAGAGGCCACAAAATAACAGAGGTGGGCTACAACCAGGAAACAAAGCGGGAACAGCTGCACCTCCGCTGTACTCTGCTCCCTTGCTCAAGTTGTAATTCCTTATTCAGTTTTATGTTTCTTTACACAGGAGGCCCCCACACTCCTTTGGACCTGTTTCATCTCTCACGCTGCACTGGTATTCATTGCTGTTGAGGGAGGCGGAGATATTGTGGTACCAGTGGTAAATTGGCGGACAGTGATATTATGGTGACAAAGTTGCTTTCTACCATGAAAGCATCCCCATTGAATGCAATAGGATTGATAATATACTTAACAATGCGACCACCTAACAAACTAAACAATGCAACGAAGCAGGTACAGAAAATGGCAAAAGCAATACGCTACTATGTAAAATGACTGGATCATTCCCCACCATTTTTAAAAAGCCCCATTTTCACAGCGCAGAACCACCGCCTACGACGTGCAGACTAGCCAGCCATGTTTGTGCTGCAGGTAGAAATTTGCATTGGGTAATTTTCCTAAAACCACTTAAAGTCCCACATTTTATCTCTGAAATGGTTACGCCGACGTGCCACAATATACATGAAGGGGGGAAATTTCATGCTAATTGGTTCCTTTTCTGTAAAAAAAATGGATTTAGCATAGAAGCAATTTTCTAGCAATAGGCAGTAGCCACGTTAGTGCTTTCTAGCAATCAGACAAGATAATTGACAAGCCATTACCTCAAATGCTACTCTGCAAAGTTTATTTTGCCCATTTGCTTCAAACGTCCGTGTTTGCCTTATGTAGCCGATCGAAAGGGATTTCCTAAAATTGGGCATGAAGTGGTGTGTGATGTGGATTCTACTTGGCAACAGCAAGTAACAACCTCATGATGCGGGATGGTAAGTGGGGAAAATGATCCGGAATTATCTGTAGGAAAAAGTATACACTACTCCTCAAGTCATCTACACACCACACAGACCCCCCAACATTCAGACCTGATCTGGGAAGTTTATCCCAGGATCAAAGTAGAGGCAGAGCTGTGAGGCTGTCCATTCACAGATGGGAGCTGATTGAAAAGGTTATAGAAATCTGACTGCACAATTTAATACATAAAATATGTTATGTTATCTCGCACTTTTATGCCACATAACTGCCTTTAGCATGGCAATGTGGCACTTTAACTGTCCAGATAGATTACAGCTGGACATATGCCCTGCCTGTGCTCAGTTAAAGTTCTGGGAGAGGAAGTCATGTAGCTCAGTCCCTACAAATTTGGAAGTCAATCTCATTTCAGCTGTTTCTTGTGAAGCTCTCACCTTTCCTCTTAGCCACGTTGTGTCCAAAATATGTCATAGTGAATTTAAAAAATATATATTAGAGATACTTTTTGCATTAATAAAGACAATCTATTTTGGTTACTTGACTATAATTATAACTGTTGGTAGTGAAAGAGCTCCAGTTCTAGTTTTGCAGCCAACTTCACCGCCTACTACCTAGAGATCAAAATGAATAGAGCAGAAACATGCTGCCTGCCTATCTGACTATTTAATTTAGCATTAGAACCTTTACTGTGGCTACTGAGCACATAAATGATGGCCCAGTAGTTAAAATAAGTGTGAATTAAATACATGTTTTGTAATTGCAGATGATGGGCTTCTCGTAACATCTCCTGTGATAAATTAATTTTCTGAAATATTTAAATTTGTGATCAATCCTCGAACCTTCTCTAGATATAACGAAATATACCCATTCTGTGCAGTTCATTTTAGGGCAGCTGAGTCAGGGCATAATAGCAAGCTGTACAAATTAGAGTGGAATTATATCAACAGGATGTTGGTGGATTTATCCAAATTCAGGATCAGACAGTAAAACGGATGAACACATCTACAACACATCTACAAGTTACAAAACTTGAACGGCTGCTAGTGATAGTAATTATAGCACCACTAAAAAAGGGAACTTGTTTTAAATTAAAATACAAAACTTGGTGTGGAGAGTAAGACATTAAAATGCTCCATCAGCCCCAGGCCAGACTGCGACTGACAACAAATCAGGCAACAGCTGCCTCCCGGGTGAATCCACTTCTGCTGGGAACTCTACATATTTGTGATGGTTGTTAAAGCCGGCGTTTAACCTTGGCTGTCCTTGGCCATCAGTCAAATGATTTTTAACAAAAACCTAACACGTTTCTATGAGGGTGCACCAGCAACCAGGACCAAGTAGTAGGTGTTTTTTAGTGGTCACTTGAATATTATGTTTTGTGATCGAAGTCTTGAATTGACTGTAGGATTTACTTAGGAGGCTGAGAGACTGATCAAATAGGGAGTGATATTTTGAAAAAAGAATGGGATTTTCCAATCGTGAGTCACCAGGTACATTCCAATCACCTGTGGGGAGACAGCGCCGACGGCAAACAATAACGCACATCGATGACCATGGGTGGGCACTAAGTTACATCAACGAGTCCGTACTAACCTAGAAAATGTCTACCCAATGTTAACACTTGGTAAGTGAGGAGCTGGTTTAAGGACGCTGAACCCTCCTCCCAGCCACCCAGCAGCACCACGGCGAGGCTAGAACACCTGCAGCTGCTGCGCTGTTTGTCACAAGAGCGCCATGTTTGCACAGAGCTCCGAGCAGGTGACACGGGATCGCCGAGGAGGCGACTCTCACGCATGGGTGGTCCGAGCTATAAAACAATCCAACACAAGTAACGCTGTGAAACGTCAATCGTACAAAAACACAGACGACACAAAGCACTAGGGAAATGGTGTATTCCATAGTGTGCTTGCTGTGCTGTGCAATAGTGATGGGATATATCGATTCGGGTGGCATTGAAAGCGACAGGTTTTTTGTGTTGGTTTTATATAGGACGAACTCGACCTGAAAGTATCGGAAAGCTTTAAGGAGCTCCATTACACATGGTCACATTCAATTGTTTTAGGCACATAGTGATTAAGTGATCTGCCCAGAATCACACAATGTTGAGCCAACGCTGAGACTCGAAACTGCTTCTCCAGATCTAAAATCCGCAGCTCTGGTCGTAAGGCCACATACTGTCCTATGATTGTATTCTTTCTTTTCCAGTTTTTATGTAGCGCAAACTCGACCCTAAGATATTAGAGCGCTTTATATGAACGCCATTTACATAAACCAAGAACACATTCGTTTTCGGTAGGCACGAGGAGATTAAGTGCTGTGCCCAGAATCACAGGATGTTGAGCCGACGCCGAGACGTGAACCTGTAGCTCCAGGTTCTGCAGCTCCTGCTGTTACGCCACATCCTCTCCCCGAGAGTTGGGGTTGAGCCCCTGGTGCTGTAGAGAGACCGGCAGACGCTCCTTGTGGTCTTTGACGCCGGCTCCTGTCGCTTGGTGATATATTTTAAATCTCTCCTGGACACGTCCGCTCAGATGCCTCGAGTCCACGTAGCGTTCCTCGGTCTGGGTGGCACCGGGGTGTAGAATGTGCCAGTGGCTGTAAAGGCTCTCTGTTTGCAGGGCACACGTGGGTGCCAGATTCCACACGTCCGGACGGCCCGGCCCTAGTGGTGCAGACAGTGTTTGGGTTCATGCCGGGGTGGGGCACCAGGTGCGGTCCGATCTGCGGCGAGATGCGCGGTCTGCGAGCCGAGAGAGGCGTCGGGCTTTTTAGGAAGAGTAATGCGAACTGTCAGAGCCGCCGAACGTGCTCGCAGGCGGGAGGGGGGGGGGGGGGGGGGGGGGGGGCACGTCACCCAGTGCCAGCCGCAAGGGAGGGGGCGCTGTAGTGGGGGCTTGGAAAGGTGGGGGTGCTGTCCTGGTAAGGTGTGAGGGAGCCGCCGGAGACCGTCATGCTGGCGGAACTGTAGAGATTCCGAGGCAGCCAGCCCGATGCTTCTGAAAAGATGACGGGTCGTGCTGGGCGACAAACACTTCCTCAGCCCTGTCAGGTCTGCAGAGGTGCAGGGACCATGGAATGTGTTCAGAAACTCTAGATGTGGCTTCGGGGTGACCCGCCTGCCCGCGAACGGCCATAAATCACCTCCACTGTGTCTGACAATGGACCCAGAAGGGCTCAAAGGCCCCGAGAGCGGGGACCCAGGACGGGGAGGGGCAGCAGATGGTTTGAGATAAACTGAAAGCGGACTCCGGACCATTCTTTCTAGAATTAAAATCTGTCAGCCAAGGAGAGCCGTGAATAAACCCCTACGCAATCCAGCAACATCGAAACCCCAGCCACCCCCTCTCCCCACTTGCAATCCCTTTTCATTAGTTTCAGAAAAGAATTCGAGACTTAAAGTGCTCCGTCACCTCGAGGCGCCCCCTGCCCTCACTCATTCATGGGCTGCCCCCGCAATATGGCAAAGCTTTGGGTAACACTGCCGCTCACATGCACCCCGACTCGAGGTATCTCGGAAGCCAATGCCACGGCTCAGGGGGTTAATGCGCCCTCTGCACAGATCTGAGGGGAGTCGGCAGGTTCGATCCCTGCCTGCTCTGCCTTTAATCCTTATGACGTTGATGAAAGGTGGGCCCGTTATTTACAGCGCCGCCAACGGTACAAGTATGCGCTATACGTGTACGCATCATCACAGTCTTTATTCCAGTGCCCAGATACAACGGGTTCATGGTAGAAAAAACAGATACGCAGCTTGGCTCTGCCCTAACTATATCAGAACTATGTCTGTTTCACCCCAGACATCGCTCTGAAGCTTGCAAACGCGTCAGACATCACATACAAGCTGCATTGCTTAGACATGTTTCGTTCCTGACTGATTACAGAGACCCACAGACAAGTGCGCAAATGCACATTCGAAAAAACACACAGCGCTACGGGGCCACACAAATGATTCTGCGCGCTATAAATCCTGGTCACATATCAAGCACTGTAAACAATAACAACGTTCACGCCCCGGACACCAACCCCTGGAAGAAGCGACCAAGGCAAGACACCCACCTGCTCTAAGTAAACCACCCCGGGGGAACACGCCTAGAATGGGCCATCTCTCGTTACAAAGACCTGTAGGGAAACCAGCCGCATCCAACGACGACCAACGCACGAGAATCTGAGGCAATTTTAAACACCAGAACTACTTGTAAAAGACGTGTCTGCTTATAAAGTTACCAATTATCCGTGTATTTCCCTCAGTCGGGATTGTTGTAACCAAGCACTAGAAAATTATCGCGTGCCTCTTGCTAGGAAACCTCTGAGTAGCGCTTCCCCTGATGATGCTAAGTAAATTAGAATATATATATATAAAAAGACTTTTAAAGGCAGTGACTTGCTTTGGGGGCACCGTCTCTCTCAACAAAGTAACTTAACAAAGTCAAAACACTTTCCACCTGTTGATCGTACAGGGACCTCGATTCCGGCCACATATTTAGATGTTAAATTAAAGCGATTTCGCCACTTGGAGGTGCTTACCATAAATCGAGTGATGCGGGGACGCGGTCCTCGGGGGCTCAGGGGGAGGCAGTCCGGAAATGGGTCACCCTTCTCTCCATGAGGGTACAGATCACAGCAAATAAAACCCTGAAACCAGAAGGGGGAGAGAGGATGTGCCGGGGCGCGCCTCGACCCCACACGGCGACCTCTCTAAAAACGCAAGCGCCGCAGATCCCAGGTGGAAAACATACATGGAAACCAAAAATCCAATATTCAGGGAAACGCGCGTCAGGCTCGGCCGGGAAGTCTCCTCCGGGAGGACGCTACAGTCCGTGAAACGGAAGAACCATTCATTCGTCTTGCAGATGAATTTTGAGGGGACTGAATCGCCCGCTGCTGTGTGATTGAAACTGCACAAAAAGCGAATCCGGTGTATTTATTTCAGGCTGCAGGGGTCGCCGTTCCTTTCATGTCACAATCACGAAGGCTCTGCTCTAACGCGTTTACTGCCACTCACAAGTACAGCCGTCAGGATCTGGGGTGAAGATTATATATCCAGCAGGGGTCCCCGGTGGGCGAGGGGGCTGATACAGGGCCGGCGGAGAGGGGACTGAACTGGTGGATGAAAGGAAGCAGTGTCGGGGTGGTCCCGCGATCCCCTACACTGCCTTCCACAGAGGTGGCCCAGGAGAAGATGGGGCTCTGGTCCTCGGCTCTTCTTTGACTGATGGTTCTCTGAGGTCCGTGGCAGCCCCTCTACTCCGCCAGGTCTCGGGTCCAGTAACAGCTTATTTACCCTCCTGGGTCCAGAAACCCTCAGCTCCTGCTCCCTGGACGGGGCGATGAGATCTCAGGCAGCTCCGGACTGAAGGACCGGTGCTCCGGAGGCAGCTGCGGCCACTCGGGACCAGCAGGGCTTTCTCTGAACACAGCCCTCCCTGTGGTCGTGTCTGGGACGTAGGACAGACCCCGGTCGCTCCCCTGGTGCTGGTCTGCGCCTGGTCCCTTACGCGGGCAGTCGGAAGCTGTGGATGGACGACAGTCCCCGGGCGCTCTCTGAGCCTGGAGAAGTCCCTTCCTCGGGCAGTCAGAGGTTGCGGACGTAGTGAGAGCGCCGGGCTCGGTGCATGGAGCGCTGCCCTGATGAGCCCCGGTCGCCGGGACAACCTGATGTTCTCTATCAGAGCTTCCTGGGGTGAAGCGGCAGCTGCACCAGGACCGGCTGAACCTGTGGGTTCTCTCTGGGGTCTCCCGGAACCTGCGAGTGTTCGCTGAGAGCTCTCCCTCCCTCCCAGGGTCAGCCCTTCCTCGGTTGAAGCAGCCCTGGATGGTACTCCTGCACCGGCTGCTGCGGCGGAGACGGTCTCCGTGGCCTCTCTGCCAGGTGAGCTGCAGTTCTCGCTCCCCGGGTTACTGCTGCTCTCCTCTGGGTTACCGCTGCTCCCCTCGCATCCCCAGTGGTGCAGTGTGTGATGGACAGCGGGCGGTGCCAGGTGCCTTGGCCGTCTCTCCCCTCTTGAGTCCAGGGAGCTCCTTCCAGCTGCTCGGCTCCGGCGACACTGACACAGTGTGCGAGCTGTGCCTGCCCTCCAGAGGAGGCCCGGCCCACAGGATGGGAGGGAGGACGGCCCACCGAGGCGCGCACTCAGCATCCGCGGCTTGTGCCAGGCCCTCCGCATGCATGTGCACCACTTCAAACTCACCGGCGACCGATAACAGGACAGATTTATATATGTAACAATTGGAGATTCTTTGTTTTTTTAGCAAGGGCCACCCTCTATACAGCCTATGCTTTAACTGGCTTCAAAAACGACGGGGGCACCAAAACTAAACGAAGCACCAATTTGGGGTGCTTGGTCGAAGGAGATTGAGTGTAGGCCGAGAAGCAAGTATGTCCCACCCCTAAATTAGATGTCACTCTGGGATTTCCGGCCGGACGCACCCTTGAATAAAATGCTAGGTGAATTGGTTCCTTACTCACTAAAAGACAGTTATCCTGGAATTCTGGTAAAGGTCTGTTTTGGAGCCTATTCATATCCAAGTGTCAATGTCAGCACCTCATAGTTACTGTCTCATTGCCTTGGAGGAGGTAGAAGCAAAGTAACATGCCCCTTTATTCATAAATGATTCAAATTATTGTATAATGAATAATACATGGTTCCCTTGGTTCTTTTCAGAAGTGGCACTTTTGATATATATGTTGCATGCAAAAATGTTTGCTATGCACGTGTTTCATGGACTTTTAAACCGCCTTTGACAAGATTGACAGAACATAGTTGTGGCATAAATTAAGTGTATGGTGCATGTCTTACGTGGTTTACGGTAATGAGGCCTTTCCAGGTAAGTAAACCAAGTGGCCTGATTTAGCATGACTAACCTCTTTAGATGACATTTTTAATTATCTTCTTAAATTACCAATCTCAAATAAAACTCCAATTTCAGTTTAACAACCAGAACCTGGCAAAGCATGCCCAATGTGTACATATCCTGTCTTGCATAAAATATTTAGAGTAAGATTCTATGAAACTGCTCCCGCAAAGGGGAACTTAGATAACACACTATATGTTGTAAGTTTTTACATAGAAGGATTACAAGTATGCCAAGCTAATACAGCATAAAATATGACATCTTTTTAAATATCTGATAGTAATCTTTTCAAATGTCTTAAATAAGCAATTACAGGCAAAATCGCCGTTAACTAAAAAACATTTCGATAAGAGGACTGCCCCACTGATGTTAGACTCCTGAGCAACGAACACTCTAACCATACATTACACCAGCTGTTCCTTTCTTGTGAAATTGAAGTTCCTAAGAATGTTATTTGGTTTTTCCGACTTTGAAGAATTTCACCAGAATTAAAACTCATGTAGATAAAACAGCATTTGTAGGATTTGTGAGCAGTTGTCAGAATTTTCGATGCATATTGTATGCTGATGCCCGGCTTTTCTATGACATAGGAGGAAATATGTAAAACCATCATTTTTAAGATTGGGGATATGTTCCTGTAAAATGATGTTGCATAATAGTTTTTCTGGAAATTATGTGAAGCAGCCTAGTCGGTATTCTAAATTTATGAACCAAGCATTATTAACTTCTGTTTAAAAATAGAATATATGTTTAGGATATGTTGTATATCTGAGGCAATAATGGATTTTAAATGTATCAGGTTCGTGGAAGTACATTTTTAATTCTTACATTAAAAAAATGGTATTAAGTTAATTGGCAATTAATTAATTAATTAATTGATTATTTTAGAAGTGTAGCCACCATAACAAGCGATCTAACTGATATGGATACAGGTTTATGAACAAAGCTTAGACATGAAATGAGCAAAACAACACATTAATTTAGTTAGTATATTTATATCACACACTGTCCCCAGAATCCAGGACCCACATATACCAAGCTCCAGTCCCAAACACCTGTCACATCCTCCACCATGCAATGACACATTTTTGGGCTGCATCTAAGCCGCAGGATGTTCAGAACAGCTGTGTAGGTCTGTTGTATAAAAAATTCACATTAAGAAATATGGACAACGGTGGAAATATTCCCCTGGCTTCATCAATGTGAAGTGTCCAAATTCCAAATGACTCACCTTTGCTCACCCCTGCATACAGCTCGGTTATACTGTGTGCTCTTCAAAATTTGGTGGAAATCAGTTTACTAGTTCTTGAGAAACCCTACATTGGAACAATGCCTCAAGCAGGTTCCAAAAGGCCAATTAAATAGTCATAACTATTCACTGTCGATGAAGCACTGGAGCGGACATGAAGTTTGAAAGGCTGTTTCGATTTTAAATTGTCCTCTGGCCTACCTTTTGGTTGGGTTCATGAAGTTCATGGACTACCTTGAAGCCCACAGACATTGTTCTGAACCAAGATGTTCCTGGTGGCAGAGGTGGAGGGGTGAATTTAGCTGGTGGAACCCCCTGCCAAAAGGTGGGCTGGACCAAAAGGAGAGCTGGGGTGATCCCCTATAGGGTGTAAACACCACTTTACCCACATAAAAAATACTGTATTTAGCAACTGGGCTAGTAGGCAGTAAATAGAAAGCAGGCACATTTTTCAAATAGAACCTACAGTGAGATTGTATTGATGCTTCTCTGTATTCTAAAACCCAAAGTTAAACCTGTGCCCATCCCTACCCATAGCCATGACATTAACACAGCCTGACATAGTCCCAGTGTGTGCTGAGAAAAGGGTCCTACCCAATCGCCAATACCAGGTAGCACTGGAAAATAGTGGTATTGAATACTTTTTTAGAAAAAATATTTTGGATTGTTTATAACTTTGGCTCGGATTAGTGAATTAGCATCAATCTTTTTAAAAATGAAAGACTGACCTGAGTTTGAAATTAAAATATTGTGTGAAGATTTGCCATGGAGGCCCCAGAGATGTATTGTATTTTCTATGAAAATACATAGAGGAAATTGAATACATATATTCAATATTGAATTTACCTACTGGCAGTCGCCTGTAGGTAGTTATAGTCAGAACCAAGTTTCCATAGGAAAATCGTTTTTTGACTTGCCTATATCTTTGGCACCGGTTAACGTACCTTTACAAAATTTTCCCAAAAAGTGTGTTGCTGGGTCTTATTGTGCATGAAATGTTTTGGGGTGATCCGTCAAGTGGGAGCTGAGAAAAGGGGGGAGGTCAAAAAAAGTGAATTTCCCATGTTAATTCCCATGGGGATTTTGAGCACGACTACAATCCGAACCGCTTCAGAGAATTACACCAAAATTGGCAGATAGGTAGCTCTTGGTCCAGAAAAAGCCCTTTTTGTTATTTGGTGTAGATCCATTCAGTAGTTGTTGAGAACTTTAAAGAATAACATATTTGTATATCTAGAGTCGCAAAGACTTTGCAAATACTCCTGATCTCGTGCAGAGATCTGATTGGATGAAAACACTTCAACTAGGAAGCATTGGCAGCCATCTTGGGACTCGGCCTCAGCCGAGTCTGAAAAACCCCCTGAAAAAATAAAAACAAGGGAGCAAGGTAGGAATACACGGACCCCCTAGCCCTGGCCCTGGGCAAAAAAAGCATAAAAAAATGGCTTTGAAATTGTGGTGAGTCACAAAATCTCTGGAACAACAAACAAAAACAAGCACGTTATCTCATGCTTGTTTACACTTTATACCCACGGGTAAAAAGAGCCATGGTGACCACCACCTCCCTGGGGCTATATAAATGTATTGGAGGGGGCCATGTGGACCTCCTCCATTGCCCTTTAAGGGTCCCACGGACCACCACCTCCTGGGGCCACAAATTCAAATAACAGAGGGAGGAGGGCTGCACACCCGCTTCCTGGGCTATTTAGGACTCCAGAGACCATCACCTCCCTGGGGCTTTCTTATATTTTTTAAGAGGGAGGCCGTGTGGCCTAGGGGACTACCACTTCTGCGGGGCAGGCCCTTGAATATGAAAGGGAGGGCAGCATAGCACCCCTCATGGAGCCACTAATGGCCTTGGGGACTACCACACCCTAGGACCGGCTCCTGAGGTGCCCACCTCAGGAGATAGCATTCTGCTTTCCCGTGGCGGGAGATTTGACAGATTCTGCCAAGTGAGAGCAAACAATAAGTCCTTTCCAGGCAGGCAGGAAAACTGCTCACACCAGCTGAAGATGCAGGCAGGAAACCAGATGAAAAGATTGCCCCACACGCAGGCAGCCTTATTTTCTTCAGCTCTCTAAGTGTGGGAGCAATGCTGGCTCCCGCTGAAGGCGGGAGAAGGCAGGGACCCTGGGGGCATTGAGGCTCCCCTGCAGAACCCAACATTGCACACTGGGTGCCCTGAGTGGGCTCCAGGGCACCCAGTATAAAGAGGCTAGGCCCCAGGGGATAGGATCCCCGGTGCCAAAATCAGCCTGGGGAGGGGGGGGGGCTGTTCGCTCCCCGTTAATTTTTGGCCAAGCCCCAGGAGATGGGGTTGCAGGGGCCGAAAGAAACCTAGGGAGGGGGGCCGTGCGGCTGCCCTCTCCCATTAAGTGTTGGCCAGGCCGGTCTGCCCCTGATGCTCATTTCACAGAAATTAAACCACAGCGGGAGGCACTTACAAATTTAAACTTAGCAGGAGCCCCAGTTGAAGCTCCACTTCTGTAAAGGACAAATGATCCTAACTTCCTGGGCTTAGCAAAGGCAAAGCAAGTGTCTTTTCTCAGCAGTTCCACATTGAAAAATGATCGGAAATCCTTGGTGAAGGGGAATGAATCATTGATCTATCAGAGTGCAATCTGTAGTGACTGTGATGAGTGGGTTTTTCGATGACCTCTGCTGGTGAGAGCAGAGTCCATGGTTCTCCCTTTAAATGAATACGAGTATTCAAATGTGCGAAGCCACCTGAAACTCCGCCCATTTGGCCCTGCGCCATCCACATTAGTAGGATGCAAAGGTATTCCCGCCTTTTACCAGGATGATGGATACTATACAAAAAGCCCCTCTGCGTGATTCCTGACGATTTTGGTGACACCTTACTTATGCCAAAGAATATGAGGACATCTCCACCAAATAAAGAAGCACTTGCTTCATTTAGCTAAGAGGAAGTACCCTTGTTTGGTGGAGATCCACCTCTTTGTACTCTCAATGTCTTCTGACCATGTCATGAGTGATTTTATATGTGAGGTCATAAGCAGTGCATTGCGTGGGCGTAAGTTATAGTTAGCTCAGGTAACTATAACTGCGGAATTTCACTGGTTTTGTATGAGTGAAATCTGACCCGTTTGATCAGTGGATTGCATACAGAAAACATGTCAAATACTCTTCAATCAAATACACATCATACATGGTCAATACCCAAACATAAATGTCCCATTCATTTCTGCATTTATCCCCAAGAAACAAAACAGTACCAACTACAGTCTATTAACTCAACAAAAATAAAGAACTACTCACCTACAAAATTAGAACAGTCTTTGGAAATGCAATGATACATTTACCAAAGTTTTCCGAAGTACCCACATTCAAGGCTGTTATTTTCATGTCAGTCAGTCAGTATAAAATTATTTTATTTAAAAATTTAAAGTCATAAAGGTACAAAACTACATAAATGGTATTTCATAATTATATCAAATTACCTCGGAATACAGTATAGATACAGTTATTTAAAATATAGAAGCAAAAACTTAACATTCAGTGTGCACTAACCACCCAGCCTCTTCTTTATATATATAGCATGCTGGATATAAATCCCTATGCCAAGACAAACTTCCTCTAAATGTAGATTTTGTAAAACAAATTAAAGCATTTTCACAACATTTTAGATGATTTTTATTTAGCACAGGGTTGAGGAAGTTAATTCTAGGATCTTCCAAAAAGAGACAGAAAAACATAAAATGCAGCATCCCTTGGGTAGAGGTTTTATCACAAGGACACATTTTTCTAATACTCTCAAACAATGGTTTGGGATTTGAAAGCTTACAGTTCGATAACCATATTCAATCTGAATCATGTTAATAGACATCTTTGCTTGCTAGCCTCTATATGTGCCAGACAAGATTGCAAACCATTGTTTACTGCAAGGGTTGGAAGGGTTGAATATGACAGGAAAGTAACATTGTGTCTGTTGGCTAGTCATCTTTCCTCCTTGAAATGCTGTAAACACAAGTTCTTTAGAATCACTCTTCTCATCCCTGACAAATTTCTTGGAGTATCAAAAAGATGAGGATATTGCAGCTTGTCACAGAAGGTTTTAATATAACTGATCCATTGTATGTGACAAACCCCTTCACGGGATAGACAGTCCTGTATTATCATTCCGTTTAAGTGTGCCGCAGGGTTAGCCCAAACCTTGTTCCGCAAAAGGTGAGGCTGCAGACTAAGGGTGTCCTCAAAAAGGATATACCCATTTCACTGTGAAACAGAGCAGACATACTCTGTCAAACAGGCTATCTGGTGCTGCTTCCATAAATATACACTAACCATTGAATCTTCAACCAAATGCAAACTTCAATTAAAACAAGCCAATTCTCATAGCCCTTTTGTCAGCCCTCATGTCACTAAGCAGTATGACTTAATATGACTTACTAATTGATTCAACATTTTGTAAAACACCAAGGAAAACGCCACCCGTTTACTAGTGCATTTTGAATATACTTGGGTAGGACATTTGCACTGATCTGGACACAGATACAAAGCCAGATTTCACAAAGAATGATATAAGGTATACCAGTGAACACTGAAGAAAGCAGAAAACTAATAATGCTAGGGAAGGGTGACACAATTTCTTTCAAGAAGGAATAGTAAAGCCACACTAAACACAATATCAAATTAGAGAAATTCTACAAAAAAGAGAACAGCTATCGACACTTAAGAAAAAATCAAGCCATTGAACAAATCCTTAAACCAATTATTAAAACAAAATCAGTATATGCATAATGCATCAAGCAACAAAATCCATATATAAACAAGACTTACGTGGTTTAGACCACCTGAATCCATTGCACGCAGCTTACCGTAACAGAATTTCCCATAATTGCCTTATAACTAATACCCATTGCAGACAAAATCAAAGTAAAACAAAAATGCACTACATAAAAAACACATAATAAAAATCACATATAATGCATAGGTGAAATCATTAATCCAAATAAAAGAACTAAAAACAAGTCCAAATATAATTAAATGACCTTAATTGAACAATAACTATATTCTATAACCCAGAGATATAATATAATGAACAGGTACGATAAATGACATACTACTATGAACAATAGTTTTACATATTTATAGAATTAGAAGTAACTTCTTTGCATGCATACATAATTAAAAAAGTCTCAGCAAACATTCAAAACACTTTCAAAGCAAAATACATCTCAACAACACATTTAATTATTAAATACCACACAGTACATGTTAGCCTACATATATATATTCCCCATTAAAAATAATGTAAAAATATGCTTATGCTTTTGTAGCAGATAATCTTCTTTAAAATTCCTCTTGAACAATAAGAAGTCACAAAATAGCAACACAACATTTAAAAAAAACAGTCAAAAATAGCTAAAAAACAATCCACTTCAGAATAAAACCTGTTTTAAACCATAAAAGAACTACGGGCCATGATTATGATAGCAATCTGACTGTGACTGACAGGCTGTCATCGGTGGTGGTCCAGCCGCCAACAGCCTTTTGGTCCGACTGCCTTATTACAACTCTGGTTGTCGGACCCACATCTGTCAGACTGCAGACCGCCTCCTGGATCAAAGATCCAGACGGGGTGGCAGTCAAAGCAGCGCCTGATAATGGTGGTGAGGTGGAGGCAGGCACTGCCATCAGGATTTGGATATCCCTTTTGGGCTGCCTGTTCATGATGGAAAAGGATATTGGGGCCCCCAAGCAGGGCCCTCTTCCATTGTAGGTCATTGAGAAGTGGCCCTGAGGGAACATGTAATGCCCCTACTCACCTCCCTGCACCATGTGCCATGCACTGAATGGTAAATGGTACACAGTGCATAGACCTGCTCGAAGTGCTGCACAGCGGCAGCATTTGCTGTGGCCCTTTGCCATGGCCGCAGCATGCCACGTCACAGTTACAACATCTTTCTGCCAGCTCGGTGGTCGCATTGAAATGCGGTCGGTATGCCGCATGCTTGTCAGTCGGTCTCCCGACTGACTGCTATCATAATCAGGCCCTAAGTTTCAGCTACATTATTACCTATAATTGCTGAATTTCTATGGTTTTGTGCATGTAAAATGTGACCCTAACTATACAGTCCCTGTAACCTTTGTTTTTTGTGTGAAAATATATATATATTTATATATGCATATATATTTATATATGTTATAGTTAGGAAACAGAATAAAAAAAACCTTAGAAGTTCACTGAAAAGAAATCTAAGGTTACAGAGACGTTATAGTACAAAACCAGTCAAATTCAGCAGCAGTTATAGTTACCTGAGCTAACTATAACTTACGGCGCTGCAATGCACTGCTTCTGACCTCACATATTACATCACTCATAACATGGTCATGTGACATCACTCATGACATTACTGATGATTCATTAATCATGTGAGTGTAAATTTTTCATAAATGTTTTCAAGACTTAAAAAGATATGTTAAGCTACAGCACAAGTTAAATTACTATTCTCTCCGTACTAATAACGAGTCACACTATTTCTAACATATCCCACCTGAGTGGCTATGTGACTGTCTGTATTAGTGTGTGACTGGGTTTCTGAGAGGCTGTATGGGTGTGTGAGTGGCTGTGTTAGTGGGTATGTGAGTAGCTGTATGGGTGAGTGAGTAGCTGTGTGAGTGGCTGTACTGGAGAGTGAGTGGGCATGTTAGTGGATGTATGGGTGAGAGTGTGGCTGTGTGGGTGGCTGCATAGGTGTGTGAGTGGCTTTAGGGGTGACTAAGTGACTGTGAGAGTTGCTGAATGGGTGAGGTAGTGGGTGTGTGAGTGGCTGTATCAGTGAGTGTGATGCTGTTTAAGTCTGTCTATAGGTTAGTGAGTGGGTAGGAATGACTGTACTGGAGAGGCAATGTCTGTGTGAGCTGCTGTAAGGGTGAGTGAGTGGGCGTGTGAAGGGTTGTATGGATGTATGAATGGGTGTGTAAGTGGTTCTGTAGGTGTGTTAGTGGTTGTATGGGTGAGTGAGTGGCTGTGTCAGTGGCTGTATGGGTGAGTGGGTATGTGAGTAGCTGTATTGGTGAGTGAGTGGCAGTGTGAGTGGAAGTATGGGTGAGTGTGTGGGTGTGTGAGTGGCTATGTGAGTTTTTGTATGGGGATTTAGTGGGTGTGTGAGTGGCGGTAAGAGTGAATAAGTGGGTATGTAAGTGTCTATATATCTTCATGACTGGATCTGTGAGTGGCTGTATTGGTGAGTGAGTGGCTGTATGGGTGAGGTAGTAGGTATATGAGTAGCTATATGAGTGAGTGGATATGTGAGTGGCTATATGGATGAGAGATTGGCTGTGTGAGTACTAGTATGGGCCTGTGAATGGGTATGTGAGGGGTTGTGTGGCAGTGGGATTAGATATATGAGAGGTTCTATGGGATGTGAGTGGGGTTTGAGTGGTCACTTCAATATGCAAGATTGAGACAACATTCATGGTAAATCTACAAAAGAATGAAAAATAACATTTGAAAGCTAGAATTAAACTTTTGCAAACATTGTACAACTGCCCCTTTTGAAATATTACACAGCTACAAGACCATAATTTAGGCTGCTTTAAAATGATATTTGTAATTCCACTTTTCCTTAAATTAAAATGCTTTCAACTCCTCATTCTAGTATATGAAAACTATTACAATATTTATACTTTGTTAAAGGACCTACAATACATTTGGAGGTAATCAATCTTGCTCTATTACCTGAGATGGTCCTATCAATTACAAAGTATATGCAATCAAAATGCTTAGGTAGCGAGTCTGAAGATGACCGGTGTCCAAATATGGTATTTTGGAAAGTACAATGGATAATCCAATTATGGACTTTCAACACTATAATTTGGATATTGGATATTTTGCAATTTCACAAAACCTTTTCTGAAATTCCAAATAAAGTGTGCATTTGCTCTAGACGTACATTTTAAAAAAAACTATATATATTGATTTAATACCAAAAACGGAAAAAGAAGAAGGAGTAGCTTGTTATGTTATTTTACAGAGCCTTGTAGAGCGCATAGCTACCCAGAGACGGGTTTCCCTGTGCAAACAGGAATCATGAGAATGAAGTGCATTGCTAGGGGAAGAGGTGCGCCTTCAGTTGCTTCCTGAAACGTAGCAAATTTCTGTTGGCTCTGAGGTGACTAGGCAGGGAAATCCAGAACTTAGACACTAGATAATCAAACAATCGGCCTCCGTCTCTCATTCTTTTAATTCTGGGAAAAAGCCAGGAGGGAGCAATTGTTAGATCTAATCTCTCTCACATTATTGTATGGTGTAAGAAGGACACCTAGGATGTGTAGGCCATGTGCATATTTTACCTTGTGCGCAATCTATAAGGCCTTATATTTAATTATTTTTCTCACTGCCAGCCAATCAAGGTCTGTCAGAGCTGGACACACAGACTGTGTTTTTAGTAGACCCAGAAATATTTGGGATGTAGCATTTTGGATGACTAGCAGCTTATGGATCACATAGGCAGGGCTGGCTAAATAGAGAGAGTTATCATAGTCTAAGCATGGAAGTACAAGTACAAGACCTTGAACAACTATTCTCCGCATATCCGTAGGGAGCCACTTAACTGTCTTTCTAAGGGCTCTCAGGAGACCAAAACTTGTCCCTGCTACTTTCATTGCCTGGGCGGCCATGGTAAGATGTTTATCCATTAGTACCCCCCAAGCTTTTTGCTTCCATTTTGGGAGACGGACGGTCACCCAGGAACGCAGGCCAGCAAATGTGGTCCCACAGTGCAGGATTGTTTCCAACAACCATAACCTCTTTGCCATTCAATGTCAGGCAGCTAGTTGTCATCCAGTTGTTCACCTTCTCCAGGCAGATGCACAGTGTCTCCGATGGTAGGCTGGTTAGATAACAATTTGAGTGCCGTCAGCATTCAAAACCATGGTAAGGCCTGATGAACAGATAATATCTGCTAAAGGGCGAACATAGACATCAAAAGGAGTGGGTCTAAGCTACGAGCCCTGAGGCACTCCACATTTCTGCTGATGTACATCTGACAGACAGGGCACTTTCCTTACCTAGAAGCTTCTATTGTCCAGAAACGAGGACAGCCACCCTAGTGCCCTTCCAATAATACCTACTAGCCCTAATCTATATTGAAGTATGACATGAGAGACAGTGTCGGAAGCTACACTCAAGTACAAAAGAATGAGCACAGCTGTCCCTCCCTGGTCAATTGTTTTTTAAGATTCTCCAAAACTGATGAAAGGTCAGTCTCTGTGCTTTTACTGGGCTGAAAGCCTGTTTGTGTCTGGTTAAGGAGGTTGTGCATCTCCAGGAAATCAGCCAGGTAGCCATTTACCACTTTTTTAATGATCTTACTATTGGGGAGAATGATATTGGTCTGTAGTTCTCAATCTGATCTGGGGCCTGGGTGGAATGTTTCAGGAACGGATTCAGGAACGAGTCCAGTTTCCAGGGAGATGTTGAAGATAGTCGTCAAGGTAGCTTGGAGAAAATTGCTATTTATCTTATTGTGGAAAACAGATATGAAGTTTGTTCTGATCAAATTGTATGTTATATTGCTTTGGGAACCTTGACCATAACTTCATGCCCTCATGTACAATTTGGAATAATTTGGAAATGTACCCTGTACTGCTGAATTACAACATCTGAATTTATATGAAAGCATATTAATTGAAACTTTGCAACCGTTTCAAACTATTATTAGAATGCAACCTAAATCTGGGAAATTTCAAGCTCAAGAATTAGTGCATGCACTAAAAGGAAAGGTTGGTTTTCTACCATTAGATTTCTGGAAAAACAATGAATCTGTGGGAGTTCAGCACAAATTAGAATAATATTTATTTGTATTAGTTAATGGAGTACCAACAAAAGATACACAAATTTGGCAAGAAGTGATAAGCATTTCCAAAATACTATTTCATATTTGTTTGAAAATAACATGCACTACCAGAATTTCAAACTGAATGACTTCATAGATACCACTGACCTACTAGTTCCAGATAAAAGTAACGTGGGCAGTTTCTGAAAATTACTGAAGACTCATAAGAAATATATGAGCACTATAGTATGAATTCACCCACTGCATTCAAAATATTTAATGGGTGATGCCTTGGAACTCTATCAAATGAGAGAGGCTACAGGAGATTCTGTTAGTATTTGGGTAAAAACTTTAGAGGCTCCATTTCATCCAATTTTATTTCTCACTGGAAAAAGAGGGCAATATGATGATCATCCTATTCCAATTTTTTCATCGGAATATTGTTCTAGAAGATTATATTCAGAGGATTTATGTTTATGGCAAAACATTCCTCATATTTTCAATTTATATGAAAGTGAATTATCAGTTGTCTCTCATGCTGTTGTGCATGTGATACAGACTGGAACACGATTTAATAACACAACAGATAAGGATTTCTTAAATAAAGTGGAAAGTAAAGACGGAAGCCTAGAATATAACTTGATAAATATTATTGTATCTCAGTGAAGTACCAATGAATATTGGTTCCAAAGAAATGGAAAACTAAGATGTATGTTGAGGAATTTGGAGCCACCGACTTGGTTTCTTACTTTGAGTTGTGCCGAATATCTATGGGATGATTTATGCACTTGAAGCTAACAATAATTTGGCAATGTCGTGGTGAAAACACCAGGGGAATTATGTTCTTTAGATCCAGTAAATGTTTTCAGATTTTTTAATCACAAATTCCAAACGATCCTTAAGTTTATATTAAATAAAAACACCACCCCAGAGTAAAAAGAGTACCAGGCTAGAGGTGCACCTCATATTTATATGCTGTTATGGTTAAGAAATGCATCAATACTTGGATATGACTCAGATGAATCTGTTCTTCGGTTTATTGACTTGTGACATCCCAAATAAAGAAACAAACAAAAATCTGTTTGAACAAGTTAGTACATTTTAAAGTCACAAATGTGGAAAATACTATTTAAGAGATATTTAAGAGAATTAAAAACATAATCAAAACTATACACTAAATGTCGTTTTGGATTCCAAAGACCACTTTTAAATAAAGGAGGAGTCAAAAATCTTATATCTTCTGTTAGGCATGCTGTGAAAGGAAAGACCCCTAAAAACACATAAAATTTAAAAGGAGCACACACATCACAGAGGATAAAGGATTACAACCTCTTAATTCTGCGTATGTTGAATGTAAATTTGTTGCTGATAATTCAACTGCTATTGCCCCGTATGTGACTTCTTATATTACTAAAGCTGAGAAATGAAGGAAGTATGGGAAGAAATATTGATTTACCCTTCAAATGCCATCTCACAGAGGTTAGCAGTTATGAGGCGCGTGACTGGTTCAGCTCTTCAAGTTTGGATGCTAAATCTCAGTCTATTACATGGTTTAGTTTAGGATTAGCATCTTCCTGAAGAAGAGTTTTAAAATGTTTACAAGAAATTGAATGTCTTGCTCACTTTGATTCTGAAAACAAGAGCATTGTCAAAGCAATTTTAATAGACACTTACTACCATAACAGAAACTCTTTGTTGGAACAGTTATCATTATATGAAGTAGCTCAATTTTATACTTACAGTAATAATGTAGTTGAGAATGTTAATACATTGACATACAATGACATACGTCATTGAAAACTTACACTAATTAATTACTGCAAATTTACATACAATAATCCTGCAAGCAAAGAATTTAATATTTTATCTTTCAAATTATAGGACAGTGGACCAACTATGACATAGGAACAACATGCACCCAACAGGGCACTATAAAAGCTGCTGGAAGAAAAAGAAATCTATGGGTTTTGGGGAGGACAGCAGTGAGCTATGACAAGTTTGCAGTCGCTATTTAAATCAATCTTCCCAGTGACAATAACAGTTTGACAATACAAACAGTACGTTGCAGTCCCTGCATAGGGTTAAAAAATGTTGTGCTGTTGACGAAGGTGGATGACTGCAACTTGAGAGCCAGGTGGTGGAATGCTGGGTTCGGCAGACGTACGAGATTGTGGTTGTATTTTGGTGGCCACAGCAGAAGTGGAATCTGTAGCAGGTGGAACACCCCTAGGTCCAGAGGAGGTTACCTCCTCGAAGTGGGCCAAATACAGGTCTCGCCTTCTTTTATGCACAAGCCAAATAAGTGAAATACATGGCTCTCAGATGTTTACACATTCCTGTGGTCCCGAGGGAGTATTGATGCCCTGTTCCACTGGATATTATTATTTTGTATAATAAACAGGTCACCTGCTGTGACCTTTCTTTTTGCATAATAAACAGGTGACCTGCTGCTCACTTTCTTCTCCCCCTTTTGAATGCTAAAGAATTGCCATACTACAGACTCCTTGAGTTTCTTTTGCCACTCTAATTCCTATTTCTTGTGCCAGCTCCCCCTGTGGCAGTTCTCCTGTCTAGCTTTACCAAAGTCCGTTACCCTCTGCTGCCTGTCTACCTGCTGCCCTCTGTTTTTGTCTCCTCTTCTCGGATCTTGGTCTGTTTTGCCTTTTCTGCAAATTTTTCTGCCCTCATTTTACCTTTTCTGCTAATTTTCTGCCTTCTGTTTTGCTTTCTTCGGCTCTGTTTTGCCTTTTCTGTTCATTTTTCTGCCCTCTGTTTTGCCTTCTTCTACCCTCTTTTTGCCTTTTCTTCTAATTTTTCTGCCCTCTTTTTTGCTTTTTCTCCTAATTTTCTGCACTCTTTTTTGCTTTTTCTGCTCGCTCATTTTTTTGTCCTCTCTTTTGCCTTTTTCTGCTCATTTCTTCCCTTTTCCCGATGTTTCCTCAAGACCTGACTTTTTGAAGGAGACCTCATACCCCAGTGCCCAGATACCCCCAGAGTTGACAGTGCTGCGCTCTACAAATTCTGACTGATTGATTAATATTCCTCTATAGCATTTGCCTCCTCTTGCTCCTCCAATGCAACACAAGCAACAGCAGTGGGTTCTCCTCCTTCAGTCATTTCTGCAAACTCACCACAAATAGAGAACCAGCAGCATGCCTGTTGTACTTACGATCAGGTGAATAACACACCAGTAATGAGCAAAAATACAATCTAGTTTCCTATTTAGCTAAATAATAAATGATTCTAATTTTCTTACTATTGCAAACTACCACGGGACTCCTGAGATAGTACCACAATGATGGAAAAAATGCTGCTTATTGGTACTATACATTCCAGGCCCTGGTTACTACTACAGTTTTTAGGTATATTTACTCTCATTACTATAGTTAAAAATATTTTTTTTATTGATACGTAAAGAAAATACATTGTATTACAAAACGGTAGCCCAATTCTACCAAACAGATAAACACACATATTACATCACTCATGACATAGTTAGTGACACCACTGATGACATCTCAAATGGCATCACTGATGACATCCATAGAACCACTCACACACAACCAAACACCCATACAGCCAGTCACACACTTACTCACACAACCAATCACACATCCACTTACACACCCATACAACCACTCACGTACCCATGCAACCACTCAAACACCCATACAATCACTCACACACCCATACAACCACTCTCACACCCAGAAAACAACACTCAAATCTATTCACAGATCCATACAGCCACTCATGTACCCACTGAAAGACCTATACAACCACTCATACAGCCACTGACATATCTATACACCACTCACACACCCACTTACACACCCATTTAGCCACTCACACACTGATACAGTCACACATCCACTCAGATTACATATGGGTCTGGGGGTTAGTGGACTAATGTATCCACTTTAGGGACCTGTGTTCGACCTCATGGTCACAAGTTCAAATCCCGGTGGGTCCACTCAGCCTTTCATTATTCTGAGGTCGATAAAATGAGTACCATTGAGTTGGGTAACACTAAACATCTGTTATTCAGTACCAAGATACAATTGAGTTATCATGCACTCTACAAAATACACATGTTATGTTAGAAATAGTGTCACTCATTAGTAGTAGCTTAGAATCTATCTTTAAGTTTCAGAAACATTTGTGAAACACTTACACTCACTGAATGATGTCATCAGTGATGACATTTCATCAGGCGTGTTATTTGAGATGTCATCAGTAATGTCACTGACCATGCCATGAGTGGTGTAATATGTGAGGTCATGAGCAGTGCATTGTGGGGGCATAGTTATAGTTAGCTCAGGCAACTATAACTGCTGAATTTCTATGTTTGGGTGCATGCGAAATCTAAGCCTAACTATAACGTCCCTGTAATCTTTGTTTTTTAAGTGAATATATATAGTCACTGAAAAAAACAAAGGTTACAGGGACGTTATGGTTAGGCTCAGATTTTACACACACAAGACCATAAAAATTCAGTTGTTATAGTTAGCTGTCTCAAGTAACTATAACTCGTGCCCTAAGGTAAGGCATTTTTGTAACATACCTAGATTTGGGCTTGAAACTATACCTCCTGTCTTAGAATCATACAGCCCCAGGGCCTCAAAATCTAAATCATCACTACATGTCATTCATTTTACCTTCTAGTTCCATTAGATCCTCTATCAAATCAACATCTTATATTAACAAAAGATTACTTTTCTGATTATCGCTCCTAAATACTAGTGCAGTCTTTAGTGGAGATCTCATTGCATACATTTTCGATAATTTCGATTTTCTTATGAATTAAAATAAATCAATCCTAGTTCCGACCTCCATATAGGAATCAGTGAACATCTCTTTTATTATGTTGATTACTGTTTTGTTACCTCTTATTGGTTCTTACTCCTTGTTATTCTCCACTGGAAATAATTTTTTCACTCTTCCAGCCCTTTCCACCTCTCATTTATTTCCTTTTCCTCCTTGTGGCTCCTTTCCTCTGTGCGATCTGTGCTTTTTACGCCAGCTCAGCCAACCGCTACTTTCTTATGGTGTCAAATCTTTTGGCAAATGTATAAATCCACCAAGTTTTATAATTGTCCCGCTCTCTCATGAATATCCGTACCCATTTTCATTTTTGTGGTTGCCTCTACCTTATCCAGTCTTTCCTTCATACCTTATCGAAATTACTTTTGCCTTCTTTATCTCCATCCTTGTCAATCTCATCACCAGCTCACTGTACTCCAGAGCCTACTGTGGCCAGCCTTAGGCCATGAGCTGAAATTATTTGGCACTGGATGTGGCCTGTTGCCTTACATTTTGCTAGTTTCTGTATGTCCCAGTGCTCAATCCCACTCTCAGGCCTCATATCCACAGAGCCAATTGAGGATAACCCAAAGGTGTGCACAGAACACACGGATTACAAGATGTTGCCAGCAGCCAAGCACTGTGGAAAGTTCCAATTCATTCAGACCCTGCATTGCACAGTTTTAGCCTAAGTAGAACATGGTTTGCTTGATCTAGCCTGTGTCAATGCCCTG
Organism: Triturus cristatus; assembly: GCF_964204655.1. Taxonomy (NCBI): domain Eukaryota; kingdom Metazoa; phylum Chordata; class Amphibia; order Caudata; family Salamandridae; genus Triturus; species Triturus cristatus. Next base: position 220,090,639 of record NC_140594.1, on the reverse strand, counting down.
CCGCACCTCCCGTTTCTTATAGATCACGCTGCGTACAACCTTGAATCATGCAAAGGGGAGATGGACTAATAAGTCGCACAATGGAAGCTGTGACATGTATCTGACTCTATCATTCTTGCCTACCAGTAAAACCAAGATAACATGCAACTGATTCTACCCCAGCCCTAGAATTCCATGAACATTTCTCCAATCTATAGGCTGAGTGCATCCTCTTGCTTACACGCTTGTCCCTTTGCAGTTTCACAAAATAACATACCAATGGTCATACTGTACTGTTAATTTTTGATTGGTGCACTGGGAGAAGCAGGAATATCATCACTTTGCATGTCACTTACTCAGTGTAACATATCAGTTTCTATTCGCTTTTGGTTTCACACCTGCAGCCCTGTGTCGCTTGAGACTTTGCTGCACATTATGATGATTTTTTTAATGAGTACCATTTTTACCCAAATATTTCCTTTTAAACATGACTTGTAATATTCTGCATAGTCGCAGGTGCACCGTTGTATTATGTTTCAGTTTTGATTATTATATTCTCTTTTGGGTGACCCTGTACACAAGACACTGAGGATCTAAAATTCTGCTTCTCATTATGCACAAGGGTCAGAACAGTCTCTGATATGAAGCCCATTCGCTTTTTGTGTATTCAACACAGGAAATGTTTGCTTGTCACACAGCCATGAGTAAGACTCTAAGTTGATATGTTTGGGTTTTGACTAGAACTACATTTATTTCTTTTTGCTTTGAAGGTTTCAGAATAAGAATTAATGGGTGGTTGAACCCACATGCAGGCACAAGACTTGTAACCTGTTTCGAGAATGAAGGATTTAACCAAAGTGGCGATCAATATTGGAAAAATGTCTCATCAGACCCTTGCCAACACTGAGTGAGGCAAACAGGAGAAGTAGGGAAGGATATCCACCAACACAGACTAGCCAAGTGATGTGACAGACTGGCCCCTTGTAAATTAGAGGTGATGGGTCTCATCGCGGTTTAACATGTGAATGTAATATTTATAGTAGTGGCACCCCCTGAATTATTGTGAAAAGCACATCTCAGGATTTAGGCATTGATCTGTAGTTTCAACAGTGGGTAAGGCAAAAGGAATGCCTCAATTGGTGTAGCTCAATCTGAGAGACCTGATATGATAGATGGAATTGAGAGATGCCAAATGAGGGCAGGAGCAAAGGAAGTGATTGATGGAAACTTGAGTCTGAACCCAGAGTTAGAGGAAATCAAAAAACTGATTCTCAAACAAAAGTTTGACAAATTGGAAGCGTATGGTGGGATGAAATTAATAATTGTTGGTAAGTCATCTCTACAAAATTATATTGATGTGTACAGAATCCCTCGAAGACTCTGAATACTGAGGATTCCTTACTACACAGCTGCAGATTCAAAAGTATTTTAAAAATGGCGAAAAACTCAATTGCCTGTTTAAAAAGTTTAACAACCATGCTACACCTGCAAGCCCAAATGCTTTTATTGCAAGGAAATATTGAAAAGTGATAATTCTGCAGTGACAATGTAATTTATAAATAAAAAGGGTTACAGACATATGAAGAAGAAATAAAACCTTGTAAGCAAAATACATTTATAGGTGATATAGATTACCTTGCTGAAAAAAATAATTTGCTAACTAGATTTGTCTCCTCCAACAGCAAGAGAACTAGCATAGAGCATAGGAAAAAAAGAGACTTCCACATAACACATTTTTACTGATCTGAGCCCAGAAATAGATTCATTCCACAGTAATGCTAAAACAATACTGGAAAAACTGATTTGCTTTCTTTTAAACAAAATAAGGTTCCTTTATTTAGAGCAAATAAAAACAGGACCAGTGAACTACCAGAAATGTGAAACAAAGAAGCAAAACAAGCAAGATAAAAACATGATCCACAGGGAGAACTAGACAGAACAAGCACTGGCAAAGCCAAAAATTCTATTTGTAATATGCTAACTCATTGAAACACAGTGTTAACACATTAAAGCTAGACTATTATATTATATGAAAGGTGATCTGTATTGAAGGCTTCTGTGCCTCCATTTTAGTCCATTGTTTCTATGCAACGGAAACACAGGTGGCAAGGGAGCTCTAATAAAGCGGGCTCTAATGAGGGCAAGGAAGATTTAAATACAAAACCTCCTTTTGTGTCTATGAAACAGACATTGGCAGAACAGGAACATAGGATAGATAATATTTTTTTTATGTTTAGGAGAAAGTTATCTTAGAATATAAAATGAAAAGTATAAAACAGCAATAATATAATGATTATGTGTACAAATTATGGTAATTTGATACAGTAGATATTACCATTTGCTGTATTAAAGCAATTCTATAATTAGATTATGTGTCTATCAATAGGTGAAAAAAAAGAAGACATGAAAAGGATGAGAAACAGAGAGACTTAGGAAGGAGAAAGAAGAAAAGAGGAAAAAAGTAAATTCTGTATTCTTTTATTTAAAAAAATACTATAATCCAACAGTTAATCAAGTAATAATAATACTATTTATACTAATAAACATTGATGGTTGTGACCAAAATAAAAGATGGGCATACTATTTTTCGGCAATGTATGAATAATGTAAACATACAACCATTATTTTAAGATAGTATACATATTATAAAGTTGTGTGTGAAAACAGGTGAGGTTTCTTCTGTGGGACCTTGGGAACTTCTTCAATATTAGGCTAATGAATTCTATGAGTTCTGGAACTATTGCTGAGGAAAGATGTTATTGGAGACCAAGAGGATTCTTACTTCTTAGCAAGTGACATCAGTGATACATATGCTCGATCAAGACTATGATTATAACATGTTTTAAAAGAAATGAGAGTAGAATATTTCCAATTCTTTGTAAAATATTGAAATGCAACTGTTAAAAGAAGTTCTAGAATATGCAAATCAATAGAAAAAGATAACCAATCATCGGAAAGGCTACCCAGAAATCTATTTTTTAAGCTAAATGGGACTTTGGAGTTGAAGATTTGGATCCCCCCCAGGGATTGTCACTCAGCCCCATGCTCTTCAAAATCTACATGGCCCCCCTCCCCGCCATCGCCAGACAGCACGGACTCAGCATAGTATCCTACGGCGACGACACCCAGCTCATCCTCTCCCTCACCAAAGACCCCGTCACCACCAGGCTCAACTTTCAGGAAGGAATGAAGGATGTCGCATCCTGGATGAGCAGCAGTTGCCTGAAGCTCAATATGGAGAAGACAGAGGTCCTCATCCTCGGCCACGGTCCCTCTGCTTGGGACAACACCTGGTGACTCACCACCCTCAGTAGCTCCCCCACCCCCACGGACCATGCCCAAAACCTCGTCATCATACTCGATTCCTCCCTCTCCAGGACCCAACAGGTTAGCGCTGTCGCCTCCAGCTGTTTCAACATCCTCCACATCTTCCGAAATACCTTCAAATGGATCGTCCCTGAATCAAGGAAGACCCTCACCCACGCACTCATAACCAGCAGACTGGACTAAGGAAACGCCCTCTACGCCGGGATCAACATGTCTCTGCTCCACAAACTTCAGACCATACAGAACACCACAGCCAGACTCGTCCTCGGCCCTCGAACACATCACCCAACACTTGCGTAACCTCCACTGGCTCCCCATTGAGAAGAGAGTAAATTTCAAGGTACTCACCCACACCTACAAATGCCTCCACAATACCGGACCCCAATACCTCAACAATAGAATCTCTTTCCACATACCCAAGAGAAACCTTCGATCCGCCGACCTCACCCTTGCCAAAACCCCACACATCCGCAGAGCCAGAACAGGTGGAAGAGCTTTCGCCTACATCACTGCTAAGACCTGGAATGAGCTCCAGATCAACATCAGACATGCCCCTCTCCTTGAACATCTTCAGGAAGACACTCAAGACCTGGCTCTTTCACTGAACAGGACCTGCTTACCCCCCCCCCCCCCCCAGTGCCTTGAGACCCTCACGGCTGAGTACAATTCCCCTGATTGAGTTATTATTTGATTCCATATTCTTATCCAAAAATTATAAACTGGTGGGCACATAAAATGTGTGTATGAGTGAACATTAAACTATTGTAAATAAAAAAAAACGGAGTTTGAGATGAAGTAGCAGCACACGATGAGTTGTATATTTTCTTTACTATTTTGTTCCCCAATGCAACCAAATAAATGGAATTTAAGTCTTTTTACCACAATAATTCAGTTTTTGATTTTGGTCTATTAGTAGTGGAAGTTCTGGAAGCTTGCAGGTATGAGATGCTTTAGGTTGTGACATTAACATATTTAGTAAGCCTTCTCTATATGTGTTGGAGGAATATGTGTCATTAAGTCTATAAGTATCAAAAAATTATTTGCTTTAATTAGTTGTATTGATTCTCAAATAATTTTGGTAAATTAAATTTGGCTTGGAAATCTGAAAAGGGGACTATAGCATAATTTGAGAAAATGTAATGATTTTGCATTATCCAATCCTTTCTCCATTTATTCCAACAAAGGGTTCTATTGTGTATTTGAATGTATTTATAGTGCCTTATAGTTAAATTGAGTAATTCTACATTCTTTTCAATATTTTGTGTGAACAAGGGCTGCAAAATGTTGAAAATATTTTTATGGATTGGTGATGATCTATTAACTAACACATTTTGTATAAATTATAAATATTCTTAAAAAGAAAAAAATGATAGACAAATGTTCTTTCAATGTCCACCCAAAAGGATGAAAAGGGTTTTCAGCACTTAAAAGTCAACATTGGGATTGCTTTAAATTAAAGTCTCTAAAGTGTGCTTGAAAATCTAGCATTCATTTTAACTAATCGTAGCCTTGAAATTGATATAAGCAAATGCTTTTTGTGCCACAAAAATATAATTAATAATGTATCAATTTTCATATAATAATAAGTAGGGATATTAATGGGTATCATACACTGTGTACAAAATTAATGGGACTTGCAGTGTCAGCACGCATACAGTGTCTGCAAGACATGTTGTATTCACCATATGGTGTGTAATCCCACCTGCTGCTTTCCATAGGTTCACTCCTGCGTTGGTCTTCTTAGCTGGCATCTCATTGGTCGGCACTCCCGAGATATCATTTCAGTTTTTCCGCAGGAGCACCAGCCAACTACAGTTTCCTTATGCTGTAGGTGTGTATATGGTCCTTTGGGGACTATTTCTTTTATTGCTGGTCAGCGAGCAACGGGGAAAGAAGTCTTAAAGTACATATTAAGCGCTGCTGTTTCGTGCTTGTTATAGTATATGTTTTTTTTTAATAAAGTGTGGCACACTTGATCTTCAACAATGGTGGCTGCGTGCCTTTTATTTTGCGCAGCTCACCCAAATGCATTTTTTAATAATATATGTTTTTAAACAAGTGCTGCATGCCACACTTAATGTTCAATAATTGAGGCCGCACAGCGTTCTTTTCTTTCGCAGTCTTCAATATCAGGGAGAGTTGACACCTTAGTAATCAAAGGAGACAGCATGTTCAGCAAGGTGGCGGGCCTCTGCTTACTTGATTGCCCTCCGAGACACCCTGGAGCACCTGCTGAGCTTCATCTCTGGGAAAACAGTTAAACTTTATCCACAAGCATTTCTTCGGGTATTATTTGATAACAAAAATACAATATAGTTATCTGGAGACTGATTCATTTGAGAGTGAGGCAGGGTCAAACTGGGGAGCTTTGCAGGCTAATGACCACACTGCACGTTGCACACACCTCACAGCCGGGTAAGAGTGCAATTCATTTATCTGCGCAATCTGTTCCAAACGCAGTAAATGATACATTATTGGTTCCAGGCCTGCAGCTCCTTGCCAAGACTAACCTAATTTAAGTGTCAGTACACCACCCGCACCCACCCCCACCAGACTATCCCACCCTAGAAACACTGCTCATACCTTAAACCTGCTTCCCAGGAAGGGCCTTTCTCAGCTGACTTAAGCCAGCACACTTTAGTTTTTACACCTCTCCCCCTCCGAAGCCCTTAACTCCTTCCTGCTGTGAGAAAGTGGAGAGCGAACCACTGTGACAGAGACAGCTGCTTTCTGGTGCTGGAGTGACGGTAGCCTCGGACAGTGGTCCAGGCGGTGGGGCAGACTAGCTCAAAGGTGACTCAGGTTCTGCTCCTCCTCTTCGTTCTTCATTGCATGGGCGAGGCACAAGGGTTCACGGTGAGTGACAAGCAGATTGTACACTAATAATACAGTCTTGCTGGTCCTAAAAATAATGCTCCATAACTCCTCCGATACCCATGCATCTCTTCCTGCCTCAGCTCTCCTGTTCCTTCTATTCCCCTGGTCTTTCTCCATTCTCCTGTACCCTCTTTTCTCCTCTTTCTTGCTCCTCCGCTCACTCACATTTTGCTTCCTCCCTCTAAACTCCTCTTCCTGCTCCCCATTGCCTTGCTGATCGCTGGTGCTGCTGCGCAATTCTCACCTCTCCACCCAACTCTCACCAAATCCCATCTTCTTCTTCCTCGCCACTTCTTTGTCATTCCTCCCTATTATTCCTATAATCCATCATGTCCTCCCCTGCTTTCCTTATCCCCCTTCCTTCCACTAATCCTCTGCCTCTCCTGTTTTCATTTCTTCAATCTCCAATCACTTGCTTCCTCCATGCTGCTAAGGCTGCTTTCCTGCCTCCACTCTCGAAGGCCCTATGCATTCTGAAATTCACATATGTGGTAAATGAGCAATAAGTGTAACTCTCACTAAACACTCATGTTTGGATTGGCCGTGTTATTTCCATGTTAGTAGCCTGATTATGATAATTTGATGCAGAAAGCAAGCCAGGTAACATTCTCAATTTTACAGAATTAAACATCCCCCTGTAGTGCAGGCTTTTTAACCACAGAAATATATGGCATTGCATTGTAGCCTCAGTGAAGGCAAAAGCATCAAATATTTGCTTAACTAGGGAAACAAGAGTTAACTGTGCCAGCCAGTGAAGTGCGAGCTGAGTTTTAAACTTGGTCCAACTGGCTGGGAATTTGGGGGTTTGGATGGAATTTATAACAGAAGTGCCTTGTACTTTTTCTTATTTAAATATTTACTCGTTCATTTTTTTATAGAGCACAAACTTCACCAAATCGGGGTTCAAAGAATTGTGTAGAAGGTCCAATAATGTTCAAGTCCAGGCAGAGCTCAACTATAGCTGATTGGCAGCACAACAGAGCAGCCTTATGCAGTACGTTGCTCATAAATTGCAGAGGACGAGAGGATTGCATTGTACAGGAGGTATACAATAGTAAATAAGAGATAGGTACATGAGTGTTGAAACCTTCTGTAGTCCTATAGACAGAACTTCAGATGCTTCTCTGGTCCCATCGGTAATTCCTCATTCTAAGTCCTCAAAACAGTGCTGCTAGCTGCATCTCTGGTCCCATCGGTAATTCCTCATTCTAAGTCCGCAAAGCACTGCTGCTAGCTGCTTCTCTGGTCCCATCAGTAATTCCTCATTTTAAGTCCCCTAGAGAGTGCTGCAGCTGTGTCTCTGTTCCCAGTGCTAATTCTCCATTCTTAGTCATCTAGACAGTGCCAAAGCTGTGTCTCTCTTCATACACCCACTACACTCCAACCCAAAACACATGTCATTTACAACACCAAAAGCTCTAACTCTCAAAAAATGCGAGACCTATTGCATTGTAACTGCTTGTTATAGAGTGTAATCAGCCCCACCAAGAGAAGTATAAAGGATTCCATCTATCAATTTAATTGTCAATTGCTTTTAATTGTTCATTCCATTTTAATTTGATGGTATTTTTTATTGTGTTGAAAACCATAATGCTACGTATTTGATTTATTAGAGTTACAAGTAACCCCAGTGTTTTCAAACAAATGTTTCAAACAAAATTTGCTTAGTGGTAGGATTTCAGATTTTTCTACTTTCATTTTGTAGCTTGAAACTTTTGAGAAAGAACAAAGCTCTTTGAGAAAAACAAGTAATTTGAGAGTTTGAAATATACAGCATGACACCATCAGCATAGCTAGACATTTTTAGATGAAAGTCTTCATAAAGAGAAAACTTTTTATTTCTGTATAACTGCTTAGGTAGGAATGATTCCAAGGCTAAGGCTAAAATAAATAAAAGTTGTGGTAAATGGCAGCCTGGTCTTACTAGTCGAAACCATGACAGAGATTTAAACATGAAGGTCCAACCTAGTCTGGCAAATGCTTGTCAGAATCTAATATAATAACTGCTAAAGGAGATTTATAGAAGACATATTAAGCAATATTAAGCAATATCCTAGTGTTATCTTACATTGCTCTACGTTTCACAAAACTTGATTGCTCACATCAGAGTAATGTAGGTAAGAAAGATTCCAAATAAAGGGCTATAATTTTAGTAAAACATTATACTCATTGTTTACAAAAAAACAGTCTGTTATTCTTTGCAGAGTTTAGGACCTATATTCCTTTGGTATGGTGCAAATATTGGGGGCCTAAGGTAATACCATACACCGACGACACACAGTTGCTTTTCACTTGTGAAAAAGGGACAGAGCTTGATGGAGGAGCTATACTTGCCTCTCCAATGTGTTCAACTGGCTGTCCATTAACCAAATAAAAGGTAATACTGACAAAATGGAGATTGCTTTTTTTGGCCTCAGCTCACCAGATTTCTGGAGGACTCGTTGGCTTCAGGGTACTCCCCCATTGCCCCTGGCCCACAACAGAACACATTAAAATAATTAGGAGTAAAAGTTGACAGTGCCCTGTCTTTCCAACCTCAAATCCAGGCACTGGTGGGCTCTTGTTTTGGGCTGCTACGCACCATGAAAGGATTCTTACCTCTCCTGTCTGTCTAATCCAAAAAAAACGATAATCCAGGCTCTGATCACTTCCAGACTTCATTATAGAAATGCTATTTATATGGGTCTCCCTGTATTTCTCCTTAGTAGAATTCAGGTGGTGCAGAATTCGGCAGCTAGATCGATTTTCAACCTTGCGCCAATAACCCATATGATCCCGCATTTGAAAGTGCTCCACTGGCTCCCCATCAAAAAGATTATTTTTAAAACACTGGTGGTTCTGCATAAAGCCCTTCATGAGAACGGAGCAGTGTACCTTAGGAGGAATATTTGTGCTTATGCCACTCCCAGGAATTTACAATCAGGGCTTTCTAGCTAGAATTCCTAAAATACACTGGCCAGAACTGGAGGCAGACACACATATAAAAAGGGAGGAAGAAAAAGAGAAAAGTGTAGCACAAGAAAGACAATGTTGAACAAAACCAAGAAACAGAAAAAACATACCTGCATTAAACACGGAAATTGGTGGGTGATTGGACGACAAAATGAAGACAAAGCATATTCACTCTATAAGGACCAAGGAATGCATATAATAGAATTAGAGGCACACGGCAACAAACTTTTGGTATAGTGATCTAGAGGAAAAGAAAAAACTGAAAATAAGGCACTTAATACAAACATCAAAACAACAATAAAATACACAGTTTGAGACAATGTAGTCGAATCAATGTTTCTTAGGTGTAAGAATGTCTTGAATTTTCTATTTTATCCGCCTGCATATTGTTCCAAGAGTCGTTCTAGCTGATCTTCATATGTGGATGTTATATTTTTATAAGTCACTCTGAAGAGACATGGGAGTTGTAGGCCAACTCTTGCATTCATCACTCTAAGTTTAATGTGCACTTCTAAGAATTTTTACCACCACTCGGTAGTAGCCGTCCTAACATTGGAGAAAAGAACAGATTATTACCAGACCATGAAGTGTATTTTTCGTTTTAGTAGTCATTATAATGTTCGGCAAATCAGTATATTCAAGAAATAAAATGAGTCCTCTAGGTTTGGAGGATGTTGATGCAAAGTTAGATCTCTGACCAATTCTGTGTGCCATCTAAATGTTTACATTGGTTGTTCCTGGCACATCTAGAACTGAAGGGATAATAGACTTGAGAAACAAGATGGGAATATTTCCCTCAATTCCTTCCAGTAATTCATAAATCTGTAAGTTGCTCCTCCTATTGCGATATTCTACATGTTTTTCAAGTAAACATACCTCTTTATTGTAGTCAATAGATTTTATTTTCTTAGTCTTGTATATCCCTGATATGTTGTTCTACTTCAGTCACTCTTTGATCCATGAAAGACCATTTTTCATACAGGTTTTAGAGACACTTATTGGTTTCTTTAATATAAGGTTTAAGTGTCCTTACTTAATTCAGAAGCAGTTCCATTAAGGTCGAAGTAAAAGCTTTGATTCTTTTTCAGGCTCTTACTGGTTAAAGAACTGGTGTTAATAGAGCTTTTTGCAGTTCATTTATTGAATTAGATATCCAGTTTATCATCCATGTTGTCTGATTCCAATATAACTATCAAATTAGGCAATTTAATTTTCTAATTGCATTACGCAGAGTGTGTTTTTAAATTTGAGTCTTCTTTTCTTTCCCATAAATAAATTTATAGCATGGGAAGACAGGAAATATTATGCTGGTGACTACACAAAGTGACTTGTAGCCTCTTCAAATTTTAATAATTATTGATATATATATATAAAAACCTGTGTGTTCATTTCCATTATAGCACAAAAACAATTGCCACCAGTATAAAATATTCAATGAGGTCACCATATCAACTAATGCTAAAGTTTTGAAATGAGGGACACACTGTTTTAAGACAAAAAATACTTTATGAGAAGAAAATCCTCCATTTAAGTTAGAGCGAGTTAATGACACCTTCATAGATGTTGCTTATGTGTCACAAAGGGTTAACTTCTACTATTTTATAAAAGTTGCTGCCAATAGAATGTTCCTGACAACACTGGATTTGAAGCTACCTAATTGCATTTGAGGCAGCAGGAGTTTGAAAAGAAAAAAACCCAGCAAATCACTTCATAGATTATCACTGATGTTAATTGTTTAACAAAGTCATAAAAATGGCAAGCACAATGAAAAAAATCAATGCAGCGCAGACTGCCATCTGCATAGGAAGAAAGTCCTTGTAGAGAAGAAAAGACTTGTTAGAGTCAGCGCAAGTTGCTTATTAACCTCTATTGATTCGGACTAGTATCTTCATTAAAGCCACTCATATTTTGGAAAATGGCACCTGGTTACTGCTGATCTTCAGATATTGGTGGCCATCTCCTTTGGTGCCAAACAAGTTCCCAGGATTTGTAGCATAATCCCCAGTTTGGGTACCTGCTAATGACTATGCCACGCACAGAGCTTAAAATAACACGTCTTTATTCGTCTGCATGTAACCGCGAACTCCACATTCTAAACCTGCATTCACTTCACTGCACTCTAACACTTTCATCACAGTTCTATGGAGTCCATTAGGAGCCATAAGGGGTCTATCATTGCTAACTCACACAACACTACAGGATTGATCAGCCGACGTTAAACAAGAAAAAGCTATAGGCAGCCTACAACAAAGTCATTGGCACTGTTTATGCTGGAGGTATCAGACAGCAAGAGAGTTCCATACTCTCCCAATCATTACCAGGAGGCAACTAACTATACACTTTCTAGCAAATGTTCATCAGAACCACAGTATAGATGTGAAATGAATGGCATCACAGAATTAAAGTGAATGAGAGTGTGAGAAGTTGCCCTGATATATGCTGTCCACTAGTGATAGTGGGCACCTTGTATCAGTCAAAACAACCCCTTATTGGTTATAGGTTAAAGACAACCTTTATTGAAAGCTATCCTACTGGTAGCTATGGAGAGCAGCCTTCAGGCTAAGTCTTGAAGGAATGTAAAGCAGCTTGTTTTACCAGTCTATAATCTCTTGAGTCACTAAATGAAGGATATCCACACCAGGTATATATATAAAATGTATACATGCCAAAGCTGTGTCTCTCTTCATACACCCACTACACTCCAACCCAAAACACATGTCATTTACAACACCAAAAGCTCTAACTCTCAAAAAATGCGAGACCTATTGCATTGTAACTGCTTGTTATAGAGTGTAATCAGCCCCACCAAGAGAAGTATAAAGGATTCCATCTATCAATTTAATTGTCAATTGCTTTTAATTGTTCATTCCATTTTAATTTGATGGTATTTTTTATTGTGTTGAAAACCATAATGCTACGTATTTGATTTATTAGAGTTACAAGTAACCCCAGTGTTTTCAAACAAATGTTTCAAACAAAATTTGCTTAGTGGTAGGATTTCAGATTTTTCTACTTTCATTTTGTAGCTTGAAACTTTTGAGAAAGAACAAAGCTCTTTGAGAAAAACAAGTAATTTGAGAGTTTGAAATATACAGCATGACACCATCAGCATAGCTAGACATTTTTAGATGAAAGTCTTCATAAAGAGAAAACTTTTTATTTCTGTATAACTGCTTAGGTAGGAATGATTCCAAGGCTAAGGCTAAAATAAATAAAAGTTGTGGTAAATGGCAGCCTGGTCTTACTAGTCGAAACCATGACAGAGATTTAAACATGAAGGTCCAACCTAGTCTGGCAAATGCTTGTCAGAATCTAATATAATAACTGCTAAAGGAGATTTATAGAAGACATATTAAGCAATATTAAGCAATATCCTAGTGTTATCTTACATTGCTCTACGTTTCACAAAACTTGATTGCTCACATCAGAGTAATGTAGGTAAGAAAGATTCCAAATAAAGGGCTATAATTTTAGTAAAACATTATACTCATTGTTTACAAAAAAACAGTCTGTTATTCTTTGCAGAGTTTAGGACCTATATTCCTTTGGTATGGTGCAAATATTGGGGGCCTAAGGTAATACCATACACCGACGACACACAGTTGCTTTTCACTTGTGAAAAAGGGACAGAGCTTGATGGAGGAGCTATACTTGCCTCTCCAATGTGTTCAACTGGCTGTCCATTAACCAAATAAAAGGTAATACTGACAAAATGGAGATTGCTTTTTTTGGCCTCAGCTCACCAGATTTCTGGAGGACTCGTTGGCTTCAGGGTACTCCCCCATTGCCCCTGGCCCACAACAGAACACATTAAAATAATTAGGAGTAAATGTTGACAGTGCCCTGTCTTTCCAACCTCAAATCCAGGCACTGGTGGGCTCTTGTTTTGGGCTGCTACGCACCATGAAAGGATTCTTACCTCTCCTGTCTGTCTAATCCAAAAAAAACGATAATCCAGGCTCTGATCACTTCCAGACTTCATTATAGAAATGCTATTTATATGGGTCTCCCTGTATTTCTCCTTAGTAGAATTCAGGTGGTGCAGAATTCGGCAGCTAGATCGATTTTCAACCTTGCGCCAATAACCCATATGATCCCGCATTTGAAAGTGCTCCACTGGCTCCCCATCAAAAAGATTATTTTTAAAACACTGGTGGTTCTGCATAAAGCCCTTCATGAGAACGGAGCAGTGTACCTTAGGAGGAATATTTGTGCTTATGCCACTCCCAGGAATTTACAATCAGGGCTTTCTAGCTAGAATTCCTAAAATACACTGGCCAGAACTGGAGGCAGACACACATATAAAAAGGGAGGAAGAAAAAGAGAAAAGTGTAGCACAAGAAAGACAATGTTGAACAAAACCAAGAAACAGAAAAAACATACCTGCATTAAACACGGAAATTGGTGGGTGATTGGACGACAAAATGAAGACAAAGCATATTCACTCTATAAGGACCAAGGAATGCATATAATAGAATTAGAGGCACACGGCAACAAACTTTTGGTATAGTGATCTAGAGGAAAAGAAAAAACTGAAAATAAGGCACTTAATACAAACATCAAAACAACAATAAAATACACAGTTTGAGACAATGTAGTCGAATCAATGTTTCTTAGGTGTAAGAATGTCTTGAATTTTCTATTTTATCCGCCTGCATATTGTTCCAAGAGTCGTTCTAGCTGATCTTCATATGTAGATGTTATATTTTTATAAGTCACTCTGAAGAGACATGGGAGTTGTAGGCCAACTCTTGCATTCATCACTCTAAGTTTAATGTGCACTTCTAAGAATTTTTACCACCACTCGGTAGTAGCCGTCCTAACATTGGAGAAAAGAACAGATTATTACCAGACCATGAAGTGTATTTTTCGTTTTAGTAGTCATTATAATGTTCGGCAAATCAGTATATTCAAGAAATAAAATGAGTCCTCTAGGTTTGGAGGATGTTGATGCAAAGTTAGATCTCTGACCAATTCTGTGTGCCATCTAAATGTTTACATTGGTTGTTCCTGGCACATCTAGAACTGAAGGGATAATAGACTTGAGAAACAAGATGGGAATATTTCCCTCAATTCCTTCCAGTAATTCATAAATCTGTAAGTTGCTCCTCCTATTGCGATATTCTACATGTTTTTCAAGTAAACATACCTCTTTATTGTAGTCAATAGATTTTATTTTCTTAGTCTTGTATATCCCTGATATGTTGTTCTACTTCAGTCACTCTTTGATCCATGAAAGACCATTTTTCATACAGGTTTTAGAGACACTTATTGGTTTCTTTAATATAAGGTTTAAGTGTCCTTACTTAATTCAGAAGCAGTTCCATTAAGGTCGAAGTAAAAGCTTTGATTCTTTTTCAGGCTCTTACTGGTTAAAGAACTGGTGTTAATAGAGCTTTTTGCAGTTCATTTATTGAATTAGATATCCAGTTTATCATCCATGTTGTCTGATTCCAATATAACTATCAAATTAGGCAATTTAATTTTCTAATTGCATTACGCAGAGTGTGTTTTTAAATTTGAGTCTTCTTTTCTTTCCCATAAATAAACTTATAGCATGGGAAGACAGGAAATATTATGCTGGTGACTACACAAAGTGACTTGTAGCCTCTTCAAATTTTAATAATTATTGATATATATATATAAAAACCTGTGTCTTCATTTCCATTATAGCACAAAAACAATTGCCACCAGTATAAAATATTCAATGAGGTCACCATATCAACTAATGCTAAAGTTTTGAAATGAGGGACACGCTGTTTTAAGACAAAAAATACTTTATGAGAAGAAAATCCTCCATTTAAGTTAGAGCGAGTTAATGACACCTTCATAGATGTTGCTTATGTGTCACAAAGGGTTAACTTCTACTATTTTATAAAAGTTGCTGCCAATAGAATGTTCCTGACAACACTGGATTTGAAGCTACCTAATTGCATTTGAGGCAGCAGGAGTTTGAAAAGAAAAAAACCCAGCAAATCACTTCATAGATTATCACTGATGTTAATTGTTTAACAAAGTCATAAAAATGGCAAGCACAATGAAAAAAATCAATGCAGCGCAGACTGCCATCTGCATAGGAAGAAAGTCCTTGTAGAGAAGAAAAGACTTGTTAGAGTCAGCGCAAGTTGCTTATTAACCTCTATTGATTCGGACTAGTATCTTCATTAAAGCCACTCATATTTTGGAAAATGGCACCTGGTTACTGCTGATCTTCAGATATTGGTGGCCATCTCCTTTGGTGCCAAACAAGTTCCCAGGATTTGTAGCATAATCCCCAGTTCTGGTACCTGCTAATGACTATGCCACGCACAGAGCTTAAAATAACACGTCTTTATTCGTCTGCATGTAACCGCGAACTCCACATTCTAAACCTGCATTCACTTCACTGCACTCTAACACTTTCATCACAGTTCTATGGAGTCCATTAGGAGCCATAAGGGGTCTATCATTGCTAACTCACACAACACTACAGGATTGATCATCCGACGTTAAACAAGAAAAAGCTATAGGCAGCCTACAACAAAGTCATTGGCACTGTTTATGCTGGAGGTATCAGACAGCAAGAGAGTTCCATACTCTCCCAATCATTACCAGGAGG
This sequence comes from Triturus cristatus, assembly GCF_964204655.1. NCBI lineage: Eukaryota > Metazoa > Chordata > Amphibia > Caudata > Salamandridae > Triturus > Triturus cristatus. The sequence continues at coordinate 220,074,906 of NC_140594.1, read as the reverse complement.
CAACTAACTATACACTTTCTAGCAAATGTTCATCAGAACCACAGTATAGATGTGAAATGAATGGCATCACAGAATTAAAGTGAATGAGAGTGTGAGAAGTTGCCCTGATATATGCTGTCCACTAGTGATAGTGGGCACCTTGTATCAGTCAAAACAACCCCTTATTGGTTATAGGTTAAAGACAACCTTTATTGAAAGCTATCCTACTGGTAGCTATGGAGAGCAGCCTTCAGGCTAAGTCTTGAAGGAATGTAAAGCAGCTTGTTTTACCAGTCTATAATCTCTTGAGTCACTAAATGAAAGATATCCACACCAGGTATATATATAAAATGTATGTATTTATTACTAAACACATCCTCCTAGTCTCTTTATGAGACTAGAGCTCAAATCACATAAGTTACACTTCAATAATCACAGTAAAATAGCACAAATACACGTCAGGCCCTAGGGGCGAGCCAAACCATACACTAAAATAGTGGTATAAGAACCACGACTTAACTAGACACAAGGCCTAGAGCCTGTAGAATCACTGGGACCCCAAGGAACCACCCAAGGTAGTGACACAGGGGACCCACGGGGGCCGTGTGCAGTGTGTGAACACAGCCGCGAGCTCCCATTAGCTTCTAAGGGCAAAGTCTCGGTTAGATTTTTAAAGTTTAGGGACACTTAGAAATGAGTCAGGACCAAACCCTTTTGGACTTAGAAAGTTCTAGTGCTAACAGCCACGGGAGCACCGGAGTACTCGTGTTACCTCACCCAGGGAAGCCGGGTGCATAGGTGTCTTTTGGTGTCGGGTCGCGTCGTCGATTTCAATGGGAGCTGGCAAAGAAGTGCTGCTGCCATGAGGATGCGAAGTGTCCGAAGAGATCCAAGCCTGGATCGAAGATGAGAAGAACCTGAAAGCAGAGGGGACAGAGTCTGGGTCACTAGCCAGTGACCAGGAAGGCGATGGACAGATGCCCACTGATGTCAGGTGATTTCAGGTGAAAGATGTGAAGCTTGACTCTTCAGCCACGAGGACCAGGAGGTGTTGAGGACAACCAGCAGCTGGATTCAAGCTGTCCCACAAATGATGTAGAGTGCTGCAGTATTGGTGTTCGGATGAGACACAACAAGCCTTGGCAACAGCAACCCACACAGAAACAAGAAAGATGCTTCGGTGCAGACCAGCAAGGTCTGTGGTACTCACCACTTGGTATGGTGTCAGGGCACGTCTGGAGCAACCAGGAAAGCCCAAGGAAATTCAAAGTTACCCCCTCAGGTACCCACCAGTCAATGGACCAGGGATTGCGAAGGGACCTCAAGACAAAACACAAAATGGCAGCCCACGGGTCACTCAGAATGACCAGACTGACAATCTTCAGTGGATTCTGTGCTCGAGGTGGGGGCTATAAGTCAGCCCAAGCATGACTTCAGGAGACGTCGAGAAGTCAATGGACTTGAAAAAGTGCATGCTGACCAGGAGTTTCAGTTCCACGCTACTCACGAGGGCTGCGGGTCTCAGCTTTCCTGGGGACTCGGGTCGGCCTCTGAGATGTCTGGAAATCCTTTTCCTGGGCTGCAATTACTTCAGAGTCTGGCAGTAGCTTCGATAATGAAGACCAGCAAATTGCTTCGTTGGTGCCTGCCAAGCACGGGAGTCACTCCTTGACCCCAAGGGAGATTTCTTCAGTCCTCTGGTCTTAAGCAGAGCATCAAAGGTCCAGGATTTGGCTTCAGAGTTTCATCCAGGGTAATCTTAAGTTCTGGTTACAGAGGTGCCGTACTTATACCTAAGGAAGGGGTTGGACTAGCTCTGTGGACCCACCTATGGGAGGGTTTGGAAAGAGGGGTGGCTTTCCTTTGTCCAGTTTCACACCAGAGCAAGGGCTGGAGGTCCCTGAACCGGTCTGAGCTGGACTATGCACAGGGACACCAAATGTGCCCCCAGTGCAGGACTTCAAAGCACTCAGAGAGTGCTCCCACCCAGCCCCAATACACACAATCCTGTCTGGGAGGTGGTTCCACCTCGCTGTGACAGGAATCCTATTGTCCAGGCCTCCCCTGCCGGAGTTTTGGTCAGCAGTAGGAGGTCAGACTTGTGTCTGTGGCTGCAGCATCCATTTTGTGATGCCAGGGCTCTATTAAGTTTCTACCGGGTATATCAGTGCTGCCATGTCTCTCCCTCTAGAAGGGTGGGATCATACTCCCACACCAGTTACTGGTGTGGGGGTATGATTCCAAGGTGTTTGACACCAAACACAACATGTTTCCGTGCAACCAGTCCAAAATTAGCATTTACACTTTGGTTATAATGCACTTAAGAGTATATGGTTAGGTTGCACTACTGACAACCCCGGAGAAGAGATTCCGAAGGCTGCAGAGGGGTTCAGCTCATGCCTGGGCAACCCCTCACATATAACCAAGCACCCTGCCTTGAGGGTTGATAAGGCCTGCCATAGGGGTGATTGATAGGTTTGGATGTGCAGTATATGGTGAGATACAGTGAACCCATATCTCAGTAAGGGGTGCATGCAGCACCTTACCCAGGCTGCAGTAGCAGACCTGTGGTGTCATTTTGGGTGGCTTTTCAGAGGTGGCATAATACATGCTTCAGCCCCTGGTAGGCCTCTGGGGTACCTATGCCCTGGGTACATAGTATATCATATACTAGGGAGTTATAAGGGCACCTCAGATCCAATCTGAACTGTACCTAAAGTACATTGAATAATTTTAGAGAGGAAGCAGCTAGGCTGGGGTCCTGAATAGCAGGGTCCCAGCTAGACTAAAGTCGAAAAACAGTGAAACACCAGCAAAAAGTGGGGGTAAACATGTGAAGCAGATCCTACTCTCCTACAGAGAATATGTTTGAGAAAGATGCCCTGTAAAATTAAAAAACGTTCTGTATCATCATGAAATTAACTAATAAACATTTCCAACAGGACCAAAGTGATCCACTTTCCAGTGTTTCAATCTGAACTCAAATCTATCATCTTAGTAGTAGTCATGGTGAAAATCTTACCTAATCAATTATTATCAGTGAGTGATTGGGCAAATATGCACTATGGATTACAAAGTAATGGGGTAAATATAAACATGCATTAAGGATCATTTAATGATTGTCCATACCTAATATGTTATAATGCAGATCTAGGCAAGCATTCAAGCTTTTTATATATAGTACAAACAAGCATTTATCAATACTGAGTGTTAGTATGAACCTAAAAGTATATATAGGTGTTACTTCTTTGCTGCATCTGTTTCAAGAGTTTATAAGAGATTGCAAACATTCAGGAGAATATAGTGCTCTCCTCACATGGTCAGCATGTTGCTGGATGCCATGTTCGGCACATGGTTAGGCATCTTCATCGCTTAGACCGCATCAGCTTTTCCATGTTCATTGGCACTAGGAAGATGAGGTGCTTCATGAGCAATACAGAGCAATAGCTAAACGGGGCAGTAGTGGCATGACTTGAGTTCAGTACTGGGTAAATAATGTCAAACTTGGGTTTCATCTTTGTTTACAAAACCACTGCCATGAGTTTCAGGAAAGGTGTGTGGTCGGTATGTATTTTTTACCATGCAGTTTTTACCACGCAGAACGTTACAATGCTGGTCAGTGTAACACAGGTAAATACAATGCAGGCCATTTCTTTCCGGTTTACAATGCAGTACTTTACCACACAGGTTAAGTATTTTTTCTTTTTTAAGTGCCATATATTCATTGTAATTTAAAAAAATATATATTTAAGAGTTCAGTACACCAGGAAAGTATTGAATTATTGGATGTCAAAATTGATGTACTTGATAGCAAATTAACCAGCAGACTGTTCCGCAGGCAACAGTTTGCTCCACGCTAGGAGTTGCCATCCGAAAAATCTGATTAATAGCATCCCTTACGGTGAGCTTTTATGGGCAAAAAGAAATTGCAGCTCAGATCAGACTTTTAAATTGGAAGTAGAACACATGACAGAGAGATTTTTGGCTAGAGGCTACTCTAAAAAAACGGTCAAGCAAGCTTGTAGAAAAGTTTTGACCATCAATAGAGCAGACACACTGAAAGTTAAAAATACTGATAAAAATGTCGAAGAACCCTTAAGATTCATAACCTCCTACAATAATAAAGCATGGGAGGCTAGAAGAAGTTTGAGCAAATATTGGCACGTGTTAAGAACAGACACATCATTAAGCAAATTTGTGGGTACCCAACAACAAATAACATATAGAAAATGCACTGCATTAAAGGATGTTTTGTGTAGCAACACACTTAAAGATGAGGGAGATTGCAATTCAGTACAGGGCTTTTTTCCTTGTAGGTCATGCAAAGCCTGCAGACAAAGCTCCAAACGCTTGGAAATTGTTTTATCCAAAGAACAGAAACCATTTGTGATAAACAAACATCTCACTTGTAAATCTGATTTTTGTATATATGCACTGAGTTGTCCATGCTCACTTGTATATATAGGAAGTACTATTCATCCAGTAAAAAAACATATTTTGGAACACTCAAGGGCAATTGTAAAGGTGGACGAAGAATACCCTGTGGCAAGACACTTCAAAGAGTTCCACAATAAAAACACCAACTTGTTGCAATTCTGTGTGTTGGACAGAATCCCAAAATCAGAGAGAGGAGGGAAGAGAGTAAAAAAACTGAGGTGTCTTGAATCCAAATTTACCATAAAATTTGACACAGTTGACACAGTACACCCTAATGGATTGGACAAGGATGAGGAGATGTGGGTTCATTTGGGTTAAGGTTGTCTAAGAGTTTTATTTTTCAAATCTGGTCAGATCGATTCTACTGTATAGGTAATATGTATATTGGAAGCTTTTGTGTGTTTGTATTTTTCACATTGTATAATATTCATTGTACTATTTTAAATTTTTCGTATGAGACGGAATTATCAGCTTGTCATGTTGAAGAAGTGCATCAGAGCGTTTAACACCACTGTGGATATTTTAAGTCATCTGACAAGATGCTAAGGAGGCTATTTACTTGATATCTGTTTAACTTGAACAGAATGTAACCAATGATGTGATTAAATAGATGGAGTGTTTAGCCCACTGGGGCAGAATTGTATAAGGACATTGATGGCGAATTGACTGAAGGATAGAAATAATTAATTGCTAAAAACCACTAGGCAATAGAAATTATGTTGTATATTTGCCAATGGTTCGCAATGAATGTAGATCAGTTTAACTAAACACTCCATGGATCGAGTGATTGTTTAGTTTCATGAAATAATGTGGTTTTTCTTGCTACAAATGCACTTAATTTGACCATTCCAAAATGGAGATGAGTTTTTCCATCACATGTGGATAAGTAGTCCTACATTTATTTTGATGAAATTTGCACTATCATCCAGTGAATATGTGGTTTTCCGGAAATTACATATGTTTTATATATGTATATCTCAAGGTCGATGGAAGAATAAATGGGTATATAAGTGTCTAAATGGATGATTTGTTTTTGAAAAATTGATTGTATAACTGACTGATTAAGTGTATCTTAGTGAATACGTGGCTTAGTGAGTAACTTTTAAATATGTAAATATCTGTATCAGTCTCTCACTTTGTGTATAAGTGGCTGCATGGGTTGGTGAGTAGCTACATGAGTGTCTATATAGGTTATTAGTTGGTTTTTTGAGTATCAGTATGAGTGTCTGAGTGTCTGTATGGTTCGGTGGGGGGTATTACGTAGTGCATAGGTGCATGAATGAGTGACTCACTGTTTGCATGTGTTGAAGACAGCATGTGTGCAGGACTGTATGGGTGGATGAGTGTGTGCATGGGTGTGTTAGTGAGTGAATGACTGTCTCAGTAGTGTCTTTATGAGTAACTACATATGTTTTAAACTAGTATGTGTGACTATTGGTGTATATAAGTGAGTATATGTGAGAGTGAGAGATTGAAAGAGTTCCTGTATGAATAAGTATGTGTTTCTATAAGTGATTCTTTAAAAGACTAAGTATGTGTAAGTTTCTGTAGAACTAAGTGTGGTGGTGTGTGTATAACTGTATATGCAAGTAAATGGATGTTTGATTCTGTATTAGCATGAGTGACTATGTGTGTGAGTAACTCAATGGATGAGTGGCGTTGTGTAACAGGATGTATAGGTGTATGAGTACATATGATGAGTGAGTACATGTATGAGTGACTGTATAGGACTGTTGGTAAATGAGTGGATGTGTATGTGGATCTTAGAATTACTGAATAGGTTGTTGTAACTGGTATTGGTATGTCCATTGTTTTGAAAATTTTACTTTCTATTTTTGAATATGTGTATCAAAGGTTATATTAGGGGGAGAGGAGTTCTGCCACTCTATCACAAGGATGATGTCATCAGTGATGTCATCAGTGATGTCATGAGTGATGTCACTGACCATGTCATGACTGATGTAATATGTGACGTCATCAGCAGTGCATTGCGGGCGCGCGAGTTATAGTTAGCTGAACTAACTGTAACATGGGAATTTCAATGGTTTTGTATGAGTGAAAAGTCCAGCTAACTATAACGCCCCTGAAACCTATGGTTTTTTCAGTGTATTTCTAAGGTTTTTTAAATGCTAATTCCTAACTATAACGTGCCTGAAACCTATGGTTTTTTCAGTGAATTTCAAAGGTTTTTTAAATGCTAATTTCTAACTATGCCTACAGAGATAGGACATGTGAAGAAAGAAGAAAAAACGCACAGAAAGAAAAAAATGAAATGCAGAAAGAAGCAACAGAAGTCCTCAAAGACAAAGAAAAGTGCAGGAATAAGGATAACGTGCAGAAAGAACAAACAGAAGAGCAGAAAGAAGCCTTGTTGCAAAATCATCCTGTACCCTCAACTTCTTCAGACGGATACTGGTGGTAACTGAGTCTGACTAACCAGTTCTATAGCCAGTGGTATGTTAAAAGACACTCAGAATACAGTGAAAACACTTACATACACTAGGGAACACTATGCGTTGGGGTCCGTCTGTGATTAGCATGACCTCCTTTGTAAGCCCCTAGTATATAATAGGGCAGGGGATTAAAACTACCTCTTAAAACGCGCCACAGGGCGTGTTTGCACACGTCACCTCAGGCCCCGTCCCCTCCCTTCCCCACTGTGAAAACACGCCCTGTGGCCGTTTTAAGTTGGGAGATTAAGTCCTCTTGAATACTGAGGGTCCCTAGGGTCCAACTAGACCACTAGGTACCTCCAGTAAGCGCTACAGAGCTGCGTTGCAGAGAGATGTAAAAAGGGGCACGGCCTAGACCACCTCTCTGCAACGAAGCGCAGTGGCGCTTACTGGAAGCACCTGGTGGGCTAGTTGGCCCCCAGGGTCCCTCAGGATTGAAGGGGAATTATTTCCCCAACTTAAAACGCGCCAATGGGCGTGTTTGCAAATGTTAACTCATGCCCCGTCCCCTCCCTTCACCACTGTGTAAACACGCCTTGTGGCCGTTTTTAGGTGGGAGATTAAGTTCATTTGAATCCTGCGGGTCCCTAGGGTCCAACTATCCCACTAGGTAGCTCCAGTAAGCGCCACAGAGCTGCATTGCAGAGAGGTGTAAAAAGTGGCACGGCCTGGACCACCTCTCTGCAACGCAGCTCCGTGGCACTTACTGGAAGCACCTGGTGGGCTAGTTAGCCCCCAGGGGCCCTCAAGATTGAAGGGGAATTATTTCCCCAACTTAAAATGCGCCATAAGGCGTGTTTGCACACGTGACCTCAGGCCCAGTCCCCTCTCTTCCCCACTGTGTAAACACGCCCTGTCGCCGTTTTTTAAGTTGGGAGATTAAGTCCCCTTGAATCCTGAGGGTCCCGTTGGGACAAAATAGCCCACTAGGTACGTCCAGTAAGCGCCATTGCAGAGAGGTGTAAAAAGGGGCACAGCCTGCACCACCTCTCTGCAACGCAGAGCAGTGGCGCTTACTGGAAGCACCTGGTGGGCTAGTTGGCCCCCAGGGTCCTGCAGGATTGAAAGGGAATTATTTCCCCAACTTAAAACGTGCCACAGGGCGTGTTTGCAAACGTCACCTCAGGCCCCGTCCCCTCCCTTCACCACTGTGTAAACGCGCCCTGTGGCCGTTCTAAGTTGAGAGATTAAGTCCCATTGAATCCTAAGGGTCCCTAGGGTCAAACTAGCCCACTAGGTACCTCCAGTAAGCTCCTCAAAGCTGCGTTGCATAGAGGTGTAAAAAGGGGCGTGGCCTCAGAACACCTGTCTGCAACGCAGCTCCCTGGCGCATACTGGAGATACCTGTTGGGCTAGTTGGCCCTCAGGGACCCTCAGTATTGAAGGGGAATTAATTCCCCAACTTACAACTGGCCAGGGGGCACGTTTGCAGAGTGCTGCAAGGAGGGGCGTGGCCTCCGGCGTGATGCCGCTCTTTTCTATTTATTTTTTTATTTTTAAGAAGGAGGGCTGTGTGGCCCCCCTTCTTTTTCTAATTTATTGGCCCTGGGGACCCCATCCCCCAGGGCCTGCACCCTAAGTTTTTTTGTTGAAAAAAATTAATTTCGCCCTCCCAAGGCCTTAATCAGCCCCGGGGACCCCAAACCCCGGGTCATGGCCTTTTTTAAAAGAAATTCTTTAGGAGGGGGGCTGCGTTGCCCCACTCCTCAGGCCACTTATGACCCCGGGGACCCCGTCCCACGGGGCCGGCCTTTGTTTTTTATTATTTTAAAAAATATATATTTATAGAAACACCTAGGACATGCTGGACAAAAAGTATGTACCTATCACCATGACGATTTGCGTGATATTCATTAAAAGGTGAATATGCATACAATGAATCCACGTGGAATGTATTTACACCGCTAGTGAAGCTCTGACGTGTCTGACGCCCTACCGTGCCTAATCCCGGCGTCCCCGTCTGTGGGTACTCTCCAAGAAGACACCCTTGTCGTTTATTTATACAAACATGGGTAGCTATTGACGGGCACATTTAATACACATGCACACCAAGCCATTCAAGGGGATTCGACAAAAGTTCGACCAAACTATGCAAGAAACCCCCCTCACGGTTAATTAAACACACATCCACCGTCGGATGTGTAATACTTTTTATTTTACTCTCTGGAAAGGAGACAAACCTCACTTGAGAGTCACAGCGTGCTCCTGGCTGAGCCCAATGCTGTGTTACACCCACCAGTGCCCGCCGAGTGCCACACACCTCTGTGTTGTATTCCACCAGCTAGTGCGTATGCTATGACACTCTCTAGCCCATGTGCACTGTAATACCACCCCGTGAATATGTCATGCCGCACTTGCCTTCGCACAGGTTATATTGCCCCATCTAACGTGCCTTCTTCGATGCCTATGTTATAACGCACAGCGCTATGCCATACATTTTACAATCTTGGATTCATATCTTTGTCACAGTGCATATGCAACGTTACACTCCCCAGCACATATTTTATATTACAACTTTAGAGACTAGTTAGGTTACACAACACTGCCCTGTGCATATTACACTCCAAGGCGCATATCGCATAGCACGTGCTAGTGCCTGTGCTATATCGTGCTCTCCAATGAATCTGTCATTGCGCACAATGTATTGCATATTATATTTCACGCCCCGGTTCATCTTATATCACACTTTTTGGTGCATAGTTTATACCATATACTATATCTAGTTTTCATTTTCAATCGTGCTCTCAGGACTATGTTCTATATAACACTGCGTCCACCTACCCTTTTCACGGGCATTACATTTTGCGATGGGGGTGGAGGGTCAGGGGGTGTTTCTGCCAAGTGAGCCCGGAATCACAGTCACAAACGTCCTCTTCTTCTTGAATAAAAGTGAGATTATGCTGCATACTTGTTCATATTTTAAGTAGTTCGCACAGACACACATTTTAAAAACAATAAAGTTCCTAATACCCATCTTCTCTGAACAGTTAGCTTGCTGCCCCATCCACCTCCTCCCTATCCTCTGTTGTCTGAATCCACGGATTAGCCTCCTCCCTCCTGCCATGCATGGTCTGATGTGCTGCCACTGCCCTCCATTTAGCATGATGTACCAGTCCACTCCTCCTGCCCTCCATTGCCCAATTCTATGGCCCATCATTGACCTCCTGCTTAGCCTCTGTGCTTAGCTTGCTGCCCCTATTCTCCTTCCCCCTACCCTCCGATGTCTTTATGCATGCCCCTGCTCCACCCTTTTTCCCACCATGTTCCATGGACCTGCCACTCGTATCTACTCTGAGTGTTCTGTTGAGCTGGCACTCCCCTCCCACCTGCCTAGCATTGTCAGATGACTGTAACCTGTCCCTGCCACCTCCACCCTGCCTGTCTTCATGCCATGCCCCTATCCCCTTCCTCCTGTCCTCCATGGTCCATTTTACTGCCACACCCTTCTGCCCTCCCTGGTCTGTTGTGCTGCAACTGCTCCTCCTGCCTGCCCCACGTGGTCTGTTGTGAGGCCCCTTCCCCTGAACTATCTTGTCTGTGCCCAGGTCCTGACCCTCCCTTCTATCCTCCATGGTCCTTTGTGCATGCCCCTGCACCTTCCTTCTTGCCCATCATAGCCATTGTGCTGCCACTAACCCTCCCGCTTGCCATGCATGGTCTTGTGTGCTGCCATGGCCCCTCCCACCTTCCCTGTGTGGTCAGCTAGCTGCCCATGACCCCCTCCCACCTTCCCTCCATTGTCTGTGTGTATGCCATCATAGTCTCACTGTTGCTCTCCATGGTGTGTCTTGTTTCTAGTGCCCATCCTGCCTGACCTCCATGGTCATCTTGCTGCTCCTGCCCTGCCCCCTTGCCCCCAGCCCTCTGTTTCCATGTGCAGACCCCTATTCCCTCCCTTCTGGCTTGTCTGTTCCATTGTAATGCCCCTGATCCGTCCCTCCTGCCCTTTATGGTCTGTTATGCTGCAGCTTTCTCTCCTGTCTGTCCATTATGGTCAGCTAGCTACCATTGCCTCTTTCCCCTCTGTTCTCTGTTGTCCATGTGCATGGTCCTGTCCCCTCCCTATTGCTTTCTATGGATTGTTGTGCTGCACTCCCGTCCCGCATGCCCTGTGTGGTATATTGTGCTGCTGCAAACCCTGATGCCTGCCCTGTAGGGTCAGTTTGGTGCACCTCTCCATGTCCCTCCTGTCCTCTGTTATCCGAGTCCATGTCCCTACCCCAATTCCTCCTGCCTACCATGATCCAATGTATCATACTTGCGAACATTTTGAACTTGGTAAGAGGGAGATTTAAAAAAAAACCTGGGGTATTGATTTTCCCCTTTGAGTTACATTGAAAAAGAGGAGATTGTAGACAGGGGACAGATCAAATAAAGCCCATTTGAGCTTAAAAACATTGGACGTTTCCTGGCTTAAACGGGTCTGTTGGCATGTATGGTTGTACTACCACTGCCTCTTCCTTTTGCCCACAATGGTCTATTATATTGCCACAGCCACTGTTGCCAGTCCTGTCTTGTTGGTTTGTTGCCCCTGCCCCCCTTTCCACTGCCCTCCATAGTCTGTTGTGCTGCCACTGCCCTTCCTGCCTGCCCAGTGTGGTCAAATTGTTGCCTCTGCACTCTGCTACCTGCCCTCAATTTTCAGAGTCCGTGCCCCTGGCCTCTGCCTCTCAACAGTATCCCAATGAACAAATAGATTGCTAACATTCTATATTTATTACAAAAGTGTGGAACGCCTGATGTCATCTTGATGTAATCAAAACTGTAATACCTAGAGCATTTCCTTTAGAAATTACATATATGAGAGTGTCTTATTTGCATCAAAATTATGGTTAGTGCTCTAAAAAACTAAAATGAAGGACATATTTTCTGAGTTTTCAAATAGCGACAAAGAACTTTTAAATTATTTGTAATCTTTATGTTTTTTTATCCAGTTGACCACTTGATTAAATGTTGCACCTAGGGGAGAGGATGTGGTGTTACTTCCAGAGCTGCAGACTTTGCAACTGGGGAACCAGGTTGGAGTTTCTGCTTCAGCTCAACATTCTGTGATTCTGGTCAAATCACTTAATCTCCCCATGTCTACAACCAAAATGAATTTGATCTTGTGTGATGTAACCAATGCTCATGTAAAGCACTCCAATACCTGACAAGTCTGCACTATATAAAACTGCAAATACACAAAAAATAAGTGTTTTGCACACTTCTGTCATTGGGCTATACTTGGGCTACATCTGGGTGATATTTGGGCTACATTTGGGCTCTTTTGTCTCTGGTGGCCATTTTGGGAGATTTATTTGTTATGAAGTTTCCTAATTTCCTCATTTACTACAGTCTCCTCAGTAGGAAATACTTTCAGTTTTTTACTTTGGTTCCATCAAGAAGGCATTCAGATGTGTCACACATTTGCCATAAATTCTGAATGTTAGCACTCTAGTTGTTCATTAGATCACTGTAGTAAAGCTACTGCTCACCAGGGAAGTCTTCTGCTGGTATTCAAAGTGCATGTGTCAGTCTGCATGTCAGAATTTTTTTATGAAATAGAAGAGGATTTGAGAAGTCAAAATGTGCCCTAATTTTTCTTTCTGCAGCACTAATCATAATTACTATGGCAAAATGAACCCTCTCATTTTGTTCCTTTGTAAATTAAATGTTTTAAGTGTTACCACTTTATTCCAATCAAGATGGCTTCAGGTGTGCCGTACTTTTGTCATAAGTAAGACTGTTAGTACTCTAGTTGTTCGTTAGAACACTCTGGGAGATTCTGTCATTGGGCTATACTTGCGCTAGATCTGGGTGATATTTGGGCTACATTTGGGCTCTTTTGTCTCTGGTGGCCATTTTGGGAGACTTATTTGTTAAGAAGTTTCCTAATTTCCTCATTTACTACAGTCTCCTCAGTAAGAAATACTTTACATTTTTTACTTTGATTCAATCAAGAAGGCATTCAGATGTGTCACACATTTGCCATAAATTCAGAATGTTAGCACTCTAGTTGCTTATTAGATCACTGTAGTAAAGCTACTGCTCACCAGGGAAGTCTGCTGCTGGTATTGAAAGTGCATGTTTCAGTCTGCATGTCAGAATATTTTAATGAACTAAAAGAGGATTTGAGAAGTCACTCAAAATGTGCCCTAATGTTTCTTTCTGCAGCACTAATCATAATCTCTATGGCAAAATAAACCCCCTTATTTTGTTCCTTTTTAAATTAAATGTTTTAAGAGTTACCACGTTATTCCAATCAAGATGGCTTCAGGTGTGCAATACGTTTGTCATAAGTAGGACTGTTAGCGCTCTAGTTGTTCTTTAGAACACTCTGGGAAGCTGCAGTAGAACACAAAGGAACCAACTGACAGTCTCTGCCCTTGTTGGATGGACATGTTTTACTGAGAATGTCAGACTTCATTCTCACATGACTGAGAAAGATAATGTGAATTTACAGAAAATATGCTCTCAGTTTAGCTTATAGATCACCTTCCAAACCTCTGTGGGAAAAGCATGAGAAAATAGTTTTCTCTCAAACATGATTCATGATATCACAGCAGAAGGCTTTTTCACATGGTAAAATCACCTTAGAACACACCAAAATTCCTAAAATGAGTATGGTACCATCAAGAAATGATTTATAATGTAACTAAAGTCTTAAAACCTTCTGTTAACTGCAATGCTTTTTAATGAGGTGCTATCATGTATATTGGTCCCAAGATGGCTGCCAACACTTCTTGGATGAGGTACTGACAGCCAATCACATCTCATGATGAGATGTGTGGTTAGGCTCCGCCCAGATATATCTATTTTTTATAACTCTAATTTTCTCAGGAACTACTGAACGGATTTACACCATTTAAGCAAAAGGCACGAGTCTGAACTGAGGACTACCTCTTTGCCAAATTTGGTGTAATTCCGTTCAGCAGTTCGGGCTGTAGCTGCGTCAACAGGTCCTATGGGAAAATGCATGTGGAAAACGCATTTTGGGACCCCCTTTTTTTCTCGGCCCCCGCTTGACGAATCACCGTGAAACTTTCAGGATAGGAGCGGACCGGAGCTGGCCAAACGTTTTGAAAATTTCGCGAAGAGTCGTCAATCGGCTCCAACGTTATTCCAAATAGAATGTTACGGATTTCCAATGGAAAATAGTTCCTAACTACAACTAATAGGTAATATATATATATATATATATATATATATATATATATATATATATATATATATATATATATATAATCATTTGCTGCTCGTCTCGATTCCCCATCTCCGGAATTTTGCAAAGCAGGCACGGACCACGTTTCTGTGCAATTTTTGTTTATTTTCTTTAGTCGGCCATGACGCGTTTCGGTTCCTCCTGGACCTTGATCACTTGACCAATACAGGGTTTTGTACGAGTGAAATGTCCAGCTAACTATAACGCCCCTGAAACCTATGGTTTTTTCAGTGAGTTTCTAAGGTTTTTTAAATGCTAATTTCTAACTATAACGTGCCTGAAACCTATGGTTTTTTCAGTGAATTTCAAAGGTTTTTTAAATGCTAATTTCTAACTTTAATGTGACTGAAACCTATGGTTTGTTAAGTGAATTACTAAGGTTTTTTAAATTCTAGTTTCTAACTATGCCTACAGAGATCAGACATGTGAAGAAAGAAGAAAAAACGCTCAGAAAGAAAAAATGAAGAAAGACGCGACAGAAGTTGTCAAAGACGAAGAAAAGTGCAGAAAGAAGGAAGACGTGCAGAAAAAACAAATAAGGGAGCAGAAAGAAGCCTTGTTGCAAAATCATCCTGTACCCTCAACTTTTTCAGACGGGTACTGGTGGTAACTGAGTCTGACTAACCAGTCCTAGAGCCAGTGCTATGTTAAAAGACACTTAGAATACAGTGAAAACACCTACATACACTAGGGAACACTATGCATTGCGGTACCCCTGTGACTACCATGGCCTCCTCTGTAAGACCCTAGTACATAATAGGGCAGGGGGACTAAAACTACCTCTTAAAATGCACCACAGGTTACGTTTGCACACTGGTAAAGGGAGGGGGCGCCTGAGGTGACATGTGTGCAAACACGCACTGTGGCCAGTTTAATTTGGGAGATAAAGCCCCTTGAATCCTGAGAGTCCCAAGGGTCAAACTAACCCACTAGGCATCTCCAGTAAGCACCGTTGCAGAGAGGTGTAAAAAGTGGCACAGCCTGGACCACCTCTCTGCAACGCAGCGCAGTGGCGCTTACAGGAAGCACCTGGTGGGCTAGTTGGCCCCCAGGGTCCCTCAGGATTGAAGGGGAATTATTTCCCCAACTTAAAATGTGCCACAGGGCGTGTTTGCACATGTCACCTCAGACCCCGTCCCCTCCCTTCCCCACTGTATAAACACGCCCTGTGGCCATTTTAAGTTGGGAGATTTAGTTCCCTTGAATCCTGAGAGTCCTTAGGGTCAAACTAGCCTACTAGGTACCTCCAGTAAGTGCTGTTGCAGAGAGGTGTAAAAAGTGGCACGGCCTGGACCACCTCTCTGCAACGCAGCGCAGTGGCCCTTACTGGAAGCACCTGGTGGGCTAGTTGGCCCCCAGGGGCCCTCAGGATTGAAGGGGAATTATTTCCCCAACTTAAAATGCGCCACAGGGCATGTTTAGACACGTCACCTCAGGCCCCGTCGCCTCCCTTCCCCACTGTGTAAACAAGCCCTGTGACCGTTTTAAGTTGGGAGATTAAGTCCCCTTGAATCCTGAGAGTCCCTAGGGTCAAACTAGCCCACTAGGTACCTCCAGTAAGCTCCGTTGCAGAGAGGTGTAAAAAGTGGCAGGGCCTGGATCACCTCTCTGCAACGGAGCAAAGTGGCGCTTACTGGAAGCACCTGGTGGGCTAGTTGGCCCCCAGGGCCCCTCAGGATTGAAGGAGAATTATTTCCCCAACTTAAAATGCGCCACAGGGCGTGTTTAGACATGTCACCCCAGGCCCCGCCGCCTCCCTTCCCCACAGTGTAAACATGCCCTGTGACCATTTTAAGTTGGGAGATTAAGTCCCCTTGAATCCTGAGAGTCCTTAGGGTCAAACTAGCCCACTAGGTACCTCCAGTAGTCGCCGTTGCAGAGAGGTGTAAAAAGTGGCTCAGCCTGGATCACCTCTCTGCAACGCAGCGCAGGGGCTCTTACTGGAAGCACCTGGTGGGCTAGTTAGCCCTCAGGGGCCCTCAGGAGTGAAGGGGAATTATTTCCCCAACTTAAAACACACCACAGAGTGTGTTTGCACACGTCACCTCAGGCCCCGTTCCCTCCCTTCCCCACTGTGTAAACGCACCCTGTGGCAGTTTTAAGTTGGAAAATTAAGTCCCCTTGAATCCTGAGGGTCCCTAGGGTCAAACTAGCTCACTAGGTACCTCCAGTAAGCACCACAGAGCTATGTTGTAGAGAGCTGTAAAAAGGAGCGTGACCTCTGAACACCTCTCTGCAACTCAGCTCCCTGGTGCATACTGGAGGTACCTGGTGGGCCTTTTGGCCCTCAGGGACCCTCAGTATTGAAGGGGAATTAATTCCCCAACTTACAACTGGCCAGGGGGCGCGTTTGCACAATGGTGAAGGAAGGGGGCGGGCCTGAGATAACATGTCTGCAAACACGCCCTGTGGCGCGTTTTAAGTTGGGAGTTAATTCCTCTTCAATCCTGAGGGTCTGTGTGGACCACTGTCCTTGTGGGACCCCCTAAGCAGGCATAGGGGGTCAGGGTGTTTCTACCCTACCCCCTTCTCTCTTTTTTCGCGTTTGTTTCACTGATTTCTTGTACCTCGGTTCTACCGAGGCACAAGTTGGCTGCCAACACTTCCTGGTTTGGAGTCTTGACAGCCAATTAGCATGCAGCTCGTGATCGGGAGGGTGCGCGGATCCTCCGCGGTCATAGATATTGAAACTTTTTTAATTTTCTCAGCAACTACTCAACGGATTTACACCGTTTAACAAAAAGGGATCTTTCTGAACCAAGGGCTACCTTTTTGACAAATTTGGTGTAATTCTGTTCAGCATTTCGGGCTGTAGCCGTGTCTAAAGTTTCCTATGGGAAATTGCATGGGAAATTGCATGGGGAAAACCTGTTTTGGGACCCCCCCTTTTTTCTCGCCCCCGCTTGACGAATCACCCCGAAACTGTCAAGATAGGAGCGAACCGGAGCGACCCGCAAGTTTTGAAAATTTTGCAAAGATTCGTCAACCGGCGCCAAAGTTATTGGGAATAGAATGTTGCGAATTTCCTATGGAATATAGGTACTAACTATATATATATATATATATATATATATATATATATATATATATATATTATCTACTGGCTGAGAAAAAAGGGGGGTCCCAAAACGCGTTTCCCCATGCATTTTCCCATAGGACCTTTAGTCGAAGGTACAGCCCGAACGGCTGAACAGAATTACTTGAAATTTGGCAAAGAGGTAGTCCTCAGGTCAGGCATGTGCCTTTTGCATATATGGTGTAAATCCGTTCAGTAGTTCCTGAGAAAATCGAAAGTAAAATCATATACATATCTGGGCGGAGCCTAACCACAC
Organism: Triturus cristatus; assembly: GCF_964204655.1. Lineage (NCBI taxonomy): Eukaryota > Metazoa > Chordata > Amphibia > Caudata > Salamandridae > Triturus > Triturus cristatus. The sequence goes on along the minus strand of NC_140594.1, from coordinate 220,057,504 downwards.
ATCTCATTGTGAGATCTGATTGGCTGTCAGCACTTCATCCAAGAAGTGTTGGCAGCCATCTTGGGACCAATATACATGATAGCACCTCATTAAAAAGCATTGCAGTTAATAGAAGGTTTTAAGACTTTAGTTACATTATAAATCATTTGTTGATGTTACCATACTCATTTTAGGAATTGTGGTATGTTCTAAGGTGATTTTACCATGTGAAAAAGCCTTCTGCTGGGATATCATGAATCATCTTTGAGAGAAAACTATTTTCACATGCTTTTCCCACAGAGGTTTGGAAGGTGATCTATAAGCTAAACTGAGAGCATATTTTCTGTAAATTCACATTATCTTTCTCAGTCATGTGAGAATGAAGTCTGACATTCTCAGTAAAACATGTACACCCAACAAGGGCAGAGACTGTCAGTTGATTCCTTTGTGTTCTACTGCTGCTTCCCAGAGTGTTCCAAAGAACAGCTAGAGCGCTAACAGTCTTACTTATGACAAAGGTATGGCACACCTGAAGCCATCTTGATTGGAATAAAGTGGTAACATTTAAAACATTTAATTTAAAAAGGAACAAAATGAGAGGGTTCATTTTGCCATAGAATGTATGATTAGTGCTGCAGAAAGAAAAATTAGGGCACATTTTGAGTGACTTCTCAAATCCCCTTCTATTTCATTAAAGAATTCTGACATGCAGACTGAAACATGCACTTTCAATACCAGCAGCAGACTTCCCTGGTGAGCAGTAGCTTTACTACAGTGATCTAATGAGCAACTAGAGTGCTAACATTCTGAATTTATGGCAAATGTGTGACACATCTGAATGCCTTCTTCATTGAATCAAAGTAAAAAAATGACAGTATTCCTACTGAGGAGACTGCAGTAAATGAGGAAATTATGAAACTTCATAACAAGTCTCCCAAGATGGCCACCAGAGACAAAAGAGCCCAAATGTAGCACAAATATCACCGAGATGTAGCCCAAGTATAGCCCAATGACAGAAATCCCAGAGTGTTTTAAAGAACAACTAGAGCGCTAACAGTCTTACTTATGACACAGGTATGGCACACCTGAAGCCATCTTGATTGGAATAAAGTGGTAACATTTAAAACATTTAATTTGCAAAGGAACAAAATGAGGGGGTTCATTTTGCCATAGAAATTATGATTCGTGCTGCAGAAAGAAAACTTAGGGCACATTTTGACTTCTCAAATCCTCTTCTATTTCATTAAAAAGTTCTTGCATGCAGACTGAAACATGCACTTTGAATACCAGCAGCAGACTTCCCTGGTGAGCAGTAGCTTTGCTACAGTGATCTAATGAGGAACTAGAGTGCTACCATTCAGAATTTATGGCAAATGTGTCACATCTGAATGCCTTCTTGATGGAACCAAAGTAAACAAGCATTGAAAATGCAATAGGTCTCGCCCTCGTTTAAGTTAAAGCAATTCTGTTTGTAATTAGGTGGCTTTTTAGCTTTGCTTTTATTAGTGTTTTTCAAAATTTCATGTACATAACATGCATATATGTATATGTATGCATGCATTTATATTTGTATTTATATAGATATGCAGATTATATATATGTTTATATATGTATGTATATATATATATACACATACATATATATAAATGCATATGCATATATGTGCATATGTGTGCGTGTAGTGAGAGGTAGAGGTGTAGAGGTAGAGACGTAGAGGTAGAAGGTAGAGGTAGAGAGGTAGAGAGTAGTAGAGAGAGAGGTAGAGAAAGGTAGAGAGGTAGAGAGTAGAGGATGAGTAATAGAGAGTAGAGAGTAGAGAGAGAGAGTAGTAGAGAGGGTAGCAGAGAGTGAGTAGGAGAGAGTAGTAGAGTGAGTAGTAGAGAGTGAGTAGTAGAGAGTAGTAGAGAGTGAGAAGTAGAGAGTAGTAGAGAGTAGTAGAGAGTGAGTAGTAGAGGGAGTAGTAGAGAGCAGTAGAGAATGAGTAGTAGAGAGCAGTAGAGAGTGAGTATTAGAGAGTGAGTAGTAGAGAGTGAGTAGTGGAGACTGAGTAGCAGAGAGAGAGTGGTAGAGAATGTGTAGTAGAGAATGAGTAGTAGAGTGAGTAGTAGAGAGTAGTAGGGAGAGTAGTAGAGAGTGAGTAATAGAGAGTAGTAGAGAGTGAGTAGTATAGAGTAGTAGAGAGTAGTAGAGAGAGAGTAGTAGAGAGTGAGTAGTAGAGAGTGAGTAGTAGAGAGTGAGTAGTAGAGAGTAGTAGAGAGTGAGTAGTAGAGAGTAGTACAGAGTGAGCATTAGAGTGAGTAGTAGGGAGTAGTAGAGAGTGAGTAGTAGAGTGAGTAGTAGAGAGTGATTAGTAGAGAGTAGTGGAGTAGTAGAGAGTGAGTAGTAGAGAGTAGTAGAGAGTGAGCATTAGAGTGAGTAGTAGGGAGTAGTAGAGAGTGAGTAGTAGAGTGAGTAGTAGAGTGAGTAGTAGAGAGCAAGTGGTAGAGAGTGTGTAGTAGAGAGAGAGTAGTAGAGAGTAGTAGAGAGTGAGTAGTAGAGAGAGTAGTAGAGAGTAGTAGAGTAGTAGAGAGTGAGTAGTAGAGAGTGAGTAGTAGAGAGTAGTAGAGAGTGAGTAGCAGAGAGAGTAGTAGAGAGTAGTAGAGTGAGTAGTAGAGAGTGAGTAGTAGAGAGAGAGTAGTAGTAGAGAGTGAGTGGTAGAGAGTAGTAGAGTGAGTAGTGGAGAGTAGTTGAGAGTGAGTAGTAGAGAGTGAGTAGTAGAGAGTAGTAGAGAGTAGTAGAGTAGTAGAGAGTGAGTAGTAGAGAGTGAGTAGTAGAGTGAGTAGTAGAGAGTGAGTAGTAGAGTAGTAGAGAGTGAGTGGTAGAAAGTAGTAGAGAGTAATAGAGAGTGAGCGGTAGAGAGTGAGTAGTAGAGAGTAGTAGTAGAGAGTAGTAGAGTGCTAGAGAGTAGTAGAAAGTGAGTAGTAGAGAGTGAGTAGTAGAAAGTAGTAGCGAGTGAGTAGTAGAGAGTGAGTAGTTTAATTTAAAAGGAACACAATGAGGAGGTTCATTTTGCCATAGAAATTATGATTAGTGAGGAAAAAAGAAAAATTAGGGCACATTTTGAGTGACTTCTCAAATCCTCTTCTATTTCATTAAAAAATTCTGCCATGCAGACTGAGACATGCACTTTCAATACCAGCAGCAGACTTCCTTGGTGAGCAGTAGTTTTACTACAGTGATCTAATGAGCAACTAGAGTGCTACCATTCAGAATTTATGGAAAATGTGTGACACATCTGAATGCCTTCTTGATGGAATCAAAGTAAACAAGCATTGAAAATGCAATAGGTCTCGCCCTTGTTTAAGTTAAAGCAATTCTGTTTGTAATTAGGTGGCTTTTTAGCTTTGCTTGTATTAGAGTTTTTCAAACTTTCATATACATACCAAGCATATGTATGCATATATGTATATGTATATGTTTGCATGAATTTATATTTATATAGATATGCAGATTATATTTATATGTTTATATATGCATATATATATTCACTGAAAAAAACATAGGTTTCAGAGACGTTATAGTTAGAAATTAGCATTTAAAAAACCTTATAAATTCACAGAAAAAACCATAGGTTTCAGGGGTGTTATAGTTAGCTGCCCATTTCACTCGTACAAAACCATAGAAATTCCTCCGTTATAGTTAGTTCTGCTAACTATAACTCACGCGCCCGCAATGCACTGCTGATGATGTCACATATTGCATCATTCATGACATGGTCAGTGACATCACTGATGACATCACTGATGACATCTCAAATGATATCACTGATGACATCACTGATGACATCATCCACTGAATGTGGTTTAGTTTGAAATTTAAATATGTATTATATATATACCAATCTGTATTGAAGATTGAGTGGATATATAACTGTCTGGATGGAGGATTTAGTAGCTGTCTGACTGTCTTTTTAAGTGAGTAATTAAAAGTGTCTCACTTAATACATGGATTAGTAACTAAACTATGTGAATGTGTGCAGCACTGTCTCTGTTGTTGTATAACATGCTGCCTCAGTTGGTCACTAACTACATGAGTGTGTATATTAGTTATTGATTAGTTGGGTGAGTATTTGTATGGGACACTGAGTTTGTGTGTGGTTGGATGGGGTGTGTGTAACTCTATGCATAGATGTGTGAATGGTTGATTGACTGGATGTATGGGTTTAAGAGTGCATGTGGAAACAGTTGTTTGGGTGACTGAGTGTATTTATTTGTGTGTTGGTGAGCGAATATATGTTTTAGTTGTACATCTTCAAAAAAGTAAAAAAATAAAAGGCATTGTATGTGAGAGTTGGTGTATATAAATAAGTTTGTGTAAGAGTCAGTGATTGTGAGTGTAAATATATGAATGAGTGTATAATTGTAATGGTGCTTTTTTAACATATTAACGATGAGTTACTATGTGTTTGAATAAATGAGTTGTCGTTGGATAATTGTGTAAGTGAGTAAATTTAAGTGTGATACTTTGTTTTCATGAGTGAGTAGGATGACTGCATAACCGACTAAGATGACTGCTGATGTGCCAATGTCTATATATGTGTATAAGTGCATTTGATAGTGTTCTATTAATTAATGACTGCATGTATAGATGATTCTGTTGATGAATGGGTAGTTGTGTGTGTAGACTTAGGAATCAGTGAGTGGGTATGTAGTAACTGGTATTGGTGTGTCAATGGTTTCAAATATGGTACTCTGTATTTTACAGTGAGTGATGAATGTCATGAATGAATGCAATATGTGACATCATCAGCAGTGCATTGCGGGCGCGTGAGTTATAGTTAGCAGAACTAACTATAACGGAGGAATTTCTATGGTTTTGTACGAGTCAAATGGGCAGCTAACTATAACACCCCTGAAACCTATGGTTTTTTCTGTGAATATATATATATATATATCCAAACAAAAGTTGCCTGTAATGAGGGAGCCCACGAAGGTTCAGTTCATATGCCACTAAATTAATGGAAAAACAGCATTTCAGGACAGCAGCAGCGTTTCACTAAATTCCAATGTCCAATGCGACGCGTTTCATGCTGGAAGCACTTTATCAAGGGTCACGGGCATGTTGCAGAGTGATGTGCACGGCTGTTTTGGCAACTAACAGCTTTAATGATAATGTCCCCACCCATGTGGGCGTGGCCACCCCAGTGGCCTGTGGTAACTGTAGTGCGTGTCTTTCTCTAGTGAGGCGCCGTGCACAGGCTCCGATTTCTTTAAATATATTTCCCAGTGGCGGCAAACCTCTGCCTCCATCCGTTGCGTAAATCAAGTTTCACCATTGGGCAACCTTCCCCCATGTCGCAACGTCGATTGGCGCTGCCACGGGACTGCATTTTCATGCAGCGGTGCCTCCCTCGCGGCCCAGGCGGTGCCGCTTCACATCCAAACAAAAGTTGCCAGTAATGAGGGAGCCCACGAAGGTTCAGTTCATATGCCACTAATTTAATGGAAAAACAGCATTTCAGGACAGCAGCAGCGTTTCACTAAATTCCAATGTCCAACCTGACGCGTTTCATGTTGGAAGCACTTGATCAAGGGCCACGGGCATGTTGCAGAGTGATGTGCACGGCTGTTTTGGCAACTAACAGCTTTAATGATAATGTCCCCACCCATGTGGGCGTGGCCACCCCAGTGGCCTGTGGTAACTGTAGTGCGTGTCTTTCTCTAGTGAGGCGCCGTGCATAGGCTCCGATTTCTTTACGTATATTTCCCAGTGGCGGTAAACCTCTGCCTCCGTCCGTCGCGTAAATCAAGTTTCACCATTGGGCTCCCTCATTACAGGAAACTTTTGTTTGGATGTGAAGCGGCACCGCCTGGGCCGCGAGGGAGGCACCGCTGCATGCGAATGCAGTCCCGTGGCAGCGGCAATCGACGTTGCGACATGGGGGAAGGTTGCCCAATGGTGAAACTTGATTTACGCGACAGACGGAGGCAGAGGTTTACCGCCACTAGGAAATATATTTAAAGAAATCGGAGCCTGTGCACGGCGCCTTACTAGAGAAAGACACGCACTAAAGCTACCACAGGCCACTGGGGTGGCCACGCCGACATGGGTGGGGACATTATCATTAAAGCTGTTAGTTGCCAAAACAACCGTGCACATCACTCTGCAACATGCCCGTGACCCTTGATAAAGTGCTTCCAGCATGAAACGCGTCGGGTTGGACATTGGAATTTAGTGAAACGCTGCTGCTGTCCTGAAATGCTGTTTTTCCATTAAATTAGTGACATATGAAGTGAACCTTCGTGGGCTCCCTCATTAAAGGCAACTTTTGTTTGGATGTGAAGCGGCACCGCCTGGGCCACAAGGGAGGCACCGCTGCATGCGAATGCAGTCCCGTGGCAGCGCCAATCGACCTTGCAACATGGGGGAAGGTTGCCCAATGGTGAAACTTGATTTACGCGACGGACGGAGGCAGAGGTTTACCGTCACTGGGAAATATATTTAAAGAAATCGGAGCCTGTGCACGGCGCCTCACTAGAGAAAGACACGCACTACAGTTACCACAGGCCACTGGGGTGGCCACGCCCACATGGGTGGGGACATTATCATTAAAGCTGTTAGTTGCCAAAACAGCCGTGCACATCACTCTGCAACATGCCCGTGACCCTTGATAAAGTGCTTCCAGCATGAAACGCGTCGGGTTGGACATTGGAATTTAGTGAAACGCTGCTGCTGTCCTGAAATGCTGTTTTTCCATTAAATTAGTGGCATATGAACTGAACTTTCGTGGGCTCCCTCATTACAGGCAACTTTTGTTTGGATATATATATATATATATATATATATATATATATATATATATATATACAGTTCTCTTCACCAGGTAACACTTGTATACCAAAAGGATGAAGAACGTAGACCCAGAATCGGTGCAATTTTCGATTTTATTTAGTGGATGCCCCGCACCATCGCCATGATGCGTTTCAGGCAACCCAGTGCCCTTGATCACATGACCCGCATGTGGATTGCTCTCTAATATTTAAAGTGACAGTGCATGCACGTGGTAATTACAAAGCAAAGCATAGGCATAGTAGACATAGAAGGAATTTGTAATCCAGTCGCTTAAAAGAGTATTACACTGCCCTAAAATGCATATATAAATAGAGATAAATAAATGTTATCATCATAAATATAGCATTAAAAATAGCACATATTGGAAAAACATTTAAACCCTTCGCCGCGGGGCAAATTCCGCCGCGGAGCGCTAGGGGGCGGGGTTGGGTGTGGTGCTCCAGTACTCAGGACATCCACCGGCCATCATAAATCACGGTGGGCGATTGCTCATGACGGCCGGGAGCCGTCCCAACTCCGCCCACTAATTAATTCTATTGCAGAGGTGGGGAATTAATACCGCGTGGGCGGAACGGCAACGTTCGGACGGCTCCCGGCCATCATGAGCACACACCTACTGTGACTCATGACGTCCGGGAGCCGTCATGAGCACTCAAGGAGTTAAAACAAATATTCCATGTTTTAAATATTATAAAACCAAAGTCGGTATATGGCAAAGATTTTTTTAAGTTAAAAAAGAGCATTGCTAAAAACGGTCTCCACACGCAATCAGTTCAGCAATATCATGAACCTTGAATAATAAAATCCAGTTGTTCGGTCTCGAAACATTCCGGTGGTAATAAACCGTAAAGTATATTGCAGACCATGTATAGATATCTATACATGGTCCATGTCTAGGAATACCACTGTGCAAATAACAAATGGGAAGTGCAAAGAACGCATTAACTTGAGCAAAATCCTGCCCAAGTGGGCCTTAGTTGCAAAGATTTCTATGATTAAATTTTGCCTAAAGTGCGTGTGCAGAACAGTGCTGGATTCACCTATAGTAGTCGCAGCCGTGACTTACTAAAGTTCAAATGTGCAAAAATGTATATATACTCACTGACAAAACCACAGGTTTCAGTGACATTATAGTAAGGCTGACATTTCACTCATACAAAACCATAGCAATTCAGCTGTTATAGTTAGCTGAGCTAACTATAACTCACGCCCCCGCAATGCACTACTGATGATGTCACATATTTTATCACTCATGACATGGTGAATGACATCACTGATTATATCATCCAGTGGGTGAGAGTGTTTCTAAAAAATATAAGAATGATATATATATGTACGCCAAGGTGTAATAAAGTATGAATGGGTGTATGAGCGTCTGTATGAATGATTCAGTGAGTGTGTGACTGACTGTGTAAGTGAGTGATTATATGTATCTCAGGGAATGTATGGGTGACTGACTAATCTGTGTGAATGTCTGTGTCAGTAGTTCAGTTGGTAAGTGAGTGGCTGCATGGGTTGGTGAGTAGCTACATGAGTGATTATATGGGTTATTGATTGGTTGTCTGAGTACCTGTATGGGTGCCTGAGTGGCTGTGTGGGTGCGTGAGGGGCTGTGTGACTCTTCGCATGGGTGTGTGAGTGGGTGATTTTTTTGCCTAACAAAAATTAATGTGTCCATCTGTAACGAAACTGGTGCTCATGTAAAGCGCTCTGATACCCGATTTCTCTGGTCTAGTTAGCTCTATATAAAACTCTAAAACTAGCTCTATGGGTTCTTGACTGCATCTGAAGAGGCTGTATGGGTGAGTGAGTGTGCGTATGACTCTTTCGTTGAGTGAATGGATGTCTCTGTGGTAGATGGGTGAGTAGCTGCATATGTGTTCGACTGTATATGTGAGTGTTGGAGTATATAAGTGACTGTATGTGAAAGTGAGTGATTGTGAGAGCACTTATATGGATGAGTGTGCTTGTGTTCAGTGATTGTATAAGAGAGTAAGTATGTGTTAGTATCTGTATGAATAAGTGAGGTGGTGTGTGTATAACTGTATAGGTGAGTAAATGGCAGTGCGATTGACTCTTTGGATGAGTGATTAGGTGTGTGAGTAGCTCTATGGGCGAGTGGCAGTGTGTTAGTGTCTGTATGAGTGCATATATCAGTGGCTGTATTGATGAATGACTGCATGTATGAGTGACTGTATGGGTGAGTGAGCAAATGTGTGTCTAGACCTATAAATCAGTGAGTGGGTATATACTAACTGTTATTGATGTGTTTATGGTTTCAAGAATGGTAGTCTGTATTTTAGAGTGGGTGTATGAAAGGTTATATTAGGGTGTGAAGAGGTGCATCAGAGATTAAGTGGATGATGTCATCAGTGATGTCATTTGAGATGTCATCAGTGATGTCACTGACCATGTCATAAGTGATACAATATGTGACGTCATCACCAGTGCATTGCAGGGGTGCGAGTTATAGTTAGCTCAGCTAAGGTTCTTTAAATGTTAATTTCTAACTATAACGTCCCTGAAACCTGTGTTTTTTTCAGTGAATTTCTACGTTTTTTTTTAACTAGCAGTAACATTTGAAGAGTGGTGGAGCAAGGGTTCTGGGCATCCGACGAGGTCTCAGGAATTCCGTTGCCTAGGACTTACAGGAGGTACCAGGAGGGCTTCATGGCCCCCAAGGTCTCTCTGGAGTGAAGTAGACTTAATCCCCCAACCAGTAGTGCACCAGGAGGCATGTTTGCGGAGTGGTGGACAAAGGGGACATGGCCTCCGAAGACCTGTTAGCAATTCCACTGTCTGAGACTTACTGGAGGTAACAGGAGGGGTAGATGGCCCTCAAGTACGTCCTTGGGGGCCATCTACCCCTCCTATTACCTCCAGTAAGTACCACACAGCAGGATTGCTGAGTTCTGATAGCAGGCCACGCCCCCTTTTTCCACCACTCTGCAAACTCGCTTCCTGGCATGCTCTTGGTTGGGGGATGAAGTTCCCCTCACTGCTGGGGGTCCTTACGGGCCAATTAGCCTACCTGTTACCTACAGTAAGCCCCACACAGTGAAATTGCTGAGAGGTGATCACAGGCCATGCCAGCTTTTTCCACCACTCCGCAAATGCGCCTCCTGGCCCTCTCTCAGTTAGGGGATGAAGTCCACTTTAGTCCTGAGGCCCTCAGGTCACAAGGGGAACTCTTCCCCCACCAGCAATACATCAAGAGGTGTGTTTGCAGAGTGTTGTAAAAAAGGGCGTGGCCTTTGACCACCTCTCAGTAATCCTGCTGTATGGGGCTTACTAGAGGTACCTGGTGGGCTAGTTGACCCCTAAGGACCCTCATCAGCGAGGGGGACTTAATCCCCAACCAAAAGCACACAAAGAGGTGCATTTGCAGTGTAGCGGAGAAAGGTGGCGGGCATCTGGTGAGTTGCTGGTTTGTCTATTTTTTTCAATTTAGGAAAGGGGCCCTTTCCTTGGTGCTTTTGGGCCCCGTGGACCCCACCCCTGGGGCCTGACCCATTTTTTTTATTAAAAAAAAAGGGAGGGGGCAGCATGGCGCCCCTCCCGAGACCGATATATGCTTCAAGGAAGAAAGGTGCATAAAGAAGCATGTGAGGTGCAGAAGAAAGTAAGAGAGGTGCAGAAAGAGGCAAGAGAGGTACAGAAAGAGGCAACTGAGGTGCAGAAAGAAGCAAGTGAGGTACAGAAATAAGCAAGACAAGAGGTGAAAGAGGCAAGAGAGATGCAGAAAGAGGAAAGAGAGGGGCAGAAAGAGGCAAGAGAAGTGTAGAAAGAGGAAGAAAGGTGCCGAAAGAGGAAGAAAGGTGCAGAAAGAGGGAAAAAGGTACAGAAAGAAGAAGAAAGATGCAGAAAGAAACAAGAAAGATAGAGAAAGAAGCAAGAGAGGTACAGAAAGAAGAGAGTGAAGTACAGAAAGAGGCAAGTGAGGTGCAGAAAGAGGCAAGAGAGGTGCGGAGAAATAGTACGAGAAGTGCAGAAAGAGGCAAGAGAGGTGCAGAAAGAGGAAGAAAGGTACAGAAAGAAGAAGAAAGTTGCAGTAAGAGGAAAAAAGTTACAAAAAAGAAGCAATAGAAGTGCAGAAAGAAGCAAGAGAGGTACAGAAAGAAGAGAGTGAGGTGCAGAGAGAGGAAAGTGAGGTGCAGAAAGAGACAAGAGAGATGCAGAAAGAGGAAGAAAGGTACAGCAAGAGGATGAAATTTGCTGATAGAAGCAAGAGAGATACAGAAAGAGGCAAGAGAAGTACAGAAAGAAAAGAGTGAGGTGCAAAAAGAAGAGAGTGAGATGCGGAAAGAGGCAGTAGAAGTGCAGAAAGAAGAAGAAAGGTGCAGAAAGAAGGAAGAGAAGTACAGAAAGAAGCAAGAGAGGGGCATAAAGAAGAGAGTGAGGTGCAGAAAGAGGCAAGATAGGCACAGAAAGAAGCAAGAGAGGTGCAGAAAGAAGCAAAAGAAATGCAGAAAGAAGCAAGAGAAGTGCAGAAAGAAAGAATCAAGAGAGGCACAGAAAGAAGCAAGGGAAGTGATGAAAGAGGCAAGAGAGGAGCAGAAACAAGCAGGAGAGATGCAGAAAAAAGCAAGAGAGGTGCAGAAAGAAGCAATAGAGGTGCAGAAACAGGCAGGTGAGGTGCAGAAAGAGGCAAATGAGGTGCAGAAAGAGGCAAGAGAAGTGCAGAATGAAGCAAGCAAGGGGCAGAAATAAGCAAGAGGGGTGCTGAAAGAGGCAAGAGAGATGCAGAAAGAGACTAGAGAGGTGCATAAAGAGGAAGAAAGGTACTGAAAGAGGAAAAAAGGCACAGAAAGGGGAACAAAGGGTCAAAAGGAAGAAAAAAGATGCAGAAAGAAGCAAGAGAGGTGCAGAAAAAATCTAGAGATGTGCGGAAAAGGAGCAAGAGAAGTGCAGAAAGAAGAAAGAGAGGTACAGAAAGAAGCAAGAGAGGTGCAGAAAGAAGAGAGTGAGGTGCAGAGAGAGGCAAGTGAGGTGCAGAAAGAGGCAAGAGAGCTGCAGAAAGAAGCAAAAGAAATACAGAAAGAAGCAAGAGAAGTGCAGAAAGAGGAAGAAAGATGCAGAACGAAACAAGAAAATTACAGAAAGAAGCAAGAGTGGCTCAGTAATAAGCAGGAGAAGTGATGAAAGAGGCATGAGAGGTACAGAAAGAAGCAAGAGAGATGCAGAAAGAAGCAAGAGACGTGCAGAAAGAAGCAAGACAGGTCCAAAAAGAAGCAAAAGAAGTGCAGAAAGAGGCAACAGAGGTACAGAAAGAAGCGAGAGTAGCGCAGAAAGAGATATGAGAACTGCAGAAAGAGGCAGAAAGGTACAGAAAGAAGAAGAAAGATACAGAAAGGCGCAGAAAGAGGGAGAAAGGTGCAGAAAGAAGCAAGAGAAATGCAGAAAGAAGGAAGAGAGGTGGAGAAATAGGCAACTGAGGTATTGAAAGAGGCAACTGAGGTGCAGAAGGAAACAAGAGAGGTATAAAAAGAAGAAAGATAGGTGCAGAAAGAAGCAAGAGAGGTGCAGACTGAGGAAGTTGTAGAAAGAAGCGAGAGGTATAGAAAGAGGCAAGAGAAGTTTAGAAGAAGCAAGTGAGGTGCAGAAAGAAGCAAGAGAGGTACAGAATGGAAAGAGGAAAAAGGTACAGAAAGAAGCAGGAGAGGTGCAGAAAGAGGCAAGAGAGCTGCAGAAAGAAGCAAGACAAGTACAGAAAGAAGCAAGAGAGGTGCAGAAAGATTCAAGAGAGGTGCAGAAGAAGCAAGAGACACACATAAAGAAACAAGAGGGGTGCAGAAAGAGGCAAGAGAAGTGCACAAAGAAGCAAGTGAGGTGTAGCAAGAAAAATGCAGAACAAGGCAAGATAAGGGCAGAAAGAGGAAGGACGGTGCAGAAAGAAGCAAGAGCAGTGCAGAAAGAAGCAAGAGAAGTGATGAAACAGGCAAGAGAGTTGCAGAAAGAAGCAAAAGAGGTGCAGAAAAAGTAAGAAAGGTACAGAAATAAGCAAGGGGGGGTGCAGAAAGAAGCAAGAGAGGTGCACAAAGAGGTAAAAGAAGTGCAGAAAGAGGCAAGAGAGGTGCAGAATGAGGCAAGAGAAGTACAGAAAGAAATAAGAGAGCTAAAGAAAAAGGCAACAGAAGTGCAGAAAGAGGCAAGAAAACTACAGAAAGATAAGATAAGGCAAGATAAGTGCGGAAAGAGTTAGAAAGGTGCAGAAAGAGGAAGAAAGGCAAAGAAAGAAGCAAGAGAAGTACAGAAAGAAGCAGGAAAGGAGCAGAAAGAAGCATGAGAGGTGCAGAAAGAAACAAGAGAGGTGCCAAAAGAGGCAGGAGAAGTGCAGAAGGAGGCAAGAGAGGTGCAGAAAGAGGAAGAAAGGTACAGAAATAAGAAGAAAGGCGCAGAAAGAAGCAAGAGAGCTGCAGAAAATGGCAAGGTAAGTGTAGAAAAAAGCAAGAGAGGCACAGAAAGAAGAGAGTGAGTACAAAAAGAAGCAAGAGAAATTCAGAAAGAGGCATTACAAGTGCAGCAAGAGGAAGGAAGTTGCAAAAAGAAGCAGGAGAAGTGCATAAAGAAGCAATAGAGGCACAGAAAGAAGCAAGAGATGTGACGAAACAGGCAGGAGAGTTGCAGAAAGACGCAAAAGAGCTGCATAAAGAAGTAAGAGAGGTACAGCAATGTAGGAGAGTAGGATCTGCACTTACGTTGCCCCCACTTTTTTCTGATGTATACACTGGTTTCTGGCTATAGTCTGGCTGGGTCCCTGCTAATCAGGGCCCCAGTCTCTCTGTTCTCTCTAAACGACTTGGTGTGCATATTAGATGCACTAGTGATTGGATACTGTGCTACTTTATGAGCCCCTAGTATATGGTACCTTAGGTACCTAGGGCATTGGTACTTCACAGGCCTACCAGGGGGTGAAGCATTTATTATGCCACCCCTGGGAAGCAGACTCAATCTGACACCACAGGCCTGCTACTGCAGCCTGTGTGAGGTAGTGTTAGCACTCCTCACAGAGGTATAGGTTCCTATATCTCACCATACACACACACATATAAACCTATCAGCAACCCCTATGGCAGGCCCTATCAATCCTGAGGGCAGGGTGCTTGGTTTACTATGTGAGGGGGTGCCTCTGCCTGAGCAGGGTCCCTCTGCAGCTGGCAAGGTCTATTCCCTGTGGCTGTTTGTGGATGCGGTTAAACCATATACTCTTAAAGTGCACTATAACCTTGCGGTAAATGCTAACTTTGGAATGACTGCGTCAAAACATGTCATGTTTGGTGTCAAACAACTTGGAATCATACCCCCACACCAGTAACTGGTGTGGGAGTATGATCCCACCCTTCTAGAGGGGATGACATGTACCCACTGTACTAAACGACAGAAATCCTATAGAACCCTGGCATCACAAAATGGATGCCACCAGCACGGACACTGGGCTGCCCTCCTGCTGCTGACTGAAACTCGCAGTGGAGGAGCCCCAACAAAAGGCATCCTGTCACAGGGAGGTGTCACCACCTTCCAGACAGGATTTAGTGTATTGGAGCTTGGTGGGTGCACTCCTAGAGTGCTTTGAAGTCCTGCACTGGGGAAGCAGTAGGCTCCTCTGTGCATATGCCAGCTCAAACCGGTTCAGGGGCTACCTGCCCCTGCTCTGGCGTGAAACTGGACAAAGGGAAGTGGGTGTAACCACCCCCTCCCCTGACCCTCCTAGAGGAGTGGTCATAGAGCTTGTCCCTCCCCTATATTCACTATAAGATAGCAAGCATTGCCTTTACAAATCAGATAACCCTGGACGACGCTCTACAAAGAAGAATCCTGGCCCTTTGACGTTCCACTACCTTTGGAAGACAGAAGAATCTCCCTTGGAGTCAAGGAGTGACTCCCCTGCTTGACAGGCACCAAAAACCTTAATCAATGGTTGCAAACTTTCCCGCTCCCGCTCCCGCCGGAGTTAGAAGTCCCTGCTGCCCCAGAAGTAGATTTCCTGACTTCTAGACAGCCATTGTGAGTCCCCAGTGAAGCTGTGGTGAGTGGACCCCACGAGTGATGAGGAACAGCAATACCCGGGGACCATGCACTATTGTCGAGTGCAAACCCTAAACAAAGGTCTACGAACATGTGCGTTGGACCATTTGTGGCCCAATCCTCCAGCTGGTCTTGCACCAAAAACCAGCAGCCTACCACGTCCTGAGTGACCGTGGGCTCCTGTGAAGCATTTCCTGAAGAGGCGTCTTTGCGATCACTTGCTCATTGGCTAGTGGGTCCCCTGAAGACTTTTCTATCAACTCAAGGGGCTCTCCTGGTTGTTCCAGGCCTACCCTCACTTACCCTTGCTGGGTGAGTCCCTCAAACCTTGCTGGTCTGCACCATCGACTTTCTTCAATCTACACAAGACTTGCAGTTGCCAAGGCTTGTTTGCTCCAATCTGGTTGACAATCCCGCCATCAGCTGCAGAAGTCGTGGGACACTCCAAATACAGCCGCTGGTCATCATCGATCTCTCCTGGACCTTGTGAGCAAAGAGTCAAAACACCATCGACGACCTGAAATCACCCGACATCCGTGGTCATCCATCTTCCTGGCCACCGGTCCCTGGCAAGATACTTTGAACACTGTCCCTTCAATTTTCAGGTCTTCTCCATCTTGAATCCAGGCTTGGATTCCACTGGACACTTCTTCAGACGATGCAAGCAGCAAGTCTTCTTTGGTCGCCATAGAAAACAGCGACGTGACCCGACGCCAAAAGACACCTATGCACCCGGCTTCCCTGGGTGAGGTAACTCATGCACTCCAGTGCCCAAGTGTGTGTTGGCCCTCGAAGAACTTACCTTGTAAGTGGCTTGCTTGTAGTCTTCCCTGAAGTACCCTAGAACTTTAAAAATCTAACCGCGACTTGCTCCATTGTAATCAATAGGTTACCCGCGGCTGCACGAGTCTCCCGTGGGCCTGTTACTTACCTGCTAACACTGCAGTAGTGAAGCCCCAGCGATTCCCCAGGCCCTAGGCCTTGTTATTTTACAAGTCGACATCCTTATACCACTGTCTTAGTATATGGTCTGGTACGCCCCTAGGGCTCCAGCCATATTTGTGCTTAATTTATTGTGAAACATTGACATTTGAATGTGTACCTGGTTTCTAATCTCATAAAGAGATTAGTAGAGTGTGTCTAGTAATAAATAGATATATATTTGATATACATACCTGTGTGGTGTCCTTTCATTTGGTAATTCAAGAGATTATAAGGTAAACAAGCTGCTTTACATTCCTCTGAGACTTAGCCTGAAGGCTGCTCTCCACAGTTACCACTATGATAGCTTTCTTTAAATGATTGTCTTAAACCTATCTACCATAAGAGTCGAATTGGACTGGTGCAAGGTGGCCACTATAACTAGTGACCAGCATATGCCAGGCCAACTTCTCACATTGGTGGCAGCAGTGGGATTCCAGCTTGCCATTGTTTTACCAGAAAATCTAAATTGGAATTACTAACTGAAAACCACTTAAGGTACTCAAGGTACATATAAAGTCAAGCTTAGTATCAATAAGTTCTACTGAACTTAGAGCTGTTTGTGAAGGGATAAGCACACCCTTGCTACAGCTCAAGTTAGGTTCAGTAGGCCACAAACTAGTGTAGGTAGTACAACACTGCACAGCACTAGAATGTCCTTAAAAGGTGGAGCCAGTGGGTCCACCCAGCCTCGGTACAAGGACATGGCCTACTTTGACTTGAAGGCCATGTGTGTTGAAAGACACCTGAAGCAAGGACAGAGTCCCTCCACACAACACCTGAAAAATCTACCAGTAGCAGATGATCTTAGACTGGCTCTAGAAGCTGGTGGATGTGGATCAGGGGGTGGGTCAGCTATAGTCTCTGGGTCTGATGATGAAAATCAAGATGACCTGGAGTCTGTGATTGAAGGGCCAGACCCAGAAAGGTCTGAACAGGACAGAGGAATCCTCCCTAAGAGGGCTGATAGAGTGGAAGAGAGGCCTAGGTCCCCTTCAAGGGAATCTGACCATTCATATCACTCTAACTGAGATTCTGTCCATCAGAGGAACTCATACTCACATAGAGAGACCTCCTCTGAAAGAAGGTACAAGATGCTCCAGTATGAGGAAGCTAGGCTTGCCCTCAGAACCAAGCAATTGGCCTTAGATAGAGAAGCCTTTGAGTTCCAGAGAGCTTCTAGAAAACAGGGGTTAGATACCCCTGGTGGCAGCAACAGTGTCCCTAGAGGCAAAGATTACATTCCAGACCATAGGAACCTGTCCAAGGGTGTTCCTCCTACCAGGGTGGGGATGATATCCACAAATGGATAACTGCTATGGAGAGGGCCTGTAAAGTTCAACAGGTCCCCCAGAAACAGTGGGCAGCAATCTTGTGGCTCTCCTTTTCAGATAAAGGTAGAGATAAGCTCCTCACTGTTAGAGAAGAGGATGCTGATGACTATGAAGCCCTGAAGAGTGCATTAATAGATGGGTTTGGCTTAACCACTGAACAGTACAGGTTGAAGTTCAGAGATACCCAGAAAGCACAGACTCAGGATTGGACTGACTTTGTTGATTGTGCAACCAAGGCTCTGGAAGGTTGGCTGGTTGGTAGTAGAGTTACTGATTTTAAGGGATTGTATAATCTTATAATGAGAGAACAGATCCTTAATAATTGCCAAAACCAGTTGTTGTATCAGTACCTGGTGGACTCTGATCTGACCTCTCCCCAAGAATTGGGAGAGAAGGCAGACAAATGGGTCAGAACCAGGGCGAGGCAGAAAACCCAGAACCAAGGGGGTGACAGAAAGAAGCAAGATCCTAAAGGCTCAGATAAAGGTGGGGATAAGTCAAAAGACCAGAAGTCTTCCCAAGGGCCCCAAAAATCTGCAACTGATGGGGATTCACAGTCTACAAAAGGAAAAGGCCTAAAGAAGCCCTAGTGCAAATTCTGTAAACAGAAAGGGCACTGGACTTCTGATTGTACCAAGTCCAAAGACCAAACCACCACCACTCCAGCCCCTAAGGCAGCTGTTCCCCCTAGTGCAGTCATTTGTGGAGGTGGTAACCAGAATAAGGGTGTGGTAGGGTTGACCCTGGGTTCTGATGTGGTCTCTGGCCTAGTCAGAGTACCAACACAGGCATTGCTAGTTTGTGAGGGAGACCTCGATATGTCCTTCCTAGTGAGCCCCAGTAATCTGGGCAAGTACAAACAGCAGCCTATTATAAATGGCAAACAGGCTTTGGCATTCAGGGACACAGGTGCTAGTGTCACCATGGTGGCAGAGGATCTAGTGGACCCTGCACAGATCATCCTGGGTGAAATGTACCAGGTGACCAATGCAAGCAATGTCAGGACCAACCATAGTCTGGCAGTTCTGAACTTCTCCTGGGGAGGGGTAACTGGCCTCAGAAAGGTAGTAGTCAGTGCAGACCTCCCTGTTGAATATTTGTTGGGCAATGATCTGGAGACTTCAGCCTGGTCTGAAGTAGAATTATGGACTCATGCTGAGATGTTGGGCATACCTGCAGAGGTGTTTGCTGTGACCAGGTCACAGGCCAAAATGCATAAAGCTGATTCAGCTCTGGATCCTGAAACTATGGACCAGATGCTACCCAAGAGGAGGAGCAGTAGGGTTAAGGCTGTGCCTTCCCCTCTGTCTCAGATCTCAGATTCCCCTCCTGAGGAAGGAGAAGCAGATCCTGAAGAAGGAACTGCCCCAGAGGGACTTGAGCATGAACAGGTTGAGTTCTTGGGGGCAGGGGGACCTCACAGGGAAGATCTGAGTAAGGACCAACAGTGCAGCCGCAATCCTGAACCCCTCAGATAGCAAGCTGCTGCTGAGGCTGCTGGGAGTGCTAGTGGGTCCCATAATGTTTATTGGGATGAGGGGCTCCTATATTCTGAGGCTAGAGATCCTACCCCTGGAGCCACCAGGAGGTTGGTAATACCTCAGCAGTTTAGGGGGTTCCTCTTGACCCTAGCACATGACATCCCATTGGCAGGACACTTAGGCCAAAACAAGACCTGGGACAGGCTTGTCCCTCATTTTCATTGGCCACACATGTCTGAGGACACCAAGGAGTTTTGTCGCTCCTGTGTCACTTGCCAAGCCAGTGGCAAGTCAGGTGGCACGACAAAGGCCCCCCTGATGCCACTACCTGAGGTGGGGGTTCCCTTTGAAAGGGTAGGGATTGACATTGTTGGTCCCCTTGACCCTCCAACTGCATCTGGGCACAGATTTATACCGGTGGTAGTGGATCATGCCACCAGGTATCCAGAAGCTATACCCCTAAGGACTACCACAGCCCCTGTGGTAGCAAGAGCCCTCATTGGAGTTTTCTCCAGAGTGGGTTTCCCTAAGGAGGTCATATCTGACAGAGTTACAAACTTTATGTCAGGATATCTAAAAGCAATGTGGAAGGAGTGTGGTGTCAATTACAAATTCACTACTCCCTATCACCCACAATGCAATGGGTTAGTTGAGAGATTCAACAAAACCCTAAAGGGAATGATTAAAGGCCTCCCAGAAAAGCTTAGGCGAAAAAGGGACCTTTTACTTCCCTGCCTTCTGTTTGCATACAGGGAGGTTCCACAGAAAGGGGTTGGCTACAGCCCTTTTGAACTTCTGCTTGGGCACCCTGTAAGAGGACCCTTATGTCTGGTGAAGGAGGGATGGGAGTTGCTTCTCAAACCTCCCAAACAGGATGTGATGGACTATGTACTTGGTCTCCACTCCCGGATGGCAGAGTCCATGAAGAAGGCAACTAAAAACCTTGAGGCTAGCCAAGAATTACAAAAAAGTTTGGCATGACCAAAAGGCTGGCCTGACTGTTAATCAGCCGGCCAGAAAGTGTGGGTGTTGGAGCCTGTGGCCCCAGCAGCTCTCCAGGACAAATGGAGTGGCCCCCATACAATTGTTGAGAAAAAGGGAGAAATCACCTACTTGGTGGATCTTGGAACTCCCAGGAGCCCCCTTAGGGTGCTCCATGTCAACAGACTTAAGCCATATGTGGACAGGGCTGACATGGGCTTGCTCATGGCAACTGATGAGGACCAGGAGGAGGCGACTGACCCTCTCCCTGACCTGCTCTCACAGAACCATGATGATGGGTCAGTTGGTGTTGCTTTGGCAAGCAGCCTCACTGAGCATCAGCAAACTAAACGTAGACAAGTGCTGCAACAGTTTAGACATATGTTTAGTCTGACCCCAAGTCAGACTTCCTGGTGCACCCATGAGGTGGACACTGGAGACAGTCTGCCTGTAAAGAGTAAAATCTACAGGCAAACTGACCATGTCAAGGATTGTATCAGGACTGAAGTCCAGAAAATGTTGGAACTAGGTGTTATTGAGCCCTCAGATAGCCCTTAGGCTAGCCCAGTAGTCCTTGTGCCAAAACCTCATACCCAGGGTGGTAAGAAAGAAATGAGGTTTCGTGTTGACTACGGAGGCCTCAATGCAGTCACCAGGACAGATGCCTATCCAATTCCCAGGGCAGATGAACTTATAGACACTTTGGCCTCAGCCAAGTATCTTAGTACATTTGACCTAACAGCTGGCTACTGGCAAATCAAGTTAGCTGATGATGCCAAGGCCAAAACAGCATTTTCAACCCCTGGTGGGCACTATCACTTTGTGGTAATGCCCTTTGGTTTGAAAAATGCACCTGCCACTTTTCAGAGCTTGGTGAATAAAGTTCTGACTGGTATGGACATCAGCTTATCTTGATGATATAGCTGTCTTTAGATCCACCTGGCAGGATCACCTGGTCCACCTCAGAAATGTTTTGGAGGCGCTGCAAAAAGCAGGCCTCACTATCAAGGCCACTAAGTGCCAGATAGGGCAGAGTGAGGTTGTGTACCTGGGCCACCCTGTTGGTGGAGGACAGTTTCAACCATTGCAGAGCAAAATCCAAACCATAATGGAATGGGTAGCTCCAACAACCCAGACACAGGTCAGAGCCTTTTTAGGCCTGACTGGGTACTAGAGGGGGTTGTTAAGGGATATGGATCTATAGTGACCCCCTTAAATGATCTGACCTCTAAGAAAATGCCAAAAAACGTTCAGTGGACAGCTAGCTGTCAAAAGGCATTTGATGACCTCAAGCAGGCAATGTGCACTGCCCTCATATTACAGAGTCCAGATTACCAAAAGAAGTTCATTGTTCAAACAGATGCTTCAGAGCTGGGTGTGGGAGCTGTACTGTCTCCACTTAATGATGAAGGTAAAGACCAGCCAGTAGCTTTCATAAGCAGAAGGCTGACCCCTAGAGAGAAAAGTTTGTCAGCTATAGAGAGGGAGGCCTTTGCTGTGGTGTGGGCCCTGAAGAAGCTGAGGCAATACTTGTTTAGCACTCACTTCATAGTTCAGACTGACCACAAGCCCCTCCTATGGCTCAAACAGATGAAAGGTGAAAATCCTAAATTGCTCAAGTGGGTTATTTCCCTACAGGGGATGGACTATACAGTGGAACATAGACCTGGGACCCAACATGCCAATGCAGATGGACTCTCAAGGTATTTCCACTTAGAACATGAAGACTCAACTGGTCAAGGTTAGTTTAATGTCCCTGCGTTTGGGGGGGGGGGTTGTGTAGGAGAGTAGGATCTGCACTTATGTTGCCTCCACTTTTTTTCTGATGTATACACTGGTTTCTGGCTATAGTCTGGCTGGGTCCCTGCTAATCAGGGCCCAGTGTCTCTGTTCTCTCTAAACGACTTGGTGTGCATATTAGATGCACTAGTGATTGGATACTGTGGTACTTTATGAGCCCCTAGTATATGGTACCTTAGGTACCTAGGGCATTGGTACTTCACAGGCCTACCAGGGGCTGAAGAATGTATTATGCCACCCCTGGGAAGCAGACTCAATCTGACACCACAGGCCTGCTACTGCAGCCTGTGTGAGGTAGTGTTAGCACTCCTCACAGAGGTATAGGTTCCTATATCTCATCATACACACACATATAAACCTATCAGCCACCCCAATGGCAGGCCCTATCAATCCTGAGGGCAGGGTGCTTGGTTTACAATGTGAAGGGGTGCCTCTGCCTGAGCAGGACCCCTCTGCAGCTGGCAGGGTCTATTCCCTGTGGCTGTTTGTGGATGCGGTTAAACCATATACTCTTAAGTGCACTATAACCTTGCGGTAAATGCTAACTTTGGAATGACTGCATCAAAACATGTCGTGTTTGGTGTCAAACATCTTGGAATCATACCCCCACACCAGTAACTGGTGTGGGAGTATGTTCCCACCCTTCTAGAGGGGATGACATGTACCCACTGTACTAAACGACAGAAATCCTATAGAGCCCTGGTATCACAAAATGGATGCCACCAGTACAGACACTGGGCTGCCCTCCTGCTGCTGACTGAAACTCGCAGTGGAGGAGGCCCAACAAAAGGCATCCTGTCACAGGGAGGTGTCACCACCTTCCAGACAGGATTTAGTGTATTGGAGCTGGGTGGGTGCACTCCTAGAGTGCTTTGAAGTCCTGCACTGGGGGAGTAGTAGGGTCCTCTGTGCATATGCCAGCCCAAACCGGTTCAGGGGCTACCTGCCCCTGCTCTGGCACAAAACTGGACAAAGGGAAGTGGGTGTAACCACCCCCTCCCCTGACCCTCCTAGAGGAGTGATCATAGAGCTAGTCCCTCCCCTATCTTCACTATAAGATAGCAAGCATTGTCTTTACAAATCAGATAACCCTGGACGATGCTCTAAAAAGACGAATCCTGGCCCTTTGACGTTCCACTACCTTTGGAAGACAGAAGAATCTCCCTTGGAGTCAAGGAGTGACTCCCCTGCTTGGCAGGCACCAAAAACCTTAATCAATGGTTGCAAACTTTCCCGCTCCCGCCGGAGTTCGAAGTCCCTGGTGCCTCAGAAGTAGATTTCCTGACTTTTCAAAGGCCATTGTGAGTCCCCAACGAAGCTGTGGTGAGTGGACCCCACGAGTGACGAGGAACAACAATACCCAGGGACCGTGCACTATTGTCGAGTGTAAACTGTAAACAACATTCTACGAACTTGTGCATTGGATCATTTGTGGCCCAAGCCTCCAGCAGGTCTTGCACCAAAAATCAGTGGCCTACCCCGTCCCGAGTGACCGTGGGCTCCTGTGAAGCATTTCCTGAAGAGGCGTCTTTGCAATCAATTGCCCATTAGCTAGTGGGTTCCCCGTAGACTTTTATATCAACTCAAAGGACTCTCCTGGCTGCTCCAGGCCTGCCCTCACTTACCTTTGCTGGATGAGTCCCTCAGACCTTGCTGGTCTGCACCATCGACTTTCTTCAGTCTACACAAGACTTGCAGTTGCCAAGGCTTGTTTGCTCCAATCCAGTTGCCAACATGGCCATCAGCTGCAGAAGTTGTGGGCCACTCAAAATCCAGCCGCTGGTCATCATCGATCTCTCCTGGACCTCGTGAGCGAAGAGTCAAAACACTATCGACGACCTGAAATCACCCGACATCCGTGGTCATCCATCTTCCAGGCCACCGGTCACTGGCAAGTGACTTTGAACACTGTCTCTTCAATTTTCAGGTCTTGTCCATCTTGAATCCAGGCTTGGATTCCACCGGACACTTCTTCAGACGAAGCAAGCAGCAAGTCTTCTTTGGTCTCCATAGAAAACAGCGACACGACCCGACACCAAAAGACACCTATGCACCCGGCTTCCCTGGGTGAGGTAACTCGTGCACTCCAGTGCCCAAGTATGTGTTGGCCCTCGAAGTACTTACCTTGTAAGTGGCTAGCTTGTAGTCTTCCCCGAAGTACACTAGAACTTTAAAAATCTATCCGCGACTTGCACCATTATAACCAATAGGGAACCCACGGCTGTGTTCACACACTGCACGCGTCTCCCGTGGGCCTGTTACTTACCTGCTAACACTGCAGTAGTGAAGCCGCAGCGATTCCACAGGCCCTAGGCCTTGTTATTTTACAAGTCGACATCCTTATACCACTTTCTTAGTATATGGTCTGGTACGCCCCTAGGGCTCCAGCCATATTTGTGCTTAATTTATTGTGAAACATTGACATTTGAATGTGTACCTGGTTTCTAATCTCATAAAGAGATTAGTAGAGTGTGTCTAGTAATAAATACATATATATTTTGTTAGAAAGGATAGACGGACCGGGAGGGTCGGCCGGGGTCAGGAGGAGAGGTCTCCGGGGAGAGCCGTCTCCAGCGATCGTACAGACAAGTAACTTCCCCCCCACAGACAGATACCACACACGGATAAGGTTCAGTGTTCTTTATAAGCACTTCTTAAGGTACGGTTGAATGGTACAAGGAGGTCTGGACTCAGGGGTCCCCTCGATTCAAGTCTCTCAAAGCAGGGTAAGGGGTAGCGGGACAGTCTGTCTACCAGTCAGGTAGTTTGGAGGAGATGATGATTAGCTCACAATCCTCGAGCTTAGTTGGTGCGGGCCGCGGCAGCGCCAGCAGGTCCCGGAAAGATGGTCGATGTACGGTCCGCGGCAGCGCCAGCAGGTCCCGGTGAGGATGGTCGTTACAACGGGCCGCGGCAGCGCCAGCAGGTCCTGGAAAGATGGTCGATGTACGGTCCGCGGCAGCGCCAGCAGGTCCCGGTGAGGATGGTCGTTACAACGGGCCGCGGCAGCGCCAGCAGGTCCCGACGAGGATGGATGGTGTAGAAGGCCGCGGCAGCGCCAGCAGGCAGGACGATGGTTCACAAGAGCGGGCTACGGCAGCGCCAGTAGTCCGTCAAGGCTGAGTTCTCTCGGTGTCTCTCGACTCCAGGATACAACTGCCTTCCTGCTCCGGAGTTGCCCCAGTTATAGGGCAGGCGCCCTTTGATGTCCGGACCCTCGCACTTGGAGGTCGGAGGGCCCGGGATGAAGGTGTCCAGACACCCAGCAGGGGGTGGAGCCAGCACCTGGGGGAGCTGGAGGCGATCGGCACCTGGCGGGGGAAGAGCTCTTGACACTTCGTCCTCCCATTGACCTGCCAAGTGGTCCGCTCACCTCCCGGGTGGATGGTGGTGCCGGGATGTCGGGGCCGGCCAGGCCCGGGGTTAGGGTCGGGGCGAGGCCACGCGGCCTCGTGGTGCAGGGCCCAAGATGGCGGCTTGAACCGGCCGGGGGAGCCGGTGGGGCTGGGCCCCGTGATGAGTAGAGGTCCGAGGGCAGAAGATCCGTCGGGAGACGGGGTACAGGTGCTTTTCGTGGATTATGCCTGGTGGGCCGGAGCTCGGGCCCTGTCGTGCGGGGAGGGAGCAAGCCCTTCGTGTGGCCTGTCCAACATATTTGATATACATACCTGTGTGGTGTCCTTTCATTTGGTAATTCAAGAGATTATAAGGTAAAACAAGCTGCTTTACATTCCTCTGAGACTTAGCCTGAAGGCTGCTCTCCACAGCTACCACTAGGATAGCTTTCTTTAAAAGGTTGTCTTAAACCTATCTACCATAAGAGTCGAATTGGA
The DNA here is from genome assembly GCF_964204655.1 of Triturus cristatus. Lineage (NCBI taxonomy): Eukaryota > Metazoa > Chordata > Amphibia > Caudata > Salamandridae > Triturus > Triturus cristatus. Next base: position 220,032,259 of record NC_140594.1, on the reverse strand, counting down.
CTGGTGCAAGGTGGCCACTATAACTAGTGACCAGCATATTCCAGGCCAACTTCTCATAAGAAAGAAGGAAGAGAGGTGCAGAAAGAAGAAAGAAAGGTGAAGAAATAGGCAACTGGGGTATTGAAAGAGGCAACTGAGGTGCAGAAGGAAGCAAGAGAGGTATAAAAAGAAGCAAGATAGGTGCAGAAAGAAGCAAGAGAGGTACAGACAGAGGAAGTTGTAGAAAGAAGCAAGAGAGGTACAGAAAGAGGCAAGAGACGTTTAGAAGAAGCAAGAGAGGTACAGAAAGAAGAGAGTGAGGTGCAGAAAAAAGCAAGAGAGGTACAGAAAAGAAAGAGGAAAAAGGTACAGAAAGAAGCAGGAGAGGTGCAGAAAGAGGCAAGAGAGGTGCAGAAAGAAGCAAGACAAGTACAGAAAGAAGCAAGAGAGGTGCAGAAAGATTCAAGAGAGGTGCAGAAGAAGCAAGAGACACGCATAAAGAAACAAGAGCGGTGTAGAAAGAGGCACGAGAAGTGCCCAAAGAAGCAAGGGAGGTGCAGAAGCAAGATAGTGAGGTACAGAAAGAGGCAAGAGAGGTGCAGAAAGAGGCAAGAGACATGTAGCAAGAATAATGCAGAACAAGACAAGATAAGGGCAGAAAGAGGAAGGAAGGTGCAGAAAGAAGCAAGAGCAGTGCAGAAAGAAGGAAGAGAAGTGATGAAACAGGCAAGAGATTTGCAGAAAGAAGCAAAAGAGGTGCATAAAAAAGTAAGAGACGTACAGAAATAAGCAAGGGAGGTGCAGAAAGAAGCAAGAGAGTTGCAGAAAGAGGTAAAAGTAGTGGAGAAAGAGGCAAGAGTGGTGCAGCAAGAGGCAAGAGAAGTGCAGAAAGAAATAAGAGAGCTAAAGAAAAAGGCAACAGAAGTGCAGAAAGGGGCAAGAAAACTAAAGAAAAGGGCAAGATAAGTGCGGAAAGAGATAGAAAGGTGCATAAAGAGGAAGAAAGGCAAAGAAAGAAGCAAGAGAAGTACAGAAAGAAGCAATAGAAGTGCAGAAAGAAGCAAGAGAGGTACAGAAAGAAGAGAGTGAGGTGCATAGAGAGGAAAGTGAGGTGCAGAAAGAGGCAAGATTGGTTCAGAAAGAGGAAGAAAGGTATAGCAAGAGGATGAAATTTGCTGATAGAAGCAAGAGAGATACAGAAAGAGGCAAGAGAATTAGTGAGGTGCAGAAAGAAGAGAATGAGATGCTGAAAGAGGCAGTTGAAGTGCAGAAAGAGGAAGAAAGGTGCAGAAAGAAGGAAGAGAAGTACAGAAAGAAGAAGGAGAGGGGCAGAAAGAAGAGAGTGAGGTGCAGGAAGAGGCAAGATAGGTGCAGAAAGAAGCAAGAGAGGTGCAGAAAGAAGCAAAATAAATGCAGAAAGAAACAAGAGAAGTGCAGAACGAGGAAGAAAGATGCAGAAAGAAGCAAGAGAAGTGCAGAAAGAAGCAAGGGAAGTGATGAAAGAGGCAAGAGAGGTGCAGAAACAAGCAGAAGAGATGCAGAAAAAAGCAAGAGAGGTGCAGAAAGAAGCAAAAGAGGTGCAGAAACAGGCAGGTGAGGTGCAGAAAGAGGCAAATGAGGTACAGAAAGAGGCAAGAGAGGTGCAGAATGAAGCAAGTAAGGGGCAGAAATAAGCAAGAGAGGTGCTGAAAGAGGGAAGAGAGATGCAGAAAGAGACCAGAGAGGTGCAGGAAGAGGAAGAAAGGTACTGAAAGTGGAAGAAAGGTACAGAAAGGGGAACAAAGGGTCAAAAGGAAGAAAAAAGATGCAGAAAGAAGCAAGAGAAGTGCAGAAAGAAGCAAGAGATGTGAAGAAAAGGAGCAAGAGAAGTGCAGAAAGAAGCAAGAGAGGTACAGACAGAAGCAAGAGATTTGCAGAAAGAAGAGAGTGAGGTGCAGAGAGAGACAAGTGAGGTGCAGAAAGAGGAAAGAGAGCTGCAGAAAGAAGCAAAAGAAACGCAGAAAGAAGCCAGAGAAGTGCAGAAAGAGGAGGAAAGATGCAGAAAGAAGCAAGAAAAGTGCAGAAAGAAGCAAGAGAGGCACAGAAATAAGCAAGAGAAGTGATGAAAGAAGCAGGAGAGGTGCAGAACGAAGCAAGAGAGATGCAGAAAGAAGCAAGAGATGTACAGAAAGGAAAGAGGAAAAAGGTACAGAAAGAAGCAGGAGAGGTGCAGAAAGAGGCAAGAGAGGTGCAGAAAGAATCAAGACAAGTACAGAAAGAAACAAGAGAGGTACACTAAGATTCAAGAGAGGTGCAGAAGAAGCAAGAGACTTGCATAAAGAAACAAGAGAGGTGCAGAAAGAGGCAAGAGAAGTGCACTAAGAAGCAAGGGAGGTGTAGCAAGAAAAATGCAGAACAAGGCAAGATAAGGGCAGAAAGAGGAAGGAAGGTGCAGAAAGAAGCAAGAGCAGTGCAGAAAGAAGCAAGAGAAGTGATGAAACAGGCAAGAGAGTTGCGGAAAGAAGCAAAAGAGGTGCAGAATAAAGTAAGAGAGGAACAGAAAAGCAAGGGAGGTGCATGAAGAAGCAAGAGAGGTGCAGAAAGAGGTAAAAGAAGTGCAGAAAGAGGCAAGAGAGGTACAGAACGAGGCAAGAGACGTGCAGAAAGAAATAAGAGAGCTAAAGAAAAAGGCAACAGAAGTGCAGAAAGAGGCAAGAAAATGACAGAAAGAGGCAATATAAGTTCGGGAAGAGATAGAAAGGTGCAGAAAGAGGAAGAAAGGCAAAGAAAGAAGCAGGAGAAGTGCAGAAAGAGGTAAGAGAAGTGCAGAAAGAAACAGAAAAGGAGCAGAAAGAAGCATGAGAGGTGCAGAAAGAAACAAGAGAGGTGCCAAACGAGGCAGGAGAAGTGCAGAAGGAGGCAAGAGAGGTGCAGAAAGAGGAAGAAAGGTGCAGAAATAAGAAGAAAGGTGCAGAAAGAAGCAAGAGAGCTGCAGAAAGAGGCAAGATAATTGCAGAAAGAAGCAAGAGACACACAGAAAGAAGAGAGTGAGATACAGAAAGAGGCAAAAGAGGTGCAGAAAGAGGCAAGAAAGGTACAAAAAGAAGCAAGAGAAATTCAGAAAGAGGCATGACAAGTGCAGCAAGAGGAAGGAAGTTGCAAAAAGAAGCAAGAGAAGTGTAGAAAGAAGCAAGAGAGGCATAGAAAGAAGCAAGAGAAGTGATGAAACAGGCAGGAGAGTTGCAGAAAGACGCAAAAGAGCTGCAGAAAGAAGTAAGAGAGGTACAGAAAGAAGCAAGAGAGGTGCAGAAAGAAGAGAGTGAGGTTTAGAAAGAGGCAAGAGAGGTGCAGAAGAAGGCAAAAGAGGTGCAGAAAGAGATAAGAGGGGTGCAGAAAGAGGCAAGAGAAGTGCAGAAAGAGGCAAGAGAGGGGCAGAAAGTGGCAAGAGAAGTGCAGATAGAAGCAAAATAACTGCAGAAAGAGGCAAGAGACACACAGAAGGAGATAAGAAGCGGCAGAAAGAGGCAGAAAGGCACAGAAAGAAACAAAAGAAGTGCAGAAAAAAACAAGAGAAGTGCAGAAAGAAGCAAGAGAGGTGCAGAAAAAGCAAGAGAGGTGCAGAAAGAAGAGAGTGAGGTGCAGAAAGAAAAGAGTAAGGTGCAGAAAGAGGCAAGAGAGGTGCAGAAAGAGGCACGAGAGCTGCAGAAAGAAGCAAAAGAAATGCAGAAAGAAGCAAGAGAAGTGCAGAAAGCAGCTAGGAAGGGGCAGAAAGAAGAGAGTGAGGTGCAGAAAGAGGCAAGAGAGGTGCAGAAAGAGGCAAGAGAGCTGCAGAAACAAGCAAAAGAAATGCAGAAAAAAGCAAGAGAAGTGCAGAAAAAGGAAGAGAGATGCAGAAAGAAGCAAGAGTAGTACAGAAAGAAGGAAGACAGGTCCAAAAAGAGGCAAAAGAAGTGCAGAAAGAGGCAACAGAGGTACAGAAATAGGCAAGAGAAGCACAGAAAGAGATAAGAGAACTACAGAAAGAGGCAGAAAGGCACAGAAAGAGGAAGAAAGGTACAAAAAGAAGAAGAATGGCACAGAAAGAGGGAGAAAGGTGCAGAAAGAAACAAGAGAAATGCAAAAAGAAGGAATAGAGGTGCAGAAATAGGCAACTGAGGTATTGAAAGAGGCAACTGAGGTGCAGAAGGAAGCAAGAGAGGTATAAAAAAAGCAAGATAGGTGCAGAAAGAAGCAAGAGAGGTGCAGACAGAAGAAGTTGGTTGCAGAAAGAAGCAAGAGAGGTACAGAAAGAGGCAAGAGAAGTTTAGAAAGAAGCAAAAGAGGTGCACAAAGAAGAGAGTGAGGTGCAGAAAGAGGAAACAGGTATAGAAAAAAGCAAGAGAGGTGCAGAAAGAGGCAAGGGAGGTGCAGAAAGAAGCAAGACAAGTACAGAAAGAAGCAAGAGAGGTGCAGAAAGATTCAAGAGAGGTGCAGAAGAAGCAAGAGATGCACATAAAGAAACAAAAGAGGTGCAGAAGGAGGCAAGAGAAGTGCACAAAGAGGCAAGGGAGGTGCAGAAACAGGAGAGTGAGGTGCAGAAAGAAGCAAGAGAGATGCAGAAAGAAGCATGAGATGTGCAGAAAGAAGCAAGACAGGTCCAAAAAGAGGCAAAAGAAGTGCAGAAAGAGGCAACAGAGGTACAGAAAGAGGCAAGAGTAGCGCAGAAAGAGATATGAGAACTGCAGAAAGAGGCAGAAAGGTATAGAAAGAGGAAGAAATGTGCAGAAAGAAGCAAGAGAAATGCAGAAAGAAGGAAGAGAGGTGGAGAAATAGGCAACTGAGGTATTGAAAGAGGCAACTGAGGTGCAGAAGGAAGCAAGAGAGGTATAAAAAGAAGCAAGATAGGTGGAGAAAGAAGCAACAGAGGTGCAGACAGAGGTACAGAAAGAAGAGAGTGAGGTGCAGAAAGAAGCAAGAGAGGTACAGAAAGGAAAGAGGAAAAAGGTGCAGAAAGAAGCAAGACAAGTACAGAAAGAAACAAGAGAGGTACAGAAAGATTCAAGAGAGGTGCAGAAGAAGCAAGAGACACGCATATAGAAACAAGAGAGGTGCAGAAAGAAGAAAGAGAGATGCAGAAAGAGGCAAAAGAGGTGCAGAAAGAGGCAAGATAGGTACAAAAAGAAGCAAGAGAAATTCAGAAAGAGGCATGACAAGTGCAACAAGAGGAAGGATGTTGCAAAAGAAGTAAGAGAAGTGCAGAAAGAAGCAAGAGAGGCACAGAAAGAAGCAAGAGAAGTGATGAAAGAGTCAGGAGAGTTGCAGAAAGACACAAAAGTGCTGCAGAAAGAAGTAAGAGAGGTACAGAAAGAAGCAAGAGAGGTGCAGAAAGAAGGAAGAGAGGTGAAGAAATAGGCAACTGAGGTATTGAATGAGGCAACTGAGGTGCAGAAGGAAGCAAGAGAGGTATAAAAAGAAGCAAGACAGGTGCAGAAAGAAGCAATAGAGGTGCAGACAGAGGAAGGTGTAGAGAGAAGCAAGAGAGGTACAGAAAGAGACAAGAGAAGTTTAGAAGAAGCAAGAGAGGTACAGAAAGAAGAGAGTGAGGTACAGAAAGAAGCAAGAGAGGTACAGAAAGGAAAGAGGATAAAGGTACAGAAAGAAGCAGGAGAGGTACAGAAAGAGGCAAGGATGGTGCAGAAAGAAGCAAGACAAGTACAGAAAGAAGCAAGAGAGGTGCAGAGAGAGGCAAGAGAGGTGCAGAAAGAGACAGGAGAGGTGCAGAAAGTAGCAAGAGAAATGCAGAAAGATGCAGGATAAGTGCAGAAAAAGGAAGGGAAGCTGCAGTAAGAAGCAAGGCAAGAGAAGTGCAGAAAGAAGCAAGAGAGGCACAGAAAAGCAAGAGAAGTACAGAAAGAAGAGAGTGAGGTGCAGAAAGAGGCAAGAGAGGGGCAGAAAGTGGCGAGAGAAGTGCAGAAAGAAGCAAAATATCTGCAGAAAGAGGCAAGAGACACACAGAAGGAGATACGAAGCTGCAGAAAGAGGTAGAAAGGCACAGAAAAAAACAAAAGAAGTACAGAAAACACCAAGAGAAGTGCAGAAAGAAGCAAGAGAGGTACAGAAAGAAGAGAATGAGGTGCAGAAAGAGGCAAGAGAGGTGCAGAAATAGGGACAAGAGGTACAGAAATAAGCAAGAGAAGTGCAGAAAGAAGAAAGAAATGTGCAGAAAGAACAAGAGAGGTCCAGAAAGAAGCAAGAGAGGTGCAAAAAGAGTCAAGAGAAGTGCAGAAAGAGGCAAGAGAGGTGCAGAACGAGGCAAGTGAATTGCAGAAATAAGCAAGAGAGGTACAGAAAGAGGCAAGAGAAGTGCAGAAAGAGACAAGAGAACTGCAGAAAGAGGAAGAAAGGAACAGAAAGAGGAAGAATGGTTAAGAAAGAGAAAGAAAGGTGCAGAAAGAGGTAGAAAGTTGCAGAAAGAAGCAAGAGAAATGCAGACAGAAACTAGAGAGGTGCAGAAATAGGCAACTGTGGTGTAGAAAGAGGCAACTGAGGTGCAGAAAGAAGCAAGAGAAGTGAAGAAAGAAGCATGAGAGGAGCAGAAAGAAGAGAGTGAGAATCAGAAAGAGGCAAAAGAGGTGCAGAAAGAGGCAAGAAAGGTACAAAAAGAAGCAAAAGAAATGCAGAAAGAGGCATGACAAGTGCAGCAAGAGGAGGGAAGCTGCAAAAGAAGCAAGAGAAGTGCAAAAAGAAGCGAGAGAGGCACAGAAAAAAGCAAGAGAAGTGATGAAACAGGCATGAGAGTTGCAGAAAGAAGCAAAAGAGCTACAGAAAGAAGTAAGAAAGGTACAGAAAAAAGGAAGAGATGTGCAGAAAGAAGAGAGTGAGGCTTCAAAAGAGGCAAGAGAGGTGCAGAAGGCAAGAGAGGTGCAGAAAGAGATAAGAGGGATGCAGAAAGAGGCAAGAGAAGTACAGAAAGAGGCAAAAGAGGGACAGAAAGTGGCAAGAGAAGTTCAGAAAGAAGCAAAATAACTGCAGACAGAGGCAAGAGACACACAGACGGAGATAAGAAGCTGCAGAAAGAGGTAGAAAGGCACGGAAAAAAACAAAAGAAGTGCAGAAAAAACCAAGAGAAGTGCAGAAAGAAGCAAGAGAGGTACAGAAAAAGCAAGAGAAGGGCAGAAAGAAGAGAGTGAGGTGCGGAAAGAGGCAAGAGAGGTACAGGAATAGGGACGAGAGGTACAGAAAGAAGCAAGAGAAGTGCAGAAAGAAGAAAGAAAGGTGCAGAAATAAGCAAGAGAGGTCCAGAAAGAAGCAAGAGAGGTGCAAAAAGAGTCAATAGAAGTGCAGAAATAGGCAAGAGAGGTACAGAAAGAGGCAAGTGAACTGCAGAAATAAGCAAGAGAGGTACAGAAAGAGGCAAGAGAAGTGCAGAAATAGACAAGAGAAATGCAGAAAGAGGAAGAAAGGTACAGAAAGAGGAAGAAAGAGGAAGAAAGGTTCAGTCAGAAAAAGAAAGGTGGAAAAAATGGGAGAAAGTTGCAGAACAAAGCAAAAGAAATGCAGAAAGAAGCAAGAGAGGTGCGGAAATAGGCAACTGTGGTGGAGAAAGAGGCAACTTATGTGTAGAAAGAAGCACGATAGGTGCAGAAAAAAGCAAGAGAGGTACAGAAAGAAGCAAGAGAAATGCAGAAAGAAGCAAGAGAGGTGCAGAAAGCGAGGGGAGGTACAGAAAGAGACAAGAGATGTACAGAAAGAAGCAAGAGAGGCAGGAAGAAGCAAGAGAGGTACAGAAAGATTCAAGAGAGGTGCAGACAAAGCAAGAGAGGTGCAGAAAGAAGAGAGTGAGGTGCAGAAAGAGGCAAGAGAGGTGCTGAAAAGAAGAAAGATATGAACAGAAAGAAGCAAGAGAGGTGCAGAAAGAGGAAGAAAGATACAGATATAGGAAGAAAGGTGCAGAAAGAAACAAGAGAGGTGCAGATAGAGGCAAGAGAAGTGCAAAAAGAAGCAAGAGATGTGCAGAAAGAAAAGATTGAGGTACAGAAAGAGGCAAGAGAGGTGCAGAAAGAGACAGGAGAGGTGCAGAAAGTAGCAGGAAAAATGCAGAAAGAGGCAGGATAAGTGCAGAAAGAGGAAGGGAAGCTGCAGTAAGAAGCAAGAGAAGTGCAGAAAGAAGTAAGAGAGGCACAGAAAGAAGCATGAGAAGTGATGAAACAGGCAAGAGAGGTGCAGAAAGAAGCAACAAAGGTGCAGAAAAAAGCAAGAGAGGTGCAGGAATAAGCAATAGAGGTGCAGAAAGAGGCAAGCGAGGTGCAGAAAGAAGCAAGAGAAGTGCAGAAAGAAGAAAGAAAGGTCCAGAAAGAAGCAAGAGAGGTGCAAAAAGAGTCAATAGAAGTGCAGAAATAGTCAAGAGAAGTACAGAAAGAGGCAAGTGACCTGCAGAAATAAGCAAGAGAGGTACAGAAAGAGGCAAGAGAAGTGCAGAAATAGACAAGAGAAATGCAGAAAGAGAAGGAAAGGTACAGAAAGAGGAAGAAAGAGGAAGAAAGGTTCAGAAAGAAAAAGAAAGGTGGAGAAAATGGGAGAAAGTTGCAGAACAAAGCAAGAGAAGTACAGAAAGAAGCAAGAGAGGTGCGGAAATAGGCAACTATGGTGGAGAAAGAGGCAACTTAGGTACAGAAAGAAGCAAGAGAGGTGTAGAAAGAAGCAAGAGAGGTGCAGAAAGAAGCAAGAGAAGTGCAAAAAGAAGCAAGAGATGTGCAGAAAGAAAAGAGTGAGGTACAGAAAGAGGCAAGAGAGGTGCAGAAAGAGACAGGAGAGGTGCAGAAAGTAGGAAGAGAAATGCAGAAAGAGGCAGGATAAGTGCAGAAAGAGGAAGGGCAGCTGCAGTAAGAAGCAAGAGAAGTGCAGAAAGAAGCAAGAGACACACATATAGAAACAAGAGAGGTACAGAAAGAGGCAAGAGAGGTGCAGAAAGAGGCAAGAGAGGTATAGCAAGAAAAATGCAGAACGAGGCAACAGAAGTGCAGAAAGAGGAAGGAAGGTGCAGAAAGAAGAAAGAGAGATGCAGAAAGAGGCAAAAGAGGTGCAGAAAGAGGCAAGATAGGTACAAAAAGAAGCAAGAGAAATTCAGAAAGAGGCATGACAAGTGCAACAAGAGGAAGGATGTTGCAAAAGAAGTAAGAGAAGTGCAGAAAGAAGCAAGAGAGGCACAGAAAGAAGCAAGAGAAGTGATGAAAGAGGCAGGAGAGTTGCAGAAAGACACAAAAGTGCTGCAGAAAGAAGTAAGAGAGGTACAGAAAGAAGCAAGAGAGGTGCAGAAAGAAGGAAGAGAGGTGAAGAAATAGGCAACTGAGGTATTGAATGAGGCAACTGAGGTGCAGAAGGAAGTAAGAGAGGTATAAAAAGAAGCAAGACAGGTGCAGAAAGAAGCAATAGAGGTGCAGACAGAGGAAGGTGTAGAAAGAAGCAAGAGAGGTACAGAAAGAGACAAGAGAAGTTTAGAAGAAGCAAGAGAGGTACAGAAAGAAGAGAGTGAGGTACAGAAAGAAGCAAGAGAGGTACAGAAAGGAAAGAGGATAAAGGTACAGAAAGAAGCAGGAGAGGTACAGAAAGAGGCAAGGGAGGTGCAGAAAGAAGCAAGACAAGTACAGAAAGAAGCAAGAGAGGTGCAGAAAGAGACAAGAGAGGTGCAGAAAGAGACAGGAGAGGTGCAGAACGTAGCAAGAGAAATGCAGAAAGATGCAGGATAAGTGCAGAAAAAGGAAGGGAAGCTGCAGTAAGAAGCAAGAGAAGTGCAGAAAGAAGCAAGAGAGGCACAGAAAAGCAAGAGAAGTACAGAAAGAAGAGAGTGAGGTGCAGAAAGAGGCAAGAGAGGGGCAGAAAGTGGCGAGAGAAGTGCAGAAAGAAGCAAAATATCTGCAGAAAGAGGCAAGAGACACACAGAAGGAGATACGAAGCTGCAGAAAGAGGTAGAAAGGCACAGAAAAAAACAAAAGAAGTACAGAAAACACCAAGAGAAGTGCAGAAAGAAGCAAGAGAGGTACAGAAAGAAGAGAGTGAGGTGCAGAAAGAGGCAAGAGAGGTGCAGAAATAGGGACAAGAGGTACAGAAAGAAGCAAGAGAAGTGCAGAAAGAAGAAAGAAATGTGCAGAAAGAACAAGAGAGGTCCAGAAAGAAGCAAGAGAGGTGCAAAACGAGTCAAGAGAAGTGCAGAAAGAGGCAAGAGAGGTGCAGAACGAGGCAAGTGAATTGCAGAAATAAGCAAGAGAGGTACAGAAAGAGGCAAGAGAAGTGCAGAAAGAGACAAGAGAACTGCAGAAAGAGGAAGAAAGGAACAGAAAGAGGAAGAATGGTTAAGAAAGAGAAAGAAAGGTGCAGAAAGAGGGAGAAAGTTGCAGTAAGAAGCAAGAGAAATGCAGACAGAAACTAGAGAGGTGCAGAAATAGGCAACTGTGGTGTAGAAAGAGGCAACTGAGGTGCAGAAAGAAGCAAGAGAAGTGAAGAAAGAAGCATGAGAGGAGCAGAAAGAAGAGAGTGAGAATCAGAAAGAGGCAAAAGAGGTGCAGAAAGAGGCAAGAAAGGTACAAAAAGAAGCAAAAGAAATGCAGAAAGAGGCATGACAAGTGCAGCAAGAGGAGGGAAGCTGCAAAAGAAGCAAGAGAAGTGCAAAAAGAAGCGAGAGAGGCACAGAAAAAAGCAAGAGAAGTGATGAAACAGGCATGAGAGTTGCAGAAAGAAGCAAAAGAGCCACAGAAAGAAGTAAGAAAGGTACAGAAAAAAGGAAGAGAGGTGCAGAAAGAAAAGAGTGAGGCTTGAAAAGAGGCAAGAGAGGTGCAGAAGGCAAGAGAGGTGCAGAAAGAGATAAGAGGGATGCAGAAAGAGGCAAGAGAAGTACAGAAAGAGGCAAAAGAGGGGCAGAAAGTGACAAGAGAAGTTCAGAGAGAAGCAAAATAACTGCAGAAAGAGGCAAGAGACACACAGACGGAGATAAGAAGCTGCAGAAAGAGGTAGAAAGGCACGGAAAAAAACAAAAAAAGTGCAGAAAAAACCAAGAGAAGTGCAGAAAGAAGCAAGAGAGATACAGAAAAAGCAATAGAAGGGCAGAAAGAAGAGAGTGAGGTGCGGAAAGAGGCAAGAGAGGTACAGAAATAGGGACGAGAGGTACAGAAAGAAGCAAGAGAAGTGCAGAAAGAAGAAAGAAAGGTGCAGAAATAAGCAAGAGAGGTCCAGAAAGAAGCAAGAGAGGTGCAAAAAGAGTCAATAGAAGTGCAGAAATAGGCAAGAGGGGTACAGAAAGAGGCAAGTGAACTGCAGAAATAAGCAAGAGAGGTACAGAAAGAGGCAAGAGAAGTGCAGAAATAGACAAGAGAAATGCAGAAAGAGGAAGAAAGGTACAGAAAGAGGAAGAAAGGTTCAGAAAGAAAAAGAAAGGTGGAAAAAATGGGAGAAAGTTGCAGAACAAAGCAAGAGAAATGCAGAAAGAAGCAAGAGAGGTGCGGAAATAGGCAACTGTGGTGGAGAAAGAGGCAACTTAGGTGTAGAAAGAAGCACAATAGGTGCAGAAAAAAGCAAGAGAGGTGCAGAAAGAAGCAAGAGAAATGTAGAAAGAAGCAAGAGAGGTGCAGAAAGCGAGGGGAGGTACAGAAAGAGACAAGAGATGTGCAGAAAGAAGCAAGAGAGGCAGGAAGAAGCAAGAGAGGTACAGAAAGATTCAAGAGAGGTGCAGACGAAGCAAGAGAGGTGCAGAAAGAAGAGAGTGAGGTGCAGAAAGAGGCAAGAGAGGTGCTGAAAAGAAGAAAGATATGAACAGAAAGAAGCAAGCGAGGTGCAGAAAGAGGAAGAAAGATACAGATATAGGAAGAAAGGTGCAGAAAGAAACAAGAGAGGTGCAGATAGAGGCAAGAGAAGTGCAAAAAGAAGCAAGAGATGTGCAGAAAGAAAAGATTGAGGTACAGAAAGAGGCAAGAGAGGTGCAGAAAGAGACAGGAGAGGTGCAGAAAGTAGCAGGAAAAATGCAGAAAGAGGCAGGATAAGTGCAGAAAGAGGAAGGGAAGCTGCAGTAAGAAGCAAGAGAAGTGTAGAAAGAAGCAAGAGAGGCACAGAAAGAAGCATGAGAAGTGATGAAACAGGCAAGAGAGGTGCAGAAAGAAGCAACAAAGGTGCAGAAAAAAGCAAGAGAGGTGCAGGAATAAGCAATTGAGGTGCAGAAAGAGGCAAGCGAGGTGCAGAAAGAAGCAAGAGAAGTGCAGAAAGAAGAAAGAAAGGTCCAGAAAGAAGCAAGAGAGGTGCAAAAAGAGTCAATAGAAGTGCAGAAATAGTCAAGAGAAGTACAGAAAGAGGCAAGTGACCTGCAGAAATAAGCAAGAGAGGTACAGAAAGAGGCAAGAGAAGTGCAGAAATAGACAAGAGAAATGCAGAAAGAGGAGGAAAGGTACAGAAAGAGGAAGAAAGGTTCAGAAAGAAAAAGAAAGGTGGAGAAAATGGGAGAAAGTTGCAGAACAAAGCAAGAGAAATACAGAAAGAATCAAGAGAGGTGCGGAAATAGGCAACTATGGTGGAGAAAGAGGCAACTTAGGTACAGAAAGAAGCAAGAGAGGTGTAGAAAGAAGCAAGAGAGGTGCAGAAAGAAGCAAGAGAAGTGCAAAAAGAAGCAAGAGATGTGCAGAAAGAAAAGAGTGAGGTACAGAAAGAGGCAAGAGAGGTGCAGAAAGTAGGAAGAGAAATACAGAAAGTAGGAAGAGAAATGCAGAAAGAGGCAGGATAAGTGCAGAAAGAGGAAGGGCAGCTGCAGTAAGAAGCAAGAGAAGTGCCGAAAGAAGCAAGAGAGGCACAGAAAGAAGCATGAGAAGTGATGAAACAGGCAAGAGAGGCGCAGAAAGAAGCAACAAAGGTGCAGAAAAAAGCAAGAGAGGTGCAGGAATAAGCAAGAGAGGTGCAGAAAGAGGAAAGGGAAGTGCAGAAAGATGCAAGAGAGGTGTACAAAGACGCAAGAGAAGTACATAAAGAAACAAGAGAGGTACAGAAAAAGGCAAGAGAAGTGCAGAAAGAAGCAAGAGAACTGCAGAAAAGTGCAGAAAGAGATAGAAAGGTGCAGAAAGAGGAAGAAAGGTACAGAAAAAAGCAAGAGAAGTGCAGAAAGAGGCAAGATAAGTGCAGGAAAACAACAGAGGTGTAAAAAGAGGCAGGAGAAGTGCAGAAGGATGCAAGAGAGGTACAGAAATAGAAGAATGGTGCAGTAAGAAGCAAGAGAGGTGCATAAAGAGGCAAGAGAGGCACAGAAAGAAGAGAGTGAGGTACAGAAAGAGGCATGAGAGGTGCAGAAAGAGGCAAGAGAGGTGCAAAAAGAAGCAAGAGAAATGCAGAAATAGGCATGGCAAGTGCAGAAAGAAGCAAGAGAGGCACAGAGAGAAGAGAGTGAGGTACAGAAAGAGGCATGAGAGGTGCAGAAAGAGGTCAGAGAAGTGCAGAAATAATCAAGAGCACTGCGGAAAGAGGAAGAATGATGCAGAACGTGGAAGATAGTTGCATAAAGAGGAAGAAAGGTGCATAAAGAAGCAAGAGAAGTGCAGACAGAAGCTAGAAAGGTACAGAAAGAAGAAAGTAAGGTGCAAAAAGAAGCAAGAGCATTGTAGAAAGAGGCAAGAGATGGCTGAAAGAGGCAAGAGAGGTACAGAAAGGGGCAACTGAGGTACAGAAAGAGGCAAGAGAGGTGCAGAAAGAAGTAAGTGAGGTGCTGAAAGAAGTAAGTGAGATGCAGAAAGAAGCAAGTGAGATGCAGAAAAAAGCTAGAGAGGTGCAGAAAGAGGCAAGAAACTTGCAGAAAGAGAGAAGAGATGTGCGGAAGAGGCAAGAGAAATGTAGAAAGTCGAAGAAAGGTGTGGAAAGAGGAAGAAAAGTGCCAAAAGAGGAAGAAAGGCACAGAAAGGGGAAGAAAGGTACAGAAAGAAGCAAGAGAAGTGCAGAAAGAAGCAAGAGAGGTACAGAAAGAAGCAACAGAGGTGCAGAAAGAAGAAAGTGAGGTGCAGAGAGAGGCAAGGTTGGTGCAGAAATAGTTACAAGAGGTGCATAAAAGAAGCAAGAGAAGTGCAGAAAGAAGAATAAAAGGTGCAGAACAAAGAAGGAGAAAGGTGCAGAAACAGGAAGAAAGGAGCAGAAAGAAGCAAGAGAGGTGTAGAAAGAAGCAAGAGAGGTACTGAAAGAAGAGAATGAGGTGCAGAGAGATGCAAGTGAAGTACAGGAAGAGGTGCAGAAAAGAAGCACAAGAGGTAAAGAAAGAAGCAAGAGAGGTGCAAAAGAAGAAGAAAGGTGCAGAAAGAGGAAGGAATGTGCTGAAAGAAGCAAGAGAGGTACAGAAAGAGACATGAGAAGTGCAGGAAGGAGAAAGTGAGGTGCAGAAAGAAGCAAGAGAGGTACAGAAAGAAGCAAGAGAGGTGCAGAAAGATTCAAGAGAGGTGCAGAAGAAGCAAGAGACACGCATAAAGAAACAAGAGAGGTGCAGAAAGAGGCAATAGAAGTGCACAAAGAAGCAAGGGTAGCAAGAAAAATGCAGAACAAGGCAAGATAAGGGCAGAACGAGGAAGGAAGGTGCAGAAAGAAGCAAGAGCAGTGCAGAAAGAAGCAAGAGAAGTGATGAAACAGGCAAGAGAGTTACAGAAAGAAGCAAAAGAGGTGCAGAAAAAAGTAAGAGAGGTACAGAAATAAGCAAGGGAGGTGCGGAAAGAAGCAAGAGCGGTGCAGAAAGAGGTAAAAGAAGTGCAGAAAGAGGCAAGAGAGGTGCAGAAAGAGGCAAAAGAAGTGCAGAAAGAAATAAGAGAGCTAAAGAAAAAGGCAACAGAAGTGCTGAAAGAGGCAAGAAAACTACAGAAAGAAGCAAGATAAGTGCGGAAAGAGATAGAAAGGTGCCGAAAGAGGAGAAAGGCAAAGAAAGAAGCAAGAGAAGTGCAGAAAGAGGCAAGAGTAGTGCAGAAAGAAGCAGGAAAGGAGCAGAAAGAAGCATGAGAGGTGCAGAAAGAAACAAGAGAGGTACCAAAAGAGGCAGGAGAAATGCAGAAGGAGGCAAGAGAGGTGCAGAAAGAGGAAGAAAGGTACAGAAATAAGAAGAAAGGTGCAGAAAAAAGCAAGAGAGCTGCAGAAAGACGCAAGATAAGTGGAGAAAGAAGCACAAGAGGCACAGAAAGAAGAGAGTGAGATACAGAAAGAGGCAAAAGAGGTGCAGAATGAGGCAAGAAAGGTATAAAAAGAAGCAAGAGAAATTCAGAAAGAGGCATGACAAGTACAGCAAGAGGAAGGAAGTTACAAAAAGAAGCAAGAGAAGTGCAGAAAGAAGCAAGAGAGGTACAGAAAGAAGCAAGAGAAGTGATGAAACAGGTAAGGGAATTGCAGAAAGACGCAAAAGAGCTGCAGAAAGAAATAAGAGAGGTACCGAAAGAAGCAAGAGAGGTGCAGAAAGAAGGAAGAGAGGTGAAGAAATAGGCAACTGAGGTATTGAAAGAGGCAACTGAGATGCAGAAGGAAGCAAGAGAAGCGCAGAAAGAAATAAGAGAGCTAAAGAAAAAGGCAACAGAAGTGCAGAAAGAGGAAAGAAAACTAAAGAAAGAGGCAAGATAAGTGCGGAAAGAGATAGAAAGGTGCAGAAAGAGGAAGAAAGGCAAAGAAAGAAGCAAGAGAAGTGCAGAAGGAGGCAAGAAAAGTGCAGAAAGAAGCAGGAAAGGAGCAGAAAGAAGCATGAGAGGTGCAGAAAGAAACAAGAGGTGCCAAAAGAGGCAGAAGTGCAGAAGGAGGCAAGAGTGGTGTAGAAAGAGGAAGAAAGGTACAGAAATAAGAAGAAGGGTGCAGAAAGAAGCAAGAGAGCTGCAGAAAGAGGCAAGATAATTGCAGAAAGAAGCAAGAGAGGCACAGAAAGAAGAGAGTGAGATACAGAAAGAGGCAAAAGAGGTGCAGAAAGAGGCAAGAAAGGTACAAAAAGAAGCAAGAGAAATTCAGAAAGAGGCATGACAAGTGCAGCAAGCGCAAGGATAATGCAAAAGAAGTAAGAGCAGTGCAGAAAGAAGCAAGAGAGGCACAGTTAGAAGCGAGAGAAGTGATGAAACAGGCAGGAGAGTTACAGAAAGGTGCAAAAGTGCTGTAAAAAGAAGTAAGAGAGGTACAGAAAGAAGCAAGAGAGGTGCAGAAAGAAGGAAGAGAGGTGAATAAATAAGCAACTGAGGTATTGAAAGAGGCAACTGATTTGCAGAAGGAAGCAAGAGAGGTATAAAAAGAAGCAAGATAGGTGCATAAAGAAGCAATAGAGGTGCAGATAGAGGAAGTTTTAGAAAGAAGCAAGAGAGGTACAGAAAGAGGCAAGAGAAGTTTAGAAGAAGCAAGAGAGGTACAGAAAGAAGAGAGTGAGGTGCAGAAAGAAGCAAGAGAGGTACAGAAAGGAAAGAGGAAAAAGGTACAGAAAGAAGCAGGAGAGGTGCAGAAAGAGGCAAGAGAGGTGCAGAAAGAAGCAAGACAAGTACAGAAATAAGCAAGGGAGGTACAGAAAGATTCAAGAGAGGTGCAGAAGAAGCAAGAGACACGCATAAAGAAAAAAGAGAGGTGCAGAAAGAGGCAAGAGAAGTGCACAAAGATGCAAGGGAGGTGCAGAATCAAGATAGTGAGGTACAGAAAGAGGCAAGCGAGGTGCAGAAAGAGGCAAGAGAGGTGTAGCAAGAAAAATGCAGAACAAGGCAAGATAAGGGCAGAAAGGGGAAGGAAGGTGCAGAAGGAAGCAAGAGCAGTGATGAAACAGGCAATAGAGTAGCAGAAAGAAGCAAAAGAGGTGCAGAAAAAAGTAAGAGAGGTACAGAAATAAGCAAGTGAGGTGCAGAAAGAAGCAAGAGAGGTGCAGAAAGAGGTAAAAGTGGTGCAGAAAGAGGCAAGAGAGGTGCAGAAAGAGGCAAGAAAACTACAGAAAGAGGCTAGATAAGTGCGGAAAGAGATAGAGAGGTGCAGTCAGAGGAAGAAAGGCAAATAAAAAAGCAAGAGAAGTACAGAAAGAAGCAATAGAAGTGCAGAAAGAAGCAAGAGAGGTACAGAAAGAAGAGAGTGAGGTGCAGAGATAGGAAAGTGAGGTGCGGAAAGAGGCAAGAGAGGTGTAGAAAGAGGAAGAAAGGTACAGCAAGAGGATGAAATTTGCTGATAGAAGCAAGAGAGATACAGAAAGAGGCAAGAGAAGTACAGAAAGAAAAGAGTTAGGTGCAGAAGGAAGAGAGTGAGATGCGGAAAGAGGCAGTAGAAGTGCAGAAAGAGGAAGAAAGGTGCAGAAAGAAGAAAGAGAAGTACAGAAAGAAGCAAGAGAGGGGCAGAAAGAAGAGAGTGAGGTGCAGAAAGAGGCAAGATAGGTGCAGAAAGAAGCAAGAGAGGTGCAGAAAGAAGCAAAAGAAATGCAGAAAGAAGCAAGAGAAGTGCAGAAAGAGGAAGAAAGAAGCAGAAAGAAGCAAGAGAAGAGCAGAAAGAAGCAAGAGAGGCACAGAAAGAAGCAAGGGAAGTGATGAAAGAGGCAAGAGAGGTGCAGAAACAAGCAGGAGAGATGCAGAAAAAAGCAAGAGAGGTGCAGAAAGAAGCAAAAGAGGTGCTGAAACAGGCAGGTGAGGTGCAGAAAGAGGCAAATGAGGTGCAGAAAGAGGCAAGAGAGGTGCAGAATGAAGCAAGTAAGGGGCAGAAATAAGCAAGAGAGATGCTGAAAAAGGCAAGAGAGATGCAGAAAGCGATCAGAGAGGTGCAGAAAGAGGAAGAAAGGTACTGAAAGAGGTAGAAAGGTACAGAAAGGGGAACAAAGGGTCAAAAGGAAGAAAAAAGATGCAGAAAGAAGCAAGAGAGGTGCAGAAAGAAGCAAGAGATGTGCGGAAAAGGAGCAAGAGAAGTGCAGAAAGAAATAAGAGAGCTAAAGAAAAAGGCAACAGAAGTCCAGAAAGAGGCAAGAAAACTACAGAAAGAGGCAAGATAAGTGCGGAAAGAGATAGAAAGGTGCAGAAAGAAGAAGAAAGGCAAAGAAAGAAGCAAGAGAAGTAGAGAAAGGAGCAATAGAAATACAGAAAGAAGCAATAGAGGTACAGAAAGAAGAGAGTGAGGTGCAGAGAGAGGAAAGTGAGGTGCGGAAAGAGGCAAGAGAGGTGCAGAAAGAGGAAGAAAGGTACAGCAAGAGGATGAAATTTGCTGATAGAAGCAAGAGAGATACAGAAAGAGGCAAGAGAAGTACAGAAAGAAAAGAGTGAGGTGCAGAAGGAAGAGAGTGAGATGCGGAAAGAGGCAGTAGAAGTGCAGAAAGAGGAAGAAAGGTGCAGAAAGAAGAAAGAGAAGTACAGAAAGAAGCAAGAGAGGGGCAGAAAGAAGAGAGTGAGGTACAGAAAGAGGCAAGATAGGTGCAGAAAGAAGCAAGAGAGGTGCAGAAAGAAGCAAAAGAAATGCAGAAAGAAGCAAGAGAAGTGCAGAAAGAGGAAGAAAGATGCAGAAAGAAGCAAGAGAAGAGCAGAAAGAAGCAAGAGAGGCACAGAAAGAAGCAAGGGAAGTGATGAAAGAGGCAAGAGAGGTGCAGAAACAAGCAGGAGAGATGCAGAAAAAAGCAAGAGAGGTGCAGAAAGAAGCAAAAGAGGTGCAGAAACAGGCAGGTGAGGTGCAGAAAGAGGCAAATGAGGTGCAGAAAGAGGCAAGAGAGGTGCAGAATGAAGCAAGTAAGGGGCAGAAATAAGCAAGAGAGGTGCTGAAAAAGGCAAGAGAGATGCAGAAAGAGACCAGAGAGGTGCAGAAAGAGAAAGAAAGGTACTGAAAGAGGTAGAAAGGTACAGAAAGGGGAACAAAGGATTAAAAGGAAGAAAAAAGATGCAGAAAGAAGCAAGAGAGGTGCAGAAAGAAGCAAGAGATGTGCGGAAAAGGAGCAAGAGAAGTGCAGAAAGAAATAAGAGAGCTAAAGAAAAAGGCAACAGAAGTTCAGAAAGAGGCAAGAAAACTACAGAAAGAGGCAAGATAAGTGCGGAAAGAGATAGAAAGGTGCAGAAAGAAGAAGAAAGGCAAAGAAAGAAGCAAGAGAAGTAGAGAAAGAAGCAATAGAAATACAGAAAGAAGCAATAGAGGTACAGAAAGAAGAGAGTGAGATGCAGAGAGAGGAAAAAGAGGTGCAGAAAGAGGCAAGAGAGGTGCAGAGAGAGGAAGAAAGGTACAGCAAGAGGATGAAATTTGCTGATAGAAGCAAGAGAGATACAGAAAGAGGCAAGAGAGGTACAGAAAGAAAAGAGTGAGGTGCAGAAAGAAGAGCGTGAGATACGGAAAGAGGCAGTAGATGTGCAGAAAGAGGAAGAAAGGTGCAGAAAATAGGAAGAGAAGTACAGAAAGAAGCAAGAGAGGGACAAAAAGAAGTGAGTGAGGTACAGAAAGAGGCAAGAGAAGAGCAGAAAGAAGCAAGAGAGGCAAAGAAAGAAGCAAGGGAAGTGATGAAAGAGGCAAGAGAGGTGGAGAAACACGTAGGAGAGATACAGAAAGAGGCAAATGAGGTGCAGGAAGAGACAAGAGAGGTGCAGAATGAAGCAAGTAAGGGGCAGAATTAAGCAAGAGAGGTGCTGAAAGAGGCAAGAGAGATGCAGAAAGAGACCAGAGAGGTGCAGCAAGAGGAAGAAAGGTACTGAAAGAGGAAGGAAGGTACAGAAAGAGGAACAAAGGATCAAAAGAAAGAAAAAAGATGCAGAAAGAAGCAAAAGAGGTGCAGAAAGAAGCAAGAGAGGTACAGAAAGAAGCAAGAGAGGTGCAAAACGAGTCAAGAGAAGTGCAGAAAGAGGCAAGAGAGGTGCAGAACGAGGCAAGTGAATTGCAGAAATAAGCAAGAGAGGTACAGAAAGAGGCAAGAGAAGTGCAGAAAGAGACAAGAGAACTGCAGAAAGAGGAAGAAAGGAACAGAAAGAGGAAGAATGGTTAAGAAAGAGAAAGAAAGGTGCAGAAAGAGGGAGAAAGTTGCAGTAAGAAGCAAGAGAAATGCAGACAGAAACTAGAGAGGTGCAGAAATAGGCAACTGTGGTGTAGAAAGAGGCAACTGAGGTGCAGAAAGAAGCAAGAGAAGTGAAGAAAGAAGCATGAGAGGAGCAGAAAGAAGAGAGTGAGAATCAGAAAGAGGCAAAAGAGGTGCAGAAAGAGGCAAGAAAGGTACAAAAAGAAGCAAAAGAAATGCAGAAAGAGGCATGACAAGTGCAGCAAGAGGAGGGAAGCTGCAAAAGAAGCAAGAGAAGTGCAAAAAGAAGCGAGAGAGGCACAGAAAAAAGCAAGAGAAGTGATGAAACAGGCATGAGAGTTGCAGAAAGAAGCAAAAGAGCCACAGAAAGAAGTAAGAAAGGTACAGAAAAAAGGAAGAGAGGTGCAGAAAGAAAAGAGTGAGGCTTGAAAAGAGGCAAGAGAGGTGCAGAAGGCAAGAGAGGTGCAGAAAGAGATAAGAGGGATGCAGAAAGAGGCAAGAGAAGTACAGAAAGAGGCAAAAGAGGGGCAGAAAGTGACAAGAGAAGTTCAGAGAGAAGCAAAATAACTGCAGAAAGAGGCAAGAGACACACAGACGGAGATAAGAAGCTGCAGAAAGAGGTAGAAAGGCACGGAAAAAAACAAAAAAAGTGCAGAAAAAACCAAGAGAAGTGCAGAAAGAAGCAAGAGAGATACAGAAAAAGCAATAGAAGGGCAGAAAGAAGAGAGTGAGGTGCGGAAAGAGGCAAGAGAGGTACAGAAATAGGGACGAGAGGTACAGAAAGAAGCAAGAGAAGTGCAGAAAGAAGAAAGAAAGGTGCAGAAATAAGCAAGAGAGGTCCAGAAAGAAGCAAGAGAGGTGCAAAAAGAGTCAATAGAAGTGCAGAAATAGGCAAGAGGGGTACAGAAAGAGGCAAGTGAACTGCAGAAATAAGCAAGAGAGGTACAGAAAGAGGCAAGAGAAGTGCAGAAATAGACAAGAGAAATGCAGAAAGAGGAAGAAAGGTACAGAAAGAGGAAGAAAGGTTCAGAAAGAAAAAGAAAGGTGGAAAAAATGGGAGAAAGTTGCAGAACAAAGCAAGAGAAATGCAGAAAGAAGCAAGAGAGGTGCGGAAATAGGCAACTGTGGTGGAGAAAGAGGCAACTTAGGTGTAGAAAGAAGCACAATAGGTGCAGAAAAAAGCAAGAGAGGTGCAGAAAGAAGCAAGAGAAATGTAGAAAGAAGCAAGAGAGGTGCAGAAAGCGAGGGGAGGTACAGAAAGAGACAAGAGATGTGCAGAAAGAAGCAAGAGAGGCAGGAAGAAGCAAGAGAGGTACAGAAAGATTCAAGAGAGGTGCAGACGAAGCAAGAGAGGTGCAGAAAGAAGAGAGTGAGGTGCAGAAAGAGGCAAGAGAGGTGCTGAAAAGAAGAAAGATATGAACAGAAAGAAGCAAGCGAGGTGCAGAAAGAGGAAGAAAGATACAGATATAGGAAGAAAGGTGCAGAAAGAAACAAGAGAGGTGCAGATAGAGGCAAGAGAAGTGCAAAAAGAAGCAAGAGATGTGCAGAAAGAAAAGATTGAGGTACAGAAAGAGGCAAGAGAGGTGCAGAAAGAGACAGGAGAGGTGCAGAAAGTAGCAGGAAAAATGCAGAAAGAGGCAGGATAAGTGCAGAAAGAGGAAGGGAAGCTGCAGTAAGAAGCAAGAGAAGTGCAGAAAGAAGCAAGAGAGGCACAGAAAGAAGCATGAGAAGTGATGAAACAGGCAAGAGAGGTGCAGAAAGAAGCAACAAAGGTGCAGAAAAAAGCAAGAGAGGTGCAGGAATAAGCAATTGAGGTGCAGAAAGAGGCAAGCGAGGTGCAGAAAGAAGCAAGAGAAGTGCAGAAAGAAGAAAGAAAGGTCCAGAAAGAAGCAAGAGAGGTGCAAAAAGAGTCAATAGAAGTGCAGAAATAGTCAAGAGAAGTACAGAAAGAGGCAAGTGACCTGCAGAAATAAGCAAGAGAGGTACAGAAAGAGGCAAGAGAAGTGCAGAAATAGACAAGAGAAATGCAGAAAGAGGAGGAAAGGTACAGAAAGAGGAAGAAAGGTTCAGAAAGAAAAAGAAAGGTGGAGAAAATGGGAGAAAGTTGCAGAACAAAGCAAGAGAAATACAGAAAGAATCAAGAGAGGTGCGGAAATAGGCAACTATGGTGGAGAAAGAGGCAACTTAGGTACAGAAAGAAGCAAGAGAGGTGTAGAAAGAAGCAAGAGAGGTGCAGAAAGAAGCAAGAGAAGTGCAAAAAGAAGCAAGAGATGTGCAGAAAGAAAAGAGTGAGGTACAGAAAGAGGCAAGAGAGGTGCAGAAAGTAGGAAGAGAAATACAGAAAGTAGGAAGAGAAATGCAGAAAGAGGCAGGATAAGTGCAGAAAGAGGAAGGGCAGCTGCAGTAAGAAGCAAGAGAAGTGCCGAAAGAAGCAAGAGAGGCACAGAAAGAAGCATGAGAAGTGATGAAACAGGCAAGAGAGGCGCAGAAAGAAGCAACAAAGGTGCAGAAAAAAGCAAGAGAGGTGCAGGAATAAGCAAGAGAGGTGCAGAAAGAGGAAAGGGAAGTGCAGAAAGATGCAAGAGAGGTGTACAAAGACGCAAGAGAAGTACATAAAGAAACAAGAGAGGTACAGAAAAAGGCAAGAGAAGTGCAGAAAGAAGCAAGAGAACTGCAGAAAAGTGCAGAAAGAGATAGAAAGGTGCAGAAAGAGGAAGAAAGGTACAGAAAAAAGCAAGAGAAGTGCAGAAAGAGGCAAGATAAGTGCAGGAAAACAACAGAGGTGTAAAAAGAGGCAGGAGAAGTGCAGAAGGATGCAAGAGAGGTACAGAAATAGAAGAATGGTGCAGTAAGAAGCAAGAGAGGTGCATAAAGAGGCAAGAGAGGCACAGAAAGAAGAGAGTGAGGTACAGAAAGAGGCATGAGAGGTGCAGAAAGAGGCAAGAGAGGTGCAAAAAGAAGCAAGAGAAATGCAGAAATAGGCATGGCAAGTGCAGAAAGAAGCAAGAGAGGCACAGAGAGAAGAGAGTGAGGTACAGAAAGAGGCATGAGAGGTGCAGAAAGAGGTCAGAGAAGTGCAGAAATAATCAAGAGCACTGCGGAAAGAGGAAGAATGATGCAGAACGTGGAAGATAGTTGCATAAAGAGGAAGAAAGGTGCATAAAGAAGCAAGAGAAGTGCAGACAGAAGCTAGAAAGGTACAGAAAGAAGAAAGTAAGGTGCAAAAAGAAGCAAGAGCATTGTAGAAAGAGGCAAGAGATGGCTGAAAGAGGCAAGAGAGGTACAGAAAGGGGCAACTGAGGTACAGAAAGAGGCAAGAGAGGTGCAGAAAGAAGTAAGTGAGGTGCTGAAAGAAGTAAGTGAGATGCAGAAAGAAGCAAGGGAGATGCAGAAAAAAGCTAGAGAGGTGCAGAAAGAGGCAAGAAACTTGCAGAAAGAGAGAAGAGATGTGCGGAAGAGGCAAGAGAAATGTAGAAAGTCGAAGAAAGGTGTGGAAAGAGGAAGAAAAGTGCCAAAAGAGGAAGAAAGGCACAGAAAGGGGAAGAAAGGTACAGAAAGAAGCAAGAGAAGTGCAGAAAGAAGCAAGAGAGGTACAGAAAGAAGCAACAGAGGTGCAGAAAGAAGAAAGTGAGGTGCAGAGAGAGGCAAGGTTGGTGCAGAAATAGTTACAAGAGGTGCATAAAAGAAGCAAGAGAAGTGCAGAAAGAAGAATAAAAGGTGCAGAACAAAGAAGGAGAAAGGTGCAGAAACAGGAAGAAAGGAGCAGAAAGAAGCAAGAGAGGTGTAGAAAGAAGCAAGAGAGGTACTGAAAGAAGAGAATGAGGTGCAGAGAGATGCAAGTGAAGTACAGGAAGAGGTGCAGAAAAGAAGCACAAGAGGTAAAGAAAGAAGCAAGAGAGGTGCAAAAAGAAGAAGAAAGGTGCAGAAAGAGGAAGGAATGTGCTGAAAGAAGCAAGAGAGGTACAGAAAGAGACATGAGAAGTGCAGGAAGGAGAAAGTGAGGTGCAGAAAGAAGCAAGAGAGGTACAGAAAGGAAAGAGGAAAAAGGTACAGAAAGAAGCAGGAGAGGTGCAGAACGAGGCAAGAGAGGAGCAGAAAGAAGCAAGACAAGTACAGAAAGAAGCAAGAGAGGTGCAGAAAGATTCAAGAGAGGTGCAGAAGAAGCAAGAGACACGCATAAAGAAACAAGAGAGGTGCAGAAAGAGGCAATAGAAGTGCACAAAGAAGCAAGGGTAGCAAGAAAAATGCAGAACAAGGCAAGATAAGGGCAGAACGAGGAAGGAAGGTGCAGAAAGAAGCAAGAGCAGTGCAGAAAGAAGCAAGAGAAGTGATGAAACAGGCAAGAGAGTTACAGAAAGAAGCAAAAGAGGTGCAGAAAAAAGTAAGAGAGGTACAGAAATAAGCAAGGGAGGTGCGGAAAGAAGCAAGAGCGGTGCAGAAAGAGGTAAAAGAAGTGCAGAAAGAGGCAAGAGAGGTGCAGAAAGAGGCAAAAGAAGTGCAGAAAGAAATAAGAGAGCTAAAGAAAAAGGCAACAGAAGTGCTGAAAGAGGCAAGAAAACTACAGAAAGAAGCAAGATAAGTGCGGAAAGAGATAGAAAGGTGCCGAAAGAGGAGAAAGGCAAAGAAAGAAGCAAGAGAAGTGCAGAAAGAGGCAAGAGTAGTGCAGAAAGAAGCAGGAAAGGAGCAGAAAGAAGCATGAGAGGTGCAGAAAGAAACAAGAGAGGTACCAAAAGAGGCAGGAGAAATGCAGAAGGAGGCAAGAGAGGTGCAGAAAGAGGAAGAAAGGTACAGAAATAAGAAGAAAGGTGCAGAAAAAAGCAAGAGAGCTGCAGAAAGACGCAAGATAAGTGGAGAAAGAAGCACAAGAGGCACAGAAAGAAGAGAGTGAGATACAGAAAGAGGCAAAAGAGGTGCAGAATGAGGCAAGAAAGGTATAAAAAGAAGCAAGAGAAATTCAGAAAGAGGCATGACAAGTACAGCAAGAGGAAGGAAGTTACAAAAAGAAGCAAGAGAAGTGCAGAAAGAAGCAAGAGAGGTACAGAAAGAAGCAAGAGAAGTGATGAAACAGGTAAGGGAATTGCAGAAAGACGCAAAAGAGCTGCAGAAAGAAATAAGAGAGGTACCGAAAGAAGCAAGAGAGGTGCAGAAAGAAGGAAGAGAGGTGAAGAAATAGGCAACTGAGGTATTGAAAGAGGCAACTGAGATGCAGAAGGAAGCAAGAGAAGCGCAGAAAGAAATAAGAGAGCTAAAGAAAAAGGCAACAGAAGTGCAGAAAGAGGAAAGAAAACTAAAGAAAGAGGCAAGATAAGTGCGGAAAGAGATAGAAAGGTGCAGAAAGAGGAAGAAAGGCAAAGAAAGAAGCAAGAGAAGTGCAGAAGGAGGCAAGAAAAGTGCAGAAAGAAGCAGGAAAGGAGCAGAAAGAAGCATGAGAGGTGCAGAAAGAAACAAGAGGTGCCAAAAGAGGCAGAAGTGCAGAAGGAGGCAAGAGTGGTGTAGAAAGAGGAAGAAAGGTACAGAAATAAGAAGAAGGGTGCAGAAAGAAGCAAGAGAGCTGCAGAAAGAGGCAAGATAATTGCAGAAAGAAGCAAGAGAGGCACAGAAAGAAGAGAGTGAGATACAGAAAGAGGCAAAAGAGGTGCAGAAAGAGGCAAGAAAGGTACAAAAAGAAGCAAGAGAAATTCAGAAAGAGGCATGACAAGTGCAGCAAGAGCAAGGATAATGCAAAAGAAGTAAGAGCAGTGCAGAAAGAAGCAAGAGAGGCACAGTTAGAAGCGAGAGAAGTGATGAAACAGGCAGGAGAGTTACAGAAAGGTGCAAAAGTGCTGTAAAAAGAAGTAAGAGAGGTACAGAAAGAAGCAAGAGAGGTGCAGAAAGAAGGAAGAGAGGTGAATAAATAAGCAACTGAGGTATTGAAAGAGGCAACTGATTTGCAGAAGGAAGCAAGAGAGGTATAAAAAGAAGCAAGATAGGTGCATAAAGAAGCAATAGAGGTGCAGATAGAGGAAGTTTTAGAAAGAAGCAAGAGAGGTACAGAAAGAGGCAAGAGAAGTTTAGAAGAAGCAAGAGAGGTACAGAAAGAAGAGAGTGAGGTGCAGAAAGAAGCAAGAGAGGTACAGAAAGGAAAGAGGAAAAAGGTACAGAAAGAAGCAGGAGAGGTGCAGAAAGAGGCAAGAGAGGTGCAGAAAGAAGCAAGACAAGTACAGAAATAAGCAAGGGAGGTACAGAAAGATTCAAGAGAGGTGCAGAAGAAGCAAGAGACACGCATAAAGAAAAAAGAGAGGTGCAGAAAGAGGCAAGAGAAGTGCACAAAGATGCAAGGGAGGTGCAGAATCAAGATAGTGAGGTACAGAAAGAGGCAAGCGAGGTGCAGAAAGAGGCAAGAGAGGTGTAGCAAGAAAAATGCAGAACAAGGCAAGATAAGGGCAGAAAGGGGAAGGAAGGTGCAGAAGGAAGCAAGAGCAGTGATGAAACAGGCAATAGAGTAGCAGAAAGAAGCAAAAGAGGTGCAGAAAAAAGTAAGAGAGGTACAGAAATAAGCAAGTGAGGTGCAGAAAGAAGCAAGAGAGGTGCAGAAAGAGGTAAAAGTGGTGCAGAAAGAGGCAAGAGAGGTGCAGAAAGAGGCAAGAAAACTACAGAAAGAGGCTAGATAAGTGCGGAAAGAGATAGAGAGGTGCAGACAGAGGAAGAAAGGCAAATAAAAAAGCAAGAGAAGTACAGAAAGAAGCAATAGAAGTGCAGAAAGAAGCAAGAGAGGTACAGAAAGAAGAGAGTGAGGTGCAGAGATAGGAAAGTGAGGTGCGGAAAGAGGCAAGAGAGGTGTAGAAAGAGGAAGAAAGGTACAGCAAGAGGATGAAATTTGCTGATAGAAGCAAGAGAGATACAGAAAGAGGCAAGAGAAGTACAGAAAGAAAAGAGTTAGGTGCAGAAGGAAGAGAGTGAGATGCGGAAAGAGGCAGTAGAAGTGCAGAAAGAGGAAGAAAGGTGCAGAAAGAAGAAAGAGAAGTACAGAAAGAAGCAAGAGAGGGGCAGAAAGAAGAGAGTGAGGTGCAGAAAGAGGCAAGATAGGTGCAGAAAGAAGCAAGAGAGGTGCAGAAAGAAGCAAAAGAAATGCAGAAAGAAGCAAGAGAAGTGCAGAAAGAGGAAGAAAGAAGCAGAAAGAAGCAAGAGAAGAGCAGAAAGAAGCAAGAGAGGCACAGAAAGAAGCAAGGGAAGTGATGAAAGAGGCAAGAGAGGTGCAGAAACAAGCAGGAGAGATGCAGAAAAAAGCAAGAGAGGTGCAGAAAGAAGCAAAAGAGGTGCTGAAACAGGCAGGTGAGGTGCAGAAAGAGGCAAATGAGGTGCAGAAAGAGGCAAGAGAGGTGCAGAATGAAGCAAGTAAGGGGCAGAAATAAGCAAGAGAGATGCTGAAAAAGGCAAGAGAGATGCAGAAAGCGATCAGAGAGGTGCAGAAAGAGGAAGAAAGGTACTGAAAGAGGTAGAAAGGTACAGAAAGGGGAACAAAGGGTCAAAAGGAAGAAAAAAGATGCAGAAAGAAGCAAGAGAGGTGCAGAAAGAAGCAAGAGATGTGCGGAAAAGGAGCAAGAGAAGTGCAGAAAGAAATAAGAGAGCTAAAGAAAAAGGCAACAGAAGTCCAGAAAGAGGCAAGAAAACTACAGAAAGAGGCAAGATAAGTGCGGAAAGAGATAGAAAGGTGCAGAAAGAAGAAGAAAGGCAAAGAAAGAAGCAAGAGAAGTAGAGAAAGGAGCAATAGAAATACAGAAAGAAGCAATAGAGGTACAGAAAGAAGAGAGTGAGGTGCAGAGAGAGGAAAGTGAGGTGCGGAAAGAGGCAAGAGAGGTGCAGAAAGAGGAAGAAAGGTACAGCAAGAGGATGAAATTTGCTGATAGAAGCAAGAGAGATACAGAAAGAGGCAAGAGAAGTACAGAAAGAAAAGAGTGAGGTGCAGAAGGAAGAGAGTGAGATGCGGAAAGAGGCAGTAGAAGTGCAGAAAGAGGAAGAAAGGTGCAGAAAGAAGAAAGAGAAGTACAGAAAGAAGCAAGAGAGGGGCAGAAAGAAGAGAGTGAGGTACAGAAAGAGGCAAGATAGGTGCAGAAAGAAGCAAGAGAGGTGCAGAAAGAAGCAAAAGAAATGCAGAAAGAAGCAAGAGAAGTGCAGAAAGAGGAAGAAAGATGCAGAAAGAAGCAAGAGAAGAGCAGAAAGAAGCAAGAGAGGCACAGAAAGAAGCAAGGGAAGTGATGAAAGAGGCAAGAGAGGTGCAGAAACAAGCAGGAGAGATGCAGAAAAAAGCAAGAGAGGTGCAGAAAGAAGCAAAAGAGGTGCAGAAACAGGCAGGTGAGGTGCAGAAAGAGGCAAATGAGGTGCAGAAAGAGGCAAGAGAGGTGCAGAATGAAGCAAGTAAGGGGCAGAAATAAGCAAGAGAGGTGCTGAAAAAGGCAAGAGAGATGCAGAAAGAGACCAGAGAGGTGCAGAAAGAGAAAGAAAGGTACTGAAAGAGGTAGAAAGGTACAGAAAGGGGAACAAAGGATTAAAAGGAAGAAAAAAGATGCAGAAAGAAGCAAGAGAGGTGCAGAAAGAAGCAAGAGATGTGCGGAAAAGGAGCAAGAGAAGTGCAGAAAGAAATAAGAGAGCTAAAGAAAAAGGCAACAGAAGTTCAGAAAGAGGCAAGAAAACTACAGAAAGAGGCAAGATAAGTGCGGAAAGAGATAGAAAGGTGCAGAAAGAAGAAGAAAGGCAAAGAAAGAAGCAAGAGAAGTAGAGAAAGAAGCAATAGAAATACAGAAAGAAGCAATAGAGGTACAGAAAGAAGAGAGTGAGATGCAGAGAGAGGAAAAAGAGGTGCAGAAAGAGGCAAGAGAGGTGCAGAGAGAGGAAGAAAGGTACAGCAAGAGGATGAAATTTGCTGATAGAAGCAAGAGAGATACAGAAAGAGGCAAGAGAGGTACAGAAAGAAAAGAGTGAGGTGCAGAAAGAAGAGCGTGAGATACGGAAAGAGGCAGTAGATGTGCAGAAAGAGGAAGAAAGGTGCAGAAAATAGGAAGAGAAGTACAGAAAGAAGCAAGAGAGGGACAAAAAGAAGTGAGTGAGGTACAGAAAGAGGCAAGAGAAGAGCAGAAAGAAGCAAGAGAGGCAAAGAAAGAAGCAAGGGAAGTGATGAAAGAGGCAAGAGAGGTGGAGAAACACGTAGGAGAGATACAGAAAGAGGCAAATGAGGTGCAGGAAGAGACAAGAGAGGTGCAGAATGAAGCAAGTAAGGGGCAGAAATAAGCAAGAGAGGTGCTGAAAGAGGCAAGAGAGATGCAGAAAGAGACCAGAGAGGTGCAGCAAGAGGAAGAAAGGTACTGAAAGAGGAAGGAAGGTACAGAAAGAGGAACAAAGGATCAAAAGAAAGAAAAAAGATGCAGAAAGAAGCAAAAGAGGTGCAGAAAGAAGCAAGAGAGGTACAGAAAGAAGCAAGAGAGGTGCAAAACGAGTCAAGAGAAGTGCAGAAAGAGGCAAGAGAGGTGCAGAACGAGGCAAGTGAATTGCAGAAATAAGCAAGAGAGGTACAGAAAGAGGCAAGAGAAGTGCAGAAAGAGACAAGAGAACTGCAGAAAGAGGAAGAAAGGAACAGAAAGAGGAAGAATGGTTAAGAAAGAGAAAGAAAGGTGCAGAAAGAGGGAGAAAGTTGCAGTAAGAAGCAAGAGAAATGCAGACAGAAACTAGAGAGGTGCAGAAATAGGCAACTGTGGTGTAGAAAGAGGCAACTGAGGTGCAGAAAGAAGCAAGAGAAGTGAAGAAAGAAGCATGAGAGGAGCAGAAAGAAGAGAGTGAGAATCAGAAAGAGGCAAAAGAGGTGCAGAAAGAGGCAAGAAAGGTACACAAAGAAGCAAAAGAAATGCAGAAAGAGGCATGACAAGTGCAGCAAGAGGAGGGAAGCTGCAAAAGAAGCAAGAGAAGTGCAAAAAGAAGCGAGAGAGGCACAGAAAAAAGCAAGAGAAGTGATGAAACAGGCATGAGAGTTGCAGAAAGAAGCAAAAGAGCCACAGAAAGAAGTAAGAAAGGTACAGAAAAAAGGAAGAGAGGTGCAGAAAGAAAAGAGTGAGGCTTGAAAAGAGGCAAGAGAGGTGCAGAAGGCAAGAGAGGTGCAGAAAGAGATAAGAGGGATGCAGAAAGAGGCAAGAGAAGTACAGAAAGAGGCAAAAGAGGGGCAGAAAGTGACAAGAGAAGTTCAGAGAGAAGCAAAATAACTGCAGAAAGAGGCAAGAGACACACAGACGGAGATAAGAAGCTGCAGAAAGAGGTAGAAAGGCACGGAAAAAAACAAAAAAAGTGCAGAAAAAACCAAGAGAAGTGCAGAAAGAAGCAAGAGAGATACAGAAAAAGCAATAGAAGGGCAGAAAGAAGAGAGTGAGGTGCGGAAAGAGGCAAGAGAGGTACAGAAATAGGGACGAGAGGTACAGAAAGAAGCAAGAGAAGTGCAGAAAGAAGAAAGAAAGGTGCAGAAATAAGCAAGAGAGGTCCAGAAAGAAGCAAGAGAGGTGCAAAAAGAGTCAATAGAAGTGCAGAAATAGGCAAGAGGGGTACAGAAAGAGGCAAGTGAACTGCAGAAATAAGCAAGAGAGGTACAGAAAGAGGCAAGAGAAGTGCAGAAATAGACAAGAGAAATGCAGAAAGAGGAAGAAAGGTACAGAAAGAGGAAGAAAGGTTCAGAAAGAAAAAGAAAGGTGGAAAAAATGGGAGAAAGTTGCAGAACAAAGCAAGAGAAATGCAGAAAGAAGCAAGAGAGGTGCGGAAATAGGCAACTGTGGTGGAGAAAGAGGCAACTTAGGTGTAGAAAGAAGCACAATAGGTGCAGAAAAAAGCAAGAGAGGTGCAGAAAGAAGCAAGAGAAATGTAGAAAGAAGCAAGAGAGGTGCAGAAAGCGAGGGGAGGTACAGAAAGAGACAAGAGATGTGCAGAAAGAAGCAAGAGAGGCAGGAAGAAGCAAGAGAGGTACAGAAAGATTCAAGAGAGGTGCAGACGAAGCAAGAGAGGTGCAGAAAGAAGAGAGTGAGGTGCAGAAAGAGGCAAGAGAGGTGCTGAAAAGAAGAAAGATATGAACAGAAAGAAGCAAGCGAGGTGCAGAAAGAGGAAGAAAGATACAGATATAGGAAGAAAGGTGCAGAAAGAAACAAGAGAGGTGCAGATAGAGGCAAGAGAAGTGCAAAAAGAAGCAAGAGATGTGCAGAAAGAAAAGATTGAGGTACAGAAAGAGGCAAGAGAGGTGCAGAAAGAGACAGGAGAGGTGCAGAAAGTAGCAGGAAAAATGCAGAAAGAGGCAGGATAAGTGCAGAAAGAGGAAGGGAAGCTGCAGTAAGAAGCAAGAGAAGTGCAGAAAGAAGCAAGAGAGGCACAGAAAGAAGCATGAGAAGTGATGAAACAGGCAAGAGAGGTGCAGAAAGAAGCAACAAAGGTGCAGAAAAAAGCAAGAGAGGTGCAGGAATAAGCAATTGAGGTGCAGAAAGAGGCAAGCGAGGTGCAGAAAGAAGCAAGAGAAGTGCAGAAAGAAGAAAGAAAGGTGCAGAAAGAAGCAAGAGAGGTGCAAAAAGAGTCAATAGAAGTGCAGAAATAGTCAAGAGAAGTACAGAAAGAGGCAAGTGACCTGCAGAAATAAGCAAGAGAGGTACAGAAAGAGGCAAGAGAAGTGCAGAAATAGACAAGAGAAATGCAGAAAGAGGAGGAAAGGTACAGAAAGAGGAAGAAAGGTTCAGAAAGAAAAAGAAAGGTGGAGAAAATGGGAGAAAGTTGCAGAACAAAGCAAGAGAAATACAGAAAGAATCAAGAGAGGTGCGGAAATAGGCAACTATGGTGGAGAAAGAGGCAACTTAGGTACAGAAAGAAGCAAGAGAGGTGTAGAAAGAAGCAAGAGAGGTGCAGAAAGAAGCAAGAGAAGTGCAAAAAGAAGCAAGAGATGTGCAGAAAGAAAAGAGTGAGGTACAGAAAGAGGCAAGAGAGGTGCAGAAAGTAGGAAGAGAAATACAGAAAGTAGGAAGAGAAATGCAGAAAGAGGCAGGATAAGTGCAGAAAGAGGAAGGGCAGCTGCAGTAAGAAGCAAGAGAAGTGCCGAAAGAAGCAAGAGAGGCACAGCAAGAAGCATGAGAAGTGATGAAACAGGCAAGAGAGGCGCAGAAAGAAGCAACAAAGGTGCAGAAAAAAGCAAGAGAGGTGCAGGAATAAGCAAGAGAGGTGCAGAAAGAGGAAAGGGAAGTGCAGAAAGATGCAAGAGAGGTGTACAAAGACGCAAGAGAAGTACATAAAGAAACAAGAGAGGTACAGAAAAAGGCAAGAGAAGTGCAGAAAGAAGCAAGAGAACTGCAGAAAAGTGCAGAAAGAGATAGAAAGGTGCAGAAAGAGGAAGAAAGGTACAGAAAAAAGCAAGAGAAGTGCAGAAAGAGGCAAGATAAGTGCAGGAAAACAACAGAGGTGTAAAAAGAGGCAGGAGAAGTGCAGAAGGATGCAAGAGAGGTACAGAAATAGAAGAATGGTGCAGTAAGAAGCAAGAGAGGTGCATAAAGAGGCAAGAGAGGCACAGAAAGAAGAGAGTGAGGTACAGAAAGAGGCATGAGAGGTGCAGAAAGAGGCAAGAGAGGTGCAAAAAGAAGCAAGAGAAATGCAGAAATAGGCATGGCAAGTGCAGAAAGAAGCAAGAGAGGCACAGAGAGAAGAGAGTGAGGTACAGAAAGAGGCATGAGAGGTGCAGAAAGAGGTCAGAGAAGTGCAGAAATAATCAAGAGCACTGCGGAAAGAGGAAGAATGATGCAGAACGTGGAAGATAGTTGCATAAAGAGGAAGAAAGGTGCATAAAGAAGCAAGAGAAGTGCAGACAGAAGCTAGAAAGGTACAGAAAGAAGAAAGTAAGGTGCAAAAAGAAGCAAGAGCATTGTAGAAAGAGGCAAGAGATGGCTGAAAGAGGCAAGAGAGGTACAGAAAGGGGCAACTGAGGTACAGAAAGAGGCAAGAGAGGTGCAGAAAGAAGTAAGTGAGGTGCTGAAAGAAGTAAGTGAGATGCAGAAAGAAGCAAGGGAGATGCAGAAAAAAGCTAGAGAGGTGCAGAAAGAGGCAAGAAACTTGCAGAAAGAGAGAAGAGATGTGCGGAAGAGGCAAGAGAAATGTAGAAAGTCGAAGAAAGGTGTGGAAAGAGGAAGAAAAGTGCCAAAAGAGGAAGAAAGGCACAGAAAGGGGAAGAAAGGTACAGAAAGAAGCAAGAGAAGTGCAGAAAGAAGCAAGAGAGGTACAGAAAGAAGCAACAGAGGTGCAGAAAGAAGAAAGTGAGGTGCAGAGAGAGGCAAGGTTGGTGCAGAAATAGTTACAAGAGGTGCATAAAAGAAGCAAGAGAAGTGCAGAAAGAAGAATAAAAGGTGCAGAACAAAGAAGGAGAAAGGTGCAGAAACAGGAAGAAAGGAGCAGAAAGAAGCAAGAGAGGTGTAGAAAGAAGCAAGAGAGGTACTGAAAGAAGAGAATGAGGTGCAGAGAGATGCAAGTGAAGTACAGGAAGAGGTGCAGAAAAGAAGCACAAGAGGTAAAGAAAGAAGCAAGAGAGGTGCAAAAAGAAGAAGAAAGGTGCAGAAAGAGGAAGGAATGTGCTGAAAGAAGCAAGAGAGGTACAGAAAGAGACATGAGAAGTGCAGGAAGGAGAAAGTGAGGTGCAGAAAGAAGCAAGAGAGGTACAGAAAGGAAAGAGGAAAAAGGTACAGAAAGAAGCAGGAGAGGTGCAGAACGAGGCAAGAGAGGAGCAGAAAGAAGCAAGACAAGTACAGAAAGAAGCAAGAGAGGTGCAGAAAGATTCAAGAGAGGTGCAGAAGAAGCAAGAGACACGCATAAAGAAACAAGAGAGGTGCAGAAAGAGGCAATAGAAGTGCACAAAGAAGCAAGGGTAGCAAGAAAAATGCAGAACAAGGCAAGATAAGGGCAGAACGAGGAAGGAAGGTGCAGAAAGAAGCAAGAGCAGTGCAGAAAGAAGCAAGAGAAGTGATGAAACAGGCAAGAGAGTTACAGAAAGAAGCAAAAGAGGTGCAGAAAAAAGTAAGAGAGGTACAGAAATAAGCAAGGGAGGTGCGGAAAGAAGCAAGAGCGGTGCAGAAAGAGGTAAAAGAAGTGCAGAAAGAGGCAAGAGAGGTGCAGAAAGAGGCAAAAGAAGTGCAGAAAGAAATAAGAGAGCTAAAGAAAAAGGCAACAGAAGTGCTGAAAGAGGCAAGAAAACTACAGAAAGAAGCAAGATAAGTGCGGAAAGAGATAGAAAGGTGCCGAAAGAGGAGAAAGGCAAAGAAAGAAGCAAGAGAAGTGCAGAAAGAGGCAAGAGTAGTGCAGAAAGAAGCAGGAAAGGAGCAGAAAGAAGCATGAGAGGTGCAGAAAGAAACAAGAGAGGTACCAAAAGAGGCAGGAGAAATGCAGAAGGAGGCAAGAGAGGTGCAGAAAGAGGAAGAAAGGTACAGAAATAAGAAGAAAGGTGCAGAAAAAAGCAAGAGAGCTGCAGAAAGACGCAAGATAAGTGGAGAAAGAAGCACAAGAGGCACAGAAAGAAGAGAGTGAGATACAGAAAGAGGCAAAAGAGGTGCAGAATGAGGCAAGAAAGGTATAAAAAGAAGCAAGAGAAATTCAGAAAGAGGCATGACAAGTACAGCAAGAGGAAGGAAGTTACAAAAAGAAGCAAGAGAAGTGCAGAAAGAAGCAAGAGAGGTACAGAAAGAAGCAAGAGAAGTGATGAAACAGGTAAGGGAATTGCAGAAAGACGCAAAAGAGCTGCAGAAAGAAATAAGAGAGGTACCGAAAGAAGCAAGAGAGGTGCAGAAAGAAGGAAGAGAGGTGAAGAAATAGGCAACTGAGGTATTGAAAGAGGCAACTGAGATGCAGAAGGAAGCAAGAGAAGCGCAGAAAGAAATAAGAGAGCTAAAGAAAAAGGCAACAGAAGTGCAGAAAGAGGAAAGAAAACTAAAGAAAGAGGCAAGATAAGTGCGGAAAGAGATAGAAAGGTGCAGAAAGAGGAAGAAAGGCAAAGAAAGAAGCAAGAGAAGTGCAGAAGGAGGCAAGAAAAGTGCAGAAAGAAGCAGGAAAGGAGCAGAAAGAAGCATGAGAGGTGCAGAAAGAAACAAGAGGTGCCAAAAGAGGCAGAAGTGCAGAAGGAGGCAAGAGTGGTGTAGAAAGAGGAAGAAAGGTACAGAAATAAGAAGAAGGGTGCAGAAAGAAGCAAGAGAGCTGCAGAAAGAGGCAAGATAATTGCAGAAAGAAGCAAGAGAGGCACAGAAAGAAGAGATTGAGATACAGAAAGAGGCAAAAGAGGTGCAGAAAGAGGCAAGAAAGGTACAAAAAGAAGCAAGAGAAATTCAGAAAGAGGCATGACAAGTGCAGCAAGCGCAAGGATAATGCAAAAGAAGTAAGAGCAGTGCAGAAAGAAGCAAGAGAGGCACAGTTAGAAGCGAGAGAAGTGATGAAACAGGCAGGAGAGTTACAGAAAGGTGCAAAAGTGCTGTAAAAAGAAGTAAGAGAGGTACAGAAAGAAGCAAGAGAGGTGCAGAAAGAAGGAAGAGAGGTGAATAAATAAGCAACTGAGGTATTGAAAGAGGCAACTGATTTGCAGAAGGAAGCAAGAGAGGTATAAAAAGAAGCAAGATAGGTGCATAAAGAAGCAATAGAGGTGCAGATAGAGGAAGTTTTAGAAAGAAGCAAGAGAGGTACAGAAAGAGGCAAGAGAAGTTTAGAAGAAGCAAGAGAGGTACAGAAAGAAGAGAGTGAGGTGCAGAAAGAAGCAAGAGAGGTACAGAAAGGAAAGAGGAAAAAGGTACAGAAAGAAGCAGGAGAGGTGCAGAAAGAGGCAAGAGAGGTGCAGAAAGAAGCAAGACAAGTACAGAAATAAGCAAGGGAGGTACAGAAAGATTCAAGAGAGGTGCAGAAGAAGCAAGAGACACGCATAAAGAAAAAAGAGAGGTGCAGAAAGAGGCAAGAGAAGTGCACAAAGATGCAAGGGAGGTGCAGAATCAAGATAGTGAGGTACAGAAAGAGGCAAGCGAGGTGCAGAAAGAGGCAAGAGAGGTGTAGCAAGAAAAATGCAGAACAAGGCAAGATAAGGGCAGAAAGGGGAAGGAAGGTGCAGAAGGAAGCAAGAGCAGTGATGAAACAGGCAATAGAGTAGCAGAAAGAAGCAAAAGAGGTGCAGAAAAAAGTAAGAGAGGTACAGAAATAAGCAAGTGAGGTGCAGAAAGAAGCAAGAGAGGTGCAGAAAGAGGTAAAAGTGGTGCAGAAAGAGGCAAGAGAGGTGCAGAAAGAGGCAAGAAAACTACAGAAAGAGGCTAGATAAGTGCGGAAAGAGATAGAGAGGTGCAGACAGAGGAAGAAAGGCAAATAAAAAAGCAAGAGAAGTACAGAAAGAAGCAATAGAAGTGCAGAAAGAAGCAAGAGAGGTACAGAAAGAAGAGAGTGAGGTGCAGAGATAGGAAAGTGAGGTGCGGAAAGAGGCAAGAGAGGTGTAGAAAGAGGAAGAAAGGTACAGCAAGAGGATGAAATTTGCTGATAGAAGCAAGAGAGATACAGAAAGAGGCAAGAGAAGTACAGAAAGAAAAGAGTTAGGTGCAGAAGGAAGAGAGTGAGCTGCGGAAAGAGGCAGTAGAAGTGCAGAAAGAGGAAGAAAGGTGCAGAAAGAAGAAAGAGAAGTACAGAAAGAAGCAAGAGAGGGGCAGAAAGAAGAGAGTGAGGTGCAGAAAGAGGCAAGATAGGTGCAGAAAGAAGCAAGAGAGGTGCAGAAAGAAGCAAAAGAAATGCAGAAAGAAGCAAGAGAAGTGCAGAAAGAGGAAGAAAGAAGCAGAAAGAAGCAAGAGAAGAGCAGAAAGAAGCAAGAGAGGCACAGAAAGAAGCAAGGGAAGTGATGAAAGAGGCAAGAGAGGTGCAGAAACAAGCAGGAGAGATGCAGAAAAAAGCAAGAGAGGTGCAGAAAGAAGCAAAAGAGGTGCTGAAACAGGCAGGTGAGGTGCAGAAAGAGGCAAATGAGGTGCAGAAAGAGGCAAGAGAGGTGCAGAATGAAGCAAGTAAGGGGCAGAAATAAGCAAGAGAGATGCTGAAAAAGGCAAGAGAGATGCAGAAAGCGATCAGAGAGGTGCAGAAAGAGGAAGAAAGGTACTGAAAGAGGTAGAAAGGTACAGAAAGGGGAACAAAGGGTCAAAAGGAAGAAAAAAGATGCAGAAAGAAGCAAGAGAGGTGCAGAAAGAAGCAAGAGATGTGCGGAAAAGGAGCAAGAGAAGTGCAGAAAGAAATAAGAGAGCTAAAGAAAAAGGCAACAGAAGTCCAGAAAGAGGCAAGAAAACTACAGAAAGAGGCAAGATAAGTGCGGAAAGAGATAGAAAGGTGCAGAAAGAAGAAGAAAGGCAAAGAAAGAAGCAAGAGAAGTAGAGAAAGGAGCAATAGAAATACAGAAAGAAGCAATAGTGGTACAGAAAGAAGAGAGTGAGGTGCAGAGAGAGGAAAGTGAGGTGCGGAAAGAGGCAAGAGAGGTGCAGAAAGAGGAAGAAAGGTACAGCAAGAGGATGAAATTTGCTGATAGAAGCAAGAGAGATACAGAAAGAGGCAAGAGAAGTACAGAAAGAAAAGAGTGAGGTGCAGAAGGAAGAGAGTGAGATGCGGAAAGAGGCAGTAGAAGTGCAGAAAGAGGAAGAAAGGTGCAGAAAGAAGAAAGAGAAGTACAGAAAGAAGCAAGAGAGGGGCAGAAAGAAGAGAGTGAGGTACAGAAAGAGGCAAGATAGGTGCAGAAAGAAGCAAGAGAGGTGCAGAAAGAAGCAAAAGAAATGCAGAAAGAAGCAAGAGAAGTGCAGAAAGAGGAAGAAAGATGCAGAAAGAAGCAAGAGAAGAGCAGAAAGAAGCAAGAGAGGCACAGAAAGAAGCAAGGGAAGTGATGAAAGAGGCAAGAGAGGTGCAGAAACAAGCAGGAGAGATGCAGAAAAAAGCAAGAGAGGTGCAGAAAGAAGCAAAAGAGGTGCAGAAACAGGCAGGTGAGGTGCAGAAAGAGGCAAATGAGGTGCAGAAAGAGGCAAGAGAGGTGCAGAATGAAGCAAGTAAGGGGCAGAAATAAGCAAGAGAGGTGCTGAAAAAGGCAAGAGAGATGCAGAAAGAGACCAGAGAGGTGCAGAAAGAGAAAGAAAGGTACTGAAAGAGGTAGAAAGGTACAGAAAGGGGAACAAAGGATTAAAAGGAAGAAAAAAGATGCAGAAAGAAGCAAGAGAGGTGCAGAAAGAAGCAAGAGATGTGCGGAAAAGGAGCAAGAGAAGTGCAGAAAGAAATAAGAGAGCTAAAGAAAAAGGCAACAGAAGTTCAGAAAGAGGCAAGAAAACTACAGAAAGAGGCAAGATAAGTGCGGAAAGAGATAGAAAGGTGCAGAAAGAAGAAGAAAGGCAAAGAAAGAAGCAAGAGAAGTAGAGAAAGAAGCAATAGAAATACAGAAAGAAGCAATAGAGGTACAGAAAGAAGAGAGTGAGATGCAGAGAGAGGAAAAAGAGGTGCAGAAAGAGGCAAGAGAGGTGCAGAGAGAGGAAGAAAGGTACAGCAAGAGGATGAAATTTGCTGATAGAAGCAAGAGAGATACAGAAAGAGGCAAGAGAGGTACAGAAAGAAAAGAGTGAGGTGCAGAAAGAAGAGCGTGAGATACGGAAAGAGGCAGTAGATGTGCAGAAAGAGGAAGAAAGGTGCAGAAAATAGGAAGAGAAGTACAGAAAGAAGCAAGAGAGGGACAAAAAGAAGTGAGTGAGGTACAGAAAGAGGCAAGAGAAGAGCAGAAAGAAGCAAGAGAGGCAAAGAAAGAAGCAAGGGAAGTGATGAAAGAGGCAAGAGAGGTGGAGAAACACGTAGGAGAGATACAGAAAGAGGCAAATGAGGTGCAGGAAGAGACAAGAGAGGTGCAGAATGAAGCAAGTAAGGGGCAGAAATAAGCAAGAGAGGTGCTGAAAGAGGCAAGAGAGATGCAGAAAGAGACCAGAGAGGTGCAGCAAGAGGAAGAAAGGTACTGAAAGAGGAAGGAAGGTACAGAAAGAGGAACAAAGGATCAAAAGAAAGAAAAAAGATGCAGAAAGAAGCAAAAGAGGTGCAGAAAGAAGCAAGAGAGGTACAGAAAGAAGCAAGAGAGGTACAGAAAAAGAGAGTGAGGTGCAGAGAGAGGCAAGTGAGGTTCAGAAAGAGGCAAGAGAGCTGCAGAAAGAAGCAAATGAAATGCATAAAGAAGCAAGAGAAGTGCAGAAAGATGCAGAAAGAAGCTAGAAAAGTGCAGAAAGAAGCAAGAGAGGCACAGAAATAAGCAAGAGAAGTGATGAAAGAGGCAGGAGAGGTACAGAAAGAAGCAAGAGAGATGCAGAAAGAAGCAAGAGACGTGCAGAAAGAAGCAAGACAGGTCCAAAAAGAGGCAAAAGAAGTGCAGAAAGAGGCAACAGAGGTACAGAAAGAGACAAGAGTAGCGCAGAAAGATATATGAGAACTGCAGAAAGAGGCAGAAAGGTACAGAAAGAGGAAGAAATGTACAGAAAGAAAAAGAAAGGCGAAGAAAGAGGGAGAAGGGTGCAGAAAGTAGCAAGAGAAATGCAGAAAGAAGGAAGAGAGGTGGAGAAATAGGCAACTGAGGTATTGAAAGAGGCAACTGAGGTGCAGAAGGAAAAAAGAGGTATAAAAAGAGGAGGCAAGATAGGTGCAGAAAGAAGCAAGAGAGGTGCAGACAGAGGAAGCTGTAGAAAGAAGCAAGAGAGGTACAGAAAGAGGCAAGAGAAGTTTAGAAGAAGCAAGAGAGGTACAGAAATAAGGGAGTGAGGTGCAGAAAGAAGCAAGAGAGGTACAGAAAGGAAAGAGGAAAATGGTACAGAAAGAAGCAGGAGAGGTGCAGAAAGAGGCAAGAGAGGTGCAGAAAGAAGCAAGACAAGTACAGAAAGAAGCAAGAGAGGTGCAGAAAGATTCAAGAGAGGTGCAGAAGAAGCAAGAGACACACATAAAGAAACAAGAGGGGTGCAGAAAGAGGCAAGAGAAGTGCACAAAGAAGCAAGTGAGGTGTAGCAAGAAAAATGCAGAACAAGGCGAGATAAGGGCAGAAAGAGGAAGGAAGGTGCAGAAAGAAGCAAGAGCAGTATAGAAAGAAGCAAGAGAAGTAATGAAACAGGCAAGAGAGTTGCAGAAAGAAGCAAAAGAGGTGCAGAAAAAGTAAGAGAGTTACAGAAATAAGCAAGGGAGGTGCAGAAAGAAGCAAGTGAGGTGCAGAAAGAGGCAAGAGATGTGCAGAAAGATACAAGAGAAGTACAGAAAAAAAATTAGAGAGCTAAAGAAAAAGGCAACAGAAGTGCAGAAAGAGGCAAGAAAACTACAGAAAGAGGCAAGATAAGTGCGGAAAGAGATAGAAAGGTGCAGAAAGAGGGAGAAAGGCAAAGAAAGATGCAAGAGAAGTGCAGAAAGGGGCAAGAGAGGTCCAAAAAGAGGCAAGAGAAGTGCAGAAAGAGGCAACAGAGGTACAGAAAGAGACAAGAGTGGCGAAGAAAGAGATATGAGAACTTCAGACAGAGGCAGAAAGGTACAGAAAGTAGAAGAAATGTACAGAAAGAAAAAGAAAGGCGCTGAAAGAGGGAGAAAGGTGCAGAAAGAAGCAAGAGAAATGTAGAAAGAAAGAAGAGAGGTAAAGAAATAGACAATTGAGGTATTGAAAGAGGCAACTGAGGTGCAGAAGGAAAAAAGAGGTATAAAAAGAAGGAAGATAGGTGCAGAAAGAAGCAAGAAGGGTGCAGACAGAGGAAGCTGTAGAAAGAAGCAAGAGAGGTACAGAAAGAGGCAAGAGAAGTTTAGAAGAAGCAAGAGAGGTACAGAAATAAGGGAGTGAGGTGCAGAAAGAAGCAAGAGAGGTACAAAAAGGAAAGAGGAAAAAGGTACAGAAAGAAGCAGGAGAGGTGCAGAAAGAGGCAAGAGAGGTGCCGAAAGAAGCAAGACAAGTACAGAAAGAAGCAAGAGAGGTGCAGCAAGATTCAAGAGAGGTGCAGAAGAAGCAAGAGACACACATAAAGAAACAAGAGAGGTGCAGAAAGAGGCAAGAGAAGTGCACAAAGAAGCAAGGGAGGTGTAGCAAGAAAAATGCAGAACAAGGCAAGATAAGGGCAGAAAGAGGAAGGAAGGTGCAGAAAGAAGCAAGAGCAGTGTAGAAAGAAGCAAGAGAAGTAATGAAACAGGCAAGAGAGTTGCAGAAAGAAGCAAAAGAGGTGCAGAAAAAGTAAGAGAGGTACAGAAATAAGCAAGGGAGGTGCAGAAAGAAGCAAGTGAGGTGCAGAAAGAGGTAAAAGAAGTGCAGAAAGAGGTGAGAGATGTGCAGAAAGAGACAAGAGAAGTATAGAAAAAAAGGAGAGCTAAAGAAAAAGGCAACAGAAGTGCAGAAAGAGGCAAGAAAACTACAGAAAAAGGCAAGATAAGTGCGGAAAGAGATAGAAAGGTGCAGAAAGAGGAAGAAAGGCAAAGAAAGAAGCAGGAGAAGTGCAGAAAGAGGCAAGAGAAGTACAGAAAGAAGCAGGAAAGGAGCAGAAAGAAGCATGAGAGGTGCAGAAAGAAACAAGAGAGGTGCCAAAAGAGGCAGGAGAAGTGCAGAAGGAGGCAAGAGAGGTGCAGAAAGAGGAAGAAAGGTACATAAATAAGAAGAAAGGTGCAGAAAAAAGCAAGAGAGCTGCAGAAAGACGCAAGATAAGTGGAAAAAGAAGCGCAAGAGGCACAGAAAGAAGAGAGTGAGATACACAAAGAGGCAAAAGAGGTGCAGAAAGAGGCAAGAAAGGTACAAAAAGAAGCAAGAGAAATTCAGAAAGAGGCATGACAAGTACAGCAAGAGGAAGGAAGTTACAAAAAGAAGCAAGAGAAGTGCAGAAAGAAGCAAGAGAGGCACAGAAAGAAGCAAGAGAAGTGATGAAACAGGCAGGAGATTTGCAGAAAGACGCAACAGAGCTGCAGAAAGAAATAAGAGAGGTACCGAAAGAAGCAAGAGAGGTGCATAAAGAAGGAAGAGAGGTGAAGAAATAGGCAACTGAGGTATTGAAAGAGGCAACTGAGGTGCAGAAGGAAGCAAGAGAGATATAAAAAGAAGCAAGATAGGTGCAGAAAGAAGCAAGAGAGGTGCAGAAAGAGGCAAGAGAAGTTTAGAAGAAGCAAGAGAGGTACAGAAGAAGAGAGTGAGTTGCAGA
Source organism: Triturus cristatus (assembly GCF_964204655.1). NCBI lineage: Eukaryota > Metazoa > Chordata > Amphibia > Caudata > Salamandridae > Triturus > Triturus cristatus. The sequence continues at coordinate 219,990,193 of NC_140594.1, read as the reverse complement.
AAGAAGCAAGAGAGGTACAGAAAGGAAAGAGGAAAAAGGTACAGAAAGAAGCAGGAGAGGTGCATGTTGGACAGGCCACACGAAGGGCTTGCTCCCTCCCCGCACGACAGGGCCCGAGCTCCGGCCCACCAGGCATAATCCACGAAAAGCACCTGTACCCCGTCTCCCGACGGATCTTCTGCCCTCGGACCTCTACTCATCACGGGGCCCAGCCCCACCGGCTCCCCCGGCCGGTTCAAGCCGCCATCTTGGGCCCTGCACCACGAGGCCGCGTGGCCTCGCCCCGACCCTAACCCCGGGCCTGGCCGGCCCCGACATCCCGGCACCACCATCCACCCGGGAGGTGAGCGGACCACTTGGCAGGTCAATAGGAGGACGAAGTGTCAAGAGCTCTTCCCCCGCCAGGTGCCGATCGCCTCCAGCCCCCCCAGGCGCTGGCTCCACCCCCTGCTGGGTGTCTGGACACCTTCATCCCGGGCCCTCCGACCTCCAAGTGCGAGGGTCCGGACATCAAAGGGCGCCTGCCCTATAACTGGGGCAACTCCGGAGCAGGAAGGCAGTTGTATCCTGGAGTCGAGAGACACTGAGAGAACTCAGCCTTGACGGACTACTGGCGCTGCCGTAGCCCGCTCTTGTGAACCATCGTCCTGCCTGCTGGCGCTGCCGCGGCCTTCTACAACATCCATCCTCGTCGGGACCTGCTGGCGCTGCCGCGGCCCGTTGTAACGACCATCCTCACCGGGACCTGCTGGCGCTGCCGCGGACCGTACATCGACCATCTCCCCGGGACCTGCTGGCGCTGCCGCGGCCCGTTGTAACAACCATCCTCACCGGGACCTGCTGGCGCTGCCGCGGACCGGACATCGACCATCTTTCCGGGACCTGCTGGCGCTGCCGCGGCCCGTACCAACTGGTGGTGGTTAGGTGGTATGGGCCGCGGCAGCGCCAGCAGGTCCCGGTGCGGAAGGTCGATACAACGGGCCGCGGCAGCGCCAGCAGGTCCCTGGAAGATGAACGGTCCGCGGCAGCGCCAGCAGGTCCCGGTGAGGATGGTCGTTACAACGGGCCGCGGCAGCGCCAGCAGGTCCCAGGAAGATGAAGGTTGCAGAGGGCCGCGGCAGCGCCAGCAGGTCCCGGTGAGGATGGTCGGTACAACGGGCCGCGGCAGCGCCAGCAGGTCCCAGGAAGATGAAGGTTGCAGAAGGCCGCGGCAGCGCCAGCAGGCAGGACGATGGTTCACAAGAGCGGGCTACGGCAGCGCCAGTAGACCGTCAGGGTTGAGTTCACTCGGTGTCTCTCGACTCCAGGATACAACTGCCTTCCTGCTCCGGAGCTGCCTCAGTTATAGGGCTGGTGCCCTTTGATGTCCGGACCCTCGCACTTGGAGGTCGGAGGGTCCGGGATGAAGGTGTCCCGACACCCAGCAGGGGGTGGAGCCAGTGCCCGGGGGAGCTGGGAGCGATCGGCACCTGGCGGGGGAGAGCCCTTGACACTTCGGTCTCCCATTGACCTGCCAAGTGGTCCGCTCACCTCCTGGGTGGATAGTGGTGCCGGGATGTCGGGGCCGGCCAGGCCCGGGGTTAGGGTCGAGGGGAGGCCAGGCGGCCGCGTGGTACAGGGTCCAAGATGGCGGCTTGACCCGGCCGGGAAAGCCGGTGGGGCTGGACCCCGTGATGAGTAGGGGTCCGAGGGCAGAGGGTCCGTCGGGGGATAGGGTACAGGTGCTGGTCGCGGGGTTATGCCAGGTGGCCCGGAGTCCTGGCCTTGTCGAGCGGGGAGGGCGCGAGCCGTCTGTGAGGCCTGTCCAACATGCGTCCCCCCCAGCTGAAGGCGGGGAGAGTCACCCATCCCCTTGGGGACTCTCTTCGTCGAGGCGGACAAAGCGGGACAGGCCATCCGCGTTGGCGTGGTCTCGGCCCGGTCGGTGCTCCACAGTGAAGTCCATTCCCTGCAGGGAAATGGACCAGCGCAAGAGTTTTGGGTTCTCCCCCCGCATCTGCATCAGCCATTGCAGGGGTCGATGGTCGGTCTGTACCCGGAAGTGGGTACCGAAGAGATAGGGCCGGAGCTTTTTGAGGGCCCACACCACTGCGAAGGCTTCCCTCTCGATGGTGCTCCAACGCTGTTCTCGGGCCAGGAGACGTCGACTGATGAAGGCCACCGGCTGGTCCTGACCTTCGGGGTTCAACTGAGAGAGGACGGCTCCGATGCCGTGGTCGGAGGCGTCGGTCTGCACCACAAACTCCCGACTGTAATCGGGGGCCTGGAGCACCGGGGCGGTGCACAGGGCGGCCTTCAGCTCCTCGAAGGCCGCTTGACAGTCAGGAGTCCAATTGACCCGCTTTGGCTGGTTCTTGGATGTGAGACCCGTGAGGGGCCCCACGATGCTGCCGTATTCCTTCACGAACCGCCGGTAGTAGCCGGTGAGCCCCAAGAAGGCTCGGACCTCGGTCTGGGTGACGGGGGGCTGCCAGGACTGGATGGCAGCAATCTTAAGTTGTAGGGGGGCCACCAGCCCGCTCCCCACTTGGTGCCCAAGGTAGGTCACAGACCCTTGGCCAATCTGGCACTTGCCGGCCTTAATGGTGAGGCCGGCCCGCTGGAGGGCTTGTAGGACCTCTTGGAGGTGACGGAGGTGGTCGGACCAGTGGCGGCTGTACACAGCGATATCGTCCAGGTAGGCAGCGCTGAATTCTTCAAGCCCCGTCAAGACCTGGTTCACAAGGCGTTGGAACGTGGCGGGGGCATTCTTCATGCCAAAGGGCATGACCTTAAATTGATAGTGGCCATCGGGGTGGAGAAGGCCGACCGTTCCTGAGCCCTGGGTGTGAGGCCGATTTGCCAGTAGCCCGCCGTCAGGTCGAAGATACTAAGGTAGCGGGCGGCCCCCAGCCGGTCGATCAGCTCGTCTGCTCGGGGGATGGGATGAGCGTCGGTCCGGGTGACAGCGTTCAAGCCCCGGTAGTCGACGCAGAATCTCAGTTCAGGTGCGGTGCCGGGGGCAGCGGCTTTGGGGACTAGTACGACCGGGCTGGCCCAGGGACTGTCCGAGGGCTCGATGACCCCGATCGTGAGCATCTTGGCCACTTCCTCCTGTATGCAGGCCCGTACCCGATCTGGTACGCGGTAGGCCCGGTGCCGGACAGGGGGACTGTCCCCGGTGTCTACGTCGTGCAAACACCAGGGGGTGACCCCGGGGGTGAGGGAGAACAGGGCAGCGTACTGCAGCAGGAGGTCCCGGCAGTCCTGTCGTTGCTCCGTAGTGAGGGCGTCAGAGAGCCGGACCCCATCTACGGACCCGTCCTTCTCTTGAGTGTTCAGGAGATCCGGGAGGGGCTTGGAGTCTTCTTCTGTGCCACTGTCCGTAGCCATCAAGAGGCTTAGTTCGGAGCGCACAAAGTGCGGTTTGAGCCGGTTGGTGTGGAGGACCCGAAGGGGGTTCCGGGAGGTCCCCAGGTCGATGAGATAAGTGACGGGGCTTTTGCGCTCGACCACTTTGAAGGGCCCCGTCCACTTATCTTGCAGGGCACACGGTTCGGTGGGGGACATTACCCATACTTGCTGCCCCGGCTCGAATTCCATGGAGGAGGCATTGTGGTCATACCACCTCTTCATGTCTTCCTGGCTGGCCTCGAGGTTCGCCTTGGCAATCTCCCTGAAGCGCCGGGTCTGGTTTCGTAAGGCCAGGAGGTATTTGAAGACGTCTGGAGGGGTCGTTAGGGGGGCCAACTCCCAGCCCTCCTTCACGAGGCTGAGGGGCCCTCGCACAGGGTGTCCGTATAGGAGTTCAAAGGGGCTAAAGCCGAGGGACTTCTGGGGTACTTCTCGGTAGGCGAAGAGGAGGCACGGGAGCAGTACATCCCACTGGCGACGGAGAGGCTCTTCCAATCCCCCAATCATCCCTTTGAGAGTGCGGTTGAACCGCTCCACTAGTCCGTTTCCTTGGGGGTGATAGGGGGTCGTGAATCTGTATGTGACCCCGCATTGTTGCCAGAGGGACTTCATGTACTTCGATATGAAGTTCGTACCTCGGTCGCTGACGACTTCTCGGGGGAAGCCTACCCGGGAGAAGATCCCCATCAGGGCCCGGCCAACCACTGGAGCGGTCACGGTCCGTAGGGGCACCGCCTCGGGATAGCGGGTGGCATGGTCCACTAGTACCAAGATGAACCTGTGTCCTTGTGCCGTGCGAGGGTCCAGCGGCCCCACAATGTCTATCCCCACCCTCTCGAACGGGGTGGTGACCACCGGGAAGGGTTGTAGAGGGGCCTTAAGCTTCCGGCCACTCTTCCCGCTTGCTTGGCATGTGGGGCACGATCGGCAGTGGTTCAGGACGTCATTCCTCATTTTTGGCCAGAAAAAGTGGGTCACCAGTCGACTGTACGTTTTATCTTGGCCCAGGTGCCCAGCCAGGGGGACATCGTGGGCTAGGTTGAGTAGAAAGTCTCGGAAGCGGAGCGGTACCACCAGAACTCGACTGGCCCCCAGCTCGGCGATTCTTTGCTCGCTGTAGAGCAGGTCGTTATCCCAGTAGACCCAGTGGGTTCCGGTGGTGTCCCCGGCGGCTTGGGTGCTGGCTTGTTGGCGAAGTCCCTCGAGGGAGGGACAGGTCTTTTGCTCCTGGCGGAACTGTTCTTGGGTGGGCCCCCCTTCTTGCCGCCACTGAGCCAGATCCGGAAGGTCCTGGGGTTGCGCGTTTTCTTCGGGGGCCGGGTCTGGGAGGTCGGCCTCGCCGTTGTCCTCTACGGGGGCAACCGGGGGCGGAGGTGCCGGCCATTCGGTTTCTTCTGATCGGGGGGCGGCCCGGCCGGCCATGGATCGGGTGGTTATGCAGGCCCAGTCCGGGAGGCCCAGCATCCCCAAGTGCTCTCTTCTCTCGACGGTGGCCCACGGGGAACTCTCGAGGTCATTCCCCAGGAGGCAGTCCACGGGGGCATCGTCCCGGACCGTCACTTTCAGTAGGCCGGAGACCCCTCCCCATTCAAACGGGACGCAGGCCATCTTGCACATGCTTTCAGAGTTATCTGCCGAGCGGACGGGGCAGAGAATGTTCGGCAAGATCTGCTCGGGCTTCACCAGGTGACAGCGGACGGCCGTCACGCTGGCGCCGGTGTCGCGCAAGGCCTCAGCTCTCTGTCCATTAATGGTCACCCACTGACCGTATTTCCTGGTGTTGGCGGGTAGGGGAGCCCGCGGAACCATGTCTCTTCCCCCTAAGCATGCCAGGACCATGGCGGCCGGTTCCCACCCTTGCTGGTCCGGCTCACACTCCTCGGGACCCTCCAACGACTGCTCCTCCCCCAGGGCAGCGGCAGCTACCTGGCGGGGTTTGGGCGTTTGGTTCAGCGGGCAGTTCGGATCGTTGGCGTAGTGGCCTAGTCGCTGGCATCTGTGGCACGTGACGTTGGCTCGGTACCCAGGCCGCAACGGGGGGTTGCCCCGGCCGGCCGGCGGCGGGGTGCTGGCCACGGTTGTTGCTGGCAAGGCGTCTCTCCCCCGCCCCTGGCCTCCTCCTCCTCGAGGACGGTGCTGGCCTTGGTTGCTTCTGTTCTGGTCGTGTGGCCCTTTCCGGCCCACTCGGGTGCTCTCCCACCGGTCAGCTTCGGCGGCGAGCTGCCGGGGGTCAGTCAGCTTACTGTCGAGTAGGTGCTGCCGGAGCTCGACGAAGCAGTTGTTTGACAGGTGTTCCCATACCATGAGGTTGAAGAGCTGTTCGTAGGTGGTGACCTGACTTCCCTTGATCCAACCCTCGAAGGCCCGGCTGAAATAGTTCACGTATTCCACCCAAGTGGTACCTGGGATCCGGGTGCAATCCCTGAACCTCTGGCGGTACATCTCGGGCGTGAGGCCGTAGCGGGTGAGGAGGGCAGCCTTCATGTGGTCGTAGGACGACATTTGGTGATCGGGGAGCTGCAGCAGGGCATCGCGACCCTCGTTGATAAATCTCCCCCAAAGTCCGGCTCCCCAATCACTCCGGTCGATCCGGTGGGAGGTCATTGCGATCTCATAGGCCTTAAACCATTGTTGTATGTCGTCTTCTCGGACATACTCGCGGACCACATCCTTGGGGATGTGAACTTTTTTCTCAGTTGGTCCCGGGGTGTGTGGTCTTTCAGGCACCCCCAAGTCCTTATGCTGTTTGCGCAGTTCTATCTCTGCCAATTGGCGCTCGTGCTCGAGCGTTATCTTATTCTCTTCCAGCTCTCTCTGTCTCTGTTTTTCTTCTCGCTCCTCTCGAATCCGCATATGCTCGAGGTTGAGTTTCTGTTCAGCCAACTTGAGCTCCCCATCCATCTTGAGTCGTGCCATCTCTAATTCGTGCAGTCTGACTCTGTCTCTTTCTCGTATCTCCTCCGGTGAGAGGCCCGTTCCCCGTTCCTCGGGAGTCGTGGCGTTCCCCTCTGGTGTAACGCTGTTTTGGTCTGGTGTGACGCTGCCTTGGTCGGAGGGTCTTGCGACCCCCGTTTCTGTCCACGACTCAAGGGCGTGCTTTAGGTCATCCTTGGTACTCAGGCCAGTGGTAGCAATGCCAAGTTCTATGCAAAATTGTCTCAGTTTGCGGTGGTTGTACTCCTCTAGTTTCTCCATTTGGAACTTCTCGGTGGAGCTGCTATCTTTGGTCGACATCGTGCTTTGTCGTGGGGTGAGCTACTCTCTGTACGATTACGCGTTGATTCGGATCGCGCCGCTGGCCACCAATGTTAGAAAAGGTAGATGGACCGGGAGGGTCGGCCGGGGTCAGGAGGAGAGGTCTCCGGGGAGAGCCGTCTCCAGCGATCGTACAGACAAGTAACTTCCCCCCCACAGACAGATATCACACACGGATAAGGTTCAGTGATCTTTATAGGCACTTATTTAAGGTACGGTAAAATGGTACAAGGAGGTCTGGACTCAGGGGTCCCCTCGATTAGAGTCTCGTAAGGTAGGGAAGGGGGTAGCGGGACAGTCTATTTACCAATCAGGTAATTCGGATGAGATGGTGATGAGCTCACAATCCTCGAGCGTGGTGGTTAGGTGGTATGGGCCGCGGCAGCGCCAGCAGGTCCCGGTGCGGAAGGTCGATACAACGGGCCGCGGCAGCGCCAGCAGGTCCCTGGAAGATGAACGGTCCGCGGCAGCGCCAGCAGGTCCCGGTGAGGATGGTCGTTACAACGGGCCGCGGCAGCGCCAGCAGGTCCCAGGAAGATGAAGGTTGCAGAGGGCCGCGGCAGCGCCAGCAGGTCCCGGTGAGGATGGTCGGTACAACGGGCCGCGGCAGCGCCAGCAGGTCCCAGGAAGATGAAGGTTGCAGAAGGCCGCGGCAGCGCCAGCAGGCAGGACGATGGTTCACAAGAGCGGGCTACGGCAGCGCCAGTAGACCGTCAGGGTTGAGTTCACTCGGTGTCTCTCGACTCCAGGATACAACTGCCTTCCTGCTCCGGAGCTGCCTCAGTTATAGGGCTGGTGCCCTTTGATGTCCGGACCCTCGCACTTGGAGGTCGGAGGGTCCGGGATGAAGGTGTCCCGACACCCAGCAGGGGGTGGAGCCAGTGCCCGGGGGAGCTGGGAGCGATCGGCACCTGGCGGGGGAGAGCCCTTGACACTTCGGTCTCCCATTGACCTGCCAAGTGGTCCGCTCACCTCCTGGGTGGATAGTGGTGCCGGGATGTCGGGGCCGGCCAGGCCCGGGGTTAGGGTCGAGGGGAGGCCAGGCGGCCGCGTGGTACAGGGTCCAAGATGGCGGCTTGACCCGGCCGGGAAAGCCGGTGGGGCTGGACCCCGTGATGAGTAGGGGTCCGAGGGCAGAGGGTCCGTCGGGGGATAGGGTACAGGTGCTGGTCGCGGGGTTATGCCAGGTGGCCCGGAGTCCTGGCCTTGTCGAGCGGGGAGGGCGCGAGCCGTCTGTGAGGCCTGTCCAACATGGATAAATTAGAAGAATACAACCACCGCGAACTGAGACAATTCTGCATAGAACTTGGCATTGCTACCACCGGCCTGAGTACCAAAGATGATCTAAAGCACGCCCTAGAGTCGTGGACAGAAACTGGGGTCGCCGGACCCTCCGACCAAAGCAGCATCACACCAGAGGGGAACGCCACGGCTCCCGAGGAGCGGGGAACGGGCCTCTCGCAGGAGGAGATCCGAGAAAGAGAAAGAACCAGATTGCACGAGTTGGAAATGGCACGACTCAAGATGGATGGGGAACTCAAGTTAGCTGAACAGAAACTCAACCTCGAGCACATGCGGCTCCGAGATGAACGAGAAGAGAAGCAGAGACAGAGAGAGCTGGAGGAAAAAAAAATAACGCTCGAGCACGAGCGCAAACTGGCGGAAATAGAACTTCGGAAACAGAATAAAGAACTGGGGGTGCCTGAGCGACCACACACCCCGGGGCCAATCGAGAAAAAAGTCCACATCCCCAAGGATGATGTCCGCGAGTATGTCCGAGAAGACGACATACAACAGTGGTTTAAAGCCTACGAGATCGCCATGACCTCCCACCGGATCGACCGGAGTGATTGGGGAGCCGGACTCTGGGGGAGGTTTATCAACGAGGGGCGCGATGCCCTACTGCAGCTCCCAGATCACCAAATGTCGTCCTACGACCACATGAAGGCTGCCCTCCTCACCCGCTACGGCCTCACACCCGAGATGTACCGCCAGAGGTTCAGAGATTGCACCCGGATCCCAGGTACAACTTGGGTAGAATACGTGAACTATTTCAGCCGTGCCTTCGAGGGGTGGATAAAGGGGAGCCAGGTCACCACCTACGAACAACTCTTTAACCTGATGGTATGGGAGCACCTGTCGAACAACTGCTTCGTCGAGCACAGGCAGCACCTCCTCGACAGTAAGCTGACTGACCCCCGGCAGCTCGCCGCCGAAGCTGACCGATGGGAAAGCACCCGAGTGGGCCGGAGGGGGCCACACGAACAGAACAGAAACAACCAAGGCCAGCACCGTCCTCGGGGAGGAGGAGGGGGCCAGGGGCGAGGGAGAGACGCCTTGCCCGCAACACCCGTGGCCAGCACCCCGGCTCCGGCCGGTCGGGGCAACCCCCCGTGGCGTCCTGGGGTCCGAGCCAACGTCACGTGCCACCGATGCCAACGAGTCGGCCACTACGCCAATGACCCGAGCTGCCCGCAGAACCAAACACCCAAGCCCCGCCAGGTAGCTGCCGCCGCCCTGGGGGAAGAGCGATCATTGGAGGAACCAGAGGAGTATGAGCCGGCCCAGCAAGAGTGGGAACCGGCCGCCATGGTCCTGGCGTGCTTAGGGGGAAGAGACATGGTCCCGCGGGCTCCCCTACCCGCTAACACCAGGAAATACGGTCAGTGGGTGACCATTAATGGACAGCGAGCCGAGGCCTTGCGTGACACAGGCGCCAGTGTGACGGCCGTCCGCTGTCACCTGGTGAAGCCCGAGCAGATCCTGCCGAACATTCTCTGCCCCGTCCGCTCGGCAGACAACTCTGAAAGTATGTGTCAAATGGCCTGCGTTCCATTCGAATGGGGAGGGGTCTCTGGCCTGTTGAAGGTGACGGTCCGGGACGATGCCCCCGTGGACTGCCTCCTGGGGAATGACCTCGAGAGTTCCCCGTGGGCCACCGTTGAGAGAAGAGAGCACCTGGGGATGCTGGGCCTCCCGGACTGGGCCTGCATAACCACCCGGTCCATGGCCGCCCGTGCCGTCCCTCGATCAGAAGAACCAGAATGGCCAGCACCTCCGCCCCCAGTCGCCCCAGTAGAAGACAACGACGAGGCCAGCCTCCCAGACCCGACGGCCGAAGGGGACGCGCAACCCCAGGACCTTCCTGACCTGGCTCAGTGGCGTCAAGAGGGGGGGCCCACCCAAGCACAGTTCTGCCAGGAACAAAAGACCTGTCCCTCCCTCGAGGGACTCCGCCAACAAGCCAGCGCCCAGAACACAGGGGACTCCACCGGAACTCACTGGGTCTACTGGGATAACGACCTGCTATACAGCGAGCAAAGAATCGCCGAGCTGGGGGCCGGTCGAGTACTGGTGGTACCTCTCCGCTTCAGAGACTTTCTGCTCAACCTGGCCCACGATGTCCCCCTGGCTGGACACCTGGGCCAAGATAAAACGTACAGCCACCTAGTGACCCACTTTTTCTGGCCGAAGATGAGGAACGACGTCCTGAACCACTGCCGATCTTGCCCCACATGCCAAGCCAGCGGGAAGAGTGGTCGGAAGCTGAAAGCCCCTCTGCAACCCTTCCCGGTGGTCACCACCCCGTTCGAGAGGGTGGGGATAGACATCGTGGGGCCTCTGGACCCCCGCACGGCACAAGGACACAGGTTCATCTTAGTACTGGTGGACCATGCCACCCGCTACCCCGAGGCGGTGCCCCTACGGACCGTGACAGCTCCGGTGGTTGGCCGGGCCCTAATGGGGATCTTCTCCCGGGTAGGCTTCCCCCGAGAAGTCGTCAGCGACCGAGGCACGAACTTTATATCCAAATACATGAAGTCCCTCTGGCAACAATGCGGGGTCACCTACAGATTCACGACCCCCTATCACCCCCAAGGGAACGGACTAGTGGAGCGTTTTAACCGCACCCTCAAGGGGATGATTGGGGGATTGGAAGAGCCCCTCCGTCGCCAGTGGGATGTACTACTCCCGTGCCTCCTCTTCGCCTACCGCGAAGTTCCCCAGAAGTCCCTCGGTTTTAGCCCTTTCGAACTCCTGTACGGGCACCCTGTGCGAGGGCCCCTCAGCCTAGTAAAAGAAGGTTGGGAGATGGCCCCCCTAAAGACCTCTCCAGACGTCTTCAAATACCTCCTGGCCCTACGCAATCAGGCCCGGCGCTTCAGAGAGATGGCCAAGGCGAACCTCGAGGCCAGCCAGGAGGACATGAAGAAGTGGTATGATCACAATGCCTCCTCCGTTGAGTTCGAGCCTGGACAACAAGTATGGGTGATGTCCCCCACCGAACCATGTGCATTGCAAGATAAGTGGACGGGGCCCTTCAAAGTGGTCGAGCGCAAAAGCCCCGTCACTTACCTCATCGACCTGGGGACCTCCCGGAACCCCCTTCGGGTCCTCCACACCAACCGACTCAAACCACACTTTGTGCGCTCAGAACTCAGCCTCCTGATGGCTACGGACAGTGGGGCAGAGGAAGACTCCGAACCCCTCCCGGATCTTCTGAAGACTCGGGAGAATGACGGCTCCGTGGACGGGGTCCGGCTCTCTGACGCCCTCACTTCGGAGCAACGCCAGGGCTGCCGGAACCTCCTGCGGCAGTTCGCTACCCTGTTCTCCCTCACCCCCGGGGTCACCCCTCGGTGTTTGCACGACGTGGACACCGGGGACAGTCCCCCTGTCCGACACCGGGCCTACCGCGTACCAGATCGGGTACGGGCCTGCATACAGGAGGAGGTGGCCAAGATGCTCACAATCGGGGTCATCGAGCCCTCGGACAGTCCCTGGGCCAGTCCGGTTGTATTGGTCCCCAAAGCCGCTGCCCCCGGCACCGCACCTGAACTGAGATTCTGCGTCGACTACCGGGGCTTGAACGCTGTCACCCGGACCGACGCTCATCCGATCCCCCGAGCAGACGAGCTGATCGACCGGCTGGGGGCCGCCCGCTACCTCAGTATCTTCGACCTAACAGCGGGCTACTGGCAGATCGGCCTCACACCCAGGGCTCAGGAACGGTCAGCCTTCTCTACCCCCGATGGCCACTACCAATTCAAGGTCATGCCCTTCGGCATGAAGAATGCCCCCGCCACGTTTCAACGCCTCGTGAACCAGGTCTTGGCGGGGCTCGAAGAGTTCAGCGCTGCCTACCTGGACGATATCGCTGTATACAGCCGCCACTGGCCCGACCACCTCCGTCACCTCCAAGAGGTCCTGCAGGCCCTCCAGCGGGCCGGCCTCACAATTAAGGCCGGCAAGTGCCAAATTGGCCAAGGGTCTGTGACCTACCTTGGGCACCAAGTGGGAAGCGGGCTGGTGGCCCCGCTACAACTTAAGATTGCTGCCATCCAGTCCTGGCAGCCCCCCGTCACCCAGACCGAGGTCCGAGCCTTCTTGGGGCTCACCGGCTACTACCGGCGGTTCGTGAAGGACTACGGCAGCATCGTGGGGCCCCTCACGGGTCTCACGTCCAAGAACCAACCGAAGCGAATTAACTGGACCCCCGATTGTCAAGCGGCCTTCGAGAAGCTGAAGGCCGCCCTGTGCACCGCCCCTGTGCTCCAGGCCCCCGATTACGGTCGGGAATTCGTGGTACAGACCGATGCCTCCGACCACGGCATCGGAGCCGTCCTTTCTCAGTTAAACCCCGAAGGTCATGACCAGCCGGTGGCCTTCATCAGTCGACGTCTCCTGGCCCGAGAACAGCGCTGGAGCACCATCGAGAGGGAGGCCTTCGCAGTGGTGTGGGCCCTCAAAAAGCTCCGGCCCTATCTCTTCGGTACCCACTTCCGGGTACAGACCGACCATCGACCCCTGCAGTGGCTGATGCAGATGCGGGGGGAGAACCCAAAACTCTTGCGCTGGTCCATTTCCCTGCAGGGAATGGACTTCACTGTAGAGCACCGACCAGGCCAAGACCACGCCAACGCGGATGGCCTGTCCCGCTTTTTCCGCCTCGACGAAGAGAGTCCCCAAGGAGATGGGTGACTCTCCCCGCCTTCAGCTGGGGGGGACGCATGTTGGACAGACCACACGAAGGGCTTGCTCCCTCCCCGCACGACAGGGCCCGAGCTCCGGCCCACCAGGCATAATCCACAAAAAGCACCTGTACCCCGTCTCCCGACGGATCTTCTGCCCTCGGACCTCTACTCATCACGGGGCCCAGCCCCACCGGCTCCCCCGGCCGGTTCAAGCCGCCATCTTGGGCCCTGCACCACGAGGCCGCGTGGCCTCGCCCCGACCCTAACCCCGGGCCTGGCCGGCCCCGACATCCCGGCACCACCATCCACCCGGGAGGTGAGCGGACCACTTGGCAGGTCAATAGGAGGACGAAGTGTCAAGAGCTCTTCCCCCGCCAGGTGCCGATCGCCTCCAGCCCCCCCAGGCGCTGGCTCCACCCCCTGCTGGGTGTCTGGACACCTTCATCCCGGGCCCTCCGACCTCCAAGTGCGAGGGTCCGGACATCAAAGGGCGCCTGCCCTATAACTGGGGCAACTCCGGAGCAGGAAGGCAGTTGTATCCTGGAGTCGAGAGACACCGAGAGAACTCAGCCTTGACGGACTACTGGCGCTGCCGTAGCCCGCTCTTGTGAACCATCGTCCTGCCTGCTGGCGCTGCCGCGGCCTTCTACAACATCCATCCTCGTCGGGACCTGCTGGCGCTGCCGCGGCCCGTTGTAACGACCATCCTCACCGGGACCTGCTGGCGCTGCCGCGGACCGTACATCGACCATCTCCCCGGGACCTGCTGGCGCTGCCGCGGCCCGTTGTAACGACCATCCTCACCGGGACCTGCTGGCGCTGCCGCGGCCCGTACCCACTAAGCTCGAGGATTGTGAGCTAATCATCATCTCATCCAACCTACCTGACTGGTAGACAGACTGTCCCGCTACGCCTTACCCTGCTTTGAGAGACTTGAATCGAGGGGACCCCTGAGTCCAGACCTCCTTGTACCATTCAACCGTACCTTAAGAAGTGCTTATAAAGAACACTGAACCTTATCCGTGTGTGGTATCTGTCTGTGAGGGGGAAGTTACTTGTCTGTACGATCGCTGGAGACGGCTCTCCCCGGAGACCTCTCCTCCTGACCCCGGCCGACCCTCCCGGTCCGTCTATCCTTTCTAACAGTGCAGAAAGAGGCAAGAGAGGTACAGAAAGAAGCAAGACAAGTACAGAAAGAAGCAAGAGAGGTGCAGAAAGATTCAAGAGAGGTGCAGAAAAAGCAAGAGACACGCATAAAGAAACAAGAGAGGTGCAGAAAGAGGCAAGAGAAGTGCACAAAGAAGCAAGGGAGGTGCAGAAGCAAGATAGTGAGGTACAGAAAGAGGCAAGAGAGGTGCAGAAAGAGGCAAGAGAGTTGTAGCAAGAAAAATGCAGAACAAGGCAAGATAAGGGCAGAAAGAGGAAGGAAGGTGCAGAAGGAAGCAAGAGCAGTGATGACACAGGCAATAGAGTTGCAGAAAGAAGCAAAAGAGGTGCAGAAAAAAGTAAGAGAGGTACAGAAATAAGCAAGTGAGGTGCCGAAAGAAGCCAGAGAGAAGCAGAAAGAGGTCAAAGTAGTGCAGAAAGAGGCAAGAGAGGTGCAGAAAGAGGCAAGAAAACTACAGAAAGAGGCAAGATAAGTGCGGAAAGAGATAGAAAGGTGCAGACAGAGGAAGAAAGGCAAATAAAGAAGCAAGAGAAGTACAGAAAGAAGCAATAGAAGTGCAGAAAGAAGCAAGAGAGGTACAGAAAGAAGAGAGTGAGGTGCAGAGAGAGGAAAGTGAGGTGCAGATAGAGGCAAGAGAGGTGCAGAAAGAGGAAGAAAGGTACAGCAAGAGGATGAAATTTGCTGATAGAAGCAAGAGAGATACAGAAAGAGGCAAGAGAAGTACAGAAAGAAAAGAGTGAGGTGCAGAAAGAAGAGAGTGAGATGCGGAAAGAGGCAGTAGAAGTGCAGAAAGAGGAAGAAAGGTGCAGAAAGAAGGAAGAGAAGTACAGAAAGAAGCAAGAGAGGGGCATAAAGAAGAGAGTGAGGTGCAGAAAGAGGCAAGATAGGTGCAAAAAGAAGCAAGAGAGGTGCAGAAAGAAGCAAAAGAAATGCAGAAAGAAGCAAGAGAAGTGCAGAAAGAGGAAGAAAGATGCAGAAAGAAGCAAGAGAAGAGCAGAAAGAAGCAAGAGAGGCACAGAAAGAAGCAAGGGAAGTGATGAAAGAGGCAAGAGAGGTACAGAAACAAGCAGGAGAGATGCAGAAAAAAGCAAGAGAGGTGCAGAAAGAAGCAAAAGAGGTGCAGAAACAGGCAGGTGAGGTGCAGAAAGAGGCAAATGAGGTGCAGAAAGAGGCAAGAGAGGTGCAGAATGAAGCAAGTAAGGGGCAGAAATAAGCAAGAGAGGTGCTGAAAAAGGCAAGAGAGATGCAGAAAGAGACCAGGGAGGTGCAGAAAGAGAAAGAAAGGTACTGAAAGAGGTAGAAAGGTACAGAAAGGGGAACAAAGGATCAAAAGGAAGAAAAAAGATGCAGAAAGAAGCAAGAGAGGTGCAGAAAGAAGCAAGAGATGTGCGGAAAAGGAGCAAGAGAATTGCAGAAAGAAATAAGAGAGCTAAAGAAAAAGGCAACAGAAGTTCAGAAAGAGGCAAGAAAACTACAGAAAGAGGCAAGATAAGTGCGGAAAGAGATAGAAAGGTGCAGAAAGAAGAAGAAAGGCAAAGAAAGAAGCAAGAGAAGTAGAGAAAGAAGCAATAGAAATACAGAAAGAAGCAATAGAGGTACAGAAAGAAGAGAGTGAGATGCAGAGAGAGGAAAAAGAGGTGCAGAAAGAGGCAAAAGAGGTGCAGAGAGAGGAAGAAAGGTACAGCAAGAGGATGAAATTTGCTGATAGAAGCAAGAGAGATACAGAAAGAGGCAAGAGAGGTACAGAAAGAAAAGAGTGAGGTGCAGAAAGAAGAGCGTGAGATACGGAAAGAGGCAGTAGATGTGCAGAAAGAGGAAGAAAGGTGCAGAAAATAGGAAGAGAAGTACAGAAAGAAGCAAGAGAGGGACAAAAAGAAGTGAGTGAGGTGCAGAAAGAGGCAAGAGAAGAGCAGAAAGAAGCAAGATAGGCAAAGAAAGAAGCAAGGGAAGTGATGAAAGAGGCAAGAGAGGTGGAGAAACACGTAGGAGAGATGCAGAAAGAGGCAAATGAGGTGCAGGAAGAGACAATAGAGGTGCAGAATGAAGCAAGTAAGGGGCAGAAATAAGCAAGAGAGGTGCTGAAAGAGGCAAGAGAGATGCAGAAAGAGACCAGAGAGGTGCAGCAAGAGGAAGAAAGGTACTAAAAGAGGAAGGAAGGTACAGAAAGAGGAACAAAGGATCAAAAGAAAGAAAAAAGATGCAGAAAGAAGCAAAAGAGGTGCAGAAAGAAGCAAGAGAGGTACAGAAAGAAGCAAGAGAGGTACAGAAAAAAGAGAGTGAGGTGCAGAGAGAGGCAAGTGAGGTTCAGAAAGAGGCAAGAGAGCTGCAGAAAGAAGCATATGAAATGCATAAAGAAGCAAGAGAAGTGCAGAAAGATGCAGAAAGAAGCTAGAAAAGTGCAGAAAGAAGCAAGAGAGGCACAGAAATAAGCAAGAGAAGTGATGAAAGAGGCAGGAGAGGTACAGAAAGAAGCAAGAGAGATGCAGAAAGAAGCAAGAGACGTGCAGAAAGAAGCAAGACAGGTCCAAAAAGAGGCAAAAGAAGTGCAGAAAGAGGCAACAGAGGTACAGAAAGAGACAAGAGTAGCGCAGAAAGATATATGAGAACTGCAGAAAGAGGCAGAAAGGTACAGAAAGAGGAAGAAATATACAGAAAGAAAAAGAAAGGCGAAGAAAGAGGGAGAAGGGTGCAGAAAGTAGCAAGAGAAATGCAGAAAGAAGGAAGAGAGGTGGAGAAATAGGCAACTGAGGTATTGAAAGAGGCAACTGAGGTGCAGAAGGAAAAAAGAGGTATAAAAAGAGGAGGCAAGATAGGTGCAGAAAGAAGCAAGAGAGGTGCAGACAGAGGAAGCTGTAGAAAGAAGCAAGAGAGGTACAGAAAGAGGCAAGAGAAGTTTAGAAGAAGCAAGAGAGGTACAGAAATAAGGGAGTGAGGTACAGAAAGAAGCAAGAGAGGTACAGAAAGGAAAGAGGAAAATGGTACAGAAAGAAGCAGGAGAGGTGCAGAAAGAGGCAAGAGAGGTGCAGAAAGAAGCAAGACAAGTACAGAAAGAAGCAAGAGAGGTGCAGAAAGATTCAAGAGAGGTGCAGAAGAAGCAAGAGACACACATAAAGAAACAAGAGGGGTGCAGAAAGAGGCAAGAGAAGTGCACAAAGAAGCAAGTGAGGTGTAGCAAGAAAAATGCAGAACAAGGCGAGATAAGGGCAGAAAGAGGAAGGAAGGTGCAGAAAGAAGCAAGAGCAGTATAGAAAGAAGCAAGAGAAGTAATGAAACAGGCAAGAGAGTTGCAGAAAGAAGCAAAAGAGGTGCAGAAAAAGTAAGAGAGTTACAGAAATAAGCAAGGGAGGTGCAGAAAGAAGCAAGTGAGGTGCAGAAAGAGGCAAGAGATGTGCAGAAAGATACAAGAGAAGTACAGAAAAAAAATTAGAGAGCTAAAGAAAAAGGCAACAGAAGTGCAGAAAGAGGCAAGAAAACTACAGAAAGAGGCAAGATAAGTGCGGAAAGAGATAGAAAGGTGCAGAAAGAGGGAGAAAGGCAAAGAAAGAAGCAAGAGAAGTGCAGAAAGGGGCAAGAGAGGTCCAAAAAGAGGCAAGAGAAGTGCAGAAAGAGGCAACAGAGGTACAGAAAGAGACAAGAGTGGCGAAGAAAGAGATATGAGAACTGCAGACAGAGGCAGAAAGGTACAGAAAGTAGAAGAAATGTACAGAAAGAAAAAGAAAGGCGCTGAAAGAGGGAGAAAGGTGCAGAAAGAAGCAAGAGAAATGTAGAAAGAAAGAAGAGAGGTAAAGAAATAGACAATTGAGGTATTGAAAGAGGCAACTGAGGTGCAGAAGGAAAAAAGAGGTATAAAAAGAAGCAAGATAGGTGCAGAAATAAGCAAGAGGGGTGCAGACAGAGGAAGCTGTAGAAAGAAGCAAGAGAGGTACAGAAAGAGGCAAGAGAAGTTTAGAAGAAGCAAGAGAGGTACAGAAATATTGGAGTGAGGTGCAGAAAGAAGCAAGAGAGGTACAAAAAGGAAAGAGGAAAAAGGTACAGAAAGAAGCAGGAGAGGTGCAGAAAGAGGCAAGAGAGGTGCCGAAAGAAGCAAGACAAGTACAGAAAGAAGCAAGAGAGGTGCAGCAAGATTCAAGAGAGGTGCAGAAGAAGCAAGAGACACACATAAAGAAACAAGAGAGGTGCAGAAAGAGGCAAGAGAAGTGCACAAAGAAGCAAGGGAGCTGTAGCAAGAAAAATGCAGAACAAGGCAAGATAAGGGCAGAAAGAGGAAGGAAGGTGCAGAAAGAAGCAAGAGCAGTGTAGAAAGAAGCAAGAGAAGTAATGAAACAGGCAAGAGAGTTGCAGAAAGAAGCAAAAGAGGTGCAGAAAAAGTAAGAGAGGTACAGAAATAAGCAAGGGAGGTGCAGAAAGAAGCAAGTGAGGTGCAGAAAGAGGTAAAAGAAGTGCAGAAAGAGGTGAGAGATGTGCAGAAAGAGACAAGAGAAGTATAGAAAAAAAGGAGAGCTAAAGAAAAAGGCAACAGAAGTGCAGAAAGAGGCAAGAAAACTACAGAAAAAGGCAAGATAAGTGCGGAAAGAGATAGAAAGGTGCAGAAAGAGGAAGAAAGGCAAAGAAAGAAGCAGGAGAAGTGCAGAAAGAGGCAAGAGAAGTACAGAAAGAAGCAGGAAAGGAGCAGAAAGAAGCATGAGAGGTGCAGAAAGAAACAAGAGAGGTGCCAAAAGAGGCAGGAGAAGTGCAGAAGGAGGCAAGAGAGGTGCAGAAAGAGGAAGAAAGGTACATAAATAAGAAGAAAGGTGCAGAAAAAAGCAAGAGAGCTGCAGAAAGACGCAAGATAAGTGGAAAAAGAAGCGCAAGAGGCACAGAAAGAAGAGAGTGAGATACACAAAGAGGCAAAAGAGGTGCAGAAAGAGGCAAGAAAGGTACAAAAAGAAGCAAGAGAAATTCAGAAAGAGGCATGACAAGTACAGCAAGAGGAAGGAAGTTACAAAAAGAAGCAAGAGAAGTGCAGAAAGAAGCAAGAGAGGCACAGAAAGAAGCAAGAGAAGTGATGAAACAGGCAGGAGATTTGCAGAAAGACGCAACAGAGCTGCAGAAAGAAATAAGAGAGGTACCGAAAGAAGCAAGAGAGGTGCATAAAGAAGGAAGAGAGGTGAAGAAATAGGCAACTGAGGTATTGAAAGAGGCAACTGAGGTGCAGAAGGAAGCAAGAGAGATATAAAAGGAAGCAAGATAGGTGCAGAAAGAAGCAAGAGAGGTGCAGAAAGAGGCATGAGAAGTTTAGAAGAAGCAAGAGAGGTACAGAAAGAAGAGAGTGAGTTGCAGAAAGAAGCAAGAGAGGTACAGAAAGGAAAGAGGAAAAAGGTACAGAAAGAAGCAGGAGAGGTGCAGAAAGAGGCAAGAGAGGTACAGAAAGAAGCAAGACAAGTACAGAAAGAAGCAAGAGAGGTGCAGAAAGATTCAAGAGAGGTGCAGAAAAAGCAAGAGACACGCATAAAGAAACAAGAGAGGTGCAGAAAGAGGCAAGAGAAGTGCACAAAGAAGCAAGGGAGGTGCAGAAGCAAGATAGTGAGGTACAGAAAGAGACAAGAGAGGTGCAGAAAGAGGCAAGAGAGGTGTAGCAAGAAAAATGCAGATCAAGGCAAGATAAGGGCAGAAAGAGGAAGGAAGGTGCAGAAGGAAGCAAGAGCAGTGATGACACAGGCAATAGAGTTGCAGAAAGAAGCAAAAGAGGTGCAGAAAAAAGTAAGAGAGGTACAGAAATAAGCAAGTGAGGTGCCGAAAGAAGCCAGAGAGAAGCAGAAAGAGGTAAAAGTAGTGCAGAAAGAGGCAAGAGAGGTGCAGAAAGAGGCAAGAAAACTACAGAAAGAGGCAAGATAAGTGCGGAAAGAGATAGAAAGGTGCAGACAGAGGAAGAAAGGCAAATAAAGAAGCAAGAGAAGTACAGAAAGAAGCAATAGAAGTGCAGAAAGAAGCAAGAGAGGTACAGAAAGAAGAGAGTGAGGTGCAGAGAGAGGAAAGTGAGGTGCAGATAGAGGCAAGAGAGGTGCAGAAAGAGGAAGAAAGGTACAGCAAGAGGATGAAATTTGCTGATAGAAGCAAGAGAGATACAGAAAGAGGCAAGAGAAGTACAGAAAGAAATGAGTGAGGTGCAGAAAGAAGAGATTGAGATGCGGAAAGAGGCAGTAGAAGTGCAGAAAGAGGAAGAAAGGTGCAGAAAGAAGGAAGAGAAGTACAGAAAGAAGCAAGAGAGGGGCATAAAGAAGAGAGTGAGGTGCAGAAAGAGGCAAGATAGGTGCAAAAAGAAGCAAGAGAGGTGCAGAAAGAAGCAAAAGAAATGCAGAAAGAAGCAAGAGAAGTGCAGAAAGAGGAAGAAAGATGCAGAAAGAAGCAAGAGAAGAGCAGAAAGAAGCAAGAGAGGCACAGAAAGAAGCAAGGGAAGTGATGAAAGAGGCAAGAGAGGTGCAGAAACAAGCAGGAGAGATGCAGAAAAAAGCAAGAGAGGTGCAGAAAGAAGCAAAAGAGGTGCAGAAACAGGCAGGTGAGGTGCAGAAAGAGGCAAATGAGGTGCAGAAAGAGGCAAGAGAGGTGCAGAATGAAGCAAGTAAGGGGCAGAAATAAGCAAGAGAGGTGCTGAAAAAGGCAAGAGAGATGCAGAAAGAGACCAGAGAGGTGCAGAAAGAGAAAGAAAGGTACTGAAAGAGGTAGAAAGGTACAGAAAGGGGAACAAAGGATCAAAAGGAAGAAAAAAGATGCAGAAAGAAGCAAGAGAGGTGCAGAAAGAAGCAAGAGATGTGCGGAAAAGGAGCAAGAGAAGTGCAGAAAGAAATAAGAGAGCTAAAGAAAAAGGCAACAGAAGTTCAGAAAGAGGCAAGAAAACTACAGAAAGAGGCAAGATAAGTGCGGAAAGAGATAGAAAGGTGCAGAAAGAAGAAGAAAGGCAAAGAAAGAAGCAAGAGAAGTAGAGAAAGAAGCAATAGAAATACAGAATGAAGCAATAGAGGTACAGAAAGAAGAGAGTGAGATGCAGAGAGAGGAAAAAGAGGTGCAGAAAGAGGCAAAAGAGGTGCAGAGAGAGGAAGAAAGGTACAGCAAGAGGATGAAATTTGCTGATAGAAGCAAGAGAGATACAGAAAGAGGCAAGAGAGGTACAGAAAGAAAAGAGTGAGGTGCAGAAAGAAGAGCGTGAGATACGGAAAGAGGCAGTAGATGTGCAGAAAGAGGAAGAAAGGTGCAGAAAATAGGAAGAGAAGTACAGAAAGAAGCAAGAGAGGGACAAAAAGAAGTGAGTGAGGTGCAGAAAGAGGCAAGAGAAGAGCAGAAAGAAGCAAGAGAGGCAAAAGAAGCAAGGGAAGTGATGAAAGAGGCAAGAGAGGTGGAGAAACACGTAGGAGAGATGCAGAAAGAGGCAAATGAGGTGCAGGAAGAGACAAGAGAGGTGCAGAATGAAGCAAGTAAGGGGCAGAAATAAGCAAGAGAGGTGCTGAAAGAGGCAAGAGAGATGCAGAAAGAGACCAGAGAGGTGCAGCAAGAGGAAGAAAGGTACTGAAAGAGGAAGGAAGGTACAGAAAGAGGAACAAAGGATCAAAAGAAAGAAAAAAGATGCAGAAAGAAGCAAAAGAGGTGCAGAAAGAAGCAAGAGAGGTACAGAAAGAAGCAAGAGAGGTACAGAAAAAAGAGAGTGAGGTGCAGAGAGAGGCAAGTGAGGTTCAGAAAGAGGCAAGAGAGCTGCAGAAAGAAGCAAATGAAATGCATAAAGAAGCAAGAGAAGTGCAGAAAGATGCAGAAAGAAGCTAGAAAAGTGCAGAAAGAAGCAAGAGAGGCACAGAAATAAGCAAGAGAAGTGATGAAAGAGGCAGGAGAGGTACAGAAAGAAGCAAGAGAGATGCAGAAAGAAGCAAGAGACGTGCAGAAAGAAGCAAGACAGGTCCAAAAAGAGGCAAAAGAAGTGCAGAAAGAGGCAACAGAGGTACAGAAAGAGACAAGAGTAGCGCAGAAAGATATATGAGAACTGCAGAAAGAGGCAGAAAGGTACAGAAAGAGGAAGAAATGTACAGAAAGAAAAAGAAAGGCGAAGAAAGAGGGAGAAGGGTGCAGAAAGTAGCAAGAGAAATACAGAAAGAAGGAAGAGAGGTGGAGAAATAGGCAACTGAGGTATTGAAAGAGGCAACTGAGGTGCAGAAGGAAAAAAGAGGTATAAAAAGAGGAGGCAAGATAGGTGCAGAAAGAAGCAAGAGAGGTGCAGACAGAGGAAGCTGTAGAAAGAAGCAAGAGAGGTACAGAAAGAGGCAAGAGAAGTTTAGAAGAAGCAAGAGAGGTACAGAAATAAGGGAGTGAGGTGCAGAAAGAAGCAAGAGAGGTACAGAAAGGAAAGAGGAAAATGGTACAGAAAGAAGCAGGAGAGGTGCAGAAAGAGGCAAGAGAGGTGCAGAAAGAAGCAAGACAAGTACAGAAAGAAGCAAGAGAGGTGCAGAAAGATTCAAGAGAGGTGCAGAAGAAGCTAGAGACACACATAAAGAAACAAGAGAGGTGCAGAAAGAGGCAAGAGAAGTGCACAAAGAAGCAAGTGAGGTGTAGCAAGAAAAATGCAGAACAAGGCGAGATAAGGGCAGAAAGAGGAAGGAAGGTGCAGAAAGAAGCAAGAGCAGTATAGAAAGAAGCAAGAGAAGTAATGAAATAGGCAAGAGAGTTGCAGAAAGAAGCAAAAGAGGTGCAGAAAAAGTAAGAGAGTTACAGAAATAAGCAAGGGAGGTGCAGAAAGAAGCAAGTGAGGTGCAGAAAGAGGCAAGAGATGTGCAGAAAGATACAAGAGAAGTAAAGAAAAAAAATTAGAGAGCTAAAGAAAAAGGCAACAGAAGTGCAGAAAGAGGCAAGAAAACTACAGAAAGAGGCAAGATAAGTGCGGAAAGAGATAGAAAGGTGCAGAAAGAGGGAGAAAGGCAAAGAAAGAAGCAAGAGAAGTGCAGAAAGGGGCAAGAGAGGTCCAAAAAGAGGCAAGAGAAGTGCAGAAAGAGGCAACAGAGGTACAAAAAGAGACAAGAGTGGCGAAGAAAGAGATATGAGAACTGCAGACAGAGGCAGAAAGGTACAGAAAGTGGAAGAAATGTACAGAAAGAAAAAGAAAGGCGCTGAAAGAGGGAGAAAGGTGCAGAAAGAAGCAAGAGAAATGTAGAAAGAAAGAAGAGAGGTAAAGAAATAGACAATTGAGGTATTGAAAGAGGCAACTGAGGTGCAGAAGGAAAAAAGAGGTATAAAAAGAAGCAAGATAGGTGCAGAAAGAAGCAAGAGGGGTGCAGACAGAGGAAGCTGTAGAAAGAAGCAAGAGAGGTACAGAAAGAGGCAAGAGAAGTTTAGAAGAAGCAAGAGAGGTACAGAAATATTGGAGTGAGGTGCAGAAAGAAGCAAGAGAGGTACAAAAAGGAAAGAGGAAAAAGGTACAGAAAGAAGCAGGAGAGGTGCAGAAAGAGGCAAGAGAGGTGCCGAAAGAAGCAAGACAAGTACAGAAAGAAGCAAGAGAGGTGCAGCAAGATTCAAGAGAGGTGCAGAAGAAGCAAGAGACACACATAAAGAAACAAGAGAGGTGCAGAAAGAGGCAAGAGAAGTGCACAAAGAAGCAAGGGAGCTGTAGCAAGAAAAATGCAGAACAAGGCAAGATAAGGGCAGAAAGAGGAAGGAAGGTGCAGAAAGAAGCAAGAGCAGTGTAGAAAGAAGCAAGAGAAGTAATGAAACAGGCAAGAGAGTTGCAGAAAGAAGCAAAAGAGGTGCAGAAAAAGTAAGAGAGGTACAGAAATAAGCAAGGGAGGTGCAGAAAGAAGCAAGTGAGGTGCAGAAAGAGGTAAAAGAAGTGCAGAAAGAGGTGAGAGATGTGCAGAAAGAGACAAGAGAAGTATAGAAAAAAAGGAGAGCTAAAGAAAAAGGCAACAGAAGTGCAGAAAGAGGCAAGAAAACTACAGAAAAAGGCAAGATAAGTGCGGAAAGAGATAGAAAGGTGCAGAAAGAGGAAGAAAGGCAAAGAAAGAAGCAGGAGAAGTGCATAAAGAGGCAAGAGAAGTACAGAAAGAAGCAGGAAAGGAGCAGAAAGAAGCATGAGAGGTGCAGAAAGAAACAAGAGAGGTGCCAAAAGAGGCAGGAGAAGTGCAGAAGGAGGCAAGAGAGGTGCAGAAAGAGGAAGAAAGGTACATAAATAAGAAGAAAGGTGCAGAAAAAAGCAAGAGAGCTGCAGAAAGACGCAAGATAAGTGGAAAAAGAAGCGCAAGAGGCACAGAAAGAAGAGAGTGAGATACACAAAGAGGCAAAAGAGGTGCAGAAAGAGGCAAGAAAGGTACAAAAAGAAGCAAGAGAAATTCAGAAAGAGGCATGACAAGTACAGCAAGAGGAAGGAAGTTACAAAAAGAAGCAAGAGAAGTGCAGAAAGAAGCAAGAGAGGCACAGAAAGAAGCAAGAGAAGTGATGAAACAGGCAGGAGATTTGCAGAAAGACGCAAAAGAGCTGCAGAAAGAAATAAGAGAGGTACCGAAAGAAGCAAGAGAGGTGCATAAAGAAGGAAGAGAGGTGAAGAAATAGGCAACTGAGGTATTGAAAGAGGCAACTGAGGTGCAGAAGGAAGCAAGAGAGATATAAAAAGAAGCAAGAGAGGTGCAGAAAGAGGCAAGAGAAGTTTAGAAGAAGCAAGAGAGGTACAGAAAGAAGAGAGTGAGTTGCAGAAAGAAGCAAGAGAGGTACAGAAAGGAAAGAGGAAAAAGGTACAGAAAGAAGCAGGAGAGGTGCAGAAAGAGGCAAGAGAGGTACAGAAAGAAGCAAGACAAGTACAGAAAGAAGCAAGAGAGGTGCAGAAAGATTCAAGAGAGGTGCAGAAAAAGCAAGAGACACGCATAAAAAAACAAGAGAGGTGCAGAAAGAGGCAAGAGAAGTGCACAAAGAAGCAAGGGAGGTGCAGAAGCAAGATAGTGAGGTACAGAAAGAGGCAAGAGAGGTGCAGAAAGAGGCAAGAGAGGTGTAGCAAGAAAAATGCAGAACAAGGCAAGATAAGGGCAGAAAGAGGAAGGAAGGTGCAGAAGGAAGCAAGAGCAGTGATGACACAGGCAATAGAGTTGCAGAAAGAAGCAAAAGAGGTGCAGAAAAAAGTAAGAGAGGTACAGAAATAAGCAAGTGAGGTGCCGAAAGAAGCCAGAGAGAAGCAGAAAGAGGTAAAAGTAGTGCAGAAAGAGGCAAGAGAGGTGCAGAAAGAGGCAAGAAAACTACAGAAAGAGGCAAGATAAGTGCGGAAAGAGATAGAAAGGTGCAGACAGAGGAAGAAAGGCAAATAAAGAAGCAAGAGAAGTACAGAAAGAAGCAATAGAAGTGCAGAAAGAAGCAAGAGAGGTACAGAAAGAAGAGAGTGAGGTGCAGAGAGAGGAAAGTGAGGTGCAGATAGAGGCAAGAGAGGTGCAGAAAGAGGAAGAAAGGTACAGCAAGAGGATGAAATTTGCTGATAGAAGCAAGAGAGATACAGAAAGAGGCAAGAGAAGTACAGAAAGAAAAGAGTGAGGTGCAGAAAGAAGAGAGTGAGATGCGGAAAGAGGCAGTAGAAGTGCAGAAAGAGGAAGAAAGGTGCAGAAAGAAGGAAGAGAAGTACAGAAAGAAGCAAGAGAGGGGCATAAAGATGAGAGTGAGGTGCAGAAAGAGGCAAGATAGGTGCAAAAAGAAGCAAGAGAGGTGCAGAAAGAAGCAAAAGAAATGCAGAAAGAAGCAAGAGAAGTGCAGAAAGCTGCAGAAAGAAGCAAGAGAAGAGCAGAAAGAAGAAAGAGAGGCACAGAAAGAAGCAAGGGAAGTGATGAAAGAGGCAAGAGAGGTGCAGAATGAAGCAAGTAAGTGGCAGAAATAAGCAAGAGAGGTGCTGACAAAGGCAAGAGAGATGCAGAAAGAGACCAGAGAGGTGCAGAAAGAGGAAGAAAGGTACTGAAAGAGGTAGAAAGGTACAGAAATGGGAACAAAGGGTCAAAAGGAAGAAAAAAGATGCAGAAAGAAGCAAAAGAGGTGCAGAAAGAAGCAAGAGATGTGCGGAAAAGGAGCAAGAGAAGTGCAGAAAGAAATAAGAGAGCTAAAGAAAAAGGCAATAGAAGTGCAGAAAGAGGCAAGAAAACTACAGAAAGAGGCAAGATAAGTGTGGAAAGAGATAGAAAGGTGCAGAAAGAAGAAGAAAGAAGCAAGAGAAGTGCAGAAAGAGGCAAGAAAAGTGCAGAAAGAAGCAGGAAAGTAGCAGAAAGAAGCATGAGAGGTGCAGAAAGTATGAGACCGGCCTCACGGCGTTGCCCTCTCCATCATCCCGCCAACCTGCAACCACCCTCAAGACACGACATCCCCGACTCCGGCCGCCCCAGCCACCCCCGATCCACGGGCCGGCCAGAGACCTGACAGACTCAACACCCTACCACACATGCCCAACCGAGGGAGCGGGAACCCTCGAGCCAGACCCAGAGGCGCCAGCCCAGTCACACCTCGGGTCGCCTTCCCCGGGAGGACTCAATCGGCCACCAGGCCCCTGGGGAGCAGGCGCCTCCCCTACCGAGCGTCTGGGGTCCCTCCCAGACCCACCTGAAAAGACCAAAGAAGTGAGCGGCAGGAAATCCCGCCGAACCCCTGCCGTCACCCCAGTCCCCCCTCTGCGAGCACTCCGGACTTCAAAGAACGAGCGGAGTATAACAAGGGGTGCCAGAGGAACAAGGACAGAGAAGACCTGGAACCATCTGAGCCTGCTGACGCTGTCGCGGCTCCTGAACGCTGAAGTCACCTGGGCCTGCTGAGTGACTCGCGGCCTCTTGCTATTGAACCACCTGAGCCCTGCGGACGAGGTCGCGGCTCCCGAACACTGAACCACCTAGGCCTGCTGAGTGACTCGCGGCCCCCAGCTATTGAACCATCTGAGCCTGCTGACGGAATCGCGGCTCCTGAACTCCGACCACCTGTGCCTGCTGAGAGACTCGCGGCGCTCCCCTTGAGGACGACTCGATAAGAGATCGCCCAGAGACACGACACCCTCCAGCTCGAGGATTGTGAGCTTCCGCAGGGTATTTCGCAGAGACACTATCTTGAAAGACTGTCCCGCTACCCCCATTCCCCACGACTGATTTGTGGTACGTTGTGCCACTGCTGTACTATTTGCCTTTTGGGTCATAAAGATCCCTGAAACCATCGATAAAAGAACTTATAGTCCTACAAAGAATACGTGTGGTGTCCCTCTGTTCACAGTGCAGATCAGGGTGTGAGCGCCTGGTTCGGCTTACTTGGGAGAGGTGGGTCAAAGGGGTGGGCAAGACGTGTATCGAACCCCCTTCCGGCGGACGCCTTTCCAACATTTGGTGGCAGACGACGGGATCCAAGCCGACACCGAAGGAGAGCGTGCAGTAAACGACTGACGCACTACCAAACAGAAATGGAAGGAGAAACCTCCCTGGGTGCCACAGGTACCGAAATAAGCTCACCGTTCCGAGAAGATCAATTGGACTATGACACGCATAGAGAACTAAAACAGTTTTGCAAAGACCTTGGCATCGCTACCACCGGACTGAGCACAAAGGAAGACTACCAGAAAGTACTGAAAGCCTGGGTCGAGACGGGGGCGCCCCCGACCCAAACGGAAAGAGACTCTACCCATGAACAAACAAGCACCCCGGCGAGAAACAACGGGCCAGAGGGGAACCTGTCCTCCGAGGAACTAGCGGACCGAGAGAGAAGCCGCAACCACGAACTGGAACTGGCAAAACTAAAAATCGAGGGAGAGATAAAACTGGCAGAGAAGAAGTTAGCCGTCGAGCAGTTACGGCTACAAGGAGAACTCGAAGAGAAGAGACTCCAAAGGGAGCACGACGAAAAGAAACTCCAGCTAGAACATGAACGCGGCCTGAAGGAAATTGAGTGGCGGGCTAGACACGAAAAGTCGCAGCCGCCCGGGAATCCCCAGCCCGCTCCCGCCGGGGAAACCAAAGTTCACATCCCCAAGGATGTGGTCAAGGAGTATTATAAGAACGATGATATCCAGCAGTGGTTTAAAGCCTACGAAGTCGCCATGACCTCTCACCGAGTCCCGCAGAAGGATTGGGGGGCTGGCCTATGGGGCCGGTTCTTAAGCGAAGGAAGGGACACTCTGCTCGATCTGCCCTCCGCGGTCATGAACTCCTACAGCCACATGAAGGAAGCCCCTCGTGGGCCGGTACGGACTCACCCCCGAAATGTACCGACAACGGTTCCGAGATTGCAAAAAGATACCGGGCACCACGTGGGTCGAATACGTGAACTTTTACAGCCGAGCTCTGGACGGGTGGATCAAGGGCAGCAAGGTCTCCACCTTCGAAGAACTGTTCGATCTGATCGCCTGGGAACATTTAGCGGCCAATTGCTTTATAGAACTGCGCCAGCATCTCCTAGACAGTAAACTCACCAACCCTCGGAAGCTGGCCGCTGAGGCTGATCGTTGGGTGAACACCCGGGCCACCCGGGGCCCCGTGGGGGACTACGGCCGCAACAGTCAGGGTCCCCCCCGCCAGAGGGGCGGAGGGAACCACGGCCGACCAAGAGACTTTGTTGGGGGGTCCTCCACCAGCCCCCCCATGAGCCCACCAGCGGCGGGTTCGGCCCAGTCTCCAGCCAGCACCGGAGCCCCAGGACGACCAGGTCCACGAGCTAGGATCACCTGCTTCCGCTGCCAGCAGCCCGGACACTACGCCAATGACCCCCAGTGTCCCCAGCATCAGCGAACCACAACGACCAACCCCACGACCCGGCAGATGGCCTCCGTGGCTCTGGGGGAAGAAATGGAAGACTCCGAGGAATGGGAACCGGCGGCCATGGCCCTGGTCTCCCTTGGGGATCGAGAAATGGTCCCCGGGACACCCTTGCCCGCCAACACAGAGAAATACCGACAGCAGGTGACTATCAACGGCCACCGAGTCGAGGGCCTTCGCGACACCGGGGCGAGTGTCACCGCGGTCCACCGCAGCCTAATTTCCGAAGACCAGATCCTAGCCGGGGCCCTCTGTCCGGTCGTATCCTCCGACAATTCTGAGAGCCTCTGCCAGATGGCCCTGGTGCCCTTCGAGTGGGGAGGGGTCTCCGGAGAACTGAAGGTAGCGGTCCGGACCTCGCAGCCCGTAGACTGCCTCCTGGGCAACGACCTGGAAAATTCCCCGTGGGGGCAGGTAGAACGAAGAGCCCACCTAGAGATGATGGGCCTACCGGAATGGGTCTGCGCCACCACGCGCTCCATGACCGCACGAGTGGCCCCCTCCAAGGGCGGTGAAGCCCTCTTACCGAACACTTTCCCCGAGAACAGGGACCCCCTACCAGAAGCAGACAACCCTCCTTCCGAGGAAGAAGGAGACACTAACCCAGGGGAAGGACCGGAACCTTCCGCCCCAGAGGCCCCGATGGAACCCGAAGAACTGCCCGAGTTGGCCCAGTGGCACTGCGAAGGGGGGCCCTCCCGCGAAGAGTTCTGCCAGGAACAGACCACTTGCCCCTCCCTCGAGGGACTTAGACAACAAGCCGAAGCCCAGGTCGCCGGTGATCAAACCGGAACCCATTGGGTTTATTGGGACAATGGCCTCCTCTACAGCGAGCAAAAGTCCGCCGAGCTAGGCGCAGCACGAGTACTGGTGGTACCCCTGCGGTTCCGGAGCCTCCTCCTGGGCCTGGCCCACGATGTACCCTTGGCAGGACACTTAGGCCAAGACAAGACATACCAGCGATTGGTGACCCACTTCTATTGGCCCAAGATGCGAGCGAATGTAGAAACACACTGCAAGTCCTGCCTCACGTGCCAGGGCAGTGGGAAGAGTGGCGGAAAACGCAAAGCTCCCTTACAACCGTTCCCCGTTGTAAGTACCCCGTTCGAGCGGGTCGGCATCGACATCGTGGGACCCCTGGATCCGAAGACCGCCCAGGGCCACAGATTCATCCTCGTCCTGGTGGACCATGCCACCCGCTACCCCGAGGCCATCCCCCTCCGCACCGTGACGGCTCCCGTGGTGGGCCGGGCTCTCATGGGGATCTTCTCCCGGGTCGGATTTCCCCGCGAGGTTGTGAGTGATCGCGGCACGAACTTTATATCCCGCTACATGAAGTCCCTGTGGCAGCAGTGCGGAGTCACGTATAAATTCACGACCCCCTACCACCCCCAGGGCAACGGCCTGGTGGAACGCTTCAACCGAACTCTGAAGGGAATGATCCTGGGCCTCGAAGAGCCCCTGCGCCGGAAATGGGACGTCCTCCTCCCTTGCCTCCTGTTCGCGTACCGGGAGGTTCCCCAAAAGTCTCTGGGGTTCAGCCCCTTCGAACTGCTGTACGGACATCCCGTTCGAGGGCCCCTAAGCCTGGTCAAAGAGGGCTGGGAGACAAGCCCCCGGGGGACACCCCCAGATGTGTTCCGCTACATCCTGGCGCTCCGCAACCAGACAAGGAAGTTTAGGGAACTTGCAGAGGCTAACCTCGAGGCCAGCCAAGAAGAAATGAAGCGCTGGTATGACCAGAACGCAACCTTGGTCGAGTTCCAGCCGGGCCAGCAGGTTTGGGTCATGGCTCCGGTGAGACCCTGCGCCCTACAAGACAAATGGACTGGTCCATTCAAGGTGGTCGAACGGAAGAGCCAGGTCACGTATCTGGTCGACGTACAATCCCCACGGAACCCCCTCCGGGTCCTCCACGTAAACCGTCTCAAGCCCCACTTCGTAAGTACAGAACTGAGTTTGCTACTGGCCACCGATGAGGGGGCAGAAGAGGACACTGAACCCCTGCCCGATCTCCTGTGCACAAAAGAACTGGACGGTTCCGTTGAGGGTGTGAAACTGTCGGACACCCTCACTCCCCAGCAGGCCGACGACTGCCGCCAGCTGCTCGGACAATTCGCAGAACTTTTCTCCCTCATTCCAAGGGTGACCGACTGGTGTGTCCACGACGTAGACACCGGCGACTGCCCGCCTGTGAGACACCGAGCCTACCGGGTGCCTGACCGGGTCCGCACCTGCATCAAGACCGAGGTACAGAAAATGCTCAACCTAGGGGTCATCGAGCCCTCCGACAGCCTGTGGAAATATGGATTTTTCTGGTCAGTTATGTCCCCTATCTTGGACCCCAACGGTTCTATGTGCATGTTACAAGTACATGTATGTTCCCTCCAGCTCCAGTTATGAAGACGCAAATACATGTGCGTCCACTGTTAACATGTCCTCTGTTGATCCGCCATGAATGGGCCGGATATTCCATTCCTAAGTACGAAAGGCCACCGCCTTTATATGGTTCACTTATGCTATTTTACAGTCCAGGCAAGTAGGCCCTGATTCTGTCATCAAGCTTCTCTTGCTTTCTGCCTCTGAAAGCTCCAGTCTGAGCCTGCATCTGTGACCATGAACTTTGTCTCATTCTCTGCGCGGCTCACGAAGCCTGACATCAGCTTGCTGCCTGCCAAGAACTGTATTTCACCTTCGAAAATTATCTGCTCCGTTCCCTGCCCGATGCATTCCTGTCTAGTAGCTTAAGTAAACATTCTGCCAGCTACCGAGCAAAGGCTCGGCTTCTCTGTCTTTATGCAAGTAATTCATAGCCCTGTTACTATGGAAAATTCCTGCCCTCGCATCTAGTGTAGACACTTAGACGCTTGTGCACGCACACACAGTCAGTATAGAATAGATTTTGTCCAAGAGACCTCTCTTTTGGATAACATAGTTCTTTAAACATAGGATGTTAGATATGATTTGGGATTAGGTTGACTTGACCCCCCAGACTTCTTGTCTCCACATGTAGAGCTAAATGTCAAGTCCCCCTCACCCCCTAGTTGCACGTCAATCACACGTCATACTGCTGCGCGCGCATCTATGCCAAGTATAATCTTATAGATCCACCTATATATGACATCATAACCAATTATGTTCCTTTTTACTCCTCATTACACCCATTTTCGGTTACGCATGTGAATCGTCACCTTCCTTATCAATTGTTACGCCTCCCGCATCTATTTCATTGTAATGTATGTTCTATAAAAGTCATTTCTTGTCAATAATGTATGTACTTCACTTCCTGAACCTCCGTGGTGATGGAACTTGGAGCAACCGATTATAATCGATCATTGGAATAAAGCCCATTCCGAACCTCTAATACCACGGATTCTGCCTCTTATTTACTGAGCTATTTTTATTATGTTTCCGTATCAAATTAAGTCCCGGTAATTAAATTATTTACCACATGAATGGCGCCCGAACAGGGACACTTTCTCATCTCACGCGCCGGCGGTGCGTTGCAGGCCCGGTCTCCTGCCACAGCTGGACGGACAACAACGCGTACCAGCAGGATTTCCTGTATCTCCCTCCGGTCAAGCGGGGGCGACTGAGGCTGCGATCAACACCCAGACGAGGCGGTGAGAAGTGCGAAGTATCCCGACCAGAGCCTAGCTGAGAGAGCAAGATCCGAGGTATACAGAGGCCCACCAGTTTCCGAAGTCCCAAGTCGAGTCCAGTGTCCGAAGCGTTCGAGTCGAGTCCAGTCCGGTTCAAGTTCAGTCCAGTTTCTGAGGCCTTCCGTTTCCGAGCTACCCGGTGAGTACCATTACTGGGGAGGCGTTCTGGCGTGCACATAAGTTGTGCCGGTCCAGACGGGTTTGGGTACACAAATCCGGTCTGCACTGTTTCAGCAGTGTATCCGTACTGTTTAGCAGTATATCTAGTATATCAAGTATATAAATTCAGAATAATTCAGTTCAAGTCGAGTATCATGTTTAATGATTAAGTTTTTCTTAGATCATCGTCATCATCACTGTTGCTCAGTTAAATGTTAAATGTTAAATGTTTATAGTACGTTCTGCATATTGTGGTATGAATGACTGTTCATTATTGTGTTTATTGTATTAAGTTTGTTCAAAATCCAGTATCAGATCAGTTCTCATTAAGTTTGTTCAAAATCAAGTATCAGATCAGTTTTCAATATGCCACTCTTTTCGAAACTAAGACAGATCACAACTAGAAAAGGGGTACTCGAAGAAGCTGTTCCCATTCCTCCTAGGGACACTCCAGGGTACTTCATGTATCATAAACATGGCCTAGACGCCATATTATTTCTCGATTTATGGGTAGACTACACTAAGGAATTACC
Organism: Triturus cristatus; assembly: GCF_964204655.1. Taxonomy (NCBI): domain Eukaryota; kingdom Metazoa; phylum Chordata; class Amphibia; order Caudata; family Salamandridae; genus Triturus; species Triturus cristatus. Next base: position 219,957,295 of record NC_140594.1, on the reverse strand, counting down.
AGAAAGTCAGAGGTGGCCCGCAGCGGGGACCTGGGATGCAGAGTGCATCGTGAAAGTAGAGGAAGAATTATGGAAAAAGAAAGCTAGACAATCACAGAAAGACGCCATTGAATTATGGCGTAAAGAATCGTATAGACGCACAGAAAAAGCACGTAGACAGGAAGAGAAGAGTAAAGAGAATTCTAATGAAGTCCGAGAAAATCTATTAATTAAAGAAGGTGCACGAGTGAAATCAGAACAAGTAGACAGACGAAGAAATGCCCTTATGAATGGTATGTATCCCCTTCTGGCTGAAGGATTACCTAAGGCTACTCCAGGGATACCAAAAGACTTGCCAACCCCATTATTTCCAATAAAGGTACATCCTAAGGGGCATCCTAGAACCGCAGAAGATGTTTTTCTTTCCTCATATTTAGATGACGCAGCTCCCGAGTATGCTAACCCCGCCCCACATAGACCGTTGGCCGGGGAGGTTCAACGCCAAGATCCAGTACTTGTACCCTTACAGCATCAAGTTCTGACACAAGTTCCGGCAAGCACATCTGTTTCTGCATCTGTTCCTACAGCTACTTCTATAGCTGTATCCACACCTATAGTTGCTGTATCACGTTCAACGAATCCTTTCACACCCGATACCCCAGATGGGGCTACCGGAGGTGCTACCAATATCTTTTCTACGCCACCTAGAATAAATAAACTTACTTTTCAAGAGTCAGCACATTCACGTACCCCCAAACTCATAAATGCCCGTACGCTTAAGGAACTTCTTGTAGATTGTAGATATGACCCTGTGCCCGGCAAAGAGGACGAAATGACCCTAGCATCATTACGTATCAGACGAGCCGCAGTGTATTTAGAGAAATTACCAGGAATGACTGCGCATCTAGATAATATATACCATTTTGTTCAAACAGGGCGAGATTCTGAATGTATTAACAGAGCTATGGAATACCAGAAAGTGGAAATACAGGGGGAACTGTTGCGTTTCCTCATAAATTGTGTGATCAGAAATCAAGACCGACCGGGGGTAGACCCGGAAGCAATGCAAATTCTTACCAGATGGAGCCAGAATATATCAGAAGGGAGACATGATAAGCAAAACTGTATAATAGCCATGTGCCGAAAGATCCGTAAAGAAATAGAACGCCTACACGAAGCAAGATTAACGGTAGACCAGTTTGAACAAAGCGAGGAAGAAGCATCAGGACTGCCCACAGGACAGTCAGAAACTATAGCCTATGTAGGGAGAGGAAGATCTTGTAATAGTACTAGATGTCTTACTGATCCGATACGTCCGATGTGTCTAGAAAATAACAGGAAATTTCAAACACCAATAATAAATATAAGGTCTAACGAGCATTCATTCCAAGCAGCAGATAAATTACTCCGAGAACGAAGGGGTTATCATTTTCTCGATTCTATGGATGAACAAGAATTAGCCAGGTCAGCTGTCCATTGGGTTGACAGTCCCGAGAAGTATAGTGATGACACAGTAGCACACACATTTTTGAATCTCACCCCAGATGAACAGCGTTTAGCTGGGATTTATATGATTCAACAACTTCTTATACTATATAAAAGCCAACATTCAGATCCTGGTCCCTTACCTGATATATTGACCGAATTACTCACGAATAGATGGAGAGGTTCAGGTACTAAGCTAATTAAAGAAATACTAGAATCAAGAAAGCAGTACATTCTTTTTATATGCCCAGAACATGTCTCACTGCCCATCAAGGAAAGAACTACGTATTACATGGACAGACAGAATCCCTTACGAGAAGTGCACCCAATAAAGGGCGAGGACAATCAGTTTAAACGTGTATATGTGTATACGCCCATATCGAAAATAGAATTGTTGGAAATGAAGAAAGTGGTACCCAGTCATGACAAAGATCCAGCGGGTTTCCACCGAGAAATTAAAGACATGTTACTCATGGGAGAGTATACCTATCCCGACATTATGACAATATTAAAGGTATTGATGCCTGCTGGCATTTATGAAAAACTCAAGGAAAAAGAGTGGGAGGTAGGAGACCAAAAGATAGATTGGACAGCACTAGAAACAGAAGAAAAGGCCCGAGGTCCAGGTTCGGGGCTTGGGGATAAAACTAAAGCACTACCAGGTCTACTAGTACAGGTACTGCCACGTTTATTAACCACGAAAAAGGAAGACTGGGGTGCAATTTCAGCCTGTAAACAAAAGCAAGATGAAGACACTAGTGATTTCTATGCACGATTTGAAAAATGTTTTGGTATAAATAGTGGTATAAAAGCAAGTAGCGAATCATACCCACATCTGGTTGTGACAAAATTAGTTGAAAATTCCTTGCCCCAAGTGAAAAATAGAGTATTAAAATTCGAGAGTACCTGGCAAGGTAACACTCCATCACAAATGTTACAAATGTTACAGTATCATCACAATAGAATTAGAGAGGAACAAGATCATGAACAAAGACGCATGAAAGACACGAAAATGAAAATGCTAGTCTCCCAGACAGTTCCAGCTGAAGGACATAAAAAGGGTACGATACATTCTGGCGATTTAGCAGGACCTGTAAAAGGGACATGCAACTATTGTAAACAACTAGGTCATCATGTACACGATTGCCCAGTCCTGAAGCGTAATATCGCCACGGGTATTACAAAAGAAAGACCACGGCCACTTAGACAGGATCAGAATGAACAAGGAGCTTTGCAACATGCACAGTCTATGCCAGCTCCACCACAGTCTGTACAGTTTGTGCCAGCTGCACCAGCGCTGCCTGTTGCTGCCACGCAAACCACGACACGACAACTGTACCAGACCGCACAGTATGACTATCCTGATTATCAACGATATGCATGAACCAGCCTAGAGAGGGAAGTTGACTTACCCCTTATCGAGATCCCTGTAGATCAAGAAGGACCTTATGTACATAGTGAATTATTAGGCCAAGACAGAAAATTTTTACTCGATACAGGGGCAAGTCGAACAACCATAAAACGTAGTGAAGTTCCAGGGGCACCCCTCTCAGGCTCACAGAATATTTCCCTTGGTTTTTCAGGAAAACCTATTGTTAATGAAGTGTCACAACCTCTTCCACTTACGATAGGACCTTTGACCCGAACTACAGATTTATTGCTTACTAAATCATGTCCAGAAAACCTGTTAGGAATAAAAACATTGAAAGCTCTAGGAGCTATAATATGTTGTTCTCCGGAAGGAGTAAGATTGTTTTTACGTGATTTTAAAGGTCATTATGTGTCTAGAGACATGGATCCCCGATTGCAGACTTTACCTACACATCTATGGGCACAAGGCCCTACTGATGTTGGTTGCATGAATATTACACCCTATCGAGTTACACTAAAGGCAGGAGTGGTACTACCACGAATGCGACAATACAAGTTACCACCAGATGCTGTAGTGGCTTTACTACAAATCATTGACGAACTCATTGCCCAAGGAGTGGTTGTAGAAACCGACTCCAATATATGTAATTCACCGATAATTCCGATTCTCAAACGAACAGATCCGAAGGCCCCGCCAGTATATCGATTAATTGTTGATCTGCGCGAATTAAATAAGTGTATTGTGCCACAATTCCCTGTGGTCCCTGATATCTCATCATTACTGACAGCTATTGATTCCGAAGCAACATTCTTTACTGTAATTGATCTCAAAAATGCCTTTTTCAGCGTCCCAATAGATCCGGAAAGCCAATATTTGTTCGGATTTAGTTTAAATGGACGTAGCTTTAAATTCTCACGCGCACCTCAAGGATTTACAGAAAGCCCCAGCATCTATAGCCAAGCACTGAAACGAGAACTCGACAGTATCCACATGCCAGTTAACACTGCTTTGCTTCAATATGTCGATGATCTGCTGATCACCGCCCGAAGCGAACCTGAATGTGAAAAAGCATCACTGACAGTTTTACAATTTCTAGCCGAAAAGGGGCACAAGGTGTCCCCTTCTAAGCTGCAATTCTGTGTTCAGCGAGTTATTTACCTTGGTCACTCGCTGTCCAAGGAGGGAAGGCAGCTTACACCAGACCGCATTCAGTTAATAGCTAACATGCCAATACCCAAGACACAAAAGGAGGTGCGGGCTTTTATAGGCCTCACTTCATATTGTAGACAGTGGATCCCTCAGTATGCATTTCTAGCAAAACCACTCATTCAGTTGACAACACAGGAGGCAGCCACATCGACTGTTCTCCCTTGGACTCAGGAACACACACACGCTTTTGAAAGCCTAAAGAAAGCTTTATGTCAAGCACCTGTTTTAGCAACACCATGTTACAGAAAACATTTTACACTCTTTATTACAGAACGAGAAGGTACTGCCTTGTCAGTACTCACACAGGAACAAGCAGGAGCACACAAACCATGTGCTTATTTTTCTAGTACATTAGATCCCGTAGCTCAGGCTTTGCCTGCGTGCCTAAAATCAGTGGCAGCGACAGCTTTAGCAATCAGACAAAGCGATGCCATAGTGTTAGGACATCCATTGACAGTACAAGTACCACACGCAGTAGAGGTTCTTGTGAATCGAACGCAAACACAACACTTGACTATAGCAAGACTTACAGGGTACGAACTTACATTGTTCCAGCCACATATAGAAATCAGACGTTGTACCACATTGAATCCTGCCACACTTTTACCTGTAAATGGAACAGACCCATTAGCCCACGATTGTATTGATGTTATTACAATCACGACGAAACCCAGACAAGATTTAACCGATGTCCCATTATCAGACCCAGACCTGACGTTGTATGTAGATGGTTCATGTATGAGAACAAGTACAGGAGAGTTAGTGGCCGCTTACGCAGTCACCACAGACACTGAAATTATTGAAACCAAGTGTATAAATACCTTGTCCGCTCAAGCAGCAGAGCTCGTCGCTCTGACACAAGCCTGTATTCAAGCCACAAATAAAAAAGTCAACATATACACTGATTCACGTTATGCATTCGGAGTCGTACATGACTTCGGCGTGCTGTGGCGAGAGAGAGGTTATTTAACTTCTCACGGTGCCCACATTCAGCACGGACCCCTCATTCATGCCTTGTTAGATGCAATACATTTACCCATTGCAATATCGATTATGAAATGCAAAGCACATACGAAAGTTACTGATATCATTTCTCAAGGCAACGATCTAGCTGATAGAACAGCTAAACGGACTGCTCAAACTCAAACATCCGATATGACAAAGACAATAGTCCTGACGCCAACACATTGTATGACGGTTAAAGATCCTACTCTTGACGTAATTGATATACAGACACATGCTACACCAGATGAAATAAAGAAATGGACCGAATTAGGAGGGATCCAAACGGATCAAGGATGGATGATGAAGGAAAAGTCTGTGTGGTTCCTTCCTGATTCAATGGTCCAAGTTATAATTAACACTATACATAGTCCAGCACATCTAGGAGAAAAAGCTATGCTAGATAGCATTCAACACATTTGGTTCAATAAACATTTACGAGCAGCAGCCAAACAAAAGGTCCGTACCTGTATGATCTGTTGCCAGTTCAACCCAGGAAAAAGCGTTCCCGTAGAGCAGGGTGGATTTCATCCTCCTAATCACCCTTTTGAAGTCCTCCAGATGGATTATATCCAGATGGAACGATGTCGAGGATTCAAATATGTTCTCGTAGTTGTTTGTGCTCTTTCCCGTTGGACGGAGGCATACCCGGTTTCAGATTACACTGCCCCGACTACTGCCAAACAGTTGGTTCGAGAATTCTTCCCACGATACGGTTTACCACGTGTTGTTCACTCAGATAACGGCCAGCCGTTCTCATCCGAATTAATGAAACACGTTTCACTTTTGTTAGGCTATCAGTGGAAATTCCACTGTGTCCGACACCCCGAAGCAGCAGGTCTCGTAGAAAGACATAATCAGACTCTGAAAATAAGATTATCCAAAATATGCAGAGAGAAAGGTGTCGACTGGGTAGTAGCATTACCAGTTGCACTCTTTTACACAAGAATGGTAGCACACTCTCGAACAGGGCTATCCCCGTATGAAGTGATCTTCGGCAGACCACCAAATATGTGGGGGACGCCTATACCACGCAAAATAACTGATATTGACTGTAATATGCTGACAGATTACTTGGCTTCCTTGATGTCTGCACTACAATCTTGTCGTTCACAGGTAGCTGCAGCTTTTCCTGACAACACTGAGGTGAAACCCCATGACGTGGTTCCGGGGGACCTGGTCCTCGTGAGGAACTTTGACCGCAAAACTCAGCTGGAACCTAGGTGGAGGTCACCTCAGCTGGTGTTGCTCACCACAAGAACAGCCGTGAAGATCGAAGGCAGAAAGGGATGGATTCATTCAAGTCATATCAAGAAATTTCATGGACTTCCTTCGGATGTGAATAGCCCACCTCGTGTGTCTTCACCCATTGACTCAAAACTACCTTTGGCTGAGGCCAACAGTCAGGAACTTTATAAACTGAAACTCAGGCCAAAACCGTAGAGCAATTTGATTGTTTAAGTCCTCTCCAAGGTGAAGCGGTTGAATTGTCTCTGACATGTATCCCTTGGACCTGAATAGAGAATACCCCCGAAAAATGTTGAAACGACAGGCGTACTGTAAATCACTGCGTAGTCATTGCATAGTGACGTTATTAATTTTGTTTTTCTCAAGTCTTTTAATAATTACTGCAAGTATATTGTTGCACATATATTATCCTATTTCTAGACATGTTTACAATGTTACTGCTGAACATTCTTTTAGTGAATTACCTCCGCTTGAGTTGTCTTATAGATTTGCGCTGCGCAATAACACTTTTATTAGTATGTTACATCATTCCCATCAGGTTAGCAATGCTACAAATTGTTGGATATGTGGCCGACTCCCTCCCTATCAGAATTATAAAGGAATTCTACCTCTTTTTCCATACCCGTTCACACACAACGGCTCCTGTGGAGCATGGTTTAGCCTAATTAATTCTCTAGATTCGAATTCTGCAGTTTATCAAGATAACTGGGTATGGGGAAATCTGAACTTAGTTTTACTTAAGGTCTGCCACCCCAACAAGGAGGGACTTCCCAAAGGAACAGGAACTGATCTAGAAAATGAAGTATATGGATTAGGTAATTTTACACTTAACCTCATGATCCTGAACGTTGAATCTGAAGCTACACCAATCTTGCCCGCCATGTCCGTATTCCCAGTAAAAGGGGAATTATGTATAAGAAAGAATGGCTCCATACACATGGGCCATAGTAAATGCACCATTGTAGTAGGATTTAGTGATCAAGGCAAGTCTACATTTAGAGCTTCCCGCCATTCCTATTTCATATGTGGTCAGACGGCATATGTACGTTTGCCTCTAGATTGGGATGGTACTTGCTACATTGGATTCCTTTTGCCACCTGTTTTTCTAGCTCCTCCTGATTATCACAGAAATATTCATTTAGTATATAATAGAGTAAGGAGAGATCTCCCAATAGTCGACTACACTGAAACAGCATGGGAAAAATACACAGATTTCAATAAAGGTCTCTTTCCCTATATAGGTACTGTTACTAATAGTAAGCTGATACGTAGATTAACTAGAACCCTTGAAGCAGTAGTGAACGAAACTATTTCCGCCTTAGGCAATTTAACAGAAGAGCAGTCTGCTATGCGGATTGTTGTGCTTCAAAATCGTCTTGTCCTTGACGTCATCCTGGCCGATAGGGGCGGAGCTTGTAGGGTCATCGGATCAAGCTGTTGCATATTCATACCAGAAAATTCGCCATCTGTATATAAGGCCATAACCCGCCTTCATAAGATTGTAAGCCAGATACACCAGAATCCAGGCACCTGGACTTGGTCCGGTTGGTTTTGGAGCATGATATCAGCCTGGGGATGGAGAGTCCTATCCTTCCTAGGTATTGGCCTTCTCATATTATTCAGTTGCTGTCTATGTCTGCAATGTGGACCAGCGATTTGTGGTCTGTGTGCCACATCGTGCATTCCACATCAAGATTTTCATTCAAGATCCCGGAAGAAGAAAGAAGAACAAATGATGCTATATGAACAGATCAATGGATTAATGAAGATTGATATCTCTTGACGGGCAAGTAGGGGACAAGGAGGGAATGTGGAAATATGGATTTTTCTGGTCAGTTATGTCCCCTATCTTGGACCCCAACGGTTCTATGTGCATGTTACAAGTACATGTATGTTCCCTCCAGCTCCAGTTATGAAGACGCAAATACATGTGCGTCCACTGTTAACATGTCCTCTGTTGATCCACCATGAATGGGCCGGATATTCCATTCCTAAGTACGAAAGGCCACCGCCTTTATATGGTTCACTTATGCTATTTTACAGTCCAGGCAAGTAGGCCCTGATTCTGTCATCAAGCTTCTCTTGCTTTCTGCCTCTGAAAGCTCCAGTCTGAGCCTGCATCTGTGACCATGAACTTTGTCTCATTCTCTGCGCGGCTCACGAAGCCTGACATCAGCTTGCTGCCTGCCAAGAACTGTATTTCACCTTCGAAAATTATCTGCTCCGTTCCCTGCCCGATGCATTCCTGTCTAGTAGCTTAAGTAAACATTCTGCCAGCTACCGAGCAAAGGCTCGGCTTCTCTGTCTTTATGCAAGTAATTCATAGCCCTGTTACTATGGAAAATTCCTGCCCTCGCATCTAGTGTAGACACTTAGACGCTTGTGCACGCACACACAGTCAGTATAGAATAGATTTTGTCCAAGAGACCTCTCTTTTGGATAACATAGTTCTTTAAACATAGGATGTTAGATATGATTTGGGATTAGGTTGACTTGACCCCCCAGACTTCTTGTCTCCACATGTAGAGCTAAATGTCAAGTCCCCCTCACCCCCTAGTTGCACGTCAATCACACGTCATACTGCTGCGCGCGCATCTATGCCAAGTATAATCTTATAGATCCACCTATATATGACATCATAACCAATTATGTTCCTTTTTACTCCTCATTACACCCATTTTCGGTTACGCATGTGAATCGTCACCTTCCTTATCAATTGTTACGCCTCCCGCATCTATTTCATTGTAATGTATGTTCTATAAAAGTCATTTCTTGTCAATAATGTATGTACTTCACTTCCTCAACCTCCGTGGTGATGGAACTTGGAGCAACCGATTATAATCGATCATTGGAATAAAGCCCATTCCGAACCTCTAATACCACGGATTCTGCCTCTTATTTACTGAGCTATTTTTATTATGTTTCCGTATCAAATTAAGTCCCGGTAATTAAATTATTTACCACAAGCCCCTGGGCCAGCCCGGTGGTTCTGGTCCCGAAGGCTGCCTCCCCAGGGGTCGCCCCGAACTAAGATTCTGTGTAGACTATCGGGGGCTCAATGCGGTCACCCGCGCAGACGCTCACCCTATTCCCCGAGCCGACGAGCTCATCGACCGCCTGGGGGCCGCCCAGTTCCTCAGCACTTTCGACCTGACCTGCGGGTACTGGCAGATCGCTCTCACGGAAGGGGCGAAAGAGCGCTCTGCCTTCTCCACACCAGATGGCCACTACCGCTTCAGGGTCATGCCGTTCGGGATGAAGAACGCCCCAGACACATTCCAGCGGTTGGTGAACAAGGTCCTGGCCGGACTCGAGGAGTTCAGCGCAGCGTACCTTGACGACATCGCCGTATTCAGCTCTCAATGGCACGAGCATCTCCAGCACCTCCGACAAGTACTAATGGCCCTGCGCCAAGCGGGCCTGACAGTGAAAGCCAGCAAATGCCAGCTCGGACAAGGCTCCGTGGTCTACCTGGGGCATCAGGTGGGCAGCGGCCAGGTCGCCCCTCTCCAGCCGAAGATCGATGCCATCAAGTCCTGGGAGCCCCCCACCATGCAGACAGAGGTTCGGGCCTTCCTGGGCCTTACGGGGTACTACCGGAGGTTCATTAAAAATTATGGTAGTATCGCAGGGCCCCTCACAGAGTTGACCTCCAAAAAGCTTCCGCAGAAGGTGCAGTGGACCCCCCAGTGCCAGCAGGCGTTCGACGCCTTGAAAACCGCCATGTGCACCGCTCCCGTACTCAAGGCCCCCGACTACTCCCGAGAGTTCGTGGTCCAGACCGATGCATCCGAACATGGCATCGGGGCCGTGCTCTCGCAGTTCGACGACAAGGGCATTGATCAGCCCATAGCCTTCATTAGCCGAAGGCTGCTGCCGAGAGAGCAGCGTTGGAGCACTATAGAGCGAGAGGCCTTTGCCGTAGTCTGGGCCCTCAAGAAACTGCGGCCCTACTTGTTCGGAACCCATTTTCGATGACAGACGGACCACCGGCCCTTGCAGTGGCTAATGCGGATGAGGGGGGAGAACCCCAAGCTACTACGATGGTCCATCTCTCTCCAAGGGATGGATTTCACTGTCGAACATCGCCCCGGGATGGATCATGCCAACGCCGACGGCCTGTCCCGGTTCTTCCGCTTCGGCGAGGAGAACCCCCCAGTGGATGGGTAGTTCTCCACGCCTTTCAGCTGGGGGGGACGCGTGTGAGACCGGCCTCACGGCGTTGCCCTCTCCATCATCCCGCCAACCTGCAACCACCCTCAAGACACGACATCCCCGACTCCGGCCGCCCCAGCCACCCCGATCCACGGGCCGGCCAGAGACCTGACAGACTCAACACCCTACCACGCATGCCCAACCGAGGGAGCGGGAACCCTCGAGCCAGACCCAGAGGCGCCAGCCCAGTCACACCTCGGGTCGCCTTCCCCGGGAGGACTCAATCGGCCACCAGGCCCCTGGGGAGCAGGCGCCTCCCCTACCGAGCGTCTGGGGTCCCTCCCAGACCCACCTGAAAAGACCAAAGAAGTGAGCGGCAGGAAATCCCGCCGAACCCCCGCCGTCACCCCAGTCCCCCCTCTGCGAGCACTCCGGACTTCAAAGAACGAGCGGAGTATAACAAGGGGTGCCGGAGGAACAAGGACAGAGAAGACCTGGAACCATCTGAGCCTGCTGACGCTGTCGCGGCTCCTGAACGCTGAAGTCACCTGGGCCTGCTGAGTGACTCGCGGCCTCTTGCTATTGAACCACCTGAGCCCTGCGGACGAGGTCGCGGCTCCCGAACACTGAACCACCTAGGCCTGCTGAGTGACTCGCGGCCCCCAGCTATTGAACCATCTGAGCCTGCTGACGGAATCGCGGCTCCTGAACTCCGACCACCTGTGCCTGCTGAGAGACTCGCGGCGCTCCCCTTGAGGACGACTCGATAAGAGATCGCCCAGAGACACGACACCCTCCAGCTCGAGGATTGTGAGCTTCCGCAGGGTATTTCGCAGAGACACTATCTTGAAAGACTGTCCCGCTACCCCCATTCCCCACGACTGATTTGTGGTACGTTGTGCCACTGCTGTACTATTTGCCTTTTGGGTCATAAAGATCCCTGAAACCATCGATAAAAGAACTTATAGTCCTACAAAGAATACGTGTGGTGTCCCTCTGTTCACAGTGCAGATCAGGGTGTGAGCGCCTGGTTCGGCTTACTTGGGAGAGGTGGGTCAAAGGGGTGGGCAAGACGTGTATCGAACCCCCTTCCGGCGGACGCCTTTCCAACAGAAAGAAACAAGAGAGGTGCCAAAAGAGGCAGAAGTGCAGAAGGAGGCAAGAGAGGTGCAGAAAGAGGAAGAAAGGTACAGAAATAAGAAGAAAGGTGCAGAAAAAAGCAAGAGAGCTGCAGAAAGAGGCAAGATAAGTGCAGAAAGAAGCAAGAGAGTCACAGAAAGAAGAGAGTGAGATGCAGAGAGAGGAAAGTGAGGTGCAGAAAGAGGCAAGAGAAGTACAGAAAGAGGAAGAAAGGTACAGCAAGAGGATGAACTTTGCTGATAGAAGCAAGAGAGATACAGAAAGAGGCAAGAGAGGTACAGAAAGAAAAGAGTGAGGTGCAGAAAGAAGAGCGTGAGATGCGGAAAGAGGCAGTAGATGTGCAGAAAGAGGAAGAAAGGTGCAGAAAATAGGAAGAGAAGTACAGAAAGAAGCAAGAGAGGGACAGAAAGAAGCAAGTGAGGTGCAGAAAGAGGCAAGATAGGTGGATAAAGAAGCAAGAAAGGTGCAGAAAGAAGCAAAAGAAATGCAGAAAGAAGCAAGATAAGTGCAGAAAGAGGAAAAAAGATGCAGAAAGAAGCAAGAGAAGAGCAGAAAGAAGCAAGAGAGGCACAGAAAGAAGCAAGGGAAGTGATGAAAGAGGCAAGAGAGGTGGAGAAACAAGCAGGAGAGATGCAGAAAGAGGCACATGAAGTGCAGGAAGAGACAAGAGAGGTGCAGAATGAAGCAAGTAAGGGGCAAAAATAAGCAAGAGAGGTGCTGAAAGAGGTAAGAGAGATGCAGAAAGAGACCAGAGAGGTGCAGCAACAGGAAGAAAGGTACTGAAAGAGGAAGAAAGGTACAGAAAGAGGAACAAAGGATCAAAATGAAGAAAAAAGATGCAGAAAGATGCAAGAGAGGTACAGAATGAAGCAAGAGAAGTGCAGAAAGAAGCAAGAGAGGTACAGAAAGAAGCAAGAGAGGTGCAGAAAAAAGAGAGTGAGGTGCAGAGAGAGGCAAGTGAGGTGCAGAAAGAGGCAATAGAGCTGCAGAAAGAAGCAAATGAAATGCAGAAAGAAGCAAGAGAAGTGCAGAAAGATGCAGAAAGAAGCTAGAAAAGTGCAGAAAGAAGCAAGGGAGGCACAGAAATAAGCAAGAGATGTGATGAAAGAGGCAGGAGAGGTACAGAAAGAAGCAAGAGAGATGCAGAAAGAAGCAAGAGACGTGCAGAAAGAAGCAAGACAGGTCCAAAAAGAGGCAAAAGAAGTGCAGAAAGAGGCAACAGAGGTACAGAAAGAGACAAGAGTAGCGCAGAAAGAGATATGAGAAGTGTAGACAGAGGCAGAAAGGTACAGAAAGCGGAAGAAATGTACAGAAAGAAAAAGAAAGGCGCCGAAAGAGGGAGGAAGGTGCAGAAAGAAGCAAGAGAAATGCAGAAAGAAAGAAGAGAGGTAAAGAAGTAGACAACTGAGGTATTGAAAAAGGCAACCGAGGTGCAGAAGGAAAAAAGAGGTATAAAAAGAAGCAAGATAGGTGCAGAAAGAAGCAAGAGAGGTGCAGACAGAGGAAGCTGTAGAAAGAAGCAAGAGAGGTACAGAAAGAGGCAAGAGAAGTTTAGAAGAAGCAAGAGAGGTACAGAAATAAGGGAGTGAGGTGCAGAAAGAAGCAAGAGAGGTACAGAAAGGAAAGAGGAAAAAGGTACAGAAAGAAGCAGGAAAGGTGCAGAAAGAGGCAAGAGAGGTGCAGAAAGAAGCAAGACAAGTACAGAAAGAAGCAAGAGAGGTGCAGAAAGATTCAAGAGAGGTGCAGAAGAAGCAAGAGACACACATAAAGAAACAAGAGAGGTGCAGAAAGAGGCAAGAGAAGTGCACAAAGAAGCAAGGGAGGTGTGGCAAGAAAAATGCAGAACAAGGCAAGATAAGGGCAGAAAGAGGAAGGAAGGTGCAGAAAGAAGCAAGAGCAGTGTAGAAAGAAGCAAGAGAAGTAATGAAACAGGCAAGAGAGTTGCAGAAAGAAGCAAAAGAGGTGCAGAAAAAGTAAGAGAGGTACAGAAATAAGCAAGGGAGGTGCAGAAAGGAGCAAGTGAGGTACAGAAAGAGGTAAAAGAAGTGAAGAAAGTGGCAAGAGATGTGCAGAAAGAGACAAGAGAAGTACAGAAAAAAATAAGAGAGCTAAAGAAAAAGGCAACAGAAGTGCAGAAAGAGGCAAGAAAACTACAGAAAGAGGCAAGATAAGTGCGGAAAGAGATAGAAAGGTGCAGAAAGAAGAAGAAAGGCAAAGAAAGAAGCAGGAGAAGTACAGAAAGACGCAAGAGAAGTACAGAAAGAAGCAGGAAAGGAGCAGAAAGAAGCATGAGAGGTCAGAAAGAAACAAGAGAGGTGCCAAAAGAGGCAGGAGAAGTGCAGAAGGAGGCAAGAGAGGTGCAGACAGAGGAAGAAAGGTACATAAATAAGAAGAAAGGTGCAGAAAAAAGCAAGAGAGCTGCAGAAAGACGCAAGATAAGTGGAAAAAGAAGCGCGAGAGGCATAGAAAGAAGAGAGTGAGATACAAAAAGAGGCAAAAGTGGTGCAGAAAGAGGCAAGAAAGGTACAAAAAGAAGCAAGAGAAATTCAGAAAGAGGCATGACAAGTACAGCAAGAGGAAGGAAGTTACAAAAAGAAGCAAGAGAAGTGCAGAAAGAAGCAAGAGAGGCACAGAAAGAAGCAAGAGAAGTGATGAAACAGGCAGGAGATTTGCAGAAAGGCGCAAAAGAGCTGCAGAAAGAAATAAGAGAGGTACCGAAAGAAGCAAGAGAGGTGCATAAAGAAGGAAGAGAGGTGAAGAAATAGGCAACTGAGGTATTGAAAGAGGCAACTGAGGTGCAGAAGGAAGCAAGAGAGATATAAAAAGAAGCAAAATAGGTGCAGAAAGAAGCAAGAGAGGTACAGAAAGAAGAGAGTGAGGTGCAGAAAGAGGCAAATGAGGTGCAGAAAGAGGCAAGAGAGGTGCACAATGAAGCAAGTAAGGGGTAGAAATAAGCAAGAGAGGTGCTGACAAAGGCAAGAGAGATGCAGAAAGAGACCAGAGAGGTGCAGAAAGAGGAAGAAAGGTACTGAAAGAGGTAGAAAGGTACAGAAATGAGAACAAAGGGTCAAAAGGAAGAAAAAAGATGCAGAAAGAAGCAAAAGAGGTGCCGAAAGAAGCAAGAGATGTGCGGAAAAGGAGCAAGAGAAGTGCAGAAAGAAATAAGAGAGCTAAAGAAAAAGGCAATAGAAGTGCAGAAAGAGGCAAGAAAACTACAGAAAGAGGCAAGATAAGTGTGGAAAGAGATAGAAAGGTGCAGAAAGAAGAAGAAAGAAGCAAGAGAAGTGCAGAAAGAGGCAAGAAAAGTGCAGAAAGAAGCAGGAAAGGAGCAGAAAGAAGCATGAGAGGTGCAGAAAGAAACAAGAGAGGTGCCAAAAGAGGCAGAAGTGCAGAAGGAGGCAAGAGAGGTGCAGAAAGAGGAAGAAAGGTACAGAAATAAGAAGAAAGGTGCAGAAAAAAGCAAGAGAGCTGCAGAAAGAGGCAAGATAAGTGCAGAAAGAAGCAAGAGAGTCACAGAAAGAAGAGAGTGAGATGCAGAGAGAGGAAAGTGAGGTGCAGAAAGAGGCAAGAGAAGTACAGAAAGAGGAAGAAAGGTACAGCAAGAGGATGAAATTTGCTGATAGAAGCAAGAGAGATACAGAAAGAGGCAAGAGAGGTACAGAAAGAAAAGAGTGAGGTGCAGAAAGAAGAGCGTGAGATGCGGAAAGAGGCAGTAGATGTGCAGAAAGAGGAAGAAAGGTGCAGAAAATAGGAAGAGAAGTACAGAAAGAAACAAGAGAGGGACAGAAAGAAGCAAGTGAGGTGCAGAAAGAGGTAAGATAGGTGGATAAAGAAGCAAGAAAGGTGCAGAAAGAAGCAAAAGAAATGCAGAAAGAAGCAAGATAAGTGCAGAAAGAGGAAAAAAGATGCAGAAAGAAGCAAGAGAAGAGCAGAAAGAAGCAAGAGAGGCACAGAAAGAAGCAAGGGAAGTGATGAAAGAGGCAAGAGAGGTGGAGAAACAAGCAGGAGAGATGCAGAAAGAGGCACATGAAGTGCAGGAAGAGACAAGAGAGGTGCAGAATGAAGCAAGTAAGGGGCAAAAATAAGCAAGAGAGGTGCTGAAAGAGGTAAGAGAGATGCAGAAAGAGACCAGAGAGGTGCAGCAACAGGAAGAAAGGTACTGAAAGAGGAAGAAAGGTACAGAAAGAGGAACAAAGGATCAAAATGAAGAAAAAAGATGCAGAAAGAAGCAAGAGAGGTACAGAAAGAAGCAAGAGAAGTGCAGAAAGAAGCAAGAGAGGTACAGAAAGAAGCAAGAGAGGTGCAGAAAAAAGAGAGTGAGGTGCAGAGAGAGGCAAGTGAGGTGCAGAAAGAGGCAATAGAGCTGCAGAAAGAAGCAAATGAAATGCAGAAAGAAGCAAGAGAAGTGCAGAAAGATGCAGAAAGAAGCTAGAAAAGTGCAGAAAGAAGCAAGGGAGGCACAGAAATAAGCAAGAGAAGTGATGAAAGAGGCAGGAGAGGTACAGAAAGAAGCAAGAGAGATGCAGAAAGAAGCAAGAGACGTGCAGAAAGAAGCAAGACAGGTCCATAAAGAGGCAAAAGAAGTGCAGAAAGAGGCAACAGAGGTACAGAAAGAGACAAGAGTAGCGCAGAAAGAGATATGAGAACTGCAGACAGAGGCAGAAAGTGGAAGAAATGTACAGAAAGAAAAAGAAAGGCGCCGAAAGAGGGAGGAAGGTGCAGAAAGAAGCAAGAGAAATGCAGAAAGAAAGAAGAGAGGTAAAGAAGTAGACAACTGAGGTATTGAAAGAGGCAACCGAGGTGCAGAAGGAAAAAAGAGGTATAAAAAGAAGCAAGATAGGTGCAGAAAGAAGCAAGAGAGGTGCAGACAGAGGAAGCTGTAGAAAGAAGCAAGAGAGGTACAGAAAGAGGCAAGAGAAGTTTAGAAGAAGCAAGAGAGGTACAGAAATAAGGGAGTGAGGTGCAGAAAGAAGCAAGAGAGGTACAGAAAGGAAAGAGGAAAAAGGTACAGAAAGAAGCAGGAGAGGTGCAGAAAGAGGCAAGAGAGGTGCAGAAAGAAGCAAGACAAGTACAGAAAGAAGCAAGAGAGGTGCAGAAAGATTCAAGAGAGGTGCAGAAGAAGCAAGAGACACACATAAAGAAACAAGAGAGGTGCAGAAAGAGGCAAGAGAAGTGCACAAAGAAGCAAGGGAGGTGTAGCAAGAAAAATGCAGAACAAGGCAAGATAAGGGCAGAAAGAGGAAGGAAGGTGCAGAAAGAAGCAAGAGCAGTGTAGAAAGAAGCAAGAGAAGTAATGAAACAGGCAAGAGAGTTGCAGAAAGAAGCAAAAGAGGTGCAGAAAAAGTAAGAGAGGTACAGAAATAAGCAAGGGAGGTGCAGAAAGGAGGAAGTGAGGTGCAGAAAGAGGTAAAAGAAGTGAAGAAAGAGGCAAGAGATGTGCAGAAAGAGACAAGAGAAGTACAGAAAAAAATAAGAGAGCTAAAGAAAAAGGCAACAGAAGTGCAGAAAGAGGCAAGAAAACTACAGAAAGAGGCAAGATAAGTGCGGAAAGAGATAGAAAGGTGCAGAAAGAAGAAGAAAGGCAAAGAAAGAAGCAGGAGAAGTACAGAAAGACGCAAGAGAAGTACAGAAAGAAGCAGGAAAGGAGCAGAAAGAAGCATGAGAGGTGCAGAAAGAAACAAGAGAGGTGCCAAAAGAGGCAGGAGAAGTGCAGAAGGAGGCAAGAGAGGTGCAGACAGAGGAAGAAAGGTACATAAATAAGAAGAAAGGTGCAGAAAAAAGCAAGAGAGCTGCAGAAAGACGCAAGATAAGTGGAAAAAGAAGCGCGAGAGGCACAGAAAGAAGAGAGTGAGATACAAAAAGAGGCAAAAGAGGTGCAGAAAGAGGCAAGAAATGTACAAAAAGAAGCAAGAGAAATTCAGAAAGAGGCATGACAAGTACAGCAAGAGGAAGGAAGTTACAAAAAGAAGCAAGAGAAGTGCAGAAAGAAGCAAGAGAGGCACAGAAAGAAGCAAGAGAAGTGATGAAACAGGCAGGAGATTTGCAGAAAGACGCAAAAGAGCTGCAGAAAGAAATAAGAGAGGTACCGAAAGAAGCAAGAGAGGTGCATAAAGAAGGAAGAGAGGTGAAGAAATAGGCAACTGAGGTATTTAAAGAGGCAACTGAGGTGCAGAAGGAAGCAAGAGAGATATAAAAAGAAGCAAGATAGGTGGAGAAAGAAGCAAGAGAGGTACAGAAAGAAGAGAGTGAGTTGCAGAAAGAAGCAAGAGAGGTACAGAAAGGAAAGAGGAAAAAGGTACAGAAAGAAGCAGGAGAGGTGCAGAAAGAGGCAAGAGAGGTACAGAAAGAAACAAGAGAAGTACAGAAAGAAGCAAGAGAGGTGCAGAAAGATTCAAGAGAGGTGCATAAAAAGCAAGAGACACACATAAAGAAACAAGAGAGGTGCAGAAAGAGGCAAGAGAAGTGCACAAAGAAGCAAGGGAGGTGCAGAAGCAAGATAGTGAGGTACAGAAAGAGGCAAGAGAGGTGCAGAAAGAGGCAAGAGAGGTGTAGCAAGAAAAATGCAGAACAAGGCAAGATAAGGGCAGAAAGAGGAAGGAAGGTGCAGAAGGAAGCAAGAGCAGTGTTGACACAGGCAATAAGGTTGCAGAAAGAAGCAAAAGAGGTGCAGAAAAAAGTAAGAGAGGTACAGAAATAAGCACGTGAGGTGCAGAAAGAAGCCAGAGAGGTGCAGAAAGAGGTAAAAGTAGTGCAGAAAGAGGCAAGAGGGGTGCAGAAAGAGGCAAGAAAACTACAGAAAGAGGCAAGATAAGTGCAGAAAGAGATAGAAAGGTGCAGACAGAGGAAGAAAGGCAAATAAAGAAGCAAGAGAAGTACAGAAAGAAACAAAAGAGGTGCAGAAAGAAGCAAGAGAAGTGCAGAAAGAGGCAAGAAAAGTGCAGAAAGAAGCAGGAAAGGAGCAGAAAGAAGCATGAGAGGTGCAGAAAGAAACAAGAGAGGTGCCAAAAGAGGCAGAAGTGCAGAAGGAGGCAAGAGAGGTGCAGAAAGAGGAAGAAAGGTACAGAAATAAGAAGAAAGGTGCAGAAAAAAGCAAGAGAGCTGCAGAAAGAGGAAAGATAAGTGTAGAAAGAAGCAAGAGAGTCACAGAAAGAAGAGAGTGAGATGCAGAGAGAGGAAAGTGAGGTGCAGAAAGAGGCAAGAGAAGTACAGAAAGAGGAAGAAAGGTACAGCAAGAGGATGAAATTTGCTGATAGAAGCAAGAGAGATACAGAAAGAGGCAAGAGAGGTACAGAAAGAAAAGAGTGAGGTGCAGAAAGAAGAGCGTGAGATGCGGAAAGAGGCAGTAGATGTGCAGAAAGAGGAAGAAAGGTGCAGAAAATAGGAAGAGAAGTACAGAAAGAAACAAGAGAGGGACAGAAAGAAGCAAGTGAGGTGCAGAAAGAGGCAAGATAGGTGGATAAAGAAGCAAGAAAGGTGCAGAAAGAAGCAAAAGAAATGCAGAAAGAAGCAAGATAAGTGCAGAAAGAGGAAAAAAGATGCAGAAAGAAGCAAGAGAAGAGCAGAAAGAAGCAAGAGAGGCACAGAAAGAAGCAAGGGATGTGATGAAAGAGGCAAGAGAGGTGGAGAAACAAGCAGGAGAGATGCAGAAAGAGGCACATGAAGTGCAGGAAGAGACAAGAGAGGTGCAGAATGAAGCAAGTAAGGGGCAAAAATAAGCAAGAGAGGTGCTGAAAGAGGTAAGAGAGATGCAGAAAGAGACCAGAGAGGTGCAGCAACAGTAAGAAAGGTACTGAAAGAGGAAGAAAGGTACAGAAAGAGGAACAAAGGATCAAAATGAAGAAAAAAGATGCAGAAAGAAGCAAGAGAGGTACAGAAAGAAGCAAGAGAAGTGCAGAAAGAAGCAAGAGAGGTACAGAAAGAGGCAATAGAGCTGCAGAAAGAAGCAAATGAAATGCAGAAAGAAGCAAGAGAAGTGCAGAAAGATGCAGAAAGAAGCTAGAAAAGTGCAGAAAGAAGCAAGGGAGGCACAGAAATAAGCAAGAGAAGTGATGAAAGAGGCAGGAGAGGTACAGAAAGAAGCAAGAGAGATGCAGAAAGAAGCAAGAGACGTGCAGAAAGAAGCAAGACAGGTCCATAAAGAGGCAAAAGAAGTGCAGAAAGAGGCAACAGAGGTACAGAAAGAGAAAAGAGTAGCGCAGAAAGAGATATGAGAACTGCAGACAGAGGCAGAAAGTGGAAGAAATGTACAGAAAGAAAAAGAAAGGCGCCGAAAGAGGGAGGAAGGTGCAGAAAGAAGCAAGAGAAATGCAGAAAGAAAGAAGAGAGGTAAAGAAGTAGACAACTGAGGTATTGAAAGAGGCAACCGAGGTGCAGAAGGAAAAAAGAGGTATAAAAAGAAGCAAGATAGGTGCAGAAAGAAGCAAGAGAGGTGCAGACAGAGGAAGCTGTAGAAAGAAGCAAGAGAGGTACAGAAAGAGGCAAGAGAAGTTTAGAAGAAGCAAGAGAGGTACAGAAATAAGGGAGTGAGGTGCAGAAAGAAGCAAGAGAGGTACAGAAAGGAAAGAGGAAAAAGGTACAGAAAGAAGCAGGAGAGGTGCAGAAAGAGGCAAGAGAGGTGCAGAAAGAAGCAAGACAAGTACAGAAAGAAGCAAGAGAGGTGCAGAAAGATTCAAGAGAGGTACAGAAGAAGCAAGAGACACACATAAAGAAACAAGAGAGGTGCAGAAAGAGGCAAGAGAAGTGCACAAAGAAGCAAGGGAGGTGTAGTAAGAAAAATGCAGAACAAGGCAAGATAAGGGCAGAAAGAGGAAGGAAGGTGCAGAAAGAAGCAAGAGCAGTGTAGAAAGAAGCAAGAGAAGTAATGAAACAGGCAAGAGAGTTGCAGAAAGAAGCAAAAGAGGTGCAGAAAAAGTAAGAGAGGTACAGAAATAAGCAAGGGAGGTGCAGAAAGGAGCAAGTGAGGTGCAGAAAGAGGTAAAAGAAGTGAAGAAAGAGGCAAGAGATGTGCAGAAAGAGACAAGAGAAGTACAGAAAAAAATAAGAGAGCTAAAGAAAAAGGCAACAGAAGTGCAGAAAGAGGCAAGAAAACTACAGAAAGAGGCAAGATAAGTGCGGAAAGAGATAGAAATGTGCAGAAAGAAGAAGAAAGGCAAAGAAAGAAGCAGGAGAAGTACAGAAAGACGCAAGAGAAGTACAGAAAGAAGCAGGAAAGGAGCAGAAAGAAGCATGAGAGGTGCAGAAAGAAACAAGAGAGGTGCCAAAAGAGGCAGGAGAAGTGCAGAAGGAGGCAAGAGAGGTGCAGACAGAGGAAGAAAGGTACATAAATAAGAAGAAAGGTGCAGAAAAAAGCAAGAGAGCTGCAGAAAGACGCAAGATAAGTGGAAAAAGAAGCGCGAGAGGCACAGAAAGAAGAGAGTGAGATACAAAAAGAGGCAAAAGAGGTGCAGAAAGAGGCAAGAAATGTACAAAAAGAAGCAAGAGAAATTCAGAAAGAGGCATGACAAGTACAGCAAGAGGAAGGAAGTTACAAAAAGAAGCAAGAGAAGTGCAGAAAGAAGCAAGAGAGGCACAGAAAGAAGCAAGAGAAGTGATGAAACAGGCAGGAGATTTGCAGAAAGACGCAAAAGAGCTGCAGAAAGAAATAAGAGAGGTACCGAAAGAAGCAAGAGAGGTGCATAAAGAAGGAAGAGAGGTGAAGAAATAGGCAACTGAGGTATTTAAAGAGGCAACTGAGGTGCAGAAGGAAGCAAGAGAGATATAAAAAGAAGCAAGATAGGTGGAGAAAGAAGCAAGAGAGGTACAGAAAGAAGAGAGTGAGTTGCAGAAAGAAGCAAGAGAGGTACAGAAAGGAAAGAGGAAAAAGGTACAGAAAGAAGCAGGAGAGGTGCAGAAAGAGGCAAGAGAGGTACAGAAAGAAACAAGAGAAGTACAGAAAGAAGCAAGAGAGGTGCAGAAAGATTCAAGAGAGGTGCATAAAAAGCAAGAGACACACATAAAGAAACAAGAGAGGTGCAGAAAGAGGCAAGAGAAGTGCACAAAGAAGCAAGGGAGGTGCAGAAGCAAGATAGTGAGGTACAGAAAGAGGCAAGAGAGGTGCAGAAAGAGGCAAGAGAGGTGTAGCAAGAAAAATGCAGAACAAGGCAAGATAAGGGCAGAAAGAGGAAGGAAGGTGCAGAAGGAAGCAAGAGCAGTGTTGACACAGGCAATAAGGTTGCAGAAAGAAGCAAAAGAGGTGCAGAAAAAAGTAAGAGAGGTACAGAAATAAGCACGTGAGGTGCAGAAAGAAGCCAGAGAGGTGCAGAAAGAGGTAAAAGTAGTGCAGAAAGAGGCAAGAGGGGTGCAGAAAGAGGCAAGAAAACTACAGAAAGAGGCAAGATAAGTGCAGAAAGAGATAGAAAGGTGCAGACAGAGGAAGAAAGGCAAATAAAGAAGCAAGAGAAGTACAGAAAGAAACAAAAGAGGTGCAGAAAGAAGCAAGAGAAGTGCAGAAAGAGGCAAGAAAAGTGCAGAAAGAAGCAGGAAAGGAGCAGAAAGAAGCATGAGAGGTGCAGAAAGAAACAAGAGAGGTGCCAAAAGAGGCAGAAGTGCAGAAGGAGGCAAGAGAGGTGCAGAAAGAGGAAGAAAGGTACAGAAATAAGAAGAAAGGTGCAGAAAAAAGCAAGAGAGCTGCAGAAAGAGGAAAGATAAGTGTAGAAAGAAGCAAGAGAGTCACAGAAAGAAGAGAGTGAGATGCAGAGAGAGGAAAGTGAGGTGCAGAAAGAGGCAAGAGAAGTACAGAAAGAGGAAGAAAGGTACAGCAAGAGGATGAAATTTGCTGATAGAAGCAAGAGAGATACAGAAAGAGGCAAGAGAGGTACAGAAAGAAAAGAGTGAGGTGCAGAAAGAAGAGCGTGAGATGCGGAAAGAGGCAGTAGATGTGCAGAAAGAGGAAGAAAGGTGCAGAAAATAGGAAGAGAAGTACAGAAAGAAACAAGAGAGGGACAGAAAGAAGCAAGTGAGGTGCAGAAAGAGGCAAGATAGGTGGATAAAGAAGCAAGAAAGGTGCAGAAAGAAGCAAAAGAAATGCAGAAAGAAGCAAGATAAGTGCAGAAAGAGGAAAAAAGATGCAGAAAGAAGCAAGAGAAGAGCAGAAAGAAGCAAGAGAGGCACAGAAAGAAGCAAGGGATGTGATGAAAGAGGCAAGAGAGGTGGAGAAACAAGCAGGAGAGATGCAGAAAGAGGCACATGAAGTGCAGGAAGAGACAAGAGAGGTGCAGAATGAAGCAAGTAAGGGGCAAAAATAAGCAAGAGAGGTGCTGAAAGAGGTAAGAGAGATGCAGAAAGAGACCAGAGAGGTGCAGCAACAGTAAGAAAGGTACTGAAAGAGGAAGAAAGGTACAGAAAGAGGAACAAAGGATCAAAATGAAGAAAAAAGATGCAGAAAGAAGCAAGAGAGGTACAGAAAGAAGCAAGAGAAGTGCAGAAAGAAGCAAGAGAGGTACAGAAAGAGGCAATAGAGCTGCAGAAAGAAGCAAATGAAATGCAGAAAGAAGCAAGAGAAGTGCAGAAAGATGCAGAAAGAAGCTAGAAAAGTGCAGAAAGAAGCAAGGGAGGCACAGAAATAAGCAAGAGAAGTGATGAAAGAGGCAGGAGAGGTACAGAAAGAAGCAAGAGAGATGCAGAAAGAAGCAAGAGACGTGCAGAAAGAAGCAAGACAGGTCCATAAAGAGGCAAAAGAAGTGCAGAAAGAGGCAACAGAGGTACAGAAAGAGAAAAGAGTAGCGCAGAAAGAGATATGAGAACTGCAGACAGAGGCAGAAAGTGGAAGAAATGTACAGAAAGAAAAAGAAAGGCGCCGAAAGAGGGAGGAAGGTGCAGAAAGAAGCAAGAGAAATGCAGAAAGAAAGAAGAGAGGTAAAGAAGTAGACAACTGAGGTATTGAAAGAGGCAACCGAGGTGCAGAAGGAAAAAAGAGGTATAAAAAGAAGCAAGATAGGTGCAGAAAGAAGCAAGAGAGGTGCAGACAGAGGAAGCTGTAGAAAGAAGCAAGAGAGGTACAGAAAGAGGCAAGAGAAGTTTAGAAGAAGCAAGAGAGGTACAGAAATAAGGGAGTGAGGTGCAGAAAGAAGCAAGAGAGGTACAGAAAGGAAAGAGGAAAAAGGTACAGAAAGAAGCAGGAGAGGTGCAGAAAGAGGCAAGAGAGGTGCAGAAAGAAGCAAGACAAGTACAGAAAGAAGCAAGAGAGGTGCAGAAAGATTCAAGAGAGGTACAGAAGAAGCAAGAGACACACATAAAGAAACAAGAGAGGTGCAGAAAGAGGCAAGAGAAGTGCACAAAGAAGCAAGGGAGGTGTAGTAAGAAAAATGCAGAACAAGGCAAGATAAGGGCAGAAAGAGGAAGGAAGGTGCAGAAAGAAGCAAGAGCAGTGTAGAAAGAAGCAAGAGAAGTAATGAAACAGGCAAGAGAGTTGCAGAAAGAAGCAAAAGAGGTGCAGAAAAAGTAAGAGAGGTACAGAAATAAGCAAGGGAGGTGCAGAAAGGAGCAAGTGAGGTGCAGAAAGAGGTAAAAGAAGTGAAGAAAGAGGCAAGAGATGTGCAGAAAGAGACAAGAGAAGTACAGAAAAAAATAAGAGAGCTAAAGAAAAAGGCAACAGAAGTGCAGAAAGAGGCAAGAAAACTACAGAAAGAGGCAAGATAAGTGCGGAAAGAGATAGAAATGTGCAGAAAGAAGAAGAAAGGCAAAGAAAGAAGCAGGAGAAGTACAGAAAGACGCAAGAGAAGTACAGAAAGAAGCAGGAAAGGAGCAGAAAGAAGCATGAGAGGTGCAGAAAGAAACAAGAGAGGTGCCAAAAGAGGCAGGAGAAGTGCAGAAGGAGGCAAGAGAGGTGCAGACAGAGGAAGAAAGGTACATAAATAAGAAGAAAGGTGCAGAAAAAAGCAAGAGAGCTGCAGAAAGACGCAAGATAAGTGGAAAAAGAAGCGCGAGAGGCACAGAAAGAAGAGAGTGAGATACAAAAAGAGGCAAAAGAGGTGCAGAAAGAGGCAAGAAATGTACAAAAAGAAGCAAGAGAAATTCAGAAAGAGGCATGACAAGTACAGCAAGAGGAAGGAAGTTACAAAAAGAAGCAAGAGAAGTGCAGAAAGAAGCAAGAGAGGCACAGAAAGAAGCAAGAGAAGTGATGAAACAGGCAGGAGATTTGCAGAAAGACGCAAAAGAGCTGCAGAAAGAAATAAGAGAGGTACCGAAAGAAGCAAGAGAGGTGCATAAAGAAGGAAGAGAGGTGAAGAAATAGGCAACTGAGGTATTTAAAGAGGCAACTGAGGTGCAGAAGGAAGCAAGAGAGATATAAAAAGAAGCAAGATAGGTGCAGAAAGAAGCAAGAGAGGTACAGAAAGAAGAGAGTGAGTTGCAGAAAGAAGCAAGAGAGGTACAGAAAGGAAAGAGGAAAAAGGTACAGAAAGAAGCAGGAGAGGTGCAGAAAGAGGCAAGAGAGGTAGAGAAAGAAGCAAGACAAGTACAGAAAGAAGCAAGAGAGGTGCAGAAAGATTCAAGAGAGGTGCAGAAAAAGCAAGAGACACACATAAAGAAACAAGAGAGGTGCAGAAAGAGGCAAGAGAAGTGCACAAAGAAGCAAGGGAGGTGCAGAAGCAAGATAGTGAGGTACAGAAAGAGGCAAGAGAGGTGCAGAAAGAGGCAAGAGAGGTGTAGCAAGAAAAATGCAGAACAAGGCAAGATAAGGGCAGAAAGAGGAAGGAAGGTGCAGAAGGAAGCAAGAGCAGTGTTGACACAGGCAATAGAGTTGCAGAAAGAAGCAAAAGAGGTGCAGAAAAAAGTAAGAGAGGTACAGAAATAAGCACGTGAGGTGCAGAAAGAAGCCAGAGAGGTGCAGAAAGAGGTAAAAGTAGTGCAGAAAGAGGCAAGAGGGGTGCAGAAAGAGGCAAGAAAACTACAGAAAGAGGCAAGATAAGTGCAGAAAGAGATAGAAAGGTGCAGACAGAGGAAGAAAGGCAAATAAAGAAGCAAGAGAAGTACAGAAAGAAGCAAAAGAGGTGCAGAAAGAAGCAAGAGATGTGCGGAAAAGGAGCAAGAGAAGTGCAGAAAGAAATAAGAGAGCTAAAGAAAAAGGCAATAGAAGTGCAGAAAGAGGCAAGAAAACTACAGAAAGAGGCAAGATAAGTGTGGAAAGAGATAGAAAGGTGCAGAAAGAAGAAGAAAGAAGCAAGAGAAGTGCCGAAAGAGGCAAGAAAAGTGCAGAAAGAAGCAGGAAAGGAGCAGAAAGAAGCATGAGAGGTGCAGAAAGAAACAAGAGAGGTGCCAAAAGAGGCAGAAGTACAGAAGGAGGCAAGAGAGGTGCAGAAAGAGGAAGAAAGGTACAGAAATAAGAAGAAAGGTGCAGAAAAAAGCAAGAGAGCTGCAGAAAGAGGCAAGATAAGTGCAGAAAGAAGCAAGAGAGTCACAGAAAGAAGAGAGTGAGATGCAGAGCGAGGAAAGTGAGGTGCAGAAAGAGGCAAGAGAGGTGCAGAAAGAGGAAGAAAGGTACAGCAAGAGGATGAAATTTGCTGATAGAAGCAAGAGAGATACAGAAAGAGGCAAGAGAAGTACAGAAAGAAAAGAGTGAGGTGCAGAAAGAAGAGAGTGAGATGCAGAAAGAGGCAGTAGAAGTGCAGAAAGAGGAAGAAAGGTGCAGAAAGAAGGAAGAGAAGTACAGAAAGAAGCAAGAGAGGGGCAGAAAGAAGCAAGAGAAGTGCAGAAAGATGCAGAAAGAAGCAAGAGAAGAGCAGAAAGAAGCAAGAGAGGCACAGAAAGAAGCAAGGGAAGTGATGAAAGAGGCAAGAGAGGTGCAGAAACAAGCAGGAGAGATGCAGAAAAAAGCAAGAGAGGTGCAGAAAGAAGCAAAAGAGGTGCAGAAACAGGCAGGTGAGGTGCAGAAAGAGGCAAATGAGGTGCAGAAAGAGGCAAGAGAGGTGCAGAATGAAGCAAGGGAAGTGATGAAAGAGGCAAGAGAGGTGCAGAAACAAGCAGGAGAGATGCAGAAAAAAGCAAGAGAGGTGCAGAAAGAAGCAAGAAAGGTACTGAAATAAGAAGAAAGGTGCAGAAAAAAGCAAGAGAGCTGCAGAAAGAGGCAAGATAAGTGCAGAAAGAAGCAAGAGAGTCACAGAAAGAAGAGAGTGAGATGCAGAGAGAGGAAAGTGAGGTGCAGAAAGAGGCAAGAGAGGTGCAGAAAGAGGAAGAAAGGTACAGCAAGAGGATGACATTTGCTGATAGAAGCAAGAGAGATACAGAAAGAGGCAAGAGAGGTACAGAAAGAAAAGAGTGAGGTGCAGAAAGAAGAGCGTGAGATGCGGAAAGAGGCAGTAGATGTGCAGAAAGAGGAAGAAAGGTGCAGAAAATAGGAAGAGAAGTACAGAAAGAAGCAAGAGAGGGACAGAAAGAAGCAAGTGAGGTGCAGAAAGAGGCAAGATAAGTGGATAAAGAAGCAAGAAAGGTGCAGAAAGAAGCAAAAGAAATGCAGAAAGAAGCAAGATAAGTGCAGAAAGAGGAAAAAAGATGCAGAAAGAAGCAAGAGAAGAGCAGAAAGAAGCAAGAGAGGCACAGAAAGAAGCAATGGAAGTGATGAAAGAGGCAAGAGAGGTGGAGAAACAAGCAGGAGAGATGCAGAAAGAGGCAAATGAAGTGCAGGAAGAGACAAGAGAGGTGCAGAATGAAGCAAGTAAGGGGCAAAAATAATTAAGAGAGGTGCTGAAAGAGGCAAGAGAGATGCAGAAAGAGACCAGAGAGGTGCAGCAAGAGGAAGAAAGGTACTGAAAGAGGAAGAAAGGTACAGAAAGAGGAACAAAGGATCGAAATGAAGAAAAAAGATGCAGAAAGAAGCAAGAGAGGTAAAGAAAGAAGCAAGAGAAGTGCAGAAAGAAGCAAGAGAGGTACAGAAAGAAGCAAGAGAGGTGCAGAAAAAAGAGAGTGAGGTGCAGAGAGAGGCAAGTGAGGTGCAGAAAGAGGCAATAGAGCTGCAGAAAGAAGCAAATGAAATGCAGAAAGAAGCAAGAGAAGTGCAGAAAGATTCAGAAAGAAGCTAGAAAAGTGCAGAAAGAAGCAAGGGAGGCACAGAAATAAGCAAGAGAAGTGATGAAAGAGGCAGGAGAGGTACAGAAAGAAGCAAGAGAAGTGCAGAAAGATGCAGAAAGAAGCAAGAGAAGAGCAGAAAGAAGCAAGAGAGGCACAGAAAGAAGCAAGGGAAGTGATGAAAGAGGCAAGAAAGGTGCAGAAACAAGCAGGAGAGATGCAGAAAAAAGCAAGAGAGGTGCAGAAAGAAGCAAAAGAGGTGCAGAAACAGGCAGCTGAGGTGCAGAAAGAGGCAAATGAGGTGCAGAAAGAGGCAAGAGAGGTGCAGAATGAAGCAAGGGAAGTGATGAAAGAGGCAAGAGAGGTGCATAAACAAGCAGGAGAGATGCAGAAAAAAGCAAGAGAGGTGCAGAAAGAAGCAAGAAAGGTACTGAAAGAGGTAGAAAGGTACAGAAAGGGGAACAAAGGGTCAAAAGGAAGAAAAAAGATGCAGAAAGAAGCAAAAGAGGTGCAGAAAGAAGCAAGAGATGTGCGGAAAAGGAGCAAGAGAAGTGCAGAAAGAAATAGGAGAGCTAAAGAAAAAGGCAATAGAAGTGCAGAAAGAGGCAAGAAAACTACAGAAAGAGGCAAGATAAGTGTGGAAAGAGATAGAAAGGTGCAGAAAGAAGAAGAAAGAAGCAAGAGAAGTGCAGAAAGAGGTAAGAAAAGTGCAGAAAGAAGCAGGAAAGGAGCAGAAAGAAGCATGAGAGGTGCAGAAAGAAACAAGAGAGGTGCCAAAAGAGGCAGAAGTGCAGAAGGAGGCAAGAGAGGTGCAGAAAGAGGAAGAAAGGTACAGAAATAAGAAGAAAGGTGCAGAAAAAAGCAAGAG
Source organism: Triturus cristatus (assembly GCF_964204655.1). Classification (NCBI taxonomy): domain Eukaryota; kingdom Metazoa; phylum Chordata; class Amphibia; order Caudata; family Salamandridae; genus Triturus; species Triturus cristatus. The sequence continues at coordinate 219,928,799 of NC_140594.1, read as the reverse complement.
AGCTGCAGAAAGAGGCAAGATAAGTGCAGAAAGAAGCAAGAGAGTCACAGAAAGAAGAGAGTGAGATGCAGAGAGAGGAAAGTGAGGTGCAGAAAGAGGCAAGAGAGGTGCAGAAAGAGGAAGAAAGGTACAGCAAGAGGATGAAATTTGCTGATAGAAGCAAGAGAGATACAGAAAGAGGCAAGAGAGGTACAGAAAGAAAAGAGTGAGGCGCAGAAAGAAGAGCGTGAGATGCGGAAAGAGGCAGTAGATGTGCAGAAAGAGGAAGAAAGGTGCAGAAAATAGGAAGAGAAGTACAAAAAGAAGCAAGAGAGGGACAGAAAGAAGCAAGTGAGGTGCAGAAAGAGGCAAGATAAGTGGAGAAAGAAGCAAGAAAGGTGCAGAAAGAAGCAAAAGAAATGCAGAAAGAAGCAAGATAAGTGCAGAAAGAGGAAAAAAGATGCAGAAAGAAGCAAGAGAAGAGCAGAAAGAAGCAAGAGAGGCACAGAAAGAAGCAATGGAAGTGATGAAAGAGGCAAGAGAGGTGGAGAAACAAGCAGGAGAGATGCAGAAAGAGGCAAATGAAGTGCAGGAAGAGACAAGAGAGGTGCAGAATGAAGCAAGTAAGGGGCAAAAATAAGTAAGAGAGGTGCTGAAAGAGGCAAGAGAGATGCAGAAAGAGACCAGAGAGGTGCAGCAAGAGGAAGAAAGGTACTGAAAGAGGAAGAACGGTACAGAAAGAGGAACAAAGGATCGAAATGAAGAAAAAAGATGCAGAAAGAAGCAAGAGAGGTAAAGAAAGAAGCAAGAGAAGTGCAGAAAGAAGCAAGAGAGGTACAGAAAGAAGCAAGAGAGGTGCAGAAAAAAGAGAGTGAGGTGCAGAGAGAGGCAAGTGAGGTGCAGAAAGAGGCAATAGAGCTGCAGAAAGAAGCAAATGAAATGCAGAAAGAAGCAAGAGAAGTGCAGAAAGATTCAGAAAGAAGCTAGAAAAGTGCAGAAAGAAGCAAGGGAGGCACAGAAATAAGCAAGAGAAGTGATGAAAGAGGCAGGAGAGGTACAGAAAGAAGCAAGAGAGATGCAGAAAGAAGCAAGAGACGTGCAGAAAGAAGCAAGACAGGTCCAAAAAGAGGCAAAAGAAGTGCAGAAAGAGGCAACAGAGGTACAAAAAGAGACAAGAGTAGCGCAGAAAGAGATATGAGAACTTCAGACAGAGGCAGAAAGGTACAGAAAGTGGAAGAAATGTACAGAAAGAAAAAGAAAGGCGCCGAAAGAGGGAGGAAGGTGCAGAAAGAAGCAAGAGAAATGCAGAAAGAAAGAAGAGAGGTAAAGAAATAGACAACTGAGGTATTGAAAGAGGCAACTGAGGTGCAGAAGGAAAAAAGAGGTATAAAAAGAAGCAAGATAGGTGCAGAAAGAAGCAAGAAAGGTGCAGACAGAGGAAGCTGTAGAAAGAAGCAAGAGAGGTACAGAAAGGGGCAAGAGAAGTTTAGAAGAAGCAAGAGAGGTACAGAAATAAGGGAGTGAGGTGCAGAAAGAAGCAAGAGAGGTACAGAAAGGAAAGAGGAAAAAGGTACAGAAAGAAGCAGGAGAGGTGCAGAAAGAGGCAAGAGAGGTGCAGAAAGAAGCAAGACAAGTACAGAAAGAAGCAAGAGAGGTGCAGAAAGATTCAAGAGAGGTGCAGAAGAAGCAAGAGACACACATAAAGAAACAAGAGAGGTGCAGAAAGAGGCAAGAGAAGTGCACAAAGAAGCAAGGGAGGTGTAGCAAGAAAAATGCAGAACAAGGCAAGATAAGGGCAGAAAGAGGAAGGAAGGTGCAGAAAGAAGCAAGAGCAGTGTAGAAAGAAGCAAGAGAAGTAATGAAACAGGCAAGAGAGTTGCAGAAAGAAGCAAAAGAGGTGCAGAAAAAGTAAGAGAGGTACAGAAATAAGCAAGGGAGGTGCAGAAAGGAGCAAGTGAGGTGCAGAAAGAGGTAAAAGAAGTGAAGAAAGAGGCAAGAAATGTGCAGAAAGAGACAAGAGAAGTACAGAAAAAAAATTAGAGAGCTAAAGAAAAAGGCAACAGAAGTGCAGAAAGAGGCAAGAAAACTACAGAAAGAGGCAAGATAAGTGCGGAAAGAGATAGAAAGGTGCAGAAAGAGGAAGAAAGGCAAAGAAAGAAGCAGGAGAAGTGCAGAAAGAGGCAAGAGAAGTACAGAAAGAAGCAGGAAAGGAGCAGAAAGAAGCATGAGAGGTGCAGAAAGAAACAAGAGAGGTGCCAAAAGAGGCAGGAGAAGTGCAGAAGGAGGCAAGAGAGGTGCAGAAAGAGGAAGAAAGGTACAGAAATAAGAAGAAAGGTGCAGAAAAAAGCAAGAGAGCTGCAGAAAGACACAGGATAAGTGGAAAAAGAAGCGCGAGAGGCACAGAAAGAAGAGAGTGAGATACAAAAAGAGGCAAAAGAGGTGCAGAAAGAGGCAAGAGAAATTCAGAAAGAGGCATGACAAGTACAGCAAGAGGAAGGAAGTTACAAAAAGAAGCAAGAGAAGTGCAGAAAGAAGCAAGAGAGGCACAGAAAGAAGCAAGAGAAGTGATGAAACAGGCAGGAGATTTGCAGAAAGACGCAAAAGAGCTGCAGAAAAAAATAAGAGAGGTATCGAAAGAAGCAAGAGAGGTGCATAAAGAAGGAAGAGAGGTGAAGAAATAGGCAACTGAGGTATTGAAAGAGGCAACTGAGGTGCAGAAGGAAGCAAGAGAGATATAAAAAGAAGCAAGATAGGTGCAGAAAGAAGCAAGAGAGGTGCAGAAAGAGGCAAGAGAAGTTTAGAAGAAGCAAGAGAGGTACAGAAAGAAGAGAGTGATTCGCAGAAAGAAGCAAGAGAGGTACAGAAAGGAAAGAGGAAAAAGGTACAGAAAGAAGCGGGAGAGGTGCAGAAAGAGGCAAGAGAGGTACAGAAAGAAGCAAGACAAGTACAGAAAGAAGCAAGAGAGGTGCAGAAAGATTCAAGAGAGGTGCAGAAAAAGCAAGAGACACGCATAAAGAAACAAGAGAGGTGCAGAAAGAGGCAAGAGAAGTGCACAAAGAAGCAAGGGAGGTGCAGAAGCAAGATAGTGAGGTACAGAAAGAGGCAAGAGAGGTGCAGAAAGAGGCAAGAGAGGTGTAGCAAGAAAAATGCAGAACAAGGCAAGATAAGGGCAGAAAGAGGAAGGAAGGTGCAGAAGGAAGCAAGAGCAGTGATGACACAGGCAATAGAGTTGCAGAAAGAAGCAAAAGAGGTGCAGAAAAAAGTAAGAGAGGTACAGAAATAAGCAAGTGAGGTGCAGAAAGAAGCCAGAGAGGTGCAGAAAGAGGTAAAAGTAGTGCAGAAAGAGGCAAGAGAGGTGCAGAAAGAGGCAAGAAAACTACAGAAAGAGGCAAGATAAGTGCAGAAAGAGATAGAAAGGTGCAGACAGAGGAAAAAAGGCAAATAAAGAAGCAAGAGAAGTACAGAAAGAAGCAATAGAAGTGCAGAAAGAAGCAAGAGAGGTACAGAAAGAAGAGAGTGAGGTGCAGAGAGAAGAATGTGAGGTGCAGAAAGAGGCAAGAGAGGTGCAGAAAGAGGAAGAAAGGTATAGCAAGAGGATGAAATTTGCTGATAGAAGCAAGAGAGATACAGAAAGAGGCAAGAGAAGTACAGAAAGAAAAGAGTGAGGTGCAGAAAGAAGAGAGTGAGATGCCGAAAGAGGCAGTAGAAGTGCAGAAAGAGGAAGAAAGGTGCAGAAAGAAGGAAGAGAAGTACAGAAAGAAGCAAGAGAGGGGCAGAAAGAAAGAGAGTGAGGTGCAGAAAGAGGCAAGATAGGTGCAGAAAGAAGCAAGAGAGGTGCAGAAAGAAGCAAAAGAAATGCAGAAAGAAGCAAGAGAAGTGCAGAAAGATGCAGAAAGAAGGAAGAGAAGAGCAGAAAGAAGCAAGAGAGGCACAGAATGAAGCAAGGGAAGTGATGAAAGAGGCAAGAGAGGTGCAGAAACAAGCAGGAGAGATGCAGAAAAAAAGCAAGAGAGGTGCAGAAAGAAGCAAAAGAGGTACAGAAACAGGCAGGTGAGGTACAGAAAGAGGCAAATGAGGTGCAGAAAGAGGCAAGAGAGATGCAGAATGAAGCAGGTAAGGGGCAGAAATAAGCAAGAGAGGTGCTGACAAAGGCAAGAGAGATGCAGAAAGAGACCAGAGAGGTGCAGAAAGAGGAAGAAAGGTACTGAAAGAGGTAGAAAGGTACAGAAAGGGGAACAAAGTGTCAAAAGGAAGAAAAAAGATGCAGAAAGAAGCAAAAGAGGTGCAGAAAGAAGCAAGAGATGTGCAGAAAAGGAGCAAGAGAAGTGCAGAAAGAAATAAGAGAGCTAAAGAAAAAGGCAATAGAAGTGCAGAAAGAGGCCAGAAAACTACAGAAAGAGGCAAGATAAGTGTGGAAAGAGATAGAAAGGTGCAGAAAGAAGAAGAAAGGCAAAGAAAGAAGCAAGAGAAGTGCAGAAAGAGGCAAGAAAAGTGCAGAAACAAGCAGGAAAGGAGCAGAAAGAAGCATGAGAGGTGCAGAAAGAAAAAAGAGAGGTGCCAAAAGAGGCAGACGTGCAGAAGGAGGCAAGAGAGGTGCAGAAAGAGGAAGAAAGGTACAGAAATAAGAAGAAGGGTGCAGAAAAAAGCAAGAGAGCTGCAGAAAGAGGCAAGATAAGTGCAGAAAGAAGCAAGAGAGTCACAGAAAGAAGAGAGTGAGATGCAGAGAGAGGAAAGTGAGGTGCAGAAAGAGGCAAGAGAGGTGCAGAAAGAGGAAGAAAGGTACAGCAAGAGGATGAAATTTGCTGATAGAAGCAAGAGAGATACAGAAAGAGGCAAGAGAGGTACAGAAAGAAAAGAGTGAGGTGCAGAAAGAGGCAAGATAGGTGCAGAAAGAAGCAAGAGAGGTGCAGAAAGAAGCAAATGAAATGCAGAAAGAAGCAAGAGAAGTGCAGAAAGATGCAGAAAGAAGCAAGAGAAGAGCAGAAAGAAGCAAGAGAGGCACAGAAATAAGCAAGGGAAGTGATGAAAGAGGCAATAGTGGTGCAGAAACAAGCAGGAGAGATGCAGAAAAAAGCAAGAGAGGTGCAGAAAGAAGCAAAAGAGGTGCAGAAACAGGCAGGTGAGGTGCAGAAAGAGGCAAATGAGGTGCAGAAAGAGGCAAGAGAGGTGCAGAATGAAGCAAGTAAGGGGCAGAAATAAGCAAGAGAGGTGCTGACAAAGGCAAGAGAGATGCAGAAAGAGACCAGAGAGGTACAGAAAGAGGAAGAAAGGTACTGAAAGAGGTAGAAAGGTACAGAAAGGGGAACAAAGGGTCAAAAGGAAGAAAAAAGATGCAGAAAGAAGCAAAAGAGGTGCAGAAAGAAGCAAGAGATGTGCGGAAAAGGAGCAAGAGAAGTGCGGAAAGAAATAAGAGAGCTAAAGAAAAAGGCAATAGAAGTGCAGAAAGAGGCAAGAACACTACAGAAAGAGGCAATATAAGTGCGGAAAGAGATAGAAAGGTGCAGAAAGAAGAAGAAAGGCAAAGAAAGAAGCAAAAGAAGTGCAGAAAGAGGCAAGAGAAGTGCAGAAAGAAGCAGGAAAGGAGCAGAAAGAAACATGAGAGGTGCAGAAAGAAACAAGAGAGGTGCCAAAAGAGGCAGGAGAAGTACAGAAGGAGGCAAGAGAGGTGCAGAAAGAGGAAGAAAGGTACAGAAATAAGAAGAAAGGTGCAGAAAAAAGCAAGAGAGCTGTAGAAAGAGGCAAGATAAGTGCAGAAAGAAGCAAGAGAGTCACAGAAAGAAGAGAGTGAGATGCAGAGAGAGGCAAGAGAGGTACAGAAAGAGGAAGAAAGGTACAGCAAGAGGATAAGATTTGCTGATAGAAGCAAGAGAGATACAGAAAGAGGCAAGAGAGGTACAGAAAGAAAAGAGTGAGGTGCAGAAAGAAGAGCGTGAGATGCGGAAAGAGGCAGTAGATGTGTAGAAAGAGGAAGAAAGGTGCAGAAAATAGGAAGAGAAGTACAGAAAGAAGCAAGAGAGGGACAGAAAGAAGCGAGTGAGGTGCAGAAAGAGGCAAGATAGGTGGAGAAAGAAGCAAGAGAGGTGCAGAAAGTAGCAAACGAAATGCAGAAAGAAGCAAGATAAGTGCAGAAAGAGGAAAAAAGATTAAGAAAGAAAGCAAGAGAAGAGCAGAAAGAGGCAAGAAAGGCACAGAAAGAAGCAAGGGAAGTGATGAAAGAGGCAAGAGAGGTGGAGAAACAAGCAGGAGAGATGCAGAAAGAGGCAAATGAAGTGCAGGAAGAGACAAGAGAGGTGCAGAATGAAGCAAGTAAGGGGCAAAAATAAGCAAGAGAGGTGCTGAAAGAGGCAAGAGAGATGCAGAAAGAGACCAGAGAGGTGCAGCAAGAGGAAGAAAGGTACTGAAAGAGGAAGAAAGGTACAGAAAGAGGAACAAAGGATCAAAATGAAGGAAAAAGATGCAGAAAGAAGCAAGAGAGGTGCAGAAAGAAGCAAGAGAAGTGCAGAAAGAAGCAAGAGAGGTACAGAAAGAAGCAAGATGTGGTACTGTAAATTTCGGAAATCATGTTGGTAGCATGGTCCTACCCTGCCGATTTTGGTATCAGCGAACCGTAAATGACTAATGCGGTATGTATGAGTGTTTTCGTCATATGTCACCGATGAATTCCCCGTGTATACGATACAACATGTCGAACCCTCGGGTTCCATTTTAAAAGGGTAACCATTTTGTGGTTGCCCTCACATAGGCGGCGCTTTGAGGCTATGCCTAGGCCTAAAGGACACGCAATCTTTCTTTGACTTCTTTGTGACCTATGCAAACTGACTCCGCTGCCCGAGGTTGATCCTGCCCAGCCGGTTCCTTTTACTGCGGCCTTATGGGATTAGCATCAGGGCCCAACACATCATAAAGTCGTGTATCCCACGCGACTTCTGACTAATCCCTTTCACACCTGACTCCTTTTCCTACTTTATGGCTTGTTTTACGAGGAAGAGGTGTCCGTTTTATTGGGGTCTGCTGATATCTGATGAGGGTTCTGAGCCTCGCTGGGTAAATAATTATGTGCTGACCGAGCTGAAATGTGGGATTATCATCATGACTGTGCTCTTTCTTTGAAGCGAAAATATATGAACGACCACTTGTAAAAGAGGGGCGGTGTTGCCCAGAGCGTAATATTCTGTATATAAGAAAAGACTGGTTTTTGGTTGGGAGCAGTCTCCTGAGAACATACATCGTGTTGTACTTCTCGTATACCTGTGATTGGTCTGCAGCCAATAAATACGATCTTTGACTTCACCTAGAAGACTCTGTGTTTCTCTGGTCCGAAACAGGAAGAACTCGAAGTCTTCGGGTGTGTCCCCTGGCACCGCTGGGTTGGTTCTGAAAAACCCAGTACTTCATTTGGCGCCCAACTCGGGACGATTTCAGCGGTATCGGTCCAAGCCAGAGGTTCGTGAGGAGCTTCGTGTGAAAATTCTGGAGGAAGGCTGCCACTTCATCGACCCCTGCATGTCGACGTGGTCCGAAAGTCTTTACTGCGAGGTTCTCCGCGTCCCGACGGCTACAAAGGACTGCTGCCCTGACTATCGCCCTGTCTTGGACCCTTGATGATTTGGTAGAGCGAAACGATTTAGCGAGTCTTCTGGTGACGTCATTACCTCAGTTAAGTATAAGTGGAGTGTCTCCCAGTCCTTAGTTTGGTTTGGTATCCCTTCGGGATCACTTTGATTTGGAACTTGCAAGTGCCAAAGCAGAAGGACTCGTGTATTCACGAGACTATCGTATTCGATAATCCTTTGAAGTTTGAAACTAGACTAGTGAGTGACGATGCCTGGTTCTAGTATATTTGGAAATTTGCTTTTTTTGGGTTGTAATAGGGACTCACGATTAGAGGATTCGTGTCCGGTTCCTCCAATTGGAACTCCAACGTATGAGCTTTATGTGAAACATGGCGTGGGCCCCATTGCGTATAATGAAGTATGGATCTGATACACCAGGAAGGATGGTGTTTTAAAATGGCCCCAAAATGGTAGTTTCGACACAGAAATCCTAGATAACTTAGAGGTTAAATTATTTAAAAAGAAAGCCCGGTCGGCGATGTTTGATTCTTTCCGCCTATGGCGAAAGGAAGCCAAGCATAAAGAAATCAAATTAGCCAAGAAAAATAAAAGAGAGAAAGGTATGTCGATAATGCAAGCAGCCTTGCCGTTTAAAGACAATGAAGAAGAACAAATGAATGAGCAGCTGCACAGGCAACGTAAATTAGTGATTGATAAATGCTACCCAGTTTTGCCGCCCCTTCAGCAAGGTGCGTCAGAAGAAAAGGAGAAAGATCCCCTAATGTCACATTTGCTGAGTTCGCCACTCCCGTATGCGCAGAGTACTACAGCGCCTCCGCAGCCTTTAAATGTACAGCCTCTAGGTAACTTGCCGCAAGCTTGCCCGCAGCCACCAGCTCCTCCTCACCCGGCTCCTATGCCTACGGCACAGCCCTCTCAAGGGCCGCCGGTTTCGCTGCCTATCTCTTCTGCGCTTCCTGCGACTTTACCTAGTACATCAGCTGCTTCCCTCAACGCTCTCCCTGATACGACCCCTGTACCTGTATCTGCACCCGTTTTTCTTCCCTCTGTCTTTCCCCCTGTTCTTGCCTCAACCTCTCCTTCTACACGACAACGAATAGCTAGTGCGGTCACTAGTTTTATATCGCCTCTCTTTGGGTCATCTAGTACGACCCCTGGTTCACAACGTACGAAGTTGCGTAGTCAGCTGCCAGGTTCTGAAGAGAAAGAAGTATTAGACCGCGTGGCACGTAGATGGATTGTTTATCCTTCAAGATATGATGTAGAATCTGTTGTAAATGTTTTTCATCAATGGGAAGCACCAAAACAGAGGTACGTCTTTGAGAAAATGTGTGAATTCCTCTGTGAGGAATTGGAAGATAGTGGTTTGGACTTAAGCCCGCAGGAATAGTGTCATGTACGGTTTGAATTTGGAAAAGGTACGATTGTGGGTCCCGATGTTGGGAAAGCAGTGGCGACATTATCGTCTTTCAGGATCGAGGATCCTTCTCAGTCACTGTTTAAACGTGACTTCTCTGATAGGAAGGTTAGACAATACCCTATGAGAGAAGTCCCTCCGGTATGGAAGGACGCGGTTGCTGCTGACGCCACCAACGGTATTGCTGCTATGCCACCTCATTTCCAGCGTGTTTGGGTACATGTTCCTTGGAAGCGATCAGAAGTTTTAGCCCTTAAGCAGACATTGCCTGACCCCCGTAAAAACCCCGCAGGATATTATAAGGAGTTATCACAGACTGCAGAATCGTGTGTCATGAACCTAGCTGACATAGATATGTTGTTCGGGAATGTCGTTCCGCAGCCTTTGTGGGGGTTGATTCGTAATGCAGATCATGCTGCAGAATTAGGTGACACATGGGCTAATATCACTGCTACAGACACTAGACAAGTTGGTGGTGCGAAACCTGAGCCCCTAGTAGCAGAACTCCCTGGTAGAATTATTACCTACATGAAGACCTTAATGCCAGCGATGCGTGTGAATTGGGATAAATTATCCGCATGCAAACAAAAGAAAGACGAAAGAGTGTCTGATTTCTTCACCAGGTTTGAAGAAACATTTATCGACCACAGTGGTCAAGACATGAGCACGGAAGGTGGTCAACGGTTATTTGTTGATAAATTTGTGCATAATTTGCTTCCCGAGTTGTGTAAGAAATTAAAAGATTCAGAGAGTTCTTGGGCTGTTTCCTCATCAGCGCAAATACTGGCTACTGCACAGTATTACGAAAATAGGGATAAGGATGAGAAAGATAGAGCAGACAAGAAAACAAAAGAATTAAAGACGAAGGTTCTTTTACAGCAGAATTACCCGCCACGTGGAGATCAGAATAACTATAAGCAAGGTCAGAGTAACTATCAACAACTCCGACGATAGTGATGACCTGAATAAAGTGCTAAAGTGTTTAAGTTGGTTAAAGTGCCTTTGTATAAAGTGCTATGTGCTGAGGGTTGTTAAAAAAAAACCTATTTAAAAATGTAGAGAGTTAAGCAGCTCGGGAGTTGTTAAAATGCAGGATAGGGCAATATACTCATTTATTACTGTGCTAGAATGTCAAGCTACAAACTAAGGCCAGTGATTACAAAAAGTTATGTAAGTCATCACTAGTGTTCAAGCCCATAGGTGTTTTAGTATCGAGTTCCAATATATATTTGGATTCCAGTTGACGTAAAGTCTTTTCTCGATTGTCGCCTCTTTTGCGTGCCTGCAGTCACTCAATAACAAAATACTGAATAGAATTTAAATTGTTGTCATGTGTGGATTTAAAATGTCTCGCAACTGGATACGAAGAGTCAGATTTGATTGGCCTGATTGCCATTCTGCCCCTGCTCAGTGCAGTTGAGAAGAAATTATAGAATACCATCCATACTGACTTTGCGCATAGGATTTGTGCACTCTTTTGTCTTCTGTTCCAATACAAAACACCTTGCTCTAAACAAGGCCCATAAATATTGGCTTTGCCCATCCATGTTTTTGTAAGCCATCTTAGTTAACCATGCACAAAGCTAGACACAGAAGACGGACATGAACATTTGTAAAGGGAGAACGGTTTAACTGCCTTATCCAGCAGTGAGCAAAGCCTTAGCACCCTAACCCCAATGCCTTGGTCACCTTCAGTGGACCATTACAGTATCACAGTAGACCACATGACTGAATTGCAGGAAGCAGAACCACAGATGCACTTGGAGCACATCAGTGAACACAAAGTCCCCAGAGATGAGATTGGACATCCTCTCAGGATACCCAGTTTCATTTCCTAAAGCAATTCCCAACTAACATTCACAGGAACAATGCTCTCCAGTACCTAGGAAAAGTCCATTTGGAACTATTACCCTAGGGCAAGACGCCAATCTAAAACATTGTCACCCCTCAGGTGAAAGATATTCCTTCAAGGTGTATGCCTTGAACATAAGCAGTGTCTGTTCAACTCAGTCCTTGCTATATTCTATAGACCTGTATGGTTAAGCATTATGTTGCCTTTCTATTATAGCATCTATTTCTGTTGACCCCTTATGGGATTAAGAGTAGAGGGTGTCCCGTGACAGGCACATTCTGGGCTGTACCAGTGGGAGCAATTCACAAGAGCACTCAGTCACCTACATGTATGTCATCCATGCCATCACTCATGCATTCCCCTCATCTAAAAACTCATCACTTATTTATCCTCCTACCCATTCATCAATGCACTCGCTTTCTCGATATTTGCCGATTCATCAATCATTCACCCAGTCACACACTTAATCACTGATTCATTCATCTATGTACTCATCGAGCTATTCAGCAAAGCACTCAACAGTATATTCATCCAAAAACATTCACACACAGGGCTGGCTTTAGGCCGGTGTGAGCGGTGCAGCCGCACCTGCAGGTGACCTTGGGTTGAGGGGAGGGAGACACTCTGTTTATGGGTTTCAAATCATTGGCTGCAGATTTCCTTGTGTATTCAGCAGTTTTCAGGCAATAATTAAAATGACAAGCCAGCTCTGGTGATTAATGGTCCTGCTGGAGAGATATCTTGTCTAGTGGCAGTTTTGACTCATCATAAATTAGTGCAGAGGGTTAATATGTCTGCTGGAAAGAATGTGTACCAGGCAGATCACAGTACTGTATTTTAATTGGATAGCTCAGCTGGTTACAGCTTTTGTCACCAGAGAGGTTTGAAGGCATGGACAAAGTGGGCCCTGGACAGGGCTCTAGCCTTCCTAATAACATTTTCCTTTAATTTCTTTTTAATGTGTGTGATGTATGGGAGTCTGTAAGACACATTATGCAGAAAAATGTTCATGTTTCTCAACACCATGCAACATCCATAGACAAAGTTGCTTTAAGTTCAAAACAGGGCATCACATAAGAAAAATGGGCAGGGGTCACAAAGATTATTTTCAATATTAGTGGGTTCCTGTATTATAATACTGATAACACACGTCTTTTTGCTTGAACATTCGAAGCAAACACAATTAAAATCTGGACCAGTGTGCCTGTGCACTGACAGTGACCTGGCCAAAGAGGGCATGAAAGAGCTGATTTGGGATCAAACATTCAAAGCTGTTGTGAAACGATTGTCGCACCGGGAACCACCAGCGATAAAGCTGGCCCTGCACACTCATTCACTCATTAATCTATTCATATACCCATGCACTGTCACTCATCCACTCATACATCCATGAACTCACTCACTGGTTCCATCATATTACAGCATTTACACAGTGTGTCCTACATACCCTGACAAGAGCGAGAAGTGCTCAATTCGCAGCCGCTTGAGTGTTTCAGAATGATTGCTTCGAATGATGTTGTATGTTGTACACCCTACAACAAGGTGTCTTTCAAACAATAGGAAGAGAGCCTTCTGTGAGTTCGATGCGGCTTGGCTGCCTGTAGCCAATCAGAATAGCCCACACGGGAACTGTGAATCGTGCAAGGTGGAAAGTTCACAGCAGTCCATAAACAAAATTACCCTTTCCTGTTTGTCTCCATTTCCAGCCACTGCAAGTGAAGAGTGAATCACTCAAACATGATGGATTCACGTAGTCATTCACCTCCACACTCACCGCACTAAAAGAAAGCAATAATTTCCAGCACAAGCGACACGTGCAAAGGCAGTAGTGACTAAATATCAATATATACGCTCAGACATCAGAAGTTGTGCCCAGCCCAGGTGATATTTATGCATTGACATTTGACGCAATGCCACGGCAATAAATAATCATGCCTGACCATTTGAGACTGTACCTGGGCATTTGAAGCCACACCGGGATATGATAATAGCTTGTGGGCCTTTGAGGCTGTGCCTTGGCATTTAGGCTTTTCCTTGATATATGTTAATGGTGCCCAAGCATTAGAGGACCTATGGCTTTTTAGACTCTGGGCATCTGATATTGAAACTGGGCACTGGGGCAGTGCCAAAAATCTGAAACAGTATGAAATAGACATGTAGGGGGTGGGCTATAACTCTCTAGAGCCTGGCCTACACCACCAGAAAACGAACAGTGAAAAATAGCTCTAGCAGGATAGATACATTAGGGGATAATCTCAAGAACGTGTGATAATTATCGCAAAATTAGCTTAACGCATCTCTGCACATCGCAGTCTATCGCGACAAAATAACACAGTGTTAACGGTGTATTCCCAACCCGGCGGCACCATGCGATAATCACAGGATAACGTGCCAAATGACCATTCAAAAATGAACTTGACACTGAAAAAGTGCAAAACACGAACGCGAAAAAAGTTGCTTTGCCCCAAATCATGATAGAAAAATCAGCGACAACCAGCGACAGGCCTGCAATTCCCACGCGTCATGCGGGAAAATGCACTATCAAAGCAACAAAAAAAACACACCTAAACCAAAATAAACTGCGTAGCACCATGGACGCACCCGGAGTGCAGAGGACGACTCAAACCTCATAAGCCCCATGGAGGACCAGCCAGGAACCCCGTGTTCGGGGAAGGGCAAGGAGAAGAGGAAGAGGAAGACAGGGTTTAGTCACAGAGGTGATAGTACACTACCAACAACTGTTCGTCACCTCCACTGTGTCATTGGCAACACAAACGGAAATATGGCAGTCCATCGTGAACAACGTGAATGCAGTCAGAGTGTTGAGGAGGTCAATGGAGGAGGTCAAGAGGCGCTGGCATGATGTGAAGAGCCAAACCAAGCAGAAACTCGCTGCCAACCGGAAGGCAGCAACGGCGACTGGAGGTGGGAGTCCTGCGCCACAGGAGGAGCTGGATGAGCTGGAGGAAATGGTGGCAACAGTCATCAGTGTGGAGATGGTGCAAGAAGTTGGAAATCCAGACACAGCTCGATATGACCTGACCCAACAGCAACAGGGTGAGTAACGACTAGGGACTGGGGGGACGGGGGGAGATGGGCACAATGGCACACATGCACAATTATGCGTAGCACGCTGCACACCCACAATCATTGTGGAACATGTCCCTGATACCCTTGGCACACTGCAGCACCCATACAAACACCAAGTAGGCCCCCATCCACTATGTGCACAAAGGGGCCCCCCTCCCTATCACCAATCCCACAACCTGTCCATGCACATGTGTTGAATCCAGCAAAGCAGCGGCTCTGTGAGCCACAATGACAATGCAAGTGACACTGCATGACCGATAGCATGGCTGCAGTCAAAATACATGACGTGGTGCACGACACGACACTGAGGTGGCCCAGTGTGGATCACATCCTCAAAGTAGCAGGTCACACTCTGACACATCCACATGCACATACAACCCCTGACGCCAACAACACATCTGCAGACAAACAATGCACAAGAGCACAAAATCCGTCCAAGAGCACAAATGACCCAAGTCACCAACATCTCAGCACTGTAACACCACACAAGTCAAAGGCACACCGCCTCAAAGGGATAAGGGGCTGCAAAATCAGAGCTGCAGGGGTGACTCTCCCACAATGCAGCACACACACATAGCAAACACAGCAGATCAACATTGACGACAATGTGGTACAAAGTGCAACACTTTCACTACAGGACAGAGGACACAACTGTTGCCGCTTGTGCGTAGAAACTGGCCAATCACATCTGGCATAGCAGGAAACTGTGAGGTGATCATGTACGAGTACAATCTTACATCCGTCACGTAGTCGAAATGTCCACTGTCTCCCATCAAATAGCCAGCTCCTCCAAAACAGTCACAATGTACATTGTCATACTGTCTGTCTAGAAACATGTACAATGCGTCAACATACATGGAACACACTGTTAACCTGCATCACCCCTTTACATTGCAGAGGGACAATCAACACCTCCTGCCGGGCAGACCAGACATCCCTTCACTGATGATGAAGAGGACCCCCTGGCCATCTGCTCCGACACCCTCCAACGGCTCGTGGACAGCCTCCGTACTCCACCTCCAGGAGCAGGGCAGCCCACTGCATCGAGGTGAGCCCACCCCCTGCACAGACCACACAGCAGGAAGCACCCACCACCACAGCTGGCTCCCACCACCCCATGGAAAGACACATGGCATTCCAACGCCGTGTGTTAGACTGCCAGAAGGAGCTGGCTGAACAGGTGTGAGTGGGTTTCGACCTCATGGCAGCCAAACTGGATGCCATACATGGGTGTATAAGTCCCATCAGGGACCACTTACAGCCCCTATCAGACACCCACAGTCCGTTCCATGCTCTACAACAATTCTTGGCTGACCTCGCTGGAGCCATTACTCAGATACAAGAACTGTCTAGTCAGACAGGCTCCAGCGAGGACAGCACAGAGTTGGCACAGCTGCGGAGGACAATGGAGAACATGGAGCAGATGCAGGCTGGAAGGATGGCTGCCACGGCTGAACACCAGCGAGATGTAGCTGGGATCTTCCATGCCCTGCAGATCTTCATCTTGCCATTGCTGCCACAGAGCCTATCCCAGATGACTGCTGCAGGAACTTTGCCACACACATCTCCGCCCCCTGATGTGTCATTGGCACACAGTGATGCGGCCATTACACCTCCGCACCCTGATGTGTCAGTGGCACACAGTGATGCAGCCATAACATCACCACACACACCTGACACACCGGACACAGAAGATATATCAGAGGAGTAAGATGTGGATGGTAATGCCTGTGTGAGAAAGGAGGTTGTAGCAATCATCCCCGCCATATGGCCTGTTCCTGCCTGGTTCAGCCCCCTGCATCATGCCCTGGAACAACACCTTCCACTGTCCCCCGAAACACTCTGCGACATTCACCTGGACCCCGACATGGACTTCCATATCTGCTCTGGTTACCAATGACACAGCAATCAGGCTGCGGACTGAACTCTTCCTCTTCCAAGTAACTTGTCATTCCCCAAAGGACTCTGGTTGGCCCTCCACTGGGCATGTAATGTGGGCTTTGCATGGCCATGTACTGCTCCAGCTCGGAAACTCCACTGAATGTGAATAAAATATTCCAAATCACACAGATGTGTCGTGTCTATGTTCAATCAAGTATAACAGTATGGATGAATGTAGGGACATTGATTGCACAAAAAGGTACACCCTGGGAAATGACATCAATGAGCATGTTGGAACATGACCCACATGGCCAATTAGATGACTGTGAAGGTGTGAACTAGCTGTGGCCTCATTGCTCCTGAATAACAATCTCGCAAACCCCCAACGTAGCCCCACGTCCATGTATGAATAGGGCTGTGTGTAAAAATGTCAAATTCGGTAGCACCCCTGAAGTAGTGTCCCCCATCACATGTGACAAAGGAACATCTCTTCGCATACCTACTCACACACAACTGTGTGGACACAGCCTGTTTTGATGAATCACATTGATCCACATGACAAGAAGTTGGACACCATACTCACATTGCTGAAGACACATAAGAGCACAGGTCTACCAGCAACTATCCCAACCACAATGTCTGGCTCATAGAGGTGGAGCTGTCAATAGAGACTCACCCCCAAGTGCAATACGTCAGTCAGTCCCTCCCTGTGTACGGACAATGCTCATTAAGGCACATGATTTGTCATTCTAATCAACACTCATCACAGTTGAACACTAGCATGTGCGTGTCAGTACGGGCAAGACAAGGGCCACAACATGCAGACCAATGCTTCAGACACTAACAGGCAGCAAAGGAACATGTAGAGGTGCAAGGAACGGGGAGGCAAAAATGAACAACAATCATTACGGATGGCAATGGTCTCAGCCCACCTTGCCTTGCTGGACGAGTCATGTGATGTTTGGCATCTGCTCATTGCCCCCTGTCAGGGGACACGACTCACAGACCATGGGATCTGCATTATGCTGTACCACCGAACTGTGACAACTGTCTGCTCTGCTGACAGTGAGCA